>NC_141346.1:29950209-32925209 GCF_057382095.1 Aulonocara sp. 'chitande type north' Nkhata Bay | reverse complement strand
TCTTATTACTTTTATGTAACCTGCCAGACTCCTGTTTTCACTTTCGCTCACAGCCATTCTCAGTATTCTTTAGTGATGATGTGTGACTCATTGAGTAGGCCTGCTGAGCATTTTTGTTAATGTTTTTTTTATGTGCAAGGTACTGTACATTGTAAATGGGTAAATATAGCAGAAAACACAAGGTTCACAGAAACTGAAACATTTTTGGTTACTAAATCTATGGCCCTGTGAAAAATATCTGTCTTCATATGCATATGAACTTGAGTGACATCCCATTCTTAACCCATAGGGTTTAATATGATGTCAGCCCACCCTTTCCCTTTGCAGCTTGAACCCTTCTGCGATAGTTTTCCATAAGGTTTAAGAGTGTGCATGGGAATTTTGACCATTTTTCAAAAAGCACATTTGTGAGATCAGACACTGATGTCGGATGAGAAGGCCTGGCTCGCAGTCTCCACTCTAATCCTTCCCAAAGGTGTTCTGTCGGGTTGAGGTCAGGACTCCATGCAGGCCAGTCATGTTCTTCCACACCAAACTCGCTCAAGCATGACTTACTTTGTACACTGGTGTCCAGTCATGTTGGAACAGGAAGGTGTTGCCTACCACAAATTTGGAAGCATGAAATTATTCAAAATGACTTGGTGTGCTGAAGAATTGAGAATTCCTTTCACTGGAAATAAGGGGCGAAGCCAACTACTGAAAAATCCCCCCTCCACCAAACTTTATACTTGACACAATGCAGTCAGAGTACTGTTCCCCTGGCAACTGCCAAACCCAGACTCATCCATCAGATTTCTATATGGGCAAGTGTGAAAAATCACTTGAGAGAACACGTGCCCACTGCTTTACACCACTGCATCCAAAACTTTGCATTGCGCTGGATGATGTAAAGCTAAAGGATTCAGCTGTTTCCATGGAAACTCATTCCATGAAGCTCTCTACACACTGCTCTTGAGCTAATCTGAAGGCCACATGAATTTTGGAGGTTTGTAGTGCAGTTGCTACTGTTCCCAACCGATTCCACTCTGTTGAAATACCACATTCCACAAATCTGTGGAATATTTAGCAGTGAGGAAATCCCGTCACTGTACCACACTGGGATTCACTCAGCTCCAGAAAGTGTTTTTAGAAGCGGTCTGCATGACCAGCTGCTGGATTTTCTTCACTTGTAGCCACAAAAGTGATTGGAACACATGAATTCAATGATATGGATGTTTGAGTGAATGCTTTTAGCAACACAGTGCGTTTTTGTCTTCTGTATTAACATTTTTCAATGATCTGAAATACGTGTGGCATTCATAGCATTGTAACTAACAAGTGAGTGGGAACTGAAAAAATTAGAATAACAGTCTCAAAACATCTAAAGGGATTGTTACATATTGGATGCAAATATTTCCATGGCAGATGCATCAACATTAACATGCTGTATGTGATGATGACACACTTATGGGATTATTGCCTCGTCAGAAGACGCTGATGCCTGGAGCCTCTCACAGTGCAGGATGGCTTAGGGTCATCAGGTCCACATTTTTCTTCATTAGAAAGAAAATTTTTAAGCTTAATTGGCAAGTCATCTCATTTGTATTCATAAGCATATATAAGTAATCATATGTATTGATTTTTTTATACACTGACATACTTATGATCCATCACTCAAGGGCGATCGTGGCTCAAAGAGTTGGGTGTTTGTCTTGTAACCGGCTCGGACAGTCTTGGTCGTTGTTTCCTTGGGCAAGACACTTCACCTACCGCCTACTGGTGTTGGCCAGAGGGGCTGATGGCGCGATATGGCAGCCTCGCTCCTGTCAGTCTGCCCCAGGGCAACTGTGGCTACAACTGTAGCTTGCCTCCACCAGTGTATGAATGTGAGAGTGACTGAATAGTGGAATTGTAAAGCGCTTTGAGGGCCCCGAAAAGCGCTATATAAATGCAATCCATTATTATTATTATGACTCGGCAGGCTGCGTGTACTAGAAATTAAAAACAAATGAAAATCACAAGTGGCTCTTAAAAGCATATTGGACGCTTGGTATTAGGGTTGTAGTGGTGCAGCAGTGTGAGGACAGTATATAGTCCCCCTCAGTGGTTTTCATGACAGAACAGGAAGTGCCTGCTGAGGCAGTTAAGAAAAATGCATGTTGAGGACATGGTAATAGAACAAATTAACCTCACGCAGAATATCTCGAGGCTTTTCCAGAATTATTATTTTCTGCTCTCAGACTCAGAATAAAAGCCTCAATGGGGCATTTGCACATTCAAGGCACTGCGAGAATCAAATGTCACCAGTTTATTAAGTCATAGTGAGATAAGCATGCTGGGAAATGAAAATGTTAGACCCCAAAGTGAATTGCCTCTTTGAAAGGGAGCTTAAACTGAATCTTTGGTATCATAGCGAGCCAAAAGATAATTTTCCAATAAAGGGGACAATTCGTACAACTCCTTGTTTCAATCAAACACGCTCACCTCGGTATCAGACACACTCTGTGGAAATATGAGAAGACAGAGGCGTCCTAGAACATACAAAATAAAATTCTCCAGAGGGACAGAGAGCGCACAGGCAACCCGCTGTCACATCATCTCAGTGAATTACACTTATATTCAAATTATTACATGCAAGTGGGGATTTGATTTAGATTCACGTTATCTGTGACAAGCAGACATGGGACTGATCTGTTGCCTTGACTCAAAGGTGGACAATTATGAAACAAATCCACAAAAACCTGGTATTACATGTGGAAATACAGACAGTGACACACAATTGTTTGTAGTTGAATACTTGCTCCTGGTTGGTGCATTTTTTTCTATTTCTTTTTAGATTTAAAAGGGTTGTATTGAAATGCATTTTTTCATTTCAACACAACCCTGTATTTCATTTCAATACAGCTGTTTCCCCTCTCTGTCTTCATGTCTGAGTTTAACTTCTTTTCCCTTCACCTTGTGAGGCATCTCAACACTTTCACTGTGAAAACAACTCCGTCAATGGCAACCTTGGCAACTTAATTAAAGAAAAAAGACAAGAAAAGACTTTGGTATTTTTATTTTACTTTCTGAGAACACCACAAGTTCACTGTGAGAAACAAATAAGAAGTGTAAGATGGATAGGAACTTCTTCTATTTGCAGTGTATGCTTATGTACACATACTAATCATAGGGGAGCATAAAAATCCATTCACACTGTCAAAGTGAAGAGATTCACAAAATAAGTAATAATGTAAATCATTCATTTTTTTAAGGTGAATGGCTCTATAGTGTTTTATACATTCTGCTAACATGCAACAGATGTCGGGAGGAGACTCAAATCCCTTGGGGGGTTCAAAGGAAAGGTCTTAAGCCATCTAGTCTTAAAATCTGTCAGAACAATCATTCAGAGCTACCTGCTCTGGTGACCCTGTGTGAATAAGGGAGCAGATGAAAGTCACTTTACTATTAAGGTGGATATTTGGTGAAAGGTTTTGTCATTCAGAGAAAATTACAGGATAGTCAGAAAACTCAAATGTTAAAACTGTGGGTATCATGACCTCGTGGGTCCATGATTTTAAACCACTGAGTTAATGAATAAAACTTCATAAAATTACCTCAACTGCCTCAAAACTGCTGATGCAGTTTGCCATCAGCAAAAGTTTAAAACAAAAAAAACAAACTAAACTAGAAAAATTTGCATTTCCTGCGAAAATGCTGTGTGGATGCCTTAAGGGCTGAAGATATCTGCTGAAAAAAGCTGAAAAAGTTGAAAAAAAAAAACCCAAAAAAATGTTGCCCTGAGCAGGATTTGAACCTGGCCCTTCTGGTACTCAAGGCAGGTTCTCATGTCACTGCGCCAAACTCTTTCTCACAAAGAAGAGGTGGAGAGACTGACAATTGTGCTGAAATGAGCAGAAGAGGCTGAGAATTGTGCTGATAAGAGGTGAAAAGGCTAAACATTTGGCTGAAAAGAGGTAAAGAAGCAAAAAGATGAGCTGAAAAGAGGTGTAGAAGCAGAAGTGCTTGCTGAAGATGGCTGTATGTGTAATGACACACTGGAGAGTGTCAAAAAAGCAGAGCGCATGTGTAGCAACTGTCACAGCTAGGATTCAAACCTCTGCCACCGGGTCTCACGGCAGCTGCCCTCCCCTCTGAGCCAAATGAGTTCTAGTCACAAGCAAAGATATGATGAGAGGGAAAATGTGCACTGTGGAGCAGAAGCTCAAATTAGCAGAAAAGAGGTGAAGAGGAAGAACTTTGTTGTGAAATGAGGTAAAGAAACTGAAATTTGTGCTTAAAACAAGTGAAAAAGCTGAACTCTGAAATCCTGCTAAAACAGCAGAAGAGGCTGCTATTTTTCAGCTACTCATTGAGCCAAACTGGTTCTCACGTAACTGAAAAAAGGTGGAAAAGCTTCAAATTCTAATGAAAACAGCAGAAGAGGCTGAGATTTGTGCTGATAAGAGGTGAAAATGCTGAACCAATCAGAGGTACTGCTTCTGTCTGCTTCATCAGGCGGTGTACTTGTATGTATTTCTGCCATGGACTGTTAACAAGAATCTGAGGTCCATATTAGAAAAGTTGCTAAAATCATAAAACTTTGCAGAATTGTAATAAATTATCAATATGAATTACCGGTCTGTGATAGTGTATAAATTTTTAGTTAAAAAAAACATGTGGGCCAAGGTGGAATCGAACCCAGGACCTTTGGTCTGAAGAGCCGTGTCATTACCAATCGCGCCACCTGGAAAGGGGGCGGGGCGCCTTAAAAAGCAGGGTAATCAGCAGTCAGAATTTGATCGCGGTGAGAGGTGAAAAACGCCGTTTTTTGGAGTTACAAAACGTCGCGTAACTCAAAAACTAGGTGGGATAGAAGCATAATTCTTGCACTGGGTGAATCAGCGGACTTTGGTGTACTTTGACTGCGATTTACATAGCTCTTTGTATCTCCGTCGTGGAGATATGACGAGAGAAGAAACGGCTTCATTTTCGGAGTTTGAAAAATGAGAGGAGGACATATTTCCACCCCTCAAACATGCTTTTGCAGAAACACTGTAATTTTGCTTAAATAGTATGAAATAGCAGTAATACTATGATTTGGCAGAAATACTACTTTTTAGCACAAATACTATTGTACAGAATGGTGTACGTCAGTTTAATGCTGGGTGGTGCTGCAATAGTAACTATCCTCGGTCAGAAGGAGAGGCTGACATCCAGGGATTAGATTACCACAGGTGGAGTTTATTGGCGGTCAGATGGATGGTACAGGGAGGTATGGCATACAGTAGGAGGATGTGGAGAGGTGATATGGTGTGGTTTCTATGATTAAGAACAGGGTATGCATTACAACATGCATACAGATTAAAGATTAAGAAAACTGGCAACAAATTCCTCCAATACAAATCAGTCTGATACCACTTTTTACAGGGTTCACGTTTACTAAGGCACTACCCAAAAGGCGCCACAAGAGGGCACTCCAACACAAGAGATGAGCTATTTACACTGTAAACAGCTCCTACTTAGCCACTACATAATACAGTGATATTACAGTATACAAATTCACACAAATACTATGATTTGGCAGAAATACTATGACTGAGTAGTAATACTATAACATAACAGATTTCCTAAAAAAACTATGAAATTGCAGTAATTCTATGACTTGGCAGAGATACTACGTTTTAGCACAAATACTATAACAACGCAGAAATACTATGACTTAGTAGTAATACTATAACATAACAGTTCAATGTTCTTGCACAAATATCACAATATGGCAGAAATACTATGTTTTAGCACAAATACTGTGATTTGGTATAAATACTACGATTTGGCACACATACTATATTCCGCAGATACACTATAACATAACAGATATTCTACGACTTAGTAGTAATACTATAACATAACAGAACTATTAATTGGGCACAAATACCACGTTTTGGCAAAAATACTATGATTGGGTACAAATACTATGATTTGGCAATAATACTGCATTTTAACACAACTACTGAGGTTTCATTGAAATACTATGATTTAGAAGAAATACTTTTACTCCATGCAAATACGATGCTTTGGGACAAATACTATGTTTTGGTTCCAATACTATGATGTGCAACAAATACTATGATTTGGCACAAGTACTATCATTTAGTACAAATACTATGATTTGGCAGAAATACTATGCCTTAGTAGTAATACTATAGCATAAGAGATATACTATGGTTTTGCAGACATACTATGTTTTTGCACAAATACCATGATTTGGCACAAATGCTATGATTTAGCAGAAATACTATGATTTCCTACCCTCAAACAAGTCTAACTCATCTCAGAACGGTAATAGGTGAGAAAATAATTCTTGAATTGTGAGCATCAGGAGTGTCTGAAGATATATCGGGACAAGCCATATGTCTTGACTTCGCTTCGTTAAGGAGATATGACAATTTGAAAATGCCTCTCATTAGAGAAATCCAGCGGTGATTTTGAACAATCTCTCCATTGACTTTATATGGAGAGTTTTCTGACCTTGTGTTGGTCGGAGGTGATTTGCCAAAATTCTATAAATCCCACAACAATCATAGTGTCATTTTCTGAAAGCCAGCAAAAATACCTACGTTTTGGTGTATAATTTGTGGGGCTTGAGTGGAAATTGAGCGAGTAGCAAGAAGTTGTTTGGACATGAAGAGAAAATTCAACCAGTTTCACTGTCCCCTCTGAGTTAATTGCATAGCAACCATAGCAACGCATGTATTTTCTGAAAAATCACAATTTTGCAACTGAAGACTTAAAGAGAGATAAGATGAAAACGGTAGAAGATCTGAAAAAGCTGAATCACACAGGAATAGCCCAATCATTTGAGAACGTTTTAAAGTTTGAATGGAGTTTCTAGGTGAAAGTATGAGGAAGTAGTTAAGTTTCAGAGACAAGAAAGTTTTAGCAGAATTGTGGAAGTTTCCCATTCATTTCAATGGGACAAATTAAAGGAAAAAGGTGTAATATTTTAAAAAGTATAATAGTAATAAACACCAAAAGTCATAGCACACATTAGCAGAAAGAGCAGAACAGTTTAGAGTTTGAACGGAGAAAATCGGCTGAAAACTGAGGGAGTAGTTAAGTGCCAAAAAGTGTACGGAAGCAACTAGTAAATAGTGGAATAAAGAATAAAGAGAAACAGGATCTCAATAGTGTGGATGCCCTTTGGGGCATCCACACAATAAAGAGAAACAGGATCTCAATAGTGTGCATGCCCTTTGGGGCATCCACACAATGAATGTAAAATGAAGTTAAGATTTAACACTGGTGTCTGCAAAGCTGGAGGACCTACGATGAAATCGCACTTTAGCCTTTTTAATGCCTATTTCACAGATGAGGTTTAAAGGCTGTTAAAAAGGCTAAGACACAATAAGATACTTGCTTTCCTTTATTTTGGACTCTATCACAGCACAAACCACACACAGTATACCGTAAGACCAGGTTAAAGAGAGATGCAACAAGTAAAATATTTCCAGTATTTCTTGCCAAAATTGTAGATGGGTGAAAAAAGGGTTCATGGTTCAACGGCCTTGGAATAATTAATGCAAAAACTACTGAAAGTGTTCTAAAACATAAAATGTAATTGCAGATCTTACATGGGGATTTTTCACTAAATCTGCATCTTTTTAACAGCTCTTACATACAGATATGGCGCACTGCCATACCTCTGCAGCCTTTCAAAGATTTACTGCTTACATATCCCAGGAGATTAGAAAGAGGCTTTGTGTTCCTGTGTGTATTGGAACAATGTCTAGATCACACAAAGAGGGCAGCTATGCAGCTATAAAGAAAGGATGAGTCAGTGGATGTCCACCTCAAGCAAGAGATTCAATAGAGAGAAAATCTCAGTGCCGAGATACAATCTGAAAAGCCCCACAAATTCCTTGGTTCCAGGGTCTTTTCAAATCCAGTGTAAATTCCTCAATGAGTTGGTATAAAAGGAAAAGAAAGCTAGAACCAGCTAATAGGACATCAGTGAATTCCTCTATGTATCAGAGGCCTTCGTGTCACGGACCCAGGGTTTCCTGGACTGTTTGTTGTGGCCTCTCCTTCGCTCCTCATCTCCAGGACGGAGTCTGGCCTTGGTTCCCGCCTCTGTGTTCATCTGTGGAACGTTCTCACCTGTCGCGGATGATTACTCACTATCCATCCATCATCACTGACTGCCCCACCTGCTGCTACTTAAGATGAGACCATCGTCCTCATCAAGCATCACCTGTGATGTCCCCACAGGTACATTTTATCCACAGTTAGTGCACTCTGGTTCACTCCCAGCAGCTACAAACACAATATGGCAAAAAAATTTACTGTGCATTGAATTTCATTTTGGCACAATACATCCACCATCATCAAAGCTGAAAAACATATATATTGACTTTACAGTAAACAAAATCAAGTTAATAACTTATAATCTAATAGAGCTTACATCAGTCTAGTCAGTCCTATCTGCCCACTCTCCATCAGCTCTAAACATGCCTCTAAACATTTACCTTTTGATCCCTTAAAGGCTTAAAACTCTGTTGCTCATTAAACTTTTACATAGAATATATCCCCCAGAAATCAAAACACTATACACTAATTCATAGTCTTATTTCACACCTTAACTAAAGAATACTACGTATTTTGACCTGGTCCAATAAAGCAAGGATTGGATGTGAAAAACCCCAAATTTCATATTAAAAAAAGACACCATCTAACTCTTTGAAACTTTTTAAACTTCTTCGTGTCAAAGCAACTACATGTTAAGTATTTGTCAAGTGAAAGTTTTCACTGCTTCAGGGTTAAACTGAAGAATAGCAGCTATGTGTGGAATGTTAAACAGCCAAAGCTACAAATTAAGTCAAGAAAGATCAAAGTAATGCCAGAAAAGACAAATCAGTAAACCTTGTATCTGGAGGCAATGAAAGCTACAGAGCTGCATGTAAATGATCCATATCTAGTTTAAGAAATGTGACAAAAAAAAGCTCTCTCTGCACATGCTACTGTAAAGACGAATAAATATCACTAAATATCCTCAGTGTAAATGCAAATGAACTATTAGTGCCCCAACTAAACATCATTTCCTCTTTAATCACGTATGACCCGCTGAGGTTTGAGATAATTAATACATGTAGCGAGATTTTTATCAGCTCTCTGCATTGCTAATTGGCACTAATGTAATTAGTCTTGGGTGTCACACAGACACACTACCACACACTCATATGGTGCTAATAACTGTCGAAGTGCTAGAAAAACGACATGAACACACATGGCTACAAACACACACGCACACCTGCAGTCGGCGAGCATGCCAGCACCCATAATTGAGATTGATTTTTTTGTGAAGCAAGGACACTCACAAGCTCAAACAGATATGTATACACACACACACACACAGGTGAAGCACACAAGGGCCTGCCCTGACAGCCTCCATTACCCTGCAACATGCATCTCCCTGAACTTGCTTCCTTGTGCCGCTCCCAATCTGAAACACTGTATAGGGCTTTGGAGTTGACGTCACGCCGCAGTGCATTGTGGGATTGCGGCGCCATGTCAGTAGGCCAGAAAGCAAAACAAGCGCGCAGTGTTGGAGTGTTGGAATCGGGACTGCCAGAACCATGCTCAAAATCAGCGCAAAAGACAAAGGGCTGTATCGCGACCGATTGCGCCCAGACGCTGTGATGCATCGGTAATGTGGACCTGTATGAAAAAAGGAAGTGGAGTGGAAACCCAGCCGACCACTGTGACCTCGTTGTGTGGACACAGAGAGACCTTGCTGTGATACGCATCTTCCCTGATGTGGATTTCTGGGAACCCCGTTTAAAGCAAGCACAAGACTTCTTTCTTAAAGTGTGCCTTCCTGAACTTGTTGGGAAATACTTCTCCAAACAACGTGTTGCTCTAAACAGCCTGTAATGTTTCATTTTGTGTCAGCCAATACTACGTCCCCTGGTAACAGCTTTTGAAGAATGCCACATTTCTCTGTGATTTATCTGATGCACCCCCCCCCCCCCCATCCCATCCCCTGGAAATGAAAGAAATAGCTCCATGGGGTGTAATCCCGATGAGGTATTTATGGTGTGTGTACCTTTATAATGAGAGTATGTTTGTGCACGTGCCTTTAAATTAGATGGTCTTTCTGTTCGAATCTCAAAACAGTCAACAATGATGGCTACTCATTTTCCAGAAGTTTCAGTAAACTGTGAAGGCATTGTGGCCTGCAGACAGTGCCTCTCAGGCCAGTGCACCAGTGCTCCTAAGCGGGCATACAAAACATCAATGGTATCGGCGAAGACAGACGACAGTGTTTTATGGGACACATCGAATAGATGACAAAGATGCTGGACTGGAAGATCAAGTCTCAGACGCATTAGTGTGATTAAGAGCATTAGGAAACCTGTCAGTTTCTTCGATATTGGCAGGAAATCTTTGACAGTGTTGAAGAGGGACATTAAGACAGCATAACAATGTAGTCCAGTGTAATATCTTACTTTTTCGGTATCATCCTTTAAGAAAAGTTTATTCAGCTCTGTCTTTTGCAACTATGATCGAAGCAGTCTATTCTCCAACAGCCGGTTTATTTCTGCTCTGCCCTGTTCATTGCACACACAATCCTTCATCTGCCCTTTAGCTTCTGTGACGCTGTCTGTCCGATCACCACTGTCCACATTTGCAGCTGGTACCTCAACCTCCACTTGTCCAACACAACTGCTGTCCACTGCCTCCATGACATTGTGATTTTGTTGTTGGTCTTCTGTCAGATCTTCATCGATCACTTCTGCACAGGGCACACCTTCAGACTCTGCAGCTGCATAACAAAAAGCCTGTAAGATAAAATTAGTGCATACACATAAGCATAGCTGGACTGGCCATCGGGCATACCGGGCATTTGCCCGGTGGGCCGCTGGCGATTTTTTGTTTTTATGTTGGATGGATTTTTTTTTTTTTTAGGAAGGGTATATATAATGAAAGGTGTTGGATTGGCCAATTGGTCATGATCGACTCTGGGCTGGACCAATTACAGCCGAGGAGGCTGGATGCACCCGCCCCCTTGTTTAGCAATCACGTGATTTTCGCGCATTGCATGCCGGGAACTCGTGGCAAAACAATCCAAGTACCGCATCAAATGGAAGCGTTTGCAGCACCGCAAAACGTTCATTCTCCGGTTCCAATACCTTCTTGTTTTTTCTTTGCCGCACAAAAAAGGAATGTACAAAACAAAAGGAGAACAATGCCGGTCCGTACAAAGACAGACTCGACGAAAAGGCAAGGCAAGGCAAGTTTATTTGTATAGCACAATTCAACAACAAGGTGATTCAAAGTGCTTTACAGAGACATTAGAAACAAAAACAAGTAAAAAGCATGATTTAAAATTGATTAAAACAATCAAACAAACAAAACAGTATATAAAATCAAAACAGATAAAATCAGAAATAGATAAAATCAGTAGTTAAAATGTTAGTTTTGAAATTTAAGCTAAAAAGTGTGGATTTGGTGCTTTATTCAAATGCAGCTGAAAGAACAAAGAAAAGATACGAGGAAAAAATCAAAGGAGTGAAAGGGTCAGACCCTTACGAGCACACAGAGTGGACAAAAGACGTCAGCGTGCTGCCCAACTTTCACCACGCTCAGATTTATAATTATACGGTTCTTGGAGTGAGTGCATACACTCAAATCAAATCAAATCACTTTTATTGTCACATCACATGTGCAGGCACACTGGCACAGCACATGCAAGTGAAATTCTTGTGTGCGAGCCCCACAAGCAACAGAGATGTGCAAACACAACAACACAAACGAGCAAAATACAAGAATGGCCAACCTGAAACTAATAAATATATGTACAATATATAATAGTGTATGCATTTCTGGATGTGTATACTAAATGTTTTTCTACGTGTGTGTGTGTGTGTGTGTGTGTGTGTGTGTGTGTGTGTGTGTGTGTGTGTGTATACACATTTTTACAAATTAAATAGTAAAAAAAAAAAAAAAAAAAAAAAAAATAATAATAATAATAAAATATATAAAATATACAGAGTTGAACTTACCAGTCTCACAAATCGTCTTCATAAATACACATTCGTTAACCGTTTATTAATATAACCTTTGAGCTCAACGGTAATTAATTAGTAGTGGAAATAATCTCTGGTAGCATTACAGAAATGTAGCAGTGACAATAATATTGTATGTTGTAATCGCACTGGACAATTAGTGATACAAAACAACTGTTTTCTCCTGTGAATAAAAGTATATGTTTTTGTCAATGTACCATGGTAATAACAGAAGCGAAACGCAATATTGTGTCAGGACAATTCACTATTTATGCACAATAAACAAAGGAGCATAGCGCCATAATTTCTGTTCAGCGCCAGACTTGCTTGTAACCTATATCACCAATTATGTTAAGAAAAATGACGCATTAACTACTACAAAACCCTGACCTTTGTGGGAATGCTTGGAGCAGACTAACATGTGCGCTGGAGGGTTCTGAGACGTTATATTTGGTATATCCAGACCATCTGTCGGCTCTTACTTCGGAAACATGGCTTAAAAATGTCTCTTCAACGATGTAATCCGATAAAAAAAACGATCTCTCTACCCGTCGGCTTCCCATGGCTGTCATGTGACCGACTATTGAAGTTAATAATACAACAGCTTCTTGCCGTTTTTTGGGTTTCTTTTTATTGCTGTGTAACTGAGTTCAATTGAAAGCCTGCGTGAGCTAGTACCTCTTGCCACAAGTTCCCAAAATCCTTTGCGGTTTAACCCTGAATGACGTCAAATTTTCAATCTTTATCCTGGTGGGCCGGTCTCTAGTCAAAATGCCCGGGCCAATCTTTTGTCCCAGTCCAGCCTTGCACATAAGGTAAATGTACACCAATATTCCAATGACGGATGTATGATTCATCTGGAAGTTATGTGCGGATTAGTGTACACTGATAGCAATTTAGCATGCTTTTTTTTGGGGGGGGGGGGGTGTACCTCCGATGGGTGCTCTTTTTCGCTTCCATTGCATACGCCTTGTGTGCCGGTCCGAGTCTGATACAGGTATGTCATCGTGCCCCATGTGCAGTGTTGGTGCCCAGTCTGGATTTGTTACATCCATTTCATATGCTGGTTTGCCTGCAATAATGCCAGTCGACATGACGTGGTTCTGCAGCATCACACATTAGCATGTTTTATCTCATTATCTATGACCTCAGCGCATTGAAAATAACACTAAAAGCATTTTAAGAGTGATATGAATTAATTTAGAACTCACCAGAAATAAAATGCCGTGAGCAAACCAACAAAAAGCTGGGGATTGCAGAGAACTCGATATCTACTTATCTCACCACTGCAATCCAAGCCTGACATCTTTGTTTAGTAATATCGGATACATGGGATCCCTCACGTTGCCTCCAGGATGGAAAACGATGAAAAGAGCCCATTATCCAGCTTCTTGCCTTCACGATCGTGTGATCTAACGTTGCAACCGACAACTCAACACGTACGAACCATAGCTGAAGCTGTATCCTTTGTCTGGCCTACTGTCATGGTGGAAGGGGGCTTGGCCCACCTCCCGTGACATCACGCTCCAAAGCCCTATTAATGCAGCTGTATTCATCAGTGGACCTGTACCGCCGGTCAGAGGAGGAGACGAGAGATTCAGCAGGTTGTTTACACTGAATAAATGGCTTATATCAGCATGTGCTGACCACTCAGTGCACTTTATCGACAACTTTAATATTTTTTGGGAACGCAGGCATCTGTTCAAAGCAAATGGATTTAATTTTAACAAGTCAGGGGTGAAACTGTTCACCTCCAACTTGTTTTATTCCATACGTCATCCATCCGTGCTTGGTGCCAAGGCTGAGATAAACGAGGAGTTATCTCATAAAGAGGAACAAACAGTACTCCAAGAACAGACAAAGCCCAGCAGAAACCTTGAGGAGGAGCTCCATTTGCCCCCACCCGGGAAGAGCCTCAGAAAGGAGAGACATCCATGGCATCTGAGGAAGAGCCTCAGAAAGGAGAGACATCTAAGGCAAGAAGAGGGGTCCCTATTTGCCTCCAACTCTCTCAACAACACCAACGACCAGGACAAGGGACCACGACCTTCCCCAGTCCCCCAAACCCCTGACAGGCCATCACCCTCCTCCCCCTCCCTTTCTCCCTCCTCCCCACACCTGAAATTCACTGAGGAGATGATGGAGCGGGTCAATGCTGGGCTCAGATCTACCCCCCGTCCCAATCCCTTTTTGTCCCCCATAAACCCCCCACCAGAGCGGCCAAAGGTTTGCCATCGAGCCCCACCCTCAACAGAGCAATCGAAGTCACATTGCCCAGCCTCGCCCCCCTTAGTTCCTCTTCATGCCCTGTCTCCGCAGTCTGATGCGTGATGTGTGAAGGGTCCGGGCTGTGAGGATTATGGCAGTGATGACTTTTCCCAGGAGAAGCTGGGACCCTGTTTACTAGAAGGTTTTAAAATTTCTGTACTTTTAGGTGACAGGAGACATGTGGCCTGGTCAAAACACAGAGAGCTGCACTCTAAAAGATCTTTAAACATAGTAAACATACCTTGTGTGCCACAGACTGCTCCCAAACACGAGGGGACAAGTAATACCTCTAAAACACTTAAGTTGGCTTTATTAAACATTATATCTCTAGCTGGGAAAACATTTTTAATTAATGATTTAATCACTGAGCACAGCCTTGATTTTATGTTTTTAACTGAAACTTGGTTGAACCAAAGTAACAGTGGAGCTGTTCTCATCGAGACGACCCCTCCTAACTACAGTTTTATCAGTGAGGTCAGGGCGAGCAGGAGAGGAGGAGGGGTTGCTGTCTTATTTAATGAATCATTTCAATGTAAGCAGCTATCTCCTGGAAGTTTTCAGTCTTTTGAATATGTGGCTTTACAGCTGAAGGCCCCATCCAAAGTTGTGTTTCTTAATGTTTACAGGCCTCCCAAATACTGCACAGACTTTTTTAATGACCTCAATGAACTGCTGTCTGTGATCTGTGTTGATTTTGACTGTGTAATTATTGCTGGGGATTTTAACATTCATGTGGACAACCCTCAGGACAAAGGGACTAAAGACCTGAGTAACACTCTGGGCAACTTTGGGCTGACTCAGCATGTAACAGAGGCCACACATAATAGAGGACACACCCTTGACCTACTGATCTCCAAAGGCCTGAGCATTTCAAAGGTTACTGTGTCTGATGTGGGCCTGTCTGATCATTACTGTGTTTTCTTTGAAAGTAAAATCTCAGCCCACACAAATATATCAACAACAGTGATCACAAAACGGTGTATAACTGAACACAGTAGTGCAATTTTTAACCAGGTCTTCCCATTAACACCTGACCTGTCCAGAGGGTCAGTCAATGAGCTCGTCAATAGCTTCAATGCTAACATGTTAAATGTAATGGACACTATTGCTCCCATTAAGGTGAAGGTTATCTCTGGAAGGAAAAAGTCTCCATGGAGAAACTCCACACTGGTGAAAAATGAAAAAAGAGAGTGTAGGAAAGCTGAGCGCAGATGGAGAAAAACAAACCTCCAGGTTCATTATGACATTTATAAAGAGAAACTTCACAATTATAATTTACAACTGAGGAATGCAAGGAGGTCCTACTTCTCTGACATCATCACTAAAAACAGCCATAATGCTCGGGTCTTATTTTCTACAGTTGACAGGCTAACAAACCCTCCTGTGTCAGTGGCAGCTGAACTTCATTCGACCATGGCCTGCAATGACTTTGCCAAATTCTTCACTGAAAAAATCCAAAAAATTAGACAAGCAATTGGTACATCAACAGCAGATCCAGGATATGTACTGTGTCCACCAAAAAACTGTTTAAACACCATGAAACAGTTTCAACCTATTAACAGCAAAGACCTGGAGGACATCTTAGGTCAACTGAACTCCTCCTCCTGCTGTTTAGATGTCCTGCCAACAAGTTTTTTCAAAAAGGTCTCAAAGACTTTAGAGTCAGACCTGTTACAGATCGTCAACTTTTCTTTATTATCAGGTGTGTTTCCAGAATCACTAAAAACTGCTGTAATCAAACCTATACTGAAAAAGGACAATCTTGACAAGACACAAATGAACAACTACAGGCCGATCTCAAATCTCCCGTTTTTAAGTAAGATCATTGAAAAAGCAGTTTCTCAACAGCTCAGTTACTTCTTAAAACAGAATAATTGCTACGATGCCTTCCAGTCAGGTTTTAGACAGAACCACAGCACTGAAACCGCTCTGACCAAAGTCTTTAATGACATATGTCTGAATACAGACAGTGGAAAAATGTCAGTCCTAGTTTTACTGGATCTCAGTGCAGCATTTGATACAGTTGACCACAACATATTACTCAAACGACTGGAGAACTGGGCAGGTCTTTCAGGAACTGTACTAAACTGGTTCAAAACATACGTAGAAAACAGGAAATACTTTGTATCAATAGGTAACTTCACATCTGAGCAGACAAGTATCACATGTGGAGTTCCCCAAGGTTCCATCTTGGGACCCCTTCTGTTTAACATCTACATGCTCCCACTGGCACAGATTATAAACAACAACAAAATAAACTATCACAGCTATGCAGATGACACACAAATATATATCACAATGTCACCAGGAGACCGAGGCCCTGTACAGGCTCTTGGTAAATGCATTGAGGAAATCAATGACTGGTTGTGCCACAATTTTCTCCAGCTAAACAAAAACAAAACTGAGGTAATAGTCTTTGGCGCCAAAGAAAAACGATTACAGGTCACCAGAGAACTTCAATCTATACATCTAAAAACCACAAACCAGGCGAGAAATTTGGGTGTAGTGATGGATGCAGACCTAAACTTAGAAAAACACATTAAGACAATAACAAAGTCAGCTTACTATCACCTCAAGAATATATCAAGGATAAAAGATCTGATGTCTCAACAGGACCTGGAAAAACTAGTCCATGCATTCATCTTTAGTAGGCTTGATTACTGTAACAGCATCTTTACAGGTCTACCTAAAAAATCAGTCAGACAACTACAGCTCATTCAGAACTCTGCTGCTCGAGTCCTCACTAAGACCAAAAAAGTGGACCACATCAGTCCAGCTCTGAGGTCTTTACACTGGCTGCCTGTCCGTCAGAGGATAGACTTTAAAGTTCTGATGCTGGTCTATAAAGCTCTGAATGGTTTAGGACCAAAATACATCAATGACCTCCTGACCCAGTATGAACCATCCAGATCCCTCAGGTCATCTGGATCCGGTCTTTTATCAGTTCCCAGAGTCAGAACCAGACACGGAGAAGCTGCATTCAGCTTTTATGCTCCTTATATCTGGAACAAACTCCCAGAAAGCCTCAGATCAGCTGAAACACTCAGTTTATTTAAATCCAGGTTGAAGACTCACCTGTTCTCAGCTGCATTTGAATAAAGCACCAAATCCACACTTTAAGCTTAAATTTCAAAACTTACATTTAACTACTGATTTTATCTACTGTTCTGATTTTATCTGTTTTGATTTTATATACTGTTGTTTGTTTGTTTGTTTGTTTGTTTGTTAATTAGTTAGTTAGTTTATTTGCTTGTTTTAATCAATTTTAAATCATGCTTTTTATTTGTTCTTGTTTCTAATGTCTCTGTAAAGCACTTTGAATCGCCTTGTTGTTGAATTGTGCTATACAAATAAACTTGCCTTGCCTAATGTGTCTGCTAATTTATTTATGACAAACAATGAAAGATGAAGGATCTCCATTCACAAAACAGAGCTCTTGGTGCAGACAAACATGTTATCAGGTTAATCTCCAAAAGTTGAATCTGTTCAACTTGTGACTGAAGAAGTCACTTGCATGAGTGACAAAACGTTTCTCCCACAAAAAACGCTACGTCCAGATGAACAGAATCAACTTTTGGAGATTTACTTTCCTGGATGATTGAGAATGCATCAAGACGTTATCAGGTTAAGAAAAATCAAAATACAGTGGAACCCCAACTTACGAATACCCCATTTAATGAAAAATTCAAGTTACGAAGGCAATAAGAAAAAGAAAAAGAAAAGAATTAAAAAAATTTAGCAAAAAGTTAGCTCGCTAGTTTCCACCTAAACATGATATAGCATGTTCTTACTGAGAGATTTCTGAAAAAATTAAAACGTACAGCTCTGCTATCACTTCCAACATAAATGAAGACAGGAAAATAAACAGCAGTGACGTTTGTTGAATTACTGAAATTTGGCTAGCTGGTATATAATGATGTGCTACGTGATCACTAGCGACATAGCTATGTTAGCATAACATAAACACAGTGAAGCTGGAGGATGATTTCCACTCGATAAAAGTTAACGCGAGGGTTCTCGATGGTTATGGACAAATGCAATTGCATGGCAGGATGCTGTAAATGGACCGAACTTCAGCCAGGAGAACAACGAAGATAATCCATCCACAATACGAGGTTAGTCATTAATATACTGAAACAACACGGAAACAGAGCAGCTGCGAGAGAATTCAGCATTACTCAATCAATGGTACGGAAGTGGAGAATGCAAGAAGAATGAGTTGAGTAAAGTTTGACTTATCTGTTTGATTTCGCTTAATGCGTCTTATAATCCGGTGCACCTTATGTATGAAAACAGACCCGTTTATTGATAGTGCGCCTTGTAATCCTGTGCGCCTTATGGTCTGAAAAATATGGTACATAGGGACTAAAGAATTTAATGTGATAAAGTTGTGTTGTTACTGAGGATGTGACAATAAAGTTTTGCCATTTCCCTTATTAAAAAGAAAAACAAAAGCAGTTTATTTAAATCTGGCTCATTTCCCCTTTAATGTTGTCTCCACTCGCTGTGCTTCAATGCTGATACTTTGAACTTATAAAGTTAGCTTATGAAGGGGAGAGCAGTGAGTCATGGTTTATGAGATGAATCATCATCAATTTGGTAAATCGGAACACATTTTAAAAGCATCTAAATCAGTGTAAGTTTGACTTTCCACAATAATGAGTTGATATGATAAAACACACCTTTCAGCTCTTCATGTATTTTGAAAATGGTTTTTTTGCAGACCTGGAATGTAAATGTGCCCATCTCTAAAGTGCTTTGGGTCAACTTCTGTTGTTTAAATGTACTACATAAAAACAACAGTCCTAACAGTCAACATAAAAAGGTTATTATATTCAAACATAATATATTCATAGTTCATATTTGGATTTTTTTTAACATTTACAATACAATCATTTATTTAACACAATTCAGTGGGCTGAATATAATGTCTGAATGTTTGAATGTGGTCTGTAAGTGTCAGGGTCCTGGGACTGAGTGGCCCAGGGTCCCTGAGCAGTTATGTATTATATTATTATTATTATTATTATTGTTGTGTATTTTGGTGTTGCTCCCCCTTCCCTGTGCTTGTGTATGTGTGTGTGTGTGTGTGTGTGTGGGTGGCTGAGCACTTGTTTATAGGCGGCGTCAGGCCTGGAGGGTGTGGCCCTGCAAGGGGACTGGCCACACCCGAAGCCACACACCTGCTGCTGATCAGGCCTCGTCGGGGGAGCTACTTAAGAGAGTCTTGGAGCTCCCACCGACGCGGGATCATTGCATGAGACTCCATGTCAGGCTTCTGTTCAGTTAAGTTAGTGTGCGTGTATGCCCGCAGTTGTATGTGTCCTGACGGCTGCGTCTATTTGTTTCCTGCAGGAGGAGCGTGGAAGACACGACAGCAGCGAGCACCGGGGGGTGCTGACACGGGAGTGGAGAGCACAAAGACACGGACTATTCACGGAGAGACACAACACGGGAGTCTGGGAAAACACGGGGATTTATTGTTACTTTGTTGCACACTGTAAATAAACACACTGTTTATACATAGAGCACCGCGCCTGGATCCTTATGTAAAGTGTTAATCATAACTGTTATTTTAACAGACTCATTACTTACTGTCACGGTCTGGCTGGCAGATTCTTGATTTCTTTTGTTTTTGCATATTTATCACAAATAAATTTTAAGTACACAAATATAACCAAAGTGAATATGAAAATCAGTATTTAAATGATGATTTAATTTATTAAGGGAGAAAAGTTCTCACAAACCTACATGACCCTATGTGGAAAAATTCCTAATCATAAAAGATTTATTTTCATTTCACACAGAGGAAAAATCCAAGTGAACTCCAATGCCATTAAAGTCATAATCCTACGATCCTAACCCTTGGCAGCAAGAAATCTGGGTTATGGGTCTTTACATTGCTGTGGAGAAATGATGGCCCACTCTTTGCAAAATTGTTTTAATGCAGTTACATTGGAGTTTTTTTTAACATGAATGGCACGTTTCAGGTCATGCCCATTGTTAAGCCCATTACTCTGTGTGTAGTTTTTCCACTATAATCAGGCAGAGTGGATTTTTAATGAACTGATTAAAAAAAAAGTGCTTAATATAAATGTGAGCAGAGTCTCTGGATCATTTCTCCTCAAGTTTTTGTTTTACTGGACATTTGTGTTTCTTTGCAAAAGAGTCACTGTGTGTCGAATGTGCAGACTGATTAGTGAAGGACAGGCGTCTGATTCATTTTATGTATATATATTAGTGCTGTGAGCGTTAATCTCGTTAAAATGACGTTAACGCCATAACCGCATTAATGCGGCAAATGTCCGTTAGCGAGTTAATGTGGATCGCCCCGCGTGAGGGCTGCACGGCATCAACGCCTTAATGAGCTAACTGCACTAACTCTGACAGCACTAATATATATATTAGATGAGTTAATACAACTAGTTATAAAAAGGAAAAAAGGGGAAAAAAATGTCCTTGGAAAATGTTAGAACTTAATAATGTTTGTACTGTTTGGCTCATATCTTTCCACCTTTGTTCATTAACTACAATACGCTGGATCAGTCATTATTACATGTGACGGCGACTCTCCCTCTGGTATCGCACAGCTTCTTTCTTTTCATCCTGCTCTTACTACTGTAATGAGTGCAATGTTTTTACAGTCTCAACCCTCCAGCTCTGCATTCCTTCAAAGGTCAGAACTGTCAAGACCATTTTAGTAGTCAGTGGTGCAAATCTGCAAGTAGAACTTTCATCAATTTTAGCTCTTGTGTGACATTTGCTCAGGTTTACTTCGTTCTCCAAGTATGTATGCTGATCAGAACAATTCCACTAGAAACCTCATACCTCACAAAGCTTTGCTGTTTTAAATGATCGTTTAATGTTTGACCGAGGCTTATCTTTTAATGAAAGAAATAGAACTAATTTAAGTTTCTTAGTCTGTTTCTACTTTCTTTTTACACCTTTAGTCATTCTGTATTAAATATTGTATAACATGGCTTGTCCATTTTATCTGGTTCTCCTGATGATGTCTTTGCCTGATATGCTCAGAAAAGGGAAGATTTAATCTTGGTACCATTTTATAATAACATTTCATGAAGCAAACATTCATTTATCAAAAAAGTGGAAGTAAGAAAAATTCTCACTTGAATAATGCATGTGAAAATATGCAAGCTTTGAAAGAGACATCCCGTATGACAGTCCATCTTCTTCTGCTTATTTGGGGCAGGGTCTTGTGGGCAGCAGCCTAAGCAGAGAAGCCCAGACCTCCCTCCCCCCAGCCAACTCCTCCAGCTTGTCCGGGGAACACCAAGGCGTTCCCAGGCAAGCCGAGAGATATGTCTCCAGCGTGTCCTGGGTCTGCCCCGGTGCCTCCTCCCGGTGGGACATGCCCGGAACACCTCACCCAGGAGGTGCCCATCCTTGTCAAATGCCTGAACCACCTCAACTGGCTCCTTTCGATGTGGAGGAGCATACTGCTCCATTCTGAGCCCCTCCCGAATGGCCTAATTTCTCACCCTCTAGCGGCCAGCCACCCTTCGGAGGAAGCTCATTTCTGGCGCTTGTATCCGCAATCTCATTCTTTTGGTTACTACCCAAAGCTCATTACCAATAGGCGAGGGTAGGGACATAGATCGGCCAGTAAATTGAAAGCTTTGCTTTTACACTCAGCTCTTTCTTCACAACAGACCAGTACAGCTTTTGCATCACTGCAGCTGCATCGCCAGTCTGTCTGTCGATCTCCTGCTCCCTTCTCCCATCACTCGTGAACAAGACCCCGAGATACTTAAACTCCTCCACTTTGGGTTGGAACTCATCCCTGACCTGGAGTGAGCACGGCACCCTTTTCCGGCTGAGGAGGATGGCCTTGGATTTGAAAGTGCTGATTCTCATTCTCACTGCTTCACGCTGGAATGGTTCGCAGCCATCACCCAATGAGGCCAACAGAACCACATCATCTGTGAAAAGCAGAGATGAGATTCTGAGACCACCCAAGTAAAGGCCTCTCACCACTTGACTATGCCTAGAAATTCTGTCTATAAAAATCACAAACAGAAATGGTGACAACGGGCAGCCCTGGTGAAGTCCAACATCTACCAGAAACTAGTCTGATTTATTGCAGGCTATGTGGACCAAGGTCTTGCAAAGGCTTTGGCTAGTGAAGACAAAAAGAGCAATATGATTACTAGGCAATCTTCTAAGAGCGAGGATTTTCAAATAACAAAGTAATCCATGGCCATACTGATGGGTTTGACGCAAGGGTGTAGATTTGGTTTTGGTTTTGACGGATGATTCAACCACCGAACCCTGCCCTGTTTCTTTTTTTTTTTCCTTTTCGTCTTTGCTTCTTGATAAAAAAAAAGAAAAAAAGAAAAAAGAAGAAAAAAGAAAAAAAGAGAAATATACTTGGCTACATATGTTATTCTACATGCTTTTAAACCATTTAAAATTACAATTCATAGTTTTATATGTGAATTATATAATGTTAAATTACTATTAAACAAATGACTGACAAAGTACTTTATACTTTAGTTTACTTCAACCATATTCCATATAAATCAGGTATCATACAAATATAAAAATAGCTTCAAATACAGTCATGACAATAAAAGAATATGACTTTAAGGACTTAACAACATTACTTCAGTTATACTACACCAACATCTCTTATACGTTAGCACTAAGGGAACACTGAATGACCTGGTGGTTTTTGTCCATAAAACTACTCATCTAAGATGACCACAAAGTAACAGATCTCTTAGCAAAATTATGCAACATTTTAGGCACTATTGCCCCGATCAAATCAGTTGGCTGGGATGTTTTACTCTAAACATGAACTACTGTTACAGCAACAGACATTGACTACTGGTGTCCCACACAACAACTCAATGTCCAGTATGTGAAGGAGCCACACACATGCCTTCTCCTCTCATTAACTGAGGTAAACTGCTGGCATATTTGTTTTACATCTATACTGTCCAGTCTCTCCTGGTGGACATGGCAACACGTTATTCATGGTTACATACAATTTTAGACTGATGTGGGCCAAAGCCTAAAACGATGTGCCGGGGGTTTGCTGTTCTCCCCGGTTCAGATATTTGAAGTTTGCACAGCTACATTCTCGCCTGAAAAATTTGTAAAAGTTTATTTTGCAACCCAGAAAGAGTAATAAGAGGGGCACTGAAATTCAGGATTGTCCCAGAAAAAACGGGAGGGTTGGCATGTATTGCCTTGCATAGCCTGTAACGTTATTATGATGGACAGGTTTTATGAGTGAACTTGACTTTAAGTGGTGACTTACAGGTTTCTTTGAAAAATACTTTCTTATATCCAGGTTCTTTTTGCTGCCATCCTCCTCTCCTCCTTGCAGGTCCTGGCAGCGCAGGCTTGCCGCTGCTAAAACTAAACAGAGCTCCCTGAAAGGCTCAGCCAATCACATTGGCCATATTTGTCACATGATATAGGACTCCAGTAGAGAACGTAATTTAACTCTTTCTGACCCGCTGGGTGAATGAGACGTTGACAGATCGCTTTTTTATTTTTATTTCTATCAGTTTTGTTTTTCTTTACTCGAAGAGATCAAATTATTGGTGGAGACAATTCAATAAACGCTGGATATTGGTGGGGACATGTCCCTTCCGTCCATGCCAAATCTACGCCCTTGGTTTGACGCAATAATCCAGCGTTGACTGAAGACCAGTCACACTGTTAGTAGAGAGGCTCCTGATGAAGGCAATCAACTACAGCTGGCGACGGCTGATGAGCTACAGGTGCGACTGGCTTCAGCATGGGAACTCCTCTCGGTATGACAGTGCCTGTAAACTGGCCTTCTATACACACACGTATACATGCAAGCAGGGAAACAGGTGACTGGGAGAGAAGCTGAGACAAAACACATAACAGCAGAACATGCTTAACACAGACCCACGGGCAGGATGACCCGAGAGGATCGCCAGAGTTATCACTGTGGAGTTCTACTCTGACATCCTGAGGTGCCAGGGGGAGAACATTAGATCCAAACCACCAGAACTGTGTTGATTCCCTTCATGGGCCTACTCTCAGCATATTAGAAAGGCAGCAGGTTTTTTTGGCCACGCCAACACAAACTTCACTAATCACCCATCCTACTAGCCTGGCTCGTCTCCCTGCTACTTCCCAAAATGAAAATCAGATTGCAGAGTCACGATTTTGAAATGCTGGAAGAGTTCCATCACATTCACATCACAGTTTGGCGAGTGCAAAGTGGTCAGAGCAGGAATTCCAGGGAGCGATTTAAAAATAGCAATAGCACTGAAATGCTCACAGCACTTCATGAGTAGCTGACCTTGAAGGGGTTAGAGGCTAAATATTCCCTACTCCTCTGTTTTTTCTTCTCCTCTTGTAGCCTCGCGGCGCTAATCAGGGCCATTCTGTATTGAACTCTGGCTTCTCTCGTCAAACCATGCCATATACATACTGCTCCTAAATCCATAGGTTAAGTGGAGCTAATTAATTATGTGTGGTCAGTAAAAATATATGCAACTCATCTATTCCATATGGGATAATACGCTTGACAAAGTAACATCTTGTTTACTTTATTCTACCCATAATTTATTGATTTCTGCAAAGTGGCAAAGGCAATAACTATCAAAGTCTGCCAGATTTTCTCATCAAAAGTACAGCACAGTCACATAGGTGCTGGTCGTATCACAGATTTCAAATTCTTTCTACGTAGGCTGTGAGGCTAAAAATAAAGCCCCTTATCTCCAGAAACAGCTCAAGACAAAAGTGAAGACTGGGAGGAGGGAAGACACAGGCTTAGGGGACCAATCAAGGCTCAGGAGGAGTTAGAGAAAAGAGTCAGGCTATTTATGTTGCATCACTAAAACAGGTGAGTCACCCTGCTCTTATCTCCCCTGGAGAGAATGGACAGAGCAATGAACAGGGAAAAACAGATGTCTGAAAGGAATACAGGGTATTTGTCTTGATCACAATGGGAATGGAGTTATTGGTTTAAACAACAGAGAGATCAGGTGTGTGTATGTGCAGACAACATGTGGGCCCGTAGCTCCATGCAGCTCATGCATTACACAGAAGTTTGCCTTTAAATGCCACTGAACTCATATTATATTTCATAGATGGCATTTTTTATGCTGAAGGTTCTGTTTGGTGATGCTCTGGTAATGCAGAGGTGCCATGCAAAGCATTGCAGAGCTCTGTTTTTATGTGGTAGCTGTTAACACTCAAATATGTGGACAGGACTCAGTGTTAAAAATAGAAGGCCTAGAGGGCGTCATTTTGACCCCACTCTACAACAATATCAGCGACTGCATGAAGTCTTTTCTTTAAGACGTTTTTGTCTCATTTTTGTGATTATAAGTAAGAGTTTTTAAAAAGGTTTTCATATTAAGTTTTAGGGTTTTTTAGTCATAGAAATGATTGAGATTATTGAAGATCATAAAGGTAAAATATATTTTAGTCCAATTTTAGAATCCATTAATAATTAAAGGACAAGCCACCAAACAACACAATACCTAACACAACTAATTCATTTGATTACTGCAGAAAAAGAACATTTATACAAATTAATTTGGGATAATAGGTGATATTAGTTGATATAAAAACAGTCAAAAACAGAGGTTTTAAAATTGATCTCACAGCTGGCTACAACAAAACAGAAACATGTTTGAAAAAATTCATTTAAATGTAAAGTAGAAGTACAAAAGGTAAAACTTTTAATCTCATCCACATCTGAGTCCTCTTCACCAGACCTGCTGCCTCGCTCCCATATCCACCATCCTCACTGCTCCACCAGTCAGCCTCCTGGGTCTTTGCCCCTCAATCTCTGTGTTTGCTTTGTTATGTTTTTATTATTTCCTATTTTATTTTGTCTTGTGTATTGTGTGCATGGTATTTAGTTTTACTTCCCCTGTCTCATTGTCTTGATTGAGGTTGATTAGTTTCAACTGTGTCTTGTTGCCCTGGTGTTTTCCATCCGCCTGAGTTCATTGTGTCTGTTTAAAGCCTCAGTTTGTCTTACTTCTCATGCTGTATCCCTCTTTTCATCTTTGGTCTGCATCTCTCCAGAGCTCAGTTCACAGTCTGCATTGTGTGTCCTTTATCCACACACTATAACACCGCTGCAGTGTGCAGGCCTGAAACCAACCCAATTCAACTGCTCTGCTCTGGTTTTCTGATTAGTTCTCCACAGTCTGGTTTCTCTGCTCAGTTCAGCTCAGGTTGCTCTTGTGTTGCTTCTCTCTACAGCCAGCAACCTCCCAAGTAGACTTGTAGTCAAGACCGTCTAATCCGAGACCAAGACCAGAGAGTATCGAGACCAAGACAAGACCAAGACCGAGACAAAAAAAAGTATTTAAACTGCAGCCAGATGCTGCTACGTTTACGGGTGTCAGGCATATTTATGTGTTTTTGCTTTCGCGCAGCCCTCCTCACCGCTGTCTACTGTCTCACTCGCTTACTGAGAGGACAGACGCACACTCCACTTGACTGTTGTGTCTCTCACCCTCTCTGTTTTTCACATAATGATATTATCCTATATCCTCGCATGTGATTGGCCACAATATCGAGGGATTGGAGCATAGCTGAGCCACTGTGTGAGAGCTGAGCAGCGAAAGGAAATTAAGTGAGGGTAGAAATGACTGAAAGATTAATAGGCTCTGTTTTGAGTTTTGTTCAAAAAAGAATGACTTCATATAGGAAAAAAAAAATATCACATCTGCAGGACACCTTAAACTAGTTTTTTAATTAAGCAGCAAGGCGGAACAAAATCAGGGCTGTATCAAGACACAGGGACTAAACCCCAATTCAACCAGACCCAGAACTGATCCGGAATTAAAACAGGACTACAACAGATAATACGTCTTGCTAAGCAATTAAGGTGTTATGTGAATGTTGAGTATAGCATCATACATTGATTTCTATGTGGTCAAAATGATTCCATGTAAAAGTAGTTGTATTTATTATTTAAAAAAATGTTTTGTTTTGTTTTTTTTTCCCCATTCACCCCAAAATTCATTATATAATGAAAGAACCCATTTTAGTAAATATTTTAGTAAATGATGGGGGGCCTGATTGTTAACTCATTCACTGCCATTGACGTCTATAGCCGTCAATTGCAGTGAATGAGTCAATGGGTTTAACTCATTCACTGCCAGCCATTGGCAGTGAATGAGTTAAGTAGGGGTGGCTGTAGCTTAGGCTGTAGCTTAGGTGGCAGAGCAGGTCAGCCACTAATCAGAAGGTCGGTGGTTCGATCCCAGGCTGCCTCCTGGCTGCATGCCAAATATCCTTGGGCAAGATACTAACCCCGTGTTTGCCTACTGGTGGTGGTCAGGGGGCCCGGTGGCGCCAGTGTCCGGCAGCCTCGCCTCTGTCAGTGCGCCCCAGGGCAGCTGTGGCTATAATGTAGCTTGCCATCGCCAGTGTGTGAATGTGTGTGTGAATGGGTGAATGACTGAATGTAGTGTGAAGCGCTTTGGGGTCCTTAGGGACTAGAAAAGCGCTATACAAATGCAGGCCATTTACCATTTACCATTTACTGGTCAGTACTTCTCCTCCACATCAAAGTGGAGTTCACCAGATCTTCATGGTGAAAACCACTTTGGCATTCCCTTTTTCTGCTCTGCACTCCACCCAGCAGAGTATTTCCCACAGGCGATGTGCTGTTGGCTTGTCATAGTGCTGCATGCAAACAGAATCCTTTGTTCTGTGACTGCTATGAACAAACAGATACCAAATTGAGGCTTTAGTCTGCGTCCAGAGTCATTTTTCATAGGAAAGTCAGACCACAGAATAGTTATAAACTGTGGCTGTAGCTCCTGTGTCTGAAAAGTGAAGTCATTGCATGCACTTCTTTATAATGGCCAGAAGGGGGCATCAACCACCAAGCACCAAGATGGCAATGGGAGTGAAATGCTCAGCTTGTGACATTACAGCAGGGCTTTGCTAACCAATAAGCGATGTCACGGTAAGTATGTCCATCTTTATATACAGTCTATGAGCCAGACAGAAGTTCATAGGCTCACCATTTGCAACAACATCTGTATTAAGAAGCTGAAAATGCATTGTGGTGTTGGTAGTCAGATACTGGAAAATTAAAAATAAAGTCTGAAAGTTCTTGTGTGTAGAACAATCAGTGGGGGGTAAATAGGCAAGTAAAAGCTCTGTCTGCCACAGTTTCCTGTTTGAAAGGGCTGTTGAGCTGTGAGATTGCCAGACATTTTTTGACAATGTGTGATCTTTTTAAATGAGGAAAAAGATCACCAACCATACACACTGTGTAACATGCCTGATTTAGCCAAAACCAGAATATTTGTACTGACTTTTATGACCTTGACTGAGCTGCACCAGCAGTAAGTCGTAAAAAGAAGGGGGTTATTTTTTACTCTGAATTTTGAGAAAGGAAAAAAAGCATATTAGAGAATAGCACTGAAAGTCTGCTGTATAGGTCAAACCACTGAACAAAAATGTTTTATTTCTAAACATCTCATTTCTTGGTAGCTCCAGGCAGGGATGCTGTGCTGTAGCTGAGTCCTTTTGTTCAGAAATCATCCTCTACATAAGCATCAGATTACCTCCCTCATTGAGCCAGATGTAAAACTGATTTCTCTGGTAGTTAAATCACCTCCCATCCACAGGAAGACCAGCGCGGTCTCACTCCATATTTAACCACAGGCTCAAAACTCATCCATTTGAGAAAACACTCACATTACCCTCTCTCGTATGAGTCATCCTCTCTCCCCTAACTGTCTTCATCCCCTTGTTTTAATAAGCTCTTATCTGGAAAAACCACAGTCCACTCTACCCCATGTCTTGGCTCTCTTCTTATACCTGCACTGGTCTTTGTCGCAGTCACTCAGGGGTCAAAATAATATTGTCAGGTGAATGCAGCCCTCTGACCTGATCGCATCCTGCTATTGGTACTTGTAGCTGTGGATGGTGTTGAATTTAATTCTCTTCCTTCATTGTGAGCAATTTTAGCTAAATGTTTCAAAAGCATGGCCAACCGGACTCCTGTCCAGCTGCTGTCCTTAATTTTTTATAGAAGAAAGAATAAAGAAGACAGTATTAAAATTTAATGGGGCTTCAGCTCAGTCTATAATTTACTACATCGACATCCTTTTGAAACCATACCTTACCACAACCAGAGAAACTTTATTCTGTTTTTATAGTTTAAAATAATTTATTTATAATGAGGTTTATAATCTTATTTATTAATTAGGGTAAAAGGTTTATGGTTAAGTTAAAGTTGAACTAAAATTGATCCACTGTGTCCTGTTTGACAGTTGTGAAAAAAACGTATTTTCTGCAGACATGCTGGTCGCTCTGTAGTGCTGTAATTCAGTGCTTAAAATTAACATTTATTTTCAGAAAGTATACTTTTCTTAATGATTCAAAGGCCTCGCTAATAAAACAGTATTGGAAATAACTTCAGAATCAGAACCAACTTTGTTGACCAAGTATGTGTAAGCATACAATGAACTAGGCTCTGGCCATTTCTTTGCTCTCAGTGTAGGTAACAGAGACAATATTGACTACATGACATCAACATAATGCAGACAATAACAACACATGTAGCATACTTATGGTAAGGAGTGCAAAGATATTAGAATAAGGGATGGATAACTAGTGACAATATATAGAGTGTATATATATGAGGATTGTCTATTTGTATATTGTTAATATATATTCACACACAAAACAGTGTGTAAAGCACGATTTGGTTCAGGAGCAGGTATGATGGATGTTTTAGTACAGACATTGAGTGTTCATCAGTGGAAAGAAACTGTACAGATGTCTGCTTGTTTTAGTGTACAGTGCTCTGCACCTACCAGAGGGAAGGATTTGGGACAGGTTGTAACCAGGGTTTGAGGCTAACTGCTCGTTTCTTGACTCTGGATTTGAACTAATCCTGAATCGAAGGCAAGTCGGCACCAATGATGTTTTTCTGCCAACCTTACTGTCAGTTGTATTCCTGTTCAGTATCCAAACCATACAGTGATGAATTAGCAGAGAGAAGACTGGATTATTGAAGGGATATCTGAAAGGGTCATGAAGAGATATCTGGACCACATTTAATGATTTGTCAAAGGAGCTTGCAAAAAAAAAGCGTCTGGACTTCTTTAAGTTACTTGAAGACGTTTCACCTCTCATCCGAGAAGCTTCTTCAGTTCTAAGGTCAAATGGTGGAGAGTCCCAGATATAAACCTAGTGGGAGTAACCCCCCACAGAGGGACAAAAGGACCCCTGATGATCCTCTAATCGCCTGAGCCAAGGTGTGAAACTGGGTGTGGGTCCCAATCAGCCAGAGTTTCGGGTGAGTTCATTGTGAAACCTGGCCCCACCTTATCAGGCGAATTCCTGAGATCAGATGGCCCAGGATGTGAGTGGGTGTTAAGGCGTCTGGGAAGGGATCTCAAAACTGGATTGTAGATGGCAGAGAGTTGGTGTCGTAAACCCCCGCCTCTGTTCAAAGATGGTCGCTCACAGTGGACATAGATAGCTTCTTTCACTCCTCTTTCAAACCATCTGTCCTCTCTGTCCAAAATGTGAACATTGGCATCCTCGAAAGAGTGTCCTTTATCCTTAAGATGCAGATGGACTGCTGAGTCTTGTCCTGTGGAGGTGGCTCTTCTGTGCTGTGCCATGCGCTTGTGAAGTGGCTGTTTGGTCTCTCCAATGTAGAGGTCTGGGCATTCCTCGCTGCACTGTACAGCATACACCACATTGTTAAGTCTGTGTTTTGGCGTTTTGTCTTTCGGGTGAACCAGTTTTTGTCTGAGCGTGTTGCTGGGTCTGAAATGCACCGGGATGTCATGCTTGGAGAAAACTCTCCTGAGTTTCTCTGATACACCGGCTACATAGGGGATGACAATGTTGTTGCGTCTGTCCTTCTTATCCTCCCTCGCTGGTGTCTGGTCTTCTTTTCTGTGCCTCTTTGCTGACTTTAAGAACGCCCATTTAGGATAGCCGCACGTTTTGAGTGCTTCCTTTACATGTGTGTGTTCCTTCTTTTTTCCTTCAGGCTTAGAGGGAACATGTTCTGCCCGGTGGTGTAGGGTCCTAATTACTCCAAGTTTGTGTTCCAGAGGGTGATGGGAGTCGAACAGGAGGTACTGGTCTGTGTGTGTGGGCTTCCGGTAAACTTCGATGTTGAGGTTGCCATTCTCTTCAATGTGCATGGCGCAGTCCAGGAAAGGCAAACAGTTGTCCTTTGTGTCTTCCCTGGTGAACTTGATGTTTTTATCCACAGAGTTAATGTGCGAAGTGAAGGATTCCACTTCTTGTGTCTTGATTTTGACCCAGGTGTCGTCTACATATCTGTACCAGTGGCTGGGTACTCTCCCTTTTCCTTTAATGATTTGAACAGAAAAAAGAGGTCAAGCATCGTGTGACCACCAGGTTGCTTGGATGCATTCTCCGAAATTCAGAATTTTTATGGCAGCAGTAATATAGTGACAGCAGAAATTTCCACTAATCTGTCCTCAAAGTTCAATGGTCCTTTATCCAGATGGAAGATCACTGAAGTCTGTAGACTTAATACCCAGAAGACAATCAATGTTTGTATAAAATGGGAAATTGCCTTATAGTAGGTGAACCAGCTGATAAAACAAAGATGATATTCATGGCCATGACTCAGTTTGGTTTGTTGTTGGAGCAAATATTGTTGGTTCAGTCTCTGTTGTAAAATGGAAGCAATGCACTTTACAGTCAGTGAATAATATATTTATAAAGTAGTAGCAGCCAGGTGATCAAATGGACTTTACTGATCATCAGCAGTAACATATTCCAACATATACAACAACATATTCCCAGGAGAGGGCGCTCTAGCAAATTTACCCCCAAGGTCAGACTGAAGTAAATCTGAAACTCTACAGCCTGTTAAATGTTAAAGTTCATCACAGTATAACTAGAAAAAGGCTGAACAAGTATGACTTGTCTGGGTAGTTTGCCAAGAGAGAGCCTCTTCTCTCTAAAAAAAAAAAAAAAAAAAAAAAAAAAAAAAGCTTGCCAGCACAGCTTAGGTTTTGAAATTTGTATCTAAAATAAACCTCAAGACTTCTGGATAAACGACAAAAAATTGTAGCCATAATACATTCTGTAATCCTTGTTTGTCATGCACTTAAATAAGTTCTCTCTACACCCTCATATTTGTTTCCTTGTGCATCACTTGACTCTTTCTTTACTCTGTTCATACTCAGCTGCTTCTTTGTTCCAGGCCACACTGCCTCGCCCCTCTCTCGAAAAAGAAAAGATTCAGGGTGATGTAATGGCCCAGTCAAAGTTCAGACCTCAACATGACTACAAACCTGGCAAGACCTTTAGAGAGCTGCGCATAAGTGAACAGAAGCAAACTTGTAAAGAAGGAAGAGCCATGTGACACACTGATTTTTACTTTCCACAACACAATGAAACACACCTATTAGCTTTTCATGTATTTTGAAACTGTTTTTTAGACTCTTTTTAAAAAAAAAAATCTTTAATGCCCTTTGGGTTAGCTTCTGTTGTTTAAATGTGCTGTAGGCTTTGCTCTGATATGTGGTAAGCTAAAAGGAGTTAAAAATGGATACAGATCTACAGTCAATGGTATAAAAAAAATATTAAAAAATAAATTAATTCTAATAAGCTAGATACAAGTGATAAATACAAGGATCAGGTCAATCAGTAAAAAAAAAAAAGTAAATAAATAAATGTCAGATGGTGAGTTCACTTACAAGGTTGTATTGAGTCAAAGTCACATCTTTCTGAGGATCCATGCATCATAAAATGAGTTTAAAGGTTTGTTGTAGTTTCAGCGTGTTTAAGCTGTTCAGGTCGTTTCTATTGTTTAGATTGAGGAAGTGAATCCAGCCAATAAATGAAAACCTAAAATGTGAGGTGCTAATTCAATTTTTTTTAAAGTATTTCCATGTTTAGGTTTTCTATGATGCACTGTTTCTCTGTAACTCATATGTATTACAAAAAGCAGAACACTCAGTGGAGATCTTTGAAATAATAACGTCCAATAGTTATTATTTTTTTGGCCACACCAAGGAATGAAATCAGTAAGCACATTCCTCCAGTTTGATTCTGAACCTCGGAAGAGGGTCAACAATGTTGTGTCATCAGAAAATATGGCAAAAAGCACTCCAACATTCATCCATGTCTATATTAAAGAGTCGGGGTGAAAGGACACATCCACATAGGGAGCCTGTGGACATCTACAAGTTCGGAGAAAATATGGCCATTTACAGAAATCCTCAGCTCTCAGTCAGTCAAGAAGTCAAGATCTCCAATAGAAGCTGGTGAGGCAATTTAAAATCACATGTCACAACCTATCCTATTAAAAGATATGGCAGCATCGTGTTGAATGCTGATGAAAAGTCTGCAAACAAAAGCGTGAAATGGCCTTGCAGCTTTTCTAAGTGCTTATATAAGTTATTGAGAATAAAAAGTACCTCTCTCTGCGCTGCAGGCAGACTGTAGTGGATCTAGTTTCACATTCACGGTTAAATCATATCTCACATTTTTTTTAATGGTTCACTTTGTTAAAAACTGTTATGTTGCTTGAAGGTGATGGTCTTAAGGAAAGGGGCCAGAGGTGTTTAGCCTCTCGAAGCAGCAGCCAGAGAATATCAAAAATGTTGCCACTTGCCTAAATATTCATGTGTAGATAATGGTTTATAGAGATAACAGCGATATAGAAGATTTAGGGTGGCAGGAATCTGGTTCAATCAATGACATTTGAGAGATATGGTGATAAGCACAGCTTATGAGGACCCACAAATTGGATCTGGCCTCTCTGTTTATGTATTCCCTAAACTTCTCTCGACATCTCTGAATGCTAAGATAACACTCAGAAGAGAGACACTCAGAAACAGTAAAAAAAATTTTTTTTAAATGAAATATTTTGAGAAAATTTCAAAGTAGATTCTGTCTCGGTTGTTCATTAATTTTGGGTTTTGTATTCTTACTTTTCTCTTCTAATTCTGGAATAACAAAAATCTGGACAGAAACTAACAGACCTTTTGATTCCTATATTTGACAGGTTGAGTTTTGTATTCCTTACTCTATTCCTGCTCTAGTTTCTTCTCACTTTTGAGTAATTTGTCACATTGTATTATTTCTTTCAGATTTTTGCATGAAATGGTAAATGAACTGGTTTCCTATATATTGCTTTGCCTACTCTAATTGAGTGAGCAGTTTTTACTACTCACTGATGTGCCATCCAAGTTCTCGCATGAGTGTATTTGAGGCAACTCAGAGTTCAGTATCTCTATAAACCCTGAGCCACAGCCACATACATGCATTAAAGCTCAGTAACAGCTTCTTCAAGTGATTAAGGCCATAGTTTTGATTCCCCTACAGGTGGTTTCTCATATTACCACTCCAATACTCCAGGTATAACATTAAAATAAAAGATGCTTTTCTTCATTTCTTTTTTTTTTCTCTTTTGTGTTGTTGATAAATAGGCATTTTTCACAGTTCATGAATGATCGCCAAATCATACATACACACTTCTTGTTCCTTGCAGGAGCAAACGTGATGGCAATCGAATACAAACAAACAAAAGTAAAGGCCAAATATGTCCTTATGTCAAAGACACCACAAGCAGACGGGAACAGGTATATGCTTTCATTTCAAAACATCTGTACATGTAGTAATGCATGCAAAGAATTTTTTTTTTTTGCAAGTACAACAATTCCTGTTGGACATGTGAACACTGTAGAAAACACGTATGCATGCACACATTTATATTTGTGAGGACCATGATTAAAATGTACAGTTTGTAATCTGGATGTCCTATTTGCAAAAACACTTACTAATGGCATTTTCAGTGTACACACTCTGAGTTAGGAGATGCTGCGTGTGTGTGTTGTGCCCTTAAACAGGGGAAATAGTGAGGAGAGGTGAAAGAACGGCGCAGCACGCAGCTCTCACTCTCACTCGTCTGTATTGAGTTTCAGAAGCAATACAACCAAAACAATATTCTTATGGATGCACTCAGTCTCAGGACAACTGTATCCAAACTAAGTCACTATTGTTCGCTGCATTAGCTGATGAGAATACTTTAGATAACATGAACTGTAGCATTAGACAAAAACACATTTTTAACTCGCACATGTTAGCTGACACAGTCACTAACTTTCCACAGCAATGAAATAATACTTTAAGTACTGCATGTCTTTCAGTAGTTAACTTATACAGATAGTAATAGAAAAATCTTCACACAATATGGCGGAGTAATAGCGAAAACTAGCATACGCAGCAACAGAGATTAACTGGAACTTCTCAGCAAAATAGTCTGCAATTCACATCTTCCGCTACAATGAACAATGATAACAATGTAATAATCAACAGTAACACACATTTATACAGATTTGTGCATGACAGTTACCTTAAACAGGGGAAATAGTGAGGAGAGGTGAAAGAACGGCGCAGCACGCAGCTCTCACTCTCACTTGTCTGTATTGAGTGAAGGAGGAAGCGCGCGAACCCACCTACCGGAGCCCTGAGGCATTAACAATGGATCGACGCACAATCCACCCAGGCAAAACTTTCACTGCTTATCTCCCTCTATATTCCCACTGCATATTCTATTCGGAAACAGTCAAAGCAACAAATAAAACATTAATAAGGGCATCACATGAAATATAAGGAACAGAGATGTACAACTTCAAAACTAATCAAATTTATGATCCACCACATACTCCCCCTCAGAATAGATGTTGTCCTCAACATCCAAATGTTTAACATTTAGCACAAACGTGGAGTTATGAACATTAATATCACCAAAACCACATACAATAAACCATTGCATACTATAACTGTTTCTTGCACCTTATATGTACTCTACAAAAATAGTTTCACAAGCTGGAACTCTTTTCATACATTCTTTAGTGTGGGTTATTACCCAAAGTCTTTCAGTGTTCTCATACAGTCTGTATGAATTACAGTGTCCATGCAGTTACATTAACACAGTCTGCTGCTGGCTTGAGAACAAAGTCATTTTAGTGCAGCTTGTCAAAGCAGTCACTCTCTCCTTTGACAAATGTCCATGAGAGTGATACAAGTGGCCGTAGCCATGTGGTGTGCTTTGGATGTGTCTGTTAAGCTGCAAGCACAATATGAATCAGTTCAATGTCCAAAAGTCACTTTGAATATGAATTCTGTGTTAAACAGTCCATTTCCTTGTGGTTGGTGTGGAGTGTAAGTACATTGTCTCTGTTCAGTAATGTGTTTCGTGTTTGATCACAATGTTTCTTTTCACTCAAGTCCATACAGTTATCAATGGCAGTATGCCTGAACAGTCCGTGGAACCATGAAGTGTGTATGATGTGATGGTGTTCTCAGGTTATAACAAGCTGGTGAACCAAGCCGATCATATGTGAAGATCTTTGGTGGCTTGCGCTCTCTACGCGGTCGCTGATACTCTTGCTCACAGGTCCTGCTGTGTTTGTCTGGAACAGGTGCAGGAACAGGTTCCTCCACTGATGGTTCCTCGACATAATTTTCCTCTTGGTCGGGTAGTTGTTCACATTGGTTCAGTACTTCATGTTCATTCTCTGGCTCAGATGACATGTTTTCCACTGTTTGAAGGTGTTTGGCTGGTTCATCAGTGCTCATAGGATTCAATGTCTGAGGATAAAGTGGCTCAAATGGCTGCTGCCTCTTCCTCAGCTTGTTCCACTTCCTCACTTGTCTCTTTTTCTTGTTCGTGGTCGCACTTCAGTTTCAACAGGCAGATGGTCACATGGCAGAAGAAGATTGCGATGCAATATCCTTGATCTCCCTTTTGCTTTCTCAGGTCTGAGTTCATAAACTGGGATATCTCTGCTGACCTGACGAACGACTGTGTGAACCACATCCTCCCAGTGGTTCCTCAGCTTGCCTGGACCTCCTCGAGGTGTCATGTTCCTTATTAAAACACGATCACCTGGCTGCAATACTGAGCTCTTCACCTTGCTGTCATAGTGTCTTTTACTTCTTACAGCTGCTTTATGAGCATTTTCTCTCGTGATCTCATATGCTTCTTCCATGCCTTGCTTCCATTTTACCATGTAGTCATGATGATTGCCATCTCCTTGTTCTGAGGTCAAGCTGAACAGCATGTCGATTGGCAATCGTGGGGAGCGTCCATATAACAAGTAAAAAGGGGAGAATCCAGTTACCTCGCTGCGGGTACAATTATAGGCATAAATCAGTTTGTTAAGCGAGTCCTTCCAGTTAGTTTTCTGACTCTCTGAGAGTGTTTTCAGCATCTGGAGTAGTGTCCTATTAAACCGCTCCACTTGTCCATTCCCTTGGGGATGGTAGGGAGTAGTCCTGGACCCAGCAACTCCACAGTAGTTTTTTAGTTGTGCAAACAGATGATTTTCAAATTCAGCACCTTGATCATGATGTATTCGTGCTGGAAAGCCAAATCTTAAAGCATAGTCATTAAAGATTTTGTCTGCAGCCGTTTTACCTGATTTGGAAGTTGTGGCATACGCTTGGGCGAAGCATGTGAAATGGTCAATGACTACAAGGATGTATTCATAACCCCCTTTGCACTTGTCAAGGTGCAGGAAATCAATTGAGACAAGTTCAAATGAGTGAGTAGTGACAATATTAGTCAGTGGTGCTCTGCTCTCATGACACGGCTTCTTCTGTTTTATGCAAACACACCTTCTGGTCACATAATCCTCTACTTCCCGTTGCATATAGGGCCAGTAAAACCGGTCCCGTATCAGTGACAATGTTCTCTCTACACCTTGATGGCCCATTTCATCATGTAGCTCCTTTACTACAGTACTTTTGTGTATTTCTGGTAGGACCAACTGTTTTCTGTTTGCTGTTTTTCTGTGCAAGATCCCATTCTCATCCATCTCCAATTTGTCCCACTCCCTCAGGAGACATATGACCTGTGGGCTGAGTTTTCTTAGTTCTGAACGTGATGGTTTTTCCTGTGTTAGTTTACACTGAATTACAGGTCCAATAGTCGGATCACTTCTCTGGTCCTGTTTGATCTGGCCTTTTGTCAGTGGAATGATGGAAACATCTGTGGCCATGGCTGAACACCTGACTGAGACACCCATGGACCATGACACATTGGAGTCATCCTGCCTTTCCACTGCCTGTGTGGTTGCTCCAATTACATCGTATGCCATTTCCTCTGTGCATTCATTCATAAACGTTTCCATGTCTACCGGCATCCTGGAGAGGCTGTCTGCATCCACATTTTCTTTACCAGGGCGATATTTAATTGTGAAGTGAAAATCTGCCAGTTCTGCTACCCATCGACACCCTGTTGCATTCAGTTTGGCAGTGGACAGTACATAGGTAAGTGGATTATTGTCGGTGTACACGGTGAAGAATGGTGCATAATATAGGTAATCACGGAATTTTTCTGTGATAGCCCACTTGAGAGCAAGAAACTCTAACTTGCCTGAATGCAGATGGTAATTCTTCTCAGCTGCAGTTAAAGTGCGGGAACCATAAGCAATCACACGAAGCTTTCCATTCTGCTTTTGGTACAACACGGCACCTAATCCCTGGTTTGACGCATCAGTGTGAAGGGTGAATGGCTGTGAAAATTCTGGAAAGCCTAGAACAGGGGGCTGAGTTAGACAGTCTATCAGCTGCTCTAGTGCTAACTGGTGCATGTCGGTCCACTCAATAGGTGTACTCGAAGGGACACTACACCTGTTTCGCTTTGTTTGCCACTTTAATCTTGTGTTTCGCTGGGTCTCAGCATCTGCAGGTCCCTTGAGCAAGTCATACAGAGGATTTGCAATTCTGGCAAAATCCTTGATGTATTGTCTGTAATAACTTAGTAGGCCCAACATTGTTCTTAGTTCACCAACAGTACCTGGCCGTTTGTTTTTCAAAGCTGTTACAGCAGCAGTGTCTGCGGGGTCTATCCTGCTTCCCTCTGCTGACACAATCCTGCCAAGGTACCTCACTTCTGTCCTAAACAGGTCACACTTCCTTGGTTTGAGTTTGATTCCGTACTCCCTGAGTCGGCGCAGCACTTTCCTGACATCCTCAACATGATCCTCAAACGTTCTGCTAAAGACAAGGACATCATCGAGGTAAGGCACACATATTTCATCCCTTAACCCTTCTAAGCACTCCTCCATGCAGCGTTGAAATGCTGCCGGAGCATTCATCAGTCCAAATGGGATTCTGACCCACTCATACAGGCCCCAGGGGGTCACAAAAGCTGTTAGGTGTTTACTGTCTTTGCCCATGAACCCCTGGTGGTATGCTTTACCCTGGTCCAGTAGAGAAAAGAGAGTGTTGCCACCTAAGTTGTCCATGATGTCTTGTACTCTGGGAATGGGGTGGCGGTCTGGGTGAGTCTTCCTATTCAGCTCTCGGTAGTCAATACACAAGCGCAGTGTACTGTCTTTTTTTCTTACACAGACTACCGGAGAGGAGTAAGATGAGTTTGATTTTTCCACCCACCCCTGAGCTATTAGGTCCTGTAGGTAGTTTTTCATTTCCTGATACAAGGGTTTTGGTACAGAGAGATAAGTCCGTGTGACTGGCTCATTATCTTTCAACGAAATGTTCATTTGCAAGTTTTCAACACAGCCTATGTCGTCATCAGATTTAGAGAATGACTCTGACTCTTCTCTTAACATCTGACTAACAGCTTGTCTCTGGTGGTCATTCAGGTGAGTCAAGTCGACAGGTGGGTCCCATTGTTCACTTTTAGGTGTGTTCTCACCTGAGCTCTTAGCCTGGATGGGACGGACTGATGCAGTAGGGAGGCAGTCAGTTTTGAATACATTAGCAGGATATATTGATGCAACAGACTGCACAGTTCCAATAACAGTCCTACTTGGCAGTGTGATGTCATGGCTGGTGGGATTTTGTACACTAATGACAATTTTTGGTGTCATACCAGTCTTTGTTAAAACAAGGGTATCACAGAACTCGAGTCCTTCAGGCCACTGTGGGTTCTCATGAGGCTCGAAGATCAGGGTTCTATCTTCTTTGAAAGGTGGGGCTTGCACTCGACACTCGATTTGGAGGGAGCTGTGTTTAGGCACTTCAACTCTCTCATTTGTTGTTCTTACACTGTGCTCACATGGCTTTCCCACTGTCACTGCATTAACAAAAGCTCTTGCCCTACTCTTTCTGAGGTGAGGAAAAGCTACTTTTACTGTTTTCATGAGTTTCTCTTTATTCTTATTGTTTGTCTTATCCTGTACTCTGTTTGCAACTAGGTGTGAAATCACATTGAAGCCAATTATGGGGCATGACTGTTGGTTGCCTTTTAACACTAACACAGGTATTAGCAGATCTTTATCATTAGCAGTAAGTCTGAAGCTTACCTCGAGCCAACCAATATATGGTATTTCCGTCCCATTGGCTGCTTCAAGTTGCAGTGGTTCAAGTGGGTCTACTAGTTCTGCTATATCTCTTAGTTGGACATCAGGCAAATGGGTCTGTTTCCAGGCCGCATCTACAGCACAAATTTGTGAACCTGTGTCCCAAAGTGCCTGGATTCTTTGGTTGTGCAGAAAGCACTGAATGAGACATTTCTCTCCTACAAGCTCTTTTACGGTAGGCATCTTCACTGGATTACTTCTTTTCCTACACTTTGGTTTGCAACTTGACTGTGTTTCCTGTTTCTTAATAGATGAACATGTATGTGGCTTACAGTACCTTCTGTGCACAGACCAGTGTGTCTCTTGACAGTCTTTTGAGCAGTACAATGTTATTTTACAAACAGAACAACATTTTAACTTCATACTCTCTTCCTTTCCCTCACAGTTAGCACAATATTGGGACTTTTCAATGCTGTCGGTTGCCCCATGTCCCGTGGGAGCAACCTCCCTTAGTTTAAAGGGCTCCCTTTATCTGATTTTGTCAGTCTAGGTGCTTTACAACTTGCACGGAAATGCTCACTACTCCCACACCTAAAACAATGCTGGCAATGTGCCTCACCTGCCTGCACACATGCAAAACATCTGGGACGGTGACTTGGTGAGGGATAATATCGCTGTGGTGCGAATCTTTGTTGAAACTGTGCTGTCCCATGCACATGCCCAGGTCCATATGCTGAGTGGTATTCCTGTGCTGCTGCAGGAGGGTGCTGGTGGTAAAATGGCATGCAGTTTTGTTCAGCCTTAATGGGGAAAGGCTGCTGAGGTGCTGGGGTTGTCTTTTGAATGGTTTCTCTGATTTGGGAAACTTCAGCCCTCAAGTCTTTCAGCAGCACCATGTCAGCACGCATTTCCTTTATTTCTGTTAGAAGATCAGGGGGTGGAGGGGCTGGTTTCTCTTGAGCTGTGCTTCTCTTTCCCACTGGGGAATCATTAGACTGGACAGTATTTACAGCTGTTACTCGTGATGGAGCGGCATGTTTCTTTTTGTCCTGTCTTTCCTTTTCATTTGCGACTGCAATATTTACCTTCTCGAGCAACAACTCATCTGAAGTATTTGTTTGCAGGAGGTAAGGTTGCAGGTCACTTTTAATATTGTCATTCTGAAGGCCAGTCAGGACAGTATGCATAAAAAGGCTCTGGACTAGTGCTGGATCATACTTTAGACTGGACTCAACTTCCTGAGAAGCAAACAGGATTTTCTGTCTCAAGTCCATTGTCCTGATCAAGAAATTTTGGGGTGTCTCTTTACTACTCTGAACCTCAGAGGTAAGTTGTTTGTATAACTCTGTGGCACCTTTCTCCTGGTAATGAGACCTGAGGATTCTCCTAAGAGCAGGTAATGTGAGGTTTTCTTTTCCTTCAAGATAACTCCTTAGCTGCAAGCCTGGCGTGATAGCACGAATTACAGCATCAGTGATTTCTGATTCTGGGTAGCCTCTATTAAGCCCGCTTTCAATTTGTCTGGCCAGACTGGAGAATGTTAGCCTGTCTTTTTGCCCCGGCTCTCCTATTTGGCCTGATATCTTAAAATCTTTGCGCCACATGGAACTGTTTGGTGCTGTTGGAACAATGTTTCTCACTGGGGTGCGAGGACTTAAGGCAGGATTCATGCTATTCCTCATCAAGTCATGCATTTCACCCTCTTTTTGTTGTAAGAGCAGTCTTAATGTCTCTAACTCCTCCTGGCTACTTTCCTGGTCCTGAACAGCTGGATCCACTGTTTCATTCACACCTTGTTTTTTATCCATTTGTATGTCACTTATAATGTCCTGGACATTAAGAAGTTCTGACATACCTTCATCCTCTTGGGTAGCCAGCTCGGTGCGTTCAAGGTGCTTAACTAAATGCGAGACTAGCTGACTGCGCGTTCTATTAATCACAAACTCTTTTCCTGGTCCTGAGATTTGAAGTACATCACATAATTTAGTCAGCTGCTCTAAAGTCAGTTGATACAGTGTTCCTTTAATCTCCAGCTGAAGCTTTTCTAATTCAGACTCCATGTTGTCAGAGGAGTTAGCACAAGCAGTCAGTTGAGAAATGATCAGACTTAGTTGGCTTTTACTGCCCCCTAGTGGCCACTTTTTCACTTCAGGATACAGATACCAACGTAGGTCTAGCGATGTCTCTGCTGCTTTACTATGCTCCTTTCTGATACCTGGGTCGTCTGGGGGGGATGATCAACGAGAGGATTTCTCTTACAGGTCAGGGATGGTCCTCGAATCAATCATCCCAGCGGTGCCTCCAAATGTTGTGCCCTTAAACAGGGGAAATAGTGAGGAGTGGTGAAAGAACGGCGCAGCACGCAGCTCTCACTCTCACTCGTCTGTATTGAGTTTCAGAAGCAATACAACCAAAACAATATTCTTATGGATGCACTCAGTCTCAGGACAACTGTATCCAAACTAAGTCACCATTGTTCGCTGCATTAGCTGATGAGATTAATTTAGATAACATGAACTGTAGCATTAGACAAAAACACATTTTTAACTCGCACATGTTAGCTGACACAGTCACTAACTTTCCACAGCAATGAAATAATACTTTAAGTACTGCATGTCTTTCAGTAGTTAACTTATACAGATAGTAACAGAAAAATCTTCACACAATATGGCGGAGTAATAGCGAAAACTAGCATACGCAGCAACAGAGATTAACTGGAACTTCTCAGCAAAATAGTCTGCAATTCACATCTTCCGCTACAATGAACAATGATAACAATGTAATAATCAACAGTAACACACATTTATACAGATTTGTGCATGACAGTTACCTTAAACAGGGGAAATAGTGAGGAGAGGTGAAAGAACGGCGCAGCACGCAGCTCTCACTCTCACTCGTCTGTATTGAGTGAAGGAGGAAGCGCGCGAACCCACCTACTGGAGCCCTGAGGCATTAACAATGGATCGACGCACAATCCACCCAGGCAAAACTTTCACTGCTTATCTCCCTCTATATTCCCACTGCATATTCTATTCGAAAACAGTCAAAGCAACAAATAAAACATTAATAAGGGCATCACATGAAATATAAGGAACAGAGATGTACAACTTCAAAACTAATCAAATTTATGATCCACCACATGTGCAGGTTTGTGGAAGATAACTAACACTGGTCACAGCACTGCATGGTGCAAACAGCAGAGCATGAGTCACCACACCCACTCACTTCTGTGAGCAAACAGTTTGGTGAAATACACCCCTTAACATCTTGACTTCTCGGGGTGAACACACGAAACTTGCAGTCTCCCACACTGATCCTGTTTCCTTCAATTATTCCTCCCGGTCTCTCAGCAGGCCATGGCAACGGCTGTGTCCCAATTCAGGGTCTGCACGCTTGAAGTACGCGCACTACGCGTACTACGTACGGTGCGTACTATAAGTAAGAGAAGTGCGGAAGTGAGAGGCTTGTGAAATGGGACGGTATACGCTTCGTTGCGCTGTTCAGGTTGCCTAGCAACCATGATACTAACCGCGAGACACGTTACATACAGCTTTGTTTGACAGAAATGAAGGAGATGTTTTGTTGGTCATTCATTTTTGTCATGACATCACTTTGATTAGTTGAGTATCTGAGGCTGAGACCACAGGACTGTAAAACATGATTGTTGGGCTTCATTTCTGTGCTGAACAGTCATTTAAGATTAGTTAGTAAATAACAATTACCTAATATTTGTTCATGAGACTAAAGTCATCTCACTGTGGCAGATTATTATGATTTATATATATATATATACACACACATATATACATATATATATATATATATATATATATATATATATATATATATATATATATATATATATATATATATGTGTGTGTGTGTGTGTGTGTGTATACATATATATACATATATATACATATATATATATATATATATATATATATATGTATATATATGAAAAAACAAACTTGCTGGACTGCAAGTCGAATTTGGAATTTGGTTAGGCCTAAGCACCCAGGCTTCTTACTTAAAGTTAGGAAAATATGTTTTGGATTAAAACCACACAGCTGACATACATGAAACCAGGGCCGAGAAATGAAGGCAACATCGAAGTGCCAAAAAATGCAGTTCTTCCAGTGGACTTTGGAGCCTGGCCTCAAAAATCATGTGTACATCCTGGTATATTAAAAGAAGATAAAGGTTTTTGTCTGTACAGGACACCCACTACATCCTTGGTCAGTTATACTATATGACTGTTGCCATTTCAGGGCCTTTGCGTGAATATGATTAAGTATACAAAAAGGTATTTTTAGCCCTCAGCTGAGAAAGGCTCAAGGTGTATTGTCACCAGTCAGTTTTGGACATGTAACTTTGTGAACTCGAGAACGAGGTGATGTAAGATTTTAAAATTGATGCCATATGTGCATCTATTAAAAATCTTGGAGGAGTTCATATCACAGTAACCTTAACCTAGAGGTCAAGTTCAGAGGTCAAGTCTTATGAAATTGTTGTTAATACGATTGCTCAAGATGGAAGTCACCTAGGTGTATCTACTGGGAGGCTAAGGTTAGCACTGATGGTAGTCAGTATTTCTCCTGTGTGCCATCGCTGCTCTGCTGGTTCTGGTGCTGCTTTAATCAAATAAACCAGACTTGTGCTATGATGCAAGATTTCATCTTATCCAGGTCATTTCAGGATTGACACTGAGTGTTCTGCCCTACAAAGGTAACTTGAAGGTTAACTCTTACTGGATTTATTGCCATGGTGAATTATGTTGTAGAGCTAAACTGCCCTGGAATAGGTTTTTCTATGAGACTAGATATCAACAGGTATGAAATCACGGCCTACTGACAAATCAGTTGTCAGGTTGGGGGGAAAAGTGCAGAAGATCCCTCAGGCCTCTGTGCTTGTAGTAGGAGAGTTTAAAGGTTTTCAGTAGCACTTAATGTCTTTTTTTGAGAATCAACTATACTTTTTTCCAAAATTTGGAACCAGTTTTGTGTGACTGCTGTGCTTGCTGTTGTTGATTAAGTAAATATGGATAATGGAAATATATCCTTGATATGTTGAACTTGCTTAACAGTTCAGGCGTCAAGTCAGTATTTTAAATCCCTCAGCTCTGAGTCGTTTGCCCTCAGACAGTGTGCTGATACCCTGAGCCATTTCTTAAAAATCAAGAAATCAAATCCAAAACAGTGACAGCATTACAGGACACAAACAACACACTCGCATTATAGCCAGTAGCATAAAACTAGATTGCATGTGCACACTTCCACAACGAGCCCACTTGCCCTCAAACATTGTGTTTTCCAATTTGCTTGAGTAATGACATGAAGTGTTTTCGAGGTGAAACATTTATTTCATCTTTTAACTGTAAACCAATTAGTTCTGCAAGAGTTGGTTTCAGACTGTTAGATTATAATATTATTTTATGCCATGTTATACCCCTAACTAAAGATTGTGAATTATTATGTAGTTTTAGTTTGCATTATTCTCCTGAATTAGAAGAAGCTGATAACTATTGCATTCGTTAAACTGATTTGCATTACATTAGACTGCTGATTTATTGTGGATGAATGATATTGTTTTATGATGTTATAAGAAATACTGTTTGCAGAAAGTCATCGCCTTATTTGTCTGATTAGAAGAGAACAGAATATACTGGAGTTTTCTGCCCCAACTCAGCAGGAGCAGATAAACGGGAAGCCAAGGTCATAGCTTAGGTGCCGTGTGAGAGAAAAGCATGTGAATGTTTATGCTTTTATGATAAGGTGGGAGAACCAGAGGCTATAAGAGTTTGAGCAATGCTCCACCATTTTGAGATCTGAGGCTGTCTGCATATGGTGTCCATCTCCCACGCGTGTGTTCATTAAAATCATCGTTTGACTTAACCCAGCCGGACCAGTGTTGTTATTGTGGTTTTTCTCTTGTCTCCATCCCCAATATTTTGAACCTTAACAAGACCAAATATGATTGGCTACTCCTGGCGCAGTTTTAAATCAATTATTTAATCAGGTCGTGTTTTGTCATGGGCACTGAGTGTCTGTCTGGCAGGTGGTTTGTGACAATGATGCAAAAGACTCAAAGGAAAAGTGTGAAATGTGAAAGGACAGTGAATTACAAATATTTCTAATTTGTTTTGTGGGTATTTATAAAAAAAAAAGTGGTTATTGTAATTTTTCATGAACACCAACGGCAACATTTGCATTCAGGACAAAGTGTCCTGTAAATGTTTGTCTGTGTAGAGAAAACACATGTAAAGAGCAACTTCATGAGGAGAGGCTGCAGGCACTGCGTGCCTCATGCAGAGATAAGAGAAAGTAGAAAGACAGAAATAGTAGCTGTGTCGATTTTAATTTTCACAATTGCTTTTGAGTTAAAATTACAGCCAAATCTCAATTTTCTTTTAGCTTTGAATGATAGGAGATAAGATCAACTGAAACATCAGCTGTTTAACCCCTTTGTACTGTTCTGCTGTACAAACCTGGCCTAAATAGTTTTTACATCAGTAAAAATACCTTGCTAAAAATTTTTGTAGTTAACGAGGTGAATGTTTGATGCACCAATGGGGGTCAAATCAGGGAAAATTATGATTTTATGGAATCTTGAAAGTGTGTGTTCCTTGTCTGTCTTTAGTTCAAGGAATTTTAACACCAAACTGTTTGTCTTTCCTCCACGTGTGTTCAGGTTCCCAGTGGTTTATGAAGTCTCATCTGGGAATCTCAAAACCATAAAACATAGGTTTTATTATGTATTGTGAACAAAATGAACAAAGGTCATATAGAGCAGCGGTCCCCAACCCCCGGGCCTCGGACCGGTACCGGTCCGTGAGTCGTTTGGTACCGGGCCGCGAGAGTTGAGGCTCAGGTGTGAAATGTACAGTTTTCAGGGTTTTTATAGGTTTTCAGCGTTATTTTGTTATCGTTTTCATTGTTTACTCAGTTTTCCTTGGTCTTTTCACGTGTGTTATGAATATTTTTTTTTTTCGGTACCGGTACTAGTTTTATTTTGTTGTATTTATCCGCAACACCTTAAAGGCCGGTCCATGAAAATATTGTCGGGCATAAACCGGTCCGTGGCGCAAAAAAGGTTGGAGACCGCTGGTATAGAGGTCAGACGGTGTCTTCTTATACAAACATGAGAGCAGCACCTGCAATCTATCTATGCATTCTCTTAAGCTCATCCTTTTTCAGGGTCGCGGGGGGGCTGGAGCCAGCTGTCTTAGATGCAGGGTAAACCCTGGACAGGTCACCAGTCTGTCGCAGGGCTAACGCATAGAGACAGACGACTATTCACACTCACATTCACACCTATGGGCAATTTAGAGTTACCAATTAATCTGTTCCCACTAACTTTATGTCTTTGGACTGTGGGAGGAAGCCGGAGTACCCAGAGGGAAAAGCTGGAGAAGTTATAAGATTATAACGGCACCTGAGCTACCGTTTCAGCGAGTGTGGGAAACACACAGGAGGTTTCCTACTACCAGCTTCAAGAAAAATATTTGAAATAATTGCAGCTGTTACGTTTTCATGTCAGGACTCAATATTTCATGATATTAAATAGTTCTAATTCAACATAGGTGGTTAGGAGGGAATTCTTGGCTTGGGTCAGAATTGCTTCTGGCACGCTGTTTTCAAATCCCCCACTCACCGTCATCTCTCAGTGCGAGGGAGACACAGGATATAACACACTCAGGTGATATCTGATGGGTGATAGTTTGTGCGTTTCTGTGTTTAGTTTATTTGAGCAAATCTGTTTGGCTGGGCTTAAAGTTAAGCTCTAACTGTATAGTTTTAGTGAACCTTAGTGGCTAACTGAAACACTGCTGGCACATTTTGAGGAGAATCGTTCACTCATCTTTATTTCCTGATTTTCAGTTGTGTTTTACCTGCTTATAACAGCTCATTTTCAATGAAATCTAAAATATTTTAACACAGGAAGGAAAATGAGAACATTTTCACCAGGAACTCAAACATCTGGAGCAGCATGCTGATGCTATTTGTAGATTTCCTGAAGAGTGATGTCAAGTAAATTATCGTTTTTTAAATGTATTTGATTACACTGTAAACACCATCTGTTATAAGTGTTGGAAACGTCCAGGGAGAGAGAGAAAATTAACATACAATCTGTTTTGTCTTCGTTGAGAATAAGTTACGCATTGATGTATAATTGTTTTCTCCTAAAATGTTTTTAGGAGAGAAGAGAACAGTTGATTAATCAGTAATATTTAGCCTAATATACTGGTGCACTTTCTTCCGAGCGAGTGTTTATGACCTTTCAAAATAATTCCATCCTAATGGATCTTTTATGGCTGAGCATCTTGCCCAAAGTGCTTATAAATTTGTGAATAAAATGTAAAAGAACAAAAGTCATTAGGTCTTTTATGACCTCCTTTCATTGCAGGGATTAATCATCAGGGTGAAAAGGTAGTAAAGTAAACAGAGAAGCCGAGCTGACGTCATTGAGTCTGCTGCTCTCTCACTGTGAGGTGTGTCCTCCTGTCCTCAGATGTCTGGATTCCTGGGTGTATCTGCAAAGCAGCAGGTGTGCGTGTACAAACCCCATGCACTCAGATTCCACTGCACACCTGGCTTTGACTATATCAGAATCAACCACACCCCCTGACTTTAAGGGGCGAGGCCATGATGACCTGACACACAGAAACCATGAAATAATGAATTAAAGATCAAATTCAATATTTTAATCAATTTAATAGATACTTTAATTCGTTATCTATTTATTTTGATTTTTATTAGTTAATGGCAAATAAAACAATTAACTATCTTATAATGTATTTAGTTTATTTTGTAGGTCTCTCTTAATATTTGGGCAGCACTTTATAACAATGTCACACTATTAAACATAAATTAAAAAACATTTAATGGTTTATTAATTAACTAATAAGCTGTTAGCAAGTTTTTAATTCAATAATATATCATTACTTTTCAGTATGTCATTTATAGATACAGATATTATTGTGATTATGACTAGCAGCTGATATCTGGACATGGTGTAACATATCTGTATTTATGAAAGACACACAAAAGGAGGTGTAATGATATATAAATGAATTAACCGCTTCCTAATACCTTAATGGTTCATTGTGTGACATTATAAAGTGCGTCCAATATTTGTTTTCACTGCAATGTAACAAAGATAAAAAAGTATTTAACGTATCCCAGTCTTGGAAAATTCTTTAAGACAAAGTAGAAAAAAATCATCTCATAGATTTTGCACTGAAACCAGCAGTGTGCATTTTACTTCCCCTTAACTTAATCTAAAAATTCAAGCCTTTCATTATGTCCTTGTGTCACTTTTGCTTGAATTCTTTTGTTTATTGTAGGATATATTATTTTTAACCTTCCTCCTGCAACACACGAACTTATTTTATCAGTCTATTATTATTCCATTATCATAGTTTGATTGCTTTAAATATGTCATACCAGTTTGAACACAAGTATTTCATAACAAACTAACCTCAAGTTGCTGACCTTTATTGTTGCATAAGATCCTCTCTATCACAGTAGATGCGTTTAAACTTGTTGTATTCTAAGGCAAGCCAGCATAGCCGAAGCATTTTGAGTGTTTTTACAGCGGGAGATTCTCCAGCACACCGTAGACTTCTAGTTTTGCCACAGGGCACAGCACTCTCTGTGTTCTGGTCTTTGCGGGACTCCCTTGATTTTCCAATATTCTGATAAGCCGTATCACTCACTCAGTTACTCGACAGTGTTTAAAACAGACAAAGGAAGGATTCAGTCAAGTGTGTATCCTGTAAAGCCCAAAGAGGATGACTATCAGGTGAGTGGATAAAGCAAAAGCCGCCTGACTCTTTTGTTAGTTAGATAATCATTTCCTTGTGGATCTAAAATGTGTGTTGCGTTCAGGGACACTTGCAGAACTTTTATCTCTGCGGCTGCTGTTCTTCATTTCAACTATAAACTGAGGTCTATGTCACAACTTTGAATATTATGAGAACGATATTGTGTTATTCTTTATTATATTTTTTTAGAATAAGAATAAGAATTTGACAGTTAAAATAATGAACACGCTTTATTCTGTATAAATGGCACTTCAGTAAAGCAAAGCAGCATGCCTGTTTATCTATGACTAATTTATAGCATGCAGTGGACATTAAATGGTGCAATGTGCCATGCTAATGTTTGAACAATTAAAAAGTTTTATATATATATGCACCGTCTTTGTGCACAGATGTTTTCAGCCATTAGGGGAGACTGTGGCTCAGGTGCTCAGGAGCAGGCTGGCAGTTCAGTCCTGGACTCCTACTGTAAACTTGAAAGACACTGACTTGAATTTGATCCTGACTGTAGAGCCTTAGGTGCTTTTCCACGCTAACAAACCGGTATTATCAGTATTCCAGTTTGTCAAATACGAAAATGTCAGACCTATCCCATAGTATTCAGTCACATGTTTGAAGTATGAGAGCATGAATTCTTTTCAGGCCATTAAAAACCACAAATGTTAAATCAGATTATAGATGTCAAAAGGTAACACAAATAAATAATTTAAATTCCAACCATTCCAGATTTTTATACTGCTGTTGCTTTTATTTATTTTTATTTTCATCACTACAGACTGCAAGACTTTTATATCACAGCAAATTAAAGTAAACATTAACTTTAACATTTAACCATTAAACACATACGGTACTAGTAAAAAAAAATTAAAATAAAATTCACACAAAGTACAACATGTCGTGAAATGCTTGTGTCAGAGCTGCGGACAGGCTGCAGACGTAGCCGCGCCATTCCAGGGCTAGTTTTTTAGCATGGGGGTGTCTAGCCAGGACCCCTACTGGATACCAGGTGGGAATCCACCAAGTGTGTAGACTTACCACTACACTATCCCATTCTCTCCCTAAGCATAAGGTAATATCAGGTCCTTTTTAAGGGCAGCTGCAATGAAAGTGTATATTGAGAGTAAAAATAAAGTATGGGATTAGGAAAAATGCACCAGATTTACCAATCAGGACAAAATAGCATGTGACTGTATTTACTAAACAGTGTTCATAGGGGTGGCCAATTTTGCGACTAATCTCCAAAAGTGGGCTGGTTGCAAAAATTTGAGTTACTGGTCTTCTTGAGTCTTTCTGGACTCCTTTACAATCATGTTGAATGTGTCGAACGATGTCCAGGTATAAACACAAGAAGACAAACTCCTCTCGGTCCATCATAAACTGATGTTAAATCGTAATGTTTGCATAACTTATCGTGTCAGTAACTCAATAAATTCTTCACCAGCAGCTACCATTATTGATATCTGACATAATCATCTTGTCACCTGATGTGAGCCACTGCTCCCACACAAATACCTGCCTTGCATTCTGATGTTGCGTTACACTTAACCTTCAGTCAACCCCACTCAGGACAGGTCCACTGTATTTGCACACCTGTTGTGACTCTTAGAGAATGTGCCCTTACTGCATTCTTCTTTAATCTGGCTCCCCGCCTTGCCTTTGTTACATCAGTCACTTGTTCAGACTAATGCATGACGCTGCAAGCTTTTATATAAGCTTTTTTTTAATGTAGGTAGTTAAACAGGTTGCTAAGTACACAGCTATTGATGTAAAAGTTGGAAGGTTTCTGACATGGACACTGATGAGTTTAGTTCTAGTGACGTTTTAGTTTACTTGAAAGGAGCCATAAGAATGGGGGGAACGGGCAAATCTTTATTTTCTCTTTTCCAGAATTCTGAGATTAAAGTGACTTTAATCACAGTCATTAAAGTGACTTTAATCTTTAATCTCAGAATTCTGGAAAAGAAAAAAAAAAAGACGTGTCCACTTTTCCCCCCAGTGGCCCTAATCTCCTTCTGTAGCAAAGCCTGTTTTCTTTCACTGTACTCAGCATTCACAGTTCTTTCCACGCCATACACGTGAGGCTTCTAGGAAATTGTGTGTCAGGCATTTTGCATTATATTGCATCTGTTAAGTGTAGCTGCAGAAAATAACCTGAGTTACATTTGATTACATTCATCATCTAAACTACAGTATGTATGATTGTAGGTATGATTATGTTTCCTTAATTTGTATCAGAGAGAGCTCTGGATCCACAATCAGTTTTGGTGCAAATGCTTTTAGTCATATGGACACGTCAGATCAATTGATTTTGATTTTGCTGAGCTCTAATACTGTACATGCTCTTTGCATTCTGTAAGTCATCTGAAAGTTGGATCCAGGAAGTTGCCACTCACCTTCATCATTATTGTTTTTTAAAGGTCAAGGTTCTTTATTTGTCACATGCATAGTTATACAAGTATAACACACAGTGAAATGTAGCCTGACACGCTCCTCGACATGTGCAAAAAAATTGGGGGGGTGTAGAGGAAAAACATTATATATATATATATATATATATATATATATATATATATATATATATACAGTGTTGGGAAGGTTACTTTTAAAATGTATTCTGTAACGTATTCCGTTACGTTACTCAATGAGAGTAACGTATTCTGAATACTTTGGATTACTTAATATATTATCGTGCTTTTTACAACAACGTGAATGTACTATTGCTGTGTGATTTATTACTATTACTGAAGGTCCGCGACTCCGAACTGTAGTAAAGGGACCTCTGACTAATACGGCGGGGTCCCTGTCGGCTCGTAGCCGAAAAATAGCTTTACTTTGTTGTGTGGGTCAACTTTGCTAGCAGAGACAGAGAGAGGCGTTGAAAGACTGCTCCAACGGAACTTATTGTTTTCGGAGGAAAACACGAACACGGTGTACAGTCGAGTCTTAATAGCTTACTTACAACTGGGCTCGTCAGGCACTCTTCTTGGCTGCAGTGGTTATTATTATATTTACATGCTTCCAGCTCCCGTTTTTCCTCGACGACAACTCGTACCTTTCCACTCGCCTTTTTCTCCCTCCTCGCGCTCACAGACACATAACGTGTATGGCAGTCCATTCTCCCTGCAACACGGACTATACTGCCCATGATGCTACATTCTTTAGAGCTATGCTTGTAGCATTCTGCCTGTTAGCTTAGCACAACAACAACAACGAAAAGGCGCTCTCTCACCCAGGAAACACACAGTCGCAGAAAGAGAGAGAGAGCGTCGCCCTGTAACCATGGCAACCGTAACGCTGCCGCCTGGAACAACAGAACGTAGCTGTCAAACAAAACCCAAACAGTCCTGACCCGCGACAATATGAAACAGGAAAGTACCGCAGTGTAATCCATTTATTTCAACAAAGTAACTGTATTCTGAATACCACCTTTTTAAACGGTAACTGTAACGGAATACAGTTACTCATATTTTGTATTCTAAATACGTAATGGCGGTACATGTATTCCGTTACTCCCCAACACTGTATATATATATATAAAAAACACCCAGCACGCCCCTGCGGGCGGTTTATCCTTCAAGCTCGGGTCCTCTACCAGAGGCCTGGGAGCTTGAGGGTCCTGCGCAGTATCTTAGCTGTTCCCAGGACTGCGTTCTACTGGACAGAGATCTCCGATGTTGTTCCCGGGATCTGCTGGAGCCACTCGCCTAGCTTGGGAGTCACCGCACCTAGGGCTCCGATTACCACGGGGACCACCTTTACCTTCACCCTCCACATCCTCTCGAGCTCTTCTCTGAGCCCTTGGTATTTCTCCAGCTTCTCGTGTTCCTTCTTCCTGATATTGCTGTCATTCGGAACCGCTACATCGATCACTACGGCCGTCTTCTTCTGTTTGTCTACCACCACTATGTCCGGTTGGTTAGCCACCACCATTTTGTCCGTCTGTATCTGGAAGTCCCGCAGGATCTTAGCTCGGTCATTCTCCACCACCCTTGAGGGCATCTCCCATTTTGACCTCGGGACTTCCAGGTTATACTCCGCACAGATGTTCCTGTACACTATGCCGGCCACTTGGTTATGGCGTTCCATGTATGCCTTGCCTGCTAGCATCTTGCACCCTGCTGTTATGTGCTGGATTGTCTCTGGGGCATCTTTACACAGCCTGCACCTGGGGTCTTGCCTGGTGTGATAGACCCCAGCTTCTATGGATCTTGTGCTCAGAGCTTGTTCTTGTGCTGCCATGATTAGTGCCTCTGTGCTGTCTTTCAGTACAGCTTTGTCCAGCCACTGGTAGGATTTCTGGATATCAGCCACCTCCTCTATCTGCCGGTGGTACATACCGTGCAGGGGCCTGTCCTTCCATGATGGTTCCTCGTCTCCCTCCTCTTTCTTGGGTTTCTGCTGCCTGAGGTATTCACTGAGCACTCGGTCAGTTGGGGCCATCTCTTGGATGTTCGTTGTCTCATCCTGGACTGTGGTGCTGACACTCACCAGTCCCCGGCCCCCTTCCTTCCGCTTAGCGTACAGCCTCAGGGTGCTGGATTTGGGGTGAAACCCTCCATGCATGGTAAGGAGCTTTCTTGTCTTTATGTCAGTGGCTTCTATCTCCTCCTTTGGCCAGCCTATTACCCCAGCAGGGTACCTGATCACGGGCAGGGCGTACGTGTTGATGGCCCGGATCTTGTTCTTACCATTCAGCTGACTCCTCAGGACTTGCCTGACCCTCTGCAGGTACTTGGTGGTTGCAGCTTTTCTAGCGGCCTCTTCATGGTTCCCATTCGCCTGTGGGATCCCCAAGCACTTGTAACTGTCCTCTATGTCTGCAATGTTGCCTTCTGGTATATATATATATATATATATATATATATATATATATATATATATATATATATATATATATATATATATATATATATATATGTAGTATATACATTGGGTGAATGTGCAGTAGTAGCAGCAAGCAGGTGAATTCTGTACATTAATATGAATAGATATCTGACTATTTTACAGGATAGACAATATAAACATATTTAAAATTAAAGGAATTGAAATGTACATTGTGCCTTGATTTAGTGTCTGGAAGGGTCCTGACTCAGTCAATTATAGATGATGTGAGAGGGCGGGTGTGTGTGTTTAGGGCACGGATGGCTTGGGGATAGAAGCTCCTCTTGAGTCTCTCTGTCCTTGCCCGGAAGATGCGGAACCGAGACTCAAGAGGAGCTTCTATCTGTTCATCATGTTTAGATGTGCACATAAAAGTGCTTTATACATTTTAAGAGCACAATAAAACATAGAAATTGTTGCATTCATACATTTTCGAACATGAGGAATACCAGGTTCTCTCTTAGAAATAAGATTTGAATTTCAAAGAGCTTAGCATTATTTGGTATTTCAGCTTCCCGTTTTAATGATTTCCACTGTATTTCAGTCATGGATTCTTCTGGATAAATTACCTGGATAACTAAAGGGTTGAAAGAAAATACTGAGTAGAAATAACAAAACTGGTCTTTATGGTAGAAACAGAAAATCCTGGTTGCAGGGAAAAAAACTTCTTAGCAGCAAGTTGTAAAATAACAAAGTCTGTAAATTAAGAGAGAAGAAGGGAGAAAGAGACAGGCTAAGAGAAATCAACAGTTCTAGAAAAAAAACAAGTCACTGAGGAAAACTGAGGGCTTAAATACAGCATACAGTAAATATATAATTGGGGAAAACAAGACACAGGTAAACAGAGTCAAACTAACAAGACGAAACCAATCCAGCAATCCAGTCTTTAAGTCATGATGTGATGAATCCTGCTTCCAGGCCCAAAGTAGTCTGCATTTAATGAGGCTGTTGTGTTTTCAATGCTTTGTATCTTGTTCCATTAAATCTCAACAATCCCCTAAAAACAGTCAGTGATCACTGTCGGCCTCTCTCGGTTTTTATTATGGCTAATTATTTTAAAGCTCCGTTTCTAAACCTTTACGATGTAACTACAGCCCAGCCCATGCAGCAGTATATTAATGACTAACCTCGTATTGTGGATGGATTATCTCAGTTGTTCTCCTGACTGACGTTTGGTCCTTTTACAGCATCCTGCCATGCAAGTGCATTTGCCCCTAACCATTGGGAACCCTCACAATAGCTTTTATCGAGTGGAAAAACGTCCTCCGTTCGTTAGCGTTCATCCTCCAGCTTCACTGTTTATATTATGCTAACATAGCTTTGTCACGCTAGCGATCACGTAGCACATCATTATATACCAGCTAGCCCAACTTCAGTAACCTTACAAAGTCACTGCTGTTTAGACTTCTTTAAGTTACTTGAAGACGTTTCACCTCTCATCCGAGAAGCTTCTTCAGTTCTAAGGTCAAATGGTGGAGAGTCCCAGATATAAACCTAGTAGGAGTAACCCCCCACAGAGGGACAAAAGGACCCCCTGATGATCCTCTAATCGCCTGAGCCAAGGTGTGAAACTGGGCGTGGGTCCCAATCAGCCAGAGTTTCGGGTGTGTTCATTGTGAAACCTGGCCCCACCTTATCATGCGAATTCCTGAGGTCAGATGGCCCAGGATGTGAGTGGGTGTTAAGGCGTCTGGGAAGGGATCTCAAAACTGGATTATAGATGGCAGAGAGTTGGTGTCGTAAACCCCCGCCTCTGTTCAAAGATGGTCGCTCACAGTGGACATAGATGGCTTCTGGCTTAGAACTGAAGAAGCTTCTCGGATGAGAGGTGAAACGTCTTCAAGTAACTTATTAAAGAAGTCCAGACGCTTTTCTTTGCAAGCTCCTTTGACTACGATGACCTGGATGACTGAGAACCTTCACAGACTCACTGCTGTTTACTTTCCTGTCTTCATTTATATTGGAAGTAGGGATGGGTACCTGGCACCGGTTCTGAAATAAACGATAGTAACCAGACTGAAAAGCAGCGCACATTTCGGTGCTTTATTTCATTGCTTTTTTTTCCCCAGATATGTCAAACAGCGATTTTTTAAAATCCGAGAAATGCACCGTATTTGATAGCTTGCTGCAAGACCTCCCTCCGAGTGTGGGTGTGGTACCTGTTATTGGACCCGGAGTTAGCAACATTCCCCAAGAAGCCGAAGAGTAGAGTCCTGGCCCCTGCATTAAACTAATGCACGTAAGGTGAACTAGCAAACACTGTCATAGTTACATACGGCTGTCTTCTTGTTTGAGGCAGATACTCTCTTCATCCTGGCCAAAAAGGCTAAAATGACCAAAGAAAAAGTGGAAAACAGCTAAACAAGAGAGGTTTTTTGACAAAGTTTTTTTTTCATTGATTAAGCACTGCTTCCAGCCAAGAGTGATACCATATATGCCCTATAGATGCAGAAAAGGCTAACATTGTTATGTTTTTACAAAAAAACAGCTAAACATGAGAGGTTTTTGGACAAAGTTTGTGTTTGAGCACCGTTTAAGCACCGGTTTGGCACCGGTATCGGATAAAACCTAAACGATACCCATCCCTAGTTGGAAGAGATTGCAGAGCTCTACGTTTTAGTTTGTTTCATAAATCCCTCAGTGAGAATATGGTATTTTATATTTAGATGAAAGTTAACTCCCTGCTAACTTCTAACTCCGTTAAATGTCATAAATTCCGTTTTCATGGATGCCTGGATGTTAAACTTAATTGTTACACCTGGTAGAGCAGCCACACTGAACATTTTATTACAGACTAAAGAATAGGCAGTTTTTCTACTCTCAGTGATGCCGCAGTGATCGTTTGACTTAGGGACCTGCAGCGGAGTTTGGGCCCAGACATGAACGTCAGACTTAAAGACCGGATATCTCTAAAGAGGTTCAAAAGTCCACACTGTGAAACTACAACAAACTAAGAATAAAAAAGAAACAATAAATGACAGAACAAATCCCAGAGCCAGGTACCACAGAATTTTCTGTATTTGTTTGTTTGTTTTTTAACCATTTTTCATTTACAGTAACACTAAAAACCCTCATAAAAATAGAGGCAAAAAAAATGAACAGGACATTGTTCTTCACAGATGTTTTTTTTTCAGTGTGTAAACAAAATGAGATCTGTTTTTTGGCAGACTACAAATATCTGTAGAAATACTCTTATCATGTACACTGTAGCTCTGAAGCAGTTTTTCATTTGGTTGATTATTTTTAACCCTTCAGGCAGATTATTGTAACTGAGCTCATATTGGAATACCATTTGGCAGCTGAAATCTTTCAGAGCTGAAAAAGCCTTTTTAAAACGTTAAAAGGCAAAGCATTTTTTTGGCAAATGGAAGGTTTTCATAAACAACTCTAGATCTGGATTGGGTGTTTCTGTTTTGCTTTTTTCCCCAGAGTAACCCCTAATGAAGACATGATTGTGATGGTGAAATCCTTTTAATTAAATAAAGCAGTCTGATGAATGTTCTTTCATTACTGCCTCAGATTCCCCACTGAGGGTATTTATTACTCACAGAGGAAGATATACAAACACGCACACAAAGGCTCAGAGAAATATTTGCATACACACTCATTCTTGTGGGGCTTATGCCACTCATTTTCACCCACCTGGCATCGCTGTGTAACAGATGGGTGACATGTTTGGTGCCAGAAATAGAATATAACAGGCGATATCCCACTGTGCGCGCACACTAACAAAGCCATTCACTTTTCTCTGCACTTATTCAATGTGACTTCCACTCACTTATCATGTGTATGATTTGCCAGCTGTCAGCTTACTATTTCATGCGTGTTCACTTTTCCAGGGATTCTGGTCTTTTAGTGTGTATGTGTGGGTGCATTCAAAAAGACCAAACAGCCATTTGCACACTCAGGAAGCATGCATTTGTGAAATTAGTTAAATCTGTGCTGTTGTCATATGTAGTGGAGCACGCATTCCTCCTACCAGTATTGTGGCTATGAGTAGATATATTGTAACACAAAAATCCCAGAGACCCCTTCTCTTCCCTGACGAACCTGTGCATTTTTATTTTATTTACAGTGCTTTCAAAAACAACTCTGAGAAGAACGTATGGTATGAGAGATCTTGCATTTGTGAAACATTTGATCTTTATTAGCTTTGTCTAATTTATTCATGTGTGTTTTTTATTGTCATTTTTAGTACCCCAGACTTATAAAGGGTTATATAGGTGTGATCCCTTTCCTGGAAACATCTTAGTGACATATTATATTATATATCTTCTCTGCAACTTGTCATTGATTCTCTGAATGTCTGCACTGCTAATAACGATATGAATGCTACCGAAACCTCCCACAGGTGCTGAGTTCCTTTGAAATCTTGTGACTGTGAAAGCATGTCGTTGTGACAGTCTTTACACTTGTCAAACCATGGATGAGTGCTTTCATCAGGATTGAAATATTTCATTTCAGAAAAAAGAGATGACAACTCAGAACTGCTTTGTACTGATTTACAGTGAACTACCCCAGAATCTAAACCTATTTTTGATCTGATTCAGATCTCACAACTTAATGAAAATTTGTTTCCATTACTGTTTTTTATCTATAACTAGAGCTGGGCAATATAAGATTTTTTCATATCACGATATGTTTTTTTCATTTCAGGCGATAACGATATCTATCACGATATAAGCCAAATAACTATATTTGTAAGATTTAAATGTACCGTTGCTCACAGGTAAAATGTGAAATAATCAGCAGCTTGTTTTTATTTAAATATTTATTTCCCATAATAAGTTCAACAGGGTAAATGTACTTAAGGAACATGAGACTTTTTCAGATAAATAAAGGCAAATATTGCAAACTACACAAAAGGCAGCCGCTAAAGCGTTTTAAGTTTCAAAATAGAACAAACGAAACAAACTACTAAATTGTCAATTCCACTTAGAAACAAAATATTAATTCTAAAAATAAATCTTAGTTTGTTTTACAGAAGAACAGACAAAATTGACTAACTTTTGTCAATATCAAATAAACTGAGAACTAAAAGGAAATTCTCAATCTCTCCTTGTTGTATAGCTTAGATTTTCAAACAGTTTTAACAGTTACTTTAGTCTGACAAAAGCCGAATGACGAATTAGCGCTTTGAGTCAGAGATTGAGCATGCACCGGTTTATTGTATTTCCAGACTTGCTTTTGGCACAATTTACAGTGCGCGCTACTCTGTTTTTTGTCAGACTTGAAATAGCTGAAATACCTTCACACTACGGAACGTCTATGGCTCTTCCGTTCAACAATCTCTCCGGCATTGGAACCATCATCTGTTTTCTCTTCGGTAACCTTCGGTCACGCTCTCGGTTGATTTTTCTCTAGTCGGCACACTTATTTCCTCCATTATCCGGGCGGCACGGCTGCTGGCTGCTTCCCAAACAAATACACATGTGCGGCTTGGCACTTGTGCTGTACGTAACAAGTCACGTGACGTGACGCTGCGGCTGTGATTGGTTCGGCTCTGCGCTAGTTAATTTGGATTGGCTGTCCTTTTTTTTTTTAAGAGGACAAGAGAGATGAGGCCTATCGCAATAGTTTAACTTTTCTATCGAGAAAAAGTTATTTCGCAATACATATCGTTATCGTTCTATCGCCCAGCTCTATCTATAACTAATCCGAATTTATACTTTCTGTTAAACTCATTTTGAAATCACAACATCTTCTTTTATTTTGCCTTATTCACCGGAATGTACTTAAACACTCTGAAATCATATCTGATCCCAGTGGTTAAAAAATCAGGCTGGATATCTATACTGATATGGACTGGGTAATGTGTTAGGAACAAACAGATATGGCATTGTTTGTTGAAAATTATCAGTACACACAAGGCAGAATCCATTCCTTCACTTGGTTCTTAGTAGTTCGTATGGCCTTCACTTGCATGTATTCATGCCTGACAATGTCGGGGCATATTCCTAATGAGGTGACAAACGGTGTCTTGTAGGTGTTTCTCCAAAATCTGGAACAAGGTATCACTGGATCTGGTAGTGTGTGAGGAACCAAAACATAATCTACCAGAGATGTTTTACTGGAGTTTGCGAGGGGCCAGTCAATGAGTACTGACAATAAGTAATTGTACCCTTAGGCCCTGAGTAAATGTGGTTATCCCAGCTGGACTTTTGTCAAAGCTGGAACGGCACCTAAAGAAAGCTCCAGCCGATCCAGGAAAGAAGGACAACCGCTGCCCAAGCGAAAACCTGTAGTGATCCTATATGTGTCAGGAGTATCGGAGCAGTTGAGACACATTTTTTCTAAACACCGGGTCTCTGTGACTTTTAAACCCCAAAACACGCTGCGCCAAAAACTGGTCCACCCCAAGGATTGGGTCCCCCAACAGAGTAACATAGTGTACGCTGTTAAGTGCCAGGATTTATACATTGGGGAAACCAAACAACCTCTGGCGAAGCAGATGGCACAACACAGAAGAGCCAACTCGTCAGGCCAGGACTCTGCAGTCTATTTACACCTACAGGCCAGTGGACACTCTTTCAAGGATGAGGATGTACACATCCTGGACAGGGAGGACTCTTTAACGTTTGTCACTTGTGCTCAGGGTGAACCTGCTCTCACCTGTGAAAAGCACAGAGTGCCAGAGGTGAACCTGCCAATTTTGGTAATCTATAGCATGTGCCAATCAGGCGCCACGATGCCGGATAGTGAGCACAGGGCTCAGTATATGACACTGGGCCCTCTGTCCACCCTCAGTCAGACACATTTACACCAGTTTCCTGCTGGAGATTATTTTGTAGCTCTGCAACTGGAGGATGTGTTAAAATAGATTTACTTCCCAAGAAAAGTGATTCCAAACTGCATTTTTATAGACATATTTTATTAGTGTGTGAATGTTTGTGTGAATGGGTGGATGACTGGATGTGTAAAGTGCTTTGGGGTCCTTAGGGACTAGTAAAGCGCCATACAAATACAGGCCATTTACCATAGTTTTTATATAGTGAATTAAAACAATATTTTAAAAAAGAATACTCACATTGATATGTAGACTTGATTTTGTAATGACTGAGCTTTTAACCCTTTAAAGCCGGTCAGAGCGGGCATGCTCCGTTTTGCGTAACTATTTTTAAATCCCTGTAGAACCGGAACCATGTAAGCTAGCACAATATTTTTTTTGCATATGAAACCGGAGGAGTTGTACTTACATCTTATGCCATCAGCTTGTCCTAGGTCACGGTTTCCGTCCACATATCGCTTTGCAAATATTGCATAAAAAGCGCTTGCAGGAACAAAAACATAATATTCCAGAAACAGGTTTTGCCGATCCGATCAGCTGTTTGTAACACTTCCCACATTGAAAAAGACATCAGGCGAACTATCGCATGTCCGCCATTACCTGCCCGAAACCGGAAGTGACGTCATTTTCGCGGAAAATTTAGTTTTTTACTTGTAGGCCTTAAAAGCCTATACTGGTGTTTTTATAAGTCATGTTTGACTTCATGCTTTTCTGAATAGTTTCTGTGATGCTTAGAACTCAAATTGCACTGCTTAAAATAGTTTATTTTGATGCACATGCTGCTTTCTTTGCAAATTTGCATCATAGGTTTGTTTTTCGTTTTTCCTGCAGTATATAAAAATTGGTGTATCTCAAAAATAAAACTATGAAGACGCTCAAAATAAATTTCCTGTGGTGGGAAACTATCTTTTGCAACTTTTTTGTATTTAACGTTTTGAGGGATAAACCTCTTAAATTTCTCCAAGTAGAAATATATGTAAATAAAAAAATAAAAAAAACGATTTTCAATTTTTTTGTAGTTTATTGCACTTTTTTGCAATTAATGTAGTTACTATGGACTTAATGCATACATATTATTAAAATCTGGGCTATAACAGTTGTATTGATGTATAGCAACTTGAAATGGTTCCAAAAATAGCACCACACCATGTAAAAATATAAAGTAAGCTCTGGCGGCCTTGGTTCTATGGTAGGTCTTAAAGGATTAAACAAAACTGTTAATTATTCACAGGCAACCCTTATGCCATTTAGCACAACACTTTTTTTTTCCAATTTCTGTTTAAAGCGTTGTAACAATGCCACTCATCACAATGTGTTGATGGCTGTAAATAAAGAACCCTAACCCTGATTAAACAAGCTGCAGTTATAAGTCATGTTTTATCTACAGAGAGCATGTTAGTGACTGTGTTTTCATGTTTGAGTGCAACAAAAGACGTGCTCAGCTGAGTCACATCACTTTTCATGCTCCAGCAATTAAATATGGTTGACCATTTGATCCATTCTCACTGTAAAAAGACAATTATGTGTCAGAAATAATTGTCTCTAATTTTCCCCTTCAGAGGTAATTACCCTTCTTTCATATTCCTCACACCAAGTTTCTTTGAGTCAGTTCTGCTTGTTTTCTCAAACTATATGTTTGAACTTTGCTGAGCATTGCTTTGATGGATAAGACCTTCTCTATCAGCCAAGATGTCAGTCACACAATTAACTACACCATTTTCATGCCTTCAATCCTTTGCTTTATCAAAGAAAAAAAGATGATGACCATTTTTTATTCTCTATTCATGCTCCTGCTTTGTTGTCTGTTCAGCATCTATTCTGACCTCCTGACCCAGTATGAACCATCCAGATCCCTCAGGTCATCTGGATCCGGTCTTTTATCAGTTCCCAGAGTCAGAACCAGACACGGAGAAGCTGCATTCAGCTTTTATGCTCCTTATATCTGGAACAAACTCCCAGAAAGCCTCAGATCAGCTGAAACACTCAGTTTATTTAAATCCAGGTTGAAGACTCACCTGTTCTCAGCTGCATTTGAATAAAGCACCAAATCCACACTTTAAGCTTAAATTTCAAAACTTACATTTAACTACTGATTTTATCTACTGTTCTGATTTTATCTGTTTTGATTTTATATACTGTTTTGTTTGTTTGTTTGTTTGTTTGTTAATTAGTTAGTTAGTTTATTTGCTTGTTTTAATCAATTTTAAATCATGCTTTTTATTTGTTTTTGTTTCTAATGTCTCTGTAAAGCACTTTGAATCACCTTGTTGTTGAATTGTGCTATACAAATAAACTTGCCTTGCCTTGCCTTGCCTTGCCTTGCCTATTCATTCTACATTTGTTTTCTTTTCCATTTGCAGGTGAAGGGGCGCTGTATTGAAATATGGATCTAAGAAAAAACAAGAACAAACATACACTCAACGCACTCGAAAGAACACGTGACAGAGAGAAGTTTTGTTTTGTTTTTACAGCATGTAGCTTTGCATATCTATGATGTTAATCTCTCGTTCGACCACATTCCAAAGGTGCTGTTTTTGATTGATGACCGTGGCCCTTTGCACACTGAACTCTTCGAGCAATCACTTTGAGACGATTTAAACTTTTTGACATGGTGGGTTATCCTGCTGAAGCAGCCATCAGACGTTGTGTACACTAAGGCCATAATGGGATTGAAAGGGTCAGCAACAAGCTTAGGTAGGCTGTGGCAAATTATGTTCAGTTGATACTAGCGCGCTAAAGTGTGCCAAAAAGTATCTCTCACACCATTACACTAGCGACTTGAACCAGTGACAGGAGACAGCCTGGATCGATGCTTTCAAAGTGTTTACATCACATTCAGACTCATGGAAGTTCTTGGCAAATCTGATTTCATCACTTTAGACTCATCACCAATTGGGATAAATTCACATGACCTGTAGCTTAAGTTTTCTGTTCTTACCCGATGTCCTCTCCTGCTGCCATAAACCATCTGATTCAGGGTTACACGTGTTGTCCGTTCCAAGATGCTCTTCTAGATCCCTGTGTTGTCATGACTGGTCATTTGAGTCCCTGTTTTCTTCCTATCAGCTTGAATCAGTCTTGTCATTCATTTCTGATTTCCTGGTATCAATAAGTCATTTCAAGCAGAAAACTGCTGCTCACACAGTGTTTTCTCCTGATCAGACCATTCTCTTTAAACTCTATAGATGATTGTGGGAAAATCCCAGCAGATCAGCAGATACTCAGACCAGTCTGTCTGACATCAACAACCACGCACACTGAAAATTCACTTGAATTGCCATTCTTTCTATCCTGATGATCACTTTCAACTTCAGTGGATCATGTTGACCGTGTCTATATGCCTACATGCACTAAGTTGCTGCCATATGATTGGCTGATGAGATATTTGTGTGAATTAGCAGTTTATACTGCTAAAACTGTAGATTCTCACATTAAATATAACCAGTTCAGTAATCCACGCGAGTCAAAAGCTGAGGCTTCCTGCTGCTCTAAAAGGTCAGACATTTTTTTAGTCCTCAGAAAGAGAGAGGAAATATCTTCTAATACTAATATATTCATCAATATATTTACCACTGGCTATGAGCATCCCACCTGATGTTAAAACCTTTTCTTTGTGAGCGGGGACCACAGCTGCTAAGACACTTATGCAGTCAGTAACCCGTTTAAGGTTGTCTCTGGAGCGTCCTCAGTTAGTTTAAGCAAAACAACCACTCCCAAATAAAAAACAGGAAGCACTGTGAGAGTGTTAAACATCATCCAAGGCAGCTTACTCTCTTGCCAGTATTTACTTTTAGGAGAAACAGGAGGAAACATAAGTTCAATGTGCAGGATTTTGTTATTTACCCAGTCAAAAACCATTCTAATATACTTGAGATAAATTAAAAAATAATAATTGTACCCCCAATTATGTAGATGTACTACATATGTAACATTCATTCCATTGTTTGGGAAAATTCATTTAGATGTTTAGAAATCAACATCACATGAAAACGTTTTTGAACACAAATGTCTGTTTAACAATTTGAATATACATGAAATGTTTCTGAATGTTTTGTAATGGTTATAACTTGTTACTGTAATCTGCATAACAGTCATAATAAAATAATGTGATATTTAGCATCACCATGCATCATAGCCTTTATGCCTATGTTCTCAATACAAACAATGGAAGTAAGAAAGATTGTTTTATACCATTATTATCACTTTGTCCATCAGATCAATCTATTCCTCGAAGGAAAGGTCAGAGGTCAAAGGTGACATGATTCAAGTGATTTTTTTACTTTTATACACTACTTTCTATATGTTGACAACACACGGGAATCATAGTTTCTAAGATACAAGACTTTTTGCCAATTTTCAACCAATGAGACATTAAGTGAGTTAAGTTTTAATAGATTGTTAACATGACTCCACTCTACACCCCTAAAAAGTTTTATCTGAATTAATTCGACTTTTTGAGCTATCATATTTGCAGACAGAACCTCTCCCTGGCAGAGGTAATGACATCAAACTCTTGAAAGAAAATCCATGCAGGACTATATAAGAAGAATAAACAAAGACCTATTTAAACTTTTCACAAGAGAAAAAACAAGGGTAGAAGTCATAACTTCTATTCAAGTGTCCCAGCGAGTCATGGCCATGCCAAAGAATTTAGGGAGCAATGATTTAATTATTTTCCGAAATGCTTTTCTAGCTCTGACATGTGAAAATGTCTTTCTGTGAAAAAGACCTGTCGTAATTATCCTGATCTAAGGTGTGACAAAACTATCAGAGTGGCAGCCATATGTGATATTGTGAAATCACACAAATAAACAAAGAGGAACGCAGCAGTGAATCCCTTCAAATGTGTAGCCAATAAATTTCTTATAACCACATCTTTCCCCTTGGCCTAGTGGGTTGTTAGAGAGAGCTGGGCGTTTTTAAGCAGAACTGTCTGCTGGCAAAAAGACGCAAAGGAAACCTAAATACCTAAAAAGCTCAACTGCAGGATGTATTCTGTTCTCACAATTGTGTGTCATATGTACAGCTGTAGCTGTAGTTCACATGGTTTATGGACACCCACGAGTCTCTGACACCCAGGAACATGACTGCACACACACTCGTGAGCTTGCACAGAGGCTCGCAACAGCTGTGGGTTATTAAGAGATAAGGAGATCAAAGGATCAAAAACCACTGCTGGTTTTGACACAAAGACAACTATCTCTCTCTGTGTCATACAGACACACACACATACTCGTTTTCACATCTTAGTGAGGGCATCAGACTGACATAATGATGTCCCTAGCCCCCTTACCCCAACCATGACCCCAAACCACTTTTTGAGCCTTTGCCTTAAAATTCAAAAGTACCAGCATTTGGTCCCCTTGATGATGATGTTTAAACAAGGACACACACACACACACACACACACACTCTAACAGGACTGCGCTCTGGAGGGTATCCAGACATTTTCACAGGGCCTCGTGTACAACTAGCGTACAATTGACAGCTATGCACATTATTGTATACTCATCAAACGTAGAAGCGATAACAGAAGCAAAAAACTTTCAGGGGAATGTGCGCCTGGCAGACCTGACAGTGCATGGATGTATTTAAAAAAAATAGCATAATGGGATCTAGGGGAGGGGGATCTACATTTTACATTTTGCCAAGGTGTGAGCATTTTTCTGTGAATTTATGTATGCAATTTTCAGGCTGTCACGTGTGCCTCTGTGATTTCTTTATATAATGTTTATATAATGTTGCATAATGGTGTGTCTGCCTTTCTGAATGAAATTTCATTCCTCCTGGTGTTTTGATTATTTTTCAGACATGTTGTGTGTGTGCGCACAACTGTGAGCCACGTGTGTGTTATTTAAAGAAGGGATTAGGGCCACCAGAGACTCAACACCTGATTAATGCAGAGAGCAATGGATTGGAAAGTGGATTTGAGCCAATGGATTTTAAACATGCACGCACATCAGCACACCCTAAATACTTCACACGCCATACCAGAAGACTGCCATTAAATACAGTGACAATAATCACCTTTACTCATTTACTGTGGAGGATTAAAAGTGCCAAAAGTTAATATTGCCAGGAATTCTTTTAAAATGCTTAAAAAATATATAAACATGAGGTGAGGTTGTCTTTATAAGATATTATAACGTCATCATGTTGCCGAGCAACCACGTAACAAGTTAAACAGACCTGTTCTCTGTATTTATGTAAAAATGTTTCTTTCATAATAATAATAATAAAGTCTCATTTGTAGCCACAACAAATAAAATATGAATGATTTACAGTCTGGAATTCTTGAACAATGTCCTTTGGATAGTCTAATCTAACAACTCCACTTTTGGGTAAAATGAAATACAGCATGTCAGCACAAACACCCCAAACCAGCCATCAAAGATGTTGGGCAATAATGTGATCTTGTTTCACATCCACGGGACCTGCACACCTTGCAGCCATTGAGTCAGCCTCACACTTGGTGCTAGAATACTTCTGCAGAGGATTTTATGGTTGTCTGTCTGACAGGTAAAGCGTGGCTGAAACTGGATCATGCAACAGGAGAATGATCCCAAGCACAGCAGCAAGTCTAAAACAGAATGGCTGAAAAAGAAAAGAACCAGGGTTTTGCAGTGGTCCAGTCAAAGTCCCGACCCTAAGCTGACTGAAATGCTGTCGTGGGACGTTCAGAGAGCTGCGCACAAATGAATGACCACAAACCTCAATGAATTGACAAGCGATAACTTTATTTATCTTTGCTAAAGGTTCGTCTACAACCTGCTGAGTCATGGGGTGTATATAGCTTTTCACAGGGTTGTGTCATGACACCATCAGGTTGTCTGTTTTTAGCCTTCATGCAAGTTTTATGAGTTAACAATATCTGTGTGTATCTTTAAATGATACTGGATTTATTGATAATGGTGTATTTATGAACAAACGTATTAAATTCCTATTTTTGATGTTTGGCATTAATGGTCCTCCATACATGCAACAGACAAAAATGATTTTGTGTATTATGAACCCAGATACAAAAGGTTTGTGGCTTTTGTGTCTGTATCTATTGACATTTGACAAAAACAAGCAGACAAAAAAAACCCACATAAAGGTAAAATGGGAACGGGGAACAAACACATCAATGAGTCAGGAAGGCAGTCAGTGAAAAGCACAGTTCCCTAGGCACGTTATCCCTGGAGGGCTTAACCTGGGGGTTGTGGTCATAACCTGGTTAGTGGCTCTGGTTGCTCTTAGAGGGTGTTCTCCTTGTGGCTGCGTGCAGCAGGGCTGGGGGAAGGTCTGTGCTGGCGGACGTAGGTTAGTGGCCTGGTAGCCCCTGAGTGGACCCGGTGCAGGCGTGCGGGCTTGGGGTTCAGGGGTGCTTCGCCTCCGTGCTAGGGCTCTTGCTGGGCCTTGGGGGCTTCGGTCCTCGTTGGTGTGTTGCCGAGGTTGCGGGCGGGTGGGTGCACGGGGGCTCAGCCCTGGCGCAGGGGGCCTCTGGCGCAACGGCCTAACTAGGGGGCTCTTCAACTGACAGGGAGTTTGTTCCATCCTTGCAGGAGTCCACTCTGCAGGTGGGGGAGAGTCATAGGAGAGGGGAAGAATAAACTTAACCTGGGTGTCTACTGTCTTGTGCAGTCTGGGAGATGATTGAATGTTAGGGTGGGTACAGTTTCCTCTGCGGTGGGGTCGGGTGGACTGCCCCGGGTCCTGTATGGCTGGGCGGTCCTACTGCCGTAGGCCCCGTTCTGTATGGGCCTGGGATCCCTTGCCTTGGTGGGTGCCGAAGGACGGGGGTGCCTACTGGGAGCAAGATGGCCCCAGGGAGGGGCATCTTGCTCCTCCCTTCTTTTCCTCCCCATCCCCGGCTGCCTCCCTCTTCCCGCTCCAACACACCCACCCACACAAGTAGGGCCTTGGAGTGCGGGTGTGTCACCAGCAGTGTTGGGTAAGTTACTTTAAAATAGTAACTTAGTTACATTACTAGTTACTTCTCTCAAAAGTAACTCAGTTACTTCAACTTACTCGTTACTTTCAAAGTAACTAGTTACTAGGGAAAGTAACTTTGGTTTTACTCAGAATTCTCTTGTTAATGTGTTTCTTCCATAACTTTGCCAGTCTTCTAGCTTGCTTACTTGCCACAAGTGCACTGTGCCACCTACCAATAGAAAGGAAAAGATAATGTGCATATTTCCACGAGAGAAATCCCACGCCTGGACCGTCATTGACTGCTGCCATGATTCTAGCCTATGTCACAGAGTCATGTGCGCCTTTTACATCCAACACAAAAACTGCAGTCGTGGTGCTTTCGATTGTACTCAGAACTCGGAAATTCTGCCTTCTGAATAGGAAGATGTAGGTAACACCAGACTGCAGATGAGCTGCATACAGGGCTGGACTGGGACAGAAAATTGGCCCGGGCATTTTGACTAGAGACTGGCCCACCATTATAGGAAAAATCATAAAGCCTTTGAATGAAAATAAACACTGTTGTGTCAGTGATGTACACTGTTTTGATGGTATATATGCACCAATCTATCAATTGTTTGTTGTAAGATTCAGATAATTATTTTTTAAAAGTTAGACATTTTAAATGAGAATAAGAAAGAAAAGTATTTCTTTGTGCCCCCCTTTCCCCGTTAATGCCCTACATGCCCCCCTGGCAACACTTTGCTAGATCCGCACCTGCACAGTTACCAGCTGTCAGCTACCTAGAAAAGGATCCTGGTGTTATTTGTCTCTCAGAAACAGTTTCATAACTTCCCTTCAACTCATTCATGTCACCTAAAAGGTAAACCTGTTTCTCCATCACCTGTTCAGCTCTGATGATCCAGTAAGGACATCTCCTGGTTTCATCTTCATGTTTCCCTCTCACCAGATAACCAAACCATATCATGACCAGTAGGCCTGAACGATATATCGCATTTGCGATAATATCGCGACATGATCAAGTGCAATTTTCTTACCGCAAAGGCTCTGTTTACGTGACATGCGCGAGTAAAACATGTGATATGATCAAACGAGATTGTCTAACCACAGAGGCTGCACTCTGGTCACGTGACACGGGGAGCAAAGTTTTGAAACAGTCTAGCAAAGCTGTAGCCTACACAATGGCCTCAGGTTCAACAGAACCAGAGCCTGCGGGGATGCTAGTACCAAAGACAAACTGCACATCAGCCGTGTGGGAATATTTTGGGTTTAAAAGAGATGATGTCGCACAGAGTCAGGTACTGTGTAAAACCTGTCTTGGTAGAGTTTCTACATCTCGGGGAAAACACTACGAATTTGTACCAGCACCTTAAGACTCAGCACAAAACAGAGTATGATAGATGTATGGCTAAAAAATCTAGTAGTGTGCAGAATAAACCTAGTAACGTTACTCGGCAAGGATCACTGACCGAATTGTTTGAAGGTGTTACGCCATATGAACGCACTTCAAAACGGCACGTGGAAATCACCAAAGCAGTAACCCACTGCATCGCGAAAGACATGATGCCCGTCAATACGGTGACCAAGCCTGGGTTCAATAATTTGGTAACTACACTGGATAAGAGGTACAGAATGCCCTCCCGCACGTATTTCAGTCAGACTGCAATACCCGAGCTACATATGCAATGTAGGCGGAGGGTTGCAGCGGAGTTAAAGGCTGTTGAGTTTTTTGCGGCGACAACAGACATGTGGTAAAGCCATACAGCAGAGCCCTATCAAAGTCTGACGGTGCATTACATTACCGAAGACCTCCACCTCGAAGCTCGCAGCCTACAAACGGCCTACTTCCCCGAAGACCACACAGGGGAAAACATTGCTGCTGGCCTGAGAGAGGGGCTTGCGTGTTGGGATCTCCCTGAAGACAACCTTGTCTGCATAACGACGGACAACGCGTCAAATATGGTGAAAGCAGCACAGCTGAACGAATGGACCAGGCTCCAGTGTTTCGGACACAGATTACATCTTGCTATTGGTAAGTTACTGCCGTGAGAGGGAGAGAGAGAGAGAGAGAGAGAGAGTGTGTGTGCGTGCGTGTGCATGCATGTATGCGCGAGCCTGTGTATCACTCTCTCCCACAAACACACCACAATATTATTTATCTTGTTCTTTACTGCTGTTAATTCTAGATATGTTATGTCAACCCCACACTGATGTACCCACCTCTTCTTATGTATTTTCATTTTTGTATTTTCTCCATCTTCTGGCAACATCAGTCTTGGCTGAAGATGCTGAGGACACTGATCTGACTAGATCAATTAAAACCAAGGTCCTGGCATACCTCAACGACAAGTATAGTGACCTCAACACCCAGGAGCTTTTGGATGTTGCGTCGTTCATGGACCCTAGGTTCAAAACGCAATACATCAGCGCAGACAACCTTCCTGCCATTAAGGCCCGACTGAGGACAGAAATGGTGGAATCGGCTAGACGTACACATAATCAGGTAAATCCTTGAAAATTATATTTCCACAAACACATAATATTTATATATAAGCTAACTGCAAAACTAATGTCTCTCTTCGCATCTGGCAGGAGAAGAGGTCTCGCACTGAAACTGCTCAAAATTCTCCAAGTGCACAGGCCTCTGGGGGAAAGGCAAAGAAGACTCTTGGTAGTCTTTTTAAAACCAGTGCGGCCTCTTCAGCTTTGCCTCTACCACTTGAAGATGTCGTGGAGGCAGAGTTGAATAATTAACTGTTGACCCCTGTCATTGACGGAGAGGATGATCCCTTAGCCTGGTGGAAGGTGCACAACATTCACTTTCCACGACTGTGCAAGATGGCCCGCAAATATCTGTGTGTGCCAGCCACAAGTGCCCCCTCAGAGCGTCTGTTCAGCACTGGAGGGAATATAGTGACCTGCACTCGCTCATCCTTAAAGCCAGCAAAAGTAGATATGCTGGTCTTCCTAGCAAAAAACCTGTGAGATGATTATGGCTAGCTGAGCCATACTCATTGTGCACTTTAGTTTGTGCTGTGTTGCTGTTACTTACTGCAGATAATCAAGATGTTCAGCCAGTTTTAATTTAAAGGCGTGTTTTTGTGTGTGTTTATACAATTGCTATTATGTTTGCACTTTATGTGTAATGTTACTGACTGCAGAGATCAGTAAGATGTGTGTATTTTTTATTTATTAGTTTTATTTATTTAATATTATTTTTTAATTTAATGACTGTCTAGTAGTTCACAGATGTCGAAAAACTGAGTGTGGTAAAGCCACTGATTTTTTTATGTATATTTCTGCAACCTGCACATTGTACTGACTTTCATTTTAATGTTTACACCAGGGTTCCTTGTCAGCACTTTATGCTCAGATGTTTGTAAGCTAAAAATAAACTATTGTGTATGTTCAAATATACTGTTGTGATTGAAGAAGTTAAATAAAAATGTCAGTCATCAATTCATGCATCACCTCATGTCATCATAACAGAGGTCTGTCTTCCAGGAAAGAACAGTTTAAAATTAATGTAATATAGTATTGGCCATACTATATGATGTATTGCTTGTCTTTGTTTAATAATACAGAAGAGAAAGACCTTAAAAAATAATCGCATCGCAATCGCAATATTGGGGCAAAAAATCGCAATTAGATTATTTTCCATAATCGTTCAGCCCTAATGACCAGCAGCTTTTTTGCAGCTGTGGCTCCAGCAAACATCAGCTGATACTAGAAATTAATATTAAATAAATTCTAACAATAGCTGATCAAGCTTAAATGTGCTGCTGTTGTTTAGCGCGACATCCGCTGGTTTCCTCTTTCGGCGCAAAGTGAGCGATAAACAAACAAGAGAGCCGATCAGCTGATCATTGATCAGTTTTCATGACTGAAGTAGAAACGGGAGAGGGAGGGGGGAGAATGAAAGAAGAAGAGGCAGCTGTGCAGCAAAGACACAGAATAAATCCAGCTTTGTGCCTTTTTCATTGTAGCTGAATTACGGGACAAACTGTTCCTTTTCACCTCAATAAGAAACGCGTAATATTTTCTCTGAATACCAAACGGGACGGTTGGCAACTCTAATAACTTATGAACAAAATAAAGTTCAACATCAGTATCATAGCACCCACCTAGCTGTATAGAAACCCCGTCATGCTAGCTAGCACGCAGTACGGAAAAAGTCAGAATAACGAAAATAAACTCCACCTAAACTCGGTTTATATCTGACCCAGAGAGAGTGCAGGTCATAACTTCTTACCTGAAGTTCAGTTCACACTTGGACCGGCGGCCGCCTCGGGTCTCTTTTCCTTCTGCGTCCCTTTTCCTTCATCCACCTGCGGGCCTCCACCACTTGCTAATGTTACTGAATCTGTGGAAGCTCCGCGATAGCCACCACACGAAGTAACGAGTAACGACCCTATCTAAATCCCAGTAACGACTAACGCGTTCCTGATTTTGGCATAATAACTAGTTACCGTGCTCGTTACCACAATAATAACGTAGTTACTGTAACGCGTTACTTAATAACGCGTTAGTCCCAACACTGGTCACCAGGGTGCAGGGGAGGCATCCCCCCCCCCCCTTTCCTCTTCTGGCCACCTGTGCCTCAATTTTATTCCACAACTTAGACATCCACATTACTTACACTCTCATAACACATACATATATGGCCTTGAGGGTGGGCACGTTAACGGCATCCAGTTGACGGTCTGTGTATTCAACCCTACCTCTGGCGCTGGTGCCCACCTCTCAATTTTAAATCCATGTAGACATTGAGGGTTCTCAGGAGGGGCCGTGCTAACACCTGCTGATCTCTGGCAGCAGCACCATGCTCTCCCGTGTTTTAAATGCACCTTAGAACAACACGCAGTAACACTACACATGAGTGAGAGGAGGGAGGTTTTGGGTCTTCACACACCCCTGTTCTCTGCTGGCTATCGGGGAAGGGGGGCTGGGAGGAGGTGTTGGCCGTCCGATTGGGATCTAGGATGCGGGGCCTCCCTGCTGCTGCGGAGCCTGGGGCGGTCTGCTTGCCTCCACCCCGAGGGAAAGGGTAACATCTCCTGGGTCTAGGTGCCGTTTCCCCCTCCAGGGGCGAGGGTACCTGGACCCGGGATATAGAGTTTGTTTGGGGAGTGTGATTGTGTGTACATGTCCATTTATGTCTATCCCTACGTTGGGTGAATGCTGAGTATTTGTATATGTGTGCATGAGGGTGGGAATGCATGTTTGTGTCTGTGTATGCCTGTTTGTCTGTGTTTATTTGTCAGGTCGGGTCTTACACTCCACCTCTCTGGGAACTCCCAGGCCCTCCAAAGGCCCTCCCTGCCGGTAACTGATGCCCTCAGGGGTTGGTGCGTTGGTGGTTCTTGGTGTCCGGGGCTGGGCGCTCAGGTATGTACCAGCTCACTCCCGGTGACTACTTGGCGGGGCCTGGTACCTGTTGCTCGGTCAGGCCTCTTCCGGGGCAAAGGGGGCCCTCTGGCCTCAGGACCTGCGGCTCGGTTCATTCTGGCACAGCTGGCTGCCGGCAGAGCCGGCGGGCACGTCACTGCAGCCCCATCTGGCTTCTGCTCCGTGGCTACTGGGTGACCCCTCATCTGGGGCTCTCCCCAGGAGGGTGGCCCTGATGATCCATTTCACAAAGTAAATCCATTGGGTATCCTTGTTGGTCTTCAAACAACAATTCTGATGGCTAAAGAACCAAATGGGACGGGCAAAAAAAAGGAAAAAAAAGAAAGAAAAAAAGCAGAGTTCAGAGGAGACAGAAATATATTTGTATTCATAATTTTTTACTGCATACAAGTCCACGTGGCATGCTTCAATGGAAGAATCTCATACAGATTGACATCCTTGAGTTGGCCCCACCCGCAGAGCAACACACTGACTGTCATCGCCTTTAAAATCAAAAAGGATCAGCAGAGACACAAATAAACACGGCTTCATGACAACCTGAACACAAAGGGAAAGACGGGAAATATAAGAACATCTCTAATATACATCAAGAAAATACATCCTGTGTTGAATCGGTACATTAAATCCACCCACATTTTCTTTTTAATCAAAGATGCTTCTGCCTAAAGTGGTTCATTCATGGTATGCTCCAAATACCAACAGTCACACTGGGTAGTTTGTGTCAAATATATCTGTGTATGTAATCGGTGCCTCCTCGGTGCAATCGTTGATTTTAGCTGTGCACTATAACGCTGCGGACCTGAGCTTTGCAATTGAGGGGTTCATATACAGCTCTGTTCACTTTAGCTTTAGAAATGTGAGCTTTGTGCAGTGATTCAGTGCATCTGCATGAATATTACTGCTGAGTCTCTTTATAAGAACAGATGTTTTGAAAATCAAAACTTACATGTTATATAATCATTAATTTTTTTACACAAGAAAGTCCACTGTACTGTATCAGAGAGTAACTAATCTGCAGAGAGTGTGAAAAAAGAAACAAAAAACCTGAAATGAAAATCTAGTAGAAATTTTGAAACTCTGTTCTGTAGACTTGCAGAAGATGCCTTTGAAGCCAGGCTGCTGGACCACAATATTCCAATATTCAACAATATTGTTATTTTAGTTAAGTGTATTAGACAAAAAAGAAGGGAAACATGCTGTCTTCATTTATTAAAATCCAAACTATAATATTATTGTGTTCATTTCACTTTTGTTAACGCTAAACAACCTGCCAATCACAACTGTCAACTACAACTGCACGTGTACCTTGCCTGTGTTGCAGTGGAGATGACGCACACAGTGGAGGCATTTTTTTCTCCATTACAAAATAACACTGAACAGACGACATTCCACTCAATCAACAGCGGCCCTGGTGAGTGACAGCTCTGAGAAAAAATATGAGCTTCAGAATGTTGCTGAACTGGTTTGTGCCCTTATTGTTTTTTATTCTTCCCACAGCTTCATATACCTCACACGCATCGAAACACCAAGCCAGCATTTTAAGATTTACAATTTTAATTACGATGCTAATTTCTGAAGGGGCTCTTTTGAGGATCCAATTAAGGCTTACATGTGTCTGCATGGAAGGAGGGGTGCAACAAAAGCAAATGAGATAACGCCAATAGAACTTACAAAACATATGAAATGTTTAAACCAAGCAACTTTAAGTAAAAGTAAATAATTTTGATTTCTTTTTTTTTTTTCTTTTTTTTTTGCTTGTCCCATTTGGATTTTTAGCCATCAGAATTGTTGTCTGAAGGCCAAGAAAGATGCTAGGCGGATTTACTTTACCAAGTGGATCATCATGTCCTTGCCATATTGGTCCATTTGATTGACCTTAAAAGAAAGAGTGGGAGAGAAAGAAAAATAGAGGAGAGAAAAGACTCAGCTGTCCATCTGCATCTTAAGGATAAAGGACACTCTTTTGAGGATGCCAATGTTCACATTTTGGACAGAGAGGACAGATGGTTTGAAAGAGGAATGAAAGAAGCCATCTATGTCCACTGTGAGCGACCATCTTTGAACAGAGGCGGTGGCTTACGACACCAACTCTCTGCCATCTACAATCCAGTTTTGAGATCCCTTCCCAGACGCCTTAACGCCCACTCACATCCTGGGCCATCTGATCTCAGGAATTCGCATGATAAGGTGGGGCCAGGTTTCACAATGAACTCACCCGAAACTCTGGCTGATTGGGACCCACGCCCAGTTTCACACCTTGGCTCAGGCGATTAGAGGATCATCAGGGGTCCTTTTGTCCCTCTGTGGGGGGATACTCCCACTAGGTTTATATCTGGGACTCTCCACCATTTGACCTTAGAACTGAAGAAGCTTCTCGGATGAGAGGTGAAACGTCTTCAAGTGACTTAAAGAAGTCCAGACGCTTTTCTTTGCAAGCTCCTTTGACTACGATGACCTGGATGACTGAGAACCTTCACAGACATTCTGCACTCTTTGTTAAATCTCACAAAATAAGGAAAATATAACAATTAATAGATCAAATTAAGTATAAAAGATAAAAACAGAGTTTGGACAATTCTAATGAGCTTAAAAGTTATTATTTGTATGACCACCTTTATTCTTCAACACAGTCTGAACTTGTCATTTCTTTTTTCTTTTTTTTTTTTTTTTTTTCTTTTTTTTTTTGGCCTGTCCCGTTTGGCTCTTTTGCCATCAGAATTGTTGTCTAAAGGCAAAGAAAGATGCCCAACGGATTTACTTTACCAAACTGACCATCCCAGCCTTGCCGTAATGGTCCATTTGATTCACCTTTTATTGTTTATTTTATTTTCACTTACTGAATACGGGACAGACTTGACTGGGGGAAAGAAGGGGAGAAAGAAAGAGGGAAAGAGAAACAGCTGAGAAGAGGGACGGGGGAGAAGGGCAAAAAACAAAAACCAACAGAACGGGCAGAGAAAAAAAATGCATATATCAATCACCTGGATCACCTGCTGAGAAAGAAAAAAGAAAGCAAGCAGAAGAGAACAAGAGTAATAGAATAAACAACATCACAATGATATATGGGAATATGACAGTAAATACTAAATGTTAAACATTATTGTGCAGCACATAAGATCAACAGAACACAGTGTGCTTTGAGGTAGGAGCCAAAAAGGGTGCAGTTTGTGGGTGTGATCACCCATGTGTACACCTGTGAGCATGGACGCGCTTGTTTTTTGTTTTTTAAAAGGTTCCTTCATGTAATAATCTGCTAGAGGGTGTGGGGGGGCCACAGCCCCGTCCTCCAGGGCATGAAGCAGGTATGGAGATCAAAACTCCAGACATCCAGAGGCCCCCAGAACACAAGAGACCAAGGAAGACCAACAGAGGGGCAGCTGCGCCACTGTCCCGGAAAGAGCTGAGGAGAGTCCCAGATGAGGGCTCACTCAGCAGCCGCGGAGCAGAAGCCAGGGGGAGTTGCAGTGACGCGCCCGTGAGCTCCGCCGGCAGCCAGCTGCGCCTGAGTGACCGAGCCCCAGGCCGAGAGGCCGGTGGCACCCCACCTCCGAAGTGGCCCGAGCGAGCCCCAGGCTCCAGGCCCCGATAAGCGGCCGCCAAGGAGTGAGCCGGTGTGTACCTGGACGCCCATCCCCGGACACAAAGAACCACCAACGCACCGATGTCTGAGGGGGTCCGCCACTGGCAGGGGAAGTGGTGGTAGGGGGAGATATGCCTCCAAACCTTAGAGGGCCTGAGATGTCCCCAGAGAGGTGGCCCCTGACACCCAACCTGACATATAGACACAGACATACAGGCACACACAGATACAAACATCCATTCCCACCCTCATGCGCTCATATGCACTTACTCCACACTCAACCAACGTGGAGACAGACATAAAGAGACGTTGTACACACGATCACACTCCCCAAGCGTACTCTACAAACCGGGTCTAGGTGCCCCCGCCCCTGGAGGGGGGAACTGCACCCAGACCCAGGTGGTGTTTCCCTTTTCCCTGCGGTGGGGGGAGGCAGACCGCCCCGACTCCTGCTGCTGCGGAGTCGGGGCGGTCATTTCTTTAAGTAGTTGTCAGGAATAGTTCTCCCGGCTTCTTGAAGGACATCCAAAGCTCCTCTTTGGATGTTGCTACCATTTGTTCTGTTCTCTGTCATGATGATCCCACGCTGCCTCAGTATTCCTGAGGTCTGTGCTCTGGAAAGACCAATCCATGACTGATAGTGTTTGATTGACAAATGCTTTCACTGCAGTGGCAGTGTGCTTGAGATCATGGTCATGCTGAAATGGAGCCCCAAACGATGACATTTACTGTTGTACCTCCCAGTAAATACTGATCATGATTTGAACCAAAACTTTCACATTTGGATTTATCCCTTTATAACATCAGTTGACACTGGTCTTATACGGGGATCAACTGGATTTTGGAGCTTTGTATGATTAATGGCCCCAAGTAATCCTAATTGCTTTCATGATGGGTCAGACCAGCAGTTTGTTCACATTTTTTTAGGTATTAAATAGCAGAAATGATTCAATTTAATTAACATGCCTAAAATGCTTGGTTTTGTTGTTTTTGTTTTGTTTTGTTTTTTTGTTTTTTTTTCACTTTTTTTGAGAATTAACCAAACATTCACAGTCTCCTGTATACATAGACTCTGGCACTCTAACCTCTTCAGGGCTGTAGCTTTGGCTTCTATTGGCCGATTGACACCTCTTTTTAATCGTTTGAGGCAGTAAAATCATGGTAATGATTCTGGATTCTCATCAGTTCAACCAATCAGAAGCTTCAAGGCCAGACACCACATGGCCCCAAATTTACAACACGCGGTGTAATCCAGTCACGTGTCTGTAACTGGGCCTGAAATTGCGATTGTTGACAGAAGTGGCTCTAATGCATTGTGTTGGTTCTGCCATTATCAGGAGGTACAGCGGCTCGTATGCAGATTTCTGTCTTACCGCATTTTCTCCGCTTGTATTGTTGTGGTCTTCTTTTTTGGCTGGTTCAGTGAATTTTAGTCGGAGCATGTTGAAACTTGGTGTTAGCTTAACAGTTAGCTAGCTTAGCTAATTGTTTACATCGCTACATGAAGTCTAGATATTTTTTGTCTCAGTTGCGTGTGTTAAGCGGACTTTTGTGCAATTACGTAGTTGCTCTTTTAAGCATTGCTTGTCTGCGTTGCATTTGGTGGTTATTGAAATGGTTTATACGAGCATTTAGCTGAGGTTTCTGTATATATCACACATGTTGATATTTGCATATTTGAATATTTGCATAAAAGACTTGACTTTTATAATACAAACTTTGAATCAGGATGTAGAATACATTTATTGCTGCTTAAGTAGTAAAATTAGCATTTAAGTGAAGTACTTGAGCTTTTTATTACCACCGAGTAACTGTGTACTTGGATAAACACGCATATGTACTCTGGTCTACATTAGTCATCTGTGCAAGACAGTGAAACAAAAACAGACAGACTTGGCAAACAACAGTTTAACCTTCTGCTTACAAGCTTATCATTGTTTTGTCAGGTTTATGGATTAACATACCAACACACACCTCAGTTCCAATGTATTACAGGTACAACCACATATTTTAACTCCAGAAACATGCCCCACCAGCTTTTTCGTGGCATATGTCAACTTCCTCTTCTCAGAAAAGCTCCCGAAACATCTGAAGCTTTGTGAGTAAAGAGGAAAATAGTTGCATTATGCTACTTATGCTATTGTATGTATGGAAGCCACACACAAAACACAAGACGATTTAGAAAAACACAGGCTAGTGGAAGACAAAGGACAAAGGCCCAAAAACACAGGTTACATCACTAGTAAACATAGTCAACATAAGAACAAAAGCTAAATAAGAAAGGAGGCAAAACTTCTGCAAGGAAAAAAGGTTGAAAGCTTGACCTTAGCGGAAAAAGACAAGACAATGTAGATGAGAACAAAGGGAAGAAGTTAGGTATCAAGTGCGGACTGATGGGATAATCAGTAACAGGTGATCCACAAAGAAAGAGAAAATAAAGGGTGGAGATAAAAGTAACGTAGGTATGTGACAAACAAGGGTTGCAAAATAATGAATACCCCACCTTTTATATATTTTTTTCTGTATGACAAAGCATTTGTGTGCAGTCCAGCCGTTTGTTGTCCTTTGTTCAGACATCCAAGAGCAACCCGGAGAGGATCTTGTTATATACCAATAATTCACATTTCAAAATTGTTTTGTATTTCAGTTTTTACACTAGTCTGTGGTGACCTATCCTGTTTCAGTCATTTGTTGAAATAGCATGATTTACAAATAGGTTTATTCTATCTGATTATTAGGCAGGTATGTGTCTGTCTAAAAAGGATCACCTCTTCATGTCTCCAGCATCGTAAAACAATTTGGGACATTTCATGATTATTTATTTTTTTTCATGGCACTTATAAGTAAGACTACAAGGCATCTGGTCTTTGCAGAATTAAAACTTATAAAGAAACAAAGTGAATGAAAAAAAACTTGTATTGTCTGAAATTACATCTTTAATACAGTAGCTGATAGAGACATCTATGCTGTGTTGGTTTGAACTTGGACCTAAAAAGTGAAAAACAACAATTACTTTTTCATGTAGGAGGAAAAACTGTTATATCTATTTCCCTTGAAGTCAGCTTCAGTTTGCAAGCTTCTGCAGCTCATGGATGGTACAGTTTATTTTCTTGGGGGAGAACAAATAACCACCTACTCTCTTCCTCACAGCTCTCTCATTCACGCACTTAGAATCAAAACTGCACCCTGAATACATGTGTTATCCTAAGGATTATCAGCGGGGCTGCTGTTTGCACGGGTAAAAGGGTTGTCGATATATTGACCAGGCAAATTGACATGGTAAGTTGAATGAGCCAAAAGCTGCAGAAGTATGATGATGTGTCATGGGGCAATGTAATGGCTGGTTTTATCAAGGCAGAGTAAAAAGTTATACTTGATGTATACCTCAGTAAACATTTGCATTGCCTAACTACCTAACAGTTGAGCATAATACTGAATAAACAAATCCTTCTCTGTCCATCACCTCCACATATTTATCCTGCACCTTTCAAACACAAAATATATAGACAAATAGGTATTTTATTGATACTACAAGGGAAATTGTTGTGTTACAGCAGCACGATAAAGAGTGAAAATAGTAAAGTCCACAATAAACAACAAAAAAACCCAACACCTTAAAATAAAAGTGCCACAGGCAGCTGTTAAGGGCCTTATATAGAACTGTGCTTTTTCTTTATCATTTCTAATTACACTTGTGAAATACTTGGATACAATATGGACTGTGGCTGTAGATGTGATTCATCAGCAGAAGAGGCTGATGTGTGCTGAAGGCTCAGACGAATACCTGGGTTAAAAAAGCATCTGTAACGAATACATTACTGACATTATGATGAGAGCTCTTTTAATTTGTGTTTTTTTGTATTTGTTTGTAAAGCTGGGAATATACACATTTAATAAAAAATAACATAAAGCAAGTCATTAAGGCCACAAGCACAACCTCAAGTTTTCTTACTATAGATTTATAGTCACTCTACAACTCATCTGTCCAAATTTTCAGCTGGACTGAGCTCTACGGACTGTGAATTCCACTGCATATGACACCTATCATTTTTATACTTAGACCACTCAGTGCCCCCCCTTTGTGTCCTTTAGGGGGTATTGTAATCTTGGATTTGTCTTAATTTGTGGGGACCCTTCCCTCTAAGATTACAAAAGAACACATCATAATAGACCCACCAAAATTGAGGTGGGCAACAAATAAAAAACCTACATGAATGACCCTTACAGTGCTTCACTGCACAGGTATTTTAAAATGATGTGAACTCCTTCAGTTTATGTTCTATATAAAGTAGTTTATGTCTAAACCTGACCAGAAATTAAAAACAAAGCTAGGAAGTAGGTACAAGCTAAACAAACAACTGAAAACAGACTGACCACAGCGTCCTGGCTGGCTGACTTGTGACTCCTGGAGTCCTTCCCACCTCCAGTGTGGACTACAACTACTGACCAAAATGGGATGCTTTGGGATGCTTTGTGCTAATTCCGACATGTGAAAATCCGTTAAAATACAGAAGGCAATGATAAGTAAAGTAATATGATGTATTTTGATGGGAACATGTACAGGTTCTTTATATCTAACAGACCTGTTCACTCAAAAACACTGGTGTCTGGATGGGAGTGTTTGATTCCCTGATCAGTCTCTCTGATTGAGAGGATAATCCAACATGTTACAATCAGTTAAAATACAGACGATTAATGTTAAGTAAAGTAACATGATTTATTTTGAACATGTAAAGGTTTCTTCTATTGAATTAGATCTGTTCACTCAAAATCACAAATTGGGGGAGGGGGGTGTCTGTGAAGAAGAATGGAGTTATGTAAATAAATAGTATTTGTTGATGGGTTGGGAGGACTATTATTCACAAGCTTGAACTTTCCTGCTAAACCTTTTTGTCCTCCGCTGTGAGCAGCTTGACAGGTTAAACAAGTATTTTTTGTGTTTTTTTTACCAGGTAGCAGTGACCTCACATTGTGTTTTACATTAGCGTGCTTGGAAACTTATTGTGCAACATAACTTTAGGTGTTACCCTCCTTTAGACATGATGTGGATAGTCAACCAGAATGACTTGTTGCTTTTGATCAGTACAAAGAAACATGCATGCGGTGAGAGTTTAAGTGGTTGCCAATGAAAACTTCTATTGTAAGACAGGAAAAACACACATGGTGTGATAATGAAAAGTCAATTTGTTGATTGACTTATACATCAGAGTTGTTTTTTTTTTAAATACTTTGCTTTGATCTCAAGCACAAAAGCACATAGGGATGTTATTCACGATTCATTACTCATTATTCACGATCCCATCAATCAACAGTGATGGGAATAACGACGTTACAAACGGCGTTACTTTTTTCAGTAACGAGTAATCTAACTAATTACCAAGGTGGGTCGAGTATCTAAAAATTGTACTCAAGTAAGAGTAGCATTACTTTAAAATATTATTACTCAAGTAAAAGTGAAAAGTAGTCTTCAAAAAAGTTGCTCAAGTAAGAGTAAAAAGTACTTGGCGAAAAGACTACTCAAGTAGCGAGTAACTGTTTGAAATGTCAGATTTATTTTTTAAATAAATGTTATCAGACAAACAAAAATAAATAAATACACAGATTTTACCATTTTCAAAAGGAATATATATAAAAAAATCAACAAAATAAGGCACAACAATTCTAATTTCCAGATTTCAGTTTTCACAACATAAAGCTTTTTTCACCAATACCTACAGTAAATAATAAAAACATATAAACAGTGCAAACAATTTCCAGTGACAAGATATGCTGTAAACTTTATATTCATTTTTGCTCCAAATGGCACAGCAGCCTCAGAGAAAACAGAACGAGGCAGCTTCAACATATGTTCATACAAGGCAGCTCAGTTTACCATAAGTTGTATGGGTGTGCATCTATTTCTGCATATTTAGCAAAAATGTGCCATTTCTTCACTCAGTGAAGTGATGGTTAAGCTTCAGCAGCAGTTTGCTCTCATGGTTCTTTCTGTGAAGCTGTAACTGTTCAGCAGTGAACAGGAGTCCTGCATGACTGAGAAGTCCTTCACAAGCTCCAGATGCAGGAAGAGCTGTATTGACTTTGATCGACAGCTTCTTGATGTGAGGAAAGCCATGCAATAGATCCACACCTCCAGTGAATGGACATGAAAGGTACCTCTCCAGTTCCTCTGCTTCTGGCTTTCCTGACCCCATGGATCCATCATCTTAGTCGGTTAGGCCGCTGTTTGTGCTGGCCTCATCCAGCTCTGAGTCCAGGTGATGTCTGATGAAGTGGGGACCTGTGGAAAGATGTATGGTTTTCAAAAGAATTAGGTCTGGTCATTATAGTGCTGTGTACACTGCCAAGCTGCAGATGTTTGTTTGGAGCTAGCCTCCAAAAGCTGGCCATACACTGTGCGATTTTTGGCCCATTTTGAGCCGATTTTTCAGTCGCGCAACCGTTTTGGGGATCGGCCCAAGTTTTGCCTTAATCGTGTGTGCATCGTGTAGTATACATGGGATAACAAAAAGCAGTTAACACCTCACGACCAGCTCCCAATCATCAATCGTATGGTCGCATGATAATCAAACCAGTTTGAAATCCTGTCGCCCCTCAATGCAGCCTCTCACACTGCGCACGCACAAACACAGAAATGAAAGTGAAAAGGTGGAGCAGCACGGCAGTGCAGCGTGTGATCTGGACACAAGAGATGGAGGCACAACTTGTAGGATGAGGCAAGCTCATCCGAGTACGTAAGCGTAGAGCTGCCACCCAGGCAAAAGAAAAATAGAGCTACATCACATTATAACGTGAAAAGTTTATTGTTCTAACAATATACTTTTCATGTTCGTGCAATATACCTTTCACATTTGAACAATATAATACCACGTTCGTACAATATAATATTTATATTGTACGAACGTGATAATTATGTATATTGTAATAACGTGATATATTGTTCAAACGTGAAAGGTATATTGTTAGAAAAATTGTGCTACAACACAGCATTTTACATTCCTCAGGATGCCATCACAACATCAACAAAACATGGTTAGCAACATCTGGACTCTTACTTCAGTCATGTCTAGGTTCACATTGACAAGATAAAAGAATATTAATGTTTTTATTGTTGGTTTGTTACACTCACTCAGAAAGGTTACTGTGCATCATAAACTTAAGTATTATAGCTCTTAAAAAATGGCTTTTTGGTACAATTTTTTAAAATTGTGTCATATAAAAACAAAAATAAAACAAATAAAAGAAATATGATTCAAAACTGGAGGGTTAAAATAAGAGAAAAAAAACGCAGCTCTTGGATGAATTAAACACCATTGCAAATATTCCATCGCTAACATAGAAAACATCCCTGTATCACAGCCTATTTGATTGAGAGGAGTCAACAAATTTCTGAAAGTCTAACAGCTGTGAATTATGCTCCAATCAATCACAACCAATTCTTATCACAACCTCCTTCTTTTGATCAATTCTCACTCTTAAGTGACATATGTCAACTTTTCTGCTTTTCTTTGTATTTACCAGTTGTCCACTTTGGCCCTGAAGGATCACTCACTCACTTTCTCCTCTGGGACTGTTGACACATGTACAGCAGGCAGTCACCAGTGCTTGTCGATGAAGACAACGTGGTAATTGACAGGCGGAAGGAAAATGTTTCAATCTGTAATTAAACTACACTTTTTGTTGAGCTTTTCTGCAACCGTTTTTATTCCTCATAAACATCCCATTGCTACACCAACATTATACATTTAACAGCATTCGTAACATCAGTTCTAACATTAACATTGAAGTGCCAAGGCGATTAAATGGATCTTTTCTCACTGTCCCTCTTCCCCTCTGTTTTCTTTCCCTGTCCTTTTCTTGAACTTCTCTTTTCTACGTCTTTCCCTTTCCTATCCCCGGTCATGTCTGTTCCGATTGTAATAACTTTCCACATTCTCCGTGACAATGTTAAGATGATTTTATAGTCATGCCAACCTCCAACCGCATGGCAAAATATACCAAGAACTATACAATAGTTTCTTCTTTTACATAATATTTCTTTGAATCCCAGTGCGTATTTCAAAGAATATGTGCAGCCTTTGAACAGTTCCTCAAACAAAACAAAGGCCAACTTGTTTGACTTGTTGCTTTACCTTTTGTTACTATTGTTATTTCAGTGGTGAGTGAAGGGAATCAGGTCTGGTTGTGTGAGCTTGTGGGTGGAGCTGAACACAAGATTTATAGTATTTAACAGTTGAAGTCAAATTAAAGCCAGCGTAGTCAACAATGGCCCTCCAACGGTTCTTGTGCGTTTTCTCTGTGATGATCATTCTTTTTGGCGAAGGTGAGAGAGAAAATTGTATTTCTGTTTGTAGTATTAAAATCTTTCCCATTACTTCTTTCAGATGAAGTGTGGAAAGTTTAATTACAGATACTAAAGAATTTTATAATAAATTTTATTTTAGCTGGATAGTATGAAATGCATCCTGCCTGTAGCATTCTGCAAGATGGGAAAGAATTTTTTGACATCCTTAAATTCTGCTCTTCTTATTTTTTTCTTTCTTTATTTTCTCTTCTAAATTATATGGAATAGAATGTTATTATACTAATTATTTTAATAATAATTATTATTATTATCATTATTATTATTATGTTTTAAACATTAGAGTTATTTCATATTAGTTGCAATTGAATAAAAATACTTATTCACTATGGACTAGTCATGATGTGTATTACCTCTATTTTGATATATTTGTCTTTGTGTTCCAATTTTTAGATGTTCATTCACAGCAGCCTGGTAAGCATCCAAGAACAATTCTGAAAGTTTTTCATACTTAACCTTTTTTTTAAAATTATATTTAAACCTACACCAATGGGAGTGCCAATTGAACGTCTGAGCTGGGTATCTGTCAAGATTTTATTTTTCATTTATCTGTTGAAATCCACAGGGTAAATGGTATTAGTAAACTACTGTATCGTTGATAATCAGTAAGAGTATGGGAGGCAGAGTCTTCCTTTGTGGCACCTGCTCCCAGTTTTGACTGAGGAGACCGACATCCTCTCTACTTTTAAGATTAGACTTAACACTTGATTTTTTTTACTGTTTCTTCTTCCCTAACCTTTTTTCACTCACCATGTGTTTATAAAGCACTGTGCATTTAATCATTGCTTATTATTAATCTCTAGCTCTCTTATGTTCTTTGAAGTTTTCCCTGAACAATTTTGCACTAAAATGTCACAAAATACCTTTTCTGTGGTTGAGTGTGGTTCATGTGCAACAATGTTTTTATGACTTTACATCTAAAAATAACATCAACATGTATCATCTCCCATCAGAACTCTTCATGAGATGTTACTCACTGAACGTGTGAATGGTTATACAGGGAGTGCAGAATTATTAGGCAAGTTGTATTTTTGAGGAATAATTTTATTATTGAACAACAACCATGTTCTCAATGAACCCAAAAAACTCATTAATATCAAAGCTGAATGTTTTTGGAAGTAGTTTTTAGTTTGTTTTTAGTTTTAGCTATTTTAGGGGGATATCTGTGTGTGCAGGTGACTATTACTGTGCATAATTATTAGGCAACTTAACAAAAAAAACAAATATATACCCATTTCAATTATTTATTTTTACCAGTGAAACCAATATAACATCTCCACATTCACAAATATACATTTCTGACATTCAAAAACAAAACAAAAACAAATCAGCGACCAATATAGCCACCTTTCTTTGCAAGGACTCTCAAAAGCCTGCCGTCCATGGATTCTGTCAGTGTTTTGATCTGTTCACCATCAACATTGCGTGCAGCAGCAACCACAGCCTCCCAGACACTGTTCAGAGAGGTGTACTGTTTTCCCTCCTTGTAAATCTCACATTTGATGATGGACCACAGGTTCTCAATGGGGTTCAGATCAGGTGAACGAGGTGGCCATGTCATTAGTTTTTCTTCTTTTATACCCTTTCTTGCTAGCCACGCTGTGGAGTACTTGGACGCGTGTGATGGAGCATTGTCCTGCATGAAAATCATGTTTTTCTTGAAGGATGCAGACTTCTTCCTGTACCACTGCTTGAAGAAGGTGTCTTCCAGAAACTGGCAGTAGGACTGGGAGTTGAGCTTGACTCCATCCTCAACCCGAAAAGGCCCCACAAGCTCATCTTTGATGATACCAGCCCAAACCAGTACTCCACCTCCACCTTGCTGGCGTCTGAGTCAGACTGGAGCTCTCTGCCCTTTACCAATCCAGCCACGGGCCCATCCATCTGGCCCATCAAGACTCCCTCTCATTTCATCAGTCCATAAAACCTTAGAAAAACCAGTCTTGAGATATTTCTTGGCCCAGTCTTGACATTTCAGCTTGTGTGTCTTGTTCAGTGGTGGTCGTCTTTCAGCCTTTCTTACCTTGGCCATGTCTCTGAGTATTGCACACCTTGTGCTTTTGGGCACTCCAGTGATGTTGCAGCTCTGAAATATGGCCAAACTGGCGGCAAGTGGCATCTTGGCAGCTGCACGCTTGACTTTTCTCAGTTCATGGGCAGTTATTTGGCGCCTTGGTTTTTCCACACGCTTCTTGCGACCCTGTTGACTATTTTGAATGAAACGCTTGATTGTTCGATGATCACGCTTCAGAAGCTTTGCAATTTTGAGACTGCTGCATCCCTCTGCAAGATATCTCACTATTTTTGACTTTTCTGAGCCTGTCAAGTCCTTCTTTTGACCCATTTTGCCAAAGGAAAGGACGTTGCCCAATAATTATGCACACCTGATATAGGGTGTTGATGTCATTAGACCACACCCCTTCTCATTACAGAGATGCACATCACCTAATATGCTTAATTGGTAGTAGGCTTTCGAGCCTATACAGCTTGGAGTAAGACAACATGCATGAAGAGGATGATGTGGACAAAATACTCATTTGCCTAATAATTCTGCACTCCCTATAATGCTGTGGCTTATCAACATATTCAGTATTTAACTGTTGTGTCTTATTCTCTCAGCATGTGGCAGGGTTATTAAAAATCCTAGAATCGTAGGAGGTGAAGATGCAGCCCCTGGAAGTTGGCCCTGGCAGGTATCTTTATCCAAAGATGGCTCTTTTTTCTGTGGAGGGTCCCTAATCTCCAACGACTGGGTGCTGACAGCTGCTCACTGCATTACACCGTAAGTCAACACTGCAAGTGTTTCTGTGGTGGTGCAGTGGTTAACGCCTGTTGGAGGTTTCAACCTCTTGGAGTAGAGTTTACATATTCTCCCTGTGCCATGTGGGTTTCTTCTGCAGACAACACTTTTTAAAGGCTAAATATTTTTTTTAATCGGTTATGGAAGCGAGAGTGTGTGTCTCTGTCCCTCTCTGGGGTATCCCTGTGATGGACAGGTGGCCTGTTCGGCATGTAAGGCAATGGATGTTATTGCACAGTGATTTTAATATTTTTGTTCATAACCAACTGATGTTTTCTTTTTCTGAAATTAGTGAAAGGACATTTTTAAAGTCTTAAAAAAACTAATTGCACACATTTACTCAAAAGCACCCCAACAGTTTTTAGAGTAATTTCTCCACTGATAATTTTCAACTCACAGTTGGTAGTAACACATTTCTTAATAATGTAATGTTGTGATCAAATTGTGACAACGCTGAGTAACAGCCAGGGTTAGATGAGAAACTTAATACCAGTCACGTCTTTCCATCCGATGTGAACTTACAATCAGCAGCATGCAAGTTTTTTTTTTTTTTTTTTTTTTTTTTGTGTCCCGTTTGGATCTATAGCCATCAGAATTGTTGTCTTAAGGCCAAGAAAGATGCCAAGCGGATTTATTTTACCAAGTGGATCATCATGGCCTTGCCATATTGGTCCATTTGATTGACCTTTATTATAATTATGAATTTATTTTATTTTCAGTTGCTAAAAACGGGACAGACATGACTGGGTGATAGGACAGGGAGAAAGAATGAAAGAAAGAGAGGGAGAGAAAGAAAACCAAAGGGGAGAAGAGACGGTGAGAAAGGGGGGAAGAAAGAAAGAAAAACAAACAAAACACCTGGATCACCTGTATGGAGAAAAAAAAACAGAAGAGAAAGCAAACAAAAAAAAGAGCAACATAATAAAAAACAGCACCATCACAATAAACTAGCTAGAAGTAGATAACAGTAGATACTAAATATTAAACGATATTGTGCAGCACGCAAGATAGACAGCGCACAATGTGCTTTGAGGCAGCAGCCAAGAAAGGTGTAGTCCGTGTCTGTGAACACCCGTGTGTACACCTGTGTGCACACCTGTGTGGATCAGCACGCTTGTATTCCAAAGGTTTCTCCATGTAACGATCTGCTAGGGAGTGTGGGGAGCCACAGCCCCGTCCACCAGGGTATGAAGCAGGTATGGAGGAGATCCAGGCCCCCAGCAGCATGCAAGTTTAGCATGAAGATGTAAGTTGGGAACCTGCTAACTTTGTTCTGTCAAAAGATAACAAACTCTAGCTATGCACAAAAGTAAGCCTCACCATTCAACTCACGTGCACACGCACATGCAGGGATAGAGGAAATGCCCATCCATCAAAATCATTTTCTTGGACTACAACGGCTCTTCAGTGTTTGAATGAAATGATTCAATTTAAACAGTGGCTTGCAAAAGTATTCGGCCCCCTTGAACTTTTCCACATTTTGTCACATTACAGCCACAAACATGAATCAATTTTATTGGAATTCCACGTGAAAGACCAATACAAAGTGGTGTACACATGAGAAGTGGAACGAAAATCATACATGATTCCAAACATTTTTTACAAATAAATAACTGCAAAGTGGGGTGTGCGTAATTATTCAGCCCCCTTTGATCTCAGTGCAGTCAGTTGCCCATAGACATTGCCTGATGAGTGCTAATGACTAAATAGAGTGCACCTGTGTGTAATCTAATGTCAGTACAAATACAGCTGCTCTGTGACGGCTAGTGATGGGCAGATGAAGCTTCATGAAGCACTGAAGCTTTTCATCCAAGTGGTTCACGCCAGTGCAAAGCTTCTTGAAGCTTCATTTGCTCTAGTAGGACACCTACTGGACGTAAAAATAGTAGTTGGCATGAATTTGAAGAGTGAGGCCTTTTGCACACAGCCTGTAAATGTCAACAACAAAAGGAGTGTGTAAAACATCTATATTGTAGTGATGCAGTATACTGTGTATATTTATACTGGCAGTATGGAAAATGATCATTTGGAAATGTTTAAAATGGAAATGATCATTTACCGTGAGGTGAGGTGTGGTTGGGGTGTGGACAGCAGTTGTGCTTTTGTAACGTTGAGGTATGGACAGCTACACACTGAGGCTTTGAGCCTCAGTCCTGCCTGTTCACATTTTATTCTGTAAAAACTAAATTTTCACTGCTTTTATGACCTTTTAGTGGGGAGAACATAGCTAGGATTTAATGATTTAACACATCTTTTAAATCCTTTGTCCTGCACAATGCTAAATGGCTGGGAGTCCTCAATCACCATGCTAACCAGGTCTTCATCTATTTGAGATTGTTCTCCTGGGGAAAGACAATAAAGATAAAGCACAAATATAAATATCACACACATAACTTATTGCATTGTATAACATTGTTATATCATTTAGTAACATTACTGCATGCTATATTATCATGGCATTTGATGGCTCACCTGGTCTTGCTCCACAATCGGTGTTCCCCTTATTCTCATGCATAGCTCTATAGTGCCTAATCAAATCAAATCAAATCACTTTTATTGTCACATCACATGTGCAGGTACATTGGTACAGCACATGTGAGTGAAATTCTTGTGTGCGAGCTTCACAAGCAACAGAGTTGTGCAAATACAATAATGTAAACAAGCAAAATACGATAATGGCTACATCTGAAACTAATAAATATATGTACAATATATAATAGTATATGCATTTCTGGATGTGTATACTAAATATTTTGTGTGTGTGTGTGTGTGTGTGTGTGTGTGTGTGTGTGTGTGTGTGTGTGTGTGTATACACATATTTTACAAATTAAATAGAGTAAACAATAAATAAAATATATAAAATAAATATACAGAGTTGAATATGTGCAAAACAGTGGCATTACTGTACAGTATGGAGTGCATAATGTTAAAGTTCCAGTAGTGAAGCTGAGGTGTCTATGACGTGTTCAGCAGTCTGATGGCCTGATGGAAAAAGCTGTCTCTCAGTCTGCTGGTACGGGACCGGATGCTGCAGATCCTCCTTCCTGAGGGAAGTAGTCTGAACAGTTTATGGCTGGGGTGACTGGAGTCCTTGATGATCCTCCCCGCTTTCCTCAGGCAGCGCTTCCTGTAGATGTCTTGGAGGGAGGGAAGCTCACCTCCAATTATCCGTTCAGAGCACCGCACTACTCGCTGGAGAGCTTTGCAGTTGTAGGCGGTGCTGTTGCCATACCAGGTGGTGATGCATCCAGTGAGGATGCTCTCAATGGCACAGTGATAGAAGGTCCTGAGGATGTGGGGGCTCATGCCGAATCTTTTCAGTCTCCTGAGAAAGAAGAGGCGCTGCTGCATGGATGAGGTGTTGTTGTTATATCCCAGCTCCCTGGCACATAGCAAACACCTCACCTTGTACAAAAGTACAGACAGCTTAACATAGGTTTTATTGCACCATCAGTATTATGAAAATACATCTTCTGTGGAAATTTACATACCTTGTTGGGAGATATAAGCTCAAAATGTTCCCACACAGGGGAGGACATCCTTCTCTTCGTAGCTGGCTCCATTCTCTCCTGACTTTCTCTCCTCACTCTCATAAACCTCCAACCTCTCTCCAAACTGTCTCTAACTCTCTCCAAACTGCCTCTAACTCTCTCTCACTAACCGCAACTCTCCATCAAACACCCACATTTTGAATGGAGTCTGAGGGGTGTATATCGCTGTCATAGCTCGCGGTACAGTTCGAACCGCTTCCTGAACCAGTCACGTGGTACAGCCGGGCAGCGAGGCTTCGGACGTCATCATTTTCAGCTCCTCCCATAAATGAAGCAAGCCTCGATACGCGCTTCACGGAAACGCCCCCTCCATTACTCGACACACGCTTCGAAGCCTCGATACAGAACGTCACATCACTAGGCGGAGGTTCACCTTCCAGCAGCACAACGACCCCAAACATAAAGCCAGGGCAACAATGGAATGGTTTAAAACAAAACATATCCATGTGTTCGAATGGCCCAGTCAAAGTCCAGATCTAAATCCAATCGAGAACCTGTGGCAAGATCTAAAACTGCAGTTCTCAAACGCTGTTCGTCTAATCTGACTGAGCTGGAGCTGTTTTGCAAAGAAGAATGGGCAAGGATTTCAGTTTCTAGATGTGCAAAGCTGGTAGAGACAGACCCTAAAAGACTGGCAGCTGTAATTGCAGCAAAAAGGGGTTCTACAAAGTATTGACTCAGGGGGCTGAATAATTACACACACCCCACTTTTCAGTTATTTATTTGTAAAAAATGTTTGGAATCATGTATGATTTTCATTCCACTTCTCACGTGTACACCACTTTGTATTGGTCTTCCACGTGGGATTCCAATAAAATTGATTCATGTTTGTGGCTGTAATGTGACAAAATGTGGAAAAGTTCAAGGGGGCCGAATACTTTGGGAAGCCACTGTATATATTTATCATCAAAATCTCACAACCATCTGTTGCTACCTGGTTGTGACGGTAGTTCAATGATAATGATCACTATGCAATGCTATAAAAATAACTATATTTTTTCTTTCATTCAAGTGCTGATCTTCACACCACAAAAGTGACTCTGGGCCACAACACCGCGTCTGGTCCAAACCCAAATGCAGTTACTGTGACACTTGAAAACATCATCTGCCATCCCGACTACAATGCTGCAACATTTGAGAATGACATGTGCCTCCTGCAGCTGTCGACTCCTGTGAATTTCACAGACTACATTCAGCCAGTCTGCTTAGCCTCAGCAGGCAGCACTTTCAACAGTGGCACCAGCAGCTGGGTCACTGGCTTTGGTACCCTAGAAAGTAAGTTTTTTAAAATATGTATTTTCTTTTATTAGTGATAAATGATTCAGTAAAAATGATCTTCCTTTTAACATTTCTCAATTAGGTGGTGGTTCCACCCCAGAGATTCTGCAGGAGGTGAATGTACCAATAGTGGGAAACAACCAGTGCAGATGCGAATTACAAAACTTCGCTGCAATCACAGATAACATGATCTGTGCTGGACTGCAAAATGGCGGGAAGGATTCATGTCAGGTGACTACCACTTTGTGCTTATTTGTAATGTAAGGCCTAATTGACTGCATTGACTATCAGCTTTTAACCACTCACTGCTTTTCTGTAGTAGTGTTTATGATTATTAACATTATAGCCCTATTCCATTAGCACCTACTTGACTCAACTCAGTTTTCAGGGTTTTCGTTAGGTGTTATCACCTGGTACCAGGTACTTTTTTTTTTTTCCTTTAGTACTGCTCGGCCGGTATTCCAAGCAAACGAAATCGATACAAAAATGTGACATCAAGAGACTGCATGTCACTGATAGGCCAGTCAGTGGTGTAGCTCAAGGACTCATGAGAGTCACTCCTTAACAGTAATCAAAAGCACCATTTTGAAGGCATGCAACAACAGAAATGGGTACACAGAAACCAACACCATGGTCCGAGAGCCACCATAGACCAAGTAGCAGGTAGAGAATCCCCTCGAAGCCTTCCATGGTTAGTTTGTGTTCAGGTCAGTGGACTTTCTGTCATGTTGCTTTAATGATACAACGCAGGTGGTGCTCTATTGTACGACAAAATGGCAGAAACCAAGTAAAGTAGAGTCAAGCTGAGAAGGTACTGGTGGAAAAGAGGCTTTGCATTGAAGCTCATTTACTCATAATTCGTAATTATTTTCACTTAGATGTATTTAATTTATTCTATAAAGGTTTTCCCAAAGGTTTTGTGATAATTTCTGTCAGTGACATCACATCATGTAGTGACGTGCAGTTGAGTGTGTTGGGTGATACTGTAACTAATCAGCAAAAGTTGTGTGTCTGATTGACAATTAACACAAACATCTCCGGAAACATTTTATGTATTTAGTAGAAATTAAGCTCCATGAGATGTTCAACTGATCTCAATCTGTTTTAACAACTTTTACACTTTTTTCACAGGGAGACTCGGGGGGACCACTTGTGACAAAAGATAATAGCGGTATCTGGATCCAGAGTGGAGTCGTGAGTTTTGGTCAAGGCTGCGCCTTGCCTAATACTCCTGGAGTCTACGCTCGTGTGTCCCAGTACCAAAACTGGATCACCACCACCGTCACCGGAACACCACCAGGCTTTGTTGACTACTTCACCCTGGACTTTGACTATGACTTAATCTTCACCTGCCCCACATCAACACCACCCACTACAGATACACCACCCACCACCCCATGTGACAGTGACAGTTTGTTTTGCAGTGGTGAAAACCTGATCCACTTCACTCACTTCACCTCTCTCTGTGTTCTTGTTGTGTTGCTCCAAGTGTTTTTTGGAAGTGGTGGAATGTAACTCAACACATTTACTAGTCCTGTACTCAAATACTAAGTTGAAATAATCATTACTCCAAGAGATTTATGGGACAGCTTTAAGTTTCTGGGCACTTCACAAGGGAAACGAAACAGTTATTAGTAGAAATTAGACTAACTGTTGATACCATAAGAGAAGAAGAAGTGGACAGTTTAAACATTTGGACATGAAATATTTGTTTATCTGAAAATGGCAACAATTTCTTATATCCTGTTTCTCAATTACAGTGATTGGCTAATCTTTATCTGATGTATTTCCATGACTTCAGTAATGATTTAAAACTACAGCCTGGCAAATTTGAAGTAATACATTTTAAACATTATTTAGTAATTCTCTTTAAATGTTAACACGTTATATATGGGCATATATCTGTGGTCTGTTCAAATCATGTTTTGGTATGCTTACACTTTTGATGATTAAAACATGCAATTTTAAAATACTATTTACTGTGCTGCATTCTTTTGTATTCTATTTTGAGTTATTTAAATAAATAGTATTCGTTGTTGAGTTGGTAGGACTATCATTCACAAGCTTGATGTTGCCAGCTAGATATTTTCTTTACATTAGAGTGCCTCGAAACGTATTGTGCAACATAACTTTTCCTCATAGAGAAGGCATTGCTAAACCAGCATCATACATTTAACAGCATTTGTACCATCAGTTTTTGTATCAGAAAGTCTGCTATTTTTTTCTAATGCGATGATGGAAAAATAAGAGAAGATGAGAAAATGAAAAAAACAAAAACAAAAAACAAATTAAATATGTATGTGTGGCATTAGAAACGGACCTGACCACAGGCTTATGCTTTTCACCATTAATCTCAAAAAGTTGATTCTGTTCATCTGGACGTAGCGTTTTCAGTGAGAGAAAAATTTCATCACTTATCCAAGTGACTTCTTCAGTCTCAGCTGACTGCAGGTTTCCCCAATCTTATACACAGCCACAGAAACAGCAATTTGAAATAACAATGTTGCAGACGTGGAAGCAGAGCAACTACGGACGAATTTTTCAGCCTGTCTCAGCAATGTAAAGCCCCTAGCATCCAACATCAGCATGGAGGAGAGGAAGGCACTCACATCACTTAGTAATGACAACAACATTATCATCCTTGTGGCAGACAAGGGTAGATGCATGGTTTTGCTAAACCAGAAAGACTATCATGAGATTATTTTGTCACTGCTCAGTGACAAAAATACTGAGCCCCTGAAATGAGACCCAGGAAGTGGTTACAGGAAGAGGGTAGGTAGTTCTGTTAGGGTTGACATGGAGGACTCACACGCAGGACTCAGAGGTCAGATGCACACAAGAGAATTTATTTACAAACGTCCACCAGGTGTGTATACAAAAAGGTTTTTAGTTTTCAGTTTTATTTGTCATATGCAAGTTAGCACAGGGTCAACATTGCAATGAAATGTGTTTGACGAGCAGCAGTCACTCAGCAGCATGATACAATAGGAAAAAATATAATAAAATAAAATAATAAAGAAAATAGAAAAATAGTAAGGAGCAAAATATTAGAGAGACATGGTAAAAGAGAAAAGATGACTAAATATATATGTATCTATAAATATAAATATATGTACACTAGTGATTAAATAAGAAAATCTTGAAAAGAAATATGACGGGAGGGCAGATGGGATATTGCACAGGAATGAGCAGCAGAAAATTACAGTATTGCACTTTTAAATATAAATATCAATGACAATAAAGTGGAGTGACCAGTGCAGATTAAACAGAGTACTTGTGAAGCTGCAGGGTAGCTTCTGAGTGCTGTGTTGTGTGTGTTTAAGTGTTGTGGTTGAGGTGTCGTATGGCTTGGTGGTAAAACTGTTTTTAAGTCTTGTAGTCCGAGCAGACAGGCTCCTGTAACGTCTGCCAGATGGTAACAAGGAGAACAGCTGATGTGCTGGGCGGCTGTGGTCCTTGATGATGCTGTGTGCTTTACGGAGGCATCGCTGGAGATAAATGTCCTGAATGGCAGGAAGCCTCGTACCAGTGATGGGCTCTGCTGCCTTCACCGCCCTCTGTAGTGATTTACGGCTGCTGGCAGAGCAGCTTCCGTACCAAACTGTGATGCAGCTTGTCAGCAAGCTCTCAATTGCACACCTGTAAAAATTTGAGGTGATGTTGGCATTCATGCTAAACTTCCTCAGCCTCCTCAGGAAGTAAAGCCGCTGGCGAGCTTTCCTGATAGCAGTGTCTGTGTGAAGGGTCCAGGAGAAGTCCTCAGTGATGTTGACTCCAGGGAACTTGAATCTGCTGACCCTTTCGACCTTGACACCGTTGATGTGGATGGGCTGGTGTTCTCTGACTGGTCGTTTCCCGTAGTCCAATATCATCTCTCTAGTTTTGCTGATGTTGAGAGTCAGGTTATTTTCCAGACACCACTCGTACAGCGCCATCGCCTCCTCTCTATAGGCCGTCTCATCGTTGTCTGTGATGAGGCCTATGATGGTTGTGTCATCCGCAAACTTGATGATGATGTTGGACTCTTGTTTAGTAACACAGTCATGTGTGAACAGGGAATATAGGAGGGGGCTAAGCACACAACCCTGTGGCGTACCTGTGTTTAGGATGAGTGATGAGGAGGTGTGCTTACCAACTCTCACCACCTGGGGCCTGTTTGTGAGGAAGTTTAGAATCCATCTGCAGATCGGTGTTCCCAGCCCAAGGTCGACGAGCTTCGTGGCAAGTTTTGAGGGGATGATGGTGTTAAATGCCGAGCTGTAGTCGATGAAGAGCATCCTTGCATATGTATTCCCTTTTTCCAGGTGAGTGAGGGTGGTGTGCGTTGCCAGGGCGATGGCATCCTCTGTGGTTCTGTTTGTCCGATAGGCAAACTGAAGAGGGTCCAGTGTGTCAGGGAGGGAGGAGCAGATATGACCTTTGACCAGCCGCTCCAGGCACTTCATGATGACGGATGTCAGTGCAACAGGACGGTAGTTATTCAGACAGGAGACCACTGATTTTCGGGGAACGGGAATGATGGTGGATGCTTTGAGGGACGTGGGGACCACTGACTGCCTCAGGGAGAGGTTGAAGATGTTGGTGAACACCTCTGCCAGCTCGTCTGCACACACTCTGAGTAGCCGGCCTGGGATGCCGTCTGGTCCTGGAGCTTTGTGAGGATTTACCTTTTTAAAGGTCCATCTCACAGCTTCTGTTTTCAGAGTTAGAGTTGCAGCCTCACTGTCCTCCTGATGGTAGAGTATCTGCTCTCTGTTGTCTGCGTCAAAACGAGCATAGAAGTTGTTAAGCTCGTCTGCAAGAGATGCAGTGGGCTGAACACTGACTGTGTTGACCTTCTTGTAGTCAGTGATGCAGCGCAGTCCATTCCACAGTCGCCTGGTGTCAAAGCTGTGGTAGCTGGACTCCATTTTGTCCCTGTAGTCCTTTCTGGCCTTTTTTATGGACTTTCGGAGGTCGTACCTGGATGCTTTATATGCATCAGCATCCCTGGAGTTAAAGGCAGAGGTCCGCACTTTTAGCTTGGCGCGAACGTCTTTATTTACCCAGGGTTTCTAATTTGGATATATGCGGACAGTGGTTTTTGTGATGGTATCATCCATGCACTTTCCAATATATCCAATGACAGAGTCTGTGAGTTCATTGATGTTGCCATCAGCTGCATCCACAAATATCTGCCAGTCAGTTGTGTCAAAGCAGTCCTGCAGGACCTCCTCAGCCTCACTGTCCCATTTGTAAATAACCCTGGAAGCTGGTTTTTCCTGTTTCAGTCTTTGTCTGTACGCAGGCAGCAGCAGTATGGAACAATGGTCTGCCTTACCAAAAGCTGGGCAGGGGAGGGGTTTGTAGCACACTTTGAATGGAGTGTAACAGTGGTCCAATGTTTGATCACCTCTTGTGGGGAAGGAGATGTGCTGATAGCATTTGGGGAGAACTTTCTTCATGTTGGCTCTGTTGAAGTCTCCCAGCACAATAAAGGCAGCTTCTGGATTTTTGTTCTCAAGTTCAGTAATGATGTCATACAGTTCATCCATAGCAGCAGCTTTATCAGCATATGGGGGAATGTAAACAGCTGAGAGGAGAACTGAGCTGAACTCCCTCGGGAGGTAAAAAGGCCTGACTTTAACGGTCAGCAGCTCGAGACTCTGAGAGCAGTAAGTTTTTAAGATACACACATCTCTAGCCCACAAGGAGTTAACCATAAAGCACACCCCTCCTCCCCTTTTCTTGCCTGAGTCCTTCGTTCAGTCTCCCCGGTAAACAGTGAATCCATCCGGAGTAATGGCGCAGTCGGGGACACTGGGCTCCAGCCATGTCTCTGTGAAGGCCAGAACGCAGCAGTTCCTGATGTCTTGTTGGTGTTTAATCCGTGCACGCAGCTCGTCAAGTTTGTTGTCCAGAGACTGGAGATTCGCGAGCAGGATGCTGGGAAGAGGTGGCTTGCTGTTTCTCTGTCGCGTTCGGCACAAAACTCCGGCGCGTTTCCCCCTCTTTGTTTTCCCTCGACGTCGCGGGAGTAAACAAAGGATCCCAGGCAGCAGAGCGTCCACGGAGTCGAAACCCGCAGTAAAGTCCGAACTGGCTGACGAACGTAGCTCCAGAAGCGTTTGTCTGTCATACCGAGTGTATGATCGCGCTGTGCGCACAGAAATTGAAAGCAGTACAAAATAAATAATAACATTTTTGCTGAGATGACTGGGAGCTCTCGTCGGTGCAGCCATCTAACGGCGCAACCGGAAGCTTTAGGTGCAGGCCTGGGCTATATACAAAAGGTGAGGGGACAGGACTCCAGGGAAATCCGGGAGAAAAAGCAATTGTGCCTCTCCAAACAATCCACACACGAAATCAGTCTCTCTCTCCGACACTCGTCACGGGAAACACAGAGGAAACAATCCAGGGAGTATGTACAAAAAGAAACCCTTGTTAATACAAAGCACTAAGACATGAGAGAACACTTGCTGAAGCTTGACTTCACTAATGCGAGTCATGCAACGATCCCGATAAGAACAGTAGTCGCTCCCTGGATTGAATACTGGACACACTAATGAGGCTCAGATGTTTCTTCCTACGAGGGGCATGGGCCGAGGGCGTCAACCCGCAATGAGTTCTAACCAACGAGAGAGAGAAAGAGAGAACAAAGAGAGAAAAGCAGAAGCTGGTGATTGGCGTCCTGCTGATCATCCAGACCGTGACAGTACTCCCTCCCCCAACGGGAGCCTCCCGGCGACCTCCAGTCTTCTCAGGGTGTGCCTCATGGAATGCCTGCACCATGTTCTTGTCCAGAAGTGTCGCCCATGGGATCCATGAATGCTCCTCCATCCCGCAGCCCTCCCAATCCACCAGGTATTACAAACCATGCCCCAGGCCCCTGACACCTGGGTCTGGAAGGAGGGCACAAAGGACTGGAGAGACAGGGTTTCACTTGCGACACGTGGAAAACATTGTGAATCCGCATATTCTGGGGCAGCTTAAGGCAGACTGTTACCGGGTGAACCAGAGAGTCAATCTTGAATGGGCAAATAAAGGTAGGAGACAGTTTCTTGGATTCAGATCTGAGCGGAATGAATCTGGTTGACAGCCAAACCTTTTGTCCGGGTGCGTAAGTCGGTGGCAGGGTCCTATGGCGGTCCACCAGGCATTTGTTCCGCTCCACTATGCGGAGAAGGGCATCTCGTGTGGCTCTCTCCGAGCGCGCTGACACCTGCTGTACAGAAGGCACAAAATGATCACCTTCAATGGCAGCGAACAGAAGTGGTTGGAAGCCCAGGGACGCCTCGAAAGGGGACACTCCGGTGGCTGAGGAGGTGAGGCCATTGTGAGGGTACTCAATCCATGGAAGTTGCTTGCTCCAGGTGGTCTGGTGGGTGGATGCCACACATCGGAGGGCCGCATCAAGCTCCTGATTGGCCCGCTCAGTTTGGCTGTTAGTCTGTGGATGAAAGCCAGAGGAAAGACTGACCTGAGCTCCCAGGGAGGAACAAAACACCTTCCAGACATATGACGTGAATTGTGGGCCCCTGTCTGAAACTATGTCAACGGGGATTCCATGGAGACGGAAGACATGGTTTGTCCGGAGCCGGGCAGTTTCTAGGGCCGTAGGAAGCTTAGGGAGGGCAACAAAGGGAGCAGCTTTAGAAAAATGATCAATGATGGTCAGAATGACAGAGTTACCTGACAAAGGTGGCAAACCAGTGATGAAGTCGACAGCAATATGAGACCAGGGGCGGCTTGGTGTAGGTAGGGGCTGAAGAAAACCAGAGGATGGTTGATGATGGGAGAGTCACAAGCAGAATCCTTGGAGGCGGTGAATTGGTGAGAGAGAGCGTCGGGTTTGGTATTGTGGGAACAAGGTCTGTAGGTGATAGTGAACTGAAACACATGAAGGAAAAAACAGCTGGGAGGTCAGTTCCTTGATCAGTAATATGCAAATTCCCATATCTGTGTAGATGTGTCTGTGTGTATGTATGTGTCAAGAGATTTATTCTAAAGACACTTCTTCAGCTAAGAATCTAAAGGTAGAAACACACAGACGCTGCAGCTTTTACTTGCAAGGGCGATCACAGAACGCTCACACCAGAGTGGGAGCCCTGTGATGTGCGCTCTGTTCGTGCACTTGTCTTTATTTCTATACAAAAATAATACAACAGTGAATACGTCTATTCATAGAAAGAGGAATATTAGTGCGTATGTATGTGCGTATGTAGGTGTATGTGTGTGTGTGTGTGATTCTGAAGGACGTGGCCCCTCTTCTTGTTAGGGAGTGCAGATAAAAGTATCCAGCTCTCCTCTTCCTGGCAGGAGTGAAATAATAACAGCTTGTTCAGCTATTATTGCTGTGAGAAAGAATGTATAAAACAAGTCTTGTAGTGGACAACAGTCTAAGTCATAAAAAGGTCATCATGCAGTATTCTATCATATGCAAACATATCATTAAAAGCTTATACTGACTACTAAGTACAATTGTATATTGATAGTATGTATGGGTGTATCTGTACGTATGCATGTGTATGTATAACTTGTACATATCTTTCTTGTGTAAATGTTAAAGCCTGTGTTATTGTGTAAATACTTATGTTATTGTGTATTACACACAACTGAGAGATGCCAAACTGTGTTTTATTGTTCTTGTAACATTGACAATAAAAAGCTATTCTATTCTATTCTATTCTATTCTAAAACCAAAAAAAATCAAATCTCATGACCTACCACAATTCACAGATCACATTAAATCGGTGGACCAACACATCAAATTCACCAGGGAGGATATGAAAAGTGGCCTACACATATGGATTAGTATTTAAGGTTTGACTCTCATCAACCACTGGAGCATAAACTGGGTGTCATCAGGAGGCTACAACACAGAGCGAACACCATCCCCACAGTCAGGGAAGCAGAAGAACATCACATCAAAAAGGCCCTGAGTAAATGTGGTTATCCCAGCTGGACATTTGTCAAAGCTCGGAAGGCGCCTAAAGAAAGCTCCAGCCGATCCAGGAGAGAAGGACAACCACTGCCTAAGCGAAAACCTGTAGTGATCCTGTACGTGCCAGGAGTATGAGAACAGTTGAGATGCATTTTTTCTAAGCATCGTGTCTCCGTGGCTTTTAAACCCCAAAACACTCCAAAACTTGCTCCACCCCAAGGATCGGGTCCCCTGAAACAAACAGAATAACATAGTGTACGCTGTTAAGTGCCAGGAGGATTGCCAGGATTTATACATCGGGGAAACCACACAACCTCTGGTAAAGCGTATGGCACTACACAGAAGAGCTACCTCGTCAGGCCAGGACTCTGCAGCCTATTTACACCTACAGGCAAGTGGACACTCTTACAAGGATGAGGATGAACACATCCTGGACACGGAGGAACGCTGGTTTGAGCGTGGAATCAAGGAGGCCATTTACGTGATTAGGGAAAGACCATCTCTGAATCGAGGAAGGGGCCTTAGGGTACATCTTTCACCATCTTACAATGCTGTGGTTGCAGCCATTGCCCAAATCTCTGTCAATGGTACTCATGGCCATTGATCAGTGGGTTTTGATCAATGGTCATGAGAATTTGCATATTAATGATCAAGGTGGATAAGAGGGTTTGTTCCCTGCGCCTTAGGGTCAGGGAATGGGTCCTGACTGTCATCAGCGCTTAGGCGCTGAGTGGCAGTTCAGAGTACCCAGCCTTCTTAGAGTCCCTGGGTGGGGTGCTGAAAGGTGCTCCACCTGGAGACTCTGTTGTCCTACTGGGAGACTTTAATGCTCACATGGGTAACGACAGCGAGACCTGGAGGGGCGTGATTGGGAGGAACGGTTGATCCTATTGGACTTGGTTAGCCTGTGGAACTCCGGAGGCAGCTGACAGGTACAGACAGGCCAAGCGGAATGCGGCTCAGGCAGTGGCTGAAGCAAAAACTCGGGTGTGGGAAGAGTTCGGAGAGGCTATGGAAAAAGACTTTCGGACTGCCTCGAAGAGATTCTGGCAAACCATCAGGTGTCTCAGGTGGGGTAAGCGGTGCTCTACCTGCACTGTGTATAGTGCTGGCAGAGCACTGCTGACTTCGACTGAGAAAATTGTTGGGCGTGGAAGGAATACTTTAAGGACCTCCTTAATCCCACTGGCACGTCTTCTGAGCAGGAAGCAGAGTGTGGGGATGAGGGGGATGACCCGCCAATTTCCAGGGGTGAGGTCACTGAGGCAGTTAAAGAACTCCTTGGTGGCAGAGCCCCTGGTGTGGATGAGGTCCGCCCCGAGTTCCTGAAGGCAAGTTATTGTAAATGACTGAAATGAATCTATAAATCTATAAAGACAAATTGAAGACAACATTTGTGTAAAAAGTTAAAACATGTTGTATCCATGAAAACCTTCTCTTACAGTGGCTGACAAAACAGTGTGAGCCAGGGGCGATTCTTTGGTCCAGCAACCAGGCGATAACAGCTCGGATGGCCAACTACTTCTCTAGTAGCGACGGTGAAGCTGGTCCGGTGGTCGACCGTGTAGCAAGCAGTCACAGCGCGGTGTCGGCAAGCCGAGGCTCACAGGCAGCCGGGTGCGCATGCAGCACGCGAGACCACGAGGCGCTACAGCCTCTGGTGGAGGTGAGGCTGGTCTGACCCGCCGGCCGACCTCGGGCTTACGTGCAGGCTCCCCTGGCATGGGAACCTCCATTCCTGAACCTCCGGCTTCTCCACTGCTCCTTGCTGGTGCAGGTCGCATGCACGGTAGTTACTCCACGGCGCTGGGATCAGCGCAGGCACCTGCTGGCCACTAGCCTCTCCCACCCGTGGAGTGGGGACATATATAGCTGCAGGCTGCGTCTTTGCTGATCGCACACTGCGGGCAGGCATGGGTGGCCCTCCACCGCCAGAACTGTTGGGGAACGCCGGTGGTAGTGGCGGCGGTGTCAGCAAGGAACCAACCCAAACTGCCAGACTTGCCATAAACTGCAGGTGGCGCTTGGATCAGTCCTATGGCTCTTCCCCCCAGCAGCGATACACCGCCACCTGCTCCTTGTGTGTGGCCACCAATTCGGCCACCTTTTTTGCCAGCTCCTCCCTTTGCTGGTCTGGTCCTGGGTCTGCCGCGCCCCCCTCCTGGGTTTCGGCATCACTGTAATATATCCATGGCAGACCAAATCACATTTTACTGCTTTCCAGCATACTTTATGCACGGTTGCTGTTCAGAAACACACACACGGCTGCAGCATTTCAGCCGCCAGCTGACCAAATATCAACAACAACAACATGATAGGACCCAGTACAGATTTTAAGTCCACGGATGCCGTGCAGGTGTGTTCGCCTTCCCTGTATGGCACTGCAGACCAGTCCCCGCCGAAAGGATACAAGCACATAAGAGAAGAAACATGCACAACATTGTTTTATTAACTAAACACAAAGAGGCAGTGCCGCAAATCTTCAAGCAATTAAAGTAGAATACAGACAATACAGACACTGGAAAATCACCTTTCCACTCCATACACAAAGCAAACTTGCCCAGTAAGAGCGCTGCTTTTATATGAAAAAGAATAGATTTGTAGTAGAAACCAGCCTATTCAAGCCATGCTTAGAGTAATATGTACCCTGTTAAATGCTACTATTCATATCATAAGCTACTGGAAACCACAAAAATCATCCATGAAGTGCATGGATGCAGGCTGGAGATCCATATTTAATAACAGTGTAAGAGACTACTTTATAATGTGAAATCACCATAAGGGAATGCAGGCAAACAGAAGCTACATTGGCTTTATTTTATTTTATTTTTTATTTTATTTTTTATTTTATTGATTGGATGGCCACTATATTTTTTTTGCTCCCTCTCTCTCTCTCTTGCTGTCATCATCCATGTTTTAAGGTTTCAAGTGACAGTATCATCAAGCTTATTATTATCAAGTATAAAGTGACTTGTCTGCATTGTTAAATAAAAGATAAAAGAACATAACTAACAGCAAATATCTAGAAAATTTTATATGACAAGAAAAATAAAAGTAAGATAAAATGTGATCTTTTAAGCTCTGTTTGTGACTAAAACATAGCACACATATAAGCTCTTCTATCAAAATATATGTATTAATGTAAGTATTATACTATAAGCATTATAGTAGTATTATAAGTATTTCCCGTGTATATTAATAGTGCATAAGGCTGCGAAGTGAATGGTGGCTCTAAAATAAACAAATGTTTTCTAAGTTTCAGTTATACCAAATAATTTTTTAAAAAATCCCTGAGAGAATACTTGGAATTAAGCCAACAGCAGGTGGAAACACTCGCTGCTGAAAACGGCTCAATATGGGACTTGGTCAAGTCTCTAACTGAGAATGTGACCCATCTTGGTGAAGGAAATAAAAAAAAATTAATGAAGGAGACTGTCATTGATCTTCAGGCCTGTGGCATGAAAGATAACCTTGTTTTTTTCAGATATCCCAGAGTCTCCTGGAGAGGACACTAAATCAACATTTAAAACCTTCATCAAGACTCACCTGAAGCTTCCTCAGGACACCATTAAGAACATCTGCTTCAACAGAGTCCATCGTATCGGAGCTAAGAGGCCGGGTGCTGGGAGACCACGTCCTGTTGTGGCCAAATTTAATCTTTTCAACCAAAAGGAGCAAGTGAAGAGTCGCTGCAGGGAGCTGAAATGAACGGACTTCAGCGTGAACGACCAGTTCCATAAAGAAATCCTGGAATGACGCATGATCTGACACATCTAAATTCAGAAGGGCTCAGCAGTGTTACATTAATCACAATTTCTTTTTTTATGTTTCATCCCTCCCACTTGCCCTTTTTCACAGGTCTCTTCCCTCTCCCTTTTTTCACTGCACTGATCACCTATTCTCCCACGCAGTGACACACAACACCCTGGATCTTTACACATTTGCATGGCATGATCACACATGCACTCAGCGTCAGCACATCCACTACAGCCTCACAGCACATGCTGACATATAGGACACACACACACACACACACACACACACACACACAAGCATGTACATGCTAGTTCATATAAGTTAGCATGCACACACGTCACATGTAGCATCCAACATTAGTTAAACACAAACAATTAGGGGCACATTAAGGATTGTCTCATGTGAATATGCATGGAGCCGGCTCCAGAAAGAAGAAATTAAAGATATTTAACAAGCTTAAAAAAACTACAGGCATATGTTGTTTTATTACAAGAGACTCGTAGACCTGCCAAAGCTACAGATGAACTTAAAACACCTGAGTTTCCTAATGTGTTCTCAGCCTGCTATAACTTTAGGCAAAGAGTATTAGAAATCTTAATATGCAAAAATATTAATTTCACAGTACTCAATACAGCTGTAGACACAGAGGGTAGATTTGCAATCATTAAATTATCTATACTTAAAGAAAGTAGAAGATGATCTGGCTAGATGGAAATCTCTACCCATATCACTTGGGTCGCTACAATAAAAATGATGGTCTTGCCAAGAATAAATTATTTATTCTCAGTGATCCCAAGTAAACCATCGCCACACTGGTTTAGTTCTCTGGAATCGTCAGTTCCAGTTCCAATTCCTTTGGAAAGATAAACCTGCGTATTTTAGTTTAACAATGTGACAAACGGCCAAGGATAAAGGAGGATTTGATCTGCCTAACTTTCAACACTACTTCTTGGCCAACAGGCTACGATTTATCTCAGGGTGGTTAAAACATACTGTGGTGGGGTATGATTTGTGGCTCAGCTGCAGGGGAGGGGTGGAACAGTGGGTTCAGGGTGTGGTGGGGAGGCTGACACATGCCTGAGCTCCATCAGCTCATCATCTCTCCCCTATAAAAGATGTGCTATTCATCAGATCCAACATCAAAACAACATGTATGTTTTAAAAGCATCAACATCAGCTCCTCTCTGACAGCATGTCATGCCGGTTCGAGCCCTGGCTTGGACAGTCTCGGTCGTTGTGTCCTTGGGCAAGACACTTCACCCGTTGCCTACTGGTGGTGGTCAGAGGGTCCGGTGGTGCCTCGCGTCTGTCAGTGTGCCCCAGGGTGGCTGTGGCTACAATGTAGCTTGCCATCACCAGTGTGTGAATGTGTGTGTGAATGGGTGGATGACTGGTTGTGTAAAGCGCTTTGGGGTCCTTAGGGACTAGTAAAGCGCTATACAAATACAGGCCATTTACCATTTACCAGAGTTACGCACTCACCCCCGTCCCCCATTCCAAAGGCCTCTGCTGCTTGCCCCCTACCCAATACAGACGGCAGGTCGACTGGACCAGCGCAGTCATGCCGCATGACTGGATGCTCACACTGATCCCCTATCAGGAGTTCAGTCTGAGTAGAGTTATCATTTTTCTCCTCGACTCCCCTATTCTGTTGTACATTTTACTGTTTTTCTTTAAAGCTGACCTGTCTATCCAATGTATGTATGGTTGGAAGGTCAACAGTGTGGAGTCGAGCGATGTGTCATTATAGTCCCCTGATATTATAAAAAGGGCTCTCAGAGATTGGGTTTGCAGTCTGCTGACTACAGAGAGTCACAGACTGCCTCCCCGCATGCTAACAGCTAACAGCTCAATGTATCTGTTGCAGAGCTATTCTTTCATAGCAATGTACCCATGGTTACACCATCTGTCATTTAACAAACACTGCCAGTCCCCCTCCTTTCCTCTCACTGCTGTCTCTCGTCCTGTGAACCGGCAGCAGCTGGAAACCAGGCAGCGCCACATTCATGTCCGGTGTTAGCCAGGACTCTGTTAGCATCGTAATGCTACACTGCCCGTACTCCCTCTGTGACTGGGTCATTAGTTCCTCAATCTTATTAGGGATTTCCAATGATTACATAACGTCTCCTTTTCCAGCAACAACACCCCCGTCTTTTCATCCTCAGCTTACTTGGGATGTCGGTTCTCTGTCACGAAGCTGCAGGGCCTCCAAATATGGGTGGAAAAAGTGGAGACAAAAGAAGAGAAAAGTAAACAGAACTAGCACGAAACGGTAGTGCATGATGGCAGAATATTATTGCTAAGATGTAAGACGTAAAGTATTCTGTCGTTTGTTTGCTTGATCATGTGTTAAACACATCAAAATGCATAGTAGGATTATAATACAAGTGAATACTGGGACAAGCATTGGTACCGAAAAGGTAGCAAGGCGAATCTGTGATGAATTAGTGTGGTCTGCACTTCTTTCTTCCTTGATTGGGTGAAAGGAGTTAAAAGTAGTTGGATGAGGGAACCATGAGGAGTGCCCTGCATAATTTCAAGAAAACGGCGTTTTAAATGGCGTCACAGCTGATACTGAACAAATGTGAATGTCTGTGTGTGTGGTGATCATATATGTGTGGTGATTGAGGTGTCTATAAACAACAAAGCAAAAACAGCTGTAGATTTCATTTTAATTGTCTTGGTGAAGGCCATCTTAGGTCACATGATCCTGTGGGTGGAGCTGAGCAGGTATATGTAGTAGATGAAGTCAAAGTTAGGTGTAGTTAACAATGGTTCTTCCACGGATGTTCTGTTTCTCTGTGATCATCATTCTCTTATGCAAAGGTGAGGAAGACTGACATTTATTTGAATTACTGCACATTTTTCTTATTACCTAGCTTAAACAAAGAATGGGCAGAGTAAAACAATAATCACAAAAACAAAAGCAGACTTTATCACTTATCAGCCCAACTGGCATCATACTAGTAAGTTGCTGCAAGATGGGAAAGGTGATCAAAATGGTTCTAAATAAAATGAAAATGCAATATCAACAGGAGTGGGTCACAAAAGAAAATATCACCTAGATCAGGGGTCTGCAACCCTTAAGACCCAAAGAGCCATTTGGACCTGGTTTCCACGCAAAAGAAAACACTGGGAGCCGCAAATACGTCTAAAATGAAGATAACACTGCATATATTGTTTTTTTACCTTTATGCTTTGTGTGAATAACTAAAGTGTGTTGCTTATTAAATCCATGAAGTGCTAATGAGAAAATTACATTTTATTTATGTAATTAACACATTTTGAACTCTTAAAGAAATATAACAAAAGGAAAGACACCCAGCTGAACTAAAATGATCCATGTAGCAAACAAAAACTGTTGTGAGCCGCCACCCTTATATCGCCTTTGGGCTTTTGGAGCCTTGACCTGACTTGTAAAAAATAATTGGAAAAAAAGCACTATGCTGCTAAAAGATGAAAAATAGATATTTGCAAAATTCTGCCTAAATATGTATTTTACCTGGTTAATGTGTGTGGCGGGGGGGCTGCAGCGCCGCTGCATGGGAGTCGGACGCACCTGAGCGGCACCCGCAATCACGCCTCGCCACCTTAAAGTCTGTGCTCTCTCTGCTGTTGTGTTGGTGTGTGTCGGGCAGTGAGCTGAAAAGCTACAGCCGACTGTATGCGTACAACAACCGTGTGTGAAAAGTGGTCAATAAAGAGATGCTGAAAAGCACCGGGTCTGCAGTGGTATGTTTTCAATGGAACTTCTGCTCCTGAACCTCTGCGCACAGCGTCTGCAACGAAGTCACTTTCATCTTTACGCAGGACTGTAAGCTGTCGTCTATGAGGCGTGAGTGGTGTTTGTTTTTAACATGGTTCACGGTGGTGGCTGCTGACGTGGATCTGAAGATCCATAATTGGCCTACCTGGGGTTGAAAGTCTCGATAAATGCATGGCGTTTCGGCAGGTATACTGGCTTCCGCAAGTGTGACGCTTATTTTGAGCGAAATACAATTTTATTTTTATATTTCAATATCACAATAATCTTCCAATTTAGAACTACAAGTTAAAAAAAAGAACTAAACACAAATAAAATACACTTCAGCTAAATACTTCTAATTTATTTTCCCAAACCACCCGGAGCCGCAGTATAAGGACAAAAGAGCCACATGCGGCTCCGGAGCCGCAGGTTGCCGACTCCTGACCTAGATCAAGGCACGGTTAGTTTTGATCGTCACCATATTCCTTGCAACCAACTATGTTTCTTTTAGTTTTGTTTTCTATTATCATTTAAATATCAAACCAGTGATACATTAAAATGAGATTAGTTACTTGGGATTCTTTAGGTTTTTGCCTTTTCTTTGAAACTTTAATGCATATCCACAAATAGGTTTATTCTATCTGATTATTAGGCAGGTATGTGTCTGTCTAAAAAGGATCACCTCTTCATGTCTCCAGCATCGTAAAACAATTTGGGACATTTCATGATTATTTTTTTTTTTTCATGGCACTTATAAGTAAGACTACAAGGCATCTGGTCTTTGCAGAATTAAAACTTATAAAGAAACAAAGTGAATGAAAAAAAACTTGTATTGTCTGAAATTACATCTTTAATACAGTAGCTGATAGAGACATCTATGCTGTGTTGGTTTGAACTTGGACCTAAAAAGTGAAAAACAACAATTACTTTTTCATGTAGGAGGAAAAACTGTTATATCTATTTCCCTTGAAGTCAGCTTCAGTTTGCAAGCTTCTGCAGCTCATGGATGGTACAGTTTATTTTCTTGGGGGAGAACAAATAACCACCTACTCTCTTCCTCACAGCTCTCTCATTCACGCACTTAGAATCAAAACTGCACCCTGAATACATGTGTTATCCTAAGGATTATCAGTGGGGCTGCTGTTTGCACGGGTAAAAGGGTTGTCGATATATTGACCAGGCAAATTTACATGGTAAGTTGAATGAGCCAAAAGCTGCAGAAGTATGATGATGTGTCATGGGGCAATGTAATGGCTGGTTTTATCAAGGCAGAGTAAAAAGTTATACTTGATGTATACCTCAGTAAACATTTGCATTGCCTAACTACCTAACAGTTGAGCATAATACTGAATAAACAAATCCTTCTCTGTCCATCACCTCCACATATTTATCCTGCACCTTTCAAACACAAAATATATAGACAAATAGGTATTTTATTGATACTACAAGGGAAATTGTTGTGTTACAGCAGCACGATAAAGAGTGAAAATAGTAAAGTCCACAATAAACAACAAAAAAACCCAACACCTTAAAATAAAAGTGCCACAGGCAGCTGTTAAGGGCCTTATATAGAACTGTGCTTTTTCTTTATCATTTCTAATTACACTTGTGAAATACTTGGATACAATATGGACTGTGGCTGTAGATGTGATTCATCAGCAGAAGAGGCTGATGTGTGCTGAAGGCTCAGACGAATACCAAAACACAGTGTGCTTTGAGGTAGGAGCCAAAAAGGGTGTAGTTTGTGGGTGTGATCACCCATGTGTACACCTGTGAGCATGGACGCGCTTGTTTTTTGTTTTTTAAAAGGTTCCTTCATGTAATAATCTGCTAGAGGGTGTGGGGGGGCCACAGCCCCGTCCTCCAGGGCATGAAGCAGGTATGGAGGAGATCAAAACTCCAGACATCCAGAGGCCCCCAGAACACAAGAGACCAAGGAAGACCAACAGAGGGGCAGCTGCGCCACTGTCCCGGAAAGAGCTGAGGAGAGTCCCAGATGAGGGCTCACTCAGCAGCCGCGGAGCAGAAGCCAGGGGGAGTTGCAGTGACGCGCCCGTGAGCTCCGCCGGCAGCCAGCTGCGCCTGAGTGACCGAGCCCCAGGCCGAGAGGCCGGTGGCACCCCACCTCCGAAGTGGCCCGAGCGAGCCCCAGGCTCCGGGCCCCGATAAGCGGCCGCCAAGGAGTGAGCCGGTGTGTACCTGGACGCCCATCCCCGGACACAAAGAACCACCAACGCACCGATGTCTGAGGGGGTCCGCCACTGGCAGGGGAAGTGGTGGTAGGGGGAGATATGCCTCCAAACCTTGGAGGGCCTGAGATGTCCCCAGAGAGGTGGCGCCTGACACCCAACCTGACATATAGACACAGACATACAGGCACACACAGATACAAACATCCATTCCCACCCTCATGCGCTCATATGCACTTACTCCACACTCAACCAACGTGGAGACAGACATAAAGAGACGTTGTACACACGATCACACTCCCCAAGCGTACTCTACAAACCGGGTCTAGGTGCCCCCGCCCCTGGAGGGGGGAACTGCACCCAGACCCAGGTGGTGTTTCCCTTTTCCCTGCGGTGGGGGGAGGCAGACCGCCCCGACTCCGCAGCAGCAGGAGTCGGGGCGGTCATTTCTTTAAGTAGTTGTCAGGAATAGTTCTCCCGGCTTCTTGAAGGACATCCAAAGCTCCTCTTTGGATGTTGCTACCATTTGTTCTGTTCTCTGTCATGATGATCCCACGCTGCCTCAGTATTCCTGAGGTCTGTGCTCTGGAAAGACCAATCCATGACTGATAGTGTTTGATTGACAAATGCTTTCACTGCAGTGGCAGTGTGCTTGAGATCATGGTCATGCTGAAATGGAGCCCCAAACGATGACATTTACTGTTGTACCTCCCAGTAAATACTGATCATGATTTGAACCAAAACTTTCACATTTGGATTTATCCCTTTATAACATCAGTTGACACTGGTCTTATACGGGGATCAACTGGATTTTGGAGCTTTGTATGATTAATGGCCCCAAGTAATCCTAATTGCTTTCATGATGGGTCAGACCAGCAGTTTGTTCACATTTTTTTAGGTATTAAATAGCAGAAATGATTCAATTTAATTAACATGCCTAAAATGCTTGGTTTTGTTGTTTTTGTTTTGTTTTTTTGTTTTTTTTCACTTTTTTTGAGAATTAACCAAACATTCACAGTCTCCTGTATACATAGACTCTGGCACTCTAACCTCTTCAGGGCTGTAGCTTTGGCTTCTATTGGCCGATTGACACCTCTTTTTAATCGTTTGAGGCAGTAAAATCATGGTAATGATTCTGGATTCTCATCAGTTCAACCAATCAGAAGCTTCAAGGCCAGACACCACATGGCCCCAAATTTACAACACGCGGTGTAATCCAGTCACGTGTCTGTAACTGGGCCTGAAATTGCGATTGTTGACAGAAGTGGCTCTAATGCATTGTGTTGGTTCTGCCATTATCAGGAGGTACAGCGGCTCGTATGCAGATTTCTGTCTTACCGCATTTTCTCCGCTTGTATTGTTGTGGTCTTCTTTTTTGGCTGGTTCAGTGAATTTTAGTCGGAGCATGTTGAAACTTGGTGTTAGCTTAACAGTTAGCTAGCTTAGCTAATTGTTTACATCGCTACATGAAGTCTAGATATTTTTTGTCTCAGTTGCGTGTGTTAAGCGGACTTTTGTGCAATTACGTAGTTGCTCTTTTAAGCATTGCTTGTCTGCGTTGCATTTGGTGGTTATTGAAATGGTTTATACGAGCATTTAGCTGAGGTTTCTGTATATATCACACATGTTGATATTTGCATATTTGAATATTTGCATAAAAGACTTGACTTTTATAATACAAACTTTGAATCAGGATGTAGAATACATTTATTGCTGCTTAAGTAGTAAAATTAGCATTTAAGTGAAGTACTTGAGCTTTTTATTACCACCGAGTAACTGTGTACTTGGATAAACACGCATATGTACTCTGGTCTACATTAGTCATCTGTGCAAGACAGTGAAACAAAAACAGACAGACTTGGCAAACAACAGTTTAACCTTCTGCTTACAAGCTTATCATTGTTTTGTCAGGTTTATGGATTAACATACCAACACACACCTCAGTTCCAATGTATTACAGGTACAACCACATATTTTAACTCCAGAAACATGCCCCACCAGCTTTTTCGTGGCATATGTCAACTTCCTCTTCTCAGAAAAGCTCCCGAAACATCTGAAGCTTTGTGAGTAAAGAGGAAAATAGTTGCATTATGCTACTTATGCTATTGTATGTATGGAAGCCACACACAAAACACAAGACGATTTAGAAAAACACAGGCTAGTGGAAGACAAAGGACAAAGGCCCAAAAACACAGGTTACATCACTAGTAAACATAGTCAACATAAGAACAAAAGCTAAATAAGAAAGGAGGCAAAACTTCTGCAAGGAAAAAAGGTTGAAAGCTTGACCTTAGCGGAAAAAGACAAGACAATGTAGATGAGAACAAAGGGAAGAAGTTAGGTATCAAGTGCGGACTGATGGGATAATCAGTAACAGGTGATCCACAAAGAAAGAGAAAATAAAGGGTGGAGATAAAAGTAACGTAGGTATGTGACAAACAAGGGTTGCAAAATAATGAATACCCCACCTTTTATATATTTTTTTCTGTATGACAAAGCATTTGTGTGCAGTCCAGCCGTTTGTTGTCCTTTGTTCAGACATCCAAGAGCAACCCGGAGAGGATCTTGTTATATACCAATAATTCACATTTCAAAATTGTTTTGTATTTCAGTTTTTACACTAGTCTGTGGTGACCTATCCTGTTTCAGTCATTTGTTGAAATAGCATGATTTACAAATAGGTTTATTCTATCTGATTATTAGGCAGGTATGTGTCTGTCTAAAAAGGATCACCTCTTCATGTCTCCAGCATCGTAAAACAATTTGGGACATTTCATGATTATTTATTTTTTTTCATGGCACTTATAAGTAAGACTACAAGGCATCTGGTCTTTGCAGAATTAAAACTTATAAAGAAACAAAGTGAATGAAAAAAAACTTGTATTGTCTGAAATTACATCTTTAATACAGTAGCTGATAGAGACATCTATGCTGTGTTGGTTTGAACTTGGACCTAAAAAGTGAAAAACAACAATTACTTTTTCATGTAGGAGGAAAAACTGTTATATCTATTTCCCTTGAAGTCAGCTTCAGTTTGCAAGCTTCTGCAGCTCATGGATGGTACAGTTTATTTTCTTGGGGGAGAACAAATAACCACCTACTCTCTTCCTCACAGCTCTCTCATTCACGCACTTAGAATCAAAACTGCACCCTGAATACATGTGTTATCCTAAGGATTATCAGCGGGGCTGCTGTTTGCACGGGTAAAAGGGTTGTCGATATATTGACCAGGCAAATTGACATGGTAAGTTGAATGAGCCAAAAGCTGCAGAAGTATGATGATGTGTCATGGGGCAATGTAATGGCTGGTTTTATCAAGGCAGAGTAAAAAGTTATACTTGATGTATACCTCAGTAAACATTTGCATTGCCTAACTACCTAACAGTTGAGCATAATACTGAATAAACAAATCCTTCTCTGTCCATCACCTCCACATATTTATCCTGCACCTTTCAAACACAAAATATATAGACAAATAGGTATTTTATTGATACTACAAGGGAAATTGTTGTGTTACAGCAGCACGATAAAGAGTGAAAATAGTAAAGTCCACAATAAACAACAAAAAAACCCAACACCTTAAAATAAAAGTGCCACAGGCAGCTGTTAAGGGCCTTATATAGAACTGTGCTTTTTCTTTATCATTTCTAATTACACTTGTGAAATACTTGGATACAATATGGACTGTGGCTGTAGATGTGATTCATCAGCAGAAGAGGCTGATGTGTGCTGAAGGCTCAGACGAATACCTGGGTTAAAAAAGCATCTGTAACGAATACATTACTGACATTATGATGAGAGCTCTTTTAATTTGTGTTTTTTTGTATTTGTTTGTAAAGCTGGGAATATACACATTTAATAAAAAATAACATAAAGCAAGTCATTAAGGCCACAAGCACAACCTCAAGTTTTCTTACTATAGATTTATAGTCACTCTACAACTCATCTGTCCAAATTTTCAGCTGGACTGAGCTCTACGGACTGTGAATTCCACTGCATATGACACCTATCATTTTTATACTTAGACCACTCAGTGCCCCCCCTTTGTGTCCTTTAGGGGGTATTGTAATCTTGGATTTGTCTTAATTTGTGGGGACCCTTCCCTCTAAGATTACAAAAGAACACATCATAATAGACCCACCAAAATTGAGGTGGGCAACAAATAAAAAACCTACATGAATGACCCTTACAGTGCTTCACTGCACAGGTATTTTAAAATGATGTGAACTCCTTCAGTTTATGTTCTATATAAAGTAGTTTATGTCTAAACCTGACCAGAAATTAAAAACAAAGCTAGGAAGTAGGTACAAGCTAAACAAACAACTGAAAACAGACTGACCACAGCGTCCTGGCTGGCTGACTTGTGACTCCTGGAGTCCTTCCCACCTCCAGTGTGGACTACAACTACTGACCAAAATGGGATGCTTTGGGATGCTTTGTGCTAATTCCGACATGTGAAAATCCGTTAAAATACAGAAGGCAATGATAAGTAAAGTAATATGATGTATTTTGATGGGAACATGTACAGGTTCTTTATATCTAACAGACCTGTTCACTCAAAAACACTGGTGTCTGGATGGGAGTGTTTGATTCCCTGGGATGAGTACGTGGTGGCAGATCAGTCTCTCTGATTGAGAGGATAATCCAACATGTTACAATCAGTTAAAATACAGACGATTAATGTTAAGTAAAGTAACATGATTTATTTTGAACATGTAAAGGTTTCTTCTATTGAATTAGATCTGTTCACTCAAAATCACAAATTGGGGGAGGGGGGTGTCTGTGAAGAAGAATGGAGTTATGTAAATAAATAGTATTTGTTGATGGGTTGGGAGGACTATTATTCACAAGCTTGAACTTTCCTGCTAAACCTTTTTGTCCTCCGCTGTGAGCAGCTTGACAGGTTAAACAAGTATTTTTTGTGTTTTTTTTACCAGGTAGCAGTGACCTCACATTGTGTTTTACATTAGCGTGCTTGGAAACTTATTGTGCAACATAACTTTAGGTGTTACCCTCCTTTAGACATGATGTGGATAGTCAACCAGAATGACTTGTTGCTTTTGATCAGTACAAAGAAACATGCATGCGGTGAGAGTTTAAGTGGTTGCCAATGAAAACTTCTATTGTAAGACAGGAAAAACACACATGGTGTGATAATGAAAAGTCAATTTGTTGATTGACTTATACATCAGAGTTGTTTTTTTTTTAAATACTTTGCTTTGATCTCAAGCACAAAAGCACATAGGGATGTTATTCACGATTCATTACTCATTATTCACGATCCCATCAATCAACAGTGATGGGAATAACGACGTTACAAACGGCGTTACTTTTTTCAGTAACGAGTAATCTAACTAATTACCAAGGTGGGTCGAGTATCTAAAAATTGTACTCAAGTAAGAGTAGCATTACTTTAAAATATTATTACTCAAGTAAAAGTGAAAAGTAGTCTTCAAAAAAGTTGCTCAAGTAAGAGTAAAAAGTACTTGGCGAAAAGACTACTCAAGTAGCGAGTAACTGTTTGAAATGTCAGATTTATTTTTTAAATAAATGTTATCAGACAAACAAAAATAAATAAATACACAGATTTTACCATTTTCAAAAGGAATATATATAAAAAAATCAACAAAATAAGGCACAACAATTCTAATTTCCAGATTTCAGTTTTCACAACATAAAGCTTTTTTCACCAATACCTACAGTAAATAATAAAAACATATAAACAGTGCAAACAATTTCCAGTGACAAGATATGCTGTAAACTTTATATTCATTTTTGCTCCAAATGGCACAGCAGCCTCAGAGAAAACAGAACGAGGCAGCTTCAACATATGTTCATACAAGGCAGCTCAGTTTACCATAAGTTGTATGGGTGTGCATCTATTTCTGCATATTTAGCAAAAATGTGCCATTTCTTCACTCAGTGAAGTGATGGTTAAGCTTCAGCAGCAGTTTGCTCTCATGGTTCTTTCTGTGAAGCTGTAACTGTTCAGCAGTGAACAGGAGTCCTGCATGACTGAGAAGTCCTTCACAAGCTCCAGATGCAGGAAGAGCTGTATTGACTTTGATCGACAGCTTCTTGATGTGAGGAAAGCCATGCAATAGATCCACACCTCCAGTGAATGGACATGAAAGGTACCTCTCCAGTTCCTCTGCTTCTGGCTTTCCTGACCCCATGGATCCATCATCTTAGTCGGTTAGGCCGCTGTTTGTGCTGGCCTCATCCAGCTCTGAGTCCAGGTGATGTCTGATGAAGTGGGGACCTGTGGAAAGATGTATGGTTTTCAAAAGAATTAGGTCTGGTCATTATAGTGCTGTGTACACTGCCAAGCTGCAGATGTTTGTTTGGAGCTAGCCTCCAAAAGCTGGCCATACACTGTGCGATTTTTGGCCCATTTTGAGCCGATTTTTCAGTCGCGCAACCGTTTTGGGGATCGGCCCAAGTTTTGCCTTAATCGTGTGTGCATCGTGTAGTATACATGGGATAACAAAAAGCAGTTAACACCTCACGACCAGCTCCCAATCATCAATCGTATGGTCGCATGATAATCAAACCAGTTTGAAATCCTGTCGCCCCTCAATGCAGCCTCTCACACTGCGCACGCACAAACACAGAAATGAAAGTGAAAAGGTGGAGCAGCACGGCAGTGCAGCGTGTGATCTGGACACAAGAGATGGAGGCACAACTTGTAGGATGAGGCAAGCTCATCCGAGTACGTAAGCGTAGAGCTGCCACCCAGGCAAAAGAAAAATAGAGCTACATCACATTATAACGTGAAAAGTTTATTGTTCTAACAATATACTTTTCATGTTCGTGCAATATACCTTTCACATTTGAACAATATAATACCACGTTCGTACAATATAATATTTATATTGTACGAACGTGATAATTATGTATATTGTAATAACGTGATATATTGTTCAAACGTGAAAGGTATATTGTTAGAAAAATTGTGCTACAACACAGCATTTTACATTCCTCAGGATGCCATCACAACATCAACAAAACATGGTTAGCAACATCTGGACTCTTACTTCAGTCATGTCTAGGTTCACATTGACAAGATAAAAGAATATTAATGTTTTTATTGTTGGTTTGTTACACTCACTCAGAAAGGTTACTGTGCATCATAAACTTAAGTATTATAGCTCTTAAAAAATGGCTTTTTGGTACAATTTTTTAAAATTGTGTCATATAAAAACAAAAATAAAACAAATAAAAGAAATATGATTCAAAACTGGAGGGTTAAAATAAGAGAAAAAAAACGCAGCTCTTGGATGAATTAAACACCATTGCAAATATTCCATCGCTAACATAGAAAACATCCCTGTATCACAGCCTATTTGATTGAGAGGAGTCAACAAATTTCTGAAAGTCTAACAGCTGTGAATTATGCTCCAATCAATCACAACCAATTCTTATCACAACCTCCTTCTTTTGATCAATTCTCACTCTTAAGTGACATATGTCAACTTTTCTGCTTTTCTTTGTATTTACCAGTTGTCCACTTTGGCCCTGAAGGATCACTCACTCACTTTCTCCTCTGGGACTGTTGACACATGTACAGCAGGCAGTCACCAGTGCTTGTCGATGAAGACAACGTGGTAATTGACAGGCGGGAGGAAAATGTTTCAATCTGTAATTAAACTACACTTTTTGTTGAGCTTTTCTGCAACTGTTTTTATTCCTCATAAACATGCCATTGCTACACCAACATTATACATTTAACAGCATTCGTAACATCAGTTCTAACATTAACATTGAAGTGCCAAGGCGATTAAATGGATCTTTTCTCACTGTCCCTCTTCCCCTCTGTTTTCTTTCCCTGTCCTTTTCTTGAACTTCTCTTTTCTACGTCTTTCCCTTTCCTATCCCCGGTCATGTCTGTTCCGATTGTAATAACTTAAAAGTAAAAAATAAATAAATAATAAAGATCAATCAAGAGCACCAGTATGGCAAAGTACTGCAGGATGCTGTGGTAGCCAAGCTGGTTCAGTGTGCCTTCAATTTTGAATAAATCCCTAACAGTGTCTCCAGCAGAGCACCACCATGCTATCACACCTTCTCCTCCATGCTTCAAGGTGAGAACCATGTACAGTGGCTTGCAAAAGTATTCGGCCCCCTTGAACGTTTCCACATTCTCCGTGACAATGTTAAGATGATTTTATAGTCATGCCAACCTCCAACCGCATGGCAAAATATACCAAGAACTATACAATAGTTTCTTCTTTTACATAATATTTCTTTGAATCCCAGTGCGTATTTCAAAGAATATGTGCAGCCTTTGAACAGTTCCTCAAACAAAACAAAGGCCAACTTGTTTGACTTGTTGCTTTACCTTTTGTTACTATTGTTATTTCAGTGGTCAGTGAAAGGAATCAGGTCTGGTTGTGTGAGCTTGTGGGTGGAGCTGAACACAAGATTTATAGTATTTAACAGTTGAAGTCAAATTAAAGCCAGCGTAGTCAACAATGGCCCTCCAACGGTTCTTGTGCTTTTTCTCTGTGATGATCATTCTTTTTGGCGAAGGTGAGAGAGAAAATTGTATTTCTGTTTGTAGTATTAAAATCTTTCCCATTACTTCTTTCAGATGAAGTGTGGAAAGTTTAATTACAGATACTAAAGAATTTTATAATAAATTTTATTTTAGCTGGATAGTATGAAATGCATCCTGCCTGTAGCATTCTGCAAGATGGAAAAGAATTTTTTGACATCCTTAAATTCTGCTCTTCTTATTTTTTTCTTTCTTTATTTTCTCTTCTAAATTATATGGAATAGAATGTTATTATACTAATTATTTTAATTATTATTATTATTATTATGTTTTAAACATTAGAGTTATTTCATATTAGTTGCAATTGAATAAAAATACTTATTCACTATGGACTAGTCATGATGTGTATTACCTCTATTTTGATATATTTGTCTTTGTGTTCCAATTTTTAGATGTTCATTCACAGCAGCCTGGTAAGCATCCAAGAACAATTCTGAAAGTTTTTCATACTTAACCTTTTTTTTTAAATTATATTTAAACCTACACCAATGGGAGTGCCAATTGAACGTCTGAGCTGGGTATCTGTCAAGATTTTATTTTTCATTTATCTGTTGAAATCCACAGGGTAAATGGTATTAGTAAACTACTGTATCGTTGATAATCAGTAAGAGTATGGGAGGCAGAGTCTTCCTTTGTGGCACCTGCTCCCAGTTTTCACTGAGGAGACCGACATCCTCTCTACTTTTAAGATTAGACTTAACACTTGATTTTTTTTACTGTTTCTTCTTCCCTAACCTTTTTTCACTCACCATGTGTTTATAAAGCACTGTGCATTTAATCATTGCTTATTATTAATCTCTAGCTCTCTTATGTTCTTTGAAGTTTTCCCTGAACAATTTTGCACTAAAATGTCACAAAATACCTTTTCTGTGGTTGAGTGTGGTTCATGTGCAACAATGTTTTTATGACTTTACATCTAAAAATAACATCAACATGTATCATCTCCCATCAGAACTCTTCATGAGATGTTACTCACTGAACGTGTGAATGGTTATACAGGGAGTGCAGAATTATTAGGCAAGTTGTATTTTTGAGGAATAATTTTATTATTGAACAACAACCATGTTCTCAATGAACCCAAAAAACTCATTAATATCAAAGCTGAATGTTTTTGGAAGTAGTTTTTAGTTTGTTTTTAGTTTTAGCTATTTTAGGGGGATATCTGTGTGTGCAGGTGACTATTGCTGTGCATAATTATTAGGCAACTTAACAAAAAAAACAAATATATACCCATTTCAATTATTTATTTTTACCAGTGAAACCAATATAACATCTCCACATTCACAAATATACATTTCTGACATTCAAAAACAAAACAAAAACAAATCAGCGACCAATATAGCCACCTTTCTTTGCAAGGACACTCAAAAGCCTGCCATCCATGGATTCTGTCAGTGTTTTGATCTGTTCACCATCAACATTGCGTGCAGCAGCAACCACAGCCTCCCAGACACTGTTCAGAGAGGTGTACTGTTTTCCCTCCTTGTAAATCTCACATTTGATGATGGACCACAGGTTCTCAATGGGGTTCAGATCAGGTGAACAAGGAGGCCATGTCATTAGTTTTTCTTCTTTTATACCCTTTCTTGCCAGCCACGCTGTGGAGTACTTGGACGCGTGTGATGGAGCATTGTCCTGCATGAAAATCATGTTTTTCTTGAAGGATGCAGACTTCTTCCTGTACCACTGCTTGAAGAAGGTGTCTTCCAGGAACTGGCAGTAGGACTGGGAGTTGAGCTTAACTCCATCCTCAACCCGAAAAGGCCCCACAAGCTCATCTGTGATGATACCAGCCCAAACCAGTACTCCACCTCCACCTTGCTGGCGTCTGAGTCAGACTGGAGCTCTCTGCCCTTTACCAATCCAGCCACGGGCCCATCCATCTGGCCCATCAAGACTCACTCTCATTTCATCAGTCCATAAAACCTTAGAAAAACCAGTCTTGAGATATTTCTTGGCCCAGTCTTGACGTTTCAGCTTGTGTGTCTTGTTCAGTGGTGGTCGTCTTTCAGCCTTTCTTACCTTGGCCATGTCTCTGAGTATTGCACACCTTGTGCTTTTGGGCACTCCAGTGATGTTGCAGCTCTGAAATATGGCCAAACTGGCGGCAAGTGGCATCTTGGCAGCTGCACGCTTGACTTTTCTCAGTTCATGGGCAGTTATTTGGCGCCTTGGTTTTCCACACGCTTCTTGCGACCCTGTTGACTATTTTGAATGAAACGCTTGATTGTTCGATGATCACGCTTCAGAAGCTTTGCAATTTTGAGACTGCTGCATCCCTCTGCAAGATATCTCACTATTTTTGACTTTTCTGAGCCTGTCAAGTCCTTCTTTTGACCCATTTTGCCAAAGGAAAGGACGTTGCCCAATAATTATGCACACCTGAGGGTGTCATTAGACCACACCCCTTCTCATTACAGAGATGCACATCACCTAATATGCTTAATTGGTAGTAGGCTTTCGAGCCTATACAGCTTGGAGTAAGACAACATGCATGAAGAGGATGATGTGGACAAAATACTCATTTGCCTAATAATTCTGCACTCCCTATAATGCTGTGGCTTATCAACATATTCAGTATTTAACTGTTGTGTCTTATTCTCTCAGCATGTGGCAGGGTTATTAAAAATCCTAGAATCGTAGGAGGTGAAGATGCAGCCCCTGGAAGTTGGCCCTGGCAGGTATCTTTATCCAAAGATGGCTCTTTTTTCTGTGGAGGGTCCCTAATCTCCAACGACTGGGTGCTGACAGCTGCTCACTGCATTACACCGTAAGTCAACACTGCAAGTGTTTCTGTGGTGGTGCAGTGGTTAACGCCTGTTGGAGGTTTCAACCTCTTGGAGTAGAGTTTACATATTCTCTCTGTGCCATGTGGGTTTCTTCTGCAGACAACACTTTTTAAAGGCTAAATATTTTTTTTAATTGGTTATGGAAGCGAGAGTGTGTGTCTCTGTCCCTCTCTGGGGTATCCCTGTGATGGACAGGTGGCCTGTTCGGCATGTAAGGCAATGGATGTTATTGCACAGTGATTTTAATATTTTTGTTCATAACCAACTGATGTTTTCTTTTTCTGAAATTAGTGAAAGGACATTTTTAAAGTCTTAAAAAAACTAATTGCACACATTTACTCAAAAGCACCCCAACAGTTTTTAGAGTAATTTCTCCACTGATAATTTTCAACTCACAGTTGGTAGTAACACATTTCTTAATAATGTAATGTTGTGATCAAATTGTGACAACGCTGAGTAACAGCCAGGGTTAGATGAGAAACTTAATACCAGTCACGTCTTTCCATCCAATGTGAACTTACAATCAGCAGCATGCAAGTTTTTTTTTTTTGTTTTTTTTTTTGTGTCCCGTTTGGATCTATAGCCATCAGAATTGTTGTCTTAAGGCCAAGAAAGATGCCAAGCGGATTTATTTTACCAAGTGGATCATCATGGCCTTGCCATATTGGTCCATTTGATTGACCTTTATTATAATTATGAATTTATTTTATTTTCAGTTGCTAAAAACGGGACAGACATGACTGGGTGATAGGACAGGGAGAAAGAATGAAAGAAAGAGAGGGAGAGAAAGAAAACCAAAGGGGAGAAGAGACGGTGAGAAAGGGGGGAAGAAAGAAAGAAAAACAAACAAAACACCTGGATCACCTGTATGGAGAAAAAAAAACAGAAGAGAAAGCAAACAAAAAAAAGAGCAACATAATAAAAAACAGCACCATCACAATAAACTAGCTAGCAGTAGATAACAGTAGATACTAAATATTAAACGATATTGTGCAGCACGCAAGATAGACAGCGCACAATGTGCTTTGAGGCAGCAGCCAAGAAAGGTGTAGTCCGTGTCTGTGAACACCCGTGTGTACACCTGTGTGCACACCTGTGTGGATCAGCACGCTTGTATTCCAAAGGTTTCTCCATGTAACGATCTGCTAGGGAGTGTGGGGAGCCACAGCCCCGTCCACCAGGGTATGAAGCAGGTATGGAGGAGATCCAGGCCCCCAGCAGCATGCAAGTTTAGCATGAAGATGTAAGTTGGGAACCTGCTAACTTTGTTCTGTCAAAAGATAACAAACTCTAGCTATGCACAAAAGTAAGCCTCACCATTCAACTCACGTGCACACGCACATGCAGGGATAGAGGAAATGCCCATCCATCAAAATCATTTTCTTGGACTACAACGGCTCTTCAGTGTTTGAATGAAATGATTCAATTTAAACAGTGGCTTGCAAAAGTATTCGGCCCCCTTGAACTTTTCCACATTTTGTCACATTACAGCCACAAACATGAATCAATTTTATTGGAATTCCACGTGAAAGACCAATACAAAGTGGTGTACACATGAGAAGTGGAACGAAAATCATACATGATTCCAAACATTTTTTACAAATAAATAACTGCAAAGTGGGGTGTGCGTAATTATTCAGCCCCCTTTGATCTCAGTGCAGTCAGTTGCCCATAGACATTGCCTGATGAGTGCTAATGACTAAATAGAGTGCACCTGTGTGTAATCTAATGTCAGTACAAATACAGCTGCTCTGTGACGGCTAGTGATGGGCAGATGAAGCTTCATGAAGCACTGAAGCTTTTCATCCAAGTGGTTCACGCCAGTGCAAAGCTTCTTGAAGCTTCATTTGCTCTAGTAGGACACCTACTGGACGTAAAAATAGTAGTTGGCATGAATTTGAAGAGTGAGGCCTTTTGCACACAGCCTGTAAATGTCAACAACAAAAGGAGTGTGTAAAACATCTATATTGTAGTGATGCAGTATACTGTGTATATTTATACTGGCAGTATGGAAAATGATCATTTGGAAATGTTTAAAATGGAAATGATCATTTACCGTGAGGTGAGGTGTGGTTGGGGTGTGGACAGCAGTTGTGCTTTTGTAACGTTGAGGTATGGACAGCTACACACTGAGGCTTTGAGCCTCAGTCCTGCCTGTTCACATTTTATTCTGTAAAAACTAAATTTTCACTGCTTTTATGACCTTTTAGTGGGGAGAACATAGCTAGGATTTAATGATTTAACACATCTTTTAAATCCTTTGTCCTGCACAATGCTAAATGGCTGGGAGTCCTCAATCACCATGCTAACCAGGTCTTCATCTATTTGAGATTGTTCTCCTGGGGAAAGACAATAAAGATAAAGCACAAATATAAATATCACACACATAACTTATTGCATTGTATAACATTGTTATATCATTTAGTAACATTACTGCATGCTATATTATCATGGCATTTGATGGCTCACCTGGTCTTGCTCCACAATCGGTGTTCCCCTTATTCTCATGCATAGCTCTATAGTGCCTAATCAAATCAAATCAAATCACTTTTATTGTCACATCACATGTGCAGGTACATTGGTACAGCACATGTGAGTGAAATTCTTGTGTGCGAGCTTCACAAGCAACAGAGTTGTGCAAATACAATAATGTAAACAAGCAAAATACGATAATGGCTACATCTGAAACTAATAAATATATGTACAATATATAATAGTATATGCATTTCTGGATGTGTATACTAAATATTTTGTGTGTGTGTGTGTGTGTGTGTGTGTGTGTGTGTGTGTGTGTATACACATATTTTACAAATTAAATAGAGTAAACAATAAATAAAATATATAAAATAAATATACAGAGTTGAATATGTGCAAAACAGTGGCATTACTGTACAGTATGGAGTGCATAATGTTAAAGTTCCAGTAGTGAAGCTGAGGTGTCTATGACGTGTTCAGCAGTCTGATGGCCTGATGGAAAAAGCTGTCTCTCAGTCTGCTGGTACGGGACCGGATGCTGCAGATCCTCCTTCCTGAGGGAAGTAGTCTGAACAGTTTATGGCTGGGGTGACTGGAGTCCTTGATGATCCTCCCCGCTTTCCTCAGGCAGCGCTTCCTGTAGATGTCTTGGAGGGAGGGAAGCTCACCTCCAATTATCCGTTCAGAGCACCGCACTACTCGCTGGAGAGCTTTGCAGTTGTAGGCGGTGCTGTTGCCATACCAGGTGGTGATGCATCCAGTGAGGATGCTCTCAATGGCACAGTGATAGAAGGTCCTGAGGATGTGGGGGCTCATGCCGAATCTTTTCAGTCTCCTGAGAAAGAAGAGGCGCTGCTGCATGGATGAGGTGTTGTTGTTATATCCCAGCTCCCTGGCACATAGCAAACACCTCACCTTGTACAAAAGTACAGACAGCTTAACATAGGTTTTATTGCACCATCAGTATTATGAAAATACATCTTCTGTGGAAATTTACATACCTTGTTGGGAGATATAAGCTCAAAATGTTCCCACACAGGGGAGGACATCCTTCTCTTCGTAGCTGGCTCCATTCTCTCCTGACTTTCTCTCCTCACTCTCATAAACCTCCAACCTCTCTCCAAACTGTCTCTAACTCTCTCCAAACTGCCTCTAACTCTCTCTCACTAACCGCAACTCTCCATCAAACACCCACATTTTGAATGGAGTCTGAGGGGTGTATATCGCTGTCATAGCTCGCGGTACAGTTCGAACCGCTTCCTGAACCAGTCACGTGGTACAGCCGGGCAGCGAGGCTTCGGACGTCATCATTTTCAGCTCCTCCCATAAATGAAGCAAGCCTCGATACGCGCTTCACGGAAACGCCCCCTCCATTACTCGACACACGCTTCGAAGCCTCGATACAGAACGTCACATCACTAGGCGGAGGTTCACCTTCCAGCAGCACAACGACCCCAAACATAAAGCCAGGGCAACAATGGAATGGTTTAAAACAAAACATATCCATGTGTTCGAATGGCCCAGTCAAAGTCCAGATCTAAATCCAATCGAGAACCTGTGGCAAGATCTAAAACTGCAGTTCTCAAACGCTGTTCGTCTAATCTGACTGAGCTGGAGCTGTTTTGCAAAGAAGAATGGGCAAGGATTTCAGTTTCTAGATGTGCAAAGCTGGTAGAGACAGACCCTAAAAGACTGGCAGCTGTAATTGCAGCAAAAAGGGGTTCTACAAAGTATTGACTCAGGGGGCTGAATAATTACACACACCCCACTTTTCAGTTATTTATTTGTAAAAAATGTTTGGAATCATGTATGATTTTCATTCCACTTCTCACGTGTACACCACTTTGTATTGGTCTTCCACGTGGGATTCCAATAAAATTGATTCATGTTTGTGGCTGTAATGTGACAAAATGTGGAAAAGTTCAAGGGGGCCGAATACTTTGGGAAGCCACTGTATATATTTATCATCAAAATCTCACAACCATCTGTTGCTACCTGGTTGTGACGGTAGTTCAATGATAATGATCACTATGCAATGCTATAAAAATAACTATATTTTTTCTTTCATTCAAGTGCTGATCTTCACACCACAAAAGTGACTCTGGGCCACAACACCGCGTCTGGTCCAAACCCAAATGCAGTTACTGTGACACTTGAAAACATCATCTGCCATCCCGACTACAATGCTGCAACATTTGAGAATGACATGTGCCTCCTGCAGCTGTCGACTCCTGTGAATTTCACAGACTACATTCAGCCAGTCTGCTTAGCCTCAGCAGGCAGCACTTTCAACAGTGGCACCAGCAGCTGGGTCACTGGCTTTGGTACCCTAGAAAGTAAGTTTTTTAAAATATGTATTTTCTTTTATTAGTGATAAATGATTCAGTAAAAATGATCTTCCTTTTAACATTTCTCAATTAGGTGGTGGTTCCACCCCAGAGATTCTGCAGGAGGTGAATGTACCAATAGTGGGAAACAACCAGTGCAGATGCGAATTACAAAACTTCGCTGCAATCACAGATAACATGATCTGTGCTGGACTGCAAAATGGCGGGAAGGATTCATGTCAGGTGACTACCACTTTGTGCTTATTTGTAATGTAAGGCCTAATTGACTGCATTGACTATCAGCTTTTAACCACTCACTGCTTTTCTGTAGTAGTGTTTATGATTATTAACATTATAGCCCTATTCCATTAGCACCTACTTGACTCAACTCAGTTTTCAGGGTTTTCGTTAGGTGTTATCACCTGGTACCAGGTACTTTTTTTTTTTTCCTTTAGTACTGCTCGGCCGGTATTCCAAGCAAACGAAATCGATACAAAAATGTGACATCAAGAGACTGCATGTCACTGATAGGCCAGTCAGTGGTGTAGCTCAAGGACTCATGAGAGTCACTCCTTAACAGTAATCAAAAGCACCATTTTGAAGGCATGCAACAACAGAAATGGGTACACAGAAACCAACACCATGGTCCGAGAGCCACCATAGACCAAGTAGCAGGTAGAGAATCCCCTCGAAGCCTTCCATGGTTAGTTTGTGTTCAGGTCAGTGGACTTTCTGTCATGTTGCTTTAATGATACAACGCAGGTGGTGCTCTATTGTACGACAAAATGGCAGAAACCAAGTAAAGTAGAGTCAAGCTGAGAAGGTACTGGTGGAAAAGAGGCTTTGCATTGAAGCTCATTTACTCATAATTCGTAATTATTTTCACTTAGATGTATTTAATTTATTCTATAAAGGTTTTCCCAAAGGTTTTGTGATAATTTCTGTCAGTGACATCACATCATGTAGTGACGTGCAGTTGAGTGTGTTGGGTGATACTGTAACTAATCAGCAAAAGTTGTGTGTCTGATTGACAATTAACACAAACATCTCCGGAAACATTTTATGTATTTAGTAGAAATTAAGCTCCATGAGATGTTCAACTGATCTCAATCTGTTTTAACAACTTTTACACTTTTTTCACAGGGAGACTCGGGGGGACCACTTGTGACAAAAGATAATAGCGGTATCTGGATCCAGAGTGGAGTCGTGAGTTTTGGTCAAGGCTGCGCCTTGCCTAATAGTCCTGGAGTCTACGCTCGTGTGTCCCAGTACCAAAACTGGATCACCACCACCGTCACCGGAACACCACCAGGCTTTGTTAACTACTTCACCCTGGACTTTGACTATGACTTAATCTTCACCTGCCCCACATCAACACCACCCACTACAGATACACCACCCACCACCCCATGTGACAGTGACAGTTTGTTTTGCAGTGGTGAAAACCTGATCCACTTCACTCACTTCACCTCTCTCTGTGTTCTTGTTGTGTTGCTCCAAGTGTTTTTTGGAAGTGGTGGAATGTAACTCAACACATTTACTAGTCCTGTACTCAAATACTAAGTTGAAATAATCATTACTCCAAGAGATTTATGGGACAGCTTTAAGTTTCTGGGCACTTCACAAGGGAAACGAAACAGTTATTAGTAGAAATTAGACTAACTGTTGATACCATAAGAGAAGAAGAAGTGGACAGTTTAAACATTTGGACATGAAATATTTGTTTATCTGAAAATGGCAACAATTTCTTATATCCTGTTTCTCAATTACAGTGATTGGCTAATCTTTATCTGATGTATTTCCATGACTTCAGTAATGATTTAAAACTACAGCCTGGCAAATTTGAAGTAATACATTTTAAACATTATTTAGTAATTCTCTTTAAATGTTAACACGTTATATATGGGCATATATCTGTGGTCTGTTCAAATCATGTTTTGGTATGCTTACACTTTTGATGATTAAAACATGCAATTTTAAAATACTATTTACTGTGCTGCATTCTTTTGTATTCTATTTTGAGTTATTTAAATAAATAGTATTCGTTGTTGAGTTGGTAGGACTATCATTCACAAGCTTGATGTTGCCAGCTAGATATTTTCTTTACATTAGAGTGCCTCGAAACGTATTGTGCAACATAACTTTTCCTCATAGAGAAGGCATTGCTAAACCAGCATCATACATTTAACAGCATTTGTACCATCAGTTTTTGTATCAGAAAGTCTGCTATTTTTTTCTAATGCGATGATGGAAAAATAAGAGAAGATGAGAAAATGAAAAAAACAAAAACAAAAAACAAATTAAATATGTATGTGTGGCATTAGAAACGGACCTGACCACAGGCTTATGCTTTTCACCATTAATCTCAAAAAGTTGATTCTGTTCATCTGGACGTAGCGTTTTCAGTGAGAGAAAAATTTCATCACTTATCCAAGTGACTTCTTCAGTCTCAGCTGACTGCAGGTTTCCCCAATCTTATACACAGCCACAGAAACAGCAATTTGAAATAACAATGTTGCAGATGTGGAAGCAGAGCAACTACGGACGAATTTTTCAGCCTGTCTCAGCAATGTAAAGCCCCTAGCATCCAACATCAGCATGGAGGAGAGGAAGGCACTCACATCACTTAGTAATGACAACAACATTATCATCCTTGTGGCAGACAAGGGTAGATGCATAGTTTTGCTAAACCAGAAAGACTATCATGAGATTATTTTGTCACTGCTCAGTGACAAAAATACTGAGCCCCTGAAATGAGACCCAGGAAGTGGTTACAGGAAGAGGGTAGGTAGTTCTGTTACGGTTGACATGGAGGACTCACACGCAGGACTCAGAGGTCAGATGCACACAAGAGAATTTATTTACAAACGTCCACCAGGTGTGTATACAAAAAGGTTTTTAGTTTTCAGTTTTATTTGTCATATGCAAGTTAGCACAGGGTCAACATTGCAATGAAATGTGTTTGACGAGCAGCAGTCACTCAGCAGCATGATACAATAGGAAAAAATATAATAAAATAAAATAATAAAGAAAATAGAAAAATAGTAAGGAGCAAAATATTAGAGAGACATGGTAAAAGAGAAAAGATGACTAAATATATATGTATCTATAAATATAAATATATGTACACTAGTGATTAAATAAGAAAATCTTGAAAAGAAATATGACGGGAGGGCAGATGGGATATTGCACAGGAATGAGCAGCAGAAAATTACAGTATTGCACTTTTAAATATAAATATCAATGACAATAAAGTGGAGTGACCAGTGCAGATTAAACAGAGTACTTGTGAAGCTGCAGGGTAGCTTCTGAGTGCTGAGTTGTGTGTGTTTAAGTGTTGTGGTTGAGGTGTCGTATGGCTTGGTGGTAAAACTGTTTTTAAGTCTTGTAGTCCGAGCAGACAGGCTCCTGTAACGTCTGCCAGATGGTAACAAGGAGAAGAGCTGATGTGCTGGGTGGCTGTGGTCCTTGATGATGCTGTGTGCTTTACGGAGGCATCGATGGAGATGAATGTCCTGAATGGCAGGAAGCCTCGTACCAGTGATGTGCTCTGCTGCCTTCACCGCCCTCTGTAGTGATTTACGGCTGCTGGCAGAGCAGCTTCCGTACCAAACTGTGATGCAGCTCGTCAGCAAGCTCTCAATTGCACACCTGTAGAAATTTGAGGTGATGTTGGCGTTCATGTCAAACTTCCTCAGCCTCCTCAGGAAGTAAAGCCGCTGGCGAGCTTTCCTGATAGCAGTGTCTGTGTGAAGGGTCCAGGAGAAGTCCTCAGTGATGTTGACTCCAGGGAACTTGAATCTGCTGACCCTTTCGACCTTGACACCGTTGATGTGGATGGGCTGGTGTTCTCTGACTGGTCGTTTCCCGTAGTCCACTATCATCTCTCTAGTTTTGCTGATGTTGAGAGTCAGGTTATTTTCCAGACACCACTCGTACAGCGCCATCGCCTCCTCTCTATAGGCCGTCTCATCGTTGTCTGTGATGAGGCCTATGATGGTTGTGTCATCCGCAAACTTGATGATGATGTTGGACTCTTGTTTAGTAACACAGTCATGTGTGAACAGGGAATATAGGAGGGGGCTAAGCACACAACCCTGTGGCGTACCTGTGTTTAGGATGAGTGGTGAGGAGGTGTGCTTACCAACTCTCACCACCTGGGGCCTGTTTGTGAGGAAGTTTAGAATCCATCTGCAGATCGGTGTTCCCAGCCCAAAGTCGACGAGCTTCGTGGCAAGTTTTGAGGGGATGATGGTGTTAAATGCCGAGCTGTAGTCGATGAAGAGCATCCTTGCATATGTATTCCCTTTTTCCAGGTGAGTGAGGGTGGTGTGCGTTGCCAGGGCGATGGCATCCTCTGTGGTTCTGTTTGTCCGATAGGCAAACTGAAGAGGGTCCAGTGTGTCAGGGAGGGAGGAGCAGATATGACCTTTGACCAGCCGCTCCAGGCACTTCATGATGACGGATGTCAGTGCAACAGGACGGTAGTTATTCAGACAGGAGACCACTGATTTTCGGGGAACGGGAATGATGGTGGATGCTTTGAGGGACGTGGGGACCACTGACTGCCTCAGGGAGAGGTTGAAGATGTTGGTGAACACCTCTGCCAGCTCGTCTGCACACACTCTGAGTAGCCGGCCTGGGATGCCGTCTGGTCCTGGAGCTTTGTGAGGATTTACCTTTTTAAAGGTCCATCTCACAGCTTCTGTTTTCAGAGTTAGAGTTGCAGCCTCACTGTCCTCCTGATGGTAGAGTATCTGCTCTCTGTTGTCTGCGTCAAAACGAGCATAGAAGTTGTTAAGCTCGTCTGCAAGAGATGCAGTGGGCTGAACACTGACTGTGTTGACCTTCTTGTAGTCAGTGATGCAGCGCAGTCCATTCCACAGTCGCCTGGTGTCAAAGCTGTGGTAGCTGGACTCCATTTTGTCCCTGTAGTCCTTTCTGGCCTTTTTTATGGACTTTCGGAGGTCGTACCTGGATGCTTTATATGCATCAGCATCCCTGGAGTTAAAGGCAGAGGTCCGCACTTTTAGCTTGGCGCGAACGTCTTTATTTACCCAGGGTTTCTGATTTGGATATATGCGGACAGTGGTTTTTGTGATGGTATCATCCATGCACTTTCCAATATATCCAATGACAGAGTCTGTGAGTTCATTGATGTTGCCATCAGCTGCATCCACAAATATCTGCCAGTCAGTTGTGTCAAAGCAGTCCTGCAGGACCTCCTCAGCCTCACTGTCCCATTTGTAAATAACCCTGGAAGCTGGTTTTTCCTGTTTCAGTCTTTGTCTGTACGCAGGCAGCAGCAGAATGGAACAATGGTCTGCCTTACCAAAAGCTGGGCGGGGGAGGGGTTTGTAGCACACTTTGAATGGAGTGTAACAGTGGTCCAATGTTTGATCACCTCTTGTGGGGAAGGAGATGTGCTGATAGCATTTGGGGAGAACTTTCTTCATGTTGGCTCTGTTGAAGTCTCCCAGCACAATAAAGGCAGCTTCTGGATTTTTGTTCTCAAGTTCAGTAATGATGTCATACAGTTCATCCATAGCAGTAGCTTTATCAGCATGTGGGGGAATGTAAACAGCTGAGAGGAGAACTGAGTTGAACTCCCTCGGGAGGTAAAAAGGCCTGACTTTAACGGTCAGCAGCTCGAGACTCTGAGAGCAGTAAGTTTTTAAGATACACACATCTCTAGCCCACAAGGAGTTAACCATAAAGCACACCCCTCCTCCCCTTTTCTTGCCTGAGTCCTTCGTTCAGTCTCCCCGGTAAACAGTGAATCCATCCGGAGTAATGGCGCAGTCGGGGACACTGGGCTCCAGCCATGTCTCTGTGAAGGCCAGAACGCAGCAGTTCCTGATGTCTTGTTGGTGTTTAATCCGTGCACGCAGCTCGTCAAGTTTGTTGTCCAGAGACTGGAGATTCGCGAGCAGGATGCTGGGAAGAGGTGGCTTGCTGTTTCTCTGTCGCGTTCGGCACAAAACTCCGGCGCGTTTCCCCCTCTTTGTTTTCCCTCGACGTCGCGGGAGTAAACAAAGGATCCCAAGCAGCAGAGCGTCCACGGAGTCGAAACCCGCAGTAAAGTCCGAACTGGCTGACGAACGTAGCTCCAGAAGCGTTTGTCTGTCATACCGAGTGTATGATCGCGCTGTGCGCACAGAAATTGAAAGCAGTACAAAATAAATAATAACATTTTTGCTGAGATGACTGGGAGCTCTCGTCGGTGCAGCCATCTAACGGCGCAACCGGAAGCTTTAGGTGCAGGCCTGGGCTATATACAAAAGGTGAGGGGACAGGACTCCAGGGAAATCCGGGAGAAAAAGCAATTGTGCCTCTCCAAACAATCCACACACGAAATCAGTCTCTCTCTCCGACACTTGTCACGGGAAACACAGAGGAAACAATCCAGGGAGTATGTACAAAAAGAAACCCTTGTTAATACAAAGCACTAAGACATGAGAGAACACTTGCTGAAGCTTGACTTCACTAATGCGAGTCATGCAACGATCCCGATAAGAACAGTAGTCGCTCCCTGGATTGAATACTGGACACACTAATGAGGCTCAGATGTTTCTTCCTACGAGGGGCATGGGCCGAGGGCGTCAACCCGCAATGAGTTCTAACCAACGAGAGAGAGAAAGAGAGAACAAAGAGAGAAAAGCAGAAGCTGGTGATTGGCGTCCTGCTGATCATCCAGACCGTGACAGTACTCCCTCCCCCAACGGGAGCCTCCCGGCGACCTCCAGTCTTCTCAGGGTGTGCCTCATGGAATGCCTGCACCATGTTCTTGTCCAGAAGTGTCGCCCATGGGATCCATGAACGCTCCTCCATCCCGCAGCCCTCCCAATCCACCAGGTATTACAAACCATGCCCCAGGCCCCTGACACCTGGGTCTGGAAGGAGGGCACAAAGGACTGGAGAGACAGGGTTTCACTTGCGACACGTGGAAAACATTGTGAATCCGCATATTCTGGGGCAGCTTAAGGCAGACTGTTACCGGGTGAACCAGAGAGTCAATCTTGAATGGGCAAATAAAGGTAGGAGACAGTTTCTTGGATTCAGATCTGAGCGGAATGAATCTGGTTGACAGCCAAACCTTTTGTCTGGGTGCGTAAGTCGGTGGCAGGGTCCTATGGCGGTCCACCAAGCATTTGTTCCGCTCCACTATGCAGAGAAGGGCATCTCGTGTGGCTCTCTCCGAGCGCGCTGACACCTGCTGTACAGAAGGCACAAAATGATCACCTTCAATGGCAGCGAACAGAAGTGGTTGGAAGCCCAGGGACGCCTCGAAAGGGGACACTCCGGTGGCTGAGGAGGTGAGGCCATTGTGAGGGTACTCAATCCATGGAAGTTGCTTGCTCCAGGTGGTCTGGTGGGTGGATGCCACACATCGGAGGGCCGCATCAAGCTCCTGATTGGCCCGCTCAGTTTGGCTGTTAGTCTGTGGATGAAAGCCAGAGGAAAGACTGACCTGAGCTCCCAGGGAGGAACAAAACACCTTCCAGACATATGACGTGAATTGTGGGCCCCTGTCTGAAACTATGTCAACGGGGATTCCATGGAGACGGAAGACATGGTTTGTCCGGAGCCGGGCAGTTTCTAGGGCCGTAGGAAGCTTAGGGAGGGCAACAAAGGGAGCAGCTTTGGAAAAATGATCAATGATGGTCAGAATGACAGAGTTACCTGACAAAGGTGGCAAACCAGTGATGAAGTCGACAGCAATATGAGACCAGGGGCGGCTTGGTGTAGGTAGGGGCTGAAGAAAACCAGAGGATGGTTGATGATGGGAGAGTCACAAGCAGAATCCTTGGAGGCGGTGAATTGGTGAGAGAGAGCGTCGGGTTTGGTATTGTGGGAACAAGGTCTGTAGGTGATAGTGAACTGAAACACATGAAGGAAAAAACAGCTGGGAGGTCAGTTCCTTGATCAGTAATATGCAAATTCCCATATCTGTGTAGATGTGTCTGTGTGTATGTATGTGTCAAGAGATTTATTCTAAAGACACTTCTTCAGCTAAGAATCTAAAGGTAGAAACACACAGACGCTGCAGCTTTTACTTGCAAGGGCGATCACAGAACGCTCACACCAGAGTGGGAGCCCTGTGATGTGCGCTCTGTTCGTGCACTTGTCTTTATTTCTATACAAAAATAATACAACAGTGAATACGTCTATTCATAGAAAGAGGAATATTAGTGCGTATGTATGTGCGTATGTAGGTGTATGTGTGTGTGTGTGTGTGATTCTGAAGGACGTGGCCCCTCTTCTTGTTAGGGAGTGCAGATAAAAGTATCCAGCTCTCCTCTTCCTGGCAGGAGTGAAATAATAACAGCTTGTTCAGCTATTATCGCTGTGAGAAAGAATGTATAAAACAAGTCTTGTAGTGGACAACAGTCTAAGTCATAAAAAGGTCATCATGCAGTATTCTATCATATGCAAACATATCATTAAAAGCTTATACTGACTACTAAGTACAATTGTATATTGATAGTATGTATGGGTGTATCTGTACGTATGCATGTGTATGTATAACTTGTACATATCTTTCTTGTGTAAATGTTAAAGCCTGTGTTATTGTGTAAATACTTATGTTATTGTGTATTACACACAACTGAGAGATGCCAAACTGTGTTTTATTGTTCTTGTAACATTGTCAATAAAAAGCTATTCTATTCTATTCTATTCTATTCTAAAACCAAAAAAAAAATCAAATCTCATGACCTACCACAATTCACAGATCACATTAAATCGGTGGACCAACACATCAAATTCACCAGGGAGGATATGAAAAGTGGCCTACGCATATGGATTAGTATTTAAGGTTTGACTCTCATCAACCACTGGAGCATAAACTGGGTGTCATCAGGAGGCTACAACACAGAGCGAACACCATCCCCACAGTCAGGGAAGCAGAAGAACATCACATCAAAAAGGCCCTGAGTAAATGTGGTTATCCCAGCTGGACATTTGTCAAAGCTCGGAAGGCGCCTAAAGAAAGCTCCAGCCGATCCAGGAGAGAAGGACAACCACTGCCTAAGTGAAAACCTGTAGTGATCCTGTACGTGCCAGGAGTATGAGAACAGTTGAGATGCATTTTTTCTAAGCATCGTGTCTCCGTGGCTTTTAAACCCCAAAACACTCCAAAATTTGCTCCACCCCAAGGATCGGGTCCCCTGAAACAAACAGAGTAACATAGTGTACGCTGTTAAGTGCCAGGAGGATTGCCAGGATTTATACATCGGGGAAACCACACAACCTCTGGTAAAGCGTATGGCACTACACAGAAGAGCTACCTCGTCAGGCCAGGACTCTGCAGCCTATTTACACCTACAGGCAAGTGGACACTCTTACAAGGATGAGGATGAACACATCCTGGACACGGAGGAACGCTGGTTTGAGCGTGGAATCAAGGAGGCCATTTACGTGATTAGGGAAAGACCATCTCTGAATCGAGGAAGGGGCCTTAGGGTACATCTTTCACCATCTTACAATGCTGTGGTTGCAGCCATTGCCCAAATCTCTGTCAGTGGTACTCATGGCCATTGATCAGTGGGTTTTGATCAATGGTCATGAGAATTTGCATATTAATGATCAAGGTGGATAAGAGGGTTTGTTCCCTGCGCCTTAGGGTCAGGGAATGGGTCCTGACTGTCATCTGCGCTTAGGCGCTGAGTGGCAGTTCAGAGTACCCAGCCTTCTTAGAGTCCCTGGGTGGGGTGCTGAAAGGTGCTCCACCTGGAGACTCTGTTGTCCTACTGGGAGACTTTAATGCTCACATGGGTAACGACAGCGAGACCTGGAGGTGCGTGATTGGGAGGAACGGTTGATCCTATTGGACTTGGTTAGCCTGTGGAACTCCGGAGGCAGCTGACAGGTACCGACAGGCCAAGCGGAATGCGGCTCAGGCAGTGGCTGAAGCAAAAACTCGGGTGTGGGAAGAGTTCGGAGAGGCCATGGAAAAAGACTTTCGGACTGCCTCGAAGAGATTCTGGCAAACCATCAGGCGTCTCAGGTGGGGTAAGCGGTCCTCTACCTGCACTGTGTATAGTGCTGGCAGAGCACTGCTGACTTCGACTGAGAAAATTGTTGGGCGTGGAAGGAATACTTTAAGGACCTCCTTAATCCCACTGGCACGTCTTCTGAGCAGGAAGCAGAGTGTGGGGATGAGGGGGATGACCCGCCAATTTCCAGGGGTGAGGTCACTGAGGCAGTTAAAGAACTCCTTGGTGGCAGAGCCCCTGGTGTGGATGAGGTCCGCCCCGAGTTCCTGAAGGCAAGTTATTGTAAATGACTGAAATGAATCTATAAATCTATAAAGACAAATTGAAGACAACATTTGTGTAAAAAGTTAAAACATGTTGTATCCATGAAAACCTTCTCTTACAGTGGCTGACAAAACAGTGTGAGCCAGGGGCGATTCTTTGGTCCAGCAACCAGGCGATAACAGCTCGGATGGCCAACTACTTCTCTAGTAGCGACGGTGAAGCTGGTCCGGTGGTCGACCGTGTAGCAAGCAGTCACAGCGCGGTGTCGGCAAGCCGAGGCTCACAGGCAGCCGGGTGCGCATGCAGCACGCGAGACCACGAGGCGCTACAGCCTCTGGTGGAGGTGAGGCTGGTCTGACCCGCCGGCCGACCTCGGGCTTACGTGCAGGCTCCCCTGGCATGGGAACCTCCATTCCTGAACCTCCGGCTCCTCCACTGCTCCTTGCTGGTGCAGGTCGCATGCACGGTAGTTACTCCACGGCGCTGGGATCAGCGCAGGCACCTGCTGGCCACTAGCCTCTCCCACCCGTGGAGTGGGGACATATATAGCTGCAGGCTGCGTCTTGGCTGATCGCACACTGCGGGCAGGCATGGGTGGCCCTCCACCGCCAGAACTGTTGGGGAACGCCGGTGGTAGTGGCGGCGGTGTCAGCCAGGAACCAACCCAAACTGTCAGACTTGCCATAAACTGCAGGTGGCGCTTGGATCAGTCCTGTGGCTCTTCCCCCCAGCAGCGATACACCGCCACCTGCTCCTTGTGTGTGGCCACCAATTCGGCCACCTTTTTTGCCAGCTCCTCCCTTTGCTGGTCTGGTCCTGGGTCTGCCGCGCCCCCCTCCTGGGTTTCGGCATCACTGTAATATATCCATGGCAGACCAAATCACATTTTACTGCTTTCCAGCATACTTTATGCACGGTTGCTGTTCAGAAACACACACACGGCTGCAGCATTTCAGCCGCCAGCTGACCAAATATCAACAACAACAACATGATAGGACCCAGTACAGATTTTAAGTCCACGGATGCCGTGCAGGTGTGTTCGCCTTCCCTGTATGGCACTGCAGACCAGTCCCCGCCGAAAGGATACAAGCACATAAGAGAAGAAACATGCACAACATTGTTTTATTAACTAAACACAAAGAGGCAGTGCCGCAAATCTTCAAGCAATTAAAGTAGAATACAGACAATACAGACACTGGAAAATCACCTTTCCACTCCATACACAAAGCAAACTTGCCCAGTAAGAGCGCTGCTTTTATATGAAAAAGAATAGATTTGTAGTAGAAACCAGCCTATTCAAGCCATGCTTAGAGTAATATGTACCCTGTTAAATGCTACTATTCATATCATAAGCTACTGGAAACCACAAAAATCATCCATGAAGTGCATGGATGCAGGCTGGAGATCCATATTTAATAACAGTGTAAGAGACTATTTTATAATGTGAAATCACCAAAAGGGAATGCAGGCAAACAGAAGCTACATTGGCTTTATTTTATTTTATTTTTTATTTTATTTTTTATTTTATTGATTGGATGGCCACTATATTTTTTTTGCTCCCTCTCTCTCTCTCTCTTGCTGTCATCATCCATGTTTTAAGGTTTCAAGTGACAGTGTCATCAAGCTTATTATTATCAAGTATAAAGTGACTTGTCTGCATTGTTAAATAAAAGATAAAAGAAAATAACTAACAGCAAATATCTAGAAAATTTTATATGACAAGAAAAATAAAAGTAAGATAAAATGTGATCTTTTAAGCTCTGTTTGTGACTAAAACATAGCACACATATAAGCTCTTCTATCAAAATATATGTATTAATGTAAGTATTATACTATAAGCATTATAGTAGTATTATAAGTATTTCCCGTGTATATTAATAGTGCATAAGGCTGCGAAGTGAATGGTGGCTCTAAAATAAACAAATGTTTTCTAAGTTTCAGTTATACCAAATAATTTTTTAAAAAATCCCTGAGAGAATACTTGGAATTAAGCCAACAGCAGGTGGAAACACTCGCTGCTGAAAACAGCTCAATATGGGACTTGGTCAAGTCTCTAACTGAGAATGTGACCCATCTTGGTGAAGGAAATAAAAAAAAATTAATGAAGGAGACTGTCATTGATCTTCAGGCCTGTGGCATGAAAGATAACCTTGTTTTTTTCAGATATCTCAGAGTCTCCTGGAGAGGACACTAAATCAACAGTTAAAAAACAGTTAAGAACATCTGCTTCAACAGAGTCCATCGTATCGGAGCTAAGAGGCCGGGTGCTGGGAGACCACGTCCTGTTGTGGCCAAATTTAATCTTTTCAACCAAAAGGAGCAAGTGAAGAGTCGCTGCAGGGAGCTGAAATGAACGGACTTCAGCGTGAACGACCAGTTCCATAAAGAAATCCTGGAATGACGCATGATCTGACACATCTAAATTCAGAAGGGCTCAGCAGTGTTACATTAATCACAATTTCTTTTTTTATGTTTCATCCCTCCCACTTGCCCTTTTTCACAGGTCTCTTCCCTCTCCCTTTTTTCACTGCACTGATCACCTATTCTCCCACGCAGTGACACACAACACCCTGGATCTTTACACATTTGCATGGCATGATCACACATGCACTCAGCGTCAGCACATCCACTACAGCCTCACAGCACACGCTGACATATAGGACACACACACACACACACAAGCATGTACATGCTAGTTCATATAAGTTAGCATGCACACACGTCACATGTAGCATCCAACATTAGTTAAACACAAACAATTAGGGGCACATTAAGGATTGTCTCATGTGAATATGCATGGAGCCGGCTCCAGAAAGAAGAAATTAAAGATATTTAACAAGCTTAAAAAAACTACAGGCATATGTTGTTTTATTACAAGAGACTCGTAGACCTGCCAAAGCTACAGATGAACTTAAAACACCTGAGTTTCCTAATGTGTTCTCAGCCTGCTATAACTTTAGGCAAAGAGTATTAGAAATCTTAATATGCAAAAATATTAATTTCACAGTACTCAATACAGCTGTAGACACAGAGGGTAGATTTGCAATCATTAAATTATCTATACTTAAAGAAAGTAGAAGATGATCTGGCTAGATGGAAATCTCTACCCATATCACTTGGGTCGCTACAATAAAAATGATGGTCTTGCCAAGAATAAATTATTTATTCTCAGTGATCCCAAGTAAACCATCGCCACACTGGTTTAGTTCTCTGGAATCGTCAGTTCCAGTTCCAATTCCTTTGGAAAGATAAACCTGCGTATTTTAGTTTAACAATGTGACAAACGGCCAAGGATAAAGGAGGATTTGATCTGCCTAACTTTCAACACTACTTCTTGGCCAACAGGCTACGATTTATCTCAGGGTGGTTAAAACATACTGTGGCGGGGTATGATTTGTGGCTCAGCTGCAGGGGAGGGGTGGAACAGTGGGTTCAGGGTGTGGTGGGGAGGCTGACACATGCCTGAGCTCCATCAGCTCATCATCTCTCCCCTATAAAAGATGTGCTATTCATCAGATCCAACATCAAAACAACATGTATGTTTTAAAAGCATCAACATCAGCTCCTCTCTGACAGCATGTCATGCCGGTTCGAGCCCTGGCTTGGACAGTCTCGGTCGTTGTGTCCTTGGGCAAGACACTTCACCCGTTGCCTACTGGTGGTGGTCAGAGGGTCCGGTGGTGCCTCGCGTCTGTCAGTGTGCCCCAGGGTGGCTGTGGCTACAATGTAGCTTGCCATCACCAGTGTGTGAATGTGTGTGTGAATGGGTGGATGACTGGTTGTGTAAAGCGCTTTGGGGTCCTTAGGGACTAGTAAAGCGCTATACAAATACAGGCCATTTACCATTTACCAGAGTTACGCACTCACCCCCGTCCCCCATTCCAAAGGCCTCTGCTGCTTGCCCCCTACCCAATACAGACGGCAGGTCGACTGGACCAGCGCAGTCATGCCGCATGACTGGATGCTCACACTGATCCCCTATCAGGAGTTCAGTCTGAGTAGAGTTATCATTTTTCTCCTCGACTCCCCTATTCTGTTGTACATTTTACTGTTTTTCTTTAAAGCTGACCTGTCTACCCAATGTATGTATGGTTGGAAGGTCAACAGTGTGGAGTCGAGCGATGTGTCATTATAGTCCCCTGATATTATAAAAAGGGCTCTCAGAGATTGGGTTTGCAGTCTGCTGACTACAGAGAGTCACAGACTGCCTCCCCGCATGCTAACAGCTAACAGCTCAATGTATCTGTTGCAGAGCTATTCTTTCATAGCGATGTACCCATGGTTACACCATCTGTCATTTAACAAACACTGCCAGTCCCCCTCCTTTCCTCTCACTGCTGTCTCTCGTCCTGTGAACCGGCAGCAGCTGGAAACCAGGCAGCGCCACATTCATGTCCGGTGTTAGCCAGGACTCTGTTAGCATCGTAATGCTACACTGCCCGTACTCCCTCTGTGACTGGGTCATTAGTTCCTCAATCTTATTAGGGATTTCCAATGATTACATAACGTCTCCTTTTCCAGCAACAACACCCCCGTCTTTTCATCCTCAGCTTACTTGGGATGTCGGTTCTCTGTCACGAAGCTGCAGGGCCTCCAAATATGGGTGGAAAAAGTGGAGACAAAAGAAGAGAAAAGTAAACAGAACTAGCACGAAACGGTAGTGCATGATGGCAGAATATTATTGCTAAGATGTAAGACGTAAAGTATTCTGTCGTTTGTTTGCTTGATCATGTGTTAAACACATCAAAATGCATAGTAGGATTATAATACAAGTGAATACTGGGACAAGCATTGGTACCGAAAAGGTAGCAAGGCGAATCTGTGATGAATTAGTGTGGTCTGCACTTCTTTCTTCCTTGATTGGGTGAAAGGAGTTAAAAGTAGTTGGATGAGGGAACCATGAGGAGTGCCCTGCATAATTTCAAGAAAACGGCGTTTTAAATGGCGTCACAGCTGATACTGAACAAATGTGAATGTCTGTGTGTGTGGTGATCATATATGTGTGGTGATTGAGGTGTCTATAAACAACAAAGCAAAAACAGCTGTAGATTTCATTTTAATTGTCTTGGTGAAGGCCATCTTAGGTCACATGATCCTGTGGGTGGAGCTGAGCAGGTATATGTAGTAGATGAAGTCAAAGTTAGGTGTAGTTAACAATGGTTCTTCCACGGATGTTCTGTTTCTCTGTGATCATCATTCTCTTATGCAAAGGTGAGGAAGACTGACATTTATTTGAATTACTGCACATTTTTCTTATTACCTAGCTTAAACAAAGAATGGGCAGAGTAAAACAATAATCACAAAAACAAAAGCAGACTTTATCACTTATCAGCCCAACTGGCATCATACTAGTAAGTTGCTGCAAGATGGGAAAGGTGATCAAAATGGTTCTAAATAAAATGAAAATGCAATATCAACAGGAGTGGGTCACAAAAGAAAATATCACCTAGATCAGGGGTCTGCAACCCTTAAGACCCAAAGAGCCATTTGGACCTGGTTTCCACGCAAAAGAAAACACTGGGAGCCGCAAATACGTCTAAAATGAAGATAACACTGCATATATTGTTTTTTTACCTTTATGCTTTGTGTGAATAACTAAAGTGTGTTGCTTATTAAATCCATGAAGTGCTAATGAGAAAATTACATTTTATTTATGTAATTAACACATTTTGAACTCTTAAAGAAATATAACAAAAGGAAAGACACCCAGCTGAACTAAAATGATCCATGTAGCAAACAAAAGCTGTTGTGAGCCGCCACCCTTATATCGCCTTTGGGCTTTTGGAGCCTTGACCTGACTTTTAAAAAATAATTGGAAAAAAATCACTATGCTGCTAAAAGATGAAAAATAGATATTTGCAAAATTCTGCCTAAATATGTATTTTACCTGGTTAATGTGTGTGGCGGGGGGGCTGCAGCGCCGCTGCATGGGAGTCGGACGCACCTGAGCGGCACCCGCAATCACGCCTCGCCACCTTAAAGTCTGTGCTCTCTCTGCTGTTGTGTTGGTGTGTGTCGGGCAGTGAGCTGAAAAGCTACAGCCGACTGTATGCGTACAACAACCGTGTGTGAAAAGTGGTCAATAAAGAGATGCTGAAAAGCACCGGGTCTGCAGTGGTATGTTTTCAATGGAACTTCTGCTCCTGAACCTCTGCGCACAGCGTCTGCAACGAAGTCACTTTCATCTTTACGCAGGACTGTAAGCTGTCGTCTATGAGGCGTGAGTGGTGTTTGTTTTTAACATGGTTCACGGTGGAGCTGCTGACGTAATGTGGATCTGAAGATCCATAATTGGCCTACCTGGGGTTGAAAGTCTCGATAAATGCATGGCGTTTCGGCAGGTATACTGGCTTCCGCAAGTGTGACGCTTATTTTGAGCGAAATACAATTTTATTTTTATATTTCAATATCACAATAATCTTCCAATTTAGAACTACAAGTTAAAAAAAAGAACTAAACACAAATAAAATACACTTCAGCTAAATACTTCTAATTTATTTAGAGCCAAAAGTAAAAACGTGTATATGGTGGATTTTTCACCATAATTTGGTCTTTCATCAATACAGGTTTTGAAAGAAGTTTACAACATATGTTGTACAGTCCCGATCAAAAGTTTAAGACCACTTAAAAAATAGCTAAAAATCATATTTTGCATAATTGGATCTTAATAAGGTTCCAAGTAGAGCTTCAACATGCAACAAGAAGAAATGGGAATGAGACAAAATATTTTTTTGAGCATGCAATTTATTGAAAAGAATGCGTGAACTGAGACAGGCTGTTTTACAGCTCATCAAAAGTTTAAGATCACATGCCTTTAAAACGCCAAATCTGTGCAGAAATGTGGATTCATAGCCTGTTTCTGTTTAAGGGTTGTTTTCAAAAAATTGCATGCTTAAATTTTTTTTGTCTCACTCTCATTTCTTGTTGTTGCATTTTGAAGCTCTGCTTGGAATCTTATTTAGATACAATCATGCAAATATGATTTTTTTGCCATTTTTCACGCGATCTTAAACGTTTGATCGGGACTGTATGTATGTGCAGTATGCTGTTTTCACTTGTGGCACCAATTGAGTTTGTCAGTATTACAAGCATGCCAAGCCTTAATGAAATTATTTTGCCTTAATCTAAAAAAACCCAAAAACAAATGAAAATATCAAAACGTACTTGCTTACTTATTTTGCATACTAGTTAATGTTTTAAAGCCATAAATTATGCATGTTAGGTTGATAGATTTTATAGTAACACCAACATCCACCTCCAGGCTGGAGAAAACAACCTCCAACCACAGCCTTTAGAATAGTTTCTTCTCTTACATAAAATTTCTATGAATCCCAGTGTGTATTTCCAAGAATGTGTGAATCATTTGAGCTTTTATCAAACATCGGCACACAGACCGACTTATTTGACTTGTTGCTTTATCTTTTGTTACTATTGTTATTTCAGTGGTCATTGGGGGGAAGGTCAGATCTGGGTGCATCAGGCTGTGGGTGAAACCAACAAACTATAGCCAGCATAATCAACAATGGCCCTCCAACGGTTCCTGTGCTTTTTCTCTGTGATGATCAATCTTTTTGGCAAAGGTGAGAGAAAAGTTTAAGTTGTATTTGCATTGTTAAACATTTTTCTTATGACATAGTTCACATGAAATGTGAACTATGTCATAAGAAAAATGTAGTTAATCTTTTAAAATCTGTAGTTAAACTTTTCACATTTCATGTGAAAAGTTTAACTACAGATGTTAAAGAGTTTTATACTCTAAAAAATATATTTCTGGATACTATGAAATGTATCCTGCCTGTACATTTCTGTAAGATAGGATAGATAATTTTTTGACATTTTTAAGTTCTGCTCTTGTCACCTCTATTTCATTATCTAATTTCTCTTTTAAATTTGTAAGTAATAGTAGTTAATGATACTAATTAAGTAAGTACTAATTACTTACATAATTTTTTTTTTTAAAGTGAAGTAATTTCACATTAGTTGGGTTTAAATAGAATTTCAGTAGTAATGACGTGCAATACCACTGGTTTGATATATCGGTCTTTGTGTTCCAATTTTCAGATGTTCATTCACAGCATCCTGGTAAGCATCCAAGAACAATTTTGCACGATTCCCCATTTCAGATGTGCTGTAAATACAGTTAACAAACATTACTGTAACTCATTTGTTTCAGCAAGAAAACAATTTTGGCTGGGTCTTTTATTTTATTTTTATTTAAACCCACACCTGTTGTTGTCTGAGCTACATATGTGCCAAGATGGCAACTAAAACAATGAAAAGCTTTTTTTGAGTAGTTGCTGCTTCCCTTCATAATCTTTTGAAATTTACAGTGTAAATGGTATTAGTAATTTACAGTTCCAGGCTGATCATCGTATTCACTATTGAACTTTTGTGTCTTCTTCTGTCAGCATGTGGCAGAGCTAATAAAAATGGCAGGATCGTAGGAGGTGAAGATGAAGTCCCTGGAAGTTGGCCCTGGCAGGCATCTTTAGCCGATGCTGGCTTTTTTTTCCTGTGGAGGGTCCCTAATCACCGACCAGTGGGTGCTGACAGCTGCTCACTTCATTACTCCAAATGCAGTTACTGTGACACTTGAAAACATCATCTGCCATCCCGACTACAATGCTTTAACATATGAGAATGACATGTGCCTCCTGCAGGTGTCGACTCCTGTGAATTTCACAGACTACATTCAGCCAGTCTGCTTAGCCTCAGCAGGCAGCACTTTCTACAATGGCACCAGCAGCTGGGTCACTGGCTTTGGTGACCTATCAAGTAATTTATAAAATATATATTTTTCTTTTATATTAGTGATACATGTAAAAATGCTCTTTCTTTTAAAATTTCTCAATTAGGTGGTGGTTCCACCCCAGAGACTCTGCAGGAGGTGAATGTACCAATAGTGGGAAACAATGAGTGCAATTGTGACTTACAAAACTTGGTTGCAATAACAGATAACCTGATCTGTGCTGGATTGAAAAAGGATTCATGTCAGGTGACTACCACTTTGTGCTTATTTGTAATGTAAAGCCTAATTGACTGCATTGAGTATCAGCTTTCAACCACTCACTGTTTTTCTGTAGTGTTTATGATTATTAACATTATAGCCCTTTTCCATTAGCAGTTACTTGACTCAGCTCAGTTTTCAGGGTTTTCATTAGGTGGTAGTACCTGGTGCCAGGTACTTTTTTTGTACCTACTCAGCCAGTATTCCAAGCGGGGGAAATCGATACGTAAATGTGATGTCAACAGACTGCATGTCACTGATAGGCCAGTCAGTGGTGTAGGTCGATGAGTCATGAGAGGGACTCCTTAACAGTAATGAAAACCGCCGTTTTTGAAAGAGAAAGAGAAAAAGCTAAACAGAAACCAGTACCATGGTCCCTGAGTCTGACAAAATGCCATAGACTGAGCAGCAGGTATACCATCGCCTCAAAGTAGTGGTAATAATAACAATAATAATAATAATAATGGATTGCATTTATATTGCGCTTTTCGAGACCCTCAAAGCGCTTTACAATTCCACTATTCATTCACACACTGGTGGAAGCAGCTACAGTTGTAGCCACAGCAGGCTGACTGGCAGAAGCGAGGCTACCATATCGCGCCATCGGCCCCTCTGGCCAACACCAGTAGGCGATAGGTGAAGTCTCTTGCCCAAGGGCACAATGACCGAGACAAACAGAGCAGAGGATCAAACTGCCAACCTTCCAGTTGCAAGATGAGCTTCCCATACTCCATTGTTGTGTTTTGGTTGTTTTTTGGCCGTGATGTATACAAATGATGTCACTGGACTTTTGGCCCCATTGCTATAATGACCCAATGCACAATCAACTGTACGACAAAATGACCAAAACTGAGTAGAGTCGAGTCCACACTGAGCACGAGTGAAAATGAGGCCTTTATTTGTTCAAGTTCATTTATTCATACATCATTTCACTTAGATTTATTTCAAGTTTTGTGATACTCTGTCAGTGACTAAAAACGATTTAATCATGTGAAGGTGAGAGTGTTGGATGATACTATAACTAATCAGTACAAGTTATGTGTGTCTGATTGACGGTTAACACGAACAGCTCCAGAACCATTTTATGCATTTAGTAGAAATTAAGTTCCATGAGATGTTCAACTGATCTAAGTCTGTTTTAAGAACTTACACATTTTTTACAGGAATACTCGGGGGTACCACTTGTGACAAAAAATAATATAGGTATCTAGATCCAGAGTGGAGTTCTGAGTTTTGGTGATGGCTGCACCCTACCTAGTAGAACAGGAGTCTACGCTCGTGTGTCCCAGTACCAAAACTGGATCAGTGCCACCGTGACCGGAACACCACCAGGCTTTCCCATACGGAAAAGAAATAGTAAAAACTTATATGTGATTACTCATGAAAGTGGCCACTTTCATGAGTAAATCATATAAGGCTTACATGATTTACTCATGAAAGTGGCCACTTTCATGAGTAAATCATATAAGGCTTACATGATTTACTCATGAAAGTGGCCACTTTCACATTACTTTCATACATTGTTTTAGTAAGAATCCAAAACATACAAGTTTCATTATATAATTTTTCAAGGGATCTTATATCTGTTTTCACACTTATATGCTTTTCATACAAGTTTCACACAAGACAGATACAAACTTTATAAGATTTATATATATCTTTTCCATATGGGCTGTTACCTACACCTCCCCGGGCTTTGACTATGACTTATTCTTCACCTGCCCCACATCAATCTCAACCACTGCTCCTACCTGCAAAGAAAAGCGTCTGGACTTATTTAAGTTGCTTGAAGACATTTCACCTCTCATCTGAGAAGCTTCTTCAGTTCTAAGGTCAAATGGTGGAGAGTCCCAGATATAGGGCTTTGGAGTTGACGTCACACCGCAATGCATTATGGGAGCGCAGCGCCATTTTCGGGGTCTACGAATCAAACCAAACACACTGTGTTGGAACGACGACTACAAGAAAGATGCTTAAAAGCAGCTCAAAAGAGAATGAACTGTATAGAGACCGATTTCATTCAGAGGCGAAGCAGCGGTACTTGCAGAAAATAGCGTGCATTGGAAATGTGGACCCGTATGAAATACGGCCGTGGAATAGAAACCCTGAAGACCAACCGCTATTGATGTAGCCTGACATATTTTCGTACCTTATTTGTGGAATCAGCGCGTACAAGTCGTCATTCAAACAAAGGTAAGTCAGCTCGAGTACTGCGAGTGAAATGCGTTTGATTTCCCTGCAAACATTCAGATTAGTGCAGCATAAATTCATTCATGAGGGGAAATTACAGTGAGAACATGTGGAGGCTGTTAGGTGGATAACATAGTGAGTTCAGTGCATTGTTGTGACATTCTCCTGAAGGACTGTTATTCTTTATGGTTAAAGAAATTGCACTAATTTATTAATGTTTATTATAAATAATCCTAATTAAACATCTTGCTTCCATGTTTGTATCTTGTGTCACTAAAAATACAGTTTATTTTAATTTTATATATTGATCAATGACCTGCAGAATCTTCTTATCATATTAAGGGATTCATAATTGTCACTTTATGCTTTCTCCATCTCTAAAGTGATGACATCCTTGCATTACCGGTACATACTTTAGGTTCATTTTCTGCAGGCAGATTTACACTATAACATGCAGCATTCTATAGATGGACACATAAAGAAATGAAAAATGACATGTATGTGCTAACTTTCTAAACACTTTGTTACATTTATGATAAAGTAGATAAAACACATTTGTGTCGGCCTTGGCTCATAGTTCTTGTCTTTAAATGAACGTTGTCTGTGTGTGTTTCAGGTCCTGCACTCTCAAAGACTGAATGAACCAGCATTGCAGCCATGGGTCACTGTGAGCATCACAGGGAAGGTTGAAGCCGCCCACTGCACCTGTAAGGCCGGAGTCGCAGAGACCTGCAGCCATGTCGCTGCTCTTCTGTTTAATGTAGAAGCAACAGTGTTGATCCGTGGCACAAGGACTGTTACAGATGAACCTGCATACTGGGTTTTGCTGGGTAATATGACCAAGATACAGCCAGAGGTTGGCCATAAGATAGACTTCTCCTCTTCAGCTGCCCAAAAAAAGGCTCTTGATCAAAACATAAACAGACCATCTGTATTGAAAGGTAAAAGGAGCCTCAAAACAGAAAAATCCCACCTGCTACTGTGGAGGAGTTGTCACTGCTATTGGATACTTTGCTGGAACACAGTAAAGCTGTGGGTTGTGGGAATGACCCATAATGTTTTATCTAGGGGTCTACATTTATGCCTGTAGTACACTGCCGTGTAAATAATTTGCATTTACTGAATATATACTGAGTACCACTGTTCAAAAGTTGAATAAAGAAACAAACTAATTTTTGCCTCTTTTTTTATTAAAACCACCTTATAGAACATCACATCAGTTACAATGTAGAATCCATGTCATTTATAGTTTACAAATGACAAAATGTTTACATAAAATCATGAGTGTTTACATGATATCACCCACTACTAACATTACTTTATTTACTGTATCTTTTGAAAAAATACAGCAATTTTAACAGCACAAGACTTAAGAACATTTAACAGGAGCAGGTTTCATTTTTCCCTGGTTTTATTATCACACTGTTCACCAAACGCAGCAAACCTTCACCATCTTATCCAGAAGGGTCACCTCTTCACCCTCACATGGAAGAAGTAATCTGATTGGCATGGTAGTATGTTTGAAGCAGGTCCCTTGTGTAGCGCTGGAACTCAGTCACGATGTGTTTCATCCATTTCATTGGCTGGTTTGCTGCAATAATGCCAAATAATTAGCATCTCTATAGATAGAAGGTAGTTCTGCAAAATCACTCAGTAGGATGTTTGTTCTAATTTGCTATGAGCTCAGAGCGCATAGAAAATAATACTAATAGGCTATAAAGAGTGATATGAACATATTTAGAACTTACCGGAATGAAAATGTCAGGAGCACCAACAGATATTTGGAGATGGAAGAGAACTGCACGTCAGCTCTTCTCACAGCTGCTATCCAGGCTGGACGCCTTCGTTTGGTAACATCAATACACGAGCTGCCTCATGTTGCTTCCAGGTTGGGAAAGAATGAAAAGATAAACCATTTTCAACCTTATTCTCTTGCCGGTCGTGTGATCGAACATTGCAGCCGACCACACAGCAAATACGAACCATGGCTGTTGGGTGTGACTTCGCTCCCTTTTCACTTGCGCTAGACCCCCAAAATGGCGGATCGGGCCAAAATCCTTTCCACGCCCACCCCCGTGACATCACGCTCCAAAGCCCTATAAACCTAGTGGGAGTATCCCCCCACAGAGGGACAAAAGGACCCCCTGATGATCCCCTAATCGCCTGAGCCAAGGTGTGAAACTGGGTGTGGGTGCCAATCAGCCAGGGTTTCGGGTGCGCTCATTGTGAAACCTGGCCCCACCTTATCATGCAAATTCCTGAGGTCAGATGGCCCAGGATGTGAGTGGGATACTCCCACTAGGTTTAAATCTGGGACTCCCCATCATTTGACCTTAGAACTGAAGAAGCTTCTCGGATGAGAGGTGAAACATCTTCAAGCAACTTAAAGAAGTCCAGACACTTTTCTTTGCAAGCTCCTATGACTACGATAACCTGGATGACTGAGAACCTTCACAGACATTACATTCTGTTCAGGGCCAGCTGTGGACGAATGAAGCCTCAATACATCTACTCTTTAAATGGGTGTAACATTTCAAACATACATCATATTATTTGTTTTTCCTTTTGCAGAATGGCAATGCATTCGAGATTATTTTTCTCAGAAATTCTATTCATGACATCACACAAGAATAGACAAATTAGTTTGCATCAAAGTGGTTATATAATGTAACATCAAATATTTAGACTAAATCCAAGCCCATTTCTTAAGTCCTGAAAAAACACGTCATAACAACAGTCGTATGTTACAGTAAGTCCTTCCTTTTGACAGAAGAAATACCGTAATTATCGCGCTATAAACCGTTAATTTTTGCACAAGCTTTGAACCCTGCGGCTTTTAGTCAGGTGCGGCTTTTCTATGGATTGTAAATGATTTTTGTCATATCGTAAGACGATTTGTTTTGTTTGTTCCGCTGTTGTACGGCACTACGTTGCCTGGCGGAAGGGCATGTGATCAGACACACAGTATTGGGGTTCAAGAGTAGTATGTTGGTCACATGTCCATCCGCCAGGCAACATAGTGCCGTACAAGTAGCGCGAAAAACAAACTTCAAAGTAGCGCTACACCTTCAGCAGGAGGCGTGGATGATGAGCGGCCATAAACTTGCGAAAAGCAAGTTATGCTCAACTCCACCGGTGGAATCTGACAGCGTGGAAAAGTGTGAAAACATCCACGATCACCAACGGATTTTGAAGGGCTGGACTGCTGCATGATGGAGAGGAGGACACCGCCACGGCCCTTCTGAAGGTGTTCGACTCTGACACTGACAACGAGGATTTCTTTGGTTTTGAAAGTGACAACGAAGGAGAGAAGCGGAGAGTGGATGACGAAGCCACCCTGAGCCTGTTCGTATCCGACACTGGAGAAGAGGACTTTGGTGGTTTTAGTGCGCAGGAAGATGGTGGTGAATGACTTGACTTTTCTTCTTGTTAAAGCCGTGTCACTGCACCTGAGCCTAAAAGGTAGTCTGAATCTATTTTTCTGGTGTGCTGTAGGTTATTTTTATGTACTACATTTGTTATCCATTTATGAAGCACGGTACATACGTACTTGTAATTACCGCTACTTGTACATATACCTAAAAAGTTATGCAAATATGTACCCATAACTTGTTTTTCAAAATATTAATAAAAGGGATGTGTCTCCAAACAGCCATCTCTTTCCTGACAATTCCCTTTGTGCATATTCTCTTACATATGATAAGTCAACATTGAAACACCTGCGGCTTTTAGTCAGGTGCGGCTAATGTATGTACAAAACAGGATTTTCCCCTGATTTTAGCTTGTGCGGCTAATATACAGGTGCGCTTTGTAGTCCGGGAAATACGGTAGTTCACTTTATTGAGCATGTATCTACAATATGCAGCTTTTCAAATGAGAAAATGAAAATGAAATAATCATACCTAAAAATAATCAAAGTATTGAATGATGTCATAATTAAAACATTACCTTGGTTTTATAGTTTAGTTAATGTTTTATCTCCATAGATTTTCCATGTCATGACATAGATACGGTCTCATATTCACACCTGCTGGTTGAAGGAAGTGTTTCTCAGGAAAATAATCTGGGTAATTATTTCATTCATGTTCACTCATCCATTCATCTTTTGAATATGAACTTTGTTCTCATGTAAACGCATTGTTATTTATTGTATAATGCTTTGGTGCCACTGGGTTTTAGCATGTCTCAATGTCTCACACCTTATTCATGCCTTTAAACAGCTGGGTGATTTTATCTGATCTCCCACAGGAAGAGTCTTTTGTCTCTTCAACACTGTGAGAGGTAACAAGAGTGTGTGAACTTTTCTTTGGGGGAGGACTAAATGTGTGAAAACAGCACTGTACTGCTTTTTGTTTCTGTAGAAGGCATTTAAACTCAGGACTTTGCTGGGTTCAGGAGAGACTCTGCTAGTCATTCTTCCCGCAATGGCTCCTCTCACCAAGCTTGGATTTTTGTTCTTTTTTGATTAAAGGAGGTTAGCTTCCACTCACCGTTTGTCTGCAGGCTTTATTAAATGGAAACTTCCACAACAGCACCAAGCCCAACTTGTTTGACCTGGTTCCTTGTCTTTTGTTGCTTATGTAGGTCCAGTGGTCAGTGAGGGCAAGGACAAGTGTGGAGGCATGATCTCGTGGGTGGAGCTCACCAGGATTTCCATATTTAATACTTGAAGTCAAATTAAAACCGGTGTACTTAACAATGTCTCTCCAACAGTTTGTGTGCTGTTTCTCTGTGATCGTTGTTCTCTTGTGCAAAGGTGAGAAATTGATTTTATTTGCAGTACTACACTATTTTCTTATGGGCTATAGAAGAGCGAAAGATTAATACAGAGATACAAAACATTAAACATTAGTCACATTTTTTCTGCCAGGTTACTATTAAAGGGCTCACTTGGCATATTCCCTGTAAGGACAGGAAAGTCACATTGTGTTATTTTATATAGACATTTCCAACTTATTCATCAATAAACTGGCAAGTATGTGTTTAGCACGTGTTCGGCAGAGCTGAATTCAGTAACCTAATAAAAACCAGTGTTTATAAGGGAAGAGACGATACTGGCACAAGTACAAATGACAAAATCTTTGATTTGATTGCTGTTGAATAAATAAATAAAATTGAATTGTTAGCAGACAAACGATATTAGAAATTGAATTTTTAAATTACATGGGCAATATCATAAGATGTAATATAACATAATATAGTATAATATAATATATTTAATTTGCTATTGGAAAAAACACTTTTAAATTTCCTGAAAGGACAGTTTTAGTTTTTAAATCACTCACTTTTCCTAAAATTCTGTGAGCAGGTCCAATTTCAATTTTTACATATTTGTTTCCTCTCTCTCTGACACGTGCTGACAAAAGCAAATCGTGATGTGCAATACACTGTTTTAACTAGTTATCGCTGTTTCAATTTTCAGATGCTGATTCACAGCAGCCTGGTAAGCATCCAAGAACAATTTTACACATTCTGCAAGCTTCAGGTTTCAACATGATTATTTCCTCCTCTCAGCTGCAGACAATAGACGATACTCCTCCCATTTGTTTCAGCAACAAAGGAGTGCTCGGAGTCTTTTTCATTTGACATTAATCCTACAGTCTACACCCTTGGATAGACGTTTTGTTAAGTTAAATATTAAATGCCAAAGTTATGAAACTATAAACAATGACTAAACATATTGGTTTTACAGCAAGGACAGGATACGATGCCAACATATTTTAGGATTGAATGTCTTGTTATGTCTCCCTCCCCTCACTCTCACCCACTCGTGGCATATGGCCGTCCTTCCCCTAGCCTGGTTCTGTCGGAGGTTTCTTCCTGTTACTGTAGGGTCTTTATCCTTACAATACAAAGCAACCTGAGGCAACTGTTGTTGAGATTTGACTTTGAAAATTTTAATTTGGAGAGGACCGAATATCTGTAATATACTGACCAAGTCACAGCTTTGATTGAAGTTACCAAACAGAGCAAATATATTTGTCTAACCCTACTACATGAGTTAAGACATGATCATTTTTACACCACCAATAAAATGTTGCATATTGTATTGCATTTTAAATTACAACTGGCTCTCTCTGAAAATCTGAAGAATACTGCAGGAAGTCTACCTAAAATATAGTATTATTAAGCCCTGTTTGCAAAAAAACAAGAATCTTCACAAATATCAGCACCAAACTGAATAAAAAGCTGCAGTCTGGGGAGGTTTGAAAGTTGACTTACAGTCAGTGGAGTTTTTTGTACAATCAGCATGTTTTAAGAATCTTTGCATCTTTCTTAGTAAAGGCGCTTGCAGGCAGACACAATCAAAAACAACATGACAGATAAATTGCCAAACATTACGCCTAAAACAATAAGGAATGCTCTTTGCTTTACCAGTAAGTGGTTTTTATTGTGGCTTATCAGCGTACTCACCATTTAACTTGCATCCATTTTTATTTATCAGCATGCGGCATGACTGCAAAACATAGCAGAATTGTAGGAGGTCAAGATGCACCCCCAGGAAGTTGGCCCTGGCAGGCAGCTTTATCCATTTTTGGCAGTTTTTCCTGTGGAGGGTCCCTCATCACCGACCAGTGGGTGTTGACGGCCGCTCACTGCATTTCATTGTAAGTCACCATTGTAAGTTTCCATTTTTAGTAATAATAATGTTCCTGCATGGTGTTGCAGGAGTTAGCACTGTTTCCTGACTTCAAAAAGTTCTGGGGGTTTTTTTAGACTTGTGATTTGTAAGAAAATGGATAATTTTGCACTTGTCTGGTTATCATGTGGTCCCTTTTTTTAAGCTATTTTTTTGGTTCTAATGACTGATGGCTAATACTAACATGAATAAAAGGCCTTGAAGAAACTGTTGCTGTTGCTTTGATTTGACTCTATATAAATAGCACATTAAATCACAGCCAGATGAGAAACTTTCCATCAACTGGAATATATATATATATATATATATATATATATATATTACTGCATTTGTTACTATGGTGACTGTTATAATGGTCAACATAAGATGCTATGAAAATAACTATATATTTTTTTCCGTTTTTTTCCGTTTTGTCAAGACTTGAACTCTCCTTCACAAAGGTCCATCTGGGTCGCCACAGCCAGTCAGGTTTAAACCCAAATGAGGTGACACAGACACTTGAAAACATTGTTTGCCATCCCAACTACAACCCTTTAACAATTGAGAACGACATATGCCTCCTGAAGCTGTCGGCTCCAGTGAATTTCACAGACTACATTCAACCCATCTGTTTAGCCTCTGAAAACAGCACTTTCTACAGTGGGACCAGCAGCTGGGTCACTGGTTTTGGTAGTACGGCAAGTAAGTTACAAAAAATTTAGTTTATTTTACTTTACTTACTTTATCAAGGTTCAAAAAGAATAGTGAATAGTATGATGTACAGTTTGGAGATGGTGGCTCTAACAAGAAGACATGAAGCTGAGCTAAAGATGTCTAAGGAGCTTGTAAAGAAAAGCATCTGGACTCCTTTAAGTGGCTTGAAGACGTTTCAACTCTCATCCGAAAAGCTTCTTCAGTTCTAGAGTCCCAAATTTAAGTCCTGTGGCAGTGTCCCCCCAAGAGGGACAATGGACCCCCTAATGATCCTCTATCTAATCACATGAGCCAAGGGGGGACACTCTTGAGGGGTTACTCCCACAAGGCTTAAATCTGGGACTCTCAATCATTTGACCTTAGAACTGAAGAAGCTTCTCGAATGAGAGGTGAAACCTCTTCAAGCAACTTAAAGAAGTCCAGACGCTTGTCTCCACGTTCCTTAGACTATGATGACCTGGATGACTGAGAACCTTCATAGACATACTGAGCTAAAGATGTTTCGATTTTCATTCATGAGACCATCAGAGGGACAGCTCAGGTTGAGCGGTTTGGAGACATAGTTAGACATATGGTTTATACAGTGGAGAAGAGGTGCACAAGAGGGAACATGGTGGACAAAGGGTATTGAATATATGGAGCTGCCATGCAGGAGAGAAAAGAGCAAGACCACAAAAGAGCTTCATGGGTGTAGAGGAGGACATAGCAGGAAAGAATGCTAAGAATAGCATGAGACTGAGGCAGATGATCCACAGTGGAGGGAGAAGAAGATGGTGCTGGCTTCTTTAATAAAAGCTCTTGCATTTGAATTTTTTCCAATTAGGTGATGGTTCACTTTCCAACATCCTGCAGGAGGTGAATGTACCAATAGTGGGAAGCAACGAGTGCAAATGCTACTATCAAGACTTCAGTGAGATCACAGAGAACATGATCTGTGCTGGGTTAAAAGCTGGAGGGAAGGATTCATGTCAGGTAACACCCACTGTTTGTTTACAAGATAGAGTGGGATGTTAATAAAACAAATGCTGCTAGTTACTTTTTAAGGAAGTAATGCATCATGTTACTTCATTAATTCATGTAGAAATCATTTGTTACACTACTTGTTACATTACTGCACCATGGCCTCTTACTCAGACATGCAAATAATCTGTTTCATGTTGACACGATCCATACTTCACCAGGATTGATCTTACTGAGACAAGTCAGGACCTCTACAGGACGCCTATCTGTCTTAACTTTTATCAATTTCTTTTTACAGAGAGACTCCGGGGGACCACTTATGACAAAGAAAGAATCAGTCTGGGTCCAAAGTGGAGTTGTGAGCTTTGGTTATGGCTGTGCTGAGCCTATGAGACCTGGGATCTACACTCGTGTGTCCCAGTACCAGAAATGGATCAGCGACACCATCACCGGCAAATCACCAGGCTTTGTTACCTTCACCTCGCCAGGCACTGATAGTGATTTAGACTTCACTTGTCCGATAGATGACAGTGTGTTTGACAGTGGTGAAAACCTGATCCACTTCACTCACTTCACCTCTCTCTGTGTTCTTGTTGTGTTGCTCCAAGTGTTTGTTGGAAGTGATGGAATTTAACTCATCACATTTACTCAAGTTCAGCATTGAAGCTTGAAATAATTTTTCTTTATGAAACTTTATAACCTAGAGGTGAAGGCTACACTTTTTATTCCAATAGATTTATGGGGGAGCTTCAGTTTCAACTTACCCAATTTAGGATTTGAGTATTTGAGAATACACAATCTAAAATTTTTATAAATGAAGCACTAGGTATGAAAGTAATGGGAAATACTAAAAAAAAAGTTGAGTCAGTGAGCATATTAGACATTATAACACAGAATAACTTTTTATCTGAAAATGTAACATGTTTACTTATCTCTACTGTCTAAAATATGGTGAATTGCTTTACTTTGTCTTACTTCATTTTAATCATTTAAGATTAAAAAGATTGTTCACAAGGTTAATGATCCCATACCACAAGTAATCATTTTTCCAGTATGCATACAACATGTGAACTAGGGTCCCGGCTTCCTCCTGACATTTCCAGCAGGTGTCATTGTCAGCAAACTTCAACCTGACTAGCTTACTGGGAGTCCAGTAATTTCTGTGAAGCAACTTGTATTGGATAAGCTGAGACTGTGCTTCATGTGAGCAAACACACCACGATTAAACCAGCTTCCTCCAACTATCCTCTAAAATCTGAATTCCCAGATCCTTCTCCCAGCACTGCCTCAGTCCTATGGGTTCAAATTGTGGTCATAAATATTTTGTACTTGTCAATCAGTTTTATACTTGCACATCAGGATTTATATGTTTAAAAATAATTTTTGACCCTTTTATTTCATTGGTCAATGTCATGTCAATCACAAATTTAACTATCCAATCAGAGAATTGATGGGTTTGGCTGTCGGAGGGGTGCTTTTGAACTGCAGGTTCTTGAAGGGTAATAGAGTTTGAAGCTGGAGGATCTCTATATAAATATCCCATAGAAGCTAGGTCCCCTAACTTTCAGTAGCTGCTGAAAGGATAAAGTTGTGGTATATCAATGGTTAGAAATACCATTATTACTTTAGGATTAGTTTAACACAAAGTCAGGGCTGACCTGGGAGTAGGGCTGGGACAATGTGTCGACGTAATCGATTACGTCAACGCGTAAAATATGTCGACGTAAAAACATTAGTCAGGCAGTCGCAGTTGACTTAAACCACTCCACCCGAACAGTTCTACAATAAGGGGATATTTTAACAGAAAAACAAAGCAAATCAGTCATTTGCCGGCTTTGTGAGGTGGACATGGCCTATCATAAAAGCACGACGGCTATGCACCAGCACCTCAAACGATGACATCCAGGAGCAGCTTCTGAAAAAGACAAACCACCATAAGTTTTCAATTTTTTTACTAACGCTGGTTTTTACCCTTTAATTCATCCAGACACCCCCCCCCCCCCCCCCCAATCCACGTAGACATACACTCACTCATAGACAGAGATAAACACCCAACCTCCGTAAATGCAAAAATCATTTAAGATGCTTAGCAGTAACATGTAGCAGCTGCTGTTTAGTTGGTTTTTATTTCTGGCCCATGCTGGCAAAACGAGTCGGAATGCGCGCAGGCGCATTCCGACTCGTTTTGATCATCCCTTATCAAAATCGGAGAAAGACAAAAATGTGAGACAGCGAATTGGCCACAGGAAAAATGTTAACAAGGATAATACACCACCTGCTAAACGGTGATGGTGATTATCATTAATCTCTTACTGTTATGCTATGAAGGCACATGGCATAACAGTGAGGCACATACATGGTATAGATAGATAGATAGTAGGGTGCAACAATACACAAAATTCACGGTTCGGTTCAGTTCGATATTTTGGTGTCACGGTTCGATATTTTTTCGATACAAAAAAATGTTCATGCCTTTTTAATTTGTCATTTATTAAAAGTATAAATATATATTTTAACTCAAAGGTACAGTTTTTAAATTTAATGTTGCTGAAACAACAAAATAATAAAAAAAAATAAATCTATCTGATCGAGAAATCACTCATCTTTGGAAAAGAGAGTTTATTACAGAGAAATGGCTCTTTCCAAAATAAAAGCTACACTATACGCTTTTGACGTCTGGAGGACTACTGTCAGAGAAGAAGTACACTATGCACCCCCCAGGAGGTGGCTGTACTTACCGAGAGCGTCTTATCTATGATTTTAAAAGACATGAGACCACTTGCTGTGGTTGAAGGTGAGGAATTCAAAGAAATGCTGACCACTTTCCAACCAGGTTACACTCTGCCGTCTAGGCGTCATTTTGCAAGCATGATAGAGAGAAAGTATGAAACTTCTGTGGAGAAACTAAGGAATTAACTAAAAAAGGCCACATCCAAAATCTCCCTTACCACTGATGCTTGGACAAGTCTGGTCACAGAGTCCTATTTAGGGGTAACTTGTCATTTCATTAATGACAATTGGGATCTTCTCTCCTTCAATTTAGCAACACTGCCAGTTGAAGAGCGCCACACTGCAGAAAACCTTGCCTCCTGGGTGGAGAAGGTGGCAGAAAAATTCCACATTTCCTTGCATAATGTCCTTGCCATTGTGCATGATAATGCAAGTAACATAGTTTCAGCTCTTCACATCCTGAAAGAGAAGTTTGGAGTGGTGTCCTATCGGTTTGCCGGGCATACACTTCAACTGGTTGTAAATTATGCACTGAAAGACCCCAAGATTGATAAGGCACTATCAGCTGCACGGGGCCTTGTAAAGCACATCAGGAAAAGTGAGCCAGCTAGCACCAAACTTAAGCAGAAGCAAAAACAGATGGGTACAGCTGAGCATAAACTAATCCAGGATGTCACTGTCAGATGGAACAGTTCATACTACATGATTGAACGTCTGTTGGAACAGAGATGGCCAGTGGTTGCGACGCTTTCAGATCCAGAAGTCACACAGCGTGGGAAACAGTACCTAGATCTGAAAAATTGATCAGTGGATTCTTCTGGATGAATTGAAGGAGGTGCTCAAGCCTTATGAGCAAGCCACTAATGTTCTCAGTGGACAGTCTTATGTCACAGTCTCTGTTCTTCCCCCCCTGCTGAAAGGTCTCCTGAAATCCACCCAAAACAAATCATTTGATTCTGCTGCAGTGAACTCTTTCCAGAACTGTGCAGAAGAGGAAATCTTGTATAGGTCGCAGCCAGAAGTATCTGCATTTCAAGCAGGTTGGAAAAATGTGTCACTCATTGCTGCTGCCCTCGATCCACGTTTTCGTAAACTGAAATTCCTTTCTCCAGAAGATGCTCTGAAACTGCAAGCAAGAATACAGAGGGAGGCACTTGATCTCAAAAGGGAGCAGAGATCACAGTTAGAGCAGGAACATGTGGGACAGGAAGCCTCAGCAAGTCCCCCAACAAAGAAGAGATCTGTGTTGGACACTTTATTGGGTACAGATTCTGAGGAGGAAGATTTTAATGAAAACACTGACCAGGTTGGGGATGGAGAAAATGAGGCAGTGAGGAAAGAAGTATTGTTGTATTTTGGGGAAGCCCCTATTCCAAGGGATAATGACCCCCTTACATGATGGAAGAATAATGCAACAAGATTCCCCACACTAGCTACTTTAGCCAAATCATATCTGGCTGTACCTGCCACATCAACACCATCTGAAAGGCTTTTTTCAGTTGCTGGAAACATTGTCACCAAAAAAAAGGGCAAGCCTGACTGCTGAGCATGTAGAAATGCTAACATTCCTCCACTCCAATGCATAACTACTTCATGTGATGAACGTGATTGAACACACACACAAAAATAGAAGAGAAGGCAGCAAAATGGATATTTTGTTAACGAAGAGCACTTTTTTTGCAGAGAGCAAAGTGAATGTTACATTTTATTTGTTCAAAGACGCCATTGTTGCTGTTTATATTTTATTAATTTTTTGCTATGATTTCCTTTATTCATATTTGTTTTCCACAACATTTAATTTTTTGTTAAAAACAGAAGATTGTACTGCAATTTTACTGTGGATTTTATTTTTATTAAATCTCCAATGCATAACTACTACAATCCATAACTACTTCATGTAATTAACATGATTGATGATTGAACTCAAACACACACACAGAAATGTGAGAAACGGGAACAAAATGGATTTTGTTTTGTGAATGAAGAGCACTTTTTTGCAGATATCAAAGTGAATGTTACATTTTGTTTGTTTAAAGACACCATTGTTGCTATTTATTTTAAATGTTTTGTTAACTTTTCCTCAATTTTATATATGTTTGCATATTTCATTTCTTGTTAAATGCTATCTCTTATATAAGATTGTACGACTACTACAACTTTATTTTAGTAAAGTGAAAGTAAATGTGAAATTGCTATACAAGTCAAATAATGGGGAAATAATTGATAATCGAATCAAATCGAAATCGAATCTGATTGAAAAATTAATCGTTAGATTAATCGATGCATCGAAAAATTAATCGCTAGATTCATCGATTAGGAAAATAATCATTTTGCCCAGCCCTACCCGGGAGCATTGCTGTGAGTCACAGTGCACAGCATAAAGTCCTTTCACATCGGACGCAGCATGTGCTGCTAATGCTAACTAAAAGCCAAGGATCCAGAATTTGTTGCGCTGGCTGCTGAGCTCTGTGGGTTTTTGCAGCAGCTCTACCTGTACTAGATGCACCTGCTCCTTGTCCATCTCTGACTTTATGTCCTCTACAAGAGTTTCTGTTTTTTTTTGCTGGTTCTTCAAATGCTCAATAAAAACATGTATGCTAATTCATAAAGAAGAAAGCTTTGTAAGTATCCCCACTAGTGAAGACTGTCATTTCTACGCACAAATTATTTTTACACACACAAATCTTTTTTACACACACGCAAATTCCTTTTACACATACAAATCCTGATTTACAAGTACAAAATATTTATGACCACAATATGAGCCCATACAGCCCCTCCAAATTGGGAGAGTGTGCCTCTCTGAAGATCCCATAGAATACCATGAGCTGCAAACACCTGAATACTAGATGAAGGATCTGGGTTATTAACCTCCATATAAACCTCCAAATTTCCCTTGGATCCAGAATAAATTCTTGTTTGATTGGTTGCCGCTATAAAAATGATGGTCTTACCAAAAATAAATTATTTATTCTCAATGATCCCAACTAAACCACCACAAGATTGGTTCAGATCTCTAGATTCATATATGTCCAAATTCCTTTGGAAAAATAAACCCCCACGTATAAGCTTAAAAACACTACAAAAGACCAAGGATGAAGGAGGACTAGAACTGCCTAACTTTCAGCACTACTTCTTAGCTAACAGGCTTCAGTTTATCTCAGGATGGCTAAAACATACCCTCTTAGATGAACCTTGGCTAGATGTAGAACAAGCACTTTGCAACAATCTAGAGATCTCAGACCTACCATTTATCAGCTCAAACATCCAACGACATGAATGCTTTAAAAGCATCAACATCAGCTCTTCTCTGACAGCGTGGTGGGAGTTTCTAAAATTGACGGCGTCTTCATTAATCCCATGCAAACGTACACCTATCTGGAACAACCCTGACATATTACAAAACAATAATATGATAAACTTTTCAGATTGGAGTGGTAAAGGAATCAAATATTTAGAACATATACTAGAAGGAACAGAATTTATCTCATTTGACGGACTAGTTACACAATATGGGATCAACAAGAAAAGATTTTTAGAATATCAACAAATTAAATCCATAGTAAAAAATAAATTTAAACCCGGTCAAGTTGAACTACAAACACCACCAAGTGTGGTTCAATTTCTTACTCTTAAAAACCCCCAAATTACTATCCAAAATATACAGAATGCTTTCTAAAACAGATGAATCAATATCACTTCCTATTGCAAAATGGGAAGCGGATTTATCAGTTAACTTAGACCTAAACTTCTGGTCTCAGATTTGCTTAAAAACCTTTCATCTAATTAGAAATCCCAGTCTTCAATTAATTCAATACAAAATATTACATAGAGTGCACTATACAGGTCATCGGATGTTCAAGATGGGCTTTACGTCTACCAACAACTGCTCACACTGCCAAACCAATTCACCGGACAATTATATCCACGCTCTTTGGTTCTGTCCACCAGTTCAGAAGTTTTGGCGCGAGATATGTGAAGACTTATCGAAGTGTCTGAAATGTAACATTCCAACTTCCCCCTTAGTGTGTTTGTTGGGCAGCTTAGATAATGTCACTTCAGAAAAGAATATAGCCCATATGGTTTTCACTGCCCTATGCACAGCCAAGAAAACAGTCCTCATGAACTGGAAAAATAAAAATAATCTTAATTCTAACCAATATGGAAATTATCTATTAGATTACATTAGTCTTGATACAGCCTCTGCCACCACGTCAGATCAATTGCTCTGGGCTCCTTTGATCAGCTCCATCACCTAGTGGGGGTGGGGGGTCTTAGTTTGGTCCCGCCTTCACTGTTGTGATTGGTGTGGGGGTAGGGACAGGTTTAGGGCGTCGGGGGGTTCCCCGGAGGCATCTTCCTTGGGGGGCTCAACCCGGGGTAGCTGTTATGTCCGGTTAGGGGCTCTGTTGGCTCTCAGGTGACTGTTTCCTTGCGGCTGCGTGCAGCGGGGCTAGGGGAGGGTCTGTGCTGACGGACGTGGGTTACTGACCTGGTAGCCTGGCTGCCCCTGGGTGGGTCCGGGATGGGCGTGAGGTTCTGGGGGCGCTCTGTCTCTGGGCTGGGGCCCGGGCCGGGCCTCGGGGGCTTGGGTCCTGGTTGGTGTGTTGCCGGGGTTGTGGGCGGGTGGGTGCATGGGGGCCCAGCCCTGGAGCAGGCGAGCCACCTGGGGGGCTCTTCAACTGGTGGGGGAGATTATCACATCTTGCAGGAGCTTTCCTCTCTTCAGGAGCTCTCTCTGCAGGAGGGGGAGATACAGGAGAGGTGGAGGAAGATCTCAGCCTGGGTGTTTATTGTCTTATGTAGTCTGGAAGATGAGTGGATGGTGGGGTGGGTGCAGTTTTCTCTGTGGTGGGGTTGGGTGGACTGTCCCGGGCTCTGTGGGGCTGGGAGGCGCTGCTGCACTGGGCCCCGGTCTGGATGGGCCTGGGCCCCCTTTCCCTGGCGGGTCGCGGAGTATGGGGGTGCCTACTGGGGTCAGCGGGGGAGCTGGCCCCAGGGAGGGGTCACTTGCCCCTCCCTTCCTTCCCTCCCCATCTCCAGCTGCCTCCCTCTTCCCGCTCCACCACAACCACCCACACATGCAGGACCTTGGAGTAGGGGTATGTCACCAGGGTGCAGAGGAGGCTACCCCCCCCTCTGTCCCCTTCTGGCTGCCTCTGCCTCAATTTTATCCCACAACTTAGACATTCACATTACTCACACTCTCATTACACATACATATAGGATCTTGGGGGTGGGCACGATACACGGAATCCAAAGTACTATCAGGGTGTACACCCCACCCCTGGCGTCGTTGCCCACCTCTCAATTTTAAATACACGTAGACATTGAGGGCTAGCAGGAGGGACCATGCGCTTACCTGCTGCTCTCTGGCAGGTAGCTCCATGCCCCCCTGGGTTTTAAATGCACCTTAGAACACACATGTATCAACACTACAATGAGCGGGTGGAGGGAGGTTTGGAGTCTTCTCTCACCCCCATTCTCTGCGGCCTGCTGGAGCGGGGGGGCTAGGAGGAGGAGTTGGCCGTCCGACTGCGGTCTGGAGTGTGGGGCCTCCCTGCTGCTGCGGAGTCGGGGCAGTCTGCCTCCTCCCACCGCAGGGAAAAGGGTAACACCACCTGGGTCTGGGTGCAGTTCCCCCCTCCAGGGGCAAGGGTACCTAGAACCGGTTTGTAGAGTACGCTTGGGGAGTGTGATCGTGTGTACAGCGTCTCTTTATGTCTGTCTCCACGTTGGTTGAGTGTGGAGTAAGTGCATATGAGAGCATGAGGGTGGGAATGGATGTTTGTATCTGTGTGTGCCTGTATGTCTGTGTCTATATGTCAGGTTGGGTGTCAGGCGCCACCTCTCTGGGGACATCTCAGGCCCTCCAAGGTTTGGAGGCCTATCTCCCCCTACCACCACTTCCCCTGCCAGTGGCGGACTCCCTCAGACATCGGTGCGTTGGTGGTTCTTTGTGTCCGGGGATGGGCGTCCAGGTACACACCGGCTCACTCCTTGGCGGCTGCTTATCGGGGCCTGGAGCCTGGGGCTCGCTCGGGCCACTTCGGAGGTGGGGTGCCCCCGGCCTCTCGGCCTGGGGCTCGGTCACTCAGGCACGGCTGGCTGCCGGTGGAGCTCACGGGCGCGTCACTGCAACTCCCCCTGGCTTCTGCTCCGCGGCTGCTGAGTGAGCCCTCATCTGGGACTCTCCCAACCCGTTCTCACTCCCAAAGCGTAACATTTTACACTAGGTGACAAATCGTCACCATATTACGTTTTCGGCTACCCACCACGTTCCTAAATGACGACCTCGGAAAAAGAGGAAATATGAGAACCGTCTGGACTGAACCTACACATGTTCGCTCTTTTTCTTCAAATCGCTTAGAAACACGCTATTTAACATCATTAAAGTCCTGGTTAAGGTCAGGAATAAGGTTATGGTCAGGGCTAGGGATAAGGTTAGGTTTAGGGCTGGAATACAGGTCTGGAACGTCTACTACCGCGGGAGCGTCATTGCACTGGATTCCAGCCATAACCCGCCGCATACCATAAGAACGCCGAAGGTCTCCTTTCGCGTTCCTCAGGAACGCCGCGGGACGTGACAAAACGTCCACATGTTACGCCTCGGGAGTGAGAACGCTCTGGACTCTCCTCAGCTCTTTCTGGGACAGTGGTGCGGCTGCCCCTCTGTGGGTCTTCCTTGGTCTCTTGTGTTCTGGGGGCCTCTGGATGTCTGGAGTTTTGATCTCCTCCACACCTGCTTCATGCCCTGGAGGACGGGGCTGTGGCCCCCCCACACCCTCTAGCAGATCATTACATGAAGGAACCTTTTTAAAAAAAAAACAAGCGCAAACATGCTCACAGGTGTACACACGGGTGATCACACCCACAAACTACACCCTTTTTGGCTCCTCCCTCAAAGCACACTGTGTTCTGTTGATCTTATGTGCTGCACGATAATGTTTAATATTTAGTATTTACTGTCATATTCCCATATATCATTGTGATGTTGTTTATTCTAGTACTCTTGTTCTCTTCTGCTTGCTTTCTTTTTTCTTTCTCAGCAGGTGATCCAGGTGATTGATATATGCTTTTTTTCTTTCTGCTCATTCTGTTGGTTTTTGTCTTTTGCCCTTCTCCCCCGTCCCTCTTCTCAGCTGTTTCTCTTTCCCTCTTTCTTTCTCCCCTTCTTTCCCCCAGTCAAGTCTGTCCCGTATTCAGTAAGTGAAAATAAAATAAACAATAAAAGGTGAATCAAATTGACCATTACGGCAAGGCTGGGATGGTCAATTTGGTAAAGTAAATCCTTTGGGCATCTTTCTTTGCCTTTAGACAACAATTCTGATGGCAAAAGAGCCAAACGGGACAGGCAAAAAAAAATTTAAAAAAATAAAAAATTCTTGTTTGATTTCCGCAAATGGTTTCATGCCACTCTGCCCAAATAAATCACCCACCCGCTTGATACCTGCCCTCACCCAAGCCTCCCACCTGAACGGTTTCTTACCAATTAATATTTTCTTATTATACCAGATAGAGGTTCTAGAGGTAAGATAGGGGCTAGCGCGGATAAATTGGTGAGCTCTAAACCAGGTCTCTTGTATAAAAGCCAATACTGGATCTTTAAACGGTACTGGTCTTCCCCTCTGAGTGAGGAAGGCCTCTAAAGATGAGGGAGCCACAAGACTTTCCTCAATCGCAACCCATGATGTCTTCTCCGTAGGGGAGTTAGTTATCTTAACTACCTGAGAGAGAGAGAAAGCATAATGATACCATTATCTTTTGCAGCATATAATTTGGACCGATTAAAGGATGGCTTTTTGCCTGCCCACACAAAACCCTCCACACATGTATTATAAAGCTTTAGCAAGTTATGTGGGACTGCTATAGGTAACATTTGGGGAAAGTACTGGAATTTAGGAGCAATAATCATCTTCACCAAGTTAATTCTGCCCAGAATGGACAGATTCGTTTTGGCCCAATTCTGCAAAAGCGGATGAATGTTTTGAGTTACTGGGGAGATATTTACTTGCATTATGTTATCTAAACCAGGGGTCAATTTAATCCCTAAGTAGGTCAAACCCTCGGGCATCCACTTGAACTGCCATGAGCTTCTAATGGCTGGAGGACACAGTTTAGAAATGGAAATAACTTCGGACTTGGACCAATTTATGGTGTAGCCAGAAATTGCAGAGAAAGAATCAATAATTGAGGAGATTGCAGGAACCACCTGTTCTGGGTTACTTGAAATCTATAAAATGTCATCCGCGTACAAAAAAGTTTTATGTTCTTCTTGACCCATATCCACCCCTCTGATCTGCTTACATTCACGTAGTGCAATAGCCAGAGGCTCCAAAAACAGGGCAAAAATGAGAGGTGATAAGGGTGAACCTTGTCTAGTGCCCCGACTTAACGAAAAGGAGGGTGACATTATCCCATTGGTAGTGACTGTAGCCATTGGATCTGTGTATACCACCTGCCTGAAAATGGGACGAAAACCCAATTTCTTCAACGTATATAACAGAAAGGGATACTCAACTTTATCGAAGGCCTTCTCTGCATCTAAGGAGAAGGCGACGACGGGATCTAAATTATTCCTGCTCTTCCAGAATATATGCAATATCCTACGTAAAGTATCTGCAGAACATCTGTTTTTCACAAAACCAACCTGATCCCTATGGACCAAGCAAGGAAGTACCTTCTCAAGCCTCAAAGCTAGTATCTTGGAGATAATCTTTTTGTCCACGTTGAGTAATGAAATTGGGCGGTAATTCCCACATTGCTGTGGGTCTTTCCCTTTTTTGTGTAATAACGTGATCACTGCCGATCGCATACTAAGTGTTAATCTCCCCTTTTGAAGTGCATCTTGATACACCGACAGTAGTCTTGGAGCTAATTCGTCTACAAACACCTTATAAAAATCTGAAGGAAATTACCTGGAGATTTGCCCAATCTAAGAGTACCAATTGCCTGCTTAACTTCAGCTAGTGTGACCTTACCTTCTAATACAGTTCTTTGGTCTTCGGACAGTTTGGGAATTTTAATAGAACAAAAGAAATCTGACAACCTCTGTACAGCTCCTGATAGAATTAAGTAAAAGCATCATTAATTTCTTTTTTACTGGTGGTCAACTCATCTAGATCGATCTCTAATCCCTAAATCTAACCAAGGAAGGAAAATGGCAGATTAGCCTGGGTAAAAGACCGAAAGTTGAGACACACAACGACGTGTGCTGCTGGCAAAGTTTCTGGGCTGCCTTTCCTCATAACAGCCATCCCTCAAGAGTCTCTCAATCTAAAGCAATGCATTATCAGGGACTGTAACATCTAGTCCTTTTAACTGAATTATATAGTTTTGCATGTGGCTCCTAGTTCCCATTTGTTTTTCCCACCTAGTTTCCATTTCACTGCTATTCTCGGTACTCCTCCATGCCGAGTGATTGGCAGGTTCATTAATTAGCTTTGGATATTTGTATGCACAGAGTCATGTCACTAAGGAAAAGTGTTACCCTTCCACCCCGACTGCTCTTAACTTTCTTCTGAGCAGACTGTGCTGATTACTGTCTGCCATGATGCCTTCGTGACTGATTGATTAATGGGATCCAAAGCATAGTTCATTTCCTGAAAGTGCTAGCCAAGAAAAAAGCTATATTTTTGTCGGAACATTTTTCCTGCCAGTTTGGAACAGGAGGCATGAAAGTTTTGCTTAATATGCTCATAAACTATTTCTTATGTATTCACTTTTATCTTAATATCACAATAATGGTCCTTAGTTTGTAATTCTACAGCTTTTCTATTTAAGATGAGTGTCTTGTCTCCTTGCTGATAAAGTGAGTGCACTGGAGGTGATATTGTGCAAAAGACGTAATTTTAGGATTTCCTTTAGTCTTCACGATGGGAAGTGGAAGAACAGAAGGGAGGTGGAGTGAAGTGACCGTGGAAAACAAACATATGCTCATTCGATTTGTTTCAGTACAATGCAAAGAACAAGTATTACTTCATAGGATAAAATCCCATCTTTTTGTTGAACAGTCTTTGTTTTTAATTTTTATTTTTATTTTTTGCTTTTGAATGTTCTTAACTGAGTGAAATGTCACTGTGCTCTGTGTAACCAGTGCTATACCCTTCATTGTTTCTGTCTTCCATCTGGTTTCCATCAAGGCTCCTGCTGGCACACCTGCAGCTCATCATTTGCAATATATCAAGCCCGGCTTGTGAAACCACCCCTCGCCACCTCAAGTGTCAGAAAACATTGTTGGGCCAACATAAGTTTAGCGTCTTGTGCTTACCTCCTTTTTTCCATCTTTCTGCTGTTTTTGCTACCTGCCAGCAGCTCTCTACTTCTTGGCCTACCAGTTTATCCACTTGCAAGCATCACTCACCTGCCAACTTCACTCTTTGCCACAATTCCCTCTGCCTCACCTCCAGCCCCCCTCACGGCCCTCCCAACCACTCGATCTTCATTACTATCCTCTAAAATATAGACCCTTTAAACCTACTCCTGTTTGTGCCCTGTGTTTGAGTTTGCTCGCTGTACTTAACAGTTTTTAACAAGTATCACCCATAGCAAATACTGACTAAATACTTTAAATTCTGAAGAAATGTGTTTGTGTGCTTGTTTTTTCTAAATATCACTTGGCAGAATACCCTAGACCCTTCCTTGAGAAAGAAAATGAGATAATGTTGTCCCACATCTCCTTGTGGCAGCAGTGTTTAAGGCAACAAACACATAGATATATGGACACCACTTTGATGGGAACACCTGTTCAGCTTCCATCAAGTCAAATATCTCATCATCCAATCCCTTGGCAGAAACTCAGTGCATTTAGGCATCTATACATGGAAAGATGAACTTCAAACTGAACATCAGAATAGAGAAGAAAGGTAATTTAAGTGACTTTGAATGCAGTATTATTTGAGTGGTATGGTGTATGACAGGCTGGTCTTAGTATTCTAGAAACTACCAATGTCCATGTACCATGTACTATCTCTAGTGTTTACAGAGAATAGTCAGAAAAAGATAACATATCCAGTGAGTGGTAGCTCTCTGGATGAAAGAGTCTTGTTGAAGTTGGTGATTAGAGGACAATGGTCAGACTTCTTAAAGCTGATATAAAGGCAGAAACTCAAATACTCATTACTACAAAAGTATAAGAAGAAGAGCATCTCTAAATGCAGAACATACCAAAACATGAAGCAGCTGTACGACATTATCTGAAGATCACATCAGGTACTATTCTTGTCAGCTAAGAACAGAAAACAGAGACTACAATTCACACATGGTCACCAAAGTTAAAAGAATATTGCAAAAAATGTCTGGTCTAATGAGTCTCGATTTCGGCTGTGATATTAAGACAGTATTAACCAACAGCACAGGTCCATCCTGCCTTGTATCAACAGTTAAAGCAGCTGCTGGTGTTGCATTTTTTTAGCAACCCATGAGAAGATGCATCCATCTTCTGATGACTGTTTCCAGCAGGATAACACACCATGTCACAAAGCTCAAATCATCTCAACCTGGTTTCTTGAACATGACAATGAATTCACTGTAATGTTGAGGTAACACCATGGATATTCAGCTAAAGATCCTGCAGCCGCTATGTGCTGCTGTCATGTCAATATGGGCCAAAATATCTGATAAATGTTTCCAGCACTTTCCGTGTGCCACAAAGAGTTCTGAAGGGGAAATGGGGTCTACCCTGGTACCAGCAAGGTGTACCTAATAAAGTGTCCAGTGAATGTAACTTTCTACACTTTGTTAAACTATTAGCTTTGTATTATTGTAGTAAGATCTTCCTGTGATGATGTTGCTGACTATCACTCCTTTGTAAGATGGGTTTTGAAAGACGATTTTAAAATGATCATAGTGAAGTTTGTACCATGCTCAGTTTGCATTAGTCATGCACTCATTTTGAGCTTTGTTGTATTGCCAGCCAGGATCATATTTTTTAGTTGTTGTTTTTTTTTGGCCTGTCCCATTTGGCTCTTTTGCCATCAGAATTGTTGTCTAAAGGGGAAGAAAGATGCCCAACGGATTTACTTTACCAAATGGACCATCCCAGCCTTGCCGTAATGGTCTATTTGATTCACCTTTTATTGTTTATTTTATTTTATTTCACTTGCTAAATACGGGACAGACTTGACTGGGGAAACGAAAGGGGAGGAAGAAAGAGGGAAAGAAAAACAGCGGGGAAGAGTGACGGGGATAAAGGGCAAAAAACAAAAAACAACAAAATAAGCAGACAAAAAATACATATATCAATCACCTGGATCACCTGTTGAGAAAGAAAAAAGAGAAAACAAGCAGAAGAAAAAAAAAGAGCAATAGAATAAACAACATCATGATGATCTATGGGACAGGTTGGAATATATCCCTGGGCTCTCTGTCCTGGTCGTTGTGTCCTTGGGCAAGACACTTCACCTACCGCCTACTGGTACAGCTGTGGCTACAACTGTAGCTTGCCTCCACCAGTGTGTGAATGCGAGAGTGAATGAATAGTGGCATTGTAAAGCGCTTTGGGTGCCTTGAAAAGCGCTATATAAATCCAAACCATTATTATTATTAAAGAGAAAACAAGGAGGAGCCCAGAGCAATTGATCTGATGTGGTGGCAGAGATTGTATCAAGTCTAATGTAATCTATAAGATAATTTCTATATTGGTTAGAATTAAGATTATTTTTATTTTTCCAGTTCATGAGGACTGTTTTCTTGGCTATGCATAGGGCAGTGAAAATCATATGGGCTATATTCTTTTCTGAAGTGACATTATCCAAGCTGCCCAACAAACACACTAAGGGGGAAGTTGGAATGTTACATTTCAGACACTTTAATAAGTCTTCACATATCTTGCGCCAAAACTTCTGAACTGGTGGACAGAACCAAAGAGCGTGGATATAATTGTCCGGTGAATTGGTTGGCAGTGTGAGCAGTTGTTGGTAGACGTAAAGCCCATCTTGAACATCTGATGACCTGTATAGTGCACTCTATGTAAGATTTTGTATTGAATTATCCCTCTCGAGGCAGGCGTTGCCGATTTGCAACAGTTAAAAACTAACAACCTGATTACCCCACATACATATTTTATGAGGTTTTTTTTACTCAGAAGTACCACTGCAGGACTTGGTTGTGCATTAGCAACAAAAAGTTTAATTTGAGCCTGAGAGGGTTAATTGAAGACTGGGATTTCTAATTAAATGAAAGGTTTTTAAGTATATCTGAGACCAGAAGTTTTGGTCTAAGTTAACTGATAAATCCGCTTCCCATTTTGCAATAGGAAGTGATATTGATTCATCTGTTTTAGAAAGCATTCTGTATATTTTGGATAGTAATTTGGGGGTTTTTTAGAGTAAGAAATTGTACCACACTTGGTGGTGTTTGTAGTTCAGCTTGACCGGGTTTAAATTTCCTTTTTACTATGGATTTAATTTGTTGATATTCTAAAAATCTTTTCTTGTTGATCCCATATTGTGTAACTAGTCTGTCAAATGGAATAAATTCTGTTCCTTCTAATATATGTTCTAAGTATTTGATTCCTTCACCACTCCAATCTGAAAAGTTTATCATATTATTGTTTTGTAATATGTCAGGGTTGTTCCAGATAGGTGTACGTTTGCATGGGATTAATGAAGACTCCGTCAATTTTAGAAACTCCCACCATGCTGTCAGAGAAGAGCTGATGCTGACTAGTGATGGTAAATTAGCTTGAGGGATATACAGGGCCTGGTTTTAGCAGGAGATTAATGTTTGCAGAATTCATATTTGATGGAAGTCTGGGTATCAAAAACCGGTTCTTGTTGAGAACCGGTTCCCACTGTTTCAATTCCTTGGAATTGTTTGCCATTTTTGCAATCGATTCCAGTTGCCCTGAATGATGTCACCACATTGCAGAGCATCATTTACCTGGCAGGAAACATGGCGCCTCAAACGCTCATAAGTTTGGTTATACTTTACGAGAACGGATGACAACAGGGCAACTTGCAATACTTGCAAAGTAGATATTTCATTTAAGGGAGGAAACACTACGAATATGCAAAAGCATTTGCTCACAAAACACGTGATGACCTTAAATGAATGTCGTGTTTTTAATTCCGCTCCGGAATCTCAACCCAGCAGCAGCGGTAACGTTTGCACGTCCTCTCCCGTTAATGCGGCAGGTAAATAATCAACTAACAGTGCATATTATGTTAGCGCGATCTGCCTTATTACAAAACCTGCCATTACTGTGCATTTAGGTGACCATGATGAGAGAGACAGACAGAGTCTGGCTCAGATGCTGGCAGTTCTCGCTGCAGTCTGCCGGTAGCGTCTCCTTTCAGGCCAGGATAGACGAATGTCACCGAGCAGTGACTAAGTTTGTGGTAAAAGGCTTGCACCCATTTGCCACAGCAGATGCCCCGATTTTCAGTAAGTGAATGTGTTTAATTGTAGGCAGGGACATTACTGGATATCCTTGTATAATTGCTGCAGAATAATTTATGTTATACTTTGTTATTGCTACAGAAGAATATTTATTTTATTATTTTACATTTACAATGTTTTTTCCTGGGGACCCTGTGACACCCCATTGAAGAGCCATAGGGTGGATCTCTTAAGATCTCACTGCTGGGTTTGCAAGGCCATGTTACTCCTAAATTTCTATCTTGTTCAAAGAGAAGATATAAAACAAAGTTCTAAGCTATTCGACTTCAGCGTTCTCTTTTTTTAAAAAGAATCGATAAAGAATCGAATCGTTAAACAGAATCGAAAATGAAATCGGAATCGTGAAAATCTTATCAATACCCATTCCTATCCAGGAGTGTCATTATAGTCTACATATAGAGTCCATTCTTTTTTAAAATATTTAATAAAGTCTTCATCTTTAAGTAGTGATATATTAAATCTCCAGTTTTTTCTTGGCGTAGTATTATTCTTGTTCATTAGTGTTAAAGATACAGGAGCATGATCGCTGACAGCTACAGTGGGGCAAAAAAGTATTTAGTCAGCCACCGATTGTGCAAGTTCCCCCACTTAAAATGATGACAGAGGTCAGTAATTTGCACCAGAGGTACACTTCAACTGTGAGAGACAGAATGTGAAAAAAAAATCCATGAATTCACATGGTAGGATTTGTAAAGAATTTATTCATAAATTAGGGTGGAAAATAAGTATTTGGTCACCTCAAACAAGGAAAATCTCTGGCTCTCACAGACCTGTAACGTCTTCTGTAAGAAGCTTTTCTGTCCCCCACTCGTTACCTGTATGAATGGCACCTGTTTGAACTCATCATCTGTATAAAAGACACCTGTCCACAGCCTCAAACAGTCAGACTCCAAACGCCGCCATGGCCAAGACCAAAGAGCTTTGGAAGGACACCAGGAAAAGTATTGTAGACCTGCACCAGACTGGGAAGAGTGAATCTACAATAGGCAAGCAGCTTGGTGTGAAAAAATCAACTGTGGGAGCAATCATCAGAAAATGGAAGACATACAAGACCACTGATAATCTCCCTCGATCTGGGGCTCCACGCAAGATCTCATCCCGTGGGGTCAAAATGATCATGAGAACGGTGAGCAAAGATCCCAGAACCACACGGGGGGACCTGGTGAATGACCTGCAGAGAGCTGGGACCAAAGTAACAAAGGTCACCATCAGTAACACACTACAACGGCAGGGAATCAAATCCCGCAGTGCCAGACGTGTTCCGCTGCTGAAGCCAGTGCATGTCCAGGCCCGTCTGAAGTTTGCCAGAGAGCACATGGATGATACAGCAGAGGATTGGGAGAATGTCATGTGGTCAGATGAAACCAAAGTAGAACTTTTTGGTATAAACTCAACTCGTCGTGTTTGGAGGAAGAAGAATACTGAGTTGCATCCCAAGAACACCATACCTACTGTGAAGCATGGGGGTGGAAACATCATGCTATGGGGCTGTTTTTCTGCCAAGGGGACAGGACGACTGATCCGTGTTAAGGACAGAATGAATGGGGCCATGTATCGTGAGATTTTGAGCCAAAACCTCCTTCCATCAGTGAGAACTTTGAAGATGAAACGAGGCTGGGTCTTCCAACATGACAATGATCCAAAACACACCGCCCGGGCAACAAAGGAGTGGCTCCGTAAGAAGCATTTGAAAGTCCTGGAGTGGCCTAGCCAGTCTCCAGACCTCAACCCCATAGAAAATCTGTGGCGGGAGTTGAAAGTCCGTGTTGCTCGGCAACAGCCCTAAAACATCACTGCTCTCGAGAAGATCTGCATGGAGGAATGGGCCAAAATACCAGCTACTGTGTGTGCAAACCTGGTAAAGACCTATAGTAAACGTTTGACCGCTGTTATTGCCAACAAAGGTTATGTTACAAAGTATTGAGTTGTATTTTTGTTATTGACCAAATACTTATTTTCCACCCTGATTTACGAATAAATTCTTTACAAATCCTACCATGTGGATTCATGGATTTTTTTTTCACATTCTGTCTCTCACAGTTGAAGTGTACCTCTGGTGCAAATTACTGACCTCTGTCATCATTTTAGGTGGGGGAACTTGCACAATCGGTGGCTGACTAAATACTTTTTTGCCCCACTGTATAGGGTGAATCTCAGTGTCTGAAATGTCGTTCAGCAGTGAGCTGCTGACCAAAAAATAATCCAGACAAGAGTAGGAGTGATGGACATGTGAGAAAAAAGTATATTCCTTACTGGTGGGGTGAAGGGAGCGCCATGAATCGCAAAGGCCGTAGTCGCTCATATACTGTTTGATTATATTTGTGGACTGCCAATTACGCTGAGTTCCCGCTGTATTGAGCCTATCCATGTCTTCATTTAGTCCAAGGTTGAGGTCGCCTCCAAGAACAAGTGTGCCATCTAAGTGTTCAGAGAGTGCACTGAAAAAACCGTGAAAGAATGATGGATCATCAACATTTGGACCATATACACTTACAATACATAGCTTTTTATCAAGTATAGATAGTTTAATGATTAAGAATCTGCCCTCTGGATCTATGACTGTATCGAGTACTGTGAAATTAATATTTTTATGTATTAAAATTGCTACTCCCCTTTGTCTAGAATTATAACAAGCTGAGAACACATTAGGAAACTCAGGTGTTTTAAGTTCATTCGAACCTCTAAGAGGTCTGTGGGTCTCTTGTAAAAGGACAACATCTGCTTGTAGTTTTTTGAGTTGGTTAAATATTTTTAACCTGTTTTCTCTGGAGCCAGCTCCATTTATATTCCTTGTAACAAACCTTAGTGTACCCATAGATGTCTGTGTATAACTAGGGGTGCACACTGTGTGCGATGCTTAGACAGGTGGAGAGAATACATCACTTGTTCGTAAATAAAGAGAAGGAGAGAGAGAAAAAATGTGTGGCAAGATGCTCCCTGAGTCTGACTATGTGTTTGCATATTTACTAATATGAGTATGCTTGGCTTAAGTGTGTGTATCCTATATGTCTGTGTGTGCTGTCTGACTGATGTAAATGTGCTGCCGTTGAGGGCATGATTTTGCGTTATCGTGCTGTGCGTATAATGTCGAAATAAAGGATGTTGTTTGTGGATGAGTCTGGAAGCAGGTGATTGAAGCAGTGAAAGAAAATAAAAAAGAAAGAAACCAAGGACAAGGGTGAGCAGCATAAAAACAAGAGGGGGAAAAAGAGGATCCAGGATCTCTTTTGGGAACTGGTCGTTCACGCTGAAGTCCGTTCCTTTTAATTCCCTGCCGCGGCTTTTCACCTGTTCCTTTTGTTTGAAGTGGCCGAATTTGGCCACAATAGGACGTGGTCTCCCGGTCGCAGCCAGCATGGGGCTGATGCGATGCACTCTATCAAAGGCGATGTTCTTCACCGTGTCCTCCGGTAGCTTCAGGTGAGTTTTGATTAAGCTTTTCACTGTCTTGTCCAGCAGCTTCTGGAATACCAGAAAATACAAGATTACCTTGCATGCCACGAGCTTGTAGATCAATAACTGTCTCTTTTATTTTTTTATTTTCTATATTTAGCTGGGTAACGTTGTCTTTGAGACATTTCACCAACTCCTTTAGCGTGGCATTTTCAGCAGCGAGCGTTTCCACCTGCTGCTGGCTGAACTCCAGGGATTCTCGCAAGGATTTAAATTCCCGGTGAAGAATCTCTACCAAGGACAGCCTTGCATCGAAACTGGACAATCGTTTGTCGATTGACTCCAGTATGTCAGCAATATCTTTGCCGGCTGGCAATGTTGTGCCGGGGGAATCTGCCGGGCGACATCTTTTTGACGACGGCGTCTCAGATTTGGCCGGGGAAGATGCACTCTGAGCCTTCTTCATTACGAGATCATGGAAGCACTAAATCAATGTCATCTTGGAGAGCCTCTAAACTCTCCCCGTTGTTCTCCAGGGTGTTGGAAATGATTTAGACAAATGTTGTTAGTTATAAGACAATTGATAAGTGTATTTGGTAATACTGAAGCTTAAAGGAATTTGTTTAATTCTAAGCTACCATTTGCTTTAATTTTCCGCCAAAATCTCCGGCGTCTGAAGTCAGTTACAACATGAGTCGCTTACCTTGTCTGTCACTTCTGTCACTTACCTTTTTTAGTATTATTTCAAACCCTTGTGTTAATAAGGTTTGACTTTGATCACAATCAAGTGTTTCATCAGAGTCACTCATGTTATTTGTTATAAACTGTTAGATTTGTATTGTTTATTGTCATTTATGCTTAGAAATATTTAACCATATATGCTTAGAGGTGTATAATCGATTGTGTAGTGATAGGATGTGGGATCTTTAGCAGTCTGCAAAGGCTTGGTGTGCATTCCAGAGTGTTCTGGCATTCAGACCCACATTCTGGGAGCATGGGAGAGGGCATACCTTCTCTTATTGTTTTATGGTAGGATAAACTGTCTATATCTGTTTTAGTCTAAGTGCCTTTTGTTTAGATGATCTGTTGGACTTCCAAACCAGCAGGGTTAGGGAAGTCGTTTATGGGGTCACACTCTGACCCCCCCCACACACACACACATACTTACACAACGCACAGGCAAGGTACCCTTTGTTTGTATGTAGACGTCATATGTTAATGAACCTATGTATATTCATGTAACCTCAATAAAAGAGCAGTGTTACGGGGGAGCGGACAAGAGCGACTGGGGTCGAGCAAAGGAACGGCGTTTGTCCAGTTCTCTCCCGTGCACGAGAAACATAACGAACTTTGCCTACTCGTGTCTTGCTTTGCTGTGTAATTAAATTATCTTGAACGTTCCAGCGAATAGGTTTAAGCTACAAACCTATCATAAACTTTTTTTCATATTTGAGATAAAACTGAAACAGCAGTTTGAAATTAAAAATTTAATAAATAAATAAATAAATAAATAATACAAATCTCAGATTTGCCAGATGGAGGAAATTTTAAAATATCCAACTAATATTAGTGAAACAGACTCTGTTCAGGTTGTTAGGCTTGACATAGAAGTGGCATAGCAGACATACCACTGAAACCTCCTATATAGAATTAATTAGTTATCTACACATTTAATTAACGATTTATTATTTGAAGCAACAAGTTATAAGTAATATCTGTAGCAGACTGTAACATTTAGAGTTGCTGTGACATCAAGGTTTTCAGTATGTATGTTGATATTAGCAGTCCCCACAACAGGCACAGGCAGTGTTGAGGAAATGGAAAATACCTGAATGTGGTTGGAAAGCATAATGACAGTCAGACTGCAGCTTAAGCCCCATCCTCTTGGTATAAAGAGCTTTCAAAAATGCACCTCCAGCCTGGCGTAGACAATGATAAGGAATCCATGCTTTCCACAGTCTCCCAACCAACGCAATACAAGTCCAGAAAGGCTCAAGTCCACATTGGCCTCCCTCAAAAAGTACAGTGGAAAAGAAATAAAGCATCTACATGGGAAAAATAAGCAGATTGTTTGCTTTTTCCATAACTTCCAAGAATTTAAAAATGAAATATGATGTCCTGTTTAGTCGGGGTTAAAGAAGTAAGTCCAAAATTTTCCCAGTGCACATAGCACTGAAGCACACACTGCACAACAGGGACTGATGAAATGAGACTGGGGACAGTTTCTACAATGAAGTCACCATCTGGTGAGTAACAGCCTCTGACAAACATTGCACTGGCAAGGTCAGGAGAGCCACGAGGGAACTCTGGTGTATAACATTGACTGTGCCGACCAGTTGAGCACTAGAAGGATCTTTGTGTATTTCACCCTCTCATGGGTTTCAGCCTAGACAGGTGGCAGCTAAAGCACATCTTTCAATAAATCTGCACCATCGCTATTTTCTGTGGTATATATATTCTGCTCTTCTCCTGTTAATGCAAAACTAGTGTGCTGTTTGCGGAACTTTTTTCATTTTTCAACCTAATGATGTATTATTTTGGTGTAAGTCAGCACACCAACAGTAAACCTTTAGATATGCATGAACTATTTCCGTTATGCTTTAATGGCATGTTCATTAGAGGCATGCCCTGTGTTCGAAACCCATATGAGGATCCTAATGACGGTGAACATGATGCCGTGAGCCTTCGCGCTTGTACCCTCCTGCTGTGATGAATGCCTCCTTGGTTTTGCCGTAAAGTGAGATGCTCAGCACCATCATTTTGCTTCATGTCTGACATTCCTCAGCTGCTGTTTTGTAGAACAGATTTCAGAAAAAGGCTGTTTGGCCCTTGATTTTCTGATTTCTCAGAAAATCCCCTGCCTGCCCTTTCACTGAACATAACTCCACATTAGCCACACTCATGTAAATGAAGCCTGGTTACATTATGAAATGCCAACACTGAATTTTGTTCATAATTTTTTTTGGTAAGGTTAACAACTTGCAGTTGAACAGAGACAAAGTTGACGAGGAATCGGTTTTCCCAAGGGTCCACATAAGAAGCTCGGACTGTTGTGTAGACCCGTTCCGATAAGCTGAATTCAATATTATTTTAAACGTTTTATAACCTTATTGGTTAGTAACATCAGTCCCTAAGGTTTATTTTTCATAAAAGACTGATGGAGCTCAGAGGGTTACTGACCAATCTCTAGATCTCTATGAATGAGGCTTTAGCAATAAATTTCACAACAACTGCCAACAACCACTTGAAACTAGTCAGGAAATACAAATTTTTCCCATTTTTCATCTACCCCCATGGGGCTGACCATGGGATAAACTGAAACATTAAGCATAGATAAGACACTAATATTAGACATTATTACTCTCCTGCACCAGAAAAAAAGAGTAATGGAAAGTGGGTTAAGAGCTAGCCGGTTAGTGATTACTGGTTGGAATTACAGCAGGTTCAGCCTCAGTCTCAAACCAAGGCAAACTTCAGGAATTACAATTTATTGTTTATTTTATTTTATTTCACTTGCTAAATACGGGACAGACTTGACTGGGGAAACGAAAGGGGAGGAAGAAAGAGGGAAAGAAAAACAGCGGGGAAGAGTGACGGGGATAAAGGGCAAAAAACAAAAAACAACAAAATAAGCAGACAAAAAATACATATATCAATCACCCGGATCACCTGTTGAGAAAGAAAAAAGAGAAAACAAGCAGAAGAAAAAAAAAGAGCAATAGAATAAACAACATCATGATGATCTATGGGACAGGTTGGAATATATCCCTGGGCTCTCTGTCCTGGTCGTTGTGTCCTTGGGCAAGACACTTCACCTACCGCCTACTGGTACAGCTGTGGCTACAACTGTAGCTTGCCTCCACCAGTGTGTGAATGCGAGAGTGAATGAATAGTGGCATTGTAAAGCGCTTTGGGTGCCTTGAAAAGCGCTATATAAATCCAATCCATTATTATTATTAAAGAGAAAACAAGGAGGAGCCCAGAGCAATTGATCTGATGTGGTGGCAGAGATTGTATCAAGTCTAATGTAATCTATAAAATAATTTCTATATTGGTTAGAATTAAGATTATTTTTATTTTTCCAGTTCGTGAGGACTGTTTTCTTGGCTATGCATAGGGCAGTGAAAATCATATGGGCTATATTCTTTTCTGAAGTGACATTATCTAAGCTGCCCAACAAACACACTAAGGGGGAAGTTGGAATGTTACATTTCAGACACTTTAATAAGTCTTCACATATCTTGCGCCAAAACTTCTGAACTGGTGGACAGAACCAAAGAGCGTGGATATAATTGTCCGGTGAATTGGTTGGCAGTGTGAGCAGTTGTTGGTAGACGTAAAGCCCATCTTGAACATCTGATGACCTGTATAGTGCACTCTATGTAAGATTTTGTATTGAATTATCCCTCTCGAGGCAGGCGTTGCCGATTTGCAACAGTTAAAAACTAACAACCTGATTACCCCACATACATATTTTATGAGGTTTTTTTTACTCAGAAGTACCACTGCAGGACTTGGTTGTGCATTAGCAACAAAAAGTTTAATTTGAGCCTGAGAGGGTTAATTGAAGACTGGGATTTCTAATTAAATGAAAGGTTTTTAAGTATATCTGAGACCAGAAGTTTTGGTCTAAGTTAACTGATAAATCCGCTTCCCATTTTGCAATAGGAAGTGATATTGATTCATCTGTTTTAGAAAGCATTCTGTATATTTTGGATAGTAATTTGGGGGTTTTTTAGAGTAAGAAATTGTACCACACTTGGTGGTGTTTGTAGTTCAGCTTGACCGGGTTTAAATTTCCTTTTTACTATGGATTTAATTTGTTGATATTCTAAAAATCTTTTCTTGTTGATCCCATATTGTGTAACTAGTCTGTCAAATGGAATAAATTCTGTTCCTTCTAATATATGTTCTAAGTATTTGATTCCTTCACCACTCCAATCTGAAAAGTTTATCGTATTATTGTTTTGTAATATGTCAGGGTTGTTCCAGATAGGTGTACGTTTGCATGGGATTAATGAAGACTCCGTCAATTTTAGAAACTCCCACCATGCTGTCAGAGAAGAGCTGATGCTGACTAGTGATGGTAAATTAGCTTGAGGGATATACAGGGCCTGGTTTTAGCAGGAGATTAATGTTTGCAGAATTCATATTTGATGGAAGTCTGGGTATCAAAAACCGGTTCTTGTTGAGAACCGGTTCCCACTGTTTCAATTCCTTGGAATTGTTTGCCATTTTTGCAATCGATTCCAGTTGCCCTGAATGATGTCACCACATTGCAGAGCATCATTTACCTGGCAGGAAACATGGCGCCTCAAACGCTCATTAGTTTGGTTATACTTTACGAGAACGGATGACAACAGGGCAACTTGCAATACTTGCAAAGTAGATATTTCATTTAAGGGAGGAAACACTACGAATATGCAAAAGCATTTGCTCACAAAACACGTGATGACCTTAAATGAATGTCGTGTTTTTAATTCCGCTCCGGAATCTCAACCCAGCAGCAGCGGTGGTAACGTTTGCACGTCCTCTCCCGTTAATGCGGCAGGTAAATAATCAACTAACAGTGCATATTATGTTAGCGCGATCTGCCTTATTACAAAACCTGCCATTACTGTGCATTTAGGTGACCATGATGAGAGAGACAGACAGAGTCTGGCTCAGATGCTGGCAGTTCTCGCTGCAGTCTGCCGGTAGCGTCTCCTTTCAGGCCAGGATAGACGAATGTCACCGAGCAGTGACTAAGTTTGTGGTAAAAGGCTTGCACCCATTTGCCACAGCAGATGCCCCGATTTTCAGTAAGTGAATGTGTTTAATTGTAGGCAGGGACATTACTGGATATCCTTGTATAATTGCTGCAGAATAATTTATGTTATACTTTGTTATTGCTACAGAAGAATATTTATTTTATTATTTTACATTTACATATTTTTTTTCCTGGGGACCCTGTGACACCCCATTGAAGAGCCGTAGGGTGGATCTCTTAAGATCTCACTGCTGGGTTTGCAAGGCCATGTTACTCCTAAATTTCTATCTTGTTCAAAGAGAAGATATAAAACAAAGTTCTAAGCTATTCGACTTCAGCGTTCTCTTTTTTTAAAAAGAATCGATAAAGAATCGAATCGTTAAACAGAATCGAAAATGAAATCGGAATCGTGAAAATCTTATCAATACCCATTCCTATCCAGGAGTGTCATTATAGTCTACATATAGAGTCCATTCTTTTTTAAAATATTTAATAAAGTCTTCATCTTTAAGTAGTGATATATTAAATCTCCAGTTTTTTCTTGGCGTAGTATTATTCTTGTTCATTAGTGTTAAAGATACAGGAGCATGATCGCTGACAGCTACAGTGGGGCAAAAAAGTATTTAGTCAGCCACCGATTGTGCAAGTTCCCCCACTTAAAATGATGACAGAGGTCAGTAATTTGCACCAGAGGTACACTTCAACTGTGAGAGACAGAATGTGAAGAAAAAAAATCCATGAATCCACATGGTAGGATTTGTAAAGAATTTATTCATAAATCAGGGTGGAAAATAAGTATTTGGTCACCTCAAACAAGGAAAATTTCTGGCTCTCACAGACCTGTAACGTCTTCTGTAAGAAGCTTTTCTGTCCCCCACTCGTTACCTGTATGAATGGCACCTGTTTGAACTCATCATCTGTATAAAAGACACCTGTCCACAGCCTCAAACAGTCAGACTCCAAACGCCGCCATGGCCAAGACCAAAGAGCTTTCGAAGGACACCAGGAAAAGTATTGTAGACCTGCACCAGACTGGGAAGAGTGAATCTACAATAGGCAAGCAGCTTGGTGTGAAAAAATCAACTGTGGGAGCAATCATCAGAAAATGGAAGACATACAAGACCACTGATAATCTCCCTCGATCTGGGGCTCCACGCAAGATCTCATCCCGTGGGGTCAAAATGATCATGAGAACAGTGAGCAAAGATCCCAGAACCACACGGGGGGACCTGGTGAATGAGCTGCAGAGAGCTGGGACCAAAGTAACAAAGGTCACCATCAGTAACACACTACAACGGCAGGGAATCAAATCCCGCAGTGCCAGACGTGTTCCGCTGCTGAAGCCAGTGCATGTCCAGGCCTGTCTGAAGTTTGCCAGAGAGCACATGGATGATACAGCAGAGGATTGGGAGAATGTCATGTGGTCAGATGAAACCAAAGTAGAACTTTTTGGTATAAACTCAACTCGTCGTGTTTGGAGGAAGAAGAATACTGAGTTGCATCCCAAGAACACCATACCTACTGTGAAGCATGGGGGTGGAAACATCATACTATGGGGCTGTTTTTCTGCCAAGGGGACAGGACGACTGATCCGTGTTAAGGACAGAATGAATGGGGCCATGTATCGTGAGATTTTGAGCCAAAACCTCCTTCCATCAGTGAGACCTTTGAAGATGAAACGAGGCTGGGTCTTCCAACATGACAATGATCCAAAACACACCGCCCGGGCAACAAAGGAGTGGCTCCGTAAGAAGCATTTGAAAGTCCTGGAGTGGCCTAGCCAGTCTCCAGACCTCAACCCCATAGAAAATCTGTGGCGGGAGTTGAAAGTCCGTGTTGCTCGGCGACAGCCCTAAAACATCACTGCTCTCGAGAAGATCTGCATGGAGGAATGGGCCAAAATACCAGCTACTGTGTGCAAACCTGGTAAAGACCTATAGTAAACGTTTGACCGCTGTTATTGCCAACAAAGGTTATGTTACAAAGTATTGAGTTGTATTTTTGTTATTGACCAAATACTTATTTTCCACCCTGATTTACGAATAAATTCTTTACAAATCCTACCATGTGAATTCATGGATTTTTTTTTCACATTCTGTCTCTCACAGTTGAAGTGTACCTCTGGTGCAAATTACTGACCTCTGTCATCATTTTAGGTGGGGGAACTTGCACAATCGGTGGCTGACTAAATACTTTTTTGCCCCACTGTATAGGATGAATCTCAGTGTCTGAAATGTCGTTCAGCAGTGAGCTGCTGACCAAAAAATAATCCAGACAAGAGTAGGAGTGATGGACATGTGAGAAAAAAGTATATTCCTTACTGGTGGGGTGAAGGGAGCGCCATGAATCGCAAAGGCCGTAGTCGCTCATATACTGTTTGATTATATTTGTGGACTGCCAATTACCGCTGTATTGAGCCTATCCATGTCTTCATTTAGTCCAAGGTTGAGGTCGCCTCCAAGAACAAGTGTGCCATCTAAGTGTTCAGAGAGTGCACTGAAAAAACCGTGAAAGAATGAGGGATCATCAACATTTGGACCATATACACTTACAATACATAGCTTTTTATCAAGTATAGATAGTTTAATGATTAAGAATCTGCCCTCTGGATCTATGACTGTATCGAGTACTGTGAAATTAATATTTTTATGTATTAAAATTGCTACTCCCCTTTGTCTAGAATTATAACAAGCTGAGAACACATTAGGAAACTCAGGTGTTTTAAGTTCATTCGAACCTCTAAGAGGTCTGTGGGTCTCTTGTAAAAGGATAACATCTGCTTGTAGTTTTTTGAGTTGGTTAAATATTTTTAACCTGTTTTCTCTGGAGCCAGCTCCATTTATATTCCTTGTAACAAACCTTAGTGTACCCATAGATGTCTGTGTATAACTAGGGGTGCACACTGTGTGCGATGCTTAGACAGGTGGAGAGAATACATCACTTGTTCGTAAATAAAGAGAAGGAGAGAGAGAAAAAATATGTGGCAAGATGCTCCCTGAGTCTAACTATGTGTTTGCATATTTACTAATATGAGTATGCTTGGCTTAAGTGTGTGTATCCTATATGTCTGTGTGTGCTGTCTGACTGATGTAAATGTGCTGCCGTTGAGGGCATGATTTTGCGTGATCGTGCTGTGCGTATAATGTCGAAATAAAGGATGTTGTTTGTGGATGAGTCTGGAAGCAGGTGATTGAAGCAGTGAAAGAAAATAAAAAAGAAAGAAACCAAGGACAAGGGTGAGCAGCATAAAAACAAGAGGGGGAAAAAGAGGATCCAGGATCTCTTTTGGGAACTGGTCGTTCACGCTGAAGTCCGTTCCTTTTAATTCCCTGCCGCGGCTTTTCACCTGTTCCTTTTGTTTGAAGTGGCCGAATTTGGCCACAATAGGACGTGGTCTCCCGGTCGCAGCCAGCATGGGGCTGATGCGATGCACTCTATCAAAGGCGATGTTCTTCACCGTGTCCTCCGGTAGCTTCAGGTGAGTTTTGATTAAGCTTTTCACTGTCTTGTCCAGCAGCTTCTGGAATACCAGAAAATACAAGATTACCTTGCATGCCACGAGCTTGTAGATCAATAACTGTCTCTTTTATTTTTTTATTTTCTATATTTAGCTGGGTAACATTGTCTTTGAGACATTTCACCAACTCCTTTAGCGTGGCATTTTCAGCAGCGAGCGTTTCCACCTGCTGCTGGCTGAACTCCAGGGATTCTCGCAAGGATTTAAATTCCCGGTGAAGAATCTCTACCAAGGATAGCCTTGCATCGAAACTGGACAATCGTTTGTCGATTGACTCCAGTATGTCAGCAATATCTTTGCCGGCTGGCAATGTTGTGCCGGGGGAATCTGCCGGGCGACATCTTTTTGACGACGGCGTCTCAGATTTGGCCGGGGAAGATGCACTCTGAGCCTTCTTCATTACGAGATCATGGAAGCACTGATCAATGTCATCTTGGAGAGCCTCTAAACTCTCCCCGTTGTTCTCCAGGGTGTTGGAGATGATTTAGACAAATGTTGTTAGTTATAAGACAATTGATAAGTGTATTTGGTAATACTGAAGCTTAAAGGAATTTGTTTAATTCTAAGCTACCATTTGCTTTAATTTTCCGCCAAAATCTCCGGCGTCTGAAGTCAGTTACAACATGAGTCGCTTACCTTGTCTGTCACTTCTGTCACTTACCTTTTTTAGTATTATTTCAAACCCTTGTGTTAATAAGGTTTGACTTTGATCACAATCAAGTGTTTCATCAGAGTCACTCATGTTATTTGTTATAAACTGTTAGATTTGTATTGTTTATTGTCATTTATGCTTAGAAATATTTAACCATATATGCTTAGAGGTGTATAATCGATTGTGTAGTGATAGGATGTGGGATCTTTAGCAGTCTGCAAAGGCTTGGTGTGCATTCCAGAGTGTTCTGGCATTCAGACCCACATTCTGGGAGCATGGGAGAGGGCATACCTTCTCTTATTGTTTTATGGTAGGATAAACTGTCTATATCTGTTTTAGTCTAAGTGCCTTTTGTTTAGATGATCTGTTGGACTTCCAAACCAGCAGGGTTAGGGAAGTCGTTTATGGGGTCACACTCTGACCCCCCACACACACACACACATACTTACACAACGCACAGGCAAGGTACCCTTTGTTTGTATGTAGACGTCATATGTTAATGAACCTATGTATATTCATGTAACCTCAATAAGCAGTGTTACGGGGGAGCGGACAAGAGCGACTGGGGTCAAGCAAAGGAACGGCGTTTGTCCAGTTCTCTCCCGTGCACGAGAAACATAACGAACTTTGCCTACTCGTGTCTTGCTTTGCTGTGTAATTAAATTATCTTGAACGTTCCAGCGAATAGGTTTAAGCTACAAACCTATCATAAACTTTTTTTCATATTTGAGATAAAACTGAAACAGCAGTTTGAAATTAAAAATTTAATAAATAAATAAATAAATAAATAAATAAATAAATAAATAAATAAATAAATAAATAATACAAATCTCAGATTTGCCAGATGGAGGAAATTTTAAAATATCCAACTAATATTAGTGAAACAGACTCTGTTCAGGTTGTTAGGCTTGACATAAAAGTGGCATAGCAGACATACCACTGAAACCTCCTATATAGAATTAATTAGTTATCTACACATTTAATTAACGATTTATTATTTGAAGCAACAAGTTATAAGTAATGTCTGTAGCAGACTGTAACATTTAGAGTTGCTGTGACATCAAGGTTTTCAGTATGTATGTTGATATTAGCAGTCCCCACAACAGGCACAGGCAGTGTTGAGGAAATGGAAAATACCTGAATGTGGTTGGAAAGCATAATGACAGTCAGACTGCAGCTTAAGCCCCATCCTCTTGGTATAAAGAGCTTTCAAAAATGCACCTCCAGCCTGGCGTAGACAATGATAAGGAATCCATGCTTTCCACAGTCTCCCAACCAACGCAATACAAGTCCAGAAAGGCTCAAGTCCACATTGGCCTCCCTCAAAAAGTACAGTGGAAAAGAAATAAAGCATCTACATGGGAAAAATAAGCAGATTGTTTGCTTTTTCCATAACTTCCAAGAATTTAAAAATGAAATATGATGTCCTGTTTAGTCGGGGTTAAAGAAGTAAGTCCAAAATTTTCCCAGTGCACATAGCACTGAAGCACACACTGCACAACAGGGACTGATGAAATGAGACTGGGGACAGTTTCTACAATGAAGTCACCATCTGGTGAGTAACAGCCTCTGACAAACATTGCACTGGCAAGGTCAGGAGAGCCACGAGGGAACTCTGGTGTATAACATTGACTGTGCCGACCAGTTGAGCACTAGAAGGATCTTTGTGTATTTCACCCTCTCATGGGTTTCAGCCTAGACAGGTGGCAGCTAAAGCACATCTTTCAATAAATCTGCACCATCGCTATTTTCTGTGGTATATATATTCTGCTCTTCTCCTGTTAATGCAAAACTAGTGTGCTGTTTGCGGAACTTTTTTCATTTTTCAACCTAATGATGTATTATTTTGGTGTAAGTCAGCACACCAACAGTAAACCTTTAGATATGCATGAACTATTTCCGTTATGCTTTAATGGCATGTTCATTAGAGGCATGCCCTGTGTTCGAAACCCATATGAGGATCCTAATGACGGTGAACATGATGCCGTGAGCCTTCGCGCTTGTACCCTCCTGCTGTGATGAATGCCTCCTTGGTTTTGCCGTAAAGTGAGATGCTCAGCACCATCATTTTGCTTCATGTCTGACATTCCTCAGCTGCTGTTTTGTAGAACAGATTTCAGAAAAAGGCTGTTTGGCCCTTGATTTTCTGATTTCTCAGAAAATCCCCTGCCTGCCCTTTCACTGAACATAACTCCACATTAGCCACACTCATGTAAATGAAGCCTGGTTACATTATGAAATGCCAACACTGAATTTTGTTCATAATTTTTTTTGGTAAGGTTAACAACTTGCAGTTGAACAGAGACAAAGTTGACGAGGAATCGGTTTTCCCAAGGGTCCACATAAGAAGCTCGGACTGTTGTGTAGACCCGTTCCGATAAGCTGAATTCAATATTATTTTAAACGTTTTATAACCTTATTGGTTAGTAACATCAGTCCCTAAGGTTTATTTTTCATAAAAGACTGATGGAGCTCAGAGGGTTACTGACCAATCTCTAGATCTCTATGAATGAGGCTTTAGCAATAAATTTCACAACAACTGCCAACAACCACTTGAAACTAGTCAGGAAATACAAATTTTTCCCATTTTTCATCTACCCCCATGGGGCTGACCATGGGATAAACTGAAACATTAAGCATAGATAAGACACTAATATTAGACATTATTACTCTCCTGCACCAGAAAAAAAGAGTAATGGAAAGTGGGTTAAGAGCTAGCCGGTTAGTGATTACTGGTTGGAATTACAGCAGGTTCAGCCTCAGTCTCAAACCAAGGCAAACTTCAGGAATTACTGGAAGCAGACAAGAGAGCAAGGATACCTGCAGCACAGAGCAAAGCTTTGTTTTTAACATGCAGAAGCCAACTTACCACAGTCTTACTGAGGATGGATACACAAGCCAGTCTTTAAATACTGCTCTACTGCTGGAGTATTCAGAATGTGCAATCATTGCCCTTGAGAGGGTGTGACAGCTGAAGCTTGGATAAAATAGAGGCAGGAAAACCCACAGGACTGCCTTGACCGTGACAGGAAGAATGAGGAGGAGGAAGAGGCTGGATGAGCAGGAAGTGGAGACCAACATGGTTGCTTGAACTGTTGTTAAAATAGAAATATTATATATAGTAATCTCTTAAATGTCTGTTAATTGTATTTACACTCAAAACTTCACACTTTAACTCAAACCTTTCTTTCCCTAACTTTTCTCTTGTGAACCAGTGACTCTCAGTTACTTCAGGACTTTCTACCCCCAGCACTCTTCGATTCCTTCTTTGGTGCAGATTTTCCTGTCATTACAGGCTGCTTACATCATCCCACAGTACAAAGGCCTGACACATCCGCTTAGATTCACAGTAAACGGATGATATATGTGAATGTATCTCTTTAAATATCGGCTAAAGTGGGAAATTAAATTCTGGATTAAGGATTTAGGCCTTTCTTCCTCCTCATTCATCCCTCATCTTCATCCTGTAATCTTTTGTTCCCTCCTTTTAAAGCCCAGACAGCTGAAACCATCCTGCTCCTAGGCTGCTTCTTACAACCTAAAATGAAGGAATCATTTGTCTGTTCAAACTGGAGCACAGAATATATATATTAAAAAATAGATAGATAGATAGATAGATAGATAGATAGATAGATAGATAGATAGATAGATAGATAGATAGATAGATAGATAGATAGATAGATATCGTCATAGATGATTAAAGTAAATGCTGTCATGCTTTTTCTATATGTTATAGAATCATGACCAGATGTCTTGGATGATTTCAACCTGTGTAAAAATGAAAATGAAAAGCCAATATCTAATAAAAGCAAATAAAATCACAGCACAGCAAATTCAGTGTACTCCCAATTCCAGATACATGGGGAGGGTTGTGTCAGGAAGGGCAACCAAACGTGCGGATCATTAGGAAATATTTCTGTACCAGATCAGGAGGTGACAGTTGGGACTCTAATTGGTAAAGGGAGAGATTTAGCCAATATGAAAGCAAAAAGGACGGTAGCTATATTGTGTGTGCAGGAAATCTGTGTCAAAGTCCTGCTGGTTAAGACAACCTCTGACTTATTTATTAAAGTCTGGTGCTGATACTCTGTACTTGTGAGACTTGCTTAGGAGACAAAGTCAAAAGAGTTAGAACAAAGACACTTTGACACTGTCAGAGAAAAAATAAAATACTAGCAGGAAATTGAATTTTTAATGGTTTGCGTTGCATTCCTACAGTTGCTGTGTGTCTGTTTTGTTAAATACACAAATGATCACTTTTCATCCTGACATTTCTTGTCTAGTTAGGAATTAAAAAAGCATATCTATGACAACTAAAAGTACACATTGTTATTGTTTATGAGAAAAATGTTTTGTAGGTCAGATTTAAAGCCGTTGTCTCTCACTGAGCCCTGAAGGTTTGATGACATACTGCCACATCAGTCAAGAAGCTTGAGCTCAAACTGTTTGATGCTTTGGCTTTTATGTCAAAATCTGGGCAGGCCTGACAGCTGGTGATGGAAACTTCAGGAGATGATGCATCGAGCGATGGGGACAGGATGGCAAGATTTTGAAAGAAAGCTGAGACTGGGACAGACCAAAGGTAGTGAAGAAAAAAGGGATAAATAGCACGCACACACACAAACTGCTTCTGTAGTTTACATATATGCACATTCACAATTTAAACCATCCTCAGGGATTTGTTCTCATTAAGAAAACCAGCAGTGTTCGATGCAGTTGCCTTGTAGCATGACCAGACATGATTGTCCCACTGGACTTGTGCCGCACCCGTGTCAAGCTGAACCTCAACTAGGCCTGCTTGAAAAAGCAGAAAAAATCCTTGGGTTAGGAAGATATCACGGTTTAGATTCATATTCTTTCGACTGAGGTATTTTTTTATTAACCATAAGGCCTGTCTTTCCTCCTCTCTCTGGGAATCGCACTCCGATTTATCGATTAAAATCGATTCTGGCTTCGATAATGTGATATCGATTCATTAAAATCCTGAATCGATTTTTAAATATAAATTTATTTTGCCCGAAATGCCAGAATCTCTGGTGAAACCTCATAAACTTCGACAACCACCCAAACAGCTAAAACAGTAAATGAGAGCAGGTACACAGATTCTACACAAAGACGCAAACACAAAGCGCGGACCCGTGGATCAGAATCAGTGAGATGTCACCTTTCTCACCCGACGGCACGGTCGGGGCTGAAAGCCGACAGCTCGCTGATTCTGATGTTTCGGCGGGATGTTTCCGCGCTTTGTGTTTACGTCTTTTGCGCTGATTCTAGAGCTGTTAGTTTGATCTCTCTCCAAACAATACTGACTGAACCAGCAGTTCACAAAAACATCGTCATGAATTCACTCTGACTTTTGCTGTTTTGCTTCCACCACAATAGAATCACACTTCATGCACAGCTCTCTCTCTCTCTCTCTCTCTCTCTCTCTCTCTCTCTCTAACAGTTTCCCGTCTGAAAATCTGTTTTCTTCATTATTCGCTTGCTTGTTACGCACAAGTCTACCGTTGTTTACAGCGCGGTCGGCCGACGTTTTTTTTTCCCTTTTACTTACTTCCGAAAAGAAAACCTAATTTCTGCTGTTCAATACTGAACAAATTTAAACTTTTTAAAATGATGCAAAATGCAAAACGTTAGCCGTGTCTCTAATAAAACTGCTGTAACTTCAGAGGTAATGTTCATATGTTGATTAATGGTTTTCTTTCGTTTTTGATGTACTGCAGAATATTTTTATAAAACCCAGGCCAGGAAAATCACCTTCATGTTTTTCTGTGTTTTATCTTCAGCTACTTTGGCACAAAGGCCTCTGCTGTGAAGCTCACACCTTTGATAAAGTCTGGAAAGTGTCAGCTTCCTTTTTATAGATACAAAAATATGTAAATGTACTGATCTGAATTATAATATTTCTGACTGTCTGAGGCAAAATTTCCCAGATTCAAATCGAATCGAATCGAATCGTGGATCGAATCGATTCGGGACCTTGTGAATCGGAATCGAATCAATTCTAGAAATCAGTGACGATACCCAGCCCTATAAAGAAGTCCCCTAAACAGAGATCTGCTCTGAGTCTCTCTGTTCACTCTCTATTCAAAGACATTCAAGCATTATAAATTATTCTGTACAGGAATAGTAATTAGATGTTTTTTCTTGAAAAGGCAACCTATAATCTTTGACACACACAATGTGGAGGACATTACACTGACTTATAGTCTCTTTTATTATTATAGTATATTTAGTTGTTGTTTCTGTGTCACATTCCTAAAGCCTTCACCAAGTTTTCTGGCATTCCGGCTAATCTTTCTGGGTTTGATGCTCATTCACCGAATGATTTGTGAACATCCACACAGGAAAACCAGAAGCAGCTTTCTTTTGGAGGAAGTGAACAGTGCCATATTGAAATATCTGACAAAAGATATGCAACAAAAATCAATTCATCTGCATGAGAAGCTTTTTGTTTGAAAAAGAGAACATTTTCATTATAACACAGTATGTGTATGTGTGGGTGTCAGGGTAAAAGATAAAGTAACAAAAAGAATAGCCTCTGGGTATTAAAGTGAAAAAAGCAACCCCACACTTGCACAGCATACACACTGATATGTTAACACACACACACAGTGAACTTCGCACAGGTCAGTGTCACTGAAGTTCAAAACCACCAGTGAATAACTGAGGAACCGACAAAGCTCCAATGTGATGTAAAACACATTAATGTGTGAGTATGACGTGAACGCAGGCAGAGTGGAAGACTATTAAATTCGCATTATTGCCTCATAAAGTTTATTTGCAAAGATGTTGCTAATGATTGCAAGTAAGAGTTTCATACAGACTTTTTTAAAGCCTGAAAGCTAACCCACCTGAGCCTGAATAAAACCCACTCTTTGATGCTGAAATGCACTCAGTATCCCTTGCTGACAAGACATTGATTTGGAGCTTTGTTATTGGTGTCATTTAGATGATTTTGAATGAAATCAAAACGTTGGCAGCTAGACAGTGTAGTGGCAAGACTACACACCTTTAGAAAGGGAGTTGTAAGTTTGATTCCCACCCAGTATACAGTAAGGGTCCTGGTTAGAACCCCCATGCTAAAACCAAGCCCTGGAATGGCGCGGCTACGTCCACCGCTTGGACTCAAGCATTTTACTACATGTTGTACTCTGTATGATTGTGTGACAAATATAGGTTTGTTGTTTGTTTGGACGATTTTGAATGAAATCATCTCAAAGATAATAATGCCTGCTGTGAGGCACTTCTTCTTCTTCTTCTTCTTAAGTCCCTTGCCGAATGGTGTTGACAAACATGGTCCTCCAAAAATGCCGTTTCTTCATCCAGTCTTTCATTCCAGCAGTGATGGTTTCGCTCCTTCTGCCTCTGTTTCTTTTCACTTTCATTTTTCCTAATGTAACATCATATTCCAATCCTCCTCTTCTCTAAAGAATCTTATCTCTGATGTTCTTATACACTGATCTTTTGTTGTTTGCTCTTTTTTGTATATCAAAGTTTTTTAAAACATTCCTTAGTCTTTTGGTGTATGATTGCCATCATCTTCATGATGAACCACATCTCTGCTGCATTAATGCTGTTGTTCATTTTCCAATCTCAATATGTGAGGATAGGTGTAATGTGTCTGTAAGTTAAAGGAAAATCTTTGCTGGATCAGAGAAAGCTTTGTTTGCCATTGCAATCCAAATCTTGATTTTATGCAATGTTGCTGTGAGATATAGCCCAGCTAAAAAGTCTGCGCTCTAGTTTTAGTGAGTGAAATTCTAGTATTTTTTCTTGTATGCTTGTTTGCACTAGTTGCCATGTATTTTTTTCTTTTCTTTTAAATGTTCCTGCACAACAATCATACCTAAAGCAATATGAAAGCTTAAAGGAACAAATGTTCATCTGCACATACTCTGATTCCGTCTCAGATGAACACACAGTTGCTCTTTGCAGCCACCTGATGTATTGCTGCTGCACACATATAATAATAGTTGCAGCATCTAAGTGGAAAGGAAAATACTTCTCTGAGTAATGTCTTAGTCTGACACAGTCATCCATCATAATCATGCACAATCAGATAATCAACATCTGGAATGAGATGGACATGAGTGCAAGTTGACCGTTTCCTCTGGGTTTTAAGATGTCTAATCAAAAAGTTTTTCATAAAAAGTCAAGTTCAGCTTGCACAATTGCTCCCTCTGCAAGCTGCTTTGCAACCCACTTCCACTTTAACCCTTAATGTTCTAACATTCATTGTTGTGACTGTCTTCGATCCCTGCCCAGTACTTGCTGCTCTCTCTGCTTTCCTCACTAAAGGGTGAGCTGGTCCCAGAAAAGACTAAAGATAGTAGTAAAAAGAGAGAAAAAAGAAATCTCTTTTGATTAAAGATGCTGACTGAAGTAATAATAAAAAAATACGGTCAGTTGTTCTTTATACAACACAAGCAGAGAGGGCAGGTAAATTGATTTAAAAAGGCAGCCTGGGAAGCATTTCTCACATTCACTGAAAGTATCAGTAAATCTGATATTTATGTAGAGATCAACTGTGAGCATAACTGGGGAAAAAATACTCAGGGGCTTCAAAATCAGTCGCCAAGACAGGAAATATTCGGAGGCTAGATGAAAGAACTAGAGTGGAATACTGAAGTTGTGAAATGCTTTTGAATTCCCAAATCTCATCCTTTACAGCATGAGCTGGTGCAAAGGTAGAGTTAAGTAAATAAGAACAGCGATAAAATGAAGAGGGTCAGGTCTGTTCAAAAGCATCTAACAAAGAAAGCTAAGAAATGGCAGTAAAACCAATATGTCTGGGTACACAGCAAAAAGGATCTTGCAGATGTAGTCACAGAGGCGAGAAGTGAGACAAAGCACTCTGTTTGGTAAAGATGAATGACAAGAACAGATGACTTGATTAATGTTGAGCTCAGAATGAATTACCTCGCTCCCAGGATGATGTGCATGCGTTTAATCATTTTCACCAAAATGTAAGTTGGTGAGATTTTAAAATGGCCAGATAGAGCTGGTGGAGAAAACTTTAACAACAAAAAGAAAAGACGGGGCAGTAATGAGAAGTGTTTTGCACTCTGATTAATGACTCCCATCAGGTCCCTCTGTTAAAATATTCTTATTCAGTGGTGATGCAGTTGGAAGGCAAAAGATTTGGGAGTGGCTGATCTCCACGTGTACATATGCTAATTATTTCAACAGGAACAAACTGTTGACTGTCAACATGAGACTAAGGGAAACTAATGAAGGGCTAAAAACCCCAAACTAATTTCATACCATCCAAAAAAACATTTGTTGACATGGGGAATAGATCTCTGATGCCCTTATGTTTAAAATCTGCATATTAATCTTCTCTGTATTTGTTTCACTGATAGACCCAACTTCAAATGGCCTTTTGTTTATAACCTGAAAAATTGCATTTTCTATCATCAGGACTGGTAAATTTGGATTTGCATGGAAGAAATATTTCAAGTTAGTACTCCAAAATTAATTCAATTTCTGAAAAAAAAGTTTAAAAAATCAATAGAAGTCAAAGGACTAAAAAGCTGAAATATGGATCAATTACAGTCTTTGCCTTCTACAGTAATGGTCGATTCAAGCTCTAAAGAAGTCCAGGAACAATGAATGAAATTAGCACAGTAAAGCAGTTTAAACGCATGAGTCCATTAAGTGTAAAATGTGTGCTCAAGCAGAAGCAGTTTTTAAAAAGGGTTTTTTGTTAGCTACAAATTTTAAAAAAGGAATGGAGGTGAAGTTTACCTGATAGGTCAGATGAAGTATTAGCAAACAAAATGCTGCAAGCTAATATGATGAAGGTCTTCCCATGAAAAAATAACTGATCTCTTCAGGATCATCCCCTCATACAGCGCCTACTTTGAGAGCTTCTGCCATTATAAAAAGTCCATTTGTACTTGTGCATCTGTGATGTGCTTTTGTGTTACTTTTGTGTATTAGTGTTGAAACATGTATTCAGTTAGCCTCCTCTGTGTATGTCACCAAGTTGAGAAGATGGTATAAGAAGTTGTATGCTAGTTTGAACTGTCAATTTGTCAACCGTGCCATGTTGGAGTGAGGACCCAAATGCAAAGACAGAGAGGCAGGGTTAAGCCTATGAGCCTATGCTAAACAAGGCGCTTGCAAAACACAGAACCTCTAAAATTAACCGAAACATAACAAGGCAAGATATGAAGACTTAATATCTTCACACGGGGACTTTTTTTTACAGACTGTTTTCATTACTAGCTAAAGATCAGAGTTCCAAAAGTCAGGAAATTATTATTCCCCTTCACTGTCACCTTTTGCCTCCCCGCAGTCTTTGTTTTCCCCGCTAAGAAGTGTTAAAGTGACCTTTAAAGATATTGTTGAATTTTTAAACTCACTCGATCAGTCGTGTCTCTGATGATAGATCCGTTGGCCTTGCAGCTCCGACTGCTGCATCCATATTCATGCAGCTTGTTTCGGTTCTCAATCATCTGGCACTTACTCACACACACAAACACAATCGCTGGGCTCAAAAACAGCCTAAACCAAGAAGGCTCCATTGTTTTGGCTCATTCATTTTTCCGCCTCCTGCTCTGTCTTGCCACCCTCTATCCCTCTTTTCTCAGACAGGATGAGGTTGCCCTTTCCTTTTTGTCCAGCTGGGGAATGCTAATGGCAATGCAACGAGGCCAAGAAAATTAACCAGTAAACACACACACACACACATACTATGGCGTAAGCAAAACTCAAACATGTTGTGCGTCAATGGACAACAGGAAATACACACTTGCAGGCTGAAGCCCATGTATAAAAGGAAACAATTGGTAGTGTCTAGCTTTTGTTTCTGCAATTCTGAACTTCAGTCCAGGACAGTAAAATAGAAGCGAGAGGTAGAGACAGAAATGTGAAGAAACAGATAGACTTTGCTAGTGCTAACTGCATGCACAATGAACGCTAATTTGATTTGTACAGGTTAGCTCATGACGGAACATGCAACACCATCTGCTGCACATGTAGCTCCACAGCCTCCCTCAAATCAGTACACTGTAAACTGACTGTCCACCAATCAAGTAAATTCCATTTGACCAGATTCCATTAAATGTAACATTTTACACTATGTAAGTAAATTACATGAAAAGATATACATGTAATTAATTAAAGTCAGCATTTTGGGTTAATTTCTAATAACCTTCACTTTTAAGGGTAGCAGTTGAAAACTAACCTGGGTAAAATACAAGCATGTTCAGCTGAACAACTCAACTGCACAGAAAATCTCCCTAGGTGTTCCCATAATTGTTAAACTTAGCCGATTAATGATTTATAACAAATGCATCTCAGTGGTCTTTATGGTGATCTGAAAAAATCACTAAAGGCCAAGTGAGAGAGGGATCCCCCACCGAGTAATAGCAGATCTAAAGGGCTCTGGGGTGAGTCTTTGATCACCTTCCCTTGAACCCACAAAATGCTGTTTTTCACAGTTTTAACGTTGGGGGGAAAAATTAACTTTTAGATTATAATAAGCTGCAAAAGTAGATGGTATTCTCTGTGTTAAGAAGCAGACAATAAATCATGTTTTCATTATCCTAAAATATTATCTTATATTCTTAATTATCTTAAAATCTAATCTGAAAGAATAAAGTTCAAATATAGCAATCATCAAAACAAGTGTTACAAAGCTATAAAACAAACTAAAAGGAAATGATAAAAACAGATCATATATTAATTTAAATAGCCCATGCAAAACTCAAGTGCAACATCAGAATAGGGATAAAAAAATAAGATACACTGAGAATCCATGGTTACAAATAATTAAAAATGAACATAAAATTCTAAAAGCTAAAAAAATAACATGGTATTAAGCTGAGAATGTTAAAACATTTTAAAAGAAAACCTGCTAAGATGTATAAAAAACCCTGATGTATGTAAATAAATCTTTGGCAGTGAATTCAAAGCACACGGAGACAAACCAAGCTGGCGTTACTCAGGCAGGCCCTCAGGCAGGCTGTGCACTGGTTGGGAACAACAATTTGAATATGTGTATATATATATATATATATATATATATATATATATATATATATATACATATATATATATATATATATATATATATATATATATATATATACAAAATACACACCTGTATGTGTGTATTTGTAAAATACACACCTGTATGTGTGTATTTTGTATGCAGAGGAATTCATCACAAAACTACATTTACTTCTGACACAGATCCTCACCAAGAGTTTAGGATGTGAAGAAATTGCACATTATCTTATGTCCCTTGAGACCTCCAACCATCTCCAGAACCACAAACTTCACTTGGGTCTTTTCAGGAACACCGCTTGCAGGTTTTCCAGTATAAACCTGCATAAGTTTTCCTGGCATCACATGCTGTACATATCTTTATGCTGTGTTTAGACTAGAGATGGCACAATACCACTTTTTTATGTCCGATACCGATATCATAAATTTGGATATCTGCCGATACCGAAATGAATCCGATATAAAGTGTTTTTTAATCAATAAAACTGTTTTTTTAATATCTTGCTGCATTTTGTATAAGTTCATACTCAAGTTCAAATAACAACAACACTAAAGCTATTCTGTTATACCTGTATGTAAAAAATACACTGCACCCAAAATATTTCATAGTTCAGCAACACTGATCAATCTAATAAACTTAAACCTGCTCCATCCTGCCTATTCTGGTATTTTAAAGAGTCCTTAGCAGAAATATTAAACAACCTAACTAATAGGGTTGCAAGCTTCCAGCAAAAAAAAAAAAAAAATAGGGAACCACACCCCACCCTCCACCTCATGATGCTTAATCAACGTAATCAACTTTAATTTGATGCAGCGTGAAAAAAATGCACAGAAATGAATTTTTTTTCAAGAATAATTAAATAGATTCAACATCTTTCTTCAACAGAATTGCAGACTGCACAGATGGTATCTTCCCAAAGGAAAAAGTACTATAGCTTACTAGGGTATATTAGACTTAACAGTTACTATATACAGTAATTGACTTCTATACATTTTACACCAGATTAAAACTTTGGGTGTAAGATTCAGATAATTATTTATTAAAAGCTAGACATTTTAAATGAGATTAAGAAAGAAAACTATGTCTTTGTGCCCCCTTTTCCCTGTTAATGCCCTATCGGCCCTCCTGGCTAAACTTTGCTAGATCCGCCCCTGCACAGTTACCAGCCGTCAGCTACGTAGAAAAAGATCCTGGTGTAGAAAGTGATATTAAATAAATTCTAACAACAGCTTATCAAGCTTAAACGTGCTGCTATTGTTCAGCCGCTGGTTTCCTCTTTCTGGCTTGAAGTGAGCGATAAACAAACAAGAGAGACGGACTCGCAACAGAAAAGCCGATCAGCTGATCATTGATCAGTTTCATGATTGAAGTGGCAGCAGGAGAGAGGGAGAGAGAGGCAGCCGCTCCATATATCGGTTGTTAAGCTTAACGCGGGAATGCTTTACAAACATTCAGAGATGAACTTACACACTTGCTTTACTTCTCTCTGGGAAAACTTCCTCGGAGATGAAATGCTGGTTTGGTAGCGAGGCTCCAAAAACACACAGCCGCTCTATCACGTGAGCACACTGCTCCGACGTGCTACGGTTATGAGCCGAGTTACGCCGTTTCACAAGTTTTGTGAGGTGCTTTTTTGATATTTAATGGATGGATTACATTTTTTTTATTTCTCGACCGATATCCGATCCAGTAATTTACGTCAGTATCAGACCGATACCGATACGTAATATCTCTAATTTAGACTGCTTGTTTGCTTGGCATATACTGTTCAGAAAGGAAGTATCCCCTAAAACCGATCAGATGCTCATCAACTGTGATGTTTGAACATGGGTTATAGATGAGTTGCTAGCACTCCACACACTTGTCCCAAACCTCTCTGATCTATGCCAGTTTGTCTTGTGGATGACAACCTAGTCTATCACGGCTGTCAAAGCAAATCAGCCGTAACAACATGTAAAACTTCTGCACTGACATTGTGGACCAAAAAATTGTCCATCTAAATTCTGCATCCCATAAACTGTTGGTAGATTCATTTCTAAATCTATACACACCACTCAAAATCAAGACTTGTGTGTGCTTTGATGTCTTTCTGGGTTATCTCTTTGCTATTGCCTTTGTAGGTACGTTTCCCTTCCAGGTTAGTCCAGGTTCTTTACATTTTGCTGTCAACAAAATTGATGTGAAGCTTTCTTCTGCCAACTCGATAGCCTTCATCCAGCTGTTCTACGATGCTAAGCCTGTCAATAAGGTTGCTATTCTCCAAGTGGCTACTTTTCTGTTAAGTATTTTAAGTTTGGGAATTCACTGTGGTCCACAAGGCTTTGATACCAGGACTTTGAAGCAGACATGGAAAGCACACCCCGCATTCAGTTAGTCAAACGTGTTTTTCATACAGCTTGACTGAGAAGGTCCATGTATATGTTCCACCAAAATCCATTGACTGCTGCTGAATGTTTCATTCTTGATAGTTGGGTCCATGCTTTTTAATTCTCTTTTTCTTCGACCAATGTAAACGTAAATGTTGCTGTAAATAAACAACTGAATGTAACTTTAAACTTGTTTGTATTGTATTGTTTCAACAGCACTCAAAGTTGCCATCCTGAGTCAAGAGCTAGCTAACAAGAGATGACTGTTGTTCAAGACAAGAGTGCCTGTGCTGTGACTATATGTGAATGATGTGAATTGCGAATTGAGAAGTGTCAACACAGGAGTTATTCGCGTGCACGAGAGGCTCTGCTGCTGAGCAAAGGTTTCCATAGTGGTTGCCAGGGAACCGAAGATGTGACATCACCAAGACTATACAAATGTTGAATGAAAGACAAAAATCTATGCAAATTAACCGAATTTATTTGGCATGTTCCTTTGAAGTATGTCAGTGATTTTCACTTTTCAGCAACAACTGGCACAATCACAATCCCACAAGCTCTCGTTATTGTTTAGATTAATATCCCTGTCCACCAGGAAACTACTGAGGCCAGGTACAATTACACAGAGTTAGAGGAAGTATGAGTGTGGGAGTATCTTGCTGCAACACTGAATCACATCACTCAACCCAGGGGTTTAATTATTTTGCTGTAGTCATCTGTCTGAGACATTCTCCAAAATGATTGCTCGAACAGCACACAGCTCACACATTCTTACATATACACTTATACGTTTAAGTGCACGTGTTTTACTCATCAGTTGTCTTAGACATATTGCATATTTTAATTAACAGTGGGCGTACAAAAAACATATGCTTGATTGTTATTCTAGTACTCATGGAGTTTCCTTGTCTTTGTCAAATGAACAAAGCAAAAACACAAAGTGTTTGGGGTTTTTTTTAATGTAATTTTGTTTAGTTTGTTCAGTGGCAGAAACAAATTTCCATACTAATCAGTGCCTTATGTTCATGTAGTGCTGTTTGACTTTTCATATTTGTAAAAGCAGATGTTTTAGCAACATGTCACTCATTGAGCCTGGATTCTGCTTTTATAATGGATTTTGTTCAGTTTCTCTACAGTTGAGTCGTTATTTATAGGTCATGGTGTTGTTCCCCTTTTTGTTGTCGAAACTTTTTCGTCAATTTGAGCCACAGTAGCTCATCTGTTGGATGGAACAACAAGGGCCATTGCTCCACCCTGTCACTGGTTCACCACTCTTCAATCCTTGGACCACTCTTGACAGACCGGGAACAAGAGCTGCAATTCAGCCCTTGTCAAACTCGCTCAAATCGTTACGTTAGCCCATTTGTCCTGTTTCTAACACATCAACCTTGAAGACAAAATGTTCACTTGCTCCCTAATATATCCCAACCACTAATAATTGCCATGATAAAGAGAGATAATCAGTGTTATTCACTTTACCTGTCAGTGTTCATAATGTTATGCGTGAGCGGTCTACGTCTGCCCGTGTCTTCTAAACTTTTCATGACAATGCTACAGGCCTACCCTGTCTAGCCTCAAACTAAATAAGGGAAGTGATAACTAGTATTTTCTATTGAATATTCAATGCAGATATCTGCTACATTAGTGGTTTAACATTAAATATCACAGCAATATAGGGATCATCAAGTTCATATGAAAAATCCAGTCTTTTTGTAGGTTTAATCAACCACACTAAATGATTTTAATCAAGTCACATCTCAAAAGCAGCCAGTCTGGGTGCATAAACACTTTACTTGAATTTGTTTCCAACCTCTAACCAGTTTTCCCATTTCAGTAGGAAGCCAGCATTGACTAATTCAGCCAGAACAGAGTTAGTCAAGTATATTTGCTCACATTCTTTAACAGTGATACCGAAAATACGAGAAATTCATGTGCTTCAATGATGTAATGTGACTGTGGCTGAGAAGGAAAAATGGGAAATCCCATAAAAGCCGAGCTATCTTTTTACTCTCCTCCTCTCTCTCATTTGAAGAAATCGTGCTGCAGCTGCAACTCCGAGGTGAGCACCAAAGACTGCAAAGCTGCCAGCTCTCAGTCAGCTCCCTCTGATTGTGCAAAGCCAACCGACTGAAAGCCCGTTTCCCAGCCCTCCACTGATCAATAGCTCATATACGGTTTGGCAGCGCCAGTTTAGCTGCGTATCACCCGGCCCAATGGGCAGTATCTGCACCAACACAATTTAATCAGCCTCAGTTATTGGTGGGTCTGTGACTGTGAATAGAACTGTGGGATGCACACACTTACCCACACACACACAACACATACACAATCAATTGATCAGGTGAATAACAAAGGAAGAAGATTCTGGAAACACATGCCAGTGTGTTCCAGTGGACTGTGTGTTTGTATGAAATTAAATTGGCAGGGATCTGTATACAGTATGTCTGTGTGAGAGTGTGCATAATAGACTAAAAGGATAAGCTTATGACTGAGCATGTGTATTCTCAGGGCACGGTTATTTTAAATTCACAGCCCACCTGTAATTATCCCCTTTTCTTTACTCATCAATCTGTTTCTGAGTTTAACTTGTAGACAGAAAGTAAACTAAGGTGTAGACACGTGCTCAGTGGTCCAGATGGTGGCAGGTTTGATGCAAATCTGTGTAGATGTACAAGAAGGCTTAACTACCATTTTTTAAAAATCGCCACAATCAGGTGTTCATGCTTAAAAAAAGTAAAATTACCTGCAAATCTAGACAGATGAGTCCCATTTGCTTCTTGCATTTACATTTCCACCTTAAATAACCTGCATTTCCAGGAGAACTACAAATGCATTTTGAGGAAGTGGTGCTTCAGAGACAGTAATGAAGCGAGGAATCCATCATTCAGAGGCGGATCTGCCGATTTCACAAGTGGCACCAGCCTTAAGGGACTGCGATTCAATGCAACATTGGGTTGTTGTCATTCAGCGATGATGTAGACGCGCTCCACTGTGGCCACTTAGACATAAAATCCATATCTGAATGCAGCACTACTCGAGTCCCACGCTTGTGGTTAAAAAGTTGTTTGGGGAAATGTTAAGACTTAATTGAAGTAAAGCAGGAGAAGGCAGGTTGAGGGAATAATGAGGACATGCCCAGGTGGTTGAAAGTGGAGAGCTGTAGCTCGAGAGCCAACCTGCAACATGTGAGCTGCTGTAAATAGAATGAAGGCATGTAGCATGTTTGCTCTCAGGAGAACAGAAAAATGAAAAAGTACACTTTGCTACGGTCAAAAGTGGCACTCAGTCTGTCCCAGCTCCATCTGAAGACACAAAATCAATTTCCACACCTCTGCCCCCTGTTGCAGGCTGTCACTCGGCCACTGAAGGTGTCTGTAGGACGAAACCGAGCAGGAGGATTTTTCTTTTTTAGAAGCAGAGCACTGAACTTATTGATCTGGACAAATCTCCAGAGCTCAACTGCTACACTGATGACCGCCATCTGAGGATTTTAGGGGAGAAAAGCCGCAAGAGGCTTCTGGGAGTAGAAGTCAGGGACGCAAACTTCAAATTAAGGTTAAGATGCTGCATTCTTCACCAGTGGCTCGCATCTCAGTCATATGCAATTAACCCCTTAAACCCCAGGAGGCTGTTTGACTTTTCAAACTGTGCAAAAAGGTTTCGCTCTGTGGAGGAAGAGAATTTTGAAACACACTAAGTCTTCTTATCTCGACCTTCAAGACAGAGAGAGAATCGACAAATTCCTCCAAGTAGTGACAACCAACTTTCTCTTAATGAAAACTGTAACAGTGAGGCGATGACACTGATGTTATTGAACCAGTGCTAAAAAGCTGTCAAGAAATGACACGTTTGATGCAATAATCGAGGCACTAACTCCACACTATGTTATTTACAACTTCCAATAATGTTCCCTAAAGCAAGCTTGTGGTACAAAAGGCGCACCTGGATAAACAGGAAAACAAAAGCCTAAGGAGAACCTGGCTGTGTGTTTGATTATGTGGCATGGAGTGACCCTTGTTTCCAGAAATGGGAAATTTGACACGGAAGCCAGAGGCTAATTTCAATCCATCCATCCATGTGTGCTCTATGGCAGAGTTTCCCAACCTTTTGGAGCCACATATTTCACATTAGAAAAATCACAGGGCACACTACCAAACAAAAATGTCACAAAAAGCATATTGATCATTTTACCCGTGCACCAGGCATAACAGAATTGGTTCAGTTTGTCCTGGTATACCTTTTTTGCTTTCTTCTGACCAATACTCATGTTAGGGCCTTCATCTGGGTCGTAATTTTCTCCAGGACCATATTTATCTATTGCTATTACACGTTGCGTTTTCTCGCAGCATGACTATTATGTAATTTCTTTTTCGTCTTCTTCTGTTTTACTGGCAGTTGGCAACCCATTTAATTAGAGTAGGTAGTTATGTCTCTGGTAGAAGACAATGCAATTATTCTGTCCGTTACTCACACCGATCGCTTACTCACTACTCTTTTTTTGGGTGGGGTGGGGGGGGGGGGGGGGGGGATTGCATAAGTAATGACTGAAGTGTGCTTTGCTCAGGTCACAAAGGATGTGTCTCCTCAGGGACAGGAGTGCCTTACCACAGTGGAAGAAGTCTGTAATAAGAGTAATAAAGGCGGGGTGTAGTGATTTCAGCCACAGATCCTTAGGTTTTGGAAGTAATCTCAAACTCTGACCTCGGACAATGTGGACTGAACAACTGATGGACACTGTTGATTGTGAGAAGATGTTGGAGAGGCTTAATTATAAAAATGAGATGGTTAAAGAGCAGTGGGACAGATTCTGTGAGTTCTTATCTAAAGACGAAGCAAAAGCTTAATTTGACGTAAGTCCGATAGCGTCGAATGGATGTTTAGTCAAAATGTTTTTCTTGTCTTTTCTTTTATTGTGTAGTGTTTTGATGGTTTAGCAATTAATTCAATAAAGATCCTTTAATAAAAAAGGCAGATGCAATAACACTTAAGGTAAAAAATGCAGAGGTTTGCTGTGACATGATGATCCACAGTGGTGACTCCTAAAGGCAGCAGCTGGAAAAAGAAGATGATGATATTTTACTGTCATATGCTTTGTTGTTTTTTGATGTTCTTATTTCAGTTTTTTGTAGCTCTTGCACATTTAAAGTTGTGCTTGATTTCTGAAAAGAACCTAAGCAAAATAACTAGAAGTTATTAAAGTATAAAACCCATAATATTTATGCAGAGATTTACTGGTTGCAGTTTTAACTGCTTCAAAGCTTTGCTCATCCCGAGGCTGCCGGCTTGCAGTTGTCTCCGAACTTTGGATAGCTTTAGCTTTAGCCACAGTCCTTTTTGTTTCGACTCTTCTCAATATTACATGCAATAGATACTTCACATAACTATAAAGAAGCATAAAAATGACAGCCATCAGCGTTAAACACACTCTGAATCATACTCTGACTAGACAGAATGCAAACACTAAATATAATTAGTCCATAAATATTGGCTCAGACTATGACACCACCACCATCTCCTCCCTAAATTCTCATTCGGTACTCCAATCTTTGAGAACGACCGATCTAAATCTTCACTTTTTTCTTTTCTAAATGCTACCAAAGCGCCCTGTGGTCAGCCTGGACGCATCCTGTCTAGACTTTAAACATCTGCTGCTCTCCGTTTCTGAACATTAATCCTTAACTCAAGGTCTGCTGAATTAAATCACACTAGAGATTAGAGGAGTGGATGAATTATTAATTATATTTGTTTATATTACAACCACAGCATCAATCAAAAGTCACTGTTTGGCCCACGGGCAAAACAGGGTCGCAGTGGACTAAAAGAAACATTTGCAATAAATCAAATGTTTGTTTCATGAAGACAAACCCAGCAACTCTTATTTTAATTTATAAACAGTCTGAAGCATCATCCCTGAAGGAAGAGTGGGGCCCCTCATGGCGCACTACTGGCCTCTAGTGGTAGTAACACAAAATCCCATCCTGCACGTCACAGCAAGGATTTCAAACTCCGTTTGATCTCAAGTAGGCTGGAGCAATAACATGTAATATCAACCTAATTTTCTTTTAAAAATAAGCCCAATTTCAACAGCGTGTCTCATTTCGTGAGCATTACAGATCAGAGCAGATCTACACTCAACTCAGTCTCCACATGAACTTGTATGAGCCGGATAATTTCTCGAGACTTAAAAATACTTTTCCCAGATAGATGCACTCATGTGGAGTATGGCTGCGATGATCTACTTTAAATGATCCATAAAGACTTTCAGTGTATGTAGGCTTTTAATAATTATCCTTTTATTTTTAAACAAATAACTGAAATAATTGTATAAAGGACCTTCCTAAGAGGGTGTATGTGATAATGTGGGTTGCTCTTGGTCTTGCATCACCATAATTAATGTCAAGCCCAGGTTCAATATTGCACGTGACCAATCAAATTATTGTGATGTCATAGTTTTTTTGATGTAAAAAAAAAAAAAAAAAAAAAAAAATTTCAACGTCCATTCAGGAAAAAAAAAAATTTTTTTCAAAAACAGGGGCGGTTAGGGTTGGGACTTTCTGTTAGGTGTATGTGATGGTGCTTCCACATCACAAAACTTGACATCAGAATGAGATTAGTCACTTGAGGTGCTGAACCTGGACCAACACTACCTTTCATGATCCAGGAACACCAACACGGGGATATTAGATTGTGTCTTCAAGGCGTCAGCAGTTCGCTCATTGTGCATTGCGACAGTTAATCACTATCACACATTTCAGTCTCTCTTTTTTAACACTCTCATTAGTAATCACTTTCCTGGCTATCCTCAAAGTTGACTGGTTGATTGACTTCCTATTGCTTTTCCAGTAGTGCCTCAAGCATTTGTGTCCTGGACGAGCATCAGTAAAAAGAGGTTTCTTCCTGTCAAAATGGAGTTTTTCTTTCCCACAGTCGCACTTCGTTTAAGGAAGAAACAAGCTGCATATAGTAAAGAGCGTTTTTATTAAACATAAAAGCAAAACAGAAACACTTCTTTATTTTAAGAGTACGCATGACAGCCACTTAAAAGTAGTACGGCATCGTCTGATCGTCTTTTATACAAATAATTTGCATAGCAATAGTAACATGATGAACACTGTACAATGCATGAACACGCAAACACACGCATACTTTAACTTGAAGAACATGGTAACATACAGAACTTGTGGGCCTGTGCATAATACGTCTTGGAAAGTAAGATTTACAAACACATTTTAAATCCAGTAAAACACACACACACACACACACACACACACACACACACACACACACACACACACACACACACGTTGACAAGTTAATAATCAGGATGTTTTTTTTCCCCCTAATCTTTAAAAATGTATAAAATACATGCTATAGTTTTCTCAAAGGTAATTAACGTCTTGCAAACAAACGCCCACATTAAAAACGCCTTTACATCAAATGGGAATTATTGTCTTATTATAATATTATGGTATAAAGGACAGACTACACAACACATAAATATTAAACATATTCACATTTTATATACATGTTTCCTCTTGAGGGAAATTTGAAAAATACTTTCACTCATCTTAAGCTTCATTTTCCCAACTTCTGAACCAGACACGTCACTAAGAGCTCAAGGCTTTCTCCAAAATGTCGATACTGAGCAATGGCAGAGACGCAACTTCAAAAAACACCCTGAAAACATATTAAAAGAACCGATCGTTAGCCAAAAACAACATTTTGAAATTATTCTAGCGCCTGTAATCTTTTATGAAGACTTACTTATGTGAGTATTTGTTCTTGATGGCTCTCAGTTTATCATCAGGAGGTGCTGAGAGCATCGAGTAGATTCTCCTGACAACGGGCGCCAAATCTGACGCCTGATAGCCCGAGTGAAACTGCAGGATGGGAGACTGCAGGGAAAAAAGAGCAGCACTCATTTAAAAAAAGAAAAAGAAAAGCCAGCCATGTTGAACCCCTTTAAAGTTATTAAAATCCAATACAACATTACACAAAGATAATATTACTTCTAAATTGCCAAAAGCTTACAGGAGATGATTCTGGAAGCCGGCGCAGGCAAGAAATGAAATTACCCACCACCCCTAACAGCAAAATGGAAGCAATAAGGGCTCAATTTTACATACAAAAAACAATTTATATTTAAATTGGGAGGACTGTTCAGGAGACAGAGCTGCAAATGAGAGGCTGGTAATGTCGCACGAACTGACACCGCATCAGATTTAACAAAGTCTACATTTAATGGAAAGGATGGAAATAACACGAGGAAGAGAAGCTTCTTCAGTGCTGCAAACATTACACATGTTAGAACAGATCAAGTAACATCATTAGATGGTGTTTACTGTAGAAAAGAGTGCTTTGTATAAATCATTCTGAGAAAAAAGGTTAAAAGTTGCCAGCAACCAAACCCTTCCCCTGCTTCATAGTCAGCTATAATAATGCAAGTTGTTTGTATTGCTCAAAACTTTGACAAACAAAAAGCAGTCCAGGTGTCTTTATTTCAAATGCCTTATGTTACCTTTACCAGGGTGACCAAGAACATGCAGACAAAACACATGTTCACATGTCAGATTTCATCCACATTTTCCAGTCATGTGACCGACTCACTACCCTGAATGGGCAAAACTTTCCTCCATAATAACGGGCAATAGTGGACAGTCTGTAGTACTGCAGGACAAAAGCATTAAGCTTATTTTTCCACCTGACTGGAGCCAAGACTACTTGGATCATCCATCCGTGGAGGAAAACAAATATATGAAGTGAAACTATGGGTTTTTGGGGACTTGGGATCCATTTTTATATTTAAATCCCTGAAAGTGGTTGAGTGACATCTACATGCATCTTCTACAGATTCCCTCACCTTACCTTGCTGCTAGGATGAAAGCATGTACTTTTGATCTGGATGGGTTAATAATGCCGGCACGTGACAGGTGAAGAGCAAGAAATTGTTCATTGTTACAGCAAAAGCAAACGCTACATAGCTAGCTTAAAAAAAAAAAATTCAATTCCATATTAATAATCTAGTACCAAATCACAACAAATGTTTCCTCAAACTGCTTGACATTATAGGAAAAAGACCCTACAGTAATACAGAGAAAACAGAAAACACCCCCAAAATGACCCCTTATGAACAATCAAAAGGTGATAGAAGAAAAAGTCCCTTTTAACAGGAAGCAACCTTTGGTAAAACCAAAGCTCAGGGACGGGCAGCCATCTGTGAGTGGGGGTGAGGGGAAGAAGAAAGCACAAGAGACAAGTGCAAGTATGGGACTATTAATTTGTCACATTAATGTGGTGTCATAACAGTAAAGCTGACAGAATTTTTCCAATGTTGGGTAAATAGTGTTTACGGTGTAAATGCCACTGACAGCCTTGGTCGCTGTTGACAGCAGGGATTGGTGCAATTTGGCTTGAAAGGGAGGAATAGGACAGGTGTGTTCAGATGTTGGTGCTGTACTCATTTCTGTAAAGAAATCTGATAGTCCAGCAAGCTTTGGCCAAGTTAGACTCAAAGACTTCCAAGGACTGGGCTGGAGGGCGCCGTGTGGGTATATCCCAGTAGCTCTGACATCGTGTGAAAACTGTGGATTGTGGTCTTCTATTTATAACTTGAGTATCTGGGTATTGAGAAATGGCCTTAGTAAAAACTCAAAAAGAAAGAAAACCTAACTTGCCAAAAATCAACTTAGGAGAGCGAAAACACTAAAGATCAGTGTCAGACTTTAGGGAAGTATTTTAGACTGGTCCGTTAGTCTAATGCAAGCAAGACAAGGAACAATATGGAGGTAACCTACCCATCCTCCCAGGTCTTTGGTGACCAGCGCCATCAGCAGGCAGGCCGAGGCCACCAACGAGCCTCTCTCTGGAACAAGGTCCATCTCCATGAGACTCATCTCGCAGTAGTAGCGAGCCAGAGTCAGCGTGTCCATGCTGGCGCTCACGCACTGCAGACACAGCCACAACAAACATTCTCGTGAGATGTGAACGCAGGTCGAGTCACACAAAAACAAACAGAGAGCTGCAGTCAGTGGTGGAGTAACCTCTCCTGGTCATGCACACCTTGGCATAGCGTCTGAGGAATCGATACGGGATGGGGATGTTGATGTCAAAAGACAGCGTCTGCAGGATGCTCTCCTCCATGGAGATGAGCTCCTCCCTTTTGTATGCGTCGTCACAAATGTACAAGAAGTCGTCGACGCAAGGCGGGCTGTGCTCCTGCGGGATGGTTAAAAAACACGAATAAGCATTAGGTTGAAACCTGATTGCAATTCGACCGTCCCCTTTAATGCATTTTCGAGTCCTGCAGTCATTTCACTGCGTATGCACAAGGTCAGGTCTCACAGTCCGTTTGATCTCATTTCTGTTTCATGTTTTGAGCCTCTGGATAGTTGCTCCCCTTCAGTTTTCTCTACGTGCACTTCAAAATAAAAGCCCTAGGCTGTAACAACTTTTACATGCTTGATCTAAAGCTGGAAAAGCTCATGCCAACTGTGCCCGACATCAGAGGAGGCTGAACTTCTACTCTGGCCGCGGTTACGACAGAATAAATAACACTTTTCACCCATTTCTAAAGACGTACAGAGCTTGAAAGCACCGAATGTCAAAAGTTTATGTTTTTTCTGAAATTCAGTACGTCCTCTGACAACCTTTCTTCTCTGGCTGGTCTTCTATATGTACACTCTGGCCACTTCATTAGATAGGGCTTTTGCTCCTTACTTAGACCCCCAAAATGGCGGATCGGGCCAAAATCCTTTCCACGCCCACCCCCGTGACATCACGCTCCAAAGCCCTATACACCTGTTCAACTGTTTGTTAATGCAAATATCTAAAGTGTGGGCTTGGGGGGCCCCTGGTGGGCCGCAAAGATACTGCAGAGGGGCCGCAGTTTAAAATTAATTAAAAACTGTGTACAGCTACATAGTTTACAGATGTATTTTCTTATGTAAAAAGGGAACTTAAACTGGTAATAGTAGGTGGTTAGTTTGAGAGATAACTCATTATGACCTAAACTCACTGCCCTTGTATTTAAGTTTGCATTTTTTGTAATAACATTTTCAAGGAAATCCATCACTGTCTCATGTTTTTTGATTAGATGGTATTTTATGTTTTTTTTTAAAGCACTCAGCTTTGTAAATGGCCGATGGCATGTAAATATTGGTCAAGACGATCTGCTGAGAGTCAAAACCGAGGATCGGAGCGGAATTAGAAAACCTGTAGCCACGCTGTAAAGAAGTGTGCACTGAGTGTGTGTCTCTGTTACATCGAGGAGCCCTGATAGGTGCAGTTAATCAACCTGGGATTGAGACTCCGTGACTTGCCTCCCAGGAGCACTTAAGAGCTGAATATCTCCGTTCACGTGTGCTTTTTATCCTCACAGCCTTGTTTTTTTTACTTTTCACCATTTAAAAAAAAAACAAAAAAAAAAACTTTTTTTAGAAACACATTCACCTTACAAGCAAATGATTGCGCTCTGTTCCCATTAATAGACTTGTATACTAGTTTAATACCTTTCTTTACCATTACTTACCATAGCTTGTGAGACATCCTATGAGAAATTTCAGACTCCCATGTGCCACAGTTGGGTTCTCACCTCAAATTTGGAGGCTACGAGCATGGCGGTAGAGCCAACGAGCTGCAGCATCTCCCTGTGGACCGGGGTTTTAGCCAAGTAGTGGTCCGTCATCTTTACCGCCAGGTAGAGGGTCTCATGGTACAGCTCGAAATTCTCCTAAATAAAGGGAGAAACAAAGTGTCACTCAGAGCAAGCAAGTGTTTCTAACACAGCAGGAATGCGACGTTTAACTAACACCTCACCTGTACTTCGACCAGCCAGTCAATCAGGATGGCCCTCATCTCTGAGTTGAGGCTGGGCTGCGTGGGCATGTAGTTACAGAGGACAAACTTCTCCTGCGGACGATAAAATTAAAGAGAAAGGAAATGTAAACAAAACCTGTGTATATTTAAATTTATTTAACTCACAAAAAAAGAAAAGAAAAAAAGTCCAGTGCGATAAAGGCTTTACAATTTGTCTCACCTCTCTGTTTTTAAGGTAGTCAAAAATATCCTTTGCATACTCTGGACACATGTAGCAGTCCTCAGAGTTCTCAGAGTCAATGTCAAACTCCTTTGGGATCTGCATGGATGGGTGAAAAGAAAAGGAAACACAACTCAGGAAAAGCTTTTCACAGCGTCTCTAGCTTTCTATAAATCTATAATTTCCCTTACTTCTTGTCTCCGAAGGTGTGCCGGCGCTTCACGGGCAGCAGGAGACGTAGCAGCAGCAGCCTGCTCTTCTACAGGAGCTGCCACATCGACCAACGTGTCCCCTTCCTTCTCCTCCTCCTCCGTATCGGTCCTCTCTCGCTCGGATATCGTTCCCTCTGAGCTCACAGACGACGACGACCTGCACGGAGGGAGAGAAGAGGGGAATTAAAGAAGTCTGCCACCGACTGGCGCAAGGCATGAAAGGGGAACAAGAAATTTAACCTGAGGGTTATTAGAACAGTTAAATGGACCTACTTTTTCAGGTTAGCTAGGTTGCTTGCAGACGCTGAGGTGGAGCTGGTTTTCTTTGCAGTCTTCTTCCCTGGTTCCTTCTTCTTCCCAGGAAAGCTGATCTGTACCTTATGAGCCTGGGAACATGACGAGAATTAGTTTTAAACATGGATCCAGTTTGTGATACATTTTACTTCAGACTCTTACAATTTGTCCTTTTATGCATGAAACAATTTCAAAATGTGACTCGAGTCCAGACAAATATTCCACACAATCGTTCTCTGACACACCGCTGGTTTGACAGCAAGCGTTCAGGTGATTGTGAGGTGAAAAAAAAACAAGCAAAATGTTTGTTTCACACCCCCGCCAGGCAGCCGAGGACACATTCACACCACAGTGCAGATCCATCACACACTGACGCACTAAAATGTAGGATTAGAGTGTCGCACAGGCTTCAGACACCACCCTGACGGAGGTGGGATCGGTGAAAATGTTTAAAGTGGATTTTGTTTGAAACTTCAAATTGCCCAGCTTTATTAAAACATGTTTTGTTAAGTGACACACTTTCTCATTTAAGAGTTTGCCATTTCTTTTTATAAGAATTTTTCTTTATTAAGAAACCATGCATGTTTCAGTTTAAGCATCGTTTTCAATGAATTGCATGCTCAAAAAAAAAGTTTTCTCACTCCTATTTCTTCATCATGTTGAAGCTCTACTTTGAACCTTATTAAGATCCAACCATGCAAAATGTGATTTTTTTTGCCATTTTTCAAGTGATCGTAAACATTAAATGGAACTGTATCAATACGCCCTGTGATATCTGGGATAGGCTACAGTCCCCCAAAGACCTGAATTAAATAAGTGGAGAAAAATAAATTCAAAAAGTCCTCATACATGAGAACAGAGCTAGTAGCTGTCTGTAGAATACACCAAGCAAAGACTGAACACTCGAGCCAGGCTGGACTAGGCTGGAAATGGAGTATTTGAATTAGTGACACGTCTCCTACTGCTACTGTGTGCTAACTGTGCTCAGACCACTTTGATGGAATCCGTATCTGACGACTGTACCTTGTGCAAACCGTATGTGCAGCTGTAAGTTTTGATGGCAGCAGTAATGTCAGCCTTACATCAAAAGCAGAATAAAGTCCGATTTAAATGTTAAGAAGTCGACGTCGTAGCTGGCATTTATGCTCGCGATGGTGCATTACATGTTTGTTACCATATGGTTGTCATGGTGTTTTATATGCAGTGCCAGCCAACGGCGGGAAATGCCAGGAGTAGGGATGGGTATCGTTTAGGTTTTATCCGATACCGGTGCCAAACCGGTACTTTTGAAACGTTGCCGGTGCTTAAACGGTGCTCGAACCGGTGCTTAAAGAATGGAGAACACAAACTTTGTCCAAAAACCTCTCATGTTCAGCTGTTTTTTTGTAAAAAGGTAACAATGTTAGCCTTTTCTGCAGCTATAGGGCATATATGGTATGGTATGGCTGGAAGCAGTGCTTAAACAATGGAAAAAACACAAACTTTGTCCTAAACCTCTCATGTTTAACTGTTTTCCACTTTTTCTTTGGTCATTTTAGCCTTTTTGGCCAGGGTGAAGGGAGTATCTGCCATCAAACAAGAAGACAGCCGCATGTAACTACGACGGTGTTTGCTAGTTCACCTTACATGCATTAATTTAATAACGTGGATAGCCTACTCAACGTAAATTACACACGAACAACATTAAGCTACTCGCCCAGAGAAGAACGGCTGCTGCTGCCATCATCATCCTCATCATTTCTGCTACACTGGCAGGGCTAGGGGCCAGGACTCTCCTCTTCGGGTTCTTGGGGAATGTTGCTAACTCCGGGACCGATAACAGGCACCACGCCCGTAGTAGGTACGGTGCATTTCTCGGCTTTAAAAAAACGCTACGTTGCCGGGTGTTTCATCAGATTCGAGGTGTTACCTCCTTTGCACAGTATCACCTTAAAGTACTTGTTGCAGGCTGCTGAGTTTGCATCTTTGGCTGTGAAGTACAGCCAGACTTTTGACAGCTTAGCCTCCTTTGGGCATTTTTAATCTGTAGCTAAAAGAACGTACGTACCTGGGCCCGCCTACTATGCTTGCAAAGGTAAAATGATTGGCTAGAATCTGAAGTGTATGACATCTGAGGAAATAAAGCACCGAAATGTGCGCTGCGTTTTGGTCTGGTTACTACCGTTTACGTCAGAACCGGTGCTATAATGGCACCGGATACCGGTACCCATCCCTAGCCAGGAGTTTCATCCCTCTTCTGAGTCCTCGCTCATTGTGATCTGATGTTTTGGGTTGTAATATATTTGTCCCTCAAGTTTTTTCCCCTCCATCTTCTTGTACAAACGCTCACATCACTCTCAATAAATTTTCTCAGTCTCTCTCCCTCTCCGTGAGTTTGACATTTGTGAGTCTTTACATGGATGCTGTGATTATTATTCATTGTACTGAGAAACTGTTTTTCTCTCACTGATAAATTCAAAAACTGTGGCAGAATGAAACAGGAGGAATCAATGCTGAACAAGCTGATCACAATGGTTGGGCCATACCACACATTTGTGTCGAGAGGAAAAGAAGTCAAGGATCATTTTATATTTGACGTTAGCGTGAAAACTGAACTAGGCAAAACAAACAAACAGTCCCACTGAAGCAGGACTTATAACTTTCTTATATGTCAACACAATCAAATGGTTAAATGTTGACAACTTTAACCTTTCACATACAAAAAAGCACACAAACTAGGAGCCCATGAAATCCTACGAAAGGTGACATCAACTGTCAGGAAGTTCAATCCCGACTCTTGATGAACCATCTTTGCGATAAATATGTCTCTTTGTGTGCTTATTGAAGCTCTGATCCTGCTGTTAAAGCCCAAGTCACAACCTTTAAAAAAAAAAAGAAAGAAAAAAGTACTTACATTGGTGATATCGATGAAAGCAGTCCTCTTCTTGGGAGCTCCACGAGGAGGGGAGGAGGACCTCTTAACCTGTGTCGCGTCCTCCTGTATGCACAAACAGAAAACACACCACATATATAAAGTTTTGCACAGTGCATGGGCAAAAGAAGCCTCGTTGCGTTGCATTGCAAAGCAGGCATCATCATCATCTCCATCCTTCCCATGCAGCCTTCAGGTGCAGCACTACCTGCTGTGTTTACATCAGAGCGAGCCACCAGAAGACACATGAATGCACGTGCATTTTACCTGGTTCTCGGACGCTGTTGCATTCAGTTTGGGTATTTTGCTGCCAGCGGCCGCTGTGGGTTTCCTTCCCCTTGGAAAAGGCATGGCTCACTCCCTGACGGTTTCTTCCTAAAAACAAAGCTCTGCAGCCGCTGCTCCGTGTTCTGCTACAGCAAAGAAAAGCACGCAAAAATAGCGGGATGATTAAAAGGAAACAGTAAAAGAAAAACAAACAGATTTAAAATTGTTTTGAGATAACGTATATGGCTAAACATCACATGCAGAAACCCTGGTATTAAAGCTTTACGCTAAGAGGGCGGAGTTTCTCAGGTGAATCGGTTGTGTACTAAAATTTTAAAAAATAGAACGCCAAAATGGCGCAGATAAATTTGTTTATCCTACCTTATGGTATAAAACTTTCTTCTTTAGTCCGGTGACTTGTTTTAGAGAAGCAAAAATGCATATAGTTTGGGTTACTAATCCGACTCAACTGTGTTGTTACTAAGACGAGAGCTCAAACAAAAGTGGTTCAGCCGAGGATCAAATCTGCTGCGCTTCGCTCTCATTGGATAGAATTTGAGTCTGGCGGACCAATCAGGACGTCGCTAAGGATGCAGGTTGCCAAGGAGCGCTGGTTTTATGTTAACAGCTACGCCCGGTGCGTCGACGGATACAATTTCAAAATAAAAGAGTTAAAAAGATCATTGATTGTTTAAAAAGAAAAGGCTCTATTTTATAATTTAACTAAGGTTTATTTTTAAAATTGGTATTTTCCTATTTAATTAAGGAAGCAAAACTTACGGTTAGCAGTTTAAACAACTACAGCTTCTGTGCCGCCCAAATCTTTTTGACAATATCAAGCAAACTCCAAAGGAGGAGCTTTCGCTATTTTCAAACCACCAAGCAACCAATAGGAGTTTTAAGCATCGAGGCTTGTATTTTATTGACATTCATATGGTTGAAACACGCTTTTGATCTTGAATTTGTACGCTAGTGCATATACTCAACACACATATATACACACATACCATTTAATATTCAATATTTGTTTTAATTCAAAACATCTTTCTACTATAATACTGCTGGGGTAGCTGTGAATCAGGAAGTATACTGAACACCATGTTGCTCTTTGATCCCTTCATTGGAATATGAATGTGTATAACTATTAGAGAGAAAGCACTTAAGCAGAAGAATAATTTGTATGAATGGGTGTAAATGAGTAAATGAGGCATGTTGAATAAAGTGCTTTGAAAGTATGATAACCTGTATCCGGTTGTTCAGTGATGACGCGACGAATCCTACTTCCGGGTCTAAAGTAGTCTGCGTTTAATATGGCTTTTGTGTTGTTAACATGTTTAATGTTATGTATTTTCTTCTATTTGATCTCAAAAAGCTCCTAAAACAGTCAGTGATCACTGTTGACCTCCCTCGGCTTTTATTACCGCTAATCATTTATTTAAGCTCAGTTTTTAAAACCTTAGGATGTAACTACAGCCCAGCCCATGCAGCAGTATATGAATGACTAACCTCGTATTGTGGATGGATTATCTCAGTTGTTCTCCTGGCTGAAGTTTGGTCCTTTTACAGCATCCTGCCATGCGATTACATTTGTTCCTGACCACCGAGAACACTCACGTTAACTTTTATCGAGTGGAAAAAAAGTTAGCTTGTTTATATTATGCTAACATAGCTGTGTCGCTAGCGGTCACGTAGCACATCATTATATACCAGCTAGCCCAAGTTCAGTAACCCTACAAACGTCACTGCTGTTTAGTTTTCTGTCTTCATTTATGTTGGAAGTGATAAGAAAGCTGTACGTTTTAATTTGTTTCCAAAACCCCGCAGTCAGGGACATGCTATATTGTATTTAGATAGAAGCTAGCGAGCTAACATCCTGCTAACTTCTAACTCCGTTAAATGTCATAAATTCCGTTTTCATGGATGCCTGGATGTTAAACTCAATTGTTACACCTGGTAGAGCAGAACACTGATCATTTTATTAAAGATGAAAGACTTTAGACAGTTTTTCAACTCTCAGTAATGCCATAGTGATCGTTTGATATATGGACCCGCAGCGGAGTTTAGACCCAGACACTGCTAGTGACGTCAGACTGAACAACCGGATAAGAACCAGTCCATTTACCATAACAGATTAAGGCCAGTGTTATGCATTTATGTCATGTAGCTGAGCAAAGGATGCTGAGCACATTTATATTTCAACTTTAAGTGCTCAAATTTTGATGTGTTGGAAGGCAAACATGAAATCTAAACTTACAAATAAACTAAGCCATGAAAGAAAAGTAGAAAGAAAAGTAGAAGTGTTATTAAATAAGTAGAAACCTATAAATCTTTATTGCCTATGAATGATGTGTGGGTGGGCAAGCTGGAGGTAGTAGTGCTAAATATGTTAAGATTTAAACTGGGAGTTACCAGAATGGACAAGATTTGAAATAACTATGTCAGAGTGACAGCTCAGGATGGAGACTAGAGGCTAGGCTGAAATGGTTTGGACATGTGCAGAGGGGGGCAGTGGATATACTGGCCAAAGGATGTTGAAAATGGAGCTGCCAGGCACGAGAAAAAGAGGAAGACCACAGAGGAGATTAATGGATGGAGAGAAGGAGGAAATGCAGAGGACTGGTGTGACAGAGGAGCATGCTATTGATAGGGTGAGATGAATACAGATGATCTGTTGTGGTGACCCCTAAAGAAAGCTGCTGGAAAAAAAAGAGGAAGAAGATTGGTTTAGTTTTAGTACAAAAATAGTTTTAGTTTAAAACTCGACAGCTGTCTGAATTTGCATCGTGTGAGAGATAAGCTTTGAACTGACTGCATTATAGAGTCACTGACATTGTGTTCCACATAGTCTGGCCCGGTGCTCTTCAGGAATCTGTTTCTGTGTGTGGCACACCCAAAATGCATGGCCACTTTTGTGTTAATCATTTAATTTAATTTATTTAATTTGTTTATCAGTTATTTTCTGTGGCTATTAATATCCAAAATGACTTTGACAACATGACCAACCTAACCAGTGCATTATTTTGTCACATAAACTGTATAGAAGGTACAAAGAAATGGAGCAACACCCCAGGTGGAACTATTATTCCAAGACAGGTGCAACCCGGTTTCTTTAGGGGGATGGACTTCCGCCCACGAGTCAGATGCAATCTGAGAGGCAAACCGAGTGCACTGTCTTCATTGCTCCTGAACTTTACCTGTGTTTGCAGGTTGGTACCTGGTAAAGAAATACTACTACTGTTTGTACATAACAATGTTTTATCTCCATGTTAACTTGTGAAGAAGTAGAACAGTACCTGTAACACTTATGGGCACTGCCGCGCGGTCGACTCGCATCAGTGTGAGACAGCGGTGTCAGGCTGCGCAGGCCGCTAGCAGAAACGGCGCGGTAATGTTTTGTATTGTGGGTCGTTAGCGCCCAGAGCATTGTCTTGTAGGAAGGTCATTCATATCGATTTCTTTTCTTTTCATTATGAAGGTTGGTACTGCCGCACACTTTACTATTTTATATAAAGCTTATGATACAAAGATGTTTTATTGTTAAGTGTCATTGAGGTTTGAAAAGTATATAGCTGTTTAATATGTGAGTGTTAATGACATGTGAAGTAGAAAGAAGTTGTCCATGTTATGCAAAAGTGAATTTCATCCTCAGTGTGCTGTAAATGTGTGTCTAATTCTGCTCAATTTCAGTATTCAGAATCTGTACAGTCGTATATTGCTGTAAATTCATTGTAGATTACAGTGGCTTCCAACTACTTAAGTAAGAGCAGGTGTGTACTTTTGTTTTGCTTAGACTGAGCGATCGCATGAAGTACATGTAAAATAGTGGAACGTGTAGAGTGTGAATTCATTTATTTTTCTACTTGTGACTTTGGGGAAATGGACAGATATGGACACTGGGACTGAAAAAGTCATGCACACGTGGATATTGTTAATGCTGTTCATGTTTGTTGAAACTTGAATAAGAGATGCAATCTGAGAGGCAAACCGAGTGCACTGTCTTCATTGCTCCTGAACTTTACCTGTGTTTGCAGGGATTTCTTCTTTGTTATTGTGGCACCATTCCTGGGGCCCGTAACAAATTGTGGGGGCTCGTCCGGGATCCACTTCCTGTTGAGTCTTCTAAGGAAGAGGGTCCAGAGATACTAGAACCAGAAAGTCAACGTGAGATGGCATCGCTGTAGCCGAGACGACAGCTGGTGGGTGTCCACAAAGAGAAGTCAAGATCTGTACGAGGGTCTTCACTCCACCAACGGAACTGCACCTCTGTGTCTCATTAGTCGAAGCTCATCATGGCAGCAGCGCGCAAGGAGCTGGTTTGGAGCATCAAAAAGAACTTGTATAAGCTTTCAGGTGCAGAAGCCTATCAGCTCGCAAGGGACCTGGTCACAGACAGCCAGAGTAGTGAATTAGAGTCCACTGATGAAGAAGGTTGTGTGGATTGCATTATCAACTATATGCAGTCAGATGCTTTGTTAAATTCTGAGGATGAGGGAATGAGTCAGTTGCTGGTGCTAAATGATCTTGTATGCAGTATGGTTGAAAATCGTGGCCTATTGAACACTGCTAATGGGGTGGCGCAGCCACTGGAGTCACCAGTTGTTAGTGCTAAGACAGTCGAGCGCACTACAGTGACACATGCTACCTTAGGCCAGTTACCACCAGTTACTAACACTCAACAGCATACCACCCCCTTACTTTCCATCCCCAGAGAGCCTACAACATCACAGCAGACTGACTTTGGTGCACAGGCTCGCACCACCAATCTGAGTCCAACCCAGCCTAGAATCATAAATGATGAGCGGGGTGGAGAGCCATAGCATTTTAGAAATGCAAGTAACACACATCCTAGTGGGGCACACAGTATAGGTGACCCAGTAACACATGCAGCAATACCTCACCCCTCATCACATGTAACCACTGAGAGAATGGTTTCCTTAAAGGACCTCTCTTACCTCCAACGGAGGGAATTTAAGGTACATGGTGGCCAGATTGGGGACCACAATGCTGACATAACTTATAGCAGCATGTGTAAACAGATAGATGAAGGCATTAGAGAGGGTTTCACAGAGACTGAGGTTATCCGGGGTGTACTGAGAATTGTAAAGCCAGGTGTCTTCAAGGATATGCTCATCAACAAAGATGAAATCACTGTGAATGAACTCAAGGGCTTTCTCAGATCACACCTGGGTGAAAAGGCCAGCACTGAATTGTTCCAAGAGCTTATGTGTGCAAGACAGAGTGAACAAGAAACCCCACAACAGTTCTTGTACCGCATGATTGGACTCAAACAGAAGATCCTGTTCCAATCAAAACAGGTCAGTACAGACATTCGTTATGAACCCAAAACTATTCAGGAAGTCTTTCTTCACAGTATCCACCAAGGCCTGGGCACAAAACATACTGACATCAGACAGCAACTAAGGCCACTCCTTTCAAACAGCAACGTCACTGATGAGGAGATTCTCAGACAGGTTATGAAGATGATTAGCGATGAAAATGAACACCAGCGTAGGTTAGGTCATTCCCCCCTGTCAAAAAACAACACATACACATAGTGTCCAGGTGGAAGGAGGGGATGTGAGTGCAAACAGTGGGGATAATGATGCGATCCAACAGCTTAGTGCACAAGTAGAGGCTTTGACTAACATGGTTGCGACTTTAATGGGCCAACAAGTGGCAGCTATTCATACAACCCAATCAAAGACTGCACCTTTCCAAACGCCAGGCCAGGACCAATTCCATGGCACCCAACCTCTTGTTAACCAGGCACTCACTCCTCCACCAAGTCAACCTTCAGCTGCAAGGAGAGGTAAAATACCCAGCTGCACCAAATGTATGCAGCAAGGCTCAGAAAACTGTAATCACTGCTTTGTGTGTGGGGATGCCGGGCATAGGGCAATTGGCTGTTTAAAACGAACCAACCAGCCGGGAAACTGGAGCCGGTCTCTGTTGAGGGACAGACAGAGACCATCCCAAATCCCCAGTCCCACTCAGTAATGCCCACTAGCAAACTGAGACGTCTGAAGGGAAAGGGAAAAAAACGCTGCAAAGAAGAAAGCCAGCCCTCCCCACTGAAAAGCCAAGCAGTTACTGACAGTACAGCCCGAACAGTGCCATTGATTGGTAAAAAGAGCCTACTAAATTGTTTTGTCAACGGCTATGCTGTGACAGTACTATTTGATACTGGCTCACAAGTGAGCATCATTGATAGATCCTGGAAGGAGACGTTCATTCCCCAATATGCAGTGAGGCCCTTACAAGAACTTCTTGATCCTGGGGAAAGCCTTGACCTGTGTGCAGCAAATGGACAGCCAATCCCATATGATGGGTGGGTGGAGCTAACAGTTAATCTCCCGGGGAACACCGATCCCAACCTTACAATGGAAGTACCCTTCCTAATCAGCCAGCTCCCCCTCCCCCAGCCACTACTGGGAGCCAATGTCCTCCAAGGGATGATTAATAGTCATAAGTGTGATGCAGATGCACACACTATGATCCTCAGCCTTCTCCGCAAAGCCCTAGGAGTGGAGGAAGAACAGGCAAGAGCCATGGTCAACTTTATCAATCTGCAGAAAGAGTCAAACCACAGTATAACCACCATTAGGGTAGGGAAGGAAAATGTTTATGTTCCACCTGGTAAAACGGTAAATGTGCGATGTAAAGTACCATCTACCTTTGACATTTCCAACCCTGTTGTCCTGTATGAGCCACTAGAGGATAGTGCCACGCTAGAGCAGCTGAGTGTGGGGGAAGGATTGTTGGAAATCAGTAACACCAAACAACCATTTGTTAGTGCCAATTTCCAACCACACAAACCAAGTAATCACTCTGCCAAAGAGGTCCCAACTTGGCTCCATCCAACATGTTGCCAAAGTTCTGGAGCCAGGCGAACAGGACGTTGGAGATGGGGGTCCAACACAAGCTTGTGTATTGAAGGCTGAAGTTAATGTGGCCTCTCCTGGCACTCCCCCTGCTGACCTGTGGCGACCACCGGTTGACCTCAGTCACCTTAGTTCAGAACAGCAGAGAATAGTCGAGAAAATGTTGAATGAGGAATCAGCTGCTTTTGCACGGGACGGCAGTGACATTGGATATATACCCTCTCTCCAAATGTCAGTTAGACTCAAAGATGACACCCCAGTCCAAAAGGCTTATGCGTCAGTCCCAAAGCCATTGTACAGGGAGGTTAAAGAATATATACAGGAGCTGCTTGTGAAGGGGTGGATTGTAAAATCACACTCGCCATATGCTGCCCCTATTGTTTGTGTGAGAAAGAAAGACGGATCATTGCGCCTGTGCATTGATTACCGGCTTCTCAACAAAAAGACTGTGCCAGATCGGCACCCCCTCCCCCGCATACAGGACCTGATTGACTCACTCGGAGGCTACAGGTGGTTTTCCATCCTAGATCAGGGAAAGGCTTACCACCAAGGCTTTATCGCGGAGGGGTCCAGGCACCTGACTGCATTCACCACCCCATGGGGCTTATATGAGTGGGTCAGGATCCCGTTTGGCCTTTCTAATGCACCAGCAGCCTTCCAAAGAAGCATGGAGGAAATGTTGGACACACTCAGGGATGAGTGTTGCATCCCTTATCTGGATGATGTGCTATGTTTCTCCAGGTCCTTTGAGGAACATGTTGAGGTCTTGCGGCGTGTACTTCAAGCTCTGCAACGCCATGGAGTTAAGCTCCGCCCTGAGAAATGTGAGCTACTTCGCAAAGAGGTCAGGTATGTAGGCCGCCTGGTGTCGGCAGATGGAGTGAGGATAGACCCAAAGGACCTAGAGGCAGTACAGGCGCTAAAGCAAAAAGCCCCTCAAACAGTCGGTGATGTCAGGCGGCTACTGGGTTTTCTGAGCTACTACCGGGCTTATGTGCAGGACTTCTCCCGCATAGCCAGGCCGCTTTATGAATTGCTCAAGACAAACCCCAGCCCACCTCTAACTAACCTTGTAAGAGAAAAGGGGAAGGGGCCGCAGTTATCTTCACGGACTCCAGTAGAGTGGGGCAGCCAACACCAACAGATTCTTGAGCGTCTCATAGACATTCTAACAAGCCCACCAGTGCTAGCCTACCCAGACTTTGATCACCCTTTCATACTGCACACAGACGCGTCCCAACAGGGCCTGGGGGCGGTCCTGTACCAGAAACAAGATGATAAGATGAGGGTGATAGGTTATGGGTCACGCACACTGACCCCAGCAGAACAGAATTACCACCTCCATAGTGGGAAACTGGAGTTTCTGGCCTTGAAATGGGCAGTATGTGAAAAATTTGTCGACTACCTGTACTATGCGCCCCATTTCACGGTCTTCACGGACAACAACCCCCTGACCTACATTATGAGCACAGCCAAGCTCAATGCTGTGGGTCATCGCTGGGTGGGGCAGCTTGCCGATTTCCATTTTGAAATCAGGTATCGGCCAGGCAAACAGAACATTGATGCAGACACGCTTTCGCGCTGTCCACTTGATATCAGTGTTTTTATGGATCAGTGCTCAGAAAGACTACCAGAAGAGGCAGTGTGTGCCACCTGGGAGGGAACTAGGACTGCAGAAAAAGGGGATGTAGCATGGGTGGCAGCCCTCAACATAACATCACAACACCAGACACATGCAGACACTGGAACATTTCCAGTCATCAGCTGCAAAGAGCTCTCAGATGAGCAGCGGAAAGATCCTGTTATCAGCAAAATGTTAGAGTTAAAGGAGAATAACAGAGATCTAACTGATGAGGTTCGTAGAACATTGGACAAGTCCACAAGGAAATTGTCACGAGAATGGAGTAGGCTGCAGGTGGAAAATGGCTTACTCTATAGGAAGACTCCCAGCCGAAAGCAGTTAGTCCTGCCTGCCATCTACAAACAAACTGTCCTCTCACACCTCCATGACAACATGGGACATGTTGGTGTGGAAAGAGTCCTTAGCCTAGTAAGAGATCGCTTTTATTGGCCCTTTATGAAGAGAGAGGTTGAGGAATATATCACCAGACGATGTCGTTGCATTAAGCAAAAAAAGCCAGCCTTACCTGACAGGGCACCTATGGGGAGCCTTACATCGAGCTCGCCCCTAGAGCTCGTATGCATTGACTTTCTGCACCTTGAGACCAGCCGGGGTGGGTACGAATACATACTGGTTGTAGTCGACCACTTCACCAGATTCGCACAAGCATACCCCACTAAAAACAAGGCTGGAAAGACAGCTGCAGAGCGAATCTTCGGTGACTTCATCCTACGGTTTGGCTATCCAGCTAAGCTTCACCATGATCAGGGCCGGGAGTTTGAGAATGAGTTGTTTAGGGCTCTCAGACAACTGGCCGGTGTAAACCATTCTAGGACTTCCCCATACCATCCACAGGGCAACCCTGCAGAGAGGTTCAATCGGACTCTGCTACAAATGCTCAGGACGTTGGGCGAGAAAGAGAGAGAGAACTGGAAAGATCACCTGTCTCACGTTGTGCACGCATACAACTGCACCAAACATGAGTCCACTGGGTTTTCTCCATATTACCTCCTTTATGGTCGCCATCCACGTCTCCCCGTCGATCTCCTCTTTGGGTTGGTAGCTGAGGACGAGGCCGACACTCCAAGTGGATATGCAAAACGATGGAAAGAGAAAATGATCGAAGCGTACAAGATAGCCAGCACGAACAGCCAACATTCGAGTGCCAAAGGCAAGCACTATTATGACAAACGGAACAGGGGTGTAACCCTACAACCAGGTGACAGGGTTCTTGTTCGCAACGTTGCAGAAAGGGGAGGTCCATGCAAACTGAAACCCTATTGGGAGAAAACTATCTACATTGTCAGAGAGCAGGTTGGTGACAACCCAGTTTATAAGGTCAGCCCTGAAAACAGAGGTCACCATACTCGCACCCTCCACAGAAATTTGTTGCTTCAAGTTAATGATCTACCAGCAGACATTACAGATGATCGCATGCCTGATAGACCACCAAGGGCAAAAGGAAAGTCAAATCAGCCACGGGAAACGGTCGACCAAATAGAGGCTGGTGATGTAAGTGGATCTGAAACGGATGAGGAGGCACCTTGTTACTGGCTGCGGGTACCCAGAGAATCATTAAGGACCAATCGGGACATTCCTAATCAGGTCCCAGTGAGCGGGTCATTGGTTAGTCCTGAGACACCTGGTGACATGCAGGGTGGCGATGTTCCTATGGGATCAGAGTTTGACCGAGTGAGTGTAGGAGAGATGGAGCAGGAGAGAGAGAATGACATTTCGCCCCCTGTGGAGGAACCAGAGTTTGGCGAAGAGCAGCTGGCGCCCCAGACCAATGACTCCAGTGAAAACACTCAAGGGTCTCAACCTGGACCTCAGCCCGTACTAAGGAGATCTACAAGGCAGAGGAGACCTGGCCAGATACTGACCTATTCTTCCCTTGGCCAGCCAACGTATCAGCCACGTCTTGCTGTTAGTTCTGTGGGTGTAGAGCCAGTGTTCTATATGCACCAGTGTCCACAATCGTACTGGCATTCAGTCCAACCCATCCATATTATGCCTGGTGTACACTCCGCTGTCACTTACCCGATCTGCTGCTGAGTTTAAGACAAGCATAGGACCTTGGGTACATATAGTGTTGGGTATTCAGAAAATGTAGAAAATCATTGCACACCCATATGTATTTGTAATTTGTGAGTATATTGAGTGAAGAGTTAAAGTTTGATTCAGAGTTAATGGAAGTTTACACTGTTAATTGCAAGTGTCGGGAGCCACTTTTGGTTTGTAGGGGAGTGTGTGGCACACCCAAAATGCATGGCCACTTTTGTGTTAATCATTTAATTTAATTTAATTTATTTAATTTGTTTATCAGTTATTTTCTGTGGCTATTAATATCCAAAATGACTTTGACAACATGACCAACCTAACCAGTGCATTATTTTGTCACATAAACTGTATAGAAGGTACAAAGAAATGGAGCAACACCCCAGGTGGAACTATTATTCCAAGACAGGTGCAACCCGGTTGCTTTAGGGGGATGGACTTCCGCCCACGAGTCAGATGCAATCTGAGAGGCAAACCGAGTGCACTGTCTTCATTGCTCCTGAACTTTACCTGTGTTTGCAGGTTTGTACCTGGTAAAGAAATACTACTACTGTTTGTACATAACAATGTTTTATCTCCATGTTAACTTGTGAAGAAGTAGAACAGTACCTGTAACACTTATGGGCACTGCCGCGCGGTCGACTCGCATCAGTGTGAGACAGCGGTGTCAGGCTGCGCAGGCCGCTAGCAGAAACGGCGCGGTAATGTTTTGTATTGTGGGTCGTTAGCGCCCAGAGCATTGTCTTGTAGGAAGGTCATTCATATCGATTTCTTTTCTTTTCATTATGAAGGTTGGTACTCCCGCACACTTTACTATTTTATATAAAGCTTATGATACAAAGATGTTTTATTGTTAAGTGTCATTGAGGTTTGAAAAGTATATAGCTGTTTAATATGTGAGTGTTAATGACATGTGAAGTAGAAAGAAGTTGTCCATGTTATGCAAAAGTGAATTTCATCCTCAGTGTGCTGTAAATGTGTGTCTAATTCTGCTCAATTTCAGTATTCAGAATCTGTACAGTCGTATATTGCTGTAAATTCATTGTAGATTACAGTGGCTTCCAACTACTTAAGTAAGAGCAGGTGTGTACTTTTGTTTTGCTTAGACTGAGCGATCGCATGAAGTACATGTAAAATAGTGGAACGTGTAGAGTGTGAATTCATTTATTTTTCTACTTGTGACTTTGGGGAAATGGACAGATATGGACACTGGGACTGAAAAAGTCATGCACACGTGGATATTGTTAATGCTGTTCATGTTTGTTGAAACTTGAATAAGAGATGCAATCTGAGAGGCAAACCGAGTGCACTGTCTTCATTGCTCCTGAACTTTACCTGTGTTTGCAGGGATTTCTTCTTTGTTATTGTGGCACCATTCCTGGGGCCCGTAACATGTGGTTTAAAAGATGCTCACAGACAAACATGAACTTGTTCAGAAACATTGTGCAAAATTGTGACATTTCTGTATCTAACTAAAACTGGTTGTGTAACACTAACAGGTTTTGGCAGCTCATAGCTACACAGCAGTCCTATAAATGTTCTTTTCCCGGCTTATATTTTTCAGGTTTTCAGATTTTTTGTGTGTCAGACACCTCTGGCATTTGTATGATTTTTAAAATGGGCAGCCACACAAGATCGAAACGACCCTTTAAATTTATTTAAATCATCGTGTTGAGCAATGACCTCACTGACGCAGAGAAAAGTATTTCCTGGATTGGAGGGGAAAGAGCACAGAGGGCCTTCTCGGGCTCACAACACAGCGTTACTGCAGTAACAGCATGGGTAATAGAGTCACAGGACTGTGGATTAAATGGGTTCAGGATGGACAGTGGGAGTAGCTGGCAGCTAACATCCACCCACACGCCAGGAGTTGGGAGGGTGTCATCTATGATTCTTTTCTGAATAATGGGAATTGAGGCCATAAAGTGTATCTAAGAGAACAAAATAAACTCATTTCTAACCAGGGGACCTCAGCCTCAGCCACGTCATCCTCAAATCCACCCTCTGATCACATCATTACATATCTCCGGACACCCTCATCACCACCAAACTGAACAAACATTCCTCGGTTTTCATTTCAACGCCAAAGCCAAGCACACAAGAGAGCAGATTCAACAAAATTTTTAAAAAGGCCAAACAAGTCCCTCGGCTTCACCCGTTTAAACATTTCCCCCCATGCTTTCAGTTTATTTGAACAGGACACACTAAAGCAGCTACAAGACCTGCAGTTCAAACATGGAATTTGGTGTCTAATGAAGTCAACAGAGAGATATCATCTCACGACACAGTTTTTATTTCATCTCCTCTCCATGCTGTCCTCCTTCCAAGACGAAAAGTCTTCCAGATTGCTTCCATCGGAGCTTGGAGGAGTAGTTTGTATGATTCTGAGGATTTGGTTAGAGCTGCAAAGAAAAGAGTGGAGTTTCAATGTTAAATTCAGGGTCATGGAGGTAGTATATCACGTAATATTATTCAAAAGTGATCAGACTGTGGGCTCAGTTCCAGTGGTTGGATGTACAAATTCAGGCACTTGGACCCTCTTTTTATGATTTGTCATGTTCTTTCTATGCAATGGAAAATATTGCAGTGCTTATTGCTCATTAAAAAATGGATGGTTTCCTCACGTCTCCAACTAATATTTATCATATACACAACACATTTATTAGACTACCCCCCAATGTAATGTTCATACATTAAAAATTAACAGCATTTATATGTTTCTCTAATAGGTAATTCACCAGTATGTGCAAGCTATTTAATCAAAGTGATATTTTTAAGGCTAAAGTGTCTGGATTTTTACTTGTTACAGATTAGCTTCACATAAAGGCTCTGAATTTTTCCATCACCAGTAAAATCATCTGTGTCTTTTATCTGCTGTTTGCCCAGACCAGGGGTGCCCAATCCCGGTCCTCGAGAGCTACCGTCCTGCAGCTTTTAGATGCATCCTTGTTCCCACACACCAGAATGAATGGCTTGTTATCAGGCCTTTGCCAAACATGATGGCATGCTGAAGAGGTAATCAAACCATTTGATTCAGCTGTGTTGGAGTAGGGATGCATCTAAAAGCTGCAGGATAGTAGCTCTTGAGGACTGGGATTGGGCAGCCCTGGCCCAGACTTTTCCTTATCTTCTTTTTTCAAGGTAGATGTAAGTCAGGCGGTCGAGAAGCTAGCTTATCAATCAGAAGGTTGGTGGATCAATTTCTGACTCCTTTAGTGCACATGCTAAAGCATCCTTGGGCAAGATGCTGAACCCTAAGTTGCCCTGATGCATCCACCGCAGTGTGTCCATGTTAGAAAGCACTCAGACATAGATTGTATAGTATTGTGTGATTGGGTGAATAACACTTGTAGTAAAAACTGCTTTGAGTGTTTTAGAACTAGTCCACTTACGTCTATAAGACCAAAAGTGCTGTTGTAACCACAGCCATTGCTCCCTTTGAGGCCATTGAAAAGAATGCAGGCACTTTTGTTTTGGCTACACGTTTCAGACCCATCTATAATTATTAATAAAGGTTTTTATTTATTTTTTTAAACAAAGGTTTAAGCAAAGTCATCAACATTTGTAAGCATTGTAAACAAAAGATTAAAAAAAAGGTATTGCAGCAATGTAATGTGTTTTCTGAACATGCGACTGTGTAAACCTTCTAGACAAAGCACAAAATAAATACAAGCCTGCAAATGAGCACAACATGGTGAGTTTTCCTTTCATACATAAAATTGTTTGACCATTGCGGTGCACCAAACTGTAAATAAGAGTACTGTATTTTTAAAAGAGTAAATGGTGAGCATCTGGAATGCTTTACCTCCTTCATAACCTCTCCTCCTCTGCCCTTCATCTGATCCTCTTCTGTTTTAACTCATGAACAAAGGAAGACGATTAAGCTGACAGAACCGTTTTATATCAGACCCAAATAGGTTCATCTAATGCCCATGAATGTGTCATTTTTTGTTGTGTCAGTGAGTTATATTTATGCACAATGGCTGATCATCTCTCTCTCTCTCTCTCACTCTCTCTCTCTCACACACACACACACACACACACACACACACACACACACACAGGAAGTGAGTAAAACTTCTGAACTTCTTTGTCAAACCACTTCCTTGTACACTCATTTGCACTGGCTGCATTAAAGCGTCAACTGTCACTCTTCTCCCAGCTGGTAAGTTTCTCTAAATGTAGGCAGTTTAAGTTGCCTGATATTTACTGCATCTTGTTTATTTTTATTTTTATACAGTTCTGTAGTACGTAACTTTTGAGGCATGTAACTTTTACTTTTAATCGTATCCAAATGGCCTTCAAGATTCCTCCTGAGTCTTGCCATATACCTTTAAAAATCAGAAGCTGGCCATTTTGAGCTGCCGTACTTCATACATTGTACACTGTGAGTTGATTCTGGTTCTGTTTGGGCAGAAGTCTAGTTGCATGAGTAAATTTGTAAATCCTTATTTGTACGGATGTTCTTGAGCTTTCAAAGACTCAACCTAATTCAAGATAGGTTGAGACAAGATACAAAGCAAAAGAAAAAACTTTGGATTGTAACACTGAAACTGGAAGAGGAAGAAATAAAGGTTAAACAGAAGGTCATTGTAGGCATCGGCTCTTTTTTTTAACCAGTAATTTGCATCTCTGACCTGCCTTTGTGCTGTTAGCGTGGGCGCTAGAGAGAGTAGGCGAGGTGTGTTAGTGTAATCAAATTAGGGACTCACAGGATTGTGTAACACAGCAATCACAGGCCCAAATGTTCCTGTCTCCATGTGGAGGTCCAAGTCATATTGCCAAGAGAAAAACATTTTTTGTTTTAGCTGCAATTTACTCCACATCTGCACTTCATTCCCAGTCTCAACCTCATCTTTGGGCTCTGTCCATTTTGAACAGAGGATGGTGGTCAAATTAATGGGTAATGACAGGATAATGGTGTGACACACCATATTAAATGTGCAACATGTATGCCAGTAAAGTAAAAATCATTTTACATTGTGGCTACATGAGGAAAACAATGGGAAGGAGAAAATTATTGTTTTTAATTTATATTTACATTCAAGAGGTAAACGATCCTCTAAAAGCTGCAACTGAACCAGCCAGCCTAGAAGGCCAATAATGCCAATTCTGACATTCACAGCCAGATTCAGAGACCGTAAGCTAATAATAACACAATAACTGTGATGAAACTAAAGTTAAGGAAGTCGTTCACGGTACTAATTTTAGTTCCACATTTCTGACTCATTATTACAATTCAACTAGAACCGAGGATTGGTTCAAAATTCTTATTTTTATTAGTTTAGAAAATACAGTTTTATGCCATTAATGCATTTCTGTACTAGCAAAGTAAAGCTGTGTTGAGAGGAGTAACTATATCGTTAGCCCCCTCTCTTTATTTTTGTCTTCCATCTTGCCTAATCTGTTTTGTAGTTCCTCATTCAGAAAGCAAACTAAAACAACAACAAAGTCTCTGCCAAAAAACACCAGAATTGGTACTTCGTGAGGAATGGTTGCAAGGTATTATTTTCAGTAGTTTAGATGAGAACATTTGATTGCAATTATGTTAGCAAGTGCTAACAAATTCAGTAACACACTGTGGGCTTTGCGAGCGAGAAGACATACTTAAAATACAGGTCTATAGATCTGTTGGTTACCATCTGAAAACAACCATTTGAAAAAAAGAAATAAGTATTCAACAGGTCTGTAAACACTTGCAAACTATTCCCAAAGCTGTAGTTAAACAGTAAAAAGTAAGACATGAACCAGAAACTTTTCATATTTTGAAATGTGATTGTTACACTGGTAAGGCACAAATGTTATTTTCAAGGTGAATGTTCATCATGTCTGGTTTCCATTGCGCTTTTTCAAGTTTCAGTACAGCTCACAGAGCTAGTTTCCAAGTCTGTCTTGTGTTTGCAGAAAAGTCATCTTACGTGTAAACTGCAGAAACTTTCGAGCTACCAAAGCAAACAAAAGCAGGTGTCAAGTGCAGCACCCTCTTTACAGTCGATGTCATCCAGAGACTCCCATTAACAATTTGCCAACTGAGATTACACATTTTCCCATAGCAACCATAGGTTGCCACAGACTTACGAACCAGTCTCCAGGCCTACAACTGAGACCTTAAATAAGCTCATCTCATCTGCTTTCTAATCCCAATAAACAACCAAATTAACACAGAGCAAGGACTGATAGAAGATATTATTTTCAGCGGCTATAACTGCTGTTTGAAGGTATTAATGTCTTTGTAATCTAGTTAGATCAAGCTATACCGAAAGCAGTTTAATCTGCTTTGTAATTTCTGAGTCAAAAGGAATACTTAGCAACTATCCATCCATCCATCCATCCATTTGCTTCCGCTTATCCTTTTCAGGGTTGCGCGGGATGCTGGAGCCTATCCCAGCTGTCATAGGGCGAGAGGCGGGGTACACCCTGGACAGGTCGCCAGTCTGTCGCAGGGCAACTAGGAAGTATTAAAATAAGATGCATTTTAAATAAGTGTCTTTTTATCTTTCTATGCCAGCCTAAACATACCTTGAAACACAACCTAACTAGTACTCAGTGATAAGTAGTTAAAAGGTGTTATCCCCCCAGTATTTTAGATGAAATAATTTGATGGAAGTAATTAATTAGTCAGCCAAAGTTACACTAATACTAATAAAGCACAGGGAGCAATTCGCACATCTCACATCCCTTTGAAGCTCACAGGTTGTTGTTAGTGGTCATTTCAAGCTTCACTTCAGTTCAGTGTATTTACTGTCCAATCATAGGCCAGTCACCAGTGTCCTATGCTCCTGTTGGTAATTGCTTCAATCGCTCGTCTTGAAGTTAAAAAAGTGTATCTCCACCTACTTCACATTGTCAGCAGTTTTTTTCACCCATAAGTACTGAAATTCATTGACTTTCTCTGGTGTCTGGTCACAACATTGCTGTGGTTGCTCCCTATATGGATGCAGCTTAACGCCTATTAAGTTAACCAGAATTTCACACCATGTGGTCATAGGCCTACTACACTAAGTGACACACTGTGGTGACACACATCTCACAATGTGTCACATTGTTTTTGTAGTTTCTGAGTCAAGAAGCATACTAATAGTAAGGTATGTTTAAAATAAGATGTAACTTTAACAATAAGGGCAAATCCCATTACACAAGCCTGTTTGTGCTCTCAAATGTCATGAGTAATGTTTATGTAAAAGGCCACATTTTGCCAAGAATTACATCAGAAGATCAATAGCTCATCTGCTCGCAGCCAGACAAATAAGAAAGAAAAACATTCCCCTATAACCCCCATAAAAAATAAAACATGCTGTTCTTAATTGTCATATTTTGAGAGATTTAAACAAATAACACATAAAGTTAATGATAAGCTTTAGAGATGGTGCCAGGCAGACTTTTATTACCACCACAGTGTTTGGATGTTGTTGGTAATTATCTTCTCATTGAACTCTCAAAAAGAGGAAATAAAGAAAGGCTTAGTGTCTTTTACAATATTAAACTATTAATTTAACATAAGAGGAAATAGTAAAACAAAACAGGCTGCCTGAAATTTATTCAATCTGACTCTTTAGAACAGTGGCAGCTGTAGGACATTTTATGCTATTTAATGTCAATAATGCACACTCGGAGCCTCGAAATGAAGCTGGACTTGAAAAACAAAGACCTTCTAGAAAATTATTACGCCTGTCAAAAGCTATCATCATTTGCTCTCCGGGTAACAAACCTTTCTCCATTTCTGTACAAATTGTGCATCAGCTGTCGGGCGAGTTGGTGCTACTTGAGACCAACAGAGTGTTTCGTGCTAATCTAATAGCAAACCGAACTTCCTGGTTGTCACATCCTGGCTGGCTGACAGCTCATATGGTGACAGGCTGTGGTTGAGGCCTTAATCTTACTTTCCATCTCATTCTGCAAGGGGACTTCCTCTATTATTTCTGTCTCGTTATTCTTTCTCTATGCTCTCCTTGCTAGACTTTCTTGTTTGATTTTTCTTGTACTTGTAGCATTCTTGTAATCTCATTTTATTTCTTGTCTAATCTGAAACAGCTGAGGGATAAGAAAAATGTTTCTTTGGGGGATGAAAGGAGAAAGCATACACCAAGGGAAATATTGACATCGTACTTAGCTTACACTGAGCACGCTGGCAAGTAATATTCAAATAAAAGTGCAAAAATAAACTAATTTTCCAAACAAGCAGTCCAAACCAGAGGTTATTTTTCTTTGCTTTCCATTACCTTCTGTAGCTGAAAAGAAGCTGCAGGAAAATCAATATCCCCTGCACTTTCACGGAGATTATTGTTTTTATCCACACAGGATCCAATGAAGACAGAAAGTGCAGATTCGAGGATGCCAGAGCCCCCTCCACAAGACCCTGGTATTCCTGAAGGCCTCAAAACAAGCCCCCTAAACACAGAGGCTCTCGGGGAGTTTGCCCAAAACATGTCAGAGCACATACTTCGATCAGTTTTTAGCCAAAAGGAAACAGTAGAACCTGAGGAGTCCATTTATAACCAAGAGCACGAAATGCTAGCTGAGGCGCTAGCATCCGCAGTGATTGAGATCGCTCTGAGTGAAGTGTGTAGAGGAAGAAACTTAAAGGACCACATGGAGGGTGCTGAAATAGAGATGGAGAACAACAAGGGTGAACACCAGTGTTTTGAGGATAAATCTAGAAGAGACCAAGAACACCAGACTTCTACCCAGCCTTGCCATCCACCTCTATCCCAGTCAGGGCTTCCCGCTGTGGGATCCCTCGACTACCCCGACGCCCCACCGACCACGCCTCTTCTCCCAGAGCTGGAGAGGAGCAGAAGCAGCTTCGCCCGTAAGCTAAAAGGAGGCCTGGCAAAGGTTTTCCTACCCTCGCCTCCTCCACCAACGCCAAAGGACAAGGAGGACAACGGAGACGCTTTGATCAGCGACCCTCATGTGGAACTGATGGAGCATCTCATGCAGTCGCTGTCTACAGATGATTTGGGGAGAGGCAATTTCGAAGTAGCACCTCTGCATGAACCAACTATAGAGACTTTTGCACAGGCTCTGTCATGTGATATTACTAAGTGGGTTCTGGCTGCCAAAAAAAGAGAACAGATGTCACATGACAGTGATCTCAACCTACTGGCCCAACAGCTGGCTGAAACCATTATCACGTCCTCCATTGATGAAGCTAAAGTGCTTATCTAGGATTTAAAGTGATTCATGGAGTCAGGTATGATGAATAGCCTATATATATGCACACACAAGCTCAGTCCATGGACTATATATACATAAAAGGTGGACATAGCCACCATAACACAATCAGTTTAATTGTCTTTTGTAGCTATCTTAGTGTTTTTAAGTCAGACACGAAAAGTGAACCACTTATTGGTTAACAGCTTATGAGTAACAAGTCATTAACCAATTAGCATTTCCTGGTTTATCCACCTTTCTGACTCAAATAATGATGACAAATTTACAAAGGAATTTCATACTCTGTACACTATGATGTAAAACTAGCAACTGAGCCTCAAAAAGTTACCAGGTATTCAGTGACATCAGAGAGTATGGAAGTACATCTATAATAGCAGAAGGCTTTTTAGAAACCTGAGTAATCGCCCCCTGTTGGGCATCAGAAAGAATGCAGGTAAAAGCAAGATAGATAGACTATCTCTAGCATATACTTCTGTCCTACTCCACATACTCCTTCGCTACACGATGACATGACAAAACATTCTGTTCTGCAGCACAGGGAGAGAAGATGCCTGCCACTTTGAGTTCTCTAAGCCACTAAAACACTGTGGATTGTGGACTATCTTTAGAGTTGGTCTATATATACCCTTTCTGTGCAGCTTTTGACTACAATCCTCAGCAAGTCCATAGTCCTACCCATTACCAAGCCAGTACTTCTCTGTTGGTCACTCTGTAGACTTAGAAGCTAAATCTATCATTTATATATAGTCTGTGGGGTCTGTTACTGTTATTTCCTCTAAAGTAGGCAATACACATTATCTTACTCCAAGATTTGGGAATTTCATTTGTTACAGGAGTTAATATGATTCATTTGCATTTAATTGTAATATTATATTAATGCTATTTATTAATGATAACATATTATTATGAGTTCAACTGTGTATTCGTTTGTGTTTCTTGTTCAGAAATGAACTTGTCATTGAGGTTAAGTGGCATTTCTGCATCCTGAAAACTGCTGGATGATAAGTAACTGTTACATTTCATGATGGATTAAAGTACACTGGATCTGACTTTTATTTCTTTCTTACAAAACAATACTTGGCTCCAAAAGCAATAACCACATTTGTCCTTCGGATGGCAGCACAGTAAAGAAATTTCAGCATTTTTCAGCATGAGCTCAGCAGTGCTGACCTACTTGGGACATGACAACAACTGGAATTAATTTTGTTTTCCATTTAGGAAATCATTTACTTTTAAATGGTGGTCACCTGTCAGTAAAATTGTTTTGTTTTGTTTGATTTTGCTTCTATGGTCAGGTCCTGCCAAAAGGGAAAGCCCTGCTAAATATAATGCAGAGTACAACGACTTGCAGACTGCTATATCTGTAACAGAAGATGAAACTGGACAGCAGATGTTCTGTAGATGAACTTGTATCACACTGGATTATAATCAGACATAACATTGGCAAATTGTTTGGTTAGTTTTCTTTGTAATCACCCTCAAAATCTTTATGTATCCAGCATGACTCATTCAGCCCGTACACTGAGCAACGATACTGGCATTTTGGACAAATTTGTGTTCTGGCTCAAAGAAAGCTCGTTTTCATACTCACTTCGTCCTTGATGTCAGACCTTGGAAGAACAAAAAGAAAAAAGAAAAAAAAACAGGGCGCCACAGGTCTTAACCAAACACTGATGCAATCCTGGAATCGAATAAAAACTCTGTTTTCTTTTTAAATCAGTAACTACTTAAACACAGTTGGAGATTGACAAATTTACTGCAAGAAAATCTTTGCTGAACTTTTAAAGTGCTGTTTTGAATAAAGAGTCTCATTGTTCCTCTTAGTCACCGCTGTTTGAGTTCACACACTTTTTTGGTTCAAGAAACTAGGTAAGTGGGACACACAAACAGACTCAGACCCCCTTCCGCCCTCCCTTTTATTTTGCACAAACACAAAACACACACACAAAAGCCCCACCATACAATAAACAACCCAAACATGTGCAGATGATATGAAGCATATTTCTCTCTTTCCACTAAAAGAACCCCAATTAGGTCTGTATGTTAATACTTACAGACTTGTCTGGATGAGGTATAAACATATTAACAAAGAGTTCGAGCACAAATTACTAACATACAGCAGACATAAGACTTAGTGCTTTTATCATTTTCAGTCAACACTAGTAAGAAGGCAGTCATTCGCTTCTGTGACGATGGAAATATTTGAAAACCAGTACGTCTTCATTCCTGGCAAGTCATAGTCTGCCCTTATTTTCAAATACAATGCCCTCTCTCAGACATGCACGAGGTGTCCTTTTTCCATCAGTGCCATGTTGTCTCAACAGTGAGAGAGGTCTCCCTCCCAACTTATACATTATTCTACAGATGTCATGATCCTTGTGTTTTGTTGGGTTCTTTTGTTGATTTTCTGGTAATAATGGAGTTTTAGTTATGGAGTTACTTAAGAGAATGGAACACATTGTCATTGTACATGTACAATGAACTTGTGAGTGCTCCACACCAACTATGCTAGAATAAAATATAAATAGTAGACAGCAGGAATAAATAGCAAGCAGAATAAATATATATGATGAAGAGGGATAGATACAAAACAAGAGAAATATATACAAAGAAAAAAAAGCCTTGGTCTGAGTGGAGTCTGTGTGTGAGTGATGAGGGTTACTCAGACTATGCCTCAGATGAGTGAGGTGGGTGGGCAGTTGTAGGGTGTGGGGGTTAGTGTTTGTTAATAGTCTTAATGGCGTACGGGAAGAAGCTGTTTGTGACTCTGGAGGTGTCCTTTCACTCTAGTATTCAGAGTCTACTTAGAAGAATTACTATGTTTTGACATTATTTATTGTTATATTTATTAATTTATCCTCTTCTTTTAAGTCATCATCTCTGTGTTGTTTCCTTGTTATGTTACTTGCTGTTTTATTTTGATAATCCTTTGTCTCACAGATCTTTATTTTAGTTATATTTCCCTTGTCTCATCACTTTATTTAATGAAGCCGCGTCTAGTTTCCCAGGTGTCTCCACTCTCAGCCTCAGTTTTGTCAGGTTGGGTGTTTTCACGCAAAGAAAAGTCCAAGTGAACTCCAAGCAAACTAAAATGCAGCTCTACAAACCACGTGAGAATGTTCAGCCTGCTAATTGGCCAGATGTGTCTGGGGCAGGAGCAACAAAAGTAAATAGAGGAAGAAGGTGCTGTGTTCTGGGCTATTGGAAAACACAGAGAACTTACCTTTATTTCATGGCTAGCTGCTAGCCTTTACAGATTATTACACATCTGTAATAGCGTCCAACAGTGAGAATACAAAGCATTCTAGGCTTGTAACATACAGTAATTAGTTTGGATTGGGGTCGGATCACATTCACACCACAAAAGTGATATTTTGGCAAGTGTGAAAGCACACTTTGGTATGCTTTGTGTGCTATATGTGTTTGTAAAGACTTTTGGAAACAGGAATTTATTTCCTGTTTTGGAATGTGACTTTCTTGGTCCCCTGTACTGAACTTTCTTAAAGTCCTTTTTTTTGGTGTCATTCTTCAAGTCTGTTTTGTGAGTCCTACATTTGGGGCCTTTTGTCCAGAAATCATAAGAGTAGAAAACATTTTTTCCTGTGAAGGGGTATTTTTTAACCAGCGATGGGCACCTAAAGTCTGAAAAGTTTAAAGCTTTACTTCTGTTTTTGGCAAAAAAGATCCAAAGTTTTGAGGCAAAGAACAACATCTGGTGGCAAAATGAAGGCAAAGCAACCTCCAGAGCACAACTGAACCACAAGCATACCTTATTGTTTCAATCTCAGATCATGAATAAAAGCTCTGAAAAGACTAATGAATGCATCACTATTATGCATTAAAAAAATAATTATCTGTTGTAACTTTCATTTCTGGTAAAATGTCAGTCTGTAAATGTACATTGTCGTGCATCTGGAGGAATCCGAGACCAACCACCGTAGGGTCTGACAATGGGTCCAAAAATTTGTCTTTAAACATGTCAGTCATCAAGGTACAAAAAAATCAAATCAAAAAATCAAAGTTGATTCTTTACTGTCCCAGAATCAACTATATGGGTCATCCAGATAACTGATGGCAGTCAAGGTGCAGTTGCCTAGAACTGTAGAATCTCATCTGTGAAATGCACAGGGTGCCAGTGTTGGACCTGCCAATTTTAGTATTCAATAGCAAATGTCAAATGGGCTCCGTGGTACCAAGCAGTGAGCAGCAGAGGATGACAGGCCCTCAGACACCCTCGTGTTCCTGTTTTGGTCAGAGACATTCTCACCATTGGCCTACTGGAGGTCATTTTGTAGGGCTCTGGCAGTGCTCATCCTGTTCCTCCTTGCACAAAGGAGTAGATACTTGTCCTGCTAATGGGTTAAGGGGCTTCTACAGGCCTGTCCAACACTCATAGAGTAAATGCCTGTCTCCTGGAATCTCCTCTCAGATATGATGCTATACTCTGATTTGAACTTTTTTGAGCAGTGTATTTTTATCTTCCAAAGAAAATGTTTTTGGTATGAGTTACAGATTTTTGTCAGGGCAAGCAAAACAGCAGTGCTTACTAGAGCAGGGCGATATGACCAAAAATATTTATCACGATACACATTTGAAAATTTGCAATAACGATATAACTGACGATATAAATGACACTAGACAAAATACTCCTCAACTTTATTAGTGCAAAAAAAACAAAACAAACAACCATCAATGTATTTTCACTTAAACAAGCAGCTTTTTTATGTGCATTAAAGTTATATAAAAACGTAACAGTGCAAATTCCTTGCTGACAGTTTAACCAAAAGGCATTTCCAGTGGAAAGTAGCCGACATATCCTCAGCATAACCATGTATAATATCTACAAAACTTAAAAAGAGGTTATACACACACAATACGGTAATATTATGTTGAAGCACAGTACGTATCACTCCGCGAGGCGCCTGCCTACGATAGCCGTAATGCTCCGACAATCCATCAAGCGGTGCGGCTTCGTAGCTTAGCAAAGTTGTACTAAAACATTTGACAGATTTTTGAGCACCATGTACCACATAAAATCATTTCGAGGTCAGTAAACACAACCAGAATTCATACATAAGGCGCACGGGATTATAAGGGGCACTGTCGATTTTCAGAAAAATAAAAGGATTGATTTTAAGTGTGCCGTATTTTCCAAACAACACGGTAATAACGACGGCCCGCTAGCATGCTCTACCAAAAATAGTGCTCTGTTGTGTATCTGACGGACGAAAGCTAGACCAGTTCCACACCAGTGAAGTTGCAGCATTTTTACAAACCAATTCTGGTTCATCTGTTTCATTCAACGATCCGCTTTCGCTCTTCTCATTCTGCGTCGCCGCCATGTGCGTATGTAAACAAAGGCACTGCGCATGCGCGTTTTACCCATATTCTATCGCGATATTTCCTTTTCTTATCGTTGCCCAACATTACACCAGTATTACCGTGAACGGTATGATACAGCCCAGCCCTAGTGCTTACCCGTTTAAAAATAGACATCGATTAAAACCTACCAAAGCTCTTTCCCTGCATGTCAAACAGCACTCTCTTATAAACCTGTTTGTATGCATTTAAACTCAGAGGTGTGGACTCGAGTCACATGACTTGGACTCGAGTCAGACTCGAGTCATTCATTTTATGACTTTAAACTTGACTTGAAAAAATGTTCTAAGACTTGTGACTTGATTTGGACTTTTACACTAATGACCTGGGACTTGAATTGGACTTGAACCGGTTTACTTGAAAAGACTTGATATTTCACCCCAAATATAAAATTTAACATGCATATTGTATAGAAAGTGTGCATCATGTATTCAAACCACACGCCGTACGTATGTGTGTGTGAACTGTAGCACAGCCAATCAAATTAACCAGATTTTTTTTTTAAAGAAAAAAAAAAACGCTTAAAAATTTTATTTTTTTCAGGTACATAAACTATGAAGTAGTCAACAAAAAACCGAAATGCAATATGCAAAACATGCAAGAAGAGAATCACAGACAGATATGGAACAACTTCCAACTTTCTCCGACAGTTGAAGTTACATAAAGAACAGGAGGTGGTGCTTCTCTTTTGCTACAATGAGATAGCTGACTTCATCTAACTAGCAAATGTTGTCCAGGCTCCGTTGGTGATACAGTTTTTTTTAATGTGTATGATATTTTTGTCATGCTATTTTAAAGCCGGTCCTACAAGCGCATCCAAGAATAACATGCAGCTTATCTCAGAACTGTCGGTGAAAATTATTCTTGGAGCTAAGTTAAATTGAGCTGCATTTTATAGAGGTGCAACTTCACAATTTGTGTATATTTTCTAAGTTCACTATTTTGTCATGTGTTGAGAAAAACACAGATTTTAAAATTACATGGTCTAATATTTACATTTAGCATAACTGCAACATTCTTTTTTCATTTTTTTTAAAGACTCGAAAGGACTTGAAATTCAAAGTTTCAGACTTGTGACTTTACTTGGACTTTTACACCAGTGACTTGAGACTCGACTCTGACTTGCCTGACATTACTTGAGACTTGACTTGTGACTTGAGGATAAAGACTTGAGACTTGAGGATAAAGACTTGAGACTTACTTGAGACTTGAGGATAAAGACTTGAGACTTACCTGAGACTTGAGGATAAAGACTTGAGACTTACCTGAGACTTGTGGATAAAGACTTGAGACTTACCTGAGACTTGAAGATAAAGACTTGAGACTTACTTGAGACTTGAGGATAAAGACTTGAGACTTACTTGAGACTTGAGGATAAAGACTTGAGACTTACTTGAGACTTGCAAAACAATGACTTGGTCCCACCTCTGTTTAAACTACTGCAAGGCCACAAGGCCACAGCTGGCTACAGTTTCTGGAAGCAGGTTTTTCCTCTGCTTAATTACAAGCTTTTGAAATCTGTAGCATCCATCAGTGTCATGGGTATGTCCGTGTTTTGTTATGAAGGTTGGAACTGGGCAAGCTGAGGCAACCTTTCCTGGTTTGCAATGTGAGGGTTCTGTCTGCCCAGGCCAATGAAAATTGTGAAGAATTTTATTGCTGTGTCCCCACTCCACAGAGATCTAAAGTCCTCCTGAGATGACTAAGGTAGATTAAACCTTTTAGCATATTTTGTTGCCTTAATGTCAATTTTAAATGCCTGACACAGCTACTACTAAAGTCTCTTGGCCTTGTTGCCTTGGTGATATAGCATTCAAGCACATCAACAATAAACTCCTCTCACCTCTACACAGCTGGCTAATCTTTCTGTGATGTTGAACAGTTACAGAAATGGACATTATCGGGCTCCTTTAATCAGACACTAGGGATGTATTCGGTCATCGAAACAAAAATTTTGGCCTTTAAAAAACGGAAACTGAAGATTTTGGACCTAAAAGGTGCAAAGCATACTTGCTGACTTAAGGTAGAAACACATTCAAAGAGACCACAATACACACACGCTGGCTTGGCTGCAGCAGTATGTGATAGTCCCTCAGCTCTGATACATAATATGTCATGGAATGCTTACTCTGAACTTTTAACTCCCACTGCTGATCACCATTGTGTTTTCCTACCACGGGACGCTAACTGACTGACACACTCACAAATATACACACTGACACACAGGCGCATAGATAAGCTGCAGGGCTGGGTGGACAGCTGTGGTGTCAGAGGAAACACACACATCTGGAGAAATGCTTGTTGTGTTGTCAGGTGGTTGGCTGCCAGAAAGACAAAGGGGGTGGAGAGGGGAGAGATGGAAAAGGGAAGAAGTGTAATGATACACATAGGAGGCATAGCAGGGGGGTTCTGTATACCCTAGTAGTAAATAAATTGCTGCAGCTGTCTCAGTCTATGGAAGGTAAAGCCATTGCTCATATGAACCCTGAATTAAATTTAAAAAAATAAATAAAGAGAGCACCAAGATAAGCATTTTAGGGAAAACTAGGAAAAACTTGGGGTTTTACACTGTTATCACATTTCTTATGAAAGAAAATCACCAATGAGTTCGTAAGATTTAACACCAAATACTCAATGTATTCATAAATCAAGATAGATTTCTCAAAATCAAGCCACACAACAGAGAAGTTTCAAATAATGAGGTCTGTATATGTGCAAGTAATAATTCAGCTGCTTGTTTCAGATAGTTTGTGATCATTAAGGCCAAGTATAATTAGATAACATTTATTTGCAACTGTCACGAATTAAATTTAAAGCAATAAATGAGCATTTGATGCCTTCAGTACACACACATTGCTTTCTATGTGATAAATGTGATTTAATAAGCAGAACACCTTAAAATTCTTGGTCTCAGAGGTTTCTCAGTATTGCACGTAGAAAAGGAAAACTGCTGATCTGTGTGCTGATCTGACCATCCTCCATAAAGCTTTGTGGTCCAGAGCATTACAAGTGCCGTACCAGGTCGTGATATAACCAGACAGAAATCTCTTGATGGTGCATCAATAGAAGTTGGTGAGTATTCTAGAGTCCATGCCAAACCTCTTCAGCCATCGCAGGAAGCAGAGCTGTTTCGCTGCTTTTGTGATCAAATCCATGTAATGTGACCAGCTCAGGTCCTCACTGATGTTGACGCCAGAAACCTGAAGCATCTGATTCTCTCCAACCCTGTCCTGTCGATGTGAATGAGGGTGTGCTCTCCACCCCGCAGTTTGCTGTAATCTGCAATGAGCTCTTTGGCCTCGCTGATGTTGAGCAGCAGGTTGTTGTCCCAACACCATGATGTCAGGGCTCTCATCTCTGCTCTGTAACCAGACTTGTCTCCATCTGAAATGCAATCAATAATCGTGGTGTCATCTGCAAATTCGATGCAGTTTGGACTCTAGTGTCGAAAGGGCGTAGCCATGTTTTTTTCTCCAATTTTAAAATTAAGAAAAGGAAAACAAAATTGCAATAATTAAAATCTTTTATATCTTTAATAATCAGATTTTTAGATTTATGGAGTACTTGAGTGTATATTTCAATGGCAGACACTTTCATGAAAATCTCTTAGAGGATTTTAAGTGTTTCTTGCATCACCAAAGTGTTGCCAGCTGCGTTTCTCCCTTTGCTCCTTAAAGTACCTGACTACTCAAAGACCTTTTTCACCAGTCCTCCACTTGATCTTCTTTGATTTCATTTCAGCCCAATGCCAGGACCGCACAGCGTTGCCATGTGGATGGTACTTTTTGTTTTAAATAAGAACACCATGTCTTCTGATTTAATCCTGATCAAAAACACTGTATGAAAATCGTAACATTTGTTTTCAGTATCTTTCCAGTTAGTTATTCTATCATTTCACATAATGTCAGTTTAGATTAAATGGATTTGTTTTTTTTAAAAAAGACCCTTAAAGCTCTTTGTCGAGACCTACATTGATCTGATTGTGCAGCAGCAGGAGAACTTTATACACTGACTTGCTGTACTACTGGTTTCACTGCTTTGACTCACTGAGAAAGTGGTGTCTTTTATTCAACTTCAATTAAGTTGTTTGTTAAAGTCTTAAACCACCAAATTGTGTGCTGAATTGAATTTCTTAAAACAGCCAATAAAACTGAAAAACTAAAATCTCAAAATACAATTGAAGCAGGTATGAAGACAATTTTTCTTCACTGCCAAAATAGCCTGCAAAAACCTGCGCAGTGTACAGATTGTTCTATTTTACGAGGGTAAAACTGGCTCAGCATTCATAAATCAGAGTGAAGTGTAAGTTGGACACATGCTGTGCAACAATACTCGTATCGATATTGAACCGTTCGATACAGTGCTTTCGGTTTGGTGCGCATATGTATCGAGCAATACAACGTTTTTAATTTAGTTTATCAACTTTCCTTCTGACGATGCTGTCTGTGTTGAGCGCTCAGTGGATCTGCGCTCGACAGTGCAGCCTAGGCGGAGTAGTCGAACGCAGATTCACTGAGCGCAGGGCAAGCTAGCCAGACAGAAGTTAAGCTGTCCTTGCAACATGGCAAATTGAACCTCCCCCACCCTCATTCAGATCTGGCGTTTGGAACTATTTTGGTTTTCATGTGACGTATGACCCTGAAGGTAAGCGCGTCATGGACTAAAGTAAAACAGTATGTTGGATGTGCCATGCAATGCTCAATTACATTAGTGGGAACTAGTGTGTTCACCACGCAGTTAGCTCGTTAACGTGTTGGCCGTTAACGGGGCGATCCGCGGTAGCTCGTTAACGGAGATTTGCCGTGTTGTGGCGTTAACGTCATTTCAACGAGATTAACGCTGACAGCACTAGTGGGAACACAACGAATATGACTGCACATTTACGCCGACATCATCCTAGTGCAAAGACAAGTGGAAGCAGACAAAAACAACAAGCAAGCATGCTACAAACGTTACCCGAGTCATTTAGACAGCCGTTAGCACATGAGTCTCCTTATGGGGACCTGATATGTTTAATATGCTGCTGAGAATATAGCCCAGAAGAAGCGTATAGTATAGCTTTTATTTTTGGAAAGAGCCATTTCTCTGTAATAAACTGTCTTTTCCAAAGATGAGTGATTTCTCGATCAGATAGATTTATTTTTTTTATTACTTTGTTGTTTCAGCAACATTAAATTTAAAAACTGTAATTTTGAGTTAATATATATATTTATAATTTTAATAAATGACAAATTAAAAAGGCATGAACATTTTTTTTTGTATCGAAAAAATATCAAACCGTGACACCAAAGTATCGAACCGAACCGAACCAAACCGTGAATTTTGTGTATCGTTGTACCCCTGCTGAATAGGGCTGATAAGTTAAACAGCTTTTCATCAGAAAAATGTACTGCCATATTTGAAAAAACAACAGACAATTTAGCATGGTATCCACTGATGCTTAAATACTTTTCTTTTTCCTTTCCTCTGACCATCTGGTTGTGAAAATACTCCAACTGTTTGGAAAGTTGGCACTTTGTTCCTCTTTTTTCCAAATTGAATAAACATATCAATTTTCTTGCTGACTTGTCCAACAGCGGGCTGGAGTCCATCCCAGCTTCCATAGGGCAAGAGGTCCTGAACAGGTCATGAGTCAGTCATGTGGCTACTACAGACAATCAGACATTTGCATCTATTTTGAATCACTGGTTAATCTAACATGCGAGTGTTTGAACTGCATAAACCCATGAAGGCACAGGGATAGCATGCAAACTTCACACATAACGCGCCCAACTTACTTGTTGCGCAATGACAGTAGTAATCAATTTAATTCAACCCAATTTTATTTTATTAATATAGTGCCAAAACACAACAACAGTTGCCTCAAGGCATTTGATATTGTAAGGTAAAGACCCTACAATAATACAAAGAAAAACAGAAAACCCCAATAATCATATGAGGAAGCACTTTGGCGACAGTGTGAAGTCAAAACTCCCTTTTAACAGGACAAAACCTCCAGCAGGCTCAGGGAGGTGCAGCAGTCTGGACTCACCTTGATTCCTCACAAACTGTTTGTATGAGGTTACTGCTGAGTGTAATCTAACCTGCTTACATGAATGACAATTGTGAACAAATCAGAGCTAAGGAGTTTTCTAAATATGTAACATTAAATAATGGTCAAATTTAAAATTTCACCTGAAGGAGCAGACATTGTCAAAGTTTGGATCAAGCTGTAGACTTTTGTGATCACTTAGAAAGAATAACCTGAAACTAAAGAGAAATGCTGTCTTGTTCTCTGAATATACATCATAGAATCACATGAACTGTGGAAGAATACATACAGCAGCCCATTCTTTCCTTGTCATGCTTGCAGGCTGCATTAAATGCTCCCAAGGGTCACTATTAAAAAATAAATGCAAAAGTGAGTTGAGACAAGGAGGTCCAGATTGCCTTTCTCTGGAAACAGTTAAGTCCACCTTAATGCATCATGACGTTATGTCAGAGTTGTTACCAAATTAAATGAAGATATTTTTAGAAGGTAAAAAGATTAGATATTGTTTTGTAACTGTGACAAAGTCCCAGTATTAGTTTTTTTAATGGTAGTATTGCATAAGTTTAAACATTAAGCAGATATTAGAGAACAATAAGGGACATTACCACTTTATTGCCCTAACTGACAGTTATGGACAGTTTTTCTTGGCTTTTCTGGCAAAGTTTAACTTGGATTTTAAGTGATTTGAAAATATCCATTCTACACTGATTGTACTGCATGCCAGCCACATTGTTTCCAGGCTGAATCACTTGCACATCTCAACACTTACAACTTGTCCGAGACTTGCATGTGTATCAGTGCAGGTGCTGTGTATTACATGTGGGGTCAAACCCATGACCTTGCAGTGCTGAAACATCATCCAGTCAAAGACACCTCCCACAGTGGTGGCAGAATCAGCCCACCAGGGGTTAACTTTTAAACCCAAAACAGTGTCCCCTCCATCATAACAACCATTTTTGTGGACATGGAAAGAATCTGGCTCTTCTTTCACCATCTGTGTTTTTATTTCTTTCATTCCAAATTTGATTAGGTCTCACCTGCAGAGTACATCACAGTCTTCTTGGACACTGAGATTTTAAAGTCCCAGCAAGATGTCCCAGTTGGAATGAATAGCTTTTACATCTGGTTCTAAAACCTCTGGCACTTCTGTATCACACCACAACAACTTCCAATCTTCAAAAGGCTTTTCCCAGAAAAAGTGGCATTGAGGGCAGTAAACGCTCTCAGATTGTACTGCTACAGAGTTTCACGCATAAAAGTATCACCTATTCTTCAATGCAACAAAACTGAAAGAAAAACGAAACACACGGGGAAGTGCCTCCGACTCTGGTTTCTCTGGTTTAAACATCCTCGGAGGCCAGTCCTGAAAATGTTTCAGTTTTTCTTCAGACTAAAGTTTTAAAAACAGAAGTGTTGCTCTCCAACTGGCAGCAACCCAAGGTTGCCTCCTTTGTCAACTCATTGCCTCCCATCATTGATAAACAGCTCTGATGCTGAACAGACACACGCAGCTGTTTGTGGCAGTGTGCAAAGGGCGTTGTTTAGAGCTGAACTGCAAACACTGTTTCTGACTGTCCACTAAAGCTTTAGATATGCACTAAATCATGATTTTATTTCCAAAGACAATAAGACAACCAAGACATTGGTGATTTAAAGCAGGATGGAGTCTTTATGCAACATTTTGACTGCAGACCCTAATAAAATCATCCCCAAAGGTCACATCTCTGAAAAGACCCAAACGCTGCTTTGTGATGTTTTTGGAAACTGATGTTAAAATATATAATTGTGGCTGCACAGATAAACTGGGGGGCGTTGGGTAAATATTTGCTCTCAGACAGGGTAAAGATTTAGAACAGACTACAGACATGCACACAAATGTGGCTCAGACAGCCGCTCAGAGAATACAAAGATTACAAGACAGAAAAGGAAAAACATTATTTCATCAATCTGTTTCAGCATATTTATTAGTGAAGACTAAGTAATGGGCAAAAATTCAGGTTTGAGAAGTTGGAACCACAAGATTCAGTTGTGTGTGTGTGATTATTGAAAGGTTTTTGTAAACAGCAATCTGATTGGTCTTTCCAGATCTCAACAAGCAGAGAACCTTCATGAGATCATTAGAAAGACTGCGTATTTAAGGCAACAAGATCCTGTGTTGAATGTCACTGCATTTTTGTGCTACTCTGCATTTAAATACTAGTATATATTAATGTCTGGCTCTCTTCCACAGCATCTTTGTCAAGTCTTCCTCACACACAACCAGTTGAGACGGATGGATGCCCCTCCCAATCCTAGTTCTTCTGGAGGTTTCTTCCTGTTAAAAGGGAGCTTTTCCTTCCCACTGTTGCCAATACCTTGCTCATAGTGTCACGGACTGCGATGGCAGACCGTGGGGATGTGGGGAAGTAGGACCCAAACAGACTTTGTGTGATGAAAGCTGTGAGTTTATTTACAGTGAAGTAAATTATATACAACAACAATAAATCCCCGTGCTTCCCCGACTCTCGTGCCGTGTCTTCTCCCTAGTGACCGTTCACCCCATGCTCGCTACCCTCTCATTTTCGCAGTCCTCCTGAGATAAATCACAGAAGCAGACGTACGAACACTCTCACAGCGACAAGCTTACACTCAGACTGACTTGCCGGGAAACTGACGGGAACTCTCACGCAACGATCCAGCGTCCAGGGGAGCTGAGCCACACTGCTAAGTAGCTCCCCCCGATGAGGCTGACCAGCTGAAAGTGTGTGTCATCATCCTTGGGTGTGGCCAGCCACCTGGAAGGGTACACTCGCCGGGCCTGATGGTGCTTGTAAACCGGCCTACCGGATACACCAGCACGCACACCTGCAGCAGGGACACGGGGACATCAGCACAATACGCACACACCTGTCATCAAAAATATAAACAAGTCCAAAAAACACATGAGCTCTGGGTTCCCAGACTCAGGCCCATGACACATAGTGTTTTGATTGTTGGGGTTTTCTTTGTATTGTTTTGTATATTGTAAGGTAAAAACCCTACAATATAAGGTGCTTAAGGTGACTATTGTTGTGATTTTGTACTAAATAAATAAAACTGATTTGAACTGAATTAAATGTCTTGCACGAATGAAAGTGTGACAGTTTTTAATGACAGATGGATGCTGACACAGCAGGCTACAGCTGGTAGTTCTCTGCTAGGTTGTGACTCAGGATGTACAGCAGGTTATCTATTTATTGGAAGGTTAATAGTTTGATTTCCAGCTCATCTAGTCTGCATGCTGATTTTTCTGTTTTGTGCCCTGCTTTTAAGCTATGGAGTCTTGTTTATGTTCCTTATAGTTCAAGTTGTTTTTGAAATTTCAAGTTATTTCTCATATGTTTGAGTTAATAAATCAAAATGGATTGGTAAATATGTGGAGTACACATGCTTGTTTCCACAACAGCAAGAACATAAAATATATATAGATATAATCTTTATTTTTTATTTTTGCAGTTATGGAAACAAGCTTCCACAGTAATCTTAACAAGTCTTTTGTTGTGATTTTTTTAATAGACTATGGCACTCAGACTCCTTTCACTGCCTTTTTATAGAATCTGGCTCACTCTATACTCACTCTATAGAAGTAATCCTACTTACTTTCAGAAGAGATGTTTGTTGCCTAAGTACCTCTTAAGCTTTTGACACGGTGTTGGCATTAACACAAAACAATCCAGCTGAAGCCAAAAGGCAGGTAGACTTTTGCAGGAGCTCCTATTGACAGCCTTCTTTTTAAAAAATCTTTCGGAGATGAGTCACCAGTCCACCAGTGGTTTTTGTGGTTTGCTGCACACGGCAAAATAATGTGTTCTGATCATCAATCTCCCCGTTGCTGTCAAAATGTTTTTTTTAATCACAGGATCTTCATAACAAAAGACCAGGGCACACCTTTCCTCACAGCACACCATTTGTGATCCACTTTTGATGAGTTGAAATGTGTTGTTTTAGTTGTACTTTACACACAGTCAAAGCACACACAGGTAAAAATGCACAGGCCAAAAAGTGTGTTTTATGTTACTTTGAAATTATATTAAAAATACAATTTTTGATATAATTTTAAGCTATTTAAAGACATGAATCGCATCACACCAAAAGTCAATTAAAAACAGCATTACTCAAACTCACTCTTCCACCAGTAGACAGGATATTTAAAATGCATAGTGGAGGAACAATAACCAAACCCAGTGCAACACACTTCAATCTGTGACAGGTGGTTTAAATCAACTTTGCAAATTCACATCTGAACTTTAAGCAGCTTCGCCTACCGCCTCCTCCTCATCAAACCAGGAACAACCAAACCAGCAGGCAGCTAACACAGAGAAATAATAAGAAACGCAACTTAAACTACATAACAAGATAATGTCAACTAACATTTACAATACAGTGGAATATAATAAAATAAAGAATTATTATTAATGTCTGATTTATTTATTGATTGTAGGATGACAATGCTAATAATAATAATTATTGTTGTTGTTATTATTACCTCATGTGTTATTATGTTGTCATGTTGCTTCAGTTGTGTGGATGTGGATTCAGCTGTAGCCAACACCATTAAACAGCTGTCTGTGTCTGTGTGCAGTGCACGCCATACAGTTTGAGTGCAGGTTACTAACCCAGCTGACCCGTTTGTTGATATGTCCAAAAACTTTTTATTTATTTATTTATGGCCTTCAGCATTGTATTGGCAGGTGTCCTGGTCCTCTAGATCAGCGGTCTCCAACCTTTTTTGCGCCACGGACCGGTTTATGCCCGACAATATTTTCACGGACCGACCTTTAAGGTGTCGCGGATAAATACAACAAAATGAAACTAGTACCGGTACCGAAAAAGAAGATTTATTCATAACACACGTGAAAAGACCCAGGAAAACCGAGTTAACGATAAAAACGATAACAAAATAACACTGAAAACCCTGAAAACCATACATTTCACACCTGAGCCTCAACTCTCGCGGCCCGGTACCAAACGACTCACGGACCGGTACCGGTCCGAGGCCCGGGGGTTGGGGACCGCTGCTCTAGGTGAAACAGGAAGCTACTTACATGTACCAGCCACAGGTTGGGTTATCTATCATCTGTCACCTTGTATAGCATACTGAAGGACATCAGTGTAAACATCTTGTATTCTTCTGTTACATCATTAGACACAGTATTCAATTCACATTTTATTTATACAGCCCCAAAATCACAACAACATAAAGGCCCTACAATAATGTAAAGAAAACAGAGAAAACCCCTACGATCATTTGCCCACCTATGAGCAAAGCTTTGGCAATGGTGGATTGGAAAAACTCACTTTTAACAGGAAGAAACCTCCAGCAGTACCACACTCAGGAAGGAGCGTCCATCTACCACGACTGGTTAGGATTAAGGGAGGAAGACAAAAACATGCTGTGGAAGAGAGCCAGAGATTAATAATAACTAATGATTAAATGCAGAGGTGTATAAACACATAGTGAGTGAAAAAAGGTGACTGAAGAAGAATGCATCATGGGAGTCCCCCAGGAGCCTAGACCTGCACACATAGGGACACCACAGATCATTAAAAATGATGTGGGCGTGTGTGAATGTTAAAAGGTAGATTTTTTAAAAAATCAGTAAGAAACAGTAAATTTAAGGAAATAATGAACCCTTGAAGTTGAAGTTAGTCTCTCTGTTTTAGTTTGTGTTTTTGAAACATTTGGCAGCAGAGTCCGCGCTGAAACTGAAAGAACAGTGCATGGGAGAGAGAGCGAGAGAGAGAGCGAATTCCTCCACAGCTCCAGGGTGATGAAGAGGTTAAACCAGCCCCTCTCCGCTGTGCTCTCTGCCTCCTTTTGCGGCTCCAGTCCCGCTTTAAACGGCAGCTGAGCGCTGAGCGGACATGGACACATCCGAACTTTAACTTTCAGGTCTTTCTCCTCTCTTGCCCGCGCTCCTCTCCTCTCTTGTCCTCCCTTTCCGTCTCCCGCTGGGCTGAGCTCCGAGTGAGAAGCTGCGCTGGCAGCTGCCGTCTCATGGAAATCTAATTTTGCTCTAATTTTCGGTCAGTCGCTCAGGTCTGTGGAGGCTATTGTCGTTTCGCTGCTCCCTTGGTTTTAATGGTTCACTCATGCGTCGGGAATGCCATGGCCACTCCGAGCGCACAGCAACAGGATTATTTCAGATCGGTGAGCAGCGAATCAACCACCTACATGATGGTCCCGGCAGGCGGGCCGACCGCGGCAGCGCGCCGGGAAACGCCGTCCAAGATGTGGGTGGCTATGGTGGTGATAGTGGTGGTAGTGTTGCAGATTGCTTCGACCACGGGACTCTTTGTCTACCTGAATATGTCGATATCACAGGTGAGAGCTGGTTTCCACTCACTTTAACCTTTCCCCCCTCTTTTGTTTGTTTGTATTTGGAGCCACATGTGGTTCCTGTGTTGGCCCGATTTACCAGAAAGCCTCTCGTGAGAGGTCGTCGCTGGGCTCGGAACTTCCAAGAAACAGATCCAATGTGCGTTCAAATTCACAGCTCAGCGTCACATGCACACTCTGAATATTGTTGCAAGGCTGAAAGAAAACATACACAAACACACACACACCAAAATCTGTGCACAGTATTTGGAGTATTGCAAAATAAATAAGTAAATAATAATAACAGTCACAAAAAGTCGAGGGAAACAAGGCATTTGACAGCAGAGCTGCTGCAGGTGATTAAGAAATGTTATAGGAGCATTGCTGCTGGTTTATTTATTTATTTATTTATGTATTTGTTTATTATAGAGTTAAGCAGGTTTACACATTTTTTTCTTCATTTATTTCTGGAATGAGGTTTATGAGTAAAGTTCGCCCCGGGAGTTTGACTTGCCGGGCGCTCGGAAGGCAGATTTGCCTGATCGGACTTGTTAAACAACGGAACGCGGAATTTACAAGCAGTCAAGGTAGACGGAAATACACGAGCTTACCCGCGTGTGTAAAAAAAAAACCCAACAAAAACAAAACACACACACACATTGGAGGCATTTGGTTAGGGCGGCAAGTGGAGAGAAGCTGTAGGGCAAGAATGTGTGCAGAAATATGGACGTCGCTGGTGCATGTGTGGATGTGGGCTCCTCTTCCACTGGGTTCGGTTTTATTTACGCGTCTAGTAATCAATAAAACGCTACTGCAGCGACTTGTTCTGTTGCACATGTGCTCCTTAGAGGAACACAAGTGGCGTCAGTGAGCTGCTGCTCATTTAGTCCCAGCAGGGGAAAGTACACGATGACAATCAGAGTCATTGCTGATGGTGCTTGAGTGTAGGAGGGGGCATAAAATACGGGAGAGATAGGCTTATCAGTCAGAACTGCTAGTTACACAGCAGAAGTTTATTTTTGGCATTAAGGAAATGTGTTGAGAAGCGTTGCCTGTGATTTCTGATACACTGCAGTGGGAGGTGCACATATATTGGTCTGCAGGGATGAAGGAAACTGATGTATGATCCTGATGGTGCATGAAATCTGCTACAGTGGTGCGCTGTGTCTATCTCTATATGAGATCAACAGCTGTAAGCGTGTGACGCATAGAAGACGAAAAATGACATTTTGCATTGGATACGCTTCATGGCCACTTTTTTCAATCATGATATTGCAGGTTTGCATTCAAAGTGACAAAGAGAGTCAGAGAAGTTTGGCAGGACTGAAATGGTCCTATCTGTGGTTCAAAGATGACATCATGTGAAAACATAAAACCATTATAAAACCATGTATTTTATTGTTTGTCCCCATCAAGTCAGAGAGTCCAGCTTTTATTTCATTTTAGTGAAAAGTTTAATACCAGTCGCGAATAAAAGTGGATGTAGAGACGTTAAAAAGACAAGGATACCCCGTAGTGATGGGGCAAGGTACTCACTTGAAACACATGACATTGTCTTAAGATTAGCAACGGGACCTATACACTATTAGATAGGTGGTTTTAATGCTGTGACCTGATCTGTGCTTATCCAACTTAGACTCACTTGGCATAAAAGTAACAATCCTGTATCAGAAATTGAGCAATTTACCATAATCAGGATTTATTGACTTTTAATGTCAATATAGAGATTCTTGTTATGGGTTTAAAAGGTTATTTTATAAGCAGTTCACTTGATTTTAGTCTTTCTGGAGTTTTTTCTTTTAAACTTTTTTTGTTTGACATGTCAGAGGTAGCAGGAAATCGCACAAGGAATAGTTTAGAGATGATACTGGACAGAGACTAAATGAATTGCATGTGGGGAATCCCCCGGTTCTCATGCGAAGGCCAGCTATTCTGGAAACAGGCCCTTCTTTGAATTGCAACAGAGTTACACCCCATGCCTGTGCTGGTTGTTTTAAGACAAAAGATGTTTGCAACAATAACCATCGTACAAAGAGGAATTCTCCAGCACTGCCTCACATCTGTGGCATTCACATACAAGCAAACAGACACATGTAAACACCGAAGCTTCTGAACTCATGGGTGTGTCGCGCGCCCGCGCTTCGTTTTGTGTCCTTTGCTGCTGGATCAAGCACGCTTAGCAAAACAGTGAATCGCATCAGGCATAAATATACATGTTCTCTGAATGTTGGAAGTGTTACTTTGAAATAAGCAGCATTTCTTAGAAGGAGAAACTCTTTTAGCAGAGTCACATCCTAAAGAGTTAACATGTAAAGACATAAACACTAAATTAAAGCCTGTTCAGTGATTGGTTAGAATGCCACAGTACTCGTCTGGGCCGATACATCATTCAAACCTCAATATTGGCCAGTATCGGTCTCGATGAGTAATATCAGTCAATCACCATTTACCAGTGACAGTGGACAATGACAGTGGCTTGCTAAATGTCCAGAGGTGGTGTGATAAAGAGCTTAAAGAACTTAAAACATTTTAGATATTTAGTTCTAATGAACATTTCTTTGATTACCAAATGCTGGGATTAAATAAATAAGACCAAATGTCTTTTATCAGAATTTTCTCAGTTTATGCGACTTTGGTTTTTAACAACCTATTAGTGTGTTAATCAAGAAAAAATTTGCATATTATTTGAGAAACTGGCTTTTAAGCCATTGTTTGTATTTGTCGGTGTTGTGGTTGGTTAGGTCCTGGTAAGAGTCCAGCAGACATAGCTGTATCTGCATTTATAACTGTTAATAAATGAATATTTAAAACGGTAATAAAGAAATAGAAGAGGCATCCCTTCAACCATAGTATGTCCACCAGAGGGCCCTTTGTAACTTCATTGTTTACAATATGTTTGAAATGTATGTATGAAATTTATGTAAATCTGTTTGTTTCATGTATCGGAAAGAAAAAAAAATTGCTAATATATCTGATTTTTAACTCACCAAATATCAGTATCACTTTTAGAATTCCTATATCGGTCAGGCTCTAGTCCGAGGGTTGACTCCACCAGCCCGCTGGGCCCTTCCTGTGTGGAATTGGACCTGTGTCTGGAGTCCAAAGGACATGCTTGTTAGAGAGCCTGATAATGTGGAATTGCCCATAGGTGTGAATGTTTACCAGTTTCTCCATGATAGCCTTATGATAGACTGGCAGCCTGTCCACGGTGTACCACACCTCTCACCCTATGACAGCTGGGATAAACGCCAGCTCCTTATGACTGTGAGTGGGATAAATAGGAGAAAATAGATGGATTGATGGGTGGCTAACTGAGCTTCACCTGCTCTACAAATTACATTAACCTCCTAAGACCCGAACTCTTCCACAGCATGCATTTTTAATTTCTCTTTGATATTTGGGCATATTGGGGCCCGATGAATGTAAAAACAAAGAATTACCAGATTTTTTTTTACCCTATTTTTGTTTTTAGGAAAAATAAGAGCCACGTATTAGGATATTCATTTAAAATTTTGAAAGAACAGTAGCAGTATAATGTCCTCATAAGTGGATATCAGGCCCACTTATGAGCAAAATTTAGTATTTTGGTCTAAATAACCCAAAATGTGATGTCCACATATGTGGACGCCAGGTCCTAGGAGGTTACATACATTTTTTAACAGCAAAATCATCTGTGTTTCATCCAGTCAAGAGATAAAAGTTAGCGATCATGATGACGTATTGAAGACTTGGTTCTAAAGAATTTCACAAAAACTACTAGTGGGTTCTTCTTAAAATGAGGAAATTACTTTTTTGTACAACAAGTAATTTGTCATATATATTGGATATCTTTTAATGACTTTCTGAAGTTAAAATCTTCACTTCCGAGAAAGAGGTAGAGATTAGATTAAGCTGTGCTTGCTACGATGCAGTGAATTACAAGTCTCATATTTTTGTAAGGAAACTTCTTTTATCACACACAAGCCTCCAGATCCGTATCCTGTAAGACTGTGGGTTCTCATGCCATTTCTGTAAATTTGTGTGAAATTTGGGGCTTTTTGGCGTTATCTGTGCTTTTGTGTTTGACTGACTGGCATTCCATTCCTTAAACTTCACTGGTCCACTTTATTATTGTTTGGGTTCACTGATAGGGTCTGACTCACCCTTACATGCAACAATAGAGCCGGTGTGTGTGTGTGTCTGTGAGTGTGTGTGTGTGGCCAGATTTACACAGATGTCGTTTTTACTTATTGTGGACGGTTGTTAGGGTGTGTGTGTGTGTGGCCTGTTCACCCCCAAAGATCAGCACTTTTTGTAATCTGTATTTGTGCGATTTAAGCGTGTCTTTTTATGTATGTGTTCTCATGATTTTATCTGTGTTATGAACAGATGGGTTCCAAGCTCAGGAAGAAAGAATCTTCAAAATACTGAAAAATCCACGGCCTACAGCGTACCCTTCACAGTTTTGGTTTCAGGTGTAGAATTACTTTACATTTTTGATTAGAGATTAGTGTTAGGTTACTTTATAGGTTAAAGGTCAAAGCAGAAGCCAAGCCAAGAAGCTGGCTTCTGAGCTGAGCTGTTTGACATCTTGAAGTCACAATGCAAACAAACACCCGCTCAGATGTTTTTGAGGGAACGGCTAAATTTAAAAGCAATCTCTTCATTTTTGTTCTTAGATCGACTTGTTTGAGATATTCAGCATGGGAAAACGTAATAAAACTGCAGGTGATGGACATATTTACAGGAAGTTAATCAGAAACCGTAGTGCTCCACACATTTATTAGACCACCACCCAGTGTAAGAGTGGTGCCCTAAATGAACACTGTTGCTAATTACTAAAAGTCTTTTTTTTTTAATTCACCAGTATTCACAAACTTTGGAATCAAAATTCACATTTTTAATGCAAAAATATAAGTATTTTTGTTTTCCGCAAATGTTCAAATTTACTGTTTTAAAAAAAACGCAAGAGAAAAAATAGTAGTAAGTTTCTATATTACTACTAAAATTTTATATATATATATATATATATATATATATATATATATATATATATATATATATATATATATATATGAATAAATAATTTTAGCGGTTGAATCTTACACTTAATTGATTTCTGTGTGTCGGCTCAAAATTAGGTATAAAAAATAAAAATGTGAATTAAGTTTCTTATTTGTCTAATAAATCATTTTTAGTTTCAAACAGTGATTTGGGATTTCTGGTTTTTATTTTTGTTTATTTTTATAACATGAAAATTGAATGTTGGTGATGTGTTTGTTGGTATTTTACAAAGTAGTGACAGTGATACAAACCTATCTTAGTTTTTGATGCTATTTTTAAAATGCCTTAAACCTGCATTCTTTTAGATAGCCAGTAGGGGGCAACTCCATAGAAATCAAATTCTGTAGAAATCCATGGGAAAATGACCCACTTTTCACTTGATTTATCACCTGAGTAAACATTTTTCTAGCAAATTTATGATCTCAGCCATTAGGCCCATTAGGTTTATTAATGTTCATTTTGTAAGCCACTGCTGCGTTTGGAAAAAAAATTTGATCCCACAATTAAGACTTCAAAAGAGAACAAACCAATCAGTAATATCAAAGTAGCTGTTCCCATCTTTTAAATTGATTAAAAAATATACATTTCTCCCAGCCTGTCTCAGAGAAAAAATTCTCAATTTAACAGCCGTAAAATTTTCTTTATAACACGGTGAAAGTAGAAGGAGCAGACTGGACAAATCAACCAGTTTAACATTCACTCGCACCAAAATTAAACCGGGAATCTGGTAGCAAGAACTTAATGTCCCTTCAATTTTAGAGTTGATTTAATATGGGCTCCGCTGTGTTTGATTGCTGTCTACAGCTCACACTGTTGGACTGCTGGATATCTGACTTCTTGCAGATCTCTGCACAGGGGAAGGCCATTTAATTCACAAATAACATCCCATCAAAGATGCCTGTGGCTCTTCAAGTGCAACCGATCCACGGGGTTTGTTTGGCAACTTGTTTCAAAAAGCACTTCACTAGACAAGCAAAAGTCTCGTTACCTCCCTGTGTGGCCTCGGACGTTCTTGCCAAGGACTTTCTGACGCAAACTCGGATCACAGGATTGAATAAGATGAGCCAGTTGTTTCACTGGTACATAAATCAGCCGTATATTTACCCCAGCCTTTCACACTGGATTGGGTTTTATTGGTGAAGGCCAAGGTTAAAGTTACCATTAAAGAACCAGTGGTTGCCCTAACGAGAATGGAAATACATGCATGTGCAGAGGGGGTGCAGCACGTGTGCATAACAGGGGGTTAGGTGTCAATGTGTGGGCAATAGTGTGTGTGTGTGTGTGTGAGAGACTGACATTCAAGCTTTAACTTCTATTTTGCACACACTCGCATGTTCATGATTGGCAAACAGTTTTGAGAAAAATCAAATCTGTCACTGCAAATATTTAGATTTAATTCAAAGCTACTAGTAACTAACCACCCTACACCAGGCTCCACTGCCAGAATACACAAATCTCCCTCTCTCTCTTTAACCTCCTGCCCCCTCCGTGTGCTATGCTTCAGGTCCACATCGGGGAATCGAGTTACAGTCAGTTTCAGGACTCAAGGGTGGGATGGATTTTTCAAGAGTGACACAAGCAGAGGTTTTCTTTTTGCCTTTTATGAGAATTGCAAGTTAAGTGATTCTTTGGCAGCTGGTGTGTGTGTGTGTGTGCGTGCATCTAAACAGGGCCTGGGCACAACTCCAAAGTTACGTAAGGTGTTTACAGTGGTGTAAAACATAAAACGAGAGAGAGAGAATGAGGAAAGAAGAGGCTTGCATGCACATGATTACTTCAAGAAGGTGGAAGACGAATATAGTTGGCGTTGCTTTTAACCTCATGTCTACGTGACTTAAATTAAAATGACAAGGTCCCAGTGACGTCTGTTAAATAACCTCTTGACAAATATGAATCAGACGTGTTGGCTGGAGCAAATAAACAGTTCTGGCTTTTTTCTGTCAAGAGTTGGTTGGGCTTAATAAGATACCATGATCATAAAATATTTTTGTCTTTTTTGATCCCATAAGAGAGAAGCTTTAAGAGAAAAAGGTGATGCCTCTGCTTTCTATATCACACACACACACACACACATACACACACACACACATTGGGAGACTTGTGGAGACATGTCCATGGAACACAGTGTGGCGTCAGTGCCTGGATGTGCACTCAATGTTTTCATGGCCAGGTCAGTTGGAGCAGGATGAAAAAGAAAGCAAGGATTGCAGGAAGATAGAGGGAGGCAAGAAGAGAAATTGGACCTGAGAGTTGACAGAGGAGGATTTGATTTGAATATTTAAAACCGTTAACCTGCCGTGAAGCAGTATATACACAGAAACAAGAACAATAGGCACACTTCCTTGACATCCACATTGTAAACACAAGTTAAGCTATGAATTTTACCAAAAAAACTCCAGGGTTATTTTTGCTGTTGCCCAGTGAGAATATTGCCATTTAAGGCATCTCATTTTTAATATTAAAGGTAGAGTGTTTGTCCAAGGAGACAGAAAGTATGAATGTGATACTGTCAAACTCTGGGTTTAAGCTTTGAAGATAAACACGGGGGCCAAAGTTTAGCATAGCATAATGTACATAATTCTTTTTTCCCTTTTTTTGGAATTTGAAATTCTTCAAATAGCAAGTTAGATTTTTAAATTCCTGTTATTGTGCCAAAAAGCATGTTTTTTTTTTTTCAACTTTGTGAGTGAGTTAAGCATCAGTCATGGGCCTAGAGGCCAGCTGGTGAGCCCCCTGGGAACCTCCAGCCAGTGGGGAAAAATCTGTGTTCCAACAGACTGCCATAGTCACACAGGTTGAGATGGAAGATGCCGACATGCCTACAAACACAGTATTAAAACCTGATACAGAACCGTAGAACGTTCACCTCCAAAGTCAAAGCTGCACCTTATGAAATGTGTTGGTTTCAACAGCGAGGCACAACTCTTACTTACTCTGCGTGGCACAGTTTTGCGTGGAGTAGTTGGTGAGTGTTTACAGAAAAGTCTGCAATGCCATGCAAACTACTGGCAACCTGCTAGTGACCAAAACAGTCATATTTAAGGTCTACCATTTTGTGCCAAATTTCACACTAGAAACTATCCAGCAATAATACATACAGAGAAAAACCCAACAATCGTATGATCCCTATGAGCAAGCACTTTGGTGAAAAACTCCCTTTTAACAGGAAGAAACTTCCAGCAGAACCAGGCTCATGGAGGGGCGGCCATCTGCGAGACCGGTTGGGGTGAGAGAAGGAAGGCAGGATAAAGACATGCTGTGGAAGAGAGACAGAGGTTAATAACAGATATGATTCGATGAAGAGAGGTCTGTTAATACATAGTGAGAAACGTGAAAAAGAAATACTCAATGCATCATGGGAATCCCCCGGCAGCCTACACCTATTGCAGCATAACTAAGGGAGGATTCAGGGTCACCTGGTCCAGCCCTAACTATATGCTTTAGCAAAAAGGAAAGTTTGAAGCCTAATCTTAAAAGTAGAGATAGTGTCTGTCTCCCGAATCCAAACTGGATTTGGATTTGGAAGAAGTTTCTTCAGTTCTAAAGGGTCAAATGGTGGAGAGATGACTGAGAACCTTCACTGGCATAATTTCGAAATATTTTATCGTTCAACTGTGAAATTTTTAAGTAGAACCAGCACAATTTTCAATATTATTAAAGACAAATCAAGCAATCAGGGGGGAAAACACTGCTCTTTTTCTTCTTTCTTTATGACAAATGCTTTAATGTGTCAACCTGCTAATTATTGCCATGAGGCAGCACAAAATTGTGTTTTTGGGTTCGTTTAACAAGTTTGTGGTTTTCATTTATACTTCCAGTCTTTCCCGCTTCTCACTGATGAGTCTGGTTTCACTACATGTGGCCATGCTCCTTAAAATCACTGTGATCTTAAATTGTAAAACTTCTAAAGCACAGGGGGATGCCTGGTTTCTTCACCAAAACATGTGGTAAAAAAGGTGTCTCTAAATTAAAATAACTAAAACGAGGAAGGAGTTGTGCTAAAAGAGGCAAATGATTAATAGAGTGATGTGCCGCATAGATTATTAGTAAGTTCAAAGGGAGCAGGACAGGAGTCTGCTGCTATACATTATGCTATCTGATTGAGTACAGATACAGAGACCCACCACACTCAGACACACACGACCTTGGGTTGACAGCTTGACACTTAAAAAGAGGATATTTGTGTTCCCACACTGGAATGCTCATTAGGCTGTGGCTACAGCTGTGTGTGTGTGTGTGTGTGTGTGTGTGTGTGTGTGTGTGTGTGTGTGTGTGTGTGTGTGTGTGTGTGTGTGTGTGTGTGTGCGCGCGCGCGCGCGCGCATGTGCCAACAGCTGGTGCAGCACTGTGTGTTATCACATTGTTTGCTCGGTCAACATGGCTATAAAGTTCTGATAAATGTTGCTCATGAGATTTGAGGGCATTGATGCTCCTAACAGAACTATCTCATAACTGTCATCCTTGCTGCTCATGTTTATAAACCTGTTTCAGTTTTTAAGAATCTCAGCTTAACTGCAGCGTTAGCTTTCGGTTTACTAAATCAATATGTTCACATGAGTTTTTGTATTAATTATTGATGCCTGATAACAGGCAGTACGTATATCAAACCCCCAAAACAACAACAGCAACAACAAACCCCTACAATTGTTCTATTAGAAGTCTTCTAAGAGAAACCATGTTTTTGGCTTTAGATTAAAGACCATTTTCTTTTAGTAGAAGCTTATTAAATTATACAAATGTTGTTCATTAACAGAGACCCCCCTCAAGCTAATAAGCTATAATAACCACCAAAACAGTGCCTGTGCAAAATTAGCCAGGTGATACACAGATACCTCTGCAGAGTTTTTTTACGAGTCTTGGAGTTGCCAAGAAACATGTGAATTTTATTGTGATGTAAACAAATTGCATTTGCCTTCTACAAAAAGTGGCTCTCCTCTCATTTCTAGTCTTCACTGTAAAGATCCACATGGCTTCCATCACATGGTAACTAAAGCCTTTTCATTATTTTCTATACATGTGTCATCAAAAGAGACCAAACCACAGCATATGGTATTGGAGTGGTTGTATAGGATGAGTAATTTTGGTAATGGTAAAAGGGTTTCTGAAGGATGAAAGTAATGGCAATGTAAAAACGAAGTCACTGTCAAATGTGAGTGTATTGTATATACAAAAAAAAATAAAGATAAACTCAAACGGAACGGTAAAAAAGAAGCAGATCGACTTAACTGGACAATAATGAAAGCTGGAAAAGAACAAAGAATGGAAGTAAAAGCACAAGAAACCAGTCTTCAAAGGGGCAAAACAGAAATACAGACAGAGGGAAACCTTATATCACTACTTCTTTTTAAATAAGAAAAAGTAATAGGAACAATACATGGAGAATAAAAAGACTACGACAGAACAATACACCTTTGTTTTTGAAAACCCTGCAAATTTTTATTGTACAAGTTGTGCTATAAAATGTGTCATATCAGAAACTCCATGGTTTCAGTTCTGTGGGGAAAAATCATTAAGTGACTGATCAGCAAATTAAAAAAAAAAAATCAAGCAAAAACAACAAACTTTTCCAAGAATGAGGCGCTCACCTAAAAAGGCCTTTCTGCTCGTCTCTCCCTTGAGTGATGATAAATTGAAAAAGACAAAGCAACAACTGAAGTCACTTGAAGTGAAATCAGGTTTCATATTGACATGTGTTGTTCCTTTGCATGTTGTGTTCAAAAGGGTTAGAGTTTAAGTACCGGGAGCTTTCTGGTTTTCATTTACTGTAAGTTTGAGCAGGCTTTATGGAGGAAAGCAGTCTTTTTTTATACACTTTTTTTCATTTTCATCATGGAGCAGGAAGTCTTGGACTGGATAACCGCTAGCCTAACTATTACCCTTGAAATATTGGACATCATCCCCAGAGGCTAGGCCATGTAATGATAGTCGATGGGTTCCCAGACTGTGTGTTAGCTGATTAGCCCTTGGTTCATTAGATGGGAAGTTCTTAGCTGCTTTTACATTATCTGTCCTTGGGAATCGACAGATATATCTCTCCTGGCATAAAGAGGAGACCCTTTTAGTCATTGCATAAAGGTTTTCTAAATCCAGTCTTTTCCTTCCTCTCTCTGTCAAACACACACATACACACACTTATTCTCCCTCTCATATCAACATTTTGTTTCTGAGCTGAGTAATAAGGCCAGCCTGATCTTCTGTCAGCTCTCATTCCTTTACCAATTAAACAACCACTGAACTCCTTTCTGCGCTTTGTCTTCTAATCATTTCCAAATTTCTCCAGCTGCTCAGGTCCCACTTCTAAAAACAGTTACCTCCCTAAACCACAGTGTTGTCTATCCTTTTGTTTTCCCCCAGTCTGTCACTGACTGTAAGGAATACTGTGGTTTTGGCTTGTGATCAGAGCCCATCGTAACCTATCATCATTGCTTTTTCAGATCAACAAACCACAAAAATATTATCGCCGCTGTCCCACTTCCTTAGCGCCTCACTGAGCTATAAACCAAAAAATATTTTTTTCCAGCTTCGTGTTTCACAAAATAACACTACTTCATTAGAAACCTCTAAAATTCTTGGACAGGCCATCCATGAATCAATGAATCAACCTCTGAGCGCTGATTTGGCTTTGTCTGCAGCTGCTGGACGAAAAACCCTCAATATATAAAGCTCTGGGAAAAGAAGTGAAATCATGAACCTGTCAGGCAGCCGCTTTCCCTTCGGGCCTTGACTTGTAACTAATGTTGTCAGTGCGGGTAGATATTTTTGTCTGTTAAAAGCTGGAAGGAAGGAAATTTTGGAAAACAGATCTTGGTTTGATTGCTAAATTAGAGCACCTTTAACACTGACCTTTTAGCTCTCAATGTAATGGGACTTTGGATGAACAAATCAGATCTAGATCAAGATGTGAAGCCGGGTCATCAGAATACAAGAACTAAAACATTCCTCTGGCATGTATGTAAAAAGATTGCGATTCAGTGCTTTCATTTAAGGTTTCATTGACCTTATTTTCAGTGCCTTAATCAAATTTCCCAGACTTTCCAGAGGCGGAAAGAAACATTAACATGCTGCAGTTGTTTGGACAAAAAAAGACTTGTTTCCAAAAATAGCTACATGGATGTCTTGGCTTCTTGTAGGGGAGATCTTGCCTGAATATTATGAAAACAAGACCAATGTAGAACTGGGTCTTCCAAAATATTGTGAACAGGAGGGGACGCCAAGAATTTTATACTGAAGACCCTTGTAGCCAACACAGAGGGGCTGTTTTTGCTTCTCCAAGAAGTCAAGATTTGTAGTTTCACCCAGTTTTTCTTAAAGGTTATCAGGATGAAAGCAGTAGTTGACATAACAGACTTACTCAAATATTGAGCTGGTAGAGCTGCATAGTCAACAGTAAGAGTGTCCGTAAGTGTTACTATTCAACTTAAGGGGAAATTAAGGATGATACCAAAGTGCATTGTACTACATCCTGTTTCTGTTCAAGCGTTTGACTTAATTTCACCTCAGGGTGGTGATAGCAGAGGGAGTTTATCAAAGGTATTAGGGTTCACTGTGTGGCAATCTTGGACACCCATTGGCCTCAAGGAACCTTTTGGTACTTCCAGTTTCACCAGAAAATATCTGGACTAAAACTTCCTGTTTTGTGTTGTTGTCACTGTTTATGAAAGTTGATGCATTTCTCCATAGGGACTGTTACTTGCATGCAACCAATGCGTAACTGGTCACTACTAACAGATATGTACTGGGACCACAGACAGAATGCAAATAAAACCAGAAATCTACCATTGGCATAGAGATTAATCATAAGAAGATTACCTATATCTTTAACAGTCTAGTCCTCACTGATAAGCTTAACTCCCAACCCTCATCTTCTCACGTAAAGGAAGGTTTTTAGTTGTCAGCAAGAGCTGGAGTAACTTCACCATCTTGCTTTGGATTCCAGGAAGCAGCATAATAGTAGCAAAGAATCACATCAGTTCACATGTCGAACAGGTTTTGGGAGTTGGCAAATTCTCGAGTTGGCAGCTTTAATCTTCTCATGGGGTGTTCAAGGTGTTTCTCAACAGACTGCACAAATACACAATGATTGGCTTTAACTGAATGGAGGAATTGGAGCGCATTGACAAATAGCAGCCGCGGAATAGGTTTTAAGTAGTGCCACGCTGGTGAAGCTTTGAATTGCAAGTCATACAAAAGATCTCAAGTGGTCTGGTTTTATTTAATAATGCCAGGCTGATTCAGTTCACGGCTAAAATGAACAACACGTTGAAAAGAAATTCTGAAGAGAACGTGTCGGAGCTGTGCTCTTGTAAGCAAAGTGCAAATGTACTGCACTTGTAGTGAAATCATGAAAGCTCTCAAGTAAGAAATCTGAGTATATTTCAAGGATCTGAAGCCTAAGGTCAGTCATGGTTTTAGCGACAGCTCCTGATAGCCTTTGACCTAGCAAGCAGGGAAATAAAGCAGACAGGATTTACTCAGTTATCCAGTGCTATAATGTTACATCTAGCAAATGTTTAAACTGTTCTCTGCAGGGGAGAATTTACTTTGGGAATTCTTCTGTCAAGATTTAAATAACTGCAATGTGTGCCAATTTGCTTTCTGTCCCCAAAAGTGTCCACAGTGTGGTATCGGAAACACGTTTATGTCTCCACAACATAGGTACTATAAGGACACACAAACAAACTGCACCATCCAAGTAGTAGAGTTTTGTATACGACAGTGTAGCCAGAGCGGTCTATGAGGTCAACTGTGTGTTTATTGTGGCGGCTGGTAACACTAACAGCTACTCATGTCTGAACAGTAGCTTCGTAGGCAGGCAGTCATCTATGCATGAAAACAAAAACACAGAAATGGTGGCAATGCATTTTTACCACCAGGAATTCAGTTGAGATGTTTTCAAAGTCATTCAAAGAAGGGACACAAAAACTAACTTACTGATGAGGAAGTATTCATTAAGTACTAAGTAACTAAAGAACAACTGCTAACACAAATACAAACTAAAAACATAGCAAGAAGGGCTTCTTGGGGTTATTGTATATTACAAGAATAGTTACCCCTTTAGTGAAACTAAAGGTTTAGATTAGGACCAATCAGCAACACCTAAGTAAGAAAGTGTAAATGAATTTACTAAAGTTTGTAATACAATTTGCTCTGAAAGAGAGGTCACATTACTTCTGTGTTAGTAGCCCTACTTTCTCTCCGTGGACAACATTTAAAGCCTTAAATGATTTTACTCCTGCTTATTTGGTACATATGTTGGATATGTACACTTCCTTAATGACTAATTAATGATTCATTAATATTAGAATTTCAATTGTTTTTCTGTAAATAGTAACTACCGAAAGACTTGCTGTTGCTAATGTGTTCCTCATTTGTTCTTCAAGGGCTAATAATGTTTTTCGGAGGGTTGGTAAAAGTTGTCTAATCCTAAATAATTTTAATTAAAATAGTCATGGAAACAAATTTAGTGCCACTTTTTCTCTCTACTATTATTTAATTAATTTTGAGAATTAGGGCTATAGCGTGTTCACATCACTCCCATCTTATATTCTTTACATTGGCTCCCAATAGAGTTTAGAATTCGCTTTAAAATTCTTGTTTTAACATACAGAGCACTAAATGGCCAGGCTCCAGATTACTTATCCAAGCTTCTTATAAAATACACTGCTGCTCGTCATCTCCGCTCACAGACTCAGAGTCTCTTAGTTGTTCCCCGTACACGATTGAAGACAAAAGGGGACAGAGCCTTTCAGTCTGTTGCACCAAGGCTGTGGAACAGTTTACCACTACATTTATGTTTGCTTGACTCTGTGGATTCTTTTAAAAAACAGTTAAAAACTCTTCTGTTCAAACAAGCCTTTTGTTGATCTACATATTTTATATTTTTTACATCATTTACATTTGATCTTTTACATTGTTTATAATGTCTATTGATTTTATTGTTTATTTTAATATTTTAATATTTGTGTACAGCGCTTTGTGATTGTCTGTCTGTGAAAAGCGCTTAATAAATAAAGTTTACTTACTCACTAAGTTTACTATATGAAAGGGAAATGCACTTCTAACACAAAACCCTAAGATAACTCAGACTTTCCATGCTTTTTCCTTCTTGTGGAGCCGCCTGGACATCAGTAGAGAAAACACATCAGCTACAATTTGTACCATTATAGTAACACTTGCATAGACTCCTCTTGAATCTTACTTGCTCAGCACCTCTACACAAAAACACATTTAACTTAACACCCTTGCCCACACATGGTGGACTTGCCCACCCAGAAGCATCTACAGGACCCCACAGCAGCATTCTGACCCACTCTGGTTCCCATAGTGACATTTTCCCCACACTTGCTGTGTATTATTTGGTCTAACAGCTGCTTTTAACTGGTCGTATTGCGCACAGTTTTAGCATTCTGTTCACTTTGATTTTTCCCAAATATGATTCATGATGGGACGGTACAGTAGTATAACATCTAATCTATAATTTGGGTTTTACTGCATACAACAGAAATGTTAAGTGGTTCTTTGGAAGAACTACAGCTAAACAGTTTAGGGTTACTTCAGGTAAAAGTATACATGTGGGCTGCTAATGATATCCAGCTGTTTGTCTGATTGAAACTGGTTGTCCCCACAACCAGTACACACATGTCAGCTGGTGCTTTCCCACATCGGGGCTTGTGTGTTCAAATATCTACACAGACTGTGTCATGAGTCTAAACAGATCAATATAAATGAATCTTTTAAAAAAGTAGAATGAAAATCATCTTTGTAGTAGTTCTTCTAACACAAAGCTCATTACGTTCAAAGACAACAAAAACCAACCAACAAACAAAAATATCTTCAAACATTCGAACCAACAGTTAAGCAGAAACTGAGATTTTTAATGTTGCTTTTGAAACACTAGATTATAGTCAGCAGGAAAGTTGTTCCACAGGAAAAATAAAATAATCCACTCGATGACCTGGATTTTAAATAGTGAGTTAGATGGACATATGCCAAGGGGCCGGAGCATTAAGTGCTTTATGCGCTATTAAATGGATTTTAAAAGTATTTTTATTTCTGTACTTTACTGACAGGACTTAAATTGTGAAGTATCCGGTTTAAATTAGGTTTAAATAGCACAGGTGCTAACTTGTCTTGTATACACCATTTTCTAGCGTGTGCTGAAATGCACCAAATCCTTTGCGAGAATCTCCATGCTGATCAGAATAAACATTTTTTTGCTTTCGCTGAGACTCGACTCGACTTTCATATCAGGCATAATTAACACATTTACTGTAAGTGTTTCTGTTGTCATTTGTGCACAGGTGCCTGAACCAGAAAGTCCTGATCTCTTCTCTTCCTCGGCTTCGCTTTTGTCACAATGTCTTTTTCCCTTTCTTTCTTCTCGGAAAGATGATGAAGAAACAGAAACTTAACCCTTGTAACCAAATCAAGCAGCAAAACCAACTTAGATAACGCAGCTCGCATAACCATAGCCTTGCATTACAATAGGCCCTGTGTCCTTATCACAACTAATCTTAACAGCTCTTTCTTTCTTTTTTTAGTTAAACAGCAATATTCTCAATTGTTTTACTAACAAGGAAGTTAAAAAAGAAAAAGGGGACAAAGCCAGAAGAACAGCATGCAGGTCCGCCCTGCTTTTGTATGTCTTTAAACTTTATTTAAACTGGAGGTACTCCAAAACAGCAAAGCTGACAAAGAAAGGTCATAGTTCCACACGCTAAAGCTGGGAGTGGCGTTCTGCGTTCTCGATGGGGGTTGCGTACACTGTCATGCATATTGGCAGGGAAAGGCGTGCATGAATGCATACGCCCGAATGCACAGAGATGCATGCATACATTTGTATTGTAGCCGGCAGGTAAACTAATGATCAATAAATATGTCAAAGGCCTCAAAAAACCAATAAGAGCAGAAGGAAGTAACTGCCTGCGCCTGATGTCATTAATGCCTGCAAGCAGAAGCAGCCCGTCTTCTGGATAGAATTAAGAAAGAAGCAGCTATGGCCTTATTGACATCTTCCAAGCATGTATAAAATCCAGACTCTTTGTGATTTAAAGCTCAAAGAGAAACCTTTGACTTAACAGTGGGAGACGAGCTTGTTCAATTGTGTATTTATGGGCTTTTATTGGTGCAATTCATCTCTTGAATATTTATCGAATCAGATTAGGTGAAGTTTCTCTGAACATGTGTGCTGTCTTTTGTTAAAATCATGTTCGCACATGGTTACCTTCAATTTGTCTTGATTTGGAGGAAATGATCTAGTTCCTGAGTGGATCTGGCTGCGGCTGAGTATCTTTTCTCACCAGGAAACTCTGCAATAAAACACTCATTGTTTGAATGTAGCGATATATCCATCCGCGCTATACCTGCTTTTATTCTGGAGAAACTGTGGGCAGCTGGAGTCTGTCCTGGGCGCCAGCGGGGTACATATAGACAGAGAGAAAACCACATGCTTCTCATGGTCAAATTCAAAGGGAACCTGGAGAAACTGCACGGCTACAGGGTGCACTGGCAAAACACAGCCACCCGTGAACCCAGAATAGTCTTGCTGTGAGGCAATGACTGTGCTGTGCATTGCAAAGCACTGCACCACCTGTAGTAACATCTTCTGAAGCAATTATACACATGCAATGTAGCCCTGAAATGTTCTTGACATTACTTGATGTATGTGAGAACCAGTTTAACTGGACATAACACAGTCTTTAACCAACCAGCTTCCTAGTACAAAATCTGTGTGAAGTCCCACGTAAGAAAAGAAAAGGTCACTGTGTGAATTCAGTGACAGAGCAGACAAACAAGTGTTTCCAGTAGTGAGAACACATCTGGAGCAGATTTCGGACACTGATGTAACCTGAGTGACATTGTCCGAAGTTCCTTTCTGAATAAGTAGCACTGTGCCTGAATATTTGACGATTCGACAATTTGTTTTTTGGCATTTTTACCCAATACCCAACAGCAATCATGATATTTCAGTTCACATAGTAACTCTGCCACAAGATTCAATAACTTTTCATAGCTTTTTGTGACATTTTTTTTTAGACAAAACCATCCAGGACTCTGTTATACTCATGTCACATGGATCTGTGTACTCTTAACTTGTCTTTGAAGGCTCACTATTATTCTCACAGAGCCTGACTTGTTCTTTGATTGTGATTAAAAATCAAGATTTTTCAGGACCTCCCTGATTAATTTATAAAATTGCCCTTTTGGCTGCAATCAGTGGAGCTTTTTGTGTAGGAGCTAGCGGCTAAATACACACTCATTAAAGGCAAATAAGCAGAAATCGAACTTCAGAAAGATCAGAGTCAGAGAGACGTCACGGTGAAGCAAAGGTTGTTCTAAATTGGGGAAGATTATGGCAACAGCGTGATTGAAATTTAATGCAGAAGAAATTTAGGCAAAGCCGTGTGATCCGTTAAACCGATAATGGCTTTTACATAGTATTTGCGGCTCATAATGAAAGCGCTTTCAGTGCTGCACTAGGGCGACGGGGTCAGCTAAATGGCACCGAAAATGCGGTGTGAAATGGCAATATTTCCTTATCACAGGGCATGAGTGGCGATCTTGTTATTTGAACTCTTCTTCTGTTTATTCATGTCATCAAAAAAATTGTTTTGAAAAATATGGTCTCGACCTTGACAGAGTCCGCTCATCTTTACATTTTAAGGCACCTGCTGCTGCTGTCTGGGGGAAATTTGCAAAGACCAAACACTGACTCCCAAATAATGACTGGCATGTCACTGCAAAACAAGCGAGTCACCGAGATGGGGAAGAGGATGTAGAGTTTACAAGTCGAGGATTGGTTTTCGTGGTTTTTAATCACTTCCATGCCAGAACTGGCACTTCCTCATGTTTTCTGATAAACAGTGAATCAAGTTCTTTTGGTCACAGTGGGACCTGAAGGACGAAAGAAGATAGCTGCCTTCCCTGAAGTTAGTTCAGCCTGAGGTTTTTCTTTTTCCTGTTTACTCCATCGATCGTTGCCAAACCGTTACTCATAGTGGATTGCTGTGTCATTGGGTTTCTTTCTATAATGTTTTAGAGTGTTTAAGATGTTGTTGTAATTTGGATTGGTTGGAAATAAATCTTATGCCACCAATAGTCAGAATTTTAAATGATGATTGCAAATGTAGTTGCATGTTGATGCACACTTTTTTCAGTTTATCTTCTTTAAAAATGTCGGCATTTCTCCAAGACTTTCCCGGGTTGGTTACTCTCCTGAAGCAAACTGATGTTGGCATGTGAGGCCCGGCTGGGACTCATGTGGTTGCATGAACCCATGTTAAAAATGGTGATTTCTGCTCCCCGGTGCTCTAATGATTGTGTCTTTGGCTCGAGTTTTCAAAATACTCCCCTGGAAGCTGTTTTGTATTTTGTGCTGCAATCTGGCAGGCCTCATGTGGGGGAGTGTCGGCCTTTTCTCTCCAGACAAAAACTTGGCCCGCACATTGGAGTGAGGTAGAAACTCGCAGTTTACTTCACTATTTACAATGAAAGCAGCCTATATTTTTATTTTCCCTCGTAAATACCATTTGTGCCTTATTGGCAATCAAGAGCTCCTTAGCAAAAAGATCCTGGTGTTTAACGTGATGGATTGCTGAAAAAATGGCCGGCCATTAAACGTGTAACGGACAACGCTGTCGAATAAATCAGTGTCAGCACCACCCTGGCTGCCTGCCAGATACAGCAGATAGTGAAGCTTGCACACAGTGTGCTAATAAACCTGCAGACACGCATGCCTTTAGACTGAAAACCGTCTCAAACCTATCTGTTAAATATAAAACTGCTCTTTCCCACCCATGCACAAATAACCAGAAGCTTGTACACCGATGCAAACACATGACTACATTCACTGCAGCTTTTAACGATTGCTCTGGGCCTTTTACTTAACAAAGGAAAGTGAGTAGTGGATGAAGAGTCAGACTCTCTTGCCAAAGGCTCATCTTTACAGTGAGCTGGGTGTTGCTTTTAAGTGCCGAAGTAATAAATCACCACAACGCCTACAATACTCCAGTGTTTATGACTGTATAGACTTTCTCTAAATTAGTTAAACGTGTACTTTTCTGAAGGTGTCACAACCTCCAGAAACATACGTGCTAATCATAGGTCTGAAGTATGTAAAAGCTATTAAAGCTAAAACATGTTGCCTGTTTTTTGCAGCATTTACAGATATCCCTTAGTTTCTCATGTTATTGATTTTCGTGTGCGTGACTGACCTGCTGTTTCATTGAACTTTATTGTTTCAGTGTGGTATGGTGTTCTTGTTTAGCTGTTTGTATTCAAGGAGGCGGCTTATTTCATTTTCCTTTGCATAAACCAAACAGTGGAAAGTGACATATCCATTACTTCCAGTTTACCAAACAGCTGTGGTTGCAGTTGCTAGAAACAGTTTGGATGAGGTAGAAACAGATTTCACAGCTGTGATAAGCTCTTTCTTTCTTGAGGTTCATCCTAGCTGTGGAAACGGCTTTTTGTATAGTTAGCTATTCAGCAAGACGAAATCATAGTGTATCTTAATACTGCCAAAACAGGATACAGGCTACACTGTGAAGTGACATAAAAGAGATTTTTAAAGTTGATAAATTTACTGTTCAAACATTTTGAACGTGCGTCAGTTAAATAATAACCGAATGCACAGTTTCACTCAAAACTTTCCCTCTGGCATCTTATATGATTAAAAAAAAGAATATTTTCTTTTATCTAATGTGAAATGATTGTTTAGGCATTTTTGTGAGTGGCAAGAAAATGATTGATGGAAGCACTGTCAATTAGAGCCCCACCGATATATCAGCTGAAACTAGCTATTCACCAATATATCAGTCTTGGCATTTATAATGGCCATGACTTGTAAGACTAAACCAAGTTTATTTTTTAAAAGCATGGTCGTGTTACATGTTGTAACACGTGTTGCCAACAGTGGACAAACTGTGTAACATCAGCACCCATAAAATGGCTAAAGGGCATTTTCCATATTTTCTTTACTTTTTAATGTTTTTATGTATCTATATCGATACATCAGCAGATTGCTAATACTGGATGAGCAGGACGGGCTCTGCCTCTATACCTCACCTGTTGAGGCAAGCAACCATACCCCGAAGGTTACTGTAGGAGCCTTGGTTCACTTCTGCTTCAGAGCATTTCCTTCAGAGGCATTCACGAATGGTCTTCAAATTTGACATACAGTTTAATGAACCAGTGAAAGGCTTTTTTTTTCCAAGTTACTACCTTCTTGTGTACTGTTGCTACTGATTCTCCTTCTGCCTAAAGACACGGATCGATTTGATGGTAATTTGTAGTGATACCATGTAGATTGCTCCCTAAAAACTAGACTCTTCCCTCCCACAGCCACGGGCTGGGGTGTAACTAAACATGATGAAGCTCGTTCCACCGTGTTGCACACTCAGTATGTTTTATTTGACTCCCGCACTCGTGTGTCTCCCTGCCGCTGTTTTTGGATGAAGTGATTTATGTGCAGTGCCACTGTGAGTGAGGCCTCAGCGGTTATTTCACCCTGCTCTCTGTCTTCCTCTACGTTAGCCGTTCATCTTGCAATGCACACACACAGACACACACACTCTTGGATCGAGACCTCTGGCCTGCTGGATTTGAGTTACGTGGTTGCCTTCTCCTCTTCCTAATCCCCTAAAATGAGAGTTGTGGACTGCAAAAGAACTCCCAGACACACACATACACAGTGAAACACAAAATTGTAGCTTGGTTTCCAAGTGGCCCTCTGAGATATTCTTTTCAGGCTTTGGTGTCCCACCGAGGGCCAAGCATACACACAAACGGTCATGCACATAGACACACATTCACTCAACTGCACATATGCACACACACACAGATGTACATGCACACACACAAAAACTCTCACACAGGGGAGGAAACAGTGAAGCATTGTTTGCTACTTCCTGAGAGAGCCGGCATCAGGATCACAGGAGCTCTGTCAGCCTCTCTCTGAAGCCCAGGCATCTAATTGAGTATGGACAGCCATGAGAGACCACATGTCTTTTGGCTAAGCACGCTTAAAAAGCGCATAGATCACTCATAAATGCATGTGTTTGTGTGTGTGATTTTCCACTCGTTGCAGCGAGGATCAGTTCCAAAGGCAGACCAATGGGGAGTGTATCCCAGTTTAGCTCTTGTGTCTGGAGAACAGTAGTTCAGGTTCAGCAGTAAAATAACTTTTTGACAGGCTGAGAAATGTTTTCTTTTTTCCTGTCTTTGTTTTTAAGCAGTCTGCTGCTGTACCACAAAACTGGCAAGAAAAAAATATGATTTGGATGTTGGTGTGCAGAGATATTAGTCAAGCTACAGAGTCGTTACATAACTTGTGCTTTATTACATTTTAAAGGGAAAAGTGTAGTTGCACCATGTCAATACAGTTGTCAGTACAGTATACATTTCTACTGAGTTACCAGTCTTAGATATGAGATGCGAGCAATGATTACTATGCCATCTAATTTTAATTTTGGATTGTGCACTCATCCCAGGGCATCTACTGAGGTTTAAAATATACTCCAATATATTCTCTATACTACAACCACAGGCCTGAGGGACAGAATGGAGGGTTTTAAAGGGTCCTGAAGTGGTGTCTATGTACGACAAGTCGTGCATTTCAAAAATTTGTCAACAGGACCAGAACGAGCATTATCTGGTGGTGCAATATTTAGCAGAGCAAAAAGTCTGTGTTTCTGTGTCTTTGTGTTTGACTCACAAGGACAATTAATCTTCGCTTGACTCATAATTCTAAACTGATCATACATACATAGAACTGTCCCAAAGTCTTGAGCCACCCCTCACTTCTTTATATTTTGGTTGGAAAATGGGAAATACATGCAGTGATTTATTACTTGGTAATACAGTATATAGGACACAAACAGAGCTTGTATAATTCCAACAACCTTCAAAGTCAGTATTTGGCATGACTACCTTTATTATTTAACACAGCCTGAACTCTCTTAGTCAACATATCTTGTAATTTCTTTAAGTAGTCTTCAGGAATAGTTCTCCAGGCTTTCTAAAAGACATTCAGAGTTGTTCTTTGGATGTTGTCTGCCTTTAGATGATCCCACACTGGTTTAATAATGTTGAGGTCTGGGCTCTGGGGAGGCTAATTCATGACTGATAGTGTTTCATTGTGTGTTTTTCTATCCACGTCGGTTTGTGTAGGAGTGTGTTTGGGATCGCTGTCGTGCTGAAAAATTAGGCTGCTGCCAATCCAAAGCTTCCAGATGGTATTGCAAGTTGGATTAAAATCTGATGGTACTTTTTGGCATTCACAGTTCCATAAATTTAGACAAGGTCTCTAACACCACATGTAGCCTCAAACCATGACACGGCCACCACCATGTTTTACAGATGGCTGTATACACTCATGGTTGTAGCTAAATTAAAATGACTGAAAATGGAGCTGGAGAATTATTGCTCTCTTTAAAACTGTGGAAGCGACATATGAAGAAATGATGGGTGGCTCAGAAGTTTTGCAGAGTACTGAAAATTCCAGTATATTCAACTTAATTATTTTTTGCCCAATGTCCTCGACTAAACTACCTAACAATTCAAAAAAAATCACCAGCCTTGCCATTTTATCACAAAAACAAGCAGCAGTTACAACACACACACACACTCAGAAAAAAAGACTCCATCTGACCATTTGCGCACAGGAAAATGATTTTTTAATTGCTCCATTAAAATCTTCAAAGTCAGTTTTGATATGGTTTTGATGTACTAAGTGTGTGACACTGGAAACCACAGTTCATGTTGTGTCTGATAACAACAGTTAAAGCTGGTTTGTTTTAGTCGTCAGAGTAATTGTTTTCTAACTTTAGCTGCCAAACTGTAATCACAATAGAAGCACAGGGTCCAACGCACTGCAAGTACGTTTTGGAAAGACAATGATAATGAACCCATTTTTCTGTTTTTCTACAAACTTCTGCCAAAGAGTTTAGCCAGATGTTTCATCTCTTAGTCCTCTTAGCAAGGCTGCCTGAGGGTGCATTACATCACCATGTAACCTGGATTAACAAAATATATTTTTCATGATCCAAATATATTAAAATTAATCTTCATCGCAGTTTTCAAATGTTTTGCGGAGAAAAAAAATGGATATGTCGCGATGCAACAACTGTCAGGGGTCTTTCCAAGGAAAACAACATCTACAGACTCTCATATCTATTTTTCTTTTCTTTTGACAAGCTAGCCAACATTATACAGTTATATTTGAGCAAGTTTAACAACACAGTTGAGAGTTACAAAAGATTTTTGCATGTTGCAAATGCTTTTAGCTTTTGTTGGTTTGGATTGGGCTGCGGAGGGGGCCCGATGGACTCATTGCTTAGGAGCCAAGGGAAGGATAAATGATTGATGTCAATACACTGAGAAAATACTTTGCTCAGGGGATAAGTGCAGCAAGACCAGAATTTAAGACTGTTTGTGTAAAATATATCATATGGCTTCAGAGAAAATTAAAGTGTGCGTTCATAAAATAATAACAGCAAAACTGCAAAGCAGATTACATGCTATCAATAAGATTAGAAACCCTCTTTAGACCATTGTTTAAGAATTAAAAGTAATTAAGTCTTTGTCAGAAGACATTTCTGCAAATTGTAAAGAAGTAATTCTGTCCTCTCACCAGCTTATTGATTTGTTCTTGTCGAATTACAGGGGTGTAACTTATTCCTGAAATGATAGCTAATAAAGGCAGTTTTGCAATTTAGGGGTTTTGGCAAAGATGATTCAGGAACTGGCTGACAAACTGCTGTCAGTGGAGAAGTCAGGATGGATGAGGGGAGGGACCTCTTCATAATGCTCATGCTTAAAAACTTGTGGAGCCGTTCCAGATGGATGTTCTCAGGGCATGGTAATGATGTAGGGGCTGATTCCTCCATCTCTAGAGGCTTGCATGTCCACACTGGCCTACAGGAAAAAAAACACACTCACATTTTCTTTGCTTTTCCAACAGCTTTAAAAGGATTTTGAGTTCTGGAAATGACCGATGCAATCGCTTAAATGAAGAGTTCGTTTTAATATTATGGTTTCAAAATGAGTAAATCAAAGACAAACTGCCAACCAACAGATCGGAAGAATTTGGTTTACACGGACAGATCAGACAATTAGATTAAGTATTTATGGAAAGATCCTCCAGGGGAACCAAACATGGAAAGCAAGAAAGGCTGTGCTTGGCTCTGTGGTGGTGCTGGCTCCCAGCTGAAGCCAGACACCAGCCAGCTTTTGCATTGTAATCATGAGAGCTACAGCACGAAGACTCTAAATAAATGTGACAAAATTTGTTCCTCCAACCCATCTCTCAGTTGGGACTGGAAGTCATTGGGTTGTTTGTTCAAACAATGATCTTTTAGTCATATTGCACAGCATTGGGCAAAAATCAGCAATGTTGGTTTGCTAGCTGGTCAATCCACTATTGGTCAGGTTGGTCTTCACTAATGTGTCTGAACAATTTTGTAGAGACAGCCAACATTAGCCAATGTTTCAAAGGTTTTATTCCACACATCTGCATCACCTACTGAACGTGTAGGTATCAGTCAGGTCGGACAGGTTGTTTTTTCCTGTACACTGGGGAAATTAAAGTACCCTAAACAAAGTATCATAGCTTGCATTTCCATGACTTCTATAAGGTCCCTTAGATCTAAGTGGCTAAAATTTTGTTAACAATTTTCTTTTTTTTCTGACTGCAGAGATTTGTCTGTGGAGAGGTATTTATTATTTATACATAACAGAATTCCAGCTGAGGTAGTCAAACCTTCAGTGGATGGTTCATATTGTCCTGCAATTTCATTGTATGTGTACAACCGAAAACCATCCATCAATCCATCTTTTTCCAGTTTCCCAATTCTGGGTCAATTACCCAATGCCAATTGACACAGAATCAGAAGAAAATGATCACAAATTAAGAAAAGCATATACAATCATAATTGGAGGTACGTAAATATATTCACAGTGGTAAATTGATGGTAAGTTGTAAGTGCAATTTAAATACCTTTAGGTTATTTCACATTCAGTTAGTTTACTGCAAATTACAATTTGTTTCTTTTTAAGTATTCAAAGGTTTAGTCCTAATTAGTGATGGTGTCATCATTTCTCCACTGAGAGGACGTAGGATGTTTTTTTTCACACTTAACTTACTATTAGTTTAAATTCAGAAACAAATAAGTGCATTAACTTTGTGATAATGTTTCTGTGGAAGCTCAGTTTGGCCTCTGGCCTCGTTTCCATCCACTAATGGAGCAGAAAGATTACTTCTAATCCTGTTTTTAGCTCTGTGCACTGATGTGCATGGGCTTTATCTCTTCACTAACATGGATGAGACTGTTTCCCATAATAGATCAAACACTCCCTACCGGCCCTGTCAAAACTTAATGGACACACATGCTTGCGTGCAAACACACTTGCAAAGCATGGTCTGTAAAATCTTTTATTTTTATATACAATGGAACTCCTTAATAGCAATTAAATCCTTCAACCAGATCCACCAAAGCAGGGAGTGTGTTTTGGCAAAGGCGCCAGAAAGAAACGCAACTCACTTTCATTCTGTTTCGTGTGCTGAGTGAGCTCAGATCCACTCATGCATGTGTGAAACTCCCTATCACTTCTGCTGTCATCACTCCTCGCAATGCACGGGGTGTCTCTGCCCATACTCCACTGTCAGCAGTTTTTGTTGGGATGTATCCTGCTTGTATTCGGATGATCTAAAATGACCTGCTGTGCTTCCTTTTCTCTCATCGCAATGGTGAAAAACAATAGAGAGTAGATAGATGAGTGAGTTTAAGTCACTTCTCAAAGAAAGACGTTTTTGAGCCAAGTCTTCAAGAGTGACGCCAACAGTCACAAATGACCCTTAAAGTTTCACAAAACGCTTAACATGAGCGTGTACTCTAATTAACTCAGCGGTATGTAATTTTGTGTGCGATTAAGTTTAACCTCATCACATGCAGAGAATACCATTAAATGCCATTAAGTTAAAGGATTTGCACATTTTTACCCTCTGCAGGTTTAAACAAGGAATACGTGGGACTTTTTTGGTAGCTATTTTAAGAAGACCTTTTATGCATTTCCTTATTTTCTGCCTCATATATATACTAGTACAGCTCTCAAATAACAGGGCCAGCATATAAAATTAATTCCTGCGAGCCACAAGCACCTATTTGAGGCTGCTCAGTTTCATATAGTATAATATATAAATAAAAAGCTGTACAGATAATCTTAAAATGCTGAATTAGACAAAATGTGGCTACTTTGAAAGAGTTTGTTCTGTAGAGCTACAACTTAAATAAAAACCTTGTAGATCTATGTGATAACTTCAGATGTCGACTTGTTTTTTACAGGAGAAACAGTCAAGTTGCAAATGCTCTCCCTAACAGTAATGTATCCAGTGAAGACTCAACTTTCCATTAGATATTTTGTCTTCTTGTCCTTCTCCCAAAAAGCTGTCGGGTTCATGCTTGTGTTGCTACTGACACCGTCTTATATGAAACACAGGTTTTTGGGTCATGCAAAGGTCAGATAGGTCAAGAAAACCTTTTTGTCAGCTTTGCACATTTTGTAAATTTGACTGTAATGGATAATAAGAGCCTCTCAAAGTTGACCTCAAACTAGACATAGACTTGTAACTGGAATGTGTACCAACTGGAACCGCTGACATGTGTGTCTAATTAGACTCATTGGGATTTGTCCTTGAATAGAAGTGAAGTCATTAGAGACGTGAGTCATCTTTTGTCAGGGCTGGGCAGCAATGTTGAGATGTGGCCCCGGTGGTCTTTCCCGTAAGGGTTCTGTCCTTCTCACTTGGTTTGAATTAAATTGCCCACACAGTCGCAGGAAAGGGAGACAGACGTTTGCATCAGCATGAGCTGGTGTGGGAAAAGAAAAGGCAGGGGATGGAAAAGAACACAGAGGAAGAAAAGGGGTTTCATTAGAAAATGGAGGTCAAGCAGAAAGAAATTAATAAAAATACAGAGGAGGGTTGAAGGAGGGCAGGACTGTAATCTCTCTCCTCATCAGTGCTTGTTACAGAGTCATTAACAGGGCTTTCAGATCGTGATGCCGACAACCTCCCTGAAAGATATCCACACACGGATACACACACTTACACATCTGTGTGCATAACTCCAAAGCTAGAGCACCGTAGACAATCTGGTTCCCAAAGATGTTTTATTTGACCCATGCTGCCTAAAATTACATGAAAACATTTCTTATTTGGGATGGAAGTCGCTGCCAAACAGGAGGCGTAGCAAAACAAACAATTTCCCCTCTGCCCACTGAGGAATTGTTGATTTAATTGTCTCTTATTAGACTCCATATGTGTGTATGTCTGCACACATGATAAGAAATGTTCACACTAGGAAAAACCCTTTACTAAGTGTTGTTGCATAAGTACCTGCATTTCAGTGGTGCACCTGTGCCAAAATATTCTCGTTACGTTTGGTCTCAGCCTACAAATAAATCCGAGACGAATGCCATTTCCCCCCCAAACACTTAAAAAAATGCACAAATTCTAAAATAATCCTCAAATTATTATTTTATCCTAGTTGTTATTGCTTCTGATTGACTTTTATTTACTTAAACCTGCTTATATCAGTTATTTCCATCCTTGAAAACCTGCAGAAAGGTTTGGTGCCTCAAGATAATGTTGCAGAAAAAAATAGCAGAAATTAGAAACACGTGCTCAAGGAAACTGACAGCACATGAGCTGATGCTCTGAAAATGCTGACAGAGTGATGATACACAAGAGTATGACTAACTGACGTGCATAAATATCAAGAGTAAAGGGAAAGAATAAATCAATTTAAGGATGTTTATGGACCCATGTAAGCGATCAGAAATGATTAATAAGACTTGATTTTGGGATAGTTATTGTGGAAACAGTTGTGATAACGATTGTCTTCTAGCTACTGACAAATATTATATGATACGCTGGATCTTTGGGTTCCGCATCTCATGAGGATCAATTTGCATCAAGAATTACTGTCATTTAACAGTCGTTTAACTTTCTCTGTTTTTGTCTCATGTTTGTCCTATAGGTGCGTAGCCAGGGAGTGACAGAGGAGTTAAAATGCCTGAGTTTACTAAATGCTCTGGATAAGGACCAGGACATCCCAGATCAGCTAGCCCAGCTCTTTGGCGAACCCTGCATCAAACTGGCCGAAGGCATCAAAGCTTACATCTCCAAGGTAAGAGATGGAAGGAAAGGAACATTACATTTACCATGCATCAACCAAATGAATAACAATATTATTAAGCAAAACATGTTTAATAAATTGATTTAAAAGATTTAATTGCCTCTCGTATTAGGGCATTGTTTTTAGTTTTAATACAGCCTTCAACATTGTAGGTCTATTAGTTTTCCAGTGCCGATATTATCTTGAAATAATAGCTTCACACACACTGACGTAAAACTGCCTCAGTTTGCATTCTTCCATTAATACAAATCCAAAAAGTGCACTGTGTGCAATATGTAGCATGTATTTTGGCAGAGTAGTGTTGTCTTAAATCAAAAAAGATTGAATGATAAGTGCAATGTTTGACAGTGACTCAACCTAACTACTGCGTGTATCTCACAATTGCAATTTGTCAAACACCTGAACAAACACAACACTAGTTCTTTTACATTAACCCTCTGCAACCCAATAAACTTCTAATAGAAAATTCCAGATTCCCAAGAATTCTGAAAGAAACTGGAAATCTGATTGTCACTTCAAACACCTAAATATATATATAACAAAAACTACTGGAAGCTATCACAAATAGCTTTTTCAAACCATATCTGACCACGTAAGATTTGTGCCTTTGTATGTACATCATCTGAGTTTTTCTTTAATAAAGAGTTTGATTAAATTCTAATATCAAATGAGAGTTAATTGGCTAATTGCCCAAGTCTGACAGTGTTAGATCCACTTCAAATAAAGTTCCAGTCACTGGTGTTAGCAAACACTAGCTAAGACCAGAAGCAATAAACAAACTGTTGCAGAAACCTTTCTGTTGTCAACAGCTGTTATTGTGGTACAGAGTACAGACGGTAAAGACTGCAATGAAAACTGCATGAACCCAAGTAATGCCACAATATGTTAAAAGTTCATATTTAAAAAATATATATACTCTTGAATGCTAGCCAGTTAGCATTAACTTAGCTAACTAGCAAACATCATTGTGATGACATCACCAACATGACGTGCACACTCTTAATGTGCTTAATATAAGACTAGATATCTTTTTGAATATGCACTCATGTGCTTAAGAAGGGCAAGTACAGAAGTAGAAGGTTTGAGATACACTTAACATGTTATAAAATTGATTTCAAGAATGCTAATTTAGTCAATGGCTATTGTGTATGTCTGGTACTTTGTATAAAAAAAACCCAACAATGAACAAAAGTTAGAATGTAGTATTGCTCATTCAAGAAAAAATATTGCAAATATACTTTTTGTAGACTGGATGGTACATTAAATGCATCTTTACCAGCTAATACTCATCCAGTACTTTTCTGAATGATTATCTTTATATCCCATTAAGTTAACTGATGAAATCCAGATTTGAATTTTTAAAGCCCTCAACTAAAAGTTTTTAATGTTGCCACTAATGATGTGAGCCCAGACAACTCCGCTGACCCTGGGTTAAAGACCAGATGGAGCCTGGTTTCAGCATGAAGGAATCTGCACAGTTACAGTGAATTTAGAAACATCTGCAGTGACTGATGCAGAACTGGAACTCTGGCTGGAAGTAATTGGGTGTATTTGTCATTATAATAGAAAAAAAACTTCAGCTCCAAGGGAGAATCACTCAATCATCAGATAACTATATATGTGTATAGGACATGTGAGTTGAATTAAGAGGAATGGACAGTTTGTAAAGATACCATCCAAGGTTTTTGTCTGAAATATACACAATGTCCCACAGCATCTGACAGCAGTCCACTAATATACAGTATGTGTAGTAAATGGCTAAATGGCTTTTACTGAGTGACAAGTTTCAATGGCCTAATAGCTGTATCCAGAACAGATTATTTAAATAAACCAATCGTATGTGTGGCTCTTGTGAAAGCTTTCCGACTCTAAACTTTTTTCATGGTTTAATTGGAACTCATTGGTTGTTCATTGTACTCTCTATTACTGAAAATGGCAGGATGTTTTGCCATTCTTTCAATTTTACTTCATGGTCTTGGCTTTGTGGTCAAGTGTACCCTTTCAACAAAAAAATAAAGAAAGAATACCATATCAGTCATATAAATGTCTTGGAAACCCAGATGTTTATGATGGATTAAGTGAAAGGGAATCATTATTAGTACTAGAAATGAGAGCGCTGTAAGTAAAACACCTAATTTTTCTAAGTTTGTGCTCAACAGTCAGAATCCCTGCATGTTTTTTTTTATAGTTTGGCTTATTTTCTTTGATTCTGTGGCAAGTTTATTGATAGTATTAGTAGAGATGAACCTTTGACCCAACAGACTGTCAGGTGTTTATAGAGTCATGCAGTCATCACAACACCAGTCAATAATTGACTGCATCAGGTGTGCCACTGGAGCCTTAATCCATTTATAATCTAACACCGCTGTTTTGCTAGACGTTACCATATGTAACCTCTATCTTACGCAATTCTGTACTTGTCAACACAAGCTTGATTTGAAAAGCTTGATTTGCAAATGTGTTTTTTTTTGCATGTGTTTGCCTGCCAAATGTTTGGTTTAAACCTGTTTGGCCTTTATCATTGTAATCTGTAAAACTGCTCTCTTAAAGCACTTGGGCCAGTCAAACAAATGTGGGCAGTGACTTGCAGGCAAGATTCTTCATGCAGGGTTGTTACAAATTCTTGTGTTACTGAAAAAATTGTGGATTTTGTGCAATGCCTGATGGATTTTGTGCAAAGCTTGCATTCTCTGGTCATCATTTCGAAGTTGTAAAATGATGTTCTTTTGTTTGCAGATTGAAGAAAGGTGTGTTGTTTTTTTTCTTTTCCTGGACCCACAGCTCAGGCACTAGAGGGTTTGTTTATAGAACTGATAAAACTTTGTGGGAAGTCTTCATCTCTTTCAACCATATTCAGATTTTAAAATGTGGTCTTCCTTGACATTGACTTATTAGAAGTGATTATACAATTGTAGTTTTATATTTTAACGATGAAAAAAACTCTCAGTTTGTTTGCCTGCAAGCTTCTCCTACATGATCAAGAGTTGAGCAACCAAAGCTGGCACACAAGTTCATTTTAGGCCCCTAAGGGTTCTTATCTTTATCAGATATTAAGACAGCATCATGTTTCCTAGCAACCAACAGGCTAAAGTTAACAATTTCTTTGCTTATGGACCTAAAAGACCATGGAAAAGCTTAGTATCATTTCGTTTCATGGCAGTAACTTGTCATTTATATTCACAACATATGAATTCTATTTACAAAATATTGAATTATGCTTAATATGATATGACGTCATTGTTTTGCCTAACAACGACCTAACGACAGACTAACGTGACATGCCAGAAAATACTGCTGCACTCACATGTGCTAGTTTGTGAAAAACCTCACACGTGTCATGAATCATGCTTTTTTTTCTACACTAAAGCATTAAAACTACTGAAGGGTGAAATGAAAAACATTGACCAGATGGGAAACCTTGCATACTGACAGCTATGTAGATGTTACTTTGACATACACCACCCACCTAAATATTGGTGGAGACCTAGTACACTGTGACATTTCAAGTGAACTCCCCGATGGCACTGGTCTCAAGCCACAGTACAATGCATCCTGCTGCGATCTGATGCACTGACCCTGCTACAAACTACCCAGACCCCATCCTGAGTTGTGCCAAAACAAGCCAAAGATCGAAACCCTCAAACCACAGGGCCCAAAGTAGCTGCTGTTAACCTTCTGGCATTGGATGCCCCAGGACACACCGGAATGTCATATGTTTATACCCCAATGAATATGATCTGTTTTTTTGACACAAGAGGGGGGGGGGGGGGGGGGTGCACAGTATTTGTCCAGTAGTTTTCCCACATGCCAGTCGACCACATCGACTGGCATGTGGTTTCCTTGGGGCTCAGAGGTCCAAACTTGGCCACCGCATAAGCAATGTAGACCACCAATGTAAGCCCGCAATACAATTACCCACACAACATCCCTGCTGTAGGTAAACAAATTGCAGCTGACACACATTAACGTCACACTCGTCTCAGTGCATATGTTGAATCAGCTTCAACATACCAGTGACTCCAGAGAGCCCTTCGAGAATCCCACCACTGCTCTCACACACACACACACACACACACACACACACAGTCATTCATAAACCCACTAACCCACTCCACTGATATAAGTCCTCCTCTTGCAGACATTGCCAACAGGACTTTTCCCCTCAGTCTGAATGTCTGGACGCTCACAGCAGTATATCTTCAGCCCCCTTAGTTCCTGTTGCCCCCACTCAAAATCTCTTTTTGTGTCTGGCTTACATTCTACCTTTTTTTTTTTAACCTCTTCACCCCCTCCTCTCTCTCTGCTCTACTTGTATGAAACAATCAGAGAGTGCTGCTCCATGCCCCTGTGGTCCTCAGTGGACGGGAACAGGAATGTCTAGTTTTTCTCCAATGCATAAGTGGATAACAGAGAAAATGCAGGCGGGCAATCGCTGGTGACAAACACTTAAACATGTTTACATCTCATTACTTCCCTACAAATGCTCACACATGCAGACACACGTACTATCGTGCTAATTGAAACCCCCCCGGAATTTTCCTTCGGTTCATTTGTAAGCCATTGGAAGCCTGTCCACTTTTACTGATTCCTTCGAGCTGGTTTTGAAACTCAACACGTTCTGTTCTTCTTCAGCTCGCGTCACTAGATTGACTTTTTAAAGAGTGGAACTGGTACGCGAAAAAGCCAAGATGGTGGTTAAATCAAGCAGACCAAGGAGGCGCCATCCCTTTTCTTATAAAATGTTCCAGTGAAGTGACCGGAGAACCAGAGATGAAACTCCAAAGTTTTGTTGCCATTTTTTTAACAGATGAATGGAGAAGCTGGAAAGCAGTTATACATTCTCAATTATGACAGCTTTACAACAGCGAGAATGTCATATAACAATCAGACTGTGTCCTTGAGACAAACTAAAGCTAATCAGTAGCTTTCACAGGAATCACAACACAGTTGACTCAGAAAAACAAGCGTCCACCCCATCATGCCAGACAGTTTAAGATGAAAGCAGGGTTAAGCCAAGAGCTCTGATGGGAACGTCGTGATCTGTGTAGCACAGGGCAAAATATACCCACTTATCACCTGACTGTCAGTACATTAAGAGGCTGAGAGCTCTTCCGTTAGTCTCAGAGTCAGTTTCCCATGCTAAACTAGTGATTTGCTAAGCCTTTGCGATTCACACAGTCTGCTTCACTGAACTGACTAACATTGAGACGTTTATTCCTCCTTCTCCTCCTTCAACTGATGACCACAGCAGGTCTTTGTGTAAGTGGAATAAAGCAAAAAGTCACTGCCAAACAACAAGCACAATTCTATATGACAAAAATAGGTCACGTCTGACCACAGCCACTTATAAGGCATGTTGTTGGTGTCTGTAAGGCACACCAGCTGTTTGCAGCTAACAGGTGCTGGAAGCGAGGAGCTTATCGCGGATCCTCACTGCAGCCACTTAAAACCATTTGGTGCTGCACTCTTTTGCGACATGTTGACATTTTGTTGACTTTTATTACTGTGCTTGCGTGAAAATGCGTTAGTGGGTGATGTCCATTTAAGTGCATAATTTAACAAACAAACGCACATGGCAAGAGGACATGGTTAATCTTGGATAAAGATTATTAAAGAGATATTTGACAAGTCCAAGGTAAAAAAAAAAAAAAAAGATCTCTAGTTATCCACATGAAAGCAAAAAAGCTATCTAACCTTTCACTAATAATTTTGAGAATTCACTTCTTTCTTCACAAACTCTCTCTCAAGCACACGCAATGGCTCTGTGCCTCTTAGATTTGGCACGAAACCGACAATCCAACAAGTCCAAAACAGATGCTTGGATGGGATTCACTGATGAACTATGTGTGTTGGATAGGCTTGGGCTTGGCCGTGACGTTTTGGTTAGAAAAGAAAAAACAGACTGATGAGTAGAGTGTGAGAAGGACAAAGTATTAAGAATGAGCTTGAGAGGAAAGAATGTAAAACTAATAAAGAGGCGACGATAAAAAAAAAAAGTAGCATTAAAGCAGATCTGGCTCGTCGTTTATCTTATAAAATGCGTTGGTTTCACATGGAGATTCCTCATCCATGGAGCGCATGGACCAAATGCACATTCCTACAAACTGTGCATGAGTGATGCGGTGATGATGTAACAAATAGAAACCGGTAAGAAAAACGAGAAGCCATCAACAAACCCAACCAGGCAGAAACAAATGGAGAAGGGGAAAAATATAGATGAGAGGCTGAAGAAGAACGGAAAACAGGCAGGAGAGAAAAGAAATAAAAAGCACACCATGAGATCAGACATTTTTCGCTTCTGACTGCCATTAAATCTCATGACCATTTAGACCTCTTCTCTTGGTTCATTTCAACTTGCAGACACTTAAAACCTGCCTGCGGTGTTCCTAATCCATCTTAGTCAACACTCTTCTTGGCACTTTCAAATTGGAATGGAAGTGGAAGCGATGAACATGGAATAAATGGAAACTAAAAAGCAAACTAATTTCAGACAACACCATAAAAAATGTAACTCTACCAACGAAACATAAGAGAAACATAAGTAAATTTGAGCACGGCTCATCATATGCACTAAATGTGAAGGATATTTACTTTACTGGTTGCTGTAATCACTTGTCTACCACAACTCTTCAAAAAGACATTTCATTGATTACAATCTCATGGGTCCATTGCGGTTGCCGCACTGGTTGTGTTGCTTGCAAACAGTGACACCGCCATAGCTTTGTATAATGTATGTCAACACTTAGACCGTGAGTACACGTTGCAGTATTATATACTTTATGAAGGACAGGTGTAGCCATAGAGAACAATCTTCCAATCTACTAATTGGAAGGTCGGTGGTTAAATCTTTGGCTATGCTAGTCTGCATACCCCAAGTTGTTAAAAAAGCACGTAAGTGTAGATGAAGTGCTTGGGCGAATGTGTCATGTTGTAGAAAGTACTTTGAGTGCTCAGGTAGCGTAGAAAGGTTCTATATAAGTACCAGTCTGTATACCGTTTACTTTTTGGCAGTAGCGTATATCACAATTATTTTAAAAAATCACACTGATTACTTCTTATCGTTATGGAGAAGAGTTATTGTACATGAAGCTAATTTTAAAACTGTCTATCTATCTCCAACTGCAGATAAACATGTGTTGTGTATTCATCCATGAGTGTAGATTGTAAAAAATAAAATTATTTCGTAATTACGTTGAAACAGCGAAAACTGAAGCAGTTGGATTCCATGAAAACAAATAGTGATAACTGCTAAATGAGACATCTTCATGTGTAGCAACAAACATGTTTCTTTCTGTTATTAATACCACATTTAAATGTGTCAGGTCTGCTTGATTTTATTTTTTCAATGTACCGTAGGAGGAAAAAAAACATTTGCACAAAAATACTTTTGAAGATGGATTTTCCTATTTCATACAGTTGAAGCCTCATGTGTACTTCAGCTGCAGTAAAAAGTAAAGAGAGAAGAGAGGGAGAAGAGATGTAGATGCAAACAGGAAACACGTAGGGGCTCTGCAGATGAAAGAGGAGAGAGAGAAGCTGACCCAGAATCAATAAAACGTCTCACAGCACGGTTTTAATAACATACACATTGTGTGGAGGCGAGGAAAGGGGACCAAGTTAAACTTCACTCTAGATAAAATTATTTAGTTGACTCTAGTATATCTGTCTAACACTTTTATTGCACTGTGCTTACCGGTGTATGCATCTAAATAAGAGACCAGATGGTTCATGGCATAAAACAACCTTGCCGATATCCGCGCATCAGTTCACAGCTCAGAGTTTGCAGTGATTGATGACGCTCAGGGACTGGGTTGGTTTGAACTCAAAACACAGCAGGAAACTATATTAGACCTCTGCATGGTCTCAGCGCTACTCTATCTTTATCTTCATTGACTTGCAGACTGGCTTCTTGTCTTATTTTGCTAACTTCTGAAAACTGAGTGAATGAAACTGGAAAGATGAATACAGGGATTGAGGAGAAGTTCATTTTGTTTGAGGGGGAATTTTTGTTGCTCGCTCTGCTATAGGTCAAAGGGTCAAAACCAACTCGTCTTGACTGTTCAGAGCAAAGGAAAAGGATTTACCTTTCAATTTAGGGCGAGTGAGTCAATCCACACCCAGCTGTAGAGCTGCAGATTTACTAAGACTTTTCTGACCTGTAGCGAAACATTATCATAGCTATCCTCATATGACCTCAGCTTCTATTTAACATGAGCTTTCATGTGGTGTTATCAGGAGACAGGGCTGCTTATTGTCATGGAAAGGAAGACGTTTTTACATTTCCTTTCTGTCATCTCAAAGTCCACATAAAGGAGCATTAACCTTATTATCTAAACCTGCTGCTTTATCTTTGGCCAACATGGAGGGAGTCTCAGAAAAAGTGAAAATCTGAAACCCCTAACTTTACAACTGGGATGATGGAAAGCGCCCATAGAGACATTTAATGACCTTCAGATTCTTCTGTTATTAGCTTTGCATCTTGGCCATTGTATGCAAGCAATGTGTGAAAAGTTAACAAAAAGAGGAGACTACATTAGAAATCCCATTTACTTATGTTCCTCAGATCCACCTTTGTGACCGTTGAACAGCTTCGCTTTAATGAAATGTTACCAAATATCTGATGGTTACCAAAGTTCACAAAATATAACTAGGCTTGAGTATCAAGAAACATAGATTTTCTCCAGACCAAAATGACAGATGCTGAAACCTTCCCTGGAGCACAGTTTGGGACAAATAGCCAAAAGGTCGTCTGACATGAAAAAAAGTTGTCTTGGTCTGGATAAATTCTAACCAAGGTTTAGTTTAATGTTCCAGCATTTTCTTCATGTTTAAGACATTGAGACCTACAGTAATCCAGGAAAATGGGAACCGATCAGTTAGTATGCTGATTACATGTCTGAGGTCAACAGCTTATATATCAGGGATTCCAGTGTGGTGAGGGGATCCCAGTTTAAGACTTCCTCTGCTGGACGTTATTTAAGGTTTTGCACATAAATTTTAAAAAGCCAATAAAGAACTGAATCCTGATTGGACAATGGCCAGTGTTCTTGCACTTAAAAAAAAAAGTTTCATATTTTTGCTTTCCACACGGAGTATATCAACACACAACCATAAGCCAAGCACTGGCCAGTACTCCTCTAACTAAAAATCTTATCTTTTGCCAGCATGTTCACCTGCAGATATCAGCGCTTACACAAAGTTTAGCCAGGTTTTAGAGGTTATAGCATATAAATGGGTGCCAGGAACACCCAGTTAAAGGAGCAGGCAGAGCCTAATGTGAAAAACGGTTCAATGTGTTAGAAAATAGACAAGAATTTCTCAAAGGATGAGGGAGAGAATGGAATGGTTATGCCACATAAAGCATCAACAGCATGTGAGGCGTTAAGAAAAGGATGTTGTTCATTCACTTTATTTGATTCACCCAATTGGCAATAGTAGGCTACCTGCTGAGCTTACAGCATGCTGAGGTCAGATGAACGCCCATCTGGGAACCCATCACTGTCAAGTAGGTGGAAGCATATGGATACTGGATACGTGGTGAAAACAAGAAAAAGAGGAAGTTGTGGTGAGAATTTTCCACACACGCCTCATGGACATGAATGTTGAGATAATTTGAGGGTTTTAATGATTTCTTTGAACTGTTCTTTTTGGGTGGGTGTAAGTAAACTACTACCACTACACCAACCTTAGATATTTCAAATAAGGTTTAGTGTGCACACATGACATCAAAGTGAAACCACACCTAACCATATGAAATGTGTACAGTTTAAGACGAACATTGAACCTGTTTTGGTATAAAAGAAATAAAAAAAAACTAAGTAAGTAAAATTTAAAAAAGTTTAAAAAAAAGTAATTTCTCGCCTCTTTAATTCTTTTTTTACTCAATAGTTATATAATAATAATACTAATAATAATAATAATACTAATAATAATTTCAGAACTGTTTCAGATGACAAATATGAAAGTTTGTGCCTGTAGACACGTTACGCTCCAGTGTATTATTTGCAATCGTAGCTCAGTTTCCTTAGGAAACAAAGCTCCGTTGGTCTCTCTTTGTGAAAGCATTGTTATGTTATATCTCTAAATCTGCCCCCGTCTCAAAGCGGTGATGTCACAGCAAATATTTAGCTTTTGGCTGCTGATGCAGAACAGCTGCTTTGACATCAGTGTTTAGGGTGTGGATAGACGAGCTGCAGGCTTCAAAGGTTTAACCTTCATGCACCATGCAATGTAGTATTAAATTACTCTTTGAAGCTTAATTATTCACTGTGACTTCTGCTATTAAGACAAGAATGTGGTCTTGTTCAACAGCTTTATTATGCCACACCAAAACGTCTTTAATTATATTAACCAATAACAGAAAAAAGTGTGTCTTTGATTCTCTGCCGCTCTCGTCTTCTTTCGACACTTGAAGTCTGAGCGAACCCTGTGTCTGAAAGATGTTTGTGGTTTATAAATGCACGGTTTAAAATCTTTGCTGAAATAACTCTTTTATTGCACTCAAATAATACTCTACACATAAAGGAAAGTAAGTGGAGTCAAACTTAACAACAAACAGTATGTTATGAATTCACAAAGCCCTGATAGACGTCAAAGAGTCGGACCCATGACTCACAATTTATTAAGCATGAACATTTCATCACCATTGTGAGTTCTCAAGGCAAGGCTTTGATGATGAAAAGGTCCTTAAAATAAGTTTTGCCAATATTAAAGTCAATGGTCCCAGTTCACTTTAGGACTCTGATGAAGACAGTGTAGTGTTAAAACGTTGGTGTTTACCGTTAAAGGACGTATTTGCTAGTGTCCTCCGGTCCCTTTGTTGTCCTCAAGCTGAAGCACCTGATTTGGCTGCATTTTGCTGGAGGAGAACCCTGACTTTTATTTTATCTTCTAAGAATTAGCATCAGTCAGAAAACTCTTATAAAATAATGTAATGGAAGTTGGTCAACAGGATTCGAAATGGGCAATTTGCCTGCTAGCATTTGGTTGCTAGCCACATGCTAGCTGAGAATAAATACCTTATCGTGGTTCTGACAAATTCAGCATGAATAAACACCAAATAACGTTAAATACATATAATGTCACACAAAAAAATCCTGCTAGCTTGATAACATTACTTTACTAAGACTAACTAGCTAATGCTAACTCACAGCATCAACAATGTGTCCTCGTTCTTCTGGCTGAAAACTGGTTGGTGGGCCTTCACCTTCGATTTTATATGTAAAATGATGGCTGATAATGGTTAGTGTTCCAACTTTTTGACTGTCACAAGTACACAGGTGCTTGTAATGCATTTCGTAGCCTTTTTTAAAAATATTCTTTCCTGCTAGTGCACTAGCAGGAAAGAATAGCAAGTGTGTGCACCAATGATACTTTGTGTAATTGTAATAGGTATTTCCTTTTAAGTTCCTGAGGAAAAAAGAGGCAGAAATCACACTTTATATTTTATCAAGAGCTTCATTGTTATAACAGTGGGCATAAAAAACACCAAGTACCACTGTTGACAAAAAACAGTAGTGTCTTGTTTCTCATGAAAAGTGTCACAATACACAACTGGTCTATATTCCACATGACAGACCTCGCAAAAACACATTTGCTCTTACAGTACCTTAACTGTTTCTTTGGCTGTCAAATGAAATAGATCAACTGTCACGTTATTCCATGGAGACAAACATGTGGTGTCCTTTAGGGACATCGTTGTCTTTAATAAACAACTCCCAGTAATGATTTGTGGATTTTTATTTGCTTTTTTCAACCAGGGAAAACCCCACAAATGGACCTATTTTAATTCTTCCTTCAGTTTACTCTAAAATCTTGCTTTGAGTTTCTCCTCCTTGTAGATGTGTATGAAGTCAATGTGTGTGAATATACTCAATGTGGTCAACTCAGGACAGCGCAGCCTGGGCTGATGAATAATGCAAGTTATATTTCAGTAAAAAATATGAACTTGAAACTAACATAGTAAGTTGTTTCAACTTTGTCAAGCTAGAAACAGTAATACTTTCTAATAAGTTAGTGAAAAGGTTATTGCATCCAAAGAAATAAAGTTTTCTGTATTCAAAAGAACACTAATTTGCATCTGGTAGCATGGTCCTGCTCTGGGACTCCTCGGTCCTTCCACTGGAAAATATGGAAAGCTGTGCAGTTGTTCATGAAAACAGATTCGATTTTGATGCTGGGTTACAAAGTGGCTTGCAAAATACTCACAGTGTTCAGTATCTTGCAAGAACATCTCGCTCACTGCTGTTGCTAAATAATTTTTGAATGAGCGTTAGTCTCCATGAAATAAGATGAGGTCATTGTTGGGTTTGATCTTTGGACTTTTTGACTGTGAGAAACATGGAGAACATAATTTCATTAATTCATATTTCACTGAAATGTAAATATATATTTTTTTAAAAACAAAAATTAGAAGGCACTTGTTTGACCTTCATCTGTGATGAAGAGATTGAAGGCAGCATGATGTAACTGGAGTGACAGACTCTTGGATTTGTCTGAGGATTTGTTTCATGCCAAGGGAACAAGTTGGCTTTTGAGCAAAACTCCCTTATCTTATTCTGCTCTACAGTTGGCTATTGAAAAGCAAATGTCAGTCACTGACATACTGTTTATGCACTAGCACACACACAGGGTGGAGTGGTGGGCTGCTGTGTTGTTAGTGATTTCCAGCTGATAGACAAACACAAAAGACCTCTGTGTCTGGCGTCGACCACCCTCCCTCTCTCTCTCCATTCATTCCTTGGGACGTGTTCCTGTCCAGCAAACCCCTGAAAATCCCCCTTACCTCCATCTTCACATCCTAAATACCTCACTGTAGCTTTCACATTTGCTGAGTTTCTTAAGCATCAGAAAAGCTTTCATATTGTCACGAAATATCCATTAAATGCTCAATTCCAGACTCACGTTATTTTTTTCCCCAAAGCAGAAGTTTTTCCTCACATGACCAATGCATCCATCATTTATGTATAGCACATCCCTAAAGTATTTCAACTTCATGTAATAGATTTCATACAAATTTTACATTAACTTTCAATGCCTTAACTTAAAAAACAACCAAAAAAATAGCCTACAGTGACCTTGTACACTTGGTGCTAACAAAAAGCAAAGCTTACAAGATGTACAGGTACTCCAATCAATTTTTCACTCTTTCCAATAACCCATAACAGATGTATTACTTTCTCTCGGGCTCTTGTATTGGCTTACACTGTATGCTCTCTGGCCAGCGTTATGAAAATGCAAAATATTTTGTGGATCTCTGCAGGGTTTTCACCAGAAACCAACAGACGTGGGTTTGTTGGTGAGACCATGGCACAGCTGTGAGTCAGTTTAGGCTCAGTGAATCCTGTTTATATACCCAGTCTGAATATCCTTTAAAGTTGTTGTGTTAGTCTTTTTCAAAGGTTTTCTAGAAAAACAACGAGAGAGAGAGAATCTGATTTAGTGCAGAATATCGATAACTGCTGCGGGGATCTCTAACCCCTTCTAGTTAATAACATGTTTCAAAATGTCTGAGTTTATCGGTTCCTGGCATCATTTTCTGACAGCTGCACCTTGAAAAAACAATGATGTCAAACTCATAACAGCAGAGTTTTTGTATATGCAAACTTTTCCACTGTTTCTCCATTGTGAGAGATACTGAAACAATTGGATGGCTGCAGAAAACCAGTGCAGGCATATTTTTTTCTACAAGAACCAATAAGTAGAATCAGTAATTAGCAAATAGAAGTCAGAAGGGTTAAAAATGAAACTTGGAACGAGTAAAACAAACGTCACCCGATTGCAACACACTCAGCTCACACCTGGGGATCAAAAACACACATAAATCTTGGTATTACACTTCATATCCAATGAAGGTTGATTGGAAGAGCTTTATTGGAAAATCACTGCAATGAGTGGATTCACTGGCATACTGCCAAAAAAACAAACTGTCAACAGTGACTTTCAAGGGAACTAAATGTCAGACTTCAGTAAATGGAAAAATTCAGACTAAACAGAAAGAGGCTGCAAGAGCAATTCCGACCAACTCGAGTGAGCTATTATGCTCCGAGCTTGCTAGCTTTAGTTAGAGGTTTTCTAGTGTGGTAGCAGGTGAAGATTCCTGTGGTTTCAGAAAGCCTGGTGAAAGTCAATGAGAAAACTCTTCTGCTGATTTTATTTACAAACTCATTGGGCGCCCGTTTCGCTGAGTGCGTTGAGCGGGCAACCACCACATACGGCCGAGAGCGGCCGGACCGGGTTTTAGTCCGTCCCTTTGCCGCATCTCTTCCCCCCCCCCTCTCTGTCTGATCTACCATTTCATTAGTTTAAATGTTAATGAAAATCGTCTTTTTTACAACACTTTTTTTTACAAATGTTTAGGTTCTAGTGCCTTTTGTGGTCTTATTATCTTGCTTTTTTTCACAGAATCTGATTTAAACATATCTTTGAGGGTAAAACAGGCAAGTTGCTCTAATAAACCCGTATAAGGATCTAAAGCCTCTGGGAAACAGCCCCTCCACACACACACACACACACACACACACACATATTTGTTGATGGAGCGTTCACAGACGAAACATTGTTAGAAGATCAAAACTGGTTGGTTTCCTCTCTTTGGCTTCTAGCCTTGGTTAAAAATTTTACAGTTTGTCTTTTGGGATAAACAGGATCTGTTTTAAAACATACTGTCTGCTTTGTTGCATCCTTAAAAATGTGACATTTGAGTCGGGTCTGATGAAGTCATGGTTTCATACTCACAATCAAGGATGCTCTTGTTGAGGGTTTATTGTTTATTGAGTTTCCTTCAGGGGAAATAACAGTCACAGGAAGAGCTTCTCTGTGGCTTCTCTGCTGTGTACTATGGTTTTATCATATATTATCTGCAGCCCTTACTTTTATCTTTTTTTAAAATTTACAGCATTTCTTTAGATGTTTTTCGACCTCTTGGAGCACACTCTGCCTTTTCTGCTATCGGCATAAAAATTAAAAATGGAAAAACTGGCGTAAATGCAAATTGGAGATGAAATAGTAACATATTACCCCAATGAAGTCACAGCATGGTAAGAAAGTCTAAAGCCACTTTTGATAAATGTGTCCTTTTTGGCAGGATAAACAGAATGAGTTAGAGTTTCACCACCTTCCAAGTCTGGAAAGACCCAACAGATTTGTTTTTTTCATATGAGATATTTTGCTTAAGGGCTTGGGTTTTTTTTCACGGTATTAAAAGAAAAAAGCTGTCATGTTAACCTGAGAGCTTTGTTTTAACCTGCCAGATGTAGCAAATGGGTGGGGTCACTGGACAACACACAGAGGTGAGCCAAGTTAGAGAGAGATATTCATCTGATGAGTCAGTGTGTTTATGGTGTGCTCTTATTTTGGATATTTGCCATAGTCAAGGTGCAACAAAGAAGACACACAATCGTTCTAATTCATACTAATCACTGAAGCAGCAGCTGAGGAAGGAAATCAATAACAATCTGGTCGAGACTTTTCAACTTTGGAAAAAATGTCAAATGTTTTTATCCAAATGTCACATCTCAGTCCAGTCCATTACTGACTTCCCTTCAGTAGTTTGGGGCGATCGTGGCTCAAGAGTTGGGCGTTCGTCTTGTAATCGGAAGGTTGCTGGTTTGAGCCCCGGCTCCGACAGTCTCGGTCGTTGTGTCCTTGGCCAAGACACTTCACCCGTTGCCTACTGGTGGTGGTCAGAGGGCTTGGTGTCACCAGTGTCCGGCAGCCTCGCCTCTGTCAGTGCGCCCCAGGGCGGCTGTGGCTACAATGTAGCATGCCATCACCAGTGTGTGAATGGGTGGATGATTGTGTATAGTGTAAAGTGCTTTGGGGTACTTAGGACCAAGTAAAGCGCTATACAAATACAGACCATTTATTACAAGTGCTACCCAATAGTTACCCTGTAGTTTTTACCTAAACTACTATGGAAAGTAGGGCAGGTGATAAGCACAGATTCTGGTGCATGCCCATGTAACAGTATTGTTTGGTCTGTTTGTGCTGTTGGCAAACTGATGTACTAAGTAATCACATTGAGAAAAAGGAAAAATTAAGGGTGATAGATGCTTCATAGAAAATAAAAAAAGTGAAATATGGGACTGAGTGCTAGGCAATTTTTGCCTGTAATGCCCCTGCTCTACTGTAGTATATATAAACTTTCAGAGGTTAAGATGTACCTAGCCAACTGGCTGCTTAACTCTTGATTGTGTAGGAAGACTCAAGGAAGGACAAACAGAGAGACGGGCAGGAGATTTAGTGAATTATAGTAAGACTACTATATGCTACAGTGTTGCTTGATCTGGGATTTTAGTGGCGATTGAGAGGTAACAAATGACATCATACTATATCATACCCGAAGTACATTTTTATACACATGTATCATAACTTTATAATATCACTTTAATTTCACAACAATAACATCTAATTTATACAAAAAAAACTTTAAATGTAAAATGGTACGCAGATAAAGATGTACCCGAGCCCTAAGTTTGGTTGCTCAACTTCTGGTTATGTAGAGGAGTTTGCAGACAAACAGGAAAAAAAATTATTTTGAGTCTTTCTGCTGAATTTTCTCTCTAAAATCTAATCAGGACATTGCAGTAGAACTGCACATTGTATTACCATGGGCAATGAATTCTTGGTGTGCAACACTGTGAATATCAACAAAAGAAAAGGCCAAGCACAGTCCTGTTTACGCTCCTTACTTGGCGCATTGGCTCCTTGGTCGTTAGAAACTGTGGACTCTTCACCCAAAAACTGCCAGTGACTGCTGGGTGGTACATCAGTTACAGTTTCTGCACAGAGGGTTGGTTTGATGTAAAAGTTGATGTCTCCACAAGTTCAGAACAGCAATTTAAAAATAGCAGCCACATTAAAACAGTCCAGAGTTGCAAAGAAGATAGAATCAGAAGGAAAATAAGCTAAACATTTAACGGTGAATTCACAAATGTTAATATGGTGCCTAAAGCTGTATATTCAACCTGTGATGCAAATTCAGGCATCCATACTCGGTCACCTGCAGCAACTTTGTTTTTAGTTTTGTTGGCCTGTAAAATGTTTTTTTAAAATGTTTTTATCTCCTTTCTCTCATCCCCGTGATGACCAACTGTCCTTATGGGTTGGTGCCAACTGAGGAGCCCAAAGTGCTTCCTGAAACAAGAAAAGTGGTTGCAATGGGAGATATGAGGATATCGTGCAGGTCAATTATCATGCACAAGTCACTGCTGAGCCAGTGGTATTTGTTTTAGTGCTTTATCATGTCATAGTCAGAAATGCTTTTTATAATTCTTGCTGGGAAATGACACAAAGTAGCACTGATGACTCCAGCTGTGTACGTGCTGCAGTTCTGCTGAGATTTTTTTATTGTTTTATTCCCTCAATTTGATGTTATGGGATGTTTATTGGGAACACAAAAAGAAAATGCTTTTTTCAGAAACATGTGTCGCATGCAAATTCTTTTTGTCCTTTATTAAAGAACAGAGATCTCCCAGACACTGCTGTCTTCATTATGACATACCTTATAATTACTATTTGCAATGAAATGAAACCTACAATACTGAGTCAGAGAAACAGAAGACCGAGGCTGTAAGACAACTCTGCCTCTGGCCTGTGTTAATGTTGTTTGCTTCTTTAGGGGCGATAACCAAGTTTTAAAAGAGATTACGGGGTGACTGACAGAAAGATAAAGAGATGCAGGGAGGGAGGAAAGAGAGTAAACTGCTTCCTTGAATGCAGCCCTACAGTTGATTAGCTCTTTTGCAGCAAAGCCAGAGAGAACAATACAGAAAGAAAAACACACAAACACTTATAGGAAGGTAAATACACATAAGAAAGAAGCGATAATGCACTATTTCTAGCGTATAAACAGTTTTATCCTGTTTGCGTTCTTGGTTGTGAAACTATATTGTGAAAGTTATTGAGAACAGCAGGGCTAATAACTCAGAGTCCTCTTGATGTGACTGAAACTAAACTCCAAAAGCAATAAAGGGTGATACCAATCTCCCGGGTTTTTTTTTTTGTTTGTTTTTTCTTCTTAAGCGTGTACAGTCAATGGCTTCCTCAACTGTACACAGCATTTTATCTGGCAGGAACCTACCATGCAAAAGAGGTCAGTAATCAGTTCCTGGCATCGAGCTGGTCGCTGGTGTGTTACCTGTCATGAAACCTTTCCTTGCTGCTTTTCAGAGATAAACCTAATGAACGACTCCTGTTTAGTTGCACTGGGAGTAAATCACAGACGGACAACTGTATGCAGAGACCTTAGACTACCGCTCCAAGTTAAATAGAAATATAAAAAAGGTATTTATAGCATACTCTTGTTTTAATGTCAGTGAGGTAAACAAAGGGGATTTTAAATGCTTGAATAACAACACAAATTTAAGACAGCATTCAGCCTCATCTCACGGCGTTAATCAAATGAATTGTTGCTATCACGTGGCTGGAAGGTTTTGGAAAAATTCCCAGTAAGAGTTCCTTGCGCCAAGAAAATCTTGTCAATCATCCAATTCTAAAGCCAATAAAGAACATTAATTAGGAAGGAATGCATTAAAGAAGACCTCTTATGGTTTCTCTGCTGTTGTGTATGTACTGTTACATTGGTGGTTGCTCTTATTAAATGTGACCAAACTTAAAATAATGAGGCCAACTTATGTGCAGGTAGGGCTGTGAGCCAAAAGCTCAGGCTTCAGACTGATGTAAACACTCTGTTTCCAACTGGATTTTATGAGGTCAATAGGACCAGTTTCCATATGTAATGATCTCAGGCACATGGCTCTGGCTGTGAGAAGAGGCAGCCAGTCAGAAGAAAGCTAGCTTAAAGGGAGCAGAGCTAAGACCTCAGTCACATGGGGTTAGAGACCAGTTGGAGATTGCCTTGCAACCACCGATCACTAGGGAAAAATATATATTCCCTGACCAGATGTGGGTGGTTGCTGGCAGTCAACGTGAAATCGATTGCCAATGCCCCAGCCACACAAGCCTGGAAACCAGTCAGTGACCTCCCTGGTAACCACCATTCACCAGGAAAAATGTGTATTCCTTGACTTGCTGTTGCTAAGTTCACAAGAACGTATACGCTGCTTCACTGAAAACATCTGTGTGCTTTGTTTGGATGTTAGCACAGCACAGCACAGCTACCCACCAAGCAGCAGCAAAACTACAAGAAAAAAAACACAAACTGGACACAGAGACAGTTTCTCATATCACTTCAGAGTAAAAGTTGCACCTCTTGAAACAGGTTTCAGCAGTTACGCCCAACATTTACTTTGAAGTCAGACAGCGTCAGGTTCTGGTTTGCATCATATGCTCGGTAGTTTGTCAAGAAGTGTTTACAGATATGTGAATGTTTTTCATATGGTGGCAATCTGCTAGTGCAGTCACAAGGTTTTTGGTGCAGCTCTCTCTTTACCCAGAAACTAGCAGCAGCCTCAAGCAATCACTTGCCAACCAGTCAGGGATTACCGGGATTTACAGGGAGTAGAGGTTGCTGACTAGAGGCCTAAAGCAGATTTTTTTTAAGATTGCGAATAATGCAGAGCTACTCTAGTATTCGCTGGAGATAGTTTAAGCACAGAGAGGAAAGTTTTGTGGAATACGACACATGGAAACCTTCCTGCCTCCTCTACTCTCATCTGATTATGCAAAGGAACCACTAAAATGTTGGGTCTGCAAGTTCAGGCTCCACTGACTTCTCTACAACAAAAGCAGTGAATGATCTTTCTTTTTTTTTTCTTTTTCCCTACACTTGGACTCAACTGGCTGGAAACGTTCCTGTGGCGATGCTGGAAGTACCCGTCCTGACACCACTCCAGACCAAACAGTCCATACATTAAATAAACCATAAATGGAGCTCATGTGGATTAGAATAACACTGTTCTGAGCCTTGATTCATTTCTAATGTTATGGCCCATTATTCCTTTATTGTACCATGTTTGACTCCACTGTCGAAAGGAAGAAGTGTGTGGGGATGTTTAAGCTGCTTTCAAGTTGTAACTCTGTATCAACATTGCTGATTTGGAAACACCTGTACGACTGTAGCGCTAAAGCCACATCTCTATTGATAAATTCATTTTTAAATGATTTTTTAATTTTTAAGCAAAAAAACCAAAAGCAAATAAAAAAAATATTTACCAGTTTTTCAGCAGATATAGAACATCAAAAGGTCAGGCAATGAATCCAAAGGCCAAAACTCAAGTAAACTGGCAGTTACTCTATTTACTGATGAAAAACCAAAAGTATAAATCCTGCCATCAAATGTGAAAAATATCTTCATCTGTTCAAATTTGTGCATGGCCCGTAATGTGGTCGGATTTCTTTCCATGGAGATTACCCTGTCAAGCATAAATTTGTGGTTTGGCTCGAGGGAGATTTAAGAAAGGAAAGACTGTCAAAGAAAAACAAAACATTGTTGATGCATACCGACTCCTGACACTGAGGTGTTTGGTTTACATTAAGGCAAATGTGAAAAAGAAACACCTTCAAAGCATTCAACCATAAAATGTTCATTTGTGCTCTTATCGCTCTGGAACTGGTGCTAGTCTTGAACAGTATGGCTTTACCAAGAAGACCAAAGTCACAGAGTCACCTTCGACCTGGCCTTAAATGACATTTGAGTTACAGATTAATCTTTTACCCACTTTTAAGGAGGCAGCCCTTGGGTACATAAACGTGGTAGTTCACCTCTGTCTTTGGTTAATGTCATTTTTTTATTGCACTCAGACAGTGTGGTATGACTTGCTTCCTAGACCAGATTAGGGCTGATAAGAGTTTGTAGCTTCCAGAAATACACAGTGAACCACACACGCACACACATACTGCCAGTCCAGGCCTGTCGGGGTCGAGCAGCATATTAAAGTATTGGGTTGCAGCTACTGCTAATCTGCAGAAGAAACGCTCCTTCATGTGCATACTTGTCCCTCTTTCACTCTCCTCTTTTCCCCCTCAATCCCCCCTTTCAGTTCCCCTTCTGTTCTTTTTTTTCCATACTTGTCCACTGTGACTCTCCTCTGTGTTTTCCCAACTTCTCCTTCTTTTTTTTTTACCATCATTCCTCTTCTTCTCTCATTTCCCATAATTGTCGATCCGTTTCCCTCTTTTCCCACCAGTTTCTGATTTTTGGCACTGGTGTTTCGCCCTAACAGCATCTGATTTTTGTCGTATTTCATCCTATTTGTTGTTCGTTTTGAAAGATACAGTCTTGTCTTTTTCAGACTGGATGTGGCCATATTTGTACACCAGGATGGATCTGGGGAAGGGCCAGTACTTGCTAGCTAACTTGATCGGCAGGTGCATCCCGTGTGGACCTGCTAAGTGGTGTGTGTTGTTGCATAAGAAAATTTTTGGTTAATGAAGACAATTCCACTACTCATTCACTCTCTGGTGGAGGCAAGCTACAGTTGCAGCCACAGGTGCCCTGTGGCCAATGCCAGTAGGTGAAGTGTTTTGCCCAAGGACACAATGACCAGGACAGACAGAGCTGGGGATTGAACTGGCAACCTTTTGGTTACAAGATGAGCTTCCCAACCCCCTGAACCACGATCGCCCCCTTTAAGCCTTAATATATGTAAGTTGTGGTAATATTCCTCTTTACAGATTTCCAAAATGAGGAAATTTAGTCATAAAGACCCAAATTGTGGTTACCATTGGTAGGGGGGGTCACAGCAAGAGTGTCCTGGGTTTAAATCCACAGGCTTGCTGGGGCCTTTCGGTGGGAATAAGGGGAAGAAAAACTGGTTAAAAAACCTGTTTATTTATGGTATAACGGAGGGAGTCTAACATTGGGATTGACTCACTAATGGAGCAAGCCTCAAGTGGCCATTAGAGTTACTCCAGTTTTTGGTCTCCTCCCCATTAGATTCAGTTTTTATCCCAGAAAGAACAGCAAGGGTGCTTTTCAGTTAAAGTGGCATTTTCAGTGATTCCAGCTGTGTGCCTCTGGTGTTAGTAAGCCAGCTTCTGGTTTCACTGCTGCCATGTCCAGGCTGCGTGTTTCCTCTGTATCACTCTTAATACATGCAGCTACTTCTGTACTTTAACTCCCATTATTGAATGGAGACTTTAATGTAAGCTCATCGATTGAACCAGTAAAATTGCCAGTTTATTAAGAAATATTAGGACATATTAAGTATATTTTTTAATCCATAGGCATAAGATAATATGCATTCTGACAAATTAATCCAGCAGATTATTTAAAAGTTAGAACACCCTTCTGGACTCCCTCTTGACCAGTGTTCCCCCCATATCGGCAGTGCTGACAGAAAGCAGAGCTTCCAAGAAGACATTTTTAAGGATTTACTCGCTATCTTGTCTCTTTCTCTGTCTCTCTCCTTGTACCGTAACCTTAAATTTTTTCCCTCGATTTCTCCATTTCTTTCTTTTTTAAGCTTTTGGCCAGACATAGCATGACGTGAAGAAATCCAGTTATTTTTATCTCTGTCTGTTGTTCCAAACAGGGTGAAAGAGGAAAGTTCAGGGCTTATTTGTTGTTGTTATTGCAGCTGGACGGGGTTCTTTTGGACTTGAGCTGTTTCAGGCTTCCCTAAAGCTCATGCATATTTGCACAAATGCGCACACGTTCGCAGACGCACCACAGCAAATGCCCTCAGGTCGGTGTAATCAACATGCACTCGCATAAGGTCACGTTGGCAGTGAACTTGAACTTTGAGGCTTGTCACATCAGAGCCTCCATAGTGATTTACTGGAAACAAAAGCAGTTTCCTTAACGAGGGCAGGAGTGCAGTCTTTCACCATAAACCACCAGCACACAGTGGCTGATAAAATCCTCATTAAGGGTAAAGCACATAAACACATAAAACTTACTTCCTTGTTGCAGAAAATAAGCCCAAAAGCATTCACTTCATGGTGAGAAAGAGGTTTTATTGAGCCCTTTGGCTTGTTAGAGTTATGGCAATTATTTAGTGTTTCATCTGGGTTTCATGCATTGATAGGCATTCTTTAATTTTCACTGACATAAAGACTGTAATTTGCAATGAGCAAACAACATTTGACTGCAAATGATCCTTCTGAAGAGCAGCGATTGTGCTTATTATCAGCTCCAGCTCCATATGTAGCTTAAACTGGGTCTTGATGCGGCCCCTCGGTTTCTCTTCTATCTGAAAGAAACAGTTTTAATCCTCCTCTGACAGTTTTTATTCCTCAGCACAGTCTGAACTGTCTGAAGCAGCTTTCTTGTAACTTCTTTAAGTATTTTTCAGGAATAGTTGTTTTTTTAATGGCCCTGCACTGCTTCAAAAATGTTGAGGTCCGGCCTCTGGGGAGGTCAATCCATGACTGATGGTGTTCCACTGCGTATGTTCTTCCATCCAGGTATGCTTTTACTGCATTGGGAGTGTGTTTGGGATCATTGTCAAGCTAAAAAATGAATCCATCAGCAATCAGGCAAATTGCATAGTGGATCAATGGTGGACCATCATGTTTCAAAGGTGGCTGTAGACACTCATGGTTTTATCTCTCTCCTGACATCTTCCGTACATATTGACAACAACGTGGACCAAACATTTCAAATTAGGATCTATCACTCTGCTGCCACTGCTTTTCAGTCCGGTTCTTTGGTAATTTGCCATGCTTCAGCCCTTTCTCCATTTCCGTTCTTTAGGAATGGCTTCTTAACACCCATCCTTCCACTGAGACCATTTCTGGTGAGGCTTCAGTGAACGAATGAAGGGTTAGATAGAGGTTTTCGCTGGAGGTTTTTCTGTTTCTTAAGCACATGACTTTCAGGTGCTAGTTTCTTAGGCCTGACACTTACTCTTTTGTCCTCCATTTGTCCAGTTTCCACCAATTTCTTGAGGACACCATGGTGAGTTATGTTGTACTTTTGTCAAACTGTGTTGTTGGTGGTATTTTTCATTAGCTTCAACTATAGAAATGGGAAGAAATGATGTGCTTTTGTGAAAAGCTGCTGCTAAAGCTGCTGTGCCTAAAGATACAATTTAAAATTGGTTCTTCGCGAAGTTGTCTGTTGTGATACTACATTGATTCATCCTTTCATAGGTCAATGTTAAGTGGCTTGAAGAAAACAAAATCTCTAGAGATGGTCAGGTACAATAAGGGAAAATGAGTGACAGACCTTTAGAAAGCCTAGAGAACTATTGGTCAGAACAATTTTATATAACTGCTACTAAGTATCTCTGGCTGATTGTTCCTTTCTTTCCTGTCATTCTTCTTCCTGAATGGCACAAAAAAGTTCAGTAGGGTGAAAAGGTAAAGAATTCCTTTCTCAGCATTGGCGCCTTATCTTTGAGCCTTTCTTGATGTTCTCATTTTTAATCTTGACATATGAAGCTGTAAAACAAAACATTAGTGTGAGTGTGGAGGATAGTGTGTGCATGTGTGTGAAGGAGGCACTTAGAAGGATTGTGTGTGATTGATTTCCAAGGACATGAATGAACAGTTTAGAAAAGACAGCTTAAAAAAAAAGCCTTTTCCGTCTTATTAGACGAGCAGGCAGCTGACATGAGAAGAAAAAATCATTTAGAAGAAGTGAAGAGTCCTAAATTTAAAAAACTGTCAGGATACACCATAAATGAATCAATGCAAACAGTTCTCAAATACCAAGTGAAACATCAAAAGTAAAGAAGATAAAACCCCTGAAAATAAACAACCTCACCTGAAATGCAGCAGCTCCAATGCGTTGTCAACGCAGCCTTTAGTCATTTGCGGGGAGCCATTTAAGTGGCGAATGACTCAAATAACTGTCTCGACCTCCGACACGCAGTAACTCTTTCCAGGCTTCAGATTTTAGATGGGCTCCATGGAATGCAAAGTCCAGTGGGGTTCAGTGGCTGGAGTGTAACTCACAGGAAACTGATGTGCATCAGTGAAGACTTTTATATTTTACTTCCAGGCAAGAAGTCCAATGTGTTATCCTCATTTACGGTACTGACTTTATGACTCTCTGCTCTCCAACAATACTGTGTCAGACATACATGAAGCAAAAATAAATAACAGATAGATGCAGAGCTGATGATTTGGTGTAACAAGACATTTTTAATGAATGACCACCACTTAAAATTGTGATCCCATGGATGAATAACTATTTATACCTTTCTGGTTGCAGTTTGTAGTCCCAGTAATATCACTCATGTTTGACCAGGCTTTGGTTGCATGCAGATACAAAACATGAGAAGGAACCTATTTGCTGAAATGTAAATTAGACTAGAAGCTGTCTGATTTTCTATGACCATCATTTTGCTGTTTAGTTGCTTTTGTAAATTTATTTACATTTGTAAACAGCGATCAGTGGATGGAACAGGAAGTCTTGGTCTCGCAGGTCCAAAATATTGGCTGAAGCAATCCTCAGATAAATGGCTAAGATAAGGTGGATTCTTAGATTGCTCAGAAGATAAACAGGCAATCGACTTAGTGCTTCTCTAGTGCCGCAAACAGGTTGACATTTTTGTTTTTTAATGAAATGTCCATAAAAATATTTTACCTCAACCTTTAAAGCACCAGCATTGTCATGCCTGGTATGTTTGTACCCACTCACAACAGTCTCCATGCAAAACTGATGAGTATTCATGCATATTCATTTTTCTTTGTTTGTGGACATGGGCATGAAAACACACTTTAAAGGCCATTTGTGAATTGTTATTGGCAAAAACTGGCTGAGCAACAAAGTCTACAAGATGGCAGCAGGCCATGAATGAGCTGGCTGGAGACCTCCAGTGTGGTGTGTGGCATCAGTATCTTCTTTCAGCTACTTTGCACGATTACAAGAGGTTCTAACTTTGAAAACATATCACAATCTTGATACGTCTTCTTCTATACTGATGGGTCCAAGTCTCTTTTTATTTCTCGTTCCAACAGTGAAGCCTGAAATGGAAAAGTCCCCTCACTGGAGGTCTGCTGCCAAATTAGGAAAACAGATCAAATTCAAATAGTTTCCATAGTTTCATACCAGGAATGACTTCCATGTCAGTGTCACACTTAGCATGTTAGCATGCTGGAAATATTTCACAATGTCAGTCATTACAGCATCAGTTCAAACTAACTGTGATCAAGCATGTGCCCTTTAGCAACAATCAAACCTATTTGAGAATGTAAGGAATTATTTTTATTTACTTGTATTTAAGGCCATAACAGCCCTTAACTCAGCTAAAGAACAGGTGTTCATGCTGAAGTTTTCATATCCCGTGGATTCAAGACCAGGATGGCTTTCTGTGCAAAACTTTTCCATGTTTTTTATTCAATTAAAGTATGTCCCAGAGTAATCCAAATGCAGCTTCCAGCTTTTAATTTAATCGAGTTATTTGTTTTTAAAAGTGTAATTAAATAATTGAAATTGTTTTACTCCTACAACAAACCCCTATTACCTAGAATTATCTCTTGATCCTAGCCATAATTAACCTTTCATTAAAAGGGCAGAGTAATGACTTCAAGCTGCAACCAGAGGGGAAAGTTGGCAAATCAAAAAAAAAAGAAAGGAAGAAAGAAAGAAAGAAAAAAGTTCCCTTTATTACCAATTCATCATACTGAAAACAACCCATGCAAGTTTCCACTGAGGTATAATTCATGCGATCGGCTCACCTGAAGGAAATATTGTGTTTACTTATGCAGAACAACACTTAGATGTGTTTTTACGTTATATGTTTAAGATGTCAGAACTCATTTTCCTTCCCTCACACTCCATTTTTCAGCAAGTGTTTCTTAACTCTCATAGCAATGGACTTGGACAGTGCAAGAAAAATCATCCTCGCTCAGAACATGATTTACTTTCACTGCGGCCAGTTGTGTGTTTTATATTTTTTATTCCTATTTATTCTATTTATCCCCTTTGTATATTTTATTTATATTTGTCTCTGTATTTATATGTGTGTGTGTGTGTGTGTGTGTGTGTGTATATATATATATATATATATATATATATAACAATTCTGTAACTGTAACTTCGGTTGTTGCTGTGCTTTTTGGAAGTCGAATTTCCCAGAGGAACCCACCCGAGGGATTAATAAAGTTCTATCTTATCTTATCTTATCTTATCTTATGTCTTTATGGAAAATCCCGCAGGAATCATTTTTATCTAAAATGTGCTTTATCTTTTCACATCGGGGCCTGCCATTTATTTCAAGCAAGTTTGACGCCTTGTACACAAAACACACAACACCCACTCAAGTACACATTCTAAAATAAGACTAAAAGTGAGAATGTGCTTTATATGTATATGTGCAATATAGTCCAATATATTGTCCAATATGATTAAGTCTGTGTGAACTGTAGCCTCAGTTTCCTGTTCTTAGCTGACAGCAATGGCACCCAGTGTGGTCTTCTGCTGCTGTAGCCCATCTGCTTCAAGGATTGAGCTGCAGTCTGTTTAGAGACACTCTTCTGAATACCTTGGTTGTAATAAGCGATTATTATTACTTCCTTCCTCAGCTTTATTTCCTATTTGGTATTTGAAGGTCGTATTGACCATGCCTATATACCTAAATGCATGCAGTTGCCACCATGTGATTGGCTGATTGCATTAGTGAGCGGTTGACACCTTGTACCTAATGAAGTGGCCAGCGAGCATATGTTACTGCATACAGAAGGTTGTAAATAAAAACCAGATGGCAAATGGCAGTAAAGGAAACAAAGCACTATAACTCCAAGTGACACTGGTTTCACATTTAAAAGTGCTGCTGGTCAAGAATCTTTCAGGATGCCACTGAAACCTTCCAATCCTGTGTGCAGCATTATGCATGTAGCTGATGTCACGCTGTAGCCATCCCATAGTTTCCCAAGTGAGAGCTTAAGCATCAGAGCCAGCAGACATAATGAAAACATGTTGCTCCAGAGTTGCCCTGAAAGAGCTTGAAAGCTTCTGAAACACTGTGTTTTTCTGGGTTGTTTTTTTTCCCCTTTCTTTCTTCAACTGCAACCACATGCAGGGCAGAAAGTCTGTTGGCAATTTTCTCTCTTTAAGTGTGTGTGGGGGTAATTTTCTGGTTTCAGGACCCAAGGAACGTTAGGCAGAGACAGGCACGCTACGCCGAGCGAGACCAGCCGACACTCTGTGTTGCACTTTTCTATATTGTGTTCCCCCCTTAGAGTACATAGGATATACACAAGCCGTGGTGTCACGCTGACACACACACACACACATACTGAACCCCAGAGCAATCATGCTCAATTTGCAGGTTGAGCTGAGTGTTCAGTGCAGGAGAAACAATCCCACTGCCAAGAATAACATCACATGGGCAGCTGGGTGACCATTAAAAATGGAATTAATCATATTCAGGATATTGTGGTATTTCTGCAAATTAATCGCAGAGATTTATTTCAATAGGAGCTCAGTGCCCAGCTTCGGGGCACTTCAGATTGACCACATGAGCCCAACAGGTGGGCAGAGTGGGCAGACATGTAGTAGAAAGGGGGGAAAGGGAGAGAGAACAGGCAAAAGGGGGGAGAGAAGTAAAAGGAATTATAAATTAAAAGCTCGCTAAGTAAGTTAAAGCTGAGGGAAATCTATTTTATGCACAAAAGGCAACTGAAGCTTGATTTACAAAGTGGGAGAGACAAAAAAAGGAACACGTGTCAGTAGAGAAAGCAGTGTGTAGGAGAAGAAGATTTACTGAGTGTGTGTGAGAGACAAAACGCATCTGTGTGTGTGTGTGCACGCGTGACAAATTAAAGGAAGAACTTTGACCCTTGACCCTTGCCGTTATGGGGTCTGGTGGCTCTGTTAGGGGTTGGCTTTCTTGATTCCTTAGAGGAAAAGATCAGTTTAAAACACTTGTATTCTCATGGCAGACTCCAGGATGACAATGCCACCGAGTGGTTTGATGAGAATCATATGCTTTCGCTTTAAGTCACCAGATTTCAGTTCGGTTTAACACCTGTGGGAGATCTTTGGGCCCATGCTTTGGACAGCACTCTCCACCACATCATCAAAACACTAAATAAAAGGCATATCATTTGTTAGATTGATGTTCCAGAGACTTGAGGAATCAATGCCAAGGCACACCGAAGCTGTTCTGGCAGCACGAGCTGCCCAAACACTTTACTAGAACATACTTTGTGCTGTTGAGGGTCGGCTTGTTTTTTTGGCTGTTTGTTCTTTATTCTTTGAATTTGTCAGTTGTTTGTATTTTGGTCCTGGCTGTGTCTACACCTGGGATGAAACAAAAGCCACTCCCTGGGAACATAAATGATAGAGAGGAGCAGGAGAAATAAACCAGAGACTGGACGACGGGGAAGTGTGTGCTGTTGAGGGAAGAAAAGGAAAGTTTATATTTAAGAGTTGAGATGATGAAAGAAGGCAAAAAAGACAGGAGAGTGTAAAATGAAAGAAAAAAAGAGCATGTAGTGTATTGTCCAATTTTAAAACTAAGCTAAGTCTGAAACTTCTCCACACATTCTCTGCTGATGAAAATGTCCTGAATGTTCTTTCTCCTGTAGTCATTATTCATCAGGATCAGGTCCCTCTCCCTCATTCTCACTGAGAGAAGTGTACCAAAGTTAGTTGAGCTACGCTAAAATAATTCAGATTAATTATACCAGTTCACAGCAACACTCATCTCAAGGCACTTTGTTGTGACGTGAAGACCTGCAAGGTCTTAGAGGAAGAGCTCCACTAGCACTTTACGATGGCGGGGAGGAAGAAGCAGAGCCAGGCTCAGGGAGGGGCAGCCATCTGCTGCAACTGGTTTGGGAGTGAGGGGGTAATAGACCATAGGCAATAAACAGGACAAAAGGCAGTCTGGGACAAAAGTTAATGACATGCAATAGTGGTGTACAAAGGAAGAAAGAAGGGATTGGAGGAGTAATGGCATCATGGGAAATCCTCCAGCAATCTCAGTCTTTAGGAGCGTAACTAAGGGATGGTTCAGGGTCACCTGGTCCAGCATAACTATACGGAAAACTTCATCTTGAAAGAGTCTGTCTAACAAACCTTAATTGGAGCTGTTTCCACAGATGAGGGGCCTGAAAGCTGAAGGCTCTTTAAGATAAGATGGGGCCTGATTATTAAAGACTTTATATTTTAAACTTGATTCTGGATTAAACAGGGAGCCAAAACTAAGCCAAAATGGGAGAAATATGCTCTCTCTTTCTAGTCCCAGTTAGTGCTCTCAGTGCAGCATTTTGGGTCAACTGAAGATTTTTCTGTGAAAAAAGAAAATATCTTTTACCTTTAGCAGCTAAACTTAAAAAACCAAATATTACATCTTTATCTTTATCTGATATATTCACAATGATTCGTGTTGTAATTTCAATACTTCTGCTTTTGTCTTGTCCCTAGAACATGTTTGTTGCCTTAAGGTTTCCTCTCTTAGCAAACTTTCTTTTCCCTATGTGAATCAAAGCTGGGACGGTGTCGTAAACATCACGAAGCTCAACCATGACACATTGCTACTTTAGGGCTGTACAAATATTACTTAACTATAGAATCAATAAATTCATTACAGAACAGTCGACACAAACAAAACAACTGTGTCCACTGCAGCCACTTCACACCCATAAAACTGGCTCTGGCTGTCTGAGGAGCCCAAAGAAACAACTGCAGGTTAATGATTCACTTTACAGTCAGAGTTAAATAACACCTTCGACTCTCACTCTAGCTGGACAAGCTCATCTTTATTAACAGTTACAAAGCTGTAAAAATGGACTGACAGACAACACTTACAGTACAACACAGTGCCTTTATCTTTAAATTGACTTTCATACACTTAGTGTTTTGTACTTTATCCAATTACAGACAACATTTGTGGGGGAGTGATTTATGGGACCAATAATTCACAAGTTCAAAACCTTATTGTGGTGCTGTTTAATTGCTTTAATGATTAATTAAAGACTGATTCCGTGCATAGTTTAAGGATGTTGTGCTCCTGTGGCTATGCAATGTGACTGTGACTGGAGATCCTCTGATTTCCTGAAATAATTCAATCAAGCTATTTACAATTTTCTCAGTTATTTAATATGTACTGTATGTACTGTAGTTAACTTAAAGAGCAGTTTCCCCTCTCTCTGAAACATTATGGAAAGTTCATGTAACTTTGATTTATGCTCGTGTATTTACAACAGTCATCAGACCTAAGTTGACCTCCTGTCAGGCATTAGAGAATTAAGTTAACCATTATATTTTATTTGCTTATTGCTAATGTTTTATTATGCTTCAAAAAGCATTGGAAAAAATAGAAATGTAATAATTTAAATAAATAAATGTATTTAAAACATGTAAATAGTATATAGAGATTTAATTTTAGACAAAAAACAAAAAGTATACAAAATATACAAAAATAAATTAAATAAACTTCAAAAATTACTTTATTTTTGCTGATTTAGTTTACTTATCAACAAAAGTTTGAATGTTAGATTTTTACACAAATATTACAATTTTATATCGTTTTACATGTCCGGTAATTGTGGTGGATGGCATTAGATGAATCAGCTGTATCCTATCCAGCCCTGTGTGAATAATCCTTTGTTATTTGCGTTACTCACATGAAACAAGCTAGTCTAGCTCACCATGTTACATTAACCTCCTTTTTATCCAGCAGTGAGTTTGCACATTCTTTTTTTTTAGGTCACGCTAAGATGTTAAATTTAACAGCATAAAGTGAACAATTCCTTTTTTTTCTTATTCTCACATTTTTGTTGACTTGTATGTTTTTCTATATTTTCTTTTAGGTGGCAGATAGCATCATCTCAAAGCGCATCTTCACTGGTGAGCATCCCTTTGTCTACAGACACACACACAAACACAGACAGACACACACCTTCTCACTAACTTTTTTAATGTTCTTTGATCCCCTTTCTCCCTTAGAGGCGAGAACCATGCCTCACAATTTCAACAACTCAGGGTCAAAGTTTATGAGCCCCGTGACCCAGAGGCCATCTGCCCACTTGACCCTCAGAGACGCCAGTTCTCAAGGTGAGGCATCTGTGTTTAAGCGGTCATCATTAATCTAGGCGAAAGATTTCGGGAAGTCGGAGAGGAAAATGAAAGTTTTGCCGCTGAGCCGTATGTTTTGCATGTGCCGAGCATGCACAAAACTGTGGGTTGATTGGTTAAAATCAACGATAAGCACATAAACAGTTTTGGTTCCTACATGGTGCAGACATCTGGACTGAATTAGACTAAGGAACACTGACGAGCATTGGGAGCAGCTGCTCATGAAGTTTAAAAAATATCTAAAGAAAAAAATCTGAAGAAGCTTCTCGGATGAAAGATAAAAAATCTTCAAGAAACTTAAAGAAGTCTAGAGCTTTTCTTTCCAAGCTCCTTAGATCACAGAAATGTAGCGCTACAGTCCGTGAGTGTCACGCACACCCAGTGGCTATTTTCAGATTTACACACACTACAGTCCTGTTTAGGAAGCTTTGTTTATTAAAATTATTCACAAAGAAATAAAATGTATTATTATCGAGTTCTTTGGTGCACACTGGGGCCTCTGGTTTCCCAGAAACCAAAAACATGTATGTTTGATTATTTATTTAATCAAAATTAGTGAACTGTGATGGAAGTCAACCTGTCCAGCCTGTACCCCACTTTTTGCCCAATGATAGCAGAGATTGGCTCCAGCCCTTCCACTGGTCCTATCTGTATAACCAATTAAAAAAGATGAATGGGTGGATTATTAAGTTATTCCATCTGTTAAAGTTCCAAATCACATTTTCTTCCCCATTTTCCTGTGTAGCATGTTTAGAAGCACATTAAAGTCTACTCTGCTGCTCTTTTTCGTACCACTTCCTGTGTGCCCGAGGCATTTACTAAGAAACACTGAAGTTTTAAGCTGAGTCTGTGAGGTCTACCAGTATGCTGTATGTGGCAGTAAAGTAGATATTTATATAGTTCACAGATCAGAATCACACACGTTATAAAACATGGAATTTAAAGTTGGAATGTGTTTTTCATGACTTTGGTATTGTTTCATCTGAATCGGTCGTGCAAGCTGAAGGGTGTTGACAATCTGGCAAAGCCTTCCTTATGTTATTTCCACTGAGTTGACAAAGGGTAAGAAATGTGCTGTGTGTGTGTGTGTGTGCAAGAGCTAGAAAGACTGTGTGTGTGTAAGAGGGTGAGGTTCACACATTAAGCCTGGATTTCTCATAAGGAAGTACTGGAGGAACTTTGATCCGCGATGGGTGTTTCTTAGAAAGAGAAGTTATCCTACACATGAAGAAAACTGTTTCACGCTGGCACACACAAGCTATGACCCGACTAATTACAACTGAGAGTGTAAAGAATTGAAGTCGTCACCATGACTTTGCCATCTGGGTTTCGACTGTCCGTTTTGAAGCTTCAGAGTTTGCCTTTTGGCTGTTGCCACGTTGGTTTGTTTGGAGCCCTAAGGTACCTTATGTGGACAGCAAAAGCACAGCAAAAGCACAGCATGCTTACGTATTAGTTAATGAAGATAAGCTTGCACACATTTTGCAGACATTAAGAGTTATGCCATGAATTATCGCCATGTTGGACATCACCATTTGCTAGTTGCAACTGCGTCTTTCCTGACTGGTTGTTAGGGTTTCTGATAGTTCCTGGCTGGAAATTGGTTGCACAGAAGTTGCTGCACCAAAAACCTCCAAGCAATCGATTTGTTTGGTAACAAACTGCCTCAGTTTCCTGTTTTTCATGTTTGTCTGCGAATGCTTGCTAACTATTAGCTGAGCAGCAGTGCAACTTGAAAAACTGTACAATAAATTTACTTTTACATTCAAAGTAAAAGTTGCACTGCAGAGGTGCAGCCAACAAGTTTCAAAAAATGCAACTTGTACTTAAAGGCACACCATCTCCGTTTACCGTTTTCCAGTTTCAGTGCATCTTGAAGACCAAGTTGTCACGACTGTCACACAGACAACAGGTCAGTAACACACGTCTTGGATGGTTTGTTCCATACAGTAAGTCATATTCTTTTTTGGATAGTACCTGCTAAAACAGCACGTACACAATGGTGCAGTCCACTTCATTGACTAGCAGAGGTGAAGCTCTTTTGGGAAAACTTTTCATTTAAAGTGAATGTACCCCCCCATCCCTTCAGTATCCAGGTGGATGTGTTCTAAAATAAAAAATCACCCAGCATGGAGTTCTTATGAAGAGAAAAGCTAATGCAGTTTTTGGTATCAGGCTGTAAACATGTTTTTTAATGCAAGCCTTTGGAAAGTGACTTGTTTTTGGAGCCTCAAGTGGCCACTAAAGGAACTGCAGTTTCTCGCACTTCTGGATTGAAAATCATTTTTCAGCGTTGGATCAGATGGAAGAGTTTATTCAGTTAAGGTCTCTGCGATGGTTATGTGCTAATAAATCACAGCATTTACATTGTAGTGTTATAGACTTAAGCTTCTATTGTTGATGGCAGTGTTTCAGATTTGCACACTAGTCACACAAGTACACGTGGCAGAGGAAATAAAGCCAGCATGCACGAGAAATCACTTGTGTTAAATGTTTAATTTCTGCCATGAGGAAAACTGCTACACATGGTTCTAGTCAGCAGTATTCAGTATTTCCTGCATCTTACAGGACTTTGGCTTCAAGTTGGTGCCTCTTACCGGTGAAACAGGCTTAACCAAAGATTAAATCACCACTTCTGCTTTAAGTGGCCATTGTACAAGTTTGAATGTGCACTTCAGAGTGCCCTGTTACAGAGTACTCAGAAGGAAAATCCACATCGCCTACATTGTCCAATAGACATGGTGGCTCAACTGTGTAATGTAAACATCGTTCACCAAAATTTTAAATAATACTGTAATTAAAAGTGCTTTTTTTTTAATCACAGGATTTTATCTTTTTTAACTCAGTATTTCAGATGTTTCTCAATATTTTAAGGGCTTTAGGGGAAAAGGCAAACTATTGCTCAACTTTGGCGGCTGTAAGAAAGAAGCGCACTACTCTGGAGTCACAAACTGTATTTATTCAAGGTTCATTTTGCCAGCTGCTGCCGCTTTTGAGCTTTGGGCAAACACTCACTGATATGTGTCTTTGCTTAGTTTTTAAACCTGGTATTGATTTTTTTTTTTTTATTACATCCAATCTATGATTTCTAGGCTTTAGCTGGTTTGTTTTTCCCCACTCCTTTTATTTTCCATCCCCATGTGACAGTTTTTCTTCCCTCTTCTGTTTAGAATTTGTCTCTTGACACTTTTTTAATCTTTGCCAACAGGGTTTTCTTCCTCCCTGAGCATCATGCCTGGTCTTCATCAGTCCTGCCGCCATTTGGTCCGCTCATGGGCCAATCAGAGCCTAGGAGCTCACCTGCACAACATGACCCTGTCTAATGGGAAGCTCCGAGTGCCCCAAGATGGGAGGTACTATCTGTACTCACAGGTGAGAAAGCTATGCAGATGGAGGAGATGCTCCAGGCACTTTGCCATATTTTTGTGTGTTTTAACATGACAAGTTTGTCATTAATTAACCTTGTAGTGATAGCTGCTGAATAAAGGTGTCTGTGACTGTTGTATATTCAATTTTATTAACCATTAATTGTTGTTTACAACATGATTGGATTCATTATCGTAGGGTCTACCTTACAAGTAGGGTCTACCTGTAAGGTAGACTGCAGGAAACCTGCTTTTCTGTCAAAAACAAGGGCACGTCAAAGAGGAAAAAACATAAAACAAGTCACTGCATTAACTTATTTCCACCTTTGTCCAGGTGTATTTCCGTTATCCATCCCCATCTGCAAATGAGGGGGACCAGCGCAGCGTCAGCCACCAACTGGTGCAGTGCGTCTACAAGAAAACGTCCTACCCAAGCCCCATACAGGTACAGCATCTCTGTTTTCCTAAAACAATCAATGACAAGCACTGTCATTAGCACTGGGATGATTTTCTCTACTTTGTAATTTTTTTCCAGCTCCTGAAAGGTGTGGGAACCAAGTGCTGGGCTCCAGACGCTGAGTACGCCCTACACTCCGTTTACCAGGGAGGACTTTTTGAACTGAGGGCCGGTGACGAGATCTTCGTCTCTGTCTCTTCCCCCACCATGGTGAATGCAGAAGAATCTGCTAGCTACTTTGGCGCCTTCCGTCTGGACCTCTGAGAGGAAAGGATTGGAGAAAAAAAAAAAAGAAGCGATGGGACAATGGATGGATAAACAGATGGGCTGGAGAGCTTGGGGCCTTTTGAATATCCACTGATTGGGGGGAAAAAAATGGTCCTATAGACAGAAGAGGAAATGGAGGTCTGGATCGTCAGTGTTTGCTTGGGCAGATGCACTGAAGGATGGAAGAACTGGGGTTTGAAAGATCTACATGGGTGAAGAATACTGCAAGAGGATAGTGGATTTGCCTTTCCTGCTCTCTCGATTAAGAGAAAGCAAGACTTCAAGATAAAAGACATGTGCAATTGTGAAAAAGAAATAAATGTGAGGACTTTGATTTACAGTTGATTCTTAAGGGGGAATTTGCCACAGGAAAAAAATTAAATCACAACCTTCTAGGTGAAGTTCAGAAATTAGTCCACCATGCTATCTAGATCTCAATATAACATGACCCTACATGTGTGAATATGTCAGTGACCTTTTTATGGGAAAAAATTAAACCCTTGGTTTGGATTTGAAGAATTTACACAAAATAAAAACTTTACTCTCCACATCAACGGCTGCAGAAGAAAATGAAACAATCAAACCAAAGCAAAAACTTCTTTTTTAAGTGTGCGATGGGAGTTCTGTACATATGTATGGCTGAGAATGAGATTTACACAATGGACTGTGGTGATTTTAAAAGTAATTCATTTTTATTTTACCTTTGACTGGACTTAAAACCACTTGGGGAATCTAAAGACTTCCTACTTGCGAAACACTAAAACTGTGGATTTTATGTAAAGACCTTTAGTGGAGGAAGGGGTTGCCTCTGTGACAAACTGTAGAAAGAGCCAAGAGCTTTTTGAAGAGGAGTCTGCAAGCCAAGAAGAAGTGAAAACAAGGAGGGAGAAATCTTGATAACGCCAATAAGAATTAGCCCGGCACTGAAAGATTAAAGGACAGAGAGCGATGCTGTGGGTAGTATGCAGCCTGACCACTCTGCGTGGTTGATGTCTTTTCTTTCTCTTTCCCTTGATTCCTTCTCTTATCTTTTCATGTTAACTATTTTATCTATCTTGTCGAACCTGTGAAGCTGCATTATATTTGAGTTCATGGAGCAGTTATGCAACCAACCACAAAGCAACAATGTGAGAAGAAGATGACAGAAACACATGCAAATAGTCTAGTTTCACAATCACAGAGAGCATGGATTAAAGTGACATTTAGGTTGGGTTACATGGAGTTGTTGTTTTCACTGCAATGATCACTGGTTCCATAACATAAAAATCTCATTTTGGATACATGGAGTTAACATTGGTGTTATTGGTGTATTGCATTATCTTTCCAGGGTAGTAGCTCAACTTGAACATGGCAAAATGTGCACTTACCTAAAACAACTGCAGCATTTAGTAAAAGGACTGGTTCTTATATAGTGGACTCAAAGCAGTTCATACAGCTTGCCTCATTCACCCATTCACATGAGCACTTTTTTCTATGCTTTCTTTCACTGTAATTGTTGGTCTAGCTTCTGCATTTGGGGAAAGTTTTAAACCTGTCAAGCCTCTAGCAATGTCAATGCTTCAGTTAAAAAAAAAAGAAAAATCCTCTAGTATAGTAGCTAACACAGAGAAGGTGGAGATCCCTGGGAGGGTTGCATCAGGAAGGGCATCCAGCCTAAAAATCTGTGCCAAATCAAATATGTGGATGCATCCGCTGTGGCGACTCGTTTTAAATAAGGGAACAGCCAATAAAAGCTTTCTCTGTGCTAGCTAGAGTGGAACATATTGTCCTTCTATTTGCTGAAAAATGATTGGTGCTAAACATTTTAACCACCATCTGGACACTCAGAATGCAAAAAATCCACACCTTAAGCAAGAACATGGGTTTAGCAGAAAAACTCAAAGGAACATTTTGATAGTTTGAATACACAGTCACGCACTGGTTTGTGGACATTCTCGAGCTTTGAGTTTAGCATTGTGGTGGTCGGTATCTTCAGCTTGCGTCTGCAAACATTTACTCATCAGGAGATTGTTTACTGAGGTCAGACTTCGACATGATCGGACCTGTTTCTGCAACAAGAGATTTGCCCCCTGCTGGTTATGAGAACGACTACAAATGTAAAGCACTTGACTTGGCAAAAAGGCTGGTTTTTAAGCAGCCTGTGCCCAGGTTAAGGGAAGATAAACAATACTTTCATTATGTAACCTCAGCTATGTTATTATTGTAGACGTCAGTGACAGTGAAAGAAATAGGGTATGGAAACTAATTTAATGCATCGGTGCTGAAATTGTTTGTTCAGAAACACAAACAGCTGACTAAAATTGGCTGACAGTCACTTAGTAACACTGGTGCATACACATAACAATTGCAAACATTATGAGCAGTTCAGAAACTGTATTCTCAAACACACTCGGATGCTACAAATCTGAAACACAGGATCCCACACCAAGTCAAGCGAACACAGCCCAAGATTTGGAACGAGTGAGAGAGGATATTTGCAGACATAAACCATCCACCGCCTAGCACAGACACAACCCCTACATGCTTTTTTTTCTGTGTGCACATAAAAAAGTACACACATCACCTCACACTACATCCAGGCTAGCCTGTGCTATGTAGACACACACATCATCCAATGTCACATCCAGCGTGAAGACATATGCCCTGATTAATCTGGGCTGTCTAGCCTCCCTGTGCCATCTGGTAATTGTCAGTGATCTGGCATACAGCGAGGGTGCGCACACAAGAATATATGTTTGTTCAAAGGGCTTGGTTCACATAGATGATTCAGAAAATGCGGTAAAAAAATGTTTTTCACATGTGTTTATTTGCAAATGTGAGCTCCAGTTTGCTTTGTACACTTTGTACACTTAAGCACACATTTGATAGGGTAACTTCCAGACTAAGCCCCTCCTTCCCATACAGCACAGGATATCTTTGTATGCATACCGTGAAGAAGGTTATTTTATGGTGTAGTTTTGTCAGGCATGCTATGAAAACACAGCAACAGAGCTGGTTTATTTTCTACTCAAATCACAAAATGAAAGGCAAATCTCATATTGCATTAAATTACTGTTTTAAGCTCAATTTTTGCTGGGTGGCACGCACCTGCACATGTTTCTGTTGCTCTAACGCTCCCTGTGTGAAGTCAAGTTATATTCCAGTTAAAATAATATATGGTAACTTCAACAATTATGCAACATGTTAAATAATATTATAACTGTAAATCTCTATACCACGCATACAAAGTTTTCCTACCTTTTGCAGTTTAAATGGTTATTCTTTTGAGTGAAAAAACAAACAAACAGACAAACACCTTTACCACAAATACCTTTTGTGGAAAGGTATTTGTGGTAAATCTAAAATTGTACTTTCTGCCAACTAAACTGTTAGCCAGACACAAAAAAGTGTGATTGCTTTGGTTGCTAGCAAATTACTGAAGTTGCCGATAATTTGCAGGAAAGTTGTAGAATTATCTGCAAAGATGTTCCATTTACTGGCCAAGCCTTAGTAAAACTTAAAAATATACAATTCAAACCAGAAATCTAGAAAGTTAACTAAGTAAATGTTGTGCTTTGCTGCTATAACCAATGCGTTTCAAAAGATGCACCTTTTACTTTAATGGAGAACTGTCTTCATGTTGTACTTTCCTTAATTTCATTGCCTTTTGATGACTAATTGGTGAGGGTTTGCAGACAAGTCAGTGTTTCTCATGCAACAGCAGCAATCTGCTAACAAGGTTTTTGGTGCAACATCCTCTTGGTAGCCAGTTTCACATAGTGACTACCAGTAACCTCCATTAATCACTCAATAACATACTGGAGACTTCACACTTTTACTTGTTGCTGCCACAGCGGTCATTCTCTAGGCCTGTATGACTGGGGTGTAGCTGGCAATAGCTAATAGATAATTAGCTTAGATTAGCATAGGTATCAGAAACAGTAGAATTGATAAGAAGTTGCATTGAAACTTTTCAAATGTTTACTAGTAGCAGCTTTATTAAATTCACAGTATAGAAGACAGGCTATTTGTGAGCAATTAGTGAGCATTGGGAAAAGTTGTGGTAATGGCTTCCATGTTTATTTTTTTGTGCTATGCTAGGCTAACTTAGGTTTTACAATTTGCAGGCAAAAACAATGTTACAAATTTGCTCCAGATTTAACAGAAAGGATTATAAAATAACATATTTCAGCATTTAGCTGTGTTGGGGTCTCTGTGCATAGTGATTTAGTGATTTAAAATGTTTCACAATGTGTCACAGAGTCACAAGATAATAACTGAGAAGTTTATGTCACGTAAAGTCACTTTTCCATCCATAAATGATTGTCCTCTGAGATGTATTCATTACGCTGAAGCCAAAGATTTTCAGAGATCCATATGTTGCAAGTAATTGGACAGTTGTTCTGTTATGATTTGATTTACAGATCATTTCATTACATTTCTGTGTACACACTCGTTACTCCTGCTGGTTGGTTAATTAAATTTCTGAAGCTAAAATGTTTTTCATGTGGAGTACCCTGCAGAGTGAGTGTGTTCATCTCTCAGCATTTCACTTTCTGTTAGATAATGTATAAATAAGGACACACGCTGCTTTAGTTTATCATTTAAAAACATAAAACATGAGCTTGTCAGCACACTGTGGGGTAATGTCACAACAAATCATCCAAGTAACTCAAAACATCAGATGGTGTTTGGTGGGGGTGAAATAAATCCAAGTCATTGGATTTTACTAGGCTGATGAGCAACAATAGTCGGTCCTAAACTCAGAGTACATTACTGGGTCAATAAAAAAAGCTTTCCCCAAACTACTCAAGGTTATCACAGAAATATTAACTAACACGATAGTAATGTAAAACAGTGACAAAAATGTTGCAACTTGAAATGAATCAAAGATTAGGTATTGCCACTGTCTAGTCTTGTGGTTGTGGGTGTTCTTTTATGTGTTGGACATAAGATGGACATAACATTCATGTGCCTTAAACCTACAGTCTTACTAATACCCAGCAGGGGGCGACTCTTGTGGTCGCAAAAAGAAGTCAGATTTTATGGAGGCCAATGAGCAAAAAGTCTAACTTTTTAACTTATCTGCAGCCACTCTAAACACATTGCTGATGTGTTTATGGTCTCAATTCCTACTTTTAAGCCTTACTAAATACAAAATCGTTGCTATTATATTGGCAAGATTGAAAGTATAGTGCATGAGAAAGCGAGAGCATAAAGTTAAATTGATGAGGCAACTTAAAGTAAAACCAAAGTTTATCATATGTAAATGCTGCTCATCCAGCAGATGATAATTAGAAGGGTCGTATTGTGAGATAGGAAGAGTACAAATATATGTGTGGTCTGCTGTGAACCCAACACGTGTTTGGTTAAATCTGTTGGATTGTGAATGATAAAACATCACCACCTAGCGATGTTTACCTTTGTAGTTCAGTTCTTATTATTGAGCAAGGCCTGTTTTTGATGTGTTTTGGTAAAATATTGCTTTTAGTTTGAAATCAGATCTTGTCTGTTTTCCTGTGCGTGTATCTGTGTGTGTGTGTGTGTGTGTGTGTGTGTGTGTGTGTGTGTGCGTGGTTATGCACAAAAGTGGTTTTGGACAACAGTTGAAAGCATTGCGCTTGAAACTGCCAGACCGCGAGTCAGACATGTCCATCTCTTGCTCTCTACGAGACCTGGAAAGAGAAACTAAGCCATCACCGTGGGGCACTCTAAAATCTAGACCTCATGTAAGTCAGCGTTGAGATCTTTTCCAGTTATGCTCTCTTTTGAGCTCCCATCCAAGATTCATGCTGTGTTTATATTTTGCAAGCAGCGTGGCTTGTGGAACATAGATATATATTTTGAAGGGGAGGGCTTCACAAGTCCAGTTTCACTTTGACAAACTGGGTGTCCAAACACAATAGCTTCTCCAGTCTTGGCTTTACACGGGGTGGGAAAAACACCACCTTCAAGCTCCTGTTTTGATCCCGGTGAGGATGTAGCTGTATTTAAGAGTCTGAGGTCGTGATTCCCCGACACAATAAACCATTTGGACACTAATAAACAAGCTGAATGCATCTTTTCTCATAAAACACACACTGAGAGCCAAATTTTGGAAGAACTTGAAGCATACATTTTAAATTCATAGCAACCATCTACCTTACATATCTTAACATGTTGCCATAATGATTTTGCACAGAACCACAAGTGAGACCATTATATGTTATAATTTGACCACAGTTCCTGCCAGTTAGCTAATTTTCTATGATTCAAGTTGTTCCCCAGGTGCAACCCAGCCATTATATTTGGTTTCAACACCAGCTCTAAGAAACATCTGTTGCTTATTAAATAGCTGCATGTTGCAGGACACTTAAAGAAATAATCGAATTTAAGTCTATTTAACAGCTCGAGTGACTGGCAGATTTTGAAATACACCCCCAAATGTTGGCGGAGTACCACATACACAGCAAATATGCCGCAGTGCTCTGTTGGCACCGACATGAAACAACTAACTCTATCAACTCATCAGGACCAGATTAGTTTTCCTTTTGCCAGTTTTTGCAGGGAACTGACACAATGATAAATACTGTTTTGTATTATTTGGCAAATTTATTGAACTGAAGAGGACAAACACAACCAGATCCCCCAAATGTCTTTATATCTCCACAGGCGTACTTGTCAGAAGTCAAACATTTATATTCTATTGCAAGCACCGAAACAGCCCTCGAGGAGCTGAGGACAGGCAAATTTCCCCCACTGCAGAGGATTGGAACTGTGTACATATTTGAATATCTTACAAATAAAAGACAATCACTGTTACGCAATAAGTCGAACATATGCCAAACAAGCATCTGAAAACAGCAGAGTGCTTTTTTTAAATTGCTGCTTCTATTTCTGACTTTGATGTGCACCACTATGCAGATTTGTATCAGTTGTCACTAAGCAGCACCGCTTGCATAATTAAACATTAAATGTTTTGCACAAAAGCAGAACATGTGCTGTTTATGCTTTGCCTGCATGCCTGTGTTTTCCAAGGATGTGAAACAAGCAATCTCATAATCAGCTGGCTGTCTAAGCTTTGGTCCAAAACCTCACATATAATTCTGTTCTTTCCAAAAATGAACACATGTCCTTTCCAATGCTAGCTTGACTAAGAGTACAAGAGTGAATGTGCTTTGAATTCCGGTGACCCACTCTACCACCAAATTACACATTTAGAATTTCTCCCAAGAAAGTAATCGCTCCATGGCCTAAAATGATGTAAACATCACTTTTACTAGTCATGGCTCAATAGATATGTAAATTAGCCCCAACCTCACCCTTTGGCTCATGGAAGCTACACTCATTTACTCACTCACAAGATTTCTTTTAACACAAACAAGAACAGCATTAGACCCCACTGTGTGAAGAAAATGCAGGGCTGAATTTGTGAATCAGACAGACCCATAACAGAGATAGTATTCTGTTCCTGCCAGTCAGAGTAGAGAAAAAACTCCCTGAGCGCATGAAAATGTATACAGTTCCTGTAGCAAACTATCATCACAAGCAAAGAATTTAGGTGGATTAGCACTAGTTGGAAACTTTTTATTACAGTCACAGTAGTGTATTGTATTTTCCTGAAGTCGGCTGCTGTGGTTTTCACTCCTCTTCTCCACTCTGCGTCACAAACACAGTCTAGCAGAGGACACACTCGGTGAAACAGAGAGCAACTAAACAGCAGCAGACTTACACTGAGCTGAAATGAAGCACGTGCACACAGACAACATAAATCTTAGACTTCATTATGAAACAGCTTCTAGTGTGTTGTTAGTGTTAGATAAAGCTTGTTTCCAATTCCCCACTCTGACAAATCAGCTACATTGATGACTACACTACAGTCACGAGGCGGAGATTTTCGTTCATGATTGTTTCTGCTCATATATGTCTTCTAGTTTATAAAAAATGACATGTTAATACACTACAAACTGATTCTCATCACAGGGATCACTGAAACAAACAGTTCTCCATTAAAGCGGTTTATGAATGTAGATACTGTTCAACACATATCCTTTTGCTTTTCTTAAAATCACATTTGATACCAACTGAAGAATGTACATGTAAAGTTCTGCTGATTGCCTTGTGCCTTTTAAAAATAATGCTCTTCTGTGTCGTTTTGTGCTCAAATAAAGTGCCTACTGTCAAACAGGAATATTAGTGCCAAGTTGTTTGCTTTAAATAGAGATGTAAGTGACTGTGTAAGTGAATGTGGCATGGTTGTTGCTGTCACATGGGCTGATCTGCTGGGATGTTTCCACATAACCATCTCTAGGATTTACAGAGAATGGTCTGTAAAATGCCTTCTTGATTTCAGAGGTGAGGAGAATCAACACGCTCTCACTCCCAAAGCGTAACATTTTACGCTAGGTGACAAACCGTCGATATATTACGATATATTCTACATTACGAGATCAGAAAAAATGAAAACGTGAGAACGGTTTGGAATGAATCTACACATGTACGCTCAGGAGTGAGAACGTGCTGGGACAATGGCCAAACTCGACAGGAAGGTAACAAAAAGCATTCGTTATGGCCAAGTTATGCAGACGAACATCTTTGAATGCACAAAAAACTTGAAGCAGCCATGCTACAGCAGCAGAAAGCCACAGCAGGTGCCACTCCTGCCTGATAAGATAATAGCAGCAAACTGATGCTTCAATTCACACAGGCTCACCAAAATTTGGACAACAGAAAACGTTGCCTTGTCTCATGGGGGTCGATTTCTGCTGCCACATTTAGATGGTAGGGTAAGAATTTGGTGTAAGAAAATACAAAAGCATGAATCATCCTGTCTTGTATGGATGGTATAGGTTGCTGGTGTTATAATGGGAACACCAGCAACCTATACCAATTGTTCATTTAGGATCTAAAACTCTTACAGTTGATTGTTCGGTTTGTCTTGAAACAACAGACCCAGTTTCTCAAAGCTATCTTGCCTGCCACTATGATCGGCTGCAGACGTAAACTCTTTGGCACTGTAATTACAAGATTTTAGTGTAATTACAACACATGTTTACTGTGTTCAGCTTATGTTTGCCCCTTTTCCTACAACTGCTCCCTCTGTCCAACTGGTTAAAAGGTTAATCCAGAACCAAGGCTCACCTTTGTTCTACGTCTCAACACAGGAATTTTATTGAGGATATCCAGTAATTTGTAATAATTGCTGACTCTATCAGTAATTTTAACCCTCTGTGAATTCAAAATGTCTCCAGTTTGTCAAGTACAAATTCCAACACAAATTGCCCACCATAATTTCCTTACGATGGTCTCTTGATAATACTGATCCTGTGCAAACTGAGCACTTTGTAATTGCAGCTGTAATTTGGATTTTGGCAGGATACTTCCATTTTCATCAAGTGGAATACAGCCACAGAGGTGAAATTAATGACCAAAGGAAATTTTGGTTTTACTTTACAAAGAAATCTTCAACTAAAACTTCTGTATCTGAACATGGCATCTTACAGTATTGTGCAAACGTCTTGGGCGACCCCCTATTTCTTATATTTTACTAGGAAAATGTGTGTGAAAGTTGATATTTGGTATGACCACCTTTATTCTTTAGCTCAGCCTGAACTCTTAGGCAATCATTGTTGTAATTTCTTGAAGCAGTCTTCATGAATAGTACTCCAGGCTTCTTCAAGGACATTCAAAACTCTTTGGATGTTGGCTGCCTTTTGTTCTGTTCTTCGTCAAGATGATCCCACAGCCCTTAAGTAATGTCGAAGTCCGAGCTCTTGGGAGGCCAAACCAGGACTGATAGCATTCCATTGTGTATTTTTCTATTCAGGTATGCTTTTACTCCATTAACAGTGTTTTTGAGATCATTGTCATGCTACAAAAATGAAGATGTTGCCAATCAGATGTTTTCCAGATGGTATTGCACCGATTTTCATTCCAGTTCTTGTGTAATTCGTCATACCTCAGCCTTTTCTCCCTGTTTCCCTTCCGGCTTTTTTACAGCCACCCTTCCAGTGAGACCATTTCTGATGAGAGTTCAGCAAACAGCAGATGGGTCTACTGGAAGGCCAGATGCTTCTCAGCTCAAGAAATGGTTTTCTGTTATGTGTAAATGATTAATAGTTCAGTGTTAACCAAAAGAAAAATCTGAAAAAACATTCCTCCAGACTGAAAATGACCCTATTTTTTGGACAAAAAGCTGCACTTAAAATACTTCAATTTTCTCAAAAATCGACCGTGCGCCTCATGTATGAATTCTGATTGTGCTTACTGACCTTGAACTGATTTTACATGGTACACCAAGATCAGAAATTTGTCAAAAAATGTTTTAGTACGACTTTGGTAAGCTACGAAGCTGCACCACTTGATGGACTGTTGGAGTATTACGGATACTGTAGTCAGGAGCCTCCCAGGTGTAACAATCAAGTTTAACATCCAGGCATCCATGAAAACAGAATTTATGAAATTTAACAGAGTTAGAAGTTAGAAGAAAGTCTGGCTGCTTGGAAGTAAGATATAAAGAATTAGGGACAAGAGATGGCTCAAGACTTTTGTACAATGTTGTACAATGAAATACACTGGTGGGGAAATTATGCCCAAAAGCTCCATACAAATATTTAATATAACTGCTTTTTTATTGTTTTTATTTAACTGTTTCTTACCTTCTTTTTTTATGTACCTGTTAGGCATGTTAGATATCACATACTATGTGACTGATACCAAAATGTATTTGGCATGTTTGTTTGTTTTATGAGAAAAGAGACTTTTAAAATTGTAACCTTAGAATCTAACCTTATATAACATAAGCCACTTCAATACCCAAGTTTTGTGCTGTGCTGGTTTGAATTGAATCTTATGTAATGCATTTTTCTTTGACATTATGGAGTAATTTTCGTTGCCGTTTTCTAAACCAACCATCACTGAGCCAGTGAAGCGGCTTGAAAAAGAAGAACAGCAGGAAGCAGCAGAGATGTGGAGCAGGCCAGAATTGCACGGATATCTTCCTGTCAAACTCGATAGGACTTTCTTTGGGTTCATTTCTGTGTTATGTCAGAGAGAGATAATAACCAGCAGCATTGTTTCTCTGAACCAATGAACCAAACACACGTCCACCAATCCAAATAAGATCAGTGTGTGTGTGTATTTGTGTGTGCTGCTTTAGGACTGTATGGGCCACAAGTACCATGTCAGCACATCACAGAAGGCGGCTCGTTCTTAAGCAGAATATTTATTTATTTATTAAAATTACTTAGTTGATGAGAAGTTATGCTGTGCATGCCCATCTTATCCTCTGGGGATGGCTTTAGGGTATCTAATTTCTGACTGCCCCACCTTTAAGGAAAAAAAGACAACACCAACATTGCCGCGTAAATTTAAAGTTACCAAAGATGTGGTTCTTGCTTGGACCACAAGCCAGTTTCAGTTAACGAAGTAACCAGTGAGTTCTTTTGAACATGAGAAGCAGAAAGAGCTGTTCTCTTTTCTTAGTGGCATTTTTCATCTGAAGCACAAACACATGAACACTTTTGTGATGCTCAAAGCTCTTTGGAGGCTCTTAAAGTTGGTAACATCTGCTGCCTATACATGGGTTCAAACGGCTGATGGACATTTTAGGCAAACTGCTGACAGGCGGATAATGAAGCTGTTCCCTGTTGATGCCCCTCATCTTCTCTGCATGCCACATGAGTAAGGTAACCAGGATGGTTCTGTACAGACCACCAGGGTGAAGCAAGGACAGCCACGGTGACACAAAACACTTGAGGGAAACCGCATTAACATCATGTTCAGTTTACATTGTCTCTGGCTTTGCTTAACGTCCTGCTGATGTTTGAAAGACTATTAGCATAAACCAGAACCATTCAACTCAAGCCGACTTTAGACATTTTTCTTTTCCTGAATCTGAGGAAACCGACATGAAATCAGTCACTCCTAACTCAAGAGGTTTGCCCTATGTGTGTTTTAGTGGGCACAGTAGAAAACTTACCAGACAAAAGAAACCGGTTAAATAACAAAGACGGCTGGTTCATAAAGATGCATAACGAGTAGTGTAAATTCCCCCTGAGACTGTGTGGACAAAGGGACAGTGTGTGCATCCTGGTAAATGAAAGGAAAGCTCAGTTTCATTACCCTGCAGAAGGGCTAAGAATGTGTGTAATTTCAGCATGCTTGGACAGCATGTAGATCCATCAGTGATAACTGGCTCCAAGACTAATAAAGACCTAATCTGAAACTAAGGAAAGCACGTGTTTGACCAGAAGAATGCATTTCAAAGTCAAACATAGACATAAATTATTGCATTGTTGGTGTAGAGTTTCAAGATTGAGCATGAGATTTCACCTGGTGAGGCTACAACCGAACTGAAGCAGGTGGAGGTGGTTTTCATTTTATAATAATAATTGGGACTTAATGATCCTTGATTACCAAGCAGTTCCTGGCTACCTGTCTGACGAGTATTATACTTTCTGTATCCATGAGTCCACTAGAGTCTGCATAGAGCCATGCCATGTAAATTTCATTATCAGATGGTGAACAGAGGATCCGTGCAGCTTTAGGCCTACCTGCTTAACCCTAACCCTGCCCTTTTTTTTTAAACAGACTCATCTGTGGAGAATTTACATTAGAAGCAGACTTCAAAGAAGTATAACAGAAGCAACTACATGTCTGTCGGGTCTCCACCTGTCTGTGTCCAAAACTGAGTATAATTGAACCAATAGTAATACCTAAGTTGTACCAGGAATGTAGAAATTGTAGAAACACTTTCTTTTTGTGCCAATTTTAACCAACAAACTGCTTTTGCCAGTACAGTAACAGGCATACAAGCAGCTCCACAGACCAGACAGACGTTTTGATTAATGGAGACATTGGTCATATTAAACACTTAAATGACTTTTTCTCTGACCTGCTGTGTTTGCATAGGAGTGTTAACAAAAGACCTATTGGTTTTTCTAACCTGCCCCCATCCATAGAGTACCACCCTTCCTGACACACACACAAGCACTGTGCAGTCACCTACTTACTGTTATCTTCATATCAGCATTCTCCTCATACTGGACCCGCTTTCCCTCCATCTTCTCTCTCTCTCTCACACACACACACACACACACACACACACACACACACACACACATCCATCATAACACTGCAGCATATCAGCAGCGCTGCCGTTCTCTCCATGTCGCCTGTATTATTGCCCAACATACACTCTGTTTTCCTAAGAGCCAGCCAGGAAATGAGTTTTATAAAGCTGGAAAGCAGACATGCACAAACTTATACATGCACACAGACACACACAGAAAATCCCAAACATCCTGAAGAGACTAAGTGGGGCCAGACAAGCGTTCAACCTGACACACACACACACTTTTTTTGGAAGAACAATACTACTGCTTCAACCCCGCTGCCCTGACTACCGGCCATTGGAAATGGGAATTTCAGAATCAGTGGGAGTGGTGCTATCAGAATACCTTACAGGGCACCTAAACAATGCAGTTATTCCTGCAGCGGAGCAACAAACATTATTAGGCCTTTGATAAGGCCTTTAAAGCAGCCCTCCTTGGCACACAAAGGGTTTGTCACAGGAAGCTGCAGGAAACTACCCACAGAGAATGAGAAAATAAAAAGGTGTGTGCATCAGAGAAAGTGCTTTTTCACACAGAGATTATGTGTTTGATATTTTTATAACTATGAGAACAAACTATATAATCTCACAGGACACTTCATTAGTTACACCTTATTGGTATCAGGTTGGACCGCCTTTTGCCTTCAGAGGTGCTTTCATTAGTCGTGGCTTATTTCAGGAAACATTCCTCTGAGATTTTTTTCCATGTTGGTATGACAGCATCACAGTTGCTGCAGATTTGTCGGCTCCACATCCACGAGGTGAATCCCCTGTTTCTCCACATCCCAAAGTTGCTCTATTGGACGGAGATCTGGTGACTGCGGAGGCCATCTGATTACAGTTTAAGAAAGCAGTTTGAGATGATTTGATCTTTGTGACATGGTGTGTTATCCTGCTGGAAGCAGCCACCATAAGATGTCACGCTGTGGTCATAAAGGGATGGACATGGTCATCTACATTACTCAGCTAAGCTTAAATGATGCTCAGTTCATACTAACAGGCCCAAAGTGTGCCAAGATAATATCGCCCACACAGTATCATCTTGAAACTTTAATCCAAGGCAGGATGGATCCAAATGTTCATGTTGTTTACACCAAATTCCGACCCCACCATCCAAACGTTGCAGCAGGAACAGACAAGGCAACATTTTTCCAATTTTCCATTTTCCAAATTTTGATGAGCCTTTGTGTCACGCCCAACCAGCTGCGGCACACGGCCACCCCTCCCTCAGCCTGGTCCTACTGGAGGTTTCTTCCTGTTAAAATGAATTTTTCCTTCCCACTGTTGCCAAATGCTTGCTCATAGGGGTTGTTTGATTGTTGGGTTTTTCTCTGTATTATTGCAGGGTCTCTACCTTAGAATATAAAGTGCCCTGGGGGCTCAAAGTAGTCTCGCTAGTCTCATCTGACCTCTAAAATCAACAATCAACATTTTCACCCAGAGAACTTCCACTCACTGGATATTTTCTCTGTTTCAGATCATTCTCTGTAAACGTTTGAGATGGCTGAGTGGGAAAATCCCAGCAGATCACCAGTTTGTGAAATATTCAGACCAACAGGTTTGGCACGAACAACCATGCTATCTTGGCTGTGCAAACTTTGCATTGATGAGAGTGTTAAGGGCAACTGAAACAAGAAAGCTTGAGCTCAACCAAAAACAACCAGCTTAGTGTCTTGATGTGTGCTCAATCATCCGGGTAAGGAAATCCTAAAAAGTTGATGAGACTGTAGAAGTCACCTGAATGAGTGATGAAACATTTCTCCCACTGAGAACATCCAAATGAACAGATTTCCGCTTCTTGGGAACCAACTTAGAGACATTAAAATGCTCTGTAACATTTACTTCCTGATAAGGAAGTTGTCAATAGGTAGGTGTCAAACTATTTATGCTCCATGAAGCTGATTTTTTTAAAGAAGCTTTTGAGGAGGACAGGGAGCACCTCAGAATTATGAGCCTGTATGATAATACTTTCAACACAAAAGCATGCCTTACACCTTTAACCCCGGGTTGTGCTGGCAGCTTGTGCAAGTGCTACCATAAAAGTGTGTTATTTTACTGATATTTATGTGCTGAATTAGTCTCTTGCAGCAATGCACGGATCAGATATTTTGTAGCCTCTAGGCTTCTGCTCATAGTTTATCTAATGGAACAGCTGGGTTGAGGTGGCACGAGCCGGCACCTCTTTGTTTTAAGAGCTCGCGGGGAGCAGACTTCTGATCAAAAACACAGGTTAAAGAGGTGAAAAAAAGCTTGATTGAATCCAGAGAAGTGGGAAATGGAAAAGAAATCCTATACGGCCAACACGTACTCTGGAAGTGATCTAAATGTACTGGTGGAACGAGTTTCTGTTCTCTCAGGTAGTTTTACTGAACCCTACACACATAACGTACAGGAATCCTGATCACTGAGGGGCTTGGGTCACGCCATCGTGTGATGACCTCCGTGACAAAGCCAGAACATAGACCTGTGATTGCAATCATGTTGGTTTTTATCCAGCATGTTGTTCCAGTGTTAAACAGTGTGTCGTAATTTTCCTCTCTGGACACTGGAAGCTAAATTGAGGTCACTGAAAGCAACAGAGCCAATTTTTGTCCCCAGGCTAAAATATTTTCCATTTTGTGCAAAAATCTAGCCCTTTGTGTAACTTCATGAAACTCACGCCAGACTTTTAACATACTCAACTACAGCTATTCTTCTTCTGTATTTTATTCTGAATCCCAGAGTGTCAGTATTACTTTTTGTTCTACCAACTTAAAGACTGATGTTACCATTATCAAAGCATGAAAACTCATGTCATGTCAACTTCGAGTGCATTCTTTGAAGATGTAGCAAACTCTTTCAGTCTCATTTATTTATAATTCAATATTTCCATCCATCTATTTATTCTCTTCTGCTTATCCTTATCAGGGTTGTGGGGGGCTGGAGAGGCGGGGTACACCCTGGACAGGTCGCCAGTCTGTCGCAGGACTAACATTTACACCAGGGGTGGGCAACTCCAGGCCTCGAGGGCCATTCTGGCATAATTTTGCCTGGATATTTGACTAGTCTTCTTGGCAGAATTGGTAGAGTTCATTTAAATTACTTGTTGTTCTGTTCAGCTTTTTAAGCTTTTAAGAACAAGCGTTACTGAAACTTTAACAATGGCTCCATGTTATCTAAATGTTTGTCGTTACAGTGAGCCAGCATACATACCAGTGCTGTGACATGGAAGAGTTTAAATGGAAAACATCTGTTGTCGAAATCTGTGCTTTTCAAAAAAATTGAAAAACAAAACCAACAGAGAAATGGCTAAAATTCCTCACTTGAGGCTGGCACCAAAGCAATTTAGCCCCCATAGACTGTCATGTTTAAATGCCCAAGTTTACAGCATCAAAAAACATTTTTACAGCATGGAGGAAGAAAACGTTTAAGCCTCTGTGGTTAGTCTCACCCTGCATAACTTCTGTGCAGCGGGCAAAATATTTAAGATCCATCCGTGTGCGCATTGGAAGGGCTTACAGTTAGAAGCATGGCTGATTTTACTGACAGGTATCTTGACAGAGTCTGCCAAGCCTCACCTTTGCTAATGTGAGTCACTCACCAGTCCTGCAGACCTTCCAAGAAGTTTCTTGTTGAAGTTCAGCTAAAGTGAGAAAAAAATCTATTATTTCATTATGTTGCTGTGCACAAATTATTAGAGTCTTCACTCTAGTTCAAATATAACATCTGGCTCCAACAAAACAACATGGCAACAACCATAACGGTGAAACTTGGGCTTCACAATGTGAATTTATGGTGGCTATGTCCACGGGTTAAAGCCCGTTTCTGTGATGCGTTCATGGTGCAGATGCTAAGTTACTTTCGCAGTAACTTTAAGTATCTAGCTAGCTAAATGAATTTGAAAGATTGTTTTCAAAAGAACTATGCAAGTGACAGGTGCCAGACTAGAAATTGAAATATAACTATCATCATTCAGTTTGTTAAATCAGATACTGAAGCTTTACATGATGGTGAAGTTTATAGAGATCCATATGTTGGACTGATAACAACTGGTGGCGATGTTACATCAAGGATAGCAGACATTAATGTAGACATGCATTTAAGTCAGAAATGTTGGATTTACTCAAATATGCTTGCTAGTATAGCGTCCAGGGACTAGAGAATCAGCCTTACAACTTGTGAAACATCTGCCTATGGGCTTATATATTGTCAAATTCAGTAGAGTAAATCCCCAAAGAGCTGGAGCACAGGTCAGCTGATCATAGACTCACACATTTCTATTATTTCAGAGTAATTAGTTTCCTCCTCCCTCACCACTACATCCAGTGTTAGGGTTCCACCACTTGCCAAATCCCACTTCAACCACTGGTTACATTTTCTTGCTCTGTTCATTCAAACAGGCCTAGCAGACATTAAAATAACCTGAAACATGTCAATCATCTACTGTGACAGAATTCTCATCAGGAAAAACTTTATTTTGAAGATGATTAGAAAGGGAATTTCAGAATTACTACATCTGTGCAAAGCACAACGTAATACCTTACGTTTTAGGAAGACAGCACATGCACTGCTTGCTTTATTACTGTAAAATGAGCAGACTGATGACTTTAGCTCGACACAAATGGACTAAATGAGGTTTAAATCAATCTGCCAAATGCTGATGAGTGACCAGTCCTGCCAAGAGTTCCTCATGTCTAAAAATGTGCTTTCGGTGCTTGTTTTTATAAACAGTTACAAGACAGAAATATGGCACAGCTTAATTCTTTTGCATCCTATAAATCTGCAGGTTTAGCTGAATGTTTGGCCGAAAATCAGGATGTAACATTTTAAATACTGTGACCAGAAAAATACAAGCATCTGCACACTGTAACGCAATCCAGGCCAACACCGTAATAAATATTATACCATTAGAGAGACGTTGATTTAGCTTTATGGCGATGGTTGTATTAAATTATAGTGCAGCCTGTGCTTTCCATGCCTTCACATTGATTTTGCCTGGTTGAAACAAGCAGCACCGTGTATCAACATGAAAACTGGATGGAAATCGTGTTTAAAATACATCTGTTTGCACTTTTTCTCTACGGAGGGTGTGCCTGCTAAATTAGTAGGCCTCATATGTGAGAAGTGCTGTATTTTACTAAAACAGGTCTCACTGGCGCAGTATTTGTTTCTTACTTTATTTTTTTGATGTGAAGCGGAAATGTTGCAGAATAGATTTGATCAAGATTATGAGCCCATTGAGGTTTTCCACCATAAGCATCTTCAGTTTATTTAGTGCAGGAAATATTGTAATTTATTAAATATATTTGTCATCTCATTGCTCCTCTCTGCTTATTACTCACTGCTGTAGCATCTGTTCGAAAATTATTTCAGACTGTTCTGAAGTTTTCCCAGATTTCAGTTCCACAAACAACCAATGAGCTTTATTTGCGCCACAATCCATCACGCCTGCCACTCAGTTAATGAACAATGCCACTGTGACCAATCCACTCGACCGTGGCACCGCGCTGCCCTTAGCTATTTCTCTTTACAAACATTTTTCATGCTGTAATAATCATACTTTTTGCAATGTGGCTTAAAATCTATGCAATACTTTTTTCTTTGTTTTGCATTGGATATTTTTTCTTGATGTTTTTTCCAGTCTTTTCAATAATGTGAGCCAGATTTACATTGCAGTAACCCCAAGTCAAGTTTATTTTCATACCATACACCATTGTACAGAAACTCTACATGCTCCCCACACACTTCGCCTGCTCCCGGTCTGGATGTTATTTAGCCTTTCCAAAACACTCTGCAGATGTGTTTTAGTAACCTGAAGTCTCGTGATATTTGATGGATGAGTAGTGGCTACGTGGCTTTTTAACAGCAGTCCCATGTAGTCATATCTATAAAAAAAAATTTTGTTTGTTTTGACTTAGATCATAGAGTAAGACCAAGACCTTATAATATTGACCTTATAACATTATAAAGAGAAACCTCTTAAACAAGCATCTGGCTGTGGAGGACTAAAGCTGCCGAAATTATAATTATAATTATATATATATATATATATATATATATATATATATATATATATATATATATATATATATATATATATATATATGTATATAAAATACTATAAGGATACAAAATGGAAACAAAAACCAAAGAAAAACAAGGAAAACTATAGATAGACATTAATTAGTGTATGAACAAAGATAAAAATATATATATTTTTAAACTATATATAACCTATGTATTAATTTTTCGGTTTAAAAAAAGAAAGTAAATCGAAAATATTGGTAGATTTACATAAGTTAAAATAGATATATTAATTCTGCTATATAGTACTGTGGAAAAGTCTTGAGCCAACCATAATTTCTTTATATTTTGTTTGGAAAATAGGAAATAGGTACATTAATTAATTGAAATATGTGCAAACGTACATGGAAATATAGTATATGAGGCAAAAATAGTTTATATTTTCCTTTGTACATTTCTAGCAATAATTGGTATGACCACCTTTATTCCTTAACATAGCCTGAACTCCTTTAAACTTTTAGCCTTCTTGTAATGTTTTTTAAGCAGTCTTTAGGGATAGTTGTCCAGGCTTCTTTAAGGACATTCAACCTGCGTGCCACATTTCGCAGCCATATAGTGGCCTTCATTTTATGTTAACCCGCTGGCTGGCAGTCTAAGCTAGAAGCGTGCAACAACTACCAATATATTTACAATGACTCTCTAAAGCAAAAGTCAAAACATACAGCTCTGCTGTCACTTCTGACAAAAGTGAAGACAGAAAACTAAACAGCAGTGGCGTTTGTAGGGTTACTGAAGTTGGACTAGCTAATGATGTGCTAGCGTGGTGGCTAACTACACAGCTATGGTTAGCATAATATAAACACAGTGACGCTAGAGGATGAACGCTAACTTTTTTCCACTCAATAAAAGTTAATGTGAGGTTCCCTGATCGCATGGCACGATGCTGTAAACGGACCGGAGAACAACTGAGATAATCCATCCACAATGTGAGGTTAGTCATTAATATACTGCTGCATGGGCTGGGCTGTAGTTACACGATAAGGTTTTAACAACTGAGCTTTAAAATGATTAGCGGTAATAAAAACCGAGAGCGGCCGACAGTGATCACTGACTGTTTTTACAGACAGAACAAAATATAAAGCATTAAAACATGTTAAAAACACAACAGTCTTAATAAACGCAGAGTAGTTTGGACCCGGAAGCAGGTTTCATCAAGTCATCACTTAAAGATTGGATATCCTACCTGCTGTGAATGTTTTAATGCACTACAGTTGTTATTATTACACTTGTCACATCCTGTTTATGACAGTTAAAATAAATAACATTCATATAAGAAATAAAATTGTCTCATGTAAACTGTATGTGGTGGTAAATATACTACTGTGAGTGTTAGGGCGGTACTTCAAGAGCCAAATATTTTGTGAGATGGTACTCACTGTGAAAAGTTTGAGAACCGCTCCGCTAAAGAAAGCAAAATCCTCCGGACAGCACCTCTAAACATCTTAACGTTGTATAATTATTACTTTCTTAAAGGTAGGACTCATGTGCTGACTTTTTCAAAGGGTAGGAGAGCAACCTAAGCTAGGCAGGAGGTCACTTTAGCTATGAATTTACAGTACATGCTTCTTGTTCGACCCCCATCCTCAAAGACTACACACAGTGGTATCCATTGCTAAAATATCTTGGCCTTAGCTTGTTTCTCATGAGAGGTCAGTTTGTGAGTTACACATCTTTTAGCAGGCAACTGTGGGAAACTCCACCTGATAACCTCAGGTGTGCCTTGCAGGGCAGCACTGTGGTGCAGATTGGATTGCATACACATAGACACTTAAATCACAAAGGCAGTGATTGATCATAAATATTTGCTTACTTTGTACAGCCCTCAGGAAAACAAACAAGTCATCTTTGCATGCTTCCTTTGTTCCTTCTGCACTGATGAACACAGACCCAGACAGGTAAGGCATAAAAACAGAGAGAGAGAGATCTGACACTTTAGGGTGTAGGATGACAACTCAGTTTGGCCTATTACCACATCAAGATGTTTTTGCTGCTTTGTAATGTGCACAGACACAATGGTGAGCCTGGGAACTGGATGACTGATATGACACAAAGAGCAGTAAATGAGGCAAGGAAGCTTATCTTAGAGGAAAGTAACAGAACACAGGAAAGAAAAAGTCAGAGTTATTACGGAAAAAAAGGAGGAAGGAAAGACAATATAAAAGTATAAAGTATAACCTGTGTGTGCGAATGTGTACGTGAGCGTTTTTCAGGTGTGAGAGTGTAGAAGTCATGAGCAGGCAGGTAACCCGAGCCCCATGTGAAGGCTCAGCCGCAGGAACTGAACTCAAGAATACACTGAGTCATTTCTAGCTGGCTACAATACACTCACATTCCCCAACACACACACACACATACACACACAGATGCTAAACACTCATGTGCAAAAAGTGAATCCATATGCAGACGCCTACGCACGCATAAACAAATGCTTCCCCTCCATCTTCATGCCTCTGACTTCCTTCTCACAGAGATTATGTGGCCACAAACGAGCTCTGACTCAACTTCGAAGACGCTGAGTCAAGAGTGACCACATGACACCTTTGACACCCGAGGGCCAACGAGGTCATCTAAGCAAGTGGCGCCTAAAGTGGACGGTGACCTCTGGGGGCAGAGGCATCATACATAACAATGTCAGTAAAGTCACGCCTGCAGGTAATTATACCTTTTCGAGTCAAAGGTGGAGTTATTTGCTTAAGTACCCACGACGGCGTTATTTTGTTTAAATACAAACTGTTGCCTAGCAGTTAAAGTGTTTGCTCGCTTAAGCTTTGGCATGCACTTTTCCAGTGTGTAAGGAAAAACATGTAAAAGAACTCTAAATATAAATATTAGACAGAGTAAGAAAGTGACCAAGATTATTAGCTCTCAGTCTTACGACAGTTTAAAACAGGGGTGTCAAACATAAGGCTCAGGAACGAGGAAATGGCCTGACAAATCTGTTGAAACGGCAGTTCTTAAAATCTGACATTAAGACTTAATCTCAGGGATTAAATGTGTAGTTAAACAACGTTACGCTAACAGAAAGATGATCTTTACTCATCCAGCCCATTTCATAGCAAAGTTGCCCGAGTATGACCCTCGAAGTAAAATGAGATCAACATCACTCGTATAAAAGATGGATGTAGTCACTGTGACCTCACCCACTGGTGGAAAAACAGTGATCGCAGGCATTTTAATTGTGATTGCCTGGAGACAGGTTGCCTCCCACCCTTAGAACTGAAGAAGCTTCTCGGATGAGAGGTGAAACATCTTCAAGCAACTCAAAGAAGTCCAGACGCTTTTCTTACCAAGCTCCTTAGACTACGATGACCTGGATGACTGAGAACCTTCACAGACATACTCCCACCAGGTGACCTATAAAATTGTCTTGCGATCAAAAGTGGCGGTCCAGAGGTTGAGGGCGTCACGAGGCAACTCCTAATTTTTCCTTGTAACAAGGAGGATGGTGTGCATTTCTTACTCTAGTATGACCGAACCATTGGCGAAGTCTCGTAACGAGTCCTCAGGTTGACCATTTTTTAAAAATGGATGTGACGAGGATCTAAGTGAGATGGATGTAATCTCACTGGATAACAACCTGTGGTTGACAGATTTGCTGGATAAGGCCTTTTTTTTTTTTACCTTATCAGCGCTGCTCTCTTGTCACAGAGTTTCAGATTTGGCCAAGTATTATGCCCTTTCTGATGAAACACCAGTCTTACTTTCACACTCTATCAATGACCAAAATGAACAAAATTTACTTAGTTTTTAGATATCAAATAAGACAAGTGACTAAGAACACTTTAATTATTACTTTATGTACTTAGCAATCAAGCCAGAAGCCAGTTTTCCCGTAGGCTTCTGTAAGAAACACAAGTGTTTTTAAAATTACAGACATCGCCCCCTGCTGACCATTAAAAAGAAGGTGGCGTTGCTGTAGCTCCTGCAGGGGTCATATCCTCGCCCTCTTTTCCTGCGCACTCTACTGACCTGTCATAAAAATAAAGGTTAAATGCCTCAGTACATATTATGAAGGACTGAAATCACCAAATAAACACAGAACTTGGTTTTTAAAAAAGTATTTACAGTACTGTGCAAAAGTTTTTGGCAGGTGAGGAAAAAAAGATGCTGTAAACAAAGAATCCTTTGAAAAATGGAAGTGATAATCATTTATTCTCGTCATTCAACAAAATGCAGTGAAAGAACAAAAGTGAAATCTGAATCAATTCAGTATTTGGTGTGACCAGCCTTTGCCTTTAAAGCAGCATCAATCCTTCCAGGTACACTTGCACACAGTTTTTGAAGGAACTTGGCTGGTAGGTTGTCCCAAACATCTTGGAGAACTAACCACAGATCTTCTGTCTCTTCATGTAATCCCAGACACACTCCATGATGCTGAGATCAGGGCTCTGTGGGGGCCATACCGTCACTTCCAGTACTTCTTGTTCTTCTTTACACTGACAATAGTTCTTAATGACTTTGTCTGTATGTTTGGGGTCATTATCCTGCTGCAGAATACATTTGGGGCCAATAAACAATCTTTTATATTTCTGAAAGCATTCTTTGTTTTTCTTTGTTTACAGCATTTTTTTCTCACCTCCCTAAAACTTTTGCACAGTACTATATTTTATCTTCCATCATATTTTTTAATCAATTACTGCTTGATTTATAATTACTGATTGCATTAGTTATATTTGCATTTTTCAATCAATTGCCAGCAGTGAAACCAAAGTGGCACCGCACCCATGCAATTTTAAATCACTGTTCTCCAGGACCTATGTGAGTATTTTCAGGAGAAATTTCTACATTTCTCTTTCAAATCTATGAGGTTGTGTCTGGACTGATTGTAAATAGTTAATGCACATTTCCATTTAAAGTAAAAATGCTTAGATGTTTAAAATGTGCATGTCAATAGAGTTTCAACAGATGTGGTATTTTCAGTGATTTATTGCTGTTTATCACCATAGTATCAAAACTTGATTTAGTTCTAAATTGATGGCAGACTGAATCCATCTTATTGTCATTTTAGCACCAAAGTCACTTTGAAGACAATACGAATGAAGGTGTTGCAGACCTGGTCTCAAGCTTCAGCGCTTGTGATGTCAAAGAAAACATGATCGCATGTTCATTGCACACGGCCGCAGTAATTCGCTCTTTTGCCTACTGGGACCTCATCAAATCGTTGGCAGTTTTGGTCCTCCACAGTTATGACTGAGTGAGATGTATGTCAGTCAGTTTCTATTTGTGACCAAAGAAAGCACAGCCAGGATGGAGTATTCTTAAAAAAAGTCAGGCACTTTGTTAATAGTACAGTAAAAACGATCAATTTATCTTAAACCATTGTCTAGCCTGTTGCACAAGCTTTTCTGTCCGCCGATCAATAACCAGCCAGTCTCCTGAAGTTATCATATTTTGGGTCTTGTGCCGACACCATAGACCTCTCCCTACCCACTTCACATCATTTATAAGACAGGAGAAGTTGAAAGTGCTTCCACGTGATGTGAAATGTGGCTCAAATGAATAAATATTGATTTAAATTAATGCGGCTTTCCTACTCAGTTACTATCCAACACTATATATGCCTCCAACATCAATCATCCACACCAGCTTATATATGCAGAGGTAAACCAAGCTACAACCATGTATTAGCCAAAATCCTTTAGAAAGGTAATGCATAATTACTCTAAGGGACTCGTGTATTGTCCAAAATGAGTCACTTTTTGCATCTAAGCCATGAAATAATCAGTAACGAGGTCTCCGTGCTTAGAATTAAAATCTACAGTTCATTTTCTGGTCATTAAATGCCCGTTTCTCTGGTGTGATCCCCTGTATGTGTCTATTCTGCACTATTTTGCAGGCAAATCGAAGCTCATTATCAGTGACCAGCATGTTAAATTAACTGAAATGGTAGGAGCTTCGAACCTGCCGTCTCTCTGGCACCAGCTCATAAAAAGAAATCAAAAAGCAAGCAAGCAGCAAGTTTCTCTTACAGCTCAATTGGAAACAGATGCATCGATACAGATCCGTCCAAATACTGGCAGGGGATGTACCACGCCAGAGTCAGGTGGGACGTGACGTAGATGAACGCTGGTGCTTTTATGTTTCAATCAGGCTGATTTTAGAGTTTAAATCACCATCATCATCATCATCATGGCGATGATCTTGTTTAGGGTAATGATGTTTAAAAGGAAATGGTCAATCACAATCAATAAAACTGCTGCAGCAGTGGGCCAACCAAAATACAGTGGTAATGAGACACTCATCTCATCCCTGTATATAACAAAAGCATTCATTTAACTAGTTTTAAACACTTATATAAATGTGCTGAGAGCGATTCGATGAGCTGCAGACTCTGATATACACGGAGTGATAAAGGGATCTCAGAGCTCACCACTCCCTGCAGTTATGCTGCTCATAAAACTGGACAGTGATGAGTAAATCATCCTCCCAGATCCTTCTGGTGGATGCAGGTGAGAGCAGGAGAAGCATTCTGTAGGTTACAGCTGTACATTCATCACGGGCATGAAAATCATGGTAATTTTGGGCATTTAAAGATTGATTTGAACTGTTCTTTTTCATTGCCTTTAACAAACAAGAATTGGGTGCAAAAGCTTGAAGTTTTTTTGGATTTTCTATGATCCACACAGCATCAAAAGACTGCATCTTTGTCTGGACTGAGAAAACGTTTCTCCAGAAAGCATTTGGCTTCTCCATGTGGGCAGCTGCAAATTTCAGTCAAGCTGGAAGGTGCCGATTCTCTGTGGACAGCGATGCTGGCGTTCCAGCCTTGAGGGTGTCTCCGGAGATCTTCCTATTTTATGTAAATCTACCTTTCTCCAGCTTAGATCGTCCCGAGTTCCTTGGACTTTTCCACTGTTCTGAATGTTGGTCAGTGACTGCTGTCAAACAAACCCCTTTCATGCTGACAAAGAACTGTCAGTTGTATGTTAAGTTCATTGAAGTGACCATTGCTAAGATTTGGCTCTATATAAATACAACTGAATTTTAATAGGCATTGTCATAGTTAAACACACACTTTAGAACCTGTATCTATATGCATGTACATTTGTACGATCCTGTGTGGACTGGAAAAAATCCCAAATGAATTCTAAGATGTTCACCCAGTGTGTTTTTTTTTTTTAACATTACATTTTTATGCATCTCTGTCTTTGTATTTCTGAAGGCTCAATAAACATCGCTAGCTCACAGGGTTCGTTCCATTTTAAAGTCCCATTAAGTCAACATAACGTACAGGATTTCTAGCAGGTGCTTGTTCCCAGGACACATGATGGTTTCTCTAAACTTTCACCATTACTTTATGTTTTTACTGGCTGCAGAGAGCAGCCTGTGAGAAAAAAGAAAATCAATTCACCATCTAAACAAAGCGCTCAGAGAGGAGGTGAAACTTTACGAGTCCCGGGCCGCCAACATTTACAGGGTAGCACATGAAGTTCAAACTGACCTGCTGAATTTCTGAAGAGTTAAAAATAGCCCAGAATAATATTATTCTCTGGATGGTGATATAACGTCTGAGATAATATGAGCTGCTTCCCCCTCTCCATTCAGACTCGTATGGAGGACCAAAGCTGCCAAAAATTCAAAACAAAGAAAGAAATGAATGAACCTGTAATTAATGTAATATGCCATGAGACACTTGAAATAAACACCAGTTAGCTCATAAAATGGTTTCTGTTAGCCGTTGTTTCCTTTCTATAATTTTGTGCTAAGCAAAATAAAAAAGAATAAGTTTGGAGAAATAAACTGGGTTGGGGGAAATCCGTACTATGACTGGTACGTAGCAGCCAGCCTGCTAATCAAATATACTCGATTAACTGATCAGCAATAAGGGGCATTCAGCCATGTGTTAACACAAAGCAGCGATCTTCTTAGGAGTGAACATTCAGCAAACTCACTCCTGAGATCCTTCACTGTGAAATGCTCTGAGAAAATGTAAAAGAACAAAGAGCCAGACTCCACAGGCCTCAGTTAGTTCATGATTGTCAAATTAGAAAATGCCTGAACAAATACGACTTGTTTGGAAAGGTTGGCAGGAGAAATAATAAATCTGAATAAACCACAACACTTCTGGAACAATGTGATTTGGCCAGATGAGACGTTTGTGGAGTGGAGACGTTTAACCGTAATGAACGGCAACAGGTTTGGCAAAAACGAAACACAGCACATCAGCCGCCAGGCACGCTGGTGGAGGGCTGGTGATTTGGCCTCATTTCGCAGAACCTGTCAAATGTGAGACCGCCTGTCTGACAGCTGAAGCTTGGTTGAAATCAGGTCATCCGACAGGACGATGATCCCAGTCACAGCAGCAAATCTACAACAGAATGGCTGAAAAAGGAAAGGATCAAGGTGCTGCAATGGTCATGTCCAAGTCCAGACCTGGTTAAAATGCTGATAAACAAACCCAAAACAAAACCCTAAAATAAAGAAGAGAGGGCCATGCGATGCATTTAGTCCTGTGAGAACATTTTATTTTAAAATGTTGAGGTGGGTTTAATGGCATACAGATTCATTTACGGAGTAATATACTTTGACATCACCGTTAATGCCTAAATTCAGCTTCAAACCTGATTAAACTAAAATTTGAACAATTATCATTTTCCGTTCATTTGAAAATTGTTTGCGTGGTTAGTCATCGGAAGAATTGCGCCTACATGACGTCTTTGAATAGAACAAAGATTCACCTCACTATTACCTGACAGAAGAAAAAAAAAATCTTATATTTCAGAGGACCAGAGCAGCAGCTGTTTCTCATTTTTGATCAAGATTCTTTGATTAGCTGCAGCTGACATTTTCCACTGGATCAGTTTCAGTTTTCCTAAAAAGCCAAAACTGAGAAAAAAAAAAGTAAATTCAGAGAACTAAAATTCGTGTTCTGATCACCGACGAAAACAAAAACACGTTTCAGTGAGAGATTTGCTCGAATCGGAGCTTAAAAAAATATATAAATAAATGAAATAAAGATCAGGTGAGTACGAAATGCAAACAAGACATCAGTCGAAGTGATGAGGAGCTAAAACAAAGAAGACAAAACACAACTTTAATCAGGGGAATAATTTAGTAGAGTGAACAATTTTACATTTACATAAATTAATTCACATCATGATTTTCTTTTAACCCTTCCACAACAGCCTGGAAATGCTCTTCACCTTCTATAAGGAATGACATGGTTTCCGATGACTATATACGCTGTTAACATAACAAAACTGTCTGCATGGCAGGACAGCGCTGCATAGTTCCCAGGCTGGAGCTGTATCACAAAACTCAAACATACGACGAAAAAGAAAAGAAAAAGAAAAGATGTTTCTAGTGGGTTCCCAGGCTGACGTGAAAGTCTTTGTGGAGTGTACGCTTGCTTTTGTGTGTGTGTGTGTGTGTGTGTGTGTGTGTGTGTGTGTGTGTGTGTGTGTTTGTGTGTGTGTGTGTGTGTGTGTGTGTGTGTGTGTGTGTGTGTGTGTAGTCAATCCTGTTCTCACACTCCTGGATCCTTCACCCTCACGGCTACAGGAAACCTCACAGAGGGAGGGAGGTGTCTGCACATCCATCAGCCCAGCTCAAAGTGCTCTGTCTGGGCTCGCTGTGATGGCCCGGAGGCAGGCACGGAGCTCCCAAAACAGCTCTTCATCTTCCCCAATGTCTTCATTTTCTCCTCCTCCACCCAGTCTCCTCTTGTCAGCACCTATAACAGAGGATTAGCTGTTCCTGCCTCCCCCCCCCCCTTCCTCCCAGGTGTGAGAATCGAGATGGCAAACAGAGGAGAGAGAAGTGGCCTTTGGGGTTCTCTGAAGGTTTCCTCACTGGTTTGAAAATGAGGAAGGAAATGAGAACAGAAAATGTTGGAAGGTGCAGATGTGAAATATTCCATCGACTTACTTCTGTCCTACTTCCCTCATGATATCGGGTCCAGCACTGTCAGTAAAAGGACGAGTCACTGTTTCTGACAGCTTGTTGTTTTCTTGAAATTTTTTCAGTGGTGTGTGTCGTCATTCGAAGAGCCAAAGTTGCCTTCAAGTTACACAGAAAATAAATTCCATTGTTCTCTGGTCAGCTGTGCAAATGAAGCTCAAGCTTCCTTGGCTCTCTCTCGCCAAAGAGGTAAAGGTGCATTTCATGTAAGTCTACAAGCTGGTGTACCCCCCCCCCCCCCCTTCACCCCACTCTACAGAGGGGCGATTTGGTGGGCGAGGATGAAGAGGAAGGACGGAGAAGATCAGTTGAAGAGGATGGAGTCCGGGTCCCTGTTGGCCATCTGCGCCATGTGTTTAAGTATGTCCTTTTTGGTGATGATTCCCAGCAGCCTCCTGAAAACAGAGACAGAAAAGCAGAACAAAAGTGGATGACTTCAAGTCATTCTTTGATCACCTCGTCATGGAAAACCAGAGAGAGTGACAGAAAGCAGAAACCTTCGCTTAGGCCTGGCCCTCTATCTCGGCACAGTTGATTCAGTTTTATTAAACGGAGCCAGGGCAACTGGCAGAGCACAGCAACATGAAAACACAGAGCAAACAAGTGACTGATCAACAACACGACTCTGCTAACACAAATCTAATTTCCAGTGGTGCTGGTGGTGGGTTGGGGGGGGGGGGGGGGGGGGGGGGGTCAGAGAAATGGAAGCCGTCCACGACATCCGGCGATTAATTGCGCAACGCTCCGAGGACATTTAATCTGCTGCATATTAGCGACAGATGATTTTCAACAGATGGCATAAGCCATTCCTCTTCTTACAAATTAAACGTTGAGATGTCCTCACATGCCAGTCACCATCTGCATCTGAAAGGAGCGAACCACCATCAGCTCACGACGCTCGCTCAATTAAAACCGTTGCAGGAAATTGCTGTTTTTGTATGCACGCTGTGATCTGTGATGACGTGAGGTAGCAACGCCCTGAGGAGTCAGAGAAATGGGCTGAACTGGCTGCAAATGGCTCGATGAAAACTAGATTTCTTGGGGCCACACTATGAGAATCTCCACTCACAGCTCGCCCGACTCCTTAGATGTGGCTTCGTCGCCTCCCCCAGCATGAAAATCAGATTAAAGAGTCGCTATTTTGACACATGTTAGTGGTCTGTATGGAGCCCTGAAGCTTAAACCCTTTCCCCCATAAAGACAACATCTGACAACCTCCCCAGTATTCTTAATGAGGTTGTGGATACAAGCGGCAGAAGTCATCGTCCTTGGGAAGGTGTCTGCAGTGAGAAGCTCAGTCATTTGGCAGGAATTCAAGTACAGCTGGTAGAGGGATGCAGATGAGGTGGTTTGGGCATCTGACTGGGATGCGTCCTACACCTCAGCAGGGCCTGGACATGCTGGAGAAGATCCCTCAACTGACTAAGGGATAGCTTATGCACCCCTCCAGGACAATCTGGAAATCTCTGCTTTAACTGGCGCCCCTATGACCCACACCCCAATAAGCACCGAAATCACTGTTTACAATATATTATATTTTTTTGTTTATCTGTAATATCCTTGATGCTTTAAGCCTACATTTTACTGTGTTATGGAAAAGACATGCAGAGCTGGAGATCTGACAGCCAAGTAGTTGTTTAGTTTAGTTGTAGTCCGTGCAGTCTCAAAATTCAGACGTCTACAAGAACCCTGAATTACTGTTTTTTGGACTAAAGCATAACAATATTCATCATTACATTCAGATTTTTATCCTGAGTCCCTACTACAGCAGCATTGTAAGATTCTCAGTTCAAATAAAGCCTAAGCTTTGGTGCACAACCTCAGCTTACCCTTACTGAAAGAGGCTGTTTTAGCTCTTCGCCCTTTAAGCCACCTTTCGTCTGATTGGCTGTCCCTAGCAAACAGAAGTATTCCAGAGCAGGTGGGTGGGGCTTCTGTGAGATCACTATACCAACATCATGCAGAGGTAAAAATAGAAAAACATTTGATGGAGACGTTGTGTTTAAAGGGGCTTGAAGCCTGATCTTCTAGCTCCCAGGGATTATTTCTAAATACACTGACCTCATCATTAACATTCACAACTGCAGCTGTATGTGAATTATATCATATTATATTTTTTAGATGAAATATAAATATTTAACAAACAGATAATATTGAAAAGCTTAACAGGTCCACTTTAATGTAAACAACTTCATCCTCTGACCAAAACAAAAAAGCCCAACACAAGCAGCTTTTACATCTTTCTTCCACCCACACAAACATCCCAGCGCTGCTGCTTTAATCATCTGTTCAGAGAAACACATGTGACAGGACTGTCTTTCATTCATAAATGCTCGCGTGAAGATGTGAATTTGACAAATGAGAACAAGATCAAAGAAATCTGAGCACAAAAAAAAAAAAAATGAAAACAAGGCAAAACCAAGTCTAACGAAAACATTGTGGCAGTGAGGATGTTGTTGTTTTGGCTTGTTTTGCAAAATAAACTTAAGCTGACACATGAAAAACAAAAGCAGATCGAGGTTTTGTTTTTTGTTTTTTTAAATTTCAACACATCAAATACAGAGTCAACCAAAAATGACTTCCACCTAACTAGGCAACCTTGAACTAAACATAGCCTGGGAAAATCCCTTTGTTGCAGGTGAGAGCGATAAAATTAACATCTCGTAGGACCGCAGACACCAGAGTTTGCACTTCATACAGCCTCAAGGTCTGTTTTCTGTGTGCAAACCTTTTTTGTTCCCAGACAATGAGTGATTCATTTCATTTAAAACCTCATCCTGCCCAACCAAGCAGAGCAGACTATAGCTTTCTTTAACCAGTTTCAGTCCTTTCTCCTTCTCACCCCTTTTATGTACCTCTAGTTCCCTCATGTTCCTCTAAGTCCCTGTTTAGCCCAACCCAGAAAAGAAAGAAATTCTACTTTGGGCCCATCTGAGGCCAATGTGTCCTTCAGGAGTCTATGCTTGACAAAGTTACCCACAGGCGGCGAGTCAATCTTAAACCGATCTTTTATAATAAGCTGTTGTGCTGAAGAGCAGCAGCTACATGCCTGAGGGGTTTTTGTTGACAGTTGCTGATTTTCATCTCTTCTGCTCTCAAACTTGGTTTGAATTATTGCTCCACACGTCAGACTCAAGTGGCAGCAGGAAGAAACAGTAAAGAAGGGGGTTTTACACAGGAAGGATAAATTGGTTATACACACTGACAAACAGTGACACTACAAGTATAACGATGTGTTCGGATCAAACCCAAAACAAAGTTTTTGTGTGGTTAGTTATACAGAAAGTACATGCGAAGAATCAAATGGATGCTATGTGAGTAAGAGGTGAATAAGCATCCAAAAATAGTGCAAAAGAAATTGTGTCTCGGGCTGTGTTGTGAAACCTGAGGTTTATTTTTCCTCCCATGCTGCTTAAAATCCCTTGAAAGCACACACCATAACCTAGTGTGTAACTTCATTTAAATGTAAACACAACTCCAATTCCAAGAAAGTATGTATTTACAAATGCACTGCCATCTACTGCATGCTGGTGAACTTGCAGAGTAACACAGACCCACTATACAAAGGTTTAGATGCTGTCGGTGCTGTTGACCCCCCCAAAACAGTTCAGCTTCAGGTGCCACAAACCAGTGGGTGAAGTTACAGTGACATTATCCATCTTAGAAATGACCCATCTTTTGAGACATTTTCAGCTGTTTGACAATCTAGGGTACAAGGTAAGTAAGATGTCACCAAATTTAAACCTATTCATCATGGGCATGAATGCCGTGGTAATTTAGGGCTTTGAATTATTTCTTTGAACTTTTATTTTTCCAGGGTGGACTGAATGTACAGCATACACCTTTAATGACTTTAAAAAACGTTGGGTCTTGTTCCAGACCCCGTCAAACTGTTACCTTACCCTCAGATGACAGAAAATAGGTTAAATATTTTGAAACAACCCAGGAACCACCAAAGCTCCAGCCTGCCATGTACTGGAAATTTGACATGAAATTAGAGACAAAGATTGAGGTATTTTGCCACAAAGACGAGAGGTATGTTTGGAGGAGTAAAGGTGAGGCTTTCAAACCTAAAAACAGTGCACCACCTGTCAAGCATGGTGGTGGTAGCATCATGTTCTGGGCTGTTTAATGGCAGCAGCAATAGCACGAAGTGGCTGGAATAATAATGGGGGAGGAATACTGCCAAATTCTTCAACTTCACCTCAAAGCAACAGCTAGATGTTGGACATGGTTGTTCTAACAGTAAATGATCCCAAACACATATCAAAACAGGTGAACATTATACTTCTGGAATGGCCTTTCCTAATCCCTGTCCACATCGATATTGAAAGTGCATTTAATAGCTGAGACCGTGGCAGGAAACCAATTTAAATGAACATTATACCAACTCTACCAAGAAGATTGGTCACATATCCAGTCAGAATTATTGTGGAAGCTTGTTGACAGATAACAAAAGCACCTGGTGGAGGTGCAACTTGCTAAAGGGCATCAACTATATATACTTTTGACCCCGTGTGGATTAGAGAAAATACAAAATACATTCAAATTTGAGCACCCAGTTCTTGTTTTTTAAAGTCATTACAGATGTGACTTGATCCACACTAAAGTAAAAAGTACCTTGAGCGCTTATTTACAATAAATACTAGATCACGAGGTCTAAAAAGACTTGCTTCAAACAGCCTCTTGCACATCAGCTAACTCACGGGGGTTGCAATGACAAATTCTGAGAAGTCCTCTTTAACCTCATTTGCCAACTCGACTGTATTTCAGCTCGTGCTAAGTTGTAACATCAAATTTTATTGTCCCCCAGGTAGCGAAAAAAACATTTTTTTTAAAGTAGCTCAAAGGTCACTTTGCTGATGATTTTAAGGGAAAGAATTTACGTTTGTCTCCATGTTTTTACTGATTTATAGGTAACACTTTGGATCATTTTAAGCCTTTATATTAAAAAAAAACAAAACGCGAATACGGCAGAGAAATAACAGGAACATTGTAGCTCGCTGCATCTTAACCTCTGAGCTGCATGAGATCCTCACCCTCAGAATTTAATTTGAGCAAATACAGTGAATACGTTGCCTGAATTAGTTGGGCTGAGCCAGCCTTCTCTGCTTCAGTGATCCAAACTGATAAACTTGGCATAATTCTTCCCCTGGCAAACCCACATTTCTTTCATATTCTTACATTTATTTTCCTTCCCTCTCACATTTCATATCTTCATTCTTTTTCTACGCCGCTTTTTGATTCGCTCTTTGCAACATTAGGTGGCTCTGTGCCTTGATGGCAGCTCAGGCCAAGGCTAAACACTCGGTCTTCCACAAAAGGAGCGTTACTGTAGAAAACTTGATACAGTGTGCCAAGAGGACAAAGTGAGAAACCACAAGCTGCATGATTACGTGTTTGTTTAACCGCCTTTGTTATATACACCGCATGTACTGTAAATTCATAATATACACAGTCCCACTCCTAAAATCCCATGTTTGAACATGTCAGACCTCGATCTAAACAACCGTGCGCGCACGAGAGACGGACCGAAAGAAGAAAAATGAACCCAACTCTGATTAAGTTTATTGTTCTTCTGTTGCTGAATGTAATTCTGCAGACCAACACTATAGTTTTCCATTATGAAGACAGATGTAAGGCCCGACAGACAAAAGAACAGTGTGTTGTTCAGCTAAGTTGGCCTCAGTGGGGCTGGAGGAGGTGTGGTTGATAGTGATGATTTTAGAACAGAGTAAAGTTTTTGCTAAATATCCCTGAGAGCTCACATTTCAAATGAATGACCAAACAGCAGCTTTAGTCCAATTTCTGCGTCGACTTCGTAGCGGCCGAACTGATGCCAGGTTTTCTACAGCTGAGGCCAAGTTTGATTTAAGCTCTTTAAAACATTTTAATGATGCATCTGAACAAAACTAACTAAAAGAGAAGAAAAAGACATCACTTACTCAGGATTACAGGCGCTGGTTGTTTTGTTTGTGGTTAGATTATAGCGCTCATCAAATATTAAAGCGAATGCAGATCTGAAATGCACGGAGCTAATCCAAGCTGCTGATGCGGTCGTGTTGGAATTGCAACTGCCTGTGAGTAATTGCAAAGTCTGGGAGAGTTCAGAGGGCAGTTAATAAAATCCTTCATCGCATCTCTAATTCTGCAGTCACACTAGGGAAAACAGTGGTTGAATATATTGCAACCATGTGCAATGAACTTGCGATGAAATGGTCGCTTCAAAGACAGGAACCAAGTCCGGGGCCGCTCACAGTAAGTTGCCATCTTCAAAGTGACAATAAGACGATGCAATCCCAATAAGACCGAGTCAGTCTGCTGCGAGTTTCTTATCAGTTTGCACTTAAATGGATTCAAGCTATAATCTGTTTGTGATAATGCGGCTCTTAACTGTGACAAATCGGTGAAAATCCCAAATCTGTTGCTGTCTAGATACCCAGAAAATCATACTAAGTACTTGCATAAATCCAGCCAAAACCTCACAGACCTGAAACAGCAATTCATCCTAAACATAGACGAAGTTGTTGGAGGACGGTGATTTACTCCGAAATGACAGACAACTCAGCAACCTTCTCTTACATGACCAGCATACAACCAGCTGGCAACCAGTTGAGTCAACTTGCAGACAAATTGCGCTCATCAGTGTAGACCAAGTGTTGCAACCAATCTCTCTGCATTTATAAATCCCTCTGTTAACATGCAAAACTTGGCCAATTTATCAGAGTTATTCCAGCTGCGGCTCCGTTTTTTCTTAGTCACGAAGACGTCGCCGTCCCATTTTCACTCTGGTGACCAAGTCACTGGCTTTCACCACCACGATGCAGCATGTGCACAAACAGATTTTGTAGGAATTTTTTGGATGCATGTTGTTCTCTGGGATTTACTTTTAAGAACATGTTCGTAACGACTTACGTAGTTAAATAAAGGTTATCTTGAACTGATGCACCTTGTTGTAGTACAATTTGGTACTACGTGAAAGTACAGCCTAGCCCTAGTGCAGCTGATATCTCTTTGGTACGATACTCAGTTGTCTTGGACATGAAGTCACTTATTTCTTCACATTTTGTCGATGGTTTTAGTTTTTGTTATTTTTCGTATAAACATTTTATTTTTTTTTTTAAATGGCAGAACGGTGGTTACGGTTTCCCCTGTGTTGGTTCTTACTGCATACTCTGTGCATGAAAGGTTTATTGGTGAAAGAGGAAACATGTTAGAAAGTTAAAAAATATATATACACATCATCTGCTAAGTTTCCCAATCATACTACAAAAGCCTTGATCACTGCGGGACTACTTTGAAGACGCAGATTTTAAAAAGTGTCACGAGCTACAAAAGAAAATCTTCAATGCGTCCAAATTGATAGCGTGCCATCATCATAATTCCTCCGCTTCCCTGTGTGTTGCTTTTGCAAATATCAAATACCACGTAGGCTTTGTAGCTCTATCCATGACATGTTTTCCATTACGGAGACGTGCATACCAAAGCCCCAAAAGCCATTATATCAGCAGATGTACAAAACACAAAGTCCTCACTGAAGTTCATGGTATGAAGTCAGTGACAGTTCAGAGTTTAAGGCAGAAAAACACCTTGAGAATTTCCACTGTTGTTCCTCACTGCCACACACTCCATTAACCTTCTGTCTCCCCCTCCCTGACTCCTGCGCTCACCTTGATGCATGACCTGACAGAGGAATGACCCCGAGCTCTCCTACACATTCATCTGTCACTCCTTTCATTCCTCCACAAGCGCAATTTCCTCAACATATCTCAGTTTAATGTCTACGGGAGTGGGAGTGTGGTCATTTTGTGTATCTTTGTTAATATTGCTTGAAACTAGAGGGCTCTGCTCATACAATAAGTCATTTTGGAGACTAAATCCAGCGCAGGTTTGCCCTTTGGACACTAAATACTTGATATAAAAACATTAATTACAAAATCAAGTATATGCATGTGTGTGTGTGTTTCTTCTTACCCATTATGTGTGACCAGACACTGGCGTAGCCCCAGTTTTCTGAAAATATCCACAGTGATGTCCATAGGGGTGTGATCAGTAACTGTAAAGGGGCTCAGGTCCATGATGCACCTCAGCCGGAGGGGAGGCGGTGCGTCGGGAGGAAGCAACGGTGTGTGCTCAGTGAAGACCACTTGGGAGGCACTGACGATGCCATCCTGACGTTTGCGGGCATTGTCTGAAAGGAGCAAAGTGGGATTTGTGGAAACCAAATTGCTTTGCATACAAAAAAAAAAAAACAAAAAACAAAAAAAACAACCCTGTGACTAGATCTTTGTTTACACACGAGCATAATTCATACCTATTGATATGAGCAGATCTCTCCTGAGTACAAATCCCACAAGCCTTTGGGACTCCGAAGAGACAACCACAGGGAAGCCACTAAAGTGCGTGCTCTCCACCAATGACTGCGCATAAACCAAGAAACGAATGTTATTTCTATTATCTCTATTAGGATTCCAAATCTCTTCCCAAGAAACATAGGTGTAATATGTGCAGTCGTACCTCCACCTCCCCCACAGTCATGCCCTCCTGCGTGAGCACAGCCAGCGCGGGGTCCATCCTCCTCGGCCTCATCACGTCCACCGCCAGGCTGCTGTGTTCAAACTCTTCTTTTGGCTCCAGGAACGGGTATCCATTCAGCCTGATGTGAGCCTGCGAAACATCAAGAACATGCAGGTATTACGTCTCCATTTTTAAAAGGAGGGGGGAAAAAAACCTAAACAATAAAACACATGAATCCTAATAAAGACAAAAAGAGCGCAAACTCGCTCTTATTGTACAGCAAAGGGTTGGAGGGGACAGACACTTTTCATTAACGTTTGCAGACACGTCACCTCGTAAATTCCCTCTCTTCCGAAAGCATCTGCCACCCATTTGCTGGTCATGGTTGCAGCCATGAGGGGAACAATGTACTCCAGACCGCCAGTCAGCTCAAACATGATGACTACCAGAGATACTGTCATTCGAGTCACTCCACCTGGAGGCAGATATGAGAATGGAAAAGGTTAGACCACAGGCGAGCAAGATTAATAGGCGATTTAATTCCCGTCTGACTCATTTTATCTTCATCTGCAGGCAAAAAGAAAAAGAGCAATTAGAGAACAGAGGGCACATAAGGTGAGCATATAACAGAGCCCGCGCTGCTGTTCATCGAGTTTACAGAGGCATTTAGTGGCACATCTATTTCTCTACCCGAGAGCTCAGACCATTCATCTCCTCTCTGTATGACACTGTTGCCACTAACATCAGCTGGTAAAGTCTGAATCCAATTATCATCATCTTCGACCTCAGATGTGGCCAGAAAGCCAAGGCTACGTTTTCAACTCTGTGCTTTTCTTCAAAACAACTGCCACAAAACAGCTGCATGTCAAAGACTTTATTACGAGTGTTGTATATCCTTTTTTTCCCCTTTCAGAGGATTAAAAACTTTTCTTCCTGTTTTTTTCTACACATTTAAATTATTAACGGATGATTTTTTTGTGATTATGTACCACAAAAATCTAACAAGATTAATTTCATCACTTCAAGAGGTTTTTCCAAAAAACAAGTAAGATTAGTAATCGAGCTGCAGTCAGGGTGGCGCGCGCACTGTTAGCTAATCCAGATGGCTGCCTCACCTTCCAGTGGCGTGAACGCGTCTGAAGTGGGACTACCTCCTGCTGTTTGTGCTAAACGTGAGAAAGGATTACTGCAGCACGCGTCCTGACCTGATTCTCCTCATGTGAAATGTACATAACATCCAGCTGTTTCAACAACAGAATGAGTCTCACACGTGTAGAAATTCTGTTTCTTTCCAGCCACTCATGCTGTATATGTAGAAACTATATAACACACAAGTAGTAACCATAGAACCAAAACACAGAACAATAGAGAATCCAAATTTTCAGAGCAGTACTTGAGAATGGTGAGAAGGAAGAACTCCCTTTTCACTCTTTATGTTTTGAAAGCCTACTAGGAAAGACCCTAGAAGCTCTCCTCTGAACCCTCCTAAGACCCAAACTCTTTCATGGCATGCATTTTTAATTTCTCTTTGCTATTTGGGCTGATTGGGACCTGATGAATGTAAAAACAAAGCATTACCAGATTTTTATTTTTTTTACCTGCTTTTTGTTTCTGAGAAAAGTAAGATCCACATGAGAGGACATTCATTTTAAATTTCAATAGAACAGTGGCGGTATAATGTCCTTCTAAGTGGATATCAGGCCCTTGTAGAGCGAAATTTAGTATTTTGGTCTAGACAGCCCAAATTGCGACGTCCACATATGTGGACTCCAGGTCCTAGGAGGTTAAAGGTTTCTGCCATATTTCAGGCCTGACTAAAGAATAAATGACTGGATTTGCATCAGATATTAGTAAAGGTGGTTTGTGATTATGCAACCCCCCCCTGGGAAAAATCTGTAAAAGTCGCCAAACCACGTCTTTATTTATACGCACTGAGGTGTCAAACATCGTCATTGAGGGTACAGGGAAAGTCATCAAATATTGTTTGAGGGAAAAAGTTAACAGGAAGAAAACTCGAGGAGCATTTTCTATCTAGACACTCAGCTGGTTCAGAGTATTTGGCAGTGTGTTATTACTGTGTAATAACTGAAAGTAGCTACCCTTGTTTTAGTTTTGGCTCTACGAGCAATCTCTATTTGCATTGCTGTACCAGATCATCAGGAATGTATTTAGTGCCAGCATGTATTTTGGCAGCAAAATAAGTAAACGTATAGAGATCCAAGTACTGGCGTATGCTGGGTTTGAATGTTTGCAGCTCAAACAGCTCCACGGAGCAGCTACCATGGCACAATCCCATAATGGTGACTTGTGAACAAGAATAACAGCAGCACATGAGAGTCTGAGGCGGTCAAGAGTGGAGACTCCTGTGTGTAAATGCTGTTGCCCTGTGTTGTGAAAGAGACTTTGAGGAAAATGCAAAGAGACAAACCACAGTGTAGTAAAGGGAATGAAATCTCTGGCTTTCTTAAATCAGATGAGATCTCTTTCACTGCCAGATATTTTATTTATGAGCACTATCATAAAGTGTAGTGTGTGCATATATTACAGAGACATATTTCAGAAACAAGAAACCTCTCTTTAAACTCTGTCCCAGATCTATAAAACACGCGGCTCGCTACCCTCAAACTTTTTTAATAACTGATTTAATAAACAGCTATAAATCTGTGGTGTATTAAACACCAGATGATGTGTAGTAAACAATCGCTCTGTAAAGCTTTTTCTGTATTTAAATAGGTACTTTTATCTCAATAAAACAAGGTTAAATGTGCCAATGCGGCATTTTTGAACCAGTTTTATTCGAAAATCTTTTTCTAAAAGAATAAATAAGGGAAGTGGCAGATTTTGAATTGAAGAAATTTTTGGATTTGCTTCAGAAAAAAAAGATAATCAGTCATCAGTGTTGAAACACTGATATTTTGTTGACCTGTAGGGTCTCGTTTCACCAGTGCAGGGTTGAGCTACCACTGATGACCAAATGTTTATAACAGTGACTAAAAAGCATTATTACTATTAAAGGCCATGTGCTGAGCTGGCGTGATTCATAAGTATCTGATAGATTCCAGTTTGTTGTAAGCAAGGAGCCTTCCCCGCACACAAATGTTGGCCACGGAGTCCCACAAGGGGCCGATATTTTTTGCGCTACACAAGCCACAAACTTGACTCTGTTCTTCTGGATGGAGCTTTTTCAGCAGGAGAAATGTTTAATTACTCATCCAAGTGAAGTTTGGCCAGCGTTATAAACAGCACAGTTTGGAGGAACTTCAGAATGAACTTTTTGAAGCTTCCTTACCTGGATTATCGAGCAAAAATCAAGACGTGTTTTTCATGCTTCCACTGGGGACTAATATAAGAAAACACTGCACACATTCCCTTTGGTTTTTGATCGACAGACACCCGTCTGCTCCGTCTATCCATTCATACATTCTTAATTATTAACTGTTATATTCTCTCTTCCACAGAGTTGTGTTTTGTCTGTTTTTCCCCATCACAGCAGATGGATTCCAGTCACAGAGCCTGAGATTTCTTCCTGTTTAGAAAAAATGGCCTTCCTTCTTTCCTGCCATTACCTGGTGCCTGCTTATAGTGGATTGTCTGATTGTTTTATGCAAAGGACTTCAAGTATCTTGGGATCTTATTCACGAGTAATGTGACGGAGGAGTGTCAGTTGGACGGGCGGACTGGTGCAATGAACTTGTTTGTCGCGATGAAGAGTGAGCCGAGTCTTTCGTGAAGCTTTCATCTATGCCCCAACCATCACCTATGGTCATGAATTACGGATAATGAGCAAAAGAGAAAACTTGTGAATACAAGTGGCTGAAATTAGTTTCTTCCTTGCTGTGGCTGGGGCCAACTTTAGAGGCAGGGTGAGGAGTTCAGACATCCAGAGGGATCTCAGAGGAGAACCACTACTACTACTTGTTGAAAGGAGCTGGATGAAGCGGATTGAGGCTCTGGTAAGGATGTCTCCTTTGGATGTTTTCAGCGCATGCGTAACTGAGACGAGATCGGGGGGTAAACCCATATCTTGTCTGGTCTGGGAACAACTTGGGATCCCTCAGGAGGAACTGGAAATTTTAGCTTGCTGCCGCTGTGACCCGACTTCAGGAGACAAGTGGAAGGACAATGGATGGATAGACTGAAGGGTGGATTTAAATTAAAATGTAAAGCTCCTTTAAGTGACTGTTTGCAATGTCAGGCACCTCGAATCATTTACAGACCATAATAAACTGGATAGATAAAGTCATACACAAAGATTCATGGAATGGCTTCCTCTGGTGTGGACCAAGGAGTCCTTCAGCCTTCTCACATCCAGCTGCTTTCTATATATCCTAAAACATTTCCATGTCAGACTCAGGATGTTGGTAGAAGAGCATGTTTAGCATATTACTACGAAACAGCCTAAATCTAAACCCAAACAGCCTCTGAGACTTCACCGCCACTCTTGCTTTACGCTTTTCTGTCCAGTATCTTCTGTCACTTCTCAATCCTCCCGACGACACCCTTCTCACCCTCCACCCAACCACACAGTGGTTTAAATCAAGCAAACACTCAGGAAACAGACATCCATGTCTCACCTAAACAAGCGGCAGCTCCAACCATGGCGTAAAGCCCCGGCGTGATGCAGTCTGCCCCCTGAGAGCACCACCCTTTAAAGATAACCGAGTCGTGGTTGTAGTAGGCCAGCTGTTCCATGCCAACGCCGAGCAGCCTGCCAGCTATGGCTCCAACTGCCATGCTGGGAATGAAGAGACCAGAGGGAACCTGCACGGACAGAACCAGTTAAAAATATCCATCCAGACCTCTGTGCATCTAACAGTTCAGTTTGCGTTAGCTTTTAATCCAATAAGTCAAAAAGAGGGCCTTCCCTCCCAGATGCTGGTTATGTTCCCAACTTTTCCCCATCAGAGAACCTCATGATGCACATCACCATCTCAGACAAGATTGTCTCTAATTAAAACATTTCCACAGGCATTTTCAGCCAATTCATTTTAGCTTCGTTACCAAAGGGACTTTTGCGTTTTCTAGAAAACAATATTCATTTCTTTCCTCAGCGAGCCACATGACGGGGATTCACATCGCATATGAATCGCAGAAAACCATTTACAGAATCACTTACTTCATCCATCGAAATTCCCAAATGGGTAACACGAGTGAATGAACGCTGGAAACTTGATCAAATGTGGCTTCAGATATATTAAAGGCAGCTGCCTTTGTAGGCTTTTTACATGCAATGTTACACCACGGGGAGAATAACAATAAATGTCTCATTGATGAGGAGTTCAAAGCGGACCGCTGAGTGTCTCTTCACAAACCTTCATGCCAAATGTAATAACAGTGATCATCATCTTGAAGACCAAGGCCAGGGCCAGCTGCCACAGCGCCGTGTAAAGGCCCGGTCCCGCTGGCCGGTCAGCGAGGCTGTTATCTACACCTGTGTCTGACGTGTTGGCTGGCTGCGAGCACGAGTGAGGAGAAGAAAGATACGCATGGAGACAGAAAGAGGGGGAAAGGAAGCAGCGAGAGAGAAGAACAAGAAATATATATAAAGATATATTAGATAGCTCAGCAAGGTTAAATAATCACGTGAAAAACTGCAGTATCCTGATGCAGCGATTTATCGGCTGACCTGTTTGTAGCCGCACAGCTGAGACGAGTCGAGCAGGGAGCAGTCGTTGAAGAGCTCCGAGATGAGCTCGGATCCGCTCATCCTGGTGTAACTGTTGGGGTAGGCGAGCAAGGCGGTCAGCGCGGCGACCACCAGCACCTCGATGACGGGGTAGTGACCCAGACAAGTGGTTTTACCTGTGAGGTGTGTGGAGAAGTTAATTTATGGGTTGGAGACACAAAGGAAAGAAAAATACGTCACAGATATGTCACCGCTACTCACGAAGCCTGCACCAGGCAATGTTAGCCTTGATGAACAGCGCCCCCCAAAGGCCTCCAAAGATCCCCAGCAGGATGAAAGGGGCCAGCTCCACCAGGTGCCACGGCGTGTGAAACTCCACATAGAAGAGCACCAGGCGGCTGTTCCCAAACGGGTTGATGGAGCGCAGGGTGAAGGCCGCCACAAGAGCGGCGAAGAACGAACGCCACAGAGTCTTCAGGGGGAAGTAGTAGCTCACCTGGAGGAGAGAGAGGCGGACAGAGACATTTATTGATGAGAGAGAGGCAAAGCCGGAGCTCACTACACCTCACCCCAAACCTAAACAAAATAACTACAACTGGACTGAATGGAAAACACAAAGATATAAAAACTAGGCTCAACCAAAAATTGTATTTACAAAACAAACTAAAACAAAATAAGACATTATTCTCCTCGTTTTTAAAGTGTTGTCTTTTTCCAATTTTGCTCAGATTGTCAAAACAACCATCCCAAGAAAACTTTTACTGCTTCTGTTTATGCGAGACTCAAATATCTCACTCATCTTTAAACATCTTTAAACAATAAAAACAAAGCAAGCTCTGGAAACCAAATTAGACACAACTGAATCAAAAATAACAATTTTAAACTAAATGAAATTAAAAACTCTTGGAAAGTCTAATAAGCATAGCAGACTTAAGCAACTCTTTATTTGAGATGGGATCTCTGAGTGGGGCGATAGAAAGAGCCAATAAAGAAAACAGCATGGGCAATTAAACTCCAAGTATTTTTTTAATTAACAAAATGCTCAAGTATTGGCCTTTCCTCTATTTTGTGAGACCAACACTGACCTAATAGTTTTCATTACATTATCTCATATTATAAACTAACCGTGGTTCATCAGTTCAGTGCACGGCCAGGCCGGCTCTATAAAGACACTGGTCATGTTCCCTGTTTTGGGGAAACCCCATGAGGTGATCAAAGTGCCAGTTTCCTTATTCCAGAAACTCTTCAGCATGTTTCTACCCAAGATGGATTTGACAGCTGCCAAAAATGCATTCGCTTCCCAAAGTAAGACTGCAAATAATTTCTCATATTTATTATGTCCCAGCTTGTTGCCAGCGCTGTGCTCGTTCCAGTACGAAAAAATTACACAGGAAGTGGAAAGCAATTAAAAACCCAATTCAAATCAGGTATTTGTGGAGTAATAAAACAGCCGGCACTGCAGGTGTTGTTCTGACACAGAAATACAGATACAGAGAATCTGCAGACAAATGATAGAAAACAGTGGAAAACGCATCATAAGCTCTACCCACCTCCTCCAGACTGAACAGGACTCCTCCAATAGGAGCTCCAAAAGCCACTGACACGCCCACTGCTGCTGCCGCTGATAACACCTACATGTAGAGACAAGAAAAAAAGGGAGAGACTGTACCAACTGTCTTGCCCAACAAAACAATCAAGTGATCAAGCCCGTCAAACTTGATCACGTGCAGATTAAAGGGATAACGGCAGTACAGGAAAAGCACTGCTGTTCCCATTTATGTGAAAAATTTAAAGCTTCAATCAGAAACTTTGTCTTTTCCATCAATTTAATCTAAACTAGAGAATATGTGAAAAATATATTTCTGCAAAGAGAGTAGATATTCTGGACACATTATTTTTTTCTCATTGAGAGATCTCCTTAATTCCATTTACCCATCCAAAATTATCAGGTGTGAGTTGCCAGGTTATATAAAAAGCTCCTGTTTTGAGGTCTGCTTCCAATTTAAGACTTGCATGATTAACCAGTGTGGTTTAAAATAGCATTTCCAAGTTGGACTTTCATGTAACAGATCAATTTATCTGCATAAATGTAAAAGGTCAACAGCCTTGTACTATTGGTCTTTAGCTATTGCAATATTTTGCTTGTACGGTTTTTTTTCTTGATGACCGTCTTTCCTGTCAAGTTTCCCCAAAAACCCGCAATAACTCCTCCAACAACACCGGCGTCACCCCTGCTTACCTCTCGCCTCTTGGCCTCATTCTTGCGGTACTTGGTGAACAGGTGACAGAGTATATTAGCACAGCAGCAGGCGACGTGGACCAGAGGGCCTTCCTTCCCTAAACTGAGCCCGGAGGAGACGGCTAAGACCAGGGTGATGGTCTTGATGATCAGGGTCCACTTCCCCAGGTAGCCCCGGATGATGAAGCCACTGAGGATGGTTTTAATCTGAGGAAGACGGAGGTGAGAGTGGGTGGGTTTGTTTGCATGTGCAAGGAGAAGATGAGGATATGTTTATGTTAGGGAGGGTTCAGTTTAGATACGCCTGTCTGAGTGTATAACCACAAGAAAGCGAGTGTAAACACAGAAGGAGGGCCCAAGGAGAGAAATGAGGTTTGCGTTTTGATATTTTTCTTTCAAATAAGTGGTTAATCTCTCGTGCGTGGCCCTGCTGACCTTTGAGAAACGAGAGTGTTGGGAGAAAACGATTCAAGTTCCACAAACTTAAACAGTTCTTCAACTGAGAGGAGTAGTGAGCAGGATAATATTTGGATTTGGAGGAAGCTGGTGTATTTTTGTTTTCGTTTTTTTCTAGAATGGACGAATCCAGTGAGAAAATGTTTGGCTTTCCAGAGTGTAAGCAAATCTTTGGCTTTTCACCTCCTCAGAAATGAAGAATGAAAGAAACGGAGCGAACAGGAGAGTAAACAAAGGCAGATGGACGGGAAGAACAGGGAACAGGAGAAGCAGAACTAGTTGACCTGGTGTTTATTAAAATTAAAAAGAAAAACACTCTAAGTACGTGAATATACTAAGTTTCCTACAACTGAACAGGAGCAGCATTAACGAGCAACTCTTCTTTGTTGTTGTTGTTGTTGATGTGTTTATGAATGAAGCGTCTAAGTAATTCTTGTTCTCATGCTGCACCACCCCAACATGACAGCTCCCACTTTAACCACTGAAAAGCATTTCATAGGTTTCAAAGACTTTTAGTGGCAAATAAATCAAATTTATGCAAAGAGTCAGTGTTAACAGTTTTGACCCTTCTTCTGTAGTTCGCTTCTCTTCTGGGCCAAATCCTGAGTGATGTCTGCTTAATCAGTGCCTCAAGTCTTCAGCATGGCCTCTTTTTAAAAAGCAGGTGGGCAAGCAGGAGCCCAGTGAGGCTTCTAAGGCTGCAGTGGACTGTCATCAAGATGGGTCAACACTGGAAACACCAACTCCCTGCATAAGTTTGACTTATTTGACTATAAACCACTTTGAAGCTTATGAAATACTCGTACTTGTTCTTCACTAGAACAGAAACGTGAAAAACTAAATTCTGAAACATGAAACTGTAAAGTTATGAAACCCAAAACCAGTGCCGCTGCCAAAACTTTTAGCCATCATGGTAGATTAGGGGTCGGCAACCCTGGGCACGCAAAGGGTTAACTGATGGCACGACCATAGCTGGACTGGCCATCGGGCATTTGCTCGGTGGCCTGATGATTTTTTATTTTATTTTTTATTTTTTTGTAACGGTATAAACAATGAAAGGTGGTGGATTGGTCAGATGCTGGCCGGTGTGTAAAAATAACTTAGTTGTTTGGTGGTGGCTGTGGTGGAGCTTCCTCAGATTCAGTAACATTAGCAAGTGGTGGAGGCCAGCAGGTGGATGAGAGAAAGGGGAGGCAGGAGGAGGAGAGACCTGAGGCAGCTGCCGGTCCGAGTGTCAGGTGAACTGAACTTCAGGTAAGAAGTTATGACCTGCAGTCTATCTGGGTCAAATATAAACCAAGTTTAGGTGGAGTTTATTTTCGTTGTGCTGACTTTTTACAGTCAGTTACAATAACTCGTACTGCGTACTAGCTAGCATGACAGAGTTTCTATACAGCTGGGTGGGTGCTTTGATGTTACTGATGTTGAACTTTAGTTAGTAGAGTTTCCAACCGTCCCGTAAAAAGACAGAATCGTCCTGCATTCAGAGAAATTATTACGCGTTTCGTGTTGAGCTGAAAAGGAACAGTTTGTCCCGTACTTCAGCTACAATGAAAAAGACACACAGCTGGATTTATTCTGCGTCTTTACGCTGCAGCTGCCTCCTCTTCTCTCATCCTCTCACCCTCCCTCTCCTGTTGCTACTTCAATCATGAAACTGATCAATGATCAGCTGATCGGCTTTTCTCTTGTTTGTTTATCGCCCACTTTGCGCCAGAAAGAGGAAACCAGCGGATGTCGCGCTAAACAACAGCAGCACGTTTAAGCTTGATCAGCTGTTGTTAGAATTTATTTAATATTAATTTCTAGTATCAGCTGATGTTTGCTGGAGCCACAGCTGTAAAAGCTGCTGGTCATGATGTCGGTTTGGATATGTGGTGAGAGGGAAACATGAAGATGAAACCAGGAGATGTCCTTACTGAACCATCAGAGCTGAACAGGTGATGGAGAAACAGGTTTACCTTTTAGGTGACATGGATGAGTTGAAGGGAAGTTATGAACTGTTTCTGAGAGACAAATAACACCAGGATCCTTTTTTATGTAGTTGGTAACTGTGCAGGGGCGGGTCTAGCAAAGTGTTGCCAGGGGGCAGGTAGGGCATTAACAGGGAAAAGGGGGCACAAAGAAATACTTTTCTTTCTTATTCTCATTTAAAATGTCTAGCTTTTATTAAATAATTATCTGAAGCTTACAACCAAAGTTTTTATCTGATGTAAAATGTATAGAAATCATACATATACCAACAAGACTGTACATCACTGTCACAACAGCATTTGTTTTCATTCAAAGGCTTTATGGCTTTAATACCTGGTGGGCCGGTCTGTAGTCAAAATGCCAGAGGCTGTTTTTTTGTCCCAGTCCATTCCTGGGCACGACACGCAGTGAACTAATCTGAGAGGGTGCATCAAAAAATAAATGGCCACGCCAGCGGTGCACATCGCAAATCAGCTCGCATAGACACATTAGTTGTGCCGCTTCTTAATGACGGTATCTTAGCTAACAACCCCAACTACCAGATTCAACTTGTAATTGGCTAAAAATAACTTCGCCTACTGGTGAGAGGGTCGTTGTTAGCTTTCCACATTCCGACACTTCAAAAGCTTCAGGAGCTGTCCGCTCAGCACAGCATCAGCACCACGGAGATACACGGATACATCCGTAGACTCGAGACACAATGCGTGTTTGGGACTTTCAGGTGTTTGGACCAATGTTTTATTTTCTGATCAAACCAGAAATCTTTAATGAGCAGCTGGGTTTGTCTCACATTAACTGGCTGAGTTAATGCCAGTTAACGCAACATGGAAGCAGCTGGAATCCACAGCTGTGCGTGTTCATGGAGCTGCATTTTCACCTGCTGGACATCACTACCTGACAAGTTTAACTGTCTTCAGAACATTGCAGAGGCCTTATTGACAGTATTTGACTCCACATATCTGTGTGAGCAGATTTTCTCCTCAGGTAGCCGTCTGAATGCTGGACACTCGGAGACCTGTGTCTCTGAGTGGGAGACCAGAGATCAGATTAACATGTGTGTCTCTGTATTATCAAACATGCCATATTGGCTTAGTTTATTTTTCTTATCATTGTTGTGAGGAGACTATAAATAGCATTTGTATTTTCTGTTGTACTGTTTGTTTGCTGTTATGGATAAAAAGTGTCTTTTTTTGTTTCAAAATAGCTGATAACTATTTGCTGATAGCTGCCAACATCTGCGAACAAATATAATTGTATGAAGTGGTTCTATATAGTGTGTAACTGTTAATATAGAGCGTTATTAAATTTATTGCTAATGCAATCATATGGCACACTGACCTCTGAGGAAATTTTAAATGGGACTCGTCATCAGAAAGGTTGCCGACCCCTGATCATGGATATCAAATCCTCACAATTCTGAGCCAAAGGTTTGAACGGTCTTCATTTTTACATTTATTACAAAATCTACATTTAAAAAAAATCTTCTGGGATTTTAAAAGAACATTTCAATAGGAAAATCTGATTTTGGAACCAATCCCAAATTATTTTAATGATATTGAATTGACTGCAGTACCTAAAAGGCCCACAAGAGGGCTGGGGACAATACCTAAGGGATTGCTGCCGTCAATGAACCAAAGAAACTGTGTTTGTTCTTTGTTTAAGAAAAAAAGAAAAAGAAAAAACACTGGGTACAAAACATTTTCTTCTTTTTAAATGTCATTGAAACAGTCAGTTCAAAGTTTGGGTAACAAGCTCCCTCTACCTTTCTGTAATTTTACAAATCTGTGTCAGATTAAGGAGCTGTGGGTGACGGATTTCACTGGTTTATTACAGCAGTGTGGAAAAACAGAGCTGTTATATGGCTTGCTTTTCTTTACATTTATATGTTAAAGATTTATTAAATATGACATTTTTAGGTTACATTTTTAAATTTTTAGAATTTTCTTTATAGTGAAAGAGAAGAGAATCTCCTGAAGGTGTTTTTTGCCTCTATAGTTAATTATCTAACAGTCTTAGTGGTCCAACTATTCCTGATGTCAAAACAGGCTGTAAGTGGCCTATGAACTAAATAAGAGATGAAATAAAAGCAACAACATAAAGTGGGAAAAAAGTGATTTAAACCATTAATATAACGAGTCAGTTAAAAACTGTGATGGTTTACCATTATTGTTTAGAGTGCAGCCTCACCTCTGGTATTCCTGATCCGCATGCGTACGGAGCAAAGGCTCTGACCAGTATGACAGCCAAGAAGGAGAACATCAGAGCCCAAAATATGTACATCAGGTAGTTCATGATGTAGGCAAAGGGACCCTGCAGAGGCACAAATAGCACACACACACACACACACACACACACGAAGTGACAAATGATTTCTGAAAAATGAATAAATAAACACAACATAAATAACTAAGCAGGGATTCGTTTTGTGGAAATCCTGAAGTCACAGTGGTTTAGATTTTGCACCATGACAGTTTTCAACCAGTAGATGGAGCCATAGCAGCACTGAAGCCTGAGGAACAGTCAACAAATCTCAAACTCAAGGCTTGGGATTACACTTCATTCACACATTTGGAGCCAAGAAAATCCCTCAAAAACAATTCTGAGAACAACAACTGCTACCAACTAGAAATTGCACACATCAAAATCAGCAGAAAGTTTTAAAATCTTCTCCTACCTCTGACTTTCCTGTTATGAGCTGAGCCCAGCTCTGCCACTGTGGACACCGGTCCCTCTCCTGGAACGTGGTCTCGTTAGACAACCAGCAGCAGTGCTCGTGGTTGAACCAGAAGCCTCGGAGACACAACCCTCCCTTCACGTCCGTCATCCAGTGGGCTGAGATGTCGATGCCGCCGGCTAGAGCACCTGAAAAAGTTGAGAAGAAAGACAACAAGAAAGAAAAATCTGTAAGATAAAGACCCTAAAATAATAGAGAGAACCCCCAACAATCAGACAGCTCCCCCTATGAGTAAGCACTCGGTGACAGTGGGAAGGAAAAACTCCCTTTGGACAGGAACAAACCTCTGGCAGAACCAGGCTCAGGGAGGAGCAGCCATCTGCTGTGGCCAGTTGGAGGGTTAGGGGAGGACACGAGAAAGACACACTGTGGAAACACTGGCTTCAGCAGACTCTCCATTTGTTTCAAGTCTAAAACAGATCGTGCTCCTCTTCTTCGGAACAAACGGCCTGAGGAGATGAGGCCAAATCCTTGACCTCCTTTAAAGTTCATCTTAAACTCACTTTATATAGACTTGTATTCTGTCCTCTCAATACAAGTAATGCTGTCTTTTACAGCCTTTTATTGTCCGGTTACCGCCTTAACTTGTCTACGTTATTATTTCTGTTCCCTTGCTTGAGGTCTTAGCAGTAGCAAGGGAACAGAAGTAACAGTGCTCTCCATTTTCACTGAGATAAGCTACAATGATGAGTTTTAAAACGAGTTTTTGAGACAGAACAAATCTGGGCTAGAAGATAAGCCTGGTATTAAAATGTAAGTGAGGAGAATTTTATTTTGACTGATACGTCTCACCCACATGATGGTACAATTTACACAAAATACAGATTATTGAAGTTTCCTCCAGTGAATCATGAGAAAACATAAAATATCCAGGTCCCCATGTCATAGACATTAGTCAAACTTTGCACAGTTTTGTTTTATTAGATACGCTCACGTTATTGCACAGGGCCTGAAGAACGCTGTGCTTTTTCATGGAATCACACAATTTATTGTGATTGCCTGGTTTGCGCCTTACATTTTCCCTTTATTGTTTTAACAATCTCGACTTTTATGGTTGTTTGAATTTAGCCTCCGAGTACTCTGCATAACTCCGAGTTCTGTTTTTATAGGTGCTATATAGATAACGTTTATTATTTTTATTATGCATATCTGAGTGCGACCAAATGTCAGAGAAGTGGATCAGTGTAATCTGAACAAGTTTACAACCCAAAGGGTCAACAAAAAGATTTTTAACCAACATTGCTAACATTCATTTCCTTTAGATAGGTGCCGCCCCGCATATGTTCAGTGCTGTGCTCGTGCTACGTCGCGGCTCTAAACCCGTTTTCTGTCAACCCATGGGATATAATGTTCAGCTGATGCAGGCAGCAATGAAACAAGAGAAAAAGTCTGAGCAAGTACAAACGCTTTCCATCAAAGTGCTTCAGAAGCCTGAAAGCCTGGGAAGATCAGTTAAATAACTGTGTTTTTAAGAGCAGTGCCCTAAAGTCTGTTGCCACAGCAGATAATCTACCTCCATCTCACCCAATCCCCGCCATCCTTCTGTGTAACACAAACCATCTGCATGTCCTCCTTCACTTCTAATTACTGATCCCCATCTTTAATATCCTTTGTCCAGTATATCCACTATCCTTCATCTGGACAAGCCCAAAGCATCTCAGCCTTGCCTCTTTAACTTTGTCTCCCTACTGCTCAGGACCTGAGGTCCCAAATTCAGCAAAGATATGATAACATTTCAATAACCACTCAGAATTTGAGCTGCTGCACTTAAGAGGGACAATTTATGTGCGAGACACCCAATTCAAAACGGCAGCGTATAAAGAATTTGCATACTTTATGCTGCAGTGTGTTTTTCAATTCACAGCATCTGGAGTTAGTTTGCTTTTCCTTCCTTATGATTGTGTCTACCTGTTATTGAAGACAACTGTGGTAATAAAGCATTAATAAATGTATGTGTGGGGATGAGTGTGTGGAGTACCTGACATGAGTCCCACCAGCAGCATGAGCAGCCACCCTGAGAAGGCATCACTGATTCTGTGCAGCAGGGCCACAGTGGACTGTCTGCTCTTATTGGTGATCTGGATGAACGGAGAAATGAAAGAAATGAGAAAGTGAAAAATTTCTTCCGTATCCTAAAAACATGACATTAAAGTCATTTGAATGACGCTGAGACCTCTGAAAATATACAGCTGGTCAAGACAAAAAGTGACGAGTTATATTTAAGTACATTTATCTCATGTGCTGCTGTATTGACGGCTCATGTAATAAGGCATGAAGTCCAAGCTACATCTGCACATAACCTCCATCGTCCCTGTTTCTACTCTAAAAAGTGTGGCGATACATAAACAACCCACATAATGCTAAATAAAACAAGCAACAGATCGAGATCAAAGTGATTCACAATCATAAACAAATTTAAAAAATAAATAAATCCAGTCCACAGGTATCAAATGACATTGTAGTGCATTTAATGTAAGTTTAGAAGCCGCAAACTCAAACACAAAGCCTTCTTTAGTTTTCAGTCTAGGAGCAGGAACCAATAAGAGCTTTGATCAGAGCACCTCGATGAACCAACACCAAACCCATGGATGCAGGAGTTTGCTAATGTAAGCAGGCATATGAACATATCTGTCAAACAACTTCATGGGGAGAGTGCAAAGATGACAAAATAGATCCCCAATAGCATCACTTAGAGGACTGAGTAAGTAGTTGTTCGGGAGCTTTGTGGACCACTTATAAGTGATCTGAAGATGACTCACTGAGGCAACGAACAGTGACGCACCAAACACGAGGAAACGAAGCAGTAATCATTTGTATTTTTGATTTGGACACCATTTGACGGACCCAGATCTACCAAAAGAAAATTGACCTTGAACTGACGCTTGCTTTGGCACCCAGGGAGTACATTCCTCATCTTGTTATAGGTATGATAGTGAAATTCATCTAACTCCCCCCAAAAACATCCTTCCTCCTTACCTCCCTGTGCCTGTCCCGGTCTTTGCTCTTCTCTCTGACCCAGTCGATGGTGTTGAAGTCTTCATAGGTGCCCACTCCAGGCAGCGGATCCTCCAGGGGGTCAACAAGCCTGCTGGGGCCGTTACCGTTCATACCGGCTGTTCTGCTGGTGCCGTTACTCTCCTCGTAAACTCCTGAAAGCAAGGAACAGAAGGTACATTTGAGACAGAGCAATGAAGTCACATTCAAACACCTGTCGCTTCAGCACTTCCTGCAATGAGGCAATGATGGGACCACAGACTGATGTTTACAGAATATAACCTTTCCGCTTTAGCTGTCACAACATCAGCAGGACTGCAAGATTCAAGACATTTGAAGATTTATTAGAAAGCTTTACTCGTCTAGAATAACCAGTGTTAGCTTCATTTACTGAGCAGAGAAACTCAATTTAAATGCACATCAGTATAGGTCTGCCCTGAGGATGGAGGAAGAGGAAAGACCACAGGTTTATCTCATTAGGAGCACAAATTGCAGTAAATCTAAGAGTAGAAATTCAGGTTTCTGATATACAAGCAGAGAAAAGCTGTTCAGAAACATGTACCATCACCATTGTGCCGAGTTGGTGTAACTTGAAATACACAGACACAAACTATCGCTCAATTCTTTTCCCGGGGACCTTCTGCATTCATTCTGACTCTACATGTTTATTCACGTAGTCCAACAGAGCAGCTTTGCATGAATAACTGTTCAAAACAATCCTTGTTTGTCTTACACTGTCAGAAATAAGCTTGTTTTTCACACTTTCCACTGTTTCACTAAAGCTTGGTGAGCAGTTAGTGAGTGTTTGCAGACAAGTCAGCATCTTCTAGGCAAATTACAGGCGACCGCTGGCAACCTGCTTTGTGATCAAAGCAACTTCAAGGAGTTTTTTCAGTGCAGCACTGCAAACTTCTTTGCAACTGATTCACTTATCGACATCAAGCAACCTCCAGCTACCACTTGTCAACCAACCAGGGATCACACATTTTCCTCAGTGACATGCGGCTGCTGGGAGGTTGTCAGCTGGTCTCTATGCCTGTGTGAACCTGAAACCTGATTTAATCCTACATTGCAACCTTCTGGATCATTCAAGTCGTAGTATAGTTACATTTCTTGTAAGGAGCATGTCAAGTTACGGCATAAGGTTAAAAGGACTTTCTGGTTACGTCATAAGTTACAATGTAAGATTTCCTGCTAAAGCATAATTCAGGCCTAAATGTAGCAATGTAGCAATTTAAATCAGCTGTGTTGGATCAAAGACAGCTAAAACCCTGGGAGACAGTAAAAATATTACATTTAAAAAACACAAATTTGAAAGGTACCACAAAAAATCTTAAGTATTTCACATATATTAAAGTCTTCACAGCATTTAAGCTTGAGAGTGACAGAAATGTCTTTCTTACAGAAATAACACTTGTTTCTCAAAGATGAATGTGTCAACAGCAGCAAAATGAGTTCCTCCTTCTCTCAAGCAAAATCTGACTGCTGTATAAAATAACACACAGACACACATAGGCCTAAATGCTAAGACTGGTAACCCCACTGCTGAGTCTTATTACAAAGCAAAGAAAAAGGGTAAAAAGAAAAAAAAACATTGCCCACAAAAGAGCAACAGGAAAAGTGCATTGTAGCCTGCTTCTATGATTTTGATAACACCAATCCTATACAATGCTGTATTGATGAAAGTCTGAGGGAAAGACACACAAGGCTCTGAGATAGAGTTCTGCTTTATTCTCTCAAGCAGCTCCAGAACAAAAGAGCCTGAGTACGTGGCAGCGTCGGCGCTACAGGCAATCATATCCAGACACAGCAACCAATCAAAAACAGATCCAAATGGAAACAGGAAACAACGCAGGGAGACCTTCAGATTTACACAGTGAGGAACTGTGTTATTATGAGCCCAAAACAATGGCCTGAGCTGAAATTAAAAGTGTTTTCACTTGAGTATTAATGCGGAGCGCAATATAATTGTAATGACTGGGAAAGCAGAGGAGAGAACTACCCCTGAGAACTAAGGGGGGGAAAACCCACAGTACGCATGAACTTACATTAGTGTTAGGAAGATGGCTCTCCTCAGGTGATCATGAAGTGCAGTGTGGTGAAATTCCAGCTTGTGATTCTGATGTGTGATCAGGAAGCCACGGCTGGTCTGATTTAGGATTACTTCACATTTCTGCGTTTTGTAACACTACAGCAGCAGAATGTTATTATGCGACAACACAAAAGGGACATTCTACACACCCGAGCTGACAGGTTAGACTGGTTTTACAGGGTGAATTAACAGAACTGATCTGTTGATATTTGTATCAGCATGGTTTAGAGGAACACCAGTATGGGTGAGTGAATTAATAAAGGGGAAAAAGAAGGCACAGTTTGTCATGCAGAGGCAAAGTTGTAGCCACAGCTACGTCGTTAAGTATTAACCTGGATTGTTTTGCCCAATCACCAGAAGCCTGGTTTGAGACCCCGTTTGTAAACTTATATAAACTCCTGACAAGAATCCTTCTTGCAGGTGTCAAAATGCCTTGTTCACTGGCACATTTACAGCACTACTGTAGTATGACTGGCAATGGAGGTCTTTATCAGTAGGAAACACTAAAAGCTATGAAAATCCACTTAAAAGTCCAAAATGAAGGCCCTCTGTTACATTATCCAAAGCTGTCCGGTGGGCCGGATTAGAGTCTTTACAAGCCGATTCTGGTCCCCGAGGCTTATGTTTGACAACGCTGATATAGACATCACTGTCTCAAGTTATGCAAAACATCCCTTTCTGCAACGTTAGAGGGCAGCTGAGGGTAATGAAGCCTGTGACATACCTGTGGTAATAATCACTCATCTTTAAAAAAACAACAACAACAACAAGTTCAAGGTTTATCGTACCCGCCCTCGTGCCATTTATTAGCCATACTGCACACTGTGTGCAGGAACAGGCCGCAGGCCTCCATGACCCTGATAGTGATGGTCTGCTAATGTGAAAACAAAACATAAATAATGTTCTTGGTCATATTGTGCTCAACGCCCTGCTTCCAAGTCCATCTCGGAGTCCTTCACACGATGTGGAAATGCAACATCTGTGTTAAATTGTTTTCCTTTCCTGGCACTGTGATTGGGTGAAAAAAAAAAATCTCAGAATAAAGAAAACAACTTTGTTGACAGTTCACATGAAGTGTGTTATGCTTTGTTCTGCTTGTGTTCAGCCTTGGACACAAACTGTGGTGCAAACCAGGGCCTCGCCCTAATCCTCAGATCTCTCCCAGGCTGAAATGTTAACAATTTGTTTCTGTGTGAAGACATTTTGGTTTTGTTCCTTTCTCCATGTGCACTGACAGCACCAACAGTTTTATTCAGATTGTAAAACAAACACTTCTTCCTGCTCAAAGTCCTGAAGAAGAAAAAGCAGCAAAAGCCCCATTAAACACACTCTTACTGCATTTACACCTTATTTCTATTTGCTTTGCAATACGCCTGTGTTGTATTACATTTAGCTTTTTAGATAAGTTATTCAACATACAATAGCTATCATATTTAATTATTTACTGCATTTACTGTATTTTATTTAGATTTCAACAATTTTATATATATTTTTTTATCTTTACTTAATATTTTATTTATATTTTTATTTATTTTTCCTTGAGATCCATATCCATTTTATTTAGATTTGACAGTCATGCTGTTTTATATTCAAATTTTCATCCATCTAAAATGCATTTTTATTATTTAACATTTTATTTACATTTTTATAGATTTTCATATCAATTTCTGTAATGATAAAGTGTTTTATTGCATTTTATTTACATTTTAGTTACCTTATTTTTTGTATTTAATCGAGTGCCTTTGTGCTGTGTAGTTTTTATTTTATTGACATTTTTGTCATTTTGTAGTTTGTGTTATTTTATTGCACTACACATTTACTCTGCTTCGTTTAAGCCATTATTGTACATGTTGTACTTTTGTACGTTTTGGATGCTGTAAAACAGAAACGTCCTAATTTATCCAATCCTATCTTGATCCTGATTACCAAAAACTGACGAAACACGCGATATTCAAACAGACCAAAAGAAGGCATGAAAGTGACAGAGACACCCAATAATACAAACACACTTATTCAGACTGAGTGTAAAAGACCTTAAACAGTCACACACCGAGACATGACCATTGTTTGGACTGCGTCTTGTATCAATTACAGTGACATACACACCAGCACGCCAACCACATGACTCACTGCATGATGGGTCGTAAATGGTCTTAATAATTAAACTCTGGTGCCATAAAGTTCAAGATGTCAGCAGAAAAACAAAGCAAAGCAAAGTCGAGGTTTTAAGATTTAGTGCAAATTTAAACAGTTGGTGTATAAAAGAAGACCGTAGATAAAACACTGAACATGACTGCCGAGTAGTTGCAGTGATTGTGCTGAAACTATTTAACTCTCGGCTCTGTTAAAGCACACTTCTTGTTTATGACAGCGTGAGAGCAGAGTACACTGGCAGTGAAAAGAAAAAGAAAATCTGAGCTGAAAGGAAAACACTCTCAGTGACACAAACTCACCATTCTCAATCAAATCCTCCTCATCCAGCTTCTTAGTCCAGAACTCCCAGTGCATCTCTCCTCAGCCCCCCCTCAAACTCCCAAAGCTTAAAATCCACAATCGGTGCTACGACTCAGACTGAAAACTGCCCACAGTCCCTCCTTTGGACTCCAACAGAGCGCCCCGAAGGCTGTTGAAGGAAGTGAATGACTGGCTAATCTGCCTGGGAAGTCTTTAATGACTTGCTGAGCTGTTTTTAAAGGTTTGTGAGCTGTAGCTGCTTGACGAAGGCAGATTACTGCGTAAAAATGAGATCACGTGTGTTTACAAGATCTTTCACCTCCTGAATGCTGCGGGACCCTGATAGCTGACAGGAAGAAAGGTTGTGTGGTACACAGTGCTGTGAAACAGGGTCAGGCTGTGAGTTACATTTACTCTCCATTCATTCTGTGAACGCAGTCCTCTTGAATATCAATTGGCGAACAGCTCGTGCTCTGATAAGCACCGCTGACCTACAGGCAAAACAAAAGCCGTGAAAGAAATTTGAAATTTAAAAAGCTCTTTTCTACCTCAGACGGAGTGCTTTTAAAAAGGGGGGATAAAAGTCGACTAAACGAACGAATGAATTACTACCAGTTAACACTTTTATAGCCTTAACCGTGGACTTTAACTGCACTTTAACCCTATTAAGAGACGCTGAACTAAAAGCGAGTGATGCCAACAATGCTGTGAACTCAGGAGAATTCAGTTATCTCACTGCTACACACAGCCATCACATTTCTATGAGATACACAGTATTTACAGTAGATATGGTTCAACCACACTGAAAATTCAGGCTTTCTAAAGGTCTTTCCGATTTTTTCTTTGGACATTTGTTTGCTTTTTTTACTCATTTGCAGTCCAGTCCAGACCATTGTTGTGTCTACACATAACACACTAGGGTTGGGCGATATGTAAAAATTTTCCAGCTGGCCATCATCAGTCCGACAGTCGAGACAGACTTTTTGATGGGCGGAACAATGTAATCATGCACGGACTGATTTGCGGGTTTACCACACAGAAGAAGTTCAAACACGGCCGAACAAATCCCCCCCCCAAAAAACCCCTGTCAGCGTTAATGGGGCTTAAACGCGGTCATCACGATTAAAATTTTTAAAGCGCTCAACCCATCTGGAACTTTGGATAAACTGCCCGAAATGCATTGACAAAGATGTTTCAGGGATTTTGACTCAGTCTACGCTCCAGATGCGTTAATTGGTAATCGCATTGTCGTGATGATGTCGCGTTAACGCTGACAGCACTAAAAACATGTAAAGTTGCCAAGTTGGGATTTCTTTGGCTTTAAACCAGATGAAAGAGGTAAACCTAAGGATGTAATCAAAGCGGTGTGCCGCTTGTGCAGATGTATAGTGCGAGAAAAGTACTCAAACACGACTAACTTACATGGGCATATACGCGTCCACCATCTGGCTGAGTATGCTAGGCCAGCGGTCCCCAACCCCCGGGCCTCGGACCGGTACGTGAGTCGTTTGGTACCGGGCCGCGAGAGTTGAGGGTCAGGTGTGAAATGTATGGTTTTCAGGGTTTTTATCGGTTTTCAGCGTCCGTGACACCTTAAAGGCCGGTCCGTGAAAATATTGTCGTGCATAAACCGGTCCGTGGCGCATAAAAGGTTGGGGACCGCTGTGCTAGGCTATCACCAGCTTCTGCAGCTCCATCAACAAGCATTTGGGCGCACTCTGACGAGGGTGCATTTACTCGCAGATGAAAGAGGGTGCTATTAAAAAAGCATTTTTTTTCCCCCTGTTGACAGCTTCTATTAGCTCTATCATTATTAGCAAACTTACTCATGGGCAAATAAATAAATAAATTGCCCTTTTAAAAACTATCGATGATATCGTTGATAGTCGATATATTCCTCCAATCGCCCAACCCTATAACAGACTAGGCAAAAATTATATATTTTAAATCACATCTTTAGCTGACTCTATGAAAAAGTAGCTTGACAGGCAAAAAAAAAGCTATTAGCTGAAAACAATATTTGAGCCAAAACTTAAATTTGGACTTCATCACACCTGTTGCCACTGTTGAATGTCCAGATGTATGTATGTACAGACAAAGTCGAGCTAGACCTTTTTTTGTTTAGATAGGTAAACAGGCTGTTACAGTAGTCAAGTCTTGTAGAGACAAAAGCATGTATTATCATCTCGAGTTCACTTGTTGACCCGATGGATCTATGTTTTGAAATGTTCCTCAAGTGAAAAACGCTCCAATGTCCCTCCAAAGAAAAAGCTTCAGCAAAACGAACACCCAGGTTTCTAACTGGTGCATCCCTGGTGAAAATGGATATATGGTTCACAACCAAATGGAAATGGATATCTCTAAAAAGGTATGCTGACCACTCAGCCACTCTAAAAAAAAAAAACAAAAGAACAAATGCACACGTTACAAAGACAACCTTCAAAGCACTGAGCCAAACATGTTCCATCGAAGAGCAAAGAAACACACTAGCATCCCGGCTACACATCCATACCAAAAGCCAAAGAAAACATCCAATGCTTCCCAGAAACTGGGTTAACAACACGAAGACTCCACCAGAGCAACACTGCTGGTTTCCAGCAAGGGACGTCATGCTGAGTTCAGCACTCGCTGTGTGTTCGAGTGTGCGTCCTGAGGGAACCAACCAGACTGATCATCACAGCGCGCGCGCGCACACACACACACACACACACACACACACACACACACACACAGAGAGAGAAAGAAAAAGGGCTCCGGTAAGGCTCTGAACCTTGAACTCTTCAGGTCTTGTCTCTATGGGAAATGGCGTCTCATGTGACCCCTGTGACGTTTTGATGACTGACAAACTCTGCAACACACTAACATAGTGGGGCTGTCATTACTTTACGAAGCTAGAGATCTAAAAGTCATATTTACCAGGTCTGGGGAAAAATAAATCAATTAGGAATATGTGTCTGTGGCTGATTTGATTTTTTTCCTTATATGTAGAAGATCATATTTTGAAAGAACCTTTAAATATGAGGATGTGATGCAATAGTCCTGCTGGAAAATTACTGACAGGCAGCTTTGCAGAAAAGTGGCCCAGACCCAGACATTACAGAAAAGGAGGAACTAACATCAACAAGTCAGCAAAACGTAACTGAAAACTTTGAAGTGGTAAATCTAGGCAGTTACTAATTGACACGATTCTAGGTTGTTGTTGTTTTTTTAAAAACAGAAGACATTTTAATTCAGATTTTATTAAAGGCAATGTTCTTTATTATATGCTTCAAACTGTATGGGGGTGGACCTGAACGTATATGAATGTGCAAGCGGTTACTGCAGTAAAAGGAAGTAAAAGGAAGAATGAGTAAGCTCAGCAAATCTCTGGCTCTGTTCGTGGTTTGAAGAGGACTTTTTACTATTATAGAGGTAAAGCTGTAACAAAGTGGCAGCTGTTTTAACATTTAAGTATCCCCAGATGACCTTTACTTGACCCACTATAGAAAACCTCATCAGGTTTTGTAACTTTCTTGAATGCATTTCTGCTTCATTATGAAAATAAGCGCTTTCATTTGCATAAGTCTTATTTACACATTTACTTACAAAAGGTAATCCCACTCCACGCTTAGTTCACTTATAAAGTAAATCCAAAAGAAAAAACAGAAATTACTTTGGTGAAACTAACGTGAATTTTAAAAAATTCATCAACATAAATAGATTAATACCTACATACATAAATAAACATTTTAAAAAGAACACTAATAATAAAAACAGAAAAACTTAATTTGGCAGGCAAACTAGTGTGCTAATTCATGCAAAAAGTATTTTAAAGTACTTGTTGTATTGTATAATGGTATATTAATTTATTTAATAAACCATTTATTCATTTGGTCCATTTTAGTACTTCATAGTTATCACTGTAACATGTGACAGGCAGCCAAGTCCCTGTCAATCATTATAACCTGTTTTCATAGTTATGGTGTGATAAGACAGTTCAGTGCCTGATGCAGCAGGACTGGCAGTCAATTTGAGCTACAATGAAAGCACTTTGGATAACAACAGCAGCACAAGTGATAAAGCAAAGGAACACAAACCCCAATGAACTGAAGAAACACTGTAAAGAAGAAAGGGCTAACACAGAGAAATGGATTACTTTGACATATTGCTGCTAAAGGTACAAACTAACTACACCAGTAGTACTTTTTTTTTCCACAGGACCACAAAGAGTCATTTGAAACACTTTTAAAAACTTTAGCTGTCTCTCTGAGCAAAAATAGTGCTTTTCACTTTTCCATCATATCTTTGGAAATCCTTTCAAACTGTTAGAGTTCAGATGCACATTTATTAACTACATGTCTACATAATAAAAGGAGCTGAAGCAACTAGATGCATCATTTCAAGGCTGTAGTTCTTCAATCGTCTCTCCTTTTGTTCCAGTTTTGCTAATACTACAGGAAGCGTATGGTGTCTGAAAAGGGCTGGGAAAATCATCAGAGACCCCAGTCACCCATCACATGGACTCTTCACCCTCCTGCCCTCTGGGAGGCGCTAGAGGAGCCTCCGGACTAAGACCACCAGGTACCGGAACAGCTTCTTCCCCACAGCTGTCAGACTCCTGAACTCTGCCTCCTGACATCTGACCCACGTTAACACATGGACTGAACATACACACACACACACAATGGACAACTGTACCCTCAAACACACAATAATAACATGGACTGAACCACCACTCACAACCACTAGCACTTTATATAGCCTCTTAACTGCACTACTGTATAGTTCTGTGTAAATAATCATACGATCATTTTAATTCTATAACTGTTTACAACTTGCATAGCTCCCATTTCTGTAGTTCTTTATTTCATACTCTGTATAGTTGGGTTTTTTTCATATTTATATCCTGTTCATAGCCTGTACATACTTATAGTTATAGCACATTCATAACATACTTCATACCGTGTACATATTACATACCGTAATAGACCCATTTCTGTAATATACTCACATATCTACATTATTGCTAATATATATTGTAATATATCTATATCATGGCTAAAAGCACTTCTGGATGGATGTAAACTGCATTTTGTTGCCCTGTACCTGTGCATGTGCAATGACAATAAAGTTGAATTCTATTCTAATACAGCAAAGATAAGGGTCAAGGCGGTGTCAACAGTGGGCAGCTGGCACACCCAAGATATTTTCAGAAACACGTGGGATTATAATTACAGTGGAGAAGGTTATTGTGGATAATCGATATCAATTCACACAATTTTAGAATAAATAAATAAATAAATGAAGAAAAAGGAAAGGAAATGGTAAATAAATGATGGAGGACTAATATCAAAGCCATTATAAGGACATGAAAAACTTTGGTAAAAAAGAAAACAAATTAAATTCCTAGATTTCAACTGTAAGTATATTTAAATGAAAGACAAAATTTCAATATTCTGAAATTATGTGAGATGAAAGGTCCAGCAACACTTAAAACACCAGGGAACAACTTTATCAACAGACCAACGCTGTTGAGCTTGTGTCCTTGATCGTGGTCATTACAAAACACCAAACAGTTTGTGTTTAACTTAAAAAAAAAAAAAAAAGTATACTCCAGAGAAAAAAATGAAACCAACTAATCACCCATTAACACGCAAATAGGCTGACCAAGCATTCAAGCTGATGATGCTTGAATGCTTGAACCAAAGTTCAACTAAGCTCTTGACTGAACCATTACAGATTTAAAAGGGATGTCACCTTATACATCTTAAAGTGGTTCATTCCCAGATGTGCAAAAAACCACAAACTAGTTCAAATTAGACAACAATCACAGGAACTGTAAAAATGAATTTCTTTACATTACCATTTTTTTCTAGACATATAAAAACAAAAATCTAGTGAACCACAGAAACTCATTAACAGATAGATCCTTATTCATACCCGTTAATACACTCTTTAAATGGAATATCCGGAATGCCTCAATAGCTTCCAATGCCTACAAAGAATAAAGGCGAGCTACAATGTTTTTTTTATTACAATGGCTTGTACCAGGGCTGGTTAAATCATTCCTCTTAATAGAACATCCGTGTTTGTTCATTTGTTCTTTCAGAGGACGGGAGGTTTCTCCTTGATATATTTTGTTGCATGGAGGCTCTATCATGTGGACCAAAATGTTATTTTTGCAGGTAATAAGGACTTTTACATCAATAATCTTGCCATTTGTAGAGTCTTTAAATTATTTTTATTTTTTATTGTATTCCAGCGTGAAATAATGTATTCCGATCAGTAGGTTTGGAATAAAGAGAGGTGGACAGATATTTGTCATTTTTTTGGTTACTCTTAAGTCAAGAAAGTTATTTTTTTAGTACTATGATCAAGAGTATAACAAACCTACACAGTGTCCATTTAAAAAAATTCTACAAACTCCAGTAAATTGGTAACGGATCCCTTTCAAAGTAAAAATTCATCATATTAGACGGTGATTTTGTAGACCTAGTGTGAAGAAAATGTTCCAGTGACTCTAGGCCTGGTTCATGATCAGTGTTTGTATACAAAGATTCAATATCTAAGGTACACATAATTATGAGGGTTAATAGGTGGAAGTTCTTTGAAGCAGAAAATAGGACCTAGTTCAAGTTGTTAATATGAAACTCTACAAAACCTGATATTCTCTCAGTTGCATTTCCAATTCCAGACACAGTAGGTCTGCCAGGTGGATGTTCAAGACAGATTTTTTTGTAATATATACAAAAAAGCTCTTAAAGGATGTTCATCAAGTAAAAAAAGTTTTCTCCTTCAGAGAAATGTGACCATAGAAGAAACACAAACTGTTTGGTGTTTTGCAATGACCTCGGTGAAGGCCACAAGCTGAAACATGTCGGCGTCTTAATGAAGTTGTTCCCTGGTGTTTCTGGAGTTTCCATCTCACCAGTTTATTTTATCTTTCTCCACTCAACTTGGAAGTAGGTGAAGTTGTGCCAGACATCTCTAAAATGTATTAATTTATATTCTCACAGAATTTTTTTTCTCTTATACATTTACATTTTTTTTTCCTATGTGTGCCTGCACGGTCTAAGCAAATCATGTAATTTGACAAATTCACTTGTTACTGTACTCAGGAGACATGGAGGAAAGCAAAGAGCTGGGAGAAGCAGCAACATGTTCACTTCCATTGGGGGATTAAAGGATTTCAAGGGGAAAGTGTTGTTTCTTTTGATGAACACAGTCTACACTGCCACGAGGACTAAGAAGAGCCATATACCGCAGGGGTGGAGAACTCCAGGCCTCAAGGGCCGTGTCCTGCGTGTTTTAGATATCACCCTGAGTCAAATGATTACAGGCCTCTACAGAACTTCAAGACATGTTGAGGAGGTTGTGATTTAAATCCGCTGTTTTGGATCAAGGACACATCTAAAACCTGCAGGAAACCGGCCCTTAAGGCCTGGAGTTCCCTACCTATACAGGACATAAAGGACAACCTTCACTGCACAGAAGTGTTTGACAGAAGGTTCAGAACACTTTGATGTCAGTATTTGGACTAGCAGTGCCTCCCCAACCCAAACTTTCCTCTTCAAACACCGCAGGCTAATGAGTCCATGGGAAACAGGTTACACAAGGATATAAACGAGCCTGCTTGGTAACAGGTTCAAGTGCTCGCTAACGACCGGTTAGGAATGACACAAACACTTTCTACTGCCAAGCTTCACCACGGAAAGTAACAAAAAGAAGGAAGTTTGAGCTGAAACATTAAAATGGCAGGAAACATAAAGAAAGACGAGTTGTCATTTATCAGGGTCTGAGAGTGGGACAGTTTAAGTTCAGAGTTGGATCACTCACTCTTAAGGGTAACCCAGTTGTTACCTAACTCATGGTGGATGCCACTGTGTACGAGACACATGGCTTATACACAATTTTCCTTGACCGATAATAACGCTGGTCAAAGCATACATTGTTATTTTATTAGGTTCACACTTACCACAGTAACTCAGTTTAAATTAGCTTTCTTTACGCGAGTTTTCCACTTGGATGATATTAACCCAAGAGTTTTAGCTGATGTTTCCTGAGTTCCCTGGAGCCAGGCACATAATTATATAATTAGTCTGAAACCTGCATGAAACTCAACTTCTGGTTCTCCTTTATTCTACTCTCTCTTTTATGAGCAATGATCTTCTTTCATAAACCATTGTGTAATAAAAAAAAAAAAAAAAGCTAAAAACAAAAAAGAAAAATATTTCTCTGGCTTCAAAGAGCTGACAGTGAAACACACAGCTCAACAGCAGGAGCAGCAGGCAGTATATCCACTGAGAGCAAATCTTTATCTCATCTGCAGACCTGTTGTTGGCACCGTTTTATTGTTCTGCTTAAACTGGTGATGTCACTGTGACATCAGTAGTAACCAGGAAGATTAATAACGCACACTGCTGACACTGCCTTCGCCTTTATTTGCCCTGGCAACAGGTACACTCGGCCAATTTGTCTGAAATTTTATTTTAGGGTATGTCAAGTTGACAACAGAACGATCTGAGCTATATCCGACTCTGCTGTACGGAAGCGAGCTGGAAAAATGTTTGCTGCTTAACCTGCAGGTAGAGTCAGTGATGAGGAAAAGGAAGTGCTAAGGATAAACACGCTCAGGCTCTCAGGGTGGCAGCATGAAAACTACTAAGAGAGTGTCTGTGGGTAAGATACAATGCTCTTCTCTTTAGATGAAGAAAGGAAGGCTCCTTACAGGTCAGTAAGTTCTGGAAGAACACAAATCCCTTGAGGAAGATTCAAACTTCTCAATAGGACAAATTAACCGTAATACACTAGCAGGAGTTTCACAGGATTGTCAATTAATAACAGCAACTATGTTATAACATTGCAAGTGGCAAAAAAACAAACAAACAAAAAAACAAAAAGCAATAAAAAAAACAAACTAACAAAGCTGTGTAATAAATGACTCCATTCACTCAATTCCTCTGTTGGATCTCAGCTCTAATTGGCCAAATAAGCATGCAGGGAGTGGGGTGATAAGGTCTGATGGTGACAAAGCAAGAATTTAAAAAAGAAAAATGTGTCCACTGCATGCTGAAAGCATGACATCATTAGTAACCAGGCAGTCTTGTTTCTGATTAAAGGAATTTGCAAACATCCTCTTTAGTCCATTTAATTTGTGCATTTTGCACTGAGGTCTTATACTCTCTTTAAAAATGTCCTTCCATGCATGTCTACTTTTGCTTATGTTTAGTTGTTTGATTTAATATTTTGTATGTGATTTTTTTCTTAGGACAAAGTGTAATGGGACTGTTATTGTTTAACTTCATGTGACCATTATTTCAGTTAGACTTTGATTTGTGTGAATATTTGAGGTGTGTTTTTAAAAACTATTGTACAACTGAGAACGGCATAAAGTTTTAGCTATTAACAGGCCACCATGTCGGAGGCTTCAGTATCATAGGTCAGCGTTCGTGTTCATTTACTTTTTTGTTCAAACATAAAATAAAATAAAATTTACTGAAATAAAAAGAATAAATAGTGAGGTCAAAGAGGTCCCGTCTCCAAATTAAATCCTCCTCCCTTCACCTGCAACCAGTCATGGCTGATGGCTGCCCCTCTCCGAGCCTGGTTGTGCTGGAGTTTTCTTCCTCTTAAAAGGGAGCTTTTCCTCCCCACTGTTGGAAGGGCTTGCTCATAGAGGGGTGTTTATGTGGTTAGGGCTTTCTCTGTATTATTCTGTGGTCTTTACCTTACTTGCTGTTGTGATTCCATGTAGGGCTGTTCGATGTAACGATATATATCGGATGACGATACAAAAACGTTTCATTTTACGCTATCGTTTGTTTTGTGTTGTTGCAAAATAAACTGTTTACGGCAATATTTTTTCATTGTTTTGATGGTCACTGTAGTGGCTATATTAATTTCTTAAAGTTCTCTCTTTTTCTTATGTTTAATATAACCACACTACTGACGGACAGGCGATTGTTTTTGTGTGTTGTCATTAGCAACAACGACGGTAAAACCATCGTGTGGCTCCACATAAACCTTTCACAATAAATCTCAAGATCCTGTTGAGACTTTTCAAAATAAACTGAATCTGTATGCAGTGCTTACAGATGAGAAGAAACAAAGAGTCATTAGGTGCTAAAAAATAAACCTTAGACTCGAACGTTAGAACAGGCTTTTCCCCACTGTGTAATAAATACTCACAAAGAAAATGCCGGCCGTTACAACTTGTGTCTAAAAATGTATAGCTTCATGCATCGGTTAAAACACTCGACTCCAGGTACACGATGCGCAGCTGGAAACACTTCACACGAGGCGAGCTGCCCGAGAGTCACAGAATTTACAGAAAATGTTAAATGTTTATGATTTATATCGCATTTCGACGATAGACGTCTTATATCAGGATATAAGATCTTGGTCATATCGCACAGCCATGCTATACAATTGAATTGAACTGAGTGGAAGCACAGCTCTTTTATTCTGACCTGCTTCACCCTCCAACTCATCCTCTTAAATTGGCAGCAATTCTTAAAAATCTGAATCAGAAACCACACACACACACACACACACACAATAAATCTGTACGTTTCCAGGTAACTGTTTATTCAGGTGACTCACAAAGCATGTGCCATGCGCAGACACACACACACACAAACTACTGATACCTTATCAGTGTTTGAGAGCACTAACAGACACTAATCACAGAGTACGCAAACACTTCCAGACAGCAGTTTAGCCACATTAGCATCTGCAGTGCAACTTTTTTCGGGGGTAGAAAATAAAATCAGTTGCCAGGCTCTCTAAACTATCAAGTTGCAAAAGGAAGTGTCATTTAATCCTACTACATTCAAACAGCCAGGCTGCTACTGAGTGACAGCCCAATTCCTCACGTACTAGAGTATGTAGAGTCCTGTGTAGACACAGGAAATGTAATGATATCATTGTGCAATCAAAAAGCAAATGACTGTTTATAATATACAAGCAAATGACGGTTTCAGAATTTGAAATGGGCCTGAAACTACAAGTAATTACACACCTATGCACAAACTGTCTACATACAGTAAAAGTCAGTCTTACATTATGTGACAGAAGTCTGCATATTTTCCTGTTAGTTCTGACCATGACGGTTATGATTAATACAACTCAGTGAAATAATTTGATTACAAAACTCGTGACCTTCTTCTAATTCTGACTAAGACCTCTTTCTTGGCAAACATTCTCCTTCTTGTTATTAGCTGTATAAGAAAAGACTGTCAAAAAGATGTAAACTATGTGTGATCTGTGATAGACATTTGCTAGCTTCAGGTCTATTCCTTTTATCTCCAGCAGGGGACAAAAATACATCAGTTTTTAACCTTGTCCATCACACTTTGATTGTTGTTTTACTTTTAAACTAGCCGTGTAGTCTAATATTAATTAGTAAAACAAGTCACTGGGAGCATGTATAGCACGTAGCGTTTTCAGACAAGCTTACAGCTAAGGTGACTCAATCCCAGAGTCACCTTAGCTGTGAAACAGCAGCAACCGGTTTACACTGCTGTGTTTAACTGCATGCCCCACACTTCATAATTATTATATACATGTTACGTTGATAGTAAAGGTGGAAATCACCGAGATACCCCACAATACACAATCTTTCACTCACGATGCGATATTACTGCAGTTTTTAACATTTTGCCACACACTTCCTGCCTTTGTGTCACTTCAGTTATGTTTTTGCTGCAAAATGAGATGGTTGACTAACCCTGTCATTAAAGTGAGACGGAATCAGTCTGCTATCAGTCTGTGATTGTATGGGTTCAAGCTGGCAATTACATGCAGTCTGTTTCTGATAGTGCAACAATCAACTGTGACAAATCCTCCAAAATCACATATCTGTTGCCGTCTACACAGACAGAAATGCCCTCAGCAACCTCTCCTGTTCTTTAGGAATATAACCAGAACAAAGCGAGGTGAGTGTAGTCTCCCCGAGTTGCGCTCATTGACAAAGACTCTGTGGCGTTTAGAGGTTATACAGCAATTCTTCGCAAACCTCCAACAATCTCTCTGAGTGACTGCAGTCAGTCCAAGTCAGACTGCAACTGCTTGCAGAAAACGTTGCCTCCAATCAGGCAAAATGAGCCCTCTTGTCCCATAATAATTCCAGAGTACTTGAATGTATTTAATAAAATATCAATCTAAAATCACCATGCACACCCGCCCCCCCATTTGTCAGAAGAAAGAAGTCGTGCAGGAAACAGGCTGAAAGTGATTCTTGAATTTAAACTCTTTTTTTGTATTTATTTACTTTGAGGGGGACTTTTAATGCCAGAGTTAGCTGAAGCAAGTTACATGACTTGTGCTTTGAAGCTGCCTCACAACTCCCTGATAAGAGTTTAGTTGAAATGGTTTATGAACTTTAAAAAGCTTAGCACTGAAACCAGGCGTTGGAAAGACCAGCAGCAGGAGCCCCACCTGAGCTGAGCGGAGGGACGTCGTCCGTGGTCGAGAAGTCCAGCGTGGCTCCTGCGATGTCCACCATCTCGTCATCATCGTCATCGCTGGGATGATGAAGGCCGTCAAAGCTCCCGGAGCAGTACCCGGGGTTTTCCATCCCTTCAGAGCCTTTTAATGGGGGAAAGTAGGGGGAAACAAAGAAGAGAGGGAGGGTTAACTTCTACTAGCCCCACGGTAGGTATCCGCTTTTCCGCTTTAGTTACCTCTCTCTCTGTCGGCTGCATGTTTACCACGTAAACTCGTCCAAAAGTTAGACATAGTAGCGCACAGGTAAGAGGTCAAAGACCCCCCCTGCTAACTGTTTTACTGTTGAGACACGGGCACCGACAACAGCTGCTCTCTGTCCTCCTCACCCGCTTCATACCAAACAGCGGCTGCAGAGTTAATGACAGCACATCTGTGTTTACGGTGAAGTTTTCGCAACCATTTCCGCTTTTTTTGCACTTCTCTTTCTGCTACATGCCTGCGGCTTCGGGGCTAAAAGCCACAAGAGCAGCGAAAAACACAGCGCGGTCCCAGGAACAGCGGATTAGCCTCTTTCCTCGTGACGAGGACCGAGCTGTCAAACAAGCCGACACGGTGTAACCGTACGGCTAACTTTCATCAGCGCTGCTGCTTTTAACCGAAATGTGCTTTGCGCCTTGCTTCATCAATAATGAAAGAAAAAGCCGAATGAATCCGTACTTTACCTGGGAGGGAAGAAAGCAGTCGTGCGGCTCACTGAAGAAGGAGAAGAAGTCTTGTGACTCGGATTATTTGCCCCACCGTCGTCTTCTTCTGCGGGAGCTGCTTATGTCAACACTATCCTGTGTAAACTTAACTGAGAAAACCCTGCGTCATCCACCGACACCCCAACACTGAGGTTTTGTGACGCAATATGTACATTTAAGAAGGTCTCGGCAAAGTGTCCCCTGCTTGGACACTCACGCTGGTGAAACGTAGCGATAACAACTGTTTGCATTTGTCGTTTTGGCACTTAAAGCGCAAACGGTAAGCCGTCGTCAAGTAAGCGAAAATTAGCTACGTCCACCTTTAAGTCTTTTAATTAAAAAAAACGTCGTATAAATTAATTGGCGCTTTTACAGTCCGACACGTTTTAAGATTATACTCGAATATTAAATGCATACATTTTACATTTTTTATTGTTTTTATATGGCGTTAAAGCTTTTATTTTTACGCGACGTCGAAGCCCATGGTTTTTATTTTGAAACCCAAAGGAGGTAGTTTCCGGTTTAAGAGCGCAGCCGCTTTAAGGCTGGCACCGTCGGTGCCAGGAAGAGCAGTCGAGTGAAGAACTGTCGTTTACCCAAATTTGGTTCGCCAATAAGTTCGACAACTCGGTCATCAAAATAACAATAATAATAACTTATATGCAAAGCGTGAGTTTTATATTAAAAATCATCCGACAGTCAGCAAAATTATCCCCCACACTGAGCATCACATGTTGAAACATAAACAGTTTGTGCTGTATTATATCTGGATATTTCTATAATAAGTTATATTTACTACTAGGACTATTTTCCAGTGTATTTAATGAATTACTGTAACTTATCCGTACTGTTCTTACTGCCTTTGAGCAACTGTGACCAATTAATTTCCTCTGGGATTAATAAAATATTCAGATTCTGGTAAATTGTCTTGGGGGAAAACTTCTAATAGATACAATTACAGAGTTTTTTGTGTTTCTTTTTTATGTTATATAATATCGGGAAGAAACTTACAAATGTACATGGAGAAATGTTGTAGAAAAGTTGTTTTTTAAAACGTGCAAGGAAGGAAAGAGTGTCAAGTGTTAAAAGAGCCACATTGTTTTATCAACTCATTAGATCACTGAGTCAATACACAATCTACTGTAGTGAGGAGGTGTAACAGTAACTGATACACAAAAGCTACCATTTCATCCAAATTAGCTTTTTATCTGAATGGGCCTGAGTGAAAGGCAGTTGGGAAGAAATCACTGGTAGAAACAGCTCAGGAAGAGGCAGCCATCTGTCGCAAATGGTTGGGGGGCAAACACAAAGGGAAGAGAAAAAAAGACGGTTTCCAAACTTTTGTCCCCAAAGCACACGCATCATAAAAATATCAGCAACTTATCAGCTCTGCCACTTCCAGCTCGATCTCCTAGTTTTTTGTTAGTGCCACCATCTCCGAACCATAGCAGGTCTCATTACATATATAAAACAAATTCTTCAGTCTTACTGCAGAAAAAAAAGAACAGAAATGAAATGAAATGAAAAACGATAGAGGCACTTTTGGGTATGACCCCTATTTGCAATATGGCCTCAGCAAGCATATAATTTATTATCAACCTATCAGACACGTTCACGCAGTAAAACATGCACTATTGTTGTCTATGGTTCAGACCATGAGCTTTGTACAATAAATCTCTTGATGCATGCTCAATCATCCAGGTAAGGAAATCCCAAAAAGTGGATTCTGTGTTAGACAAAATATGTCTCAGCTGTTCCAATACTGACATATAAGGAGTATCCCTTAGTGATCCTGTATGTGCCAGGAGTATCAGAACAGTTGAGACGCATTTTTTCTAAACACTGCTTCTCTGTAGCTTTCAAACTCCAAAACATGCTGCGCCAAAAGCTAGTCTACGCAAAGGATCGGGTCCACAAACAGAGTAACATAGTGTACGCTGTTAAGTACCACAAGGATTGTCATGATTTATACATCGGGGAAACCAAACAACCTCTAGCGAAGCTGATGGCACAACACAGAAGAGCCAACTCATCAGGCCAGGACTCTGCAGTCTGTTTACACCTACAGGCCAGTGGACAATCTTTCAAGGATGAGGATGTACACATCCTGGACAGCGCGGAGTCAAGGAGGCCATTTACGTGAAAAGGGAAAGACCATCTCTGAATCGAAGAGGGGGCCTAAGGGTCCATCTTTCGCCATCATACAATGCTGTGATTGCAGCCATTCCCCAACTCTCTGTGAATGGTACTTATAGCCAATGATTAATGGTCATTGATCAGTGATCAATAGTATTTGATCAATTGGCTTTGATCAGTGGTTGTTGATCAATGGTCATGAGAATTTGCATATTAATCAGAAAACTAACCTCACAGCTCATTGTTCGTCAGTGGTGCTGGTTTCAGTCATTGTGCAAAAGTACTGTTTGTAAGGTTGTGGAAACCTGCAGTCAGCTGAGACCGAAGAAGTCACTTGGATGAGTAATGAAACGTTTCTCGTACTGAAAACGCTACGTCCACGTGAACAGAATCAACTTTTGGGATTTGTACAGAAAGTTTCTATTCAGACGAGCTGTTTGGGTTCCAAGTGTCTCTTTAACTCACCTGGTACCAAGTTAATAGCAGTTAATAGTTAAGTAGTTAAATAAATAAAACTCAGGTTCAAAACCTCTGGAATCCTGGTCCAGCTGAAGCCATGAGACAGACAACTTTTGCTCTTGTTTCCCCAAAAAGGTTTATTTCTTTTCTCTCCACACAGGAAAGTGATCAGTTTGACCTCCTCATAAATGCCATCATCCTCACTATCAGTCAGGACCTTAGATGTGTGCTGATAAAGTGCATTAATTATTTTTCCCCCAGTTTGTTTGACTATATTTGAACCCAGAATATAAAACTCACCATTTCTATGTAATGTTTTTAAAATGGACAGAGAGCCCCACCTTGTGGTCTGCTGAAGAAACTACTGGAGCCTTTGTAATGTAGCATTTTTCACCACTTTACAGCACACGTTGCACTAGAGTCTAGGCCAACTGAACTTATGTGAGGTGATCTCAGGGATGCCTTATGTATGCCACTAGAGGTCACCTTTTGAGTTTCTCTGTATGTTATGTTTATGGTAAGTTATTTAAGGTGGACACACACAATTAGCTGCAGGTGTGTTATTGATCGTAAGGAGGCAAACAGTTTGCTGCGCTGCTATGTTAAATCATGGAAATAAAGAATCTAAAGGACAAGATGAGTAAGGCTGGAGTTATTGGACTGTATCAAGTCTAATAAGTTAATTCATACCAGTGACATTGCATCACTCCCACCAACGAACACCTCAGTGGCTTCAAGCCTAGCCTTAGCCTCTACAAAAATAAATGAATACCTCACAAAGGGAACTAGGAAGTGCAAAAGGTAAATGGGAAAAACCCATAGACACATGAATAAACGTAATACAACAAGACTTGATACAATAGGAAGGAAGACTGAGGGAGGAATTACACTCTAAAGCAAACAAATATAAAAAATTAAACAGAAACCAGAACAAAATATTCAAATAAAGAAAAAAAAAGAAAAATCCCAAACTCAGAAATGCTTGTTATAACTGACACAGTAGTACAAAGACCCTGTCTCCAATTTTTTTGAGATGAGTTGTTATGGCCACCACTTCTTATGACAAAATCTCAAAATTGAGCATAGGCATAACTTTGTGCTCAACTTTATTTATCCCTAAGGAAATTATTGCCAGATGGCAAAAATACCACATGGTGACTCTGCTTATTTATTTATATATTCAATCATTTGCATTACTGTATTGACACCAATAAACTATACCTACATGACCTGGTAGAGCTAAACCTTGCTGAGCTAAGTATTTGATGGAGGCTGCAATCTTTGATAATCCATACCTTGGTTCCTCCTGTTGTCTGGCAGCAGCTGAAGAAAGTTTTGAAGCTACAGTGTTCCCTTTTTGAGCAAAGATGTTCATGGCATGGAAATGTACCTGACTTTCTGCATGTCCTGAGAACCTGAAGAGAGCACAGTGAAAACACAGCACCCCTAAAGTGGCACTGTAATGCAACCAAGGAAAAGTTGTGAACCACTTTTGTTTAAAAGACAACACACTTTTAGCTCGCTTCTGCACTACTATAAACTTAGGATCGGGATGTGCAGGCTTTGTGCAGACGATGATGTCTGAAACATCAAATCCTTCTCTGTCTCTGTCATCTGTATTTGACTGGTTCCTGACATGGGGCTCAAGTCCCCGTGGTAAACATGGCAAGAAAACTTGTCACTCTCTCAAATAACTATATCTTAAATGATTGTATTGCACACATTAACAACATTATTGACATTGTTAAATTAAAAAGAAATCTATTAATATATCCTTGCATTCTCACATGTCCATTTGCCTGAGTGTTGCCCTCAACGTATGACCCTCTGTGAGGAAACCACACGAACCAAATACAGATCAGTTCAGTGTTCTGACAGTGTGTGCTTGCGTGCACAATTATTTTGCCGTTTTTTATGTCTGTTACCTGGTCATCCATGCCTCCTGTGCAGCCTTTCTCCGTGCTCTCCCTTTCTTTGGTCATCTGACCCACTGTCACCTCCTCCTTTCTCTTGACCAAGTACTACACCTCCCCTGTCGCTTTCTTCTGTCTCTCCTTTTTAAATTTCTGCACCTCCTCTGTCGCCTGCTCTCTCTCTCCCCATCTCTGCTTCCTTGAGTCCCTCTTTCATCACCTGCCCTGCAAACCTCTTGAACCTGATGTATAAAAGCTCAGCTAAAAACTGTTTTCCCATTAAAGTGTGTGTGTGCATGAAAATACTTTGTTAATCACTTTGTTTGACTTCATAAATTAAGCCAAGAATAAACATCTATAGTGGGGTTTATAAATCGCACACTAGGGAGGAGTAAGGCTTTATAGAATATGGCTTGTGGATTTAATAATACCTTCCTAATTCTTAATATTGTGTGATGACTATAAAGTGTTATAATCTTAAAACATTCAAATGGAAGCAGTTTGAAAGCTCCCAGAGCAGTCTATGCCAGAAATGTGTTGGCAGCAGTTTTCAGTTTTGCACTTTACTCATTTTTACAAAACCCCACGTGAGTGATCATACAAAAGTATTAGTAACAATTAGTAACCATTGTATGCATTCAATAAGAAAGAAAGTTCACGAGACCTGGAAAGCATTGGTAACGAGAGCACTTGGGACGTGCAACTACCCCCAAATGGCAAAGGGCTGTAGTCATGGCTTGTGTTGTACAGCTCTCTCCGGGCACGATCAATACGGTTTCTTGAAATGTTTTTTCCAACGTCAACTTTGACCTTGGGTGGTAACAGTGAAGATCAAGGTCAAGAGCTAGGCGGTGACTACCTAGTTTGGCTGCGTACCTAGTTTTGGCTAAGCATTTGGAAGTTTCAACTAGAGCAATAAAGTTTTTAATGCTTTTCACATTCAGTGTGACGTTCACTTTGACCTTAATCCGATTTAAATCAGCTCGAGATGTTATTGGTATTTACCGTCACACAAAATTTGAAAATGATTAAATGATCAATGATTAACCCTGTCATGCATGCATTATGACAACCTCAATTTGAAGTATTTTTATTCATCTTTAGGCATAAAAAAGGAATAAAAATACTTGTGACTGTGAGGTAAGTCTGCAAGAGCTTATCTCCAAACCATAAAGAGCAGAGTAGTTTGGACTTTGTGACTAAGTGAAGTTTGCGATATTAATACTTTTGTTTGTTGTGCCAGTTTTCATTAAAACTGTTCATGTGTGTCTGCTTTGAGTCCTTTGAAAAACAAAATGAACCCAAATTATAGAACAAAGCAGTGTTAAAAGGTGTCTTCTTTCTCTTAAAGTGTGCATAACGAACACAGACAGAATGCTACTAAACACATAACGTCCTTAGAGGAGAAAAGAAAAACTGATGAGGTCAGTTACAGTCTGTTAAGGAGTTGGGTGGAGAATTTGGTTTAAACATTACACAAGATTTTAGTAAATACATGTATCTCTGTTCTCAACAAAAACCACAAAGAGCAACAAGTCTGACTGGATTGTTTGATGAGACCCTGATAACTTGTAGAAGTGGGCGGAGCTGATCATATTATTTAGATAACGATGGCTCTCCAACAGTTTGCGTGCGCTTTCACTGTGGTGATCATTTCCTTATGCAAACGTAAGAAAAATGTTTTATTTTTTTCAGATATTTTCTCATTGCTCAGGTTATATCAGGGGTGGACGAAGTGTGAGATTAATTAGAGGTACAAATGTGACTATTCTAAATGAAATGTTTCACCTGGATACAAGGAAAGAGTCCATTTAGCATTAAAGGCATTCAGAGTCATGTCTATTATTAAAATGTAATCAAACAAAATCAGCCACTGGACTGTTTCCTTTTCACACTTATTTGATATGAACATTTTGTGCTCTATTCAGTCAGTTTCTCTATTTTATAAAGTGCAGATATTTCATGTTCTATCTTTGTTAGTTTTCTTTGTCATGACAGTTATTTTTTTTCGCAATTCAGCAAGAGTAACTGCATATGTCACATCTGATCATCCCTCAAACCTGTATTACAAAGAAACGGCACCAATGAGTTTACTTTAACCATCTTCTCTGTTTTCTTATTTGTCTGTTATCAGTATTGATATGATAAATTGTGCATGTACTGTGATAACAAACATTAAACTAAAGTATAACAGTATTAATTAGTCAGTGAGAAAAATTGTGAGCTCAGAATTATTTTAGAAGTTGCAGTGTAGTGAGATCATTTTGTGAGATTGTTTGAATAAATAATTTCATCTATTCGCTTTCTCACAAATGCACGTGTTTGTCTCGGTTTTTCTTTTCAGGTTGTCGTTCAGAGCAGCCCGGTAAGCAGCCAAAGACATTTTTACTATTCAGGTTCTGTGTTTTTGACTTATTTCTTTCTCTCGGCTGCACAGTAATTGGAAAATATACACAGTAAGCATGTCCTTATTTGGTTATGATGGGTTATTTGGTTATACAGTATAAGATAAGATAAGATAACCTTTATTAGTCCCACACGTGGGAAATTTGTTTTGTCACAGCAGAAAGTGGACAGTGCAAAGTTATACAGCAAAAATTAGAGAACACTGGGATACAATGAGAATAATATACTGTACACAACTGCACAGAATGGAATAAAATATACAACATGATAAAACATAGAATAAAAATGCTATATACAACTGAGTAAAAATACAACTTTGTCAGAAAACAGTATTGCACTTAGTCTTATTGCACATGTGTGGGTTTGATCAGCTGCAAAAGTCTTTGTTGTGGAGTCTGACAGCAGTGGGGAGGAAAGACCTGCGGAGTCTCTCCGTCCCACACCGTGGGCTCCGCAGCCTGCCACTGAAGGAGCTGCTCAGTGCTGTCAGTCTCCTCCATGGGGTGGGAGATGTTGTCCAACAGGGATGACAGCTTAGTCACCATTCTCCTGTCACTCACCACCTCCACAGGGTCCAGAGGGCATCCTAGAACAGAGCTGGCCCTGCGGATTGTTTTAAGTGATAATTCAGTGTGAATTCATCTTTTTGTTTTATCCTAACAACATGGATAAGCCTTATAGAAAGACTTTGTTTCTAGACAGGCGCCCTGAAATGCAAATTGCGTGTTTTACAAGCAGATTTTCATGGGTTAGTTAAGCTGAACTTGCGGCTTCCCAAAACATACCCCAAGGTTTGTGCCTATGACGCCGTGTATCTCGAGAAATGGGGGAGATGGAGTCTTTGAGGATGGGTGGGAACAGGCATAAAGGCTGATAAGAGCCAACAAACTCTTTCCTTGGGGTTAAGCCTGACACCTGCGACCACGTTCGTTAGTTTGTGTATTTGACCGTCTAAATTTCAAATTGTTTAGACAATATACGCATTGACTTTCGATACCATATTTAAAACATAGACGTGCAATACATTATTTAATTTTGTTTGTCAACCGCTGTGTATTTTGGTTTTCAGTGTGAATTTATACAAACAGGAGATACTTTTGTAAATGCAGGATCATATTTTTTAATGATGCTTTTTAGACACTGATCTGAAAGATAAATGTTTGTGTTAGAAGCAGCTTTGCTGGATTTGTTTTTAACTTGATGAAACATGGTGTGAAACCTTTTTCTTGATTCAGTATTTTTACAGGTTTTAACTGCGCTGACTTTCTGTCTTTCTGGAAAATGTAGGCCAACTTGTGAAATGAGAGCGTGAGGAGACAAGTAGTCAGTGGCAGTCTAGTGAATCACAGCTGCAGGATTAGACTATGGAGGTTAGGGCTTACGCGTTGCAGGTTACAGTGTCATGCAAGGAGGGGGTGTCCAAGGGGTTCCGGGTGAGGAGTGTCCAGAGAGGATCCAGAATATACTTTGAGTGAGGGACTTGGCAGGGAGGCAGGCAGGTGTAGTCCGATGATGGAAAGGAAGCAACCAGATGACAGAACCAGCGTCCAGGCGGAGATGTGAGTAGTTTAGCTCAGGAAGTGCGACTGCCAGGTGGGTCGTGAGTTAGCAGAAGATCTGGCAGAGGTCTGTTGTGAATGCTGGTCTTATATGCTCTGCTGATAAAGCTGATTTTTTATGGATCTTAATGTTTAGAGACAATAGCGAGGCACTGACCTGTGTGTTTCTTTAAACTGTAGATGTTTAATTCTAAGGCTACATATGATTTATGAGTCTGCTTGGCATATGCTGTGTATAAAGGCTCTGGAACTTTGCAAAATGACGTAGAGGCGGCTTTCGCGTGATTAATTGATTACAATTTCAGTTTCTGGGATGTTTTCAGTTTTCCCTCCTGTGTCTATGAACAGTACGGTTGGTGCAAGTTTTTTATTTGTGAAACTGAGCGTGGTTGTGGACAATTCCGACTGCATCGTTTGATTTGAGTTTCGTGTTGGATCCCTCTCTTTAATTGTTAATTCTCTGGGAGCAGTGAAGACCAAAACTAGGACTTACAAGTTTTGCCGTGCCCCAGTGGCCAGTGCGAGGTTGTGCCGCAGATCCCAGCTGAGGGTCCAGCCGGCCGGTGGGAAGACCGGTTGATGTCTGGACGTGCGACTTTGGGTAGCAAAGTTGCTACCCGCACAGAGCGTTTTTGACAGTCGGGCGTTGCTTATGCAAAAGAGAAAAGCAACAATACAGCGTGTTTCTCTGCTCCAAGACATCCGCGGTTCTTTCACACGGTAAGCATGTCTGCGCTTCATAAATGTCTGTCTGCCAGCGTTAATTATTCAAACCGTGTTTAAAACGTGATTCATTTGTTTTCCAAAAACATTTTCTCTAAATTTGCAAAGTTACTGATTTAAAAATATATATTTTCAAGTTTTTAGCTGGATATCAAGCATATAGGTCAAATATATCTCAAATATATGATAGAGTTTTGAGCATAGCAAAAAAAATCACAATGGCATAACCATGTTAAATAAAAGATGCCCAAGTGTGCACCAATGCACTCTAATGCATGCCTTTGAACTGTATGTTTTTAAGTGCATGAAGTGTACCTCTACCTCTGTAGCTGAAACCAGTCTGTATCCATAATTTGTGGATCTACTGATTTGTTTTAATGTGGCACCTTTTTTTCCCCACAAACTGCAGACGGTGAAATCCTCTTTATTTGATAAAGTGCCCGTAAACTATTCTTGCTCATACTTACTTTGTTCCCCGGCTACTTCTTTACTATGTCAGTAAACCATTTGAACAAGAAAGTACGGTGGCTGGGAAGTGCAAAGCGCAACAAATTAAAAAACGGCAACAAATTAAAAATCCACAACAAATTAAAAAACGGCAACAAATTAAAAAACGGCAACAAATAAAAAATTCGCAACAAATTAAAAAACCGCAACAAATTAAAAAACCGCAACAAATTAAAAATCCACAACAAATTAAAAATCCACAACAAATTAAAAAACCGCAACAAATTAAAAATCCTTGACGGAAAGGGATTGTCTGAAATACCGGAAGTGGAGAGTGATGTCACGAGAGGGGGCGTGGCCAGAATTTTTGGTTGAGGCGCCATGTTTCTGGGCCGAACAAAGCGCTAGCGAAAGAGGAGCGAAAGTACACGGATAACACCAGTTATGGTTCGTACTTGCTGTGCGGTCGGTTGTAAAGTTAGATCGCACGACCGGCAAGGGAATAAGGTTGAAAATGGTTTATCTTTTCATTCTTTCCCCACCTGGAAGCAACATGAGGCAGCTCATGTATCGGATGTTACCAAAAGAAGGCGTCTAGTCTGGATAGCAGCTGTGAGACCAGCTGATATCCAGTTCGATTCCATCTCCAAATATCTGTTGGTGTGCTCCAGACATTTTCATTCCGGTAAGTTATAGATATGTTCATATCACTCTTTATCGGTCTTTTAAGTCTGACATCACTAGCCGTGTCTTGGCTCAAACTCCCAAGAGCACCTGCAGGTCCATAAATCACACGATCACTGTGGCATCACTGAGTGTTGAAAAACTATCTAAAGTCTTTCATCTGTAATAAAATGATCAGCGTTCTGCTCTACCATGTGTAACAATTGAGTTTATCATCCAGGCATCCATGAAGACGAAATTAGCAGGAAGTTAGCTCGCTAGATTCCATCTAAATACAATATAGCATGTCCTAACTGAGGGATTTTGGAAACAAAGTCAAACGTACAGCTCTGCTATCACTTCCAACATAAATGAAGACAGAAAACTAAACAGCAGTGACGTTTGTAGGGTACTGAAGTTTGGCTAGCTGGTGTAAAACGATGTGCTACGTGACCATTAGCGGCACAGCTATGTTAGCATAATATAAACACTAACTTTTTCCACTTAATAAAAGTTATCGTGAGGATTCTCGGTGGTCAGAAACAAATGTAATCGCATCGCAGGATGCTGTAAACGGACCAAACTCCAGCCAGGAGAACAACTGAGATAATCCATCCACAAGGATGAATAGGATTAGTCATTCATATACTGCTGCATGGGCTGGGCTGTAGCTACATCCTAAGGTTTTAAAAACTGAGCTTTCAAATGATTAGTGGTGATAGAAGCAGTGGGAAGCCAACAGTGATCACTGACTGTTTTTAGGAGTTTTTTGAGATTAAATAGAAGACAATACAAAACATTAAACATGTTAACAACACAAAATCCATATTAAACGCAGACTACTTTAGGCCTGGAAGCAGGATTTGTCACGCCACCACTTAAAGACCAGATAGCCTATTAGTTTTCTTTTCGATGCACTCTGAGGTCATAGCAAATTAGAAAAAAAAAACATCCTAATGAGTGATTTTGCAGAACTACGTGCTATTTATAGACTTGCTAATTATTTGGCATTATTGCAGCAGACCAGCCAATGAAATGGATGAAACATCATGACTGAGTTCCAGCGCTACACAAGGGACCTGCTTCAAACATACCACCATGCCAATACTTCTTCCATGTGAGGGTGAAGAGGTGACCCTTCTGGATAAGATGGTGAAGGTTTGCTGCCGTTTTGATGAACAGTGTGGTAGTAAAACCAGGGGAAAATGAAACTTGCTCCTGTTAAATATTCTTAAGTCTTGTGCTGTATAAATAGCGGTAATTTTTCAGAAGATAAATTGAAGTAATTGATAGTAAATTAAGTAGTGTTAGTAGTGGGTGATATCGTGTAAATGCTGTCATGATTTTGTGTAAACATTTTGTCTTTTATAAACTATAAATGACATGGATTCTACATTGTAACTGATGTGATATTCTATAATAAAAAAGAGGCAAAAATTAGTTTGTTTCTTTATTGAACTTTTGAACAGTGGTACTCAGTCAGTACATATTCAGTAAATGCAAATTATTTACATGGCAGTGCACTTCAGGCATAAATCTAGACCCTTATATAAAACATTATGGGTCATTCCCACAACCCACAGCTTTACTGTGCTCCAGCAAAGTATCCAATAGCAGTGACAACTCCTCCACAGTAGCAGGTGGGATTTTTCTGTTTTGAGGACGGCTCCTTTTACCTTTCAATACGGATGGTCTGTTTATGTTTTGATCCAGAGCAGTTTTTGGGCAGCTGAAGAGGAGAAGTCTATCTTATGGCCAACCTCTGGCTGTATCTTGGTCATATTACCCAGCAAAACCCAGTATGCAGGTTCATCTGTAACAGCCCTTGTGCCACAGATCCGCATTGTTGCTTCTACTTTAAAAAGAAGAACAGCGACATGGCTGCAGGTCTCCACGACTCCGGCCATACAGGTGCAGTGGGCGGCTTCAACCTTCCCTGTGATGCTCACAATGACCCATGGCTGCAATGCTGGTTCATTCAGTCTTTGAGAGTGCAGTACCTGAAACATACAAGTTAAAAGTTAATTTAAAGACAAAGACTAATGAGCCAAGGCCAACATAAATGTGTTTTATCTACTTTCAAATCCATTTATCATAAATGTAACAAAGTGTTTAGAAAGTTAGCACATACATGTAATTTTCCATTTTTTTATGTATCCATCTATAGAACGCTGCATGTTATATTCCAAATCTGCCTGTTCTCTTTCAGAAACCTGACTTCAGAAAATGAAACTAAAGTATGTAATCACTTTATGGAGAAAGCATAAAGTTTGACTTTAGGTGACAATTATGGACACGTAATATGATAAGGAGATTCTGCAGGTCATTAATCAATGTATTATAGTAAAAAATGTATTTTTGTGACACAGGACACAAACACAGAAGCAAGATATGTAATTAGGATTATTTCTAATAAATATGAATAAATAATTGCAATTTCTTTAACCACTGAGAATAACTAAATCCTTCAGAACAATGTCACATCAATGCACTCTACTCACTATGGCTACGTTCACACTACAGGTCTTAATGCTCAATTCCGATTTTTTTGTCTGCTTGTTCACACTACAAATAAAATGTGACAGCAAACACGCTCCTTTGTGAACCCTCAAAGTGGCCCACATATGCAAAAGCAGATGTCACACACAACACGCTCTGTTTAGACCCAGACCAAACAGTATTGTTTGACTGATGCCCCTTAAGTATAAAGATTTGTTTCAGACTTTGCTTTAAATTATTTTGTTATTTACATATGGCCTAATAATTATCCTTATTGCCATTTTAGAGAGGAGCGGTGCTTCAAAGGATATGGAGATTTCTGTCAGAATCTGCAGATTATACAGTATAAGTAAAATGTTCATGTTGTCTTCCCAACAGTTTCACTAACATCTACACGGGATGGACACGAAGCGCCGTTGTTCCTGACCACCGAGAATCCTCACGATAACTTTTATTAAGTGGAAAAAGTTAGTGTTTATATTATGCTAACATAGCTGTGCCGCTAACGGTCACGTAGCACATCGTTTTACACCAGCTAGCCAAACTTCAGTACCCTACAAACGTCACTGCTGTTTAGTTTTCTGTCTTCATTTATGTTGGAAGTGATAGCAGAGCTGTACGTTTGACTTTGTTTCCAAAATCCCTCAGTTAGGACATGCTATATTGTATTTAGATGGAATCTAGCGAGCTAACTTCCTGCTAATTTCGTCTTCATGGATGCCTGGATGATAAACTCAATTGTTACACATGGTAGAGCAGAACGCTGATCATTTTATTACAGATGAAAGACTTTAGATAGTTTTTCAACACTCAGTGATGCCACAGTGATCGTGTGATTTATGGACCTGCAGGTGCTCTTGGGAGTTTGAGCCAAGACACGGCTAGTGATGTCAGACTTAAAAGACCGATAAAGAGTGATATGAACATATCTATAACTTACCGGAATGAAAATGTCTGGAGCACACCAACAGATATTTGGAGATGGAATCGAACTGGATATCAGCTGGTCTCACAGCTGCTATCCAGACTAGACGCCTTCTTTTGGTAACATCCGATACATGAGCTGCCTCATGTTGCTTCCAGGTGGGGAAAGAATGAAAAGATAAACCATTTTCAACCTTATTCCCTTGCCGGTCGTGCGAGCTAACTTTACAACCGACCGCACAGCAAGTACGAACCATAACTGGTGTTATCCGTGTACTTTCGCTCCTCTTTCGCTAGCGCTTTGTTCGGCCCAGAAACATGGCGCCTCAACCAAAAATTCTGGCCACGCCCCCTCTCGTGACATCACTCTCCACTTCCGGTATTTCAGACAATCCCTTTCCGTCAAGGATTTTTAATTTGTTGCGGTTTTTTAATTTGTTGTGGATTTTTAATTTGTGGATTTTTAATTTGTTGCGGTTTTTTAATTTGTTGTGGATTTTTAATTTGTTGTGGTTTTTTAATTTGTTGTGAATTTTTAATTTGTTGTGAATTTTTAATTTGTTGCGAATTTTTAATTTGTTGCGAATTTTTTATTTGTTGCGGTTTTTTAATTTGTTGTGGATTTTTAATTTGTTGCCGTTTTTTAATTTGTTGCCGTTTTTTAATTTGTTGCGCTTTGCACTTCCCAGCCACCGTAAGAAAGGTATCGTAGATTTAAAGGCAAAAAACTGGAATGACTTTTATGCAACTGTACATATTAATTCCAACAAAGAGTGAAAATCCAAAAGCTGCAGCAATCCTTTGTATTAATGGTGTGTGTGTGTGTGTGTGTGTGTGTGTGTGTGTGTGTGTGCGCGCTCACAGAAGGAAGATCATGGCAGGAGCTTTTTTTAAATGCATTTCCAATCAGCTTCTTTTTTTTTTTTTTTTTTACAAGAAGTGTAGTTCATACATTGGAATAAATGTATTCTTTTCGATACTTTATAAACACGAAACTAAAGATTTTCAGTTCATGCACATTGTGAAACAAGAAACTAAATATTTGTGTCACAATGATTTCTATAAAAGCAGGTTGTTTATGGGGATCATGTGACAAATCTATTGTGGTCACAATTAATGATCAATGGTGATTGAAGAGGAAGCTTGAACCCTAACTCTGGACATTTTCATGACAAGTGACAGCGCAGACATCTGCTAACGAGAGAACATGTTTTTTGTTCACCCCAAATTTGACAGAACCCTCAGACATCCAGAGCTAACTAACTAACAATGTGGAGCAATCTCAGTGTATTTAGCAGCTTTTTTTCCCTAAACACAATCAGGTGACTGAGACAAATGCCTGTAGTCATCAACTTTGGTCAATGTGAACGTTGAAGGAGATTTGTTCCATAGACACCTTACACTAGTGTTTCCTACACTTAATCCAACACTGCTGTGTTCTATTTAAACCCAGATTCCTTTTATAGTTTGCAGTGAAATTTCTTAAACCATTGCTTAACGGGCCAGAAGTACAAGTCACTCTTTACTAACACATTGTAGAAAAGTTTACTGCCAGACAACAAAGCTAACAGTCTCACGCGCTCTTTAGATTTTTACCCTTTTTTCACCAGTATCACAACAGATGACTCCCAAAGTACGGCTCAATAAACAAACAAAGACTCTAAAGTCAGAACAGAAAGAGACAGTTGGAAGATTAATGATTGGGTTTTTATGATGCGTGGTAAACGACACCGTCCTCTTCTTCTTCTCTGTGTTGTTGTTGTTCTTGTGTGTGTGTGTGTGTGTGTGTGTGTGTGTGTGCCTTAGAAGTCATATTATACATTAGCCATACTTACAAAAAACATTTTGAATTTCATTTAGAACTGAGATTCTAAGTTGTAAGCATTAATCTCAGCCAGGAGTATGTTTCCCCACTTTCATAACGCTAAGGTGTCAAATCCGTGACCCCTAACAGATGGTTTGTTACACACAGGCGACAAGGGCGAGCCACCCTTAACTTACAAAGCCTCACACACTATAGATTTTTAAAGTTCTTGTGTACAATGCTACACAGTAAGAGACACCGTGTGCTCTGTGACATTATAGACTTCTACTTCTGCTTCCATTGGTTTGCATTTTAAACTCCCAACCTTTCAGGCTGTTATGAATGGCTCATATTTCTAACATTTTGTGATGTAAAAGCGAACCACACTTTTCTAGTCACCGACAAAATGGAAACTTTTAGTTTGAAGCCCTGCATTTCTCTGTACTTGGTAGGGATGGGTATTGATAGAGAAGATTTGAAAGAACAGTGAGATCTTAAGAGATCCAGCCTACGGCTGTATGTATGTATGTAGCGACTAGCAGGTGAGGTAGGACTTCATTTTGATGGGCACATCATCACCAGTGTTGGTCAAGTTACTTGAAAAAAGTAATTAGTAACTGATTACATCTTCAAAAAAGTAATCCAATTAATTTACTGATTACTTATTTTCAAAAGTAATTAGTTACTTAGTTACTTTTCAAAAATTGATTGGGGAGATTAAAATTAATAATATATTTTTATGTGTTTCAGCCACAACTCTACTAAAACCTCAGCCAATAATAGGTAGGCCAACCTTTGGACCTCCTAGTTGTCTGTATGATAGCCGCAGTACGTGCACCACATTTGCACACTATCAGAAAGTGCCCTGGTGGAGTGAGGAGCTGTAAAGAGAAGCAGTTTATATTCTAAAAATGTTTTAAACTTATAATCTTACAACACAAAATTAGTATTATTAAATTAGTAAAATTAGTATCTGCAGTAAAGATCTTTTCATACATTCTATACATTGTACTATAGGCAAAGTTGCCTCAATTTTTATAATTTTTTATTAATATTTTGCACATTTGTACATTTCATGGACTCTTCTATTTTGGAGTGTATTTTTTTATGTATCTGTATTATATTATAAAATACACATTAAAAGTGAATCTCTGTCCAAAAAATGCAGTCAGTTTACTTTTTATTCACTATGAGCATCATCCATTATTCTCCCGCAGTAATTAAGGTTAGGATATGTATTTTTTTTTTATTCCAATCCATTCTTCTTTTGCAGCATTTAAATAACCTTGATCAGATTTGATGGTTTTGTTACAGACTTTCACAAATGTGGGGATTAAATTGTGTTAAAATGTACAAAACAGTGATTTCATGTTTTGTGAAAAGGACTCAGGCACAGAGAGACTGCAGTAGTACAGAGGGCTGGATTTAAATGCAAGTTCATCGGGAAAGTGAAGAAATGGGCAGAATCAGAAAAAGAGCAGAATCTAGATGCATTTCACTGATACGGACCTGAGTGCAGAATCTGTAAAATGACACCCATTTTTATTTTCACTCACTTTCCAGTGAATAGGACAAAAGACCTTAAACCACATGACCTTAGTAGTAGCAAATGCATAAAAATTTGGCTTTTATGAAAGCGCTGAATACAAATACAATTTTTTTCTGTTCAGGAATGCAAGTAATTAACTGCAATTGGACAAAATAATAACAACAACAACAACAACAATAATAATAATAATAATAATAATAATGATGTACTTTAGTTTGTTTGGTCTTTTTTATAAATGGTCATTTTCAGAATTCATTAATAACAATAATTATATTTTAACATTAAGAACATCATTTTAGTTAAATAGCTTGTGTATCTGGTGGATTAACCATTAAACCAATATAAAAAATAATTTTGGGAGTTACCAAAACATTAAACTGGGGCGGTTTTGCTCCTTAAACATACAACTCACGACACTGTACGTTAATATTGTATTTCCTGGCCTCTGCTCCATTCAGCAATTTAGACAGAGCATCAGTATTAATGACACAGAGATCATTTCCCTTCAGGAGATCTCCCCAGATCCCGCAGAGCTGCTGAATGACTCCCCCTCGTCATCAGTCAACCTCCATTTACCCCGAGCCGTATTTCGTCCAACCACATTTGAAGAATGGCCCCACCCCGAGAGGAAAACGCATTTCAGCACCGGACAAGTTGATATAAAGAGAGCTTTTACCCATGAGGGCATAAATCACAGCAGGAGACCCAAAGCTGGTTTAAAATATCATTATTATTATTTATGGTACTTTTTCCTCAGATGAGTGTTTTTGCAGTTATAAAACAGGCCTTTTCAGTAATGCATGTTACAAAAAGAGACAAAAAATGGTTTGTATTAAATCAAAATGACAGATGGAAACATGAACAGAAGAATTATTCTCTTTCTCAGGTCCAATAAGCAACTTTCTGTCCCTCTCCTTTCAAATCAGTACATTTCCAGTCAATTTATAGAGCAGGAATACATTTAATATGTACAAAACATGGGAGTAACACAGTTTTAAGTTTAACTGGACATCTTAAGAAAATGAAATGATAATGGAATAAAATGTAGGTTTGTTCTTTGTTTCAGTTGATCAATAATTAAATGATCAAACAGATTGGACCAAAGCGTTTCAGAGCCGTTTCATTTCCCTTCAGCATCACTTTCCTTAGAAATCTTTGGAATGGGGTTTGCTCTTCTAGTTTTGAATTTGTATTTATTCAGACAGGCAGGTCTGGACTCCTTTCTGAGGTTTAGGCCAGCGGAAAAAGCTTGGAATTGGATTTTGGCAACAAATCCCAAATTACAAGACAGAAGTTGTTTTAAAGTTTAATGGAGGGTTGTAACAATAAACAATTAACTAGAAGTTCTTCTCTCTTTCAGGAAAGCTGAATTCTCTCCATTTTGTCAACAAAAACCACAAAATTCAGTTTTAAAACGGGCTGTATCTGCTCTCTAGATAAAATGTAGATGAGAAAACTGATACTACATATATCAATCTACTTCCAAGAGCGTGTTAGCTTAGCTTATCTTAGCAGAAAGACTTGAAACAAGGGAACACTGCATTTTGTTTGTTTAATGTGTACAAACTGCACTTTAAAGCTCAATATTTAACACATTGTATCTAGGTTGGTTATTTATGGTTTATTTTGTGTTTTTTGTGGTTAACCTAAAAGTTATAACAAAACCAAAACAAGCTAAAACAATTACGTTAAGTAGCTAGGTCTTTACACTTTTGTTCCAGTATCAATTGTGATACTTACCTTATGTTTTTATAATAATTGGTGTTTAACGTTTACTTTATGACTCAGTGATTAGATTGGTTTTGTTTAATTTGAGCTGAACTTTAAAACAAGGCTAAAATAAACAACTTAAAACAATTAGCCGCTAAATCCTAAATACCAAGATGCTAGCTCCATTAGCATCAAGAGGTAGAGCTTTAAAACACTGCAGTTTTCACACTTTCAATCCTTTGTTTATGGATCAATAAACAAAATACAATGTGTTAATTATTTAATTTTGCTGGCAGAAAGAGTCGGGCTTGTCATCAATGCTAAACTAAGCTAACTGGCTGCTAGATGTAACCTTATATATACTGAAAGGGTTTGACAGGGTTTGAATCTTCTTATCAAAAATAGCCAAAATTTATACAACATTTGGGACTCGAATACAAATTTTAGGGCAAAAATGGTGGACTTAAAAACATTTTTAAAACTTTACAGTTGCTTGAACAAGCTTATTGGACAGAAAGAATGAAAAAGGATACACAAAGTTTAGTTTAACACAAACCAAACACTGGATTCATCCACTGCCAAAATATACAGTAAACTTCAACTCCTTCCGGTCTTCTTTCTCATCTTTTACAACCTATTCCAGTCATTTCAAATATCAAAACCGCTATATACATTATAAACACGCATCTTCTGTACATAACGGTCACTCCGTGGCAGAACAAGTCAGTGAAGTGTCAAACTCCACACAGTAACACATGTTTACAGCCACAGACATTACAGTAAAAAGAATATAAAGTGATATGACAATATGATGCTTAGATAAAACAGTACATGTGTTGCTGAAGGCTGTAGAAATGACATGTTTAGCTGTTAATAATCCTGCAAATGGCATTTCACAATATTGGCTTTAGTGTGGTTAAGTTAAGCACCAAAAAAATCCTTTAATTCTCTGAACCAGGAGATTTAAATACATTAAAAACAACAACAACAAAGTGAGCAGCGTCTTAGTGACACATTCAACAAGCAAAAATGTCTTTGGCAGCGTGGCGCGATACTGGTTAGAGGACAATAAATGTTACAGTACGTGGTTCATAACGTGAAGCAGAGGGTACAACATTTTCTCACGTGTTCGTTCGGTCCACGAGAAGCCGCTCACTATGAATCTTCACCAGCTGTTTCACTCACAGATCGCCCCCCATTTCCAACACTGAGCATGCTCTGTGCTCTCAGATCGCATATCCTGGAGATTAATTGTTGATATGTTTTGGTATATCTTTAGATTTATCCATCCACTGCAGTCTGTAGTTAATGATAATAACAGTTTTTTTTTCCCCCGTCTTTTTTCATTTTGACACCTTGGACTCGTGCCTCTCTCCTGGTCTCTGTTGTTGAGAGACCTCCATTCCTTCTCACCTACTTAGAGCCTTGCAGGGTGCTGATTCAGCTGTTTGTGTTGGACCTGAATTCTCTGCGTACAGGTCTGCTAATCCTTAAAAAAGTAGTTCGAGGTGCTAAATGTGAAGCTACATGAAGACTTCAGAAATCTGTGAGGCAGTCAGTTTTAGACAAGGAGACGATTTCGCTATCTGCAGATGGAGCCAGCCCAGTTATTTCCAAGTTAATCAGCTCCTAGCAATGGTTTCATACTTGGTCTCAAAACAAGTGATGCAGTTTTCCTTCAAAATAAGAGCGGAGGTTCACGATGAAAATTGATCAGGATGGCATCCTTTTCTCAGACAGATGAAATCGTAATCACCAAATCTCCTTTTCTTCATATCCAAGTAAAGTCTACAAAAAAACCCTTCCTTCTTCTCCGCTTTCAAGCTTTGTTGTTCCTAATATTGTCCATATCCCATCGACATGCCCATGCCCATTCCCAGCCCCAGCCCCAGTCCCAGGCTCTCCCTCAGCCCCCTCAGCTGCTCTTCTCCCAGTCGGATCTTGTCCTCCAGCTGCCGCTGCTCCACCAGCAAGGCGGCCTTCATCTTCACAAAGTGGCTGCCGAAGGGAAAAACACAAAAAACCCACAGTGAATATTATTAAGATGTTTGGGGTAGAATGTTGAGCTTTGATACTTTGATTTATGGAGTTAACATGCTTTAGTGTCTGTCACATGCTGCCCTTCAACACAAGAAAATGTATTGAGCTCAGCTTATATTTAGTGAAGCAGTCAGATTCCCATGGTTTGCACGAGCTCAGGTGCATGCTCAGAGACAACCCCACTGAAAACCCAGGTCATAACACACATTATGCACATGACCCAGACTTTTTAGAGATATCTGGCTTCCTGGCTTCCCTTGGCGACCTGGATACGGTCTGGCGTGATACTTTAGACCATCTCCACTGGATTTTCAAAGGTCCAGAGAGAACTCACCAGATGCTGCAGGATCTGTGACACTTTCCAGTCTCTAGATGAACCCATTCCAGAGCTCCTGACTACACTCTTACAAAGAAAAGTGAGCTCTCACCAGAACTCTCCACCGGTGGGTTTGTTTATGTTGCCACACTGGGCATATATCCCACCTGTAGTCTCTGTGCTGCTCTGGAGAGAGGCAGCGGGCCAGCACACGGCTCACAGCCTGCTCTCTGCGGTCTACGTGGTCCTTCAGGTCCTGAGCCTCGGACAGCTGCCTCATGAGCTGACGCTTTTTCTCCAGCAGGGGGAGCTGCAGTGCAGAGAGCGAGGGAGAGGGAGAATAGAGGTATTTTAAAAACAAAGCCCGATGCACTACAAGTCCACTCTGTCTACATCTGCTCTTGTCCTCGTTTCTCTCCACCCTCATCACCCTCACCCTCTCGTGGTGCTCCGTATCAGGGTCCAGTGTGTCCAGCGTGGTCTCCACCCTTAGCAGCCTCCCGGACAGCGACAGCAGCAAGCTCACCACCTTGTCCAGATCGCCGATGAACATGCGGAACTTGTCCACCTCGTTGGGCTTGCACACGGAGACCACCATGCTCTCCACCTGAGAGCAAACAGGAAGAGCAGATTTACTGTAAGTCAGTGACGTGATGGACAGAGCTGATGAAACACAGAGCTGATGCAGTGGATGTGAAACCTTACCCAGCATCAACACGCTTCTTCATTCTGCATCCATAAGATGCTATTAAAAAAATAACTGCCACGAACTTTTCAAATAAACCTGTCTGGTTTTTGTAGCCTCCTATTGGTTAGAAAATCCAACACAATGTGCTAATTTAAGTGAAGAAAAAAACCTAGCAGGCTGAACACTATTAGCTTTAAAGGTCCCCACACTCTTACACTCATATTTGCACTGTTCATTCGTGTTTCTTAAACACTTCCTTAAATGTCTTCTCCTTTAGGGTTTGTCACAGTGGCTCATTTGCCTCCATCAAACCCTATCCTTACCATCCTCCTCTGTCACACCAACCACCTGCACGTCCTCCTTCACTATCCATAAACATTCTCTGTGGCCTTCCTCTTTTCTTAGTATTTAAACTCTACCTCCACTCCCTGCATGCTTACCTATCCACCTGCCTCCGTCTCATTCACACACATGGATTCTGTCTTGCTTCCACTGACTTTTATTCCCCTCCTCTCCAAAGCATACCTCCTCCACTCCAGGATCTCTCCCACCTGTTCACGACTCTCACTACCGATCACAGCGTCGTCTGCAAACATCACAGTCCACAGAGACTCCTGCTTGTCCTCATCAGTCAATAGAAAAAGGGGCTCAGAGCCGATCACTATTATAATCCCAGTCTGTGTGATCGTTGTGTTGGTGTTGTTCCTGGATCATCATAATATGTGTCCAGGATCAACACTGCATCTGACCAATCACACTGTTATGATGTCACAGAAAACAAAAATGCTGATGACGTACACTTAGGAGGAGAGGCTGTCCGGGTCAGGCTCAGGGCGGGGGTTAGGATGCAGTTGTGGTTAAGGATATAGTTTGGTTAACCTTAACCCCTATCACTACAATGTGATTGGTCACTTGCAATGGTGAACCTGGACCAGAATTAGTTTTTTTTTTGTTTTGTTTTTTTATCAGGAACGACACCAACATGAGGATATCAGATCGTGCATATCATCCCACCCCCACCTTGAACCCATCTGTCACTCCTATCGCACACCTCCTCGCTGTCCTCATACATGCACCTCCCTCACATACTTCTCTGCCCCTCCTGACTTCCTCATGCAGGACCACAGCTCCTCTCGCTATCATATACTTCTCCATCAACACAAGAAAGCAAACATCACATCTGTAGTACTCTTGAAGCCAGTGAAGGCAAACTGCCGCTCACTGATGAGCACCTCCCTTCTTAACCAAGCTTCAACAGCTCTTTCATCAGCTTCGTCTCTGTGCAGTTACTGCAGCGCTACACATCACACTTCTTCTTAGCACATTAGATCTCTTGTGTTTAACCACACAAGAGCGTTTAACCACTCTTGTGTGTTTAACCACACAAAACCATCTAAAACAAAGCAATAAACAGCTTTGCTTTAAAAAGAAAAAGGTACTTTTCTTTTAATCTGATTGAACAAGAAAAATACAACATGTTAATAAGTGTGTTGTTCTGTGCTGACATAATGACCAGGTGAATGAGTTCGTCCTTACCTCCTCTCCCAGCTGTGCATTGGCTCTGATGTCCTCCTGCAGTCCTCTCTGAGCCTCCCTCAGCACTCCCAGCTTCTTCCGGAGGCTCTCCATCAGCTGTTTCTACACAACAGAGGAAGAACTTAAAGCCCAATAACCAGGAGCGGTCCTCTCCCTTTATCTCCACCACACCCGTTCTTCAAACAGCAGTCGCATGAATTACCTTGTAGGTCAGCTCGTCATCCTTGTCGCGCTCTCTGTTATCTGTGAAGTCCTTCATCTGCGACAGGATCTGAGCCTTGGCCGTTGATGTGCTGTAATAGGACGAACAGCTGGAGCTAGCTCCTGACCGCCTGTGGAGAAGGCACCGGCAGGGGAGTTTATGTTATTCCCACAGTGATAAAAGACAAAAAGAGGTGCAAAACAGACAAAGCTGTAAAAACACGGAGATTACAGGTGCATGTAAAAGAAGTGCAATTAATTACGTGGGTTTAATGAGGCAAGACATTAATGAGCGGCATCTCGGCACAACTCGGCTCCAAAACTGTGAAACATGAAGCCAAATGAGAGGACAGTGAAGTTTGTTTTGTTTTTTCAACACTGTGTAATGCTTAGGGGAGTTCTTTTTCAACATAATGGGTTGAAATATTAAAAATAAATCCATGACTTAGAATTTCACAATTACTTTAACTACGTTTTTGGGTAACTTGACCCGCTTCCACCTATACGGCTTTGTCTGGACTACAGGTAAGCTAAAATAAAAGTTTTCAGTGTTAAGTCAAAGAACTTGTCAGGGTCCAATCCAGGCCTTTGGAAAGGATCGTACGATGTTGAAATTAAAGATAAGAAGGGTACTGTGTCCGTTCACAGAGATAACAACCTGCTCCTAAACACATTCGTAACAAAAGGTGCTGTCTTTAATTATCAGTGGGAAGTATGTGGAGGCGAGTCACAAACGTCCGGTTTCTGGGAGTTTACATCAAGGAGGATCTGATCCCAGAAAGCACAGCAGAGACTTTACTTCCCGAGTGTCCTCAGGAGGAAGAACGTCCCTCTGAGACTGTTGGTTTCCTACTTCAACTCTATAGATAGCATTTTAACATACTGCTTCCACGTGGGGTTTCCTTGTTGTGTGGTGGCACAGAAAAAGGTCCAGAGGGTTATCAGTGTTATCAAGGGTTAAAATGATTGGAAACTGTGAGGACCTACACAGTTCAGACAGCCTAATATCATAATCAGATCATCACAGATCTCTCCCAGCCCGGTCACCTCCTGTTTAATCTGTGACCATCAGGTGGGGCAGAGCAATTAAAAGGGCAAACAGACTAAAAAAAATGTTTTTATGCTTTCCCCCTTTTTAAATCTGTTTTTAAATCTTATATAGTTTTATATGTTTTTTAGGACTGTTGGTGAGATTGCATTCAAAATTGCTGTACAGTGACAATAAAGACACTTCATTAAAAAAAGTGAAGACAAAAATGAAAAACAAATGTTTCTTTGTTGATTTTTCAGTTTTAAGATTTAAAAAAATGAACCCGTCTGCACTCTATGTGGTGCTAATTACCCACCATGCACCTGTGCCTGCGACTACGAACCATCTGTAAACCTAACAGAGAAGAACCAAGTCTTTTGGAAAGGTTGTGGGAAACAGAATGAGCTTAGTGATGAGAACAGTTAAGTCTTGTACAAATCAAATGGTCTGTGTAACACACACACACACACGCACGCACGCACGCACGCACACACACACACACACACTCTCTTCTCTCATACCTATCCAGGCTGTCTGTGCTGTGCTCTACGGGTTGTGCTTCTCTCCAGCTCTCTGTGCCCGACTCGCCCTCACTGCTCTGGGGGAAGAGCTCCTCCAGGCTCAGCCCCTCTCTGCTGCTGCTCTCCCCACCCTCCAGCTCCTCCTCCAGGGAGCTGCTCTCCACCCTTGTCCTGCCTGACGGAGATGCCTCAGAATCCGGGAGCGTGTCGATGTCCGTCTCCAGGACCGTGACAGGGAGGGCGAAGCACGGGAGCTCGCTTGTGATGGGAATGTCCTCTCCCGGAAGCTCCTCCTCCTGGAAGTCATCGATGTCGGTCTCTAGGGGGACGTCCAGGTCAGCCTCCAGGCTGTGCTCCGGGCTCGGGCTGAGGGTCGTCTCTGATTCGGTTCCCGTTTCAAGGATCTTCTGCTGATCTTCCATCTGGAAGCCTCTGTCCACACGAAGTTGCTCGCAGTCGGTTCGACTGGCATATCTACCGGAAGCCTCGATGACACCTCCGTTTTCTAAAATAGGAGGGGTCGCCGTGTCGCTGTGAACCCTGGGGGCTGAAGCTCTCTCCCACTCGGCTCCAGGTCTCACGCTGGGCTGCTGTTTGTAAGGTTTGACTGTAATTTTGTTGTGGTCTGGGCTGCAGCTGACGTCCGTCACAGATGAACTACAGAGAAACAAGAGAATTAAAATAATCTGACACATCAGTAAACCAAGCACAGGAATTAGGAGTCTATTAAAATCAGTGATGGGAATAACGGCGTTACAGTTGCACGGAAGTAGCTGTCTACGTAAGTAAACTGGGCGCTACAGCTTTAAGCAGCTGCGCGCTCCCGCGTTCAGCTATCACTTTCTGCTCGACAATCACTTTTTGGCACAACACCTGTAGCTCAGGGGACAAACAAGCGCATGAGTGCTGCTGTTTCACTGAGGAAGAATAAAGTAGTCATGGTAAGCCAATCACATGACCACTTTAAGATGACAAAAGCAACAAGGTGACATATACCAGTTTTTAAATTGTGTTGAGAGGCCACGTAAAACCAGAGTCATGATAAACAATAAATACACAGCGTTTTTTCCTCAATAGTTTCGTCACATTTACTGTCCAAGGACAGCGCAGCAAGCACTCTCTGCTTATGAGCAAAAAAAACAACAACAAAAACAGCCCGTTCGTCTTGTTGGACAAATGCACCATGTCGACCAATTAAAAAATGATATGGCAAAGTGACATTTGGTTGTTTAGGAAGAGGGAGAGAGAGAGAGAGAGAGAGAGCAGAAAAAGAGTGGGAGAGCAAGTTTTGAGATGTGAGAGATTTGTGATGTTTAGCGTGTTTGGAGTGTGTAGTTCATGTGTTGTCTTGTGTAGTTAGTGTGTAGTGTTGTGGATAGTTTTGCATTGTGTGTCAGAACAATGAGGCGACTGCTGTCTCCAGGTAGAAACAGGAGTGATACACCTGCTGCTGTCAGACCTGCAGGTATCAGGCTGTGATGTTCTCCTTTATAGTGGACAGAAATATTTGGAGTGGCACAAAAAGTTTGTGGCATCTTATTGAATGCAGAACAGCTGATTGTTCTGTAAATAGTTTGAAATGGTTATTTAAAAAAGTGTTTGTTACAGTAAAAAATGTAAATTTCTACTTGGATTTTATGTTTTTTTGTCTGATTTTAGATCAATGGTGTCAATGCAGTATGTCAACATGAAAACATAACTGTACTTTCACACACGTGAGGTTGTGCTGAAAAGAATGAAACCAAACAAGGCAAAGTAAATAGTTTTTAAAGGTAAAATGTAGAGAGAAAATCAAAAGTAGTCAAAAATGACCAATTATACCCCGGACCCCAGAGGGTTAAAGATGTCTTTAAAGTAACGCAATAGTTACTTTTCGAATCTTGTAACTCAGTTAATTTTTTGAAGAAGTAACTAGTAACTATAATTAATTCCTTTTTCAAAGTAACACTGATTAAAATATTAACAGTGACTGATATTAGCCCATCAAATATTGATCTTTACTGGTTTTCTATGCCTGAGAACAGGAATCGATCATCTTCTTGTTTTGTTATGCAAAAGTTTTTTCTTCTAGTTTTTCTGACTTTTCTAAAACAAATAATTCAACATTTAATAAAAAAACAAAGTTATTTATAAACATCAGCATTTTCTCCAGTCTCACCTGCTCACACTGTTCTCCTTTGCTACTGAAGGAGGATGAGGCGGTGGAGGCGGCAGAGGTGATTCAGCCTCCCTTTCTCTATGGGGCGGAGCCACCGGCCTGAATCCCCTCCTGGAGAACATGGGGCTAGGTGGAGCAACGGTAATGAGGCGTTCCTGAAACTGAGGCTGATTCTGATTGGACGGGGCGATTGTGCGTTCCTGGGTTTGACTGCAGCTGCATCTTGGACACCCGCCCTCCACCACTTCCTGCCTCTCTGGAGGAAGACTGAAGGACCTCTGCCTGGAAGTGTCAGGTGGAGGGACGTAGGTGGACGAGTGGGCTGAATAGTGAGCCCCTGGAGAGTTGAAGGAGGCAGGGATGGAGTGAGGAGCAGCAGAAGCAGATGAGGAGGAGAACAGGGTGTGGTGAGACGCTCGCCGGCGGTGGAACTGCTCCCACTTTGGGGGTGGTGGTCTTGGAGGAGGGGGTGTCTTCTTCCTGTTTTGCCTGGAAACACTTGATGCATCTCCACGTCTCATGTTGCCTTCCTCCACCTCACTCAGGGTCTGGCTGGTTGCCATGGAAATTGAAGGGGACCAGCGCTGGCTGCTGTCGAAGCGGAGGTCGTTTTCGGACATGGCTCGACCTCTGAGATAAAGAGGAGCTGGTGGAGGTGCAAAAGCGTAGCCGTTGTGGTCATCGGTGCTGCTGTCTGTGTGTCTGAGGCCCCATCGAGGCTGCTGGAGGTGCTGCTGGTACTGACCGATGTTCTCTGGAGGTCTGGACTCCCGCCTCCAGCTTGGGTAGTCCCTTTTGTTGTGGAGAAAGTAGAGTGACACGAGAAAGGTTATTTTATAAATAAATAGAGAGTGAGCCAAGCTTATAGATAAAGGAAGAGCTCAGAAACATCGTGACACAAATTCCTTGTAACAGAGCTCAGCTGAGGATGAAAGGCTTAGTCAACACTAGCCTAGCTGTTTCTCACATTCACGCCACGTGAATTTTTGGCCTTTGCCTGTGATTTCTATATTTCTAACTTTGACAAAGCCTGAAATTTACAATTTAAAAACTTCTTCGGTTTCTTTTTGTCTAAATTTGAACAAAAACAGTTCAGTTCAAACGCCAAATGACTGCAAAAAACATTTATTATGACAATGTCCAAAGACTGCATGAACTGAGCATCAGAATGATGAAGAAAGGAGATTTAAGTGACTTTGAGTTTGGGATGATTGTTGCTGCTAGACGGGCTGGTCTGAGTATTTCAGGAACAGCTGATTTGTGTGGGATTTTCCCACACAACCATCTCTGTGGTGTACAGAGAATGGTCTAAAAAGAGAAGATGTCCAGTGAGGAAAACAGTGGGTGGGTGAAGAAGAATGGCCAGATTGCTTCAAGCCGATAGGAAGGTAACAGCAACTCAAGTAACCACTCGTTGCATCCAAGGTACGCAGAACATGGGCTACAGCAGCAGTAGACCACACAGAGTGCCTCTGCTGTCAGCTAAGACCAGGAGACTGGGGCTACAATTCACACGACATTTAGATGGCATGCTGAGGTTTTTCTTTGTATCATTGGTTCAGGTGTCGGTGTAACAGTGTGTGGATACACGCTGGTCCCCTTAGTACCAACTGAGCATCATTTAAACCCCACAGAGTATTGTTGCTGACCGTGTCCATCCCTTAATGACCACAGTGTACCATCTTCTGATGGCTGCTTCTAGCAGGACACCAAATCATGTCTCAAAGCTCACATCATCTCAGCTGGTTTCTTGACCATGACAATGAGTTCACCACACTCAAGTGGCCTCCACAGTCACCAGATCTCAGTCTAACACAGCACCTTTGGGATCTGGTGGAACGGGAGATTCTTCTCATGGATGTGGAGCTGACAAATCTGCAGCAACTGTGTGATGCTGTCATACCAACATGGATCCAAATATCTGAGGAATGTTTCCAGCACCTAGTTCAATCTACACTATGATCAATTAAAGTAGCTGCAAAGGCGAAAGCTGTCCAACACTGTAATAGCAAGGTGTACTTAATAAAGTGTCTAGTGAACGTATATGTATGATTTGACACCAAGATCATGAAAATGGTCAATCTTGTTGACTACACCCTAAGTAATGATGTTTTCCTTTATCAAAGAAGCAAAAATAAAATGAAGTGCTTGCCAGTTATCGACTGCACTTATACAGACTGAAATCGTGAGCCTTGTGCTTGCTTTTATGCATGCTGGCAGGAGGTTCTTACAGTTGCACGTCACAAAACACATGCATCTTTGATCCTCTATTTAAAACTGAAATACAGGAGTTGCTGCTGAGAGAAAACGTGCTTCAAACCTTCAAACTGAACAGAAAAGGTGGTTTAGAGCAGGTTGGGTTGAAAATTTTGTTTTGAATTGGTTCCAAATGCCACGTTTTTCACTAATTCTTCTGATGACATTGTGCTCTATTTGTAAAGTGTGTATACTGTTAAAGTTTTGAAAATGCTTTTGGAAACAGTTTGTTTGCCCCCCAAAATTGAGTCTTCCTGTTAAAATAAACTGCTAAATAAAAACAATCAAAGTTCGAGTAACAAAAGACAAGATGGACATTTCCAGAGGGAGTATTCCTGAAAAAAAGCAAAAACACAGAGACAGTGAAAGCGGTTCAATTACAGTAAATGTTTCCTTTGTGCATACCATGCTCACTGAGCTGTTTCGGTCTCAGGTCAAATCCGAGCAGAGGCCCTTTAACGAGCACTATGCGTCCTAAATGCCCCTCCCGCTAACATACATCCAACCACATATCATTATGGTCACATTTGGAGCACGCGTGATTACTCCACACACTTAGAGCTCATTACAGGCAAATCACAGCCGGGCATGACTGAGTGGGATTTCCGCCCGCCAGTGCACAATGACCCGACCGCACCTAAACGCCTCCGGAGAACCACACAGGGGATGGAGCGAGTGAAAAGAAAGGCCGTGAGCAAATACGTGAAGATAACCAGGTCAGAAAGAAGAAGGGAAAAAAAAAAAAGGTGCGGGAGAAGAAGGAAGCGGCTCACCTCTCGGTCAGGCTGTACTTCCTGTTGAGCTTGCTTGTTTCCTGCTGCCTGGCAGGATAAGTCTGTGGAGAGATTTAATGGCGGTTAATAACACCAAAGGAATGAAGGAAGGCTTCAATTTGGAGCTGAGTGATGTTCAGCACACGTCCCAGCTGAAGGGAAATTGGTGTGTTACTCCACCCTGCAGTGGTGACGGGGTTTAGAGAGGTGGAGGTAACTTGTGCTGAGTGTGAAGTATTTCTAAGTCTAAAACCAAACTTGATGAACTACAATGAGTCAACTTTTTATTGTTATATAGCTTCAAATGCACTTTTGTTTTTAATATATTCTCCATCTCTACCTTATTTAAGTTGTCTTCTAAAAACGCATTTGTCTGACTTTTAATGATTATATTAACATTTGTTGTGTATTTTTGTGTGATTTAATTGTAAATCTCTTCATCTGTACATTTTCCACTCCGAGTTGTTTGTTGTCTTCCTATTTATAACTTTTCTTTCTTCATCATATCACATGTGCTCGAGTGAGGACTGTTTAGTAAGGCTGCGTTTTGTAATGGAAGGGAAGGCAGCGGGACCTTCATAACACTGAAAACACAGGGTTTACCCTGAAGTCAGTTTGCTGTGAATCATCCTTTGATCACTCCCCCTGGCTGTCTTCTTTGTGGACAGCATTTTTGATGGACTGTTCCTGCTCTCTGCTTGGATTGCGTGCCTCGTTGTCGTTCTGTGTTTGAGTTCTGCTCTTTTTTGCTTTTGCTTTGCATTTGGGTCCTTTTCTCCCTGCACGTAACAGTTTCCTGGGATGCAGTTAAAGAGATTGCTAACCTCATCTTCGCTTTATTGCAGGATGTTTCTGTTTGTAGTACATGCAGCTTTTGTAGATTTGTTTGTTCACTTAAGATTTTATTTAGATAGGATGGATCGCTCCTTTCATCTCCTGCACTGTTGTCTATTTTACAGTCAGAGCCACTATTGCATGTCAGTAAAATAAACATATTTTGCTTCCAAGGAGCTGGACTTATTTTTAAATTGGTCTTGAGCAATCACTCTCCAGGCCTTCTTCAGTTGATCCATCAACTGTTCACTGAAGCCTCATCGGAAATGTCTCAGTGGACCTTCTTAAACAAAACAGGGAGAAACTGAAAACTGAAAATCAGTGGAAACAGGTCTGATGGAGTGATGAATCCATTTTTTTACATTTTTGGTTCAAATCACTGACAATATGTATGGAGGAAGTCAGGAGATGGGTCTACGGCCATCTGTAAAACATGGTAGAGGCTCTGTCATGGTTGGGAGCTGCATTTCAGCTGGTGGTGTTGGAGATCTTGTCAAAATTGATGGAATAATGAAGACAGAAAGTCCCATCAGATTTTGATTCACTATGCAATATCATCTGTAAAGTGTCGGACTGGCAACAACTTCATTATTTTTTACCATGATAATGACCCCAAACACACTGTCAGTGTAGTAAAAGCATACCTGGACAGAAAAACCCAGAAGTGACACACTATCAGTCAGGGATTGGCCTCCCCAGAGACCAAAGCTCAATATACTTGAAGCAGTGTAGGATCATCTCAAGGCAGCCAACATCCAAAGAAGAGCTTTGAGTGTCCTTCAAGAAGCCTGAAGAACTATTCCTGAAGACTACGTAAAGAAGTTAGCTGCCTAAGACAGTTCAGGCTGTGAACTCAAGTGTCAGATGGAATAATATGAAGACATATGAAGGGGTGGCTTAAGACTTTTACACAATTTTCCAGAAGCTTCCAAAATTGTTGTGACTACACAAGGGAAACAGTGAGCGAACTCATTGCACTCTCATCACACACACACACACACACACACACACACACACACACACACACACACACACACACACACACACACACACACACAGCTGTGGAGGAATATTTTCTGACTGTCTGTGATGCAAATCAAAACATTCAGATGGTTTTTCTGTTGGCACAGCTGGAAGTGAATTTTACATATTTGGCCGTCACTTGATGTCAGCAGAGCATAAAACCAAAAGATAACAACTAATAACAAGCTCTATTTCACAAGCACTTGGATGGCTCTTTGACTTATTATTAAAAGGGACTTAGCACTATTTATGACACGTTTTGGCCATAACTGTTATACAAGAGAAACATTTTTATACAGGAAGTCTGAAACTGCAGAATAATGCTTAAGCTGTGAAATAAATGTTGTGGAGTAGACCCCATGCCCTCCCTCTGGACACAGAACAACTGATGGCTGCTGTCATTTAACCAGGTTGTTTACATTCGTTATTCTGTAGCTCTGCCACTGTGGTGGATGTAAAAAAGTTTTTGTCCATCTGTCATCGACTCCCACCCAGTCTGCTTCCTGGTGATGCTGTTCGGTTCGTTATCATTCTTTACGTGGCTACCGTGCAGATCTCTCGAAGCTCACGACTCTACTGCTGCCTCAGCCTCGCCCTGTTCCCACCTCGCAGACATCCCTCAGTGGATGCTATGGCTGGTCTTAGTCCAATTTCCTCATCACCTCGTGTATAAAATCATGCCAAAGCTAAACACAGACTGATAGAAGAATATTAAGCTGGAAACTAGAGATGGCACGATACCACTTTTTTATGTCCGATACCGATATCATAAATTTGGATATCTGCCGATACCGATATGAATCCGATATAGTGTTTTTTAATCAACAAAACTGTTTTTTTAAATATCTTGGTGCATTTTGTATAAGTTCATACTCAAGTTTAAAACAACAACTACACTAAAGCTATTCTGTTATACCTGTATGCAAAAAATCAGCAATACTGATCAATCTAATAAACTTAAACCTACACCATCCTCCCTATTCTGGTATTTTAAAGAGTACTTAGTGTAAATATTAAGCAACCTAACTAATAGGGTTCCAACTCCCAGCAACAACAAAATTAAATAAATAAAAAATAGGGAACCACCCCTCACGCTCCACCTCATGATGCTTAATCGACGTAATCAACCTTAATTTGATGCAGTGTGAAAAAAAATGCACAGAAATCAATTATTTTTCAAGAAATATTAAATAGATTCAACATCTTTCTTCAACAAAATTGCAGACTGCACAGATGGTACCTTCCCAAAGGAAAAAGTACTATAGCTTACTAGGGTATATATATTAGACTTAATAGTCACTATATACAGTAATTGACTTCTATTCATTTTACATCAAATTAAAAGTTTGGGTGTCAGATAATTACTTATTAAAAGCTAGAAATTTTAAATGAGAATAAGAAAGAAAAGTATGTCTTTGTGCCCCCTTTTCCCTGTTAATGCCCTATCGGCCCCCCTGGCTAAACTTTGCTAGATCCGCCCCTGCACAGTTACCAGCGTCAGCTACGTAGAAAAAGATCCTCGAGTAGAAAGTAATATTAAATACATTCTAACAACAGCTGATCAAGCTTAAACGTGCTGCTGTTGTTCAGCCGCTGGTTTCCTCTTTCTGGTGCAAAGTGGACCAAAAACAAACAAGAGAGACGGACTCGCGACAGAAAAGCCGATCAGCTGATCATTAAGCAGTTTCATGATTGAAGTAGCAGCCGGAGAGCGAGAGGCAGTCGCTTGTTAAGCTTAACGCAGGAATGCTTTACAAACATTCAGAGATGGACTTACACACTTGCTTTACTTCTCTCGGGGATAACTTTGTCGGAGATGAAATGCCAGGTTGCTAGCGAAGCTCCAAATGCTATCCAGACCACCGACAGGTCCCGCATGCCACAGCCGCTCTATCACGTGATGCATACTGCTCCGACGTGCTAACGTTCTGAGGTGAGTTACGGCGTGTTGCAAGTTTTGTGAGGTGCTTTCGTGATATTTAATGGATCGGATTACATTTTTTATTTTTCTCCGATATCCGATCCAGTAATTTAGGTCAGTATCGGACCGATACCGATACGTAATATCGGATCGGTCCATCTCTACTGGAAACACGGCTGGATTGACAGCTTCATCTAAAAATAATTTCGTAACCAAGTCAAGTCTTCCAACTGATCGTAATCCGCTGCCAGCTCAGTGATTAACATGAATTTGTTTCATTTTGAGTATAAATAACAACTGATGGCCTTTGGGGAAGGATATATTGCTTCAAAGAGTACATTGTGTGTTTTTGTAATGACGTGGGAGGTAAAATTAGAAGGAAAAAAAAGGAATCTGATTTTGTAAAACATCAATTGAATTTAAAGGCGCAGCCGGCCTCCTTTCACTCAGTGACAGACCACAAATAATAAAAGCGGCTGCAAAGATTTTGGTTTCCGTCCTGTATCCAAAACACACAAACATGACCACACAGACACACACACACACACACCTTAATGACAGCATAAACCTCACTTCTCAATACAAAAGGGAACTGTGTGAAATGAGTGAATTTTAAGGCTGACCGTCACACCGACACCTGGATATTAGGGTTTCCCCTTATCACCCATCCAGCACATCTGTTACCACTAAAAAACAATGGACCTTGTCAGCGGCAGAGTTAAACACACGGGGTTATCGCTGTGGCATCTAACCGGCAACCTTTGACTTGAGAAGAATGCCGACACGGAGGAGGCCGAGGTTCACGGCTCCCCGGAGGCCTTGGTGTGGCGTACCCTCACAGAAGTGTCCTGAACCAAACATATGCTGAACTCAAAATACATTTAGTCCAAAACAAATGTCAGTGTGGATTGCTTGGTGTCGAATGATGAGGGCACGAATGTGCAGGAGTTCACAGAAGAAGCAAAAGTTCAGACGAGGGTCTGTGCCCCCTTAAGTCGGATCAATTTGTGGTAAAGATGTAACCCTATGCCGCTATTATCGCTGACACAAGTGTCCCGCCGCTGCTCGTTCTCTCGCTCTCTAAGTTCTGCTGCAACAATCCGCTGAATGAGAATTTCAGACTGTGACCGCATGCAGGATAAGAGGCTCGGCTTCAAACCCACTGTTCAACCGCGGAGCACTTGGACCGAGCGGCCGCTTAGCTCCAACATCCAAGCGAGGCCACTCGATCCCTTTGTGGTGCTGGTTGAAAGGAGCGAGATAGTTTTCGGTCTCCGGTGGTCATCTCAGCTTGGTCCAGCAGAAAAGTTTACTTTTCACTCTCTAAAGAGGTACTAAGTTTCAATGCTGCTGGAACACTGGCTGTGATTCAACTTAGGCAGGCTGCCTCTCAGGATCATCGCCTCAATATGATAACGCAACGTTAACACAGAAATGAGTTCATTGGTAATTATGGCGAACAATGGTTTAGCTTGAGCGCCACTTGTGAATGCATAAAAAGGTGTTTTACACAAAAAAGAAAAATAAATTGGCATTCAACCCAACAAAAAAATCATAAAGTCTGACTGACTGAGATAAGTATTTTTAACCATTATTTTAAAGCGAGGTTTAACTTACTCAAGCATAAAATAACAGTTTTGCTTAGTTCAAACGTTAACTAAGGTGCTTTTTTAAGGCCTTAAAAAGCCCTACAAACAAAATCAGCGCTGTAGACTAACCTTTTGCCACGGTTAGGTGCACATGTCATGTGACGGGCAGGAATCTCAAGGTCAAGGTCAGAGGTCAAGTTTTCTGAAAATCATGTGAATGTGGTAATCCCATAAGGAAATTACCCTAGAATCCGGAAAATAATAACATAGGTGTAATTATAAAAAATCTCAGACGAGTTTAAATTTCAGTGACCTTGACCTTGAGGTCAGAGGTCAAGTTTTTTAAAAAATCTTTGAAGGAGTTTCACTGGCTGCTGCCAGTACTTTTACACATATAAAACCAACACAAAAGAGTTAGTAGAGCAATCAAAAAAGTATTACATATTATTATTGTGCAAAGAAATAAAAAAAAACAACTTCCTGGCTATTCATGAATATTATTATTATTATTGTTGTTATTTTTTATTTTTTTATTTTATTTCCAACTGCTCTTAAATGTTTCACCTGTGATTTTCCTATAGGAAAATTAGATGTTTTATACCTTATTATTACTATTATTATATTACATTATTATATTTTAAACTGTAATCCCACAGAGATCCTTTAACAGAGGCCAAGAATTAAAATATGGAGGTAGAAACTTTGCTGGGGTTTCTTCCTGTTAAAAGGGAGTTTTTCCTTGCCGCTGTAGCCAAGTGCTTGCTCATGGAGGTAATTTAATTGGGGTTTCTTTCTAATATTTTGGAGTCTTCACCTTACAACATAAAGCAACCATTAGTAGTAGGGTTACTGCAGGTGAGGCAGAGGCAAAATATGAAGTGAACAAGTCAATGAGGGTTGTTTCGTTTTTAAAAGGGGACAGTAAACGAATTCTACTTTGCTGATGCTATTGTATAGTCGTATCTGGGGTATTACCATGTTTCCTGCTCACTTAGTTGGGGCAAGGTAAAAAAAATGGAGTAGACCCTTGGAGCATCCCTCTTACCTCTGCAGATGTGTAACTCTGTGCTGAGAATCCCGGGGGCAGAGCTTGTCGGTTCTCTGGTCGCTGGGAAGGGGTGCTGACTGGATAAAAAGCTGATCGTGGGACGTGACTCTGGGTTTGGCTGTGGGAGAATATCTGAGGTTTGGGCTGGAAGTTGTGGAAGTTCTCCTTGTGTTGTTGGAAGTCTTGAGTTTTTACTGTGAAGCCACAGCTACGATAAAACTCCTGATGAGAGGTGAGCTGACAGTCTTCTTCCCTTTCCTTCTCTCTTTCTCTCTCAAGCTCTTTCTCTCTTTGATTTTGGAGTCGCTCTCGTTCTCTCGCTCTCTCCATTTCTTTTTCCCTTTCCAGCTCGAGCTCCCTTTCCCTTTCCCACTGTCGGACCCGCTCCTCTCGCTCTCTCTCCCGCTCCATCTCCCTCATCCTTGCCCTCTCCATTTCCAGTTCCCTCTCTTGTCTTTCCTTTTCCTGCTGCTTCTCCCTTTCTCTTAGCCTCTCCTCTCGCTCCCTCAACCTCTCCTCCCTTTCCCTCGCTTGTTCCCTCTCCTTTTCTTTCCGCCTCTCCCTGCTGTTACTCACAGACTGCCTCCTGGCCTCCACAGTGTTTGAAAGCAGGGAGCTTTCCTGTGGTCCCCCCTGATAGGAATATCTCCTTTGGTTTGGAGGCTCTCCCCCTCTGGTGCTCCGGATAGACCCCAGGGCATTTGAAACAGACACGCCCTTGCTCGTTTGCTCAAAAAACTTCATTCTATCTGCAAACGGAAGGATATCAGAATCCTCGGTTCGAGAACCTGAAGACGAGCGGCCGTATGTTGATGTAGATGATGAGGTGAAAGCACAAACTCCATGACGAGACCCTGTTACTCCTAAAACGCTCTCATTGGAAACTCTGCACTGTCTGTCTTGATCAGGTTCTGGTTGGAGTTTGTGCTCAGGGGTCCAACGCCAACGGCGGGCCTTGCCAGCGGGAGCTGGTTCCTCCACAACTCGGATGCCAACACCAAAACTCGGGGCGCCTGGGTCCAGAATTTGGACAGATCTGGATAAACTATTGTTCTGAGGGTAGGTTAGGGATGGAGACTGAGTCTTTAAGACATCACGGTCTGATTCACTTGAGGTGTTTGATGGTATGACTGGTTCTGAGGTCTGGGAATCTTGGGGAAGAGAAGGAGTGGCAAATGTAGCCTTGGCACCGTCTTCCTGGGCTGGCTGTTCTGCATCTCCCTCCTCATTGACATCTGGATCCTCCTCCTGGACAGTTTCTCTACTACACAGTAACCCTCCTGGACCTCGACTGCGCTGAAGCTGGGCCTTTTTCCTCTGAATCTCATTGCGCAGGTTGGTGGCAAATCTCTCGCTTCGCCGACGGTTCCTTCGATGGTTCCTGGAAGAGTTGGACTTTTTTGCACTTGCCTCACCTTCTACAACTTCTTGTTTTTTTTCTTCACCTTTTCCTCTGTCCACTGCTCTTTGCTCATCCAGTAAGGTATCCATACTTGCAGCAGCACTAAGAGGCTCAAAGTCCCGCTCAAGCATCTGCTCAGAGCTCAGTCTTTCCTGTGCTGATGATCCTGTGCTCTCCCCTGGCACGCTCACAGAGCGACCCCATGGCACGTGATGCTGATCCGGTGTGAGAGAACCGCCATTCACATTCAGCCTCTCTCTTGAATCTTTGTCATCTCCATCTCCTTCGAAGAACACAGATCCTGGGGTTGAGCATCGGCTACCTCCCCATTTGTTTGACGTGGCATGAAGGTGGTTTTGAGAAGCTTCTTGGTGTTCACTCATTGGCTGAAGTGATGAAGGGGACCACTGGCTGCTGCAGGGAGACAAAGAGGGCTCAGAAGGGTTTGATAGACTGCATGGTTCCACAGAAGGGCTGTCACTGTTAAACTGCAGCAATTGAAGTTGTGTAGCAAGGAGCTTCTCGGGAGCGCTGTGCCTGTGTAGCACAGTAGAGCAGTGCTTGGTCTGAGTGTGGGAGATGCAGGACTGCTCTTGAACCTCGGTGGAGGCTTCTGCAGGCAAGGTGTCAGAATCAGAGTGGAGGTTGGGATTTAAGGAAGTTGTCAGTGGTTCAGAGAGCTTTTCTGAGGTGCTCTCTGAGTTGTAGTCTTTATGAGCACTAGTGTCACATTTTATAAATCTAATATTTTCCGTCTGGATACAGTGTGTATCTAAAGTATCCTTCTCGAAATTCCCACTTTGACCTCCTCCTGGTGCAGGGAAGCCATTATGCATTCCTGATTCAAGATTAAGTGAGAGCTTGTTTTCTTCATAATAAGAAGAAACACCAGAACTTTCAATAGGAGCAGAAGCACAACGTGGGTTGGTGGAATTGGGATGACTCCGGGTTGCCCTAAAACTATCTTTTCTGGTTGGAGGCTGAGGAGGGTTCCTTTTTCTTTCCATTCCTGTTTCTCCATTTCTTAGAATCTCAAAGCCTCCACCCCTCCGTTCCTGCTCATAGCAGCAGGACGAGGGTCTCTCTTTTACCTCGATGGGCCTTGGTCTCGGCCTAGTCAGTGATCTGGACTTTTGTGTGATCAGCGGTGCCTCATCTTTGCCCTCACTAGGTGACTCGCAAAGGGTTGAGGTGTCTCTAACAGGGTAGCCTTGACAAGACAAGAGGTTATCCATTGAGTTGGCTTCACCGGGTCTCAGAGGGACCGTCGCGTAGTCAGATGTGTTTGAGCTGGCGGAGAAGGAGCTGTAGGCAGAGTCTCTCTTATTGTTGAAGAGGGTGGGATCGACTGGTGAATTATGGGAGTCTGAGTATGGCTGCGTGGTGGGTGTAGGTGTGTCCAAGCTCTCCATGGAGCCCAGGGAGCTGCTTCGGTCAGTGGAGGAGTAAGGTCTGGACAGCTGACTCCACTGTATGGACAAATCACTGCAGAGAGATGGAGATGCAGAAGGTCAAACGAAATGTTTCAAAAACAGACACTGGGTGGTGCTTTGGGTTATTTTGCAGACTAAATAAGCAAACAAATGCCAACTTGATCTTTGAACAACACATCAAAAACTATCCAGATTTCTTCCAGAAGGTATTTTTTTTAAAAACAAGGACTTTTCTGTATTCATTTTGAAAAATATCTCTATTCACCAGTTTAAGGTGCTGTCAAGATTATGGCAAAATAACAAGTAAAAATATAACCCTAACCATAAAGCAGTAACACTGCACACAGTCTGATAAAGACAAAAAGAGAAACGCACTCAATGGCCAATTAAAATGCAGCTTTGTTTTAGTTTTAAAAGCAAAATTAACCCTGCGTGTGTAGTCAATATGATCAGTGGTGTATGCAATGGGCCCAGATGTTGCCATTGCTGCTGATTAGATACATGCCACCTCTTCCGCAGTGCCTGCAGAAATGTACACAAAACACGTGCGCCAAAATATCGATGTACGTGTGGGTGGGGTTATAGGGTTAGGGGTGGGGTTAAATCTAGGGCTTGGGGTCATTACCACTGAAGACTTCAGAGGTAGTTTTATTGGTATTATTGAGTTTTGGGGAACTGTTCAACTATTCTTTGATTAGCATAGTTAAACAGCATTATGGATTTAGGGTTAAGCTACTTGCCATTATTAATTATCGAACAATTCACATCCAACACGTAATTGGCGACTCATCTAAAGATTAGGTTGGGATTAACATTCACTCCTGTTTTAGGAATTTTTACTAGATTAAAAACTTTACCCTTTGGGTTTTCCAACACACAAAAATGACCTCATTTACTCTAACCCTGGATGGGTTGACCCTACCAGCTTCATTTAAAGTAGTTTAAAGGTTTTTGCTGGGGAGCTGGACTGTAACAACTGCAGGGAAAGGCGGAGGAAAGTCAATACAGTATCAAAATCAAAGTAAATTTTAATGTTCTCTAAGCAACTTCATGTGGTTTCCAGAACACTATGATGTTACTTCTTGACTGACAAGACAGTTAATGCCTTTAAAAGCTACATATACTAAGTCATCTTTAATTTTCATACTGCAAGTTTCGATTACCCCGCCCTTCACATCCCATCCATACAACATTTCCACTGAACAGCTGGTGGATCTGTTTTCTATCAGTGGTGAGCTGAAGATCCACGGCAGCCCCATGCGTTTTAAAGCCCCTCGGAGGAAGCCTCTTTAGGCAGAGAGGGATTTCCTCCTCATCAACTCACGCTGCCTACAGTCAAAATGTCTAAGTCATTCCTTGATTCCTCTTATCCTTTTTCATCTTCCTCCTTCATTCCTTTCTTCCAATTTTTGTCCTACCCTGTCCCAACTTCTTTACATCAAATGCACAATATTTACCCCCCCCCCCCCCCCCCACACACACATACATATATATATATATATTATATATATATATATATATACACACATATATATATATATATATATATATATATATATACATACATATATATATACATATATATATATATATAGCTTTTAAAAAACATTTTACTTTCTAATAACTATATATATAGCCAAAAAAGAGAAGTGTCTGTACAATATAATCTATCCTAGCACATTTGATTTAGATAAGAAAAAAAATACTCCCCCAGCTGAATCAAGAGAGAAAAAAGGCAGATGAGAAACAGATGAGGTATCCCTTCTAGGGCAGACAGACATGCAATAAATGTCATATGTACTGTATATCAAATGTTGCTCAATGGACTCAACTACCCGCCACTCAACCGCAATGTTGGGTTTGAATTTGACCTGTGACCCATGTTACACATCATCCTCTCGAGCTCTTTGGCCCCCCTTGTAGTTTCGACTGTTTATTAGGCCAAAAAATGAGGAAAAAAGAACAAAAGAATTCCCAACCATCTCAACTTCGTGGAGAAAACCACACGAGACAGAATAACAGGGAGCAAAAGGAGAGCTTAGGCAGCAAAGATAGAAAAATACACTTCGTACATATTGTCTTATCAAGCGGGCTTTGAGGGCACCCAGTGTTCATGCGCTTGGTTCAAATCCAGTGCCATAAAGGCTCCAATAAAAACCTGCAGGCATTTTTATTGTGGTATTTCTTTTTCCTGTAAAGAGGAGAGAGTGGTCACTCACCCTTTTGTTATTTCTTTGGTGTCTTATTCAAACAATGGGGAAAGTTGTCAAGGAGACAGAGGAGGGGTTACAGGAGACAGAAATTTCTGAAGGACTTTGATCTCAAACCAACATGGGCAAGACAACCAGCAGACTATCTCCAGGCTGCTGCTTGTGGTATTTATGGTTTACAATTCTTTGCTTCAGAAACTTCAGTTGTAAACTATTCAACCTCAACTTACTCTTTTACGCTAAATACAAGTTTTATGCTCATGTATTCCAATGTTTTGATGATTTGTAGTACGCGTATAGGTCATTTTCCTTTCCATGCTCTTACCAGTAGGCTCTATGTACATGGTGTCTCTCACATTAGACAAGCAATGTTTCTGTGTTTGACAGCTACCGTTTTCCAGTATGGCTGGATAATGTAAGAATTATATGAGCCAACTCTTAAAACTTCACTGGCTTTTGGAACATGAAGAGGAATTTATGTCCTTTATATAATGATCATGGGGTAATAAAGTCAAGACTTTAAAGTCAATAATAAAATTAGTGACCTTTAACTCATTAATATGCTGTATAACAGAAGTTGTTTAGAGCTGCATATCTGGATATGCGGATCCAAACAATGCCTTGAGGGAACTGTGCTACTGTGCCATATAAATAAAATTCAATTGAACTGAATATTTGGTTTGATAGACTTTTACACCAGAAGCCATTTCTGATGCAGGGATCTGTGCCAGCTCCCAGGTTCAAACCAAAGATCTTTCATGTGTTATGTGAAAATGCTATGAAACCACCATTAAGCTGAAGCAGCAAACAACAGCTCTGCAAAATAAAGCAAACATGGAAATGCCAACATTGCAGTTTCTCTAGTGTCCATCCAGACATGTTCAGGCATGTTCGTCAGTCTCAAGCGTTCAGTACTAGAATGACATAAATGGGAGCCCTGGGAGTGGTGCAATATAAGTACATAAATCGCTCAATAAGATCACGGGTGTAAAACAGTGAGATACAATACTCTGACTGGCAGGGTGGAAAGTACGCTTCATTATCTGCATGAGAAAACAGTCTTTGAGGGAAGTGAGCAATGGATGGGAGAGGAGAGGCTTCTCTATAAGTTTGACCTGGGTGACAGAGAGAGGAAGAGAGGAAATGAGACGGGAGCTGGAGAGGAAATGACAGTCACTCCTGCCCAATCAGACGCAATGTGGAACATGTGAGTGTGAGGTTTGACGAAGACGCACCAGCACAAATACACAAACGCACGATGTGAGAGTTACAAAAGGCATACACACTCCTGTGAAAGCTGGAGATATTTTATCCCTACTTTACTTATTGCTTACACATGGTTAGAGCAAAAATAACACACACACACACACACACACACACACACACACACACACGGACTGTACAAAATGTACTCTCCTTCACACAAACACAGTTTATTGAACGTCTTCCTCTCTTTGTCCACATTTTCTGGGAGTCACACGACATTGTCCAGAGTTATGCCGGGAGCTGCCTCCTCATCCGACTGATGAGATCAGGCGGGAGAACTGTGGGAATAAGAACCCCCCACGCACACTAACACACACACGCACACATCATGTGGGACTATTAAAACAGTGGTACGTTAGATGACTGATTGCTATCAAAAGGAGAACAACTGACAAAGACATAAAGGCTATTTTTACTGTGAGTAGCTTGGTGAGATCATACTCTAATACAAAGAGTTTTATTCAACCTGACTATCCGATTCAATTATTTGTCACTGATGTATTACAGTAGCAGAAAAAAAAATCTCATAGCTAGACTCAGAGCGGAAGTAATACTCATTGATTTGGGAAATTTTCAATAAAAAGTAGCACTTTCACTAAGTAATTAGTCATTTACACATGCTGCTTGACAGCTGGCCACCATATTGGATGTGCTGCACCCAGCAGTTGATGGGGAAAAAATGTGTAGTCCCCAACTGGATGGCAGTGGTTCCTGGGGGTTTCTGGCTCTCGCTGGGTGAAAATTCAAACTATGATCACAGCAATATGTTAGCAATCAAATAGTCACAAGAAGGTCTGCCAACCAGTTGGGTGACACATGTTTTTCCCTAGTGACAGGTGGTTGCCAGGGGGTCACTGACTGGTCTGAAAATCTGTGTGGCTGGGACTTGAGCAATCCCATCGACTGCAATCAACCTCTGGAAACCACTCACAGCCGATCAGGGAACACTAGTTTTTCTCTCTTGGTTGCCTGATGGTCATGGATTAGTCTCTAGGCCTGTGTAAGTGGGACCTTAGTCACTTAATCCCACATTGTCAGCATGAGCACCATGATATCTATATGTCAGAAAACATCACATTGACTTGTCACGTGTCTGCAAAACTACAAAGAATATAGTTTATGTAGAATGGTCTCCCACCTGATATTTTATATGGGCACATGGGCAAAACACTGTCAGAGGGCCAGAAACTCAACAAAAGGCAGCTTCATGTTAATGAATTTGGAGGGGAATGACTAATGAATCTGGACTGCTGTTTAACTATTTAATTATTCCAATTATGTGCACAAACAAATCTTTTCTGTCATGAGTTTGAACATTGCAAGATCCCAAATGATGGATAAAAAGCTGTCTGTGCTGCATGTTTTAACATCGGGTGGCCAATGGGTGGCCAGGTATAGTAAATAATTTCCTAGTCTTTTGTTTTATTTTAGAGTTAAACCAGTTTGAAACATTCAAAAGTCTTTTAATGTACTGACATTCCTTAAAAGAATCACTATTTTAAAAAATCATTATTATCTATATTCTTTTATAGACGATGGCATTTATTCTGACTTCAAATATTCAGTTTTAATGATTGCAAAATTGTCATCCTGGAGTCCATAATAAGACATGTTTTATGCTAACCTAAAATGACAGCAAACTGTGATTCTTTTAAAAGAAAAAGGGAATCTGTGGATGTTTTTGGGGCTGGCTGTTTTAAAATGATGCTGTAGATATTGAATTCAGTGAGTTTAAGGTCATTCAGCACCATGTTTCTCATGTTTTAATTTAGCCAGATAAGTTCAACATCAAATCCATGAAAAGTGGGATTTAATTTAGAAGTAATTTTGAATGGAGTCATACAGGACTTTTATGACTTAGTAGTAAAAAAAAGAAACCTGAATACTTCCACAATTTAGAGGTTTAGCAAAGCTGGGCTTAATGACATAATTATCTACTATCTCATGGCTCAATGAGCAATTGCTAGAGTCTGAAGATCTGTAATTGGTACAGATTAATTACACCACATGGCAGGAAGATATGATACTGAAAACACACCAAACTTCCGCCGAGAGGGCGTCTGAGATAAGCCCATCAGCAAAACAAGGTTAGCCATTAATGCGTTGCTGTGTGATTTGGATTAGTCGCTGTGAAAAAGACCACACTGGAAAAAGTGTGACTCTTTCATGAAGCATTCAAATGTTTGGTGTCCAAAACTCAAGTGTACACCACCACTTTTTAAAAACTCTGCTTTTCATCAACATCTCAACTGGAAAGGTGAATTACTTAAACCAATTTCCACTCCACCCCATTTTAGTGTTATTCTACATCTTTCTTAAAACTTCTTGATTTAAACTGCAACTATTAACTGCAGAAGGCCAAATAACAAAACAAAATCCATCTGAATTTGTTGTTGCATCCCTTTCACTTTTAAAAACCCCGAGGGCTCTGAATGGATTTGCCACCGCAGCAGAAAACATCTTGTCCCCCACGAGCAGACGAACAAAGAGCTGGTCACCAGAGAGATCTGATTGGTTATTGCTTTGGAATGTTTAAATAGAAGCCAAAAATAGACCTGCTTCCTGTGTGGGCCATGTTGACATTAAAACAGTGATGTCACCTGCTTCCTGGCAATTGTTGGCTTTAGGGGCACAGTCAGAGTCACAGGGACCAATTTTTTTTTTTTTTAAATCCCAGGTGGGGACTTGCAAATAATGGGATCATACTGTATGACTAATATAAAGTATGATGTTTTTGGTGGAGCAGCAAAACCTGATTTGCTGTAATTCAGATGAAGATGCTCATCTTATATTCCCCAGCTTGTAATTACTCTTCCCCTCAGTGAGGAAGCGACAAATTAAAGCCAGGAGAAAAACGAATCCCAAAAGAACCTTAAAATCAGAGATATCACTGAGCGCACCATATAAACAACAGCTTTACATGGAGATCATCTGAAACACACTGCGTCAAGACTACGTCAAAACATCTTGCATAAACCTTATCGGTAAAAGGTCTATTATCATTAATAGTCATTAGGGAAACAAGGTGAATATCTCCGACCTCTTCAGTCGCTTAGGCCCATTTTACACCTGCCATTTTTTGTGTGCGTTGCATGTTGTGCCACTGCACAGTTTGTTTTTCTATTCTTGGCTCCATATGATGTCAAAAAATATGGAGCAATACCCTTTATTTGGTATTCCAACTCTGTAACATGCAACGTCTGTCTGCTCAGGAAACTGAATTTCCCGGAGGAATCCACCCAAGGGATTAATACAGTTTTATCTAATCTATCTAATCTAATCTAAAATACAAAAGCCCCTCCCACTTGCTTTCAACCCTTTCTTTGAGCCAATCAGAAGAAAGTTAGTTTCAAGACAAAGGTGCTAAAACAGCTTATTTCAGCTAGATGATGAACTGAGGCTCTGCACTAAGGCTCACTATAGGATCTATTCCAAACCCGAATCCAATGTTAAAAATATGGAGCTAGAACACAATCGCTCTTGTGTTGTATCTTATATCTGAAAAAACATCTTGACTCCCTCACGGGGCTCAGCTCGGACCCAGCAGACCACTGGGTTTGTGCACCACTGGAAACCCTGAGGCCCATAAACATCATGCTCACAGGCTTCATGCTATAAAGACTTATGTAGTCCAGTGCCAAATGTCACTATCAACAATATCAGTCAGTATGATGAATGTCTACCTCGACCTTAAGCGATATAGTACACTTCGAAAGTATGTAAATATTGATTAAACCAAGTGATTTATTGCTCAAATCATCTTTCAAGCAAACAAACAAAGCTCCTGCTACTTTCACATTCTACATATGTGAGACATCACTGAAAATAGTAAGGCTTTTACTGCTTTACATAACTGCAAGCTTCAACATTTAATATATTCATTACGATAATTAATTTAATTATGAAAGCAATTCCCTGTAGTGATATAATCATGTAACTGCATTCAAACATAGAAAATCCCCTGTAGAGCACAAACAGAACTTTACATGAGCTCGGAAGATTTCATTGAGTAAAACCCACCTTTCTATGGTGGCTTTTATTGAATGAAACCTAAAGGTTAGAAAAATTGTCAGAAAAAATTAGGGACCCACCTCTCAGGAAAATGCAAATAAACAGCACCACCTACTTACGAGACACATAAAAACTTTGTTCACACGTTAGCTCACCTGCTGTCAGTCGTGTGCCAGGGTAGTGTGTAAGGGCCGGGGTGGAGCTGCATGGCAGGTGGAGGGGGTGGAGGAGGGGGGAGAGGTGGGGAGTCGGCAGTGGGGAGGCAGGGTGGTGCTGGAGGAGGGGACGGGGGGGGAGGGGGAGGGGGAGGGAAGGGCAGCTCCGACAGCTTTGCCAGGTGCCAGGAGTGAGGCCTGATGAAAGGGACACTACGTCTGTGGAGACAAAAACAAAAACACACAGGTGAGAATCAAGTGTTTAATCAATCAATCAGCTGATCAGAGAGGAAAGTAACGGCCCCGATAGCCAATTTACCAGCAGTTCAATGGTACCTACTGCAGTGTCCCTGTATTACAGGAACACTGCGTTCTTCTACTAAAACACATCCAGAAACATCCTTTAGTACCACTTGCAGGCCAGTTGAATTTAGGGGACTCCTGAGATTTTGGTCAAACATAAAGAAGCGGCTGTGGGGTTGTATTTCCCGCCCGGATGCTTCCAGTGTGTCTGTATAAATGTGAAACATGCTTTTCCCCTGGCAACTAATGTGATTTCCTTGTTTTTAATAGGGCCGGTTTTCCTTTTTCCTACCTACTTCATGTCTATGGGATCTTTTTACCCACCACTTCTAAGCAGGATGTCTGAATATGATTAATATAGGCAAAATGTATAAGATGACATGCTTGTTTGCAACCACAAGCCTAAGTGTCTTGGATCGTAAGAGCTCACATAAAATGTATGCCTACAGCGGCAGCGCCGTGCCAACCTAAATCCTGTGGAAACGGCTTCCTCGCAAGCTGTTTGGACTTCAGCGCTATGTCCATTAAAAACTCATCTAACGTGTACAGTAAGCCCTCCGGTCTGATCTAAAGCCAGGCATTCCAGTGTATCCCAAGATATTCACTAAGTCCCTTGTTCAGACTTCCGATCACATATGCTCGCCAGATTCAGCTCAGCCCCCCTGCAGACAGACTGCAAGATGGGCTGATTGAGCAGAAGAAAAGAGTGAGAAGACTAGGCAGTTATAAATGTTACATTCCTCAAGTTTGAATGGACCTTTATGGTGGTAATCATATCTTTAAGAATAACACTGACTTGGAAATACTGTTGCTGGATGGAAATAACATACTCCTAGTTCCTCTATAGAGAACAGGAACTAAGAGGTGTGAGCTTGAATCAAACTGAAGTCAGAAAAGCTGGGAATTTGCTGAGAGACTTCACCCAGTGAGAAACTTACTTTAAAAAAGACAAAAGGTTCAAGTATCTGGTGCAAAAATCTTAGATGTAGAGTATAACAATTAATAAGCTTTAGTAAAAAGGAAGAGTTTTTGGAACCAAAAGGACGCTTTTGGATATTTAAATCAAAGAAAATCTCACAAAAATTCAATTTGAAATGATTTTCTTTATTGTATTTTACTTCATTTTGACTTTTTGCCACTGACTTTGACTCGGCTTGTTTGACTTGACATTTTCTTTTACCTACTCATTGAAAAATGCCATCATCAGTCAAATAACAACTCAATTAACCTAAAATTTCACAAAACTGGCTCGCTCCAATTTCAAATACACTTCAACCTTGACTGGCATTTAATCCTTTGACCCGAGAGCTTGACTTGTCCCAAAAGGTTTAAAAGTGAGTTTGAAAACACCCGAAATACCAACTGGATGACATGGTGGATAATTATGACAAAAAAAGGGCCAAAGTTTAATTCCCAACAACACTCCAATGAGAGGACTATTAAGGTCATCAAGCACAAAGTACAAAAAATGTAAAATTAGACTATTTTGGAAAAACATAGGGAAGTACAGTTTTGGGAGAAGAATGCAGATCCTGGCACCAAGAGGGAAAGGAAAGGACCATTTTTGCATATTATTGTTTATGATAAAGCAGGGGCAGGAGACCCATTTCCAAAATAAACACTCCAGTTTCCTGATTCTGGCTCCTTAAGAGGGATTTCTATCTGAACCCGCTGATTGTTCAACTCTGCTGACAATGTCCTTAAATTATCCCCTGAGAAAGTTTATGCAGAGCCTGCGTATGTGCGTCTACGCTCCTACGTGTATGCTGCACTATGTGTGGGAACTATCTAAACTTGACCAGACAAAATACCATTATTGAACAAAATACAAACATTGACAGACCCCCCCCCCCCCATTTCTCACTGCCACCTCCTCAGTTTCTCCAAGTTTAGCTTTCCAGAGATTGATTACTGTGAAAAATCAAATGTAGTAATGCCAAAGTCAGATGGAGATGGTGTGCACGACAAAGGGTAAAAAAGAAAGGAAAAATGTGCCGACTCGTAGCTTAAAAGAAAACAGAGCGCTGATCTGCTGTTGTGCAGCAATGCAGGGGACAAGGGAAAAGCTCTCCAAAACCACAAAGCCAATCAGTGCGTTTCCAAAAGGCTGAGAGCAGCAGCCAAGAGGGCAGCAGTGATCAAATTAGGGGATTTACAGCATGAAGAGCTGCACCTCCAACATAGGAATACATAAGTGTTCTTACAAACTTGACTAAAGTGCTGTACAGCTTAAAACAAAACCAAAACAGAAAGTTTCACAGTACCAAAACTTGGATGAATGACTAATAAAGTATTATTAAAAAAATAAATCTCAGCTAATAAAATAATAAACAAACAAAAGAACCACAGAAAACATATGTTTGAATAATTTCTGTAAGTCTCCATGCAGCATAGAAACTGAGGCTATTCTACAGCTTTGGAAAAGCCGCCATTAACCTCCTGGCGTCCACACATGTGAACATCACATTTTGGGTTATTTAGACCAAAATACTCAATTTTGACTACAACGGCCTGATATCCACTTACGAGCACATTATACCGCTACTGTTCTATCGAAATTTTAAATGAATATCCTCATATGTGGCTCTTATTTTTCTTAGAAACAAAAATCAGGTTAAAAAAAAATCTGCAAATTCTTTGTTTTTACATTCATCAGGTTCCAATATGTTCAAATATCACAGAGAAATTAAAAATGCATGCCGTGGAAGAGTTCGGGTCTTAGGAGGTTAAAGCACAGCCTCCTTTACCCTCTAATCCCGATCACAGGGCAATAACAAGTACTTCTTCTGATAATGTTACAGTGGTAGAAAAGGGTCAAAGCTGTTACGAAAATTTTTGGTCAAAGATTATTTAAAATGAAGAAGACTGTGTTTAGTTCAAGTTTCCTAAACCAATTATTAAAACATAGGGTTTAAATTAAAAGCTGTGTTTATGTCAGTTACGAAAAAATGAAACCACTCACAAAGGACTAAAACATTAGTGTTAAATGTACACCGTAGGTCTCTTATAACTGAAAACTCTTAGGAAGCCCTACATCCTAATCTGACATGGACCTCCATAGAAATCTACAAGTCGCATCAATGCAGCCAACAATGACCATGATTGGCCAGTTGCATATCCATTGAGTTCCCCTGTTCATTCTCAGATGCTTTCTTGCAGCTTCACAGAATTATGGGTAATCTTGCTCTATTTCCTGGAGGGTTAGTTTCTGAACTATTGGAATGGATGTAAGGGAATGCACAAAAAAAACAGCAGGGAAAATCTAAGGGTATATATATACTGTATATACATGCTACAGCAAGAAACTCACCATAAGAAAAACAGCTACCCAGGAAGTGAACAAAAAGTCCCAGTGAAAGAACCGGTTTCCCTGCTTAAAACTGTTTAATTTTTTGTTATTTGGACTTTTTTTTTTTTTTTTTTTTTTTTTTTTTTTTTTTTTTGCCAAAGAGGCAAAAACTTTAACCTATTTTACTCAAAACTGTTGAAGATCTGTACTACATTATAGTAACATTATTATAGTAACATCCACAGGGACTCTTTTATTTATGAAAAACAGGAAACACACAAAGGACCCGGCTCTTACTGTCCTTTTAACCACGGTGACTGAAAGATCTGGATCAACGAAACAGGCTTAATAATAAATCCACAGAACTCCCACTTTCTTGTTCCTGACACTGTAACCCAATTGGCTACCTGTCCCCCAACTGGCAACAACAAGCAAAGAGGAATCACATGAAGCACATTTTTCAAATAATTCCCTGGCACACCCTGAACAGCAGCTTGTCCTTGACGTGGAGTCAAAGTTAATGAGATAAGAGATGATAATTGTTCCGTTTTGACCGCAACCAATTGGGAAATTCAATCACGTTGGCTCTACGTAGCGAGCTTCTACTTCAACATGTATTCTCTGGGAGTTATGCAGGTTTTTAGGATCTTAAATAGAAGAGCTGGATGGAATGAGAGAAGTGGCAAGGAGACGAGAAGAAGACACAAGCTGGCGACAGCAGTCAAAGGCCGAGAAATTATAAATTCTCAACTCTGAATGAGCCTCTATTAGAGGATCTGCTGGAATGTCCCACTTAATGGTCAGCAACGGCAACAGCTGACTGATACCGCAAAGGTCACAGCGCATAATCTCAGTCACACACACTGTCTCAATACAGTACAGACCGAATGCCAGAAAGGCGGCTGGACAAACAAGTAAGGACTGAAACTGACTGAAGACACTTTGCTTTGGAGACAGGACGGATTCAGTTTCTTTAAAGATTCACAGCGACAAGAAGCTGTGATTTTAAAATGAGCCAGAGGATGCAAATGTCCAGATTATTCCTCGTAAGTTTGAAAATAATGTTGCACAAAGGCTGTCAAACTTACCAGACTCCCCAAGCTGAAGCGTCCACTGTCAAACTGATCGGGTCTCTTCACAGCTTCCCTGACAGCCACAGTTCAAGTTCAAAGACACTCTGCTGCTTTAAGTCCCATACACAACACTCTCTTGCTTTTATGGTCACAATTTGGAAAGAAATTCGTCCTCAAGCCAGCTGAGGTCTGATAAGAGTCGATGTGTGACTTGAAAGTGGAGTTCAAGCCAGAGAGCTTGTTGTCCATCTGAGGAGGTAAAGTAGGTGGCAGGTTCTGACCAGGAGGGAAAAACCAACCGACAAGCCTCATCTCCCCTCTCCCTCCTTTTCCTCTTTACTTCCTCCCTTGCTCCTCTTGCTGGAAGACAAAACATGACTATTACTCCCTCCTGTATTCTGCATTTCTCTCCTTACTTCCCTCCCTCTCCCTCTCCTTGCCTCTCTCTCTCCCATTTCATTCTTTCCCTGCCTCTCTCGCCCCCTCTCAGGCAGGATGTGTGAGTCAGTGAGGGAGGAAGTATTGTGGAGGGCAGATAAAGTAGCGCACGGCTGCTAGAATAATACCCAGAGTTCCACACTGTTATTGTCTGACGGGGGTGTTCAGAGGTACTTCCTCCTTGTGTGTGTGTGTGTGTGTGTGTGTGTGTGTGTGTGTTCGTGCACACGTGTGTTTGCAGAGCATGAAAAAGACATCGAAAGAGTAAAGACAGCAGAGTGCTGGAGAGACATGGGGGGGGGGGGGGTTACACTTTGGCAGAGAGATGAGAAAAACAAAATGTGGTGAAGGAAAGGGAACGTAGTAGAGGATGGAGAGGTCTGCAGAATAATTATAGACAAACACAATGAGTGGTGGTGATGGATGGACAGTAGAGAAAACACTGTGCTACTGATAAGAAATATTATCCTTTGCAATTCAAACTTTGTGCGCTAGTGTTGCTCAAAGGACAGAGCAGCGGGCAGGAGGAAAAAAAACTGGTCAAATTCTAGCCTCTGTCTCAATGTTGGCTCCCAGTGATTCACGAAACAGGATTAATTTGGGGTGGGGGGGGGCATTATGATCTCGAAGGTTTAGTTTTGTCTTGTGGTTTGTACCCTTTTCCATTGCAGTGGTGCAATTTTGCCCCTTTGTAAAAGAACAAACTCATTCAATGTTAGTTTCACCTTAAACTGTGATTGCTAAAAGAACTTCTGGGAGAACTACAAGCAGAGAGCCGAGTACAGCTGTCTCAGACACACACTTAGATAAGCTGTAATAAGTTGTACCTAATAAATTTAAAATGTAATTTTTAAGTTACATTTTAATACGAGTATTTACAATTTGCTACAGTATGTATAAATGGGTTACAACAACAACAAATGCATTGCAATCATATCTTCATACACTGTTTGTTTGTTTTTTCATTTAAAGCACATTGGTTTTTAATTTTTAATGTTATATAAATAAAATTTACTTATGATGATTCTTTTTGGAGAGTGGGTTTTGGATATACTAAAAAAACAGAACAAGAAACAAACCTAACTGTTCCCAGTAGGCTTCTAGTAGCTTAAATTATAATCAAGTGTTGTTAGAAGGAAAAAAAGCAACAACCACATAAAAATCCCATCACGGCATTCCCAGTTTAGACTCTAGCTGGGAACTTACCATGCATGTCGTTAATGTACTGCCTTATCGTTCATTTCATGTCAACTCTCAACCATGCACTTCTAGAGGAAAGCATGAAAGACCATTTATACTTAAAATACACAACTGAAAATCCACATAACATGACAGCTGAAATACTTTTAAACTAAAGCTAATGATGATGATACCAAAATTGCTTTTTCAATTAGATTATAAAATGTTGGAAAATCCCGAATTCACAAAAGAAGCCAGAAAAACTTCTGATAGGTTCTTTGAATTGCATAAACAGTCCAAAAACCAGATGTTAAGCAGATGTTAAAATTACAGTGGTTGCCTTTAAGAAGCTGAGGCCAGAAAATGTCTGGATTTTCCTTTCTTTAAAAAAATAAAAAAAAAACTAAACTGATTTATCCTCCAACAAGTTTTTTCAGATTAATCTATCAACTGATTACTCAAGTTTCAGGTTTAATGCAGCTTGTGGGTCAGAGTGGACATTTTTTCATTTTAAACCAATTTAGATTTGGGGAGAAAATTTCGCCCAGTTGTTTGAATGAAAACAGTGTTGGATAAGAGAGATGTAGAAAGCTATATTTATGAGGGTTTCATAACTTTTTCTTACAGATACCGTGAGGAAAACTTAACTAACCTGCAGTCAAAACGTAAAACTGTTGGATTGTTTGCTCTGCGCAGCAACAGACCACCAAGGCACGCTTAAAGAAATTATGATCATCCATTGATTCCAGTAACAGGTGAACCAAGCCAAACACCCACGAAGTTTATATAAAGATGATCTTTCAGAGGGTAAACTCAGCCTCAAATCTGCATTCTTCTTGATGACCCATAGGGGGCAACCAGTGTGGCTGCACAATCAAGTCTGACTATATAGATGTCTATGGGGAAATGATTGTGCTTCTCACATGATTTATGACCTCAGTAAACAGTTTCCTTGTGACTTTGCGGTCCCCAGTCACAGCTTCAAGACTTGTTTAACGTGGTATGATGTTGATTTTGAAAATTATGGTCCAATTTAGAGTAAAATCAGGCTTTTTACTGGTTCAGAGTAAGTCTTTGGAAGGTGAATACTTTCACTTAAGGTAAGTACTTAAGTTGATTGGTCTACATTTGCTTAGCATAACGAGTCTTCGTTACCTTACTTAGTCACCGTTTTCCTGTTATTTCCAGCCATTTGATAAACAACAATAATGTGCTTTATGCCTGCGTACATTAAACCTCACAGAAGCAAATGGTTAAAATTTCCTTTTGGTGTGAGCACAAAACCTATTTGGTGAGTGCCAAACACTGAGAAACACTGGGTCTATTTTGTGATTGACAAATCTATACCTTTTGAGCATGCAGTATCGCTCACTTTTTATGTTTGATATCCAAAGTCTAAGATGGCACTCAGATCCAGGCTTCAAAAACAGGAACCAGTGGTCACTGTGACTATTTGCACCTTTTATAAAAGAGTCTTTTGTTTTTTTTCTTCAGAGGGTAAATTCACCTTAGCGGTGTCTGGCTAAAAGTGTATCAATGTCACTATCCCCTCAATACTGACCAGACATGAAGCTTGCAGAGCAAACAGCAAGAGGTGAGTGTCCAGCATGAACGGTGTTAAAGTTTAACCAAGCACACAACCGCTGATACTTAATAACATGAGGCCCTCTGTGGGCTTCAAAGGACTTCCTGGAGACGTATATCTCCTGCAGACCCCACGGAAAGCACACTGTGTACATGCATGTGGGGAGATTCCTTACATTCCCTGTCTGCTCCGTCAGGGTCAAGGGTCAACTATGCTAGAAAGCCTTAAACAAGCTCACCTCCTCCCCTCTATCCCCTTTGTGTTCGCATGATAAGAATCTATTTGTTTGCTTAATGGGTCTCTCTTGTGTGTGTCTGCATGCAATCAGACCCTTGTTTGTTTGCCTTGCAGGCCCTCATCACCATTGATTATGGATTTCTGACTGGTACCCGCTCGTAGGCATGCATTTACTGCGTAGACACACGCATGCAAACATGAAGGCTAATTCCAAAGGGTTAAACACACACATACACACACAGCTTTCGCATACCAGGTAATCAGTACAGTGAGACTAGGCCCATACCAGAGGCTGATGGCAGGAAGGGTGAAGTCCACTTTAGCCTCTGCAGCACAATGTGCTGTTTGTTACTGGCTGATCCCTTCGATTGTGTGCGTGCTGAGTCTGAAATTAACTTTTTGACTCACAAGATAAAAGCACAGTTAGATTAAAAATAAAACCCCCAGCAAGGATTTTTTTTTACAGCAAATAAGATAATATGTTCAATACAACAGAATACCAATATCTAATTTTACTGGTTAATTCAATTTTTTTAAGTAATCAGTGCCTCCTGTTGTTAGAACTACATTAGAAAATTATTTTAACACAGAAGGAATCAAGATGAGTCTAGTGTCAGAATGTAGGTAAGAAGGAGACCTTTCATATGATGCAACTTCGTTTTGACTGGTAACTAGGGCTGCTCGATTATGGCAAAAATGATAATCACGATTATTTTCACTGAAATTGAGATCTCGATTATTTGACGATATTTATTTAACCCTTTAAGACCTACTATAGAACCAAGTCCGCCAGAGCTTATATATATATTTTTTTTTACATGCTGTAGTGCCATTTGTGGGAGCATTTCAAGTTGCTATACATCAACACAACTGTTATAGCCCATATTTTAATAATATGTATGCATTAAGTCCATAGTAACTACATTAATTGCAAGAAAGTGCAATAAACTACAAAAAAATTGAAAATCGTTTTTGGTTTTTTTACATATATTTCTACTTGGGGAAATTTAAGAGGCTTATCCCTCAAAACTTTAAATACAAAAAAGTTGCAAAAAATAGTTTCCCACCACAGGAAATTTATTTTGAGTGTCTTCATAGTTTTATTTTGGAGATACAGCAATTTTTATATACTGCAGGAAAAACAAAAAATAATCCTATGATGCAAATTTGCAAAGAAAACAGCATGTGCATCAAAATAAACTATTTCCAGCAGTGCAATTCGAGTTCTAAGCATCACAGAAACTATTCAGAAAAGTATAGAGTCAAACATGACTTATAAGAACACCAGTATAGGCTTTTAAGGCCTACAAGTAAAAAACTACATTTTCTGCGAAAATGACATCACTTCCTGTTTTGAACAGGAAATGGCGGACATGCGATAGTTGACGTCTTTTTCAATGTGGGAAGTGTTACGAACAGCTGATCGGATCGGCAAAGCGTGTTTCTGGAATATTATGTTTTTGTTCCTGCAAGTGCTTTTTATGCAATTTTTGCAAAGCTTTATGTGGAAGGAAACCGTGACCTAGGACAAGCTGATGGCATAAGATGTAAGTACAACTCCTCCGGTTTCATATGCAAAACAAATTATTGCGCTAGCTTACGCGGTTCCGGTTCTACAGGGATTTAAAGGGTTAACAATAACAATGTATTGAATAATGACTTTAAAAAATAATATAAAATAGTGTGCAAATACTGATAACAGTGCAAATGTTTGCAATATAAAAAATAAATGAAAAATGTAAACATCTAAGTTTAGTGAACTTTGCAGTGTTGCTCTGTGGTGCAGCTATGACACCGTAGCAAAGTTTACACACTGTGTCTACTTGATCCACGAACCCATAATGTTTCCACACCACTGAAGTTTTTTTTTTTACCTGTCTTTTCAACCAACGGCAGTCACTCTCCTCTCCAAATAACTTGTGCTTAGCTTTCCGAGCTTCCCTCGGGTCCTCTTAATTGTTGTGATGCGTGTTCGAAATGCAGAGAGGTGCGCTCGATTTGCCACACGGAGCAGCGCGAGAGTAAAGCACAAGGGAGGGGCTAATAATCGGCTCAGTCATTTTTAATGATCGTTGAAAGCCCAGATCGTAATCGTGATTAAAATTCGATTAATTGAGCAGCCCTACTGGTAACCCATCTCACGTTGTGGTATGAACTTGTAAAGTTTATCCAACATGCACTTCACAAAGTTTTCTCCAGTGAAACTATCAGAAAACAGAAAAAACATCCAAGGTACCGATGTTGGTTTCTGTTACTCTCTGTTAAAGAAATGAAACCACTGCAGTTTCTTATTGAAATCCCGATGTATCCCATGATATATGTACTCAAAACTGGTCATAGAAAAACAAAACTGTGACCCCCTTTAGATTGTGACACTGAGAGGGGTATAAAATTGATTTGACTACAGTTTTAAGCAGAATTTCAAACTGAGCTTAAATGTATTTTTTTTCTGCCGTAAAAGATTCAGATTGTAGCGCTCTCATATACTTGTGAAACTTTGAAGGAGTTAAAAAGCACCAAATTTCAACCCATCGCCATGTACATGATGGTCTGAAACCTAGAAAACATGAAGGTATAAGGTCATAACAGTGACTGGAATGGAAGCATTTATTAGGTCACCATCCAATGTGAAGGTTTATGCTATAGTGGGCCTCAATTAACAGTACTGCTAATTATCAAAACCATTTTATGTTTCTTTAATGGCTAATTCACCAGTAGCTAAAATACAGTCAAAAGTTTAAGACCACTAGAAATATAGCAAAAAATCATATTTTGCATGGTTGGATCTTAACAAGTAGATCTTCAACATGCAACAAGAAGAAATGGGAGCGAGACAGAACATTTTTTAAGCATGCTACTTATTGAAAACAACACTTAAACTGACAACGCTTAAACAGGCTTAAACAGGCTATGATCAAAAGTTTAAGAGCACACCTCCAAAAAATCCTGTAAACCGGCCCAAAAATTAATCAAAGTTCCAAATATGAACTCAGTATTGAGTAGCTCCACCATTATTGTTGATCACATGCTTGATGCAAGTGATTCCATGAGGTGTGAGAGAGAACATTTCTCCAAGTGGTGAAGACTGCCGTACGAAGGGCATGCACTGTCTGGAACTGTTGTGCACTTTTGTGAACTTACCTTGCCATCCATCCCCAAAGGTTCTCAATTGGATTTAGATCAAGGGAACATGCAGGATGGTTATTCTCCTGGAAGAAGTCCCTTGTCCTGCAGGCATTGTGTACTGTAGCGCTGTCCTGTTGAAAAACCCAGTCGTTACCACACAGATGAGGGCCTAAGTCATTAGAGATGCTCTCTGCAACATCTGGACATAGCCCTCCTGAAGCTCCACTGTTCCACTGAAGGAAAAAGCACCCCAGACCATTATAGTGTCCCCTCTACTGTGACACGTAGAAAACTTCTCAGGTGGGATCTGCTTTTCATGCAGGTAATGTTTGAAACCATCAGGACCTTCAAGGTAAAAAAAAAATTCTCATCAGAGAATAAAACTTTCTTCCTTGGTCCAAACAGTCAGTTCTTTGGCATTCAAGGAGATAAGGCCTTTGAAGCCCTTCAGTCTCAGATGCTGTCTGATGGTTACGGGGTTGCAGTTGGCACCAGTAACGGCCTTAATTTGGGTCGAGGATCATCCAGTGTCTTGACGGACAGCCAATTGGATCCTCCGGCTCAGTGATGGTGAAATGTTTGGGTCTTCCATTTGACTTTTTCGTTCCATAACCCTCAGGATCATTTAAGAAATTCCAAGTGACTGTCTTACTGTGTCCCACCTCAGAAGCGATGGTGTGCTGCGAGACTCTGCTTATGCAGTTCAACAACCCAACCATGTTCAAAAAGGGACATTTTTTTGCCTTTGCCATCAGAATGTCATGACAGTGTGACATCAGCAGTAAATCAGCCTTATTCGGTTTAAGTGTTGTTTTCAATAAATTGCATGCTCAATTTTTTTTTTTTATCTCACTCCCATTTCTTCTTGTTGCATGTTGAAGATCTACTTGGAACCTTGTTAAGATCCACCCATTGCCATTTTTCAAGTGGTCTTAAACTTTTGTTTGGGACTGTACCATTATGTTATCCATGAATGTTCAAATTACCAGTTTCCCAAAAAAAGCATAAACATAGTAAAGACCATTATTTTCTGATTAAGATGCCAAATTACAGTTATTTACATGAATTACTGAACAGAAAATGAGCTTTAAGAGTTGAATGTTGTCCTTGACTAATTTCTGACTTCTTTAGTCCACTGTGCCAACTCAAATTTTGATTTTTTTTTTAATGTTCAGAAATATATGAAAATAAATCTGCTTCTGGTAAATAATGACGCAGGCTCAATGCCTTAGCTACATGCAGACTTATCAGTTTTACTGTCATTTTAAGTCCATCCCAATAACAAATGGCTTTGGGTTTTATGTGATTGATGTACATTTAAGTGGTGCAATCCTTAAGTTAAACACCGTTAATTTCAGTTCCTGTGTATATTGCTGAAATGTCTCTGAAATCAGCGTTATGCTACCATTTACTACATTCAACAATCTGGAAAAGTTTAAGCAACATTTTTCTTAAAGAACATCACTGTGGTTTGCAGAGATGGGCAGTAACGCGTTACTTGTAACAAATTACTGTAATCTGATTTTTTTCAAGTAACGAGTAAAGTAAGGGATTACTATTGCAAAAACGGTAATTAGATTACCACTACTTTCCCATAGGAACGCTGCGTTACTGCGTTACTAAGACCGTGATTTTTTGTGAGAATGTCTCATGACAGTGACGTAAGCAAGTGTGACATTCATGACAACAGCTGTGTGCAGATCAACAATGGATCATATATCGAGTGCGGGAGAGAGTATGAGTGTGCAGCGTTTAAAGCGTGGAAGTACTGACCTTACTTTAAGTTTGATTCCATAAAAAGTGACAAAAACATTAGTGTCCGTTGTGCGTGGGAAGAAAACTTCTTTTTACAGCGAAAAAACCCCTAAACTTCCAAGCAAGCACCGAGTGCGCTACGATGTAATGGGAAATTCACAGAGAAACTCACGGATTCTTCCACTGACCGCTTCGGCTCACCTGCACCAGGGTAAACCTCCGCCTACCCTGCTCCTGCTTTACAGGTGAAAATAGAGCAAAAGGACTGCTGAGTCTTTGACTTTATTTATTTTCTGCTGTGTTTTACTTGCATCTATGTCAAAGAGTGAGTGTAACAAAAAAAAAAATAAATAAATAATGTGCTGGAATGTGCAGAAAATAGGTTTAAATGTTAAACAAATTTCTTACAGTCAGAGAATGTTGCATATAATTAAATTTTTGCTTGATGCATAAAGTTAAAAGATTAAAACTGATAAAACAAGTTTTAAAAAGAGACTTTTCCATTTGATTACATTTTGTATGATGGATTATGTAGAAAAAGTAGAATTGGGCTGAAAGATCTATCGGTTTATTCAGGTTGTAAATCGTGTTTTTAAAAAGTAACTAAGTAACTAAGTAATTAATTACTTTTGAAAATAAGTAATCAGTAAAGTAACGGGATTACTTTTTGGGGGAAGTAATCAGTAATTAGTTACTGATTACTTTTTTCAAGTAACTTGACCAACACTGGTGGTTTGTAACTAAGAAGTAAAAGGTCCTTCCTGCTGATGCACAGTAAAACTTTAAATGACAGATTCTTATGTTATGAAATGTGTTCGAATGGCAGTAACAGCTTAAGATAAGACATATAAGGGAGCTGAAGTTTAAACACTGAATAACTGTCTGGCACTCACACTGTTTAAGTGCCAAAGAGAGTCGAAATGTCAGATGAAGTATAATCTGAAACGTGGTTGAAATGCTGAAAGTTCAGGTAATAAGATCTGAAACTATCAGTAAATACTGAAAGACGCAGCAGTTAATTCAAATGAAAGTGCTGAAAGTAGCTTATATAGTGCTAGCCTAAACCTTAAGAGACAGAACTCACTCTTAGCTGACTTGTTGTATTTATATTTCAAGCAAAGAACAGCGAAGGAAAGAAATCATCAGAAAACAACCATGTGAGGTGTCTTCATACAACCGATTACGTGTATAAAGTTCTTCTGCGTCAAACACGTCCTGTTCCAAGTTACAAAATGCATTTCCACTTGTTTTTTCCCCTCAGACACACTAACTGATGCCACAGAAAATGAGAACATTTCCTGTTTGAATTCAGGTTTTTTACTGTGAATGAAAGGATAAGACTAGTTTTATCACCTCTGATCTTTTCATGACAATTTATCACCTAAACACTTGCACCCTATCAAAATCATTGCTCTGTACATTAGCTTATCTTTAACTTATGGGCAGTTTTTAAACCATTTCCTCATGTGAATGAATGCTCAGGGGATTCAATTAATAACTATTTGAATATATAGATTTGCTTTTTAAACATTAACTTGTATTGCCATGTAATTAACCAATGGAGAAGTACTTTTCAATTTGTCAAAGCATAATGTGCGTTTAAGAGCACGTAGCTTCCAGATCTAAAAGTAAAGCTATTATGGAAGTGAATTAAACCTGCACTGCTTTTAATGGCGACCAGGTGATGGCTCTGGTTCCAAAAGTCCAGCTGTATAGAGATGAATGGGAAAACAGCCTTTAACTCCCATCATTTAAGACCTTAAAAGCTTTTGGTTTCAGTCTCTAGTTTTAAGTCTTCGTGAACAACAGGAAGTTAACTTTGTAAATTATGCTCCCCATTAGAGTCAAGCAGGGTAAAGGAGGGTGTGCATTTAAAAAAATATTCCTCTACAGCAGATTCTTAAGAAAACAGTTTGCTTTGATGACAGACCTTTGGTGCTATCCTGCAAACTGTAACACAATGCCCCATTTGTGCAAATATCCATAGTGGAAAGGAGGAAATGTAAATTAACCGAAATCAGCATCAGATTGTTAAATTTGAGAGTTAATGAGTATGTGAAAAAGCTTTGGCTCTGTAATGTGTTCTGCAGCAGACTAACTTGTGAATGACAGTCAGGCTTATCTTTTCAGTGAGGAGTGTGGCTGCTCTTCTCTACCGCCACACATTACAGCAGCTCCACCGTCACTTTCAAAGCCAACAAGTTTGCACATAATTACTTAAATGCAGGATGCCACAGACACCAGCCCCGGTATGTGCAGATCTAAAATCTGAAATAAGGGGCTTATTTCTGACGTCAGTGTTTAGGCAGAGAGATTAGGAATAGTTGTAGAATTATTTTGTGAGTCTTCTGACACTCTTAGTCAGGTTGAAAGTGTCTTTAAAGGAGAGGAACAACTTGTTTCAGAGGATGAACTGGTGGAGTTACATCATGACCCAGTATAAGATGAATACAGATTATTTTGGACTGATGCAAAGCTTCTCTGATAGCGTGCAAGAATAAAAAAATATGGAGCAGAAAATGAGTAGAAATAAGTCATCTTTAAATTGAATCAAGTGGCGTTTTTAACTGGATTCATTTTATTTACTACTTTATTATTATTATTATTACTTTATTTACATTTTATTTTTACTGAAGTAAAACAGGGATTTTACAAAATAAAAATGAAAACAGTAAATTCACTACATACTACATTATGGCTCATCTGTCACTGCATGTCAATGAGCACCACTCAACCTACTCGAGTCTCAGCTGCCTCAGCTAAAGCCTGAAAGCATCATGTTCACTAGTATGGCTCCTGTACAACCTGAGCTTTCTTACTTCCATTTCTAACCTGTTTCCAATCACAGTGTCTCTCCATCTTTTACCACTACCTCCCTGGCTGTTGATGGACTAAACATAAACTTTAGGAGCTATGGGAAATCACCAAAATTAAAGTTTGGAGCTGAGCTGATCACACTTAAGGTCTTGGTTCATGTGTGTCCACATTGGCCCCTAGGAATTTGTTTTAATTTGAGACGACATTGTCCATCTGTGTATGTGTGTATACATCTGCGTGTGTGTGTGTGTGTCTGTCTGTCTGTTGGGGGGAGTCAAACCAGTGTCATGTATCACAGTTTAATGGGCCAGTTAATAAAAAGCAGGCCGGAGGAGACAGATAAACTGTTGCAGACCACACGCATTTAGGAGAGACTCAACCACATGTTAATGCTGATACAACACAGTGTTAGGGCAGCTAATCACCATTTCCAATATCTCATTAGAGATATTAGAGAAATACCTCATTAGAATATAATCCAAAACATGGGTCTCGGACTGGTTGGAAATTATTTTAAACTGGTTCTCAAATCAGTCAAGATATAGTTCTTACCTGGGCAGGAAAAGTAGGAGAGAGAGCAATAGCTTGGGGCGTACTGAACCCATGCCACCAAATGAGCCTCATAGCACACTGGCGTCTAAACAGGTTAAAGAGAAAATATTAACATGCTTCTCTGAATCAGGCTTTAAACAGAATATTCAGAGCAGTCTAAGTCCATACTGAACTCTGAATGCTGTCGAAGCAAAGCGGGAGAAGGTATAACGACGTGCTTCAAACAAATGATTAAGTGACGGGCTTCACAACAACCACATTTTGGTTAAATAGGGATTATTTTTAACAGTGGATTACACAAAGCTACTCTGATAGTGATATAACCACCAGCTGCTAGGCCTGCTGGCAGATTGTCACAATTACCTGCAGTTTTCTGCAGAGTGCTACTTTTATAATTGTTTTAATCTGACCATCACTGTCACAAAGACCTTTCAGTTTCAGTCCCAGCTCTGCATGCCACTCTGCTTGTGTAAAGTGGACTCCAACCTAAAAGTTGGTGTCCATCCTGTTAATTTAACATTTTGCAGGAGAGCAGTAACCCTCAGACTAAAGCACATAAACACACGCTCTCTTCTGTTCACAGTGTCGATATTTCATGCTAAACAGTGTCAGATCCAAAATCATTTGCAGTTGGGGCTCTAATCAGACCCAGAGTGTATGTATGTGTGTGTTTATCTGCGTGTGAGGAAGAGGTTTTTGAGGAATGCCAGGAATGTCTATTGTTCAGTTTGGGAAGGAGTGATGGGGGCAGGCTATTGTGTTTCATGGTTCTTGGCACCGCAGATCTCAGTCTTACACCGGTCTCCAGGGGCCATGTGGTACAAAAAAAAAAAAAAAAAGCAAAACAACGGGATGTGTGTGTGTGAGTGTACTTTTTAACCAGCTATCTGTCTGTGGAAAATTCCCCCTCAGAATCGAGTATGTTTGAGTGTGTGTGTGTGTGTGTGTGTGTGTGTGTGTGTGTGTGTGTCTGGGCCCACAAATCCCTTTGTGACAGAGTCAAACAAGCGTTCACTAACAAGAAAAACAACAAAAGAAACAAAACCGCTCGCCATGTAGAGCGAGATGAGCCGGGCTGTCAGAGGAGAAACTCTCTTCCAGGAAGAATGTTTCAAATGAACACGAACAAACAAAACTGCGAAATAGAGTAGCACTGCTAAAACAGCCGGCCTGTGGACAAAATCAGAGAGATTACAGCAGTGCGAGGCAGGAAGCGAAATGTTTAACTTAAGATTTTGTTTTAATCTGTAAAACATTCAGACAACACTACAACTGATTGAGCTAGACTAAATATACAGGTGAGGCAGGATATCACTGACATTACAGCTAATTTAACTGGGAATGTCCAGGTAATCATGTCCTCTTTTACCCGTCAACACACTTCAATTACAATCCCCCAAAACATTCAAGACTAATAGAGGTTAATACTCACAATTAGAGGCACTTTTGTGAGCTGAAATTTAATTATTTAACCGTACTCTGATGAAGCACATCGATTCTGGTATTAATATTGACGTTTTAAGGAGTTAAATGAGCCTGAAGGTTTCATCTGGAAAAATAAACCCACAGCAGAGACAGAGCAGGATATGGGCCAATTGCATTGTATTGCACAACAAAGAACCGTAATGTTTCAACCATACCTGCCAGTGTCGTTGGAAACAGCATTTTTTTGACTAGAGATTGTCAAGGGTCTCTGGACGTACCTGACTGAGGCCTCAGTGAATACAGTTTTGCATTTTTAAAAATATTTGTTTTATTTTTGTTAAGTTTTCAATTCACATTAGTTTCAGTTATTTCAGGTACTTTCCAGAGTAGGTTTGCTAGTTTCAGTTTAGTTTTTATTGTTTAAAAATGTTTAGTTTTAGCTTAGTTTGTACTAGTTTCAATGTTAGATTTAATCTTTTTAAACCTTATACTATAAAGGTATTAGCTGAAGGCTGAAACATAAGAAGTTGAGAGTACAGGCATATTGGGAAAGGTTGATTCACAGTGCAGGCACGCTGTGATAACAAAACTGAAACCAGCAAAGACTAAAATTCTTCTGTACTTTTATTTTATTGTTGTTAGTTAAACACAAAAACGTTGTTTCATTTCTCTATTTTTGTAAAGTTTCTAGTTTTTATTTATTTTTACCAGTTAGGTAGAAAGTTTCACCACATCTACTTTATTAATTTTTCTCTATTACATTTTCCATTAATTTTCTGAGGTTGGAGTATCACCAAGCACTTTGTGCCTCACATATCCTCTGCTCCTCATCATCTTGCAAACTTTTAATGTTTAAAAATGATGCATTTCCTGGAGTTTTTGTTTAATCTGCAACAATTTTGTGTCTCATTTTCTGCACGAGTTAGTTTCTAAACCTAAATTTGATAATTCACTCATTTCCCATGTGAGCATTTCTGATGTACATGAAAGTACACCACTGATATGACAAAGGATTCAGTAAGAAACAAACTTGACCTCTGTTTGTGAACCGTTGACGTAAAAAATGATTATTAAAGAAAATAAGAGACACTACGTATAATACAACCACAGTGGAGCCAGCAGATGGCAACCTGGTTTCAGTTGGTTCAAATTAACAAGCACTTATTGAAGCCATTATCTTCTCATAGATGTGAATGAACTGATGTGCAGTGCGGCTGTGGAGAGGCTTAGTCAAATAATAAAATAAAACAATATAATTAAAGGCTCGGCACACTCTACCACTTCTAAGATAAGATAAGATAAGATAACTCTTTATTGTCATTGCACAGTCATACATAGTACAGTAGTACAATGAAATTGGAAAAACTGTCCTACGTCGGCACTACATATAACACAACACGACACGATATGACACATCACAACGTAACAAACAACACAACACAGTATATTAACTTAGTATAAAAAAGAAGAATAAGTGTATGTGTATTGCACACTGTTATTATTGCACATTAATTATTATTGCACCTTGTTATAAATATAAATATTATTCTATGCACAGTTAGAGATATTTAGTAATCTATCCATCGACCTATCTAGCTGTCATCAACCTATTCACATACATTTACAACCATTCATAATCTACGGACCTCAACCTATCTACCAGCCCATTAGGGCTGCCACAAACGATTATTTTGATAGTCGACTAGTCACCGGTTATTTTTGCGATTAGTCGACTAATCAGATGATCATCCATTGGAGGTAAAACTACAGCTTTTTGCACCAGCAGCATCTGCTCTTATATAACTATCATTAGCTTACAGCTTTAAGTGTTTAAGCTATGTGCTAACTAAAAATAAAGACAAGATGATAGTTTATTAAATTTTAATGAAATCTGCAGATTGTTTAGATGAAGTTTAATAAACTCCTTGCTATCTAAAATATAACGGGACAGCGGAGTATATTCTGTATATTATATAATATTATATAAGCTGTCTGCTTGACGTTTATTCAGCTGTGTAAAAACTATAACTTTAAACTCAGCAAAACCGATTTACTCAGGAACAAATAAAATACTAAAAAATGCCAAACAATATCATTTTTAAGTTATCTAAGTGACTTATATATATATGTTTAACCTGAGTAGCGAAAGACGGCGGTGGGTTTGAAAACGATTGGCCGGGAGCTCTAGTGAGCCTTGCCCCCGGCTGGTGGGTAACAGACGTCTCCGAAAACGTCGGAGCACTTTTCAAAATATGTGGTGTCTTGATAAACTGAGCAGATATTTGAGGTTTACACAGCTACATTCTCGCCTGAAAATATGTTAAACGTTTATTTTGTGACCCAGAAAGAATAATAAGAGTAATATTAAAGCTAACTAGATGCCGCCATTTATGTAAACTGAGCTGGGCTGCGCTATGAATTCTGGGACAGAGCTACGTCTTCTTCGGGGTTTAACGGCAGCTGGCATCCTTGTACATGCAGTGCTGCCATCTTCTGCTTCAGTCCGTTATTACACTCTTAAATCCTACTACTTATTCCTGCGTCTTTTGTGATCTTACAAAGCTTCAAACGACGCGTCGACTATTAAATCAGTCGTCGACGATTTTGATAGTGGACGTAATCGTGGCTAGTCGACTAATCGTGGCAGCCCTACAGCCCATCAGTCAATCAATCCATCTAGATCTATTGATCCATATTTCTATCTATTAATTTATATCAACCCACTTATCATATATCATCACCTACCTACTTATCAGTCCATCCACCATCAGTCTAACCGATCCAGCTAACATCTATTCATCCATTCATCTACCTATTTATATCCATATCAATCAATTGATCCCTTCATCTTTCCATTGATCCATGCATCAACTATGTGTCTATTGACAGATCTACCTGTCTATTTGTAAATGGTAAATAGACTGATATACATATGGACTTAGTGCTTTTCTACTCTCTACAACCTGCTATTCACACCCATTCAAACAAGCACTTTCTTCTAGAAGAGTAAGTTATTTACTTACCTTCTAGCTAACATTCACACCTAGATGGAAGCATCTGGTTTAATGCCCAATGCATCTGTGGTCTTGCTCAATTTGGCATGCAGACTGGAGCCAGGGATCAAACCACCAACCTTCCGATCAGTAGATGCGCTGCTCTCCCTCCTGACAGCCACCCCGTTAATCCATCCATCCATTTATTTGTCAGGGACAATGCACACAAACTAAGCTCATATGACCTGATTTAACTACTAGTTAATTTCGTGTTAAATTAATGGCCTAAATCTTGCGGCTTTGCTACATGTCATCTTTTCTCACGTTCCTATCTGAGTCAGGAATCATGTCAAAACATGTCAGCATTTTCTTTCACCTAAATACCGGAGAAGTCCCACAAACCCTGGATTCTTTTCTCCCCCAGCCACTTTCCCTGTTTCCATTCTTTCATCTCCTCTCCCTCCTCCCCACTGCGGCCTTCGGTTAAAAACAAATGTTTGACTAATGTGAAGCGCAGATGAAAGGGTGAGTCGAGATGAAAGGGCTTTGTCATAAAGTCGTGTTTACGCTGTCAAAATCATCAAACGTGATGTCAGGCTCTCTTGTAATTATCATTTTAATTTCCTTACGTATTCTCCTTCTGCCACGTAACTCCAGCCTTTGCCTCGCTGAGTCGGTGGGTATTTCCTGTTGTTCTGTCGTCTCATCTCTATGAGTTTTAGACATTTACCAGATTGCTGACAGAGTATGACAGAGTATTTATAGAGACGTATATAAAAATGAAATTGGGTATGACAGAGCGAGATAACCTTGATCTGTGCGGAGAGACTGAGCAAAAGGTAGGTTAACACAGAGACAGACAGACTCATGCCTGCATCCACACCAATGGCTTTCTAATTAAATTAAACTAACATTCATGTTTGGACTGTGGGAGGAAACCAGAGCACCCAGACCCAACCGAAGCTGCCAAATTACAGACCTGAACCCAAACCGAGGCTTTACTTCTTTGGCTCTTTTTGCTCTACAGTGCATATTAGTCTTCTTCATTATTACAAAATCATAGAGAAAAAGAGCTCTATGTCTCGATACTGAGACCTCCCATATTTCGCTTGATAAAGGGAAACCTGTACGTGGAAAGCAGCAGTAAGACCGGAGCACAGCACAGATAAGCCATCAACTGTATGAAAGGCGGGTCTGAGGGGGAGGTGGTTGCAAAGCTGTCTGCAGAGTAAGTGGGGGAGGCTATATGGGATGAGCTGAGCCACCCGCTGAGCAGCAGAATCTAAATTAAAGTGTTTTAAAAGCAAAAAACACCAAATTTTGCCTTCACCAGCTTGGTTGTTAACCCTGACGTGGAATGAGAGGTTTACGTGTAACTGAAGACACAGCGTGTTCACTGGGTAACAACTAGTCATGTACCATTCATTAGTCACCGAGTATACTTTGGATAATTGTGCTTTTAGACTCTATTAATGAACGTTCCCCATCTTTTTGCAACCAGAGAAGTCGCCCCCTGCTGGGCATGAAAAAGAATGCAGGCTCACTTTTTAGACCAGGCAGACATTTTTACGTTGTGACACTGGTTTATCCAGACTTTGAAGACACAGTACATTTTATCTGTAAACTCACATTTTTTTACCAAAATACTTTGTTACTGCTGCACATTTATTAAATGATTTTTCCTCTTAAATTCACACAGATACATATTCTTCGTACAGGAATCACTCAAAATAGCTTAAGTGAGATGCAACAAAGAAAGTCAAGCAGTTTGACTCTATAAATACTGATCGCTTCTGTTTCGCACCAGTTAAGATTCATGCTATGTGTAGTTCACTGGCGCCCCCTAAACGGGTTTTTTGGTACTGAAGTTCTAAAGATTTGGTGCTTCCATTTACAGTTGCACACATCAAAATGGTCGAATAAAACTAACATTTTAAATGCTTCTTCCGGGTTCATGTAATTGTTATCATGGCTGGCAAATGTAATATAAACATAGGCGCATGTACACCTGCATGTACAGAGGAGCTTCCTATTCCATCAGTCGCTGTAAATAAACTGTTTGATCTTTGTCCGCTTCCCATTAAAGACGCTGCTTTTCACACAAGTAAACACACAAATCTTGCTAACACATTAGCTGGACAGGAAGCAGGGACGGGAAACTCTGGGAAGAACAGGAAATAATGATCCAAAAGTTGAAGAATGTCCTCCTGCATGCTCCGTGGCTGCCCACCACTGAGGGAAGCCAAAACACACTCACACACACACACACACACACACTGCAGCTGAAATTAACAAAAGGTCTCTGAAAACAGGAAGTACTATAGAAGAGACATTTCCAGGTCGGGCCAACAAAACATCCCCAAACTTCACTTCCAGAAATATATTGGAAAAATCATCACTCGCTTAAAAACACCCCAAAATATGTAAAGAGACAAAAAATACTCCGAGGCGACAACACTTTGAAAAGGAGGGCAGAGGGCTGGCAAGCGTAGAAACTGAAAACTATTCTTATCAGAGAACACAGACGCTTAAAAAAGGCTCTTATGTTTCATTTATGTAGGAAAATGTGTGAATGAGATGTTCATTTCATTTTTTAAGAGATACAGCAACGCAGCAGAGGAAATGATGTTCCTATAGATGTATGAAGCTAACCTTTTATGCAAAACATATTTATGAGTTAGAAAAGAGCTTCAAAATGTCTACTGAAAGCCATCAAAGTCCAGTAAGACAGGTGTACAGAGGCGCAGGTAATTTCCACAGTGGAAGGTGGAACAGGTGGTATTTACAGACTGTTCATAAAAGACAGACATAGTGGAGCCAATGCAGATGTGCTTTAAACATGGATTCTTTTGAATGGCCAGCAGGGGGCGACTCCCCTAGCTGCACAGAGACTTCAGGTTGTACGGAAGTCTGGGAAAATTACTGGCTTCATTCTTGATTTATAATCTCTGTAAAAATGTTTCTAGTGAGTTTATGATCCAAATCGCTCATTACAACATGGAGCTCACTTTGAAAATTATTTTCACATTTATGTAAAATAGATTATAAAGCAAACTGTTTCCATATGGATAGCTAGCGTTGTTATTTACACTGGCATTTCCCTCCTTTGACATATCAAAAGAAGTATATGTCAGTCATATCGAATTCACATGAAGAACTCCCCTATATAATATGTAGCAAATGATCATATCTACATAAGCATGTCTTCATGTATGCTAGTGTGATTTTTATTATAAAGTGTGGCCAATTCTGGGGCTGTTTTGGGGTAATTAAGGACAAAAATGCTCTTTACTGCCCTGTCCTTCATAAAATGATGTTCAAATTTATGTTTTTTTGCTTTTCTGTTAAAAGAAGCATTTTTAAGACAGTGGTTGTCTTAATTAAGAGAAAATACAGCAGCAGTTAACAATAGTGTGGGTCTCTTTCACCCTCAGCTGGCTTGTTAAAGGAGCCATAAAGCATCACTCCTGAAAATAAAAGCTAAAATGGACCCAAACACACTCCCCTTTTCTTACCCTCCACTGAACTGCTGGGCAGGCCAGTAAAATCCTGCGGTTTGCCAGATTTAGCCTGTGGGCCTTCCTTTGGCCTGCTCCTCTTTCAGCAACAGGACAATGTAGTAAGTCTGATCTGAATGTGTTTTATTTAAAGAATAAACAATGGCGCTAAGAATGGCGAGAAACAGATAGAAAACAGACTAAATGCAACATCTCTGTAGCAGCCGACAGGCACGAGAGTGAAGTCCTTACTGTAAATGCAATGGAAAGCTGTCAGACACAATACGCCCTTTTGTAAATCATACACAAGCCTCTATTTCAAAGCTTTCCAAGCAGAGTTTAGCAAAAAAGAAAAAAAGAAGTAGTGCAAAAAAAAGTTGCACAAAAGTACTATTATCAAAATCATCATCTCTCCTCGCCAACTCCACATTTCCTTCCACTGAATTTACATCTCATAATTAAATCCACAGTGTGTACATTTTCCCCACAGGCCCCATCGGCTGAAAAGACCATTTATTCAGAGGCCACTACTGTACAGGGGACCCCCGGTGAGTGACTTCCTGATGTTTCCACAGGCAAACGTGTTGAGCACATAATAATCCACAATATTACTCCCCATGTAAGGCCGTTTAGACCATTTGAGCTTTAATGGAGCTTAGAATAACAGAACGAGTGTGCAGGATAATTTCGCACCTTTATTAAACACATACACATGTGCATACAGATGTAAAAACATAGCAGTGCTTTAGTTTGGTGGGGAAAAAAAGAAATGAAATGTAAATTAAACGTAGTCTTGCCAAATTTTTACAAAACAAGATGATTGGTTGAAAGATTCCCTTTAGGTTGCCAAGCAAAAAGACAAAACGGGCACAAGCTTCCAGAAGAGGGCGCTGTTCAGGCCTTGTCAGACTATGAGCTTGTAAAGCGCTGATAGGGCTGTGGCTTTATCAACCTGAAACATTTCCTGTGCTTGATGAGGCCCTCATCTTTTTTTGTATGGAGGAAAAGACACAAACTTCAGAAACTATTCAGCTGTCATTCTCAGCCTGTACAGCTTCTTATAAGTACTGCTCATTTTTACAACGTGTCGTTTTCAATGCAAACGACACATACAGTTCGTATACCTCTTTGCAACTGACTGATCTCTAGGCCCATGTGAATGGGGCTACAGCAGCTACTTACAACCATTAGCAGTACTTATTTTTTCCAAAATGACCAGTAGTTACCAAGTAGTTGCCAGCAAGTCTCGAGGTCTGTGTAACTGGGACATAAGCAAGCTAGCTAACCACAGGATTAGCACAATAGCTTCTTATCCAAATATAGTAAATTCTAGCTTCTAAAAACTAACATGTTGTGACCAAAACACTAACATGGAGGATTCAAAATGTGTCCAAAAGTCATTATGTAACGTTGCAGTGGCTACGTCCATGCTTTTGCACTACCTGTAACTCGGGTGGATAAAAACATGTTATAAGCTACTTGCGGTTGCTCCCTTGCTACAAGGGGTCACCACAGCTAGCAGCTCGGCATGTTTCATTTGGCATGCTTTTATACCGAATGACTTTCCTGACGCAACCCCAAAGTGGATTTGTGTCTCCAGCTAGAATAAACCAATAATTGTGCAAACCACTGCACCACCAGAGGCACCAATGGATAAAAAGATGCTAAAATGCCAAATGTGCCACACAAAAAAATAAATAAATAAATGGTAGGCCTTTATATACCTTGGTGACCAGCCGAAGCAACATCTATGTGCAGGAAAACACTGCTGTTCTGCTCTTTTTCTTTTTTTTTTTTTTATAATGAAAGCACACAAAAAAATGGGTGTTGAGTTAACTGAAACTGTAAACTTATGAACTGTGAACTAATCTTCCACATTTTGCAGTTTCAAGTATTCATACAAACACTGTAATGCTACTAAATTAGTCTGATCTGAAACTAATGGCAAAAGAGGGACTTTCTGTTCAGCTAGCCACTTTTTGGCATCACCGAGTCCAAGCCAAAAATATCTGTCCCACCAAACCACAGCATGTCACGCTTTTTACACATTCCCACTAAAGATGTAGTAAGGAACACGAACGTCCATCCATTTACATCTCTGCACCAACAGCCCCTATGTGTTACTAAAAGAGGTGGTAATGAGTTTTGGCTTTTGACTAAGGGCCCTTTTCCACTGTTAAAAGTATACAAGCAGAGCCAAGTGTGCAAATGTGAGCATTTCATCATCCCTGGCCAGCCAGTATGTGTGTGTGTGCAGTACTTTCAGAGGGTTCCTTGTTCCTGTACAGTAATGACTAAAACCAGACTGGCAGGCGGGTGACGTGACTGGCACAGCGTCAGGGTCAAAGTGCAACACAGTCCCACCTAATACAGAGGCTGTGATTGGTCATTAGTGTCAGTAACGTGTCAATCACAGGGGGTTTAATTTATGTGTGGGCGACCAAAATAAGAGCACTCCAGCCAAAAAAACAAATAATACCTCTTTATGGGCACAGACAGAGAAACACGCAGGCTAATGGCACAGAAATGCTGATTCATACAGAGGAGCTTGCACAGATTGAAGGAGGTTATAATACTGAATGTCATCTTTACAAGGCTATGCTGTTTTATGAGTTTTAAGATGAGATGCGCCCACATTTTTAACCACCTGAGCTCCAAACAGTCAGAGAAGAGGGTGAGGGGGGAAATCTTTAACGTTAACTTTAATTAAAGTTCATTCAGTTAGTTAATTCATCCATTTTCTAACCAAAGGCTCCCTATTTCTTGGCCACAGTTTCAGCTGTTCTGGGACATAAAAGTGTTCCCACCAATTAGGAGACCAGCTCTAATAGAGGGTGCAGACTGCATGATACAACTGCAGTGGAGGATGGCCATTGTTAACGACGATTTATAATTCTAACTCATACAAAAACAGAGGTGGACATAAGTTTAGGTGGAACTTTTTTTTCTTTTAGCTGCTGTACATAATTTGCAGAGAAATCCTTCTTAAAGACTCCATGCACTTTGGTTTAATTTGCCATTCTTCACTAATGTATAGTCTATCTCTCAGATATAAAACGGTGAGCTTTTCTGACTATAATTGCTTCCTCAGGCATGGTGACCATTGTAACAGCAAAAATCATGTGCATTCTGAGCACAGACCGCTTTTAGAGGAAGATCATTTCCTCCACCTGCCAATTGCTGCATATTATGCCGTCACCCACACTGTAAACATTATCCTTTCATCTTCCTGCGTTTATCCAGGTCCAACATGCAACAGTCCAACAGATGCCAAGATTAATCTCCAGCCCTTCTGACGGGAGGCCAAGGTGTTTCCCCAAATCAGCCAAGAGATAATGACCTGAAACACCTCACCCATGAAGCACCCTAGTCAGATGCGTGAATCACCCCCAACGGGCTCCTTTCGATGTGGAGGAATACAAGCTTGACTCTGAGCCCCTACCAAATGGCCAATCTCCACATCCTGCCTCTAAGTTCTCATTGCCACAACTTTTATCTGCAATCTCAGTCTTTCAATGATAAATCAAGGGTGGGAACGTAGATGAAATGCTTGCTTTCAGGCTCAGATCTCTTTCTGTCACCAGACTAGACCGATCTGTCCAGTCTCACTCACAATCCACACTGAGCTTGCAGACATACTGTTCATGCAAATTTCATAACAAATAAGAGTAGGATCTGAGCTTTAGATAGAAGGATTACTTCATAGGTTTTGTTCAGTTTAATGACATCTTCATGTGCAAATTTTCCAAGTGTACATTTACTGTTGCAACTTAGTGGATGAAGGCTGAAATCTAACACATGTTTATATATAATAGTTTCTTTTTTTGCAGGGAGAGAAAAGAAAAAGCTTTCCCTGTTTCCATACGCTTTGTTGTTTTTATCAACTTTTCTCTCACACTGGCGTTGATTTTTCCATACTACCTAACTTACTTAAGATGTAAATCCAAGATATTAGTGGTGTTACAACTACTGCTTTGTCTCCTTGGACAGCTTCAGACAGCTGTTTGGCAGCAACGCGCCTTGTTCTGGCCTTGAAACCAGACCAGCCGTCCAGCACCTCAGGGTTTTCTGCTCCTGTTTCTGCAGCAGGCGGATTAATTCTGTTAGGCATGCACACAACAGTATTTACACCCACATGCGTACTACACTGTACATCATATTCAGCAGGCTCAGGCTGACAGATTGACCAGTGGACAGACAGAAATGTCTTTAGGAATGCAACTGGCGATGAGAACTCTCCCAGTGAAACCCACAGTGGGTGCTGGTGTCTGGTATGTGTTGCATGTCTGACTGCTGGGGCTTTCCCAAAGCTGTGTGAGAGCCGACATGTGTCCACACATATGCTAAACACTCAACACTAACAGTCTGATCGGTTACATAGATATGCTGTAGATGTACTGCCAAGTTAGCAGCTTCAGACTTTCTGGATATTTACAGCTTAAATTTAAAACTTTTTAAGATGTTATGGAAAAACATGCAGCTCGTTTCTTCATTTATTTGGCAAAATGTCCGATTTTTGTTGTTTTAATGCAATTCTCAGAGCTCTGGTTGATATTATTAACTGCTTAATTGGTCTGAGCAGCAATTTAAGATGAAACATATAGGTTTAAGTCTATACAAATAGCCCTTAACCCTTTCCCCTATAAAGATGAGCTCCCCTGTACTCTTAAAGACGAGTTCTGAACCCTCAGTATATCAATAAAGATGTGCTTTGATGACTATTTGAACAGTTTCCAAGGGTTTTCCAAGGATAGCTGCATAGGCAGGGACCACTCTCACTAACCACTAATTCACACCCGGTCATTTTGTTGTAAAAGCAGGCCTGAAATATGAGAGAGACTACTCACATCGGTAGAGAGAAACAAGGGTTATTCAAAGTAGGCTCAGAGTCAATCAAGCCAACAAAAGTACCAGAATAAATATCCCCAAATCAAATCGCTGATAAGACTGTGACGTGTCCTCACATGGGTCAGAAGTATTAAAGTTAAAAAGGTTTCAAATGAACGTATTCTTAATGACATTTACCAATACAAATGGTAGTATGACTATTACTAATCTGTCAAAATATTTTAGAGTATCAGGCCAGCCATTAACTCAACTCCAGTTACTCATTCTGTGTGCTCTGAACTAATTGCTTGTTATAGAAACAGGTACGGCCTCCCCGAACGACCCCGTAACAGAGCGCCCATTGTTGAAACACTTTATTACACTGATCAACCAGTATTTTGCTGCTGGGAGTCAACTGTACTTTAACAAATTTTACTTGCTGACATCACTTGCGAACTCATTTTCATTACCTGTTTTTTGGTTTGTTTTATTTTTTCCCCCAGTTATGACATGCCAACTGTTGGACAACTTAGGATGGCTGGACAGAAACAGCGACGCCCTTCAGCATTCAAGAAATAAGTCTGGTCTCAAGGAAAGTGACGCCAAGTATAGGTAAGGTTGGTCCTGAATCAGCAGCAATGGGAAGCATTAACACAGGTTATCCCGAATTTTGTTGGCAATCGCAGAGCAGAGAATTATGCTGAGCTTGTGGATAACACAATGAAAACATATCAGCTCAGGAGTGCCAGAATGACACTGAAGACGCACTTACCTCAAGTGTTTTTCCTCCAAATCTTGAAGATGTTAGCAGGCAGGACAGATTTGATGTAAGATAGAAAAGTGATGGAGAACTGATATCAGGGAGATTTTGATCCGGGCGTGATTGCGGACTACTGTTGGTTCTTGAGAAAGACAGATGGCTGTGCAGCACAAGCACAAAAGCAAGCATCTAAAAACAGTTGCGAGCACGCTGATCCCTGGTGTGTTTTCAGAATGAACAGATTAAAACTATTTTTGTTAGAAATAATTACAATTCAAATGTAATTACAGTTAAAATTCCTGTCATTGCGTCGATTTATTATACTGATATTCAAAACTGTCAAAACGTCAGTGATAACAAAAACCTGACACGCAAATTCAATTAGATTTCATATCTGAACTCACTGTAAAAGAACTTGATAAATAGCTGAAGTTCACAGTTCAATCAAAGCAGCAATCGGTTGAGTCCAGCTCCTGACAATTTAAATGCCAGAGCTCAGATCTGCTGCTCTTTTCCCCCAGCACTTTTTTAATCCACATTAAGATGCCAACTGGAGTTCAGTTGACGGGCTGAAACTGTTCCCGTCATTAGCTCCAGCTCCAAAGCCAAAACACAAATGATGTTTTTTTGCCCTTTGTGTGTCTGTGTGTTTTTGTGCACAAATTTCTACCCTTTTACTATGTCTCAATAAGGTGCATCCTTGTGTTAATCAATACAGCGTGTTTTCACTGCATATTACTCCTAAACAGACCTTTCAAGCTGCTGAGGAGTGTGCACCACTTCAACTTGCAGTTACACTTCTGTGAAGGTGCATGTCAAGCTACAGTGTAGGGTCCAGAGCTGCGCTGGAGCCTGCGCCTTAGACTACACACAACCTCAAACATCCCATGAATCAAACATTAAAGTTCTGAGGAGAAACAATGCGTAGCTGTTTTTAGCAGGAAGCTCTGACAAGCACGCTAGTTGCAAAGTACCTAAATGATAAACAGAAATTTATCTGCTATAGAGCAAGATTGTTCTTTCTGGAAAGGACCATAAACGGTGCTTAAAGAGAGTTGACGTCAGAGTTACAACCATGAAGTGAATGCAAAAGTCCAAGTCAGAGCAAGTGTCAGTTAAAATCTTCTGGATGTGTGCACAGTCCTGTGAGTTTTTGAATAACGGCAATTATGACTTTTAAATAAAGCACTAAGGATATACAACTGCTGGTGTAGATGTCAACAAACGCACACAAGCAGAGTCACCTATACTCCACCCTCACTGCTCATCGGTTTCCTTTCAGACACCCTGAAAGTCAAAGGTGACTTCCCGTGAAAAACATCTTAAGTGTGAGAACGCGCCTTTTAGGTGCCGATGAACCGGGGAAAAGGACGGCGACTTCCTCCCTCACCTTCCTTCCCAATGCTGAGAATCAAACTAAACACAATATTAGGGGTCAACAAGTCAAAGAAGACGAATGAGCCAACGTTCACTGTGAAGCCACGAAATTACTTGTTGATGAAGTTTATGTACGAGTGCCGTTTATTTAACTATTATGGTTGTTTTTTTTAAACTATTATTATTTTTTGAAATCTGCAATCTCAGCTTGGGAGCTTGACATGCCTCAAAATAAAAGCAGAGAGGCTGACGGGAATGATGCTGTGAATAGGCCGAATGCTGAATGGCTGAAAAATAAAAGAGAAAGGAAGCGACAACTTTGTTCACCGTGAAGAAAAAGAAGCCGAAAAACAAAAACGAACACAAAGAAGGGCCTCGAAGGGCAATGACAGTGGCTGAAGAGGACGTATTAAATGTTTTTAAGCTCGAGTTTCACATCATCTCATTTCTAAGACGAAGAACATTAGCCCCTGCTGCAGAGACCAAACTAAAGGCCCGGCAATATCATAAGCGTGAACCGCATTACTCCTTTGACACTGCCCCCTGGTGATAGTACACTGTTACAGCATGCACACAGCAGTCTGCAAAGCACGTGAATGTGCATTGTACAAGGTTAAAATATCAATACTACAATCTAAATATCAGGAGAACAAATCAATATGCTTTCAGATGTGTGGCTACATGTTGGTGACCTTTTCCTGGATTCTGGCTCCACTGACAGGTGAGAGGTAGGAATTTCAAACATGATACTGATAACCAGGAAAATACTCAATACTCAAAACCATTTTCCGAGAAGACACAAACCAGGGGGTTAGAGGTTCAGGGTTGTATCAGGAAGGACACGCAGTATAAAACGAGCCAAATGAAACATGTGGTACCTGCTGTAATGACCCTTTGTAAATTAACCGCAGCACACTATCTTAACGATACCATAATGTGGCTATCGGGTAACTGATAATAGTTAACCAGTCACAACATTTGGCAACTCCTCCCCGAGCCTGCTTCAGCCACAGCTTTCTTCCTTTTAAAAGGGAGTTTTTCCTTCCCACCGTCTCCAAGTGCTGCTCATAGGGGACAGTCTGACTGTTGGGGGTTTCTCTCTAATATTGTAGGGTCTTTACCTTAAAGGTGAAGTGTACTGACTTCAAAAATATGCACTGACCAGGTTAAGAGTTGTGGTAACTGTTCAGTACTTTAATGATGTTGACATAAACTAGTTAAATCAATTAGTATCTGAGTCTTGATTTATTTTGACAAACCTTACTCAGTAATGACCCTTCAGGTCACCTCCTTGTTGCCAACTGGTGCCTTTTCCTTCCCCTTTCGAGCTTTCTTCCCCAGAAAAGGAGCACCGGGTAAAAAAAATTGACAGTGCTGCTCTGTAACCGATCTCCTGCACTCGTTGGTTTCCCACTGCTCAGCAGCTGCAAACACATGAAGCCCTCGCTCTCAGAACAAAGTAAGAGCCTTTCTGTTTCTTCTGACTTTCTCTCTCAGCACAATCTCACATGTAAATACAGCCAAGAATCACAGCAAAGTCATTATCTTTACCAAAACTGCAGGGGGACTTTGTTGGACGATGTTGCAGTGATAACCTCATTCGTGAGCCCGTTCGCTGAGGTTCTTTGTTAGAGGTAATTACACATTATAATATTATCTCAGCTTGTTCTTGTTCAGTTCCTCTCACCGTTGCAAACTTTTATTTAAATAAATGAACTAAATAAATAAATGAACTCTCACGAATGCTGGTATAGCTGCTTCTGCAGCAGCGCCGAATCCGAGTCTGTGTGAGAGGTATGCGTAGCTTCTGATTTTGTCAAATGACATCTCCACCCACAGCTCTGTCTGCTAACCCTAGCATGAACCTCTCGTGGATCTGTGTAGTTCTCACAGCGTTTACCTCCTGACTGTGAGCTTCAGTATCCTGTAGGATCCCTTAATGAGAATCAGGGCTTCTTGTCTGCTGCCGTAGAGGGGGGATCCGTTTATGTTAATGAGTTCATCACCAACTTTCAGCTTCTTGCAGTGGGCAGCCTTCCCTCCGTCCTCGATCTGCAGACAAAGACACGATTTGGTTGAGATGAAAGAGGACACTTGGAAGGCAAACAGAAGGACATTCAAGAAAAAAAGAAATCATTCTAATAATAAAAAAAAGTCACTCAAAGACACATCAGCGCTGCCAGAACGACTCCTTTAAAGCCCATTTTGAAGACATTTTTTGTTAAACTGTCTTTGTCCCCCTGGCAACTTCACCCTAAACAGCATCTCCAAAAACAGCCCGAACCAAACATCCCACAGAAACCCATCACATTCCCCTGTAATAGACTCTGTGTGTGTGTTTGGCACAGAGGTGACTGCGGGTCACACAGTGGTGAAGGCTGTGCCGTTAATGCATTGCTGGGATGTTTCAGGGTGTTTTTTAGGCTGCAGAGAAGTGAGACATTGACGATTGTGCGGTGCAGTGTGGTGAGAGGTTTCAGTTCAGCCATAAATCTCTCACACACACACACACACACACACACACACACACACACACACACAAAAAGCATGAAAGAAATAAAAGACAGGAACACACAGACGGACGGGGCAAATGACCTGCTTACTGAGCGGACCACCGGCAGGAAGACAGTCAGGCCAACAATGACAGAAAAATCAGGACGGATCTTTTTTTGTCATTTATTTTGCTGCGGTTTTATTCCCACATTTAGAGAAGTACTGGAACAACATGCTCATGCATCCAAAGAACAAATATGCATGTCACTGCAAATGCACTATAACGCTTCTGCTGGCACCTCGTTTCAGTAGTACTAACACTTCCACATAGGTAGTGTGTCATCAGTGACAGTAGCTCATTGGAAAAGCAGGATGGAAAATGCGCGCTGTTTACCTACACTTAAAAATGCTGCAGCCTGATAGCATCAATAAAACAGTTGTTTCCTCGATCATCAGAAACATTACTGTAAATTCTCTTCAAACATCAAAAAGTATCAAACCATCAAGTTGTCAGAACTTTTCCATCACAAAGTACTTGATCGCGTCTCATGACATCCGTACTACAAACCACATGAGAATGTCTGCTTATTGGCTAGCTGTGAACAAAGAAAATGCAGGAAGTCATTGGTTGATTATATGGTTTACTGCTGCAGTGTGTGTACTCTCAAGGTCTGCAGTACTCTGTGGCATCCCCGATGCAACGCATACCTGCTACTCTGCTCAGACCTGCGACGTACACCTGGTAGTTTAGTCGAGGCTGGACCATGTTCTCTCTATAAACGAACCGCCTTAGAGTTTAGATTCGAAACTTGACAGAGTCCGTGCAGTCGCCGTTGCATCCACACCTGCATGCCTCACAGAAACCGCTGCATTAGAGGGGGAGGAAGTCTTTTAGTGACCAACCATCATGTACAATCCAACGCGCCAGAACAGAATCAGTGGACAAGCTTAAGTGGACAAGCTTTATTTTGAAAGTTCGAACGCTTATCTCATCTTGCATTTTCTCAACCGGATAACTTGTTGGCCAATCTGGTTTGTCATATTTTAGTCCTGCTTATACAACAAAATGACTGGGTGTGCCTCAGAAGTTAGTGAGGGTGGTCTCTGCCTATGCAGCTACACTTGGAAAACCCTTGGAAACTATTCTAAAGGTCATTAAACCACATCTTTATTGACATATGCTGAGGTGTCAAAAACCATTGTTACAGGTGACGCACAGGCGAGGTCGTCAAGTTTTGGGTTGTGTGTTAATCGGTCAACTCAAACACTTTGTCATCTTTTATAAGTATGTTGGCACTGTCATGCATTTTTTCTCTCACTGCCTCTCGAGCTAAAACAGTTTCAAAAATGTACCTTTTTGCAAAAAAACAACAACAAACAAACCAAAAAGCACAAGTGAGGGTGGCAACAGATTTCTGTTCACAAACCACTGTCTTAATTTAAATGTGTTTAAACTAAAGACACTGATACTGGGTAATCTGGGAACACAAAACTTTGTTTCAGAGATAAGTGATAAAATGCTGTTGGTATGTATCTAATATTAATCATTAGATACATACATCCCGGGCCGCCCCCCACCCCCAAATTTCACAACCCTCAAATAGTGACTGAAATCCTTTTTCTCCTTTGGCTTTGTCAGAGGTCACCAGGCAGCTAGAAGCTGGTTTTATTATCCATCACTTTCAGTTATCAACCCCAGGTGAATTCCACTATTAACCCAGAATAAATGCTCTTTAAAGATGTCTCTGGGGCAAACGTAAAGGAATATATTCCAGGGTGGAAACGGAGAGCAGACCTGCCCCTTCTTTTATTAATCATTCATTCATTCACTTTTTTGCTTTTACTGCTTCAGAAAAAAAAAAAATCAAAGGAATGCGTGTCATGGAAACACAGGTCTGATTTCACGGTTTCAGGATTTTACAGACACGCAGCGGGGGACTCGGCCCTGCGAGCCAACTCAAACATAAAGTGAGATCTTTCACATATTAACTCATTCTTTCTGCCGAGCTCTCCTGGGTCTGATGCTGTCATCGACTTCAAAGGTTAAATATTTTCATCCAAACATGAAAAACTTTAAGCAGTTAGTCACATTTGAAAGGGACACTTTTATCACAACTTTGGGTTTTGGTAGCACTCTGTTTCTGTGCTGTTTTAAAACTATTTTAAGAGTCCAATTTAAGAATGATGACTTAGTGACTTAGGGTAAGTCATCAGGTCTTTCTAATATGCATTGGCCTGTGTCCATTTATCATACCTGAGAGGAGCAATGCCAGAAAACTGTTTTCTATCAACATCCCTAATTATAGCAAACAGATGACAAAAAACACCTCTCTGGAAAACCCTGCTGGAGCATCTATTAACAGTTGTTGTGGAAGGACCTAAAACAGTAACATCAATGGTGATGAGGGTGGGGTCAGGTCGGCAGATTGAGGTGTTACTCTCTTAAGTCATCATTTTTTCAGGTAAGTGTTATATAGGGTTTTCCAGGTTGGCTGTCAAATTATACTGTGAAAATGTCTTAAGACACTCCTTACTGTTTTGTATTTGCTTCCAAGGACTTGGTCTCAAGCAACAGTGCTCAAGCCTTTTGGCATTGGCTGCCTTTTTTTCACTCACTTTCAGTCCTTTCCTTGTACCTGACCAGGAATAATTTTATGACTTATTATTTAACTATTAATCATTCAAGGATAACAAAGGGCACCTAACTCAAGAGATGAACCTGTTTAATTCTGCACATAACAGTTAACTTCACAGGAAACCAATTTTAAACTGTATCTTTAGGCATTTTATTATTAGCAGCCTGTCACAAAAACATCAACAGATTGTGACCCATCCTGTAATACCATGCTGAAACTATCTGATTAGTTGCCAAACACACTGCCAGTGCATTAAAGAAACATAACTGGAAAGAAAAACACTGTGAAACATTATCCTCCCCAGAGCCAGGACCTCAACATTACTGAAGCTGTTTGGGATCATCTAAAGCAGTAATTTTCAAACTGTGGTAGGTGTACCACTAGTGGTACTTGAACTCTCTCTGGTGGTGTGCAGGAAGTCTCCATTTTTTAAAGATTAAATAATATACCATTGTGGAGGTATGCAAAGACTACACAAGAGCTTTGAGTCCTCTATGAAGAGCAGCCTTTGCTTATCGCCAGCTGTCGTGGCCACTACTGAGTGCTTGCGGGCTCGTTTCCCTGGGCCTTGAAACTGCAAAGGCAGCACGGCGCTGTTAAGTTGTCACCGTGCTGAGATCCTAGCCACCATCGATGAGTCAGAGGCCCCCAGGAGAATCGGTGGGGGTGCGGGAGATGCCATCAGTAAGTCGGGAACTATCGCCTGGATGCCGAAACTCCTGGTAGCCAGGAGAATCCGATCCGCTTCTTCTGCGAGTGAGCGGTAATCCTTTGCGGCCAGCAACGGGGAGTTGGGTGGGTCATAAGTGTGGTACTTCAAGAGCCATATTTTATGAGGTGGTACTCATTGTGAAAAGTTTGAGAACCACTGATCTAAACGTTGCTAACATCCAAAGAAAAGGTTTGACTGTCCTTTAAGAAACCTGGAGAACTATTGTTGAAGACTACTTAAAGTTACAAGAACGCTGCCTAAGAGAGTCTGGGCTGTGTTGAAGAACAAAGGTATTATTGACTTATTAATAAAGACTTTCAAACTGGATAGAAATCTACAAACTCTGCTTGTGCCTTGTTACCTGTATTTCCATGTACGTTTCAATAAATCCATCCATTCCACTTATCCTTCTCAGGGTGGCGGGGGGTGCAGGAGCCTATCCCAGCTGTCATAGGGCGAGTGGCGGGGTACACCCTGGACAGGTCGCCAGTCTGTCACAGGGCCAACACACAGGGACAGACAACCATTTGCGCTCCCGCATTCACACCTATGGGCAATTTAGATTTTTCAATTAACCTTTCCCCACAAAGTGCATGTCTTTGGACTGTGGGAGGAAGCCGGAGTACCCGGGGAAACCCACGCAAACACGGGGAGAACATGCAAACTCCTCACAGAAAGACCAAAGGAAGGGCAAATGATAAACTGACTGGTTCTTATACATCACGTTTCTACTCAGCGTGAGCACTCAAAGCACTTTACACAACATGTCTCAATTAGCCATTCAAACACATTCACGGAAGCATTTTTTTCTATTCACGCACATTTACACTCTGATGGATGCAAGAACTTGGACTTCAGTATCTTGCACTAGGATACTTTGGCACGCAGACTAGAGAAGCCAAAGATGGAGCCACCAACCTTGTGATCAACAGATGACGTACTCTACCTCCCGACCTATAACCACTGAAACTTTTCTTCAGTCCCCAAAAAGCAAACAAACCCTGTGGCACCACTGACAGCTAAAGACGGATGGTTAGTGAAACTGGGTTAGATCATTTATACTAGCCTAACCCTATAAAACTAGGGTTACAGGAAAGTAAGGCACAGGGAAGCTGTAGGATGAATGTTAAACTGTTCTCATTAAAAGCATGTTGAGCATCCCTGACAGACAGGGATAAATATCATTAAATGAAAGGAAGACAGGATTTTGATCTGGATTATTTACAGTGAAAAACTAATCCAGACTTCAGGTACAGACTGACTCTTACCTAGTCTAACATTTTAAAAACATCTGAGCCCTGGGCTGTTAAAAACTCAAGTGTGTTACGCTTGAACCGTGCTAATAAAAAGCTGATTATGAAACATAAATAGTTTATAGAGTTTATGCCACAGCAAAGCACCACTGTAAACAAAAAAATAAAGAGCACAATTAATTAATAAGCGGCTAAAACCACAATAACAGCTTCAGGACATCATTTTGAAGCTGAAGTTTACCTTTGACCCCTACACAGAGGTGAGAACACCAAACATTTTCACAGGGAGCGGTGAAATGTAATGTACATCACACTGAACTGTGTCTACTGAAGCCACTTCCACACACACATTACTGTAAAATACAGAACACACACATGCACGCACACAGACACACGTATGCAAAAAGGCCGCCAGGCTGTGTTGAACCCATGTGACACAGTACTTATGTTCACTTGTTTCTAATGAGTTTTTCATTATGAAAACAAACCAGGGGCAGAAATGGCTGCAGTGCTGGGATGTTTAATGTTGCTTACAATGAGGATCACTGTTATATACACACACACACACACACACACACACACACACACACACACACAGAGTCCAAAGCACAACACGCATGGTTTAGGAACTCAAATACACAGCAATAATATGACCCCTAATTATCCAGCAATGTAATAAATGCTGGACTCTAATGAAATAAACAGTGCTGGTGGAAGATTAAAACACACTCTGGTCGACGCTTGGCTCTGCTAAAACTATCAGTGTGCCGTTAAGCTTCAGGAGTAATCTGTCATTTTCCCATGGATGAAAGAGGAGCGGAGGAATGTAATGGGGAAGGGGGAAACGTAGGATGGGAATATGATGAAGAAGAAGACAAGATTTTTAGAGAAAGCAAGGCAGCATGCGCTGAAAAAGGGAAGGGAAAAGGATTTTTTTTAATAAGCCAAAAGGTAAGTGCCTGAAGAAATATAAACAGGAAGAGAGATGAAGATGAGGGGGGAGATATACAAGAGGGTGAAATAGTGTAGACAGATGAAATAAAACAGAAGGGGAACTAAGGAGGAATAAAGTGAGATGTATAGATAGAAAGAGAATAACTGAAAGGAGGTGGATGGAGGGAAGGGGTGGATGAAGAGCAAACAGAAAGGAGATGAAGAGGGAAAAAATCAACTACATGAAAAACAAAAGAAGAAGGAGATCTAATGAGGTTAATGTTTAAAGAGGGTTATAAAGAAGTATCAAAGGAAAGGGAGATGGAAAACAGAGAAGAAGAAGAGAGGAAGCGCAATAGAAAGATGGGAATGAATGGGAAAAACCTGAAGGAATAGCTTAGGGGGAATGGTAGAAAAACACAAAGTAAAGAAGATGCAGGACAGAACAACAAAAGGAGGGAAACTTATGAAGGCTAAAGAGCAGGAGTGAAAAACAGGGCAGGAAGAAAAGATGATTAAGATCAGAACCAAACATGATGAAGAAGAGAGGAAACAAAAACAAGGAAAAAAAACAGAGGAAGGGGACTTACAAGAGAATAGAGAAAGGACTAAAAGAAGGATGTGTGTTGGAAGTGGAATAAGGAATTAAGGAGGATGTAATCAAAGGTAACGGTAGAAGGAAGAAGAAAGGTTTGGGTGGAAAGGAGAAAGATTAAGGAAAAAATGAGGAATAAATGAAGGAATAAGGGAGAAGGACTGGAGAAAAAAGAAATGTGGAAGAAGGGAAATGAGAGCCGGATGTAGGATGTAGGAGTATACAGAAATGGGATGATGGGAACTCAGACAAAAAGATGAAAGAAAAAGAAGGAAAAATACACAGATAACAGCAGGATAATTAATAAGGAAGAAACTTAAAAAGAGAATAGGCTATGTAGATAGAGAAGGAGTAAGGGAGGACAGGAGGTATGAGGAAGGTAGGAAGAAGAGGCTGGATGAGCAAAAGGAAGCAGGAGGAAAAGGAACAGGGGAGGGAGGAGACGACCTGAGGGCGGCGTGCTGTAATCTGCCACGCACACCTGTGGGTTTTACATACTAAACCCCAGCACGTGGGTTTGTGGGGCATAATTAGAGAGCGGTATTAAGAGAGTTTATGACGCACAGAGCAGGCAGATGTGTGGGAGGCTGAAGTCATTACCCAGAACTCGTTTCTTGACATCCTTTTCGTTCTAGGTGCTTCACGTCATCCTGCCAGAGAGCCAACTTTCCACAAAGGTTGACCGACGATCGGTAGCAAAAATTTACAGCACGAAGACGTCGGCTTCAGGATCCGCGTTAATCGAGAGTTCACGAAGGCAAACTCAGGCAACATTCCTGGAGATACAAGGCGCTGGCTTGATAATCTCTAATCAAATGTCAACTTAAATGACAAATTTGGCTTTGACATTGATGCTGCACTTCTTTCTTTGAAGCGGCGCTCTCATTTTGTCTGAGACTGACTCTCAGTCCTTCACAGAAGCTGTAGCAAACGATGAGCTATGAGGAGGGAGGAAAACGAAACTGTAAAATGCAGTTCCTCAAGTGGCCACTTGAGGCACCATAGACTTCAATGTTAAAATGTCCTAATTTCTTGCAGAAATACACATTTATAGTGTGGTCCCCGTTTTGATTTCTTTGGACAGTTTCTCCCTCATAGAAACTGGACAGAAGGTGTTATTGTTTGTTTGTTTGTTTGTTTAAAAACAGAAACCTTGGTGGTTTCTGTTTTGTTCCTGAACATCAGAACCAATTTCCTCTCATTCGAGGGTGACGGTTTGTCACCACTTTGACAAGGTCTAGAAGAAGACCCGCAGCTGAATAACTTTTACTCATGTATAATTGTTTGAAATGATCCAGCGTGCCATCATGCATGTGCCAAACAGTAGAAAAACAACCAAAACAAAGTGAAACAGCTCCAGAGACACACTCTGCACACAAAGGCCAAAACATCTCTCATCTGTCACACCCTGCTCGATAAAGGGTTTTCCCCTCACTTTGTATGTATCTATACGCCTCCTCTCAGCTGTTTCACAGCTCAGCTTCACTCCAGTCTGACCCACATGTCTGCAGTGTGTGTGTGTGTGTGTGTGTGTGTACTGCTGTGGGATGTCCAGACAGGGTGAGGTCACTCCAAGCACTGAGGAGTCAGAGAAGAATAGCCTCTCTGTGAGCTGAAACACACACACGCACGCACACACACAGGTCAGACACACCCTTTTATATTTAGATTCAAGTGGTGACTTCACAGCCTCGAGGTGTGTGTATGTGTGTGTTTATACAGTGGCACAGTGCCCACTGCTGTGCCCTGGAAAAAGACGGAAATCCCCCCACATGCTAGTCACAGGTTGTCATCACTCAGCTATCACCTGACTGCGCTGAACAACAGTCCCTTTATCAAAAACTGGAACGATTAGCTTCAGACTGAAGATCATTAACTGCAAAATTGTTCGTGTGTGTGTGTGTGTGTGTGTGTGTGTGTGTGTGAGAGAGATGATTAACACAGCAAACATGTGCACTTCAATATCAACCAGCAGGAGACACATGTGCATGTGCTAATACACACATGTATTAGCCAAGTCGTGGAGGCATAACTGGGCTTATTTTGGCCTCATCATGTTAATCATTACGTTTTTTTATGGGGAAGACTTGGTTTAATGTTGCAGGTGGTTACCGTTAAATAGATGTTAACGCAGGGTCCTCTGAAAGCAGGCCTGTGCGCCTACCATGGGCGAGGCGGTGCAGGAACTCGTGCATTTAAACCTCAAATTGCAGAAAGGACGAGACAGAGAAAATGAGCAGCTCTAAGAAAGTTTGTGTGTAAAAGCGAAGATGCTCTGAAAAGGAAAAAAAAACAAGCGCTGGCACGCAGCAGCAGAGTCTGGGAAAAGCTGTGTCATTTCTTTCATTGCTGGCTACAGAAGCGAAAGAAGGAAACCACTCTTCGATTGTTTACACGAAGACGTCCAGAGAGAATAAAACAGGTTTTTTTTTTTTTAGGTTTTTTGCTTTTAGGGAGGACTGAGAGCGGTGTGGATGTGTCATATGTTTGAATGACATAGAAGCTGGGTTTTGAGGTGCATGTAACATTCACATGCAAGAACACACACAAGGAGAGGATGAGGGCGCAAACATGAAGCTGAACGAGCCTGATGAAATCCTTTTGCAGTAAACGTTTGTCTTAGTGTGGTGCTGTTGGTCATTGTGTGATTATAATATGCCACTTTTAGAATTTTAACTTAAAGATGGAAAATATTTTGTGACTGAAAACTTTTTTTGCAAGGAGGACAAATAATGATAACAATGAAGTCGCTTTTCCAATTATGTAATGCAATATATTGATAATTGTCTTGTTTATCTGGCATCTAGCCTTAATATAGCCAATAGGCTTAATAGGCCAATTTCATAAAGGAGTTATAAAAATGAAAGAATAGCTGTAAAAACTATGATGATGACAGCAGACCATCTGCCTGGATCTCACCCTATCCTCAGCATCTGTCACACCAACCCTCTGCATGCTCTCGTTCCATGTAGTTTTCCTCTTTTCCTCTTGCCTGGAGCTCAATCTTCAACACCCTTTATCCAATATATCCACTATTCCTCTTCTGCACATGTCCAACCCATCTCAGCCTTTCCTCTCTGACTCCCAATGAAACTCTGAGCAACTTAAACTCTTCCACTTCCAGCACAGCCTCCTGTCTCTAAACCACACATCATACTCACTACCATCTTGTAAAACTTCCCTTTCACTCTTCCTGCTGTCCTTCTGTCACAAATTACCGTGTGCACTGTCTGACGCTTCGGATGGTTGCCAGGTATTTTAACGCATCCACTTTCACTACCTCTACTCTTTGCACTGTTACACCTGTCTCCCTTTCACTCACACACATTTGTTCTCTCTTGCCTCTGCTCACTTTCGTTCCTCCTCTCTCCAGTGCATACCTCCAGCTCTTCAGACTATAATCTACCTGCTCCCTACGCTCACTACAGAGCACAATGTCGTCTGCAAACATAGTCATCTGTCAAACTGTCCAACCTGTTTTTTGACATGCTGCCCAAACTCAGCAAATCTCTCCTAGTTGTTACTAGTTGTCTATTCCATTCTGTTTTATTCTATTCTATTCCATTCATGACTGATCACAGCAGAAACTTTGCTTCCTCATGGCAGGAAAGGCGATGATTTAGCTGGTTTCTTGTGAGCATGGAAACACACTGAATGATGCTCAGTGGTGCATCTCCTCCGTGTCAAGGCCCTAAATAGAGCCATCAACATGACAGGTAAACACAAGACCCTCCATGAACCATGCCCCCCCCAATCATGTTTGAGTGGATCCCAAGGACAAAGACCCTGGAAGTGGGTGGGGGGTGTTTGGGACGAGAAACCCCCTCTCAGGACCTCCTGCTGTGCACCAGCTTTGAGCTTCTGCTATTGTTTACTCCTCCATCTCCCAAGCCGAATGCCTGCGGATGCACTGAGGAGTAAATTTGGAAACAGCAGTTTGAAACGTGGAAACATGACTCGGAGGGAGCTGCCAGTTCTTTCTGCAGTTCTGAAGGTAGAGGCCAGTTTCTCCCACATTTCCTGTTATGATAACATTTGAATCCACCTTCTTTTCCACTACTTGGGGCTGCTCACAGCCACAAGTCTGAGTCACTCTGTGTTTGACCTCCGCAACGAGATCAAGAACTGTGAAGAAAATAAGCAAGACGCTACAGACTCCAGAACTCCCAACACTCCCAACACTGCCTTTGAGGTGCACAAGTTGTCATTTGAGCAACCGCACAGGACAAATCCAGGAATTTATTTCATTGCGGGGTTTTTTTTCATTTGATTCATTTTGGTGTTATGATGTTTCCATTCAAAGCTTTACTACCACTTGACAATGCTTCTTTTTGTTCTTTTGCACTACTGACAACATATATAACAAGTTAAAGATTAAAAACTTAAATATTTATTAGCAATGTTCAACTAAATGCCAGAATTGAAAATTAAACGTTTTTTCATTTAAATGTGACTTTTCAGTCCCCACACTGGAAATCACTGCTCCAAAGAACTGCTCCTCTACCTTTGACAGGCAATAGCTATTCAAGCTGACAATTTGCACCTTTTTAAATAAGTTCAAAATTAGGTGTACAATCATATTATATACTTTTACTATTACTTATTCATACTTTGGGAAAATTCACTGATTTTCATACAGCACTTTTCTTGTCTTACTAACCACTTAAAGCTTTCTTTATCACACATCTGCACCTGTGGCCAACTTAGAATCACCAGTTAACCCAACATGTAAGTCTGATCACTGTTTGCCATGCTGGTTCTTCTAAAACGTAATCTAAAGGTCTTTATAAAGGCCAATACTGATATATCGGTAAACAGCTACGATATCAATGTAGCTGATATATCGTTCAGGTTCTAGTTCATTTTGGAAGGTTTTTGAACTATTTAAAAAAAAGGAAGTTAGAAAAAGTATCTTTAAAGGTGTACCTCTGTTTTTGTATAAAGGACTTTGGTTTTAAATGTGTTACTGCAATTAAATGTACTCACTTAGGTACAAAAATCCAACGGGGGATGATTTTTCCAGTTATAGACAAATGAGGAACTAATTAATCAATAAACAGCTGAAAAACTGAATGATGATGAAAACAACCATGAGCTAACCTTTAGGCAGTGGTGAATAAAGCAGCTTAAGAAACCCACAAACATTTTCTCCTTATCAGCCAAGTAACATCATGAACTTCTACGGTTTTGTTCCCTTTAGGCCCTCTCTTTGTTTCTTTGTCTCTATAAACGTGAAGTGGAACACTGAAGCTTCAGTTACCCTCAAACAGCATCAATAAGCTTGTTCTCCATTTACAACTGCCATTAGAGTCAGGAGAACACCAGCTGATGGGTTTTTTAACGACGCAGTGTGAGGAAAATCTATATTTGAATATTTTAACTCGTGGATTAGTGGAATAGAAGAAAATGCATTCGAAAACATGAAAACTCTTATTCTAGGACCCCTCCTTTTCAAGTTGTGACCCCAGAGTGAGTCCCGCAGGTTTAAAGCACTACTAAAAGCATATTTAAGAGTTCTCTTCTTGCGTCCCCAGCATTTCATGTTATGTTCATTTTTTCCCCTCACTCATTCTCATACAGCTGCACACACCCTTCATCAACCTCTGCCCTCCACTCTGAGCCTTGTGAGCTTCTCCTCCCTTCCTCACACCCACACTCACACAAGGCCTCCTTTATCAGGGTGGGGAGGAGGGGAGCTGCAGGGACGGAAAAAAAAAATAGCTCCCACGCTCACACCGAAAGCGCCAACGGCCACACGTATGTGTGCGTTTGCATGATGTATACGGGAGTCTAGCTCCACTGATCCGTGGTGTTGTCCTTAAATGGCCTTTTTTCCATGGAAGAACCCAAGGGCGCAAACAAGACAATGCCCCCCCAGTCAGGCACGTCCTTTTATGGGTGAGGTTCTACTGATTTGGCCTGTTTAGGAGAGCAGGGAGCCCTGGGTCACTGACACATTTGGATCAAATTCAAAACAAGAGTGAGAAGGTAGCAGAGGAAAGGAAAAACAAGAGAAGAGTGAGAGGAAGGCAACAAGAAAGAGGTAAAAGAAAGGAAAACCAATGCCTTTTTGGGTTATTTTTAAGTCAGTCAAAATCTGAACACTGACTAATCACTGCCATCCTGAATTAAGACTCGAAACCACAGAAACATCCTGCGAGCTCCGTCACATGGATGAACTGCAGCATGTGAGCAAACGCCCTCTCACTTGTGAACATAAGTCGTCTCTCTCTCTGTGCTTCTCTTAGAGGGGAAATGCTTCTTCGAGTCCTGGACAAACTCTGGTTAACTGGCCTGGACCTGACGAAGCCCAGACAGGAAGCGAATCATGCACATCTTTGTTAAGCCACTGATTAACAAAGATGTGGCTCATCTTCTCCCTGTTGGGTGTTTTTTGCTCAATCCTCATCCCTGTATTTGCAATCTTGTCTGGAAGGCACTGGCCAATCACCAATCACGGATGATCAGCTGGAAACTGGCCAATCGACTGATGCACCTGAATTTATTTATGTAGACCCCGTGCAACAAAGGAAGTGAAAATCACCTAGGGTTAAGGCAGTGTTTACCCAACAAGAATACATCTTCTAGAAGCAAAGTTTAAAAAGGAAAATAAAAATATAATATTACAATAATATGAAGAGATTAAACATACAATGCAGAGTGAAAACGGTAAGTGCAGCCGTGTGAGTGAGTGAAACTAGAGGATTAAAGCTCTGTGGAAGTGTGTACACTTTAAGCTCTTTGCTCAGGAAGACTGAGCTGCATTAACCAAGGTTTAACTTTAGCTGAAGCCGGAAAGGAAGCCAACAAAAATGCTTACTGAGTAAGTTAGCAGACTTATCAGTGTCACAAGTCTATCATTAAGAAACGGGAGAATCTATTGGATTATATTTGTTATCCCATTAAATTATTGCTTGTGCATGTGAGTGTGTAAGAGAGTTTTAGAAACTGTGATTTCAAACCTGTTGATTTATCATTTACCACAAGTTACCATGGAAACCCCCGCAACAACTGAATCACCTTCAAAACACCAAAAACGAAAATTAACGTTAAACCTCAAGCTTCCTCCATGTGCCAAAGTTCTGTGTCATCCTACGAGGCTCTAATTTCAATTATGGCTTCAGTAGTTTTCCTTTTCGCACTTCAGTCTCTGGAGCAGAGCATGAAGTCCTCCAAAAATCACAGAGAGGCTCATGCTGACCTACTCCAGGCATCTGCAGGCCTGATGAAAGCTAGAGTCGGTGTTGAACCACAAAGGCAGGCTTGAATCCTCACCTTTTTTAGGAAGCAGAAGTGGCCGACAATATAAAATACAGTCATTTCTATAGAGGAAAAACGGGAACTTCCTGTGATTCTTTATCAGTAGGAAAAGCTGTAAAAAATTCAAAAGCTATGCACTCCTTCACATTTTCCAAAGCTGTCCAGTGGACCAGATTGGAGGCTTTGACGGGCCTATTCTAGCTCCTGGGCTTTATGTTTGACACCCCTGCAATACATAATGTTGACAATAGCACTGGGACACCAACACACTGCAGACAGGAGCTGCTCAGCCATGAAGCTCCCAGCGCACAGTTGTTGTGCAGATGTTAATTCCAGAGGAATTTGGCGCTCTGCAGACTTACCGTGACCTGTCACTTCGTAGTAACTTTTCTGTGTAACTTCGCAGAGTTGCTGTGGTTCCTAAATGCTTCCACTTTGGAATAATACCTCTTACAGTTGATTTTGGAGTACCTAGTTTCACAAACTGCCTTGCTGCAACAACGGCAGTGCGCTCGAATTCAATGAGCTCTTTTGAACAGCTCATTCTTTCACTCATTTGTAAAGACCTCTGTGGTCCAGTACGCTGCTCCGTATACGCCACACAACCCACCAAATAACCGCAGTTGCAGCTAAATTGCTTTCACTGTGGAGCACGTTAGTAACAGGTTGTGGAAAACAAAACACTGTGGACTTTCTGCCGTGCCATGAGATGTGTGTCTGTGACATTTATTGAAACCAGTTGGCACATTCCTCCACTTTCATCCAAACATATGTACATGTGATCCGACTTGGTGGCTTCTTCTGTTTGTTTTTAATCCAGAACGTTTTCAGTAATTATTTATAATGTGCCGCAGCCACTTTCTGGTGGGTCTCCCCACTCGTATATTTTTATTAGCTGTACTCCCGCGAGGAGACTAAATATTTTAAATTCAAATTAAAAAAAAAAAAAAAAAGAAAAAAAAAAAGAGCAACTCTTCACGTTTGAAGAAATGCCAAGAAGATGTGACTGGACGAAAACACAGTCACCAGCTCAAGCGCCGCGATGGCTTAAAAATGATGAGAAATAAAATACAAAAAGTGGAAAGCGTGCAGGATGTTTAAATGTCATCATCAAGTCCCACGTCTCTGCAGAAGCTTTAACATTCGCGTTATTTCACTTTTTATAAGGGCAAATAGAGGAAAAGCGCATAAATAATGGGGGGAAACTGTATTCTTATGAGTTTTATGAGGCTATAAACAGTTTTCACCCATAAAAGGCTGCACTAAAGAGCTGCTTTAGGATTTAAAGTTTGATGTAGTTTGTTGCATAAATATTTGAACTCTTTTCCTTTAAAAAAAAAAAAAAAAAAAATCACCTAAACCAAGAGGATCACTAAACAAAAGAAAGTGCCAGTGCTGTTAGGTAAACAGGATGACAACAAGAAGAAATGTGCCGCCCATAATGTTTGACTGGCAGGTGACTTCTGGAAATTCCCCCACAAGCATTTACACCAAAGATGCTCTTACCACTTTAAACTCCAGTAAAGCCGTCATAATCTCGCCTAATCTGGGAAAGCAAGCCCCTCGTTACAGTCTCCGAGCTGTGAACCACATCAAAGCTCCACGGCCCAACAATCCTCAGGAAGCCCAGCAGCATCACGCTAACCCCCGACCCAACCTGTCGAACTTTAACCCTCAGTCATCATCAACATCTATACATCATCATAGCACAACAAGCCTCCAAATCCCATAATCCACCACAATCCTGACAATCAAACTATCACATTTAAAGGCACTCACATGCTGAAGTGACAGCGTCACGCACAAAGAAACAGCAAAAACTTTGTGACTGTGCGACCTTCAGGTTTCTCTCACACACACAAACACACACGTTTCCATACTTCCAATACTTTCCGTTTACCCTAACTCTTGACCCAAACCATAACCTAATTGTAACCCTGACACCAAAAACCACAGTCTTAAAAATGCCTTCAAACTCCTGGGATGGGCAATTTGTCCCCACAAGTATGGTAGCATTCCAATTTTTGGTCCTCACAAAGATGTATAAACAGACGGAGGCACGTGTGTGTATATGTACACACCAAAACGGGGGAAAGTCCATTTTGGGGATGGATTTGAGCTCAGGTTGATATGGGGATGACACAGATAAACAAATGAAAACAGTTCAGCTCAGAGGTTTTATGAGGACACCCTCACACTGGTGATAGCACATACACAAAGCACAGAGTGTGGCTCCTCTGGTCATTCAACTCTTTTGGAAGACATGCACACAATTTTGAACGGCAAACTGAGACTCAAGCTAAACACCAGCAAACAAAAAAAAAAGAAGATAATAAGAAGGTCAGCGTGGTGTTCAGTAATCACTGTGACACTGCAGACTGCTTTAAATGCAAGGCTTAAAACAACCATGCATACATCCACAGCCATTTTCCACAGGAAAAACGGTTTTTCCTGTTTTCAGCGTCTCTGCCTCCAAGGTAAGACCATTGACAACCAGTCCCCTGATGTAGAAAATGAACTAATCTATGCAGGCTATGTCAGAATAAACCGCCATATAACCAGATTAAAATTAGCTTCGTTCAGCAATCTAATGTGACGTTGTGTGTGTGCAATGATACACACAGTGCAGGGTGCTGCACATCCCAGAGACATTTATAAAATACGACTCAATTACTGAAAAGTGTGATTGGCCGTTTCAAATGTTTCCTAAATACACACACTGTATCTGTATGGATACATTTAACCTCTGATTGTCATATTATTCTACACACTCACAGAAAGGTTATTCCTCTGTGTTTATGGAGTTTTGATATTTAAACTGTCCACACACACACACACACACACACACACACACACACACACACACACACACACCCACCCACCCACCCACCCACCCCTGGCTGTGTGTTTCTGGTGGAGTATGGCAGCCATTAGTTCCGGTGACCAGCGCTCACAGCAGCAAAGGTTAAAGGGCTCGGCAGCCTGGTGGGACCAGAGGCCGGCTGGTTTGATCCATCAGTGTCATAAAGAGACTCTTTGTGTCTCTCTGACATACACACACTTAAATATGAGTGAAAGATTAACTTCTTAATGTGCACTAAACGACCCTGCCCTTCTCCACTGAAACCTGCCTCTACCCCCCACCTACCTACACCCACCCGCGATTCCTCAATCTCTGCACTGGATGTGCTTTGTGTGTTTACGAGCACCACAGATAGAGGGTGTATTGTATACGCTTTTACTCCTGTCACATCAAAGCTGCTTCTCTCTCTGGACTGCCCGTCAAGTATTTTTTTATAGAAGTCACAACATGTTTCGCTGACGATCAGATCAAAATCACAAAAGCTTTTGTTTGATCACAGATGAAGAAGCTTTTTGGCATCTTGCAAGTAGAAGAGATTGAGTTCTTATACGTATTAAGTCCCAGCTTATTAGGGAGGAATAATGGTTCTTTTTGTTTGCCTTCATCTGGAAATGAAAACGATCATTAGCTGGCAACGACTTGCTCACAGCAAACCTGTCATCAGGGGATTAAAACAAACCTCAAAAATCAACAAAACAGTCTCAAGCAGTTCATTTAACAGCTGAAGACAGATTTAAAGCATCTCCAATTAACACTTACTGCTTTAAAACCACCAATGGAAAACTATTTGGAAACTTTTTTTGATAGCTAGCCACAGCTCTGTTTATTTGTTTTGAAGGCCAACAACACCTCAGTTTTTCTGTTTTTCCTTAGGAGCACTGACACTCTGTTTCTATCATGGGGTAGCAGCAATGTCTAAGGTGGCACCTAACATGCATGAGTTTACATCATAACTTTTATGTTTGTTGGATATCTGATAAAGCATGAGATGTTCTTACAGGGTAAGAAAAAACACCTTTACAATTTTATTTAAGAACTAAAAAGGTAAGTTTTTGAGTCCTCATCGTCAATGTCAATTTTTTGACATGAGTATTAACTCACCCATCCAAATCATGGAATTCAGGTGTTTCAGTCATAACCATGGCTGCAAGTGTATCACATCCATCTAGCCATGCAGACTGCTTCTACAAACATTTGGAAAAGAATGGATCGCTCTCTGAGCTGAGGGAACTACAGCGTGGTACCGTAATAGGATGCTACCTGCATCAAGAACAGTCGGAAAATTTTTCCACTGCTAAATATTCCACAGTCAGCTGTTAGTGGTATTATGACAAAGTGGAAGCATTGGAAATGACAGTCATGAAGTGGTAGGCTACTTAAAATCACAGAGCAGGGTTAGTGGATGAGGCATACAATGTGCAGAGGTCACCATCTTTCTGCAGAGTCAATCGATCCAGACCTCCAAACTTCACGTAGCCTTCAGATTTGCTCAACAGAAAGCTTAGAGAACTTCACGGAATTGGTTATTTCCTTGTGGAATGTCTTCCCAGAAGAGTTGAAGTTGTTATAGATGCAAAGGGTGGTTTCATATGAGTGTAAAGGCAGACGAGCGAATACTTCTGGCAACCAGATAATCCCCTGGGCAACATCCAATTTGAAATCTTCACTCTCAACAAAATAAAAGTGATGCCATCCTTGAATATGCAAGTGTTGTGTGACCCACCTGCCATGGGATACAAATTTTAATGCAAGGTTAGTAATATTAGGTCAGAATAATGAGCAATATCACAAACTAAGCACCTACTGTTACCAGCAGTTAAAGAATATTTCTGCTGCCCACCTGCAGTACCTCCACAGCCCACCAGGCACATGGCCCACTTTGAAGATCAGTTCTTCAGTTCTGGTGCCACACTTCACAGGTACTTTGTGTTTACTGACAGGTAAGCATCTTCAATGCAAACTACTGCCAACCACAGTAAACTGACCAAAGCAATCACAAGAAGGTTTTCAGTTCAGCTCTGTATATCCTTTAGTGATAACTTCATGCTAGCAATCGCTAACAACCTCCACCAGTGGGAATAAACACTTTGCAGGTGGTTACCAGGAGGCAACTAACCAATCTCTAGGACTCTGTGAATTTAAGCGATAGATTTCACTCTGACAGCCAGTAACTGTGAACAACCTCCAGCAACCACTCGCAACAGGTTAGGGAATACATGTTTCCCTGGCAACTGGTGGTTGTCAGATGGTTGCCTACAGGTCTCTAGGCCCGTGTGACCAAGGCCTTAACCAAATGTGGCTTCTAACTTTCTTTTTGAGTACACATTTTACATTCAAATGTTGCAAGCTGGGGATGTTGCAATTATAAATAACAGTTAATCCTCAGCTTATCCAAAATATCAAGTACAGCTGCTGTGGCTGAAAGATGAGTTGAGTGCTAAAGTCAAATATTTTACGTTATTATATGTAATTAAAGGTCCAAAAAAAACTCTTGTCTCAGAGACACAAACCAAACCTTATGCGAGTTTCCCAGAGATGTGTTCAATGACTCATAGAAGTAGATAGTTAGCAAAGTGTATCCCGAAACCTGAAACCTTCAGCTCCTTCCTCTGCAGTTTTCTCCACCTCTATCTTTTGATGTATTATCTCTCCATCCGTCTGTTATTCCATTCATCACCCTACAGCTAAAGGGACTGCAGACGACCCCGGTCTCCCCCTTTTTCCACTTAAATCAACTCTTCTTAGCTGACGTCTTTTTTGACATATTTGTAGGCATGACACATCCTGCCTCTGTCTTTACTCTTCATTCACCCTTTTATCCTCCTTAATCCACCATCTTCCTCCCTTCTTACATTTCTAAGAATCTGTCTGGTCCCAGTTTATCCATCTTTCCTACATTTCACTCCCATATACATCACTTCTTATCATTCTTATCCCTGTCCAACCTTACAATCGGTACATGTGCAAGCTTTACTGTCAAGTGAAATGGCTGAACTCATAATTCTACATCTAAAACCTGCTCTTTGAGGCTCATGGAGGCAGTTAGCTAAGTTTAAATTTTATCTAGAGTTGCAATGATGAGTTAATCAGCAAATAACTCCCTTTTCAAGACAAGTTCCCAAGAGGAATAATTTAAATTTGGGGCGTTTGCACCACCTGTCACACAAAAGGAGACATTAGATGGAGATTTTTCACAGTTATGTAAGGTTGTTTTTACACCACTACATAATTTAAGATGCAGTCTAGTGTAGTCTTTCATCTTTTCCTCTAAAAAATTTATTTATATGACTGGTTGATTTAATTAACATTCAAAAACCACTTTTTCCCACTACAACAACAACAGAACCTGCACTATTTTCTAGTTTTGGTTATTTTAGTCATTAAATTTATCACAGCTGTAGCTTTAGTGTCAGTAGGAGTTGTTTCAGTATTTAGTTTGTCTCCCACAATGGTCCAAATGTTGTCTGAGGCATTTTTGTTTTTAATGTGAAAGATAGACTTGAGACACCACAATCCCTCTCATTTGTCTGTTTGGGGACAGTGACAGCGAATATTGATTATCAGCAGCTTTAATCAGCTTTCAGAAACCAGACTCCAACTGAAACCCAGCAGATGAATAAACAATCTGGGCAAAACTCCTCATAAATCCTAACCTAGAGGAATGCAACACACCCACTGTCGCCCTCCTCCCTGCACCCACAGACTTTGGTTCCCTACTCAGAAGCTCCACTCGTCCCATTTCCAATGAAGATAGAACACGAGGGGAGAAATCCCACTTAACATCCCTCTAAGTAACCCACGTTGCCTGACAAGGACGGAGGAGCAAGACGAAGGGATGAAAGGACTTTTCCTTCAGACGCCACCGATGAGAGACAGGAGGGACGGCGATGGAGGAGCAATCGCACAAAGAGAGTTTTGTGTCATTTTAGACCTCAAACTGGAGTCGCCTCGCCGGGCTAGCTACAAGTATGGACCGCATTGCGTGGTGGAATTTGTGTGTGGGGTACATTCTTCGGTTTGGGGCATGGCTACGCTGCAATAAACTGTAAACATATAAACACAGACGCAGAGAAACGCACACAAATTATTCCTGTAACAGCCCTTCTTAATCCGACATAATAGCTCGGAAACTGCTTCTAAGAGTTGAGGAAAATAGCTGCGCTGCGGTCAGTGGAAAATGTTATAGAAAGGAGCCGAAAGCCAAGAACAAGGTGGGATTAAAGGAACGCGGTAATCAAGGCAATCCACTTCAATAAACTGTGAAATGAGGTAAACTGGGACCGCAACCAGAAACAACTGGGACTGCGATCAGAAAGCAGCTGTCCATTAATGTGACCATTGTTTCACTCATTTGTCAATCAAGTGTTTGGTCTATTGAAGATCAGAAAATATCTCTCATCACTTTCAGTGTCTTGGTTTGTCCACAATGACTATAACAGAAAGCAACCAATCAACTAATGAACAAATCCATCAGAGTTTTGTGTGTCAGCGCCAGAAGTACGAGTCGTTTAAGTTTAATTTTTTTTTAATCATTTTTTTACTGTTAAAAGCCAGTTAACTGCTGGATCTGTTAACATGCCACCAGGGTTAGGAAGCGAAATCACCGTAACTATCATAAAACATGTTTTTACAGTGGAGTTTTTTTTACTGAAGCCTAAAATAAACTAAAAATCAGATTAGTTTAGTAAATAGGTTAGTTAATCAGATTTTGTTAAAAGATAATCAAATGCAACTCGTCACTATAAATATCCTGTTTTGTCCATTTAAAGTAGCAACATTTACAAGGGTTCAGTTTGCAGTAATGAATGGCTAGAATAAGCTAATGGTGTCACTAATATCTCCAGCTTTTAATTTCAGGTCATGTTTCCCAAAATAAACATATTTTAACCCTGGAGAACCCAAGGGGTCAGATCCGGCCCCATTGGTTTACTAGGGAACCCATGGGGTCAAATTTGACCCCATGGGTTCTCCAGGGTTAACCCATGTTACTGAAAAAAAACCAGTAATAATAATAATAATAATAATCATAATAATAATAAGTTGGCCTTGAGTTGCCAACACTGGAGGAGCTAAAATTGGCTTGCCAAAACTTGCTTTAAAAAAAACAAAAACAAAAACCTGATGACTGCATGCAGAATATTACATGTTATATTTTGGGACATGGGAAGCTCCAACTGTTAAAATAACTAATGTTGTCTGTGTGACAAACCCCTTTCGTCTGGTCGCTTATTCGCAGGGGATCGTCACAGAGGATAGCACCACATGTTTGATTTGGCAGTTTCGTTTGATGCTAGACGCCCTTCCTGACTGATTTATGTCTCCAAACTGAATCAAACTTTTGCTTGTTCAACGAATGTACTAACCAGTACACAGTGAAGCCAATACACCAACTGCTGTTGCCTTCCTAAACAGCAGTACATACCAGAAATCACATCCGCTTGCTGGTGCTGTTTCAGCCGGTCCTGGACCTCAGTGTGTATGATTGGTTTTTAAGGATATGTCAGTGCAGAAGCTCAGAGAATCTCTGTGCTCTTTAAATCACAACAGATGAGACTTTCTTTGACTTCTTGACTTGATGCTGACGCAGAGGTTTTGTCTGCGTGGTGACCACTATCGCCCGGAAGCAGACTGCAGCATTGGAGTAAATGGTGACATCACCACTTTGAGGGTGACACAGTGGATCTTTTAGCAGAACACCAAAGACAAAAAAAACAAAAACAAAACAAAACAGGTAAACAGTCTTTACCCCCTATGTGGTCAGCTGATATTTGTCCACTCGTTCAGTGCTGACAGTAATTTAAATTATACATTATTATTAGTGTTTCTACACACAGTTTGCTTTAAACAAATGCCAAACCTACTTTTTCTTTTTTTAAAATCAATCAATTAGAATGTCACCATCCTTACACTTAATTTCAAAGTTCAGGAGCTTCTAACAAGCTAGTCCCAGCCCTTCCCATCTTATGTTTTTCCTATCAGCTGTCTCATTGGCCAGGTCGTTGTTATGGTGATCCTTGATTGTCTCACTTTAGAGTCATTATAGAGTGACTCGAACGAGCAGCAGGTGGACAGCTCTCCACCTACGTGGGCCGGGTCCTCAGAAGGTCGGGTAGGCCGGAAGTAAACGGCTGTGAAATTGGACGGTCTAGCCTTCTGATTAGCGTCACCGCTGTCTCGCTGGAGTTTAATAAACTCGGCCGTCTGCTCCTTGCTATCTAAAATATAACAGGACACTGGCGTAAATTCTCGACCGTCTCACACTTCTGTTCAATCAGTTTTCTGTTTGACATTTATTCAGCTGTGTGAAAAGTTTGGCTGGGCCGCGCTATGAATTCTGGGATATGGTGGACCACGAAGGACACACCCGACCCATCCTTCAAATTCAGGGAAAAGGAGGACGCATTTGTCGGCTGCATTCGGAGGAGTCTACGAATTTGGACAGCCTTCGGCGCGTCGCTGTGACGTAATCGGTCTACATATACGTCCTCAGGAGGATGCAGCCCATGAATCTGGACATGACCTATGTCTCTCTCTTTCACCAACAGCACTGCTCTGTCTTCTTCTGTGGGATCCAGATGCCAAGGAAACACATTTGCGTGCACTGTGAGCACGTGACTTGTTTCTGTTTGCTTCAACCTCAGTCTCAGTCTCAGCTCTGATGCTGAATCTCAGCACAGTCAGCTTAACTCCGGGCTCTGCATTATGATTTTATGACTGAACTCTGATAACAGAGCACACTTTAAAAATTTTGTTTTTATTTCTCTGAGCATCCTAAACAAGAACAAAGTCACTAAAATGAGACTGCTGTAGGTAAGCGATAAAGGCTGCAATCACCCTGAGGGTGCGCTGCAACTGGAGAACAGCCTAATTTGCTTGTGCTTCGTCTATTTGCATGTGTTTTCCCCAAACAGAGGAGCGCTGAGCTCTCAGGGCCCTGACAGGAGAGGAGTGAGTGTTACTGTGACTTCCTCATGATTGTAGGCATTCAACTAAAATTCAACTGATTGTTGTCAAAAACTGTTTTCCATCATATCAACATTTCATGTGTAATCTGAGCTAAGAAAAGATGGCTGAGGTGTGTGTGGGTGTGTGTCCTGCCCCTCAAGTGAGGGGCTAAAAGGGGGAATGCCTGACAAAAATAACAAGAATTGCAGCAGCCTCGAAACTGCAATGATATAATTTTGCTCGAGGGCAAGTTTCACTACACAAACAGGGGTTTTCTTCGTGTATCTTTGTGAGCACTGGTCTCATTAGCAGGCCCTTACGTTGGGATCTGTTTTATGATTCAGGTGTAGGTTATTGTTGGGCACTTATTTGTGATGCTTAAGGTAAGGGCTTCATTATGTCAGCACGGATCCTCACATAGCTACAAAGTGTGTGTGTGTGCGCGCGTGTGTGTGTGCGCCTCCAGACGTAGCCTAAAAGAAACCACCAAAGGCTCCACAGATCAGAGACAGAAGCATTCCAGCCCCACCCAAACACATGCGCACAGCTGTCTACAACTTCACCTACTCACAAGCTACATGTTTCCCTCAACCAACCGTTTATCTCAAACATTTCATGTGTTAACTCCATCTGAATTATTTTCTGTGGTCAGGCCTCACAGTGTGGCTACAAGTCATCTGTGAAACACGATAACCTACAAAGAAAAAAGGCATGAAAACCGGGGTGTTTATACCAGTTTCTTGCATGAGCTTTCGAGTGAATATCAAGAATTCGTCCCGTAATATCAGAGCGAGCAATGCAGTGCTGAAGTAACTGCATGAGAAAATAAGAGAGGAAACAGAAAGGTGACCTCATGCTGTGTCCTTACTATTGCACCTTAATCATTAGATACACACTTGAAATGTGGCAGTCTGTCGTGAGAGGATGAGAGGTGAAAATGTCTTTATGAAACTTTAAGTCAAGTCGATTCCTTTCCAAGCTCCTAGGACCACTGGGACCTGGATGATAGAGAACCTACACAGACATAACCTTAAACTACAGTTCTTCAAGAGCCTGTGTGCTGATCTCTGCCTTCGTTAACTGCTGAAGCCCAGGCTCTGGCTGCTGGGCTGGAGTCTGAATGCACTCAGCTTTAAAATCACTCAGAGTTCTTGGCTAGCTTTACTTTAGCATGTTGTGTGTGCAGGTGCTTACACAGAGCCAAAGTTATCTCACCTTCTCTCAATCTGATTTTTAAGTTATCATGTCATGTGTACCTTTGGTGGAATGGCACCATCAGTGGCCATGTTATGTTGGAAGAATTGCAGGGAAAGTTACTGAAAGCATGCATTTATATGTAGGAAACTCAACTAATCACAAGAAAAAAACTGTTACAGTGTCAAATTAAAACATGTTGTTCATTTTCACTAATTATAGCGTATTTTTTCATAATGTTAAGAGTTTGATTTTAAAATGGTCTGGTTTTGACTCAATTCAGTTTTGTTTTGTCTGAAAAATGGTCCAAAAACTAAGAAGAAAAGCTGAAAACCAACAAAAAATATTCATATCTGATAGGCAGTAAAACGTGGATTTTTTTGGCTCTGCTTTTGCTTCATAAATGAACAAAAAAAGAAAAAAAAACCCTCATAAAGTAAAGTTCAGTACAAGTTGCTGGAAACATGAATACTCCCACATTTTTTCTGCCGCCCTCTCATCAATGCACTCTACTGTGCTGCTGTGCGCTGTTACTGCACAACATATGTTTTTGGTTAGGTAGGACAGTTAGCAAAGCAGGGCAGTGGACAGGAAAAACACACACACACACACACAACACACACACACAGAGTAGGTACAATAGCATCTCTATCTGATGGCATCTTTATCTACCCCCCTCTGAGAAGACTGCTACTGGAGGCTACCTTTACTGGAATGCAGGGGGAAAACACACACACACACACACACACACACACACACACACACACACCAGCTGTTTACAACCTCAAGACAGCTGGCTGCATACCTTTGACCAAATGTCAAAACATTCCTTTGTAAAAATCCCTGAGTTTTCTGTTTCTGTCGTCAGCAAAACAAAAAGCAAAACAAGAAAAATATCAGCTGGGAATCTCAGATTCTTGCTGTTTTGAAACTCATTGTGCTGGAATGCTCCCCACAAGAAATGCAGCTTGATTTCCAGCAGTAGAAGAAGGAGAAAAATCCCTCTTAGCCACAAATCAAAAACATCAAACTCTTTTGGAGGCTCACCCCTTTGTGCCAACATGTACTGATTTACAGTTTGGATTAAGATGAGACGGTCTTAAAGTGCCAAAAACCCTGCAACAATGTGCCATTACCTGCTCTGCTTCAACTGCACTAGATTAACAATTTTAAGCAGACAAAACTGATCATTTAAAGGAGTTTTACCAGTTTATATCCTTATTTATCCTGTGATAAAGCCATTAAATCTAGATCCTGGATTCCCAGATTTCCTTATGATCTCAACTGTTGTGAAAATAGTAGATTAAGTACACTACCGTGCTAATGCCAAACTTTGTTAATTACTCCTGATTAACTTCAAAAGTCATCCAGATCCACAAAAATGTGAGGCATTAGTGCAAAAACAGGCACGAGTTCATGACCAGACAGTAGGGTGATAATCAGATAAAAATAAAGAAACACCCAATGAAATTTTCTCCACTGCAGGAGTCATATCATGGTCTTCGCTGGGTTTGTGAAGACTCCACAAAGCTCTGCATAATTTTACTCTGAGGGAGCCCAACTTAAAAACAGCTCGGTCAGAGTTCAGCCGTTGGAAAACACAGCACCAAAGCTACCTCCTGCTGCCGGTCAGTGCAGCGCTGCTGGTTTCGGTGGTTGCGCGGCCTGGGAGATTGGCCGAGAGTTTGCCGGCTGAGTGAGAGGAGACTGGAGATGGTGATGGGAATGGAGACCCAGCTTTATGCAACACCTGGACCACAATGAAAATGGACCGTAAACAAGCAAGAGTACAGCTCCCAGAACAGTACAGGCTCTTAACTCTTTTCCTAGGCTGACAACTGAAGGAACACCAGACCAATCTGAACATGCAATTTGAATTATTACTCTTTGTTTTGGCGTGCTTCACCCTCAAGTGATAGACTGTGGTCATGTATTACGCCAGCTGCTTATTCACATGATTTGTTCTTAAAATTTTAATCGAGAGTGTTTCCTTCAAACTATTTCTACAATTTTTCGGTTTTTTTGCAGTAATGAGCATGTAAGAGAGAGAGCTCAGGTCGAGCAGTTTGGAGACAAAATTAGGAAGTGTCAGTGGATATTTTTGACAAAGGGTGTTGAAGATGAAGCTGCCAGGCAGGTGAAAAAGAGGAAGACCACGGAGAAACTTATGGATGTAGTGAAGAAGGACATGCAGAGGGTTGGTGTGACAGAGGAAGACAGGGTGAGATGGACCCTGATGGTGCTTAAGTGCTTTGAGGGCTTGTCAACGAAGGTATTTGGGACCAACTGTATCTTGTAAAATATATTTGGACAAGGCTATTGACTTGTAACTGCTAATCTGTTCACTCAGGTCCTTCCTATTTAGTGTTTTCCCAAAATTAACCTGGTTAGGTTGTTGCTTTGAGGGTCCTCAATTTCAGTGATGTCAGTCACAAGTCTCTCGTAGCGTAAGCAACAACTTCAAGTCCTTTTTTATCTTTGTCCACTGGGAGCTGGAGGGTCACTCCAATCAGCACTTGTAATGGCTCAAACCTGGCTGTGCGTTTATGCTTTGCCGAGTCTACACCAGGTGTCCCCAATCCCAGTCCACGAGGGCCGGTGTCCCTGCAGGTTTTAGATCTCACCCTGGGTCAACACACCTGAATCACATGATTAGTTCATTACCAGGCCTCTGGAGAAGTTCAAGACATGTTGCGAAGGTAATTTATCCATTTAAATCAGCTGTGTTGGATCAAGGACACCTAAAACCTGCAGGGACACCGGCCCTCGTGGACTGGGATTGGGGACACCTGGTCTACACACAGTTTTGTAGACCATTATCTACATGTTGTAGCTGTTAAGTGCTACCAGAGGGCGGTGTCACAAACAACCGACCTTGATGTTCGCAGGGCTCCAGAGGCACCAGCAGCTTCAAATATGTGTTTGCTGCTTTGTAATGGCCTTTTAGCAGCTGCTCTCTTAATCTGATGTATTTGTCTGGCAGAAACCTTCCTCATTGTGTCTTTATCCGCACGAACCCATGTGTGCTCTGGCTCAGCCACAGATCTCTTAACATTATGGTGATCATGCTTAAATTTTCGTGAAATATCGAAGGTTTTCATTACGTGTCCAAGGCATTCAACTATTTCACTCTTTTCAGCAGCAGAGAGATCCTTTTTCCCTTCCTATGTTGCTTGAAAATGCTGGTCTGCTTAATAATGTGGAACATCCTTCTTTAGTAGTTTTTCCTTTAATTGGGCTGACCTGGCAACTAATGATCACAGGTGTCCGAGATTGTTTTCAGTGATACAAAGAGTCCCGAGACACAATTCCATCCATGGGTTTAATTGAAAAACAACTTATTTAATCTTTATGACACTTCAACACAATTTGCATAATAATTTGGCACACGGTGTATTTATTTGTCCCTGCATCTCCGCTGCTGCGTCCCGCTGTTACTGTGTTTATATTCAGGCTAGATTCTCCTTCTCTCAGTCTCAGTGCACCTCCTGTTACTTGTCCTCACGCATACGTCACGTGTGGAACTAACCAGAGACAGATGAAGTGAAATAATGTTAATGGCCTTGGTGACAACACATTATGTTCCAGTAAAAGTTTCCAAACTAGCGTTACACCAAGCGTATCGACAGCAGGAGACAGAAAAGCATCATGTCTGCTCTTTTGACCACAGCTTGGTTCGATCTCGGGAGGAGACACAAATCCCTTTGGGGTTGCGTGAGGAAGGGCATCCGGGATAAAACTCACTGCCAAATCAAATATGCAGAGCTACCCACTGTGGTGACCCCTTGTGAATAAGGGAGCAGCTGAAAGCAGCTTTTAGTCTATGATCTGAATCCGGTCTTCAGGTGTTCTTTATAATGACCAAATTCTATTATTAAAAGGTACAACTATTGTACATCTGAGTAAAAGACACCCTCAGTTTTTTTGGAGGAACTGAAGGCCTTTCCCCCCCTGAGTTGGCTAAAAGAAAGCTTCCATTTATTATCAAGAAATTCAACCTGAATGAGCAGAGTTTGTTTTTTAAACTGCAACCAGTCTGGTTTGACTCATTAAGACAAATTTGTCTGAAAAACGGTCAAAACATTAAGCAGATTACGCTATGAATTCAAAAAAATAGCAAATATTTGTATATGATAGGCAGTAAACAATGAATTTTTGAAATTTTTGCTCTTTTTTTGCTTTATAAATTAACTGAAACATCCTCCTCATGAAGTAAACACCAAAGTAATTAAATAGCAGCTAGTTAGTAGTAATAGTAGTATTAAATAATGGTAAAGTTCATGTTTCTTCACTATCTACTATAGAAATTTCTGTTTTTATAGAAGTTTTTTTCAAAGAAAAGAGTCAAATTTCAGAAAGACAGTACAAACATTTTTCTGTACAAAGAAAACAAGTTTCTTAAAATTTAAGCTCAAAGAGTCGTGCTGAGAGATTTATTTCTCCAGCAAGATTTCTTTATCACACAGAAAAACAGATGAACTGTTGCCCTTCCTTTTGTAACATTCAGATTTCTCAGGCATTAAATGTGTAGTTAATCTTCTTTGCACTGACAGAAAGGAGAGTTTCACTGGTCTGGCTGTATTTGGCCCCTCCTGACTTACACAGTCTGCAATGGAGCACCTGATATAAGGTCAACATTTGGAGGCATTCTGTAAAAATGCTAAATTGCACAATGCAGTCTGAGATCTTTTAGATAGCAAACATGTCGGGTGTGCAAGAGCTTCGGTGGGAAAAACAATCTAAAGCACAGCAGTAAAGTGGGCAACTGGTATCCATCTAAAAACCTCAGCAGAGTTGAAAACATGAGCCATTAAATTTAATTCTGAGCATGACCAATTACCGTGCTGTATGCAAAAAGACTCAATTAGCCACTATAACTTAAAACCGCCCCTCAAACTGTGACCAAAGCAAGATCTTTAAAGCCAAAGATGGATTTCTTTTAGATGTGCAACGATCCCATTGGAGCGTCGTCTCACGGTCAGCCACCGCAGAGCAGCCTAAAAAAACCTGTTGAGGAGGCACAGAGACAGAAACAGCAGAGAGCTCGCAGTAGATCATAAAACCACACATGAAAGCGAGCTGACAGCGCCGCGGCAGCTGCTCTGTCAAACACAAAAATGAAAGGAACTCATCACTTAGTCTTCCAAAACTACAAAGGACATAACAAATGTCACACAACATACGGGTCTGACAACCAGTAGGGCTTTTAATGAGACGTCACCCTAAAACACACCTGTGTGACTGTAAGTAGGAGTTTCTATCACTCGTACAATAAAATTCATGCTTCTTTGACTGCGTTCTGTGCATTTTTATTCAGTTTAATCTCCGCTAACTGAATTTTATTATTACATTTCTCAGGAAACTATGACGTGTGGTTTGTTTGAAAAACAATATTTAAAAATACCTGAAAAACGAAGCTTGGCATTAAACCGACGCTCTGTCAACATGTTAGAAAGTTTGAAAAAGTGTCTGATGTTGGATTTTTATTGTCAGAAATACGTCGTTTTAATGGATAACCAGTGTGTTTGTCGAAGACTTGGCGGGCCTTCTTGAACTCTCTCTTCTGTGCACCATTGAAGCGCGCCAAGTTAAATCATGTCCGCAGCCAACAGGTGCTAATTTAAGACTTCTTCATGGGCTTTGTATTTATTTTAAAAGTCGAGTGGAAAGATTAAAATAATGAGGTGGTGAAAAGGCTTTTAACCGTTCAAGTTTTTGTTTTCCCTTCCTCTCTGGCACACCGATTCAGCTCACCTACCACATGGAGGACGTTTTCCAGCTTCAAACTAAAATACCTCTATTTACTTTGTTCCTATTTTCACTCCTTACTGGAGTATGTTGAGCTTTTTACATGGCATTTTATCACTTATTGAGATTTTATTTAATTTCACCATTTCCCTCTACTTCATTGAGCTATAGCAATAGCCTAGGTGTTTACACATTCACTTGACAAGCAAAAGGTTGCAAGTTTGATTCCAGATAGAGAGACAAACAGGTCTTCTTTGGATGTCATCCATGCAAGCCTTTATTGAGCTATAGGCTCTCAAAAATCTGATTTACTTACCAACATAACCAGAAACCATCACCATCAGTGCCCTGGCCCCAATTAAACACATGAAGATGTAGAAACAAACTAATAAAGTGCTTTTGACTCGCCTTTAGGCTTTCCCAGATGCACCGTGACTCATTTTTCCTCACCTCTATTTTCACCAAAGCATGTTTACGTCTCGATTGACCGACTGGCTGAAAAGCACTGGTAAGAGGCTCAAAGACCAAGTCGCTGAACGGCTGAGCGAGCAGCAAAGCCAACGAGTGACCGACCAACTTTAAACAAAACCTCAAACTCACCGTGTCATCACACAGCTGATCACTGGCTGAAAGGACACCATAGTATTCCAGTCTGGGAAATCGACACACTCACACACACACTCACACACACACACACACACCCACAGAGAGTAGTAATTAGTTATGCTCCTGGTGAAATGTTGACCAAATGGCTTACATCCCTCTGCTGTCTCAGACTGGAGAAGCCAACCCTCCCCCTCCTGCAGCACACACACATTCTTCAAAACACAGACACTGTGAAAAGGGCACCAGGCTGTTCCATAAAGACACGCTGCTGAATGACACTTGTATCCACATTAAAACTTTTCAGGCATAAATCCTGAGAAAAGGAAACTTTTTAAATGTGAGAAACCTGTAAGAAGATCTGACTGAAACAAACAACGCTTTAATGACCTATTGTTGCCTCACTCGTTTTTCATTAACTGCTTGTTAAATAGAGGTATACTGTTGTAACCGACACACACCCGAGGGATTACCTATCTCATCCGATCTGGGAGCGCCTTGGGAACCCAAGGATAGTGGGGGCAACAGCATTCAGCATAAAAGCAAGCAAACTGAAAGAAGGTGCACCCATGCTTCGCTTTTTGACAACATATATCAAAACAGTGATCAGCCGCCTCTCCACCAAGTTCCTCAACCCAAAGACGAACTCCAACTCCACCATGCTGGACTGTAGCTGACTACTACAACTGAACTCTTGTTCTCCTCCAGTGAGCCTCTGATTGTACAGATAAGACGCCCGCTTCACACGTCACTGAGCCAGCATTTAGCTCTGTGAGGCACGAGTCCCAGCTCTCCACCTGCTTCAGGATCTGGTTGGTGTGACTCTAAAGTGTGCAACAGATTGCCAGAGTTGCACCATGTCATCAATGTATCAACAATGTAATTTCATTAAAATGCCACAGCGACGTTGAGTTCAGCGAAGGTGATCAATAACGTTTAAGCCTCAACAAAATCTAAGTGGCGTTAACAAAAGGAACAAATCACCCCTTCAGAGTTCTTCCAAAGGAAGAAACTAGCAATAAAGATCAAACCAGTTTCCACGTGACGCTGTAAATCTACTTTTCTCTGCTCCATTTTAACATGGGAGTCTATGGCGATTTATACACTGTTCAAAACAGCCTCAAGTGGCCACTGGAAGAATTGCAGTTTTTGTCTTTAGGCATTGGCTTCATTTATCAGCCTGTAACCTGCTGCTTTGTACTGAGGCACAATCACAACACAGGCTGTTATCAATCTTAGTAAGCTGGAATGGGACCTTGACTTAAGATTATTTTGTAAAACAGAAATCTGTAGACAGCGAATAGATAAGATAAAGAAAGTCACAGGCTCACACAGTGCTCATCCCTCTAAATCTGTGGTCCACAGACACCGTAACGCTCTGTGTGCAGGCCCTCCCTGACCCTAAAACACATTCCACACTCACGCCTTTCACACACCTCAGCTTCACCTTCGCTCTGCCTGTCCTTCTCCCCTTTCCTTCAAGGACTTAACACTTAATCATTAAACACTCCAAACACATTTCAGCACCACACTTCCCTGTCCGTCACTCACCTTCCGAGCTGATTTTATTGTGTATCCATCTGTGTGCGAGTGTCAGCTCGCCACCGGACACAAAACAGCCACAGAGCCCAGCTTTGATTTTTATCTCCTTTAGCGGTCTCAGTCACATTTTCCCAGGGGCTATGTTACTGTGTTTCCAGATGACTGAGCCAGGTTTTCCATTCCCCCACTGTGGTCAATCTAGACGCACACCAGCCAACATTTACACCACTACCACTGCTGCTGCTGTGACTTCTCAACAGAGTGGGAAAGAGACCGAGAGAGAGAGCACGAGAGGCACTGGGAGCAGAGGTTGCATGTCCTACTTATGCACGGACCACCCCCAGCAGAACACACAGCAATAATTGCTTGTAGTAATTCAAAGACGCCCTCCTCGGTTCTACCGGCTCACCACCCGTGGCATCAAACTGTGAGACGAGAGGCTGGGAGGAAACCTTGCCCCCACCGAGCGACTTGATCTCGCAGCATGAGGTCACATCAGCTTCTGAAAGCCTGAAGGTAAAACTGCTGTCTTTAGCTTGCTGAACATCTCTTTCAGATAGGTGGCGTTTCTCGGCGATGATGCAGCCCGCCACCATTTATTACACATTTTCGTTCATCTTACTTGACAGCACAAAGTAATAGATTCTGTAGTGCATTAAGAGTCTTCAGAGGGGACACGTGCTTTGGGGGGGGGAAAGGCAACTGTTGTTCTGTGCCTAAGAATAAGCAAATGGATTAAACCTTAGCTGATTAGCTTTCAGTGCACAAACCTTACAGAGTAGCTTTCTACATCTTGGGATGGGAAGGTGGACCGGTGGATTGTCGCAGTGTCAGCAGTAAACCAGACATCATAGCGGACTGCCGCAGCAGTAAGAGAGCTGAGCCAAAAGGCCGTCTTCGTTCCAACCCCAACCAAGGATCATGAAGTCTGAGTATTGACCAAGAGAGTAACGCAGAAAAGTTTCCTCCACATAGGGTGGCTGGGCTAAGCCTTAGAGATGTCCAGAGGGCGTGTCAAAAAGGAGCCAGCTGGTTAGGATGCCTCCTTTTTAGAGGTTTTCTTTTTTCTGGCGACACCCAACTGGGAGGAGATCCTGAGGTAGACCCACTGGAGATATTATATATCGCTTGTCAGGCCTGGGAACGTTTTAGGATCTGCCAGGAGCAACTGGAAAGTTTAGTTGGGTAGAAGGATGTCTGGAATACCCTGCTGCTACTGCGATCTGACTTTGGATGGATGGATGGTTAGATGGGTCACTGTATATCATACTGCTGCTGCAGGTGAGGCAATAAATAAAAAAAGATAAAATGCCCTTTATTTTGTTTGTTTGCAAAAACATACAAATATCCTCATAAATATCATTGTAACAAACTTCCTTAAAGTATTGTGATTTAGGCTGAGGCTATATCACAAGTTGTGGATGCAGGAACGCAACCAAATACTTTTAGATGCCTTCTTGAATCTGTGCGGACACAACATCACACCGCACCAGTGCAAACTCAAGTAAAAGCATCTTAGAAACCATGTGAGGAACATGCAATGAGCACAGAGAATCACAGGATTTCATTTACAAGGATTCCCACATCCCACAAACAGCCTCACGCTGGATTATTTATGGCCCAGACCAAGTCATCTAAAGTATGACGTCTGTCAACACTTGGGCGTCTTTACCTCACATTAAATGATGTAACAAGAAGATGAACAGTCTCCTTTCATCCAGGATCCCCCCAGGCAGGAACCTTTAACCTCCAGGTTTGAAAGCACAGTGGCATTACATTGTGTGTGTGTGTGTGTGTGTGTGTGTGTGTGTGTGTGTGTGTGTGTGTGTGTGTGTGTGTTGGGGTGGGGGGGAATCAAAGACAGTGACAGCTGAGAAACATCAACCTGCACCGGATATCTGCTTTAGCCTTGGAGAATCACATGTGTTTTTTTTTCCTTCACAAAAAGAGCAGGACTTTAAACTAAGCTGTGCACAATCACTTCAGTGGAAAGTTCAAACCAGCAACCCGGGGAGCAGCTACACAGACCTGCGACAATAACCACCACAACCGCTGCTCTGTTGGGTCAGGCCTGTTGCAACAGCCACATCCTTATGAAATCCAATTCCTACATCCAATGAGAGTGCAGTGGCATACGAGTAACAAGCCAAGGGTCTAAATCTGTGCAGAAAACTTTACAGAACGCAACGTGCATTTAACACAGTGCAGCATAAGCGACTTTACACATACTTTCAGCCCGTCCAAACAGGGAGTTTTCACACACAAACACACGTATATACGCTGTCAGTTGTTATGGTCACTCACTTTGGTGATGATGAGCGGCTCCCCGTGCTCTAGCCCTCCTTTCAACGTGAACCCCCAAGGCGCGCCCCCGCTCAACTGGACCTGAATGTGGTGGAAGGAGACGAGCTGCTCCACGGTTTCCATCCTTCTCCTTCCGCTCCGTGTATCCGTTATCCCTCTCGTTTTCTTCGTCCTGCTGTCTGTGTTGTTACTGAGGTTAGCGGCGCCGGTGGCGGTAACTCTGCTTCTCCATCACCGCTGTAACATCAACGAGGAACGGATGGATTGGCTGAGGAAGAAGGACGGAGGGAGGGAGTGCAAAAGGGGGAGGGCAGAAAGTTTTCACGCGGGGCTCAAAGTTAGCAACAATTACAGTGAAATGTCGCTTTCTATTTCCGGTTAAAATGTTTAACTTGACCACAAAGTGACTTCTAGTCGAATTTTATAAAGGTAGATTTGTGTTATAACGTATCATAATCATCTTTTGGTAATACCACCTCATATACTTAGCTTTTAACGCGAAAATTTCACATTACATTAGCTTTTATTTTTATATCCACACAACCTATTTCCGGTCTAATATTCACAAAATTCCCACGGCAACAAACTTTGGGAAAACTTTTACAACGCGAGGTAGGCGGGGACTTCTCCCACTAGCCAAACGCCTCGATTTGACCGATGGAAAGCTCGGCCAATGAGAGAGCGGCTTTCGGACGTATCTTCCAATACGATGGGCCAAAGAGGCAGAAGTTGTGAGGGCGCCTCCCGCTGTATTGTTAACAGCATCAGGCGGTAAGCAGCAGAACGAGAGGACAGTCCTGGGCTTTTATTTGAAACAGGAGATCCACTGCGAAAACTATCAGCTCATTTTAAGCCGCCATCTCCACATATAATTGCATGATTTAATGCAAGAGAGCTGCTTCACTATAATTTTGCTGTATAACGTAATACTGCAGGCCTCTGAAGAGCAGATTGTAGCCATATCAAAGGAAATCACTCCTAAGATAAACTGTGTAAAACACTTTTGTTTAGCAAATATTGAGAAAGACAGAAAAAGTACAGACGTCTTTAAGTTCAATTTGTCTTGATTTACTAGCCAAGGAATCCCATAAAGTTGATTTTGTTCGTCTGAATGCAGCGTTTTTAGCAGGAGAAACGTTTAGTCATTCAAGTGACATGCAAAGTTCCTCAATGTGAGAGGAAAGTCATGGACAGGTGGGTGACATAATAAAGCATATTTTATACCATAATGAAGTGAATATATATATATATATATATATATATATATATATATTAATTTATGTGGTCTGGACATTGCTGGAAACATCTGAGATATTTTAATAAAGTTCTATTTATTTTAATAAATATATATTTAATTTAATAAAGTAAATATTTAATCATATGTATTGTTTATTTTATTAATATACATTGTATTTAATGAGTTTTTTATAGTTAAATATGTTTTTTTAATAATGTGTTTTAATTAATAACTTTTAAAAAATAACCTTTTCTCTGTTTTAGTGTAGAAAAAGTTGCACATTATAATTTAAAATCTTGTTCCCGTTGAGGCTGAGCTTACTAAAGGAATGGGAAAAGTGTGAATTAGCACTCAGTCCAGATATTGAAAAGCCCTCTTATCTGCAGCTGGAGGAAACTATTTTCAGTCATCAGTCCTTTGAAGTTATGAAAGGAAGGGAGATGATGAGAAATGTCCCAAATTGGGCCAATGCGGTCTACATAGGAGTAAATACTTCATGTGACTGCACAGATCCCCATTCATAAGAAAAGAAAAAAAAAAAAAAAAAGAAGTTATGAAAGGAATCTCTGAGTGCAGTTTAAAAACACTTACAGGTTATCCGTTGTGTTTCTGCATTATGCTGACAGACACACAGACACTCCTGCTCAATCTCAATAGTTGAAGAGGTAACTTCCAAGTTAGGCTTGTTATGAAAAGATCTTAACTCTGTTCACGGACTTCTATTCCTATCACAACAAAGACTTTCCACCCTCCACCCTGAAGCTCTGCAGACCTACACGACCACCTAATTATGCTGGTTTGCAGGCCAACAATAACATTTAATCACATCCCACATTTTTCTAAATTCTTACCAGTCTTCTTATATAACAGCTGTATTAAGACACAATCAGTCAAGAAAACACCACCAGTCAAAGCTGTGGTGTAAGAACAACACACAGCATGTTGTTTAACATCTTGTTAAAGTGTGTCATGAAAAAATGTCACACATGGACATTGGTATATAGCCTAGGGGAAAATACACCTAACTACACATCTAAAGGTTAAAATTAGCATATTATACATAAACAGTTGTTGTAAATATATTAAACATGTTCCCATGCGTCTTTGGGTGTTAGTTTGAGTCAGATGTATTGAAAATGTCTAACAGATATCATACAAAGCGATGAAAACAGCCAAAGAAGCCAGTAAAAGGCATGAAAAATGTCTGAAATGTTAAGTTAAGTGAAGGGTAAAACTATACTAATGAACTGCATTTAGATACTTTTATTCCTCATTGGCACCATACCCAAACAATAATTGTGCTCTCAAATAATCCCCAAAGTTTCTTACATAAGGTATCACACATGGTGAAAATAACTACACAGCAAAAAAGGGTACATTATCTTTTTTCCTGCAGATGTTTATGAGATTTTCTGTGTATGGTAAATTGCAAAAATTGAATCTGTGGTCAAAAATATTTTAAAAAAAGAAAAAAATGTATTTACTTTAGAAATAGTACACTGTACAGTATTTTTTCAGGGTTTTCAGTGTACATGCTATCAAAACTGGTAGCTCCAACACATAAAATGTATTATACAGTTATATTATTCTGCAGAGTTTCTGTATTTTAACTTAAAAAGAAACAATTATTTTGGACAAATGCGCTCTTGTCTGATCTCGCAGCCATGCTCCTGTCTCCAGTCTGCTCCCCGTAGCCTGAAGTTTTCCCACTCTCTCCCTGCAGACAGAAATAATTGGACTATAGATAATCACAGCTGTGGAATGCCACCAAATTGCAACGCATTTAACTACATGTGTGTATGAGTCTCTATCTTTGTGTTTCAATAGAAAGAACAAATGAAGGAGAAGTGATAGAGAATCAAAGAAAACAGAGGCAACAGATGTGGACATGCCCAGACATCCCACCTTTCATCCAGACCACGAGGAGTTTGTTTTGGTCAGATTCCTCTCGGCCTTGTTTTATTCTAAGAAACTCTGAGCTGGAATATTTGGTTTGGTGGTAAGTGCTGCTTTCATGTGAGGTCAAGTTTTTAAAAAACAGAAGGCGCAAGTGGAGATGGTTTATAGTGCGTGTTTCTTTCATTTATTTTGATTCTAGTGGGTTTAGCGTTTGAGGCTCAAACAGAAACAGGATGTTATTATTCAGATTTTCCTCGCTCAGAAGTGTGTAATATCTCTCTCTCTCTCTCTACATATATCCATCTATCTGAGCTTCCACGTGGTGCTGAGGCAGGTTATTGGCCGTTAGTTGGATGGGACCGGTCCCTTCTGGGGGTCCTTGACAATCAGGACTGTCCGGCCTTCAGTTAACCATTCTGGGGTCATGTCCAAATTCATGGGCTGCATCCTCCTGAGGCCGCATTTGTAGACCGATTATGTCACAGCGACGCACCGAAGGCTGTCCTAATTCGTAGACTCCTCTGAATGCAGCCGACAAATGCGTCCTTTTCCCCGAATGTGAAGAATGGGTCGGGTGTGTCCTTCGTGGCCCACCATATCCCAGAATTCATAGCGCGGCCCAGCCAAACTCCAGTTTCCAACAATGGCGGCCGCTACTAAGTTTTAAAATTACTCATACTAATCTTTCTGGGTCACAAAATAAACTTTTAACATATTTTCAGGCGAGAAAGTAGTTGTGTAAACATCAAATATCTGCTCGGTTTATCAAGATATCCCATATTTGCAAAAGTGCTTCGACGTTTTCAGAGGCGTCTGCTACCCACCAGCTCGATAGCTAGCCGGGAGCTCGAGGGTTACTGATGCGGCCGAGAACGGCACAACTCCCGGCACATCATTTTCAGATCACCGCGGAGTTTCGCTGCTCGGGTTAAACGTAATATATAAGTCACTTAGACAACCTAAAAATGTTATTGTTGGGCTTTTTTCAGTGTTTTGTTTGTTCGTGAGTAAATCTGTTTGGCTGAGATTAAAGTTATTAGATTAGATAAAATAAAACTTTATTAATCCCCCGGGTGGGTTCCTCCTTGGTTTTTACACAGCTGACTAAACGTCAAACAGAAAACTTATTAAACAGAAGTATGAGACAGTCGAGAATTTACGCCAGTGTCCTGTTATATTTTAGATAGCAAGAAGCAGACGGCTGAGTTTATTAAACTCCACCGAGACAGCGGTGACGCTAATCAGAAGGCTAGACCGTCCAATTTCCCCAGCCGTTTACTTCTGGCCTACCCGACCTTCTGAGGACCCCGCCCACGTAGACCGCGAAGGCCGGGTCCTCAGGAGGATGCAGCCCATGAATTTGGGTGTCTCTCATCAACTAGCAGCTGGTTCATTTGTGCTGCCAGATGCTCATGGAGTGCAGTCAGCTTCTTCAGCCTGTAGCCTTGAACCATATCGGGGCCTGGTGCTGTCCAACTCTTCATACATTGGTTCATTGGTTACTGGACCCTGTTCAGGGAAGTTGCAGTGGTCTGCTCTCAGATCCACTAACCACTGAGCATTGCTGTTATGGATTGTGTCTTTCTCCCATATACACTAAGTGACACTTGTTGCACACTCCCTCAGCATCTTTCATACTCTGACACGTGCCTTTTGCTCTTGTTCAATCTGTATTCAGAAGAACAACAAGCAAGCCACTCTTACCTGTCACTGGACCTTTTTGAGTTTTGGAATTGAAAACAGCGATATTCACTGGTGGGGAGGTGAAACGACCTGGTAAATATGCTCCCGAAGGCCGTTATGGCGCTACCGGCAGAGGATGACAGCTATGTCAGTGTTAGCACGCTGAACGCTATACTGGAACAGCAACAGGAGTTTTATAAAGATCTGATTCGCCAACAGCAAGATAACTTTAAGATATTTGTCCAATTAATCATGGATGAAACTAACAAAAGGTTGGACAGCATTTAGCATTCATGTACATGAATTAAATCCAGCCTGCAATTCACGGATGGGGTTTTCACTGAGCTGCAAACTGAAGAGAAGTGCATTAAAAGCAAGCTAAAAGAGTTTGAATCGGCAGTCTGTAGCATACATGAGGAACGCAAAGAATCAAAAACCAAGATGGATTATTTATAAAATCAATCGAGGAGGAACAACATTGTGGTGGATGGATTAATAGATAAAAAAGCAGAAACTTGGGAAGGATCAGAGGAGAAAGTCCGACACATGCTGAAGAACAAACTGGGCCTGGACAGTGATAGCATTCAAATTGAACGCGCTCACAGAGTTGGTCCATACAAGGAAAATGAACGATCCAGGCAGATTATGGTCAGATTACAACGATTTAAAGATAGACAATTAATTCTCTCATCTGCCAGAAAGCTGAAAGATACCAGTCTTTACATCAACGAGGATTTTCAGTCCATCAGGAAAAAGAGAAAAGAACTGTTACCACGGCTGAGAGCGGCCAGAGGTGATATTGCCTTCCTGAAATCTGACAAATCAATTGTTAAACCAAGGTCCCAGAACCCCGGAATTAATATTTAGACTTCAGCAATGTTGTCATTTGTAGCTGTTGAGATTAATCGGATTCAATGATTTGCCGTACGTGTCACGGCTGGGGGCAGTCGTGTGGTGTATTGAAAAAAGGATCCAAAATGCAGGTACTGGCTGGGGTGCGAGTGAGTGTTTATTTACAGCGGTGAGAAGGTGACAAAACAGGAAGAGCAGAGCGGGGAGTAAACAAACCTAAACTGGGAAAACTAACGAACAAAACTTAAACCAGACACTCACGGGAGGAGGAGCAAAATGCACAAAGAGAGATGGCAAAGACACGCAGAATAAGTACCGGGTAACATAGACTAATGCAGACTGACATGGAATTAAACAGAGGACACGACAGAGAGCACAGGAAAACACAGGGCTTAAATACACAGGGAGTAATCAGGGAATAGGCCACAGGAGGGAGACACAGCTGGGAGCAATTAGGCTAATGAGACAGGGGAGAGGTAAAACTGAACACACTGACATGAGACATGAACTTTCAGAATAAAACAGGAAACTAACAGACACAGAGAACCAGACCGGACACTGAACTTGACAGGCAGACTCATGAGCAGACACAATAACACCATGGACAGACAGAGAGAACACAGGCAGGCATGAAACAAAACCACTAACACATAGCAAACCTAAACAAAAGACAAAACAGAATAACCGAGAACAAAGAATAATATAAAGAAACACAAAACACCGAGTCCTCAGACTCAGGACCATGACAGTACGTCCTGGATAAATCTCATCTTGTAATGTATGCTGATGATTCCACCATGTTTTATTCAGCCGTATTACAACAAGATTTGCTGAACGTGTCTGACTGGATAAGTAAAAACAACATGATTTTAAACGTGTCTAAATCCAAATCCATGTTAATAGGAAGTAGAGGACGCTTAGTCAACAACCCACAACTAAATCTTTCCATAGCTGGATCGGTATTAGAACAGGTCACCCAGATTAAATTATTTGGTGTTACCATAAATCAGCATCTTTCGTGGTCTCAGCACATAGACTCTGTTATTAAGAAAATGGGACAGGGCATAGCTATAGCTAGGAAATGCTCCTTTTATATTACTTTTTCAATTATGAAAGATGTCATTAATGCACTAGTATTATCTCATCTAGAGTACTGTTCAATCATTTGGTCAGCAGCTAAGAAGACAGATCTGAACAGACTTCAGTTAGTCCAGAATAAGGCAGCCAGATTAGTGTTAAGGTGTTCATGCCATACAAATATCGATAAAATGCATGATAAACTTTCTTGGCTTCCTGTACAAGCTAAATTATACTATGGCTTACTTGTATTTATAAAGAAAGCAATACAGTTAAACACACCACATTTCTTTTTCTGCTCAGTTGCAGTATCCCGATGAAATATATAATCATACTACACGATCTTCAGCAAATCGCAATTTAGTAATTCCTTGAGTTAAAAGCAACTTTTGAAAAACTCTGTTATATTTAGAGCATCTTTTAAGTGGAATAAGTTGCCTTGTGCAATTAGAGAATTGGCTTCTATTCATAATTTCAAAAAACCCTTAAAAGCCTACTTACACAGCTTTTAATTATTGTAAATATTGTAAGAGGGTAATGTCATTTGCAATGGAAATTTGTGTATTTTGTCTCCGTGTTATTGATATTTATATGCTCATATTTTCACAATTGTAAAACCTCACTGTGGATGTAAGAGCCAAATTATGTGGATATTTTGCATCCACTTTATTGTGCGATATTTTATTTGATGGTTTGGGCCCCAGGAAGACTAGCAACCACTGTTGTGGAAGGTAATGGGGTTCCTTATAAATAAACAATAAACGCTTCCAGTATTGCTCCGTCTCCAGCCTTGGTGGTGCTGTTCTCATATTGTTCCCCTGCAACTGAGAGTACACCTTGGCTGGTGCTGTGGAGAACAACTGGTTTATTCTCCTGCCTTCTATCTCTCTGGTGTACCTCTTCAAGGTAGGTAGGCTAGGCTAGCCCAGGGTAGGAGTCTTTGGCCGAGGCTATGAGTCTCTCCCTTTGAGATACAGTGAGGAGAGGGGCCCAGAGTACAGCTGCTGATCCTCCACAACTGAAGGAGCCAGTTGAGGTAGTTCAGGCATCTGACTACTAGAACTCCTGGAAGCTCCAATGTGAGGTATTCCTAGCATCCCCTGCCAGGAGGAAGCCCCAGGGCTTGCTGATAAATTAACATCTCTCGGGTGGCTTGGGAATGTCTCCGTTTCCCTGCAAATGAGCTTGAGGAGGTGGTGGGGTGAGGGAAGTCTGGGTTTCTCTGGTCAGACTGCTGCCTCCGCGAGCTGAACCCAGAAAGAATGTTATGTTTAAACTTGTGCACAGACTGCTTTTGTCTAACAATAACGAGCCTTATTATTTCATTTAGAAAATTCTTACATTCAAAGCTGATTGTGGGTGAATGGCACAACAACAGGCCTCAGGATCTCGTCACAGTATCTCTGTGCATTCAAATTGCCAGCACTAAAATGCACCTGTGTTTGTTTTCCATAACATACGCCTGCCCATACCAGAACCCCCCAATGGGCCACTCAATACTCAACGCTGACATCAGCAACCCACTTACCCACATGACACCACACACGCTGTCAGCCATCTGCTCTGAACAGTGAAAACCAGGACTCATCCGTGAACAGAACACCTCTCCAACGTGCCAGATGCCATTGAATGTGAGCATTTGCCCACTCAAGTCAGGTACGACAAACCGCAGTCAGGTCCAGACCTCAATGAGGACAACAAGCATGCAGATGAGCTTCTCTGAGATGGTTTCCTGACAGTTTGTGCACACATTCTTTGGTTATGCAAATCGATTGTTACTGCAGCTGTCCGGGTGTCTGGTCTCAGATGATCCTGGAGGTGAGCATGCTGGTTGTGGAGGTCCTGCGTTGGTGTGTGGTTGTGAGGCCAGTTGGATGTACTGACAAATTCTATGAAATACCTTTGGAGATGGCTTATGGTAACAGCAATGGGCAACAGCTCTGCAGTCAGAGCTGCAGTCAGCATGCCAATTGTACGCTCCTTCAAAAGTTGCAACATCTGTGGCATTGTGACCAAACTGCATGTTTCAGAGTGGCCTTTTATTGTGGGCAGTCTAAGGCACACCTGTCCAATATTCATGCTGTCTCACTGATTTAGAGAGATTTGTGAACAATATTTGAGAGTAATGGGCCTTTTGTGTATGTAGAAAATGTTTCAGATCTTTGAGTTAATGGAAAATGGGAGCAAAAACGAAAGTGTTGCGTTTATATTTTTGTTAAGTGTAATTGGATTCAATAATAATTAAAACAACAGACACAAAACAATTTGATACATGCATCTAATTACAGTGGGGCAAAAAATAATTTAGTCAAGGCAAGGCAAGTTTATTTGTATAGCACAATTCAACAACAAGGTGATTCAAAGTGCTTTACAGAGACATTAGAAACAAAAACAAATAAAAAGCATGATTTAAAATTGATTAAAACAAGCAAATAAACTAACTAACTAATTAACAAACAAACAAACAAACAAAACAGTATATAAAATCAAAACAGATAAAATCAGAACAGTAGATAAAATCAGTAGTTAAATGTAAGTTTTGAAATTTAAGCTTAAAGTGTGGATTTGGTGCTTTATTCAAATGCAGCTGAGAACAGGTGAGTCTTCAACCTGGATTTAAATAAACTGAGTGTTTCAGCTGATCTGAGGCTTTCTGGGAGTTTGTTCCAGCTATAAGGAGCATAAAAGCTGAATGCAGCTTCTCCGTATCTGGTTCTGACTCTGGGAACTGATAAAAGACCAGATCCAGATGACCTGAGGGATCTGGAAGGTTCATACTGGGTCAGGAGGTCATTGATGTATTTTGGTCCTAAACCATTCAGAGCTTTATAGGCCAGCATCAGAACTTTAAAGTCTATCCTCTGACGGACAGGTAGCCAGTGTAAAGACCTCAGAGCTGGACTGATGTGGTCCACTTTTTTGGTCTTAGTGAGGACTCGAGCAGCAGAGTTCTGAATGAGCTGTAGTTGTCTGACTGATTTTTTAGGTAGACCTGTAAAGATGCTGTTACAGTAATCAAGCCTACTAAAGATGAATGCATGGACTAGTTTTTCCAGGTCCTGTTGAGACATCAGATCTTTTATCCTTGAAATATTCTTGAGGTGATAGTAAGCTGACTTTGTTATTGTCTTAATGTGTTTTTCTAAGTTTAGGTCTGCATCCATCACTACACCCAAATTTCTCGCCTGGTTTGTGGTTTTTAGATGTATAGATTGAAGTTCTCTGGTGACCTGTAATCGTTTTTCTTTGGCGCCAAAGACTATTACCTCAGTTTTGTTTTTGTTTAGCTGGAGAAAATTGTGGCACAACCAGTCATTGATTTCCTCAATGCATTTACCAAGAGCCTGTACAGGGCCTCGGTCTCCTGGTGACATTGTGATATATATTTGTGTGTCATCTGCATAGCTGTGATAGTTTATTTTGTTGTTGTTTATAATCTGTGCCAGTGGGAGTATGTAAATGTTAAACAGTCAGTCAGCCACCGATTGTGCAAGTTCCCCCACTTAAAATAATGACAGAGGTCAGTAATTTGCACCAGAGGTACACTTCAACTGTGAGAGACAGAATGTGAAAAAAAAATCCATGAATTCACATGGTAGGATTTGTAAAGAATTTATTCGTAAATTAGGGTGGAAAATAAGTATTTGGTCACCTCAAACATGGAAAATCTCTGGCTCTCACAGACCTGTAACGTCTTCTGTAAGAAGCTTTTCTGTCCCCCACTCGTTACCTGTATGAATGGCACCTGTTTGAACTCATCATCTGTATAAAAGACACCTGTCCACAGCCTCAAACAGTCAGACTCCAAACTCCGCCATGGCCAAGACCAAAGAGCTTTCGAAGGACATCAGGAAAAGTATTGTAGACCTGCACCAGACTGGGAAGAGTGAATCCACAATAGGCAAGCAGCTTGGTGTGAAAAAATCAACTGTGGGAGCAATCATCAGAAAATGGAAGACATACAAGACCACTGATAATCTCCCACGATCTGGGGCTCCACGCAAGATCTCATCCCGTGGGGTCAAAATGATCATGAGAACGGTGAGCAAAGATCCCAGAACCACACGGGGGGACCTGGTGAATGACCTGCAGAGAGCTGGGACCAAAGTAACAAAGGTCACCATCAGTAACACACTACAACGGCAGGGAATCAAATCCCGCAGTGCCAGACGTGTTCCGCTGCTGAAGCCAGTGCATGTCCAGGCCTGTCTGAAGTTTGCCAGAGAGCACATGGATGATACAGCAGAGGATTGGGAGAATGTCATGTGGTCAGATGAAACCAAAGTAGAACTTTTTGGTATAAACTCAACTCGTCGTGTTTGGAGGAAGAAGAATACTGAGTTGCATCCCAAGAACACCATACCTACTGTGAAGCATGGGGGTGGAAACATCATGCTATGGGGCTGTTTTTCTGCCAAGGGGACAGGACGACTGATCCGTGTTAAGGACAGAATGAATGGGGCCATGTATCGTGAGATTTTGAGCCAAAACCTCCTTCCATCAGTGAGAACTTTGAAGATGAAACGAGGCTGGGTCTTCCAACATGACAATGATCCAAAACACACCGCCCGGGCAACAAAGGAGTGGCTCCGTAAGAAGCATTTGAAAGTCCTGGAGTGGCCTAGCCAGTCTCCAGACCTCAACCCCATAGAAAATCTGTGGCGGGAGTTGAAAGTCCGTGTTGCTCGGCGACAGCCCCAAAACATCACTGCTCTCGAGAAGATCTGCATGGAGGAATGGGCCAAAATACCAGCTACTGTGTGTGCAAACCTGGTAAAGACCTATAGTAAACGTTTGACCTCTGTTATTGCCAACAAAGGTTATGTTACAAAGTATTGAGTTGTATTTTTGTTATTGACCAAATACTTATTTTCCACCCTAATTTACGAATAAATTCTTTACAAATCCTACCATGTGAATTCATGGATTTTTTTTTCACATTCTGTCTCTCACAGTTGAAGTGTACCTCTGGTGCAAATTACTGACCTCTGTCATCATTTTAGGTGGGGGAACTTGCACAATCGGTGGCTGACTAAATACTTTTTTGCCCCACTGTATATACCTAAAGGGGATCACATTAAAATGTTTGAAACATATTCAACTTTTAATTTGACACTGAAGCACAACTGGAAGATAAAACACTTTCATTTTCATTTTGTAATATAAAACCTACAAAAACGTAACATGCTCAGTAATTTTCTGTTCACAAACACACACACCCCTGTAGGAACTGCATTTGTAGCTTCACTTTGGCTCCACCTAATGGCACATTTGATACCAGGCTGTAAACATATTTACATCTGGTCTTAAGTTGTTCATTTCCACACTGCCTCAAGTCTCCAACTGAACAGCTGCAGACTTTTGCACTTCAGTGTTTGTTTCATTTTCAGCCCTTGAATTTGTCTCTTGATCTAATGTCTGACTCTGACTCATCAATATATTTGTGGTAAGCTATGCATTAATCCAGGCGCATGTAAACCTGTTTCAGAGCTACTCATTACATGAAGCAACACCACTCCTACTATGGCCAGAGCCCACCTTTACTTCCCACAAGAAGTATTTTCATAGGTTTTATTTTCAATGTATTCAAAATAATATTTAAATAAACACATGACTAGTGTTTTTTCTTTCTAAATAAGTAAAAATTATTTACTCATTTATTAAATTATCACTATCACAATTCTGACCAATCACAATAGGCTATAACACAACAACTAGTACCTGTTAAATGTGAGCACATCTTGGTGCAGAGGCTGTTCAGTGGAAGATGAAGAAACTTTCCTTTAGGATACTTTATCTGCATTTTACTGCTGCAGTTGCTGCGTTTTGTAATGTTGGCATGATGGTTGACTTCAAGTCTGAACCTGCAGTAATAATTTGTTGTGAGAATTTTAAGTTTACTTTCTCTTTTACATGAACAGAAGAAACAACAATTTCATTAATTCACTGGTGGGGTTTCCCTTTTAAACTATGTTTTAATGTGCCTTTAGGTGGAGCCAAAGTGAAGCTACAAACGGAGTCCCTACAGGGGTGTGTATGTGTTTGTTAGCAGAAAATTACTGACCATGTCTTTCTAGGTTTTATATAGCGAAATGGAAATGAAAGTGTTTTATCCTCTACTTGTGCTTTAATGTCTAATTAAATAGTTGAGTATCTCTTCACATAAAGGTATAATCAACATTTCAATGCAATCTCCTTTAGGTTATTTATTCATTAGTTGTGAGAACAACTGTGAGCACTCAATTATTTGATACCCTTCACATATTTGTCAGCATTCAAGTTTCTATTTTTAACTGCACTGGAAGCCACTGAAGTGATGCCAAAACAGAAATTACATGTGATCAAACATTTGTATGTTTTCCCATGTTCTCATGCAAGTTAGTGAAATTGTCATGTTTTTTTGTATTTGTTATTAAGCACAAAGTAATGCATTTCAGTAGGACATGCATTTTGTTTTATTTGTCTTTATTTTGTTGTATTTTTTGTTGTAGAAAAATCAGGGAGGTGTCACTATGACAAACATTATATTTTTGTAAATTTAATCAAGTAGAGTTTAATGTCCAACTCTAACCAAATAACTTTTATTTGTGTAACCATAAACTAACAAGACATTTAAATCAGCTGTGTTGGATCAAGGACACATCTAACTCCAGGCCTGGAGTTTCACACCTGTGGGGTAAGTAATCTCCAAAAGTTGATTCTGTTCATCTGGACGTAGCGTTTTCAGTGGGAGAAATGTTTCGTCACTCATCCAAGTGACTTCTTCAGTCTCAGCTGACTGCAGGTTTCCCCAACCGTATAAACAGTACATTTGCATAATGACAGTGAACATTCCAAAAAAAAGTATTATTACTATCAGGAATGTGTAAAATATCAAAAATATATAACAACATTATAATATATATAACAATACACGATACCAGCCATTAATCCATTAATTTCCAGTAGTTTTCCCAGTATTTTATTATACCTCCACTTCATCAAATACTTCTTCAACCTTGGAAAAATAACAAAAGTGTTTAAAGAAAAATAAAACTTTGTTTCTCACCTCTCCATAAGAGAATAGTCATCACAGCAATACAGCACAAAAACTGATGGAGAGCCATTGTTAACTGCACCTCTGTCATGGTATAATTACATTTAAGTACCTGAAGATTATTCTCAGCTCCACCCAGTGCTCCACCCTTTCACTGTCGCATTAGCTTTCCAAAAAAAAAAAGTCAGGCAACTGGTGATGAAGTTTTGCTTGAGCAAGGGGTGAATAAATTATTTTTTAAATTACCCTTATCCTCTGCAAATGTTTGGGTGCTTTTTTGTATTTGAAGGGGATAAAAGCACATCCTTCTCATGATTGCAACAATCAATCAGAATCACTGCTAAAGATATGAGTAATACATACAATATTGTGCTGCAATCAACCTCACCTGATTCTTATCACAGCCACATTCTGTTAATCACTTTAAATTCACACATCTCAACTTCTCTGTGTTTGCAAGGGTTTGCATTTTAAAACAATATTCTTTACTTTCTGTTGTACTTGCCTGAAACAATTTTGTTTTGGGGGAAACATTGACAAGAATCAAAAAAGAAAAACACCAAACAGGTCTAGTAACATTTGTGTCATTACTTTCACTTTCATGTCTGCTACTAAGTACAATTCGGACACTACTTAGAACGGATGGTTCTGAATATGAACAGTGTTGGGAAACTTGTTCCATGTTGCCATTTGCCCACTTTAACAGCATCACTACTGACTTACTTAAAACATTAGACTATGCATTTTCGAATAACCTTCCTCTTACATTGTTAGTCAAACTGCGCTGTGAAGTTCAAAAATGGCTGTTCTTTCTTTTTTTAACCCATAATATTTGCATTAATGTAGATTTGAAATCGATAACAATGAATCTTAATTTTAAATTTTACATATATAGGCTGAACTACAGGCTTCATTATGAAGTACAAAAGTGACACAGACTTCCCTAAATTTCTACATTACCATTGCATAATTCACCAGCAGGCAATAAATGCAAAAGGTGACTAGTTCTACTCATGTGATGACTCCTGCATGAAGATTATAAATAACGTCTGTTTATGAGTCTCAGGTCATAAACAGACCCGGGCAGGGGTTTTAGAACAGGTTTTGTGACTTTGATCAACTCAAACCACTTGTGTAATTCATTTGAGATCCTTTCATCCAAGTGGACATAACATGAATTGCTGAGCAGCTAAGTGCAATGTTTAACTTGCATGCTGGACAGGAAGAGATTGTTGCATGCTGATGGTCTTTAAGTTAGGACTTCAGACTTCCAGTCTGTACAAAGGTGTATGCCCAGCAGCAATGAAAGTTGCCTGGCTTTTTGGTTTAGCTTATCTTTGTGAATCATGCTTTTCTGACATGAACTTCATGTAGAACAAACACAGAACACATCTTACTGATGTGATGTATATATGTATGCGCGAGTGTTAAACTCAAGTATTCTACAAAAAATTAAGAAATACGTCAAAAAATCTTAAGATCCAATGATTTGTTTAAAATGCAATAGATTTGGTGACTAGTACATATGTTACAAGAATAATTTGAAAATGTTTTCTTTTAAATATTATATAACTACTAATTTGAACAAAAATGGCACAGAGTTCATGATTTTCTCAAAATGTTTAGAAGGTACTCAAAATGTATTTCTTTAATGTCATTATGTTGCTAGAACTTAACAAAGAGACTCTTAAGAACTTGGGGTGTCGTCTGGGCCATTTGACTAATGCTCAGGTGGCTGAACTTGAAGACCTTATCTCGAGTATTCAGGTTTGTTTGGTTATGTGCCTTCTCGTACAGACTGGGCGGGGCATGATATCGATGTAGGGGAGACACAGGCTATTTGCAGAGAGTTAGGGCACTGTTTATCGTTTGACAGGGCAACTGTGACTTACCTGGGTTGAGTGGTTGGGCAAGGGTGTGTCGCTCTGTTACAGCCTAAAGTGATGGCAGTTGAGCATTTTCCGCGACCTTTCTGAGGGTGCTTTCTGCTGGTAACAAAGTACACGCTGTATACAGTTAAATGGATTCCTTGCTAAGTTGCCTGTTATGTGTAGTTCCCACCCTGGTTGATCCCTTGGACTTAAGTTTTTAGATGGAAATATAGTGGCTAGTCACCTTCTCAGCCCCTCTTTAGCATTCAAAGTCCTGATACATTTTGTGCTTGAAAGGCTTTCAGAATCATTCAGAATCAGCATACTTTATTAATCCCTGAGGAAATTATGTGGGTTACAGTCTGTTTCTGTTACAGTAAAATAACATAAACAAACTAGACTATTTAACAATACAATATGTTACAGATTTAAGAAATAGCACAATGTGTACAAATCACTCAATAATAAATATCAAGGATTGACAGAGGTGATAATAAATAAATATCAAGTATATTGACAGCAGCATTATTGAGTAGAAAAGCGCGTGTGCAAAAAGGGTGTATTTATGAAACTCATTACATTGAAAAAAAATTGTTCTCAGTCTGCAGCCCCCCCTCCCTGGACACAAGCATTTCACTGTATGCTGTACTTATATGACTGTGTATGTGACGAATAAAATGTCAATTTGAATTTGAACTTGATGAACATGCTATCGTATAAACAGTGTGTTTTGAATGAAGAGATGAGAAAATCCAGAGGAAAAATGAACTGTTTAAAAGTGTCCAGAGTTTGAAATGTAAAACATTTATTCTGTAAAAAAATAATTTTCACTTTCTATTGAGCTTCTCTGAAACATTACTTTTCCTGGAGATATCAGGTCAGTATCAGGTTAAAAAAACAGGTCTAACAACAATTGCAACATTCCTCCTACTGTTTGTTTTCAGTTTCACCACAGTTTGTTTGGAACATTCACACAAAAAACACAGATACATTTTTCTACTAGGAAAAATGAAGGTTAACAAGAAATGTCAAGAAGTCCTTCTAGCTACCTCTGACTGGTATCAACAATGAAAAAAGAGCTTCTGGACCTGCTGCTGCACTACAACAAAGCATTGCAATGAAACATTGTGCCATAATAGATCACATAAAATTACCTAATGTCTAAATGACTGTTGTTTTTAAGATTCACTGTAGGCCTATAGCTTTCACAATAATATAATGAGCAAGTTAACAAGAATAACATCGTATATCAGTTTTAAAATAGCATTTGTCACACCCAAGAGAGTTATCTTCTTCACAGTTTGAAGATTTTATTTTTAATGTTTTACTTTTTACTGTCAATTCAATCAAGATTTTTGGATTCAGTCTTACATTTTTTGCAGAGGTCTCACACACACACACACACACACACACATGATTAAGTTTAACAGGAAGAACAACGTTTCCACTATAAAACACTAACTTCATATTTTGAGTTGGCACTACTGCCTCACAGCAAGAAGGTCTCGAGTTAAAAACCACTCACTGGCAGTGGTCTTTCTGTGGAGTTTGTGTGGGTGCTCCAGGTTCTCCAGCTTCCTCCCACAGTCTAAACACCAGTGTAGTTGTTATGCCAAAATCAGGAACGCGTTAATCGTTACTGGGATTTAGATAGGGTCATTATTCGTTACTTCTGGCTATCGTGGAGCTTCCACAGATTCAGTAAGATTAGCAAGTGGTGGAGGCCAGCAGGTGGATGATGGAAAGTGGAGGCAGGAGGAGAGACCTGAGGCGGCCGCCGGACCGAGTGTCAGGTGAACTGAACTTCAGGTAAGAAGTTATGACCTGCAGTCTATCTGGGTCAGATATGAACCAAGTTTAGGTGGAGTTTATTTTTGTTATGCTGACTTTTTCGTACTGCGTGCTAGCTAGCATGACGGGGTTTCTATACACCTGGGTGGGTGCTGTTACTGATGTTGAACTTTATTTTGTTCATAAGGTTAGTTAGTAGAGTTGCCAACCATCCTGTAAAAAACGGAATCGCCTCGTATTCAGAGAAAATATTACGCGTTTCGTATTGAGGTGAAAAGGAACAGTTTGTCCCGTACTTCAGCTACAATGAAAAAGACACAAAGCTGGAGTTATTCTGCGTCTTTGCTAAACAGCTGCCTCTTCTTCTCTCATTCTCTCCCTCCCTCTCCTGTTGCTACTTCAATCATGAAACTGATCAATGATCAGCTGATCGGCTTATCTGTCGCAAGTCCGGTCTCTCTTGTTTGTTTATCGCCCACATTGCACCAGAAAGAAGAAACCAGCAGAGGTCGCGTTAAACAACAGCAGCATGATTAAGCTTGGTCAGCTGGTGTTAGAATTTATTTAATATTAATTTCTAGTATCAGCTGATGTTTCCTGAAACCACAGCCATAAAAGCTGCGGGTCATGATTAGAGATGGACCGATCTGATATTACGTATCAGTATCGGTCCGATACTGATGTAAATTACTGGATCGGATATCGGAGAGAAATAAAAAAATTTAATCCGATCCATTAAATATCAAAAAAGCACCTCACAAAACTTGCGACATGGTGTAACTCGACTCATAACCGTAGCACGTGGGAGCAGTGTGGTCACGTGATAGAGCGGCTGTGTGTATTTGTAGCCTCGCTACCAAACCAGCATTTCATCTCTGAGGAAGTTATCCCAGAGAGAAGTAAAGCAAGTGTGTAAGTTCATCTCTGAATGTTTGTAAAGCATTCCCACGTTAAGCTTAACAACCAATATATGGAGCGACTGCCTCTCTCCCTCCCTCTCCTGCTGCTACTTCAATCATGAAACTGATTAATGATCAGCTGATCAGCTTTTCTGTCGTGAGTCCGTCTCTCTTGTTTGTTTTTCGCCCACTTTGCACCAAAAAGAGGAAACCAGCGGCTGAACAACAGCAGCACGTTTAATCTTGATGAGCTGTTGTTAGAATTTATTTAATATTACTTTCTACACCAGGATCTTTTTCTACGTAGCTGACGGCTGGTAACTGTGCAGGGGCGGATCTAGCAAAGTTTAGCCAGGGGGGCCGATAGGGCATTAACAGGGAAAAGGGGACACAAAGACATACTTTTCTTTCTTATTCTCATTTAAAATGTCTAGCTTTTAATAAATAATTATCTGAATCTTACACCCAAAGTTTTAATCTTGTGTAAAATATATAGAAGTCCATTACTGTATATATTAACTGTTAAGTCTAATATACCCTAGTAAGTAGAGCAGGGAGATATGGCCAAAAATATTTATCACGATATATATTTGAAAATTTGCGATAACGATATAACTGATGATATAATTGATGCGAGACAAAATACAACTCCACAACATTACTAGCGCAAAAAGACAACCTTCCATTTATTTTCACTTAAAGAAGAAGCTGGTTTTTATGTACATTAAAGCTTTATAAAAATGTAACAGTGCAAATGCAAATTCCTTTAGTTTAACCAAAAGGCATTTCCAGTAGAAATGGGCTGACATATCCTGAGCATAACCATGTATAATATCCACTGAAGTTAAAAAGAGGTGCTTTGCAACATTAAACTGCAGTGTGCAGTACGTATTTTTCGGACCATAAGGTGCACGGGATTATAAGGCACATTAAGCGAAACAAAGCAGTCAGATAAATCAAACTTTATTAAACTCATTCTTCTTGCTTCCTCCACTTCTGTACCATTGATTCATTAATGAATGAATTCTGCTCTATTCCCATGTTGTTGCAGTATATTAATGACTAACCTCGTATTGTGGATGGATTATCTCAGTTGTTCTCCTGACTGAAGTTTGGTCCGTTTACAGCATCCTGCCGTGCGATTGCATTTGTCTCTAACCACGAGGAACCTTCACGTTAACTTTTATTAGTGGAAATGTGTTAGTGTTCGTCCTCCAGCTTCACTGTTTATATTATGCTAACATAGCTGTGTCGCTAGCGATCAGGTAGCACATCATTATATACCAGCTAGCCCAACTTCAGTAACCCTACAAACGTCACTGCTGTTTAGTTTCCTGTCTTCATTTATGTTGGAAGTGATAACAGAGCTGTACGTTTGAATTTTTTCAGAAATCTCTCAGTCAGAACATGCTATATCATGCTTAGGTAACTAGCGAAACTAGTGAGCTAACTTCTGCTAGCTTCCCCATATGGAAAAGATATATATAAATCTTGTAAGGTTTTTATCTGTCTTGTGTGAAACTTGTATGAAAAATATACAAGAGTGAAAATACATATAAGATCCCTTAAAAAATTATATAAATGAAACTTGCATGTTTTGGATACTTCTTAAAAAAATATATGACATTAACCCGACATATATTATCCTAAGAAGAAAAATGTAATATCATACTTATATGAGTTAGACAATCATGAGTGAAACTAAACTATTGTAAGTTTTTCATAGAGAACAAAAGATTTACTTGTGTTATCACAAACAGGAAACAACTAACAATTAACATTGAATGACAAAAAGATGTGGGGGAAAGCCACAAATTTACGAGAAGTTTGCTTTGAACATGTGATTAAATAAAACCCTACATTAGAATTTCCCTCTGGGATTGATAAAAATGCTTTTCATTCATTTGTGTAAAGTTTATTTATTTCTTTGTTTAGCATTTTTGCAAAACTAGGCATCCTATTCCTGACTTTCAAATAATGTTTTTTCCCGTTATTGCATTGACATTTAAAGAACAAACTTTTACAATAAGTTTGACAAATGATTAAATCAACACAGTAAATATTCAAAATACATCTCAAATGTATTCTATATAGATGGAAAAGATATTAGACAATATTCATATTGTAGAAATATTTTTAATTTTGCACAGAATCAGCAGATTACACAAAGATGTAGATAAAATACATTTTATATATAATATATTTCTGTCTTTTTACATGACCCAGATTCATTATGACAGTGCTTTAAGGACCATTTAAACACCACACCACTAGCTTAATGGAATTACATTGAAATACATAAATGTTGTGAACATGCATTGCAAAATGTTTTGACAGAATTATTTTTTTCCCCCAAGTCAGAAACCCATATTTCAATAAGAAATATGTTCAGAAATGACAGCGTGAATGCGCCACCTTTATGAACTGCTATGGCTTTAGACCTTGTTAGCTGCACATTTCACTCTTAATTAGAATGACATTTGACACAATTGAAAGCCTTTGAATCTCTCCCATAATCAACCCCATAATCAGTAGCTCCACCTTCACATTTGGATTGAATCATTTACAATAAGATTTAAGATTAAATTATTTACAATAGTACGTATTCAGTAGCTGACATACAATTGAGGTAGAGTCTGGACACTGTATGTACATACGTGGCCTAACTATCTGAGTAGCATTTATGGCTTTGTAAAAGCCTGTGGGAAAGTGAACAGTTGACATATAGCTCAGCTGAGTTCTTATAAGAGAACCTCTGGCTAACTTTTGCACTGTGCAATTACCATATTTTCCTATAGCATATAAACAATGACTATCCATTTCAACAAAGTGTGAGACAGCAAAAATACTTCCATTTTTTAAAAGCACCACATAATTGTTTCTTTGTTTTGTTTTGCTGTACGTGTAACCGTGAACAATGTCTCCATTCATAGAAATTCTCTTGTAGTAACTCACCACAGAGTTTGTGGGAACCTCTCTAACTGGGTGGAGAGCAGCTTGATCTCTCAGAGATATTTGTCTTACATTTGGTGAACCAAGGGCAGTCACCTGAGTAAACTTTTCATGCTTCTTGACATGCTGGGTTCCTTGTCCCATTTCATTGCAGAACTGTTTAACTTCTGCAGCTGCATTTGTTAAGAACTGCTTAGCTAAACGAGGAAAGGCACGGGAGACTGCCACTCGTTTGCATATTTGTTGTGGTACAGCTTGACTACTTTTTATTTGTTTCAAGAGGTACCCATTGAAACTTTCAAACATAAAGGCTGAGTGAGCCCATAAAGGACCCCATTGCACAACACTTTTACTCAAATGCAACAATGAATGAACATTGAATGTCATGTGCTGTTTTCCATACAGAGATTGTACACCTCCAACAAAGTACACTAATGCGTTGTGTGCGTGGCTTATCAGTTCAGTATTTAATTCGGACCCCAAGAGAATGCTTATCCCTTCTACCAGTAATGCCCAATGACAGTGATACTTCTGTGGAAGTATGCCTTTCAGAACTGGCAAGCTACAGTACAAAAGCCAATGCTGCCACTCATGAGCTTTCCAGAATTTGCGTTCAATTAAAGATCTTGGAACTCGAGCGACGATACCTGGAGGTTTAATAGCCAAGAGGTGTTTGTCTATGCTTGCTGTTTGTACACCAATGTACCATGGCTCAGAAGTGTTTTTAGAATCCATCCATAAAGATGCCATGTATCTGCACACACCAAGCAGTACACAGTGCATGTAGTCAGGGACCATTCCATTGATAAGATCAAACAATGGCAAATCTGCAAGAGGAGATGAGCCCTTTATCCCCAAAATAGTCTTCCCTTGTCTTTCAGCTATTTGTCCTATTTCTACTGTGGTTTTATGATTTCTGTCACTTGGCTTTTCATCAGGACATGCGTAAACCCTTGTTTTTCCATTCCCTTTCCTTGTTTGCATCCCAGGATGAAGGCAAACTCCACAGCCATATTCACCATTAAATTGCTTGAAATTCTGTAACAATGGTCTTGCTACAGCATCACACACACAGCACAATGTCTGTACTTTCATGTGTCTCCGTGCCTGATTGTTAGGATCTTGCCACTCAAAACCAACTTGAGAAAGATTTGCACACTCCTCGACAAATGGTTTAAAGAAGCAGGACATGTCTGGCTTTTTGGATCCAAACCATAAAGCACATAGAAGTACATGTTTGTCTCTACTCTCCGGTGGTATCTCATTAATGCAACACAATATTGGCCAAATACTAAATTTGGAAGACTGAAAAACTGGTACACCATCACAATTAAAAGTGAGGGACAGAAAATCATCTTTACTGGTAGACTTTAAGGTCTGATACAAGCTGCCATCACAGATGTCCTTTATTACATGGCTACCACTGGGATCACCTCTGAAACATAGATCATGCACATTGTAGTTCTCAAGAATGTCTTTTAGCTGATCTTTTAATAGTATACTAATAAAAAAGTTACCTTCCTCTAAACTGGCTTTCACTGTTGTGAATGAAGAACATGACACACAATTAAGTGTTTCCTCCAAAGATTGTGAAGACCCAATGTACTTAGTACAAACTCTACAGTAATGATGTTGTTTAAACTGGTTTGTAATATCAGCGAAGGGTTTCTCCAGAAAATACCTGCTTGATGGAACTACAGTAGTCCCAGCAGAATGTAACTTGAGCAGTTTCAGCAAGTCCTCCATTAATACACCTGTAGTGTTGTGTCTCAAAGCAAAGGAGAGGATTGACATGATGCTTTGATTTTCTGTTAGTCCACTGGAGCAGTTCACATCAACTCCTGCTTCAGGGACGTTCTCCTGAATGGTTGAAAAAGAATTGTGTTATATTTGAGCAGGTTTCACTTGTTTTCATATGTAGCCTTGTTTTTTTTTTTTGCAAAACTGCATTTACAACATAAACAGCAGTCATAGCGACGTTTGTCATAGTTAAAAATGCAATTAACCGCAAGTCTTACCTGCACCATTGTGACCATTTCTATTCTTTCCTCCTGTCTTTGGGTGGCATCTTCATTGTTTCCCTGAGAAGTATTCAAATTAACTACTCTTTAAAGAAAAGAGAGCCATAGAAAGGGAACACATCTTGCATTTGTTTCTTACCAGTGACACCGTTTGTGGTTCTGGTATCTGCTCATCTCTTTGGGCAGCATCTTCACTTTCCTGTGAGGAATACAACCCAAGTATTGAATATATATATATGAATTAAATATCCGAATGATATATTCCAGAACAAGTAGTGAGTCTGTCACTGACATATTTAAACAGCTTAATGGTGAGCTGTACTTTTCACTTTTACAATGTGATGGAGTAGCGTAGAAGAGACATAAGAATGAAAGTAATGCTTTATTGTGGCCTTTTTTCTGTATGTTGCTTTTAAAAGGAGAGAGAAAGAGAGAGAGAAAGAGAGGGAGAGAGAGACTATAATAATGTATTTTTATTTACCATTGGAACTGTGAAAGTTCCTTCTCTCTGGCTGTCATCTTCACCATTGTCCTTGAAATGATACAAATGAACAACTTGTTTAAGATACATTTTTCACAGCTCCGCTGAAAACAGTCGGGATGAAATTTCCATGTTGTTATTATTGTGATTGTTATTATTCTTAATGTTTTTATTGACCTTTAAATAAACACAATGAAAGAGGTTGTCTTCTAAGTAAAAAACTACATTTTTTTTATTATATTTATCATCTCACAATTACTTAAGTAGCACTTCAGATTACTTTCAATGCAGAAACATTATGAATATAGTCTAGATTCTCAAATACTTTGCATTTTCTTATCATAACTAACCTAAACAGAATTTATCAGTCATTTGGCAAACACAATAAATTATGTTGCATAACTTATCATTGAAAATAAATATCTATGTAAGTGTATGGAATTATTCGTTTGTTAACCTACTTAGTACACACAAGACAAAAATATAAGCCAAGTTATGGGTGTCAAATTAGAACTGAAATGTTCCACTTAACCAAAGTATTAAAACCCAAACACTTTGTATCAAGTGCTACTATGGTAGCTGATAAGACATTAACGATATACATTCACTTACTTGTTGTTGTGTGTTGTGCTGTCCGATGTCAGTCAAAGCTCTGTCGATTTTTATAAAAAAGTAAATAAATTCTTGTAGCTTTCATAACAATGACAGAAACTGACAACTGTATTAACTTATTGGCAAAGGTGCACATACCGTTTTTTCCATCTGGTCAAAGTACGTGAAGGAACGTTTTTCCGCATCCAGTCTATTTCACTTGTGTCAGATCTATAATGTTTTCTTTTCGGCATCACTGTCTCTTAAGTTACAAAACTCAGTTAGAATGTCAGTATAGTCTATAATCTGTGAAAAACATATTCTACCGCCAAATAGAGAAAATACTGACGTAGAGCATGAACTCAAAAATTTGTTTTCAGCTGTGAGTGCCATGATTGGTTAAGTGTACGGTCAAATATGAGGATACACCAATCAAAGGCAAAGTAGGGCGGGCCATGCTGCAGCGTACAGGTGGCCAGCTTTCACCGCGAGACCTCACACGGTCCTCATCAGGTAACGGCTTCCTTACGTAATTTAACAACAAGCGGGAAATCGGTCTAATAAAGTGTGTCTTGCAAAGATGGAGACTACGGAGACGAATAAAACTAATATCAGAGGTAAGTCGCCTAAATGTTTTCGAATTTGAATGACTTAGCTTAAGCTAATAGCTTGCTAAAAGTGGTTTGATGTTTTACGGGTCACATAGAAACAAGTGACCAACGTGGAAATGCTCTTTTCAGAGAATTATGCATGCGACATAGCACTTGGCGGCATTAAAATGGTTCAAACGGTAAAAGTATGCCTATAGAAACCATGTCAAATAGAATATTTTTTGATAAGAAAAAGCCTTTATTAGCATATAGCCCGTAGCATTCTAGCTAGGAAATAGCAACTTTTTTTCCTCCCCCTTCATTTACTACAGAACACGAGGAGAGGAAGTTTGCAGTGGTGCTGTGGAGTGAAGGGGAGGACTATGGAAAGCTTAGTGAAGTAAAAACTGTTAACATATGGGGGTATGATGACTCCAAGATGGACCAGCATGGGAATCCCATTTCCACTTACTCGGCAGTTATTGAATGGCGCCATGGGAAGAAACAGCGAGGAGGGTGGCCACACTACAGGGGCACTGTTGTTTTTGTCTCTGGTAAGTAATTGTTAATGATTTGAAATGTAGAATGTCCTTCTCTACTTGAAAGTAGTTCTGTAAAGAAAAACTGAATTCACTCTTTTTTTTTTTTTTTTTTTTTTGTGTCCCGTTTGGATCTTTAGCCATCAGAATTGTTGTCTTAAGGCCAAGAAAGATGCCAAGCGGATTTATTTTACCAAGTGGATCATCATGGCCTTGCCATATTGGTCCATTTGATTGACCTTTATTATAATTATGAATTTATTTTATTTTCAGTTGCTACAAACGGGACAGACATAACTGGGGGATAGGACAGGGAGAAAGAATGAAAGAAAGAGAGGGAGAGAAAGAAAACCAAAGGGGAGAAGAGACGGTGAGAAGGGGGGGGGGAAGAAAGAAAAAAAAACAAACAAAGAAAAAAAAAAAAACACCTGGGTCACCTGTATGGAGAAAAAAAAACAGAAGAGAAAGCAAACAACAAAGAGCAACATAATAAAAAAACACGGCACCATCACAATAAACTAGCTAGCAGTAGATATCAGTAGATACTAAATAATAAATGATATTGTGCAGCACGCAAGATAGACAGCGCACAATGTGCTTTGAGGCAGCAGCCAAGAAAGCTGTAGTCCGCGTCTGTGAATACCCGTGTGTACACCTGTGTGCACACCTGTGTGGATCAGCATGCTTGTATTCCAAAGGTTTCTCCATGTAACGATCTGCTAGGGAGTGTGGGGAGCCACAGCCCCGTCCTCCAGGGTATGAAGCAGGTATGGAGGAGATCAAAACTCCAGACATCCAGAGGCCCCCAGAACACAAGAGACCAAGGAAGACCCACAGAGGGGCAGCCGCGCCACTGTCCCAGTAAGAGCTGAGGAGAGTCCCAGATGAGGGCTCACTCAGCAGCCGCGGAGCAGAAGCCAGGGGGAGTTGCAGTGACGCGCCCGTGAGCTCCGCCGGCAGCCAGCTGTGCCTGAGTGACCGAGCCCCAGGCCGAGAGGCCGGGGGCACCCCACCTCCGAAGTGGCCCGAGCGAGCCCCAGGCTCCAGGCCCCGATAAGGGGCCGCCAAGGAGTGAGCCGGTGTGTACCCGGACGCCCACCCCCAGACACAAAGAACCACCAACGCACCGACACTTGAGGGAGTCCGCCACTGGCAGGGGAAGTGTTACATTCCACTTCCCATAAACACATGGAGCAACACAACAAGAACAGAGAGAGAGGTGAAGTAGATCAGATTTTCACCATTGCTATGTGTGGTTGGAATAACAGGGAAACTAGTAGGGACAGTAGTGTTAAAAAGGGTAGGAACAGTGGGAGTAATAATGGTAGGGACAGTGGTAAATTTAAGGGGAGAGATGGTTGTAGGCAGTGGCGGAGCGGGGGGGTGGCTTACTGGGCTTAAGCCCGGGTTGTTTTTTCAGAAGTCCGGGGTCTTTTGGAGTGTAATTTTTTCATAGTTATAACTATAACCTCTGCAGAGAGGGAGAGAGAGGAACAGAGTGGGAGATGGAGAATGAGGACAGAACAGAGATGGAACAAGAGCAGGTGAGACACACGTGTTAGTCAAATGGTTGTTTACCAAAAGTATCACCATATCATAGGTACTCATGTATCTCGTACCTAGTGTTTCTTTTTAGGTTTGTTATTTTTCAAATTCTGTATTTATTAAGTTATGCAGGCTAAATAATTATATAAACTTTTCTGAATCTAAATAGGGGTGGCACGGTGGTTAGCACTGTTGCCGCACAGCAAGAAGGTCCTGAGTTCAATTCCACCATCAGGCCGGGGTCTTTCTGTGTGGCGTTTGCATGTTCTCCCCGTGTTTGCGTGGGTTCTCTCCGGGTACTCCGGCTTCCTCCCACCGTCCAAAGACATGCAACTTGTGGGGATAGGTTAATTGGATAATCCAAATTGCCACTAGGTGTGAATGTGCGAGTGAATGTGAGTGTGAGTGTGAATGGTTGTCTGTCTGTGTGTTAGCCCTGCGACAGACTGGCGACCTGTCCAGGGTGTACCCTGCCTCTCGCCCTATGACAGCTGGGATAGGCTCCAGCGCCCCCCGCGACCCTGAAAAGGATAAGCGGAAGCGAATGGATGGATGAATCTAAATAGTGGACTTTGGTAGAATTAAAAAAATAAGTGTAGTGCAGGTCTATGATGATTTTTAGTGCTACTATCATCTAGTTCTGATTCTGGTTCTGTCTTGGTTAAATCCTAAGTAGTCCTGATTTTGAACTGTTGTAGTCCTGTTTTAATTCCGGATCAATTCTGGGTCTGGTTGAATTGGGGTTTAGTCCGCGTGTCTTGATACAGCCCCGACTTTGTTCTGCCTTGCTGCTTAATTAAAAAACTACTTTAAGGTGTCCTGCAGATGTGATATATATTTTTTTCCTATATGAAGTCATTCTTTTTTAAACAAAACTCAAAACAGAGCCTAATAATCTTTCATTCATTTCTACCCCTCCCAATCCCACATGCATACTACCCTTTAGGGCTAAGCCCCGGGTGTATCAAATGTCTGCCTCCACCTCTGGTTGTAGGTGGTGATGTTGGGCAGATAAAGTTTGAGTCACTGTCAGTTCCTGAGGAGGAGAATGTAACAAAGCCTAGTGGTGTCTCTGTGATGGTGTCACTGATCCATTTCTGGTATTGGGACAAACAAGTGTAGATTGAAGGTCCCCAACAAGTACTATAACTCGTAATTTCAAACTGGACCCAGACTGATTCTGCCTTTATCATGAGTGGTTCTCCTTGATCTACCTGTGAAAAGATATTCATAAAAACTGTGTAGACAGGTCAGTAACTTTTAGAAGAGGATGTGTCTAAGTAATATCTATCTTGCCGAAGCACTAGTCTTATCAACTTTAAACTAACTTGTTATTTTTATTTTCTGAATAGCAGGCGTGAGAAAATTTCTAAAAGTTTCATTTGACATCTGAGCTATTATTCTATTACTGGGTCTATTGTGTAACTGCAAGCAAGCTACTGACAAATGTATTAAAGAGTCATTTTACTAACAAGCTGCTTCCAGTGCTGAAAGTTTAAGCCAATCACTTAGCATTCCACCCTCTCATCCAATTATCCAATTATCAGAACTGGCACTAGTGTTAACTGAACTGGAGTTTTTTTCAGTTTCTTATTTTATCCAATGCTGGATATAAGCTACTGGCTTCATTCATCCCCCGCTGTCTTGTGCTAACATTGAGGTCATGAAATGTCCTTTGCAGTCAACTGTTTAGACAATCTTTAAATCTGGGACTCTCCACCATTGGACCCTAGAACTGAAGAAGCTTCTCGGATGAGAGGTGAAACGTCTTCAAGCAACTTAAAGAAATCCAGACGCTTTTCTCTCGAAGCTCCTTAGACTACGATGACCTGGATGACTGAGAACCTTCACAGACATATCTTTAATACAATTTCTACCAGAGGGCTGTGGACAAGGCCTTAAAAAGTCCAAATGGACATCTGGACTTGTTTCTTCGCTTCCTCCTTGGTCTTTCACTGCAGACCAATCACGATCTCCTACAAGGCCTGCTGACACAAACAGGAATCAGCTCACAGATAAATAAGAAGACAGTCCATTACAGTACATTAAAGAAAGGATGAATGGCACTCTCTCTCCAGAGAAGAGCATCAATCTGCTCCACTGTTTGATTTAACTGAACAATGACACTATAGTGAAGGAGGTCCAGCATCACCTGAGTTCAGGACAACTGTCTAAAGTTGATCTTTCTCCTGCTCAGTGGTCAGCTCTGGTCTTCATCATACTGTCATCAGAAACAGAACTGGATGACTTTGACTTGAGGAAATACTTAGCTTCAGAAGAGGCTCTTCTGCAGCTGCTGCCAGTGGTCAAAGCCTGTAAGAAAGCCCAGTAAGCATCCAGTTTGATCCTGGCAAGAGATTGCTTTAAAGCGTTTCTTTGAAGACTTTGGAGAGTTTACTAAAATGTATGTTTCTAGGCTGAGTGGCTGTAACCTCACAGAGAGAAGCTGTGAAGCTCTTTCCTCAATTCTAAGTTCCCAGTCCTCCAGACTGAGAGAGTTGGACATGAGTCAAAAGAACCTCTGCTTGATTACTTGACCAATGCAGGATGCCTGAGGCCTATGCGTTCACTAAGAGACAGGGATCTGCTGGTACATGACATTGTCATGTTTCAGGTCATCCACAGGGTTCAACGTCCATTTCAAAGGTATTTGGGTATTCTGTGTTTTTCAGATTAATTAAAATGGTGATAAAAATCTTACCTATTAATCAAAATGGCCAGTTAATAACCTAGTATAATTGATTGTGCCAAATTGATAATATACAATTAACTTAGAAGCATGAAATTGCAGAATTATTGAATAAAATTTCTTTGTGCTGTTTATCCAGATTTTGTGAAGGTCTGAAAACTCTTGGGGTTCTCGAGAAAATGAGGAGGCATCCAGACAGTTTTCGCCCTCTGTTCTGCTATGAGCCACATATGCTGACTGCTGACCAGGTGGATGATCTTTTTAACATTCATCTATCTCCAGAAGGAAGCAACAGAAGAGCTGCTGAGGAGATGGTTGTTACCTTCTGGAGAGACTATCTCCAAGATGCAGAAGGTAATTGTCACTTTAATGCACAATAAATAGATGTAACGATTTATAGGTTAGCATTTCTGAAATCTTTATTTTAAATAACATACTCATATAACAATAACACCACATTACCCTCTTGGTTGTAGTAACATTTTTACATAGTTCTTTGAGACTATTGAAAGATGAAAAGCATGCTCTATAGTCATTGCAATAACAGTCATTAAAATTCTTGCTTTAGATTAGTACTCACTGACAATTTATGTTGGCCAAATGAAATAACCTTTTAACACTTTTTTCCTTCTCTGTTTTATGCAGAAGAAGAAGAACCTTCCAAATTACAGAAGATATTGGCCTTTGCAACTGGAGCAACTGCGGTGTCACCTATTGGCTTTTCCCCAGCACCCTCGATTGAGTTCATTCATAGAGGAGACGATGACTTCTCTTCTACACCAATTTTCCCTCTTGCCAACACGTGTGTTAACTGCATTAGGCTGCCACTGCATGTTTCATACCAGCTGTTCAAGGAGAAGTTTGATTTTGCATTAGGTAACACTTACGGCTTTGGCAGGGTATGAACACATTATGCTGGAGGAGTTTGCGTGTTTCTCTTTTGTATTGGTCTCTCTATTGATTCAAAGTGAGTATTGAGTATTAACTTGTTAAGGTTTTAATATTTCCAAATTTACCTGCCTCAGTCAAATTGATGTTTTAAGACATCAATTTGACAAGAAGTGATTGTTCTTCAGGATTCATACAGGTAGATACCAATTGTTTAACAGCACGTCAGAAGTTAATTTAGATTGTTGAGTTTGAATATATAAAATTTGTGTCACTTTACTCATTTCATGTGTATGTCCATCGGTTTTTGATTTGGTTGTCTTTGTGTTTGTTTATTCTTCTGCAGTTTCTGTTTGACAACAGAGCTGTCATTTTATCAGTTTAAAGAAAATGGTTTCAATATGTTAGTTTCGATCACATATGTTTTCTGAAATGTTTGTTGTATAAATTTAATTTTTGCAAAATATTTTATTTAATTCAGAAGGTGTAAAAGTGAAGAAAACACATCTATTCCATGATTTCCATCATTTTCTAATGGATTCACTTGTTGAATTATGTTCATTGCAGTCTCATTTATGTTGATGTCAATATCTGGAATATTGACATTATTGTTTGTTTGAAGTTCTGGTAATGGCCCTTCTTTATCAACGCCATAATAGTTATCAACATGAAAAATGTCATTTATAAACGACAGGATTCCCACATTGTTTGTGACACCTGTATGCCACAGCTGAAGAGGGGTCTGTCCTCCTTGTGTAGAGAGACCATGGTTGTTCCACTGATTGACAAATTCTGTTAATGCTCTTTCAATCCTTGGCAAATAAACATAATGCAGACAAAAAAGATGTAGCTCATTCAGTGAATCCAACATACCCTGTTCTTCCATAAAGTTAAAGATATTTATAAAGTGTCTTGATACAACTCTGTTGAGTTCTGCCCACAGTCTTTCAATTCTTTGGTTATGTACTGAAACACCTGTAATAACACTGCCTACTCCTATTCTCTGTAACATAAAACGAGCAACCTGCATATTTTCCATACCATGATCACACCTGACCCTTAAGGGCAAACCAAAGTTTTGTATTCCTTCCAAAAATAATGATAAGACACTTGAGGCTCTGTTATTGGATAAGCAACGTAAGTATATGATAGTTCGGCTGAAGCCATCAACACAGCCATGCAGGACCAAGCGCCACCTAATCAACTTGTGGTTGCCGTCAAAATGCCTGTTGAGAGATCAGAAAGCATTACTACAGTTCCACATGTTTGTTCATATTATTTAGTAGTGAATTCCTGACCCTGTACTTAAACAAAAACTAGAGGTTTCATTTTGTACATTTACTTCAACAACAGCACACCTCTCTCTCTCTCTCACACACACACACACACACACGTGCTTACATGTGCACACACATACACACAGTGGCATAAAATGTCTTTTTCCACACTACGTTTACCTGGCACAATTGATGTTAGAGATTAAAATTGTGATGTAAAATAAAGGATTAAACAACTCAACAGTATATACATTAGAAAACATCTAAATTGATGTACTATGAATCTCCCAAATATTTAACATACTTATATCAATTTCAGTTTTTTTGGTTATTGTTATTTTTTATTATTATTATCTTATGCTGATCATATAGATTAACTTCAGTAATGTTTTGAATGAAGGACCTTTAATTTTGATGTATTGTGTTAATACTTTTAAACAGAAGGCCTGGCCATTTGTTTCAAACCAGTGAACTTACCATAAGTGGTTGGGGGGCATGAACACTATAGATCCTTCGCCTTATCGCATGACGACGTCTAAATGCACGTCCAATACGATCCACTTCCTGTAGACTTTGTCTGACCCTCCAACGTTGAACTCTTAAGCCACGAGATCTCAGACGTCCAAGAATGTATACTTCCCCTGCATTTGGAGTGTTCTGTAGGATATCCGTCACAAGGCCATTCAGTTCTTGATTTGAAATATCCACATAGCTTAATGGCTCAACTCCCAAAGTTTGTCTGTGTCTGTACAGGGTTGTTCGACTTATTCCAAAGCATGATGCAATTCTCTGCCATGTCATACCAATGGAAACAAAGTGAGAAATCTGTTCAGCAGATATAGTGTATCGTGGCCGACCTGGATGACCACTCAAGGTGGTTGGGGGTAACAATCTGTGGGTCACATAAGCAGATCTCTGTCTAGCATCATATTCATGTAGCAATCTGCAAAAGCATCTATACAAGGATCCTAGTAGGTTGGTGGCAACCCTATTATTGGGATCATATCGAGATACAGCAGCAAGAAATTCTGATAGAGTTCGTGTATGATCATCTAGCTCTCTATAAAGCTGCTCTTGTCTGATATTGTCCGAATTTTCATTTTGGAGCGCCCCAATACATTGCAGAGCACAAGTAAAAAAATCTTTCAACATCTTCTTCATTGGTTCTCACTTCAAACAACAAAGAATGTATGTAAAAAATGACAAAGATCCGATGTAATTTCATTGTAGATGAGGTACTGTCAGACACAGTCTTTCCAGATTATACGGGCAGCTAGCATAGCCAGGATGCCCCGACTTGTTGCAATAGGCTGCTACCCTACAACAATGTTTGGATAGTCACTGATGAAAGCAAAAGATTTTTCAATTATACCTCTAACAGACTGTTGTAGACGTCACCGCGGTGTTAGCTGTGCATTAATGTGTTATTTGTTTTTCCTCACCTTCCTGTGCAGCTAAAATACCTTCCTGTTCAATTGAAATCTTCTTGGTTTTCAGTAGTGTGTGTGAGAGCGTTTCAGTAGTGTGTGTGAGAGCGTTTCAGTAGTGTGTGTGAGAGCGTTTCAGTTGTGTGTGTGAGAGCGTTTCAGTAGTGTGTGTGAGAGCGTTTCAGTAGTGTGTGTGAGAGCATTTCAGTAATGTGTGTGAGAGCGTTTCAGTTGTGTGTGTGAGAGCGTTTCAGTAGTGTGTGTGAGAGCGTTTCAGTAGTGTGTGTGAGAGCGTTTCAGTAATAATGTCCCTTACGGCACCTCATAATTAAGAGTCTCTGCTGGTCCCTGGTTGGATTGGGTGAGCTGTTTTGGACTTGTTTTGATATGACAGCTACTGATTTTCCATTTAAAAAAACTGCCTCCAGCAGCCATTCCTCTTGCAGCAACTGGCAGCAGCAGCAAACCCTTTATTGTTTAACCCTGTGTGTGTGTGTGTGTGTCTGACGCACAAGGGTTTTAGTATGAGGGTAGCGCTTGCCTTTTGTTTGGCTTTTGTTTCTCGTAGGGTTTAGGTAGCACTACTGTGGAATAACTTGTTTTGCGTGTTGTTTTGACCTTGTTTAACTCTGGAGGTTATGCTTTCAGTTTTGGTATGATTAGTGTACTCAACCTTCAACCCTATCACCCTTTTTTAACCCTTGCTCTCCTGTACCCCCAGTCTAGGGTGCAACATGAGGTGGGGGCTTGTATGCGTTTTTTCTGGGGGAGGTGGGGGTATTGCCATGCAGGGTTTTCTGGCGTATCAACCATTGGCCAATGGATTACTATAATTTCCTTATGTGTATTATCTTTGCTTATAGTGGTAAATAAACTGCAGTGAACAGGATTTATGAAGAGCTCATATATAAAATAGAGCAATTATGCATTTGCAAGTGTCTTTTATGACTCCACCCAGTCATTTTTGGCCATATAAAGTATCTTTGCAAAACTGTTATAATTGTTGCTTATATTTCTGCTGCCCTCATGACCAGAGTGCTCTTAAAAGACATTTTAATGTCATGTTTTAATGTCAGTGACACTCTTTCATCCTCTTTTCATCATCCAGTCCTTAAGTGGCTGGAAAAACTAGAAGCTCTTGCAGCAGGTGGGTGCATGCAGCAAGAACAGCCAGCTCACAAGTACCTGGGAAGAGAGAGAGCAATACACAAAACTAAGATTGGGGAGTGGACCCCAGGAAGTGCTGGGACCATGACTATCCAATACAAGTTGCCAATACTACTGACAATAAAACAAAAACAAACCTGCATAAAAAAAAAACAAAAAAACAACAGCAACAATAGTAAAAACAATCATTGCTGAATCGTAGCTTTAAACACTACAGTTCGTTGAGGAACTTTGTGTAGAAATGTGGTCCAGCTGGCTACACAACATCACAGTGAATGCATTCTTTCAGCAGACCAAGTGAAAATATGAAGACCATTATGTTTGATCTTTATCTTGTATAGGAATTTCTTTTACTTATGTATTAATCACATTATTTTATTGTATGATACCTTGGTGCCACTGGATTTTAACAAGTCTCACACTCATACAGTAAGACAAATGGTGGGGGTGTAGTAAGGAAGTTGGGGGAAGCAGACCACTCCACAGGAAGAAACTTTTGTCTCTTCGAGGACTCTGGGAGTTAGCAAGGGAGTGTGAACCTTAACGCTGTGTACTGCCTTTTGTTCCTGAAGAAGGTATTTAACTGAGAGCCATGCTAGGCTCAGGGAGACTCTGTTGACCGTCTGCCCCGCGGTCATGCAGGGACTTCATCAAGCTTGGTTGTCTGTTGTTTGTGTGTTTTGATTAAAGATTGTTAGCTACCGCTCACCGCTCGTCTGCAGGCTTTATTTAAATGGAAAACTTCCACAACAAAATGGCGTCGTGAACAGGATGGTCCGTGTGGTTGCTGAACAACGGTTCCGTGGACGGGCTGATCACCCCTGAGGAAAAGGTACCTTTGTCCTACCGGCTGTTGAAGCAAAGGAAATGGAGATGTCACGGAGCCGTGTGTTTCAGCCACCACCGAGACCATAAATTTTGAGGGGACTCCTGCAGATGGGTGAGTTGTAGCTAAGTTGTATATACAGTCATGAGGAGTTTTTTGTCTGGCCGAGCCGTGAAGTGCCTGCTGCTCCGGAGTTCAAGTCTCCGTAAGGAAAATCCTGGGGTTCGAGTCCCCAGGCTTGTGTTCGGTTCCGGTGTTGTGCAAAAGAAAAGCAGTCGTCTGCCAGAAAGTAATTGCAAAAACACCGGTCCATCACAGGGAACGGTGGTTTGAGTCCACCGTTGATAATCACGTCTGCACAATACAGTGTGTGGAGTGATGGTATTTTAGCACTTTTCTGCCGAGAAGGGAAGAAGGCCATTGCAGGGGACGCTCTGAATGTAAATATGGGATCTAGATCCAGTAGCAGCGGACGTTTCACCCAGTGGCCAGAGATAAAACTCAATATCTGACTGTATGGTAAAAACTGAGTAAATGTGTGGTGTGTAAGACTGCAGAGAATGGTTGTGTGGGAAAAGTTGATGTGTGTGTAAAAACAGAAAAAATGGGGTTAAAAAATGTTGAAAATGGGGAACAAAAAGAAGAGAGAAGTGTAGAAATGTGTGTAAAAGTTGTTTCCAACTAGAGGGAGAGGGTGGTACTGCAGGCCACCAGCTCCCCTAGGAGCTCCCCTACACACATGAAAAGGTCTTTTTTAGCAGACTTGTTGATGAAAATAAGCAAAAAAGAAAAAAAAATAGGAAGAGGGTTTGGTGTTTTTCAATGTAGAACAACTACAATCTCTCTGGGTTTTTAAGAAAGGGGAGTTCAGAATCAGAGAGAGGAGATGTGTTGTTTTAAGCAGTGATAAGAATGATCAAAATGTCTCAGTGTGTCACAGGTGAAGAGCAGACCCGGATCAATTTTCCACGTGCCGCAGTCAGAAGAAAATTATAGCTTAACTTCCATGTGTTTGTCACCTTGAGAACACAAGCTCCAAGAATCTCTCCCTGAAGACAAGAAATGCAGTTCCAGAACAACGAGATGGATATCAAGAGCTTACAGCAGCATCCTGAGTAGTGAAGAAAAGGTCCAGCAGCAACTGTGCAAGACAGCGGCAGCAAGGAGAAAAATGGCATCATCATGACTGGATGGATGGATGTGCATTTCCAACGAGCTGCAACTTCACTGTGTGTGAATGGACTGCCTGAGTTGCACATTTGCCACTTTTGGAGCAAAATGGCAAGATGAGACAGTGGAAAACAGGACAAAGCTGAAAGACAACTGACTCTCACTGGACCGCCTTAAGGGGGGGGAGATGAGATGAGACCACAGTGGAAGGAGCAGGGCAGGACATGGAGGAAGGCTGTTTTAGTGTGGGAATGAAATTTGAGTTTAGGAAACTGGGAAGAAAAAATGACTGCCTTGTGTGGAGAATTGAAAAGTGTCTGGAGCACCGCAAAGAGGAGAGGTACACAAAAATTACACAAACAGAAAAATGCATTAATCCTACTAACACAAACACACATGCAATGAAGCTCATGAAGATCAAACAGTATTAAGCATGCATTTCTGTTACCATCATTTTGTCCGGTTCACTTAGCAGGTTAAGAAGTGATACATAGACTAGTGAACTAGTATTATTTTTGAGGAAGGATGATTGAATCATAGCAGGGGTGAACAGAATGCTGCAGGGGGTCAGATGAGTGGAGACTAATAGTTTCTTGTTTCTGATGTGTGGGGGAGGTTTTATCATGACACACATCTGGGTACATGGGGGAAAACAAAAACTCTGATAGAAAATCTGATAGAATATTGTCGTTGTGTGAGGTGTGTGACTGGTGGATGAAAGTTTTGGAGATTTACTGATGCATTTTCCTTTGGTACCACTTTGAACCTGCCAGTTTTGATCTATCATTCTAAGAGAGTATGCTTAGACAACTTCTAAAAAGAGGCCTTCATATTTTTTGATTTTTAACAGTGCACTGAGATTTTTTGTTTGGCAATTTTCTCTTTTTCAAGCAGGCTGCAAGATCGGAATCGAAAGCGCTACACAACATGTAGCAAGTGAGCTTCTCCAAAATGAAAATGGGCTCGGGAGAAAGCCACTTATTTGGGACAATCAGAAAACAAGTCCCTGTCAAAAAGGATTCAGCGAGGTAATCCAGTCTAAATTCTTTTTTTGTTTTTTGAAATGACATCATTGCTGGCAGTAGAAACTTATTGCGTCATGAGAGGTTCTACTGTCAGCAAATAAAAAATGGGGACTGACTGGACTGACAAAAAGCTTGACTGACTGCACCTCCACCCAGAGTGACAAAAGGGTGGATGTATGTATTGTTTCTTTTTATAGGAGCAGAAAGGTGACAGCAACAGGTTGCATGAGCTTTTGGGCCGTGCTGACTTAACCTTTTAATTGCCACTTTCAGTGTCTTTGTGAATTTACCAGCAGTGTGTTATTCATGACCTTGTATTGTTTACAGTGCAGAGTTCACTGTGAGAAAGTGTGCATACAGATGCGCTGCGCTAACATCTATATCACTTTTTCCACAGCAGAGGGTTAATCGTCGGATCTAATCACATGATTTACAGCAGGACACACTGCTGGCTAATGTTTCACCCCCAACTTCCTAATAAGCTGACATAGGGCAAAAGAGGGTTTTCCGGGGAGCTTTCATTTTTAAATTGCAGGGACCGTGACATGAGGGATACGGAAGGATTGACTGAGGTGCAAATGCAGACCGTGACTGGGAGAGAAGGCTTCAAGAGGACCAGTGAGAAGCAGGAACCATCTCCAGGACAACTGACAAACGACAGTGGGCTGCACCACTGGGCTTCCAAAAGATTGTCATGAGGAGAACAGCAAAATCTTAAAATAAAATGAAAGAGTTTCTACGTTGATGTTGAGGAAGACTACAGGAGTGTACAAAATGCTCTGCTCCTCATCTACAGCCGCGTTGGAATAGAAATGTGAAGAGAGCGTGCCAAGCTCCAAAGGTGACAGCACAGAGGGAGACCAGCATTGGAATTATGACTCTGTAGATGGCACAGACACCAGGAGCCATGACTGTGACTGAGAATGACCACCTAATGCTGTTTCACTTTGCCATGCAAAGTATTTTGACACTCTGGAGAAGGCCTTTCCTCTGTGTCATTGTTGTTTCCATTTGCATGTGACAGCTTAGATTGTGGGGGTGATTAAAGATGAACAAAGGGTGGTGAGAGAACAGTGAAGTGAGGATACACAGTGTGAAACTCCTTTAAGTGAACAATAATGTTGATGTGATATACAGAATGTCAGGAAAGAAATTCTGGTATTAATGTGATTCTTGATTTAAGAATCAAAGGGTGGGATTGTATAGGAATGTGAGGACTCAGGGCTGTGTGTCGGACAGGGTCGTCTGCAGTACGGGGGCCCCACAGGGAACGGTTCTGGCTCCGTTCCTCTTCACCATCTACACTGCAGACTTCTCCCACAATTCCACCCAGTGCTTCCTGCAGAAGTTCTCTGATGACTCTGCAATAGTCGGCCTCATCACTGATGGGGACGACAAGGAGTACAGAGGTCTGACCCAAGACTTTGTGGACTGGTGCCAGCTGAACTACCTCCAGATCAACGCCAGTAAAACCAAGGAACTGGTGGTAGACTTCCGCAGGCACAAGCATTCTCCACTGCAACCACTGAACATCCAAGGTATGGACATTGAGGCTGTGGACAGCTACAGGTACCTTGGTGTTCATCTGAACAATAGACTGGACTGGACTCATAACTCAGACGCCCTCTACAGGAAAGGGCAGAGCAGGCTGTACCTGCTGCGGAGACTCAGGTCGTTTGGAGTGGAGGGCCCACTCCTGAAGACCTTCTATGACTCTGTTGTGGCTTCTGCTATCTTTTATGGTGTGGTCTGCTGGGGCGGCAGCATCTCTGCTGGGGACAGGAAGAGACTGAACAGGGTGATCCGAAGGGCCAGCTCTGTTCTAGGATGCCCTCTGGACCCAGTGGAGGTGGTGAGTGACAGGAGAACGGCGGCTAAGCTGTCATCCCTGATGGACAACATCTCCCACCCCATGCAGCAGACTGTGACAGCACTGAGCAGCTCCTTCAGTGGGAGACTGCGGCACCCACGGTGTGGGACGGAGAGATTTCGCAGGTCTTTCCTCCCCACTGCTGTCAGACTCCATAATAAAGACTTTAACTGATCAAGCACACACATCCATACATATGCAATAATACTAAGTGCAATAATCCTTTCTGTCATCGTTGTATTTTTACTCAGTTGTGTATAGTATTTGTATTTGTATTCTATTTTTATCTTATTGTATATTTATTTTATTTTATTCTACTGTATATAGTATTTTATTTTATTCTATTCTGTACAGCTGTGTACTGTATTTATTCTTATTGTATTCTAATTTTTGCCTCATAACTTTTGCACTGTCCACTCCTGCTGTGACAAAACAAATTTCCCACGTGTGGGACTAATAAAGGTTATCTTATCTTATCTTAATTTATTTTACTTATGTATTAATCACATTATTTTATTGTATGATACCTTGGTGCCACTGGATTTTAACAAGTCTCACACTCATACAGTAAGATAAATGGTGGGGGTGTAGTAAGGAAGTTGGGGGAAGCAGACAACTCCACAGGAAGAAACTTTTGTCTCTTCGAGGACTCTGGGAGGTAGCAAGGGAGTGTGAACCTTAAGGTGTGAAACAGCTGTGTACTGCCTTTTGTTCCTGAAGAAGGTATTTAACTGAGAGCCATGCTAGGCTCAGGGAGACTCTGTTGACCGTCTGCCCCGCGGTCATGTAGGCTCTCCACAAGCTTGGTTGTCTGTTGTTTGTGTGTTTTGATTAAAAAATGTTAGCTACCGCTCACCGTTCGTCTGCAGGCTTTATTTAAATGGAAAACTTCCACAACAATCTCATGAAGCTACAAATGGTTTACGAGTCATGCACATGGAGTGCCTTCAGTCACGAAGTGTACATTATCAATATCACATGAACGTTTATGAGTATCTGCTGATCCAGTCCTTAATTAGCTGGAAAAACTAGAAGCTCTAGCAGCAGGCGGGTGCATGCAGCAAGAACAGCCAGCTCACAAGTACCTGGGAAGAGAGAGAGCAATACACAAAACTAAGATTGGGGAGTGGACCCCAGGAAGTGCTGGGACCATGACTATCCAATACAAGTTGCCAATACTACTAACAATAAAACAAAAACAAACCTGCATAAAAAACAACAGCAACAATAGTAAAAACAATCATTGCTGAATCGTAGCTTTAAACACTACAGTTCGTTGAGGAACTTTGTGTAGAAATGTGGTCCAACTGGCTACACAACATCACAGTGAATGCATTCTTTCAGCAGACCAAGTGATAGTATCAAGACCATTATGTTTGATCTTTATCTCATGAAGCTACAAATGGTTTACGAGTCATGCACATGATGTGCCTTCAATCACAAAGTGTACATTATCAATATCACATGAACGTTTATGAGTATCTGCTTTGAACTACGATATTAAGCAACATTTTTTTTAAATTTAGTAACCTGACCTGGGCTGCTACAGCGGGTCAAATATAAGCTCTAACAAAGTGTCTCAGACAGTGGAAGATTTAATCTGGCATCCTGCATTCAACAACATCACGTACGAGAATGACATTTGTCTTGTGAAGCTGTCAGCTCCTGTGACTTTCACAGACTACTTTCAGCCAATCTGCTTAGCCTGAGAAAGCAGCACTTTCCACAGTGGGACAAGCAGCTGGGTCACTGATTTTGGTGAAACTTGTAACTTACAAAATATTAATTTTATTTAATAGGAATATGCAGGATTTTTTAAAGCTGCTGACTATTTTTTATTTTTTACAATTAGGTAATGGTCCGTTCCCAAACATGTGAAAATGTGAGAATTCTGTATTACTTTATATATTACTTTCACACTGAATTGTTGGGGTGTGTTATTGTTTCAGTTTCACTGATATTATACACTGTTAGCTTTCATGACTTGCCCAAGATGATTTATTACTCATTCATTTGAGTTTCAGCAGAGTTGGATACATCTGTAGCATGTAAAATACCTTCCAATAACTTCCAGGGAAAATGAGCTCCTTAGTTCAACATGTCAATCAGATAAAGTGGCTTTAAAAGTATGTCTCTATTGAGACTGTTCAGTGTCTGCTTAGTTTTTCAGCACTGGAAGCAGCCTCTTGGTCAAAAGTAACCAAATCTTCAATATATCTTCAATATATTTATGATTAGCGTGCTAGCTATTAAGGTACAGCTCTGCCCTGTGAGCTCACTGCACCACCCCTCCTCTGCAGCAGGCCAAAGACCACACCTCCACCACACCAAAGCCCCCCAAAAAGGTAGGAAAAGCCCTGTAACTTACTTTCAAATGAAATATGTTCCCTAAAACAGTGGACAGAGCTACAGTGGCATGAGGCAGTTACTTACCCAGTTAGTTAGCAGCTACGACCCAGCACTACTTGTGCAGTTAAAAGAACAGGTAACGTTTTGTCGCGCTGTTGCACACACAGCATGCTAATTTCTTTCATTTCATCAGCTGCAACAGGACAACTCACCAATGTGTAAGTAATAACCTAATACTCCTTTGTGCTATAGACTACAGTATATGCTTATATAGATACCTTGTCACGGTACTGGGTCTCCGAACCAGTATATGTGTTTCAGCCCTTGTAATTATATTTCTTGACTATTGTTGTCCGTAGTTTTTGGTTTTCATTAGTTCTTAGTGATTTCTTCCTCCCTTAGTATTTATCTTAGCCTGTGTTTAGTCTCTGTTCCCATGTGTACTCTGTACTTTTCCTGTGTCACTCTTGTCTCTATCTTCCCTGCTTCCAAGTCAGCCATGTGTCTGTGTGAAGCCCGTGTCTCTGAGTCTGTGTCTGTGAGTTCAGTTGGTGTGTTTCCTGTCTTACTCTGAACGTCCGTGTCTTACGTCAGTGTAATCGGTTTTGCTTCTCCTGCCCAATTACTCCCAGCTGTGCTCTTCTCCTGTGCCTGATTTCCCTTGTTATCCCTCAGCGTATTTAAGCCCGCACGCACAAACACATCCTCCAACCACACACACCCATATTTTGCTCCATTGCGGGTTTTTTTTAACACCTCAAACATTTAGTAAACAATTAAGCAAATACAAGTAATCTGCAATAAATTACAGGTAGTAATAAAATAAACTACTAACTCTTATACGCTATGTCCACACCTACACGGGTATTTTTGAAAACGCAGCTGTTTCGTCCACACGTAAACGGCGTTTCGAATCACCAAAAACTGAGATTTTTAAAACTCATTTTTCGCGTTTACGTGTGCACGAGGAATACAGAGTTTGTCATGCAACGTCAAAGGTATGTGCCTTTTTTCACGTCACGCTGTGCTTTGTTTTTTACTTTTTCTACGTGCTGAATTGCAGAATGGCAGAGATGAAATACTGTTAATCTGACTATCTGCAGGTTTTACACGCTTACATAGACACGCAGTTAATGTCCCTCCATTTACAAATGCAGAGGCGTCACGGTGTGATTATTTTACGTGTAGTTGTTTTTTGTCCTGTGTAATAATATTCAACATTGCTGTCAATATGATCAATGCACGTAAAGCTCCGGGTCCTGACAACATTCCTGGTCGTGTACTGAGAGACTGTGCAGTGGAACTCACTGATGTCTTCACAGACATCTTCAACATATCACTCATCCAGGCTGTCGTCCCCACATGTTTTAAAGCCACCACAATCATTCCGGTTCCAAAAAAGTCATCTCCCTCCTGCTTTAATGACTACCGTCCTGTTGCACTTACTCCCATCCTGATGAAGTGCTTCGAACGACTAGTCATGCAACACATCAAGACTGTCCTGCCCCCCTCCCTGGATCCCTTCCAGTTTGCCTATCGGCCCAACCGCTCAACCGATGATGCCATCTCCACTGCACTCCACTCGGCACTCACACACCTGGACAAAAATGACTCATATGTTCGAATGCTGTTCATAGACTTCAGTTCAGCATTCAACACCATAATCCCCCAACAGCTCATTCAAAAACTGGTCCAGCTGGGGCTCAACACCTCACTGTGCAACTGGCTGTTGGATTTCCTCACCGGAAGACCTCAAGCAGTACGGGTTGGCAGTAATACATCCAGCACCATCATTTTAAACACGGGGGCCCCGCAGGGATGTGTGCTGAGCCCCCTCCTCTTCACTCTGCTGACCCATGACTGCACTCCATCATACAGCTCCAACCTCTTCATCAAGTTTGCGGACGACACAACGGTGGTGGGTCTCATTAGCAACAGGGATGAGACCGACTACAGAAGTGAGGTGAGACGCCTGGCCACGTGGTGTGCTGACAACAATCTCTCTCTGAATGTGGAGAAGACGAAGGAGATTGTTGTGGACTTCAGGAGAATGCACACCCAACATGCTCCTCTGACCATTGACGGAGCGTCTGTGGAGAGAGTGAGCAGCACCAAGTTCTTGGGTGTGCACATCACAGAGGATCTCTCCTGGACGTACAACACCACAGCACTGGCCAAGAAATCACAGCAGCGTCTCTTCTTTCTCCGCAAACTAAGAAGAGCAGGAGCACCAGCCCCCATCATGTACACTTTCTACAGAGGCACCATCGAGAGCATCCTGTCGAGCTGCATCACTGTGTGGTTTGGAGCCTGCAATGCGTCCTGTCATAGAACCCTCCAACGCATAGTGAGAGCTGCAGAGAGGATCATTGGTGTCTCTCTCCCCTCCCTCCAGGACATTTACAGCACCCGTCTCACTAAAAAAGCCCTTTGCATAGCGGCTGATCCCACACACCCAATGCAAAGCTTCTTCAAGCTGCTGCCGTCGGGGAGGAGACTGCGGAGTCTCCAGGCCAGGACCAGCAGACTGAAGGACAGCTTCATCCATCAGGCTGTCAGGAAGCTTAACTCCCTCCCGATTCTGCCCCCTCTCCCCTCTCTCCTCCACGGTCTCACTGAACTCTGTCACACACACACACACACACACACTCTCTGACTCACTCACTGGCCTGCACCAGTTACCAGTCACTTTGTGGAGCATTGGACTGCCATTACCTCATAAGACTTTGTTGTTACACTTTCTCTTACCGTACACTACTAAATCTCCATTTGCACTATTTGCCTATTTGCACTACTCTGCCTGGTTTACACTCAATGTCACTTACCCATTATATTGTATATTGTATAGCTTTCTTGTTATATGTAAAATTGTATTTATTTAAATTTTTACTTTTTAATTATTTTACTTGCATTTTTTAAATCACTTTTATATTTAAATATATTTAAATGTTCATTTGCTATTTATCTAGGGATTGAAGAGTAACGCAATTTCTATTCTCCGTATGTCCTGTACATGTGGAAGAATCGACAAATAAAGTTGACTTTGACTTTTGACTTTGACAATAAATTTTTCAAAAAATGCCTCTCTGTGCAAAATGGGTTTAAAAACATAAACAGCTGTGGGATCCTGTTTGTCCGTGATTTGAACCGAGGGAACAAATCGTGGCAGAATCCGCCTGATGTTATTTGTATCCAGCTGTAACTTTACTGTATAAAGAGCTAACATCTCCAAAATGTCAGGAGTAGTTAGTTATTATAACAAGCGTTTGTGAACTAAAAATCAAGAATGTGGGATACTGTTTGTCCGTGATTTAAACAGCCCAGCGGTGCTCCCAACGAAGGGAAAACCAATTCTGCAGGCGAGACCGACCTTGACACTTGTGCAGGTGAAACCAAAGGGCAGATATGCTTCACCATATTTTTTAGTCTTCGGCTTAGAATGAATTTGGTTTGGAAACATGTTCAGCGATGCTTCATCTCCTGCTTTGCGTTTCTGTGGGCGCCCCGTGCTAGCAGTGTCCAAGCGTTTTGTTTTTTTCCCTTTTCATACCGCACCCCCCCTGCCATGGCTCTGCGCTCCCCCTAGGGGGCGGGCCCCACACTTTGGGAAGGTCCGCTCTAGCAGATCATTACATGAAGGAACCTTTTAAATACAAGCGCGCTCATGCTCACAGGTGTACACACGGGTGCTCACACATACAAACTACATCCTTTTTGGCTCCTACCTCAAAGCACACTGTGCGCTGTCGATCTTACAATAATATTCAATATTTAGTATTTACTGTTATATTCACATAGATTCAATTCAATTTTATTTATATGACGCCAAATCACAACAAAAGTCATCTCAAGGCGCTTTATATTGTACAGTAGATACAGAGAAAAACCCAACAATCATATGACCCCCTATGAGCAAGCACTTTGGCGACAGTGGGAAGGAAAAACTCCCTTTTAACAGGAAGAAAGCTCCGGTAGAACCAGGCTCAGGGAGGGGCGGCCATCTGCTGCGACCGGTTGGGGTGAGAGAAGGAAGACAGGATAAAAGACATGCTGTGGAAGAGAGACAGAGGTTAATAACAGATATGATTCAATGCAGAGAGGTCTGTTAATACATAGTGAGTGAGAAAGGTGACTGGAAAGGAAAAACTCAATGCATCATGGAAATCCCCCGGCAGCCTATGTCTATTGCAGCATAACTAAGGGAGGATTCAGGGTCACCTGGTCCAGCCCTAACTATATGCTTTAGCAAAAAGGAAAGTTTTAAGCCTAATCTTGAAAGTAGAGATAGTGTCTGTCTCCCGAATCCAAACTGGAAGCTGGTTTCACAAAAGAGGGGCCTGAAAACTGAAGGATCTCCCTCCCATTCTACTTTTAAATACTCTAGGAACAACAAGTAGGCCTGCAGAGCGAGAGCGAAGTGCTCTAATAGGGTGATATGGTACTACAAGCTCATTAAGATAAGATGGGGCCTGATTAGTGAAGACCTTGAATGTGAGGAATCAGGATTTTGAATTCAATTCTGGATTTAACAGGAAGCCAATGAAGGGAAGCCAAAACAGGAGAAATATGCTCTCTCTTTCTAGTCCCTGTCAGGACTCTTGCTGCAGCATTTTGGATTAGCTGAAGGCTTTACAGCGAGTTTTTAGGACATCCTGATAATAATGAATTGCAGTAGTCCAGCCTGGAAGTAATAAATGCATGAACTAGTTTTTCAGTGTCACTCTGAGACAGGATATTTGTAATTTTAGAGATGTTGCGTAAATGGAGGAAAGCAGTCTTACATATTTGTTTAATATGTGCGTTGAAGGACATGCCCTGGTCAAAAATGACTCCAATGTTCCTCACAGCATTACTGGAGGCCAAGGTAATGCCATCCAGAGTAAGAATCTGGTTAGATACCATATTTCTAAGATTTTCAGGGCCGAGTACAATAACCTCAGTTTGATCTGAATTAAGAAGCAGTAAGTTAGCGGCCATCCAGGTCTTTATGTCTTTAAGACATTCCTGCAGTTTAACTAATTGGTGTGTGTTATCTGGCTTCATGGATAGATAGAGCTGGGTGTCATCTGCATAGCAGTGAAAATGTATGCTATGTCTTCTAATGATGCTGCCTAAGGGAAGCATGTATAATGTAAACAGAATTGGTCCTAGCACTGAACCCTGTGGAACTCCATAATTAACCTCAGTGTGTGAAGAGGACTCTCCATTTACATGCACAAACTGGAGTCTATTAGATAGATATGATACAAGCCACTGCAGTGCAGTACTTGTAATACCTACAGCATGTTCTAATCGCTCTAATAGGATATTATGGTCAACAGTATTGAATGCTGCACTAAGGTCTAGCAGGACAAGCACAGAGATGAGTCCACTGTCAGAGGCCATAAGAAGATTATTTGTAACCATAGATCATCGCGATGATGTTGTTTATTATATTGCTCTCTATTTTTTGTTTGTTTTCTCTTTTTTCTTTCTCAACAGGTGATCCAGGTGATTGATGTATGTATTTTTTGTCTGTTTGTTTTGTTGGTTTTTGTTTTTTGCCCTTTATCACTGTTCCTCTTCCACCCTGTTTTTCTTTCCCTCTTTCTTTCTCTCTTTTCTTTTCCCCGGTCAAGTCTGTCCCGTGTTTAGCAAGTGAAAATAAAATAAAATAAACATTAACAGCAAAGGTGAATCAAATAGACCAATACGGAAAGGCTGACGGTCCGTTTGGTAAAGCAAATCCATTGGGCATCTTTCTTTGCCTTTAGACAATAATTCTGATGGCAAAAGAACCAAACAGGACAGGTGAAAAAAAATGGTGGTAGTCCGACGTAATGTTCCTCGCACAGCGTAATCCCAAACTCAGAAGGTCCTGACGTAAGTGGACTCTACTCAATGTATAATAATAAAAGACACATACTGTCACGGTTCTGGGTCATTTTGACCCAGCATTTTCAGTTCTTATATTACTTTGTATTATGGTTTGTATCCTGATGCTTTTGTTATGCTTTGTTTATTAGTATTCTATGTTTCTGTTATTCTTAGTGAGGGATTAGTTCTTAGGTTGTGTCTCGTGTTTAGTATAGGTTCAGTGTCAAGTCTGCATCTGTTTCTTGTTTCCTGTATTATTGTGAAGGGTTGTCTCATGTCAGTGTGTCTAGCTTTGCTCCCAGTGTCTCGTTAGCCCTAACTCTCCCAGCTGTGTCTCCCTCCTGTTTCTCATTCCCTGATTACTTCCCTGTGCCCTGCGTTTTCCTGTGCTCTCTGTCGCGTCGTACCCTCAACAGGCTATGTGTTTTGCCTACGTGGTCCCAGTCTTATGTCTTCCGGTTCCAAGTGTTTGTTAGTAGCTTTGTATTTTCAGTTTAGGGTTGTTATTTGGTGGTCACGTCGTTCTGTCATGGTGTGCTCTGTGAGGGCAGGAGAAGAAGACCCAAACCAGGAGACATAAGATTGGGAACACGCAGACTTGACGCTGTAATCTTGACAAAGTAATATAAGAACTGAAAATGCTGGGTCAAAATGACCCAGAACCGTGGCACATGCAGCCACACATATGCACGTAGAAAAAGTAAAAAACAAAGTACACTATATGCAGAGCAGTGAGCCGCTGCATCTGTGCACGCTGCCATCTTGCTTGGTTACCGAACACTTACTTACTTACTTACTACCAAGTAAGAAAGGAGTGTGCGCAAAAGGATGTAACTATTGCAGCGTTTACAATGTATTAGATGGATGAGTTGTACAGAGAGATGCCACAGGCAGGAATGATTTCCTGTGTATGGGGATAGTGCTTGTCTTTTGCTTGTCTTTGTTTTGACATAGGGTTTAGGTAGCACTTCTTTTGAATAGCTTTTTTTGTTTGTTGTTTTGACTTTGGTTCACCCTGGAGATTATGCTTTCAGTTTTGGTATAAATAGTGTACTAATCAACATCACCTCTATCTGTGAATGGGCTTTTAAGTTTCTGGCTTTGGGGACCGAAGTGGAGGCACTTTTTTAAACTCTTATGTTGCTCTCCTGTCTCCCTAGACTGGGCATAACATAAAGTGGGGGCTGGTATGTTTGTCTTTTTTGTGGTTTTTTTTGTTTTTTTTACATGCAGGGTTTTCTGGCGTATCAAACTTTGGCCAATAAGTTACTATAATTTCCTTATGTGTCATATCTTTCCTTATATTGGTAAGTAGACTGTAGTGAACAGAATTTTTGAAGAGTTTATATATAAAATAAAGGAATAATGCATTTGCAAGTGTCTTTTTGCTTCTGCCTTTTGTATGACTCCACCCAGTCGTTTTTGGCCACTGAAAATATCTTTATATAACTGTTATAATTGTTGCTTATTTCTGCTGCTCTCATGACCAGGGCGCTCTTAAAAGACATTTTAATCATATAATGAGAGATATGTTTGGTATATGTTTCACAGATCATAGTCCAATAAGTCACAATAGTTTTATATACCGGAAAAACAACACCTGCTGTTGCTGGTCTGTCTTGGTTTCTGTCAAAAATATGTATAGACTGTGTTCTATGGACTTTTTAAACCGTGTCTCATTTTTTTATTTAGAAAAAGTTCTTTCTGGAATATTATCTTTATTGTTTTATCATCCAGTCCTAAGGAGGCAAGAAACGGGTATAACAGCTATAGGCTGGAAAAACTAGAATCTCTAGCAGCAGGCAGCTCCATGCAGCGAGAACAGCCAGCCCATAACTACTCCAGAAAAGAGAGAGCAATACACGAAATTAAGATTGGGGAGTGGACCCCAGGAAGTGCTGGGACCATGACTATCAAATACAAGTTGGCAATACTACTGACAATAAAACAAAAGCAAACCTGCTTTAAAAAACAAAACAACATCAACAATAGTAAAAACAATCATTTCTGAATCATAGTTTTAAAGACTAAAGTCCGTTGAGGAGCTTTGTGTAGAAATGTGGTCCAACTGGCTACACAACATCACAGTGAATGCATTTTTTCACCAGACTATACAGGTACCAAGACCATTGTGTTTGACCTTTTTCTCATGACGCTAATAATGGTTTAGGAGTAAAGAATGTCGCCATGGGTGGAGCAAGTTTTCTAGGGATTTAAAGTCTAAGACAATGTGAAAGAGGTGTAGTCGGCAATGGCTCTGCAACAGCTTGTGTGCTGGTTTAATTTGATGATCATACTCTTTTGCAAAGGTGAGGATTTTTCTTTACTTATTTCTTTCTCATTAACTAGTTTAATTAGAATTAATTAAAAGCATAAATGTTAACTATTCTAAACTATTCTAACTATTCTAATACTGTCATAATAATAATAATAATAATAATCATCATCATCATCATCGTCGTCTAACATTATAATGTTATAAAAGTAAATTAGTCAAACTCATTGACTGTTTAAAATCTGAAACCATACGCAAATGTTCACACTGAGAAGACATCTGAGAATATAATATGTGTTTGACTCAGTTTAGTCAGTTTCTTCTTTACTAGTTTAGGATTTCAGGTTAGTATGTTTTGTTAGCTGTGCAGGTTATATTTTGCAGTGTTCATACTGACAAGTGATCACTAGCAGTGCAGATTTAATGAAATTTCTAGTTTACTTAATTCCTAATTAAACTTGGGAAGATTATTTTATTTTATCATCCTGTTAACAATTTGTTGATTAACTATTAACATGATCCGTTGTGTTATTGTATAGTTGAAAATGGTATTTGTAATGTGGTTAATGATTTTTTTTGGATAGCTATCACAATAATGAAAATGAAGTTTGTAATACTGTTATTATCACAAATGATTTATGGTCCTGGCGCTGGTGTATGATCCAACAGTAAACCTGGAGGTGGTACAAATTCTTTTGGCAATTCAAAAATCTAAATAATTTTTTCTCTTTGTAAATGCTGCTGTAAATATCTCCATGAGATATGTTAGTGATCAGACAAATCTCACCTTTGGAGTGTCACAGTACCAAGGACAAAGCACACTTTGTCTGTGAAACACTTTGACAAGAGAGTGAGAATGAGCTCACTGTAAATCTGTCACAATTACAAGTTTTTATTAACAAATGCATAATATATAAAATAAAATAATTGTCGACCTGAGGCCATCAGAATATTATTAAGATAATTATTATTACAATACTGGACAGACTGACCTAAAACAACCATAAATTATAACTTAAGTGATAATTATTATTGAATTATTAAAATGTTTGTACATATATACACAAATGTCACGTGAGCGATGTCAAACGTTTTCTTCACTGTAGCATTTGGCATCTCCCAACAATACAATTTGATACCCAAATCAAAACACAGCCAATAAAACACAGTTCTCTTCATGTAAAAATCAATAACTCAAAATTAGCAGCCAAAGGGTTGCAGTTCCACACACTCATGAGAAGCTACAGTTTTCCCCTGGTCTCTCGTCCTCCTGCTCCTACTGAAAACACACCTAAATACACTCTTTTTACCACTAGGGTGAATTAGGCATTGGAAATTACTAATCCTAAAATAAGTCCAGTCTTTAATCTCAATTTTCAAGTCTGTCAAAACTTTAGTCCACATCGTCAGTCCAGTCACACGTATTCATTGACACGCATCCATACCAGGTATTGCTGATAATGGAGTCTCACGCGCAAAATATTTGAGTATCCATTAACAGCAAGATGATGTCATCAGTTTTAAAAGAAAAAACAATTCTTTATGATTTTGGACTGGACTGACTCGCTGCAATCCTTTTAGGCAGGGACTTACCATCTAATCGTGTCCCACATAGATAAGCTCACCTTATATTTGCTCTCAAGAAAATGTTTTACAGCGCTGTTAATTCCAATCTTGCAAGCCTGCTTAAAAGAGAAAGAGAAAGAGAAAGAGAGATGATTATTCAATTATCAACAAGACATCGCCACCGGAGGAATGATGCCTGACAGGTCCTTCTAAGTGCACTGTTACATATAAAGTATTAAGCCTATTTCAGGACACGCCCAAACGTAAACTATTTTCCTCTCACCAAATGAACCATAAAACCTTCCACTCCTAATAAGACAATATGATGTAGGGTCTAGAACTCTCGCTACCATAACAGGCAGTGCTATTGTCACTGCTCCTTGCTTTATTTAATTGCTGATGCTTACCTGGTCTGAACTGAGACTTGAGAGTCACTACCTCTGTTCATTTTCCCCACATCATATTTACTGGTTGCCCACAAGTGCTCCACAATTCTGGAGAGTATGGGGTCAGCTGGCATAGTTCCACCCAGGGCTGGACTGGGACAAAAAACCGGGCATTAGACTAGAGACCGGCCCACCAGGTATTATAGGAAAAGCCATAAAGCCTTTGAATGAAAACAAATGCTGTTGTGACAGTGATGTACAGTCTTGTTGGTATATGTATGATTTCTATACATTTTATATCAGATAAAAACTTTGGTTGTAAGATTCAGATAAGTATTTATTAAAACTTAGATATTTTAAATGAGAATAAGAAAGCCCCTACCTGGCCCCCTGGCCAAACTTTGCTAGACCCCGCCCCTGCACAGTTACCAGCTGTCAGCTACATAGAAAAGGATCCTGGGGTTATTTGTCTCTCAGAAACTGTTCATAACTTCCCTTCAACTCATCCATGTCACCTAAAAGCTAAACCTGTTTCTCCATCACCTGTTCAGCTCTGATGATCCAGTAAGGACATCTCCTGGTTTCATCTTCATGTTTCCCTCTCACCACATAACCAAACCGACATCATGACCAGCAGCTTTTACAGCTGTGGCTCCAACAAACATCAGCTGATACTAGAAATTAATATTAAATATATTCTAACAACAGTTGATCAAGCTTAAACATGCTGCTGTTGTTTAGCGCGACATCTGCTGGTTTCCTCCTTCTGGTGCAAAGTGGGCGATAAACAAACAAGAGAGAAAAGCTGATCATTGATCAGTTTCATGATTGAAGTAGAAACAGGAGAGAGAGGAGAGAGAATTAGAGGAGAAGAGGCAGCTGCAGCGTAAAGACAGAATAACTCCAGCTTTGTGTCTTTTTCCATTCTAGCTGAAGTACGGGACAATCTTTGTTCGTTTTCACCTCAATAAGAAATGCGTAATATTTTCTCTGAATACAGGACAATTTCGTTTTTTACGTGACCGTTGACAACTCTACTAACCTTATGAATAAAATAAAGTTCACTATCAGTAACATCATAGCACCCACCCAGCTGTATAGAAACTCAGTCATGCTAGCTAGTACGCAGTACAAGTTACTGTAACTGACTGTAAAAAGTCAGCACAACGAAAATAAACTCCACCTAAACTTGGTGTCTAGCCGTACCTCTTCAGCTTTGTCTTATGTCTTTCACTCTTTTCTTCCTTAGCCATTTCAAATGTGAGACTCAGAGCGCACACTCAGACTCATCATTCACACACAATGATGTTGCAGGTGATCCTCTCAGCCTGTGATCAAGAACGCATGCTTCCATCTGCAATAGTATTTGTACATTCTGCTGAACCCTTTGAAATTTAGGGCAGCGTTGTTATCTGTTCACTTGGTGTTGACTCTTGACGTTGATGCTTTTGCTCTGAAGCTGCCCCTTGTTTTCAGGGAGAGATTGACCGTCCTTGAAGCTTCTTTTCAGAATAACATATACATGAAGGTGAAGCTGTGAATTTTCAGCCAAAACATGGCCTCGTTGTGGTTCCAATTATTATATCTATCATTATGTTCTGGCCGATGTGCTCATGGAGGGGGTTGATCCAGGTCTGTAGTCACCTGTATTAACACACTAAGAGATTTATTTAATATTTCATCCCTCGTTATTTGACACTCTTGAAACACATTTCTCTTTGTTGCTAATTTAAATATTTTTCCAATTCATCCTGTTCTGCTTCAGCGTTTGTGCATAATTCATAATAATCACCCCCCCCCCCCCTTTTTTTTTTTGCTCTTGACTCTCTGTTTTAGGCACTTTTCCCCTGCAGTCACACAGACTGCTTCTCCTAGCTCCTCCTTGGTTCCACCTCACACTCAGCTCCTCCCCTCTGAGTTTGCTCTTCCTCCTTCTGTCAGTCTGGCTCACTCCACTCTGAGAAACACTTCTCCTCTCCTAGAATGTGACATGATACCTGTCACATTCTATTCCACACACACACACACAGCTGTGGAGATCTACTATGCCAATCCAACCCGCCTCTTTTCTCAACGCAGCTGCTATTTGACAACACAAAATAACTCACTTTCCTGTGAGACAGGTCACAACATATGAGACTCTTAAAGTCCTTTTAATCTAAACAGTCACAGTCAATTTTACACTTTATGGCCAGCAGACATCAACCTGCAGTTGTTAACAAAATTCTCTTGCTCCGCACTATTGTAGTGCTCACACACTATTGTAGAGCACGTCTCACTCTGCACACACCCAAACACACGGTTTTAGACGCAAGGTTCAACTTTAAGCCTAATTTACTAACCCAAAATTGACCCACACAGTCTCTAGGCACTACAATGAGCTATCTCAGCTCGGAATCCAACCAGCAAAAGAACTCGGGCCCACTCTCATACAGGCTGATTTCAATCGAGAATCTACCCCCCAAGGACATGTAGTCTAATGCCTTTATTTTTCAGGGCTGTGTCCACTTAATACTACACTATATGGTTATATGGAATTTTAGTTAATCCAAAGCATAGAATTGAGGTACTTCAAATAATTTAATCTCAACAGTATTCAAGAGTTTAATCAGTTATTAAATAATATATTATTAAGTACAATTTTTTTGTGCTGGGTGGTGAGAAAAACTATGGGTGCCAAATTCCTATCAGATATGACAGGGTAGCAGTTTAAAATTAAATGGAGTTTGTCGGATTTTGATTTTTTGTGAAAAATATTTTAATTTAAGAATTATGAAGAAAAGACTTTAATGTTAAGTTTCACCTATTTTCTTTCTCACAAGTGCAAAACATCTGCTCTAAACTGGGTTTGTCTTTTTCCACTTTTCAGGTTGTCACGCACAGCTGCCAGGTGAGCAAAAAAAAAGCATTTTGTTACAATTTACAAAATCATCAAGTTTCATGTTTGATTGTTTTTTTTTACATATTTGATAACAAGACAGAAATGCCACCATCAGTTACATTTTCTAATACAGCCCGTGACTTAGTGTGCTATCTTCTAAATTTAACCTTTTTTGGTGCTACGGTGTAATTTTAGTTTCCTTAAAAAATAATGAGTTCAGAAAGTTAAAAAAAACTCGATGAACAGAAAGACACAGAGGGAAACTCAAACATGCAGACACAGACTTACACAGAACAGAGGGGACACAGAGAGACATGAAGGGCAAGGGATCAAAACTAGAAACCCTAGAATAAATCACACACAAGTACAATAATACAAAAATCACAAAGAACTAAAAACGCTGGGTCAGGAGACCCAGGACTCTGACACTGACAAAACATGATGACTGAGGAACGACAGCGGGCAGGGAAAAACACAGGGTTGGTGTAATCAGAGTATCAGAGATAGGAGGGAATCATAGCTGGGATAACAGAACTGCAGAACTGAAACCATAAACATGGGACAAGGACTACCAAAGTAAAAAAGGAAACTCAGACAAAGTACTAAGTTGCAGACTAGACACTAAGATGTGGAAACATAGGAACCTGAAGCACAGAGATGATAAAAAACAGAAACCACAATCCAGGGACTGGATGTACCATAACCAGAGAACCATAAATCCTAATAATAATCTGAACTGTCAGTTCACCAATAAACACAAAGTACGGGTTCCGCGACCCAGTACCATGACACATCTGCTGTGATGTTTACACCTCTGACGAAGTTTCATGCGTGTCAGCTTTATTTTTATACATAGATATAAAAATATGGTTATGTACTGATAAATGATCATGATAATTATAATATTTCTGACTATATGAGTCAAAATTGAATCGAATGAATTGTAGAAATCAATTGTAATACCAAGCCCTAATACTGCATGTCACTGTGTTTTTGACTGTTATGCATCTATATTTTCTTTAAGGGATGTATATTGAAATATAGTTTGTGTTATATCTTTTACATACAAGGTGTGATCAGATTAATTGCAAGTAAGCCTTTTTTGTTTGTGTACTGCATTTTTGAAGAATACAATGTATTTTTCATGTTCTTTGCCTTTTAGATCTGATAGGGTTAGCTGGATCTGGATCGAGCCGATGTTCTGGCAGAGTTGAAATCTTTCACAATAACATCTGGGGAACAGTCTCTGATTATAACTGGGACCTAAATGATGCTGAGGTGGTTTGCAGACAGTTAAACTGTGGGTCTGCACTACAAGCTCCTCGAACAGCTTATTTTGGTGCAGGAACTGGACAGATTTGGCTCAGTGGTGTGAGCTGTTCAGGAAATGAAAGTTCTCTAACTGAATGCCAACACTCTGGATGGGGAAATTCCTACTACTACAACAACTACTACAACTACTACTACAACTATAGACATAATTATGATGCTGGTGTCATCTGTTCAGGTGACATCACTTTTTGACATGGAACATACTGCATGTTAATGTATTTTTGTGTGATATGTATCTTTGTTTTCTTTAAGGGACATATATTAAAACATCGTTTGTGTCACGTGTTTTTCATTAAAAGGTCCGATCGGATTAACTGGATCTGGATCAAGTCAATGTTCTGGGAGAGTTGAAGTTTATCACAATAACAGCTGGGGAACAGTCTGTGATGATGGCTGGGACTTAAATGATGCTCAGGTGGTTTGCAGACAGTTAAACTGTGGGTCGGCACTGGAAGTTCCTCAATCAGCTCACTTTGGTGCAGGAACTGGACAGATCTGGCTTGACAATGTGACCTGTTCAGGAAATGAAAGTTCTCTAACTGAGTGTCAACACAGTGGATTTGGTTCAAACACATGTGAACATGGTCAGGATGCTGCTGTCATCTGTTCAGGTGAGATATTCTTTTGATCATCAGATGAATGTTAAACACTGTAAAAACAACCTTTTTTTTAGACTTCTATCTTCCACTTATTAGTGTGTTTTCTAATGAAATTCAGTGTGAAACGTCAAAGTCATATGTGCAATAACCAAACTGTTGAGTATTTGAGTGGTAAAATGTTTGCATCTTTCTCTATAAACGCGGCTCAGATCCAGAGAGCTATACATTACTTTTTAAATAACTTACAAGATGACAGATTTCATTTTAAATACCTTAAAGGAACATTTTAATAGTTTCAAATGAACATTTATGAGTGGGACATGGACGATATTTTCAGAGGGAAAGTCAACCTGACATCTGCGTGTGTGTGTGTGTGTGTTTAAGGGACACCATACCCCTGAAAGATTTGATAAAGTTTGCAACTTGAAGTTTTCTTAGTTCTTTTCAGGTCTTGTAATTGAAACAATTCAAACAAAGTCTCCTGCTTCAACTTTCTTAATGTGGATGTTCTGCAGTCCTCACAAACTTTGTCATAATACAAATTTGGAAGCTGAATGTCTTTGTAGGTCAGGAGTGAATCCATTGGACTTTTTATAGACTGTTTTATTAGGGTTCAAGCTGTGTGGACTGACAGTATTACACCTTTCAGTTTACCGTTCTGCTATAACTTGGAATCTATGGCTGGACACTAAAATAATTCTATGTTTGGTCCTCTTCATATCATCTCTGTGTTTTGTTTTCAGCTGTGTCCATCATTTTAACTGGATCTGGATCGACTCGATGTTCTGGAAGAGTTGAAGTTTATCACAATAACAGCTGGGGAACAGTCTGTGATGATGGCTGGGACTTAAATGATGCTCAGGTGGTTTGCAGACAGTTAAACTGTGGGTCGGCACTGGAAGTTCCTCAATCAGCTCACTTTGGTGCAGGAACTGGACAGATTTGGCTTGATAATGTGACCTGTTCAGGAAATGAAAGTTCTCTAACTGAGTGTCAGCACAGTGGATTTGGATCAAACAGATGTGAACATGGTCAGGATGCTGCTGTCATCTGTTCAGGTGAGAAAACTGTCAGTTAGTCTGTTCATTTGTGTCTTCTATTAAATCTTTTTGATGTAAGGATTTACTATATCATTTTTCATGTTCTTTCCGTTTTAGATCTGATTAGATTAGCTGGTTCTGGATCATCTCGATGCTCTGGCAGAGTTGAAGTTTATCATGATAATGTCTGGGGAACAGTTTCTGATAATAACTGGGACTTAAACGATGCTGAGGTGGTTTGCAGAGAGATAAACTGTGGGTCTGCACTAGAAGCTACTCCATCATCTAAATTTGGTGCAGGAACTGGACAGGTCTGGCTCAGTGGTGTGAGCTGTTCAGGAAATGAAAGTTCTCTAACTGAATGTCAACACACTGGATGGGGAAACTACTACAACTACTACTACAGTTTACATTCTGATGATGTTGGTGTCATTTGTTCAGGTGATAACACTTTTTGATATGAATAATCTGCATGCTTATATTTTTTACAGTCATGCATCTGTATTTTCTTTGAGATATGTATTGAAATATAGTTTGTGTTATGTCTTTTACATAAAAGGTGTGATCAGATTAACTGGATCTGGATCGACTCGATGTTCTGGGAGAGTTGAAGTTTATCACAGTAACAGCTGGGGAACAGCCTGTGATGATGGCTGGGACTTAAATGATGCTCAGGTGGTTTGCAGACAGATAAACTGTGGGTCGGCACTGGAAGTTCCTCAATCAGCTCACTTTGGTGCAGGAACTGGACAGATTTGGCTCGGTGATGTGAGCTGTTCAGGAAATGAAAGTTCTCTAACTGAGTGTCAGCACAGTGGATTTGGATCAAACAGATGTGAACATGGTCAGGATGCTGCTGTCATCTGTTCAGGTGTGAAAACTGCTGGATCAACATGATATTGCAAGATAGTCATTTTTGAGGTAAGGCTGTATTTAAATGTTTTTCATGTTCTTTGCCTTTTAGATCTGATCAGGTTGGCTGGTTCTGGATCGAGCCGATGTTCTGGCAGAGTTGAAATCTTTCACAATAACGTCTGGGGAACAGTCTCTGATTATAACTGGGACCTAAATGATGCTGAGGTGGTTTGCAGACAGTTAAACTGTGGGTCTGCACTACAAGCTCCTCGAACAGCTTACTTTGGTGCAGGAACTGGACAGATTTGGCTCAGTGGTGTGAGCTGTTCAGGAAATGAAAGTTCTCTAACTGAATGCCAACACTCTGGATGGGGAAACTCCTACTACTACTACTACTACGACTACTACTACTATAGACATTATTATGATGCTGGTGTCATCTGTTCAGGTGACATCACTTTTCGACATGGAACATACTGCATGTTAATGTATTTTTGTGTGATATGTATCTTTGTTTTCTTTAAGGGACATATATTAAAACATAGTTTGTGTCACGTGTTTTTCATTAAAAGGTCCAATCAGATTAACTGGATCTGGATCAAGTCAATGTTCTGGGAGAGTTGAAATTTATCACAATAACAGCTGGGGAACAGTCTGTGATGATGGCTGGGACTTAAATGATGCTCAGGTGGTTTGCAGACAGTTAAACTGTGGGTCGGCACTGGAAGCTCCTCAATCAGCTCACTTTGGTGCAGGAACTGGACAGATCTGGCTTGACAATGTGACCTGTTCAGGAAATGAAAGTTCTCTAACTGAGTGTCAACACAGTGGATTTGGATCAAACAGATGTGAACATGGTCAGGATGCTGCTGTCATCTGTTCAGGTGAGATATTCTTTTGATCATCTGATGAATGTTAAACACTGTAAAAACAACCTTTTTTTTAGACTTCCGTCTTCCACTTATTAGTGTGTTTTATAATGAAATTCATTGTGAACAGTCAGAGTCATCTGTTCAAGAACCACACTGTAGAATATTTGAGTGGTAAAATGTTTGCATCTTTCTCTTTAAACACAGCTCAGATCCAGAGAGCTATACATTACTTTTTAAATAACTTACAAGATGACAGATTTAATTTTAAATACCTTAAAGGAACATTTTAATAGTTTCAAATGAACATTTATGAGTGGGACATGGACGATATTTTCAGAGGGAAAGTCAGCCTGACATCTGTATGTGCGTGTAAGTGTGTGTGTGTTTAAGGGAGACCATACCCCTGAAAGATTTGATAAAGTCTGCAACTTGAAGTTTTCTTAGTTCTTTTCAGGTCTTGTAATTGAAACAATTCAAACAAAGTCTCCTGTTTCAACTTTCTTAATGTAATGTGGATGTTCTGCAGTCCTCACAAACTTTGTCATAATACAAATTTGGGAGCTGAATGTCTTTGTAGGTCAGGAGTGAATCCATTTGACTTTTTATAGACTGTTTTGTTAGGGTTCAAGCTGTGTGGACTGACAGTATTACACCTTTCAGTTTACCGTTCTGCTATAACTTGGAATCTGTGGCTGGAAACTAAAAGTATTCTTTGTTTGGTCCTCTTCATATCATCTCTGTGTTTTGTTTTCAGCTGTGTCCATCATTTTAACTGGATCTGGATCGACTCGATGTTCTGGAAGAGTTGAAGTTTATCACAATAACAGCTGGGGAACAGTCTGTGATGATGGCTGGGACTTAAATGATGCTCAGGTGGTTTGCAGACAGTTAAACTGTGGGTCGGCACTGGAAGTTCCCCAATCAGCTCACTTTGGTGCAGGAACTGGACAGATCTGGCTTGATAATGTGACCTGTTCAGGAAATGAAAATTCTCTAACTGAGTGTCAACACAGTGGATTTGGATCAAACAGATGTGAACATGGTCAGGATTCTGCTGTCATCTGTTCAGGTGTGAAAACTGTCAGTTAGTCTTTTCATTTGTGTCTTCCATTAAGTCTTTTTTGATGTAAGGATTTATTATAATGTTTTTCATGTTCTTTCCCTTTTAGATCTGATTAGATTAGCTGGTTCTGGATCATCTCGATGCTCTGGCAGAGTTGAAGTTTATCATGATAATGTCTGGGGAACAGTTTCTGATAATAACTGGGACTTAAACGATGCTGAGGTGGTTTGCAGAGAGATAAACTGTGGGTCTGCACTAGAAGCTACTCCATCATCTAAATTTGGTGCAGGAACTGGACAGGTCTGGCTCAGTGGTGTGAGCTGTTCAGGAAATGAAAGTTCTGTAACTGAATGTCAACACACTGGATGGGGAAAGTACTACAACAACTACTACAGTTTACATTCTGATGATGTTGGTGTCATGTGTTCAGGTGATAACACTTTTTGATATGAAAAAACTGCATGTTAATGTATTTTTGAGTGTTATGCATCTGTATTTTCTTTAAGATATGTATTGAAATATAGTTTGTGTTATGTCTTTTACATAAAAGGTGTGATCAGATTAACTGGATCTGGATCGACTCGATGTTCTGGTAGGGTTGAAGTTTATCACAGTAACAGCTGGGGAACAGTCTGTGATGATGGCTGGGACTTAAATGATGCTCAGGTGGTTTGCAGACAGATAAACTGTGGGACGGCACTGGAAGTTCCCCAATCAGCTCACTTTGGTGCAGGAACTGGACAGATTTGGCTCGATGATGTGAGCTGTTCAGGAAATGAAAGTTCTCTAACTGAGTGTCAGCACAGTGCATTTGGATCAAACAGATGTGAACATGGTCAGGATGCTGCTGTCATCTGTTCAGGTGTGAAAACTGCTGGATCAACATGATATTGCAAGATAGTCATTTTTGAGGTAAGGCTGTATTTACATGTTTTTCATGTTCTTTGCCTTTTAGATCTGATCAGGTTAGCCGGTTCTGGATCGAGCCGATGTTCTGGCAGAGTTGAAATCTTTCACAATAACGTCTGGGGAACAGTCTCTGATTATAACTGGGACCTAAATGATGCTGAGGTGGTTTGCAGACAGTTAAACTGTGGGTCTGCACTACAAGCTCCTCGAACAGCTTACTTTGGTGCAGGAACTGGACAGATTTGGCTCAGTGGTGTGAGCTGTTCAGGAAATGAAAGTTCTCTAACTGAATGTCAACACTCAGGATGGGGAAACTCCTACTACAACTACTACTACAACTATAGACATTATTATGATGCTGGTGTCATCTGTTCAGGTGACATCACTTTTTGACATGGAACATACTGCATGTTAATGTATTTTTGTGTGACACAGAAGATGTTTTCTTTAAGGGACATATATTAAAACATATTTTGTGTCACGTGTTTTTCATTAAAAGGTCCAATCAGATTAACTGGATCTGGATCAAGTCAATGTTCTGGGAGAGTTGAAGTTTATCACAGTAACAGCTGGGGAACAGTCTGTGATGATGGCTGGGACTTAAATGATGCTGGGGTGGTTTGCAGACAGTTAAACTGTGGGTCGGCACTGGAAGTTCCTCAATCAGCTCACTTTGGTGCAGGAACTGGACAGATTTGGCTCGGTAATGTGACCTGTTCAGGAAATGAAAGTTCTCTAACTGAGTGTCAACACAGCGGATTTGGATCAAACAGATGTGAACATGGTCAGGATGCTGCTGTCATCTGTTCAGGTGAGATATTCTTTTGATCATCAGATGAATGTTAATCACTGTAAAAATAACTTTCTTTTAGACTTCTATCTTCCACTTATTAGTGTGTTTCATAATGAAATTCAGTGTGAACAGTTAAAGTCATCTGTGCAAGAACCACACTGTAGAATATTTGAGTGGTAAAATGTTTGCATCTTTCTCTTTAAACGCAGCTCAGATCCAGAGAGCTATACATTACTTTTCAAATAACTTATAAGATTAGAGATTTCATTTTAAATACCTTAAAGGAACATTTTAATAGTTTCAAATGAACATTTATGAGCGGGACATGGAAGATAATTTCAGAGAGGGAAAGTCAGCCTGACATCTGTATGTGCGTGTAAGTGTGTGTGTGTGTTTAAGGGAGACCATACCCCTGAAAGATTTGATAAAGTCTGCAACTTGAAGTTTTCTTAGTTCTTTTCAGGTCTTGTAATTGAAACAATTCAAACAAAGTCTCCTGCTTCAACTTTCTTAATGTGGATGTTCTGCAGTCCTCACAAACTCTGTCATAATACAAATTTGGGAGCTGAATGTCTTTGTAGGTCAGGAGTGAATCCATTGGACTTTTTATAGACTGTTTTATTAGTGTTAAAGCTGTGTGGACTGACAGTATTACACCTTTGAGTTTACCGTTCTGCTATAACTTGGAATCTATGGCTGGAAACTGAAAGTATTCTATTTTTGGTCCCCTTCATATCATCTCTGTGTTTTGTTTTCAGCTGTGTCCATCATTTTAACTGGATCTGGATCGACTCGATGTTCTGGAAGAGTTGAAGTTTATCACAATAACAGCTGGGGAACAGTCTGTGATGATGGCTGGGACTTAAATGATGCTCAGGTGGTTTGCAGACAGTTAAACTGTGGGTCGGCACGGGACGTTCCTCAATCAGCTCACTTTGGTGCAGGAACTGGACAGATCTGGCTTGATAATGTGAGCTGTTCAGGAAATGAAAGTTCTCTAACTGAGTGTCAACACAGTGGATTTGGATCAAACACATGTGAACATGGTCAGGATGCTGCTGTCATCTGTTCAGGTGAGAAAACTGTCAGCTATTCAATTCATTTGTGTCTTCCATTAAGTCTTTTTTTATGTAAGGTAGAGCTGGGCGATATAAGATTTTTCCATATCACGATATGTTTTTTTCATTTCAGGCGATAACGATATCTATCACGATATAATCCAAATAACTATATTTGTAAGATTTAAATGTGCCGTTGCTCACAAGTAAAATGTGAAATAATCAGCAGCTTGTTTTTATTTAAATATTTATTTCCCATAATAAGTTCAACAGGGTAGATGTACTTAAGGAACATGAGACTTTTTCAGATAAATAAAGGCAAATATTGCAAACTACACAAAAGGCAGCCGCTAAAGTGTTTAAGTTTCAAAATAGAACAAATGAAACAGACTAAATTGTCAATTCCACTTAGAAACAAAATATTAATTCTAAAAATAAATCTTAGTTTGTTTTACAGAAGAACAGACAAAACTGACTAACTTTTGTCAATATCAAATAAACTGAGAACTAAAAGGAAATTCTCAATCTCTCCTTGTTGTATAGCTTAGCTTTTCAAACAGTTTTATTAGTTACTTTAATCTGACAAAAGCCGAATGACAAATTAGCGCTTCCAGTCAGAGACTGAGGCTACGTCCACACGTACACGGGTATTTTTGAAAACGGAGATTTTCCGTTTTCGTTTTAAAAAATAATCCTGTCCACACATAAAGGCAGAAATGAAGGAAAACGCTGCTATGAACATGCCAAAGCAGCAGGTGGAGCTAGATTCCTAACCGTGCAGAAATGTTGGCCAATCAGAAGTCTAGAAGCCTCGGTGGGAAAAAGTAAACAAAGCTGGGGCATAGAAGCAGAACCGAGTCGTATGTGTGGACGGACAGTAACTGTGTGTATATGTAAGCATTTAAACACTGCAGAGAGTAGAATTAACAGTAACAGTATTGTAGAAATTCATTTCACCGAAACAATAACGTGGCGCACAGTGTGATGTCAAAAAATGCGCACACCTTTGACGCTGCGTTTTCTCCATTTTTCTAGTCCACACATAAATGAAAAAACGGAGTTTTTAAAAATCTTCGTTTTCAGTGTCCAAAAACGCTGTTTACGTGTGGACGAAAGGTGCAAACGCATAGAAAAATCTGCGTTTTCAAAAATACCTGGGTACGTGTGGACATAGCGCATGCACCAGTTTATTGTATTTCCAGACTTGCTTTCGGCACAATTTACAGTGCACGCTACTCTGTTTTTTGTCAGACTTGAAATAGCCGAAACACCTTCACACTACGGAACTTCTATGGCTCTTCCGTTCGACAATCTCTCCGGCATTGGAACCATCATCTGTTTTCTCTTCGGTAACCTTCGGTCACGCTCGGTTGATTTTTCTAGTCGGCACACTCATTTCTTCCATTACCCGCTGGCTCCATTACCCGCTGGCTGCTTCCCAAACAAACACACATGTGCGGCTTGGCACTTGTGCTGTACGTAACAAGTCACGTGACGTGACGCTGCGGCTGTGATTGGTTCGGCTCTGCGCTACTTAATTTGGATTGGCTGTTATTTTTATTTTTATTTTTTAAGAGGACAAGAGCGGCGAGGTCTATCGCGATAGTTTAATTTTTCTATCGAGAAAAAGTTATATCGCGATACATATCGTTATCGTTCTATCGTCCAGCTGTAATGTAAGGATTTATTATAATGTTTTTCATGTTATTTCCCTTTTAGATCTGATTAGATTAGCTGGTTCTGAATCATCTCGATGCTCCGGCAGAGTTGAAGTTTATCATGACAATGTCTGGGGAACAGTTTCTGATAATAGCTGGGACTTAAATGATGCTGAGGTGGTTTGCAGACAGTTAAACTGTGGGACTGCACTAGAAGCTACTCCATCATCTAAATTTGGTGCAGGAACTGGACAGGTCTGGCTCAGTGGTGTGAGCTGTTCAGGAAATGAAAGTTCTGTAACTGAATGTCAACACACTGGATGGGGAAAGTACTACAACGACTACTACAGTTTACATTCTGATGATGTTGGTGTCATGTGTTCAGGTGATAACACTTTTTGATATGAAAAAAACTGCATGTTAATGTATTTTTGAGTGTTATGCATCTGTATTTTCTTTAAGATATGTATTGAAATATAGTTTGTGTTATGTCTTTTACATAAAAGGTGTGATCAGATTAACTGGATCTGGATCGACTCGATGTTCTGGTAGGGTTGAAGTTTATCACAGTAACAGCTGGGGAACAGTCTGTGATGATGGCTGGGACTTAAATGATGCTGAGGTGGTTTGCAGACAGATAAACTGTGGGTCGGCACTGGAAGTTCCTCAATCAGCTCACTTTGGTGCAGGAACTGGACAGATTTGGCTCGGTGATGTGAGCTGTTCAGGAAATGAAAGTTCTCTAACTGAGTGTCAGCACAGTGGATTTGGATCAAACAGATGTGAACATGGTCAGGATGCTGCTGTCATCTGTTCAGGTGTGAAAACTGCTGGATCAACATGATATTGCAAGATAGTTACTTTTGAGGTAAGGCTGTATTTAAATGTTTTTCATGTTCTTTGCGTTTTAGATCTGATCAGGTTAGCCGGTTCTGGATCGAGCCGATGTTCTGGCAGAGTTGAAATCTTTCACAATAACGTCTGGGGAACAGTCTCTGATTATAACTGGGACCTAAATGATGCTGAGGTGGTTTGCAGACAGTTAAACTGTGGGTCTGCACTACAAGCTCCTCGAACAGCTTACTTTGGTGCAGGAACTGGACAGATTTGGCTCAGTGGTGTGAGCTGTTCAGGAAATGAAAGTTCTCTAACTGAATGTCAACACTCTGGATGGGGAAACTCCTACTACAGCTACTACTACTACTACTACTACTACTACTATAGACATTATTATGATGCTGGTGTCATCTGTTCAGGTGACATCACTTTTTGACATGGAACATACTGCATGTTAATGTATTTTTGTGTGATATGTATCTTTGTTTTCTTTAAGGGACATATATTAAAACATCGTTTGTGTCACGTGTTTTTCATTAAAAGGTCCAATCAGATTAACTGGATCTGGATCAAGTCAATGTTCTGGGAGAGTTGAGGTTTACCACAGTAACAGCTGGGGAACAGTCTGTGATGATGGCTGGGACTTAAATGATGCTGGGGTGGTTTGCAGACAGTTAAACTGTGGGTCGGCACTGGAAGTTCCTCAATCAGCTCACTTTGGTGCAGGAACTGGACAGATTTGGCTCGGTGATGTGAGTTGTTCAGGAAATGAAAGTTCTCTAACTGAGTGTCAACACAGTGGATTTGGATCAAATAGATGTGAACATGGTCAGGATGCTGCTGTCATCTGTTCAGGTGAGATATTCTTTTGATCATCAGATGAATGTTAATCACTGTAAAAATAACTTTCTTTTAGACTTCTATCTTCCACTTATTAGTGTGTTTCATAATGAAATTCAGTGTGAACAGTTAAAGTCATCTGTGCAAGAACCACACTGTAGAATATTTGAGTGGTAAAATGTTTGCATTTTTCTCTTTAAACGCAGCTCAGATCCAGAGAGCTATACATTACTTTTCAAATAACTTATAAGATTAGAGATTTCATTTTAAATACCTTAAAGGAGCATTTTAATAGTTTCAAATGAACATTTATGAGCAGGACATGGAAGATAATTTCAGAGAGGGAAAGTCAGCCTGACATCTGTATGTGCGTGTAAGTGTGTGTGTGTTTAACCCTTTAAGACCTACCATAGAACCAAGTCCGCCAGAGCTTATATTATATTTTTACATGCTGTGGAGCCATTTTTGGGAGCATTTCAAGTTGCTATACATCAATACAACCATTATAGCCCAGATTTTAATAATATGTATTCATTAAGTGCATAGTAATTACATAAATTGCAAAAAAGTGCAATAAACTACAAAAAAATTGAAAATCATTTTTGCTTTTTTAACATATATTTGTAGTTAGAGAAATTTAAGAGGCTTATCCCTCAAAACTGTAAATACAAAAAAGTTGCACAAAATAGTTTCCCACCACAGGAAATTTATTTTGAGTGTCTTCATAGTTTTATTTTTGAAATACACCAATTTTTATACACTGCAGGAAAAACAAAAATAAATATTATACTGCAAATTTGCAAAAAAGCAGCATATGCATCAAAATAAACTATTTCCAGCAGTGCAATATGAGTCCTAAGCATCCCAGAAACGACACAGAAAGGCATAAAGTCAAAGATAACTTTTAAAAAGACCAGTATATGCCCTGAGGCCCTGATCATAAAAAAGACTACATTTCCGCGAAAATGACATCACTTCCGGTTTCGGGCAGGTAATGGCGGAAATGCAAAAGTTCGCGCTGACGTCTATTCCAACGTAGGAAGTGTTATGAACAGCTGATCGGATTGGCAAAGCGTGTTTCTGGAATATTATGTTTTTGTTCCTGCAAGCGCTTTTTATGCAGTTTTTGCAAAGCTTTATGTGGAAGGAAACCGTGACCTAGGACAAGCTGATGGCATAAGATGTAAGTACAATTCCTCCGGTTTCATATGCAAAAAAATTTTTTGCGCTAGCTTACGTGGTTGCAGTGCTACTGGGATTTAAAAATAGTTACGCAAAACAGAGCGTGTCCGCTCCGATCGGCTCTAAAGGGTTAAGGGAGACCATACCCCTGAAAGATTTGATAAAGTCTGCAACTTGAAGTTTTCTTAGTTCTTTTCAGGTCTTGTAATTGAAGCAATCCAAACAAAGTCTCCTGCTTCAACTTTCTTAATGTGGATGTTCTGCAGTCCTCACAAACTCTGTCATAATACAAATTTTGGAGCTGAATGTCTTTGTAGGTCAGGAGTGAATCCATTGGACTTTTTATAGACTGTTTTATTAGGGTTCAAGCTGTGTGGACTGACAGTATTACACCTTTCAGTTTACCGTTCTGCTATAACTTGGAATCTGTGGCTGGAAACTGAAAGAATTCTATTTTTGGTCCCCTTCATATCATCTCTGTGTTTTGTTTTCAGCTGTGTCCATCATTTTAACTGGATCTGGATCGACTCGATGTTCTGGAAGAGTTGAAGTTTATCACAGTAACAGCTGGGGAACAGTCTGTGATGATGGCTGGGACTTAAATGATGCTCAGGTGGTTTGCAGACAGTTAAACTGTGGGTCGGCACTGGAAGTTCCTCAATCAGCTCACTTTGGTGCAGGAACTGGACAGATTTGGCTTGACAATGTCACCTGTTCAGGAAATGAAAGTTCTCTAACTGAGTGTCAACACAGTGGATTTGGATCAAACAGATGTGAACATGGTCAGGATGCTGCTGTCATCTGTTCAGGTGAGAAAACTGTCAGTTAGTCTGTTCATTTGTGTCTTCCATTAAGTCTTTTTTGATGTAAGAATTTATTATAATATTTTTGCATGTTCTTTCCCTTTTAGATCTGATTAGATTAGCTGGTTCTGGATCATCTCGATGTTCTGGCAGAGTTGAAGTTTATCATGATAATGTCTGGGGAACAGTTTCTGATAATAACTGGGACTTAAATGATGCTGAGGTGATTTGCAGAGAGATAAACTGTGGGTCTGCACTAGAAGCTACTCCATCATCTAAATTTGGTCCAGGAACTGGACAGGTCTGGCTCAGTGGTGTGAGCTGTTCAGGAAATGAAAGTTCTGTAACTAAATGTCAACACTCTGGATGGGGAAAGTACTACAACTACTACAACAGTTTACATTCTGATGATGTTGGTGTCATGTGTTCAGGTGATAACACTTTTTGATATGAAAAAAACTGCATGTTTTGAGTGTTATGCATCTGTATTTTCTTTAAGATATGTATTGAAATGTAGTTTGTGTTATGTCTTTTACATAAAAGGTGTGATCAGATTAACTGGCTCTGGATCGACTCGATGTTCTGGCAGAGTTGAAGTTTATCGCAGTAACAGCTGGGGAACAGTCTGTGATGATGGCTGGGACTTAAATGATGCTGAGGTGGTTTGCAGACAGATCAACTGTGGGACGGCACTGGAAGTTCCTCGATCAGCTCATTTTGGTGCAGGAGCTGGACAGATTTGGCTCGGTGATGTGAGCTGTTCAGGAAATGAAAGTTCTCTAACTGAGTGTCAGCACAGTGGATTTGGATCAAACAGATGTGAACATGGTCAGGATGCTGCTGTCATCTGTTCAGGTGTGAAAACTGCTGGATAAAGGTAATATTGCAAGATAGTATTTTTTGATGTAAGGGTGTATTAAAATGTTTTTCATGTTCTTTCCCTTTTAGATTTGATTAGATTAGCTGGTTCTGGATCATCTCGATGTTCTGGCAGAGTTGAAATCTTTCACAATAACGTCTGGGGAACAGTCTCTGATTATAACTGGGACCTAAATGATGCTGAGGTGGTTTGCAGACAGTTAAACTGTGGGTCTGCACTACAAGCTCCTCGAACAGCTTACTTTGGTGCAGGAACTGGACAGGTCTGGCTCAGTGGTGTGAGCTGTTCAGGAAATGAAAGTTCTCTAACTGAATGTCAACACTCTGGATGGGGAACCTCCTACTACAACTACTACTACTACTACTACTACGACTACAACTACTATAGACATTATTATGATGCTGGTGTCATCTGTTCAGGTGACATCAGTTTTTGACATGGAACATACTGCATGTTAATGTATTTTTGTGTGACACAGAAGATGTTTTCTTTAACCTACATATATTAAAACATATTTTGTGTCACGTGTTTTTCATTAAAAGGTCCAATCAGATTAACTGGATCTGGATCAAGTCAATGTTCTGGGAGAGTTGAAGTTTATCACAGTAACAGCTGGGGAACAGTCTGTGATGATGGCTGGGACTTAAATGATGCTGGGGTGGTTTGCAGACAGTTAAACTGTGGTTCGGCACTGGAAGTTCCTCAATCAGCTCACTTTGGTGCAGGAACTGGACAGATTTGGCTTGACAATGTGACCTGTTCAGGAAATGAAAGTTCTCTAACTGACTGTCAACACAGTGGATTTGGATCAAATGGATGTGAACATGGTCAGGATGCTGCTGTCATCTGTTCAGGTGAGATATTCTTTTGATCATCAGATGAATGTTAATCACTGTAAAAATAACTTTCTTTTAGACTTCTATCTTCCACTTATTAGTGTGTTTTATAATGAAATTCAGTGTGAACAGTTAAAGTCATCTGTGCAAGAACCACACTGTAGAATATTTGAGTGGTAAAATGTTTGCATCTTTCTCTTTAAACGCAGCTCAGATCCAGAGAGCTATACATTACTTTTCAAATAACTTATAAGATTAGAGATTTCATTTTAAATACCTTAAAGGAGCATTTTAATAGTTTCAAATGAACATTTATGAGCGGGACATGGATGAGGGGTGTGACCCACCAATTTCCGGGGGCGAGGTCACTGAGGCAGTTAAACAACTCCTTGGTGGCAGAGCCCCTGGTGTCGATGAGGTCCGCCCCGAGTTCCTGAAGGCTCTGGACGTTGTAGGGCTGTCTTGGTTGACACGTCTCTGCAATGTTGCGTGGAGATCAGGGGCAGTACCTGTGGACTGGCAGACCGGGGTGGTGGTCCCCATCTTCAAGAAGGGGGACCGGAGGGTGTGTTCCAACTACAGGGGGATCACACTCCTCAGCCTCCCCGGGAAAGTCTATGCCAGGGTGCTGGAGAGGAGGGTTCGTCCGCTAGTCGAACCTCGGATACAGGAGGAACAATGCGGTTTTCGTCCTGGTCGCGGAACACTGGACCAGCTCTTTGTCCTCTCGAGGATACTTGAGGGTGCATGGGAGTTTGCCCAACCAGTCTACATGTGTTTTGTGGACCTGGAGAAGGCATTCGACCGTGTCCCTCGGGGCGTCCTGTGGGAGGTGTTGCGCGAGTATGGGGTGTCTGGCCCATTGCTACGGGCCATTCAATCCCTATACAACCGTTGCAAGAGCTTGGTTCGCATTGCCGGCAATAAGTCGGACTCGTTCCCGGTGGGTGATGGGCTCCGCCAGGGCTGCCCTTTGTCTCCGGTTCTGTTCATAATTTTTATGGACAGGATTTCTAGGCGCAGCCAAGTGGCGGAGGGCTTTCGCTTTGGTGGCCTCAGAATCTCATCTCTGATTTTTGCGGATGATGTGGTTCTGTTGGCTTCATCGGGTGAGGGCCTCCAGCTCGCACTGGAGCGGTTCGCAGCCGAGTGTAACGCAGTGGGAATGAGGATCAGCACCTCCAAATCTGAGGCCATGGTTCTCAGCCGGAAAAGGGTGGAGTGCCCACTCCGGGTCGGGGATGAGTTCCTGCCCCAAGTGGAGGAGTTCAAGTATCTCGGGGTCTTGTTCGCGAGTGATGGGAGAAGGGAGCTGGAGATCGACAGACGGATTGGGGCTGCGGCTGCAGTAATGCGGACACTGCACCGGTCAGTCGTGGTGAAGAGGGAGCTGAGTGTAAAAGCGAAGCTCTCAATTTACCGGTCGATCTACGTCCCTACCCTCACCTATGGCCACGAGCTGTGGGTAGTGACCGAAAGAACGAGATCGCGGATACAAGCGGCGGAAATGAGCTTCCTCCGAAGGGTGGCTGGCCTCTCCCTTAGAGATAGGGTGAGAAGTTCGGCCATCCGGGAGGGGCTTAGAGTAGAGCAGCTGCTGCTCCACATCGAAAGGAGCCAGCTGAGGTGGTTCGGGCATCTGGCAAGGATGCCCCCTGGGCGCCTCCTGGGCGAGGTGTTCCAGGCATGTCCCACCGGGAGGAGGCCCCGGGGCAGACCCAGGACACGCTGGAGAGATTATATCTCTCGGCTGGCCTGGGAACGCCTTGGTATTCCCCCGGACAAGCTGGAGGAGGTGGCTGGGGAGAGGGAGGTCTGGACCTCTTTGCTTAGGCTGCTACCCCCGCGACCCGACCTCGGATAAGCGGATGAAGATGGATGGATGGATGGACATGGAAGATAATTTCAGAGAGGGAAAGTCAGCCTGACATCTGTATGTGCGTGTAAGTGTGTGTGTGTGTTTAAGGGAGACCATACCCCTGAAAGATTTGATAAAGTCTGCAACTTGAAGTTTTCTTAGTTCTTTTCAGGTCTTGTAATTGAAACAATTCAAACAAAGTCTCCTGCTTCAACTTTCTTAATGTGGATGTTCTGCAGTCCTCACAAACTCTGTCGTAATACAAATTTTGGAGCTGAATGTCTTTGTAGGTCAGGAGTGAATCCATTTGACTTTTTATAGACTGTTTTATTAGGGTTCAAGCTGTGTGGATTGACAGTATTACACCTTTCAGTTTACCGTTCTGCTATAACTTGGAATCTATGGCTGGAAACTTAAAGTATTCTTTGTTTGGTCCCCTTCATATCATCTCTGTGTTTTGTTTTCAGCTGTGTCCATCATTTTAACTGGATCTGGATCGACTCGATGTTCTGGTAGGGTTGAAGTTTATCACAATAACAGCTGGGGAACAGTCTGTGATGATGGCTGGGACTTAAATGATGCTCAGGTGGTTTGCAGACAGTTAAACTGTGGGTCGGCACTGGAAGTTCCTCAATCAGCTCACTTTGGTGCAGGAACTGGACAGATCTGGCTTGACAATGTGACCTGTTCAGGAAATGAAAGTTCTCTAACTGAGTGTCAACACAGTGGATTTGGATCAAACACATGTGAACATGGTCAGGATGCTGCTGTCATCTGTTCAGGTGAGAAAACTGTTAGTTAGTCTGTAGCTTGCCTCCACCAGTGGGTGAATGCGGGAGTGATTGAATAGAGGCATTGTAAAGTGCTTTGGGTGCCTTGAAAAGCGCTATATAAATCCAATCCATTATTATTATTATTCATTTGTGTCTTCCATTAAGTCTTTTTTGATGTAAGGATTTATTATAATGTTTTTCATGTTCTTTCCCTTTTAGATCTGATTAGATTAGCTGGTTCTGGATCATCTCGATGCTCTGGCAGAGTTGAAGTTTATCATGATAATGTCTGGGGAACAGTTTTTGATAATAGCTGGGACTTAAATGATGCTGAGGTGGTTTGCAGAGAGATAAACTGTGGGTCTGCACTAGAAGCTTCTCCATCATCTAAATTTGGTGCAGGAACTGGACAGGTCTGGCTCAGTGGTGTGAGCTGTTCAGGAAATGAAAGTTCTGTAACTAAATGTCAACACTCTGGATGGGGAAAGTACTACAACTACTACAACAGTTTACATTCATATGATGTTGGTGTCATCTGTTCAGGTGATAACACTTTTTGATATGAAAAAACTGGATGTTAATGTATTTTTGAGTGTTATGCATCTGTATTTTCTTTAAGATATGTATTGAAATGTAGTTTGTGTTATGTCTTTTACATAAAAGGTGTGATCAGATTAACTGGATCTGGATCGACTCGATGTTCTGGTAGGGTTGAAGTTTATCACAGTAACAGCTGGGGAACAGTCTGTGATGATGGCTGGGACTTAAATGATGCTGAGGTGGTTTGCAGACAGATAAACTGTGGGTCGGCACTGGAAGTTCCTCAATCCGCTCACTTTGGTGCAGGAACTGGACAGATTTGGCTCGGTGATGTGACCTGTTCAGGAAATGAAAGTTCTCTAACTGAGTGTCAGAACAGTGGATTTGGACCAAACAGATGTGAACATGGTCAGGATGCTGCTGTCATCTGTTCAGGTGTGAAAACTGCTGGATCAACATGATATTGCAAGATAGTCATTTTTGAGGTAAGGCTGTATTTAAATGTTTTTCATGTTCTTTGCCTTTTAGATCTGATCAGGTTAGCCGGTTCTGGATCGAGCCGATGTTCTGGCAGAGTTGAAATCTTTCACAATGACGTCTGGGGAACTGTCTCTGATTATAACTGGGACCTAAATGATGCTGAGGTGGTTTGCAGACAGTTAAACTGTGGGTCTGCACTACAAGCTCCTCGAACAGCTTACTTTGGTGCAGGAACTGGACAGGTCTGGCTCAGTGGTGTGAGCTGTTCAGGAAATGAAAGTTCTCTAACTGAATGTCAACACTCAGGATGGGGAAACTCCTACTACAACTACTACTACTACTATAGACATTATTATGATGCTGGTGTCATCTGTTCAGGTGACATCACTTTTTGACATGGAACATACTGCATGTTAATGTATTTTTGTGTGATATGTATCTTTGTTTTCTTTAAGGGACATATATTAAAACATCGTTTGTGTCACGTGTTTTTCATTAAAAGGTCCAATCAGATTAACTGGATCTGGATCAAGTCAATGTTCTGGGAGAGTTGAGGTTTATCACAGTAACAGCTGGGGAACAGTCTGTGATGATGGCTGGGACTTAAATGATGCTCAGGTGGTTTGCAGACAGTTAAACTGTGGGTCGGCACTGGAAGTTCCTCAATCAGCTCACTTTGGTGCAGGAACTGGACAGATTTGGCTTGACAATGTGACCTGTTCAGGAAATGAAAGTTCTCTAACTGACTGTCAACACAGCGGATTTGGATCAAATGGATGTGAACATGGTCAGGATGCTGCTGTCATCTGTTCAGGTGAGATATTCTTTTGATCATCAGATGAATGTTAATCACTGTAAAAATAACTTTCTTTTAGACTTCTATCTTCCACTTATTAGTGTGTTTCATAATGAAATTCAGTGTGAACAGTTAAAGTCATCTGTGCAAGAACCACACTGTAGAATATTTGAGTGGTAAAATGTTTGCATCTTTCTCTTTAAACGCAGCTCAGATCCAGAGAGCTATACATTACTTTTCAAATAACTTATAAGATTAGAGATTTCATTTAAATACCTTAAAGGAACATTTTAATAGTTTCAAATGAACATTTATGAGCGGGATATGGAAGATATTGTCAGAGAGGGAAAGTCAGCCTGACATCTGCGTGTGTGTGTTCCTGTCTAGCTATCTTTGTGAGCACCAACATCTTCATTCTACTACACTTGTGAGAACCAATAGTCAGTTGTGAGGACACACAAACCGGTCCTCAAAATTAGAAGGCTTTTAAAGGCATTCTTGATGCTCAACATGTGGTTTTAGTGTCAGGGTTACAATGAGGTTATGGTTAGGTTTTGGTTAAGGGCTACGGTTAGGCCAGCAGTCAGCAACCCGTGGCTCCGGAGCCGCATGCGGCTCTTTAGTCTTTATTTTGCGGCTCCGGGTGGTTTGGGAAAATAAATTAGAAGTATTTAGCTGAAGTGTATTTTATTTGTGTTTAGTTCTTTTTTTTAACTTGTAGTTCTAAATTGGGGATTATTGTGATTTTGAAATATAAAAATAAAATTATATCTTATTATTTTTTTCATCGCTCAAAATAAGCGTCACAGTCGCGGAAGCTGGTATACCCGCCGAAATGCTGTGCATTTATCGAGACTTTCGACCCCAGGTAGCCCAATTATGGATCTTCTGATCCTTATAATATCGTTAGGTGTTCTCCACCGTGAACTATGTTAAACACAAACACCGCTCACGCCTCACAGATGACAGCTGACAGTCCTGCGTGAAGATGAAAGTGACTTCATACAGCCCCGATTTGCAGAGTTTCGGGACCATAAGTCTTATTGTATACATATAGTATCACAGCAGACCCGACGATGTTTCCATGAACACGCTTTTCAGCATCTCTTTATCGACCGCTTTTCACACACGGTTGTTGTACGCATACAGCCGGCTGTAGCTTTTCAGCTCACAGCCCGACAACACAACAGCAGAGAGAGCACAGACTTTAAGGCGGCGAGGCGTGACTGCGGGTGCCGCTCAGGTGCGTCTGACTCCCATGCGCGGCGCTGCAGACCACGCCAATCTATTGCTGGAAACTAAAAGTAGTCTTGGTTTGGTCCTCTTCATATCTTCTCTGTGTTTTGTTTTCAGCTGTGTCCATCATTTTAACTGGATCTGGATCGAGCCGATGTTCTGGAAGAGTTGAAGTTTATCACAATAACAGCTGGGGAACAGTCTGTGATGATGGCTGGGACTTAAATGATGCTCAGGTGGTTTGCAGACAGTTAAACTGTGGGTCGGCACTGGAAGTTCCTCAATCCGCTCACTTTGGTGCAGGAACTGGACAGATCTGGCTTGACAATGTGACCTGTTCAGGAAATGAAAGTTCTCTAACTGAGTGTCAACACAGTGGATTTGGATCAAACAGATGTGAACATGGTCAGGATGCTGCTGTCATCTGTTCAGGTGAGAAAACTGTCAGTTAGTCCGTTCATTTGTGTCTTCCATTAAGTCTTTTTTGATGTAAGGATTTATTATAATGTTTTTCATGTTATTTCCCTTTTAGATCTGATTAGATTAGCTGGTTCTGGATCATCTCGATGCTCTGGCAGAGTTGAAGTTTATCATGATAACGTCTGGGGAACAGTCTCTGATTATAGCTGGGACTTAAATGATGCTGAGGTGGTTTGCAGACAGTTAAACTGTGGGACTGCACTAGAAGCTACTCCATCATCTAAATTTGGTCCAGGAACTGGACAGGTCTGGCTCAGTGGTGTGAGCTGTTCAGGAAATGAAAGTTCTGTAACTGAATGTCAACACACTGGATGGGGAAAGTACTACAACTACTACTACTACAGTTTACATTCTGATGATGTTGGTGTCATGTGTTCAGGTGATAACACTTTTTGATATGAAAAAAAACTGCATGTTTTGAGTGTTATGCATCTGTATTTTCTTTAAGATATGTATTGGAATATAGTTTGTGTTATGTCTTTTACATAAAAGGTGTGATCAGATTAACTGGATCTGGATCGACTCGATGTTCTGGTAGGGTTGAAGTTTATCACAGTAACAGCTGGGGAACAGTCTGTGATGATGGCTGGGACTTAAATGATGCTGAGGTGGTTTGCAGACAGTTAAACTGTGGGACGGCACTGGAAGTTCCTCAATCAGCTCACTTTGGTGCAGGAACTGGACAGATTTGGCTCGGTGATGTGACCTGTTCAGGAAATGAAAGTTCTCTAACTGAGTGTCAGCACAGTGGATTTGGATCAAACACATGTGAACATGGTCAGGATGCTGCTGTCATCTGTTCAGGTGTGAAAACTGCTGGATCAACATGATATTGCAAGATAATCTTTTTTGAGGTAAGGCTGTATTTAAATGTTTTTCATGTTCTTTGCCTTTTAGATCTGATCAGGTTGGCCGGTTCTGGATCATCTCGATGCTCTGGCAGAGTTGAAGTTTATCATGATAACGTCTGGGGAACAGTCTCTGATTATAACTGGGACCTAAATGATGCTGAGGTGGTTTGCAGACAGTTAAACTGTGGGTCTGCACTACAAGCTCCTCGAACAGCTTACTTTGGTGCAGGAACTGGACAGATTTGGCTCAGTGGTGTGAGCTGTTCAGGAAATGAAAGTTCTCTAACTGAATGTCAACACTCTGGATGGGGAAACTCCTACTACAACTACTACTACTACTATAGACATTATTATGATGCTGGTGTCATCTGTTCAGGTGACATCACTTTTTGACATGGAACATACTGCATGTTAATGTATTTTTGTGTGATATGTATCTTTGTTTTCTTTAAGGGACATATATTAAAACATCGTTTGTGTCACGTGTTTTTCATTAAAAGGTCCAATCAGATTAACTGGATCTGGATCAACTCGATGTTCTGGGAGAGTTGAGGTTTATCACAGTAACAGCTGGGGAACGGTCTGTGATGATGGCTGGGACTTAAATGATGCTGGGGTGGTTTGCAGACAGTTAAACTGTGGGTCGGCACTGGAAGTTCCTCAATCAGCTCACTTTGGTGCAGGAACTGGACAGATCTGGCTTGACAATGTCACCTGTTCAGGAAATGAAAGTTCTCTAACTGACTGTCAACACAGTGGATTTGGATCAAACACATGTGAACATGGTCAGGATGCTGCTGTCATCTGTTCAGGTGAGAAATTCTTTTGATCATCAGATGAATGTTAATCACTGTAAAAATAACCTTTTTTTTAGACTTCTATCTTCCACTTATTAGTGTGTTTCATAATGAAATTCAGTGTGAACAGTTAAAGTCATCTGTGCAAGAACCACACTGTAGAATATTTGAGTGGTAAAATGTTTGCATCTTTCTCTTTAAACGCAGCTCAGATCCAGAGAGCTATACATTACTTTTCAAATAACTTATAAGATTAGAGATTTCATTTAAATACCTTAAAGGAACATTTTAATAGTTTCAAATGAACATTTATGAGCAGGACATGGAAGATAATTTCAGAGAGGGAAAGTCACCCTGACATCTGTATGTGCGTGTAAGTGTGTGTGTGTTTAAGGGAGACCATACCCCTGAAGATTTGATAAAGTCTGCAACTTGAAGTTTTCTTAGTTCTTTTCAGGTCTTGTAATTGAAACAATTCAAACAAAGTCTCCTGCTTCAACTTTCTTAATGTGGATGTTCCGCAGTCCTCACAAACTCTGTCATAATACAAATTTTGGAGCTGAATGTCTTTGTAGATCAGGAGTGAATCCATTTGACTTTTTATAGACTGTTTTGTTAGGGTTCAAGCTGTGTGGACTGACAGTATTACACCTTTCAGTTTACCGTTCTGCTATAACTTGGAATCTGTGGCTGGAAACTGAAAGAATTCTATTTTTGGTCCGCTTCATATCATCTCTGTGTTTTGTTTTCAGCTGTGTCCATCATTTTAACTGGATCTGGATCAACTCGATGTTCTGGGAGAGTTGAAGTTTATCACAGTAACAGCTGGGGAACAGTCTGTGATGATGGCTGGGGCTTAAATGATGCTCAGGTGGTTTGCAGACAGTTAAACTGTGGTTCGGCACTGGAAGTTCCTCAATCAGCTCACTTTGGTGCAGGAACTGGACAGATCTGGCTTGATCATGTGACCTGTTCAGGAAGTGAAAGTTCTTTAGCTGAGTGTCAACACAGTGGATTTGGATCAAACAGATGTGAACATGGTCAGGATGCTGCTGTCATCTGTTCAGGTGTGAAAACTGCTTGATAAAGGTAATATTGCAAGATAGTATTTTTTGATGTAAGGGTGTATTAAAATGTTTTTCATGTTCTTTCCCTTTTAGATCTGATTAGATTAGCTGGTTCTGGATCATCTCGATGCTCTGGCAGAGTTGAAGTTTATCATGATAACGTCTGGGGAACAGTCTCTGATTATAGCTGGGACTTAAATGATGCTGAGGTGGTTTGCAGACAGTTAAACTGTGGGACTGCACTAGAAGCTACTCCATCATCTAAATTTGGTGCAGGAACTGGACAGGTCTGGCTCAGTGGTGTGAGCTGTTCAGGAAATGAAAGTTCTGTAACTGAATGTCAACACTCTGGATGGGGAAAGTACTACAACGACTACTACAGTTTACATTCATATGATGTTGGTGTCATCTGTTCAGGTGATAACACTTTTTGATATGAAAAAACTGCATGTTAATGTATTTTTGAGTGTTATGCATCTGTATTTTCTTTAAGATATGTATTGAAATGTAGTTTGTGTTATGTCTTTTACATAAAAGGTGTGATCAGATTAACTGGATCTGGATCGACTCGATGTTCTGGCAGAGTTGAAGTTTATCACAATAACAGCTGGGGAACAGTCTGTGATGATGGCTGGGACTTAAATGATGCTGAGTCGGTTTGCAGACAGCTAGACTGTGGGTCGGCACTGGAAGTTCCTCAATCAGCTCACTTTGGTGCAGGAACTGGACAGATTTGGCTCGGTGATGTGACCTGTTCAGGAAGTGAAAGTTCTCTAACTGAGTGTCAACACAGTGGATTTGGATCAAACAGATGTGAACATGGTCAGGATGCTGCTGTCATCTGTTCAGGTGTGAAAACTGCTGGATCAACATGATATTGCAAGATAGTCTTTTTTGAGGTAAGGCTGTATTTAAATGTTTTTCATGTTCTTTCCCTTCTAGATCTGATCAGGTTAGCTGGATTTGGATCGAGCCGATGTTCTGGGAGAGTTGAAATCTTTCGCAATAACATCTGGGGAACAGTCTCTGATTATAACTGGGACCTAAATGATGCTCAGGTGGTTTGTAGACAGATAAACTGTGGGTCTGCACTACAAGCTCCTCGATCAGCTCACTCTGGTGCAGGAACTGGACAGATTTGGCTCAGTGGTGTGAGCTGTTCAGGAAACGAGAGTTCTCTAACGGAGTGTCCAAACTTTGGATGGGGAAACTACTACAATGGACATTATTCTGATGCTGGTGTCATCTGTTCAGGTGACATCACTTTTTGACATTGAACATATTGCACGTTAATGTGTTTTTGTGTGATATGTATCTTTGTTTTCTTTAAGGCATGTATAATAAAATATAATTTGTTTTATGTCTTTTTTATTAAAAGGTCGGATCAGATTAACTGGATCTGGATCAACTCGATGTTCTGGAAGAGTTGAAGTTTACCACAATAACAGCTGGGGAACAGTCTGTGATGATGGCTGGGGCTTAAATGATGCTCAGGTGGTTTGCAGACAGTTAAACTGTGGGTCGGCACTGGAAGTTCCTCAATCAGCTCACTTTGGTGCAGGAACTGGACAGATCTGGCTTGACAATGTGACCTGTTCAGGAAATGAAAGTTCTCTAACTGAGTGTCAACACAGTGGATTTGGATCAAACAGATGTGAACATGGTCAGGATGCTGCTGTCATCTGTTCAGGTGAGATATTCTTTTGATTAATAACCTGTTAATATAAACTTTAATCGCCTCCGCCTCTCATTCATGTTCTTGCTAAGGCTCTGCAAATGTGTGAGACAATGAGAAACCCTGGGCACAAAACCTTAGACCACAAAACACACAATCTTGAGTTTTTTTCACAGATCATATCTGCGCTTATGTTTAGCACAAATTATTTTGTGTACGATGTATGTGGGAAGACTCTTGCTCTTGACGAAGGCGGTCGCACTTTTCTCCTCCTTCTCCTCTCCCTTAGCGTCCATGCTTAGCCTCTTATGTCCTTGTCTAGTCTCGTGTTTTTTGTATTACTTTTCCCTGGAACATTCTCTCACAGTCTGTTCTCTAAAACCTAAAAGAGGAATTATGGATTTGATCAACTGGTCCCTGAATGCAATTGACACCCTTTTCTCAACGAGAAGTCTATGCTTGGGTGAGCCTGAGTGCTGAAGATATCTACCTATTCGGAACCATGGTAATAGGGTTCTGGCTGATCGAAGCTAGTTTGGCCCTGGCTTATCGAAGAATTAAGAAAGCGGAACCGGCTGTTCAAACCCCCACAAGGCTGCCCGCTGGGATTGAAACGATGGAACTAGGCGTGAGTTTCTCAAAATGGGCTCATTGAGTGCAGCACGGATAAGATCTGGGAGAAGCTTATGGCTGCTGTGAATACTCAGAACAAGACCTCTGAGTGTACATTGGATTAAATCTTGGAGAAGCTCACTGCGGTTGTGAGTTCTCAGAATCGGCTCTTTGAGCACAAAAATGATAACATCACGGAGCGTAAGGTTGATAACATCATGGAGAAGCTCACGGCTCTCCAACGGGAGATTGAGAGACCAGCGTTGGACTGTTAGAACAGCTTTTAAATTCATATGAGTTGTTTGCACTAAAGTAAAAAACACCATCACTTCATGTGGATACCCTTTCGGCGCCAGCTGCGGTCTCAAGGCTGGAGCCGAACAAAGAACACCCTGATAACGACTGTGTTTAGACTGTTCACCCATTCTATGCAAGGCCACCTGGGTTGGCTGGAAGACTGTTTACTTAGCCTGGCAGGGCGAAGGACGCTGTCTCAGCTGAACTCTGGACACATACACGCACATGCCTCCGTCGCGCTGCCCAGGTTGCCTAGCAACCATGATACTAACAGCTGGAAATGTTTCATACAGCTTTGTTTGACAGAAATGAAGGAGAACATATTTTGTTTATTTGTTTCTACATGAGCTCTGTGTGATTTGATAAGTATCTGAGGCTGAGACCACAGGACTGTAAAACATGACTTTTGGGCTTCATTTCTGTACTGAACAGTCATTTAAGATTAGCTAGTAAATAACAATTAGCTAATGTTGTTCATGAGACTAAAACCATCTCACTTTGGTAATGTAAATATAATATGGCCAATATTATAGTTATTATATTAATCATTATTAGCTATTACAGCAGTGAACATGAATTCTGTGTCAAATACTGAGCTTCAGTACAGATTCAAGTTGCAGTTATTTATATGTCTTATCACCTTAAATCTTCACTCAAAGACAAGTATCTTTGACAGTGCATATATAGGTGTTGTTCCTTCAGTATGTTGGCATTACTAAATTTGGCTCATTGCTTACATATATTTATAAAAAGAAAATGTACGAGCTGTGATAACTGTTTCTGATAGAATGAAGAGTAGACTGATATATGAAATATTCCTTTATTGGGTGAGAAAATCAGACCATGTCATAACTGCTTTAAGTCATACAGAATAGATATCAGAGCCTTAAACAGGCTGACTTCTGCTAAATGGGTCAAACTGGGCAGAAAGTAAACAAACACATAACATCCTTATAAAATATGATGTAACACTATAGATCAACTTACCTCAGAATATATAAAGCATATAAACAATTACAGCAATATGATGCAACAAACACAGCAGTACTACTAATCCAAAATACTCAAAGCTTCATAGAACTGAAACAAACATTTATTTTTAGGTCTATTCTGCTGCAGATACATACTTTAGGTTTCTGAATGTTAAACTTGTTGCTGCCTTTCATAGTGTTTAACTTGAAGGCCCTGAGTACTTTCTGCCACACTGAAAACACTGGGAGGATAAAATTATTTGAACATTACCTAACAAGACTGATTCAGGACAGACAATTAGTGATTCTAAACTTTTCTAGCAGTCCTTCACAAACAGGGAACAGTCTGTCTATTCTCTCCATCTGTCAGCTGCTGCTGGCTCTTCCTCCTCCTCTTCCTCACACACTGCTGAGTTTGTCCTGGTGGATCATCGGGGGTGCAAAGCCTCACAGATGATGTGCAGCAGTGTGTCCCTCAGTCTGTCCTCACTCTGGACACTTGCAGTTGTCACACATGGAAATCAAATGTGTGATAAGCTGCAGGATTCAAACACAAGTGTAACTTATAAACACATGTTCATACTTTTATCCCACAATCAGAGAGAAAGAAACAGAGAGAGAGAGCAGGACAGACAGACAGGTGACAGTCTCAGGTGTATACACTGCTGCAAAACAGCACAAAAGAAGGAGGATTTAGTGTTTGTGTTATTACGAAACAAAAAGAGTTCCCAGATGGTACAGTGGACACATGTGTGACTCCTGTGATTAAAGCATCTTTCTTTCAGCTTAACAAGTGAACCGTCAGCTCGTTCAAACACACGTTAAAGTCCGTTTGGCTTGACACCACCGAACAGAGGCAGCAATATAACATAGCTAACATTAACAGTGCAGTGAATCCTGCTTGTGCCGTGATATTCAGGACTGCAAACCGAGCAGCATCACTGACTTTCAGCCTGTTGTGTTTGTGGATATATGACTGACTTTAATTATCCATAAAATCATCACATTCTCTGTAAGATTAAAGTCAACTATTGAACGGCGTATATTTTGAAGTAAAGGCTTTAAAACCAAGTTAGTACAAATGGTAAATGGTAAATGGCCTGTATTTATATAGCGCTTTTACTAGTCCCTAAGGACCCCAAAGCGCTTTACATATCCAGTCATCCACCCATTCACACACACATTCACACACTGGTGATGGCAAGCTACATTGTAGCCACAGCCACCCTGGGGCGCACTGACAGAGGCGAGGCTGCCGGACACTGGCGCCACCGGGCCCTCTGACCAAACATCGCTAATGTCACATAACTTTCCCGACATGTGGCCAACAGTAATGTTTTAATGTTCTTCATTATAAAAACATTTGCGCATAAATAAGTGACATAATATTCAGTACTTACTTCTGAAAGTTTACTCTTCGGCGGCTCCGCTTCCGCCGTTTTTTTCGGCAAAATTATCCACACCACCGCCGCGCTATGAAATCTGGGATATGTTGGGCCCATCCTTAAAATTCAGGGAAATTAAGGACACATTTGAGGGCCGCATTTCGAGCAGCCTTTGAATTGGGACAGCCTTCGTCGTGTCGCTGTGCCGTAATCGGCCTTAAAATGCGGCCTTTAAGGCTGCAGACCCTGAATTGGGATACAACCCAAATCCGGTCATTGGTAACTACACAAGCCATTCCTGGCTTGTGTAGTTACTGGATAACAAAAGCTCAACACTGCCCCTAGCGTCCTGGAGCACTTCCGTTGTGTTTTGGATTTTGCAAGTGTTTTGGATTTTGCATGTGTTTTGGATTTTGCAAGTGTTTTGGATTTTGCAAGTGTTTTGGGTTTGCAAGTGTTTTGGAGTTTGCAAGTGTTTTGCAAGTGTTTTGGATTTTGCAAGTGTTTTGGAGTTTGTACGTGCTTTGTCTCTAGGGGCCACCGTAGTATTAGACACCAAAACTTAAAATGACAAAACTTTTTTTTTTTTTGGCCTGTCCCGTTTGGCTCTTTTGCCATCAGAATTGTTGTCTAAAGGCAAAGAAAGATGCCCAACGGATTTACTTTACCAAACTGACCATCCCAGCCTTGCCGTAATGGTCCATTTGATTCACCTTTTATTGTTTATTTTATTTTCACTTACTGAATACGGGACAGACTTGACTGGGGGAAAGAAGGGGAGAAAGAAAGAGGGAAAGAGAAACAGCTGAGAAGAGGGACGGGGGAGAAGGGCAAAAGACAAAAACCAACAGAACGGGCAGAGAAAAAAAATGCATATATCAATCACCTGGATCACCTGCTGAGAAAGAAAAAAGAAAGCAAGCAGAAGAGAACAAGAGTAATAGAATAAACAACATCACAATGATATATGGGAATATGACAGTAAATACTAAATGTTAAACATTATTGTGCAGCACATAAGATCAACAGAACACAGTGTGCTTTGAGGTAGGAGCCAAAAAGGGTGTAGTTTGTGGGTGTGATCACCCATGTGTACACCTGTGAGCATGGACGCGCTTGTTTTTTGTTTTTTTAAAAGGTTCCTTCATGTAATAATCTGCTAGAGGGTGTGTGGGGGGGGGGGGGGGGGGGGGGGGGGGGGCCACAGCCCCGTCCTCCAGGGCGTGAAGCAGGTGTGGAGGAGATCAAAACTCCAGACATCCAGAGGCCCCCAGAACACAAGAGACCAAGGAAGACCAACAGAGGGGCAGCTGCGCCACTGTCCCGGAAAGAGCTGAGGAGAGTCCCAGATGAGGGCTCACTCAGCAGCCGCGGAGCAGAAGCCAGGGGGAGTTGCAGTGACGCGCCCGTGAGCTCCGCCGGCAGCCAGCTGCGCCTGAGTGACCGAGCCCCAGGCCGAGAGGCCGGGGGCACCCCACCTCCGAAGTGGCCCGAGCGAGCCCCAGGCTCCAGGCCCCGATAAGCGGCCGCCAAGGAGTGAGCCGGTGTGTACCTTGACGCCCATCCCCGGACACAAAGAACCACCAACACAAAGAACCGATGTCTGAGGGGGTCCGCCACTGGCAGGGGAAGTGGTGGTAGGGGGAGATAGGCCTCCAAACCTTGGAGGGCCTGAGATGTCCCCAGAGAGGTGGCGCCTGACACCCAACCTGACATATAGACACAGACATACAGGCACACAGATACAAACATCCATTCCCACCCTCATGCTCTCATATGCACTTACTCCACACTCAACCAACGTGGAGACAGACATAAAGAGACGTTGTACACACGATCACACTCCCCAAGCGTACTCTACAAACCGGGTCTAGGTGCCCCCGCCCCTGGAGGGGGGAACTGCACCCAGACCCAGGTGGTGTTTCCCTTTTCCCTGCGGTGGGGGGAGGCAGACCGCCCCGACTCCGCAGCAGCAGGAAGGCTCCACACTCCAGACCGCAGTCGGACTTTTTTGTTAATTTATGCTCCTTTCATTTCAATAAATGATCATTAAAGGCACCAAAAACAAATAATAATATCTTAGTACCGTATTTTCCGGACTACAGAGCGCACCTGAATATTAGCCGCACAAGCTAAAAATCAGGGGAAAATCCTGTTTTGTACATACATTAGCCGCACCTGACTAAAAGCCGCAGGTGTTTCAATGTTGACTTATCATATGTAAGAGAATATGCACAAAGGGAATTGTCAGTAAAGAGATGGCTGTTTGGAGACACACCCCTTTTATTAATATTTTGAAAAACAAGTTAGGGGTACATATTTGCATAACTTTTTAGGTATATGTAAAAGTAATTACAAGTACGAAACGTGTACTGTGCTTCATAAACGAGTAACAAATGTAGTACATAACAATAACCTACAGCACACCAGAAAAATAGATTGGACTACCTTTTAGGCTCAGGTAAGTAAGTAAGTAAGTAAACTTTATTTATTAAGCGCATTTCACAGACAGACAATCACAAAGCGCTGTACACAAATATTAAAATAAACAATAAAATCAGTAGACATTATATACAGTGTAAAAGAACAAATATAAATAATGTAAAAAAAAAAATATAAAAAATGTAGATCAACAAAAGGCTTGTTTGAACAGAAGAGTTTTTAACTGTTTTTTAAAAGAATCCACAGAGTCAAGCAAACATAAATGTAGTGGTAAACTGTTCCACAGCCTTGGTGCAACAGACTGAAAGGCTCTGTCCCCTTTTGTCTTCAGTCGTGTACGGGGAACAACTAAGAGACTCTGAGTCTGCGAGCGGAGAAGGCGAGCAGCAGTGTATTTTGTAAGAAGCTTGGATAAGTAATCTGGAGCCTGGCCATTTAGTGTCCTGTATGTTAAAACAAGAATTTTAAAGCGAATTCTAAACTCTATTGGGAGCCAACGTAAAGAATATAAGATGGGAGTGATGTGAACACGCTTGGTAGAGCGAGTTAGTAGTCTGGCTGCTGCGTTTTGTATTGTCTGGAGGCGAGAGAGAGATGATTTATCCAAGCTAGTAAACAGGGAATTACAGTAATCTAAGCGTGATGACACAAATGCATGAATGAGTTTTTCCAGTTCAGCTGAGGAAACCATATGTCGCAATTTAGATATGTTTCTTAAATGATAGAAACAGGAACGAGACAAAGATTTTACATGAGAGTCAAGGCCCAGAGAAGAGTCAAATATTACTCCAAGATTTCGAATATTTGACTTGACAGATGGACAGAAAGAGGCAAGAACCTGGCTGATTTTAGAATGAAGCTCAGGAGGAGCTATGATCATGGTCTCGGTCTTGTTAGTATTTAGAACAAGGTAGTTGCTTGAAAGCCAATCAGAAACCTGGGTTAAGCACTGGACTAGGGTGGACAGCCTATCCAGCTGATGAGGCTTAAAGGACATATGGAGCTGAATGTCATCAGCATAAAAATGATAAGACAGGTCGCTAAAAGATTGAATGATACCAGCTAAAGGAAGCATATAAAAAGAAAATAGTAATGGACCTAAGACTGAACCTTGTGGGACACCACAGGTCAGGGCAGCAGTGTTAGAGGAGAACCTATCAGTCCTAACAGAAAAGGTCCTATCTGATAAGTAGGAAGAAAACCAGTCTAGGGCAGAGCCAGATATACCAGCCAAAACCTTGAGCCTGTTAAGTAGGATTTTGTGGTCGATGGTGTCAAAAGCTGCACTAAGATCAAACAAAATGATCACAGAACAATTCCCTGCATCAGATGCCATTAATAGATCATTATAGACTCTTAAGAGAGCGGTCTCTGTAGAGTGCTGCTTTTGAAAACCAGACTGAAAAGGGTCAAGAATGTGTAATTTACATAATAGAGACCTGAACTGATTTTCAACAATTTTTTCAAGTAATTTACTTACAAATGGCAATTTTGAAATAGGTCGGTAATTACTAGCAGAGCTAGGATCAAGATTCTGTTTTTTTAACAGAGGAGTTACCTCACGCATGTTTAAAATAAGATGGAACACAGCCTTGCCTCAGTGAACTGTTGATGATGGATAGTAATGTGGGACCAATGCTGGTGATAGACCCGGACAGGACAGAGTGAGGTAATATATCTACAGAGCATGATGAGGATTTCATTTTACCTAAAACTATAATTAAGTCATTTAGTGTGATTGGAGAAAAGGAGGTAAATGATCCAAGACAGCAAGGAGTATCTTCATAAGGGGAGGCACTTGAGGAAATTTTGGATTTCAAGTCCATCACCTTATTTACAAAGTAATTAAGGAAAGTATTACAATCTTCATCAGAAAGCAACAGAGCATGCTGGGTTGGAGGAGAAACAATACTGTTGATGGTATCAAATAGAATTCTTGAATTATTTTTATGACGATTTATAAGATTATTGAAGTAAGAGGATCTGGCCTCTTTGACTGATTCATTATATAGGTAGTTCTTTAAAGTGCTCACGTGCAGTGACACGGCTTTAACAAGAAGAAAAGTCAGTCATTCGACACCATCTTCCTGCGCACTAAAACCACCAAAGTCCTCTTCTCCAGTGTCGGATACGAACAGGCTCAGGATGGCTTCGTCATCCACTCTCCGCTTCTCTCCTTTGTTGTCACTTTCAAAACCAAAGAAATCCTCGTTGTCAGTGTCAGAGTCGAACACCTTCAGAAGGGCCGTGGCGGTGTCCTCCTCTCCATCATGCAGCAGTCCAGCCCTTCGAAATCCGTTGGTGATCATGGATGTTTTCACACTTTTCCACGCTGTCAGAATCCAGTGGTGGAGTTGAGCATAACTTGCTTTTTGCAAGTTTATCGCCGCTCGTCATCCACGCCTCCCACTGAACGCATAGCGCTACTTTGAAGTTTGTTTTTCGCGCTACTTGTACGGCACTACGTTGCCTGGCGGACGGACATGTGACCAACATACCACTCTTGAACCCCGATACTGTGTGTCTGATCACATGCCCTTCCGCCAGGCAACGTAGTGCCGTGCAACAGCGGAACAAACAAAACAAATCCTCTTACGATATCACAAAAATCATGGACAATCCATAGAAAAGCCGCACCTGACTAAAAGCCGCAGGGTTCAAAGCTTGTGCAAAAAGTAGCGGCTTATAGCCCGACAAATACGGTGTATATTTTCCCAAAAATATTGTCTACAGTACTGATAGACCTACATTTCCTTACACTGAAAATCTTTCTTTACACCACCACCATAAAACATCACACCAATTTCTTTGTTCTATAAAAGAGTCATAATTCCTAACAAAAAAAAATCTGCATTTTCTATTTGTTACTAAAGGCTCACTCATGGCTATCACTTCAAACTGATGAGTTAATGTTTTTAAATAATTTTCAGTTTTAACAATAATAATAATACTTCTACTATTTAAATGCATGATATAAATAGCCTCCAAATTTATATTGTTAAATTGATTGTTTGAATAATGTTCGGAATTATCATTATAATAACAATTTGCATCAAAATCACTGTTGTTTTTTAAAATTAACTAATTTATGTTCAATTGGATCAGCTGCAGCTGCCCAGCCAAGGAAACTGGTGTCTTTAAGCTCATGCCAGAGAAGGTTTGGACTTCTGTAGTTAGTGAGTTAGTGAGCTATATAGAAAGATCCATTCTTTCATAGATGCTATTTTTAACAATTTTAACAATAGATGCTGTATGCTATTTTTTTCTTTTGAATCAAGAGATATGGGCCTGTACTTCTGTTCAAATAGCAAATTCTTAAGATGATGTATGTAAACCGTTATTGTGTTGTTTTCCTGGGTATTAAAAATAAATAATTAAATGTTTTATCTTGGTTTACAGGTATTTCTCCAAGTCCAACAAACCCTCCTGGTATGAAAAAAATCCATTTTCTTCTAATTATTGCTTTTACTTTAAATTTAACAGGGTGGGATAATTGTATGGCACCAATCTTCATTCACTTTAGAAAAAACAAGAAGTGTGTGCATATGTTTGATTTTTTTTTAAATTTACAGAAGTTTGCTATGAAATATGTTTCAAAAATTCTATAGCTGTAGTGACAAATATGTTGTGTATGAGAGACATCACCATATGTTATAACACATTTAATTTAACCTCCTAGGACCTGGTGTCCACATATGTGGACATCACATTTTGGGTTGTCTACACCAAATTACTAAATTTTGCTCTTCAAGGGCCTGATATCCACTTACAAGGACGTTATACTGCCACTGTTCTATCGAAATTTAAACCGAATGTCCTCATATGTGGATCTCATTTTTCTCAGAAACAAAAATCCGGTTAAAAAAAAAATCACATAGTTCTTTGTTTTTAAATTCATCAGGTCCCAATCAGCCCAAATAGCAAAAAGAAATTAAAAATGCATGCCACGAAAGAGTTCGGGTCTTGGGAGGTTAAAGCACGAATGTCTATTTACCACAGATTACTGTAACATGACAGCTTTTTCAATAGTCGTTAACATGTAAAGTCACAATAGAAGTAGAGACATGTTAGATAAATGTGATATAAAAATAAAAATAAATTATGTGAAATTGTTTCTCGTAATTGTGAAAGAGTTTTGTGATTTTCTCGTCTCCTCTACAGAGCCAGTGAAGTTTATTATAGACTTGAACTTGCTCTTCCCAAGATCCAGTCTACCCCCAAATTTCATTGATCTATTCAGAGGCTATGTGAGAAATGTGTCCTTCCCCCAAACCATCACTGAGTCTTTAATACTAGAAGACTTGAACTTCACCACATGTAAGAATTTTGTGTTCAATCACATTTAAATGTTTTCATACTCTGGTGCATGATTTATGAGCTGTGTTTGGTGATTGTCTTAAATGTGTTTATCAGGGTGCTATCCAAACTCCACTGGAGGACTGCAGTGTCAATGTGAGGACCAGTTTGCCTGGTCATGTGACAAATGTGGCCTATACGGTGCATGCAATAATGTCACCTCCCAAACCTGTGAATGCATCAAAGGGCTTCCTCCTGGTGGAGAGTTCTGTGAACCAATCACAGGTAAGCACTGAAATCTTCTAGCTGTTGCTACAGAAAAGTGCTTTCACCAAAGACCTTGTTGAATGTATCTGACCAGCATGTGTTCATCAACATATAGCATTGGTTATGGTCATTATGGTCATGTATTAAACATATGCTTCACTGTAAACTTTCTGTTGTTAGAAACAATGCTGTGTTCTTGTTCTTGTTTCCTTTTTTGTCTCTTTGTCATTTGTGTTTTTGGTTTTCTTTTTTGCTGTTAATCACTTTTGTCATTGACTAGAAAATGAACAGTTTAAAACCATAATTGTCCTCTACAGATATTGCTCCATGTCCACCATCAACTCCTGGTATGTGAACATTCTTCTTGCTTCATTGTTCCTTCTTTAAAGTATTGCTCTGCAGTAAATGTCATTACAAAAAGATGTGTAGTCACTGTATTTTACAAACCTAAAAAAATCTTTCAACAGTTCAAATTGTGTTAATAATTTATAAATGTTCAAATATAATTTTAAACTTCCTTTTATGACCAAAGCCTATACAGTGATAATATATAACCACGGCACATTAAGTGTTCTGCTTCATGTCCTTAAAACAAACACTTGATATTAAAGACATAATATGTAATGTTGCAAGGGTGATGTACATTAGATTCTGTGGCTGCATTTGAAAATATTAATTTGAAATATCAAAAAGTATGCTATAATCTAACTGTAGAGCTGGGCGATATAAGATTTTTTCATATCACGATATGTTTTTTCATTTCAGGCGATAACGATATCTATCACGATATAAGCCAAATAACTATATTTGTAAGATTTAAATGTGCCGTTGCTCACAAGTAAAATGTGAAATAATCAGCAGCTTGTTTTTATTTAAATATTTATTTCCCATAATAAGTTCAACAGGGTAGATGTACTTAAGGAACATGAGACTTTTTCAGATAAATAAAGGCAAATATTGCAAACTACACAAAAGGCAGCCGCTAAAGCGTTTAAGTTTCAAAATAGAACAAACGAAACAGACTAAATTGTCAATTCCACTTAGAAACAAAATATTAATTCTAAAAATAAATCTTAGTTTGTTTTACAGAAGAACAGACAAAACTGACTAACTTTTGTCAATATCAAATAAACTGAGAACTAAAAGGGATTTTCCGTTTTCGTTTTAAAAAATAATCCCGTCCACACATAAAGGCAGAAATGAAGGAAAACGCTGCTATGAACATGCCAAAGCAGCAGGTGGAGCTAGATTCCTAACCGTGCAGAAATGTTGGCCAATCAGAAGTCTAGAAGCCTCGGTGGGAAAAAGTAAACAAAGCTGGGGCATAGAAGCAGAACCGAGTCGTATGTGTGGACGGACAGTAACTGTGTGTATATGTAAGCATTTAAACACTGCAGAGAGTAGAATTAACAGTAACAGTATTGTAGAAATTCATTTCACCGAAACAATAACGTGGCGCACAGTGTGACGCATGCACCAGTTTATTGTATTTCCAGACTTGCTTTTGGCACAATTTACAGTGCGCGCTACTGTTTTTTTGTCAGACTTGAAATAGCCGAAATACCTTCACACTACGGAACTTCTATGGCTCTTCCATTCGACAATCTCTCCGGCGTTGGAACCATCATCTGTTTTCTCTTCGGTCACGCTCGGTTGATTTTTCTAGTCGGCACACTCATTTCCTCCATTACCCGCTGGCTGCTTCCCAAACAAACACACGTGCGGCTTGGCACTTGTGCTGTACGTAACAAGTCACGCAACGTGACGCTGCGGCTGTGATTGGTTCGGCTCTGCGCTACTTAATTTGGATTGGCTGACCTTTTTTTTTTTTTTTTTTTTTTAAGAGGACAAGAGCGGCGAGGTCTATCACGATAGCTTAATTTCTCTATCGAGTAAAAGTTATATCGCGATACATATCGTTATCGTTCTATCGCCCAGCTCTATCTAACTGCTATTTTTTTTCCTGTTTCCATAGCCACAACACCATCAACAACATCAACAACATCACCTACACCAACACACAGTAAGAAGTTTGTAATATATAGTGAAGAATGAAGGTCTTTGTGTGAGCTCCAGATTATTACAATACAGCTCTTTAAATCATCTGGGATGACATCTGTTTGGCATGTGAATCAATTAGCTGGGAGTATTTAAATTTTCAGTTTAAGTGGTGGTAGTCAATAAGGTTTGACAGTACCAGATTAGAACAGTGCGGACTAGGGCCGGGTATCGTCACTGATTTGTAGAATCTATTCGATTCTGATTCACAAGGTCCTGATTCAATTTCATCCCCGATTAGATTAGATTAGATTTGAATCAGAGAAATTTTGCCTCTGTCAGAAATACTTATAATTTTGATAATTTATCAGTACTGACACTTGTGAGACTTGATCAGACGTGTAAGTGTCCCAACATTACCCGATGCTGCTGAAGTAAAGCAGAGCAAAGTTACAGAGGTTTTATTAGATACACAGCTAAGTGTTTTGCAGTTCTGCATAAATTTTAAAAAGTTTACATTTCTTCAGTATTGAACAACAAAACTTACGTTTCCTTGTTGGATTCCATTTTTGAAAAAACAACAACAACAACAACAAAACAGCAGCTGACAGCACTGAACACAAACGGTAAACTGATGCATAATAAGCAAGTGAACAATGCAGAATATAGATTTGAGATGGGAATCTGTTCTTGAAGTACAAGGAGAGAGAGAGAGCTCTGCAGGAAGTGTGATTTTTCTTTTTTCTTTTTTTTTTTATCGTGGTTTAAGCAAAACAGCAAAAGTAAGAGGGAACTCATGACAATGTTTATCAAATGTGAAGTGTAGTTCTGATCTTCTTTTGCTGTTGGTTCAGTGAAATTTGGTTGGAGAGTGACGAACCGTGCAGCATCAGAGTCTGTGAGATGTGGACTTTTAGCCCTGACGGAGTGTCTGTGTATGCCGTCGAGTGAGAAAGGCAACACCTCAAAGATTCTGATGTGACGTGGCCGGGCTTTGTGTTTGCATCTTTGTGTGGAATCTGTTTATCTGCTCTCGATTGCTCTTTTAGCTGTTTGGCAGTTGTTGAAATGAAAGCTTTAACCTGAAATTCTGTTTTTTCTGGAAAAATACATTTATATTTAAAAATCGATTCAGGATTTAATGAATCGATATTGCGTTATTCAAACTAAATTCGATTTTAATTGGAAAATCGATAATTGAAACCCATCCCTAGTGCGGACGTGGGGAGCAGATGCATCATCAAAATTTTGACCGTGTGGAAACAGGGGGCATTAAAGTAACAGCTTTTGTTAGCATTTTCTTGTAAATATCTTCCATCATTGGGTTATGTATATGTGATGGGTTGTGCCCTTTTTTTCCTTCACAGCACCAATGGACTTTGATATAGTCCTTGAATTACACATCCCAACATCCAGTGTGGCCCCAGATTTCAGTGATGTACTCAGACACATTGTGAGAAATGTCTCCCTAAACCAAATCATCACTGAGTCTTTAACACTGAAAAACCTGACCTTCACCACATGTAAGGACTTGATCTTAATTGACTTTTGTACTCAGTCATATGTAATAGTGTTCATGTGATCCTGCATGACTTATGAACTGTGTGTGTTGTCTTAAAAAGGGTGCTATCCAAACTCCACTGGAGGGCAGCAGTGTCAGTGTGAGGACCAGTTTGCTTGGTCATGTGACAAGTGTGAAGTATACGGTGCCTGTAGTGATGTCATCTCCCCAATATGTGGGTGCATAAAAGGACTTCCTTCTACTGGAGAGTTCTGTGAGCCAATCACAGGTAAGCACTGAAATCTTCTAGCTGTTGCTAGAGAAAAGTGCTTTCACCAAAGACCTTAATGAATGTATCTGACCAGCGTGTGTTCATCAACATATAGCTATGGTTACTTAGAATCATTTATTAAACATATGCTTCACTGTAAACTCTCTATAGTTAGAAATAATGGTGTGTTCTTGTTTCCTTTGTCTCTTTTTCATTTGTTTTTGGTTTTTCTTCTTTGCTGTTAATTAATTTTTGTCATTCACTAGAAAATGAACATTTTAAAAGTATAATTTCCCTCTACAGATGTTTCTTCATGTCCAACAACAACTCCTGGTATGTGAACATTCTTCTTGCGTCATTGTTCCTTCTTTGAAGTATTGTTTTGCCGTAAATATCATTACAAAAAAAATGTGTAGTCACTGTATTTTACGGAAGTGTAGAGCTGCCACCCAGGGAAAAGAAAAATCGAGCCTATATCACGTCATAACGTGAAAAGTTTACTGTTGTAACATTACACTCTTCATGTCTGAACAATATACTATCATGCAAATACAATATACATAATTATCATGTTTGTGCAATATAATATTTATATTGTATGAACATAAAAGTTTTTTGTTATAACGTGATAGTAGTGATAGTATTGTACAACCATGAAAAGTATATTGTTAGAACAATAAACTTTTCACGTTATAATGTGATATACCTCTATTTTTCTTTTGCGTGGGTGGCAGCTCTACACTTCCGTAATATATAACAACAACACTTTCAGTGTTCTTAGTTTGAAATGTAAAACAGTATGCTGAAATCTAAACTGCTGCTTTTTTCCTGTTTTTATAGTCATAACACCATCAACGACATTAACTACAGCAACAACCGGTATGGCGTTTGAAATGTAAAGTAAAGAATGAATGTCTGTGTGTGAGCTCCAGATCATCAGTTGCTCTGTAAAATCTAAGACATGAATCACTTTTGTTGTACCAACACAGCTATTTATTTGGCTGCATTAGAAAAGAGAAATTTGAAATATAAGAAAGGTATGCTGAAATCTGAACTACTGCTTTGTTTTTCTGAGATTTTCAGTCCCAACCAGTGTTGGGCAAGTTACTTTAAAAAAGTAATTAATCATAGTTACTAGTTACTTCTTTAAAAAAGTAACTGAGTTACAAGATTCTAAAATAAATTAATTACTTGAAAAGTAACTATTGTTTTACTTAAAAAAAAAAAGTTTAACCCTCTGGGGTCCAGGGTATAATTGGACATTTTTAACAACTTTTGATTTTACCTCTACAGTTCACTTTTAAAAACGATTTACTTTGCCTTGTTTGGTATCATCCTTTTCAGCACAACCTCACGTGTCTGAATTTACAGTTTTGTTTTCATTTTGACATACTGTATTAACACAATTGATCTAAAATCAGACAAAAAACATAACATCCAAGTAGAAAAAGTTATATTTTTTACTGTAACAACCACAAACATTTTTAATGAATCATATTTCATAACTTTAAATGCAAATATAAATTGTCAATTTTAAAATCATATGTACAAGTTTTGCAAACAACAAAGTTATTTGCAGCCATTCAACTTTCACCCTTTAAAAAAAAAACATTTAAAGCTATTTACATAACAAGCAGGTGTTCTGCATTCAATAAGATGCCACACAAACTAACTCATAAACAATTTATGTAAATGTTGTTTCTCATAATTGTGAAAGAGTTTTGTGACGATTTTCTCCTTGTCTCCTCTACAGAGCCAGTGGAGTTTATTATAGACTTGAACTTGCTCTTCCCAATATCCAGTCTGCCCCCAAATTTCATTGATCTATTCAGAGGCTATGTGAGAAATGTGTCCTTTCCCCAAAACATCACTGGGTCTTTAATAATAGAAGACTTGAACTTCACCACATGTAAGAATTTTGTGCTCAGTCACATTTAAATGTGTTCATACTCTGGTGCATGATTTATGAGCTGTGTTTGGTCATTCTAAATGTCTTTATCAGGGTGCTATCCAAACTCCACTGGAGGACAGCAGTGTCAATGTGAGGACCAGTTTGCCTGGTCATGTGAGAAGTGTGGCCGATACGGTGCATGCAGTAATGTCACCTCTCACACCTGTGAATGCATCAAAGGGCTTCCTCCTGGTGGAGAGTTCTGTGAACCAATCGCAAGTAAGCCTCTGTCACAGCCAGTTTCTAACTCCTTGCTCTGCAGCACAGACACCCCCAATAATGCAAACCAACCAAAAATAATTATTATCCTGTTTTGTTTTTTAAACTCTTTTTACAGTATGGCAAAAAAAACAAAACTTCAGCTTCAACTTCTCTCCAGTCCTCTCTATCTTATGTTTTTCTCTATATTGTTTATTGCATATTAAGGTTCCTGTTTACTCTCCATAGAAAATAGAGAAACGGTACATTTGCAATAGCAAGATACATAAAATTCGATGATATTTCCGTCCTTCTAATGGAGAGTTTTGTAAACTAATCACAAGTAAGCACTGAAATCTTCTCGGTGTTGCTACAGAAAAGTGCTGTCACCAAAGACCTTATTGAATGTATCAGGCCAGGATGTGCTCATCAATATATAGCTACGGTTACTTAGAATCATCTATTAAACTTCAGTGTAAACTTTCTGTTTTTAAAAATAACGGTGTTCTTGTATTTGTTTTTTTTTGTCTCTTTTCTTGATTGTGTTTTTTTTTGTCTTCTTTGCTGTTAATCATTTTTGTCATATACTAAAAAAAAAAACATTTTCAAACCCTGAATTTCTTCCACAGATATTTCTCCATGTCCAACAACAACTCCAGGTATGTGAACAATTCTTGCTTTCCTTGTTCCTTCTTTAAAGTATTGTTTTGCAGTAAATATCATTAAAAAGTTGTAGTCACTGTATTTACTAACCTAAAGTCTTTCAACAATTTCACCAAGGCTTATAAGGTGATGATATGTAAGCACAGCACTCCTGTCCTTAAAGCAAACACTTGATATTAAAGACATAATATGTACATTGCAAGGGTAATTTAAATTAGATTCTGTGGCTGCATTTAAAAATATTAATCTACAGCACAAATAAAGTATGCTGAAATCTAAACTGCTGCTTTTTTTCCTGTTTTATAGCCATAACACCATCAACACCAGAAACTACAGCAACAAACGGTATGGTGTTTGAAATGTAAAGTGAAGAATGAATGTATGTATGTGAGCTCCAGATTATCACTTGCACTGTAAAATCTAAAACGTGAATCACTTTTGTTGTACCAACACAGCTGTTTATATGGCTGCATTTAGAAAAGAGAAATTTGAAATATAAGAAAAGTGTGCTGAAATCTGAACTGCTGCTTTTTTCTGTTTTCACAGTCACAACACCAGTAATAACAATGCCTACTACAACATATGGTATGATGTATGAAATGTGAAGCATAAATGTTTTTGTGTGAGCGCCTGATCATCACTTGCACTTTAAATTCTGAAAAACTGCATGACTGTTGTTGTAACTACATCCGTATTTAAATGATCTGCAACTACACCCTATTTATGTGATTTTGTTAATAAATTTAATCTCTGTTAATACTTTATATATTCATATGCAGTCCCAATCAAAAGTTTAAGACCACCTGCAAAAAGTCAAAAAATCATATTTTGCATGGATGGATATTAACAAGGTTCCAAGTGGAGCTTCAAAATGCAACAAGACAGAATGGGAGTGTAATGGATGTTTTCATTTAATAAAGCCTGGACACAAACAGTGAGCGGTCGCTGGACAGAACCCCAGGATTTTCCCTCTGGAGACTCGAACTCCTTTATAGGAATAAGATAAATCATTTTTTGAGCATGCAATTTATTGAAAAAAACTGAAACGGGCTGTGTTACTGCTGGATTCATTGTCATTTTCTGTCAGGTAGTCACACTGTAATTCCGATGGCCAAAGACAAAAAAGGTTTCTTTTGTTTAACGTAGTCGGGTTGTTTAACTGCATAAGCAGGATCTCTCACGGCGCACCATCGCTGCTGAGGTGGGCCGTAGTAAGACAGTCATTTGAAATTTCTTAAATGATCCTGAGGGTTATGGAACAAAAAATTCAAAGCTGTTTTGGTTGTCGCCATTACATATTCAGTTTACCATTCTGCTATCCCTGAGTATCTATGGCCGGACACTAAAACTACTCTGTTTTCTGTCCCCTTCATATCTTCTCTGTCTTTTGTTTTCAGCTATGCTCATCATTTTAAGTGGATCTGGATCAACTCTGATGTTCTTGTAGAGTTGACGTTTTTTTAGGAATTGCTACCTGATGTGGTCAAAGCATTTGTTCCATTCGATCCAGGTTTTAACCATGAGTTGTTGTCATGAACTCTGTGTAGTGACTGAACAAATTAGATTGTGGATATTAGCAGAAATAAGCTTATTATTTTAGTGTGTCAGTAGAGTCTCTCTTTTAGCAAAATAGTGAGGATTTTGGAAATTACTCACCAAGCTCTACTTGGTGTAGAGCTGCTGCACCAAGTTCTTAAATCAACTGCAGCAGGACTATATTATTATTATTATTATTATTATTATTATTATTATTATTGAGCAAGTAAATCTGAGCTGTCCACTTTGTACTTATTCTTACAAAAGATTTTTTGATATCTTCAAGACTTTTTAATATTCAATACTCTGACATTCTCACTATTTTAAAAAATAGTTTAAATTTTTTTTTCTTTCAACCAGCATTTCCTAATTATACATTGTATGCTTGACGTGGGTCATCAATATGGATACATCATTCTAAATTTCATTTATTTGATCAGTCTCCAATGCCATAATTCTTTCTTGTGACTCATTTTTAAGGTGGTTCACTCACATTAAATGAACACTTGACATCTGAATCATGTATAATCCAAAAAACAAGAATATGATAACTTCCATCACTTAAAATTAATCCACTTGTTATTGAAAAATGAGCATTTGGAAAAACCATTTTGTTAATAAGGGTTATACTTTCTTTGGTAATCTGACTAGGTTTACTAGGTCAATTGAAACCGATGACTTAATGTTTTTAAATAATTTACATTTTCAACAAGATTTATATAAATGCTTCTACTATTTAAATGCAATATGTAAATACTATTACATTTCTTCTTGAATAACATTTAGAATATTATTCATCATTATAATAAACAGTTGCATCAAAATCAATGTTGTTTTTAAAATTAAATAATTTATGTTCGATTGGAGCAGCTGCAGCTGCCCAGCCAAGGAAACTCATGTCTTTAAGCTCATGCCAGAGGAGGTTTGGACCTCTGTAGTTAGTGAGTTAGTGAGCTCTTTAGAAAGATCCATCCTTTCATAAATGTTTGAAAAAGGTGGACTGCATGGCTAGGTGCTCTTTTGTTTTGTTTTTTTTACACCTGTCACAATGGAGCTGAAAAAAATGTGAATTAAAAAGTGTGGCCCTTCACTTCTGTACTTCTTCTGATCCTGTACATCTCAAAAGAAGTAGAAACATGTTAGATCAATGGGATGTTTGTTCATAAACAATTTATGTAAATGTTGTTTCTCATATTTGTGAAAGAGTTTTGTGATGATTTTCTCCTTGTCTCCTCTACAGAGCCAGTGGAGTTTATTATAGACTTGAACTTGCTCTTCCCAATATCCAGTCTGCCCCCAAATTTCATTGATCTATTCAGAGGCTATGTGAGAAATGTGTCCTTTCCCCAAAACATCACTGGGTCTTTAATAATAGAAGACTTGAACTTCACCACATGTAAGAATTTTGTGCTCAGTCACATTTAAATGTGTTCATACTCTGGTGCATGATTTATGAGCTGTGTTTGGTGATTGTCTTAAATGTCTTTATCAGGGTGCTATCCAAACTCCACTGGAGGACAGCAGTGTCAATGTGAGGACCAGTTTGCCTGGTCATGTGAGAAGTGTGGCCGATACGGTGCATGCAATAATGTCACCTCTCACACCTGTGAATGCATCAAAGGGCTTCCTCCTGGTGGAGAGTTCTGTGAACCAATCGCAAGTAAGCCTCTGTCACAGCCAGTTTCTAACTCCTTGCTCTGCAGCACAGACACCCCCAATAATGCAAACCAACCAAAAATAATTATTATCCTGTTTTGTTTTTTAAACTCTTTTTACAGTATGGCAAAAAAAAAAACAAAACTTCAGCTTCAACTTCTTCTCTGCAGTCCTCTCTATCTTATGTTTTTCTCTATATTGTTTATTGCATATTAAGGTTCCTGTTTACTCTCCATAGAAAATAGAGAAACGGTACATTTGCAATAGCAAGATACATAAAATTCGATGATATTTCCGTCCTTCTAATGGAGAGTTTTGTAAACTAATCACAAGTAAGCACTGAAATCTTCTCGGTGTTGCTACAGAAAAGTGCTGTCACCAAAGACCTTATTAAATGTATCTGGCCAGGATGTGCTCATCAATATATAGCTACGGTTACTTAGAATCATCTATTAAACTTCAGTGTAAACTTTCTGTTTTTAAAAATAACGGTGTTCTTGTATTTGGTTTTTTTTGTCTCTTTTCTTGATTGTGTTTTTTTTTTGTCTTCTTTGCTGTTAATCATTTTTGTCATATACTAAAAAAATAAGCATTTTCAAACCCTGAATTTCTTCCACAGATATTTCTCCATGTCCAACACCAACTCCAGGTATGTGAACAATTCTTGCTTTCCTTGTTCCTTCTTTAAAGTATTGTTTTGCAGTAAATATCATTAAAAAGTTGTAGTCACTGTATTTACTAACCTAAAGTCTTTCAACAATTTCACCAAGGCTTATAAGGTGATGATATGTAAGCACAGCACTCCTGTCCTTAAAGCAAACACTTGATATTAAAGACATAATATGTACATTGCAAGGGTAATTTAAATTAGATTCTGTGGCTGCATTTAAAAATATTAATCTACAGCACAAATAAAGTATGCTGAAATCTGAACTGCTGCTTTTTTTCCTGTTTTATAGCCATAACACCATCAACACCAGAAACTACAGCAACAAACGGTATGGTGTTTGAAATGTAAAGTGAAGAATGAATGTTTGTATGTGAGCTCCAGATTATCACTTGCACTGTAAAATCTAAAACGTGAATCACTTTTGTTGTACCAACACATTTATATGGCTGCATTTAGAAAAGAGAAATTTGAAATATAAGAAAAGTGTGCTTTTACACCAGTAATAACAATGCCTACTACAACATATGGTATGACGTATGAAATGTAAAGTATAAATATTTTTGTGAGCGCCTGATCATCACTTGCATTTTATTTGATTTTGTTATTTTTTTTTTTATATATATTCATGTACAGTCCCAATCAAAAGTTTAGGACCACTTGAAAAATCTCAGAAAATCATATTTTGCATGTTTGGATCATAACAAGATTTCAGGTAGATCTTCAACACGCAACAAGAAGAAACGGGAGTGACACAAAACATTTTTTGAACGTGAATTTATTGAAAACAACGCTTAAACTGAAACAGGCTGTTTTACAACTTAAGAAAAGTTTAGGACCACTTGCCTTTTAAATGCCTTTGCAAAAATGTGGATTCACTGTCATTTTCTGTCAGGTAGTCACACTGTCATTAAGTTCTGATGGAAAAGGCAAAAAATGTTTCCCTTTTTCAACATGCTCGGGTTGCTAAACACTATAAGCAGGGTCTCTGGCAGTGCACCATCACTGCTGAGGTGGGACAGTCATTTGGAATTTCTTAAATGATTCTGAGGGTTATGGAACAAAAAAGTCGAGTGGAAGAAACAAACAATTTCTCCTGCAGTGAGCCACAGGATCCAATTGGCTGTCCCTCAAGACACTGGACGATCCGCGACCCAAATTAAAGCCGTTACTGGTGCCAACTGCAAACCCATAACCATCAGATGGCATCTGAGACTGAAGGGCTTCAAATATAAAAAAACATCTTCAAAGGCCTTGTGTCCTGGAACGCCACAGAACTGACTGTTTGGACTTTGCAAGAGAGCACCAAACACTGGACATTGAAAGGTGGAAGAAAGTTTTATTCTCTGAAGAGAAAAAATCCAAGCAGATGCCACTTCAGATGTTTTCTATGCACCACAGTGGTGGTGGCACCATAATAGTCTGGGGTGCTCTTTTTCTTCAGTGGAACAATGGAGCCTCAGGAGGTGCAGGGGTGTCAAACAGCCCCTGGCTATGTCCAGATGTTGCAGAGAGCATCCCTGATGACTGAGGCCCTCGTCTGTGTGGTAACAACTGGGATTTTCTTTTTTTTTTTTTTTTCTTTTTTTTTAAATGACATCAGAAACAGCAGTATGCGACATTACGTGCTGGCAGAGCTTCAGTTCATCCTTTGTCATTTTTTTTTTTTTTTTTTTAATAAATAGGACAGGGGGAATGAATGAGAGAGAGAGGGGGAGAGAAAGAAAGAAAACCAAAGGGGAGAAGAGACGGTGAGAAGGGGGGGGAAGAGAGACAAAAAAAAAAAAAAAAAAACTCCTGGGTCACCTGTATGGAGAAAAAACAAACAAACAAACAAACAAACAGAGGAGACAGCAAACAACAAAGAGCAACATAATAATAGAGAAAACAAAGCACCATCACAATAAACTAGCTAGTCATAGATATCAGTATTTACTAAGTAATAAACGATATTGTGCAGCACGCAAGATAGACAGCGCACAGTGTGCTTTGAGGCAGCGGCCAAGAAAGCTTTAGTCCGCGTCTGTGAATACCCATGTGTGCATACCTGTGTGGATCAGCATGCTTGCATTCCAAAGGTTTCTCCATGTAATGATCTGCTAGGGAGTGTGGGGGGGCCACAGCCCCGTCCTCCAGGGTGTGAAGCGGGTATGGAGGAGATCAAAACTCCAGACATCCAGAGGCCCCCAGAACACAAGAGACCATGGAAGACCAACAGAGGGGCAGCCGCGCCACTGTCCCAGTAAGAGCTGAGGAGAGTCCCAGATGAGGGCTCGCCCAGCAGCCGCGGAGCAGAAGTCAGGGGGAGTTGCAGTGACGCGCCCGTGAGCTCCGCCGGCCCCCAGCTGCGCCTGAGTGACCGAGCCCTAGGCCGAGAGGCCGGGGGCACCCCACCTCCAAAGGGGCCCGAGCGAGCCCCAGGCCCCAGGCCCCGACAAGCGGCCGCCAAGGAGTGAGCCGGTGTGTACCCGGACGCCCACCCCCAGACACAAAGAACCACCAACACACCGACACCTGAGGGAGTCCGCCACCGGCAGGGGAAGTGGTGGTGGGTGGAGATAGGCCTCCAAACCTTGGAGGGCCTGAGGTGTCCCCAGAGAGGTGGCGTCTGATACCCAACCTGACATATAGACACAGACATACAGGCACACACAGACACAAACATCCATTCCCACCCTCATGCTCTCATATGCACTCACTCCACACTCAACCAACGTGGAGACAGACATAAAGAGACGCTGTACACACAATCACACTCCCCAAGCGTACTCTACAAACCGGGTCTAGGTACCCTTGCCCCTGGAGGGGGGAATTGCACCCAGACCCAGGTGGTGTTACCCTTTTCCCTGCGGTGGGGAGAGGCAGACCACCCCGACTCCGCAGCAGCAGGGAGGCCCCACACCCCAGACCGCAGTCGGACGGCCAACTCCTCCTACTAGCCCTCCCGCTCCAGCAGGCCGCAGAGAATGGGGGTGGGAGAAGACTCCAAACCTCCCTCCACCCGCTCATTGTAGTGTTGATGCATATGTGTTCTAAGGTGCAATTAAAACCCAGGAGGGCATGGAGCTACCTGCCAAGGAGCAGCAGGTAAGCGCATAGTCCCTCCTGCTAACCCTCAATGACTAAGTGTATTTAAAATTGAGAGGTGGGCAACGACGTCAGGGGTGAGGTATACACCCTGATGGTGATTTGGACTCCGTGATTGTGCCCACCCCCAAGATCCTATATGTATGTGTAATGAGAGTGTGAATAATGTGAATGTCTAAGTTGTGGGATAAAATTGAGGCAGAGGCAGCCAGAAGGGGACGGGGGGGGGGGGGGGGTAGCCTCCTCTGCACCCTGGTGACATACCCCCACTCCAAGGCCCTGCATGTGTGGGTGGTTGTGGAGGAGCGGGAAGAGGGAGGCAGCTGGAGATGGGGAGGGAAGGAAGGGAGGGGCAGGTAACCCCTCCCTGGGGCCAGCTCCCCCGCTGACCCCAGTAGGCACTCCCACCCTCCGCGACCCGCCAGGGAAGGGGGGCCCAGGCCCATCAGACCGGGGCCCAGTGCAGTAGCGCCCCCCGGCTCCACAGAGCCCTGGACAGTCCACCCAACCCCACCACAGAGAAAACTGCACCCACCCCACCAACCACACATCTTCCAGACTACATAAGACGGTAAACGCCCAGGCTGAGATCTTCCTCCACCTCTCCTGTATCTCCCCCTCCTGCAGAGAGTTCCTGAGAGAAGAAAGCTCCTGCCAGATGTGACCATCCCCCCCACCAGTTGAAGAGCCCCCCAGGCGGCTCGATGCACCGGCGGCACCCTGCTCCAGGGCCGGGCCCCCATGCACCCACCCGCCCACAACCCCGGCAACACACCAACCAGGACCCGAGCCCCCAAGGCCCGGCCCGGGCCCCAGCCCAGAGACGGAGCGCCCCCAGAACCTCACGCCCATCCCGGACCCACCCAGGGGCAGCCAGGTTGCCAGGTCAGTAACCCGCGTCCGTCAGCACAGACCCTCCCCTAGCCCCGCTGCACGCAGCCGCGAGGGAACAGTCACCTGAGAGCCAACAGAGCCCTCAACCGGACGTGACCGCTACCCCGGGTTGAGCCCCCCAAGGAAGATGCCTCCGGGGAACCCCCCGACGCCCTAAGCCTGTCCCTACCCCCTCACCAATCACAACAGTGAAGGCGGGACCAAACTATGACCCCCCACCCCCACTAGGTGATGGAGCTGATAAAAGGGGCCCAGAGCAATTGATCTAATGTGGTGGCAGAGGCTGTGTCAAGACTAATGTAATCTAATAGATAATTTCTATATTGGTTAGAATTAAGATTATTTTTATTTTTCCAGTTCATGAGGACTGTTTTCTTGGCTATGCATAGGGCAGTGAAGATCATATGGGCTATATTCTTTTCTGAAGTGACATTATCTAAGCTGCCCAGTAAACACACTAAGGGGGAGGTTGGAATGTTACATTTCAGACATTTTGATAAGTCTTCACATATCTCGCGCCAAAACTTTTGCACTGGTGGACAGAACCAAAGAGCGTGGATGTAATTGTCTGGTGTATTGCCTTGACAGTGTGAGCAGTTGTTGGAAGATGTAAAGCCCATCTTGAACATCCGATGACCTGTATAGTGCACTCTATGAAGTATTTTGTATTGTATTAATTGCAGACTGGGATTTTTAATTAATTTAAAAGTTTTTAAGCAAATCTGAGACCAGAAGTTTTGGTCTAGGTTGACTGATAAATCTGCTTCCCACTTTGCAGTAGGAAGGGATATTGATTCATCTAATTTAGAAAGTGTTCTGTATATTTTAGATAATAATTTGGGGGATTTAAGAGTAAGAAAATGTGCCGCACTTAGTGGTGTTTGTAATTCAACTTGACTGAGGTTAAATTTCTTTTTTACTATGGATTTAATTTGTTGATATTCTAAAAACCTTGTCTTGTTGATCCCATATTGTTCAACTAGTCTGTCAAATGGAATAAATTCTGTTCCCTCTAATATATGTTCTAAGTATTTAATTCCTTTACAACTCCATTCTGGGAAATTAATCATATTATTGTTTTGTAATATGTCAGGGTTATTCCAGATAGGTGTACGTTTGCATGGGATTAATGAAGACTCCGTTATTTTTAGAAACTCCCACCATGCTGTTAGAGAAAAGCTGATGTTGATACTTTTAAAGCATTCATGTCTTTTGATGTTTGAGCTAATAAATGGTAGGTCTGAAATCTCTAGATCCTTGCATAGTGCCTGTTCAACATCTAGCCAGGGCTCATCTAAGAAGGTATGTTTTAACCATTCTGAGATGAACTGAAGCCTGTTGGCTAAGAAGTATTGGTGAAAATTAGGCAGATCTAATCCTCCTCTATCCTTGGTTCTTTGTAGCGTTTTTAAGCTAATACGCGGGGGTTTATCTTTCCAAAGGAATTTGGAAATATATGAATCCAGAGATCTGAACCAATCTTGTGATGGTTTGTTAGGGATCATCAAAAATAAGTAATTTATTTTTGGCAAGATCATCATTTTTATAGTGGCGACCCTTCCCATGAGTGATATGGGTAAAGATTTCCATCTAGTCAGATCGCCTTCTACTTTCTTTAGAAGTGGGATGTGGTTTAGTTTAGTTAAGTCTGAAAGCTTAGGAGAGATATTAATACCTAAATATTTAATATTTCCGGATTGCAGTGGGGCAGAGGAAGAATTATGGAAGGAGCAGTTAATGGGGAGAACTGTAGATTTTGGCCAGTTAATTGAATAATCTGAAACTCTTGAAAACCAGTTTATTAAAGTAATTACCTCAGAGAGGTTGGTTTGTGTGTTTTGCAGAAAAAGCAACACGTCATCCGCATAGAGACTGATTTTATGTTCTATGTTCTTACATTTTATGCCCTTAATTGTTGTAGCCTGTCTAAATGCTGCTGCTAGAGGTTCGATAAAAATTGCAAAAAGTGAGGGGGAGAGTGGGCATCCCTGTCTGGTGCCCCTCAGGAGACAGAAGCTGGAGGATGTCTGGTCATTTGTTCTGATACGAGCCGTTGGGGAATTGTATAATATTCTTATCCAGTTTATGAAAGAGTTTCCAAAACCAAATTTGTGTAAAGTTGCGAATAAAAATTTCCAATTAACTCTGTCAAATGCTTTTTCTGCATCTAGAGATAATATTATGGCTTCGATGTTTTTATCGTATGAGTAGTCTATTAAATTAAGTAATCTACGAGTGTTTGTTGAGGAGTGCCGACCTTTTATGAAACCAGTTTGGTCAGGATGAATTAAGAGGGGGGTCATTTTCTCTAATCTCTTTGAGAGAGCTTTGCAGATTATTTTAAGGTCTACATTTAAAAGAGAAATTGGACGATAGCTTGAGGGAAATAAAGGGTCTTTGCCTGGTTTTAGCAGGAGACTAATGTTGGCAGAATTCATATTTGGTGGTAGTCTGCCCTTTTCCTCGATTTCCTGCAACATGCTGTGGAATACTGGTGCCAAAATTGTCCAGAATTCTTTGTAGAATTCTGCAGGGAAGCCGTCTGGACCTGGAGCCTTATTATTGGGCATACTTATCAGGGCTTCCTGGAGTTCACTTGGCGTCAGTGGCGAATCCAATTCCATTGCTTGACTGTCTAGTAATTTTGGAAGAGTTACGTTGTCAAGAAACAGATCAATTTCATTTTTAGATGGGTTTATTTGTGGTGAGTATAAAGTTTCATAGAAATCCCTAAAAATGTTGTTTATTCTTCCAGGATCATATATTGTGTTCCCCGATAAATCTTTAGCAGCACATATAGTTGTTTTTTCTTTATTTATTTTTAGCTGGTTAGCTAGAAATCGACCTGATTTGTTACTGTGTTCAAAATTCTGCAAGCGAAGTCTTTGTATAAGGAATTGTGTTTTTTTATTAATAGTTTCATTTAATTCTAGTTTTGTTTTGCATATTTTGTTCAATGTTTCCTGATCTTGGTGGGACGCGTAGGCTTCTTCTAGTGATTTGATGTTTTTTTCTAATTCCTGAATATTTTTGTTTTCTTCTTTCTTTTTGTGTGATGAGAAAGAAATTATTTTACCTCTCATCACAGCTTTCCCTGCTTCCCATAGAACAGAAGCAGATATTCCGGGAGTGTCATTAAAGTCTAAATATGAAGTCCATTCCTTTTTAAAGTATTTAATAAAGTCTTCATCTTTAAGTAGTGATATATTAAATCTCCAGTTTTTACTTGGCGTAGTATTATTCTTGTGCATTAGTGTTAAAGATACAGGAGCATGATCGCTGACAGCTATAGGATGAATCTCAGTGTCTGAAATGTCACACAGCAGTGAGCTGCTGACCAAAAAATAATCCAGACGAGAGTAAGAGTGATGAACATGCGAGAAAAAAGTATATTCCTTACTGGTGGGGTGAAGAGAGCGCCATGCATCGCAAAGACCAAAGTCGTTCATATACTGTTTGATTATATTTGTGGACTGCCAATTACGCTGAGTTCCTGTTGTGTTGAGCCTATCCATTTCTTCATTTAGTCCAAGGTTGAGGTCACCGCCAAGAATGAGTGTGCAATCAAGGTGTTCAGAGAGTGCACTAAAAAAACCGTGGAAGAATGAGGGTTCATCAACATTTGGACCATATATACTAACAATACATAGTTTTTTGTTCAATATTGATAGTTTAATAATTAGAAATCTACCCTCTGGATCTATAACTGTATCGAGTACTGTAAAATTAACATTTTTATGTATTAAAATTGCTACTCCCCGTTGTCTAGAATTATAACCGGCTGCAAACACGTTAGGAAACTCAGGTGTTTTAAGTTCATTTAAACCTGTGACAGGTTTGTGAGTTTCTTGTAATAAAACAACATCTGCCTGTAGTTTTTTAAGCTGGTTAAATATTTTTAACCTCTTTCCTCTGGTGCCAGCTCCATTTACATTCCATGTGACAAACCTCAGCATGCCCTTAATTGTGCGTGTATGTTTAATGATGTATGCTGGGTGTTTCGTTTAGACAGGTGGAGAGAATATGGAAACATCCCTTGTTTGTAAATAGAAAGAGAAAAAGAAGTGTGGTGAGAGACTCCATAAGTCTGACTATGTGTGTGAATATTCACTAATATGAACAAGCGTGGCTTGCTTATGTGTCCTGCAAGTCTGTGCGTGCTGTGAGGCTGTTGTGAATGTGCTGCCGTTGAGCTGATGTGTTTGCGTGATCGTGTTGTGAAAATATGGAGAAATAGAGGGTGTTGTTTGTAGGTGAGTGGGGAAGTAGGTGACCACAGCAGTGAAAGACAAGAGAAAGAAAGAAACCACATGAACTGTGAGCGACAACAAAGAAAAGGAAACGAAACGGAAACATTCCAATTAAAGCAATGACGGAGGGTGACGGTGTTATATCTGCTATGACATCCTACTGATATTACTAGGTTAAACACATTTTAAAGGAGAAAGTGTGAATGAATAAGAAAAGAGTGTAGCGGGTTCTTATCTGGAGTGCAGTCAGTATAACCACGGTGTGGTGCTGGGGTCGCGGTACAGCTGTCCGTCCACGTAGAGCCGGTCCACAGCGATGACAGCACGGGAGCCTTTCTGGATAAAGCTACGTCGAACTGGGAACAGGACCTTGCGTCGTTCCAGGATCTCTTTGGGGAACTGGTCGTTCACGCTGAAGTCCGTTCCTTTCAGCTCTCTGCCGCGACTCTTCACCTGTTCCTTCTGTTTGAATTGACTGAATTTGGCCACAATAGGCCGTGGTCTCCCGGTCCGCGACCGCGCGCCCCCCAAGCGATGTACTCTATCGAAGTCGATGTTCTTTACGGTGTCCTCCGGCAGCTTCAGGTGGATTTTAATGAAGCTTTTCACCGTTGCCTCTGCGTCCTCTCCGGCAGTTTCTGGAATACCAGAAAACACAAGATTATCTCTCATGCTACGGGCTTGTAGATCGATAACGGACTCTTTTATTTTTTTATTTTCAATGTTTAGCTGGGTCACGTTATCGGTGAGAGATTTAACCGGCTCCCGTAGCGTGGCATTTTCAGCGGCAAGCGTTTCCACCTGCCGCTGGCTGAATTCCAGGGATTCTCTCAGAGATTTAAATTCCCGGTGTAAGATCTCCACCAGGGACAGCCTCGCATCGAAACTGGACAATCGCTTGTCGATTGACTCCAGGATTTCTGCGATGTCTTTGCCGGCAGGCGATGTTGTACCGGGGGAGTCTGCCTGGCGACTTCTCTTCGATGACGGCGTCTCGATTTTGGCCGGGGAAGATGCACTCTGGGCCTTATGCATTACTAAATCTTGAAAACAGCGGTCGATGTAATCTTGGAGAGCGTCTAAACTCTCCCCGTTGTCCTCCAGGGTGTTAGAGATGATAAAACAGATGTTGTTAGTTATATGACAATTGATTAGTATATTTGGTAATACTGAAGCTTGGAAAACCTTTGTTAAACTCTATGCTACCATTTGCTTTTTCTCCGCCAAAATCTCCGGCGTCTGACGTCACCTACAACATCACTTCCGTCACTTACCTCTCACTTCCGTCACTTACCTCCCACCTACCTCGCTGGGATTTTCAACAGGACAACGCTACAGTACATAAGGGCAAGGGACTTCTTTCCGGAGAATAACATCAGTCTTTTTTGGACCATCCTACGTGATCCCCTGATCTAGATCCAATTGAGAACCTTTGGGCATGGATGGCAAGGGAAGTTTAAAAGATGGACAACAATTCCAGACAGTAGATGTCCTCGGTGCTGCTGTCTTCACCACTTGGAGAAATGTTTCCACTCACCTCCTGGAAATGCTTGCATCAAGGATTCTGCAATAAAGTTTTGAAGTGATCGACAATAACAGTGGAGCTACTCATTACTGAGATCATGTTTGAAACTCTGATTTTTGTTCTTTTGATCAGCTGTTAAACAGCCTGTTTCAGTGTAAGCATTGTTTTCAATAAATTGCATGCTCAAAAAGTGAATTGTCTCATTTCCATTTCTTCTTGTTGCACGTTGAAGAACATTGTTAGGACCCAACCATGCAAAATATGATTTTTTGCCATTTTTAAAGTGGTCTTAAAATTTTGATCAGGACTGTATAAATTTAAAATGCTTTTGTGTCAAAGCTCACACAGTGTTAATATCAGACCAAATCACTTCAACTGTCAATAAATATGTGTGTCAACATGTCTGCTCATATGTTGATTGAAAAGATTTTAAGTGTTCTGTTTCATGTCCATAAAGCAAACACTTGGGTTTAAGATATAATATGTAGTGTTGCAGCATGTACGTTAGATTCTCAGGCTGCGTGGGAAAAGAAAAAATATACAATTTTAAAAGTATGGTGAAACCTGAACTGCTGCTTTTTTTTTCTTCTTTTTTTACAGTCACAACACCATCAACAACAACACCTACATCAACAAATGGTATGATATTTGAAATGTACAATGCTCCAGATTATCACTTGCACTGTAAAATCTAAATAAATCGAATCTCTTTTGTTGTAACAATACAGCTATTTAAATGATCTAAAAATGAATCTGTTTGCCAAGTGACTCGTGTAACTGAGAGCTGGGGTAAATTTAATTGTAGATTGCTGCCAACAGGATTTTGACCATGTGGAAATTGCTTTTTTTTTTTTTTGATATGGGAGCTTGTTGTCAACATTTTATTGTGTACCATCATTGTGACAGGTTCATGTGATGCATTCACTCATTTTCTCCTTCACAGCACCAGTGGTCTTCTATATAGCAGTTGAATTGCACATCTCTGCAGCCATTGTGCCCCCAAATATCACTGTTGTACTCAGAGAAATTATGAAAAATGTCATCTCTCCTCAAATTGAGTCTTTAACAGTAAAAGACTTGAACTTCACCACATGTAAGGACTTGATCTTATTTATGTGATTTTTGCGCTATTTTTATATAGTGCTATATGAATGAGCTTTGTTTTGTCATTCTTTTAACTGTCTTGAAAAGGGTGTTTGGTGATTGTCTTAAATGTGTTTATCAGGGTGCTATCCAAACTCCACTGGAGGGCAGCAGTGTCAGTGTGAGGACCAGTTTGCTTGGTCATGTGACAAGTGTGACAAATATGGTGCATGCAGTAATGTCACCTCAGAAACCTGTGGGTGCATCAACAAGCTTCCTCCTGGTGGAGAAATTTGTGAACCAATCTCAAGTAAGAATTCAGTAAATAATTTTTATGTGACCTGAATATGATGTATTCAAATATATCTTTAATACATTTATTTCTGTTGGAATTCTCTGGTGTTAATTTCCTTCTTTTTTCTTGGATCTTAATTTATTCTCCACAGCTTTCAATCCATGTATAACACCAAATACAACTACATTACCATCAGTGACAACTACAACAATGCCAACACCAACAACAACAACAACAATGCCAAACATAACAACAACAACAATGCCAAACACAACAACAACAACAACAACAACAACCACAACAACAACAACCACAACAACTACACCAATGACACAGACATTTGAAATAACTATGGATGTTGAATTCAAGGAAGAATACAATCAAGAAACCAGTGACTTTCACAAAACTGTTAGCAACACCGTAAGTCTTTGCCTTTTTTTCTTTGTTATTTAGTTTTCTCTTTTTCTCCTTCTACTAATATTTATTCCCTGTTTTTGCCACTGTCTCAAACAGATCACAGAAGAAGGACTGAATCAAGGAATACAAGCAAAATTAATTAAATTCCGGTAACTCACAGTGTCTTTTTTTATTACTACACAATTCCTAACAAGGTTTTTTCTTCACTCCTTTTATGGTATGGTTATTGAAACATTCCACTTGTTTTTGCAAAGTCCGTTCACAAAAACGGACTTTGCAAAAACGTTATGCAAAAGTGTTATGGGGGGAATATCATCATCCCCACCCTATGAGATTAGTTACCAACCTCCAAGAACAACTGATGTGTTGAAGGCACTGAATGAATTGAATTGAAGAAAGAAGTACACAAAAGAGTAAAGAAGTAGAACAACCTTTACATACCTGGGGCCTTAGAAACTGCCATTTTTTATTCCAAATGCACCCTGAGATAACTTCCTCCATTATGAGTAAAGTCACCCTATCCATCTTAACCATGTGTGGCACCACACACAAATGTGAGTTTTCTGCACAGTGAACTTAATCAAAACTAAATATCGGAAGTTGATTAAAAGAGGGGGGAGAAAGTGAGCCCCTGCTACTCTATAGTTATTAAGACTTAAGATGAGATTTATTATCTGCAAAACTGGTTGAGACTGTTTAGTCAGGATGTGAAACACAAAAGGGGAAATTTAAATTCTTTCCCAATTCATTTAATTTTTCTGAGGTTAGCCACTTAATTTGAAGGACAAAATTTTCAAATTTTATTATTTTCTTTTGTTTTAAAATGGAGCCTTACTTTAAATAAGAATGTTGTGGAATCTAAACGCAACATGGGTCCCAGTGGTAATCACAGCACCCGGGGCAGTGATTCCTAAAATGGGGAAAAGGGTCCAGCAGATCCCAGGAAAAACATCTGACACCTATATCCAGAAGTGCGCAGTCCTAGCAACAGCAAAGATCCCCTGTGCATGGCCCTCAAGCTGCCAGGATCTGAGCTTGAAGGATAAAGACTGCTCGCAGGTCGAGTGAGGAATTTATATGTTCAACATTTCAGGACCTAGAGAAGGCCTTTAACTGCAGTCCTCAGGGTGTTCTGTGGCCCATTGTTGGCCATTGTGGCTCATGAATATGGACCCATTGTTGCAAGATATCTGGCCTCACAAACAAATGGTTGGTTTGCATTGCCGGCAAGATGTCAAATTCATTCCTGGTGGGTTCTGGACTTTGCAAAAGCTGCAGTTTGTCAATGATTCTGTTCATTACTTTCATCACAATTAAGACATTACTGTAAACATTTCCATCTGTTAAGTTGTAAATTAATGTGACTGAGGGAAAACTCAACATGCAGTAAAACTGTCTCTACTACTCATTCTAAAAACATATAATCTGGAAATAGTCTGACATTTAGCCTTTACCCAGTAGAGAAAAAAATAATTGTTAATTATTTGCAATTTACTGTAATTTATTTTTATTTTATTTTTTTCCCATAACTAAAGGCATTTAATGTTTTTGTTATTTGAGATGAAACTTGTTTGGCCTGTGTGAGTGAACACATAGCATGAGAGAACTTAAGAGTTGGCAACTCTTTTGTGGTTACATTCTTTTAAAGGAATTCTGTTCTCTGTTGCAGGAGTGGAAGTACCATTGCCCAATATCAAGTCAGTGGTCCCTCTTCTATTACACCAGACTTTCAGGCACTAAAATTAAAAATATCTAACAACCTGGCAAAATTATATCCTGTAATATTTGAGGGTAAGGTAGTTTTTTACATTTATGCTTTCAAATGTTGTGAATATCTGTTGGTACAGATAGTTGTTTAATAATTGTGCGACATTTTTGTCCTTAAAGCCTCGGGTCCCCTGACATTTTCGCCAAATGATGGATTTTATGAGGAAACAGTGACTGTAACATGTGGCCCTCCACCAGGGGATTTTGGCACTGTCTCAGCAGCAGAGTGGAGACGTAATACGGTGCTCATATCTGAAGATGGAGGACACAGAATTTCATTTAAGGATGGAAAATCAACCTTAACTGTGTCCAGGTTTATTAGCGCTGACGATGGTAAGAAATGGGTTGCTGCATTCAATAGGAATACATTTTAATAGAATTTGTTTAATTAAAATTTAAATTAAAGTTCTGCATCACAGTTTTCTCTTAGTACTCAGGCCAGAGCAACAGCAAAATTCTGATTGGCTGGGTAAAATTCATCTTACAGTGCAACGCAAGCATTGTCAGTGCATCAATCAGTCTGACCTGCTTATAAAAGACAAATTGCAGCGAAAGTTTCACCCAAAAATAATTATAGTGCAGTCTGTCTTAGTGTAGTAAATATACCACTACAATTATTTTATGTATTGAAGAGGTATCCAATGGTTGTGCCTAAGTCTCTCACAGAAAAGCTAATATATATATATACCATTTAAATACAGTGCAGAAGAATTCTGCCATGTTACTGAACCACCGCAATAAACTCTGATGAGAGCAAAATGTAGGGTGCGGAAGACTCTGTATACAGTATATATGTTCAGTGCAGATAGATATATAGTGTATAGGTATACATGTCATCCAAAAAATCCACAACACAGATCATACAAAAGAAATATGGTACAAAAGCCAAAAAAATGTTTTCCTTTGCTGAGCTGTTACACTTCATGTGAGCAGTATATGCATTTTAACCAGTGATTTAAGGACCACAATAGCATCTAAACAAAGGGACGTGACATTTATACAGTGGGGCAAAAAAGTATTTAGTCAGCCACCGATTGTGCAAGTTCCCCCACCTAAAATGATGACAGAGGTCAGTAATTTGCACCAGAGGTACACTTCAACTGTGAGAGACAGAATGTGAAAAAAAAAAACATGAATCCACATGGTAGGATTTGTAAAGAATTTATTCGTAAATCAGGGTGGAAAATAAGTATTTGGTCAATAACAAAAATACAACTCAATACTTTGTAACATAACCTTTGCTGGCAATAACAGAGGTCAAACGTTTACTATAGGTCTTTACCAGGTTTGCACACACAGTAGCTGGTATTTTGGCCCATTCCTCCATGCAGATCTTCTCGAGAGCAGTGATGTTTTGGGGCTGTCGCCGAGCAACACGGACTTTCAACTCCCGCCACAGATTTTCTATGGGGTTGAGGTCTGGAGACTGGCTAGGCCACTCCAGGACTTTCAAATGCTTCTTACGGAGCCACTCCTTTGTTGCCCGGGCGGTGTGTTTTGGATCATTGTCATGTTGGAAGACCCAGCCTCGTTTCATCTTCCATCAGTGAACCTCCTTCACTGATGGAAGGAGGTTTTGGCTCAAAATCTCACGATACATGGCCCCATTCATTCTGTCCTTAACACGGATCAGTCGTCCTGTCCCCTTGGCAGAAAAACAGCCCCATAGCATGATGTTTCCACCCCCATGCTTCACAGTAGGTATGGTGTTCTTGGGATGCAACTCAGTATTCTTCTTCCTCCAAACACGACGAGTTGAGTTTATACCAAAAAGTTCTACTTTGGTTTCATCTGACCACATGACATTCTCCCAATCCTCTGCTGTATCATCCATGTGCTCTCTGGCAAACTTCAGACGGGCCTGGACATGCACTGGCTTCAGCAGCGGAACACGTCTGGCACTGCGGGATTTGATTCCCTGCTGTTGTAGTGTGTTACTGATGGTGACCTTTGTTACTTTGGTCCCAGCTCTCTGCAGGTCATTCACCAGGTCCCCCCGTGTGGTTCTGGGATCTTTGCTCACCGTTCTCATGATCATTTTGACCCCACGGGATGAGATCTTGCGTGGAGCCCCAGATCGAGGGAGATTATCAGTGGTCTTATATGTCTTCCATTTTCTGATGATTGCTCCCACAGTTGATTTTTTCACACCAAGCTGCTTGCCTATTGTAGATTCACTCTTCCCAGTCTGGTGCAGGTCTACAATACTTTTCCTGGTGTCCTTCCAAAGCTCTTTGGTCTTGGCCATGGCGGAGTTTGGAGTCTGACTGTTTGAGGCTGTGGACAGGTGTCTTTTATACAGATGATGAGTTCAAACAGGTGCCATTCATACAGGTAACGAGTGGGGGACAGAAAAGCTTCTTACAGAAGACGTTACAGGTCTGTGAGAGCCAGAGATTTTCCTTGTTTGAGGTGACCAAATACTTATTTTCCACCCTGATTTACGAATAAATTCTTTACAAATCCTACCATGTGGATTCATGGATTTTTTTTTCACATTCTGTCTCTCACAGTTGAAGTGTACCTCTGGTGCAAATTACTGACCTCTGTCATCATTTTAAGTGGGGGAACTTGCACAATCGGTGGCTGACTAAATACTTTTTTGCCCCACTGTAGGTACACTAATATTCTGATATACAGTTTTTCCCAGTTTCTATGGCTCACTTCTCAAATAATAGTTTAGTGATGCAAAAGAGTACCGCCATTGGTTGGGGGCAGACAAACAGTTTCCCCTCTTGGGTTTGCAAGCACATTATAACGGGTGTGCAGTTTATGACAATTTGTGGCCAAACAGAATATTAGGTTGTTTTTTTTTTACTGTACTATTTTATTATTAATGAGCTGATATTCTACTTTTTAGTTCTGTGCAGTCCAGTTTCTTTTCCCTCACAATACATTGTAAAGAGTCCTTTCATTTTAATACAGAATGTAATATGTTCTGCTTTTAAGCATTTAAGCTATATTTTTAAACAATCGCAGTTGGTTATTCCCAGAAAAATTAGGGTTGGATTGCTAAAAAGTAAAGTTTCAGTGTATGAGGGCGGAAAACCAGGAGTATTCCAAAAATGTTATTGTTGTTGTTATTACAAATATTTTATACCTCTTTTGTTGGTTTAATTTGAAATTTTCACTTTTAATTACAGGAGTTTATGAATGTCGGCTGATGCGCACAAATGACAAAGCATTTTTTCGTCAGAAATCTGCAACATCATTCAGTCTGAAAACAAAACCCACAATCACAGTCTCACCAATCAGACAGTATGTGCAATGTTCTGGAGGAAGTGTGGCTCTGGAGTGCAGTGTGAATGATGGGTATGAGGTTCAGTTTCGGGACATTTCTGCAGCAGGTAAGCCTGACACAAAAACACAAAAATCAACAAAAGGCAAATCTGTTACTGAGAAACATTTTATATCACAGCATTTTTCACAAAAGCATATTTAATGCAATTAATATTATTTTGTAACTTTTCGGTCTTGCTATTGTTCTACTCTCTAGGATATTTTTAACTTACCTTTATTGTTGTTGTTTAGGCACTGGTACTTCCATTACCTATAATTATCCTACACCTCAAGGTTGTCAACAAGGGGAAAAGACAGTCATCTGTCAGTTAAAAAACCAACCTTCATATGCAAATAGAATAACACTACAGTTATCCTCACAGAGTGAGTATTACTTAATACATTCAGATATTCACAAGTATGATCATGAACATGCATTCATACATACAAAATGAAAAATACATATTAAAACTGATGATGTATTTGTTCTCTCTCTGCATAGGTGCTTACTGTACAGATGACACATTTGGCCAAGGAGATATAGGTTACAAAGCTGCAGTGCCCTGTGAACCAAACAAGGTGGGAGAAATAACTGCAGTGTGTAAGGAAAATAGGAAATTTGGCGATGTTGAAGAGAACTGCATCCTGTTGCCAGTTCAGGAGCTGCTTGACCAGTCCCAGGTAACCTAGCTCTCTGGTTGTTTCCAACAACAGATAATGAATCATTGATTCAATTAAGGCAACACAATGCAAGTCAAATCAAATTACTTTTATTGTCACATCACAATATACTGGTACACTGGTACAGCACATGCGAGTGAAATTCTTGTGTGCAAGCTTCAAGCAACAGTCTTGTGCAAAATGCAAGAAACAAGAGAATTACAAGAATAGGAATATGAGAATTATAAGAATTATAAGAATAAATATATGTACAACTATAATAATGTATGCACATCATTAAGTGTGTGTGTGTGTGTGTGTGTGTGTGTGTGTGTGTGTGTGTGTGTGTGTGTGTGTGTGTGTGTGTGTGTGTGTGTACATATGTATAAAATATACAGAGGTCAGATGTAGTAATGGTCTGAGCCAAACCCTAATTTGGCAACTGTGATGGAGTTGGTGGGAGGTATTGTCCTGTATTGAACTTACCTTAGATAACATCCTACTCCCCATACTCCCCAACACCACCTAAAATGGGTACACCATGCAACATCACAGAGGAAAGCACTGCCCACAACAGATTCATAGAGTATTATCCAACAGATGTTAAAAGACCTCATCTGCCTCAGAAAATAGAGAAAACTCTGGCCCTTCCTGTAAAGTGCAGTTGTGTTTTTAACCCACTCCACTTTATTGTCAGTGTTCTCTCTGAGGTATTTATGTTGTGGTGATATCATGGTCCTCCTAAAGTCCACAGTCAATTCTTTGATCTTTCTCACTTTGTGGAAGAGACTGGGTACAGTAGAAACTCAGCCATGAAATAGAAAAATCATATGGTCACTGGACACCTCTGCACATAGTGTGCCAGACACAGCCTGCAAAAGGGACATGGGCCCATCCTCCTGTAGGCCCACAGTCCTGTAGGAGGTGCCATTGGGGGTCAGCTGCAATGGGTGTCGCACGTCAAATGGGAGCAGAGGCCCTGGCAGACTGATTCCCGGGTACCAAGACTAGCAAATAATTATGTGTAATAATAATTATATATCAGTATATTGGCTGTATGTAATGAATGAATATCTGTACTGTTGATGCACAGTGGTCCTGTGTGTGTGGTCCAGTGTTCTCCTTAAAAAGGGAATGAGAAAAATGCATCAGAAGCCTCATATGTGATTTTAAAGCAAGTGCATCACTTATGCTTAAACCTGCAGGAAAACTAGAAGAAAGTAAAATAAGTAGAATATATAAAATTATTAAGTGGAGTTAACATGTAACATTGTTCTTTCCTCTGTTCAAATCTCACAGTTCTTGACTGCCGCTACATTGCCAGTATTTTTGGAAGAGCTCAAGAACGTCACTGTCAATTTTACTGAAGAAGTGATTACATCTCCTCCCAACATTAAAGCTATTGTGAGAATACTCAGCAATGTCGCCAACAAATCTTCATCCCTCAATATCTCAATTAGCAGAGATTCAATGGAGGTATGTTGATTAGATTGCAGACGTTTTCACATTCTGAACAGTTAATGTTTTTAATCTAAAATCATTCTTTTCTCTTTACTATAGAATGTCTTGATAACAGCAGGGGTTCTCACCATCAATGGAACAAAGAAAACATGGAACATTCTCAATAACAATGACACCAAAAGCATCTCAAACAACACTGATGTTAAAAGTGTTAGCTCATCATTTTTGGACTCCCTTGAAATAATAACATCTCGTCTTGTCAATGCAACTTTTGACATTATGACAGGCTTTATTCAGTTAAACAGAACTACATTCACAGACACTTTCAATGCTGAATTTAATTCTTCAGTGACAATACAAATACCAGAGTCTAATGGAGATAACAAAACAATCACTATGATAGTATTTAACTCGTTAGATAACGTACTACCTGCAAGAGATGAGGCCAATTCATCGCTCAAGTCCATAAACGGCAGGGTTGTACTTGTTCAGTCCACTGGCCAAATCAATAATATCTCTTTCACATATGATATTTTAAATGGTACACTGGGAAACCCTGAATGTGTCTTCTGGAACTTCAGCCTCTTTGATGGTCTGGGAGGATGGGACGGCAAGGGCTGCGAGTTAGTGTTAAACATAAATGAAACAGAAACTGTCACCTGCAACTGCAACCACCTGACCTCATTCTCCATCCTCATGTCACCGAACAGTCCGAAGAAACTCTATTTGGACATTATAACCTACATTGGAGTTGGCATTTCGATGGGATCCTTGGTCATATGTCTCATCATTGAAGGCCTCATTTGGAGAAAAATAAGAAAGAATGAAACCTCTTACTTGCGTCATGTTGCCATTGTTAACATCGCCGTTTCCCTCCTGATTGCAAACATTTGGTTTATAATTGGAGCGGCCATTTCAGATGCAGAAGTTAAAAACCCCCCAGCATGCACTGCAGCTACCTTTTTTATCCATTTTTTCTACCTAGCCCTGTTCTTCTGGATGCTGGCCTCAGCTATGCTGCTGCTCTACCGTACAACTAATGTTTTTGGTGGGGGTTTGTCTAAAGCATCTATGCTGGCCATTGGATTTTTTCTAGGCTACGGAGCTCCTCTCATCATTGCAACAGTAACTATAGCTGCAACTGCACCTGACAACGGATACATTCGAGAAAATACCATATGCTGGCTCAACTGGGAAAAGTCCAAAGCTCTGCTGGCATTTGTGATTCCTGCACTTTTAATAGTGGTGATAAACCTCATTATCCTGGTTGTGGTTTTGTACAAAATCATAAGGAGAAGGGTTGGAACAACTGCTGCACAAGCAGAGGAAAAGCACGTCTTAGTGGTTATTGCCAAAAGCTTGGCTGTGCTCACACCATTTTTTGGCATAACTTGGGGTTTGGGAGCTGGAATTATGGCTGATCCAAGAAATGAAGGAATCCATATTGCATTTGCATTCTTCAATTCGCTACAGGTACAAATTCATTTTTCCCCTATCTGTATACCATGATAGTAGCATCTTTAATCACTAAATCCTTGATAACTCATGTTACTCTGTTTTTAAAAAGGGTTTCTTTATTTTGGTATTTGGAACACTGCTGGACGGAAAGGTACGTACAGCTCAATTTTAGTGCAGGTTATTTCAAGGAAAAATAATAATTTATATATGAATGATGTTTACGAATGAATATATGATTATTCCTGAATTACTTAAAAATTAAAGGTAAATGATATCAATTTGGTTTAACAACCAAGTGTGTACTGGAAAGAAATGTAGTATTTGTCTCCTGATCTTTACTGACAAAAGACTATAAATTGTAATAATATTACACTAAAATCGTCCTTTGTCAAGTCAAACTTCCGCCTTTACATTTCTTGAGACTTCTTGGTTTCTCTGTAAGTCCATTCAAATGACTACTCAGACTTGAGCATGAAAGTAGGAGACAGGCCCACACTTCAATAACTAACAGTTATGTGTATGTGGTCGCATTCCACACAAGCACACAAAACAGCACAATGAACATCTTCACAGAAGTGCAAAAATACAAGATGGTTTGCTTGTAGTGTTTGGCTTGGCCACATGAATAAATTAAATTTTAAGAACAAATTTATGTGACTTCCATTTTAGTAATCTAACATTTGACATTTCATTTATCAGGTGCGGTCAGCAATAGCATCATGGTCACAATCCTCCAGAAGTAGGACAGGGGTAAGAACAGGTTTCCTAGTCATGGGCTTCATGTTCCTTGTTTTTTTCCTTTCTTATGAATCACCGATAATTTGCTTCTTGTTAATATTGTATGATTTATTTTTATTTTGTTTTTTTTAGAGCACAAGTGCTGGAAATTCAACATCAAGTGGACTTCGATTTCTAAGGAACTGGAGACGTGGAAGAGGTAAAGAACCATCAAGGAAATTAATCAATTAAGGTTCCATATAAAAATGAAGTGAAAACTGTGTGTTTTTAGGTGTGCTTGTACTTTGATCAGGCAGTCCAACCGGGAAAATAATAATTAGATGGGTGGCACATCAACAGATACAAAATGTCATTTTTTAAACATTTTTATTCATACAATTATTTTAACTGCCACCGAAACTACAGCTTCCTGGTGTAGTACTGTTCCTACTGTTGTATTTTTTTTTTAAATTCATACAACACAGAATAACTGTTCTATTATTGTTTTGCTTTTTTTTGTTTGTTTGGTTTTTTTTAGATGGCTACAACATGACCTCCAGTGCATCCAGTGATGTGCATTCAGCTAGCAACACGTAATCTATGCAGAAATCTGTGGTGATTCAGATAACCAACAAGAAGTCAGCCCCACTCTCACCTTTTTCCCTATTTGCAATAAATTCAACTTTGATGGGTTTTATTTATATCTTACATAATATTGAATCCTAGAAGAATCTGGCTTGATTTAAAAAACAAAAAAAACCCAAAATAAATAAATATGTGATTGCTACACTAGTTTTTGAATGGCGTGATAAATGTTGGAATCATAATTATAACGTTTTAAATTTTTTATTCATCTTTGATTTTGATTTGAATGTATGATTATCACATGTCAAATAGTACATATTTGTAGTTACTAATACATTATGAATGTATGTTTGAACTGTTTTAGAAGAAAAGTGTTAAGTTTACTTATTCTAAAGAGTGAGCAGATTTGATTTCTGATGTAAACATGAGTTAAACATTGCACTTGCAACATCAGTGCATCAGCGAATCTTGGTTGCTAAAAAAATATTTAACATTTTCTACATGTAGTCATTATAAGCTAATTTTAAATATCAAACAACTTTTGTTAAAGAAAGTTTTGGTGTTAACCACTTTATAAGCTTGGCTACCACTTAGTTGTAGAAGGAAATCTGTCTCTAAATCTTGCGGTTTTAATTCCATCTGAATGTATTATAGTGCATGATCCCAAAATTAATCTCATGAAAATAATTAATTTAGCTTTAATAATATCATTAATTCTTACCAATCGCTGGTATTTTTTTAATTCTGTATATTTTATGCTGTATAATAATAATTTCTTAATAATTTCTCATACATCTTACTTTTACCCAATCCTTTTTTCTTTCCTGACCAAAAAATAGTTATACTAACTAGCACTTTCATGTTATAGTCACTCTCTTCTGGCTTCTCAAAATAAATTAAATATGCTTTTATTTTTTTTGCGCACTTATTGTTGTATATTCTTGCATAATTTTGCCATGCCTTAACACCTGACACTCGGACCAGCGGCCGCCTCGGGTCTCTCCTCCTCCCCTTTCCCTCATCCACCTGCTGGCCTCCAACACTTGCTAATGTTATTGAATCTGTGGAAGCTCCGCGATAGCCACCACACAAAGTAACGAATAACGACCCTCTCTAAATCCCAGTAACGATTAATGTGTTCCTGATTTTGGCATAATAACTAGTTACTGTGCTCGTTACCACAATAATAACGTAGTTACTGTAACGTGTTACTTAATAACGCGTTAGTCCCAACACTGACAGTAAAGCAGTCGTTTCCATTTAATTATATGTCATTTGTGATATTTGGGTTTTCTACACACATGGAGCAACACAACGTTGAAGTCACTGTCAGTTCCTGGGGAGGAGTAGGTAACAAAGCCAGGTGGTGTCCCTGTGAAGGTGTCCAGTGTTGGGAAGGTTACTTTTAAAATGTATTCCATTACAGAATACAGAATACATTCCTAAAATGTATTCTGTAACGTATTCTGTTACGTTACTCAATGAGAGTAACGTATTCTGAATACTTTGGATTACTTAATATATTATCATGCTTTTTACAACAACGTGAATGTACTATTGCTGTGTGATTTATTACTATTACTGAAGGTCCGCGACTCCGAACTGTAGTAAAGGGACCTCTGACTAATACGGCGGGGTCCCTGTCGGCTCGTAGCCGAAAAATAGCTTTACTTTGTTGCGTGGGTCAACTTTTCTTGCGAGAGACAGAGAGAGGCGTTGAAAGACTGCTCCAACGGAACTTATTGTTTTCGGAGGAAAACACGAACACGGTGTACAGTCGAGTCTTAATAGCTTACTTACAACTGGGCTCGTCAGGCACTCTTATTGGCTGAAGTGGTTATTATTATATTTACATGCTTCCAGCTCCCGTTTTTCCTCGATGACAACTCGTACCTTTCCACTCTCCTTTTTCTCCCTCCTCGCTCACAGACCCATAACGTGTATGGCAGTGCATTCTCCCTGCAACACGGACTACACTGCCCATGATGCTACATTCTTTAGAGCTATGCTTGTAGCATTCTGCCTTCACTGAGTGAATGGGTTAAATGCAGAGAGGAATTTCCTCAAGGGGATCAATAAAGTATAAAGTAAGTTAAGTATATATATCATGTTCTACCTGAGTAGCGAAAGACCGCGGTGACCTGAAAATGATGTGCCGGAGGTTTGCCATTCTCGCTGGCTCAAGTCACCATTGAACCCCCCGGCTAGCTATCGAGCTGGTGGGTGACTGATGTCTCCGAAAACGTTGGAGCACTTTTGCAAATATGTGATGTCTTGATAAACTGAGCAGATATTTGAAGTTTACACACCCACACCTCGCCTGGAAATATGTTAAAAGTTTATTTTGTGACCCAGAAAGAGTAATATTAAAACTGAGTAGCGGCCACCATTGTTGGAAACTGGAGTTTGGCTGGGCTGTGCTATGAATTCTGGAATATGGTAGGACACACCCGACCCATCCTTCAAATTTGGGGAAAAGGAGGACGCATTTGTCGGCTGCATTCGGAGGACGCTACGAATTTGGACAGCCTTCGTTGCGTCGCTGTGACGTAATTGGCCTACCAATGCAGCCTCAGGAGGCTGCAGCCCATGAACTTGGACACCCCCTGCATGTTATTCTCTAAAACACAAAGAGAGCCACGCGCTCACACGATGCTCCCAGTAGCTGCAGATCCTGATGCTGTGGTGAATATTTGACACACTTTTTTTGGTAATTTTTTTTTTTTGCCTGTTCCATTCGGTACTTTAGCAATCAAAATTGTTTTCTGAAGGCCAGGAAAGATGCTCAACGGATTTATTTTTTCAAGTGGAGAAAATATGCAAATGCCTTATTGTTCCACTTGAATGTTCCACTACTGTTAATGCTATATAGTGACAAAGCTCCTGTAATCACAAAGAGAACAGAATAATCACAAACTGTGAAATATAAATTTTATTAGCTATTTATTAAGAAAAAGAAAAGCCTAATATAATAATAATGGATTGGATTTATATAGCGCTTTTCTAGGCACCCAAAGCGCTTTACAATACCACTATTCATTCACTCTCACATTCATACACTGGTGGAGGCAAGCTACAGTTGTAGCCACAGCTGCCCTGGGGCAGACTGACAGAAGCGAGGCTGCCATATCGCGCCATCGGCCCCTCTGGCCAACACCAGTAGGCAAGTAGGGTAAAGTGTCTTGCCCAAGGACACAACGACCAGGACAGAGAGCCCAGGGATCGAACCGGCAACAGATGCGATTCCCAACCCCCTGAGCCACGGTCGCCCACAATATACTAGCAAGTTTCCAACATAATATTTACTTTTGAGTTGTTGGTGCTTTTTAAATGGAGATCTCCAAAGCTGAGACGATGGAGTGGGTTTCAGTCCTGGTTCAGTCTGCTCCTGCGTGGTGGTATTCAACAACATATGGAGATATTATCAGCATTGTTTGAGCTGCTGCCCAAGTATTGGACAACAAATATTATTAAAATTATTACTCTCACAGGATTGTACAGAATACTGCATATGCAACTTTTTGAACAATACCGCATTAAAAATCATTCTGACAGTTTTTAAAAAAAAAATCTGAATACATGAAACAAACTCAGTAAAAAAGACAATTGTACAGAGTCAGTGCTATAAATTAAACATACATTTTTGCGTACCTGCCAAGTGGCAGTAGTTGGTTTCAGTGAATAAATATTGGGCTGTGTTATTTTAATATTGATTAATAAGGGGTTACTAAATTGAAAACTTTTATTTAAGTTGGTGTTACTGTCGTTACAGATGTGGCAAGAGATATAGAAAATGCTGCTGTTTGTACATATTTAATAATTACTTATGCACAAGAGCTGAAGGGGTGTCTAGCCTGTTGCTCTTACAGCATAATACTCGTAATAAAAGTACGGTAACTGTAGTTAGTTAGTGACTGAGCAGCCCGGTGCATTTCTCCTGATTTCTTTAGTCTGGATAAATTGATTCACCTCCACAGATTAGTTAAACGAACTTCACAAAACAAGTTTCCCCACAGCTGAGTCCTCATCTTAGATAGCTAGCTAAGGATTGACTGTGAAGCACTATGGTCAACACTGTTGTTTTAATATGTGCTGTATAAATACATTTTGATTGATTGATTGATTGAAGGATGTTAGTTACAGTTTAGCTTACAAGCACATTTAACTTACAGCAAAAATTGCGGCAGGACCTTGGGTCCTTCTGGTCTGGTTCTTCATTAAATTGGTAGTCCACTTTAATGAAGAACTCCTCGTGCTGTCAGTTTAAAACAGTCAGTAACGTAAATGCTGGACCTCTTTTCTGTGTCTCCTCTATTTGCCACGGTCTGGAGTATCTGGCCATGTTTTGTGTTTATTAATATCCAGTGTTTTAGTGCTCTATGTGTTATGAGTGGCTGTGTGCAGACAGGAATAGGACCCAAGGTGCAGACTCCGTAGACAGTCATGAACTCAAAACAGCTTTAATGTAAAACTCAAAATATAACATAACTGGAAAAAATCAAAATAAACTTAAACCGGAGGACTGAGAGAACACACAGCTAGGTAAACGGTAGATCGGTAAACGGACACAAAAAAACACAGGGCTCAAATACACAGAGGGAGCAATCAGGGAATGGGTAACAGGAGGGAAACACAGCTGGGGCAAATCAGACCTAACGAGACAAGGGGAAGCAAAACCAAACACATTAACATCAGACATGGACTTTCAAAGTAAAACAGGAAACATAACACAGACTGAACAAAAGACACAGACTCACATGCAGGCACTACAACAGAGGGAACAGAGACGTGGGAACAGGGCAGACACAGACACTGACTGGACACGGGGATATAACAACTAAGGATACACAGAGACAAGGGGATACAGCTGACAGGGGAGACAGAGCAACTAGAGAAGACGGAGACATAAACCATAAGACAGAACTCAAAGAAACCAAAGACTGGAAATAATAAATAATAAACTCAAAAACCTTGGGTCAACGACCCAGGCATGCCTTGTGTTGTGTCTAGTGTTTTTGCTTCTATGTTCATGTTTTCTGTTTTGCTTCCTCCCAGTCTCGTCTGATTAGCGTCAGCTGTGTTCCCTGCCTGTCTGCCATTTCGTCATGTGGGTATATATAGTCTGTGGTTCCCTTTATTCCTTGTCGGTTCGTCTGCATTACTTTGGCGTCTCTCCGGTGTGTCATTCCCTCTATGTCTCAGGCTTTCTAGCTTGTTAGTTTTCACAGTATAGATTACTTTTACAAAATAACTTGTATGACATTGACCGATATATACCATATTTTGCAGACAAAGAGTTACAGGACTCCCAAATATCCCAAATATGACCCTAGCCATATTTAATCATAGAGGAGTGTCTCATTATGTCTGTAAATTATTTCTGCTTGTGTTCTCTCTTTTAAGACTCTGCTGGTCCCTGGTCTCCTGGTCGCTGCTCATTGGCCATTGAAAAAACTTCCTCCAGCATCAGTCATTGCTAGTGATGGTAAATTCTATTCTTTTCTTAATCAAGCTTGAATGAGTCACTCACCAAAATGAATCGTGTTATTTGAGTCACTGAGTCAGTTGCCCAGAGAGTGCAAAAAATTTAATAAACATAATTTTAAGCTAGACATATTTCTACTAATGAAATTAGTTTGCTAACAGTAACAGGGATGAGTCAGTGAATGAGTCAGTTGGGCTTGTGAATAATGATTCATGAGTCAGTAAAGTGATTCTCGAGTATTGAACGATTCGTTCCTGATTCGCACATCACTAGTCATTACTCTTGCAGCAACTGGCAGCAAACCCTTTAGTGTTTAACCCTGTGTGTGTGTGTGTGTGTGTGTGTGTGTGTGTGTGTGCACGCATCTGTGTGTCTTCTGAGCATAACTAGCTTTGGTATATAGTATTGTAGTGTTCGTTTGTAAATAGCACTGAGGCAGAAGGGGTAAACTGCATTTATTTTGTATGACGGTAGTGCTTGTTAGCAATGGCAATTCCGGCTCTTTTTAGAGAACCAGCTCTTTTGGCTCTTCAGGTTGTTTTGTTGCTTTAATTAATTTATTATCAACAACAATATAAAATTATGCACAAAAGGAATTACTAATGTAAAAAAAACCTGTGGTTTTATTTATATATGTTTATATATAAATATATAAACATAAAGCACGTACAAACTCCAAAAAACATTGCTAGCGTTAACTAAACTTCCAAAACAGAGCTACTAGATCACTTAAATATACAATTGAAAGCATGTGTGTATTGTTTGTGTATTTATACACAAGCACTCATATATATTCAAGTAATTAAAAAGAAATCTTCATTTACCTCTTACTACCACACACCAAATCCGGTCGTTGGTACTTCCTGGCTTGTGTAGCCACTAGCTAACAAAAGCTCAACACTGCCCCTAGCATCCTAGAGCACTTCCGTTGTGTTTTGGAGTTTGTACGTGCTTTGTCTCTAGGGGCCACCGTAAATATACTTTTATTTATTCACTTTACATAAAATGTAATAAATAAATTATAACATATAAAAACAACTATTTACATTTCAACTTTTAACTATTTAAATTTTAGGCTTTTTGCTTTTAAAGAAATTTAAAGTGAAACAACACAAAACACTGCAAACCACAAAATAATAAAATATAAATTAAAATATGCGAAACAAAAAGAAGAATCACTGCATGAATACATTTTCTGAATATTTTATCATGCGCAACTGAAAATAGTTGTGGATGATTACTATAATAATAATAATAATAATAATAATACCACACCTTACTAATGTGACGATGTTGTCTCTTGTTGTCCCTGGCTCTCTTTCTCTCTCTTTCCGTCCTGCTCTGTTCCTTTGCTACTGTGAGTGTAACTACTGCCCCTCACCCCTCTGCTCAGCGCAAAGCACAAGACTCGCGTGCGGAGTGAAGCGGGAAAAAAGAAAAAAGAGAGAGGGTGGCAGAAAGAAAAAAACCCATGGATCCCAACAAGGAAATGGAGGCAAGAAATGTCATGTTTTAAGAATGATAATGTCTAAGCTTATGTTGTTCAGCAGGTTTCCAAAAACACTGATGTAAAACAAAAACTAGTCATTGGCAGATCTGCCAACTTAGCTGGCAGAAAAACAAATGTCAAGTTCTTGTTTATGTGTTACTTGATGGAAGTTTCCATTAGCATATACTTCATGGTATTTATGCCTAAGGACATTTTGTGCATGTCTCTGAGACACCTGTGGCTTTGATGAGAGAGCAGAATATGATCGTGCCATGAAAAAGTGAACTGACACAGTGCTGATCAGCTGTTTCTTGAAATTGTATTTTATAAATTGTCAAAATAAATCATCATTAGCTAGTCATGACAAGAAGATTTCAGAACCACAGTAATAACCCAAAGGGTTCAGAAAGATCCTTGTATTAGATGCTGAGGAAGACAACAAGGGTGTACGACGTGCTCTGCCCTTTCATCCTACAACTGCTTTGGAACAAGAGAATGAGGGGTGAAAAGCGCCCTCCTCCAACAAGAGCATGCCAAGTTTCAACATGCAGAGCGAAACTGTGTCACCCATGAGGGATTAACAAAGAAACACAAACAACGCCTGATTAAACAGTCAGGCTATTTTTGCCTGAAAAGTTCAGTGTGTTTTAGGTTAAGGTGATCATTGATGGGACTTTTCTAATCATTTTTACAAATGATAAAAATGTACATGTCTTCCCAAACATCACAAACAAAGGAAAAGTGTATATGAATTCCTGAGTTTCTAACTTTTCTCTAGTCCTGATATGATTAAATGTAACTAGTGTAAATATAATATGCAAATTTCACAGCTACTTGACTAACAATTATTTGTGCACACTCTGCATGGGCTAGACTGTTTCGTAGGGTGATACCAGTTCCTGACACGTAAGAAAGCTGTGCATTGGATCTTAAATACCATAGTGAATATATCAACAGTTTGTTAAACAGTTTCTTTGACATATCTAATGAGTCCTGACACATTATCTGACACCCTAAAAATGATTTTGGGGACATCCCATTTCATTGAGGGATTTTACTAGGCCTCAAGCATGCTTTAAAAGTCATGTTTGGCTTTATATTCTTTTCTGTATATTTCCTGGGATGCTTAGAACTCAAATTGCACTGCTGGAAATAGTTTATTTTGATGCACATGCTGTGTTTTTTTGAAAATTTGCATTACAACATTTATTTTCATTTTTCCTGCAGTATATAAAACTGGTGTATCTCAAAAATGAAACTATGAAGATACTCAAAATAAATTTCCTTTTGTTGGAAACTATTTTGTACAACTGTTTTGTATTTACAGTTTTGAGCAATAAACCTCTTAAATTTCTCCAAGTAGAAATATATCTAAATAAAACCAAAAACGATTTTCAATTTTTTTGTAGTTTATTGCACTTTATGCAATTTATGTAGTTTCTATGGACTTAATGCAGACATATTACTAAAATTTGGGCTATAATGGTTGTATTGATGTATAGCAACTTGAAATGCTCCCAAAAATGGCACTACAGCATGTAAAAATATAAAGATAAGTGCTGGCGGACTTGGGTTAATGTCATGCACTACCTGCTCAAGAATAGATCTTATACAAGTCAGCTCAGCCACCACACTGTCTTGGGATGAGCTCCTAATGTCAGCTCCATCAGGTGCCTTGGGTGCCACTGATTCTTATATAGCGCTTTTATACTCTAGAGGAGTATTCAAAGCACTGTATACAACATGCCTCACTCACCCATTCACACACACTCACACTCCGATGAAAGCATCGGCAATTTGGGGTTAGTATCTTGCCCAAGGATATTTGGCATGCAGACTGGGGGAGCCAGGAATTGAACCACCAATCAGTAGCCGATCTGCTTCACCACCTGAGCCACAGCCACCCACAGTTGGCTGGTTTCGTGTCAAATAATGACTCTTCTGACTGCACTTGCAAACTCTAGACCTAAGGAAAACAAGTCCATCTGGCATACCAAACACTGGCCAATAGGTTACTATAATGTTCTTATGTATAATATCTATAGTTGGCCTCTAAAATATCTAAAATATCTAAAATATCTTTGCAAAACTGTTATATTTGTTGTTTATATTTCTGCTGTCCTCATGACCAGAGTGCTCTTAAAAGACATGTTAATGTCACTGACACTCTTTAGATGGATACATGAAGGATGTACTGTATAAAAGTCACTTTGCCAATAACTGATTGCAGCTTGTGACAGGAATAATGTTTGTGGCTCAAAATTGCTTCATATCATTCCTGATAGATATGTTTGGCATATGTTTCACAGATTATAGTCCAACAAGGAAATCAACTATTGGCACAAGACCTGTTGTCACTGCACACCAGCCCTACAAACACTGATGCTGGCACCGGCCTTTCTTGGTTTCTGTCAAAATATGCATAGACTGTGTGCTATTGACTTTGTATTGACCATGTCTCATATTTATATTCAGAAAAAAGTTGTTTCTGGAATATTATCTTTATAGTTCTATCATTAAGCCATTAGGAGGCAAGAAACAGGTATAACAACTACAGCCTGGAAAAACCCGAAGCTTTACCTGCCGGCGGTGGTACGTAGTGACAACAGCCAGCCAGCAACTACCCGGGCAGAGAGAGAGCAATGCGTGAAACTAAGATTGGAGGTGGACCCCAGAAATTGCTGGGACCATGACTATCCAATACAAGTTGCCAAAACCACTGACAATAAAACTAAACTAAACCTGCATAATAATAACAAAATAACAGAAACACAAATAATAACAAAAAAATCATAGCTGAATCATAGCTTAACATATTACAGTCTGTCAGGGAGTCATGTGGAGAAATGTGGTCCAACTGCCTTCACAACATTACAGTGAATGCATTCTTTAACCACACTAAGAGACAGCAGGAAGAGCATTGTGTATGACTTGGTTCTTTTACTCATAAAGCTGATAATCATTATGGTAAAGAACGTCATGCGAGGAGCATATTTTTTAGGAAAGTCTAAGAAAGCGTGAAAGAGGTGTAGTCAGCAATGGCTCTCCAACAACTTGTGTGCTGGTTCAATGTGATTATCATACTTTTTTGCAAAGGTGAGAAACAAACACAATTTTTCTTCAGTTATTTTTTTCTCATTAGCTAGTTTAATTAAGATTAATTAGAGCTATAAATGTAAACTATTTGAAACATTTTTCTGTCAATACTGTGATAAATATCTAAGATCGTATTTATAAAAGTACATTTAAACAGTTTAAAATCTGAAATCATCGGAAATGTTCACAGTGTGAAGACGTCTGGGAATATTAATGTTTTTGAATCTGTTTGGGGTAAATATGCAGTTTATCATTAATAAAATAATAAAACACTAAGTTTTTGTACAAAGTATTGGTATCGGATCAGTATTGTCGATACCACGCTGCTAATATGATACAACAGTGAACCTGGAGGTGGTACAAATACTTTTGAGCTTACAATTCAAAATAATAAATAATAACTTTTTCTCTTTATAAATGATGTTGTCTGTTTGACACCAAAGCATATTTAGATTAGGTTTAGGAAACATTTGGTTTATGATGCTTTACTATATTAACCCTTTACACTGATACACTATTGGGGTGTGACAGTACCAAGGACAAAGCACACATCATCTGTGAATTGCTTTGAGAAGAGAGCTCTGTTTGATTACCTGAGTGTGTAAATCTCGCTGTAAATCTGTCACAATAACACTTTTTTATTAACAAATCTATAATATAAAACATAAAATAATTGTTCAGCTGAGGTTATCAGAATATGATTAACATAATTATTACTACAATACTGAACAGAGTGAACTAAAACAACCATAAATGATTGTAGCGTAGGTGGAGCACATAAACTCGACGCAGCAGTTGTCAGAGCACAGGCGCTTTATTGTGTGACAAATAATACTGTGGTTTCAACCCTAGGCTCCGGACAAAGGCACTGTGTCTCGCTGCCACACCTTCCCAGCCAGCTGTCACTGTCAGAAAGCAGACACAGTCAATTTATGTACCTGTTCTCCCCGCCTCCGTGCCGCCCCATGAGCTCGCTGTGACGCTTTCTCCCCCGCAGCAGGCCAAACACCACACCCCCGCCACAATGATATTATTTTTTATGGAATAATTATTAACAAAGATCAGCATTTTTTGTCAAAAATGTTTTGATTTAAGAATTCACTGCAACGTTTCATATGTTTGCTTTCTCACAAGCACAAGATATCTTCTCTAAACTAGTTTTGTCTTTTTCCACTTTTAGGTTGCCACTCACAGTTGCCTGGTGAGCAAATGAAGGCATTTTGTTAAAAATTCTTCAAGTTTCATGTTTGTTTGTTTTTTTAACATGTTTGATAACAAGACAAAAACACCATCATCAGTTACATTTTATAATATAGCCTCTGACTAAAAACTCTCTTAACTTTACCATGCATTTTTCATATAATTATGTGGCGCTATGGTGTAATTTTAATTTCCTGAAAATACTTAGCAGAACTTAGTTGTAAGGATTTCATTTTATTAGGAAAAAACAAAGTATACAAAGTATTTTTTTTAACACTGGTGTCATCTTTTTAGGTTACAAAACTGCTCAATATGGAAAAACCTGCATGTTAATGTGGTTTTGTGTCATATGCAGCTGTATTTTCTTTAAGTGACATATATTAAAGAATAGTTTTTCATTAAAAGGTCTGATCAGATTAACTGGATAGTACAGGAAAGTACTGTCTTTGGTAATCTGACTAGGTTTACTAGGTCACTTGAAACCGATGATTTAATGTTTTTAAATAATTTCCAATTTCAACAAGATTTATATAAATGCTTCTACTATTTAAATGCAATATGCAAATACTATTACATTTCTTCTTGAATAACATTTAGAATATTATTCATCATTATAATAAACATTTGCATCAAAATCAATGTGTTTTTCAAAATTTAATAATTTATGTTTGATTGGAGCAGCTGCAGCTGCCCAGCCAAGAAAACTCATGTCTTTAAGCTGATGCCAGAGGAGGTTTGGACCTCAGTAGTTAGTGAGTTAGTGAGCTCGTTAGAAAGATCCATCCTTTCATAAATGTTTCAAAAAGGTGGACTGCATGGCTAGATACTGTTTTTACACCTGTGAAAATGGAGCTGAAAAAAATCTAAATTAAAAAATTAAGAGGTGTGGCCCTTTACTTCCCTACTACTTCTGGTCTTGCATGTCTCAATAGAAGCAAAAACATACATGTTAGATAAATGTTGTGCTTGTTCATAAACAATTTATGTAAATGTTGTTTCTCATAATTGTGAAAGAGTTTTGTGATGATTTTCTTCTTGTCTCCTCTACAGAGCCAGTGGAGTTTAATATAGACTTGAACTTGCTCTTCCCAATATCCAGTCTGCCCTCAAATTTCATTGATCTGTTTAGAGGCTATGTGGAAAATGTGTCCTTCCCCCAAAACATCACTGAGTCTTTAATAATAGAAGACTTGAACTTCACCACATGTAAGAATTTTGTGCTCAGTCACATTTAAATGTGTTCATACTCTGGTGCATGATTTATGAGCTGTGTTTGGTGATTGTCTTAAATGTGTTTATCAGGGTGCTATCCAAACTCCACTGGAGGACAGCAGTGTCAATGTGAGGACCAGTTTGCCTGGTCATGTGAGAAGTGTGGCCGATACGGTGCATGCAGTAATGTCACCTCCCAAACCTGTGAATGCATCCAAGGGCTTCCTCCTGGTGGAGAGTTCTGTGAACCAATCGCAAGTAAGCCTCTGTCACAGCCAGTTTCTAACTCCTTGCTCTGCAGCACACGCACCGCAAAAGTGCAAATTAACCAACCAAAAATAATGATTAAACTTTGGTTTGTTTGTCTTTTGTCTTTTGTCATTGTTAGAAATGAGGGTGTGTTCTTTTTTCTTTTGTCTGTCTTTCATTTGTTTTTTTCTTCTTTGCCATTAATCATTTTTATCATTCACTAGAAAATGAACATTTTAAAGTCATAATTTTCCTCCATAGATGTTGCTTCATGTCCAACAACAACTCCTGGTATGTGAACATCCTTCTTGCTTCTTTGTTCATTCTTTAAAGTATTTTTTCCCCAGTAAATTTCATTACAAAGATGTGTAGTCATTTTACTTACAAACTGTACTTAAACAATCTTTCAACAATTCAATTTGTGTTAATAATTTATATAGCTTCAAATATAAATTTAAGCTACCTTTACTGACCAAAGCTTATACGGTGAAAACATATAACCCCAGCACTTGAAGTGTTTGCTTCATCTCTTTAAAGCAAATACTTGATATTAAAGACATAATATGTAATTTTGCAAGGATGATGTAAATTACATATTATGGTTGCATTTGAAAAAAATAATTTGAAGAATAGAAATAGCTTCGTTCCCTGTTTCCATAGTCACAACACCATCAACAACATCACCTACACCAACATACAGTAAGACATTGGAAATGTATAGTGAAGAATGAAGGTCTTTGTGTGAGCTCCAGATTATGACTTGCACTATTAAATCTAAAAAAAAAAAAAAAAAATCACTTTTGTTTCAACAATACAGCTCTTTAAATGATCTAGAATCACATGTGACTTGTGACTCAATTAGCTGTATTTGAACTTTCAGTTTAAGTGGTAGTAAATAAGGTTTGACAGTGCCAGATTAGAACAGTGTGGAAGTGGGGAGCAGATGCATCATCAAAATTGTGTCTATGTAATAAACAGGGGCCATATAAGTGACAGCTTTTGTCAGCATTTTCTTGTAAATATCATCTCCTATCATTGTGTTATGTATATGTGATGGATTCCCCCCTTTTTCTGCTTCACAGCACCAATAGACTTTGATATAGTCCTTGAATTACACATCCCAGCATCCAGTGTGGCCCCAGATTTCAGTGATGTACTCAGACACATTGTGAGAAATGTCTCCCTAACCCCAGTCATCACTGAGTCTTTAACACTGAAAAACCTGACCTTCACCACATGTAAGGACTTGATGTTAATTTAAACTTTGTAATCAGTCATGTGTAATAGTGTTCATGTGATCCTGTATGCCTTATGAATTGTGTTTTGCGTTGTCTGAAAAAGGGTGCTATCCAAACTCCACTGGAGGACTGCAGTGCCGGTGTGAGGACCAGTTTGCCTGGTCATGTGACAAGTGTGGCCGTTACGGTGCATGCAGTAATGTCACCTCCCAAACCTGTGAATGCATCAAAGGGCTTCCTCCTGGTGGAGAGTTCTGTGAACCAATCGCAAGTAAGCCTCTATCACGGGCCAGTTTCTAACTCCTTGCTCTGCAGCACACGCACCGCAAAAGTGCAAATTAACCAACCAAAGATAATGATTAAACTTTGGTTTGTTTGTCTTTGTCTTTTTACAGTATGACAAAAGGACTTTAGCTTTAACTTCTCCGTTCCAGTCCTCTCTTTGGTCTTTCTCTCTATTTTTTGCATATTAAGGTTTTTTTTCTCATCATAGGAAACAGAGAAATGGTATATTTACCGTAGCAAGATACCCTACGATCCAAACTGCACAGACAAATTTTGTATTTGCTTACATTTGTTGAGCTTACTTTTAAATCTCATGACACCTGAAAAAAGTTACTCTATTGATTCTCACGTCTCTTGAGCAGTACTGCTAAATGCATAGTGTTGACTCCAACTTTATTAATTTCCACCATGACCACATAGCCATGATGAGAAGGGCAAAAGGGTTGTTTTGAGGGTGTACACAGGACTGTGGGATGGCATTACTTTCTTATTAGGCAAGTATCTCCAAGCTGTCCACTAAAAGCAAAACCAGACTGCAGACAACAAAGAGTAAAATAATAGTGCAATTAATTGATCTTGCACAAATTTTATTTAATAAACTCTGTGCCCAAGCTACATTACTGATTGTTCCCATCCAATTGTAATTATAGGTCTGAGGTTATTTCAAAACATTAAGACATGAGTGTCTTAATGGCTGGCTGGCTGGCTGGCTGGCTGAACACACAGCAAGATGAGAGTAGATAAGGGAGATCATGACACGGACAGATGAAAACACAGGGCTTAAATACACAGAGGGAGCAATCAGGGAATGGGAAACAGGAGGGAAACACAGCTGTGGCAAATCAGGGCTAACGAGACAAGGGAAGCAGACATGGACCTTCAAAGTAAAACAGGAAACATAACACAGAGACGCACGGGGATCACAGATCACAAACCAGAACACTAAAACTCTAACAAAACCCACACAAAGAACCTAAAGTAAGAATAATCCTTTAACCCATAAGGAAAAAGCTAGAATATAATGAAATAAATAAAATCAAAGAACCAAAACCACAAACCACTGGATCGATGACCCAGGCACTCTAACAAATAGTTGAACCTGAGGAGCCTGGCAGGTTGAGTCCTGCCATCCACAGCTGTTAATGGAAGCTCCAACCTAGATCCATACATTTGTTTATATAACTGTGTCAGTTTTAGTTGCCTGGAAAGGAGTTACACCAATACAGATCTACATATTAAATGATGTTGTTTACATTAAATCATCCAATGTCGAGGCACAACCTATCATTCTCTCAACCCTCCCAGTCTAAACTCTAAAATCACTTTAATACATTTTCTATTTTATTCTTAACATAGAAATCCCTTCACATTTCCTTCCTTCTAAGGGAGAGTTCTGTAAACTAATCACAAGTAAGCACTGAAATCTTCCAGCTGTTGCAAAAGATAAGTGCTTTCACCAAAAACATTAATAAATGTGTCTGACCAGCACAACATAGAATTATGGTTACTTAGAATCATTTATTAAACATGTGCTTCAGCGTGAACCTTTTGTTGTTAGAAATGAGGGTGTGTTCTTTTTTCTTTTGTCTGTCTTTCATTTGTTTTTTTCTTCTTTGCCATTAATCATTTTTATCATTCACTAGAAAATGAACATTTTAAAGTCATAATTTTCCTCCATAGATGTTGCTTCATGTCCAACAACAACTCCTGGTATGTGAACATCCTTCTTGCTTCTTTGTTCATTCTTTAAAGTATTTTTTTCCCCAGTAAATTTCATTACAAAGATGTGTAGTCATTTCACTTACAAACTGTACTTAAACAATCTTTCAACTATTCAATTTGTGTTAATAATTTATATAGCTTCAAATATAAATTTAAGCTACCTTTACTGACCAAAGCTTATACGGGGATAATATGTAACCACAACAATTGAAGTGTTCTGCTGCATGTCCTTAGAGCAAACACCTGATATTCAAAACATAATATATAAGTTGCAACAGACATAATATGTAATGTTGCACGGATGATGTACATTAGATTTTGTGGCTGCATTGGAAAATATGATTTTGAAAGATAAAAAAGTATGCTAAAATCTAAATTGCTGCTGTTTCCATAGTTATAACTCCATCAACCCCACCCTTTACTACAGCAACAACTGGTATGGCTTTCGAAATGTAACGTGAAGAATAAATGTCCTTGTGTGAGCTCCAGATTATCAGTTGCACTGTAAAATCTAAAACATGAATGACTTTTGTTGTACCAACACAGCTATTTATTTGGCTGCATTAGAAAAGTATGCTGAAATCTGAACTACTGCTTTTTTCTGTTTTCACAGTCACAACAACAGAAGCAACAATTCCTACTTCACCATATGGTATGACGTACGAAATGAAAAGTATAAATGTCTTTGAGCTCTTGATCATCACTTGCACTTTAAAATGTAAAAAACTGCATCACCGTCGTTGTAACTACACCGCTATTTAACCGTCTGGTTTTGTGCACCCCATCCCCTTACTTTAGAGTCCCCGGTCAAAACTGACCAGTCAGTGTTAACAGCTCTTAAATTAACATAACAAACATTTTTCACCACCAAATTCAGTTCAGTGGGTCGTCAGTGGGTCTTTCATTTGGTCATTCAGTGGGCCATTCAGGGGCTCACAGGCCAAAAATCTGTGCAAAAATGTGGATTCATTGTCATTTGTATTTGTCTGTTTAAGGGAAACCACATTCCTGAAATATCTGATTAACACTGCAACTTGAAGTTTTCTTAGTTCTTTCCAAGTCTTGTAATTCTAACAGAGTCCCATCCTTCAACTCTCTAAATACTGTATGAATGTTCTGTTGTTTTCACAAACTAGTCCTAGTTAATGTCTTTCTGAGTCAGGAGCAAATCCTTTGGAATTCTTATAGTGTTTTTATGGTGAAGCTCTTTTGACTGTCACTACTACATCTTTCAGTTCTGCTATACCTGGGTATCTATGACCTTAAATATTCTCCATGTTCTGTCCCCTTTATATCTTCTCTGTCTTTTTTTTTAATTTTTTTTTTAGCTGTGCCGATCTTTTTAACAAGGTCTGGATCAACTCGATGTTCTTGTAGAGTTGAACTTTTTCAGCTACCTGCTGTGGTTAAAAGAGCTGATCTTTAAACATTCGAATCAGGTTCTAACCGTGACACTGTCATGATCTTTGTGTAGTGACTGAACAAATTAGATTGCAGATATAAGCAGAAATAAGCTTATTGTTTTAGCGTGTCTGAAGTGTCTCTCCCTTAGCAAAATAGTGAGGATTTTGGTCATCTGGGAGGCACTCTCAAATGACCTGTAGAGCTGCTGCACCAAGTTCTGAAATCGACTGCAGCAGGACTATATTATTATTAGTTGTAGTAGTAGTAGTAGTAGTGTTAATTAGTGCTGCAACTGATCAAAAATGTCACGGTTCGGATTGGATCACGGTTTTAAGTCAGGGATTGGATCAATTTTCGCATCAGTAAAAACAAAAAAATTAAAAAAATTAACATTTACTTATTGAAGTCTTTTTTGCCTGTTCAAAACATTCAACTCAAGACTCATTCCATGCAATTATTTAAAAAAAAGCAATTATGGTTCAATATAGGACAGTATAAGGCTTTGTATCTACCATTCAATTCAATTCAATTTTATTTATAAATCGCCAAATCACAACAACAGTCGCCTCAAGGCACTTTATATTGTAAGGTAGACCCTACAATAATACACACTGCTCATTATATTGCACTCCGCTGTGATATAATGAGCAGTCACGGTCACGTAGCTTTCCGTTGCTACACCTATTTGTAGTAGTTAGGGCAATAGAAGATGCCTGGGACAGTTCAGCCACAACTTAAATCTCTTCCTGCTCATACATGCTTGAAACGATCTTGCCACTAAAGTGGACGCAAACAGGATATCATAGCGTGGCTCAAGCAGGTTCATCATAGTTTAAACCCCTTGTTTTGCACAATGAAATATGGCCTCCCGTCTGCAGCTAAACACCCCAATAGCTTTTGTAATAGCTTTTGCCTGGTCGAATGGGCAGCAAAGGGCTATTTAAATACCGCAAACTCCTCTGCTCCTCCACTTAGACCGCTAGCGCTGGCCATATCTATCACTTGGCAGACCCACCACGCCCACCATACACGTACTTTTTTTCTTCTTTTTCGAATCTTCGGATCACGTGCGTGCCGAACTGTAGAGTGGGATCGGTTCGGATTACGGATCAACCGTGATCTGTTGCACCACTAGTATTAATGTTAAGCAATTATCTTCAAGCTGTTCACTGAAAGCAATTCCAGGGTGCAGCAGACAGAAAAAAGATCATAGTTTTACCAGCCAACTTTGGAGTTATTCTTACAAAATATTTATTGATATCTTCAAGAAAACTTTTTCACATTTTCATTTTATGTTTGACTTGGGTCATCAATATATACGTCATCCCAATTTTGATTTATTTATATGTCTTCAATGCCGTAATTCTTTCTTGTGTTCTTAGCCTTACTATTTTTAAGGTGGTTCACTCACACTAAATGAACACTTAACATCTGAATCATGTATAATCCAAAAAATAGGGAGATGATAACTTCAATAAGTCAAAAGAAATCCACTTGTTATTGAAAAATGAGCATTCGGAAAATCAATTTTGTCAATAAGGATAGTACTGTCTTTGGTAATCTGACTAGGTTTACTAGGTCACTTGAAACCGATGATTTAATGTTTTTAAATAATTTCCAATTTCAACAAGATTTATATAAATGCTTCTACTATTTAAATGCAATATGCAAATACTATTAAATTTCTTCTTGAATAACATTTAGAATATTATTCATCATTATAATAAACATTTGCATCAAAATCAATGTTGTTTTCAAAATTTAATAATTTATGTTTGATTGGATCAGCTGCAGCTGCCCAGCCAAGAAAACTCATGTATTTAAGCTGATGCCAGAGGAGGTTTGGACCTCAGTAGTTAGTGAGTTAGTGAGCTCGTTAGAAAGATCCATCCTTTCATAAATGTTTGAAATAGGTGGACTGCATGGCTAGATACTGTTTTTACACCTGTGAAAATGGAGCTGAAAAAAAATCTAAATTAAAAAATTAAGAGGTGTGGCCCTTTACTTCCCTACTACTTCTGGTCTTGCATGTCTCAATAGAAGCAAAAACATACATGTTAGATAAATGTTGTGCTTGTTCATAAACAATTTATGTAAATGTTGTTTCTCATAATTGTGAAAGAGTTTTGTGATGATTTTCTTCTTGTCTCCTCTACAGAGCCAGTGGAGTTTTATATAGACTTGAACTTGCTCTTCCCAATATCCAGTCTGCCCTCAAATTTCATTGATCTGTTTAGAGGCTATGTGGAAAATGTGTCCTTCCCCCAAAACATCACTGAGTCTTTAATACTAGAAGACTTGAACTTCACCACATGTAAGAATTTTGTGCTCAGTCACATTTAAATGTGTTCATACTCTGGTGCATGATTTATGAGCTGTGTTTGGTGATTGTCTTAAATGTGTTTATCAGGGTGCTATCCAAACTCCACTGGAGGACAGCAGTGTCAATGTGAGGACCAGTTTGCCTGGTCATGTGAGAAGTGTGGCCGATACGGTGCATGCAGTAATGTCACCTCCCAAACCTGTGAATGCATCCAAGGGCTTCCTCCTGGTGGAGAGTTCTGTGAACCAATTTCAAGTAAGGATTTAGCAAATAATTTTTACGTGACCAGAGTGTGGTTATATACTCACAGAATGTATTCAAATATGTCTTGAATAAATTAATTTGTTTTGGACTAATTTCCTTCTTTTTCCATGGATTTTAATTTATTCTTCACAGCTTTTAATCCATGTCCAACTATTACAACTACACCGTCAATACCAACAATTACAAACACAACAACAAACACAACATCGACGACAACACCAACAACAAGCACAACATCGATGACAACACCAACAACAAACACAACATCAGCGACAACACCAACAACAAACACAACATCGACGACAACACCAACAACAAGCACAACATCGATGACAACACCAACAACAAACACAACATCAGCGACAACACCAACAACAAACACAACATCGACGACAACACCAACAACAAGCACAACATCGATGACAACACCAACAACAAACACAACATCAGCGACAACACCAACAACAAACACAACATCGACGACAACACCAACAACAAGCACAACATCGATGACAACACCAACAACAAACACAACATCAGCGACAACACCAACAACAAACACAACATCGACGACAACAACAACAACAACAAACACAACATCGACAACAAGCACAATATCAGCAACAACACCAACAACAAACACAACATCGACGACAACAACAACATCAACAACAACATCAGTGAAAACACCAGCAACAAACACATCATCAGCGACAACACCAACAACAAACACAACATCGACAACAAGCACAATAGCAGCGACAACACAAACAACAAGCACAATAGCACCGCCAATACCAACAGCAAACATAACATCGACGACAACTCCAACATCAACAACAACAACAACATCGACGACAACAACATCGACCACAACAACATCAACGACAAAAACAACTACACTGATAACAAAGACATTTAACATAACTATGGATGTTGAATTCAAGGAAGAATACAATCAGGAAACCAATGAATTTCACAAAACTGTTAACGAAACTGTAAGTCTTTATTTGCTGTTTTTCTGTGTCATTTAGTTTTCTTGTGTTCTCAATCTACTAACTGTATGGGATATTAATTCTTGTGTTTTGTCATTGTCTCAAACAGATCAGACTTGAAGGAACAAACCAAGGAATAGAAACAAAATTAATTAATTTCCGGTAACTCACAATGTCTTTGTTTTATTAACTTAACTATTCCTAACAAGGTTTTTTTTTCTTCCTCTTCTACTCCTTTTATAGTATGGTTATTGAAACATTCCACCTGTTTTTGCAAAGTCCTTTCACAAAACTGATATTTTAGTGTTAACTAGTTATGGGGGGATATTATCATCCTAACCCAATGAGATTAGTTAACAACCTCCAAGAACAACTGGTGTGTTGAAGGCACTGAATTCGAAAGCAGGTGACCTGAAAGAAAGGATTATGCCTAAGTTGAAAACCTACACCCTCTGTGGCTGAATTTTAGGACTACATGAAGGGAAAGTCTCCTACATCATTACGTATAATCCCTAGTGTGACAATCACTAAAAACTTACCAGCTGATCTATAGTGGTCCTTGAGTGACCTTTTGAGATACTTGGCTACAATACGCAGAACACTCCATGGAGAGGAAGAGACTAAGATCAAAGCAGACTAGAGAGAAGTCAGCTAGGGGCGATCGTGACTCAAGAGTTGGGAGTTCGCCTTGTAATCGGAAGGTTGCTGGTTCGAGCCCCGGCTTGGACAGTCTCGGTCGTTGTGTCCTTGGGCAAGACACTTCACCCGTTGCCTACTGGTGGTGGTCAGAGGGCCCGGTGGCGCCAGTGAACGGCAGCCTCGCCTCTGTCAGTGTGCCCCAGGGTGGCTGTGGCTACAATGTAGCTTGCCATCACCAGTGTGTGAATGGGTGGACGACTGGATATGTAAAGCGCTTTGGGGTCCTTAGGGACTAGTAAAGCGCTATATAATACAGGCCATTTAGCTATTGAAATTACAGAAAGGTATGATGAAGAAAGAAGTACAGGAAAGAAGTACAACAAGCTTTATATACCTGGGCCCTTAGAAACTGTCATGGTGCATTTTTTTTTATTCCAAAAGCACCTTGAGATAACTTTCTCCAGTGTGAGTAAAGTAGCCCTATGCATCCTGGAGAGCACCTGAAGTTACACAGAGGACTCCCACCTGAAGCGGGCGAGCCTTGGGTGCAGGCGGAGCAACAGGTGGGTGCTTTTGCCAGCTCCGGGGACCTCCGAGAGCCAGCTGGGTCCCACGGACAATGCACTTGTAGTTGGCAGCATGCCACGACTTCCCGTGGAGCTCTTCCTCCAGCTGAGTGAAAGCTGCCTCCCGTCTGCTGAGTCCATTATATGGTCAGGTCATTCTGTCACAGTCTGACTGAGGCAGACTGCATGTATTGTGAAGAAGGACTCAAAAGCAGACCAAAACAGAATGTGCAACGTGACGTGGAATAACAAAAAACGAGCCGTTTATAAAGGCTCAAAATAAACTAAAACTCAAAATGCTGGGTCAAAAGATCCTACTGACACTACTCTTCAGTTGTTAAGATTTCAGATGAGATTTATTATCTGCGAAAGTGTCCCCATTCATTTTAAAATAATTTTTTTATTGAATTTTTCTGAAGTTAGGCACTTCATTTGAAGGCCACAATTTTCACATTTTATTTTCTGTTATTTTTAAATGGAGCCTTACTTTTAATGAGAATGCTGTGGAGGGTGAATGCAACATGGGTCCCAGCGGTAATCAGAGCACTTGGGGCAGCGATTCCTAAACTGAGCAAAAGGGTACAGCTGAGCCCAGCAACGACATCTGAGGTCTACATCTAGAAGTGGGCAGTCCTTGGAACATCAAAGATCCTGCAAAGGACCCTCAAGCCTGCAGGCATCTGGCAGAGGACCTGAGCTTGAAGGGTCAAGACTGCCCACAGGGCGAGTCGGAAACTGATCATGTTGAACATTTCATAACCTACAAAAAGCCTTTAAATGAAGTCCTCGGGTGTTCTTTTGTCACGTCGGCTATGACAGACGTGTGGAGTGGAGAGAGTGTGGACCCAAATGCAGACACTGACAACAAACTTAAACTGAAAACATTCCTTTAACTGGAGCAGAGCGAATAAAAATACAGGAATGCAATGACTAAACTAATATGACCTAAACAGAGAGGAAACTAGAAACAAGTAAAACGAAACTAAACAACTGAAACTCAAACTATGGACCATGGGACCCTTAGACCTGCAGAGAGTGATACACAGACAACCCACCAGCAAACAGCAGAAGATAAAGGGCGTAAATACACAGAGGGATAATGAGGGAATTAGACACAGGAGGAGAGCACAGCTGGGAGTAATCACACATAACGAGACAGGGAGGAAGCAAAACTGAAAACACTAGCATAGGACATGAGACCATCAAAGTAAGAGGAAACACGAGAGAGGCACAGAAATACGAATTTGACAGTGAAACAAGGAGAAGCACAGACATGAAAACATAACTTGACTAGATGTGACACAAGGAAGACAGGAGTGGCACAGAGACAGAAACCTAAACATTACAAACTATAAATAACATAAGCAGGAAACAAGAGCGACAATCAAAACCACGAAAAACAACAAAACCAAGAACTAAATAAAAAAACAGAAAACATTGGGTCCCAGACCCAGTACCGTGACATCTTTGGCCCACTGTTGGCCATTGTGGCCCATGAATATCGACCTGTTGATGCAAGATATCTGGCTTCACTAACAAATGGACTGAATGCTTGGTTTGCTTTGGCAGCAAGATGAAGAGTGCTGGCCAAAGGCTGCGCTTTGTCACTGATTCTGTTTATTACCTTCAGCCATGAAGTGTACAATATATTTTATTTAATAAACTAGGAGGAAAGAATAAAAAGTTATTAAAGCAGTAAACGTAGGTTACTTTTATGTGATGAAATGTCTTAGTCTATCCTGCCTCATCACAACGAAGACTTCACTGTAAACATTTCCATCTGTTAAGTTGTAAATTAATGTGACTGAGGGAAAACTCAACATGCAGTAAAACTGTCTCTACTACTCATTCTAAAAACATATAATCTGGAAATAGTCTGACATTTAGCCTTTACCCAGTAGAGAAAAAAATAATTGTTAATTATTTGCAATTTACTGTAATTTCTTTTTTTTGTTGTTGCCATAACTAAAGGCATTTGATGTTTTTGTTATTTGAGATGAAACTTGTTTGGCCTGTGTGAGTGAACACATAGCATGTGAGAACTTAAGAGTTGGCAACTCTTTTGTGGTTACATTCTTTTTAAAGGAATTCTGTTCTCTGTTGCAGGAGTGGAAGTACCATTGCCCAATATGAAGTCAGTGCTCCCTCTTCTATTACACCAGACTTTCAGACAACAAATTTAAACATATCCAACAACCTGGCAAAATTATATCCTGTAATATTTGAGGGTAAGGTAGTTTTTTACATTTATGCTTTCAAATGTTGTGAATATCTGTTGGTCCAGATAGTTGTTTAATAATTGTGTGACATTTTTGTCCTTAAAGCCTCGGGTCCCCTGACATTTTCGCCAAATGATGGATTTTATGAGCAAACAGTGACTGTAACATGTGGCCCTCCACCAGTGGATCTCAATTTTGGCAATGTCTCAGCAGCAGAGTGGAGACGTAATACGGTGCTCATATCTGAAGATGGAGAACACAGAATTAATCCAATTGAGGATGGAAAATCAACCTTAACTGTGTCAAGGTTTATTAGCGCTGACAATGGTAAGAAATGGGTTGGTGCATTTAATAGGAATACATTTTAATAGAATTGCTTTAATTAAAATTAAAATTCTGCATCACAGTTTTCTCTTAGTACTCAGGCCAGAGCAACAGCAAAATTCTGATTGGCTGGGTAAAATTCATCTTACAGTGCAACGCAAGCATTGTCAGTGCATCAATCAGTCTGACCCGCTTTTGAAAAGAACAAATTGCAGAGAAAGTTTCACCCAAAAATAATTATAGCGCAGTCTGTCTTAGTGTAGTAAATATACCACTACAATTATTTTATGCTAATTGGCCACACCTAGTCAGGTGTGGATAAAAGCATACCTGAGGCAAGCATTCCGGCAGTGCACTAGTCTTTGCCTTGGTGGCACCAGCCATTTTAGCCAACCTGGTTTTCCATTTTAGGATGAAACCTCTTCTCACCCACACTCTGTTATTCATCTCCTTTTTTTTATGTTGTGGCTTTTGAGCCGGGTCGTAACAGGCTTGTTGTATGTATATTTCGGGATGATATGGCTCTGGATGGACTAGTTACCAGGGCATGGAAGGAGGACAGACTCATTAAATGAGGAGAAGGAATTTCTTGGGATTGAAGATCCTCTGGGTGAGTGGTTGACTGACGGCATGCATAAAATAAAAGCTATTTTTTGTTATTAATTGGTAATAGATTGATAATTGGCCACATTTACAGCTGTATTGACTTGTTGTGGATGTAGTCTGCTTCTTGTTCAAGCACTCTAATTAACAGATTGAAAATAGAGACACTAAAGGAAGAATATGCAGCGCCACCCTGTCAGATGCCAGTCACGGTGGGGCTCAGTGATTAATTAGGTGAGCTGCATTCATGGCTGAATCAAAACAGAGTTTCCCCTGCTGTGGTCAGTGAGGGAAAAACAGGAGGAGGTCAAATTTAAGAGAAGCATCTATAAACGTTTATGTGTCCAGTTAAACGGGATAAAAGGGGGTGTTTTACTGTTATTTTAACATCAGCATTATTATTGCATCAGAATCATATAATAAGTATTGCATTAATCATTTATTGACGCTTTTGACCTTATACTAACATTTGTGTTCCAGTGATTGTTATAACCTCAGATTAATCTTCTATTTACAGGTGTTAGGATAATCATATAATCTTTCATTGCAGGTGTAACCATGATCATTTTTATACATATTGCAGTTTGTTGCTCATTATAGAGTTGTGCTCAAGTTAAAAAGGGTTAAAAGCTACAGTCAGCGCGATGTTTGGCTGATCTATGGACTGGAGTGACTTCGAGCATAGAAGGCCGCACGCCCTTACATAACACTGATATCATGTTATTCTTTGTGATCTTTTATTCAATTATATCTTTGAGTTAAGTCTTAAGTAGTGGCAGTTGATTAAACGACATTCATTAAAATATTAAATACCTGAGTCAGAACATTACACGCAGATCACCTTAACAATCTGGGAACCCTTGTAGCTGCCTAACCTTTTCTTTAAATGTTCTAGCTCCGTTGATTTGACACATTGGAATGTGTCAAAAAGGGGGGGGGAGTTGAGTTTTAACATCAAACAAGGGTTAGATGAACATTTCTATGACTGCATTTTATGTTTTTAATAACTTAGATATGGTAAAACTTAAGCTAATAGTGACCCAGGAGGTTTCCGGACTTTTGTAGAGAATCAGTGAGAAGCATAAGTCATTATTTCCATGTTCAAGCATTAATCATTGAAATAAACTGAATAACGTTTAGAGGATAAAATGCCTGTGTTCATGACAAGCTGAGTACCACACTGGAGAGGAAACCGTGGGACAGTGGGCGGAAGCAAACACATGATTTTTGGGGGGCAAATGTTAGGATTAAAAATGGCTAATTTGTTTTTGATGTCTTTTCTTAATATGAGTGGTTTTAGTAATTTTCAGCGAATGTGCTTATAATGAGTTGGCACTCGGTTTTTTGGAGGTCATAAGCTTCGTTCGGCGTGATGGTCCGGACTGATAAAGTGTAGGAAATGCCTTGAGTGCAGAGGGCTAAATGCAAACACGCTTACACACACATAGGATATGATTAGAATAAGTCCCTGGGACATTCTGCATATTCTAAACCAATTCTGAATCACCACAAGGTCAGTAGATAACAACATTAGATTATTAGGGTTAGGAAGAGAGGTGTTTTGGTTTTCTGTCTCTTACAGAGAAAGGAACAGACACCAGACGAGGTCACAGATATACGAGGATCCTTCGCAGCAGAGACAGACACAGTGACTGCCGAGACACCAACTGGGTCCAAGGGTCATGGCGTTTGGGCTCCGATTAGTCACCTCAAAGGATGGATCCCATAAACACAGCAATAACCATGAAGGGGTTGGCGGAAATCCAGGAACACCAGACCAGCGAGGTTCGAGAGGCTCTTGGGCAAAAGGGGGACACGTTCCTGTTCCTTTTTCTGGAGGATACACAGGACACACAGGACCCGAGGATACACAGATCGTTGTTTGAAATCGGGGCAGAATAATCCCCTGATCTGTGCCACGACTGAAGGGTTGTCTAACCCCTGAGGTTGAAGAAAGAAGAGCAGAGGATCACCCAACTGGAAGACACTGGTAGCTGCAGCAATAAAATAAAGGCTAAAAGCTCCTTGGACAGAGGTTCTAGTCTGAGTACGTCTGAAGGGTTTAAGATAGCACCAAAATATAGCTGTGGGAGAACTGGAGAGTGTCATCTGTACCTGCTATTGTTGTCATAATAGTTTTTCTTGCACCTGACCTGCGCAAACACAGAGGTCATCTCACATATGGTTTGCCCATCAGGGGGACAAAGGACCTCAGGAGTGAGAAGAAATGGACCCGGCCACACTGGATTACAGGGTGTAGGTGAGCTCATTATTCTAACGAGCTCATCAGGGGGAGTGTGAGATTAGAATATTATTTTATGCCATGTTAGACCCCTAATTAAAGATTGTGAATTATTATGTAGTTTTAGTTTGCATTATTCTCCTGAATTAGAAGAAGCTGATAACTATTGCATTTGTTAAACTGATTTGCATTACATTAAACTGCTGATTTAGTGTGAATGAATGATATTGTTTTATGATGCATTATACTGCTGAGTTATAAGAAATACTGTTCGCAGAAAGTCATTGCCTTATTTCTCTGATTAGAAGAGAACAGAAAATGCTGGAGTTTTCTGCCCCATCTCAGCAGGAGCAGATAAACAGGGAGCCAAGGTCGTAGCTTAGGCGCCGTGTGTGTTCATTAAAATCATCGTTTGACTCAACCCGGCCAGACCAGTGTTGTTATTGTGGTTTTTCCTCTTGTATCCATCCCCAATTTTTGAACTCGTAACACCGGTCAAAATGCCCGGGCCGATTTTTTGTCCCAGTCCAGCCTTGCAAGCATGCATGCTACAAACTTTACCCGAGTCATTTAGACAGCCGTTAGCACATGATTCTCCTTATGGGGACCTGATATATTTAATATGCTGCTGAGAGTAAACCCCAGAAGAAGCGGATAGTATAGCTTTTATTTTGGAAAGAGCCATTTCTCTGTAATAAACTCTCTTTTCCAAAGATGAGTGATTTCTCGATCAGATAGATTTATTTATTTTTATTATTTTATTGTTTCAGCAACATTAAATTTAAAAACTGTACTTTTGAGTTAAAATATATATTTATAATTTTAATAGATGACAAATTAAAAAGGCATGAACATTTTTTTGTATCGAAAAAATATCGAACCGTGATACCAAAGTATCGAACTGTACCGAACCGTGAATTTTGTGTATCGTTGCACCCCTAGTAGGTAAGTAAGTAAAATTTATTTTTATAGTGCTTTTCACAGATAAAAATCACAAAGGGCTTTACAACACTAGCACCGGAGTGAACAAGTGGACTTCAGCTGGATATTACGATGTGGAGTCACCGGTACAATCCAATGGGGCGCCTGGAGATAAACCATTCACAACTCAAATACTCTGCAGTGTGGTTATTGCACAGCTCAATTTGACTATTCACACTGAATTTCACTATAAAACACATCAATGAGTGGATGACAGAGGTTAGGTAGTTTGACCTTCTCTTTGTTATCATTCCACTACACTTCTCCAGTCCGAACGACATTCTGATGTAATTATTATTATTATATGTCCCTTTTGGTTCTTTAGCTATCAGAATTGTTGTGTGAAGATTTTTTTTTTAATTTTAAACAACACATTTATTTTCAATAAATAAACATCAAGACATCACAAGTTTTGTAATAAATGGGGAAAAAAACTGCCACGCGAACATAGGGCTGAAACATAATTGCCCATCTACAACAGAATACACCACATTCTTAAAACACCATTGAAAAGAAAAATCACTTAAATTACTCATTAATGAGTAAAACTGAAACTCAACTTTAAATCTTCTCTCTGCAACATTATCAATCTTATCCTTTTGACTTTTATATATAGAAAGTTTTGCTTGACCCACCACAAAATTCAGCAGCTTTTTTGTGTAGCCAGCACCAAACAGAAATGCCACTGGTGACCAGTGTTGGTCAAGTTACTTGAAAAAAGTAATCAGTAACTAATTACTGATTACTTCCCCCAAAAAGTAATCCCTTTACTTTACTGATTACTTATTTTCAAAAGTAATTAATTACTTAGTTACTTTTAAAAAACACGATTTACAACCTGAATAGGTGATAAAGCGATAGATCTTTCAGCCCAATTCTACTTTTTCTGCATAATCCATCATACAAAATGTAATCAAATGGAACTGTCTCTTTTTAAAACTCTTATAGTTTTATTAATTTTAATCTTTTAACTTTATGCATCAAGCAAAATTTTAATTATATGCAACATTCTCTGACTGGAAGAAATTTGTTTAACATTTAAACCTATTTTCTGCACATTCCAGCACATAATTTTTTTTTGTGTGTGTGTTTACACTCACTCTTTCAAATAGATGCAAGTAAAACACAGCAGGAAATAAATAAAATCAAAGACTAGCAGTCCTGTTGCTCTATTTTCACCTGTAAAGCAGGAGTTGGGTAGGCGGAGGTATACCCTGGTGCAGGTGTGCCGCAGCGGTCAGTGGAAGGATACGGCAGTTTCTCTGTGAATTTCCCATTACGTTGTAGTGCACTCAGTGCTTGCTTGGAAGTTTAGGGGGTTTTTTCGCTGTAAAAAGATGTTTTCTTCCCACGCACAATGCTAATGGACGCTAATGTTTTTGTCACTTTTTATGGATTCAAACTTAAAGTAAGGTCAGTACTTCCACGCTTTAAACGCTGCATGCTCATACTCTCTCCCGTACTCGATATATGATCCATTGTTGATCTGCACACAGCTGTTTTCACGACCGTCGCACTCGCTTACGTCACTGTCATGCGACATTCTCGCAAAAAAATCACGGTTTTAGTAACGCAGTAACGCAGCGTTCCTACGGGAAAGTAAAGGTAATCTAATTACCGTTTTTGCAATAGTAATCCCTTACTTTACTCGTTACTCGAAAAAAAGTAATCGGATTACAGTAATGCGTTACAAGTAACACGTTACTGCCCATCTCTGCTGGTGACCAAACCACACCACATTTTTCAAAGACATGCTTTAAAATATTGAACAGTGGTTCAAGGCGTTTACATTCAAGAAATATATGAAACACTATTTCTCTTTCCCGACAATTATAAAAGACCCTCTATATAGGTTTTCTACCATCCTCATCCTGTAACTTGTCTCTCCACACAGTATCTGTCTTTCCACTCAATAGCCTTTTATTTAACCCTTGAAAAGACCTTGTATATAACAGTTTTTCACTCAGCATGTGAAAATCTGAGTCTTTTTGATTCATTGGCAGTGGTTCTGTCAAGCCAGCAAAATCAATATTCAATAGTGATGTGCGATACCACTGATCCGATACCAAGTAATATTCAGGGTGGTATCAACGATACTGATACTTTGTACAAAAACGTATTTTATTTATTGTATCTCAAATTATAGCGTCATAATGCTTACATGACATCAGATTACTTGTTCTTATCACTTAATAATGCAGAGTTCAACATATAGAAATAAAAAAAATAGAAATAAAAAAAACTGAAGTTGTGCGCTATTTGAGCACCCTTCTCGCCCTAGCAGCACCTGTCCCTGTCCTCCTCTTCAATTCGCCTCAACATACGCTCGTCATATTCTGTGATATGATTTACTCTGAGGTGTTTGACAAGGTTAGTGATGTTGCCACAACCATACATGCCAACCCTCCCGATTTTTTCATAAGAATCCCGAATTTCAGTGCCCCTCCCGAAAATCTCCCGGAGCCACCATTCTCCTGAATTTCTCCCGATTTTCCACTCAGACAACAAAATTGAAAAACCATATCGCAGAATTCCTAGCGCGGCCCAGCCAATTCCAGTCTCCAACAATGACGGCAGTGACTTAGTTTTAATATTACTCTTATTTCTCTTTCTCGGTCACAAAAAAACTTTTAACATATTTTCAGGCGAGAATGTAGCTGTGTAAACTTCAAATTAGTGATGCGCGATACCACTGATTTCCTTTCCGATCCGATACCAAGTAAAATCCAGGGTGGTATCAACGATACTGATGCGATACCGATACTCTGTACAAAAACTTAATGTTTCATTGTCTTTCATAATACAATATAGAATTGCATTTTGTAATTGTAATAATAATATAATAATATAGCTTCACAATGATTACAGGACATCAGACTACTTGTTCTTATTGCTTAATCATGCAGAATAATCATATAGAAATAAAAAACCTGAAGTTGTGCGCTATTTGAACACCCTCTTGAGTGCTCTGGTTTCAGACCAATATCTCTGCTCACAACTGATCTCAAAGTATTCCCAAAAGCCCTCGCATTGCGCTTGGAAAGAGTTATCCACGTTTTAGTCAATGCAGACCAGACAGGATTTATCTGAGGGCAGCTTGCATCTGATAACATAAGACGGCTGTTACATATCATAGATGCCGCTAACAGCTATCAAAATCCATGTGCAGTATTCTCACTTGATGCAGAAAATGCCTTTGATAGGCTAGAGCGGGATTATATGTGGATGGTATTAAAACACTTTGGGTTTAAGCAGAAATTTGTTGCTATGATTAAGACACTATATCACTCATCCCTTGCTAGTGTCTTAACAGGGGGCCTGATTTCTCCCCCGTTCACATTGCAGAGGCAGGGTTGCCCTCTCTCTCCTCTCCTGTTCTCCCTCTCTCTAGAGCCCCTAGTGCAAGCCATTAGACAGTCCACAATTTCTCCCATCAGAATTGGTGGTCAAAATCATATCATATCTCTGTATGCAGATGATATTATTCTGTTTTTAGACAACTATGAGACATCCATCCATCCATTAATTAAAAACTTTGACCATTTCAGTTCTCTATCTGGCTACAAAATAAACTGGTCAAAATCTGCCTTGATGATTTTGAATGTTAAAGCTACAAAAATTTCCTTACCCGGGTGTGTTCAGATCAAAAGCACTTTTACTTATTTGGGTATTTCAATTCATAATAGTATTCCAAAGATAAACAAGGACAATTTTACTACTATGCTAAATAAGATCAAATCTGACTTTCAAAGATGGGACAATTTAAAAACTTCACTTCAGGGTAGAATCAACGCAGTAAAGATGAACATACTACCATGGCTTAATTTCCCCTTTTTTTATGTTGCCACTCTCTCCTCCTCCAACTTACTTTAAAGACATAAACTCTGCGGTGTCTAAATTTATTTAGAATGGCAAAAGGCCTAGGATACGTGTGTCAACATTGCAGAGTCCCAAATTGTTTGGTGGCCTGGCAGTACTAAACTTTGAGTTTTATTACTGGTCATTCCAAATCAGAGCGCTTAGTACGTGGGTCAAACCAGAGGCTACTACTGCATGGAAAATGATCGAATCTGCCAAGGCAGCACCGCATAGACTACAAGATCTCCTGTTTTCTAATATACCTGCCAAAACGCTCTGCAACCACAATAAATTTGGACTTGTTATTGCCAATTCTATACAGGTATGGAGGAAAATAGAATGACGGTTAGGTGCTCCAGTGAAATTTTTGTAAAGGTTCACCATACTGGCATAATATGAATTTACTATGTGGCAGCCAACCATTTGTTCAACCCTCTTGGTTTTCACTCAGGATATACCTTTTTGATGATCTATTCAATGCCCAAGGCCTTCGTTCATTTCAGGACTTAAGGACACGTTTTTCCTTCCTGCATCTTCTTACTTTGTGTATCTGCAGCTCAGATCAGCTTTAACAACATATGGTATCCCCTGGGACTCTCCTCTCCCTTCTCATCCCATGCTGGAATGGATCTTGCCTAACTCTGGCAGACCCTCTGTTTCCAAAATCTACAACAAATTAGCCGAACATGGTATAAAGCCCCTGCCCATTGAATCTATTTGGGTCAAGGAAATGGGAGAACTACAGGTTAATATAGACTGGGATACAGTGTGGTCTAATCTGAGTTTGACTTCTAGGAACCTGGCACATCAACTAATTCATTTCAAAACCATACACAGAACATACATTACACCCTATAAGAGACTCCAGATGAAACTACGGGCTACATATCACTGTCACATATGCAATGATTTGTCACCAGGCACATTCTTACACATGTTTTGAGACTGTCCAGTTATATCCAATTTTTGGGTCTTTATTAACTCTGTTATTTGAGGTGCTGGAAGTTTTTTATATTCCCAATCCTGGTCTTTGTCTCCTTAATGACACTTCTGAAATCTCCTTAAAACAAATAAAATGCAAAATGTTCACCGGATTCACATCCCCAAACAGGACAATTACAAAGCAATGGTTTAGTCTTGACGTTTGTATGGAATCATTCTGGATAAAATGTCTTATCTGTATCATTAATCTTGAACATACCACTGCAAAATTAAATAAAGCTGAATCCACAACTGTCAAAGCTTAGAAAATCTTCTCATCCAAATTTATTCTTTCTTTCCTGTCCCATGCCTTGTGACCAATGTTTGCTTTGCTACTGAAGTTTACAGTTGTATGTCTGTACATACATGTCTTATTTTCTGTATCTTCACCCCCCAAGTACACACCCAGATACTTCAAACTACCTATTTTCCACTTTAAACCACCTGGAAGCTGCGGGAGCTCAGCAAATAAATCTCCTAACTTATTGACATCTTGCTGACTGCTAACAAAAACAACAATAATATCAGCAGCAGATGCAGATAAGCTAAACAACATCTTAAAACCTGCTAAAGACATCCCAGCAATAGAACACCTAACATTTAACATTGGTTCAATACACAGAGCACATAACATACCAGACAAGGAAGAACCTTGTCTAATACCTCTGGTTACTTTAAAAGGTTTACGCAAATAACTGTTTATTTTGAGTACACTTTCAATGTCTTTGTACAACACCATAATCTTGGCAATTAAATCCAGAGGTCACGGTGCTCAACTCTGTCAAAAGCCTTTTCTTGGTCCCGTACATCCCAATGAACTGGAGACCTCCAAAATATTTCTGACTAGTGACACATTACTAACAATAGACCTGCCTGGTGTCATGTATTTAATATATATATTCTTAGTGCTTATTGTCTGATTATATTGTTTTATGTGTGCCTTTATAAACCAGACCCAGACAAGACCAGAACTAGGTTAAGAGTGACAAGTTGCCCTGGCAACAGACTTTAGAAAGAGGAAGTGCAAAGCTGCACCTGAAATTTGACACAAAGAAAAGAGGAACTGAGTAAATGGAGTGTGTGTGTGTGTGTGTGTGTGTGTGTGTGTGTGTGTGTGTGTGTGTGTGTGTGTGTGTGTGTGTGTAACGTGCTGCAAAAATATATAACGAGATTTGCTGCTGCTGCCTCAGACTTGAGCTGGCATTTCTGTGTGTGCTCAGTCTCCATTTCCGGGAATGTAAAAATAAAGATCATTTTTTGAGTTAGACCACTTTGAGCTGTTTGTCTTTCTTCGCTGCCAAAAGAATACAAAGAACCAAATGCAATAGGTTTGTGCTTGGTGGACAACCTGAATCATCACCTTCTTCAGCCTGTTTGCCAGCACTTTTGGCAGTATATTATCATCAGTGCACAATAAAGAGACAGGCCTCCAGTTCTTAATATCTTGAAGATCACCTTTCTTTGGTCACAGTGTTAGAACTGCTCTCCTGCAGCTCTGAGGTAAAGATCCTTCAGCAAAGCTCTCTTCAAAAACCTCCAAGACATTGTAAGAATAGACTATCGTAGTATTAGGGATTTAGTTGTATTAACGATAGTAAAGCATTATATTCATTATTCATTAAGTAGGTCATAGGTCGAGCTGCTAAACATTCACACATATTACATAGAACTGGGAGAATAGGTCAGAGGTGTATGTAAGAAGCAGAGACGACACAGCTGCCGTTAGTGGGATGAGGATTTGGTAAGCCAAAGCAAGGAGAACACTGTGTGCGGAGAAGTGGGCTGCAAGGGCACGAGATAGGGAGGCAGGAGATAGAGAGGGACCAGCAGACCCCTAGATGGGAGAGACAAAGGTTGTTTATTTCTGTGTCATTCTATGCTGCTGGAATTGCCCCAGTGGATTTTGATGTTGGATGCTGAGCTGTAAAAATCTCGAAGTACATGTAATAAAATTAATTGATTAATTGATTGTTTATTTATTTAAACAGGAATTGAATTGAATATAACACTTTTTTATGATGCATTATACTGCTGATTTATAAGAAATGCTGTTTGCAGAGAATCATGGCCTTATTTGTCTGATTAGAAAGAGCAAAGCATACTGCACAGGAAGCCAAGGTCATAACTTAGGCTCACTGAGAGAGAGAAAAAAATGTGAATGCTGTCTTTTCAGCTTGTTTTAGCTTCATTGCCCACTCCTGACCTTACTGACCTTTCTGCAGTGCAGTCTTTTGCCTCTCAGGCAGAGAAAGATCTCTGGTGTAGATTTGGCTGCACACGGATGCTATCTGTTTGGCATTTTTCTGACAGCCGCCCATGCCTGCCTAAGCATTTTTTCCCTTGGTTTCTTAAGTGGGCACATGGGTTGGACCATGTGTCCAAAGGGGGGATGCTGCAGGCAGTAACAAAGCTGTGGTTCACAAAAGGCTTTTCTGCAGCAGCTGGACACTTTTTTTGTATAAAGTGTCTCATTTGCATGACCAATAATATGGGACGTACAGCTCATGTAGACATCCATGTAGACATGGATTTTATTGAACTAACACCATCAGAGGGAAAGAAGTATTGTTTAGTGGTGGTGGACATGTTTTCCAAGTTTAGGTTTAGGTTGCGAACACATTGTGCATATCACCCACAATACGGAGGTGCCGTGGAAAGAGTGAATGGCTCTTTGAAAACAAAATTGGCAAAGTGCTGTGAAGAAACTGGACTTTCATGGCCAAAAGCACTCCCCCTTGTGTTAATGCACATACGCATGCGGGCCAGACCTCCAACACATCTCAGCCCTTATGAGGTGTTGTATGGGTGCCCTGCTATAGTGGGGGCAGAGCCTCCAAAGTGGTGAGCCATGTCCACAGAACTGTGTGACAGTGAAATGATTGTGTATTGTCAAAATCTCTCTAAGACTCTCTCGCAGATACACCAAAACGTGAAGGCAGCCATGCCTAAACCAGCAGAAGGACCATTGCACCCGTTTAAGCCAGGCGACTGGATGCTGGTGAAAGATTTCAAGAGAAAGCACTGGAAGGCAAGGTGGTGGCTCAGTCCATTCCAAGTTCTGCTGACCACGCAGACAGCGGTAAAGGTTGGGGAACGAGTTACCTGGATCCATGCCAGTCACTGTAAGCTGTTTCCAGAGCAATCACCTGGGGAGGCGGGAGAGCGACCAGGTGAAACATGGTGAAACAGAATGATCCCCGCACCTCATCCAGGCAGTACGCAGTCCAGCCTCTAATTGCAACAATGCATCATACTGAGAAGCAGCTCATCATTGGAGTGGCCCTGCTGCTCTTCACTGGGCTGATGATCGCCCTGTTGTGGAGCCTCTGGGGTGATCCGCAGCTGGAGGCGACTTCTCAACCCAGACGAGCGCAAGCGGCAGGAAACGGCAGACCTCATACCAAAGTGGTGGTCACCGCAGTAAAAGAACAATTGACAGTTGCAGAGTTTGATTTGTGTGATGTAATAGGATATTATGGTAGCGCCAATGTTTTTGGCGAGGCCACAATGTGTATATGTGTAATACCGGGCATATACCGCAGCATAGGATTAGCAATTCTGATTACTGGTTTCCGACCTGGTATCGGGTTATTTGGAGCATGGGACCAGGTGGTTGGACAGCGACCCCCAGGGTAGGTAGTTTCAATGCATGGGCGTAGATGTATTACTCACTGACTAGGGCTGAGGTGGGAGGAGACGCAGCCACAGGAAAGGTAAAACCATTGATTTTAACAATAACAAACACAACAAAACTTTGTTTTGACATAAGTTGTGAGAGCAGCGGATGGACTTATTTCAACTTGGCAGTAGATGTCAGGGGTGCAGATCCACTGGGGTTGTTCAGTGTGAAATTTGGGATGGCCACACCAAAGGCAAAGGTAACCAAGAATGCAACCTCAGCACATGCACCTGTGGAGCTGTCAGGACATCAGTTAGTAACTTATTTAAACATAACTGGACCTGAGGACGTGGTGCAAAAAGAGACAGGTTATGTAGCTAAGAATGTGTGGCTGGATTGAGTAACTCAGCAGTCCCCAACCTTTTTTGCGCCAGGGACCGGTTTATGCCCGACAATATTTTCACGGACCGGCCTTTAAGGTGTCGCGGATAAATACAACAAAATAAAACTAGTACCGGTACCGAAAAAAAGAAGATTTATTCATAACACACGTGAAAAGACCCAGGAAAACCGAGTTAACGATAAAAACGATAACAAAATAACGCTGAAAACCGATAAAAGCCCTGAAAACCATACATTTCACACCTGAGCCTCAACTCTCGGAGCCCGGTACCAAATGACTCACGGACCGGTACCGGTCCGAGGCCCGGGGGTGGGGACCACTGGGATAACTTACATAGCTGGAGGGCATTATACAGCAGTTGTTTGTTTTTGCTCTCAATTTTGACAGCCCTATTAAAGATTAATATCAGTCTGTACATGCTCAAGATAGCTTTTCTTTAAATTATTTAATTCTCACTCACTTTTGCAACTTTGTACTTTTGTGTTACTCGCAGCAACAACTCCACCTCATTGTTAGTCCATTTAAAAAACTCAGTGCTCTTCCTCGATCTTTTGCCGCGATGTTTCAACGAGCCGGAAAATAAATAAATGGCTGACAGAAATGGGGGAGGTTGAATCTTCTTGCGCTTCACGCATGTGCAGTACTGGAACGTAAGCATGTCAATGTGGACACACAACTCTGTGAAAACAACTGAAAACGATAGTGTGTACGCGGAGCGTTTTCAGACGAAAATCTATCCGGGCTAGTGTGGACGTAGTCTCAGTACCCTCTACCCAGTAGTTAAGAAGGGTGTTACTTCCCCTGTGTTTTCTCCTAGGGCCGGAAACTACACATGTTTGACCAGGGTAAGTGTTACCCTAATAGGCATTCAGGTGAGTCATGGTGTGATAAGGTGATAAATGTTACTGAATGGGCAAATATGAGCAGCATTAATGTTGCTGCTCTGCCAGCAACCGTAAATCACTACAGAGGGTGATGAAGGCAGCAGAGCACATCACTGGCACGAGGCTTCCTGCCATTCAGAACATTTATCTCCAGCGATGCCTCCGTAAAGCACACAGCATCATCAAGGACCACAGCCACCCAGCACATCAGCTGTTCTCCTTGTTACCATCTGGCAGACGTTACAGGAGTCTGTCTGCTCGGACTACAAGACTTAAAAACAGTTTCCACCATCAAGCCATACGACACCTCAACCACAACACTTAAACACACACAACACAGTCCACAGGACGCACTCAGAAGCTACCTGCAGCTTCACAAGTACTCTGTTTAATCTGCACTGGTCCCTCCACTTTATTGATATTTATATTTATATTTACAAAGTGCAATACTGTAATTTTCTGCTGCTCATTCCTGAAAACTGAAAACTATTGTAAGATTGGCACTCCCTATAGTGATCTCATGCTACTGCAGAGACCCATATGGGTGGGACCCACAGAGCCACATCAAAATATTTTGATTTAACTAAAAACTCCCCAACTTACATAGATGCTATACGTGTTCCTAGAGGTGTTCCTGATGACTATAAATTGGCCAACCAGGTTGCAGAAGGGTTTGAGTCCATTTTTCTATGGATAACCCCAAATAAGAATGTAGATTGGATAAAATATGTTCATTATAATATTCAGCGACTGGCTAATTTGACACGGGATGCAGTGGCGGACCTATCTGAACAGCTGGCCGCCACTTCCCTGATGGCCCAGCAAAATAGGATGGCCTTGTATATGCTTTTGGCTGAGAGGGAGGGTGTTTGTACTATGGCAGGTCCTCTGTGTTGTACTTTCATCCCTAATAACACAGCTCCAGACGGCTCTGTAACCAGGGCACTGGAAGGGTTGGGGACACTGTCCACCCAAATGATAGAGGACTCTGGTATAAATAATCCCTTGGATGACTATTGGGGGGGTTTTTTTGCAATTATTTTGATAAGTATAAAGCCATAGTGGTGTCTTTGTTGATGTCCATAGCCACATTTTCTGCCATACTTACGTGTTGTGGCTGTTGTTTCATCCCGTGCCTTCACACCCTATAGTGCATAAGTTGATCACAACTGTGCTGACAAAAGAGGATGAGACTCCTAAATTTCAGGCTGAAGATAGGGACAGTGATGAGGTTAGTGAGAGTGAAGATGAGCATTAAGGTGTGAAATTGATCTGTGCTTTTGTGGGGGGGTTTCTTTTTCTTCCTTCCTGACCTATAGAATGATGCACATTGTGAAATCTCTTTTGAGAGAAGAAATTTTGGGAAAGAAATTCCTATGTTTGATTAATATTGTGATTTGATGGGGTTGTTATCACAAAGGGGGGAATTGTACTGGAAATCTCTTTATTTTATGTATTAATCGCATCACTTTAGTAATAGTAGTAATGCTTTCTCAACTCAATGTAGAATAATCACTCTTGACACCAGTTGTATGCATGTAAAATGTTATTGGGTGGGCCACAAGGTTTATTGCCTTCTCACAGCGAACCCATTGAAGACTTAAGGGTCTCCAGACATCCTGTTCTAAAGGAGGTGACAGTTGGTGACAGTTGATCTGTCTTAGACTAGGAGAGGGTCAAGGATGAGCTGGACTGAAGAGACTGAAGAGGTGTAAAAGGGTTCAGGGTAGTGTCTTTCCTCAGAAAAACTGGTTTGATCTGAACCTTTTTCTCCACTGCAGTGTTTTTCTTTTCTTTTTAACCTAACTTCAGAAGACATGCTCACCTGGTGGTGCAATTTTATATGAGATTTTACACGACAGCAGGTTTCCCAACCTTGTAAACAGTACCCTTGTACAATTACTGAAACTTGCACCACTGACGAACAATCGCCTGCGAGACCATGAGCATTGATCACAATTAATTTATCAAAGACCACTCATCAGTGATCATTGGGTGGAATAGTAGCTCATAGTCAAAGTAGTCATTTATTTTAATGGAATCTCTTCCTTCCGTATGTTGCCATCTATTTTCTGAGCACCCTAATTGCACAGCAAAGGTAAGGTAGAGGCCGGTTCCATTAAGAGGGAATTCCAGTCTCAGTAATAAAAATTAACGAATTGGCTCATGTCAGTGCTCGTTACTACCAGGTACATGCCCAGTATGCCAGAAAAAAATAAAATAAAAAAAACCCCTGTATTTTAACAAACTCAAAATTCTGTAAATGAAAATACAGTAAATGAAAAATACTAAATATCTTGCTACTGTAGACGTTGGGGGGAAAAAGCTGTAAAAAGGTTACTGTAAAAACAAAGTTACTGTAAAAACAGCAGTAAAGAGCAGTAAACAGCATGCTTACTGCTGCATAACAGCAGTAAGCATGCAGCAGCTATCAGTAAGTCATTAATCAAATTTTCAACTCTACATTACGTCTGTTTACACTGTAGAGTTGGATCATTAGACAGATATATTGGCTAGGTGTAATGGTTTTTCAAGTACATTCTGGCTCTTATTTTACTCCAACAAACATTATATTTGTAACAAATCTAACAATTCACTGTGATAATTTTTTTGCAAGTTGTTTTACTCATTAATTGTATTCCAACAAATAAGAGATGTCTAACTGAGGCAGGAATAAGCACTCCCACTAGTGTAGAAAGGCAATTTAAAGAAAAACGGGTACAGATACAAGACGAAACAAACAAGATTTAGCATAGTCTTGCAAAATAGTTCTTGGATGCTTACCAGAGCTCTGTGAATGACCATCTGAAAAATGGAACACAAAGATAAACATGATAAACCAGTATATTTAAAAAGATATGTGAAAATTCAACTTGGACCTTCTCTCTTGTCGAAAGTGATTTTGTTGTTGTTGTTGTTGTTGTGAGCACTTTCGATTAGAGCTTGGTAATAAAGGGGTAATTGTAGGGTAATAAGGAAGAATGTAATAATGTGGTAATTTCTAAGTTATTACAACTGCCAAAGTAATAACCACTTAATATCCAACTTATATCATTATAGCAACACTGGTAACAGTTGAGTAATATTAGGCTGAAATGTATGTAATTTGATAACAACAGCTCAGCAAAATGAAAAACTCCCTGTTTATATAATAACATTTAATTTAACTTGGCCGTTGTTCAGCCCCTGTTGAAAGTTCAGACTTCACAGTATACATCAGTTTTTAAATTTTAATGACAGAGTTCTGATTTCTTTTTTTTACATAAGCCATGGATTTTTCTAAATACTATTGTTTTGTCTTTGTTTTGTTTTGAAAGCATTTTTTAAGCACAGCGCGAAAACAGTAAAGAAAGAAAAAAAGCCACCTCTTTCCTATTGGTTGAAAAATGTACCATGTCAACCAATTTTTAAAAAAGTCAACATGTGGGATTTGGTTGTTTAGGAAGAGGGGAAGGTTTTGGGAGTGACAATAACAGCAGCGAGACAGAGCAAGCGAGTGAGAGAGAGTTTTGAGATGTGGGAGATTTGTGACGTTTAGCGTGGAGTGTATAGTTAGTGTGTTGTGTTGTCTTATGTAGTTAGTGTGTTGTGTAGTTGTTGTTTTGTTTTGTGTGTTGGTGAGGGCACTAATGAATGTCAGAAAGGCAGATTGCAGTGCAAACACTTTCTCTAGGTGGATAAGAGGACTGATACACCTCCTTTTAATGGCACAAATAATTTGTGGGGCATCTTATTGTGACACCTGATTGTTCTCTTCTGTACCAAATTTAAAAAAACAAAAAAACAAATGTCAGGTGTACTGGCATCATTTTTAGATAGATAGTTGTATATGTTTACTAAATGTGTGCATACGATTTCAAAATGTACAATTTATATTTGCATTTCAAGTAATAAAAATGATTTACTCAACATGTCTGTGGGCTTTTACTCAAAAAAATACTTTTATGATTTTATGTTTTTTGTGTGATTTCAGATCAGTTTTGTTAACACAGTATGTCAATGAAAACAGCTAAATTCAGACACGTGAGGCTGAGCTGAAGAAGGATACCAAACGAGGCAAGGAAAAATAAAATAAAATAAAACAATTTGAAGGTGAAATGCAAATGTAAAATCAAAAGGAATCAAAAATGGCCAGTTATATTTTGGACCTCAGAGGGTTAAGCAAAGAAATCGTGAAAAATTAGGTTTAAATTTTTGTTTATGACAGTGCAGATTTCTGACATTTTGTGTAAATTTAAGCATTTTACACTTTTCTTCTAACAACAAAAGTGTGAAACTTCAATTAGACTTGTTTTTGTTAAGTAACCACCCCATGTTGTGTAGCTTTCTAGATTTTAGACTTATTGGGCTACATATTTATTTATTATACAGGCTATACAGTACATAAAATCAGAATTTGCATGTTTTATGTAACTAGTGTTTAATGATGTTGGCTACACAAAATAATTACTTATAGACTATATTTATATGAAAAACATGTATACTTACTGTATTTGAATCATTTTAACCATATGAAACCACCTGTGTATGTTTAAAATAAAAAAAGGCTTGGATTTTGCCACTCCATTTGATTTCCTTGCCACCCTAAGAAAATTTGTCTAGATCTGCCCTTGAGACAGGACTCAAATTACGGCAAGGGCCGTAACAGGCGTTTTTGCATTTTGCAGAGCTGTTTCCTGGTTATTACACAGAAACTACCAGAGATATTTTCAGGTAATAACCACACTTCTTTAAGTTAGCATTAATAGGTAATTAATATGTTATTAAATGGAAACAGGCGGTTTTGTACTTTGCAGTGCACATTCCTGCTGATCACACAGAAGTTACAGAAGGTAAATGAGTGGTAATAACATTTTAAAAATTACCATATTATGATGTTTTTCTTTCTTCCTTGTTACCCAACTATTATCACTTTATTACCGAGCTGTATTCCTATACTATAACCACCAGTTTTTAGGTTCTTATTATCCTATTTCATAAATTTCAGGGTAATATCACTCAACTGTAACCAGTGTTGCTACCATGATATTACTTGGATATTAAGTGGTTATTACTTTATGGGTTTTTTTTGTTACCTCTTTATTATGGCTGTAGAAAGTGCAACCTTTTTTTAATTAATATTTTACAAACTCTATTAAAATTACTACTATAATACCAATTTCAGCATTATAATATCTATTGAAATATTTTAGATGAACCACAAACAAGTCTTAATTGAGAAAACTTTTAGTATTCCAACTTTACAGCAATCATTCAGATAACATTACTGATTTACAAACCAGTTATAATAAACAAAGTTATAATAACTAAAATTAAAAACAAAAAGAAAACAGATGCCAATTACTTGCTTGTTAGATTCGAAAATATGTAGGGTGTTTCAAATAATAGGTTGCAAGCAATCCAGGCATGTTAACATATTTGCTTTAGGTGACAAATATAAAAAATAAAAAAAAACATGTCTTATCCTGGTACAGGAATGGTAACTCATTTTATATTGAGTGTCACATTCTACAAAACTCATCTTGCGTGTCATCATGCGACAGTACCAAGATATTATATATACAAATATTACATTTTTAAGTATTCATAGTGCTTAAAGAGATGAATGTAAACTTCCAAATAACATTGTATTCTCTCCATTCTTAGGCTAAGTAATAAGACAAATGTTTAATAATATTTACATTTCTTTCTCACCTTTGCAAAAGAAAATGATCATCACAGAGAAACAGCACACAAACCACTGAAGAGCCATCGCTAACTACCCCTGTTTCCATTTGACTACAGGTATTAAACACTGCAAACTTGCTCAGCTCCACCCCCTCACGTCAGTCCGTCCCCCCGTCCCCCCCCCCCCCCCCCCCCCCCGTCCCAAAAAATGCCGACAGGTCAAATGTCTTGAGGCCCGTGTTCATACACTCCAAGAGCACATTCTTTATATTCTTTGTGTTAAATGTGAAAAACTAAAAACACTGAGAAATATGTTGTTTTGCTTCCACAACATGTCAGACCCATAGAAGCAAGGATGCAGGAGCCTTTGAGAACCCAGTGGAGATGTCAAATGGCAAGTGGCTATGGGACATCAGTGGATCCTTTGTGTCCAGTGGGTTACAGGTTTGAAAGAGTTTTAAGAAGGTGCCTTGGGCTCTGTACTATATTTGAGAGCAGATGTCACAGGTTGACAGCTTTCATTAGTTTACATGGTTCTCTGTTAAGAGCACAAAATAATAATGTAAGATTAGCATCTCTATATAAACAGTTTCAAAACTATTAATTTTGAAAATAAAAAGAAATGTTTTATTATTTAATCGTTTATTTAGTAGCGTGTTGGAGGAGCATGTGAGTGATTCTGTTTTGCAAATGTGGACAAATGTACTGATGATAAAAGAGGGAAAATAATGGTTTGTGAATTTATGGTGAAAACTGACTTACAGCAGGAGGCTATGATGATAATTATGTGAGGCTGATTCTAGAAGAATATGCAGTACTCAGACTTTTAGTAGAACTCAGATGACTCATCCTTCTCAATCAAATATACTGGGATAGAGAAAGAATTAGTGACTGACAAAGAGTGATGAATGGGAACGTTTTTCTCCATCTATGTGTGTGTGTGTGTGAGATTTGGAAATAAATTTTAGTGGCATGTAGTATAAACCATTCAAGAACTGAATCTTTATCCTCGTGGTTTTACCACCTCTTGTCTTTTTTCTGTCACACAGTAAAATTTGTGATTTACACATTTGTCCTGGAACTGAAACTCAGTTCAGCTGTACTTTGATTCATGATATATTTTTTCCCTTGCATTGATGGAAAGTGACAAATCATACCAACTTTGAAGAATTATAATTTCACCTTGTGTTGCACAGCAAGTTTTGAGATACAATATTGCACAAAAAAATTGAGCATGTACATTGAAACTCTGACACTTATCAAAAATTACTTTGAAAGAAAAGACAGTGGGTAATTTTAAGCTCACATAGAGCACTTTCATAACCTTTGGATTATGGGTCTCCAGCCTTGGGCTGTGTACTGTATTTTGCAACAGATGATGTAACAGAGTTGATACATTTCGTTAATTTGCATGTTAGTTTGCAAATAAACATCTGATGTACTACCATCCTCTCTGATGCCCCCGGCATGGTCCAGATAAGCACAAAGCAAGATTATGATCTGGTTTCTTTCCAGTGAACAAGGCAGCCTCGTGGCCACTGCCATTTGTGATAATAGTTGTCTCTTCTTTTTTTTTCTCCAATGACCCTTGCAGGGCTCCGTAAAAACATGCTTGAAGAAATTGTTTTTATTTCTGAGTCTGAGAACTCAAACCTTCAAATGATAGTCTTTTTTTGGAAGTAACAAAGCAAAGTATTAAAAGAATTCACACACACACACAAAAACCGAACAGAAATAGATTCAGTAATTTAAGCTGGAGATTGTTAAATATCAACACTTGGCCGAATTCTTTTGATTCCTCAGAGGCATCCGAGGGAAGACACAACACTGCTCAGTTGACCATTTAGCACTTTGTTCTCTTACACAATTGCTTCTAAAAGGGAGATGCGTCCTGCATGACACGTTGCTGCAGATCTCAAAATGGAGACGGCCCTTGACAGTTTTATTACCGGGCACCCTGTTCTAGTCTAAACAACAGCATTTCAGTAAGTTTCCACTACAAGATGGTTAGTTCCCTGTTATTTACTGCTCTGTAGGGCGAGAGTCTACAAGTGAAGGCCACATATTCTAATGTCTAATGCCTTTATTATTTAGGGCTTTGTCCACTTAATACTACACTATATGATTATATGGCCATTTTGATTAATATGAGATTAATGTAAGGTACAGTATTAAAGCACTTCAGATAATACCATTCTAACATCCCCTCTTTTGATCTGCCTCCATGGCAGATCAACACTACTGCAAATCATCAAACACTCCAAGAGCACATTCTTTATATTCTTTGTGTTAAATGTGAAAAACTAAAAACACTGAGAAATATGTTGTTTTGCTTCCACAACATGTCAGACCCATAGAAGCAAGGATGCAGGAGCCTTTGAGAACCCAGTGGAGATGTCAAATGGCAAGTGGCTATGGGACATCAGTGGATCCTTTGTGTCCAGTGGGTTACAGGTTTGAAAGAGTTTTAAGAAGGTGCCTTGGGCTCTGTACTATATTTGAGAGCAGATGTCACAGGTTGACAGCTTTCATTAGTTTACATGGTTCTCTGTTAAGAGCACAAAATAATAATGTAAGATTAGCATCTCTATATAAACAGTTTCAAAACTATTAATTTTGAAAATAAAAAGAAATGTTTTATTATTTAGTCGTTTATTTAGTAGCGTGTTGGAGGAGCATGTGAGTGATTCTGTTTTGCAAATGTGGACAAATGTACTGATGATAAAAGAGGGAAAATAATGGTTTGTGAATTTAGTAGCAACTCAGATGACTCATCCCTCTCAATCAAATATACTGGGATAGAGAAAGAATTAGTGACTGACAAAGAGTGATGAATGGGAACGTTTTTCTCCATATATGTGTGTGTGTGTGTGTGAGATTTGGAAATAAATTTTAGTGGCATGTAGTATAAGCCATTCAAGAACTGAATCTTTATCCTCGTGGTTTTACCACCTCTTGTCTTTTTTCTGTCACACAGTAAAATTTGTGATTTACACATTTGTCCTGGAACTGAAACTCAGTTCAGCTGTACTTTGATTCATGATATATTTTTTCCCTTGCATTGATGGAAAGTGACAAATCATACCAACTTTGAAGAATTATAATTTCACCTTGTGTTGCACAGCAAGTTTTGAGATACAATATTGCACAAAAAAATTGAGCATGTACATTGAAACTCTGACACTTATCAAAAATTACTTTGAAAGAAAAGACAGTGGGTAATTTTAAGCTCACATAGAGCACTTTCATAACCTTTGGATTATGGGTCTCCAGCCTTGGGCTGTGTACTGTATTTTGCAACAGATGATGTAACAGAGTTGATACATTTCGTTAATTTGCATGTTAGTTTGCAAATAAACATCTGATGTACTACCATCCTCTCTGATGCCCCCGGCATGGTCCAGATAAGCACAAAGCAAGATTATAATCTGGTTTCTTTCCTGTGAACAAGGCAGCCTCGTGGCCACTGCCATTTGTGATAATAGTGGTCTCTTCTTTTTTTTTTTCTCCAATGACCCTTGCAGGGCTCTGTAAAAACATGCTTAAAGAAATTGTTTTTATTTCTGAGTCTGAGAACTCAAACCTTCAAATGATAGTCTTTTTTTAATCAGCAAGTCTCTGCCAATTAAATTCACAGGGACGTGTGCTGAAATCACATACAGATGTGTAAATACATTGAAGGACATATCCTGGTCAAAAATGACTCCAAGGTTCCTCACAGTGTTACTGGAGGCGAAGGTAATGCCATCCAGAGTAAGACTCCGGTTAGATACCATTTTTCTAAGATTTTCAGGGTCGAGTACAATAACCTCAGTTTTATCTGAATTAAGAAGCAGAAAGTTAGAGGTCATCCAGGTCTTTATGTCTTTAAGACATTCCTGCAGTTTAACTAATTGGTGTGTGTTATCTGGATAGATAGAGCTGGGTGTCATCTGCATGTTCTAATCGCTCTAATAGGATATTATGGTCAACAGTATCGAATGCTGCACTAAGGTCTAGCAGGACAAGCACAGAGATGAGTCCACTGTCAGAGGCCATAAGTAGATCATTTGTAACCTTCATTAAAGCTGTTTCTGTGCTGTGCTGAGCTCTGAAACCTGACTGAAACTCTTCAAATAAACCATTCCTCTGCAGATGATCTGTTAGCTGTTTGACAACTACTCTTTCAAGGATTTTTGATATGAAAGGAAGGTTGGAGATTGGCCTATAATTAGCTAAGACTGCTGGGTCTAGAGATGGCTTTTTGAGTAAAGGTTTAACTACAGCCAGCTTGAAGGCCTGTGGTACATAGCCGATTATTAGAGATAGGTTGATCATATTTAAGATCGAAGAATTAATTAATGGCAGGACTTCTTTGAGCAGTTTTGTAGGAATGGGGTCTAAAAGACACGTTGATGGTTTGGAGGAAGTAATTATTGAAGTTAACTCAATAACTTAGCCTCCGGACTAAGACCACCAGGTACCGGAACAGCTTCTTCCCCACAGCTGTCAGACTCCTGAACTCTGCCTCCTGACATCTGACCCACGTTAACACATGGACTGAACATACACACACCCACAACCACCTACACACACACACAATGAACAGCTGTACCCTGAAACACACAATAATAACATGGACTGAACCACCACTCACAACCACTAGCACTTTATACAGCCTCTGTAGAAACTATCTATACCCTCACTTATCTTAACTGCACTACTGTATAGCTCTGTGTAAATAATCATTCTGTACATTCAATAATCTTTAATCCTACAACTGTTTACAACTTGCATAGTTCCCATTTCTGTATAGCTGTATATCTCAGATTCTGTAAAGTTATTTATTTCATATTCTGTATAGTTTTTCATATTTATATCCTGTTCATAGCCTGTACATAGCTTGTACTCACTACAGCCTGTACATACTTATAGTTATAGAATATTCACAACATACTTCATACCGTGTACATTATAACATACCATAATAGACCCATTTCTGTAATATACTTTCATATCTATACTATTGCTAATATATATTGTAATATATCTATATCACTAAAGCACTTCTGGATGGATGCAAACTGCATTTCGTTGCCCTGTACCTGTGCATGTGCAATGACAATAAAGTTGAATTCTATTCTATTCTATTCTAGAAAGATCAATTGGAGAAAAAGAGTCTAACTTAACATCAATGGTACTAAGAGTAGCTGGAGATGATATTACATCTGTGGGATGATTACTGGTAATTTTTTCTCTAATGATAAAAATTTTATTTGTGAAGAAGTTCATGAAGTCATTACTAGTTAACGTTAAAGGGATGGTTGGCTCAAAAGAGCTCTGACTTTTTGTCAGCCTGGCTACAGTGCTGAAGAGAAACCTAGGCTTGTTCTTATTTTCTTCAATCAGTGATGAATAGTAAGATGTTCTGGCTTTGCGGAGGGCTTTCTTATAAAGCAGCAAACTATTTCTCCAGGCTAAATGATGATCCTCTAGATTTGTGACACGCCATTTCCTCTCCAGATTACGAGTCATCTGCTTTAGGCTACGTGTTTGAGAATTATACCACGGAGTCAGGTACTTCTGATTAGAGACCTTAGTTTTCACAGGAGCTACAGTATCCAGAGTCGTACGTAGTGAGGAGGTGAAATTATTAAAAAGATAATCGACCTCTGTTGGAGTAGCGTTCAGATAGCTGCTCTGCTCTGTGTTGGTACAGGGCATTGAAGATGATAACAGTGGGTGGATTATATTCTTAAACTTAGTTACAGTGCTTTCAGAAAGACATCTACTTTGATAAAGTCTACTCTCCACCGCTGTGTAATCAATTATTGTAAATGTAAATGTTATCAGGAAATGATCAGACAGGAGAGGGTTTTCAGGAAACACTGTTAAATGTTCAGGTTCGATGCCATATGTTAAAACAAGATCTAGAGTGTGATTAAAGTGGTGGGTGGGTTCTTTTACATTTTGAGAGAAACCAATTGAGTCTAATAACAGATTAAATGCCATGTTGAGGCTGTCATTTTTAGCATCTACATGGATGTTAAAATCACCCACAATAATTATTTTATCTGAGCTCAGAACTAAATCAGATAGAAAGTCTGAGAAATCAGACAGAAACTCTGTGTAAGGCCCAGGTGATAGATGATAACAAGTAAGACTGGTTTCTGAGTTTTACAGCTGGGGTGGACGAGGCTAAGCATCAGGCTTTCAAATGAATTCAAAGTCTGTCAGGGTCTTCCGTTGATTAATATGCTGGTGTGAAAAATTGCTGCCACACCACCCCCTCGGCCTGTGCTTCGAGATTTCTGGTAGTTAGAATGGCTCGGGGGTGTTGATTCATTTAAACTAACAGAATCATCCTGCTGCAACCAGGTTTCTGTAAGGCAGAGTAAATCGATTTGTTGATCAATTATTAAGTCATGTACTAACAGAGACTTGGAGGAGAGAGACCTAATGTTTGTACTGTACTGTATTTGGCAGATGATGTCTGCAGATGAAGTTGTCATCTTTCATTAATTTGCATTTTTCCCTGGTAAGCAAGCAAAATAACAGCCAGATTACAATCTTGTTTCTTATCTATGTAAACATCTTCAAATGAAACTATAGAAAAGCTTGAGGTAATGGTAGAAATGTTGCTATATATGTTGTGTTGCCCCCACAAAACGTTTCCATAAGGAATTCAAAAGTTGACAAAAAATGTAACACAACATAAAGATCATAGTTTAGATTGTACCATAAAATTTTAAATATACACTCCTGGATCCAGTTTACAGAGAGCCTCAAATGGAGCTGCCGTCTCAAATGCCCCTGGCATTTCCTAGATTAGCTCTATGCAAAATAATCATCTATTTTCTTATCTCTGTGAACAAGGCATCTTTGTGGCCATAGTTAATTCTGGATACCAGTCATAGTTCACATTTGGAGGGAGGTGTGGCAAAAACAAAAACAAATTTCCCACGTGTGGGACTAATAAAGGTTATCTTATCTTATTTGTTCACGTTGCTTTCACGTGCTTATTTGTTTTGTTTGTAAATGGAAAATGGCCTGTATTTGTATAGCGCTTTAGTTGGTCCCGAAGGAACCCAAAAGCGCTTTACACTACATCCACCCATTCACACACACATTCACACACTGGTGATGGCAAGCTACATTGTAGCCATAGCTGCCCTGGGGCGCACTGACAGAGGCGAGGCTGCGTCACTGGGCCCTCTGACCACCACCAGTAGGCGACGGGTGAAGTGTCTTGCTTACAGATGTGTGTCTTACTTCACTCATTTAACATTCAAGGGAAAGTGTTACTATAAATAAAGATGTATTCAAATTCAAAGTCTCCTAATCTAATGGGACATAAGATCACTGAATGAAAAATGACAAAATCATGCTGTTGTGGAGGTATATAAAGACGGCAGGAGAGGTCTCAGTGTCTCACTCCAACTTTATTAACTGACTCACCAGAACTGAGAGAACTGGCAGAGGAAGGTCCATCCTGTGAACGACGCTGGTGAAGGTGAGCAGGAAAGGTAGGAGGAAGTTCAAACGCCGGTGGTTGGGGGGGTAGTCCTGGGGGTAAAACCAGAGTCTGGTAACCCCGTGGAAGGAGGGCGGCCATGGCGCGGGACCTGGGCCGGCACTACATGACTGTCCGGAAGAATATGTGCAGGTTTAAGTCTGTCAACACACACAATCTCCCTAAGACCCCCAAAAAATCCAAAACAAAATGTTTCTGGCCTGGTTCGATAACCCTAAATGGGCCGTTGTACAGCGGTTGCAGCGTTGTCCTGTGACAAAAACAAAAACAACAAACAAAGACAACAACAAAAACAAACTTAGCAGTCTCTAAAGTCTTTGGAACAAAAGTGTCAGTCAGGCAATGGTGCACCAGACCAGGAACTAGAGATGGACCGATCCAATATTACGTATCGGTATCAGTCCGATACTGAGCTAAATTACTGGATCGGATATCGGAGAGAAATAAAAAAATGAAATTCGATCCATTAAATATCAAAAAAGCACCTCACAAAACTTGCGACATGGCAAAACTCGGCCATAACCTTATCATGGCGGAGCAGCATGCGTCACCTGATAGAGCAGCTGTGGTGGTGTCGGTGGTCTGGTTGAGTATTTGGAGCCTCGCTACCAAACCAGCATTTCATCTCTGAGGAAGTTATCCCAGAGAGAAGTAAAGCAAGTGTGTAAGTTCATCTCTGAATGTTTGTAAAGCATTCCAGCGTTAAGCTTAACAACCGATAAATGGAGCGACTGCCTCTCTCTCCTGTTGCTACTTCAATCATGAAACTGCTTAATGATCAGCTGATCGGCTTTTCTGTCGCGAGTCCGTCTCTCTTGTTTGTTTTTTGCCCACTTCACGTCAGAAAGAGGAAACCAGCGGCTGAACAACAGCAGCACGTTTAAGCTTGATAAGCTGTTGTTAGAATGTATTTAATATTACTTTCTACACCAGGATCTTTTTTACGTAGCTGACGGCTGGTAACTGTGCAGGGGCGGATCTAGCAAAGTTTAGCCAGGGGGGCCGATAGGGCATTAATAGGGAAAAGGGGGCACAAAGACATACTTTTCTTTCTTATTCTCATTTAAAATGTCGAGCTTTTAATAAATAATTATCTGAATCTTACACCCAAAGTTTTAATCTGACCTAAAATGTATAGAAGTCCATTACTGTATATAGTAACTGTTAAGTCTAATATACCCTAGTAAGCTATAGTACTTTTTCCTTTGGGAAGATACCATCTGTGCAGTCTGCAATTCTGTAGAAGAAAGATGTTGAATCTATTTAATTATTCTTGAAAAATAATTTATTTCTGTCCATTTTTTTTCACACTGCATCAAATTAAAGTTGATTACGTCGATTAAGCATCATGAGGTGGAGGGTGGTTCCCTATTTTTTTTGCAACCCTATTAGTTAGGTTGCTTACTCTTTAAAATACCAGAATAGGGAGGATAGTGCAGGTTTAAGTTTATTAGATTGATCAGTATTGTTGAACTATGAAATATGTTGGGTCCTGTGCATTTTTTACATACATGTATAACAGAATAGCTTTAGTATTTTTTTTAACTTGAGTTTGAACTTATACAAAATGCAGCAAGATATTAAAAAAAAACAATTTTATTGATTAAAAAACACACTATATCGGATTCATATCGGTATCGGCACATATCCAAATTTATGATATCGGTATCGGACATAAAAAAGTGGTATGCCATCTCTACCAGGAACCCGAAGCGAGTGCAAAAAGCGGGTTGAAGGATAGCACAGATGGATCGAAGCAGGGGGGAGGGTTCTCGAGCAAGAATTCTCCAGGCACGCGGAGGGGCTGACCAAACACCAGTTCCGCTGGGGACGCGCCGAGATCCTCCTGAACCGCAGAGCGCAGCCCAAGCAAAACCCACGGGAGGTGGTCAACCCAATTGCCATCCTTTAAGGAAGCGCGAAAAGCAGCCTTAAGCAACCTGTGGAACCGTTCACACATCCCATTAGCTTGAGGGCTATGCGGTTGTGAGGTGGACCTTGGCCCCCAGTCCATCAGCCATAGCCGACCAAAGCTATGAAACGAACTGGGGGCTCCTGTCTGAGGTAATGTCCGCGGGGGTGCTGAAACGCGAGACCCAGGCTGATAAAAACGCCTCGGCCACCACTGCTGCGGTAGTGGACGCCAGGGGGACTGCCTCCGGCCACCGTGTGGTGCGGTCAACATAGTCAAAAGGTGCATAAAACCTTGTGACTGCGGCAGAAGACCCACCAGATCAACATGCACATGATCGAAACTTTTGCCGGGGTTCAAGAACTGCTCCGGAGGCAGTTGGCTTGATGTGTATATGAACCTTCGCACACTGGCATGGAATGCACGCCGCCACCCATTCCTTCACTGATTTGCGAAGACCCGGCCAAACAAACTTAGAGCTGAACAGGTTAACAGAGGCCCGGACCCCCGGATGAGAAGGAGCATGTACCAAGTCAAAAACACGATACCATGAAACGGGAACTACCGGGTGAGGGCGGCCAGTGGAAACGTTACAGACCAGGAGAGGGCCGCTGTCCTGCACAGGTCTGTCCTCCAGTATGAGGCCCGTCTGCGCGGATTTAAGCGCGAGGATATCTGGGTCACAGACGACCCTCAAGAAAAAAACGGAAATGACGGGTCGCCAGGTGGAGAGCTAGTAGCTCCCTGTCAAAAACGCTGTAATTGTGCTCGCTGTCTCATAGTGTACAGCTGAAAAAGGCGAGCGGTTGCCAGACACCCGAGATTTGCTGTTCCAGCACCGCACCCACTGCTATGTCCGACGCATTGGTGGTCAACGCAATCTGCGTCGCGAGGATGGGTGGGTCAGAAGGGTGGCATTAGCTAACATCGACTTAGCATCAGAAAATGCTTTGATGCATTCCGGAAACCAGTCAACGGAGTCGTTAGCCTTCTTACCTTTTAACGCCCCATAAAGGGGCTGCAGCAGATGAGCTGCTCTGGGCGAAAAAAAAACGGTTGTAAAAATTCACCATCCCCAAAACGTCCTGCAGTGCCTTAACAGACGTGGGACGCGGAAAATCTGAAACAGCTCGGATTCGTCAGGCAACAGAACCGCGCCCTCGGCGGAAATCCAGTGTCCCAGGAAATCAAGAACTGGCAACCCAAACTGGCATTTAGACAGATTAATGATCAGTCCATGTGTAACACATGGGGACACTAAAGCTGTCGCGCCAGAATGTCATGCTAAAAAGAAAGATTCTTTAAAATACAAGGGGGAGCAAGCAAGTCAGATACCCAGGGCACAGAGATGAAGAAGGTCTGATCAGAAACAGTTTATTACTAGGCCAGGGAGCACAAATAAAAAAAACACCCTTAAAATGTACGTAATAAAATGTTGTCAATCTACTAAAACTAAATAAATCAATTCTAAAACCCGTAAAACGACCATTTTCTACATTCACTAAAATCCCCCTGCTATAATTATGCCACATGTTCATTATGGGTCCATCAGCAGGCCAGGAATTCCGGCTTTAGAGCAGAGTCCACGCCAGCCCCGTCTTCGGCAGACAAGGAAGAGCCTCCCATCTTCTTGTCCTTCCACGGGCCCATCATATCCCAGCCTAGCTTGCGTTCTGCACCCGAATCCCTCATGCGACCACCGCCACAGCTCCCCTTGCGTCGGTGTCCTGCAAAAAAACAAATAGGGGCCAGAATAATGGTCCCAGAAGCGGCCCTGTCTCATGGCCATGGCGACCCTCTCCCAATCCAGCTGCACCCAGTAAACAACAGTAGAGACCCTACTCACAAATGCAGTGAGTCCTTTTTTCCCCCTCAGTGATCAGCTAGCCTGCTTTTAAAAGGTCTTTACACAGCTGAGAGGCCACCTCTGGACACACCCATGCCTCAGCAGGGGGTCCCTATCAGCTAATTTGTCCCATATGTAGCCAGTCCATAGTGGATTAAAAACTATGTCACATAAAAACCATGCAATAAAAACAGAATAAAACCATGCAAATAAAACAACACTCATAAATAAACACTAAAAATCAGAATAAAAACAATATACAAGATAAATACAAATTTCCACTGTGTGACACATGCACCGCCAAACGCCGATAAACCTGACGCAGATGGAACATGTGCTGCTCCTCCGAGCTGCTGGCCACCAGTATATCATCAAGATACAGAAAAACAAAGGGCAGGCCACGCAAGACTGAGTCCATCAACCGCTGGAAGGTTTGGGCGGCACCTTTCAGGCCAAAATGGCATGCGCAGAAACTCGAAAAGGCCGAAAGGTGTAATGACGGCGGTTTTGGGGACATCTTCAGCGCGCAGGGGAACCTAGATTTGTGCTAGTGGATTGTGGCCAAACACCTCAATAATGGATTTTATCTTCTTTTTCCTTTTACTCATATTTACATCATATTTTCACATTTTTATTAGTGCTGTCAGGGTTAATCTTGTTACAATGACATCTCCGTTAGTGATTTATTGCGAATCGCCCCATGCCTGGGCCTGCACGGCGTCAACACGTTAGTAAGTAAGTAAGTAAGTAAAATTTATTTATATAGCACATTTCACAGATAAAAATAACAAAGTGCTTCACAATAAAATCAGAATTACAAATAAAATAATATAAAACAGTGAAAAAAATAATTAAGAGCTTGTTTGTATAAAAATTACTTCAGCTGCTTTTTAAAGGAGTCAATGGAGACTAGACAGCGTAAAGACAATGGCAGGGAGTTCCACAGCCTTGGTGCCAGTGCCTGAAAAGCCTGATCCCCACGTTTTTAAAACCTAGTGGGACCACCAGTAACCTCTGACCTGACGACCTAAGTACTCGGGATGAAGCATAAGGTTTCAACAGGTCAGAGATATACTGGGGAGCTTCACTGCACAGAGTTCTGAAGGTTACGACTAAAATTTTAAAACGAACCCTAAAATTTACTGGCAACCAATGAGCATGGTTAGCTTGTTAACACGTGGGGACGATCTGCGATAACTTACTAACGGAGATTTGCTGCGTTAATGCGGTTATGGTGTTAACGTCATTTTAACGAGATTAACGCTGACAGCACTAATTTATACAAATATATTCTCATCTGTAGGATGATAAAAGTTTATTCTATTCTATCTTTAAAAAATTTTATGTAACAGTTGCTCTTTCAGATTATATTTATGTGTTATCATAGAATAAGAAAAGATCCCAATAAAAATGTGATGCAAGTTTTTGTTTTGTATTTGTGTACCAACAGATGGAGCCAAAGCGTAACAGCAACAGCAACTCTTTACAGATGTGTGTGTCAGCATAAAATTTACAGTTGATATAGAACAATGAGAGTACTGATCATTCTTATCTCAGATTAGCATCTTTTCATTGGTTCACAGTTAAATCCAGACTTTTATTTAAATTCCTTCTACTTACATGCACAGTACCGAGTAATCGGTTCCATTATATCTTATCAACCTACAATGTTATTGTATTAGAGCACTTTGCTCTCAGACTGCAAGCTTACTTGTTGTTCCTAGAATATTTAAAAGTACAATGAGAGGGCGAGACTTCAGCTTTCAGGTCCCTCTTCTATGGAACCAGCTCCCAGTTTGGATTTGTAAGTCAGACAGTATCTCTACTTTAAGTTTTAAACCTTTTTGATAAAGCATACAGTTAGGGCTGGATCAGGTGACCCTGAATCCTCCCTCAGTTACACCAGGCTGCTGGAGGACTTCCCATGGTGCACCAGGCATTTTTCTTACACTTCATTTATCCCTCATACTACTACTACATGTCATGTACATTTATCCATTCTCACTGTAGTTTGTAATTTGTCACAACAGAACATAAGCATGATTCTCCTGAAGGTCTCTTCTTGATAAACAAGAGTTCTTCCTTCCCACTTTCACAAATTGGTGCTCTTATAGTTAGGGGTTTCACTACCCTACTGTATAAAGCTCACTTTTTGTCACTTTAGGCAATATAAATACTGAATTAAACTTTTTGTATTGGACTAAATGAAAATCTCTGATCCCCAAGTCAGAATTGAGATAACTAAATAAAAACAAGTTTGGCCAAAGTACTTTTTTAAGGTTCTCAAATAACATTTTTTTAGTAGTCGACATTCAAAATAAAATATTTATGCAAATGTAATGTACAGGTACATTTTTCCAAGAGCAATTTAAAATAGTAAATTTAATGGAATCTTTTCAAATGAAATGTACTTGAGTGGTATACATAATAATACCAGCACATTTTCATTAATGAATCATTATTTATATAAATAAACATGTGATTGAATTTATTTGATTTGAATTTTACTCAGAATTATTTCTTCATTTTTATTGAGGATGAAGTTTTTTTTATTGTTGTTATTTTCATTTTTTCTGTGGGTCTAAAACGAACCCGACTGAGGTAATTGGGCCATTAATTTCTTTAATATATAAAATCCTTCTTATGTCTTCATTATTCAGTAAATAGAATTTTCATCAAAAGAGAGCTAGACTTTAGACACTGGAAAATACTTTATTGAAAGTAACCTAAAGTTGTGAATTCAATTGCATGCCCACAGCTCCATGCCCTACTATCAGATAAATTATGTTGAATGCTTTCTATGGACTTGCGTCTATCTTTTGATTAACTGCTGACGTTGTAAAGCTGCAATGTTTTTGTGAATATCCCATTCACAAGATTCAACTCAAAACCAAACTTTCTGATTTGAAAACAAAACTGTTTAACCTTCCAATTACAGATTTATTTTTACCTCCGGAAAATATTTTGAGTGCACTGTCTATAAATGTATTTTTAGTGACATTTGTATTGCAAATGTATTCTAGTTAACTGCATAAAAAAGCAACTCTATAGATTTAGTAGAAAGTAAATTACCGTAAGCTAATGGTAAATGGCCTGTATTTGTATAACGCTTTACTAGTCCCTAAGGACCCCAAAGCGCTTTACATATCCAGTCATCCACCCATTCACACACACATTCACACACTGGTGATGGCAAGCTACATTGTAGCCACAGCTGCCCTGGGGCGCACTGACAGAGTCGAGGCTGCCAGACACTAGCGCCACCGGGCCCTCTGACCACCACCAGTAGGCAACGGGTGAAGTGTCTAACCCTAACCCTAATGTGGCATGAACGACCCAATATAGGTCACCACTCTGCTAATCTACTGGCAACATGAAAAAAACAAAATATTTCCAAAAACAATAATATTTTGGACAATCCTAAAATTTGTATTCTGTATTATTTTTTTGTGTTTTCTTTTTAGGCACTGCAATTATTTCAAAAGATGACCTTGGCAGATGTCCAACTCAGGGCACATCTAATGGTGCAGACAACTGGTTTAAAGCAAAAATGAATGTTTGTTGTTGAAAAAAATGAGGGCAGTGCTGTCTGTTATGTGTATTTACTGTATAGCTGAGAGGAGGAAACCAACAGGGTTAACTTAAAACTTGAAGAACTTTTTCTTGGATGCTTACCATGTTGCTGTGAATGACTGTCTGAAAACTGCAAAATGAATAAAAAATACATTTTTCATTTATGAAAATTAAAGTTAGACATACTCTATTGCAGGTAATTATTTCATTTAGCTTCTAGAACTGCTGACTAGACTGTAGCAATTTGTCAGAAATGTGAAAGTAAAAAGCTTTTCATATAGAAAAATAACACTAAACAGCTAGTGAAAAACTAAACCAAACAGTGAGAAAAGCCATGCCTGCCTTCCTATTTATACTACATCCTTTATCTACGCTGTTTAATATTGTTTTGTTTGTTTTTTTGTTTTGTTTTTTTTGGCCTGTCCCGTTTGGCTCTTTTGCCATCAGAATTATTGTCTAAAGGCAAAGAAAGATGCCCAACGGATTTACTTTACCAAATTGACCATCCCAGCCTTGCCGTAATGGTCCATTTGATTCACCTTTTATTGTTTATTTTATTTTCACTTACTGAATACGGGACAGACTTGACTGGGGGAAAGAAGGGGAGAAAGAAAGAGGGAAAGAGAAACAGCTGAGAAGAGGGACGGGGGAGAAGGGCAAAAGACAAAAACCAACAGAACGGGCAGAGAAAAAAAAAATGCATATATCAATCACCTGGATCACCTGCTGAGAAAGAAAAAAAGAAAACAAGCAGAAGAGAACAAGAGTAATAGAATAAACAACATCACAATGATATATGGGAATATGACAGTAAATACTAAATGTTAAACATTATCGTGCAGCACATAAGATCGACAGAACACAGTGTGCTTTGAGGTAGGAGCCAAAAAGGGTGTAGTTTGTGGGTGTGATCACCCGTGTGTACACCTGTGAGCATGGACGCGCTTGTTTTTTTAAAAGGTTCCTTCATGTAATAATCTGCTAGAGGGTGTGGGGGGGCCACAGCCGCGTCCTCCAGGGCATGAAGCAGGTATGGAGGAGATCAAAACTCCAGACATCCAGAGGCCCCCAGAACACAAGAGACCAAGGAAGACCAACAGAGGGGCAGCCGCGCCACTGTTCCAGTAAGAGCTGAGGAGAGTCCCAGATGAGGGCTCATTCAGCAGCCGCGGAGCAGAAGCCAGGGGGAGTTGCAGTGACGCACCCGTGAGCTCCGCCGGCAGCCAGCTGTGCCTGAGTGACCGAGCCCCAGGCCGAGAGGCCGAGGGCACCCCACCTCCGAAGTGGCCCAAGCGAGCCCCAGGATCCAGGCCCCGACAAGCGGCCGCCAAGGAGTGAGCCGGTGTGTACCTGGACGCCCATCCCCAGCTGTTTAATATTGTGCTACTGAGGTTCAGCATGACCAGTAAATATATAGTTTACTGATTTTTCAATTCCAAATAAGTTGTGACACTTTGTAAAATGCAAATGAAAACAGAATACAATTATTTGCAAACCTCATAAACCCATATTTTACTCACAATATAACTACTCATTTTGAGTACACTGTACAACCTTGTTAGATCACAGAACTCAAAAAAACTATGTAAACTTGTTGCCTCAAAAAATTTTAGTAAAGTTTACTTAAGATGACTAAATTAAGGCAACTTATTCACTTAAGTTGCCTTACAGAGTAAAAACCTATATAGTTTCCAGAACTCAAAAAAAATATGCAAACTCGTTACCACAATAAAACTAAGTAAAGCTTACTTAAGATGACTGTTAGAATAACTTATTCATTGTAAGTCTGCAGTATTAAGAATAACTTGATATTTCTAACTGTACAATATTAATTGTTTATACTGACAAACAAGTTCAACTAAATGAAAAAACAATTTGTGGTAACCTGAATATGATTAAAAATAATTAACAACACTTTTTGTAATGATGTTAAAATCAGCCCAACTTTTATTTTCAAACACAACAAAGTATAACAGCCAACATACTGGACACTGTTTTGCTGAACAACAAACAATTATATTGCCATCACTGTTATAATCTTACAATGAAAAAAAGTCTCAGATGTAATTATTCTGAAAATAAGTTTAGGCCTACCACAAGTTTGTTTTATACTTACTTATATAATCAAAATAAAATATATTTATTGTTCTGTCACAAGTGCAGTCTCTGATTTAAACAACACATTTGTTTTTCATTCCAACACATGAGCTGGAATGTTGTAATGTTTTAAGGATGGCTTGTTTCCAGTCCAGGCATTACTGCCTGAATGACTATCATGGATCGAGGTGATCCAAATGTAGGTGCAGAAGAAAGTCTTTAACTTCCCTTAAGTACAGCGGCAGTGGATGTGGGTTGGAGATGCAATGAGCTTGAACCTGCAGGCGACCATCTTCACTGACCACACCATCTGTGACGGAGGACTTAATTGCTTTCTTAAAACATTTTTTCTGCATTTGGTATAAAACAGACTCCAATTTAGACAATCTCAGGCTCCCTCCCCACCCACTTGTCAGTCTGGATAGCCGTGACCACCACCCAACACACAATAATGTCATGAAAGCATCATTTTAAAAAGGGCTATGCAAACATGGCCAATGACTTTCATTCTAATGATGTGCGAAATGATTTGGGCACAAAACAAATTTTGCTGTTAGAAAACTTGCAGACTTCACTATAACTAAGTTTGGGGGATGTGATCTTTCAAGAAATGCAGACCAAACTGTTGTTGTTTGTTTACTTACACAGCATGTCTTAACTGGAGTCACCAGCAACAGCCTAGTGCAGTCATATCTCAAGTCTAATAACAGAAGACAGAAAAAGATCAGTAAAGAAACAACTTCCCCAAACCAAAGCACAAATAAAACAATAAGGAAAACAGGCTGATCTAAAGTATGATTAAAGTTCAGCCTGATTAATATAAATGTCACTGACAGTTGCTAATATATTGGAAAACCAAAATACTTACTGATGTCTTTCTGTCCAACAGTAGGAGTGCTGGTCCCGAGCCTCAAAGACAGTAAGAAGCAAGCAGAGGGAGAAAAAACAGAAACTGATTTGATCCTTAATGGCTGTGCAATCATTGCAACATAGAGTTTGCTTATGTTGTTAAATAAAGGCTAGATTTGCCATTAATAGATGTCACAGATGTTCAAAAGCTGCCACAAAGCATGAAAAAATGGACGTCTCCGAAAACGTCGGAGCATTTTTGCAAATATGTGATGTCTTGATAAATCGAGCAGATACTTGAACTTTACACAGCTACATTCTCGCCTGAAAATATCTTAAAAGTTTATTGTGTGACCCAGAAAAAGTAATAAGTTTTTTTAGCCACGCTCCTCCGCCATTGCCGCGCTTACAAGTACGCACGGCTCCGACAACCGGCGGACAAATGCGATCCTCCTTTTTTCCCAGACTACCCTTTCTGGGTCACAAAATAACCTTTTAAGATATTTTCAGGTGAGAATAGCTGTGTAATGCTCAAATATCTACTTAATTTATCAAAATATCACATATTTACAAAAGTGCTTCCACGTTTTTGGAGACCTCTGTTATCCACCAGCGCGATAGCTGACCAGGAGGTCAAGGCTTGATAAGAGTCCGCGAGCACAGCTAACTCCTGGCTTATTGTTTTCAATCCCCTGCGGTCTTTTGCTACTCAGGTTAAACATGATATATATAATTAGTTAGTTAGTTAGTTAGTTAGTTAGTTAGTTAGTTAGTTAGTTAGTTAGTTAGTTAGTTATGGCTATGGATTGAAAATACCCCCCACACCCCACCCCCTCCCGAAGAATTTTGTCTGGGTTCTTATCTCACTTTTTTATTTCAAACAATCAACAGAAAATTTCACCGACATAGTTTTATGTAAGGTTTTTAAGGCTGTGGTGTTAATTTTTAAATAACATGAGCCCAGTGGCAGCAGCAAGCTAGGCTAACACTAACTAGCTAGCAAGATTATAAACCTGGTGCTAAACTAAACTTATGTTGTTTTGAGAAATCTGTGTGTATATCTAAGTCAATATGAGATGTCCGTGATCTTCAGGCCCTCATGATTCTAGCCTGAAAATCACTGCATGGGCACGGGAGCACTTCCAGAAAACAAAAAGGGAAATTCTTTAGGAAAACATGGATGTCACATCCTCTAGATAAGAGGAGAAGAACCATCCAGTTTGGTATCAGCACTCAATGCAAAAGCCTCCATCTCTAATAATATGTGGTTGCATTAGTGCCTACGGAATTGGAGCTTCCTTGAGAAAACCCAGGAGTGTTGAGCAGCTGAATATGTGGTAAACATGACCCCGTCCTAAGTTTTTGAAATATGTTTCTGCCATCAAATTAAAAAATTACCCTTTTTTTCTTAAAAAATACATTTTCCCAGTTTAAACATTTGATATTTCTTCTGTGTTCTATTGTAAATAAAATATGGCTTCATGAACTTTTACAATGGGCACTGTAATTGTACATCTGGAAAAGAACTAAAAAAATATTCTTGGATTACCTGTTGAAAAAATATAGACACACACAAAAAAAAAAATTAATGACTTGACATGTGTCATTTTAAAATACATGGAAAAGAAAACCACATACACAAATGACTGCTGGGTAGAGCAGTAATACGGATATCAAATATAGCCATGTGTATTACAACAGATCATAAACAGTCTAATGGTTTTACTGGTTTGCTTTTGATTACATTATAATAAAATGAAAACATCGAAATTCACGTAATAGTTATTTGCTTTTTTCACCCACTAAGGAGGATTTTTTATTTTCATGCACCTTCTAGACACTTTGTTCAATCTTGCTAAGTGCGTCATTTCACACTACGTTTGTACTTCTAATTCTTTTTATGTCCTATCCACAATAAAAACAAAAACAAACTTTCTGTCGCATCTTGGCTTAAAAGATTCAAAGGCTGAAGGAACTAGATCCTAGTTGGCAACTAGTGACACAGGCCTGCAGCCTCAATGCTTTTGAAATAAATACAGTCAAACTTATTTCTGTGAATTAAAAATGAAAACGGGAGGCTGCGAGTGAAGCGGTGAAATTGTTGTAGTAACTGTACAAAAATACTCTTGAACAATATCGTTACGACACTTTACATCATAATAATCATAATAATCTTAATCATAATAATCATCATAAAACAAGCATGTCTACTTAAATATTTTGTATTTTAATGATTGTGCTGGGTTTACCTATTTAAATTCCTTTTAACGCATAACGTCTGTTTTTGCATTTGCGATTTATGTAAGAAAATCATATTTAGATTTGTCTTAAATCATTTGCTGCTCATTTGAAAAGCAATTAAAACACCTAATTTTGTTTTTGCTTGTTTATTTAATTGCTTCCCAACACACCGGTCAGCCCTGACAGTGGCATCGATGCCAACGATCAAACATGATCAATATAAAGTTAATACTGCCGGGGTGCTGAAGTGGATAGAGAGATATGTGGGTGTAGCTGTGGGTCCCAAATCAAATTCTGATTGGAGCCCTTTAACACATCTGACTCTGAGTCTGAATATTTTTAAATTGTGCTATAAAAATCATAAAAGGATCTCGTCACATCATTTTTACGCACACTCACGTGGCTTCCTTTCATGCACGTCCGAAGGTTTAATTGGGGTCACCGCCAATTTCAGGAAGTTGTTTGTAAGGTCTAAAATGGCGAGCGAGCAGGTGAGCCTGTAAATGACGCCTTTAGGCCGCGCGGACGATGTTTGCCAACTCTAGCCTCGTTGGTGGAGCTCGCTAGCGCCAGAGGTTTTATATCCAACATGAGGGCGACCTGTGCCAAACGCGGCTTAGGCTTCCTTCGTGTCTGCGCCCTGTCCTGCTTCGTCTTCCTGCTCTGTTCCACTTGCGGTGGGCAGAACATGGCCTCTCACCAGCCCACGCTGAGACGCAGTCGTCGGAGTCACCAAAGCGCGAAGGACAGAGGAGCGCACCACCACAGGCCGCTGACCGACGAGCAGAAAGCGGACCAGAACCTGCAGTTCATGCTCAGTTTGTACCACAGCGCAGCCGAACCGGACGGCAGGCCCAAACAGCACCGGAAGTTCGGCTCCAACACGGTGCGCCTGCTGAGGCCCACGGCGTCATCGGTGCACTACCTGCCCGCGTCTGGAGGTGAAGAACAGCTGACTAATCTTGTTAAAAGTATCGAACTAATGGCTGGAGGGGTTTTTATGTGGCCGCAGATTTACAGAATCCGAGGATATAGTTTCATACAGTGACTAAATTTAAATAAAGAAAAGAAATCATGCCAAATAAACTGCCCTTTAGTTGATTAGATTTTTACCTCTGTCTCCGGTCAATTGGAGCTCAGATGATGTGTAATACTCATGTGCTTATTTTAACACCAGCCTCCCCATGATATTCGTTTAAGTTTAGTTCGTGTTTCTGTGTGACTGAAAAAGGATTTTGATGTATTTTTCAGTATTGTGGTAACCACGTGCGACCTTCCAGCGACCTCACAGGAAGCAGTTAAAACACAGCAAAGCTACCTTTGGCAAACAGCTGCCACGTAGAACTAAAACTAGTCAGATAACTTACTCGGATAACTGAAGAGTTTTGTTTGGGAAATATTAATAAAAATATACCATTAATACAAAACAGCCAAACGTCATACAAAGTGTAGCGTGTCCACAGGTGCTGCAGTAAGTAAATAAGACTGCCCACTTTTCATGCAGTGCATCTGTTGTGAGTCCTGTGTGTCTGTGTAGGTTCTCACCTTTTACTCCAGCTTTCTCCCACAGTCCAAACACAGGTCAGGTTAACTGGTGAATCTAAATATGAGCAGTTGTCTGTGTGTTAGGTTAGGCTATGAAAGCTTGGTGATCAGTCCAGGGTGAACTGGACTACAGAAGAGTCTTAAATCTTCCTAGTGGTCAGCAGGGGCTGCAAAAAAGTAGTTTGACTGAACAGAATTGTCACTACACCCATGTTTTATATAAAGCAGAGTTAATTGGGTTCAATGATTAAGGGGTGGGGGGGCTCACACAAACATTTGTCTGACAGACATTTTTACTATAAAAATATTTAAGTGATATTTAAGCTGTTTCAGCAGCTGGAACATCTTCAGGATGCATTTAAGTACATTTTGTAAAAATCTCTTTAAGAACTTGTGAACCTGAAACTCAGACATAAACGCTACATTATTTTGTACTGCACAACAGCTTTTACATATATTAATGTTGGCTCTGCTTTGCTCAAAGGACTTGAAGCAGTCAGTGAGGGATCGATATGATTGATGCTGATTTATTGACTTTGTCTCCTCCTCTTCAGACCACTGCTACACCTTCACGGTGCAGTACAACCTCGACACTCTCCCCTCAGAGCGACTGGTGAGAGCTTCTTTTGTTCACCTTCGCTCTTCTCCGCCCTCTTCTTCCTCCACAAACTTGAGCAGCGAACAGGCCGTCCAGCCGCCCCGCTGCAGGGCTCAGATCACCGCGCTGGGTGCAGAGAGTCTGGTCACCTTGGAGCCTCACGAGCGGTGGACGGAGACGGACATCACTGCACACATCAGCAGCCACGTCCTGCGTGGGAAGGATCGAGGCCGGGGGAGGCACTTGACCCTCACTGCCCAGTACTGGTGCACAGAACCTGAGCTAGCTGAAGAGAGCAACGGCCTCCTGCGGTGGTGGAGGATTCTGTCTCGAGGGAGGACACGCTGGATCGGTGAACCTCACCTCGAAGTTCCCTCTCTTCTTCTGTACCTGGAGGAGGAGAGGGAGGTGAAGGACTGGATGGGAGAACTGCTTGGCACGGAAGGGGAAGGCATCATGAGGCAAATTGGGCAGTGGCATTTTTCGCTTCACCGCCGCCGTCGCTCCAAAGATTCTTCAGAGCCTCAGGATCCTTCACTTGACGCACTAAAGAATGCCCCCACTTCCTCTTCATCTTTCTCCACCCCCACCTCATCCTTGATCGTCTCTGATATCCCCAGCTACAAACACAAAACCAACACACCCAAAAACCGATGCAAGCTCCACTCTTTCCGCCTGTCTTTCGATGAACTCGGCTGGGGCCACTACTTTATCGCCCCGCCCGTCTACAACCCTCGGTTCTGCCAGGGCGACTGCCCGAGGGTGCTCCACTATGGCTACCATTCCCCCAACCATGCCATAATCCAGACACTCATCAATGACCTGGGCGTCGGGGACGTCCCTCCTCCGTCCTGCGTGCCCTACAAGTACATGCCCATGAGCGTGCTGGTCGTGCAAAAGAAGAAGGTGGAGTACAAGGAGCTGGACGACATGGTGGCAGAGTCCTGCACGTGTCGCTAGAGACTTGGAGGAGCACGTCTAAGTGATTTAAATATGCTTTGCACTGTGGGGGAGGAAAAAGAGACTTAAATAGAATTTCTGATGGGACACTGTTTTGAGCTTCAGCTTGGCAGCTAACCACAACGAGCTTTATGCTGGAGGGAGGAAGCTGCTGTTGTGGTTTCCGTGTGGTTTCATGGTCCCTGTTGAAGCAAGGTGGATGCTGAATGTGAATGCGGGATCTGCAGACAGAAGAAAGCCCTTACTTTCCAGTGTGCAATGACTGTACTGTAAACCCTCTGTGGCTAAAAGCACTTTGTAGGTGAATATACTGCTGATGAAATTATGGATCACTAAAAAGCAGGTTAGGTCACCCTGAATGATTATTATCCCAAACGTCCCAAAAATATAACAAATGTACAAATACATAAACTAACTTTGGGTAAACACCAGTCTACATATAAGATTTAAACAGAATAAATGTAAAATCTCAGTATTCAACCTTAATCTACAGGACTTTTTCTTCCTGTGTGTGTCTGTCTGTGTGTTGTTCTTTGTGTAAATCTGTTTCACGGCATTAAAAAAAAAAAAAAAATCTGGATAATGTGACGGCACTATGCCGGGCTGCGTTCTTCAGCAGGAAATTAGATGCTTGTTTAAAAAAAAAAAAAAAAAAAAAAGGTAAATAAAAAAACAATTTTAATGGACAAAGGGGTTGACCTTGTTGGATGTAACTGTAGAGGTGTTGTGACGTTACGTTCTTGATGTTGAGTGTGAAAGAAAAAGTGTTGTAATGGAAAAGTGTCATTTTATATAAGTGAAAATGAATAATAAAGTAAAATGCATATTTTGTGTAGTGTTATTTATTGCTAGTTTTGGTGTTTTTAAAAGTAAGTTGTTAAGTAACAACTTTGAAGAATTTGTTTGTTTGTTTTTTTTAAAAAGTTCAAAAGCTCCAAAAGACCTACAGACCTGCAAAGACAACTGGATTTGGTCATTTTGTGCTAGCAGATGATTAACCTAAAAAAAAAAAAAACCTAAAAAAAATAAAAACCTAGTGTTGTTCTTTCCAAAAGCTCTGAAAACAGACCTTTTGGAGCCGAACGCTAACTGTTAGTATTAATGTTTCCTTTCAAAGCTCCTTAAAACCTTAAACTGCGGCTGCTACTTTTTAAAAATGTGCTTTTATCTGCTGATGTTGACATTTTAATCATGTCCTAAATTTGAATGATGTTCCTAAGCTGTTGAAGTGCATTAACCCACTGAGTCCAACAGATGGAGCTGTTATCCCTTTTTTTCTCCCAAATGCATGAAGTTTACAGGAATGGGCAGAAATTCTGACATGATTCTTTATGTTTGTATTGCCCACAGTAAAGTTAACAAACGTATCTCTATAAATATGCACACAGCACATAAGCAGGGGTGTAAGCAGGTTTAATTCTATTTGCTTTGCGTGCAGTGATCTTTGGGGCGTCCAGGTTAAGTTTTCCTTGACTTCACTCCGAGGGAATTCCTCTGAGGAAGGTTTTGAAATTTGCATGAAGCCAAGCAGGTCAACCAATCACAGCATGCCCTGTACTACACATACAGATCACCTCATGACAGAGTTGAGGACATTGGAGGTCTATTTTCTTCATTGTTGGCATTTAGTGCTCATTGTCACATTTATATTCAACTTATTTTTCTTTGTTACTTGTAATGTCTGTGACTGAACTACAAAGACTACAATTGAATTAATAAACTCTATTAATGCCAACAAAAATTGTGAAACCAAAATTCAGACCTTATGATAGTTGTCCAAAAACACCCAAAAGTTCACTTTATATATATTTCCACATCAATGACCAGTTGATGTCTTGGCCTGAAAGCACCCACTCATGGATGTAAATGACCTTTAATGTGGGTTTAAAGATCAGCAGAGGTCACACTCACAACAAGCACACAGGTAAAGGGCTCAAACTCAGTTTTACTAAGAGTCACAATCGGAAGATCACATCAAGAGGAAAACACATGTAGCCCATTAGCCTGCTTTAATGAATAAAAATAAACCCAGGATAATGATGCTCTGTTTTAAATATTTTATTATGTTTTAATTTGCACCATTTGTTCATTTAGTGTGATGAGAAAAAAAATCCTTATGATGTAAAGTTAAATAATGAACTTTTTTTCTACATCTTTATTAAAGTTGAAGGCCTTTTGGGAGTACCAGATAACACAATAAAACTGCTATAAAGTCGAAGTCTTGGTACCTGATATAAATCTTTTTTTGATTTTTAATGCCTTGGATCTGGTAATACAGGACCTCGTTTCAAGTCCTCTTCCCAGAAATGAGTTCAGCCTCATCAGCCCCTGTATATTGAAAATTGTTATATATAATTGTTTCGTATTTCTTTTGTAAAGCAGAACAACTGGGAATTAGAGGAGAAAGATGTCAATAAAGGCCTCCTTCATTGGCTGTGATCCGTGTTTTTGCTATTAAATTAAAAGGAGCCTTCTTTGGTAATAAGTAAATCTTTTAGCAGTCTTATAGCTTTCAAAGTATTAACAGTAAAAAGTTTCAATTTAGTTTTGACTGAAGTCACTGGAACTTTGGCAGTAAAATAAATCTATCCGCTCTTAAATTCACTGTTTCCCCCTGTGGCTTTACTGTTTACAGATATGGAGTTTATAAGGTGACTCTTGAGCTTTTTAGAGGCAAATTCATCCACACCGGCCACGAGAGAGGATGAGGTGGCAGGTAGTGTTAAGATTAAAACTTTATTTTTAAATATAGGTTTATGGACTACAAGCTTTTATAACTGTAGAATGAAATCATATTCAAATGTAAGAATATTATTATTTTCATCATTATTACTATGACTATTACATGTATCTAATAAGATTTTCATGACATATTTCCATACAAAAGTCATGTATAATATAATATAATATAATATAATATAATATAATATAATATAATATAATATAAATCTAATCCTAAACAGGCCATCGGTGAGGTGATGGATTTTAAGAAGGAGCAATAATTTTATTTTAAACATCCTGTTAAGTGTACACAAACATTTCTGTTCGTCCGTGTCTGTAAGTGGGTCACAGAAAAGCTGTCATCACTGTTTACCGACACTCACACACCCACCTCAACGTGGATATCTATGTAGGTTGAGTGACGCACACACCACACACACAAATGACCCCTTTTAGAAAAAAACTCTCATTTTATTGTATTTTATGTTCTCATGCCTGTTATTTTGTTTCTTATAATCTTTCTTGGAAGATAATACATAAAATAAACTTTCCTAAACTGTGCATCAGTTTCACTTTACAGTCTCCAAACGCACACATGCATTTAGATCAAGTAGATTTAGCTCTGCAGTCCTTTAGGCTCACGAGCGCTGCACCTTTCCCCCGTGTATTACACACTCTCATACAGAGGGTGTTTCTTTTTGAACAGCTGAAATTTTTACTTCTTTCAGAATCAGAATACTTTATTAATCCATAAGGAGGTTCACTTTATTAATAATATCTTCATGGAGCTGTGCCACTGACTCTTTGTCACATTCAGAATTTTCCATCTTTTTAAACTTCGTGTCACGTCCAGGAGTTTTAGATGAAAACAATGCATCTTTGAACCTTGTTATTATAACCGTGTTATTGTATGTAATGAGTATAATTGACAGTAAAATTATTCACTTCCTCACATCTAACTTGATAACTATGAATTCCTCTGTTTTCATAATTTTTTTTATTAAACAAAATATTTGTAGACAGAGAAATCATTTAAGCATTTAAATAATTTAATTTACACCCTCATGAGTGTTTTAAAGCCATAAATAAGAAAATAGAGATATAAAAAAAAATCATTTTTTTATTTAAAAAAACAAAACAAAACAAAAGTCTGACTGGTGGGTTAAAACTCGTCATTTAAAAGGCAGAAGATTATTTAATCTGTAGCAGTAAGCAGTGATACTTCAATTACCAAATGTAATTACATTTAAATGTAATTTAATCAAAATTTTCAGGCAGTAGTAATGATCAGATTTCTTCATTGTTGCATTGTTGTAATTTAGACACATGTACACACTGTCTTTGCATCACTAACAGTCAATCAAAATTCACTAATAAAATATAGAATAATTTACCTAATATATATTATTTATTTATTTGTGTGTATTTATTAAAAATACACACACACACATACAGACCCTGTGTGTGTGTGAAGAAAGATTAGTGCTGGTGGGACTGAATTTATGTGACACATTAGCAAACAAAAATGACAAATATTTAAGAAGATCTAAAAACAGTATATTAAAATGCAAGCAAATACAACAACAACAGTAATAATAATAATTCACTAATAAAATATAGATAATAATAATAATAATAATAATAATAACAATAATAACAATAATAATAATTATTATTATTATAATAAATTGCTCCCCTTTTCCTTTACTTGTCCAGTGTATGTCTAGATGCGCTCGCCTCTTGCAAATAATTTATTGACTTGTTTAGCTAATGACTCAGTATATGTAATGAATGGAGCCTTGTATTTTTATTATTATTATTATTATTTCTTTATTTATTGATGATAATGTCAGTCTTACTGATTTCATTCTCATTTACTTACACAAACACACATGATCATGCATGTTTACCCACCAACCCACAGTACTGTTACTATGTATCTTGTACATAGTAACAGTACAAATATTATACATTTTGAATCTCATTTGTGAATATAGTGTTATTTAATGTAAACCATCATGGTTACATAAAATAAAATACAAGGAGAATTGTAAAATGTAAGGCATGTGTAATTTATTTACACTCATGTCTATAGTTGTTATTTTGCCCGAGGACCTGCAGCGTTGGCCTGTTACGGAAATATTTTATGACTCACTGACGGGAAATATTCAGTTTTACAAGGCCTCCCTGTGAACTACTTTGGGGGATTTCGTGTGTGTGTGCAGTTTTGTCCTTCTCATCTTAACCTCCTCTGACAGATGTTGCACACACGCACGAAGACATCCACTGTGATTCCCATAAACACTGCGCACACACATACGGAGAACAAATAAACCTGTAAAGCTCTAAAAGGCTTTGAGGTAAAGTTGATGAGTTATTGTGTGTGTTTGTGAGTGCGGTAGGGGATGAAGTGTGTCAGCAAGGTAGTCATATTGTGTGTTTACTGTGTGTCATGTGTTCTTACATTGTACATAAAATTGGTGACACACCGCACGCTCACAGCAACAACATGAGAGAACGGTCTGTACTTGTTAGCTTTCACCTCCTATCAGGCTTCTATAGGGCGGAGAACCAAATTACAGCTAATCATAACAGACTTGCTTAACAAGGTGCACTAATTGTAAACTGTAGAGGCAAATCTAAGGGGGGGGGGGGAGTTACAGTTATTTTGAAGGGTCAAATTAGCTACAAAGTCTAAAAACCTGGCTGTAAATATCTTTATTTTATTGCTGAAGCTGGAAATTTTAACAGAACTGACTTGCTCAGAGAAGATCTGACACGTAAGCTTTGGCTTCACTTTTAAGTTCTCCGCTTGGTTAAGGTCAAAGATGTGAAGTGGACAGAAAGTGTCTGAGAGAACAGCTATGAACTATGAACAAATAAAGATTCTTTTTTTTAGTTACAACTATACTCGTTGTAGTTTCTGACTTCACTGACTAATTTTTTGGCTTAAACTAAATGCTCTTCAGTCTTTCTTTTAAGTTAGGGCTTGTTGCTCTTGAACTAAAACATTGATGTTATTTGTTTGTTGTGAAATTAAATGTCAGGGCGTCACTGCAGTCAGCAGGATTTGTCATTTTGATGTTTTAAATGCTAGTGCCAAATGTCACAAATATCCCTCAATAACTTAAAACGTGTTTCTCTCTGTCTGTGTAGTTTTTGCACTCTGGTCGAATCAGCGAGGCTCACTGAATGAATCTGAACATAGAAGCACATTTAGAAATGAAATTTAGAGATAGCCTGAATACAAACGAGAACTATCTGTCTGGATTTGTGCCACCGAATCTCTAATCAATACACTAATGGTAGATGGTGTGCCACGTTAGACAAACAAAGCACGAGAGTCAATAGTGTTCCTGTAGCACATTACCGATAAGCTAAAAATAAACGTGTTTAAAGATGCAGGGTGAAAACCCCCCAAAAAACTGGGTTTTATAAAAGCCATTGCTGAAGTAGAAAAAAAGAAAGCACAGCTGGAAGAGGCAGACAAGATTTTTCATTAGCACCTCCAGCCGTGAAATTAAACTGCTGCAAAAGCTGATTTATATGTGCTGTAGGAACATCAGAGAAATATTGTATCTGCTTTAATGTGAGACTTTCTCACAGATATCCAAGTCAGCGACATGTGATTATAATTTCTCTGTAACTCTGGTGCATAAAGCAAAACTAGGTTACAGCTGGAAGTGATGAACTTAAATTCAAAATTTATAGTTTGTACAAAAGCGTTTTAAATTCGTGACATTTAGCTTTTGTTGCATAACTCAATAAATAAATAACCTTTGTTTGAGTTTGTTTGAACATAATGGTCTCGTTCATATTCTAATACCGACACAAAAACATACGACCGGGGCCCTGTAACAGCAAAGTTACAAAGAATATTATGAACATGTTAAATTTATGTTATTAAAAATATTTCATTTGGTAACAAAGTAACCACAATCTTATGCAAAGTCTTAGTCACTTTAGCAAAAAGCATCGTATTTATGTTTGTTTTGAGACATGTTACATTGTCATGTATATGACATATACACATATAATTTTATGTGGACTAGTTACAGTTGCGATTGTGTGTGTGTTTATAAGAGTACTGTCCACCTTCTGATCTCAGATCTTGTTCTGATATCGTTGAACGTAATAATGTGGGACTGCACTGAATTAAAAACAAATAATTCAATAAATCTGCATTCGGTGTTTAGCATTTGGGTTCACCTTTAAAAATGTCAAACTTATGGATAAAGATGTTTGTCTATTTGACAGGTAGAAACATTAATCTGAACTAAGTCAAACCCAATGGATGAAAAAGTTATTGTTCAATTATTAACGATTGACAATTATTGTTCTGTTAGCAACTTAGGTTAGTCTGTTTTTCTAGTTGCTGATTGCATCAGTATAAAGTCATGCAGAGGAGAAATCCAGGGAGCCAATTAGAAGACAGTTGGCTTGAACAGAGAGTGGTGTTAAAGGGAGATAAGCGCAAACTTAGAGGCTCCATCAAAGCCATTGAGAACCTAACCAGTTAAAACTGTGAATCATGCAAAGATCCTCTATTAGAGTCTAGAATGAAAGTATGGAGCTGGGAATGATACTAAGAGTTCCCCCTTGAGGAGCTTTTGTGTGGCAACTGTGATTTTTACTGATGAGCAGTTCTTAAACTACTTTATATTTTTGTAATATAAACTTATGAATTCAGAAAACAGGCTTTTTTGTCCTTTAAATGCTTTGAATTTTAAATTAAGTAAAGGTTTAAGGTTTAAGGTTGGGCAAGAATTATAAAAACTATATTTAAATATGTATATATATATGAGTTGTCGATGTGGCAGGTAGGCTTAAGAAAGAGCCTGATTTTTTTCTAAATTATCATAACTCTGGCTCATTCTACTTCTGATTACTTTTAAAGAGAGAGATAAGTGATAAGCGCTGCCACTGCTGAACCTTCACCATATTTACTTATCAAGCATTTATTGACTTCCACTCAAGGCCTTCCCACATTTATATTACCTTCTGGGTAACCCATTTCTGTGAACACCAGCCTGCACAGTCCACACGAGGACTGAATGCTGGTCAGATGAGGTCATGTCTGCAACCCTTCGATCAGGCTGTCCAGTGGAATTCAAGTTGAGAGTTCAAGTATCATTGCCTAGTCAGGCTTTTTTTTTTTTCCAGTGGCCTGCCGGTGCTGCAAGAAAAACTGGCACAGTCACACCATGAAGGCTGAAGCCAGCCAATGCTGCTTCAGTCTGCAGCACAGGCCACGCTGCAGCCTCCCACAGAAAGACCCTGACATGATGATTAAAGTTCACTGGATTTGCTTTCCCTTTGTAATGTGGAAACTTTTTTTGGCAATGAACATGAGACAAAAAAGCCAAACAAACACATCAGTTACAGCACTCATTGTATTGTTGATGCTGCTGATCAGGAAGGACCTGACCTGCCAACAAAAGCCGATTATAGCTTCTCTTCTTGTGTAGCTTAAAGAGAGTGTTTCAGGGTTTTTCAGTGACGGTAAAGATGGAAACTGTTTCACATGAGCACAGGACACAATGAAAATGGAAACTATCACAGTCAGAAAAGAAATCGATGTTTAGCTTTGATTAGAAGTTTACATTCGTAGACATGGATGTCATGGTAATTTTGAGCTTTTAATGAGTTTTTGAGGGTGAGATTGTTGTACAACAAACATCTTAAATTACTTTATGCTCCAGAGTAGAGATGGCACGATACCCCTTTTTTATGTCCGATACCGATACCGATATCATAAATTTGGATATCTGCCGATACCGATATGAATCCGATGTTTTTTAATCAACAAAACTGTTTTTTTTTAATATCTTGCTGCATTTTGTATAAGTTCATACTCAAGTTTAAAACAACAACTACACTAAAGCTATTCTGTTATACCTGTATGCAAAAAAAATATATTTCATAGTTCAGCAATACTGATCAATCTAATAAACTTAAACCTACACCATCCTCCCTATTCTGGTATTTTAAAGAGTACTTAGCATAAATATTAAGCAACCTAACTAATAGGGTTCCAACTCCCAGCAACAACAAAAATAAATAAATAAAAAATAGGGAACCACCCCTCACGCTCCACCTCATGATGCTTAATCGACGTAATCAACCTTAATTTGATGCAGTGTGGAAAAAAATGCACAGAAATCAATTATTTTTCAAGAAATATTAAATAGATTCAACATCTTTCTTCAACAAAATTGCAGACTGCACAGATGGTACCTTCCCAAAGGAAAAAGTACTATAGCTTACTAGGGTATATATATATTAGACTTAATAGTCACTATATACAGTAATTGACTTCTATTCATTTTACATCAAATTAAAACTTTGGGTGTAAGATTCAGATAATTATTTATTAAAAGCTCGACATTTTAAATGAGAATAAGAAAGAAAAGTGTGTCTTTGTGCCCCCTTTTCCCTGTTAATGCCCTATCGGCCCCCCTGGCTAAACTTTGCTAGATCCGCCCCTGCACAGTTACCAGCCGTCAGCTACGTAGAAAAAGATCCTCGAGTAGAAAGTAATATTAAATAAATTCTAACAACAGCTTATCAAGCTTAAACGTGCTGCTGTTGTTCAGCCGCTGGTTTCCTCTTTCTGGTGCAAAGTGGGCCAAAAGCAAACTAGAGACACAGACTCGCGACAGAAAAGCCGATCAGCTGATCGTTAAGCAGCTTCATGATTGAAGTAGCAGCAGGAGAGGCAGTCGCTCGTTAAGCTTAACGCAGGAATGCTTTACAAACATTCAGAGATGGACTTACACACTTGCTTTACTTCTCTCGGGATAACTTTGTCGGAGATGAAATGCCGGGTTGCTAGCGAAGCTCCACATGCTATCCAGACCACCACAGGTCCCGCATGCCACAGCCGCTCTATCACGTGATGCATACTGCTCCGACGTGCTAACGTTCTGAGGCGAGTTACGGCGTGTTGCAAGTTTTGTGAGGTGCTTTCGTGATATTTAATGGATCGGATTACATTTTTTATTTTTCTCCGATATCCGATCCAGTAATTTAGGTCAGTATCGGACCGATACCGATACGTAATATCGGATCGGTCCATCTCTACTCCAGAGTACATATACGTACTCTGTCTATGATCTGGTGCAGTACATTTCATTTGTAATATTCAGTACATTTAAAATATAGTCAATAGAAATTTGCTGTATCACTACCATCAACACCTGCTTATTTCACCTAACAAACTCTTTAGAAAAAAGAATTACAAACTTGAGGAAACCACAGGTGAAGTTGCAACAAAACGCCCCTGAAGCAGCTGCAGTGTTTGTTAGGTTGTGTGAAAGTGTCTGATTGCATGATGGAGGCAAGGTACACTGAGGTGGAGTTGCATCATTCAAAATTGCAGGTAAGTTCTAATGATTGATTCAGAAGAACTGATCCTACCATAGAGCAGGAATGTCAAAGTACAGCTGGAGACATGTCTTTAAAGGAAAACAAGCAAAGCTTGACAGCTTTTCTCGGTTTTTCCAGTTCATTTAAAGGCACAGAAGTCTTCTCGTGTAGGCTGCCTGTAAGCAAGCAACAGTGTTTTAACCCATTCAGTCCATGCATTTTGTTAACTATATCTCCAATCCAGAGTTGTAGAGGGACTAGAGCTGGCTGTTTTGCAGAGAGAGGTGGGGTAAACTCTCGACGGGGTGCCAGAGTGTCTGTATTCTTTTTTCTTTTTTTTTTTTGTCTTTACAATTCAAATTCAATTCAAATAATTTATCTAGACTGAAAAATACCTTTAACCTTCGGCACATCCTCACTCCCTTATAGAGTTATGACTGGCTTGTAGTGCGCAACAGAGTTACACTATGAGGATCAGGAACGTAATATTAATATATTTGCACTACCGTATATACATGTAGAGGAAATTCTTGTCAAGTAAAAATGTAAAAATCCCCCTGGTAGCATGTATACATATTTGCAAAGTGTAATGCAGCTGGAAACAGTTTAGTGATGTATTATTAATAGCTGTAATATAATCAGAAGACAAAGGACACGACTTTAAATACAGTTTTTATCTGCCATGCTTAGGAGGAGAAATATGCATGTCTCTTTAACTTGTTCCTTTAAATATTTAAACCAGTTGCAGATAACCAACTCTTGGCACTGGTCCTGCATCAGCGCAGCACAGCCGACACAGAGCCGGCGTGGAATAACAGTCTTTGCTGTTCTCCTCCAAAGCCCCCAACAGCGTCATCTGTCCCTGAAGTTTCTCTGCTGTCAACACGATAAGTCACGCTTGGCGATAAATCACGACGCAGATGTTCTGAGTTTATGTCGCGCTGATTCCTGTCAGTCTTGTGGGCTTAATGGTGAACAACATTACAGGAATCTGCACAGTAACTTTCCACTACATCCAACCTCAGATCCTCTTTATGAAATCCACCTCCACTTGTTCTCTTTTTGTTTCATTTCCAAGTATTTTAATCCTGTTTCTGCTGTGAAACATACTCAGGATTGATTTACATGAAAATGTTTCCAAAGGTCAGGCTTAGTGCAGTTTACCAGTGATTATTTGAATCCACATCCAGATGTAGATCAAGGAATTAGATGTTAGATGGACTCTTTACAATTGTGTGATATTTTCTCATTGTTTATGCAGGGATTTTCAGCCTTGGCAGACGTACGTCTCTTACTTCTGTGTTGGTGCAGTATATCCCATAAGATAAGTAGTCCAAGGGTTGCTTTCGACACACAGGTAGAGACGCTCCTGTTACTCTGTACCTGTGTTAACACTAATTCAGTGAAAATACAAACTACAGACTGAGATTAGCTTCACTGGCTGCACTTTAGAAGGTGGTGATCACAAACATTAAACTTACTTTTTTATTTATTTATTTAAAAAAAAAAATTTTTTTTACATCCAAGTGATCATATACTGACACTTGGTTTGGACTCCACATTGTAACACACTAGATCAAACTGTAGTGTCATTTTCAACATGTAGTTCAGTACGATGGAGTTCATCTGCAGCGCCTCCACATGCCATGTCACACATGGTTATAAAAGCATAAGCACATGCTGTAAAGCTGTCTACATGGTAAGCAAAGCGACAAAAATGAAAGTAAAACATGTAAAAAAAAAAATACTAAGAGGAACAGAACGTCACATTTATACTTTCAATTTAAATTTCAGATATTTATCATTAAACAATTAAATTTAAAACACTTCTGATAAAATTTATTTTAACTCTATTTAAACCTTCTTCTGATTTTTTTTTATGTTACTGATAAGTGATAAGCTTTGGCACTGCTGAACTTTCCCACATTTACTTATCAGGCATTTATTTACTTTTTATCTCTGTGAGCCAGAAGCTCAGACTCCTCTAAATGCTCAGTTTTAGTCTTTTTAATTTTTTTTTAAATTGGATTTTATTATGTCAGTGAGAGCGTACGTTCCTAATACAGTTAGCTTAGGTGTATAGCACAGAAGCCCCACCCACCTGGTGGATAAACCTTCTGTCTTCAGCCAATCAGGGGAACGTTTGTTTAGAGAGAGGAGAGGCGCTAAAACATCTTGTTTTAGACAGAAGAACTGTGTGAGAATCATGCACATCCACTTGAGTAGTCCTTAATCCTGTCTTCCTTCTCTCACCCCAACCGGTCGCAGCAGATGGCCCCGCCCCTCCCTGAGCCTGGTTCTGCCGGAGGTTTCTTCCTGTTAAAAGGGAGTTTTTCCTTCCCACTGTCGCCAAATTGCTTGCTCATAGGGGGTCATATGATTGTTGGGGTTTTTTTTCTCTGTATGTTTTATTGTTACCTTACAATATAAAGCGCCTTGAGGCGAATGTTGTTATGATTTGGCGCTATATAAATAAAATTGAATTGAATTGAACTGAACTGAATAAATGAATCTTTTGAAAGCTTCTATCATTTTTACAGCCAGAAAGATGGATAAACCAGGTGATGTTTTTTTTTTTTTAGATAGCTGTTCTTTATTCTGAGCTTAAACCTATAAAAGATAAACAGCGAGACCGTTTACATTTTGTCTTTAAGTCTGATCTTTTGTCATATAATGATGAATAAAACATTCTCTTTTTGTAGTTTTAAGAAAATGAAATTTTAATTTTGGTGTTATTTTAATCTTAGTCTGTTTGGAGTGACTGAGAACATCTGCACACATCTGTCACACATACCACATCCCTGCTTATGTTTGCTTATGTAAACCCTACCCTCATAAATTTGCACCAGCTACATTATATAAGTGCATGATGTCAGTGTCCCTGGTATTCAAATATGTATTGCAGAACACAGATTGATAAAAACCTTATCATCCTCAAAGTTCATTCACATGCATTGAAATAGAAACACATAAATTTAGCAACCTCTCTCAAACGAGTTTGACCCAGCTGTCCTTGTGTTACCGTCACGTGGGCCGTGTATGGCGCCTCTGTGCTCACATTAGACACAGAAGGAAAAAAAAATGTGTTTGTCTTTGTAATAAGAAAGGACTTTCTCTGAACATACTGGACACATCATGTGACATTTAGACTGGATAAGAGAGGCAAAGAGGGTGAGATGAAGCAAATGGGGTGGACGCTGCATGGACTGTGACTCCCTCTCCCGCCCTCACTGCTCTCCCTCTCCAGGGATCAGGCCCTGACTATATAACAGAGAGACGAGCCCTCCTGAAATCCCCTAAGTCAGGCTCACTTGAAAAGACTTATAGGTTCCAGATTCACTTCTTCTCACTTCTGGAAGTTGGCAGGGGTGCTTGAGACCTCCACAAAGTCTTGGAAATCAGGGAAGCCTCCAGGTTGAGGCTGAGCAACGTAGCCAAAGAGAAAGAAAGGACGATAAAAGCAAAGAATCTCCATAGACTTACCAGCAAACAGCCCGGTCCACTGGAAAGATGCAGAAGACAGGCTTCTTCACCCAAAAGAAAGCAGCAGCAGCACTGTGCATTGTCCTGTTAATGGTGGCTCAACAGGTGAGTGGAGTAAATTTAGTAATAACCACAGATGTGGTGTTAAATTTACCCTGTTCATTCTGCCCTGTCATCAGGAAACACCCATAACCTGATTATGACTATAATTGTAATCCTGGGCAATTAGAACATGTAACTTTTGTTTCTATTCAATTGTTTTTCCAAGTGAGGAAAAACAAATCAGCTTAAAGTCCAATTTGCCTTTCTTTAAAGGATAGAGTGATAAGTTTGTTAGACTATGGTTACATTAATAACCCTCTAATGTATTCATCTCTTATAAGTCTACCAGCAGCATCTTTCACTTCCATTAGTTTTGGATCTAAACCCTTTTTGTGAAAGCCTGCTTTGAATTTTCCCACTTTTCACATCAGGCATAAACTCATATTTTCCTCTGTGGAGTGTCCATAGTTAAGAACTAAAGTGTAACTGAAAGGGTTTTCTCTCCTGCTGGTTGTGTTTGATCCTCTCTTTCTCTTGCTTCTGCCTTATTTGACTTCCTGTCAGGAAAAAAAAAGAGTTTTTCCTCCCCACGGTCACCAACACCAATGTCTTCAGTGTTCATATGAAGTCACTGAGTCACTAAATAGTTGATGAAGCTTATATCTTCCCAGTGCTTTGAGTCAGAATACACTGGACTACATCAGCATCAGTCATCAGTGTGGTTCCTTTTAACGAAGATGTGCATACCTTTCTGTCCCATCTGTATTCCAGGTGTGTGCAGGTCCTTTGGTTTCACAGGATCAGTCCAGCTTCCTCCAGAGTGCAGATCTAAGGGGGTCAGATGTCGTCCACGCTCCGAGGAGGATAGCCCGGATGACCCCACTGTGGCGGATCATGAACAGTAAACCCTTCGGAGCATACTGCCAAAACAACTATGAATGCTCCACAGGCCTCTGCAGGTAACTGTGCTGGCAGAATTGTTAATGTAGAAAGAAAAAAGGAAATGTGGAGATTTTTGTTAAGTTCAGAAAATCCACTGGGCTGGTAAATCCTGCAAAATGAAACAGATCTTTTCTATGGCAGCTTGTATCTGCCACTCAATATATTTGTATTTTTTCCCTCAAAATTTCAAAATGTTATTTTTAATAACACGAACACTTAAATACACCTGATTGGAAATTTTGGCAGAAATAAGCTTTGATACTTTGTTAACATCTGCTTGTGTTTTGTTTTAGGGCAGGACACTGCTCCACGATGAACCATTCGGCATCGCAGCCGGTGAACTATTAGACGTCCGAGGACACAACCAGCATGTTCATCCTGACGGGTTCTGATAACTGGGAGATCAGCTTACCCAGGCTTCTTCTTCTTCTTTTACTTCTTCATTTTAAATCAGAATTTGTATTTATTTTCCAGTAAAATTATATCTAAACAATTTTTTAAATGCACCTGTCAGGCAGCTACTGCCCCACCTGATGCATTTCTAATTGGGAATTGTCAGGCCTTTCAAACCTTAAGCATTTGATGACAGTTTAACCACACAGAAAGTTGTATTTCTGCAACTATTGAGCTTTTTTTTTTGTTATTATCTCTGTGTCCTACTAGTTACCCTGGCTTTGAACTTATCCCACAGCTGATATAACGGCGCTCGATAACAGCGTTTCATTTAAAACCTGTTCCTTCAGAAATATCATAAAACAGTGAAACATTTTTAAAGGACATTTGTAATTCTGTAACTGAGCAGATGCGTAGTCTCCACATTTTTATGACTGAGATGTAATTGGTTGTGTTTTCTAGGGTGTGATAAACTCAGATTTTTAATGATACGACTTTATCAGAAGTAAATGTAACAACTAGCTGTGCCTTCTACAAACTCCTCACCCTTACTTTTTTTTTTAATACTCGCAGTCATAATTTCTGTCCCCTTAATAATTGGACCAGCCTAGTTTAGTCCAAGGTTAAATTAAAAGGTAAAATGTAAATGAAGGATAAACCAATAGAGAACAAATGACATGGAGCTGACCTTTGATCACTTCTTACTGTTGGGCATTTTACATAAAGCAAAGTTTTAGAAATCTTAAAAATATGAATGAATATGAATATGAATGAAGTTGCGGAAATGACATAAAAGGTGATGGTATAAAAACTGAGAAGAGGTGGAGCAATGTTGTTATGGATTTAAGATAAAAGTTATTTAAAGTACACTCAGGTTCTTGACAAAAGGTTCAAACACAGTTGGATTAACTAACAGTATCTGTAATGCTGATTCTGGTATTTTATTTATTTTATCTTTTTTTTAAATGTCAAAATGTGCCCATTTTCATTTACTATTTTAAACTCAGTTTAGGATATTTCACTTTTTTGTTTTGTCCCATAACCGTTTGGGTTTTTTGTTTTGTTGTTTTTTAAAAAAAGGATTTAAAGCAGGAACGTTATGACATCTACATGCTCAAACAATCTTAAATCTGCAAAGTCTCAAAGTCGAGCTACCTGATGGGCTGAGTGTACAAATACTGGGAACAGATTCCTCACTATGAGCTGCACAGCCTTGTTTTTTATTTGCACATCTATGAAATCCTGAAATTTAAGAGGAGGTTGCAGCTTTAGCTTCAACTCACCTGCAGTTTACTTCATGCACACAGCAGGTGCTTGCTGATATTTTGTACACTCAGGTTGCACTTTTAAACCCAAATTATCTTTGTACTGTGTATTGCTTACTGTACTGTTTTACTTGCATCTGAAGGGCCGGAGATGAAGTGAAATAAAAGCATCGGACAAAAGAATCAGTGACTCAAACGTGGACTTTTGTACGCCGTTGCTTCGTGTCTTCTCATATACCTTTCACCTGGGACATAATGTGGACAAAGCTGACATTTGAATCCAAGGTAAACAAATGAATCTGCTGCCAGCGTTCAAAAGTCAAACAGCTGCTGGTGCACAGATATTCAGTCTTTCACAACGAGAGAAGCCAGCCAAGCGTGTGAGTGGGTGCAGGAGATAAGTCGTGTTCATTTAAGAGGAATGACGCCTCCTGAAGGAGTTTTCCACATCTTAAGAAATGTCTGTTTGCATGTTTGTCTGCACATTCCTGCTGAATTCACTGACAAGAAAACAGAATAGATGGTAATCCAAACTCTTATTTGTCTTTGTAAAAAGTGCAAGTACAGGTACTGGATCCAAGTCCTTTAACAAGGATTACCTTACCTTTTCAGACATTTTGTTTGACCTTTACTGTTTCGATAGGAGTTAAGAAGGGAAGGAGCAACTAAGTGGTGATAATACACTTGATTAAGCATTTGTCAGAAAGTCTGAGCACCGCTATAAAAATCAGAACTTCTGGAAGTTTCCTCGCCTGGAACATTCAAGTGTGTTTTAACACCATGATGCAATTTCACAAACTGTGCAACATCTCGGACTCTACAGGCTTCAGTTAGTTAAAAGTTAAAGTTCATGACAGTATTGTTAGAAAAAGATTGAATAAGTATGATTTGTGTAGAAGGGTTGCGAGGAGAAAGCCTCTTCTCTCTAAACAAGGCAGCAAGGTTCAAGTTTACAAAACCGCATCTGAACAAATCAGAAGACTTGTGAAACAATGTCATTTGAATGATGATAGCTGTAGCCCAGGTGGTGGAACAGGTTGCCTACTAATCGGAAGGTTGGTGGTTTGATCCTTGTCTGCTCCCGTCTGCAAGCCAAATATCCTTGGGCAAGATACTAACCCCAAGTTACTCTCCGATTCATCCATTGGAATATAAATGGGTGAAATCTGTGTAAACCGACTTGACTGCTCAGAGTAGAAAAGCACCATATAAGAACCATGATACCAAAGTATTCTAGAGTCAAATGTGAGGCCATCTGTCTGACAACGTCCCAAGCAAATCTACAACAGGATGGCTGAAAAAGAAAAGACAGTGGTGCAAAGTCCAGACACCAACCTGTGCATTAACAAATGTCCACACACCTCAATGTGCAGAAGCAATGCTGTAAAGAAGAGTGAGACAAAACTTCTCCAAAGGTGAGAGACTGAAGAAGTCATGCAGAAAACGATGGCAATGCCAAAAAGTGGTTCTACAAGCTACTGAATAAAGCGGCATATTCAGCTTTTGTCACAGGACTGTATAAAAAATGGATGTAGGTATCGTGACATCATCCACTGGGTTGGGAAGTCTGAAACTGAAGAAAAGTAATTTGTCAGTCACAAGTTTTTATCCTGGATAATCCTCCTATTAGACTCTTAAAAACAACCAAAATTTACAAAATGGACTTCATGCTTTGAGAACGTCGTGAAATAAGTGAATAAATCAACCAGGCAGAGGTCTACTCAGGGTCAGCAACCAAGACGCTTACAAAAAAAGTGTGGAGAGTGGAAACCCAGCGTTGACTTTGTCCATCTTTGTCCATGACTGATGTTCATTGGTGCAGTGTTGGAGTGTTGGCCATATAGAGTGCAGTATGAGCCATAAAATTGTGCTCACTGGGGTAAATTTGTGTGATTAAATCCTATAACTGGGTATGTTTGTTGATACTGCCAGAATACGACATCTGAGTTGTTTTAGAAACAGACTCCATCAAACAGATTGCTGGCACATGAGTGTAACACTTACAGCTGAAATGTATTCATGTTTTTGGCAAACAATAAAGAACAAGAGAATTTATCACTAAGTATTGGCATCAAGTTTTTTCAAATCACATCTGGTTTCGCTGTGTTTAATTAATCACATAATTCAGTGAGCAAGCTGAACAGATGACTAAGATGGAGAAAAGAAAAAAAAAAGTGGTTTATGTGAAATAGAAACTTTCACTGACCATAATTTGCTTAACCACAGAGACAGATTCATGCCTGGCATTGGACAAGTAATCATTGGTCTGCATGTTCAGGCCTGCCGAATGCAGTCCCTGTTTATCCTTGTACGTTTGCTTTCCACATACATGTAACCAGCCACACTTTGAACTGTTTTTGTTTTGTTTTTTTAAAGTTCAGCAGCACTTAACATACTTAATTTATCTGATTGAATATTTTCTCTTTTGAGGCCATTTTATTTCAGGTAAAAAAAAAACCCAAGATCCTGTGCTTAAACCATTTATAACTCTTCTCAAATTAACTAAACCTTTCAGCAGAATTTGAAGAACTTACATCAGTGATGTTATGGTTATGTCTGTGGTTTCTAATTCACTACATTCACTCACCTGATACCTTTTTTGGTATACCTTATTAGTTTTTGGTTGGATGCCCCTTTTTGCTTTAATTCTTGGTGACACCGATTCATTAAGGTACTGAAACTCCTCAGAGATTTTGGTCCATATTGAAAGGACAGTATCGCACAGATACTGGCTGGACATCCACGATGTGAATCTTTGGTCTCACCACATCCCAAATGTGCCCGGTGACTGTGGAGGCCATTTGAGTACAGAACTTGAAACTAGTTTGAGATTATCTGAGTTTTGTGACACTGTGTTATCCTGCTGGAAGCATCTATCAGGAGGTGGTCATGGACATGGTCAGCAACAATACTTGGGCTATGGTGTTGAAAAGATGCTAAGGAGCCATAAATATTCCACACCACCACAAGCAGTTCTGCATTTGGCTAGGGTCAGTGTCACTACTGGTAGCATGAGGCGATATATGGACCCTACAGTGGGTGCACAGATAGTCCAACTCCTTGACGATGGCACATCAACACATGCCTTTGCCAGTGTCTCCAAGCAAACTCTGAGGAGCATGGAGGAGATTCCAGGAGACAGACAGGTACTCTAGGAGAGCTGGACAATGACAAAGAAAGTACTTAACCCATCAGCAGGACCGGTATCTGCTCCATTGTGCAAGGAGGAACAGGGTAAGTACTGCCAGAGCTACAAAATGACCTCCAGCAGGACACGCGTGTGAATGATTTTGATTGTTTGGTCAGAAACACGAGTTCATGAGGGTGGCCTGAGGGCTCTGTGTCCTCTTGCGGGCCCTGACCTCACTGCCGGTCAACGTGGAGTTCGATCTGCCACTCAGTACATTACGTTTTAGTCCATCCGACGGTGCCAGGTTGCACCTCAGACTGTCCAGGAGCTCGGTGATGTCCTGGTCCAGATCTGGGAGAATCCTCCATGATACCAGCTGTCATCTCAGGAGCATTCCCTGACATTGTCAGGGGTGCAAATAGGCATGTTGACCATACAAGCTACTGAGTACCCCTAATTACATTTAATAAGAATGGACTAAGCCTGCCTCGTTATTTATACACTTTGATTTTTTGAGGTGTCTTTGAATTCAGCCCTCACAGTTTGGTTATTTAATTACCACTAAACTTCTTGGCATCCTTTCAATTTCAACACTTCCTTACTGCTTCCCTGTTCCTTTATTTTTTGGTTTGAGCAGCATATTCATATATATGAAGTTAAACCAACAAAGCACATGTAACAGGTCTGAAAGTTCAGGCAACTGTAAGATGGAGAGAGCACTTTGAAAAGTTTAAAAAGACCTATTCAGTAACATGACTGATTAAAAACACTCATAACTGATTTTGATTATTTTATTACAGAATTAGTTTCAAAAACAAAAAAACAGTCAACCACCGGCTTGCTCATCGATACTCGTTCTGATACGATCGGCTGTAGTTCACGTGGAGTGTGCTGGAACGCCACAAAATGACTGACGTCAGCTGATTACTGGACATTTAAACAGGAGGCACGATCAGGCATGTTCTTCAATAACCTTAATAATTTATTCCAAATTTGCCGTCAATATCGTAAACAATGAACCATCGAAGAGCCAACAGACAAAATGTGTTCAAGTTTAACTGCAATTAATCTAAAAACAGAAACAAAATTACAGTTTCAGCAATCAGATGAGAAGATTAAGGCAAAGAAACGCATTAATACACTACATGCTGAAGAAAACGTTCTGAGAAATTAATTCAGTTCATTTATAGCTTTAAATAAAACAGCACTCCTGAAGTTTCAGTCACACAAACTTCTAGACTCAAAATACAACCATGTTAAGGCATCATGGCCTCTTTAAGACACCTACCTACAGGAGCTGACTTCAATTAACGGTTTAGACCTAAAAAAATAAATACTACTTTTTTGTTTGCTTTCCATTTGTAATACACCGTACAAGCACACAGGACTGGAGGTATACGAAGACGGGTGAGTCTTAGAGGTTGAGCGACCAGGTGAGGTAATAAATTAGGAAACGTTAGAAGATTAATTTGAAATTTACGAACTTCATGTTTAAGTTACGCAGGTAACAGTGGTTGGAGGTGAAAATGTTTAAGGTAGTGATGAGCGCAAGAAAAAAAAAAAGGGAAAACTGTATTTTCTGGCCATGTTGATTATAGCTGGGATACATTTACATTCATTTCCACAGAGTGAATTAGTATATTTGGCTCATTTTCCCCATAAATAGATGAAAAAATGAGCAGGGGATGGAAATTAACTGCTTTAACTCATCCCCCCTTTGAGAACTACTACGGATGACCCTCGTTTCTCTTGTCTAAACTTAGTTTCTGTCATATTTCCTTCAGAACAAAATGACTGGGTGTGCATCAGAAGGTATGGGTAGCTTACTAGAGCTACCTCTGGAAAACCAAATGTGCATTAATCCGCAGCTGAAAATCGTTCCCAACAAAAAGATGCATTATTTACCACAGTTTTAGTAACATTTGCTAATAACTATAACTATGATATTTTAGGAAATGTATTTAAATATCTGGCCAATGTTTATTTTGCATTAACACTGAAAGTTTAAGTACGGTGCACAAATTTTAAGCTTATGAAACAAGAAATTTTGAACTAGTGGATGATGTGAATTTATACTAGTTAAAATACTTCAGCTCTGGCAAGGGGTTAATCAAAATTGCTGATTTCAAATTTCACATTTACGCTTCCTCCTCCTAACGTGTGCCATTAGAAGTGAATATCTGTGGATTTCCATCACAGCTTTTTTCAGGTGAGTAACACGAGGCATTTGAACGCACTGCCAGACTTAAAGTAGGGAACTGCTGGTGATTACTGAGAATAAAAGAAACACAGGAAGTCAGCACCCTGAAAAGAGGAACAGACGAGGCTAGCTAACGTGGCTGCTACAGTTTGTGCAGCATTCTGTTGCTTCGGTACGAGCAATGGTTGAAGACGACGAATATTCACGTAAAACTTGATCTATCATCTGCATTAACACACATGTGGTGACAACACGAAGCGAGGCTGTTACGTTAGTTTATGTAGTAAAAAAACAAACAAAAAAACCAAAAAAAATAACAACTAACTGTTGCACCATCTCGTCTTCTCACTGTACGGCACACGAGCCGCTGGGCAGGAAGTCCTGCACGTACACCGCCACAGCCTTTGTGAGGTAGGTCATGCTCCCGAAGCGTCCGCTGGGGGCGCTGTCATACAGCAGCCTGCATATTCCTGTGGACGGATCCCTCTCCAGGATGTGCTCCTCTGCACCAAGGTCCCTCTGCAGAACAATGGAAGAAGAACAACCTGCTTTAGCTGATGACAGGGATACGGACGCTGGAAGTTTAGAGCGACTGCTGACCTGGTCCTTGTCGAACATGTCGTTGGCCAGGTGGACGATCTTCTCCACGTGGATTATAGAGCCGATGCTCTGGATGTCCACGTCAGCCAACATGGTGAGGACCAAGATGGCCTCCACCAGCAGCTGTCGGTACTCGGGCTGAGGGACTCTGTTCAGGACAGTCTCCACATGGACAGAGAACTTTATCTCCCCTGGGGTCATCTGGTGGAAAGTTATAGTTTTTATTTTATGCGTAGTTTGTAAAATTATTTAGTTTTAAGGTTTTTCTGTTTAGTTTTTAAGTTTGGTTTCAGTTAGTTGGATAATTTCAGTTCTTTTTGTTTTTTATTTTATTTTTTATTACTGTAAAATATTGGATCAAATGTTTCGTTTTTATTCCTGGTTAACCAGGATGTTTTTTCACACCTAGTTTTAGTTTTGAATTTAATTTTAATGATCTTGGTGAGCAGATGAACAATAGATATGTCTGTAAAGAGAGTTTCTTTAAACTTTACAGATAAAAAAGGTGATTTTCTTGCATTTATGCATAGTTTAAAACCTCTAAATAGCTATCAATGGAACAAAAAATTACAACTTTAAATGATAAAATTGTAGAAACAATCTTAATTACTAGCAAATAACAGAACAGAGGTTTTTGCTTTTGGCTGTTTGACTGTGGCTGACCTGACCGACAACACTGCAGACTGATGAAAGTTTTACTTACATTTTGAGGGGGAAGTAAGCAGAAGAAGAGATAAGTAGGCTAACTACAATGAGACTCACATGTACAAGTAAAATGAACCAAAAATAAGCTAAAACTAAATATATTCAAACTTAAACAAGTGAAAAAATATTTCAACATATATTTTTGGCTTTCGTAAGTGGTCACAATATACAGGAGCGATAACCCTGATGCAAATATACAAAGCACTAAATGCAGCTTCTCCTCACTTATTTTTATTATTAATACTATTTTTTTTTATGTTGTTTTAAGTTTATCATTCAAAGTTATAGTTTGTTTGTTTTGTTCTATTCACAGCTTTATGAAGGTTTTAAACTAAAGTGTAAATGCAAAAAAAAATATCACCTTTTTTAACTGTCGTTTCCAGATTTCAAGAGGATTCATTGTGCAACATCATTCAAATGTTTGCCGATCAAAGTATTAGTGTCTTAACAAAACGACACAATATATTACTCAGTATCGGTAAAAATCAGGATTAAATAGAGTCAAGGTTTTTCATGCAAAGTGTAGTAGCAGTAAAAAAAATGAAGGATTTTTAGGATTTTGATGTAATTTGGCAAATATCCCAGATTTTTCCCAAATACCCAACGTAGCATTTAAATGATAAGAAGACAGGTTTAAAAAAAAAAAAAAAAAAATAGAAAATACTAAAGCAGTAAAATTTCTCTCTCAGTTTCATGTGAAGTGTGTAATCAGACATCACCTCTCTGGTGGTTGAAGATGGAAGAACAAAGCCCTCTATGGACAGACCGTGGCACTGCAAGAAGCACATCAGTATCACCACAACTACCACACAAGTCCAAGTGTGACAGAAACTTTTGGTTCATCTCGTCTTGTCACTTTACGTTAAAGATGTTTTAAATTTAACCACATGAAGGCTCACAACAGGAAACAATAATTATACGACAGGTTTAAAATGTGGAATGCAAATGTTTACCAGTTAATCCAAGAAGTGAATAACATTAAAAAACACACTCATGAGTAAATATGCATCTGAGTCATAACTCACCTTCTGCAGGATCTTCCAGACTTTCTGGTAAAAGCCGACGGGCACTCGGTTCAGCGCCCCGTCCAGACGCCTCCTACGCAGCCACTGGCCGTGTCTGGTATCCTTAGCAACCGGAATCTTGTCCGGGATGTCGAAGGATTCCATGGACGGCAGCCGGAACCTCTGAACAGATGGGAAGAGAAAAGCGGAGTCACTCGCTGTAACTGCGTTTATTCTGGAAGAACAGCGCCCTCTTCTTGTTTTGAGGCACAGTGACACCAGCTGACTGCTAATCCACATCTGATGCAGTGGCTCATGTTAGAGGGCCACTACAGGAAAACAGAAGAAAACAAACAAACAAAAACACTAAGTAAAAACAAAAAGCGGGAGAATAAGGCTAAACTTTACCCCAGACTCGATGCTTTCTACGTCCGGTGACTGCATGCCCTGAGAGGCAGAGAATAAAACATAAAAGAGGAGAAAGGAAAAAGAAAGCAAACAAACAAACAAACAAAAAAAACTGACTTGAAAATAACTGAAGAATTAAGGATCGGTAAAAGCCAGCAAGCATGAATAAAACCAGGGCGTCAAGTGGGAGAAATTCTGTTAGAAAACCACGAATCACAGCACAGCTCCACCCAATCTGCATCATACTGTAACAGCTGGTTAAAGATCGGCGAGATCTTACTCACGAGACGGACCTGTGGGCTCCAAATATTTGAGGTTTTACAGAATCGACAACTGTGACATTTTCCTACAAAGCTTACTATAAATAATTCAGCTTAATTAACATAACTTTTCTTTTTCTTGTTTTAAATGGAGTAAAATTAAATTTACAGTCAACTCTGATTGGTCAGAGAAGCATTGGTTAATAATAATAATAATAATAATCACAATTATTGATTAATCAACAATAATTATTACTGATTAACAATTATTGGCAAATCAGTATCTGAAGCTGTGGTTAGCTGCTTAGATGATTACAATTGCAATGCAGTTTACTTGTTGAGCAGCCACACATTAGAGTGTTAATCACTCAAACCACCCTGAATGCTCAGTTATCAGACTTTAATGTCGTTATCACCGTCACCTTCAGGGTGGACGTCACAGATTGGTCGAGCTGAAAGGAAGAGAAGATCACAGATGGAGGCTTTAATTTAACTTCTGCCGAAACGTTTTCCATTCAGATTCCATGAGAGACGGGTCGAATCACCCACACCACCATCATTACCCCTCATAAGAGTGTGGCTGGTATCGTTTTCACCCTGTGAGTCTGATTTGGTTTTTAAGCATTACGGTAGGAATTGACTTGATCACACGGGGACAGAGGTTGCTAACTTTGTATCATGGTATAATTCCAGGTGTAGTTGAGCTCAAAGTAAAGGTTGAGTTTTAAGATGGGCGTGGCCTGATCAGAGTAAAGGATTCAATATAACAGACTCACACAGCTGTGAGCGATACAGCCACGGAAGTTCAGGTTTGTAGTCAACATGACGACAATGATAATAACCAGCCAAGGTTTGATTCAGTTTGATCAGAAACGACCTACAGCTCCACTTCATTTGAATGAAGTGTGAACGGAAAATTACAATTTCTAAATCTTCCTCACACTTTCTTTATCATCGTCACCTCAACTGAGTCGGTCAAAGACACGCTGCGGTCTGTCTGTAATAGACAAAAACACATTAAACAAAGGCCAGTTTTTAAATCTGCAACCCCAGCTTGCTCTTCCACAGCAAAGCCAAAAGCACATTCAAATCTTCCTCCTCAATACCCATGAAATCATCATCATCATCACGAGCAGAATTACAGCGGCTGCCTGAACCATCACAGCTTGTTGTTCCAGAGCTTTCAACTCTCTCTCACAGTCTTTATCCTCCGGGAGCGTTTATACAGTGTTTAAATCAACTTTAAATACAAATATATGGAGGGTCAGTGAATTTAGGGTAGTTGAGTGATATAATTCAGGCTAACATAATACAGCGACGTTGCAAATCTCATCTACAGATTAAGGATGAGAATTAATAGAAGTTTGTGATAAGGGTCATTCTGTGAGGTTAACACCTGCTGGTGGTTTAACAGATACACAAATAACGGCAGGAAGAAATCACCCAAAATGGACACAATTATAGCAGGTGACTCAGGGGACCCGATCCACAGATCAATAGTTTGAATCATTTTATTACCAAAAAGTTCTGGTGTAACAAGTTTGCAGTACACACCCTCAGTTTTAAAGCATCTACATTAAGGAATAGTGATATCAAACTCATCTCCCCTCATGGGTTAACTGCAGCCCCATCTGAACTCATGCGCAGCCAAACCACTGAAACCATTTCAAAGTCTATTTAAAGTTTATTTCTACTATGGGGTCCCCATGATTCATTTTTTGTTTTATGAGATGCTCTATAGTGGGAAATAAAAAAAAAAAAAAATCTCTCTCTCTCTCTCTCGACACACACACACACACACACACACCTTATCTGATAGCCTATAAAGTTTACAGTTAAATGACTGATGTATTTTAGGTTATCTTAAGGAAAATAATGCATGTTCAAAAAATAAAATAACATTCATCAAGACTGGTGTCATTATGTGTACACTACAATTTAAGAATCATGGTAAAAAAAATAATATAATTTTTGTCTAACCCAAAAAAACAAAACAAAATAGCCATAAGTTTCTTTTGACTTAAGGATGTTTTGTTAGCTACTCTCCAAAATGTTGACAAAACTCATCTAAAACCTTCATCATGATGAAGTCTGAGGAACGCAGCTGAAAGCTCTGGAGCAAATAAGCAGGCCTTGAGTTTTACAAATGAACAGCCTCCCTAATGATCGATCTGTTGATCTGATCGATCGGTGAGGTTTACACAGAAGGTGAATTAACAGCTACAGGTAAAAAAACAAAAATAAAACAACAACAACAAATGAACAGATGTCATCACTGTAATAGGTAATATTCTTTCATGTGATCATCACCTTAAGTGTGTCCATCATGGATAACCTGCGATCCACCTGCAACACAAGGACCAGGTCGTGAATGAACGACTGAGCTGTTCTAACAGACATAATGATTCAAATCGATCAATAGTCTCGATCTTAAAGCCGACAATTTCCCATCAACGAGCCACCGCTCTCCTTCAGCACATGCTTTCAGCTCTCTATGAATTACTTCATGTCCCACCAGCACCCTCTTCCAGGTGAATTAGCACCTCATTTAAATCATTAACATCACCTTGTTCAGATCCGTCAAAGACAACCTGTGCTCCAGCTGCAAAAACACAAAAGTCGAGTTTGCCAAAAAAGCTCAACAATTTCAAAATAAGAGCCTCTCCTGCCTCCATCTCCATCTCTGTTTAATGGGCTGCTGAGTCTACTCGTTTCATGACAGTCAAATGTTAAAGTTGACACAGTGTGTGTGTCTGAAGAAGCGCTTTAAGATGAGCTTCCTATGTGGAGCAAGGTAACTGTAACCTCACAGTCATGGCATCCTACCATTTTCATGTCGCTCTTCAGTTTGCTGATGCCGGCTCTCTCGCTTTTAGTGGCTCCCACATTCCCGAGATGATGGATCGAGATGGCAGGACTGACGCCGGCATCCATCTCCCGAACTGTGTGGAGGGTTGAGGAAGAAGAAACAAACAGCACAGGCACAGAGAGAAAATAAATGGGAGTAAAGGTCAAACGGTGAACGTGTGGATTTTTGTTTAAAATCAAGTCTGGGAAAACAGATTAGGACAATGATATCAATAACAAGAATAAACAATCTAGAGAGGTCTTCTCTAGCAGTTAGTGGAACATCATGCGTGCAATGTTACAGTTTCTCTGTGGAAATATGAGGCCTGTCAGTGGCTTACTTATTAAAAACTGTTGCCCACCCTTCTTCCACAGCATATTGAAACAGATTACTTTGGCTACACTCTTGTCAAAAGATTTCTCTTTTCATGTGACGACTGCCCCACCCAATCAGAAAGCTTCACCGTCATTGCAGATGAAGCAGCAGTGACTGCGTCAGAGTTGCAGCATATGACTGGTTCTTGTGTTACATGAGGTAAGAGGTCTCACCACTGCGCTCCACTCCAAACTCCTTCCCGCTGAGGATGTGATGGAGCAAGTTCTTCAGTTCAGACGGACTCAGACTCATCAGGGTCTCTGTGGCCTCCTCTCCTGTTTTCACAAACGCAAAGACAAACATGACACCTGAAGCCCGTACTATGAAGAAAGATTACTGTGGAGCTTTAAGTCAGAGTTTCTCTTCCCATGAAACAGACTCTTATCTGGCTAAATCACCATGGTAACTTATGCTGAACACATAACTTGGTTAATACATTACAACAAAAACCTTGAAGATAAAGTTTACAAGAGTGAAAGAAGACTTCATTAAGATTTCATTTCCCACACATTTCTTTTCTTAGCCTTACATCAAGCCAAAGAGGCCAAAGAAACTATTTGGAGGGAAAGCCAAGGAAAACATTTTACGATTGGAGGCAATATTTCACATTTAACTCGCATCAACAAATTAATCAGTTTAATAAGATCTGTGACTGTGTTTACAGAATGTTGATGATGCACTGCTTGGATACGTTTGGGGTGTTTTGTTGTATATATGTGCTTTTATGTCCCGGGGCAACAGTTGTAAATTAGCAGTTCTGTTAAAAGCCAACACGTAGTTCATCCTTGTTCAATTTACAAATACATGGTTTGTAACATTTAGGCTGAATGTGATCTTTGGTTTGTTACTCCACTATAGGCATAAAGTCACAATGAGAGACATGGATTTTTAGTAACAAACTTGAGTAATTTACTTCTTAAAGCCCAGCTTTAAACCACCTTCCCGTCTTACCTGAGCAGCCGAGTGACTGAGCCAGCTCGGTGGCCATCACCTGGATGATGAGACCGATTCTCAGCCTGAACATCTCGCTGAACAGCCCGGGCTGAGTCCTGATGCTCATAGCCAGGTACACCATGATCTCCTGGTGGAAAGACATTTAAAGGATGAAGGACAGAGAGAGGAGAAGGTTTTAAACACATGATTGTGGAGGAGGTAACTCACCTGTGTGAGAATGGCAACACTGATGTTGTTTTCACTGGCCTCGTCGATAAGATTCGCCAGCTGGTCTGGCGGTATCGGAGCCGTGATGGTTTTCTCTCTCGGCTCAGGAGGGAGTCCGATCGTCAGGTGCTTCTGGTGGGCCAGCAAATCAGAGCAGGCCTACCGAGAGAGACCACAACCAATTAGGAAAGAGCAGGAAAAGTTAAGGGCTTGCTGGTGGGAGATCTAATGCAGCATGGAGTCAACTGATAGCAGAGGGTTGGCATTTCAGAGGTATTTCACTCCAACTTCAGGAGCTTTTCTTTAAACCTTCTTAGAAGTTTTTAATTTAACCACAAACTGTGGTCAACTCATTTCAAGCTTTTCGGACTCTGTGACTCGCTGCATGTGAAGGTAAGAGATGAATGACTGAAGATTTAAAGGCACACGTAGAGTTCAAATCTGTGCCAATAATGAACAATGAACCCACCAGTTGTTCATATAGATTTTAGTTTTACATTATTTTTTACTTTACTTAAAACTGTAGCTTCAGGACTTTTTTCATAATCATGGCTAAAACAGAAGATTCACTAGTAACGTCACACCTGACCACACAGCTTCTGTACGCTGCCCTGTTATCTATAGCTGCACCGTACCGAGTCGAGCTCCTCCACCTTCTTCCTCAGCATGCCAGAGATCATCCTGATGAGACCCCAGTGTTTCAGTTCACCTGCCTTCTCATAAAGATCAGTCAGCAGAGACCTCACAGTGGAGCCTTTACCATGCACACCCGTGTCCCAGTCCATACCCCTGACAAAGGAAAGACAGCAAGGGCTTTTCATTCTTTTCAACGCCGTTTTGACATGTCACAGCAGCACAGTCTGAATCAGGAGCGCTTAATGACTCAACTGTGGAGTCAAGTTCAGATACTTCTTCCAGATCCTGAGACTCACACTGATGAGCTAGCTTGATTGGTTGACTGTTTGCATGATGCAGCACAAAATAAGCCAGCCAAAGACGCAGCCGTACACAGAAACAAGCCAGCCAAGCAACAACAAGACTTCACTGTCTGTAAATATCTGTCAAAACTATGACTAAAAATTATTTATTAAACAGTTTTTTTTATGTGTAAAACACAAAGAAAACAAAAAGTAAACAAACTGCACTATTTTGCTTCCACGTCAAGGCGGCGACCTCCGCTCAGCACAGCTAAAAATACAGAGCGCTACAAGTTGGCCAGTCAGCCGATGACCTTTAGACTTTAGTTCGTTGTTTCTTGTAAATCTTTAGAGTCTTCCAATGAGCTGTAAGTGAGCGTGTCACCATTACTAAATCACAATCATTCAAAAGGAAAAAATGTAAATGTTGGGCTTTAACCTGGTTTTTCACATTTACGAGGAGATATTGAAATAGACAGTTTTGTTTTAATCCTTCTATTCTGTAAACATCCATCAACTGCTGGGCTGCCGGTGTCTGGGAATACACGCTTCCCTAGCAACCAGTGGTTGCCGGGGGTAGCTGACGAGTCTCTAGGCTTTTGTGACTGAGGCTTTAATATTTTAATACCAAAATTAAGTTTGCTGCAGTTCCTGCTTTTTCGCATCACCTTCGTTGTGTTTCATATCTGTTTTAATAAAAATCATGGTGATGTCAAACACACCCAGCCTCATGTTTCTCACTTGTCTTTGTAGAGGATGTAAAGTATATCAGCCTGGTCCTGCAGAGACTGTGTGTCTTTCAGCAGCTGGGCCAAAGCGTTGTAGTCGATGGCTCCGCTGGCATCTCTGGGAATGCCACTCTGTGTTGTGACCCCTGCCTCAGGACCCTGGAGTGAGAACACAGAGAGACCGAGGAGTCTGCAAGTGAGCAAAGAGCTGACATCAGAGGAGAGAAAAGAAAGAAAGGAAGAAGAACCTGAACGTCTGGTGATGCAGGAGAGTCTGTAAGATTCAGGTTGAGCGTCGGCTGAGGAGAACGAAACAATTTGCTCGGCAGGTACATGTTGACATCTGAGGGGGAAAAATAGAAAACAACGTTTTATTATTAAATTTGTGATTTAGTCGAGTTTGTCAGTCGGAGACGAAGCGCCGACTCACTTTGTATGTTGAGGTCCTGAGCTTTGTTCATCAGAGTCACCATCTCTTTGGTTTTGGTGGCCGCAGCCTTGAATCTGCTGAGACCTCCCACCGGACGCTTGGGCTTCTTGGGGGCAGAGTGGGCCAACAGGTGGTCAAGGTACTGCGCGAGGTCGTCATCCTCTGTAGGGAGGGACCAAGAGAACAAAACAAAGCGATGAAGGAGGGTGGGATGAGGAGAAGAACAGAAATGTGGAGAGGGAAAGGAGGAAAAATGAACACGCAGAAAGAGATCATTTACTCACCGCTCTTTTTTGTACAGACAAGTGTTAAAACTGAGTTTCCTTCTAAACTTCATAAAGTACTAAAAAGAAATAAGATCTGAAAACCATTTTTCATTTTATGCTAATTTATAAACTTTGAACTTGCAGCTTTTAAAGGGTTTGCTCACTCAAATCTCACAAAAACAAAACTTATTATTGAGTATCTGAGAAAAAAAGATCTTCGTTCATTTCAGGTGGTTTACAACAAAATTAATATTGCTTTACAGAAATTTCTGTTTTTCCGAGGAACAAATTGCAAATATTCATAAACACCATTAAACGTGACAATTGTGTGTAATAATTATAATGGCTTTTGTGGGTGAGGCTTTGGGGTGAACTGACCCTTTAAACTGAAGACTTTATTGGTCACAGCCATGCTAGCAAATTGTGATGCATTTAGGGACCAACAAAACAGGCGTTTAAGGCAAATCTAACCAGCTGTGCGTGAACACAAACAACACAACCAGAAACTGAGAATGTTTTCATTCTTCCACTCGTGTTAAGATTTTGAGGCGTTTTAAATGCACCACAGTCAAAAATACACTTTTTATTTTTTAAAGAGGACCCATTATCTTTATTTCCATATTGTCATTTTTCAATCATGGACTCTCTACAGCAGCAGTTCTGAAGCAAGTCATTTTAGCTCCTTCCTAACTTTCGTCTGATTGGCTGCAACGCTTAAACCAAGCGTGGGGAACTCCAGGCCTCAAGGGCCGGTGTCCTGCAGGTTTTAGATCTCATCCTGGGTCAGCACACCTGAATCAAATGATTAGTTCATTACTAGGCATCTGGAGAACTTCAAGACATGTTGAGGAGGTCATTTAGTCATTTAAATCAGCTGCTTTGGATCAAGGACACATCTAAAACCTGCAGGACCCAGGAAGATCCCATCTGCCAGTGGGCGGAGCTTCTGTGCTGTAATTCCCATATAGGTATATATTTTTTTTTTTCTCACTTAATGCATAGCCAAGCAGAGCAGAAAAATAAAGAAAAACTGCCTGAAAATGCTTTGTTTTAAATATTTTTAAAGTTTTAAATTGAGTGTTCAGATTGAACTCTGGCTTGAAAGGATCATTAAATCTGAGCGTCTTTTTTTCTTGTTGACTGCAAATGATTTTACAATTTTATTGTTTTACAAGCATTAATATCCGGTTCTAAAACAGAGCTAATGATTTTACTTGAGGATTTATACTAAATCTGAATATAGAGTACAGTTAAATCTGGTTTTTATTTTCCCTCTTTCAAACCAATAAACACCAGTTATCGACTCACACTGAGCCATTAGATCCTCCTCTGTCCCAATGATAGACACAGGAGGATAGGCTTTCTTTCCAGCCTTCAAAAAGGCTAAACTTTACTGATATAGTAGCTTTTACCCCGCATGCATACATTCATTTATTCAGTGCTTTTACTCGACTACTGTTCAGCACTACTTTCATATTTGCCCTTCCTTTGTAACATTGCATTTATCCATGTCTGTGATTGGTCAGACGATCATTAAAGAACTTGGCAGCAATGTTTAAAAAGTGCAGTAAAAGAAAAACAAAACATTTTAATTACTTGTATATTTGCAGACCTCATTACCAAGCTTTCCTGTGTTAAATATGAGCATCAACAAACTGACTGTACATCAAGTATATGACATAAAATAAGGAAAAGCATTAGAGGTCCACTTTACGGTCCATTACAATTCAAGTTTTGAGTTATTTTGTGTAATAATTTAGAGCAAAAGAAGAAAAATATTCCAAGTTGCCCAACAAGGCACCCAAAGCCCCGAGTGGAAGAACTCTGATACACAGGGATGATGGGTGATGATGATAGGATGAAACAGGAAGTGTTGATTAATGAAGTCATGGGTATTTGATTTTAGATTTCACAATGAGATGGCATGAGGGGAAAAAAGAAATAAAATGTAGATGCACAGATGCAACTCAAAAATCAGCCAATGTTAAAAGAAAAACTGTCAACTTAAAGAAACTGTAAGTCTGCTAACAGCTGCTGGGGTCTGTGACTGTGTGAGTATTTTCAGGAATGATCAAACCAACCCAGGAAAAGAAAAATGAGCTGTCAGTGTGAGCTCTGGCTTTAAAACGTGAATCCTGGTGTCACCATTCCTTCTCCACCCTCCATCCACGCTGTGTTTTTCTTACCAGCATCATAATGCAACTCATGCACGTATCCATCGCCGTAACGCTCATCATCATCACCATCATACTCTTCGTCATGGCGGCCCATGCTGCCAGAAGCCTTACCGTCCAGGAAGCTGAGGTGAGCACAACAGGAAGTGGTCAGGAACTCCGACAGCTTCCCCGTCTGGATCCTAAAGACGAAGAACAGAAGAGGAGGGGATGATTATGAGAACTGGGAAACATTAATAAGCAGTTTGATGCATTTTAATGACAAATCTTGGCAATTAATCAATAAAAGAGGATTTTAAATTGTCTCTACAGTGCAGGAAAAACTAATAAAGTCTTTAATTGGACACGCAAAGAAAGACAAAATAAATAAAACAAAACAGAACTTATTACAAGTTGTCAGATGTAAGAATTCAAATTTAATGCAAAAAAGAAATTGACCTTGCTCCTCCGTAATATCCGTCCTGTAATTTCTTGAGTGTTGCCAGAACTGCAGGGTCCAGGTCTGAGTGATCTTCAGCTGAAGCACAAACATAAGATGAAAACATGCAAGCACAGAAAATGTAAAAACAGAAAATACTTTTTTTTTCAATATTTAAAGATTTCCTTTCAAACTCTCTCTACCATTAATAATGCAGGTGCTTCATTTAATAAATAAGATGTATTTGGACATTTAGCAGAAAAGGTCTTCTCACTCACTCAGCATCGTCTGTGAAATGGGAAAAGTGACAGTCGGTCTTCCCGTCATCCTCCATCTGCATGAGAGGTAGGCGATTTCTGTCCTCAGCATCTCCACGATCATTTTATTATCCAGAGCCAAATAGAACTGCTGATGGTCAATGAACTGAAACAGAGGAAAATATGTTTACTTAAGTTTATTTAAGTCACCAGATTTCCCTTCACCAGAAGGGAATTTGGGTGGTCTGCAAATCTCATTTCTCATTTTGACACAGATTTTATTCACAGTATATGATCAAAAAGAACAACAATGGTGTGTAAATGTCTGGGAGCTGCTGGACTTTTGGGAGAGGAATACTGTCCCCATGTTTTGGCACAGATGGTTTCGCCTTCCCTGATGGAGCTTTAACCTGCACGTGTGGATGACACAGTGAAGATGAAGGACCTCCAGTATTGACTGTTGGCCTTTGTCTGCTGCACAGAGATCTCTCCAGATTACCTGAATTCTTTTAGGATATTCAGTACTGAAGATGATAAGACATTCAAAGCCTTCATAATTTAATGGCGGGAAACATTACAAATGTGGAACAGCTTCAGTAGACAGTGATGAACTTCTGCACATCTTTGCCTCTCTAAGACGCTCTTTTTAAACCCACTCATGTTACTAACTTGTGGCCAATGAACCTCATTAGTTGCAAAATGTTCCTCCAGCTGTTTCTTTTCACTTTTCCAGCCTTGTGTCGCTCCTATAAGCTTTTTTTGCACTGTGAACAAGCCAATATTATTCATGAGACAGTAAAACAGTCTGATCCAATATGGTGTCCTACGGTGGCCGGGTGCACCCAGGACAGGCTGCCAGACTGTCTCAGGACATTCACACCTATGGACATCGTTAATTAATCTAACCCCACTAACTGCATGTCTGTGGACTGTGGGAGGAAGTCGGAATACCTGGAGAGAGAACGGGGGACAGGCTCCAACCAGATGGTGGATTCAAACCCAGGACCTTCATGCGTGCCACCATTAAAATAAAAAGTGAGCTGCGTGTTATTCTGATGTTTTCTGTAGTTTTTTCTAACCTGAGGTGTGAATGTGAACATGGTGTTCCTGATGATGTAGAACTTGGAGGTTCCCAGCACTCCTATCCTCCTGTAGGGGCGTCCTGTCAGCCCCAGCCTCGGGTTACGACCTGAAACAAAAAAAAAAAAAAAAGCAGTTAAACTTTTGATTTCATGAACCCCCCCCCTGATAAAAATCTACGCTCTACTCTTTGGCTTTTTTTGTGTCCTTCAGATATGATGTTTTGTGAAGTTAGTCAGTCTCATCTAATTTAGGAAGTACCGTCATAACTTTACTGCAGACGCTGCTGGACTAAAAAGCATCAACCCTGAACAGCAAACACTTCCATCCCAGACAAAATAATGCTGAATTTGAATTAATTTGATTTAAAAGATTCAAATAGTCAAGAAAAATCCCGGGTTCAGATCACAGACAGTCTATGAACGATAAATGTCGTCATCGTGACATCACCCGCTGGTTTGTGATTAACTTTGAAGCCTTGAGCTCAGCGTTTTGGCCGCCAACATCGTTTTTTGTTGTTGGTGGTTTTTAAATCATAAGCGATAAGCAGGCAATGCCTCACATTCACACGGTAACGACGGCTCAATCATAAGGTATGCTTGTCCTAAAGTATCTCTCTCTTTTTTTAATGGTTTATTTGACTGTAAAACAGACCATTATGTATAAAACTAACATGTTGTAAAAGAAAAAAAAAATCATGTGACTAAGACTATAATATTATCATTATCATAAGTGTTTACTGAGGTCATGAATCTGTAGCAGGCTCTAGTCCATAACATTTGTGCCTGATGCATAAAATCTTGATGGGACAGATCAGGCTACAGCAGGGCGTTTGTACCAAGTCTGGCGTAGATATGGCTGAGGACTCTGGAGGGCTGCACGTGGATGGGGTGGATGTCCGCCACAGTCTCCACCTCTATCCCTTGCTTAAACAGCAGCTCTTTGATCTCCTCCGTCTCGGCCAGAATCGACACTGAAGGGGGAGAGACGCACATGAAACCATACAGATCACTGACATCACTCACATCTACTGCCCAGCCTGCATATTGAATTATCCTTGGGCAAAATGTGAGTGTGTGATGAGGTGGTTAAAAGAACTTAAGTAGTCCATTTAAAATAATTAACACTAATCTGGAGCTCAAAACGTCGTACTGGGACCTGGGCGGTTAACTCACCCTGTACGACCACGTCAGGCTTGGGGATGGTGGAGAAATGCCGGTTAAGAGGGTCAATTTCTCCAGGCGCCAGAAAACCCTGAAAAAAAACCCACCAAGTTTTCTTCGACTCTTACGGTATAACTTTGTTATTAACACTTATCTGAGCTGCAGAGCTACAGCTGGTCATTTGTTTATGTAGCAGCTCACCTCAGCTAACAGGTTTCCCAGGATGTACAGACTCTGCCCCCACCTCAGGGGTAATTTTCCCATCGGGATCCTCTCCACGGTGTGAGGGTTTATGTACTCCTCCTCCACCTGTTTGAATAAGCAAAAACGAGACAGGATAAAGACGTTTGAAAGGTCTGAACGAGTTTAAATATGGGGCATTAAAAGTCAGAGGTCATGAGGTCGTTTCTCCTCATTTATCGTTTTAATGGGCACGGGCGTATTGCATTTAAGAAAACACTTAAATCACTTCTGCTGTGAGTAAAGAGAAGCAGATTACAGTTTCTGTTTTTTTCTACAGAGGAACTAAAACACCTGAAGATGAGAACAGAGAACAGGTTGAAACAAGTGGACTTGAAACTGAGGCTACCCTCCACACTTACATGGATATTCCCACTTTTTGTATTTGTGTTAAAGACCCCGAGTCAAGATTGTGGCAAACTGACGTGTGACACAACGGCCTCGGTGCTGACAGCTGTGTACATGTAATCAGCATATGATCAATATCACAAAGGGTGTGTAACAATAAATGTACATATACGAGGAAACACTGGAAGGACTTCCTGAGGGCTTGATGCCAGTATAACCAGTACATCTATGTGACAACATCATTTACAAGCCAATCAGGAAAGCATTTGCGACCACATAATTCCAAAGCTACTAAGAGCTGACAAAGTTAGACACAGTTTATTGTTAGCTTAAATAACAACCAGCGTTTAAAGATGAACAGCCTTCAGGTTGTCAGTGATGAAAACTTCATTTAATGCAAACTGTTTTAAGCCTGCAGAAATAATAAACTGGCAACTGAATAGTATCTCTATGTTATCAATCTGAAAAGCCTGTCTGGATGCTCCCGAGATATTGCATTAACAAACATGAGTCCATGTTGCCCATCTGCCTGGCAGGGTGAAGACAATACCCCATCGGCCTTTTACGGCTGCAGGGTCAAAACTAAGAATCTTGTAGCTCACACATTAAAATGAGTTAAAATCAGCTTCTAAATCATCAAGATGTCTGACCTTGTCTGCGGGGACGCTGTAGAGCTCCGGCAGCAGTCGTACCCCATCCTTCTGTTTGATCAGGATTCCCTCCAGAGCCTCCTGGTACTCCTGCACCTGGATCACATCAAAACACTTCCTTTGTTAATAAAGGAGGTAAATACCGTCAAACACTGATGCACACACACAGGCATAGTCTCTGAGATTTAAATTACCTGTTCAGGGCTGTTGATAAAGATGCCATCCAGTATGAGGTAGGTCCAGAACAGAGGCCACTCGCACTCGATGTTCTCAAACAGCTTCAGCTCTGCGGACTCGTAATACAGTCTGTTTGGATCCTTTATGGAGACAGTACAAACCTTCAGCTGCAGTACTTGCAAAATCAGATCCAGATCTGACTTCTTTCCTCTGTGAGAGTCAAACTGTCTCAAAAATCTGAGTTTCTCAACATGAACCCGATACTTAAACAGAGATCCTAAATATGTCCACTTCTCTCAGGAACTGTTTGCAGGCTGTAACCATGTGTGTGAACTTTTATGATCATGCACAACAAACATACATATAAGTAAGATTAGGGCTGTGCGATATGACCAAAATCTCATATCCCCATACAAGACATCTAACGATATAAATCACAAACATTTAACATTTTCTGTAAATTCTGTGAATCTCGGGCAGCTCGCCTCGTGTGACGTGTTTCCAGCTGCGTGTCGTGTACCTGGAGTCGAGTGTTTTAACCGATGCATGAAACAATACATTTTTAGTCATAAGTTGTAATGGACGCAGTTTTCTTTGTGAGTATTTATTACATGGCGTGCTGCGGGGAAAAGCCTGTTCTAACATTTGAGTTTAAGGTTTATTTTTTAGCACCTGACGGCTCTTTTTTGCTTCTCATCCGTAAATACTCTGCATCCTCTTTTACGTGATTCAGTTTATTTTGAAAAGTCTCAACAGGATCTTGAGCTTTATTGTGAAAGGTTTATGTGGAAAATAAACAAGCAGACACGTGATGGTTTTGCTTGATGCTAACAACAACGCATAAAAACAGGCGCTTGTCCGTCCGTAGTGTGGTTATATTAAATATAAGAGAAAGAGAGAACTTTAAGAAATTAATATAGCCACTACAGTGTCCATCAAAACCATGAAAAAAAAATGTTGCCGTAAACAGTTTATTTTGCAACACCACAAAACAAACGATAGCGTATAGATGTTTTTATATCGTCATCCGATATATATCGTTATATCGAACAGCCCTAAGTAAGATTAAGAAGATTAATATAGAAAATTGTATAAAGTAAGAGTGTCTTGGGTCTTTTGTACTTTTGTTCCTTTCCTTAAAAAAAATAAATAAATAAATAAATGTATGATGCCAGTGCTTCCCTGTCTCTACTTCCCTGACAAATCCATGTCTGTTCCCCTGTATCCCCCTGAAATCTATACCCATGCAAGGAATTTCACTTTGTCCTGTCACAAATGTTTGAGTTTTTCCATAACTTACATCTTTGGTTTGGATTTTTCTCCTCAGATTCCAAACCAAATCTGAGGAGAAATGACCCCGACAGATATTAAAGAGTAACACTCACAGATGATTCAGTGCTACAAGATAATCTGTAAAGCTGCAGACATTTGACACACTCCTTTAACCAAACATGCTCTTTTCACAATCCCATATGTAACAACAAAGCAGCACAAGCCTGGTGTTCGCCTCAGACGTGCCACCAAGCTTCATAACAGTGAACAGAGTTTAAGCCACAAAGTTTGACCACATTAATAAAGCAACAAACAGATCAGACAGCTGTGCATTTACTGACTGCAGGAGACAAAACAGAAAAAAATGCTACATAGATTCAGTCGAATGTTTTTTCTTCTTCTAATCCAAACAAATAGATATAAATAGATTATCCGACAGGACGAATTAGAGGGAGCATTGACCTTTACAGGTTGTTTACCTCTTTGGGGGTTCTGTGTCCATCTCTGAGAAACCTGCAGCAACCGTATCGACCCTGAACAGAGACAGAGGAAATCAGCACCTCAAACATGCCGCAGCATAAATACACGAGGCATATTCTTATAAAACAAGCTCAATTTTAGCTACAAGTTGTTTCTTTTAAGCTGGTTGGATTTGAAAACTACTTTTTGCCCAGTCTAACCTTCCTCTGTGTCCTGGCTTATGACCCAAACTTTCATTTACTGCTAAAACAACCAGCTGATTCAGTGACTCTGAGAAATCACGCATAATCAAAAAAAGTCCAGTAGATACATTTTTTTAAAAGTGTCTTCTTTAAATGTGACAGACTGTTTGAATGAAGTCCACAGAAAATCAAACAACACATCCAGCCATATGAACGTTTTCCTGCTTTCTTGTTGCCGTTTTCTTCTTTTGGGAAACTTACATTAAATCAATGTTCTGCACAAATCAGCCAAAGTTTAGAAAATAAATTGTCCTTGATATACCGAAAATTATAACTTGAACCCTAAACTTCTGCCACATTGACCCTGCCTCTGTGAACTTGTCTGCACCTGCAGTTTGGAGATGATCTCCTCCTTGGTCGCGTTGACTATACTTATGTCCTCAACTGCAAAAGCGGGGTACGAGATGATGGCCAGCACTCCGGCATCCACTTCTTTAGAGATGGACGCTCTGGGTAACATGGACGTCAGGATGGACTGATGGGAATACAGACATATATTAAAATCAAAGGAAGCCGATGAGCTTCCTATCCTGATATTTAACTGTGTGCATGTACCTGGCACTGCTGTATGTCATCAGCCAGAGCGTGGACCAAAGAGCCCGGTCCTCCCTTTGCTCCAAACAGGTTGAGTTCATCCAGCGCCTCCAGAGCTGCCTGAAGGACACAAAGCAAACACACTCATTAATAACAGTCAATGAAAAGAGGGCAACTGTCCACTACTCAAGTCTGACTACATTCAAACACTCTTTTACTTCCCAAAAACAAACAACAAGGCACCGCTGACAGTTTAGAGCCTTACAGTTATTTCTGCTGTTTATCAGGCGCTACAATAAAGCTTTAAAACCAAATCTGGAGTTTGGTTATCAATCCAGATAACATGTAAATAGGTTATACCGTGATATGACTGAAGTATTTCTAAAAAAATCTAAAACTCTGGTTGTAAATAAAGACTAAATGCTAAATACCAGCAAAGTCTGGAGGCTCAGTGAAGTCGGGCTCCATCTGCTACCAGGTGACTGTAGCTGCACAGCTATTGTTAGGGTAATACAAACTAATTAGCACAGAGATGGAGGATAAGGGTTAAATTGCAAAAACATCAGACAAAAGAGCATTTGGGACCCACAACACGAGGTTAGTCTGATGTGCGGCTGTGTGAAGCCATCAAATATTACGTTTTAGCTCAAAGAAATGAGAACAGTGCAAATAAAGCGCTGCAGAGGCTTTGCTACTGCAGATTCACTAGTAAAAACAGAGGATTAAAACACAGTTTGTGGATAAATACACTCTGGTTTGGTAAACAGCAGCTTATTTGCACTGGAAATGTGAGGCACTTATTTACATTTTTAAAATTATGGGTCAATTTAAACTGGAGATGGACCGATCCGATATTACGTATCGGACCTAAATTGCTGGATCGGATATTGGAGAGAAATAAAAAATGTAATCCGATCCGAAGTATCACAAAATCACCTCACAAAACGCGTTACTTGGCGTAACCCAGCTGAGCGCATCGGAGTGGTATGTGTCACGTGATAGAGCGGCTGTTGTCTGCGAGACCTGTCGGCGGTCTGGTAGAGCTAAACTTCCAAACCGCGGCATTTAATCTCGGAGAAAACTATCCCAGAGAAGTAAAGCAAGTGTGTAAGTTCATCGCTAAATGTTTGCATAGTATTTCCACGTTAAGCTAAACTGATATATGGAGCCACAGCTGGACTGGCCATCGGAGTTCCATATTGCAGTGAAAAGGAAGCGATTTGTCCCGTAATTCAGCTAGAATGAAAAAACAAACAAAAAAAACCCCAAAGCTGGACTTCTTCTGTCTTTGCTGCACAGCTGCCTCCTCTTCTCTCATCCTCTCCCCCTCCCTCTCCTGTTGCTACTTCAATCATGAAACTGATCAATGATCAGCTGATCGGCTTTTCTGACGCAAGTCCCGTTTCTCTTGTTTATCGCCCACTTTGAGCCAGAAAGAGGAAACCAGCACGTTTAAGCTTGATCAGCTGTTGTTAGAATTTATTTAATATTAATTTCAAGTATCAGCTGATGTTTGCTGGAGCCACAGCTGTAAACCTGCTGGTCATGATGTCGGTTTGGTTATCTGGTGAGAGGGAAACATGAAGATGAAACCAGGAGATGTCCTTACTGAATCATCAGAGCTGAACAGGTGATGGAGAAACAGGTTTACCTTTTAGGTGACATGAATGAGTTGAAGTGAAGTTATGAACTGTTTCTGAGAGACAAATAACACCAGGATCCTTTTTTTACTAGCTGACAGCTGGTAACTGTGCAGGGGCGGGTCTAGCAAAGTTTTGCCAGGGGGGCCGATAGGGCATTAACAGGGAAAAGGGGGCACAAAGAAATACTTTATTTTGTTTATTCATATCGGTATCGGCAGATATCCAAATTTATGATATCGGTATCGGACATAAAAAAGTGGTATCATGCCATCTCTAATTTTAAACCTTGTGGTTCAATGCATTAAGGAGCAAATCATGTTAAAGCTGCTCAGCTCAGGTCTGCTGTTATAAATAAGATTAACTTTACATAATTAACAGAGCAGAGAAGGTCCTGTAGTGGTGCTTGTTTTCAAAGTCTTAAATTAAACGTGTGTGTGTGTGTGTGTGTGTGTGTGTGTGTGTGTGTGTGTGTGCGCTGAGTATTATGTTATTTCTGAGTGAGAAGCCATTCTTGGAAGACCACAGAGAACATGATAGCCCTCTTTTAATGCCAACTGAGGACAGAGCCGGACGCACAGAGAACATGCCCGGCTGCTGCTGCGTGAAAAAACTCACAGTAATGTTTACCAGTAACCTGAAAGTTTCACTCTCACTGCAGATTTTTACCGACTGAGGTCAAATGTGCTGCAGAGAATTCAATAAAATTAAAACATGTTGGAATTAAAAAAAAAAAAAAAAAAGCAAGACTGTCACCCTTGTTCTGGAACAGATTTGACTTCACAGTTTATCTGAACATTTACTGACATGCTGCGGCTGAGAAGATACTTTCAGTACAGAATGTGATCCAGACTTAGCTCTGTGGAGTCAGGGTCTTCTAAAGGTCAGCGTAAAGGCCGCTGTGCACCTTTGACAGTGCCAGACATTTTTACTGGAGCACCTGTTCCCCCTGTGCGTTGGAAGCTCTGCTCTCACTTATTTTGTCCCCCCGAGTCTGTGCCAACCTTGGCCATGCCGATAGAGCTGGCGTTCAGCTCAGTGATGCCCTGGTTGGTTTTGTCTCCTCTTTCCCACATCCCATAATCCTGAGGGGAAATAGAAACAAGACAGAATGAATAAAACAAGAAGCAGTCATTTTCTGTGGAGCTGGAGAAGAATAAAGTTGACTTACAGCCACTTTGTAAGCCGCCTCAATGTAGAACATGAGATTCTGAACTACGTCCACTTCGTCCTGGGTGTAGATGATATGAAGACCTGGGACACAGACGTAAACAATGAAGACAGGAACCTTCATTTAAAAATGTATCACAATCATTTTGTTTGGATGCAAATCACACACATACAAATTATTTTTCTAGATTCTGGAAGACAAAATGATACCACACACAGAAAATAACACTGACAGCATATATGTTGAAATTTTGGATTGATTTTGTTCTAGTTTTGGCTTTCCCTTGTGAAAAGGGGAGCATGAAAAAGGTGTTTTTCCCTTTAAATTGTATAGTGTTTATATTTTCACTGAGTTTAGTTACTTGTTACCTGTTGTGCTTCCCTTCCTTGCCCCATTTTGATCTTTTCAAAGAAATACAACCCAAAAAGAAAGGAAACAAATACACTGATTGATGTAAGACGTTTTAAATTTAACTCCCCACCCAAAAGAAAGAACGCATCTCAAAACCTTACATCTGCCCAAGTTCACATCTAGATGTGATAAGACTTACTCCAGGTCTGATGTTCGGCCACGTTCTGAAGGTCTCAGGCTACGTACACACTAATGCGTTTCCTTTTGAAAACACATCGTTTTCTCTCCATTTTAGCCTCCCATCCACACTGAGACAGCATTTTGGCTCAAGGAAAACGCGGCGTTTTGAAAACACTCTCAAAAACGCACACATCTGAAAACGGTGCTTTCGTGTCGCAGTGTGGACAGCGAAAACTGAGACTTTTTGAAAGCAATGACAGTCATGTGATCCAGTCATGTGACCAATTAAACTAAGATAGCGGAGCAGTTGTTTTGTTTCCTCTCAGTTTTGACAGCCCTATTAAAGATTAATCTCAGTCTGTACATGCTCCAGATAGCTTTTCTTCAAATTCTTTAACTCTCACTCGCTTTTGCAACTTTGTACTTTTGTGTTACTCGCAGCAGCAACTCCACCTCACTGTTAGTCCATTTAAAAACTCGCCGCAACGTTTCAAACAGCTGGAAAGTAAATAAAGGGCAGACAGAAATGAGGCAGGTTGAATCGTCTTGCGTTTCACGCATACGCAGTACTGGAACATAAGCGTTTTCGTCTGTTTCAATGTGGATGCACAACTCTGTGAAAACGACTGAAAACATTAGTGAGGACGCAGAGCGTTTTCAGACGAAAACGCCATTTTCAGATCTATCCGGGCGAGTGTGGACGTAGCCTCAGTCAGCCCCAGCAACCACTGGTTGCTAAGAAAATGTGTACAATTTGCGACAGGCTGGCAAGAGTCCTTTCCATGCAAACTGCTGGCAATCAGGACAATCTGCTACTTTATCTCATTTCTGTATAGTTGTATATTTGAATTTTTTCGTCTTTATTTTTACAGTTTGCACCTTTGATCAGATATCTCGTCCCACTGTATACTTGAGTGCATATTGTTGGGGTGACAATAAAACGCTACTCGACTTGATCAAAGCAATTATGACAAAGTTTTTGGTGCAGGGCTCTCTCTATGACCAATTTCACCTAGTGACCGGCAGAAACCTACAGCCAGTCAGGGATTTTTCCCTGTACGGCACTAACGGCTATCTAGACCTGTGCAACTGAGGCCTAAGTCTGACCAACATGGTTTAAAATTCACTTAACAACTCCTTCAGCTAAATCAACACAAAATGGGAAAAAAAATATTAATGATTCTTCAGCAACAAAGTCTGATGTAGACAGACTCAAGGTAACGACAACATCTATTAACACTGGTTCTGGTTTTCTTATAAGGCTTTTTAGTTTAGTTTCATCTGTTTTACAGGGGATGTTATAGGTTCCCTCCTACCAGACGCAGTCATCTGAGCGAGGAACAGCAGGAAAAGCGAGGTGGCGTCGACCTGCAGGTGACCCCACTGATCGTCCCCGACCACTGTCGCGCAGGTCTTGGTGTTGTACTTGGCGTGGAGCGAGTCTGAGGTACTACGGCTGTATTTAAACTTCTCCACCTTATCCAGCTGAGAACAAGAAGGGTGGAGAGATTTTTCTTTTAAAGCGTGTGAAAAGAGCAGGTCCAAAGAATGTGCAATGATTCCTAAACGTTAACAATGATTAAAATATCCAACAAATGTAATCACAGAACTGCACAAATGAATGCAGAGGTTATAAATATGGAATCAATGTTATTTAAAATGGCAACAATAATGTTCACATTTATATATAAACTGTGGAAATTCACAGTCACACTTAGAGTCAGCCGCCCCCGCTCTCAGACTCACAGCGAGCGCAGTTAAAGTAAAATCATAATAATAATAATCCAATCTGACGACGGCACGTTCAAGTTTAATAAAAGTAATAAACATCACAATGTGAGCAACGAGAAGCTGGTAGGGAAACAGCTGACAGGGTTAGAGAATTTTTTTTTTTTTTAAAGAGAGAGAGAGGGGAAGTGACGTGTATCTAACAGAGAAGTTAAAAGACAAACAGAATGGAGATATCCTACCTGCCTCATTATGCACTGCAGGACGCCTCTCATTAGCTTCACCACACTCTAGAAACGCAGAGAGACGCTTAAATGTCAACATTTACACCTCAGCCTGCACATCTTTAAATAAACAACCCAACCAGCCAAGTCAGAGAATAAAAACACAACCTCTTGACCTCAACGCTCTCCACCCACAGGCGCACACCTACCTGCTCCAGCTCGTAGGCCTTCGCTTTGTCTTCGTCCCGGTCGGCGTTCTTCCTGTAGGCCAGACTGAGTGCCCACACGGACACGATGCTGTAAACATTGTCACGGACCCAGGCGTCAGGCTGATCTGGGCTTGCTGGGAGAAGGCCTGTGACCGGATCCTATGGGACACAGGCAGAAGTCAAAGGTCACAGGCACTGTAACCTTTGATAGGCACTGTAGGCGATGTAGAGGTAAACTTTGCGAGAGAAGTCAAGATTATTGGACATGCAGAGGATAAAACGTGTTTTCTGTGCAGCCCTTTGTAACCTGCAAAGGGCTGCCAACACAATCGGACAGATTCGGAGCGACAAAGGCAAGAAAGACGGGGCAAATATTGCAAAGTCAAGATAGCTATGCTGATAAACTCTTACCCGAGTGCGTACACTTGTGCAACCAATTTATTGTACTTTTTTTTTTTTTAAATCTTTCTCCCCCCACCTGTTTCATTGGGAATGACTAAAATCAGAGGGACAGCTCAGGCTGAGCAGTCTGGAGACAAGGTTGGAGAGGTGGGGCTGAGATGGTTTGGACATGATGAGAGATGGAGGATATATTGGACAAAGGATGTTGACGATGGAGCTTGTTGAGGAATAGAAGAAGAACTCATAGGAGGTTAATGGTTGCAATGGAGGAGGACATGCAGAGTGTTGGTGTGACAGAACAGGATGGCTGGAGTTGCAAGACGGAGGCAGATGATCCACAGCTGAAACAAGTTCAGTGGTAAAAGCAGAAGTTGTTGGTTTTAAATATTGCATCCAATGAGAAAATGCACAGAAATACAGACACAACAACAGCAGACAGCACAGCTTATACTACAACTTTGATGTTTTATAATGCTTTTATGACAACATGCTGACGTCAGCCCATTACAGCGTCATTGTGATGTTGTAGGGCAGGGGTCTCCAACTCCAGGCCTCGAGGGCCGGTGTCCTGCAGGTTTCAGATGTGTCCTTGGTCCAACACAGCTGATTTAAATGGCTAAATAACCTCCTCAACATGTCCTGAAGTTCTCCAGAGGTCTGGTAATGAACTAATCATGTGACTCAGGTGTGTTGACCCACGGTTATATCTAATACCTGCAGGACACCGGCCCTCAAGGCCTGGAGTTGGAGACCTCTGTCATTGTGTAACGTACTGAAAAAATAAAAAGTGTGTGCTACAGCTCTCACGATGCACTTTCATATGACATATTACTGGATATGGTTTCTTCACATTTCTTTCTCATGGTCAACTTTGACCTTGAGTACTAACAGTGAAGGTCAAGTCCAAATGCTTAGCCAACCTTGGTACTCATGTCCCCCGGAGCCTAGTATATTGTTGTGAAGTCTGAAGACAATCTATAAAAACTTGTGGGTAACAAAGTTTTTGGTTTGTTTTTGATCAAGGCCATTTGGTGTGGCCTTGATCTGATTTTGAATAAAATTAAAGCAGCTCGAGTTGTTATCGACATCTGCCGTCACACAAAATTGAAAAAAAGATGGATTGAAAACTGTGGATGCTAAACTGATAACAAACAGACTGACAGACAAACTGAACCAATTACACACTCCCTCCATTCTGAAAAAAAAGACCATTATAGAAAATGTTGAGTCATTTTTGTCAATGTAATCGACGAGGGGAATTTGAAGACTAAGCATGCATTTCCCCTTACTGCACGAGCAGCATAGCTGTAACTGTGCATGCTTCTCTTCATTTCCCCTACGGTCGGTGTTTGCTAATAAAACCGGATAATTGCAAAGTCCCTTTCTACGAGTAGAGAACTCTTTCTTCCTGTTATAGCGAGGTTGTTTGACAGCAAAATGCACTTTTCAGATCAGCAAATGTGAATCGCTGCTGTCTGTCTTGCTACCTGCTGCCTAAAGAATGTCCAAATGTCATTTTATCACATGCACAAGACATAGTACGGCTGTCAGAGCTTTCAGCATCAACACAGGTTTCATCACCAACAGAAATGACACTCAAAGTGTTTTGTGAATGTGTTGCAGAAACACAGCGAGGTGTTGTCAAGCTCTAAAAGTGAGAATGGTTCGAGTGATTCGTGTGTGGAACAGCTTGTGTTTAGTTGCTTTTATAACAGGACAAACTGCTGCAGATCTTTTTCACTCACATATATCAGAGTCTCTGAGCTTGCAGCTGCAGCAAGGGCCTCAGCTCTCACTGAGTAACTGCGGTCCTTAGTGCACTGATCCATCTGAGCAGTGAACTGTATACAACTGCGGGCTGGCTAAGCAGCCACTTGGGACTTGTTCAAAAAGTGACCTCACACTGAATTTGTCTACTGGACTACAAACTCGGCAGTGAGACAGTCCAGGATCACCCCTCCCCAGGCTTCTTACGCTCTTCCTCCAACTTATAAACTCTATAAACTCCAAAACAGTGCTATTACCAGAAGCTTTTCCAGGTGTTTTCCTCTCTTTAAGAGGGTGAACTGTCCTCTGTCCTTTCTGGGTGGAGTTGTTGTGTTTGCTTTACTATAACCTCAGCCTCTCTTTTACCATTTTTAATTCCTTTGCTCTGTTTTTGTCTCCAAAGCGTCACCGATCTTATCAACGTGCTCTTCTGTAAACAGGACTCGCTAATCTCTGTAGCTTCTATGTAAACTGTGACAGGACGAAGACACACCAGCCGATACAAGGGTAGATGTGTGGGGTTATCTGCTGTTATTCTCCCTGCTCTTTGCTTTACTCTTTACCCAGATGAAGGAAAATGTTAATCCTGAAGCACGCTGGGATATTTTAAGCAATAATATGATTTGAGCTTTGTTGCTGCAGCTCATGTTCCCTGTACTGACGTAGCAACACTGCAGTGCACAAAGTCAGGGGTATCGAGATTATTTGTGCTGTTTTTGGCTGTGCAAAGGACTAAATTCAACACTTTCTGTGAGCCGGAGGTATCGTACAACATCAGAGGTGTCCAGGCCATAGATTTGAAGTTATCATTGTAGTGGAGGGATGGCATACACAAATCTGAGCACATAGCACAAAGCACATAGACAGGTACACTAGCACCGTAACTGCAAATTAATAAGCTGGATAACTCAAAGAAACAAAGTGTGGGAGATGTCTGATCACCTCAGAGTCTAATATTTTACAGAGTCTAAAATGAGGCCCACAAATTTCTGTTTTAGAGGAACGCTGATGTTTTCATGCACACACCAGCAGAGATATTTGGGCTTCAGAGCATCTCTGAACTGAATGCAGGCTGCAGCCACAGGAAAATGTCTCTCTGAGCCAAAAGTCAAAGGCACATTTCATGTTTATGTGCAGCCAGATTCATGGAAGCAGATCGGGCTGTATGACTCCTGTGCACGGCGACAAAGGCTTGTTACTTTCCGTTAACATGAGGATTAATTTGGTTGCCTTAAATGGCCCAAACTACCAGCGGCTCTCACATTCAGGTTTGTGAAACAGGCTAATTTGAGGTGGCTGTTTGTTTTAAAGCCTCTGAATAGAAATATGATGAGAACATCGTTTTGCTTGAATGAGTGAAGGAAACTAATAAACTGACCAAACTGAACATGAAACAGCTTAATGAGACATGCTTCATTCATTAAATTAAAAGCATGTTAATAAACAACAAGTCTGAACTTGACCGGGGTGACCTTTAGTGAAAGTGAATATGACACCGCTGCTGAAGGTCGACTCTCTCCCAGTGTATGCGACACAGGGAAAACACACTGCCCCCCCCCCCCCCCATTTTTAATGTACTGCTTGTAAGTTGATCAAATTAAGTAAAGTAAATAAAAATGAATGACTGAAGAGAGGGGAAAAGACAATAAACTCAAGCAGTTATGACTACAAAAACCTTAAAAAAATAATAAATCAAAATAATACCAACAATACTAGTTTCCTCGATGCAGGATGATAGAGGGGTCTCTTAATGTCAGTAATCAGGACTCGTTCTAATTATGGTAAATGGCCTGCATTTGTATAGCGCTTTACTTAATCCCTAAGGACCCCAAAGCGCTTTACACTACATTCAGTCATTCACACACTGGTGATGGCAAGCCACACTGTAGCCACAGCCACCCTGGGGCGCACTGACAGAGGCGAGGCTGACGGACACTGGCGCCACCGGGCCCTCTGACCACCACCAGTAGGCAAACATGGGGTTAGTATCTTGCCCAAGGATATTTGGCATGCAGCCAGGAGGCAGCCAGGGATCAAACCACCGACCTTCTGATTAATTACCTTCTGACCTTCTGATTAATTATGGGCAACACCTGCAGCCCAGTTATAAAATATTACATCAGAGACTGCAGCAGCAGTTATTCAAACAGCCATATTACAGGGGTGTTCATTGTTGAATGTCTGGGGTGCCACTACCCCCTGTAAAATATGGCTGGCCACCAACCATATGAGAAATATTACTCTAACAACCCCCATTGAATGGAAAGCATGGCTAGGACCACTCAAGTACTGTACTTTAAGTATTTGTTGCACCACAACACTTGTTGGTAAGCTTTTGATGAATAAAATGGTACTTGTGTAGCACTACTTTACTGTAACTGAGCAATCTGAACACTTTTGACTCAATCACACACACATTCATACAAGTGAGCGTATGAAGCGCCTTGAGGCGACTTTTGTTGTGATTTGGCGCTATATAAATAAAATTGAATAAATTGAATTGAAAGTGCTTTTCTCTGTATCTAAGGGCCTTGTCTAACATTCATGCTCACTCTGATTAGGGGTTCGGCACCTTGCAGGAGGATACTTGGACATGCATACTGGAGGAGTTATGAAATCGACCCCCTCTACCCCCATTTGCCTTAATGAAGCACTTACATGGGTACTTTTACATTAAATACTTAAAGTTTCTTTTGCATTTAAGACTGGACTATCACGCCCAGAGTTTTTATATAATATTGATACAAATTTAAACATTTGTCTTTATTTCTAATCAAACACTGTAATGTCCCGTGGGCCACCCCATTTAAAACACTCTGAAACCGCCCCTGCAAGAGGATGTAAAACTTAACATGTCCGCATAGTTTTGGCCTCTTCAGAACAAGTTGACATAAAATGGCAAAAACTTCCCCAGTGCATCAAAGACCTCCATTACACTCACAGCTACACACACACTCTTCAGGGAAAGTGTGTGTGATTCAAAGAGCTCTGCAGCCTTGCGAAATATCGCCCTGCCTCACCTCCTGCATGCATGAAAACATCTGAGTTTAACTCGCAGCGGACCAGCTAACACTGCCTGCACACATGACACCGCCTAAGTGTGTATTTTAAAGCTAACGGTCGCTAAACAGCTGTGAAACAACAACGCTTCACACTCACTTGGTGCCGCAGGATAGTCTGCTGCACTATCCGGGCATAGTTGTCCAATTTAACGCCCGAGTTGCTCCGACTTCTCATGGTGACAAGTCAACGGTTCACTTCAGGAGGGCAGAAGGAAAACTCTCTAAAAGCTCCCCAGAAAAGTCATTTCCTCTTCCCCTCTCTGGGGTCCAACAAGCCGGAAGAGGCCCGCTATTACGGTGACCGGAGGAGCTTCTGCCCGGCTGTCATAAAAACAGCTCGGCGGCAGCCTGGAGCTGTAACCTGAACCCAAAGCTGGCTGCGATAAGCTGGTTCCCGGAAGTACCAGTACCAGGAAGACACCGGAATTGTGGAGACTTCAAAATAAAAGCGTAGAAAGGGGGAAAGGGCTCTGCACTGTTATCCTATAGCTCAAAGATGTCCAACAAAAAGTTTAACTACACTTTTAGTCCTGGAGATATCTTAATATTAGAAAAAAAGAAGTGCAATTTCAAAATCAGTCTTTACCTTTACATAATAAATAAATGCTCCTGTAGTAAATTAAAGAAATCTGTCAGCAAGACTCTTTGGGCTTAAAATGCAAGAAATAATTGTGTAAAACTATAGAAAAGAATGTCCTGTAATTATAAAACAGGTTTTTATTTTTTTTTTAAAGTTTTAATTCTGTAGTAGTGAATAAAAAAACAGGTCACTTGTGTCTTCTTCTCTTACTTAATTATTTTTGTTTAGTATGAATGACCTTAGGGCAGGTTTTATTAGTAGGAAAAGCTGTAAAACTAAGACACTCTCCTATCAGCGTCATCAGAGGAATTAGTTGGTGTAATAGTTAGGTGACATCTCTGTTAACTATATGCAGTTTGAATGCTCATAGAAATGTTGTGCAAAGTAGGATTAAAAACTGCGTATTATTTTTGCGAGCTAATGCTACTGATCTGGAATTTGCTATACTTGCCTTAGAGATGCAATGTGTACGGTTCTGCCCTCTGCTGAATGGTCCTGTCCTCCTACCATGAAATTAGCTATTGTTGCTTTAAGAACAACAATTAGGATGTACTGCACTCTTGCTTATGTTACCAATATTATAATTACATTTGCAGATGATACAGATGCAGATGAAGTAAAAATAAAGTTGTAATACAAATCACTCAATAACTTCTTGATTACCAGAATTTAGTAATAGGTGGACCAATCTAAATATCAGTCATATTGATACCATACTAGTGTGGGTACTGATACTTCAGTTTTAGATTCTCTCTCCTATGCTCTGTACATTCCTCCCATTTCATCAGTAAGCAGACATGTCTTTGCATGTCTCTGCAAACATTACTGTTCTCCCAACTTACATGCACAGCTTGCTCCTCCTGTGCTCTACTGTGTTTTGTTGTTGTCATGTGACTCACTTCTTAAAAGTGTCAGTATCAGTACTTGGTAACGGTGTTACTGGCCCTGTATTTACTTGGTATCAAACAATACCAAAATTAGAAAGTTGGAAAACTGTAAAAAGAAATCACATTACTTCTGAACTTTGAACTTGATTGGCTCTTTGTTGCCCTATCTTGTTTTACCTGCTCTTCTCTCTGTCAACAGACCATCTGTCCCACCCCCACACATGCCATTGGTCCCACCTGAGCAATGCTTAGTCCTAATTGGTTATACATAACACCAGTATAGTGGATTCAACCAGGAGTGGGTAATTGAGAGAAGTAAAGCTTACTGAAAGAAATGCAAAATAAAAGCATGGACAATGAAAAAAACACAGAAATACATAATCAAGTAAGGGGGGAAAAGGGAACTGTGAAATAATTCCACTGAATGACATTTGTCTACTGAAACACCCTACTGTCAAGTGTGACTTCCCTCGTGATTTCCTGAAACAGAGTGTAATCCGATACACACCACTTTTCCCTCCACAGTAAAACTGGTTGACATTAACCTTCACATACAAAGATTCACACGAGACATTCACACAGGACAGACAATGGATCAGGAAAAACTCTGCTGTTCAGTCTGTCTGGATCTACTGAAGAAGCCGGTGACTATTCCCTGTGGACACAACTACTGTATGAGCTGCATTAAAAGACACTGGGATAAAGAGGAACCAAAAGGAGCCTACAGCTGTCCTCAGTGCAGAAAAGTCTTTGCACCGAGGCCTGAGCTGGTGAAAAACACTATGTTAGCAGAGTTAGTAGAGGACTTGAAGACACCTGCAATCCGACCTGCTTCAGCTGATCTCTGCTATGCTGGACCTGAAGATGTTTCCTGTGATGTCTGCACTGAAAAGAAGCTGAAAGCAGTGAAGTCCTGTCTGGTATGTTTGGTTTCTTACTGTGAGCAACACCTCCAGCCTCACTATGACTCCTCTGCCTTTGACAAACACAAGCTGGTCAAACCATCCAACTGGCTGAAAGGGAACATCTGTTCAACTCATAATGAGGTGATGAAGATTTTCTGCCGTACTGATCAAAAGTGTATCTGTTATGTCTGCTGTGTGAATGAACATAATCACCATAACACGGTTCAAGTTGAAGAAGAAAGGAAACACAGGCAGAAAGATCTCAAGCTGATTCTGCAAAAAATCCAGCAGAGGATTCAGAGAAGACAGGAGGAAGTGAAAGTGCTTGATAAAGAGGTAGAGGGGATTAAAGTGTCGTCTGATGAAGCAATGAAGGACAGTGAGACCATCATCAATGAGCTGGTGAGTTACATTAAAGAAAAGGGAAAAAGTCTAAAGCAGCAGATACAACTCCAGCAGAAAGAGGAAGAGAGTCGAGTTGTAATGCTTCAGAAGAAGCTGGGGCAGGAGATCACTGAGCTGAAGAAGATGGACGAGGAGCTGAAGCAGCTTTTACACACAGAGGACAACACAGAGTTTCTACTCAGCTACTCCCTGCCTTTCAAACTCAACGATTATACAGACTCACCAAGCTTCAAAATGTGTCCAGTTAAGTACTTTGAGGATCTGCAAACAGCAGTGTTAGAAGTCAGAGATAAAATCAAAGCTTTTCTCGCTGAAGAATGGAGGAAGATCACTCTGACAGTGAGATCAGTGGATGTTTTATTGCCACAAAGCAAGCCTAAGACCAGAGATGAGTTTTTAAAACAGTCGTACCAACTGACAATGGATTCAGATACAGTGCACCCTAAAATATTTCTGTCTAATCAGAACAAATCTGTGTCAAACACTGTTCAACATCCAACTAATGACTTTTCTTTTCAAAGAAAGGACAGGTTTTCCAACCAGCAGCAGGTCCTGAGTAAGGAGAGTCTGATTGGACCTTGTTACTGGGAGGTGGAGATGAAAGGGAAAGGTCTTTCAGTAGCCGTGACGTACAAGAATAAAAATAAACTGGATCAAAGTGAATTTGGAAGCAATAATAATTCCTGGGCATTAGAGTGTTACGGTGACTGCTACAAATTCAGACACAATAAAATCACAACTTCCATCTCAGGCCCTCTGTCCTCCAAAGTAGGAGTGTACGTGGATCCCAGAGCAGGTGTTCTTTCTTTCTACAGCGTCTCTGACACCATGGCCCTCCTCCACAGAGTCCAGACCACATTCACTAAGCCGCTCTATGCTGGACTGTGGATTTGGAAGAGTTATTGGGCTGACAACACTGCTACATTTAATGAGATAAAGTAGACCGTCTTCATTGGTTTGTGAACCCATCTTGTTCTTTCCTTTACTCACTGATCAAATGCCATCATCTTAAGCCAAGTGTCACGGGGAAACATGAAATATTGATTAAAATCTGATAGATTTCTTTGTGCAGGAACATGAACTCAGTAGCAGCTAGGTATGATGAGTGCCAGTGTCTGCACATGTATCATTAATCAAAATGTGAGAATTATTTTGTACGGTTTATACTGTTGCTGTGAGGTTTTCTGTCTCACTGTATGAATCATTCATGAACTTTCTCAATCATTTTTCTTCCTTTTACATCTTTTGCATTTTAAGAAAATAACTGTAATGATGCGTTCAGTACACCCATAATAATATAAAATCAGTTGTACATTCTTAAAAAATAATGTTTAACAATAATTATTGATAAAAATGAACTAGTGAGGGCAGTAGGTTAATCAGGCTGACTATTTTTAATTGTGTCTGCAGTATTTATTGTATCAGTCCAGCTGTTACATGATGTCATTAGTTTTGAATTTGTTCACTGTTATTGACCCGTTATCATGTTTGTAACATTTGTGATGACCTATATGACATAGTTGTCTAATAAAGATGAGTTTAGTTTTATTCCAACAACTTTTCACACCTTGAATATTTATATAATTCAGTAGATTTCGTATAGTGAGCATCTTGGAGTATAATGCAGGATTTTCTCTATCCACACAAAAACTGAATACAAATGTTGAGTTAGTTTTTTTTTAAATGTACTTTTAAAGTATCCTTTTAAACAGCTGATTATATGTCATTTTTTTCATCAAAATACCAGCTTAGGTTTTGAAACTGTTGAAATATATACGACAAGACAGGCTTTATAATTCCCATTAACATTCAGATGATTTGAATTCAAACAGAAGTGTCAAGCAGTACAAAATAATAAAGACAGTTCGTCACCCCAATGTGATGCATGTATAGAGTTCTTCCTAGAAAGTATCATGTTTTCCTTTTTTCAGTCTTAAGCAATAGACCCAGGAACTTCTGTGTTCAGCCCCCCCAAAGGAATTAAATTCCCGGACAGCAAGACGGTCTTTGTTTTCTCCATAATCTATCGCTTTGGTTCTCACAGCACTAAACCAAATGGGGTTTCTCAGCAGTTCTCCCCTGAGGATGAACCAAAACCATCTTGCTACACATCTGAACTTTCAGAAGTCTGATGTGGAAAACCAAAGATATAGTCCACTTAGCCTCATAAGATGTTTTGTGTCCTTTATTGTGTGCTTGTGGGTGATCCATTGGGCCCGCGCTGCCACCTCATGGTAAGTCAGAGTATTTGCTTTGTAAACTACATGTCTCGTGTCCTTCCTCAGGTAAAGATGCAAATTAGCATGTTGGAGCTTGTTTAATCTGTTTCAGAAGCAAGAGCAGCTCAAAGCAGACTGTGGGTTTTCTCCAGGCTTTACCACTTCCTGTAGGTCCTGGTTGCATATGACTGTTCTTACTGGCCTGGCTCACTCCAAAAGCAGTCATTCTGTTAGTCATACCACCTCATTGCTGTAGAAAAGCATCTCACAGCCTCTGAAGCAGATTTAAGAGTAGAACATACATTCGGTCTCATGGTATTCCCAGTAAAAGAAAGAGAAACTCTCTGACAGAGTGCTCCTGCACACGTCTGTAAAGCCTCCTGCTCAGCTTTAGATTAAAGCAGCCCTGGGAGATGAAGTCGTAGATAACCAGCTAGGTGATATCCTTTGTGGAGGATTTAAGTAAAAGATGGCCATTTAAATGTGAGACAACCAAACTGATTACGTTACTGTTTTGAAAAAGAGGACAGCTGTCATGGGGATGGAGCGGACTGAGGCACAGACTGAGAGATGGGATTTAAACAGTTCTTTATTTATCCACACCGGGTGCACTATATGCACGGGGGGAGGGGGGGGGGGGGACACACCAGGGTTTTGAGGGTCCACAGGGTCTGGAAAACACAAAGCCTTCACACTCGCTCCGCTCCTCCTCCACATAATCACACTCAGTAGTCCATGGTCATGGACTACTCACAGAAACGAGGGTTACTCCGAAGCGAGCATGAGAAACGACTGAATTCTGCAGAGTCGGGTATTACTAACTAAAGTTACTCAATATTCCAGCGACGAGTAGCTCAGCCCCCCTGCCTTAAGAAGAGCCAGCAAAGAAATTCAGAATCACAGGTGATCAGCTGCAGGTGCATGGCCCAAGGGCGGGAGCTCAGCTCCACCCAGGCAGAGCGAGAGAGAGAGAGAGAAAGAAAAGACAAAGCAATAACAAAAACATTTGTAGCCACACTGGGCTGGCCGGGCAGGCACAGGTACCCTGACAACAGTTGTAAGAATATGATTGATCTCCAAAATGGCACATTAGCAGGTTTCACCATATTTGGCCATTTATTCTGACCCTAAAGTAATAACAACGGAAGACTAATGCTGGTTAATAGTTTAATGTTACATGTTCTAGACACCTCTGATGGGCTCACCAATAAGACAGTTGCCCGCCCTCTCAGCCTGGCCATACAAAATAAAAATCAACCACTAAGTTTGACAGGTTGCTGAATCAAGACATAAATATCCAACTACTCTGAATATGAGAAACAAAAGAAATCAGTTTAGTGTAAATTCAGGTTTGTAATGTTTATTTGTGTAATTTTGGTATTGAATCTGTTTAAATGCTGCATATGCAGTACCATACTTGTTGCTCATACACAACAGCGTTTAAAGTTCATTTCCTTCACTGGGCCCAACCTGGCAACTCCTGCGTCTCAAAGGAGGAGTCTCGAGGAATGTATTTGTCAGACACAGTCAGTCCCATCTGACCTGTGAAGAAAGCAGGACGCATGATTTCTGGTAAGTAAATACTTCTATGTAGTTGTTTATTTATTTCAAACAAGTTTAATCCACAGGTCCAATGTACAGATCTAACCTTTGTTTCAGAGACAAACAGCCAGCAATACTTGATTAACAGCACTTATTAAGCATTTTTGTTTCTTCTAAATATTTGTAATAATATATGATATTATTACATAATGATAATAATGAAAGTTGTAACCGGTCATAAATAAATCAATGTTTTGGACACTCAATGATTCTTCTGTCAATGCAACAAGTAGATGATCTATGATAGCTTCTTCTGCGTGCTCCCTTTGTCACAGGAGTGGCCACAACAGGTCGGTCCACATTTTTCATTTAACTGATTTTTACACTGGTGTCCTTCCTGACTTCCTGCTTATGTGGCAAATGTGTAAAACACCACTTAGAAGAAACATTAAGGTTGAGACATTTATTTATTATACAAACTGAAAAAAATGGTCTCTTCTTTTTATGTGGACTGAAAATTATTGATTTTATTCCACCACAGGCCATCATGTGACAATGCAAAGCTTTTAATGTTTTAATTATGTTTAACTTGATAAATATTGGCATCAGAGACCCATGAAGAGCTACTACTTTTTTACTTTGAAATGTGTGTTTTGTTTTGTTTTTAATTACAACAAGCAGTCCATCACTCATCACTTCACTCTGCTTTAATTTCTGCATGAAATCAAATATCTTGATGCATTCTCAATCATCCAGGAAAGTAAACCTCCAAAAGTTGATTCTGTTCATCTGGACGTAGCGTTTTGTGGGAGAAACGTTTCGTCACTCATCCAAGTGACTTCTTCAGTCTCAGCTGACTGCAGGTTTCCCCAAATCTTATAAACAGTACATTTGCATAATGACTGAAACCAGCCCACTATAGGAACAATGGGCTGGGAGGTCAGTTCCTTAATCATAATTATGCAAATTCTCATGACCATTGATCAACAACCACTGATCAATGGCCATGAGTACCATTCACAGAGAGTTGGGGGTCTCACTAGGCTTAGCTCAGGGTGATGTACCAAACCCATAATTTTCTGTTTTTTTAATATTCATGTGACCTCAGCCCCCATAGAGAATGGAGCAGGTAGTATTCACACTAAGGAAAAAAATATAAGAATAATATGAGAATTGTTCATTCTAAAATTGGTGCTGCGCTTTTACTGAGGTGCCCAACAAAACACCTGCAAAATATAAAGTGAATCAGGTAAAGAGTTTTTCTGGGTTTTCTCAATGACTGGCAGTGTTTTCACACTCTGGTTTGAATCAGTTAATGGGTTTAGCAGGAGCAACAAAAAATGAGCTGTTCTGTTTTTAATGTGTGAATAACAATGAGAGTTTATATTCATTTTACAGCTAGTTGCTGTAGTTTGTGTAGCTTACTCTGCATATCCCAGAATATGAAGCAGACCTGTGGGAAGGCAGTTTGTTCAAACTTGCAAAGTATGCTGTATGGTTTTGAGGGCTTTCTGGAGTAGAGCCAGAACCTGCTGCAGAGATTATATGTCTTGTGTGGTCTGAGAATACTTTGGGATCCCTCAGTTGGACCCGAAAACCTGGAATAGCCTGATGTCACTGTGGACCAACTTTGAATAACCAGAAGATAGTGGGTGGATAATTAAGAGTGTGACGTATGCCTTTCTGGAATGACCTGATACATCCGTCTTCTTTTCACAGTGAAACTATTTGGCATTCACCTCATCACACAGAATGGCACAACAAGGAAGCAAGTCAGTAAAATTCCACTGTTCAGTCTGTCGGGATCTACTGAAGGAGCCGGTGACTATTCCCTGTGGACACAACTACTGTATGAGCTGTATTAAAGGACAATGGAATAATGAGGATCCAAAAGGAGCCTACAGCTGTCCTCAGTGCACAAAGAGTTTCATATCGAGGCCTGAGCTGGAGAAAAACAGCATGTTAGCAGAGTTAGTAGAGGACTTGAAGACACCTGCAATCCGACCTGCTTCAGCTGATCTCTGCTATGCTGGACCTGAAGATGTTTCCTGTGATGTCTGCACTGAAGAGAAGCTGAAAGCAGTGAAGTCCTGTCTGGTATGTTTGGTTTCTTACTGTGAGCAACACCTCCAGCCTCACTATGACTCCTCTGCCTTTGACAAACACAAGCTGGTCAAACCATCGAACAGGCTGAAAGGGAACATCTGTTCAACTCATAATGAGGTGATGAAGATGTTCTGCATTACTGATCAGCAGTGTATCTGTTATGTCTGCTGCCTGGACAAACATAAACGCCATGTAACAGTTCCAGTTGAAGTTGAAAGGGCAGACAAAGAGAAAGACCTTAAGATGAATCTGCAGGAAGTCCAGAAGAAAATTCAGACCAGAATGGAGGAAGGTGAAGTGCTTGAGAAAGAGATGGAGGGGATCAAACTGTCTGCTGATAAAACAATTGAAGACAGTGATGCCATCATCGATGAGCTGTTGAGTTACATTAAAGAAAAAGGCTCAAATCTAAAGCAGCAGATCAAATCCCAGCAGGAAACTGAAGAGAGTCGAGTCATGGAGCTTCAGAATAATCTGGAGCAAGAGATCACTGAGCTGAGGAGGAAAGAAGAGGAGCTGAAGCAGCTTTCAGGCACAGAGGACCACACCGAATTTCTACTAAGTTACTCCATGATGTCAAAACTCAGTGAATATACAGATTCACCAAGCTTTAAAATGTGTCAAGTTAAGTACTTTGAGGATCTGCAAACAGCAATGTTAGAAGCCAGAGAAAATCTCAAAGCATTTCTAAGTGAGGAATGGAGGAAGATCACTCTGACAGTGAGATCAGTGGATGTTTTATTGCCACAAATTGAACCTAAGACCAGAGATGACTTTTTAAAACATTCATGTCAACTGACGATCGACCCAGATACAGTCCACAAAAATCTCTTCCTGTCTAATCAGAACAGAACCGTATCAGACAGTGCTCATAATCCAAATATCTATCCTGGATATAAAAAAAGGGACAGGTTTTCCAACTACCAGCAGGTCCTGAGTAAGGAGAGTCTGATTGGACCTTGTTACTGGGAAGTGGAGATGAAAGGGAAAGGCCTTTCAGTAGCCGTGACGTACAAGAATAAAAATAAACTGGATCAAAGTGATTTTGGAAGTAACAATAAATCCTGGGCATTAGAGTGTTACGGTGACTGCTACAAATTCAGACACAATAAAATCACAACTCCCCTCTCAGGCCCTCTGTCCTCCAAAGTAGGAGTGTACGTGGATCCCAGAGCAGGTGTTCTTTCTTTCTACAGCGTCTCTGACACCATGGCCCTCCTCCACAGAGTCCAGACCACATTCACTAAGCCGCTCTATGCTGGACTGTGGATTTGGAAGAGTTTTTGGGCTGACAACACTGCTACATTTAATGAGATAAAGTAGACCGTCTTCATTGGTTTGTGAACCCATCTTGTTCTTTCCTTTACTCACTGATCAAATGCCATCATCTTAAGCCAAGTGTCACGGGGAAACATGAAATATTGATTAAAATCTGATAGATTTCTTTGTGCACAGGAACTAGAAATCAGTAGCATCAGTCATAATGAATGCCAGTGTTTGCACATGTATTATTAATCAAAATGTGAGATTAGTTTTGTACGGTTTATACTGTGAGGTTTTCTGTCGCACTGTATGAATCATTCATGAACTTTCTCAATCATTTCTTTTCTCAATCATTTTTTACTTCTTCCTTTCACTTTTTAAGCATTTTAAGAAAACTGTAATGATGCGTTCAGTACACCCATAATAATATAAAATCAGTTGTACATTCTTAGAAAAAAATCATGTTTAACAATAATTATTGAATGTTAAAAAGGAATTTGTGGCAGTGCTTATACCACCTATGACAACTGAGGAAGTTCAGGGTCTCTCCAGTGATCCTCAGGACTTTCTATACAGGCACTGTAGAGAGCATCCTCACACAGAACGTCGCATCCTGGTTTGGGAACAGCTGTGTCTAGGACAAAAAAGCTCTTCAGAGAGTGATCTGTACAGCAGAACGCTGCTGCAGGGCTGCTCTCCCCTCCCTACCGGACATTTACACCAAAAGATAACCCAGCTCAGATACTAAAGGACCCTTTCCACCCCAGCAATAAACCGGTCCAGTTTCTACACCATCTGCAGAAGGTTCCCCACCATCTGGGCAAGAACAGAGAGGCTGAAGAGGAGCTTCTACCCTCAGTCAGGCCATCCATGTATTAAATCAGGACATGCCACATTTTATTGATTCGTTATTGTGTTTGTAACACTTGTGATGACCACAGATATGACATGTGTCATGATCCTGGGTCTTATGACCCAGCGGTTTCAGTTTCTTGTGTTTTGTCCTTTTGTATTATGGTTTGAGTCCACCTTGTTACTTTAAAGTTTAGTCTGAATCACTAGGTTTTTATGTTTATTTTTTGGTTGTTAGATTTCCTGTGTCTTTGCTCCTGTGTCTCCCTCTGTGTATCTGTAGTCATATAGATCTGAGTTCCTGTGCCTTGTTTCCCCTCGTGTTTTATTCCACGTTTCCCCAGCCCGTTAATAACGGGCCGTTATGTCTGCGCTCTGGCGACAAAGAACTGTGCGTGTGTGAAGTGCATTTCACAGTATCAGTCTAATAAACTTAAACCTACACCATCCTCCCAATTCTGGTATTCTAAACAGTACCCGAAAGTAGACTGCTTGGTTAAGTTAACCTCCTGAACCATCTACAACACATGGTGAAAACCTGAAATTAAGACAGAGAAGACTAGAGGTGAGACATGATCATTACTGATTACTGATGACAGATTTAGATATATTTTCATAAACCATTCATTTGCCACATCAATAAACAGCATGGCAGGGCAAGATATTTTTTCTAACATGGCAACCTTTAAAAAGTGAAAGGAGATAGAAAGACAGGTGAGAAAGAATAAAACTTAATTGACTTTTTGATGGCATTTTACACACAGTACTAAATCAAATCAAATCAAATCAAATCACTTTTATTGTCACATCACATGTGCAGGTACATTGGTACAGTACATGTGAGTGAAATTCTTGTGTGCGAGCTTCACAAGCAACAGAGTTGTGCAAAATACAATAATGTAAACAAGCAAAATACAAGAATGGCTAAATTTGAAACTAATAAATATATGTACAATATATATATATGCATACAGTATATGCATTTCTGGATGTGTATACTAAATATGTTTTTCTGCGTGTGTGTGTGTGTGTGTGTGTGTGTGTGTGTGTGTGTATACATATTTTACAAATTAAATAGAGTAAACAATAAATAAAATATATAAAAATATACAGAGTTGAGACATGTGCAAAACAGTGGCATTACTGTACAGTATGGAGTGCATAATGTTGAAGTTCCAGTAGTGAAGCTGAGGTGTCTATGACGTGTTCAGCAGTCTGATGGCCTGGTGGAAGAAGCTGTCTCTCAGTCTGCTGGTACGGGACCGGATGCTGCAGAACCTCCTTCCTGATGGAAGTAGTCTGAACAGTTTATGGCTGGGGTGACTGGAGTCCTTGATGATCCTCCCCGCTTTCCTCAGGCACCACTTCCTGTAGATGTCTTGGAGGGAGGGAAGCTCACCTCCAATTATCCGTTCAGAGCACCGCACTACTCTCTGTAGAGCTTTGCAGTTGTAGGCAGTGCTGTTGCCATACCAGGTGGTGATGCATCCAGTGAGGATGCTCTCAATGGCACAGTGATAGAAGGTCCTGAGGATGCGGGGGCTCATGCCGAATCTTTTCAATCTCCTGAGAAAGAAGAGGCGCTGCTGCGCCTTCTTCACTGTTTTGTTTGTGTGTACTGACCACGTAAGATCCTCAGCCAGATGTACCCCAAGGAACCGGAAGCTGCTCACTCTCTCCACAGCAGCGCCGTTGATGGTGATGGGGGTGTGTACTTCTCTGCACCTCCGGAAGTCCACTATCAACTCCTTTGTCTTTGCGATGTTGAGGGTGAGATGGTTGTCTTGACACCAGTGGGTCAGGGCGCTGACCTCCTCCCTGTAAGCCGTCTCATCACCGTTGGTGATAAGACCCACCACTGTAGTGTCGTCCGCAAACTTCACAATGATGTTGGAGTTGTTAGTGGCCGTGCAGTCGTAGGTGTAGAGTGAGTATAGGAGAGGGCTCAGTACACACCCCTGTGGAGCACCAGTGTTCAGTGTGATGGGGGATGAGGTGATGCTGCCCAGTCTGACCACTTGGCGTCTGTCAGACAGGAAGCTAAGGATCCAGCTGCAGAGGGAGCTGCTCAGTCCTAGATCCTGCAGTTTCCTGTCCAGCTTCGAGGGAACGATGGTATTGAATGCTGAGCTGTAATCTACAAACAGCAGTGTGTCTGTTAAATCTGCTGCATAGGAGTATATGTGGATCCCAGGGCAGGTGTCCTGTCCTTCTATCCGGTTGTTCAGTGATGACGCGACGAATCCTACTTCCGGGTCTAAAGTAGTCTGCGTTTAATATGGCTTTTGTGTTGTTAACATGTTTAATGTTTTGTATTTTCTTCTATTTGATCTCAAAAAGCTCCTAAAACAGTCAGTGATCACTGTTGACCTCCCTCGGCTTTTATTACCGCTAATCATTTATTTAAGCTCAGTTTTTAAAACCTTATGATGTAACTACAGCACAGCCCATGCAGCAGTATATGAATGACTAACCTCGTATTGTGGATGGATTATCTCAGTTGTTCTCCTGGCTGAAGTTTGGTCCTTTTACAGCATCCTGCCATCCGATTACATTTGTTCCTGACCACCGAGAACACTCACGTTAACTTTTATCGAGTGGAAAAAAAGTTAGCTTGTTTATATTATGCTAACATAGCTGTGTCGCTAGCGGTCACGTAGCACATCATTATATACCAGCTAGCCCAACTTCAGTAACCCTACAAACGTCACTGCTGTTTAGTTTTCTGTCTTCATTTATGTTGGAAGTGATAACAGAGCTGTACGTTTTAATTTGTTTCCAAAACCCCGCAGTCAGGGACATGCTATATTGTATTTAGATAGAAGCTAGCGAGCTAACTTCCTGCTAACTTCTAACTCCGTTAAATGTCATAAATTCCGTTTTCATGGATGCCTGGATGCTAAACTCAATTGTTACACCTGGTAGAGGAGAAGGCTGATCATTTTATTAAAGATGAAAGACTTTAGACAGTTTTTCAACTCTCAGTAATGCCATAGTGATCGTTTGATATATGGACCTGCAGCGGAGTTTAGGGCCAGACACGGCTAGTGACGTCAGACTTAATGACCGGATAGCAGGGGTGAGCAACTCCAGGCCTCGAGGGCACTGCCATACCATGATCGGATATGGGTCGAATAGGGTAAAAAAAAAAAATCGTATTTCATGCGCTTTCACCTGCAGTGTGAACGTAGCCTTAGATGTGTCCTTGATCCAACACAGCTGATTCAAATGGCTATATTACCTCCTCAACATGTCTTGAAGTTCTCCAGAGGCCTGGTAATGAACTAATCATTTGATTCAGGTGTGCTGACCCAGGGTGATATATAAAACCTGCAGGACACTGGCCCTTGAGGCCTGGAGTTGCCAACCACTGTTCTATAGCGTCTCTGACATTATGGCTGTGTCCCAATTAAGAGACCGCACGTTTGAAGTACGCATTTTGAGTGCGATTACGTCACCACCACGCGACGACGGCTGTCCCAATTCGATGCATACTCCAAATGCGCCTTCGATTTCCCCAAATATCAAGCATGGTCCGGTGCACGCTTCGTGGTCCCATATATCCCACAATTCATAGTGCGGTGGGTGTGGATAATTTTGCTGCAAAATATGGCAGAACTGAGTGGCCGAAGAGTGACCTGTCAAAAGTAAGTACTGAATATGACGTCACTTATTTATGTGCGAATGTTTAATAATGAAGAACATTAAAACATTACTGTTGGCCACATGTCGGCAATATATCTATATATATATCTATATATATATCTATATATAATATATATATCTGACGTCTGTCACAGATGTCTTAGGGTGAGTGGCAGGGTACACCCTGTACAGGTTGCCAGGTTAACCAATCCCCACCAACTTCATGTCCTTGGACTGCAGGAGGAAGCCAGAGTACCCCGAGAGACTCCACAAACTCCGGGAGAACATGCAAATTCCATACAGAAAGACCCGGGCCTGATAGTGGAATTGAGCTCAAGACCTTCTTGCTGTGAGGCAGCAGTGCCAACTACCATGCCACCCAAAATCTACTCATATCATGGTAATTTTAAAGTAAAGGAAAAAGTGACTCTGACATTTAGAGAAATACAAGATCTCGCCTAATTTCACTTTGAAGTTTAGGACTCTGTTTGGCCTAGCCTTAGACTAAAAAGTGTTTTGACACAGTAGTTTCTTTTAGATGTGGGAATACGCTTAATCTATGTGTGGATTTGAGAGCTGAGAGCTGATCTTAACTCCCAGCTGATCCTAAGAGCTTCTGGATGTGACCTGCAGATGGAAGCATTACTGCACAGACCTGGAAATTCTCCTCCTCATACTACAATATATTGATGCATACAATGAATGATTCTGCCAGAATCCGTTAAAGAGTTTTACAGAAGCCACAAAAGAAGAATGTGCTGTTAATCACTGTTCTTAAATAGTGGACAACACAGAGAAATTATATTTCCTTTACAGCTAGTTGCTATAGTTTGTGTAGGTCACTTTGAAAATCCCTGAATACAAAGCAAAGCTGGCTATAGAGTGACGGTTAGCGCAAATTTGCAATGTATACTTGGTAGCTGGGTCAGCTTTAGGTTGTTTGTCTTCTCAGGCAAAGATGCAAAGGAATATATTGCAGTCTGTTTATTCTGCGCCAGAAGCAACAGCAGCTCCGACCCCTCGCAGAACTCCTCCAGCCCTTGTTGGTTCCTAATGAACTATTCTCACATATAACTCTTGTTACTGTCCATTCCAGCGTAAAAAGTCGTTCACACCATCATAGATGGGTTCTGTAGGTCAGGCCACATAATTAACCAAGGAAAAAAATTTCCAATGCCTCTGAAGCAGTAGAAGAAGCAGTGGTAGTACAGGTGTTTTGTCTCCATGGTCTTCAAAATAATATAGTCTATGTCAAAGGACTCTTTTTCTGATGCGCTCTGCTCAGCTTTAGGAGCTGAAGTAAACCTTGACTCAGGCTTCCATCTGTAATCTAATGATCAAACAGGTTTAACCAGGAGCTTGAAGCTGCTCTAACTAACCCCTCTTTCTGGAGTTCCCAGTTGTCTTGGGTGGAATACCTCCATAATAACATGACTTCAGCTGCCACTCGACTAGGTACTATGTAAAATAATCCATTTGTCATATTTGTCAAAATAAACATTGCTAAGTGTGGCCTCTGCCTACAGTTATTTCCTATTCAAATTCCACTGGACTGTCAAAATCACTGTTATAGTGTTTGGTGAGTGGCCGTTTCAAAAATGAATTAATGTTAATAGTGTTAAGTCAAGGTACAGTATGTGGCAGCTGAAACGTAAGAGTTTCCATATATGAGCAGCAGATGGCAGCATTAACTTACAGACAGACTTGTGTAAACTACTGCTGTATGTGCACCTCGGCTGCCACAATGTCTGCGTTATGCTGTGTAATGTCAATGAAGAAATGAGCAGGTCCTCTAACCTACACACAAGGTGTCTGCTGTTAAAACAAATCTCGTCAAGTTTCAGAAATGCAGAGACATACATAAAAAACATTAAAAAACAAAAGTGGGTAAGAAAAACTCTCTTTTAACAGGAAGAAAAGAAACCTCCAGCAGAACCAGGCTCAGGGAGGGGCAGCCATCTACCAACACCGGTTGGGGGTTGGGGGAGGAAGGATAAAAGACATGCTGTGAAAGAGAGCCAGAGATTAATAATAATAATAAAAGCAGAGAGCTGTATTAGGACATAGTGAGTGAGAAAGGCGACTGAAGAAAAAACACCCAAGGCATCATGGGAATCCCCCGGCAGCCTACACCTATTGCAGCATAACTAAGGGAGGATTCAGGGTCACCTGGTCCAGCCCTAACTATATGCTTTAGCAAAAAGGAAAGTTTTAATCTTGAAAGTAGAGATAGTGTCTGTCTCCTGAATCCAAACTGGAAGCTGGTTCCACAGAAGAGGGGCCTGAAAACTGAAGGCTCTCCCTCCCATTCTACTTTTAAATACTCTAGGAACAACAAGTAGGCCTGCAGAGCGAGAGCGAAGTGCTCTAATAGGGTGATATGGTACTACAAGGTCATTAAGATAAGATGGGGCCTGATTATTTAAGACCTTGAATTAGTGTGTGAACAAGACTCTCCATTTACATGAACAAATTGTAGTCTGTTAGATAGATATGATACAAACCACTGCAGCGCAGTACCTGTGATGCCTACAGCATGCTCTGATCGCTCTTATAGGATATTATGGTCGACAGTATCGAACGCTGCACTGAGGTCTAGCAGGACAAGCACAGAGATGAGTCCACTGTCAGAGGCCATAAGAAAAATAAGCTGTTTCTGTGCTGTGATGGGCTCTGAAACCTGAGTATGATGATTCATATATGTATATTAAATGCAATGTGTTTCAGTCATGTGCATTAAGCTGTATTAACTGAATCAGACATGTCTTGAAAGACAAAACACATGAATAGATAAATATGATAAAATCCCACCAACACATTACTTCAAGTACTCACATCATTAAGCAGTTTCTGTGATAATAATGCAGATTTACAGGTGTGCACTCAAAGAGAAAACACATTAAATAATTCTCTGACTTATATCTGTGCAAACAGAATATTACTATATGTAAATTAAGCTGATAAATAACTCAGAGGGTTTCTTCTTCTCTTCTTTTTTTTCCAAGCGGTAACTCCAGCTATTGTTTTGTTTTCATAAGCCATTTTAGGCTTTAAGCTGTCATGACTAATCTACTTCCTGATTCTCTCTGGCTGAGCTATAGAACGAGAGAGGATCGGAGGTGAGTTGAGGTGATCTGTGTGTCTCAGCTCCCTAAGCCTTTTAGAGCCACTGCTGCTTCTCGGAAACGCACACTGATCTTTTTATCTTTTTACAAAGGCAGGTTTGGGACGCACAATCAAAGACAAAGCACTGCTGTGTCAAACGCCTGGTGGTAGCTGGGAGACTCCCTGGTGCTTTGAGAGGCCATCCCATTACCACAAAACCGATTAAAAGTTCCCTGCTCTCAAAGGCTGAGGTGTCCTGCCAAAGTGGCCTTAAAGCAGGAGGCTGAAGCTCTGCTCAGAGAGCGCTTCTCTCAGGACAAGTGCAGCAGCTAAACGTGCTCACCTACAGGATTTACACATTACATCAATGTAAGCTCACAGTTTATATTCACAGAATGTGACGATCTTAACAACAATCTTAACAACCACGAATTCAGGTTTAATGTCCTGTATTAATTACTTCAGTGAACTAAATCCACACTGCGGGTAAAAGTGCAGCACGTCTGATGTTTTGTGATTAGTGTGAATGGTAACAGCTGACAAAACAAAGAACAAAACAAGCTGTTAATACGATCGAATTGTAACAGAGAAGTGCCCGTTTTGAGAAAGTGTGAGTGAGGTTGTGTTTTTTTTCCAGCTACAATTTACAGATTTCCTCTAGACATGCTACACAAAGGAAGCCTTTCAGCTACTGCTGAGAAAAGAAGACTAGCTTAAAAGATACATACGCTAAATACGTGTGCGTGTGTGTGCGTGTGTGCGTGTGTGCGTGCGTGTGTGTGTGTGTGTGTGCGTGTGTGTGCGTGTGTGTGCGTGCGTGTGTGTGTGTGTGCGTGTGTGTGTGTGTGCGTGCGTGCGTGTGTGTGTGTGTGTGTGTGTGTGTGTGCGTGTGTGTGCGTGCGTGTGTGTGTGTGTGTGTGTGCGTGTGTGTGCGTGTGTTCAAGATTGTTGGTCCCAGCTCTTCCTGTCATGGGCCCTGTGTTTTGAGGTTTCACTGGCTGCTGTTTCTTCTGTATCGTAAGAATGTTTTATGTTTAGGTTTTGTTATTCGTCTCTTTGGTGTATGAGGCTGTCAGCGTCGTTGTTATTTATTATTACTTTGCATGCAAGCCTGTTTGAATTTTGCTGAAATTATTGAAATCCTGTATTCAGGTGATCCCTGTTGGCTGAGTTTCCATATTCCTTTGCTTTTCTCTATCTTATGTTGTGTATAGGTTTTGTTTTATAGCCTGTTTATTGTAGTTTTGTTATAGAAATAGAGAAAAAAGTCTTGATATCATCCTCTTCTTCTTAAAAAAAAAAAATCAGAAAACATTTGTTTCATAGATTGAGAATAGTCTGACTCAGCTCTTTAACCCGTCAGCTCCATGGTCCGAAGTCCTTGTGACTGAGATCATGTAAGAAAAGTACCAGCGAACAATTTGCTGAATTCACAGCTAGTGAGTGGACGTCATGTTCTACCCATGCAGCTCTCTCGCCTAAACCACCAAGTATCGAGTATATCTAGTAGTATGAATGCATCATGTGAGAAAGGCCAGACTCTTCTAACACTGAGCTCATGTGCAGAAGCAAAATATTAGATTAGCTTCAAGACTGAAAACCAAAATGTCAGTTTCTCAGGCAGCGACTAAGTTCATTCATAAAAGATGGCAACGCTGATGTTTGCAAGTGGAGCCATTAGTGAAATTCCTGAGAACTGCACGTGGTAAGATAATATCCTTTGTAATTACATGGATACCTGGAAAGCCTTCTTACTGCTGCCTAAATAGGAAACATTTGAGGACATGAAGAGGAGGGAAAGCCGAGGCTGTCGATGGAGCCACCTTTAAAGATGAATGCTGTTGTTGAGCGTCAACGAGGTCAGGCATCCCACCGAGGTCCCGCCAAGTGACACAGAAATGAGGTGCATTTAAATGAAGCTCTGACGCATCGTCTCTCATTAGAGAAAGTATCTGTGTGTGTGTTTGAGTGTACTTGTGTCACTTGTGTGAGGGGTTAGCAGTTGGGATTCCAAGGGCTTTTGGTAAACTGACTGATGCTAATAGCTTCTCTAATAGCTTTAAAGCCGTGTACATGAGACATAGGATCCAGTCGGGCTCAAGTGAACTCCAAAACTTTGCTCTATATCATTCTCATAGGCGCATATGCACTGAAACGCACACACACACTGGGTTGTTTTGAAACTTTAGCACCCGTCTACATCCCCAGTGAGCCCAAAGCGTCGTCCATCTGTGATGAAACCTTAGCGGGTCACATGCTGGTGTTGAAATACCCCCTGCTTGGTCCACTGGCCTGACTCTCATCATCCACATACACACATCATACCTCTCTGCTCCTCCAGGCCTCACTGTGGAGGCGTTGTCAGTCAGCGGGGAATTAGTGGCCGTTCCTCCCCAAACATCCAGGGCTTGTGTAGAATTACAGGCTGCAGTAGGAAGCATCCCATCACCTAAATGTCACAGTTTCATGGTGTAACAGCTAAACCCGCTCCATCAACTCCTGAACCTTTTCTCACATTCTCGCCGAATGACGTGAAGGGCTTTATGCCCCTTGTGAATTAGGCAACTTAACTGTCATAGCCATATTGAGCAGCTTTGATGCAGCTGCTCAATATAGTCAGCATGTGTCAAAGGAGTTTTACCTACTTATCTTGCAGCTTATCTTCTGCAATTTAATGATGAACAAAAGTGGATTTTTAACAGTCACGTACTCCTGCAGTGGTGCTTTTAGTAGACCGCTACAAGAGGAGAACAGCTATGGTTGCACGTGAGTTTGCATTATAAGTGAGTTAATAAAGTCGTAAATTGTATTTCAGTGGCAGGTTCAACACTTTTTGGATGTACTGTAGTACAGCACCCTACCAAACAATAGTCCCTGCTAGGGGGCAAGGGGACTAAGGTAAATCAGTCCTAAGAAGGGAGCTCATCAGCAACAGTCTGGTGGCTGTGCCTTGACACATGCAGCTTGAAATAAGCCAGAAAAATAACATCTGCCACTTTGTGGGCCCATCGCCCATAGGAGCAGGCACTGGGGTGGGCTGGATGTAAGGCAAAAAGAGGGGCCTGGGCATTTTGACCCTTGGTATTGCAAACTGGTGTCTTCCTTTTGAGGTTTTCAGGGAACACCGAGGTAGATCCAGAACCAACTTTCATCTCATCTGGCTTAGGAGGGCCTCGGGATCCCACAGGAGGAACTGGAAAGAATGGCTGCCACCACAATCCAGCTTTGAACAGGTATAAGAAAATGTATGTATCGATGTATGGATAGCTAATTGCAGTTCACTTTCTTTGCTATTCTCCTGTAGGAAGAGCACCCATAATACAAGCTAATGGAACCTTCCTGCATCTTGAGATATAAGGCCACGTAAAGCAGGCTGTAAGACAGTCTAAACCCAAACCTGCTGCATACATCTGCATGTTTCAGGGTGATGAGTCCCCCTTAAGGTAATTCCTTGTAAAAATTTCCCCACAAAAACAAAGTCTAAACATCAAACCTTTTCCCCATTTCAGCACCAACACTGATCCATAAATGCCACAACGACCTCATGGGTTCAAAAAAGATAAGCTGTTTTTAACAGACTGACCTATGTGCCTATATACCCCAAAAGGTTCATCTGGTTGTAGCGTTTTCAGTGGGAGAAACGTTTTGTCACTCATCCAAGGCAGCAAAAAATGCCCAAGATGCCCAAACCCCTTCCGCACCCCGCACTCCTCCACATGCCTGATGATGAGCTATATAAACACATAGTGAGTGAAGAAGAAAACTCACTGCATCATTACAAGCCCACAGAGAGTGTCTGTGTATTACAGTAGTCATAAATAAATAACAATAAAAATAGTAAATGCATTAACTAGTTTTCAAAACAACGCTGGTATCAGCAAGGTATTTTCACCCAGAGAAGTGGTGCTCACTGGATAGTTTCTCCTTGGTAAACCTCAGAGTTGATTGTGTGGGAAAATCCAAGCAGATCAGCATTTTTTGAAATACTCAGACCAGCCTGTCTGGCTCCAACAACCATGCCACATTGACTTAAATCACCTTTCATCCCAATTCCGATGCTCAGTTTGACCTCTGGCAGGTCATCTCAACCATATTTACATGCCTAAATGCATTGAATTGCTTCTCCCTAATAAAGTGGCCATAAGTGTATATCCTGAGCTCCAGCACAGCTGTTCGGGCATTTTTAATTTTACGTATTACATATTTGGAGTATTAAAAAAAGCAGAGTTTACTGTAAGTTGTTCACAGTGTCTAAAATGCCTAAAATGACCACATTTATGAGAAAGGCTCGATATCCCAAAACACTCAGCTGACGTAGTTAAATGTCGCCACAAAAACTTACTAATTTAACAATCTTAGTGCAATCAGAGGGGAGCTGTACAAAACATATTGAAGTCCAAGCCATACAGTTTTATTTTTTTTTAAACTAATGTAACTGATCTCTGATTATATGTGCAGGAATCAAATGTAGCATTTTAAACTAATAACTTCATAGAAGTCCTTTGAGTTTGACTGCCTCCTGACCTTCGTGGCCACAAAAGCCTGCAGTTTCTTGAAGGTTGTTAGTCAGACATAATCATATTAGATTAACTGATTGCCGCTGATCAGTATTGTGCACCCTTAGGCTGAACCTCGGCACTTCAACAGGGTGCAGAAAACAAGTTTAGGGGGAAATTCCCAGCACAATTTGACACTTAAGTCATTATTTTGCCAAAGTGCAATTCAGACCGTTTTGGCAGCATGTCTTTAAATAACATAAACAGACCCAGAGGCTATCACCATCTAGCTGAAATCTTTGAGAGGCAAGCAAGGGTCAGTAACAGTTCGACTCGTAGGTGACTCTATGACAGTTTTAATTTCATCCAAGAGGCTTGGGGCATTGCATTTAAGCACTTTAACTGCTGAATATTAACATTAGATGCCTATTTATAACCCGCCAAACTGGATGCACCCATCAAGTTATGAAATAACAGCAGACAGACTATTGACTTCTTTTCTCTTCTTATTACATGATGTCAGTCAGTTGGAGCTTATCGCTGGAAATCGCTATCAACTGCACCCAATGAACTGTTTGAACTTGACACAGTGTGCTTTCGATGCTACTGAATGGTAATGACAATTAGACTTAGACGGCAAATTCGATGTCCTTAACACAGAAAATAAAACCATAAAAAACTGTAGGTTTACGATGCCTTAAGGCAGTAAAAACAGCAAAATTACACGTCAAAGACAAAGTACACACACCCATACACTATAGTGAGTGTATGTACAGATGTAATTGTTCCAAAGAAGGGGACCACAGTAACTGAAAGACCTGCCGCCGATGCCCTGATAGGTACTATAAACTAATAGAAGGATGTTAAAGGTGTTGACCTGAGATCCAGTGAAGTGCCTTCGGTACTGAGGTGATACAGTCAAATTTCAGAGCTGGTGTTGTGATGACTTTGATAATCCAGCAAACCGAGCATTACAATAATCTAATCTTTGTGGTATGATTCATCGACAAATTTCTCAGACTCAGTTCAAGACAGAAATTTTCTAACTATTGATTTATTTTTTAAGCGATAAAACTGAGATCACTGTTCAAGATAATGCAATGTTACTTGTTTACTGTGTTTTAAAGACAGGGATGAGAAATACGAACACATTTTGCGCGTCTTTACTGCAACCGTCACTGTGAAGTCAACAACAAACTAATGACACTTTTGAAAGTTATTAAAAACCCTTCTAAGGTACTTAATGTGAGATCAGGATTTTATTAACAGTATAAAAGTGCTTTATGTAATTAGCCTTTAACCACAACGGGACCATGAGTATGTTAAGCTATTTTCAGATGTGCGCTGCTATTTAACCCTCCACACCCCATGACAGCAACGGACAGCCAGGAGTTTTTGTAGGTGAATAACATCAACATTTGACAATAATATTGCTCGGTTATGATAGTGAGGTGAGCTGTTGAGGATATCTGTTGGTAGGTGCTGTTCCTGACAATGTAGCTGCTGTTAGCAGAAACTTCTATAAGCTTTGGAGGTAATGCCACCAGACTTGGTCAATTACCCAGAAAACTCTATTGCAATGTGTGACTATAATAAAACTTGGTGTTGCAATGTGTCATTGAGAATTATTTGGAGGAATTTGGAACATCCTAAAAGGATTCTCAGGAATCTGGAACATTCTAATAGAACTCTCAAAAATCCTAAAATAGCTCTTGTGAATTCGAAACATTCTAAAAGAATTCTCAGGAATACAGGGTTAACTTTTGATACTTCTTTTTAAATACTCTCATTTCTACCTTTCCCTAGCCCATCGTTGTAAATAGGAATATCTTTGTAATAACTTACTTGGTTACCTTGTGGTACAAATGTAACACGAGTGTGTGTTACATGAGACTATGCTCTTGCCCTAGTTCCATTTCAGTTAATATCTGTTGAATACAATTTACAGATGTTCAAGAAATAAAACTCTCAAGTCCAATCCACTTCAAGTCCAACTTCAATAGAAGAATCAGAGCCTTCCAGAGACGGTCTCACGTCTCTCATGGTCAGTCATTTTGACCTTTCACTAATGATGTTGAAGTACAGATAGGCAACAATAGCTTCGGCTTTTGTAAGGCATCAGTGGAGAAGAAGATTAACAGAAGAGTGAGCAGGATATTGTTTGTTTTTAGCCTAGCACTGCCACATTTGCTGCATTCCCGGCAAACCACTTAGGATTTCCCAGAGGATTTAAAGCCAGGCCCATGCAGCAAAGCAAGATCTTGTAGGACCTCTGCTACATGTTTATCAGGCAGTGGTGGATGCAAAGGCTCGTTGATCCAATGTCCAATTATTACAGAAATATAAGAACATAAAAAAAAGCATGAGCATCACCACCTAGAATTGGGAGAAAAGGTAAACCTCTTCTAGAATGAAGTACTCAACATATTGCACCTTTAACATTTTTTTTTTTCATAAAAAATGACTGTAAGATAATAAATTTAACAATTCATAATGAGTTCAACACTGGGCAAACCTGTCTTCTTACATATAAATCAGGAGGCGCAGCTGCCCTTTAACAATACAGTGGCAACAAGAATAGATTCAGCCTCAAGGTAACGAAGCTGAGAAAAATAATGCAGTCTTATGATCAAATACACTTTATTCAGGGCCTTCTGGCTGTGTATCATACAAGGTAAAAATAAATAAATGAATAAAATAACTAAAGGAGACAGTATTGCAACAGCCTTATATCAATGGACTTGGTGGTCAATTTGAAAAAGTAGCTAAAAACCTTTAAAAATGGCTTCTGTAGAACATTTCGTCTTCATGTTCTAGTATCTTTGTTCTGAAGCACTTTGTGTTATTTATTTAAAAGGTGCTATAGAACTAAACATTTTACTTACACTGTCTAACAAATTAATTAGACCACCTGTCATAAAAACACAAAATAAAATTTAAATTTAAGACTCACTGAAGACAAACTTTAAGACAAACTGAATTTACTTTTACCTCCTGAGACCCATTTTTTTTATGGCATGTATTTTTAATTTTTCTTTGCTATTTGGCCTAATTGGGCAAAACGTTGTATTGTGGTCTAGACAAACTAAAATGTGATGTCCACATATGTGGATACCAGGTCCTAGAGGGTTAAGAGACTGGTATGTGGGGGGATGTTGTTTCTTTGGTATTTTTAAAATAAAACCTTACATTTAGAAATCATATTTTAGCATTGTTTAACTTTTGGAAAATTACCAATACAGTTAATTTAGGGCAGCTGTGGCATAATCCTTACACCTGGTGGTGGTCTAACAGATTTGTAAAGCTCTTTGCTTACTTAATTACTTACTTCTAGTTTAAAAAAAATGTTTTACACATCCATTACGTTTCACTTTTGCAAAATAAAGTAGAAGGTATTGGACCAAACCACTGTGAGGCACACTATGGCCACTTTTAAAAACATTTAAAAAGTATATTTTGCACAATAATCACAAAAGATTTGAGTGCATATTGTTTTATAGTTTCACAGAAAATATTGGCTCCATCCTTGGTTGCACTGATATGACAATTTTGGGAATTAACGAATGAAAACTAATTTCAGGAAGGGCAGTAGCACCCCAGATACCCTTCTAGCTACACTTCTGCTACAAAAGTGATCTTTTATTACAAAAGTAATTGTTGTCATCTTGGTATCCTAAAAGGCTTTGTCAGACATATAAACAATATTCTTTTTCCCTAATTTGATTCATAATGAGTCAGTGCCATTCAAAAGAATTCATCTTCGTTAGCTAATTGACTTACAAAACGTAAACCAGTGGATCAAAACTCAGCTGACCAAACCTTATGACCAAAGTGGACTTTGGTTTGTTTTGACAGTTGGACTTTGTGTTGTTGGGGCGGACACCTCAGTTTGAAAAAAGCACTTGTCATCCTTTGAAAACCTCTCATCTGCAACAAAAGCTTCAGGAATGAGGAAACAGACGCTTGTTTTCTTGTTGACACCTATCTTTTTAAAACAGAGTTTAATGGGGTGAAGGGTCAATGATTATGGAGCTGTATGCTGCGGTGAGAAAAACAACACCTCTGCAGTCACATGGCTCAATAGCAGCATGAATGTGTGTATGCATTCATTCATTCAAAACACAATCAGCAACTATTTTATGACAAGGTTTAATCTGTATTCCCCAACAATAAAGACAGAGAGATTTGAGTTTATGGCAGGACACTAAAACAATTATATCACCATATTACCAAGAGACCATGTGGGCGATGACTGAGATTAACCAAAGCTCATTCTACACACAAAAAAGGTACAAATGATTGTAAGTCTTGAACTGTTTAAAAGGTTGCCAGCTGCTTGCAGGCTTTTTGGTATGTTTGTGACAAATTAACCATCCTGTAAAGTTTGGGAAGTGCTTTGAGTAAACGTGAAAAGTTGGTTAGGGAAGATAAAGGAACTGCAGAGCACACATTGCAGGGGTCAGTAACCAGGTTCAGCCACAGGCCAGTTTTTTTCCACACTGCCTAACAGGGGTACCGTGGAAGTTACGCTCACAGTAGAAATGTACATATCTGCTCTATGATGGTTTGAATTATTTCGCTTAATACCTACAGAAAAATACTGCGTACAACTTTCTTATTGTTGACTCAAATATATATGCCTGCTTGAAATATTAACTTTTATTAATGTTGCATGCTGTATTCACTGGGATTTGACACCAGGGGTCTCAAACTCAAATGAGCCGCAGGCCACTGCTGACACCGTCATCTCATTGGAGGGACACTTTAGTGTTCAAGTAGTACAAAAAAACAAACCAGAAAACACCCACTAATATTTCCTAAAATGTTGTGTTTTGTTTGTTTTTTAAAATTTCAAATATTGCATAACAACACAAAACTGCAAACGTGAACGCAATTTTTTCTCACTCTTAACTAACTGAAGCCTTGCATTGAACTACCATATAAACACATTGGTCCGCTCTTTCTGGCCAGACATGTAGCACCACTTTTGCTATAATTTCATTTGTATTCAGGAAATAAAAATGCAGACGTGAGAGTACACATTAGTTTTTGACTGCTAGCGAAAATTGTTTTCTTTTTATTTGTATTCTCTTGTTACCTCGGCCAGCTCTGCGGCTCCGAGCCGTAGTAGCCTCTGGCTAATATGTCGTGTTCCATGTCGGGCTCGTAGCTGAGAACTAGCTTTACTGTCTGGTAGTGGTGCCACGGATCAAAATTCTCACGGTTTGGATCGGATCAATTTTCGGATCAGCAAAAAAAGAAATGAAGTGAACAAATAACATTGGTGTCCGTGTCCACATGTTAGTTTAGATGTAGCACACTGATCAAATAAGTTTGGTTCATGAGGAAATTTTCCTACTCCCTTCCAGGGTCTGGATTACACAGCTCAGGAAATAAAGCAGGTAATCTACTAATTGGAAGGTTGGTGATTCAATCCCTAGCTGCTCCAGTCTGCATGCCAAAGTATTCCTAGGCAAGACAAGGGAAAAAGTGCTTGTGTGAATGAGGCAATCTGTATAAAGCGGTTTGACTGCTCCAGTAGAGTAGACCCACCCTTCATAAGAACCAGCCCATTTACCAGGTCTTGGGACCGATTGCAGTTTCGTAGCCTGTTCGGTTTTATTTTGGCAGGAGATGGCATGTCCCTATAATTTACTTTACAAAAAAAGGGAACAGTCAGTTACTGACACTTGTCTCTCATCACATTTAAGCATGCTTTCATTTAACACACTGAAGTTACTGTCTGGTGGGGGGGTCAGCTTGTGGGAGGCATTATACCTCCCACTGCAGGCCTACTTGTTGTTCCTAGAGTATTTTTTCAGTTTTCAGGCCCCTCTTCTGTGGAACCAGCTTCCAGTTTGGATTCAGGAGACAGACACTATCTCTACTTTTAAAATTAGGATTAAAACTTTCCTTTATGCAAAAGCAAATAGTTGGATCAGGTGACCCTGAATCCTCCCTTAGTTATAAGGGCACTTGCTCATGGGGTGGGAGTGGGTTAATATGATTATTGGGGTTTTCTTTGTTTTCCTTATATTATTATAGGGTCTTTGTCTTACAATACAAAGCTCCTTGAGGCAACTGTTGTGATTTGGCGCTATATAAATAAAACTGAATCGAATTAAGTTTGTTTTTTTAAGTATTTCTCTGCATTTCTGAAACTTGATGAAATTTGTTGTAACAGCAGACGGCTTATCAGTATGTTAGAGGACCTGCTCATTTCTTCATTGACCCTGCACAGCACAACGCAGACATTGTGGCAGCCCAAGTGTCAACCCAGACATGCTACACATACAGCAGTAGTTTACTATCTAGGCCATTATGCCCATGATGAATGAGTTTTCCCGTCAGTTACCTTTTTTTTCACTCACAATGTTTTAATTGTTATTATCAATCTCTTCCACAGCATGTCTTTTGTCCCGTATGACTCTCCTAACCCCAAATCAGTCATGGCAGATGGCCGCCGTCCCTGAGCCTTGTTCTTCTGGAGGTTTCTTCCTGTTAAAAGGGAGTTTTTGTTTCCCACTTCCCCAAAGAACTTTGCTCATAGGGAGTCATATGATTGTTGGGGTTTTCTGTTTTCTTTGTATTACTGTAGGATCTTGTAGTGCTCTGAGGCGGCTGTTGTTATGATTTATGCGCAGTGTTAATAAAATTAAATTGAACTGAATGATGCGACTTATCCCGGAATCTCCCAGTAATAAAAGAAGCCTAACCCTGACACACAAAGGATTAAATACTTTTTAAAATATGACAGTTGAATCAATTTCTTGTTTGAAAACAATGATTTAAAAAGAGTCAGCGTGAGCATAGGTGGTCCCAGTGTGTGCTGCTTACATTTCCTCTAAATGAGTTTGGAAATTTGGCCTCCCTTTGGGGGTCAGGAGGTTATTAAAGACAAGAGGACTTATCGTAATCCCGCTTGCTGACGTCACCGGTGCATTCTTTTAGACATAATCACAGAGGTTCTCAAAGAGGTTTTTATCAGACTCCAGAGTTATCAGGGAATTTCTCAACCTCGTGGCCTTTCAGAGTGCCCAGAGGAAGAAAGAAAAAATATTTCCTTCATCAGATGGTTGAAATGATTTAGCTCACACTTCATTGGCTCCTCCGGGTGGGTGTGTCGCAGCATATTTGAGAATCACGTGCATCAGTGTGCTGAGCAAACCCAGACAAAAACAGATACATTTATTTGGGTCTTTAGTGACGTCAAAGTCCTGTTTGTGTTTAGAAACTGAACTGTTGTGTAACGTAAGACAAACACAGATCTGCAAAGAAACACTCAACCGACGAAAAAAAATTGAAACAAAATAAAGAGAGGAAGGAAGACGGCCGAGACCAGGGCAGCTACATGAACACATTTTTATTGCAATAGCTCTATCGAAAGCAAAAAAGTTTTGATAAATATAAACACTATGCCGATGCTCAAATCGCCTCCGCGTACCCCCTCCGACCCCCCTTTTCTCTCCACAAGGAAACAAAAGAGACAAGGAGAAAAGGAAGTTAAAAAAAAATAATGGGCGAGGGGGCGGGGCACCTGCCAGGCGCCAATCATAACATGAAAAAAAAGCAACAACTCAAGTTTTCCTTATTTACACAAGGAGGATTCCCACCAGTTCTCTCTTTCTCTCTAAATTTTAAGCTCTCTTCACACACACACACACACACACACACACACACACACACACACACACACGACGCTGAAAAATAATGCACGTACGAAGGATACACACCTCCACAGTATTGTTTTTGAACTCTTTCCTGTAAAGCTAATGAACAACAGCATTCAACTTGGAAAAAATAAAATAAGAACACAGGTAGCGGGGGTGAGAGTGGGATTTTTCCTGACCCACGCCTTTGTCTTCTTAGTTCGCCACTGACAGCATTTTCAGTTGTTATAACTGTACTACACAGCAGCAAAAAAACCCAAAAGAACTGTGATATAGTTACAAAAAAATAAACATTAGGCAGGTTGTAACCAATTTCTTTATACAAATAACTGCAAAAAATGCCTATGTACTCTTAACAAAAAACAAAAAACCCCTATCCTTGTGTCGCTTTGTATTCAGAGAAGCCTCTCCGATGAGACAAAACAACCAGGAATAAGATGAATTCTTCCCTCTGTAAACTAGAATATAAAATAAATCAAAGGATTAGAGGAAAAACAGAAGTTTGCATAATGATGCCGTACCCTAAGTCTTCTCTGTCAGGATTATATATATAGATATATATGTATAATGTAGGCCTTATTTCTTTCTTAATTCTCCACCCTAAACATGAAAACAGGACAGTTTTGAGGTTGAATTGTTGCCAAAATAAACAGATTCTGTGTGAATGAATTCAGTTATAACAAAGAAATAAACAGAGGATCAAATCTGACGTGTACAATTTTCAAATAAATTATGTGGGGGAAAGAAAAAAACTAGCTCTACCATTTAGCATGAAAACCCCAAAAGCAACACATTGCTGTAGCAAAGTACACAAAAAAGAAAAATAAACAACCAAAAAAGGAAAAAAAAAATTTCTCATTTGTCTCAACGGGCCACTGATTTAACTCTTTGTTCACTCAAAAAGAGAAGATGGGGTGGGGAGGTCGGGGGTGCGAAAAAAAAAATCGCTTAAATTCACATAAGACACGTCACGTTTAAAAAAGAAAAACCGACCGTGCTCATTTTCAGGGGTCTGTCATCATCATTGCACGAGTCTGAAAACAGAGCCGGGGTGGTGGGAAAGCGTGGCCACGGTTTTTTAAATGTTTGTGCTAATCGAGACACGTTTGCTAATTGCAGGATGTTAGGAAGTTGAATCCTCCTGATTCTATGCTATGAAGGATCCTTGCAGACTGTGGAAGACTCGCTTCATCTTTGGCCACTTCTATCTGCGTGTAAATGGAAACGTAGCATAGCAGAAAGAGCGTGTTAAAGTGGCCCTCTGTCTCGTTTGTACTGAACACCGACAAACTTCCAAATATTGAGATCAGTGCCAGCTTCACACGGCTCGGAACGCTCCGTTGCAAACCAGCGTCTCTAGTCTTGGGTCTGTGTGATGTCACTGAGTAGAGAAACCCAATACAGCCATCTCAGACCAGAAGCCCTATCCAGTTGCTCACGATGGGCAGCCAATCACACAAAAGCTAGTTGTGTCAGACAGTGGATAAAATTAGGGGCTCCACCAAGGCTTGTTATTTTGATCTGTGAATCATGCTAAGCTACTCTAATAGACTAAAAGATATGCAGCTAGAAACTAGCAGAAACAGGCTTGAAGTAGGAGAGATGTAATGCTGCTTTACACCAGCTGTACCGACTGATCCAGGCCTATCGCCTAATAAGTTTACATTTAATGAAACACGTTTTTCTGTGTTTATCCTTGTTTGCAAAGAAATCATTTAAAATTCGTTGATATTTTCGCACACCCCTATTACCTTAAATTATTTTAAACACTGATCCATTCAGAATTTCACTGCATTTAAATAGATGAGAGGAAAAGTAAGTTTAACCACAACTCCTTCAGTGAAACAAGATCAACTAGAATGCATTAAAAAAAATGATATTAGTGACGACTACAACAAGGCTTAAGAAACAAAACCCTTCAGAACTTCAGTGAACAAAGCAAGCAGCTTTTTTATGGGACCTGCACCTGAGAAGAAGCTTCCACAGTCTGCACGGTCAAACGGCTACAAGTCAGCATCAGGTATCAGGACAATGAGAGCAAATTGGAGCAAAGATTATTCAGTTAAACTTGTCGAGGCTGCTTTCAAAACCAAAGTCAAACATGCCTTCCCTCGCTCCTGGCTCTGCTTGGATAACAGTGATGATGCATCGTTAAACAAGCAAATTCCAAAACATCAGGAAAGGTGGGATAACAAAAAACAAAAAAAAAAAAATCATAAGAAAAAAACAAAAAAAACAAAATCAGGATGATTGCATTAAATACTGAAAGAAATCACTGAAATTCTGTGGACCAGTCTAGCTGTCAGTCTTTGAGTTTAAGCACATCGTGGGAGAGCAGCGCGACTATAAATGCTAAATACGCGCGTATTAGTGTGTGAAGGTGCCAAAACAAAAAGAGGAGGCAATTTGTGCGCCACTATAAGTGTGTGTGGGTTGGGGTGTCACAGGGCAAGTATGTCCAGTGCGCTGCACCTGGGGCTGGAGCTCCGGTTACTGGAAACCTCTTTACGTCACGCGGAGCCGCTGACGAACACCCCGGCATTCATATGTGCGAGAAAAATCCCGCACGTCATCAAGAGCCGCTCACAAAGGGCCGAAACGGAGACGCGCAGGAGGTACCCTCGACTAAAAAGGGCTGCATGACTCCTCTGTGCCTGTATGCAATATGAGGGAATGTGTGTGGAGGGGGGCACATGACCGAGATATGCGTCTTATTGACGTACGGGTTTGCGTGTGTATGTACATGCCACTGCTCACAAAGTACAGTAAATGGTTCACTTGCATTTCGTGTGTGTGTGTGTGTGTGTGCATTATTCCTGTGTTTGCATCTCAGTGTGTCAATACTGTACTTTGTGCTTTTTACCTTTCACAGCGTTTGTCTGCGTTTGCTTTGGCGCCACTCTCCCTCGCTAATCTGAACTGTGCTACGGACCGCATGAGGTAAAACTGAATGAAACAAACAAACACGAACTACTTGGATCTACTCAACAGTTATTTGTGCAGAAAACTGAGGAAGATGAACCAAGTGAAACAGCAGGGCGGGGAAGAAAAAAAACAAACAAAAACAACAAATCCGTTTTTTTGTTGTTGTTGTTTTGTTTTTTTTCAGCCGAGTTTTTGAACCACATAATCAGATTTTCTTGCTGAGAGTTCATTAACAACACCCAGATATCTGTGAAGGCAGCTGGTTAGCTTAGCTTAGCATAAAGACCCAAAAAGAGTAGCAGACCTATCCACATAGATAAAGCCTGTGTTTAAACCGATTATATATTCTTTAAGGAACAGTCATGACATAATGGCCTAAAGCTGCTTTTACAATTTGGTTTAATGTGTCAAAGTTGATCTGTTATGCTTTTTCTTATTTTCTGTCACATATGCACACAGTTATGAGGATGAATGCTTATTTTAAATGGAACAAGGTTTCTATCCTGTGTGTATGCAGCTCTTTGAAAGTCAAAAGCTCAGGCTTCAGACTGCTCCAAATGCCTGGTTTCAGACACTTTTTTCCTACTTTTGGCTCTCCATGATGCCATGGAAACCAGACAAAAGCCCCACTTAATTGCTTCTTAAACCTATTAGAGGGGCATCCAATCAGAAGTTACTTAAATCAAACTAAAATGGCTTTTTTCTACTTTTAGCTCTCTTTGATGTCACAGAGAGAAGACATCTCTTATACAGTCATTTCAGGCACAGGAGTCCCGTCTATCTGCTGAAGGGCATCCATCAGGAGAAAGTTGGTTTAAAGGGAGCTAAAATGGGTTGTTTCAAACAGGTGAATGTAATAAGGATTATTGCTAAGTGGCTCTAGTAGAATCCAATTAACCAAAACACTGAAACAGAAATTAGCATAACAGGCCCACTTTAACAAGATGGCATGTACTGTTGTATCTCTGTATCTTTATTTATGGCCTTGCTCATATTAACAATACTTTTATATTTTTAGGTGTATTTTTTTGCCTTTTAGTGATATACATTTTCATTTTTGTGCAAGTAAAACAAAAGAACTGCTATTTTAGTGACTTTCTGTGCTCTGTAGTGCAATATTTAAACACCTAGCCAGCATTAAATGGATATAAATTGGGTTTAAAATTTAAAGTTTGAGCAGAACACAATTTCTTTTAACTGGACTTTGTGTAAAATTACTTTTGAACACCTTTTGGCTCCTGTTCTGACTTTCTATGCTACTCCTTGCTAACCGACTGCTAGCTGTAGCTTCACTTTTAAGATTATCAGACTTCTAATGAGTGGATTGTAAATGACACCGAAAACATTGCAGTGTTCGACCAGTGGCCATAACAATTCCCCGCCCTGCTGAGTACCATCAGTCAGAAGAACAAACAAAGTGAAATGTACCGAAACATTTGTACCTGCATTAACATATAAATAATCAGCACTATATAACATGAGGAGTAATGCTTTAAGGTTGCATTGGTACTCTGACAAACCCACACTGGCGCAGTACTGCAGCTGATTTTAGCCCTTTAGAGCAGGCCCGCTCAGGCAATGGGTGCTAACGTGTCGCTGAGGCGCAAGCGCCCTGCTACATGATGATCCAAAGGGTGCCGGTACTGCGTCGTACCTGGGATCAAACGCGATACTCGTACAATGCCACTCTGAAACTGAAACGGGCCCAGCCGCGAGCTTGTACCATTAAAGGGGGTTAAGGAATTAAAAAAATAAACACTTTATCCAATATGTAATAACTATACGGCATTCAGGATGGATTACACAAGGGGTTAAAGAAATTAGAATAATAATAGTAATAGTAATAATAATAATAATAAATGATGACTATTTAAATTCAAATCAACATAAAAAAAAATCCAAGTCTGTGCCGTAATGCCTTTGAATTTCATTTTCCCTTTTTTCTTTTTTAATACTATATGGAGAAGCAGAACCATCTGATAAAAAGGCTCTGTGCAGATGCAAGGACGCCCCTCAGCCAAAGTTCACCCTCTGTTTGTTGAATAAGTACGAGCCCAACTGTCTCTGAGAGGGGGCGGGGAAGCAGCGCACGCTGGCAGCGTCGGTCAAGAGAGGGAGGATTATTTGTTAATTTAAAAAAAATAAAAAAGAAGAAGAAGAAAGAAAAAAAAAGGGACGATATGCATATAAAACAGAGGAAAAACAAAAAATGAAAAACACTTTTTTTAAAAACTGCAAGCGGTTTTTTGTGTTTGTTTTTGACATTTTGTCTGCGATCAGAAGGGAGCAGCTTCTCAGTCTCAGTGAAGGTCAGAGGGCAACGGCGTTGGAGGCCAAAGGTCACAGGCTGAGTCAAGTGCCGCGAGCAGAGAGATGAGGATGAAGAGGAGGGGGGGCTGCGGCGCGCGATGAACCTCCGTCGCTCAGTCTGAGACACAGAGAGAGGGGGGGGGAAAAAGCATGTTAGTGAAAACATGAAGACAAACACAAAAACAACAAACTAGCGACAACATGACACTGACCACAGGCAGCCAAATACAAAAAAGAACAATCTGTTTGGGAGTTTGGGAAGAATGTATATTTTTTTTCTTTTCAAAAAATCAAGACAAAAACCAACAACTTCAAGAATTTACATGAAGCTATCATCAGCCTCCAAATGAACAAACAGGTTGAGATTACGCGTCGTTAAAGGCATAAACCTGTGAGGTGTGGAGTGTCAGTAAGACACAACAGCACAGGTTTACCAAGCATGGGCACCGGGGTAGCTAGTTAGGTCAGGAAAACATGACAGTATCAGTGCCAGATACTTGTAATTGGTATTAATTCATATATTTTTTACTTATTATTTGACTGACTTGTTCCTTCTTCTTATAGTAAAGGTTTTCTTGTGTGCGGGAGCAGCTGAACAACAAGAGGAACGACTTTCCTTTCTGTCTCTACACAACTGAAAGTAAGCTCCACCTAGAAGAGGCAAAAGGACGTTTGCTGTAATTATTAATTGTAACTTTCTCCTCTCCAAGTATCTAATATGCAAAATACTTTGTGACTTTTCAGCTGCCTCTCCATGGAGGACTGGATTGCAGGTTGGAGCCCTCAGCGAGTATGGGATAGCTCCACATAAACAAGTTCTAGACCTGCAGCTCACAGAGGATCCAGAGCAGAATGAGAAGCTGCTGTGCAGAAGAGGTACGTCCCGTGGACCGCCACAACAGCAGCCTGCCCGGCAAATCAGCCCATAAGAAAACACTAGACTTTCAAAACAAGAGCCAGGGTGGTTTTCCCTGCCATACTTTGGCAACTGTTAAATTCCCTGGCTATACTTCCTGAGTAAAAGTTTATTGTGTGAGGAAATGCTGTCATATATTGAAGTGAGTATCTCTGGATGTGGAACTTTTGTTTAACCTTGTAGTGTTGACACATGTGCTGCCGCGACCAAATCACATGACCGATTTAAGACGATGTAACCCGCAGAACGCTGGCTCGCGAATAAATTCCGTTTTTTAAATTGTGTTGACAGGCTGAGTAAAGACAAGTAAAACCAGAGTTATGATAAACAATTTTAAAATGCCAGCTGTAAGCCCTGTGATGTGTCCTGTGTGTACACTAGGTTTAGAAATTTGCATCTTGTATTTGCATTTTAAATGATAAAAGTAATTCGTTAAAAATGTTTGTGGTAAAATCAGCCAGTTGCACACTTGACTCCAGACGGTTAAGCAAAAGACAGGAAGCTAGGGCTGCTCGATTATGGCAAAAATGATAATCACGATTATTTTCACTGAAATTGAGATCACGATTATTTGACGATATTTATTTAACCCTTTAAGACCTACTATAGAACCAAGTCCACCAGAGCTTATATTATTTTTTTTACATGCTGTAGTGCCATTTGTGGGAGCATTTCAAGTTGCTATACATCAATACAACTGTTATAGCCCATATTTTAATAATATGTATGCATTAAGTCCATAGTAATTACATAAATTGCAAAAAAGTGCAATAAACTACAAAAAAAATTGAAAATCGCTTTTGTTTTGTTTACATATATTTCTACTTGGAGAAGTTTAAGAGGTTTATCCCTCAAAACTTTAAATACAATAAAGTTGCAAAAAATAGTTTCCCACCACAGGAAATTTATTTTGAGTGTCTTCATAGTTTTATTTTGGAGATACAGCAATTTTTATATACTGCAGGAAAAACAAAAAACAATCCTATGATGCAAATTTGCAAAGAAAACAGCATGTGCCTCATTTCACTGTGGGAAGTGTTACGAACAGCTGATCGGATCGGCAAAGCGTGTTTCTGGAATATTATGTTTTTGTTCCTGCAAGCGCTTTTTATGCAATTTTTGCAAAGCTATATGTGGAACGAAACCGTGACGAGGACAAGCTGATGGCATCAGATGTAAGTTTCATATGCAAAAAAAATTATTGCGCTAGCTTACATGGTTCCGGTTCTACAGGGATTTAAAAATAGTTATGCAAAACGGAGCGTGCTGCTCTGACCGGCTTTAAAGGGTTAACAATGACTTTAAAAAAATAATATAAAATAGTGTGCAACACCACTGAAGTTTTTTTTAACCTCTCTTTTCAACCAAAAGGCAGTCACTCTCTCCTCTCCAAATAACTTCTGCTTAGCTTTCCGAGCTTCCCTCGGGTCCTCTTAATCAGCGGTCTCCAACCTTTTTTGCGCCACGGACCGGTTTATGCCCGACAATATTTTCACGGACCGGCCTTTAAGGTGTCGCGGATAAATGAGGGAGGGGCTAATAATCGGCTCAGTCATTTTTAATGATCGTTGAAAGCCCAGATCGTAATCGTGATTAAAATTAAATTAATTGAGCAGCCCTACAGGAAGCACTTAAAAAAACAAAAAAAACCAACTTTAAAGCGTAACAAGCATTTTCACTGCTGTTTGTACAAACAAAAAAAGCAAGCTGGAAAATGAGAACAATTATAATGAGACCACGGGCTAATAGAAAAACTATTACACATTATCACAGCACACACACAGAAACAGGAATGTTTGTGGTTCACTGATTGGAAGGGGGGGGGGGGCTGTCGATATGATCTTTTTGGACATTTTGAAGGCTAGCGGTGCCAATTTTGACTGGAACCAGACCCTGTCTGGCTTTGGGCTCAGCCCCCCAAACATTTCTCCAAATCCTGAAAAGGTGGGGGTTCTGGTGGCTTCTGAGGGGTCGTGCGTTGGAAGACACTGCAGGGGTTGCAAAAACACTCGACCCTCTTCTGCCAGCTCAGGAATGGTTATCACCACGCTTAGAGGTTGCCCAACAGTTTGGTAATCTTAAAAAGGGCACGATTAATGACACAAGCCGCAGGTTTACAATCACAGAAGAAGAAAGTAGAACTACAGCAGTTGCACGGTCACAGATCACCGCCTGAGAGAAGCAGCACAAATGTGAGACATCTCTGTCGGAGGAGGCTTGGCTTGAACTCCTCGTTGTATAATAAAATCTGTTTGTCTGGTAATAAGTGTGCGTGGCCGGTGAACTTTGGATTCTGCTCGCTGCCAGCAAGCAAACACACACACACACGCTCACACACACACACACACACACACACACACACACGCTCACAAATAAAATGTTTGTTTCCTGCCCTGCTATCATTGCTGGGTCGGGCTGTCAGGTCGGTTGTTGTGGTGCGGCCCAGCAGCCCTGAATGACCCGTGGCGATGGCCGCCGTCCAGCTGGGTTATTCCGCTGAGAGCGAGCCTTTGTCTGACACAACAATGTGAGCAGCATGCCACAATACAGATGCTTTGACACTGCTGGAATGCTGCCCCTCTGTTTGCTAGCCATGGGGAGGGAGGGAGGGATGGACTGACGGAAAGGCAGGGATACACGGATAAGAGAAGAAACAACAACCTGATGCAACCAAATTACAACCAAAAAAAAACCAAAAGGTGTAGCACACCCTGGAATTCTGCTATGAACAAGGCCGTCTTTAAGCTCCCTGAAAAGCCTTCGGCTGATCTAAAACACTGCAGTGAGAGAACTGACAGGACTTTCTCTTAACTGGCGCCTGTTAGATCCAGAATCAAATTTAAAATCCTCCTCCTTACACACCAAGTCCTAAATGATCAGGCCCCTTCATATCTGATATATATTTTAGTATCAAATTACCCTAACAGAGCACTTTGCTCTCAGACTGCAGGCTTACTTACTCTCACGTTTCTAAACATACAATGTCAGGCAGAGCCAGCTTTCAACAGGAGTGGGTTGGGTTAAGAGGTAGGCAGGTTTGATACAGCATAGTATTGTGATATTTTGCTCTATCGTAGCAATACAGGGGCACTAAATTTTCATATTCTATTAAAAAAAAGTAAATATTCTGGGAATACTACGAACAAGAGGGCTTATCTCATGCACAAGTCGAGAGGACTCCACTTAACTGGCTGTATTCCTGGAGAACAGGAAGGTTTGCTGAGAACACATGTAATAGTCAAATGTGAATTTACTGCAACAACTGTGACAAATCATCAAAAATCACACTAATTCAAACAGACTGCATGCAACTGCCAGCTCGACCCTGTTGAGACTGAAGTTGTTGAAACTATCTGATGGTGGTATTTATGGCAGGTTTTAGTGATGGTGTAGGTATCCTCCACAATCTCACTCTGCGACTCTAACTTTGAAAAAAGGTGATAAATCAAAATATACAATATGTTATTACAATACTCAACATGTTGCAAAACATTCAAGGTCGCAAAAAATGGTATCGTGAGTTAAGCATTGTAATAACATCGTATGGTGAGGTGTCTGGTGATTCCTGCCTCTCTCCTATGGAACCAGCTCCTACATTAGACTGGGAGACCGTCTATTTTTAAGACTAAATTAAAAACTTGCCTTTTGATTAAGCGTATAGCTGTTCCTGTCTGAGCCTGGTTGTGCATGGGGTTGTCATGTATTTGCTCATAAGGGTGTCACCTGATTGTTGGGGTTATCGCTCTAATATCGGAGGGTTTTAAACATCTTTGCCAAATAACACCTTAGTCACAAAAGCCTAAAGAACAGCTGACAGCTGCCCGGCAGCCACTGGTTGTGTGTATATTATGCAACCAGTTGGTGTGTGGTTGCTGGAGGTTGCCAACATTAAACTCGTCACAAAGAGGTGCTGCCTGAAAACCTAGTTTATATGAAAGACTTTTGTGCAACATTTGCAAACTACTCTCCAAGCAGTGATAAACTACAGCTCAGAGTGTTAATATTTTTGCAGACAAGCTAGTGTCTGTAGTGTAAACCACAGGCGACTGTGGCAATCTGCTAGCGATCAAAGCAGTCAGAAAGAGTTTTTTTGTATAGCACCCGTCTGTGTGACTGATTTCGCCTAGTGACAGCAGCCTCCAAAAATATGTGTCACATTTTTAGTAATCATATAAGCACTGTGGGTCTGTCAAAATCCTTTGTCCGAATGAATAACACCAAGGCAACGAACAACACGTAGTGGATAGTTTAAAATAAAGATAAAACTGAATATTTAAACTAAGTTTGGTTATTTGGTGTTAGAAGTTGTACAGGTGAGATGCCGTTTCCAGTGTTTGCATAGGTACAAACCGTGTTCAAGAGTCCTACGGTAATTGATAGTATCCTGCCAGCACTCATGCTCACTTTGTTAAAGTGTTAAAAACAGCCTCACTACTCCTCCCGTGTACAGCAGAGGCAGGGCTGTTTATAGAGATCAGAGTGAGTACACTGACATAACCGCACTATTTTGTACATTTACAGAAAGAAACTGTTGCTGTAATCTATGACACCATGCTGTAAAAACAACAGCTTACTGCAGCCGAGGCCCGTTACTGGCACTTTACTGTCATTTAACAGTAAAAGCTTTCAGACTGTAGTTTTATAACTTATACACAGTAAAGTACAGAGTACACGCAGTATTATTTTCTCCATTGAATGACTAATACTCACAAATATTTCCTTTATTGAACTGCTGATTGTTTCATTCCTTCCTGAAATTCTTAACATTTTGAAACCTGTGAGTTCTGACTGCTTCTCATTTGTGTTTGTAGCAAATGTGCGTTCAAATTGTCCAGGAATTAGAGGAGTGTAATCAGACTAATATCTAAAGGGAGAAGATTTTATTTTTTTATTTTTTTTAAACAAAGAAAAAAAAAATAGCATGCATGGAGAGATGAGGAAAACAAGCTTCAGCCACCATTGGTGAACAGCACAGTTATGTGGATTTGTATCTTTTCTTTTAACTTTCTAAATCATTATACTTAACACTACATACAACAAGCTTTGGCAATACTGTATTTAATTATGGTCAACGCAAGGCTGAATCTGAATGTGGGTGTGTGTGAGAGCAAGAGACAGACAGAGAGAGAAAGTCTGAGGTCTCTGGGTTTCTCTGCAGTCCAGGCGTGGACTTTGATCAAAACAACACTCTTAGGACACGAGCCCAACTGACCCAAGCTGACCTTGCTTAAACACACACATACACACACTTTCAGGGCAAAATCAGGTCATAAAAACACCTGCATTAGCTAACAGATTGTTGTGTTGTTGCAACACGCGCAGGTGCTCAGATCCGCCGCCCTCTGTCTCGTTCCCTCTGCCCTCGCTGACCCTCAGCTCGTGCCTCTCTCTGTCCCCAAACCCCATTCACCCAGCTGGGACAAGAGATGAAAGGCATCATGGGAGTGAACAGCCAGCGTAACGGGTTGACCTGACATGGGCTTGCGCGACAGCTGGACTGGCGGCCTTTCAAGTGCAGATCGAGGAACGAAAAGACGCACTTCACTTCACTTTTGTGTGTCCAGTTTGGTTCTTGTTCTGTTTTTTTCCCCCGTCTCTACCCCCACCCTTACCACAGCAGCTGCACGGAAGACAAAGAAGAGCTGTACTTGAGGCAAATATCAGCATCAACAATGCAAACGGTCAAACTGTAAGGGGTCATCCTGTTCTACAGTGTGCCCATCGATCAGACTTTACTAACCCTCGATGTCCGCAATTTGGTCCAAATGCGATAAAGGACATTTTCACATAAAAGTGCAACTGTGACACAGGGCCAACAATAGGAAGTACAAAAGGATATATCTTCTTAGTTTGAAAAGTCAAGCCAACGCAAAAGCGACTTAAAACTGTATTTTATTTTGGCCACTAGACTAAAAAGACTATAGAGGTCAACAGCTAGATTCCAGGTAGGGCTGGGCCCTATTATACCGTTCACGGTAATACCGGTATAATGTTAGGCAACTATAGGAAAATGAAATATCGCGATAGAATGGGAGTAAAACGCGCATGTGCAGTGCCTTTGTTTTCATACGCACATGGCCGATTGTTGAGTGAAACAGATGAACCAGAATTGGTTTGTAAAAATGGTGCAACTTCAGTGATGTGGAACTGGTTTGGTGTTTGTCCGTCAGATACACAACAAAGCACATTTTTTTGTAGAACATGCAAGCGGCCGTCGTTATTGTCGTATTTGTCGGACTAAGATGCTCTTAAATCTGGAAGTAATCTGGGTCCTAAACTCTGTATGCTTCAGGTCAAACAACACTGCAGCATCACTGAGAGTTAAAAACTGTCTAAATTCTTTCATCTTTAATAAAACGATCAGCATTGCTGCTTTACCAGGTGTAACTATGGGGCGATCGTGGCTCAAGAGTTGGGAGTTCGCCTTGTAATCGGAAGGTTGCCGGTTCGAGCCCCGGCTTGGACAGTCTTGGTCGTTGTGTCCTTGGGCAAGACACTTCACCCGTTGCCTACTGGTGGTGGTCAGAGGGCCCGGTGGCGCCAGTGTCCGGCAGCCTCGCCTCTGTCAGTGCGCCCCAGGGTGGCTGTGGCTACATTGTAGCTTGCCATCACCAGTGTGTGAATGTGTGTGTGAATGGGTGGATGACAGGTTGTGTAAAGCGCTTTGGGGTCCTTAGGGACTAGAAAAGCGCTATACAAATACAGGCCATTTACCATTTTACCATTTAACTATAAAGTTTAACTTCCAGGCATCCATGAAAACAAAAGTTATTACATTTAACGGAGTTAGAAGTTAGCAGGAAGCTAGCGGAAGTTAGCTCGCTAGTTTCGCTAGTTACCTAAGCATGATATAGCACGTTCTGACGGAGAGATTTCTGAAAAAAATCAAACGTACAGCTCTGCTATCACTTCCAACATAAATGAAGACAGGAAACTAAACAGCAGTGACGTTTGTAGGTAGAGCTGGGCGATATGAGATTTTTTCATATCACGATATGTTTTTTTCATTTCAGGCGATAACGATATCTATCACGATATAAGCCAAATAACTATATTTGTAAGATTTAAATGTGCCGTTGCTCACAAGTAAAATGTGAAATAATCAGCAGCTTCTTTTTAAATATTTATTTCCCATAATAAGTTCAACAGGGTAGATGTACTTAAGGAACATGAGACTTTTTCAGCTAAATAAAGGCAAATATTGCAAACTACACAAAAGGCAGGCGCTAAAGCGTTTAAGTTTCAAAATAGAACAAATGAAACAGACTAAATTGTCAATTCCACTTAGAAATAAAGTATTAATTCTAAAAATAAATCTTAGTTTGTTTTACAGAAGAACAGACAAAACTGACTAACTTTTGTCAATATCAAATAAACTGAGAACTAAAAGGAAATTCTCAATCTCTCCTTGTTGTATAGCTGAGCTTTTCAAACAGTTTTAACAGTTACTTTAGTCTGACAAAAGCCGAATGACGAATTAGCGCTTCCAGTCAGAGACTGAGGCTACGTCCACACGTACACGGGTGTTTTTGAAAACTGAGATTTTCTGTTTTCGTTTTAAAAAAATAATCCCGTCCACACATAAAGGCAGAAATGAAGGAAAACGCTGCTATGAACATGCCAAAGCAGCAGGTGGCGCTAGATTCCTAACCGTGCAGAAATGTTGGCCAATCAGAAGTCTAGAAGCCTCGGTGGGAAAAAGTAAACAAAGCTGCGGCATAGAAGCAGAACAGAGTCGTATGTGTGGACGGACAGTAACTGTGTGTATATGTAAGCATTTAAACACTGCAGAGAGTAGAATTAACAGTAACAGTATTGTAGAAATTCATTTCACCGAAACAATAACGTGGCGCACAGTGTGACGCATGCACCAGTTTATTGTATTTCCAGACTTGCTTTCGGCACAATTTACAGTGCACGCTACTCTGTTTTTTGTCAGACTTGAAATAGCCGAAATACCTTCAAACTACGGAACTTCTATGGCTCTTCCGTTCGACAATCTCTCCGGCGTTGGAACCATCATCTGTTTTCTCTTCGGTCACGCTCGGTTGATTTTTCTAGTCGGCACACTCATTTCCTCCATTATGCGCTGGCTCCATTACCCGCTGGCTGCTTCCCAAACAAACACACGTGCGGCTTGGCACTTGTGCTGTATGTAACAAGTCACGCGACGTGACGCTGCGGCTGTGATTGGTTCGGCTCTGCGCTACTGAATTTGGATCGGCTGACCTTTTTTTTTTTTTTTTTTTTAAGAGGACAAGAGCGGCGAGGTCTATCGCGATAGCTTAATTTCTCTATCGAGTAAAAGTTATATCGCGATACATATCGTTATCGTTCTATCGCCCAGCTCTATTTGTAGGGTTACTGAAGTTGGGCTAGCTGGTATATAATGATGTGCTACGTGATCGCTAGCGACACAGCTATGTTAGCATAACATAAACAGTGAAGCTGGAGGACGAACACTAACACTTTTCCACTTATAAAAGTTAACGTGAAGGTTCTTCATGGTTAGAAACAAATGCAATCGCATGGCAGGATGCTGTAAACGGACCAAACTTCAGTCAGGAGGACAACTGAGATAATCCATCCACAATACCAGGTTAGTCATACTGCAACAACATGGGAATAGAGCAGCTGCCAGAGAATTCAACATTAATGAATCAATGGTACAGAAGTGGAGGAAGCAAGAAGAATGAGTTTAATAAAGTTTGATTTATCTGACTGCTTTGTTTCGCTTAATGTGCCTTATAATCCCGTGCACCTTATGGTCCGAAAAATACGTACTGCACACTGCAGTTTAATGTTGCAAAGCACCTCTTTTTAACTTCAGTGGATATTATACATGGTTATGCTCAGGATATGTCAGCCCATTTCTACTGGAAATGCCTTTTGGTTAAACTTTCAGCAAGGAATTTGCATTTGCACTGTTACATTTTTATAAAGCTTTTAATGTACATAAAAACCAGCTTCTTGTTTAAGTGAAAATAAATGGAAGGTTGTCTTTTTGCGCTAGTAATGTTGTGGAGTTGTATTTTGTCTCGCATCAATTATATCGTCAGTTATATCGTTATCGCAAATTTTCAAATATATATCGTGATAAATATTTTTGGCCATATCGCCCTGCTCTAATTCCAGGAGTAGAAACCACCTTCATATTTTCCATAGAGATGTGGATTATAAGCCATAATGCTGAAACCATCTAAAGCAGACTGGCTGTGAGCTACGACAGACTTTATGAACTTAACTTGTTCCTACTAGAACTACTAGTGAGACCTGCTCCGATGTTTTAGTTTGGAGAAAGGATGCAGAGCTGAAGGTGCTGAGATTTTCCTTGGGAGTCACCAGGATGGACGGGATTAGAAATGAGTACATCAGTGGGACAGCTGGAGAGGTGAGGTTGAGACAGTTTGGGCTTGTACAGAGGACGGATGGTAGACATATTGGCCAAAGGATGTTGAAGAAAGAGGAAGAGCTCAGATGAGGTAGTGAAGGAGGACGTGACACTGTGATGACCCCTAAAGGGAGCATCTGAAAGAAGAAAGACTCTACCCACAATCCCAACTTGAGAGTGTAACGCCTCTGGTTAAGGTCGCCGTTTCTGTGGAAATGTTTAAACCTGTGCTTATCAGGTCATTTCGTGAATGCAAAACTTCAGGAACCACAAGAGTGGCATCTGCAGTCAGAAAAAAAAAAAAAGCACTGTAGCATTTCTACACTACAAAATGTATACAAATTTATTATTATACAGCGCTATCATTAACCATATAAACGCGAAGATGGCTGGAAGTTGTTAGCTGTGGTATTTGGGGTTTGCAGTACTTTGCCTGCCCGCCTCAGTGGTTCACCTCTCACTATTGAGATCTGTAAGCCTATGGGATAATAGCTCTCAATGGCCCTCACTCTGCGACCTCAGTAAATACTTCAGTGATGAGTTTATGGGCTTATTTGCTAGTTTAAGGTCATATTTAACAAAAATTGAAGCTCATTTTTTAAATTACCGTCAAAATTCAAAAAGAATCAGAAAGAAGAACAAACCGGGACATGCTCATCAGCACATGCCAATCACAAGTCATTACCGAATGAGTGTGTGGTTTTGCAGTCAGACCCGCCCCTCATTCAACACATCCAGTTTCCAAACACCTAGATGGCAATGTTGAAAACTAGAGGCTTCATAACAGGACATTACTAAACAGATGGATGATGTCACATCAGACAGACAAACCCATTCAAAGACAAACTAGAATGAAAATTGTTGTCCGTCTCACTCAATAATAAAACTTCACTAAAATTTCCTTCGCATTATCTAAAACTCTTAAAGTCGCTTTTAAGCTTTCAGTAAACTTTGAACTAAACAGAATGAATGTAAAACAAACTTTGACGCACTCGGGGTTCCTCTTAAATGCACGTTTGCGCACACATTCAGACTTTGACTAATAAAGCTATCTAACCTCACATTCCAGCCAGTCCAAGGGTATTCCAGTAAAATCATGCTTTATCACTACCGTGTGTCTGCAGGAGGCGGTGAAGTAGACGAAAACACTGCAAAGACAGAAGAGAAAACTGCAGCTTTTCTCTAAGTGCGAGAGCCTCAGGAACCCCGATGATTAAAGTCCGAGACCACCTACGAAATCTACGTGCAGGCCCAGTTAAAGACTCACGATGTTTAGGTCCATTTATTACTGACGAGACACAACATTTCCACTTGAGTAAGCACTGCAGCTCGTTGGTCTTGTGAAGCTTAATCACTGCCTGCGACTTTATTTATACTGCATGATTCACAACTTCATTAATAATCGCCACTTTATAAATAATTTTAACCCCCCCCCAAAAAAACCCCCAAAAAACAAAACTGTTTCCAGCTTTGACGAGTTGCAACAGCTGCTTGCAGCATGCAAAACATAGGAACAAAACCGAAGTAGACAAGATGGAAATGACATTTGATTAGGCTTCTGTCAAGCTGTGCTGCAGCTTTCATTAAAAACCGATTTGAAAATGTTCTCAATTAACTGTTTCTCAGATGTGCAAAAATATTTTCTTGAAGCCAAATGTCGAAAAGATATTCTCCTTCATGTCACATAAGATAGAAGCATATTTCAGATGCTAATTCAAGAGCACATTTGGATTGTGTTTTGCTTAGAAAATGGCTAATAACCATTTTTCTCTGTAGGGACCAAACAAAGAGCTGCTCTAAACTGATATTTAAAGCTCCGAGAACCACATCTTTCAAATCTTCAATGTTGCGAAGTTAATTTATTAATTTCCACTCCCTATATTTATTCCTGGACTCTACTGGAGTAGCTTTTTGTGTTTACAAGTTCAAAATAATCCTTTTTTCTCTTTTATTGCAGACTTTGGGTTTATCCACTGTTTGAAATGAGTAATTTTAGCTCGCTTTCCCCTGATTGGTGTTCAGAGGTCTGACCAGCAGACAGGTGCTCTCATAATGTGTCTTTGTCTCTAGATGCCACAGTCACCTGTAGTTGCATGGAAAAAGCCAACTTATCTGCAAACACTCTGCAACTACTTGCTAAGTGGTAGGTAATCTGAGGAATGTGACACAAACCAGAAACTGAGGCCTTTTGCCTTCAAAGTAAAAGCTGCGGCTTTTGAAAGTTGTTGGCTTCAGCAGTAGCGCACAACTTTTACTGTGGAGATGAACGTCGTTCCCCGTTCTGCATGACACGTTGTCATGCTTCACTGCCGCTCGACAAGCTCGAGCTGGTAAGTGTTTGCAGACAAGTTAGCATCTTCCACAGTAACCTGCTAGTGACCAAAGTGTTCACAAGAAAATCTCAAAGTCTTTTCTTTGGGGGAAAAACCGTTCCGTCAATACTTGGAACAGAACAAACTTTCTGGGATTTTCTGACCTGGATGATTGAGGATGCATCCAGACATCTGCAGGGAGCTTTCTGGTGCAGGTCAGTTTCACCCAGCAACCATTCAGAGACCAGTTTCTTCACCTGTATTGCTCAGTCCTGAGATGACATCCTTGCTCTCACTGACATCATAAAGAGCCAAGATTTTGACTCATAGGGCTAACCTGAACTTGTACTGATAGAAAATTATAAGTAGGGCTGTGTGATTACTTTAAATTTTATTTAAATTACAACTTGGCTTTCAACAACTATTAAAACAGGCCAGCTGAGATAAGATAGTTCATAGTTTGCAAAAAATGATGACCTTGTTTTGTCTTTCATCCCCACCTCCATTAAAAGCCTAAATTCATCACACACCAGGTTCTCTAGCTCAGTTCACATATCTCTTTCTTTCTTGTTAACTTTCAGGTGATTTACTATTGAATTTCATTTTTACCTTCAGCAAATGCACTATTTTTTACCTAAACTCTCATAACATTTGCTAGAACCCCATATTTAAAGACTTTATTGATCAATGGGAGCTCTCCAAGCAGTCATTTGCCCAAAGTTTGAGGTCCACTTCCCTGTTTCTCAACAACACTGCCAGCTTTATGTTCCCAAGCCTCTTAATGCAGGCCACCCATGCTCAAAGCACATCTATCATTTCAGTCCTGTGAATTACAGTGCTCATCAAACGGCACACGTTATTTTAAGGTTATTTATTTGCCGAATGTATACTAAAACAGGCATAAAGAGCAAAGAGTCCAGCCTCAGGGGGCTCTCAAAGAGCCACAAATACTTTCCTATGACAGTCACAATGGCAGCTTAAAATCAAAATTGCCTTGTGTGCACGCCTGATGCCTAATAATTCTAACATCTGTGGGAATACATGTCTGGCCATTTAGGATGCAGAGAGACCTCTGCCTGCAACACACAGTAAAAGAGAAGTTGGGGGGGTCCTGTTACGAGCAGAGCCTCATACCGGCCCATAAATTCATGTCAGTCTGGAAATAGACCTGTAAATATAGAAGGGCACAGACGTGGAGGTGGGAACGAGAGAGGAAAAGGGCATCTTACTCTCCCTTTCCGTCCGATAACTCTGCCTCGCACTCTGTCCAGCCCTTTACCACCTCATCGGCACTTGGCTGGGAGGCGAGAACAAGGAGAAGGAGAAAAGGGCAGCTTCCCACTGCTGTCACAGACATCTAAAAGTCACTTCTGACAGGTTTAAGGGCACATCTCTCTCTCATGACCCAACTTTCACAGCATTTAAAGATTTGAATATGATGCATATCAGAAAAAAAAATGATATATATAAAAATTTTAAGAAATTTAAGACCGACTTAAACCCAATTTCCCTCGGGATGAATAAAGTATTATCAATCAATCAACTAAAACTTCCTCAGGGTTAGAGACAGCTTGGTTTAGTTTCTATCGTCTGTCTGAGGCTCTCGTTGCACAATAATAAATCAATGTTGGCTTTTAATGTAGGCTGGCATGTCTAAACTGCCCGAGGTGGAACTAAAGTGCAGGCAGGTGTACGTGAGTTTACACGTAAGGTTTTAGAGGGGTCGGTGGTTATGACATACCTACAGCTTAGAGTTAACACAGACGCATAAATCCCCAGTAATACTGCTGCTCAGTTTTGGCGGAAAAATCATAACCACAAAATCTTGATTATTTAACCCTCTTTTCAGTAACAAAAGCCTTGCTGTTACTGAACGCAGGTGCCTGTTTTTTTTTTTTTTTACCTTTTCCCTTTGAAAACAGAGCAATGAAGCCACCAACCAGCTCATGTTTCCCACCAGAGGGAGGACCTGGGGCTGTACTACGAAGAAAACTGAACATATCCTTTTTTATACCCATACCATCTTTTTCCTGATCGGGCTAAAATAAAGCTGCATTCAAATTCAGAAAAGTGAATGCGACTTCGAGCAAGTACAGGAGAAACAACTGCTGGTGACAGGAAGTAGACAGGCGAGCCCAGGTGAGCAATTGAAGAATGAGAGTGCTGATGAGGGTGAAGAACACTGTTGACTGACATATGACTTCATAGTAAATACATTAGAGGGTTGCCAAAGCAACTGGAGCCTGGAAGAAAGCGACACGCAGCTTTACCCCAACATCAGCAGTCAGCGTCAATAAATCAATCGAGGCTTCAATCTAGGCTAGCAGTTCGTTTACATGAAGCGGGGAGGTGCTGGTGATATATGACCGATCGGAAGCATTGAGGCAGGGCAGCTGATTTTACAAAGCAAGAAAAAAAAAACTATTATGTTAGAAAAATGTGAATAGTGGCTAAAGTAAGAGGACTCTTATAGTGTATGCACTCCAATAGCTTTGGTCAGTAAAGCCCCAATCACCAAGGCCTAGAACCAGTCAGCAATCCCCAGGCAACCACCAGTTGCTAGGTACAGATGTGGACTCCCTAACACCAACACCAAGTAAATGAACATTTGAGTTTTAGATGTTCAGCAGTTGTTTGAGGGTGCAAGGGTTTGGGGCTTGAATTGATGAGGTCGTTGACCAATTAGTTGGCCTATGTGAGTGGGCTTTAGGCTGGAAGTTATAATAAAGTTTTGCCAATTTGAAGGAAGGAAGGAAAGCCAGTCAAAATGCACCTCTATCAATAAGACATAGGATGGATTACAGCTGTTATTTGATTACATTAACCTCTTAAGCCCCAACGGGGTTTCTGAGCTTCCTGCTCGAAAATGTAATGCCCAAATTTAATTGATTATTTCTCTGCAATTACAAACTCTGTCCTTACAATCTTGGTATCAAAATAAAGCTAACACTTGTGAGATTTCATCAGAGGTGTAAATATTGAAGCAGATATTACTGTGTCAAAGTTACTGAGACTGGAACACAGAAAAAGTCAGTCGATTTTATCCTTGCCTAATCTTTTTTTAATTTTTAGCATATAACCCTTTTAAAAATATGCCTTAGTTCACATTTGATTCCAGAAATTCAGTAACCAACATATAAACATCATCTGTGCAAAGATTTATGTTTCTAAAGTGAAACAGTGAAAAATTACAGCCCTGTCAATATATGAATATCCAGACGTTGTACAAAAATGTCAAATTTTGGCACACAGTTCTTCTGTGCATTTACATAACTGCTCGTTTAGTCATGGCTTGTTTTCGATGCGTTTGGTGGTTGTAGAAATGGTTTATATGACATTTTAGCCGAGATTCAGAGGTTTCTGTGGATACTACACATGTCTGGACTTATATTTCTCACCCCGTGTTATAGCCGATTAAACGTGATCTCCTTTTTGCCCCCGGTACCGGGGGCGTGGGGCTTAAGTGGTTAACATTTAGATGTGCATTAGACGGTTTTAGTGAGAGCAACTAAAGATTAAATCACTACTTTTCTTTATTGATGTTCACAAAGGAAAGAGATAAACTTCCTACTGGTCTCTAAAGACCATCCCACTACCTTTTCCTATCAATGGAATAATTTTTTTTCAAAGATCTGATTGATTGGTGACTGTAGGTGATGAGCAGATTAGGTGTGCATCATTTGTTGCTATGGTGACGTGAGTATAAGGTTAACTACCTTCATTACCGAGAAGGCTCTGAGCTTCAGATCTTGCCTCACACCACAGGATTGTGACAGACAATGAAACCTATATGAAGTTGAGATGCTGCAGAGCCTCTGGTGAACCACTTTTGATTTAAAAAAAAAAAAAAAAAAAAAAAAAAAAAAAGCATATTTGAGTTCCAGCATCGAAAATGCGATGACTTTGGTGCTGCTAAATGTGAATTTGTGGACAAAACAATTAGAGGAAATTATCAACAGATTTCCCAACTTAAGCATTATTTCCTGCAGATTTTCCTTTACCCCAGCTGATCTAAACACGCCTAATTTGAAATATTTATAGCAACATTTCACAGACGCATGCAAGACTTCCTCACCAGCTGGATGAGAACCCAGCCTGATTCTCCACCTCCTGCTCCTCCTCTGGGTCAAGGATCCAGGTGTGCCTCTATCCGCGCAACACCACAACTGAGGGGAAGCGCATTCCTGAGTGATGATGATGCGCTTCCTCTCAGCCCTGCTGTGTGTCTTGACATGCCGCTGCTGCAATTACACCACCACATCAAAAGCTGCCTGCAATGACTCAGCGCTTACAAGCACACGCGCACCTACCTAGATGCCCGGCACAGACTGTAAACAAGCCAATACACAAGACTGTGTGTCAGGGATTAACATTTCCGATTGTTACCTTGAACTGCATGAACTAACACACACACACACACACACTATTGATTAATGAACCTGCTGGCAGCAGCTGAAAACACAGCACACACAGACAGACGGACAAACTCAAATAGGACGGGTTTGAGTGTCAGTTGATCTCCCGTGTCGGCGAACACAGATTCAGCAGTGAATAACCACACACAACGACGATAAACAAATGAATCAGGCGGCGCTCTCATAGAGTCCTGACTCACGCTATTAGGGGGAAAAAAAAAAAAAAAAAAAAAAAAAAAAAAGAACGAAAAAAAGGAGGTGATTGTGGGAGGAAGTGGGTGCAAAAAACTGAATTAAAAGAGAAGAGGAAAGAAAAAGGGAGAAAAGGGAGATCCTCATTTACAGACATAGCCTAACTTTGTGCTCTAAGTGTCAAATGTTTTCTCACAAACTCAACCCATCATCCTGAAATCCCCTGCTAAGCATTCTCATCTAAAACCTTTCTTCTGCGGATGTTCACCTACACCTACTGGAGCTGCTTCACAAAGAGCTGTAAATATGGAAAACATAAGGACTTAACGAATATGAGCTGAATCATTACTTAATATTACTGCCAATCAACTTTTAAACAGGATGTCTGAGGACTTCCTTGGTCTATGATGACCTGGATAACTGAGAACCTTCACAGACTTTTAACAGGAACCACAGCAGGAAACAAAGACATTCACAACTGATCTGATCTTGGCTGAAAAGCTGGATCAGGTATCAATGATAATGCAGTTTGATGTTCCACGTCTACTTCACCACACAGTAGGGCTGAACGATATATCGCATTTGCGATAATATCGCGACATGATCAAGTGCAATTTTCTAACCGCAAAGGCTGCGATTATACTCTGGACATGTCCAAATTCATGGGCTGCATCCTCCTGAGGCCGCATTTGTAGACCGATTACGTCACAGCGACGCGCCGAAGGCTGTCCAAATTACTACCATATCCCAGAATTCATAGCGCGGCCCAGCCAAACTCCAGTTTCCAGCAATGGCGGCCGCTACTAAGTTTTAAAATTACTCATACTAATCTTTCTGGGTCACAAAATAAACTTTTAACATATTTTCAGGCGAGAAAGTAGTTGTGTAGACATCAAATATCTGCTCGGTTTATCAAGATATCCCATATTTGCAAAAGTGCTTCGACGTTTTCAGAGGCGTCTGCTACCCACCAGCTCGACAGCTAGCCGGGAGCTCGAGGGTTACTGATGCGGCCGAGAACGGCACAACTCCCGGCACATCATTTTCAGATCACCGCGGAGTTTCGCTGCTCGGGTTAAACGTAATATATAAGTCACTTAGACAACCTAAAAATGTTATTGTTGGGCTTTTTTCAGTATTTTGTTTGTTCGTGAGTAAATCGGTTTGGCTGAGATTAAAGTTATTAGATTAGATAAAATAAAACTTTATTAATCCCCCGGGTGGGTTCCTCCTTGGTTTTCACACAGCTGACTAAACGTCAAACAGAAAACTTATTAAACAGAAGTATGAGACAGTCGAGAATTTACACCAGTGTCTGGTTATATTTTAGATAGCAAGAAGCAGACGGCCGAGTTTATTAAACTCCACCGAGACAGCGGTGACGCTAATCAGAACTAGACCGTCCAATTTCACGCCTTTAAACTTTAAAGGCGTGTTTGTGTGTGTGTTTATACAATTGCTATTATGTTTGCACTTTATGTGTAATGTTACTGACTGCAGAGATCAGTAAGATGTGTGTATTTTTTATTTATTAGTTTTATTTATTTAATATTATTTTTTAATTGAATGACTGTCTAGTAGTTCACAGATGTCGAAAAACTGAGTGTGGTAAAGCCACTGATTTTTTTAATGTATATTTCTGCAATCTGCACATTGTACTGACTTTCATTTTAATGTTTACACCAGGGTTCCTTGCCAGCACTTTATGCTCAGATGTTTGTAAGCTAAAAATAAACTATTGTGTATGTTCAAATATACTGTTGTGATTGAAGAAGTTAAATAAAAATGTCAGTCATCAATTCATGCATCACCTCATGTCATCATAACAGAGGTCTGTCTTCCAGGAAAGAACAGTTTAAAATTAATGTAATATAGTATTGGCCATACTATATGATGTATTGCTTGTCTTTGTTTAATAATACAGAAGACAAAGACCTTAAAAAATAATCGCATATCGCATCGCAATCGCAATATTGGGGCAAAAAAATCGCAATTAGATTATTTTCCATAATCGTTCAGCCCTACCACACAGCACACCAGTCAACAGCAGCAGAGCTAAAGTAGGTAACAGCAGAGGGTCAGCAGTAATATACCCCAAGCAGCTTTTTAAAACTGTAAATCAGTGACCAAGCTTTGGCTTCTCCCTTTTCTGTTTACTACACCCTAACCCTTATTACTATTTATTATTAATATTTACAGGAGGTAATTTTTTTAAATTGACAAGAATAAAACTGTCAAATTTATGTTAAAAAATGAAATTTTATGTAATGAAACTTGCACAATTTCCAGAATGTACATAATAAGACGCAAACTGATTACAAACAGAGGCAAATATATTTACAAAAAGAATGGGAAATTAAAGACAAAAAAAAACTTGTAACTATAAGGAAAAAGAAGCCAAATTTACTAAAAAATAAAATAAATAAATAAAATTAGAAACTACATAAAAAAAATATCTGAATATCTGGAAAAAAAAAACTTGCAAAAAGGTAAGAAAAAAAATTGAGGAAACAACTGATTGATTTGATGAGGAAAAAAAACAGAACTTGAAAATGAACAAGAAAAAGACATTTCTAAAAAGAAATATGAGGAAAAAAAGAAGATAAACTTACAGTTAAACTGACAAGAATAAAACCTTGACATTTATTACCAAAAATAGGCAAATTTTAGAGGATAACACTGGAAACCTTATACCAAAAAAGGGCAATTTTATGAGACAAAACTTTATCCAACGTTAATAAAATAATAACTAAATCAAAGCTACTACCAAAAAAAAACACAAAAAAAAAAACCATTGTGTGATTTTGCAGACACTTTAAGTTACTTTGGAAAGAAAGTCAGTTACTCCCAGGGTCAATCACTTAAATTAGGGCTGCTCGATTATGGCAAAAATGATAATCACGATTATTTTCACTGAAATTGAGATCACGATTATTTGACGATATTTATTTAACCCTTTAAGACCTACTATAGAACCAAGTCCACCAGAGCTTATATTATTATTATTATTTTTTTACATGCTGTAGTGCCATTTGTGGGAGCATTTCAACTTGCTATACATCAATACAACTGTTATAGCCCATATTTTAATAATATGTATGCATTAAGTCCATAGTAATTACATAAATTGCAAAAAAGTGCAATAAACTACAAAAAAAATTGAAAATCGCTTTTGTTTTGTTTACATATATTTCTACTTGGAGAAATTTAAGAGGTTTATCCCTCAAAACTTTAAATACAATAAAGTTGCAAAAAATAGTTTCCCACCACAGGAAATTTATTTTGAGTGTCTTCATAGTTTTATTTCGGAGATACAGCAATTTTTATATACTGCAGGAAAAACAAAAAACAATCCTATGATGCAAATTTGCAAAGAAAACAGCAGGTGCCTCATTTCACTGTGGGAAGTGTTACGAACAGCTGATAGGAACGGCAAAGCGTGTTTCTGGAATATTGTGTTTTTGTTCCTGCAAGCGCTTTTTATGCAATTTTTGCAAAGCTATATGTGGAAGGAAACCGTGACGAGGACAAGCTGATGGCATCAGATGTAAGTACAACTCCTCCGGTTTCATATGCAAAACAAATTATTGCGCTAGCTTACACGGTTCAGGTTCTACAGGGATTTAAAAATAGTTACGCAAAACGGAGCGTGCTGCTCTGACCGGCTTTAAAGGGTTAACAATGACTTTTGAAAAATAATATAAAATAGTGTGCAACACCACTGAAGTTTTTTTTTTTTTTTTTTAAACTCTCTTTTCAACCAACGGCAGTCACTCTCCAAATAACTTCTGCTTAGCTTTCCGAGCTTCCCTCGGGTCCTCTTAATCAGCGGTCTCCAACCTTTTTTGCGCCACGGACCGGTTTATGCCCGACAATCCGGTTGTTCAGTCTGACGTCACTAGCCGTGTCTGGGTCTAAACTCCGCTGCAGGTCCATATATCAAACGATCACTATGGCATTACTGAGAGTTGAAAAACTGTCTAAAGTATTTCATCTTTAATAAAATGATCAGCCTTCTCCTCTACCAGGTGTAACAATTGAGTTTAACATCCAGGCATCCATGAAAACGGAATTTATGACATTTAACGGAGTTAGAAGTTAGCAGGAAGTTAGCTCGCTAGCTTCTATCTAAATACAATATAGCATGTCCTGACTGCGGGGTTTTGGAAACAAATTAAAACGTACAGCTCTGTTATCACTTCCAGCATAAATGAAGACAGAAAGCTAAACAGCAGTGACGTTTGTAGGGTTACTGAAGTTGGGCTAGCTGGTATATAATGATGTGCTACGTGACCGCTAGCGACACAGCTATGTTAGCATAATATAAACAAGCTAACTTTTTTTCCACTCGATAAAAGTTAACGTGAGTGTTCTCGGTGGTCAGGAACAAATGTAATCGCATGGCAGGATGCTGTAAAAGGACCAAACTTCAGCCAGGAGAACAACTGAGATAATCCATCCACAATACGAGGTTAGTCATTCATATACTGCTGCATGGGCTGGGCTGTAGTTACAGCCTAAGGTTTTAAAAACTGAGCTTAAATAAATGATTAGCGGTAATAAAAGCCGAGGGAGGTCAACAGTGGTCGCTGACTGTTTTAGGAGCTTTTTGAGATCAAATAGAAGAAAATACATAACATTAAACATGTTAACAACACAAAAGCCATATTAAACGCAGACTACTTTAGACCCGGAAGTAGGATTCGTCGCGTCATCACTGAACAACCGGATATTTTCACGGACCGGCCTTTAAGGTGTCGCGGATAAATGAGGGAGGGGCTAATAATCGGCTCAGTCATTTTTAATGATCGTTGAAAGCCCAGATCGTAATCGTGATTAAAATTCGATTAATTGAGCAGCCCTAACTTAAATGAAATGCTAAAAGGTTCTTATAACAAACCCATCACTGAGGCAGACAAACTGCAAGCTGATTTTCATTTAAACAAGCTCTGACCTGAGCCAACACCACAGGTCTCTGTGCAGCTGGCTTTAAGACGACCGTGCAGGAACAGCCTATTTAAATAGAATATAAACAGAATGTTTTTACAATGTTTAACCTCAGCTATTAAATTCTACTCAATTTTTAGTGCTTTCTCACATCAAGTAATCTAGTGATTATTTTTCCTGTAATTTTAAACAATCATTTGCCAGGAACATCCCTAGTAAAAACATGTTTCACCGAGTGACTGCCAGCTTACTAGACTATAAAAAAGGTATTAAGTGCATTGTGCTGCCACATTGAGTGTTCCTGTTGGCACTGGATTCCTTCGTGTTTAGTATAAATAAAAATAATTTTTCATAGATGTTGAAAAGCTTCTCATGTGACAGCCTTCCAGCAGACAAAAGAGTTTATACACCCACACATTAGTACACTCTGCATACATGCTGACACAAAGAAAACAGCGGCACGTGCACAGACAGGCAGAGAGAGACACACACACACCACCACCACCAAGCTACAAAGACAGGAAGTCTGAGGCATTTTTGGGTGATTCAACCCACACTTGACCTCAGATAAACCCTCCCGTTCATTCAGCGAGCTAATCGTCTACCAGTGTGTTTGCACACAGCGTGCGCAGACCTCAAGATGAACTGCATATTGGTGCCACTTCCTGTACGAGCACTGTTATAGCCAAGGCTTCAGCTCCCTGGGCAGATGCCTTCAAAAGACGCGCGTGAACGCTGCCTTGTCAAGATCACAGAGACTTGATTCAAAATAGATTCACTGGAGGAGCTGCAAATTGATACAATGCAGCTAATAATAGCATCCAGCACTCAACGGTTATTTTGGATTTCAGTGAGAGGGGGGAAAAAAGAAGAGAAAAAAAAAAATACACTTTTACTCACACATGAAAGATCTCACACACACACACACACACACACACACACACACACACACACACAGTGTTTTTCCACACATAAACTTCAGGAAAGAAAGTGAGCATGTGCAGAACAGAAAGTAGTATCTATAACACTAACACAAAATCATCACTTATGCTGACTCACCCTTGGTTGTTGCAGTGACGCCGTCTGATTTGGTGAAGTCTATACTGGCGTAGGCTCTGTTCTCTGGCAGAGGCACCATCCCCCCTGCAGCCGCCACCACCGATGCCGTGCTCCCACTGCTGCTACCTGCTCCCGACGTCACAGCTCCCGTATTACTCCCATCCTCCCTCAGCTCCAAGGCGATGTAGTTGAGGCCGTTTTGATAGCCAACTGACATGTTCCTGCACATTCTGCCGGCTCCGGGCTCCGTGGAAGAGGAGGAGGATGCTGCTGAAGTCCTGGAGGCCGTGCCTGTTTCTGTGGTTCTTGCCGGGGCGTGGTGAGCTGGAGAGTCACCCAGACCCTCCACAGACATCCACACACTGTCAAAAGACGCCGAGCTGGCCCATCTAGACGCCTGTCCCTCCGTTACATAAGATCCGTTGGGGGCCAAGGGGTTAGCAAGGGTGGGGTGTGTGGCCGAGGAGCCAAGACCTCCACTAGGAGGCATTGAATTAGAGGAAGAGGTGGAGGAGAATGTCTCTGAGCTGTGTCTTCTTCTGCCCTGGGGATCAGCTCGAACCACCTTGGGCTCCATCGGCTGCGTTGGCGCCCTATCTGGGCTCGTCGGGGGCAGGGGGGGAGAAATGGATGAGGAGGTGGTGTGGGGAGGGTGGCCATAACGCCCCTCTATCACACAGAGATGCTGCAGCATGGCTGTAGGGCTCGTTTGTGTCCCGTCACCTCTGCTGAGGTTAAACGTCATGTCTGTGTAGTCGTCCCCAACTGGCCTCCAGTGACCTCCGACCTGCACTCCAGGGGAGGCCACCGCCCCGGGATTGCTAGCCAGTGGTCGGATATAGCTGGGTGGGTTCCATGGGGCAACTAGGCTCGGTCTGGGTGACTGGTTTTTGCCCAGGCAACCAGAACTATCCTGCTGGTCCGCTCCTACCTCCACACTCATGTAATCCTGAGGAGGGGAGCGACAGTGGTCACCGGATCCCAGGGAAGGCGCTTCGTCTTGGGCAGAGTGAGGGTAGGCGGGTGGCTCTTGCTGGAGAGGGTAGTGATCACCGAACTCTATATTAATATACTCTCCAGGACTGGAAGGCCCTTCAGAGGAGCTGCCAGTGGCAGGGACTGAAGTCAAGGTGCCTGCAGATGCTGTTGAAGGCTCACTAATTCGCAGCGGTCCGTGGAAACTTCTTCGGCCTAAAGGGAGGCGGTTGGGCCTCACAATACGGCTGTCAGCCATTGCTGCAGTCGTATGGTGAGCGCCATAAGGCGGAGGTGGGTGAGAGGGAGTGGAGGTGCTACTACCTCCCCCACCCCTCTTTTCTGGTGTTGACACTGAAGATGTGGCGACTGATGAGTAGACTGGTTTAGCAGGAGAGCTCATAGGAACGTACTCCCCATACTCTTTATCTTTCTCTTCCCTTTCTCTGCTGGGGGCCTTATAGGAGCGAGGGAGAGAGAAATAAGGGCTGTAAGGCTTTGGGGTGTTCTCAGGTGTGCCAGTTGTATAATATCTGCTGCTCCCTTCATTTGTGACCTTGCGCCCCCCAGAACTACTGTACGACATGTCCATATATTCCCCATTCTCGGGTCTTTCTGCAATGCTGTCGCTTGCACACGCCCCAATGAGGCTGGAGCTGCTGTGAGGGCTGGGAGAGGCCTGCACTGGGGAAGGGGAGCTGCAACTCCCCCCCGGGAGCATCATCATGTAGCCGTGGGAATCGGTGGAGGATTGGGATTGGAGCTGGGGGTGATGATGGTGGGCTGAGCGTGTAGCTAAAGCTGGACTGTGAAACTGAGGAGAATGGGAGATGTGGTGGGAGTAAGAGCTGGGTTGCATAGGCATGTAGTCAGGGGGAGTGTCCCTCGGCGACACCGCCACGCCACACATCATAGGCATATAGCCGCTGTCTTCCTTGGCGGAGGAGGAGAGGGGAGGGCGTTCGGAACCGGCCTCCGTTCGGGAGAGTGTGGAGGGACGGCTCTGCTGGCTGTGTTCGGAGCAGGAGCTGTAGTCAGAGCGCAGTGAGGAAGAGGAGGACGACGGCCCCCCACGGAGCAGGCCGCTGCCAAATGGCAACACCACATCCGATCCCTCATCCAGTGAGAAGTTAGTCTGTGTCATTTTCTGATAGACTGCCACTCCGGTCGCGCCACCAGTCGGTCTGGTAAAAGAGTGCGTCCTCCTCCTCAGTGATGATGAAGAAAAGCGCTCATCCTCTGTTGTTGACGTGCTCTCATCCCGCGGCGTGTCAGCTCCACTGTTGTTTCCGGAGCCCGCATTGGTGCCAAAGACCTCCCGGTTCCAGCCCATGGCCATGTAATCATTTAAACAGTTCTCTTCTCTGATTGGTGGGGTGTTGCCAAGAGAGTCTGGTGTGTTGCTCCGCACCCGGAAGTAACGGAAGTCACCTGGGCTGGAGCCGTACTCATCTGACGAGTTGAAGCCACCGTCTGACGGGGAGCCGCATATTGAGGCGCTCGATGGGCGGGTGAGCGTGTCGGAGACGGAGCCGTGGCCGCTGCTGGAGGAGACGCTCACGGGGCTAGTGGTGGAGGGAAAATGGGAGACTGGCAACGAGGCAGAGCGGGCATGATAGGTGGATGTTGCCCCTGGGATAGCTCTGACATAGCGTCCGCTGCCGGTGCTTGTACCAGCGTTTCCTGTGGCGACGCCGCTCCCACTGCTGCCGCCACCACCGCTGCCCATATCCTGACGACCGTGATGGGCCCTCACAGTGTTTAGGTGAACCAAACTTCCAGTGGCAGAGCGGAACGGCCGGTTCATTGTGCCCTCGCCCTCACTGGATGTCCGAAAGCGATAGCCACTAGCCATGTTGCTTTTAGTCGACGGCGGCGTGCCAACCACGGACTCTGTCCTCGACCGTCGCTGCAGCCCAGTCTGACTCGGCGGAAGGTTGCCCAGGTGGCGCCGCGTCGTGATAAAAGGCATGTGATTGGAGCCCGACGACTGACTCTTACTCCTCGGCCGAAACTCCGCAAACGCTTTCAGCGCTTTCATCGTTTCCAGGATGGTCTCATGCATGTTCTGGGCCACAACAGAGTCGTCCACCTGCATCCATATCTCCCCAGGCCCGATGGAGGAGGAGCGGCCCACCTCGATGAAAAAGAAGCTTTCTGAATGTCCGCAGCGCCTGATGTTCATCAGCTGCAAGTTGACACAGGGCGTCTCAGAGTTCAACTTAACGAGGTGAATGGTTTTGGTAGAGAGGCATAGCCGGTAAACACCTGTGAGGTTTTTGGTTTGACCCAGTCCTTTGGGTTTTACATTCACCTGCCACACCTCTTTAAACACAGTACCAGGGGTGACCGTACCATATCCATCATCTAAATCATCAGAGTCTAAGTGTCCTTTTTTGCCCTCGCTCATCAGCTCACTGATAGCCACATACCAGTCCTCCTGCTCCTGCTCATTCTCAGCCACAATGGCAAAGTACTCATCCTTGGTGTAAAGGGCAATGAGGTGTTTGTTTTTGGAATCCGCCCTTTTGTTCACGGTGAAGCACTGGTAGAGGTAAATCACTCTTTTGGGAGGAGAAGGGAGGACGGCTCCACCACTGCTGGAGGCGGAGGCGGAGGAGGCTGCCGCGGCGGCAGCAGCAGAGCGCAGGCTGTTCCTGAATTTCTTCTCGCTGTCGTAGTACTCCAGGCGGCTGGGGCCGAGGTGGCTGGCAGCCCTCAGCACGAAAAACCTCTTGTGTCCATGCTTTTGCTTTCTTAAATAGCCACACTTTCGTATATCATCCACCACGTCTGGGGTGTTTACGACGTTCACAGCTGCGTATACATGGCTGTTGCCAGCGGCGGGGTCCTCGGCGGTGTGTACCTGGCTGAAAGGCGAGGAGGAGGAGGCGGCGGTGGCTTTCCTGCCCGGAGACTCTGCGATGTTTTCCCCAGAAAGATGCTGCTGCTGCTGACAGTGATGGTGCTGCTGTTGATCCTTTGGCGGCTGGTGGTGGCTAAGGTTGAAGTGGTTTGACGGAGGTAAATGGTGGAAACGAGAGCCTCCTCCTCCTCCTCCACCACCACCTCCGGCTCCTCCGCCGACATTAATTAACGGGGAAGGGGGTTCCCCGACCGAGCCGTCTCCGTTTGCGGCTGCAGCGGTGGCGGCCGCAGGTTTCGTCCCCACGTCCCTCTGCTGTGTCTCCACCATCAACATCGCTGCCTTGCCTTCCTGATAGTTCGTGAAATTTGCCATCAGAGAACACAATCAAAGGTCACTTTACTAGCAAGCTAATCCGAGCGGACCTAGACCCCATTCTTGTTTTGGGAGACGAGCTCCTGAGTCCGGCTAGGCCAGCTAACTGACTCACAAACACACACACACACGGCTCAGATTTGCAGCACTCACAAACCGGCTTTGCTGTTCCGTCTGAAGAAAATAGTCCCTTTTGCCCTCTCAGCGGCGAGGCAGGTACTCCAGCGTGAGCTTTGCTTTTTATTTTTTTTCACGAAATAAAGCCCACCGCGTGCAACATGACCACGTTCAGCCGTGTTTCTATAATCGGGAGGATCCAGCTAGCTCGGTTAGCACTGCTTTCCCTTCTCCTCTTGTACACATCTCTACGGGCCACAGCACAAACAACACATGACCCCCTGCGTCACCGAGCGAACGGGAGGAACAAAGGGGCAGAGACGGGCTCTGATTGGTCCGTCACTTTGACTGTCAGCCGTTGGCAGAAGTCGAAACCAATCGGTGCGAGATATTGGAGCTTTGCGTCAATAACTTTGGCAAATCGCGTAGCGTGGAGTTTACTGAAGTTTTCAAAATAGGCGGTGACTTTCTCGGGCTTATCTAGAACCTGCTGTTGAGCTTTCCAGCAACTGTTTAGGTGTAGGAAACTGTTCCCAGACCAGCAGACTCGGAGTCCCCCCACCCGCGCGCTGTGATCAGACGAAATCTTGGGTCAAGTTCCATTTTTTTGGCGATTTATGTTAGATCTTATTATCAAATATTATACAAACTCAAAAAACAAGCGTAAATGAGCCATTACTGAGTAATTCTTGTAATAATCTTAAATAAAGTAATCTTGAAATAAAATAAAATAAGAAACCGAGGTTTTTATCAGTGGTATTAAAGTATAATTCAAAAACACTTGTGCAAATCTGTGGTTGTGATTCACTGTATTGTAACTGGAAATACTATATTTTGCACACCACTGTATTTATTTATAGTGAATAGCATATCTGGTTCATATGTATTTGACAGAAAAAACGTATGTTTTTAAAGAGAATACAGCATGTGGAATGATCTCCACCTTAATTGGTGGCAACACTGGCCAGCTACTTTTACAATAATGAATTCTTAATAGTGAAAATGCATTTCTAATGTCACTGTGTTCGCCCGTTTATAATCTTAGGAAATGTTATCATATAGCAAATTTCACGCAGACGTGCAAATTATTTTTGCTTTAGAGTTGTTTTAAAAAGACAGATGTTCAGAAAAGTGGAGGAGACATTTCAAAGCAATGTGAGAAACAAGAAATTAGGCATTTAGTGTGAGTAACGTGAATGCAAAGAACAAAATTCGCTGAACATACTACACCTGCTGGCACCACACTTGCATTCCCTCTGACCCGAGATTGATCCTAAGATTTTTGCCTAAAGGCAGCAACTTGTCACTAAACGCTTATTAAGAGAGCATGCATGTGTGACAGCAGAACTTTAAGCTCCTGCAACAAACTTAGATAGAGTAATCAAGGAGGACTTTCCCCCTACGTCCCAGGGGCGGTATCTGTGTTCTTACACACTGCGGAGAATGCCACGCTCGGCTTTCTTAGCCTCTACTACACTTTGCATGTGACAATTTGCTGGAACCTTTTATCCCAAACACCTTTCAGTGTCATGAGCGGGATCATGTTTAGTGCAGCTGGCCCTGGTGGGAATCATACCCTTAACTCTATGCGGGGACCACCTGTCGGCCTCTGAATGCATCCCTTTAAATGGCAAAGACCTAAAGAAAACTCATGCTGCAACTCTGCTTTTGATTTTACAATAAAAAAAAAACAGAAAATATTGGACCTGTGTATATCTACAACATGTTTACTGTCACACATATCTCTTTAAACATCTCAAAACGATGCAAACACATTTTGAATATTCACCTGTTGCATTTGGTCAAATCAAACCCTTACAAACGCACTGGTGTAATCTATCCCCACTGTATGCCAGGTGCCATAATATTAATTAAGTAAAGTCTGTTTTTATAGCACTTTTCGGGGCTAAGAAAAGTCTTCATAGCAGTCACAAGAAGCTCTAAAGAGCCGGCTTGAAGAGAAGATGACATGCTTCTGTCATTAAAAAAGTTTGATGTAATGAAGTAATCCTTGACAATGTAACTATTAAGCTTCTTTTTAAAAGTATTCTAAATTTTAAAATGATCACAATTACTCATAAGTTGTAATTTAAAGCTTGCAATCCTGATGAAATGCTATCAATTACTGCTCAGCTGGAGCATGTAAACAAAGAGAACTCTTCTTCTTGTTTAATGTAATTTTTATGTTTCATTTTTAATCAGGATCATCAAATTAAAATGTTTTTCTGCTATCCGGTGTGATTCCTGCATGTCTGCAATTTCATGCAAGGTAACATTACATGGTTAGCGGTCACCGAGCTGGAATTAAACCTGCCAAATCTTAATTCTCCCAAATGAAAGAAAACTTGAGTACAGCTTGGGTACCTGAGCAATAAATTATTCTTTAAGCTGTGTTGCTAAAGCACTGTGTTTTCACCCTCTTATACAATCTATATGTGGAGGCTTTGGTCTTTCATTCTTTCACCTCTTTAACTTTTGTTACAGGAAAGAAGCTGGACGGCATTATGACAGCCAAAATATCAACCTGCAGTCTTTCGCACAATGGGGGCTAGCTACCACTTGAGCCTACAGGCAACCTAACTCTTCCCTGGGGAAATATCAGCTGCTTTTCAAAGGAAGGCCGGTTCTGCTAACCTCTGTCTGGCATGAGACCAGTCAAACCTGTGAAAGCCTCTGAACCCTGTCAACCTGTTAACTCTGCAGCTGTGAGAACACATGAACTTATGTAGCTTTACACTTTTTGCCCTTTTTCTGACTCATATACAACACAGAGGGAGGAAAAATGTAGAAATTCTCCAGAATCTCAAACGTTGTTTATTTGCCTCTCAAACACACAAAGTTCTCTTTCAGTTAAGGGTAAGAACATGAACATTCATGCACTGTGGCTGAGTAATGTTCCAGATAAAAGGTGTGGCCCATGAGTTTTAAGTAAAACAAGCTGTTTTGCAATTTTTTTAAAAGTCGATTTGCATGCATCTATCTGCAGAAGGCAGATGTTGTGTGGGACAACAAAGAGACTTTTACAGGTATGCTTTTGCATGCGCACAAGTGTCAGTCAAACCAGAAGCCATTGTGTCACGTTAAAGATGCAAATATTGCCCGTGTGCTTGCATCAGGGAGTTTATTTAGTTCCTGCGCTGACGTCAGTTGTCTGGGTTTGCAAATACACGCAAAACGGAGATTAGAAACTACGGCAGGAGTTGATTATTTCACACACAAGCAACCTTCCCCTGAATAAGTTTAATAGGGATAAGAGGCACCAATCTAAGTGTTTTAATAGAAATAAATAATAGTAATAGTAATAAATATTTGGCTCAAATGTGGCTATCATCTGTTGTTTTTTATGGGCTACATAAAAATATGCGAGGTGAGTCTGGCTGTGTAGACTCAGCCACAGGTCCACCTTATGTGGACCAGATGTCAGATGTGCTGTGACTAAAGCTTTATTTATACTCCTTTGAATCGTTGCACAGCTTGTGTTTCAGATCATGACATAAGTTTTAGCATTACACAGAGATAACCCAAGTATATACAAAATAGTTTTTAGATGTGGATTTCATTCATTAGTGGAAAAATGCTATTAAAACCTACCTGGCCCTGCATGGAAAAAATAGTTATCAGTCTCTGACAAAGTGAATTAGGCTAAAAGATCTTAAAAAGCATGCCGAAACTGGGGCACGAGGGCCAAAATTAGCCGCGATTTGTGGGTTTTGTTTTGTTTTTTAAAATTTAATCTCTATCTATACTAAATAGTTATACTCGAAACCGAAAGGTTATTTGCACTCAATTTTTACATGAAGAGACACAAAACCCATAGAGGGCATCAAGCATAAAAAATCTGCCAAATCTGCTGTGGTGACTCCTTGTGATTAAAGGAGGAGCAGAAAGTAGCTTTCTTTTTGTATTTAAGGGTATTTTTTTTGTTTTTGATTGTTTTTTAAATGATTGATTAGGTTTATTAAGTGTAATAACAAACGCGACAGTTGCTTCCTGTTCAAACTATCCTTTCTTGGGTCTTTTTGGGGCTGAAATGATCAATAAATGTGTCATGCCCATCTGGTAGAGCAGTTTATTCATCCCTGCCAAGTACAAAGTGCTGTGTGGCAAGACGCTGAACTCCATGTGTTCCCGCTGACAGGTGAACAAACAAAGGAAAGAATAGGACGAGCACAAACAACTATTTGGCTTGTTATTAAATGTAGAAAACATCGAAGCATTCAGAATAACAGAACTGTGTTGAAAATGTCCTTCATCATAAATCTGTAGCTTAAATATTGGTGCCTGCTTTGTTTCTCCTGTTTCTACCCTCTTGATGACAGGCTGAAGTGCTTTGTCTTGATTGACAGTTACCGTGACGGAGCTCCCTCTGCTGGACAGGACTGCACCCTGCAGTAAATCCTCTGCCGCTATTGTGGTTGTAACAAAGGAGCAGAGCCAACAAAGCTGAAACACACACAGAGGAAACACAAAGGAAAGCATGCTTCCCTTTGTTATCATCTCAGCCTGTTATTTCAGAACAAGCACAGTTGCGACATTGCTGCTGCTGCTGCAATTTAAACAGACACAGAGTCGGTGTATTAACTGAACTGGGAGCAAATTGCTGATATTCAGTTCTGCTTGCTTTAATGCTGTTTTGTGATATAAACAGTTGTGTCAAAGTGGTGGCAACTTAGTGTGAAGATAATGCTGAAAGTATAACACATTGGACCTTTCATCTCTGTGGGGTCCTGTTCAATGGAGACATAAACGTTCTTGCTCTGGTGCCTTTTAAACAATAGAATAAGAAAAAAAAAGCAGCCAAGTTTGCTGATTAAATGTGCTTTTATTTTTATTGTACTGGCATTTCAACACTTTTCCTTCTTTCTTCTTTATCACTCCAACTTCCTGCACGTCGTCCTTCACCACATCCACAAACCTCCTTTGTTCCTCTTTTCCTCCTGTTTGACAGCTACACTTTCAACATCCTTTGTCCACAACCCCTCCTCTGCACATGTGCAAAACATCTCAGCCTTGTCTCCTTAATTTGGTCTCCAAACCGTACATCACAGCAAATTGTCAGTAAAGTGTCGGAAAATAAAGACAATGCGTAACAAAACTGCGGTTCCTCTACTGTCCACTAGAGGCTGGTTCCAGAAGTGCATCATGTCCACCGACTCTCATTCTAAAATGCCCAACTTTACAGCGGAAAGGAACATTACATTTACAGCCTGGTTTGTGCTCTACACTAAGTGTTTTTTTTATATTATTTGTCCATTTGAATGCTGGAATAAGAAAAGATTCAATATCTGATTTTAAAAAAAAGGACCTGGGCTAAACTAGCACGCCATTTATTTGGAGTTCGTACATCAAAAACTGCTCAAAAAACAAAAACAAAACATTTTTCAGACATTCTAAGAGATTTTTGCAGATGGGGAACTTCAGATAACAGACACTGGAAATATTACTGAGTCTGGTTGCACTTGATCTTCAGCAGCCTTTCCTGTGCTACATCACATATTATTCACAAAAGGCTCCTGCTAGTGCTAACAGACACTTTACAAACCAGTGTGTGTCTATGACTTTGACCATTCTCAACAGACAAATTGTTGCTTCTTTGGAATCACACTGTTGTCCAAACTGTTGTCTTTTTCCCCAAACATCCCTCTGTTCCACATTTCCATGCTTTTGCTCAATGTTTTGCAGGATTTTCACTGACCTGATGTCAGTTACCCTGTGAGATAAATTTCCCTGGGGGAAGTGAAGCTTCTTGGTGTTAATCAGAATCAGAATCAGAATACTTTATCGATCCCTGGGGGAAATTATTTTTTGTTACAGTGCTCCATTATAAACCAACATTAAGACAAGACAGACAATACACTAACTAAGAATAGTACAATATATACATATATATATATACATACATAAGTCACTCATAAATAAATAGCTGGAAAAGAAACATGTGTAGTTGTAGCAGCAAACAGTGTGTTAAGTGGATGCGTTGTACAGGGAGATGGCCACAGGCAGGAAAGATTTCCTGTGTGGTTCAGTGGTGCTTTTCGGTAATCTCAGTCTCTCACTGAACGTGCTCCTGTGGCTGACCAGCATGTCATGGAGTGGGTGGGAGGTGTTATCCAACATTGTCTTTATCTTGGACAGCATCCGCCTCTCCGACACCACCTTGAGGGAGTCCAGCTCCATCCCCACAACATTGCTGCCCTTACAGATTAGTTTATTGAGTCTGTTGGCATCTGCGACCCTCAGCCTGCTCCCCCAGCATGCAACAGCATAGAGGATCGCACTGGCCACAACAGACTCATAGAAAATCCTCAGCATTTTCTGGCAGATGTTGAAGGACCTCAGTCGTCTCAAAAAATAGAGACGACTCTGGCCCTTCCTGTAAAGTGCTGTGGTGTTTTTAGCCCAGTCCAGTTTGTCAGTGTATACTTTGAGGTATTTATAGTCCTCCACAATGTCCACACTGACCCCCTGGATTGAAACAGGGGTCAAGTGTTTCCTGGTCTTCCTGAAGTCCACGATCAGTTCCTTGGTCTTTGCCACGTTGAGCTGCAGATGATTAATGCGTGTTACTATCAAAGTGAGATCACACCGTTTCCGCAAAAGAGTTGTGGCACCTTTGAGCGCAGATAACGGATTAAGTTCAATCCTCAGTACTGTGAACACAAACAGGAGATTATGTGGATCCCTGAATTATTATTACACTAATTATTTTCTGACATATTATTTGAACTCTAGTTTTTATTTATATTTAAGGTTTCTGGGCGACTGTGGCTCAGGGGGTTGGGAATCGCATCTGTAACCGGAAGGTCGCCGGTTCGATCCCTGGGCTCTCTGTCCTGGTCGTTGTGTCCCTGGGCAAGACACTTTACCCTACTTGCCTACTGGTGTTAGCCAGAGGGGCCGATGGCGCTATATGGCAGCCTCGCCTCTGTCAGTCTGCCCCAGGGCAGCTGTGGCTACAACTGTAGCTTGCCTCCACCAGTGTATGAATGTGAGAGTGAATCAATAGTGGTATTGTAAAGCGCTTTGGGTGCCTTGAAAAGCGCTATATAAATCCAATCCATTATTATTCTGAAAATATCCCTCTGGATTCAAGCATTTCATTGTATTCTATATATATATTTAAACTTAACAACTCAATTTAAACAACTCAATAATCCAATCCATTATTATTCTGAAAATATCCCTCTGGATTCAAGCATTTCATTGTATTCTATATATATATTTAAACTTAACATGACGTGGCTTCTACCAAATCATAGTTCTCAACAATCATAGCTTTCAGCAACCATCTACTGCATGATAGATGCAGTAGATGGGCCCATTACATGACTAATCCTGGTCTGGTCCTGGTAATCTGACCATCTCCCATTCCTCAGTGTCCTCTAATCTTTCCAATCCACATCTCTCCTCATTCTATATTACTATACCATAATCTATAAAAACGCCTCCGTCCCCCACAAACAAACTGAGGATTTACACAAACCGTGTAAATCCTCTGATACGGCTGTAATCAGCAGCTCTATAGCCTGGTATATAACAGCAGCATGCCGGGTAGTCTTCGCTGTCTGATGGAGGAATCGAAAACACACATGCATACATGAACAATACAACATCAGACACCAAGAAAAACTTACATTAAACCGACTCAAACAAAAAAACTGCACTGGACACACTTAGGTTGACGAAGCTACTTTCGAATTCAGGTTACCCAGAGCTTGAGGGTGTTGCGCACTCACAACCACTTTTGACTGCAAGGTGATTGCAAAGGTCGCTTGACAGGAGGCAAGCTTTCTGCAAACAGTTGCAGTCTGACTCAGGCTGACTGCAGTCACAGATTCCAACATGATTTCATCAGCCTGAAAGAGCCTTATATTGATGAGAACAACTTGAAGCGACTCGACTCAACTGGCTGCCAGCTGGTTTTATTCCTACAGAATGTATGAGCTATGAAGACCGCTACAGATTGGGATTTTTCAAGATTTGTCACCGTTACTGAAGTGAAATGAAGTCAGATAACGTAATCTTATTGGATAAAACAGACAAAGTTTACAGTTTAAAAAACAATGTGATAAATCACAATACATGTTATTTCAATGCTCAGCATGTTGCAAAATGTTAAGAATCACTATCTAATCACAGTGAAGTATTGTGATAATATACTGTGGGGTGTCTGGTGGTTCCCTCCTCTAATCTAAATCAATAAAATGAAGGGGTGACAGCAGCTCAGTCCAAAGGTTTTGAGCCACTGATACTCAAAAAGCCTGATGAGTACAAGAAACCAGCTGGAAGTGTAGGTCGGTAAAAGTACTCGAGATAAATTGAGATAAAATTATTACATTTTGTGCATTTGTTTTCTCATTTTGGATCCGTTGTAAGAACTGTGGTGATACACCGACTTTTCATTTACTGAAAAAATCATATTAGTACTTTTTGTGATTTTTTGTGATGTATTAGCAAAGCTAACCACTGCCTATGAAGTTTCAAAGAACTGCAGAGATTGGCTCACCAGATATCAAAAAAGTAAATGTAGGTGGAAGGGTGTGCTTGTGTGGGACAATCTGGGGCATGTTACCAACGCTGTGAAGTAATTCTGATACTGGTACTGCGCAAAAGTCTTCTGCCACACCTTATTTCTTTATATTTTTCTATCAAAATGTAAAATACATGCAGGAATATATGGAAAAATCACATGGAAAGTGTAGTATATAGGGTAAAAGCAGAGTTTACAATTGTAACCAGATTGAAAGTCAGTATTTGGTATGACCACCTTTATTTTTCAACACAGCCTGAACTCTCTTGGTGAAGATTTCTTCTATTTTTTTTAAGCAGCCTTGAGGAATAGTTCTCCAGGTTCCTTAAAGGACATTCAAAGCTCTTCTCTGGATGTTGGATGCCTTAGATCCCACACTGCTTCAATAATATTGAGCTCTGGGCTTCAATCCATGACTGATGCTGTTTCACTGTGTGTTTTTCTATCCAGGTATGCTGTCACTGCTCTGCCAGTGTATTTGGGATCATTGTCATGTCGAAAAATGAAGCCACAGCCAACTAGGCACTTTCCAGATCCATTTATAATTGAATCAAATTCAACAAGATCCTCAACACCACTGGCTGAGATGCAGCCCCAAACCATAACATACAGTCATACATCATATGACTGTATTCAAACCATGAATGTCAGGAACTCCTGCTGTAGAGTGATTATAGTGACGTGTGTGTGTGTGTGTGTGTGTGTGTGTGTGTGTGTGTGTGTGTGTGTGTGTGTGTAAAGAAGTGGGAGTGGCAAGCTGTCTAACAATTTATGGATTTTAGACCACACATGCACAGTGAGGATGAGCAAGGATAATCCTCCAAAGCCTCCAGGACACCATCTGTACTATCGCTTAAAAACCCTTTGAGTTTATGCTACAGTGGGCCACTAGAGGGCACTGTAGGCTTGTTTAAAAACACATATGTCACTGATTGACAGAGCGATTTCCTGTGTGGGCAGGATATACCAAAACTCACAGAGCAGTGTGAGTAGATGCTGAGGTGCATAGTGTGTAGAGGTTGGCAACTCACTATAGAGTTAAATGCTACAGACCTCCAAACTTCATGTGGCCTTTGGATTAGCTCAAGAACAGTGTGTAGAGAGCTTCATAGAATAGGTTTCCATGGCCAAGGAGCTTCATACAAGGCTTAGCATTACTGGAGGCCAAGGTAATGCCATCCAGAGTAAGAGTCTGGTTAGATACCATATTTCTAAGATTTTCAGGGCCGAGTACAATAACCTCAGTTTTATCTGAATTAAGAAGCAGAAAGTTAGCGGCCATCCAGGTCTTTATGGTTTCCAGACCATTGTGCATTCAGGATAGTGACAGTTCTCCTCACAGACTTTACAGCTGACAGCTCCTGCATACCCAGCCAACAAGCACCACCACCCAACCTCGATATCGTCTCTAACTTTGTAGACCTCATCAATAAGTTGGATGCAGGGGTGTATGGCATGCATACACTGGACTCTAGAGCAGTGGAGATGTACTCATCTGACTGCATTGTGTCAAGTGCAAAGTTTGGCCGAAGGGGTATTATGGTGTGGGGTTGTTTTTCGGGAGTAGTTCCAGTAAAAGAAACTCTTAACACATAAGCACACTGAGACATTTTTCGTACTCCCAACTTTGTGGGAATAGTTTGGGGTGGGCCCTTTCTGTTCCACTGTGTTCCAGTGCTCAAAGCAAGGTCCATAAAGACATAGATGAGCGAGTTTGTGTGGAAGAACTTGACTGGCCTGCACAGAGTCCTGACCTCAACACCTTTAGGATGAATTAAAGTGGAGACTGTGAGCCAGGAAAACTTCCCATAAACACTCCAAAACCTTGTTTAAAGTCTTCCTAGAAGAGCTGAAGCTGTTACAGGTACAAAGGCTATGATCATAGTAAACCCTGTATTCAGGATGAGGTGTCCCTCGAATTCATATTCCTGTAAAGGCAGACAAATGAATACTTTTGGAAATATAGTGTATGTACCTATTTAGAAGCCATAAAAACTTTATTGGAGTCACTGGGTTATACAAATGTGATAGATAAAAGTCCAGTTAACACTGGTTTTAGATATGACCACAAATTAAACTGTAAACTGAACTTGAACAAACATATGTAACATTTATTTCAGGAAAACTCTGGTAAACAAAGGGAAACAGCTTCAAGATGGAAAATCTCAGAAGAAGAAGTAGTGCATGCCAACATAGTGAACCCTGCATAGATTAAAACTGATCGTAACAACTAAGGCAGTGCTCGACTTAACTAACGTAGACATTTACCTTTAAAAACTACATGCAGCATCATTGCAATCACCACACTCAAAACAATAATTATGCCCAAAATGTTGACTTTAAGCAATTTGAGTATATGTAATTTTTTATTAGAAATGTATAATGTAAAACATTCAATTTAAAATAATCTGGTCAAATGATGTTGGTTCAGTGGTTTACATTCAGTTTCTACCAAGCATATTGTCCATATTAGAAATTACTGTTTATGAGGGCCAATAATCTTTTCTGTGTGTGCTCTAGTAACCGAAGGTAAACCAGATGTTGGAGGTGGGCATTGGTACTGCAATAAGCATTAGTAAAGTTTTACCTCACATTATTTAAGACACCAGTAATTGGTGATTTGAAGGGTAAAATCAGCTAACATGGGCAATATCTTTTTGTAGTTAAGTAATAAAAGCTGCCTCTGAACTCTTTTGTAGGTTATTCTTTTTATAAGCTAATGGTGATAAACATTGGTTGGAGGGGCACCAACACACTACAGAATCACCATTGCTCCTTATCCAGACTTTTAATTTTAGGAGTGTTTCCTTTGTAACATAAGATTAAATTAATAATTTAAAATAATCCAAATCCAAGTGTTTCCTAGGTTTTTTTATTGTAACTTTAATATCTTTGGGTTTTATATTAGCAGTAAAACAAAAAAAGTGTTTTTAAGATTTAACCTTTAACTACCTTTATATGATTTTGGCGGAAAACCTTTTTGGAAAAAAATTGAAAAAAATCTAATAATCTGCCATTGCTGACAATGACTCACTTCCTTTCACTTTTCTAATTACAAGTAGGGACTGCAAGTACCTAAACATAAGTATTTATTCAAATACAAATGCAGGGTTCTCCTCATCTCTTCCTCCTTCAGACAGAAACCAAGGAATGGGATGTTTGGATTAGCTCTGCCCCTCAGCTGCTGACAGACAGCTTCTGCAGATCCCTGCTTTGCTGAGTCTAGACTTGCTGGCCTCTATTCATAGCTCCATATTGGACTACATCTCCTGGCTCAAGCCGTTAATGCACACAGACTTAAACATAATCTGAAATGATACTTTCACTAGCCACATCCTCCTCCTGTCAACTGCCCTCTGTGGAAAATCACCATCAAATTTTAGTGAGGATATAAAGAGTTTCATGTTTTATGTCCCTGGAGGTTCAAGATGGTAATCGTATCCATTTTCTCTATTGCTCTTCCCCACTGGAATAGCGCGGAGGCTGGAGATACTGTCCGGTGTCCAGTTGAGGCAAAGTCATGAGTTACAGGTCATTCAGTGATGCGTCATCATGACGTTGTCGTCGTCTTCTTGCATGTAGAGCTGCGTCACGACACGGACGTGCGAGATTTTTTTCACTGCCTTGTGAAACATTAGCTTCGTGTCCTTCGACTGCTTCCTCGGAATGCAAATGCTGGTGCTGAGAGGAAGAGGAGAAGCAATCAAAGGGGGAAGAAAAAGGAAAGATGAACAGAACATTAACGCAAGATGGGAAAAGATTACTTCTTTTAATGTTGGAATTAGCTTCAGCTATGAGTAAATTATTACAAAAAAGATATAAAAGAAAAAATGAAACATTTTGGGGAATACGCTTCTTTAGTTTCTCGCTATGACGACGAAATCACTAACACTCGTATCCATATAAGACCTATAGTCAGGTAGTGATTAGCATAGCTTAGCTTTAGGTCTGGAACCAGAACAAAAACTGTTTTATTAATTAAAACAGCCAAATAGATGACTTTTCAAAAGTTAGGCAAAATTTTCATATCTTTTAATATCTGCATAGCCTAGCAAGTTGTTTAGCTCACTTTAGCTAACCAGATATTAGTTAGCTAAATTGCTAAAGTAGCATTAATCTGACTTTTTAACAGGATGTTGAACAATACCTTTAAAGGTACTTTATGCAATTGCCATCTGCAAAATCTAATTACTGTTATGTGTTTAGATGTTTTTGGGTGTGTACTGCTGCTTTTTTTTAACTTTAACTAGCTACACCTATTTCCTTATTGAGGCTTTGTTATGCTGCCATTTTAAAAAGCAATGTGCTCCTAATGGCTTAGTTTGAATTCTAGAATTACAAACTGGTAATACGTGAAAGCATAGGCCAACCCCAGTTCAACCTGTATCTATATATCTTCAACACAGTAGAAACTTTGAGCATGAAGTTATAGTAACTGTTTCTTCACAGTCTCTTGATGGCTTTAGTTCATTTTGGAAGGTTTGAAACACAGGAATTAACAACAAGTACAATCATGCGAAACAGAAAGTTTTTACAGGACTCTCTGAAATCCTGCGACAAACTAAGTACACTGCTTCCAATGGGAAGTATCAGAGAGCGGAAGTTTCAGTAGTTTGGTGGTCTGGAGTATTCAGGTGCTTGTTAACACAATGTCAGTCTTCCCAGGAGTCGACACCCCAGCTAATTCACCTCAAGGTCAGATCATGTTCAATGTTCAAAGAAACTGCAAAAAATCCAAGAGCTACATCTCAGACTCTACAGGGCTCGGTTAGTTCAAACTTAAAATTCACGACAGCACAATTAGCAAAAGACTCAACATGTATGGCTTGTTTGGAAGGGTTGCCAGAAGATACCTTTTCTCTAAAAAGAATAGCTTAAGTTTCCAAGTCGAGTAAACCACAAGACTTCTGGAACAATGTCCTTTGAACAGATGAGACCAAATGAGGAAATATTTGGCCATAATGTACAGTGCCATGTCTGGAGAAAACCAAACTCAGCACATCAGCATAAACAAGCTTATACCAACTGTCAAGCACGGTGGTGGAGGGGTGATGATTTGGGCTTGTTTTGCAGCCACAGGACCTGGACAGCTTGCAGTCATTGAGTTGACCATGAACTCCTCTGTATACCAAGGTATTTCAGAGGTGTCAGGAAATCTGTCTGACAAATAAAGTTTGGCGCTATATGGATAATGTAACAGGACAGTGACCACAAGCAAAACATAGATTTCACACAACTGCATAGACTCCTGTGAAAGCTTTCTTTTTCACATGACTGTACATTTAAGAAAAGAAAAAAAGGAAGTAAACATTGGAAATAACATCTATACAGACAAGGTCATAAATACAAACAATTATATAGACATTCGTGGTGTTTCCTCAGTACATAGTCAATTTAGAGGTGCACTAATGAAAATAAAACATCTGTACTGTAGACATGTATGAAGAAGCACCATGACATATCAGATTTCACATTTCAGCCCAGGTCAGTTGGTGTCGGTACATCACCACATTAAACGAAAAGCTTGCTTTGGGAATATTTCCCTCTGATGGGGTAAGAACCTTAAACAGATGAAATTTTAAAAAATTAAGTTTATGATTAGCTCAAACATTTCGAGTGACAACAGTGATGTGGTGAATGGTCCACATGTGACATTTTCATTTTAAAAACTTGTAAAGTAGAAGAACTGAGTTTTGTCAGTGATAAAAAAAAGAGGACTTTCTACAGGGAGTGCAGAATTATTAGGCAAGTTGTATTTTTGAGGAATAATTTTATTATTGAACAACAACCATGTTCTCAATGAACCCAAAAAACTCATTAATATCAAAGCTGAATGTTTTTGGAAGTAGTTTTTAGTTTGTTTTTAGTTTTAGCTATTTTAGGGGGATATCTGTGTGTGCAGATGACTATTACTGTGCATAATTATTAGGCAACTTAACAAAAAACAAATATATACCCATTTCAATTATTTATTTTTACCAGTGAAACCAATATAACATCTCCACATTCACAAATATACATTTCTGACATTCAAAAAGAAAACAAAAACAAATCAGCGACCAATATAGCCACCTTTCTTTGCAAGGACACTCAAAAGCCTGCCATCCATGGATTCTGTCAGTGTTTTGATCTGTTCACCATCAACATTGCGTGCAGCAGCACGCAATGTTGCTGCTGCACGCAGCAACATTGCAGAGAGGTGTACTCTCTGCAATGTTGTACACCTCTCTGTTCAGAGAGGTGTACTGTTTTCCCTCCTTGTAAATCTCACATTTGATGATGGACCACAGGTTCTCAATGGGGTTCAGATCAGGTGAACAAGGTGGCCATGTCATTAGTTTTTCTTCTTTTATACCCTTTCTTGCCAGCCACACTGTGGAGTACTTGGATGCGTGTGATGGAGCATTGTCCTGCATGAAAATCATGTTTTTCTTGAAGGATGCAGACTTCTTCCTGTACCACTGCTTGAAGAAGGTGTCTTCCAGAAACTGGCAGTAGGACTGGGAGTTGAGCTTGACTCCATCCTCAACCCGATGGAGTTTGATGATACCAGCCCAAACCAGTACTCCACCTCCACCTTGCTGGCGTCTGAGTCGGACTGGAGCTCTCTGCCCTTTACCAATCCAGCCACGAGCCCATCCATCTGGCCCATCAAGACTCACTCTCATTTCATCAGTCCATAAAACCTTAGAAAAAACAGTCTTGAGATATTTCTTGGCCCAGTCTTGACGTTTCAGCTTGTGTGTCTTGTTCAGTGGTGGTCGTCTTTCAGCCTTTCTTACCTTGGCCATGTCTCTGAGTATTGCACACCTTGTGCTTTTGGGCACTCCAGTGATGTTGCAGCTCTGAAATATGGCCAAACTGGTGGCAAGTGGCATCTTGGCAGCTGCACGCTTGACTTTTCTCAGTTCATGGGCAGTTATTTTGCGCCTTGGTTTTTCCACACGCTTCTTGCGACCCTGTTGACTATTTTGAATGAAACGCTTGATTGTTCGATGATCACGCTTGAGAAGCTTTGCAATTTTGAGACTGCTGCATCCCTCTGCAAGATATCTCACTATTTTTGACTTTTCTGAGCCTGTCAAGTCAAAGGAAAGGAAGTTGCCTAATAAATATGCACACCTGATATAGGGTGTTGATGTCATTAGACCACACCCCTTCTCATTACAGAGTGGCACATGACCTAATATGCTTAATTGGTAGTAGGCTTTCGAGCCTATACAGCTTGGAGTAAGACAACATGCATGAAGAGGATGATGTGGACAAAATACTCATTTGCCTAATAATTCTGCACTCCCTGTATTTAATGGACAAAATCCCCACATCTCTCCCTTGAACTGTCTTTAGATATTGCCGTTTTTGTTTGCATTTACTTGTCTCTTGACCGACTTCAAAATCCCACAGGAAATCTTTTGTTTAGTTTAAGCTGCAAGAAACTTCACATCAGATATGAGTAACAGTGTAACGGTAAAATGAATGAACAGAAGAAATTTATTCAAACATTAGATTTCCTAACCACTTTTTCATGTCTGCAGGCTTTTTGTATGATCAATAATTCTCAAGTAATAATGATTGGCATAATAAATAGGCCCCAGTCAGGACTTGACAAATTAGAAATTGGGACCATAAGTTTCTCCTTTTGAAATATGCTGGTTTCAGTGCTAAGGCACAACTTATTTTTGAAAGTTTCATTACTGTTTGGTGGTTTGTTAAAAAGTGTTTGCAGTTACAAGTTGATGAGTTCCATGTAACTATGGGTTGCCAACCCAACTATGGGTAACCAAGGCAATCTGGTAGTGACCAAAGCAATTGCAAGGAGGTTATTGGCAGAACATCATCTTTAGGACCAGCAAGCAAGCTCCAGCAACCGCTCAACAGCTGGTTGGGAAACATATATGTTGGCTCAGGCCTTTTTTTGAAAAAGCTCAAAGAGCTATTGTACCAGATTCCCATTTATATGACAAGCTGCTTCATGCTGTGGCTAAGATTTCTTGTGTAACTTTGAAGGTGTCACATTTAAGACCCAATCAAATGCAAACAAACTGCACTGAGACAGTTCATTCCCCAACATATGTTTGCCCAATGATGAGTAACGTTGCCAACCAAGCCAGTAATGTTATACATTTTTTTTACAATGCATAACATTACCTCAGTTTTTCTTCTTTGCAAGTTGTTCTTGTTGTTGTTTCTCGGCTTTCTGTTTCTTGTACTGGGCTATCTCGGCCATCTGCAGCCCATGGGCCATTTGCCTGTTGAGATGAAGTGAACAGCGTGATGACAGCACACACATACGCACACAGTGTAGTCCTGCAATGGCTTGGCTTTCTCTCCAAAGAACAGATTAGCTGACAGGTGGATTTATAGTAATAGCCACTGCTTAGGTCCACAGCTTTATCCTGTAATGCTGTAAGGCTGAAATCTTGTGCTCAGTGTACAGTTTAAGTGAACAAGGCACACCAAGCCATTACCAACAAACTCACAGCTGTAAATGGGAATAAATGTGAATGTGTAAAAACTTCTATAAAACTACGTACTCCAAAAAGTAAGCGTTTTTTTTTTTTCCAAATGTCTGAAATGACCTAAATGTGTTGTAAGTTATAAGTTGTGGTTTTGTTAGTAGCAGTAACACAGTTGCAATATTAATTCTGATGGATACCTGCAGTCAGTGTTTTCTCCTTTTAACTCAACCTTTCATCCAGTTTTTGCATCTAAACTTAACCACCATGGACAGAAAACATTAGTAATTATGTTTGACTTTTCAGATTTGATGAAATGACATTTAAGAGTATGTTTGGAGCAACTCAGTTCCCCTACCTGCTTTTCCAGCCAGAATCTAAACACTGTTCTCAGTTTTTCCTTTTTAAAGAGCTTATTTTGCTTTGTTCGGATGGTTCGGGTTCTCACATTCAAACTTTTAAGAAAGTTGAGGAAGGAATCACAAATAGAAGATGGGCCTGGAATCAAACTAGGAGCTGCTAACAATGAGCCTAAACACATTTTGACTGATCTCACATGATGATAGGACCCTTTAAAATATACGTTTTGAAGTTTTCTCCAGTGAATTATCAGAAATCCGATAAAGCATCCCAGGGTACCAGAAGTAATTTCTGTTCTTCCGCATCAGAGACATTAAATTGGTGCCGTTTTGCTGTCGAAATTATGAATTATCCCATGATGATACTCGGAAATGGTTAGAGAAAACAATCTTGGTGGAGTGGGTGCAACCTTTGTCATAATTTGTGTAAGGTTGAAGACATCTGCAAACACATGTAGGATAGGGAAGCCAACACATTTTATTCTTTGCTGTCCATTTTTAAAGAAAGCAGCTTTAAAAATAAATTTCAGCTTCATACTTTTGATAAGTCTGTGGAATTATTTATAATGTAGATGGGCAAGGTTTTTTTTGTTTGTTTGTTTTGGGTATTTTTTGTTTTTGTTTTGCTTTAGCTGTCATTAATAACTACTTGATGTCATTTATTTTGAAAATCTGATATATTTCTGTAAACTTTTCAGAACAAACTAGGAGCTGTTATTTTGAAAAATTCCCTCCAAATTAACTGGTTCCTGTTGTAGTCTTTAAATTAAAATAACAGTAGCTCAAAAGGTCAGGTAGGGTTTGACCTGCACTTCTTACTATTATGGTCATGGCGCATGTCTGTATATGTCTTTATGTAAACTATTTGCTCCCCAACAATTGGACCAATCTTAAAAAAGCTTTACACAAACGTCATCACACACACAGCAATTAATAACTGAAAGGGTTTTTTTTAAGTTTTATTATAAACCTGAATTATTTGGATTTTTCTATATGTTGTGTTTATTTCATCATCCCAAATGCAATGTTACATTCCCTATTTGTGTTTGTTTAATTTTTCACATTCAACAATAACCATCTGTACATAATTTAATGGTCACTAAAATTTCTATCTGTGAGAGAATTTGGCATGATGTGTTGCTGTTTTTACACTAAAACAAGCATGGGAATTGTTTTTAGTGGATGGACCAGTGCAGTACTCTTGAGGGTAAAAAGGAAGAGGCAGAGTAACACAGGAGAAGGAGAAAAGTCACTTATCCCTACCCAGACTTGAGGTCTGGAGGAACAGGCAGGGGTTTGGTAAACCCATCTCTCCCTACGAGCCAGTAGGTCTCCTCTATTCCTTTCCCCTGAGAAAGATATAGAAAGAAACTATAAGAGGCTGTATTTTCACTTCATCTGATCATAATGGTGAAACCCATATTTTGTGTTTAAGGGCTGTACCCGGACTTCTGTCCTTCCTCTCAACTCCAACTTGTAGCCAAGATTTAGTTCATGGAGGACCTTCACTGTACTCTGATGAACATGGATCCTGTAAGCTGTAACAGATAAATGTTTAAAAGATACATTTCCAGGTGAAGAAAGGTGACTTCACAACAAGTCCACGTTCATGTCTGGCTATTTCATCCATCTACTGATTTTTCCGTTTATAGATTAGCAACTTACGCATCCCGCTGGACTCCATACGAGAGGCAGTGGTCACTGTGTCTCCAAACAGACAGTAGCGAGGCATGGTGAGACCCACAACACCTGCTACGCACGAACCTACAACACATACGTACACAGCAGGTCAACTTGACAATTTCTCCTTGTCTAAATGTGTTGAGTTGCTGCCACATGATTGGCTGATTAGATATTTAACCTAATAAACTTGCCAGTGAGTCAGTTAGTACATTTTTTTGTGATGAGTTTATGACTTCAATTTGAAGTCTCACTGAAAATCATATAATTTATGGCTCAGTTTGGACTAAAATAATAATAAAGGAGGGTCCTCTTTTACATATGTCTACCTTGATGACAAGTTGGCAACAGCCAAGAGGTTCAAATTGAGGCTTCAGAGGGAAACTTGTGTGACAGCAAAGTAGCTGTATCCATATTCTAAATGGTTAAAAGTCAATGGCTTTGGGTTTCGGGTAGTTTATCGAATTTTGTGCCAATAAAAATGCTAAAAATCATTGACACATCATATATGCTTACATTTTAAATAACCATGAAGTGTACATTACTTCAAATTACTCTATACTGACAACTGTACAACTAAAAACCCTCCTTCACATATTGCACTAATGCTTTAATACCTGTGTGAAGTCCTATTCGTATCCTCACTGGAACATCAGGCATGTGTCTCATTTTAAAGGTCCCCACAGCACTCAGAATGTCAAGAGCCATGTTGGCTATTTCTGTGGCATGTCGGATGCCGTTAGGAACTGGAACACCTGACGCTACCATGTAAGCATCGCCTATTGTCTCCACCTGGAGGAGATCAGAAATGAATAAGCATCAGTGTCATGTGATGAGATTTAATACCAGAAGCCACAGTACGACTACATAAAAGATTATCACCTTGTAGACATCATGGTTTCCTATGATGGCGTCAAAGAGGGTGTAGAGGTCGTTGAGGAGATCGACCACTTCAATGGGTTCACTGTTAGCTGAGATGGTGGTGAAGCCAACAATGTCACTGAAATACAGTGACACCTGGTCAAAATATTCTGGTTCAACTGTCCCGCCCACCTTCAAAGCCTCTGCCACAGACCTGGAAAAAAAAAGTGAAAATAAGTGTGATTGTGGCCAGGTAAACAGGAGGAAAGAGCCAGGTATCAAATAACGTGTAAAGGTAACAGCATTATCCTCATCTTTATACCATTGAAAATAATTACTTACGGAGGCAGCATCTGAGTCAAAAGCTTCTCTGTCTTCTGTTTTTCTATCTCCAGCTCCTCTGTCCGCTCTCTGATTAGCTCCTCCAGGTTAGACGAGTACTGCTCCAGCATCCTCAGCATAGAGTCAATGATGTTGGTTTTCTTCCCCTTGTTGATGTTTTTGAACTGGAATGAGAACATCGACATCCTCAAAACCCACCAGAGTTCTCCAAGAAATTATTTCTAATATTATTTCAAACATATTTTCTCAAAATAAAAATGTATATTTTGTAATAGCCCTACCTGGTCAAAGATTTCATCAAAGACCGGCCGCTTGTCTGGCTGTTCATTCCAGCACTGTTTCATCAGCTGGATACATTCCATTGGAGCATAGTCCGGACTGACCACTGGACGGCACAGAGGAGGAGGCTTACACAGCTTCTCTATTATTTCTAAAACACAGAAACACCAGTTAAATGAGGATGCCAGTACTGGTAAGTAAACTGATCCAGAAGGAAACAACTTTGATCAACTTTACACCTCCCCCATTTGGCTAAGAACATATGTGCAGTGATGTATTGAAACATCTGCAAACATACATAGAAATACAGTATATAAGAAAGAAACAGAGCTTGTACAGTTCTAACCAGCCTAAAGGTCAGTATTTGGTATGAACACCTTTATTCTTCAACATAGCCTCAACTTTCTCAGGCAGCCTTCTTGTCATTTCTTTAAGTAGTTTTCAGGAATAGTTTTCCAGATCTCTTGAAGGACATATTAAGCTCTTCTTTTGGATGTTGGCTGCCTTTAGATGATCCCAAAATGCTTCAACAATGTTAAGGTCCAGGCCCTAATGACTAATGACTAAATCCATGACTAAGGGTGCTCCACTGTGCGTTTTTCTATCCAGGTATCATTTTTACTGCACTGACAGTGTGTTTGGGATCATTATCATGCCAGAAAATGAAAATGTTGCCATTTTAATGTTTTCCAGATAGTATTGCATTGTGGTCAAAATCTGAATGTACTTTTCTGCATTCATAATTCCATCAATTTTGACAAGATCTCCAAATCCACTGGCTGAAGTGCAGCAACAAAGAGCCCCTACTGTGTCTTATAGATGACTGTAAACACAATGTGCTCCTCTCACCTGACCTCATGTCTTTTGAATTTTTTGTACATTCAACCAAAGAAATGGGAACAAACTAAGCTGCTAGTACCCAAGCACCCAAAGATACAATTTAAAACTGGTTCTTTGCTAAGTTGCATGTTATGTTCACAGGTTCACTCTAGATTTCTGCCTGCTGGAACCTTTAAATTGGAGGAATCTTTTCATAGAAGAATCTAATCTTGTCAAGAATTGAAGCTGTCTAATCTCTCTGAGTCTGGACTTGTGCGTTTCTACTAGCTTTGGGAGGTTTATTATTGTGAAGCTATTCTCTTGCCTTTATCAGACAGGTCCAGCATGCAGAATGGAGGCCCTCTCACCACCACCTCCTGCATGATGATGGCGAAGCTGTACACATCACCGGGTAGAGTCCCGTGTAGTCCTGCCTGGCCACTCCTCAGGATCTCTGGAGCAGTCCAAAGTAACTCTTGCACAAAGATGAGGGCATTATTTTAAAAACAGGTTGGTAGTGCTTTTTTCAAGTAACTGTTCCTGTTGCATAGTTTGTCTCACCATCTGCATGTGGCTCAATATAAGGGAACCTCTGAGCCTCTAGGACCTCACTGTAGCCATAATCTGTAACCTTCAGGACAAACCGTCCATCCACCACACAGTTGCGAGACTTTAGACGAGTGTGAGACACTCCACGGTGATGGAGATACTTCATACCCTTAAAAGTATAACATTTTAAAAATCTTTGATTAATCCTGACTGCAGACAAGGATATGTTCCTTGTCTAAAAAAAATACCAAAAAATACTCTTGTTCCTGCTATCTGCCTTTCACCTTAATTAGATCCAGCAACAGAGATGACTTGAACATCCAGTCGAGCTTGACGTCTTCGTTTAGGAGCAGGTCCTCGAGGCTGCCTCTGGAGCAGAACTCAGTCACAATGGCGAATACGCCACAGTCATGAAAAAAGCCAAGGAAAGGGTTGACGTTCTCATGACGCATGTCCTTCATCTGCAGACAGAAACATCTTGATTTTCACGTTTTTGGGCTTATAAGACCAAGGATTACAACAAGAAGAAGGTATAACTGAATCTGTCTCTGCAACAAAACACCATGTCATCAGCTGAGAACCTCATACTCATGTTCATGGTGGCAGTGAGTGCACTGACATTTTTTTCTGGTTCTCGGTAAAAATGTATGACATTATTTAAGTCTTTACTCCATGAAAGCCTACTAAGAGAAATCCCTGAAGCTGGAAACCCAGAAACTACTCTAATGGACGCCAAACCACGACTTTAATCATGTAAACTAAGGTTTTTTCAAAACATGTAATTAAGGATACATGGGAGGTTGTCAGATGTTGTCTTTATGAAAAAAGTAGTTAAACTAAAAAAATATCTACTTTGTCATGTAACAATATCACGTACCAGTTCAAACACATCACTTGTTTTGGGATTGATGCTGCTAAATGTCCCATAAGGAAGTCTCTTCAGCCACGCCCAGTCCCCCTAGTGGAGAAAAACACCAAACAGCGCAAATACTTAGACATCTTTTTAGGCTTTTAAGCCATGTAAATCAATTTAATTTTAGTATTTTTTGCACATCCATGCTGGACCAATGCTGCATGAGTTACATGGAGCAATCTGTAACTGTTTTATTTCTGTACAGTTTCGAAACTGTTGCACTGCAGCTCATAAATGGATGGCCTTGCCTCAAAAATTACAACGTTGGAGTTTTCGTAGGTGGCTGGCGATTGGGTGGAAATCGTTGAGGCAAGACTGCGTTCAGACGTGCTCTTCATGCCGCTAGTCCTACTGTCATCCAGACTCAGCTTCTACAGAGAGGAAGAAAATTATTTGTCAGTCGGTTTCAACTTTACATCACGCAATATTATCAGTTTGGATAAATACAGGAAAATGTTAAATTAAGAATTCAGAATTCTAAGTAGACGGAGGCTGACCTTGTTGCTAAGCGATGGGTTTATGAATGTGACATCAGCCAGTGTAAGTAAAATCTTGTTGGGACCTCTGACCAGCCGGATCTGATTTATCCGTCGCCTGATGGAAATAAGGGAGGTTGATGAAAGTTAACGCTTGAGGCATGGAGATATCAGAAAAACAGCTACATGATGATAAGTTCTAAAGTTTTTACCTGGAAAGATTTTAATTTATACTAATATTCAATAACATCATGTTTTAAGACATCTTTGTACCTGATGCAGTAAATTAGTGGCACAGCAACAATAAAGGCAGCAATCACCCCAAGGAGCACACTTATGGTTGAGAACAAATCCACTCCTGGAACAGAGAAGAAGAAGTCGAAAAACAAATTTTATCTTAAAAAAATCTGTAATTAGATGCAAACATTTACTAGCTTATATTGTCAAAGCTTTAATTTTAATTGTTAGTTTAAATTCAATTTTGAAGTAGGTATGACACTTCCAACGGTACAAATACTTGTAATGAAATTTTTGAAACAAAACACAAACACTTTCTTGGAACTGCACATATATTTATATATTTGTTTGAAGTGTCATGTATCATTCTTAAATATATCAAATGTACACTGAAACATCCAGAGCACAGAGATCAACGTGACATACTGTGTATAGATGTGTGCTTGGTCCTTGCCAAGCAGCAACTTACAGTTCCTTAAATGGCCACAAAGGGCTGCCTTCATGAGTCAAGCCCCATAGACTCCTCTGTTAAAATGTCCAACCTTACCGCAGAAAAATACAGGTTTTTGCTTCTTTTAGCTAATTTCCTCAATAACTATTTTAAGGGTTAGGATTTTTTTGTGTAACTCAACCGTTTTATTGTTATTTCATTATTTTATAATGGCTTAAAATTATGCCTTTTTAGGAAAGTGTTGAGTTTTAATAGGCTAGTCATTTAAGTCATTGAAACACAGTCTTGAATGTATTGTATTTGTGGTGTTGGTGCCTTTTTTAGCTTCACAGCAGTAACCCAATGGACGAAGTCAAAGTTGCTACATCCTCACCTCCTGAGCAGATGACTCCTGGAGTAAACCAGCATGAGGCGTCTTTCTTGGGTCCATAACCTCGAGGGAAATGGATGTCTTTACCCAGGAAGCGGACCATACCGATCTCCATGTCGACCCTGTCATTAGTCAGTTAGATCAGTTGTTAATTTTGAATGGTATCTGCACTAGTACAGCATTTCTCTTGACTTGCCTTTATTCCTTCATTTCCTAGTCAGACACAATAAAACACTAAACATGTAATCTCAGCTCTTAAATACCTGTGTGTTGGCTTCAGCTCCCAAGATATTCCATCTGTGTCCAGTATGAGGTATTCCAGCAGAGCTGCTCCAGACCCATTAGTTGTAATTGGGTGACTGAAGCCCTGCAAAAAAAAAAAGAAAAAAAAAAAAGGGGTACGTCCGTTTATCCTTTGTATAGATCTTTCTCATCTTATCATATAGGCTATTCTATTTTATTAAATAATTTAATACAGAAATGCACTATATTACCTATTGAGAAAAGTAACTTTTTAGAGTTATATTGTACAGTAAACCAGGTTCAGAAACTGAAATAGATGGAAAGCCTACAACAGCAGCAAGGAATTAGGCATAAAAAAAGTAGACCCAGTGCTGTGTCTCATTACCTGGAAGGCCAAGTTTTGGCTCTGTCGTGCCAAATTTCCTCCAGACATCCACTCCCTGGACTCCCGAACCCGATGCACTGCTTGAGCCATGAAGATGACAGAGTTGTAGATGGTACCAAACAGAGGCGATACCTACAGCACACACAGAGATGTCAACTTCAGCTGCTTTGCTTATGGCAATGTCTTCAATAGAAAGACAATGCTTAATGTATTAAAATCTCTTTCCGTGCATCACCTGCTGGGGTTTCAACGTACTCGCCACCTCTCCTCTTTCCATGGCCTCTCTATAAGCCTCGTAGAACGACACCCGGGGTGAGTCGATGGTGACGGTCAGCACGGCATCATAGGCCCGCAGCAGTTTGTTGTTTCTCTTCAGAGCTGGGTAGGTCACATTATGGTAGGGCAGACTGTAGAGCAGTGTGTCATAAGGAAGAAACACTAGAGAGCCATCAATCATCTGCATATCGTAGGCCGTCTCCAGTAGAAGCCTCTGGGCTGTGCCACCAATCAGAACCGAGTGCATGCAGAGGATCACAACTGGGACGAGAAATGAGACTGAACATCAAGATCTGACATGTTTCATCATTGACTGACATTGTCTTTATGTGAAAAAAAGTAAATGTTTTTCTACTGATTGACAAATTGTTAGCCAATATGCATTTCCTTCCTTTTTAATCAAAATGAGCTCAATTATCAAAATTTCATATTGTACTCAGTCTGATATGACACTAGCAACTGAGTCCTTAAATAATCAGGAAAATGTTTACTAAGGTTGTAGCACAAGCAAGTTGAAAACTGTTTTCCTGCAGACCATAAAAAACTGGAAGTTTTTATGCAACCACAAGGGTTGCATAAGAAATTTAGGTTTAAGGTACTTCCTACTAACTCGATTGCGTAAACCCTCATTTAGATTTCGCTAATCCACTAGTTTGCAAATGTCTACTCAGGTGCAAGTGACATAAATTTCATCATCAGATGGTCAGGGTCAATGAAGATGATAACAGAAATGACTACTTGACCATCGAATATCCAGTTGAGCGCAAGTGAGTTGAGACTTAAATGAATATAAATGAATACTGACCTCGTATTTCACTCATCTTGCGGACCTTGGTGAGAGCTCGTCTGATGCCGTGAGGTGTGTTCTCCATAAAAGTGACCAGTCTGACCGGCATGCCGTGGCTCCTCAAGGCGTCAGCCACCTGGACATGATAGAGAAACATGGCCTAGACAAAACTTCAAAGACTGATAGTCTTGGCTTTATGATCAGGTATTTGATGTTGTAACTCTTCTAGGTATCTAGGCAGCATTCAGAAACCTGTGGCTGTTTTTGGAGTCCAAATGTGAAAACAAAGGTTTTCAAACCTTGGTTGCTGTTTCCATCCAGATGTCCTCAGAGGAAGAGATGATGCCAATGTGAGCCCACCTGAAGTAGCTCATGACACTAAGTAGGACCCAGGTAGGTCTTGCCATCGAGCGAGCAAAAGTCGGATGGCTGCGAACATCATCCAACTCATAGCCAACACATCCCCAAGGAAACAGTGCCTGGAAGATTACAGTAGACAAGAAAAAGGGTTTGTAACGAGACCAAATCACAGCAAAATATGATTAGTTTTTCTTCCTGATGTGTTAAAGATGCGTAGTAGACACATTCCATCTTACTTTATTCCAGCCTTTGCTCAGCATTGAAGCAGCATCACAGTAGCCTGGGTTGGCTGGGCCAATGTAGCCTGAAGCTTTGGTGTGGAAACCCACAAATGCCTCCAGTGCCCTGGATGTCTCACATGGCTCCTGAAAAAAATGTCCAATAATCCAAAAATTAATACTGAAACAAACCAGCCAGAAAAAAAACAAGGTAAATTAACTTGAAACAGCCATGCATCAATTTTCTTTCATGCAGTGTAGAGCAGCTAAATTATATTTGCAAGGATATAGGTTTGTTCAAGATTTCCAGTGTTAAAGCTACTCAACAGCATAGCACATGCAAAGTTAAATTATAGTGGCATACTGTTTAAATGATGAGCAATTTCTTTAATATAAGGTGTTCTTTGCCTCTGCATACTTTCTGAATGCTTGTTCCTGTTTTGGTTTTTTTTGTTTATTTGGCTTAATTTATAGATTAATGTTGCTAGCTAAATAAGCTAACTTTGGTTGTCTAACAAACAGTGTTGGGAAGGTTACTTTTAAAATATATTCCACCACAGATTACAGAGTAAATGCCCCAAAATGTATTTTGTAACATATTCCGTTACGTTACTCAATGACAGTAATGTATTCTGAATACTTTGGATTACTTAATATATTGTCATGCTTTTTTACAACTACATGAATGTACTATTGCTGTGTGATTTATTACGATTACTGAAGGTTACTCGCCATACTACATTTTTAAATATTAATATAAAATGAGCAACAGTTGGGTGGACATTAGGCTGCACTTTTTGCAGCGATCTTGTATAGAAAACTGTTCTGCGCGTATATAAAACAGGTCCGCGGCTCTGAACCGTAGTAAAGGGACCTCTGGCTAATACGTTGGTTCTGTGTCGGGCTCGTAGCCAAAACTAGCTTTACTTTGTTGTCTGGGTCAACTTTGCTAGCGAGAGACAGAGAGAGGCGTTGAAAGGCTGCTCCAACGAAAAGTATTGTTTCGGAGGAAAACACGAACACGGTGTACAGTCGAGTCTTAATAGCTTACTTACAACTGAGCTCGTCAGGCTCTCTTTTTGGCTGCAGTGGTTATTATTATATTTACATGCTTCCAGCTCCCGTTTCTTCTCAGTGACAGCTCGTACTTTTCCAATCTCCTTTTTCTCCCTCCTCGCGCTCACAGACACATAACAGGTATGGCAGTCCACTCTCCCTGCAGCACGGACTACACTGCCCATGAGGCTACATTCTTTACAGCGATACCTGTAACACTCTGCCTACTGCCTTCATATTAAACACTTCATATTCTTCACATCATTATGAGACGCAAGATTGAGACACAGGCATTAGAGCCTCTTAATGTGCGTTTTGTTTGGGTTTCCATCGGCGTGGAATTACCAAAAATAGAGAGACCATAGCCTAACATATGAAACAGGAAAAGACCGCCGTGTAATCCCTTTATTTCAAAAAAGTAACTGTATTCTGAATACCACCTTTTTAAATAGTAACTGTAACGGAATACAGTTACTCATATTTTGTATTTTAAATATGTAACAGCGGTACATGTATTCCGTTACTCCCCAACACTGCTAACAAAGCTTTCCTTGCTGAGTAGCCCATAATCTTAATGTACTTGGTTCATGTATATCAGCAAATATAATGCTAGTAGTGAATCATGTGTGGAGCTTCGGTCAGTTGTGTACCTGCAGCACTGCATACTCAAATGTTACAGCATAGGACAGTGAGGCATCCTTGTTGATGCGATTGACAGCGAGCTGTGCTGCCACACTGGGAAGGGCCTTGGCAAAGAGAGGGTCACATCCCCAGGGCCCCACCACTCCAACCCGAAACCAAGCTGCCTGGGTTGGACAGGGCAGTAAGCACAAGGAGGCCAGGAGGATGAAGAGGAACCTCAACAAGCCACAAAAGGAAAGGGGTGTGAGGGAAGGAGGAAGATTTGGAGCGCAGCAACATGGATTTAAGGAGGAAGGAGGATGAGCTGAGGGAGATGACTTAATTATAAAAGCAGAGTAGGAAAGGCAGAAATCAGGAGATGATTCTGGTGTCTTCTTCCATGTCTGAGGTAAGGAGGTGAAGGCACGGCGTTGCTGTCGCATCTCAAGGCTCACAGGAAGGTTGGTGAGGAAAGTCTGAAAGTGAAAGTGTTGCTTCCCTAAAATTTAGATGAGTGAAAGAAAGAAAAGCCTGTCATTTGAGCTCCTTTCCTCAAAAACATTCAGCAAGCACCAGGGAAATGTTATACAGTGTTTCCATCTAGATTGTCTTTTGTAGAGGTTTGAGGATATTTGACTCCAAGTCTCATCAAGTTTAGTTCTGACTTAGAGGAAATTGATGCTTTTGTGGGACAATAATGAGACTTTTTTTTTTACTCTTCTCCACTCAGCTGTAACCTAAATAATTTTGTCTTGCTTGAGAAATGGTGACATAACTTATAAATCTTTTAAATGTAAGTTAATTTAATAAATTTGAGAAAACATTAAAAATAAAGAAAAGTATTAGATTGAATTACCAAGAAAGCAACGGTTCAGTCACAAAGACAACGGTCTTTTTCTGAATATCACTTGAACCTAATGAGCTGAGGAAGTCTGAGCTTGTAGTTTTGTGTATAGTTTCACTTTAAATGATCCCATCCTCAGTGTTTTAAACTTGCGTGCCTGTTTTCCTCCCTGCAGACCACTAATTAGTTTCAATTGTTTATTGTTTCTGAGCTAGTTCTCTTCGTATTCCTGTTCAGTCCTTCTGGTTTCTTTGTGAAGCCCGTGTCCTTCTCTCTGCGCTTTGGTTTGTTTTTTCTTCTTGGATTATTCATTTCATCCATCCATCAAACCTTACATCTGCAGGTGTTTAATTCAGAACATTATATTAATTGTTTTCTTTTTCTTTCTTTTAAAGACGAATTAAATAGGGTAAGCAAACTCTTTGCATTATATCCTCAAATACTTGAGGGAAAAAAAGATGTCTAAAAACTGCTTAAAGCTAAGTTTAATTAATTTGTAATTAACAAGCCTTTGTAAAAAAAAATTGCCAGAGGGATTCCAGAGCCCGTGTTTTACAGTGTAACTACAAAAACTGAACATGCAATCAAGGATGTCCAGATGTTCACACATGTGGACATGGTTTGCAGGCGGTGGTAATGATCGTTTTGGGTACTTACAGCTACTGCATTTGTAAATTTACTGGATGCTACTTTATCCTTACAGATTTCTTCGGGGAGTTTATTCTGTACTATTTGTCCATGATATGCGATTTTATTGACTTTGTTTTCTACACACCAGTGACATCTTAAAATATAATGCATTCTTACTGATTTTAAAGAAGAAGATACCTGCCAGCAAATTTCTCTTCAACCAGGTTAGTTAGTAAAAACTCCAGTAACAGATATTTGAGTTTTAATGTAACTATACCTGAAAGCATGTCAACAGTTTATCAGCTGGGTACAACAGGATTATCTGGTGTGACCTTGTACTGTTTCATAATCCTCGTGTAAAATTATTATCAGTGCTATGAACACAAAAAGATAAATCCAAGTGGCCTGGCTCTCAAATATCTCATATTTCATAGCGTTATAACAGGATTTTAGTACTCAGATTTTGCAGATTCTCGGTGTGTGAATTTTACACGTTTATACTTGTGCTTGAGACGTTTTAAAGAAGCAGTGGATTTCATCCGATTTTTGCAACTTTACTCTTACTCAGCTGCGGCTAATTCATTTTTCATGTCTATCTAATTTTATTTGCAGTATTTAACTATGACAAGGTGTTCCTTGTTATGCCTGTCATTGTTTTTATTTTCAGGTTACTTACCATGCTTTGGTGAGAGGGACGAGAGGCAAATCTTCTGCACCAAACTGCCACATTTACGACTTGTTCCATCTTCTCGTTTTGTTTACATCCTGGAATTTAGTCCGTAAAGTTGTCTAGTATTGCTGCATTATGAAGAGTCATACATTTAAGTCAGCTAGTGAGTCTGCAGAAGCTTGTGCATTTGTGTGTATCAGATGACCTGGAATAAGTGTGTGTGTGTGTGTGTGTGTGTGTGTGTGTGTGTGTGTGTGTGTGTGTGTGTGTGTGTGTGTGTGTGTGTGTGTGTGTGTGTGTGTGTGTGTGTGTGTGAGACCTGGCCGGCTTGTCAGATTATATCAAATCCAATCAGGACCTTTTGGAGCGGTAAGCAGCACTGACTGAGAAGGGGAAGTGAAAACCATGTCCATTATCATCGCTGGGCTTTAATCATATTTTCATATGTGTTAGTTGTAGAACAAGAACAAATTAAGCTCGTTGTATTGACAACATAATTTAATTTATCTCAGTGTAGTTTTTGTATCTTCACACACATGTGAGTTTTACTGACATCCTATACTCGATGCTGGTCCACCATTTGCAGTTTACACATTGATGTTTGAACGAGAGGGCCTCATCCGTATCTTTACAGACCCTGCTTTGCACTGGTGTGCAGCCATGTTGGAGTGTTGGAACAAGGGGTCTTCCCCGAACTGCATGAAATTGTCCAAATGTCTTGGTATGCTGAAGCGTTAAGAATTTCTTTCTCTGGAACTAAGGGGGCCGAGTCCAACTCCTGAACACAGCCCCACATCATAATCCGCCTTCCCTAAAACTTTACACTTGGCATAATAAATCAGAGAAGTACCGTCTCCTGGCAACCACCAAACTCAGTCTCATCAATCAGATTGCCAGATAGAGAAGCATGATTCGTCAGTCCAGAGAACATGTTTCCACTGCTCTAGTGGCTGGTGGAGGTGTGCTTTACTCCACTGCATCCAACATTTTGCATTGTTGCTGATGTAAGCCTGGTATACATGGAAACTAATTCCATGAAGGTTTCTACACACTGTTCTTGAGCTAATGTGAAGGCCACATGAAGTTTGGAGGTCTGTAGCAACTGACTCTGTAGAAATTTGGCGACCTCTGTGCACTATGCGCCTCAGCTCTGTTCTATTACCACTAACAGCTGACTGTGAAATGTTTAGTCATATTGCACAGGAATTCACTGGAACAGGAAGTCACTGAGCTCCTGAGAGCGACCCATTCTTCTTGTAGAAGCAGTCTGCATACCTAGGTGATGGATTTTATAGACATGTGAACATGGAAGTGATTGGAACACCTGAATTCAATGATTTGAATGAGTGAGTGAATACATTTGGCAGTATAGTGTATATATACACTCTCACTGATTAACTATGGTTAACTATTCCTTAGAAAGATGCACCACAACTAGATGTTTTTAGTTTGTGGCATATTTCTGGCTAGATGTTTGACCGGTCATCTTGACAGAATTGGTAGAGGGCTGTAGAAACCACAATTTTGTAAGTAGGGGAACTCACATTTATTTGCACCCTTTCGCATACAAAACACATAATATTCTTTGAAACTGTCCCACTAACTGAGGTGAGTGTTTCCACAGATATTAAAGCCTGAATAAGTCCCTGGAATCTTTTCAGGCATCTACACCTCTTGCTGCCACTTAAAGCTCTAAACGGAAGCAACAACAGGTTGGTAGCCTTGTTCTTTAAAACATGAGAACGTGATGTAGTAAAAATTCATAAACCCTGGTTGGACATGAGGGGAGGTCTGACACTTTTCTGCCATCATTAGAGGAGATAGCTGTGAGGAATGCAGCAGCATACAGTCAGTCATAAACTCCGAGGAATCCTTTAGTTTATACAATGTATGCACACATGATATTCAGCAGTGAGGCACTTTTACTGCTGACTACAGATGTGATACATTTAGCTCCTCTACTAATGCTTTTTGAACACCCACACTCTAAACTCTAAGCCTTCCCAATTATTTCTGAACCATAAACAACATGTTGTTAAACTTATTTTGAGTTTTTAGCTTTATATCCACAGCTTCTCTTGGAAGAAACCACAAAAAACTCTGTTTTTATTCCTTTTACTCCAGACTTTATATGCTGTACTTAGCTCCAGGGTAAGTTGCTCATATGGAAGCTAGGGGGCAGCACAGCACAGAAGCAACTGCAACATGCACTTCAATAAGTTCTGTGGTGGAGCCTTCAAGGGAACAGTGGTGCTAAGATGAAGCAGATTTTTAGCTTTCACTGAGTCCCCCTGCTTCAGGGGGTGTAACAAAATTTATTGCCCAACATGGCTGCACATCTCTGCAGAGTAAATGTCATTGTTCAGAGGTTTTAATCTGATAATGAGTTGATTATCCCTGTTTTTCCATGATCACTCTTTCTTTGGAGCTTGCCAGATTTATATAAAATATTTTGAAAAGTTTCTCCTCAAAATGTCCAAAGCAAATTAAATCAACACAAAAAAAGACAAAGTAAAAATATGGTTGTGTTTTGTTCCTGATTTGAGGCTTAAAAACACATATGTGTGCTTTAGGGTTCTGAACATTCAGCCAAAGACTATTGTAACAACTGTTTGCATAATAAAGTTACAGCACTCTGTCATAATCACTCGCTCTCTGAACCTGGAGACCAAGACAAGTCAGTCCAGATGTGAAGTTCCCATCAGCCAGATGAACCCTCTGACCCCAGCTCTCGTTTAAACAAGTGCTGCTGTAATGCCCCATAAAAACTTTTGTTATTTTTTTAAAATGCTGACAGAACAAAAACAATATCTGAGAAAACTCTTTCTGCTACTTGGCTCAGTCATCTTGGACATGGTTTAGTTGTCATTGCAAAACCCAAATATGGAAGGAATTGCTGCTGGATACGAAATGTTTCAGAGCTCCAGGGGAAATCTAGTGAAAAGGACATTGGGAGTTTTCATTTTTCTGCCATAGAGTTCTCATTTTCACGTTTAGTAACATTTAAAAACGAGAACACTACATAGGCCTGCCTACTGAGCACTAGCTCATGATAGCTCAGAATCCATCCATCCATTCGCTTCCGTTTATCCTTTTCAGGGTCGCGGGGGGTGCTGGAGCCTATCCCAGCTGTCATAGGGCGAAAGGCGGGGTACACCCTGGACAGGTCGCCAGTCTGTCGCAGGGCCAACACATAGGGACAGACAACCATTCACACTCACATTCACTCGCACATTCACTCAGCTCAGAATATAAACCACAAACATGTTCAGCTTATAAGTTCCTTTTGATTTCGTGTGTTTTACCCCAAAGCAAAAATATTTACTTTCATATAATTTAACACTGAAATGTAAGTAATTCAACCTTACCTACACTCACTGGTCACTTTGTTAGGTACACCTGTTAGCACAAACGTCTATTCAATCACATGGCAAAAACTCAGTAGACATTCTGAAGATGACCTGTTGAAGTTCAAGCTGAACATCAGAATGAAGAATAAATTTGACAACTATACCATTTTGAAAGTGGCGTGGTAGTATGCGACAGATGGGCTGATCTCCTGTGAGTTTCCAATGCAACATCTCAAAAAGAGAAAATATCCAGTGAGTGTCAGTTCTCTGAGGAATATCCCTTGTTGATGCCGGAGGTCAGAGGAGAGCGCAGACTGCGCAGACATTAACACAAATAACCACTCATTACAACAAAGGTATGCAGAAGAGCATCTCTGACGAGAAGCAAATAGGCTACAGCAGCAGAAGACCACACAGGACCCCTCCTGTTAGCTAAGAACAGGAAACTGAGGCTACAATTCACATGGGCTCACTAAAATTGAACAATACTAGATATTGCCTGGCCTAATGAGTCTCGGTTTTTCTGCTGTGATGTTCAGATAGCAGAGTCAGAATTTGGTGTAAACAACTTGAAAGCATGGCTCCATCCTGCCTTATATAAACCATTCTAATAAAGTGTCCTGAGTGTAAATGTTTAGAATAATAAAAGTGCCTCATTTTAAGCCATTAACCATCTGTGATGCTCAGATGACAAGCTGTTAGTTAACAATTGTGCCAATAAACTAAATCAAAATGTGACTATTACACTTATGTAAAGAACTTGCAAAATAGCAAAAGTTTGTTTTTTCACTTTTTTTTTTTTTCAATTTTAATTTCAAAATATCAGATCACAACCTCACTTTTGATTAACTTCCTTACAGAGCAACAATAAGTTATTTCCTTTCAAGAAGTTGTTAGGTCATTGACCTAAAAATATAGAACTAGAATCTCTGTGAGATGTAATACAGGCTTTCCAACTAGCTTAACTGTTTTCACTATAGGGGGCTGTGTCTCCCATAGAGTTCATTTTGCGTTTACTGATGCAAGTCTACAGCAGAGTTCAGCCACAGGTGACTCTACCTTCCAAGTAATCACCTTATGTGCAGGTGTTGACAGTCTCTCCCATAAGCAACTCTTTGAATTGATCATGAGCTCCTTTTGTGAATGGCACTTATCTTTATGAAATGACCACTTAGCATCCACTGATGGAGGGCCCCTTCATTCTCAAGACTGACCGGCACCACTGCGTGTAGGAGGCGGAGGGATTTGGTGGACAGGAGGGGGTTCAACGAGGCCTCAAGCGGGACAAAACAAGTCTTCACATTCCATCAGTGGTGACAGCAGCTGTATACAGGCCTCTCAGGTGACATAACTCTGCGTCTCAAGGCCATGTTGCATATAAGTGGCCATGATTAGACAGCTGAAGTAGATGGGATTTTAAAACAACTCTTGTGGACTCATTGTCACAGTTGGAGACTAATTGGTTAGTTTGAGGTACAAAGTCTTCCTAGCTAAGCTTAAACAAAACACACACAAAAATGTGGCATTGGCCCATTGACCCACACCAACACCCACCATATGAGTTTCTGTAATTAAACAAATGAGCAGATACTTCTTGGACACCTTGTTAGTACAATTAACTCCATCCATCTACCCACGAATCTGTCCATCCATCCTCTTAAACACTTATCATATCCCAACTATCATAAGCCAAAAGGCAGGGTGACCACATAGTAAGGCCCTAGTCACATAGGCCCAGAGATTGGTCAGTTTTTAAATCACAAATTATCTGTGTTTAACCACATTTTTAAAAAGCCAAGTTTAGTTTCACTAATCGCACCTGATTACTGCCACACCTGTTGAATCAAGAAATCACCAAGGCAGAACCGGTCTGATAAAAATGAGGCGACCTAAAAGATCTCAATCACTCATTCAGGAGTGAAAAAAGAACCCAAAACACCTTCTAAAGAACCGAAGTCCTCGCTTGCCTCAGTCAAGGTCAGAGTTTGTGATTTAGCAATAAGAAAGAGACTGGACAAAAATGGCATGGAGTAGGATAGATTCACAGTTTAAGTTGTCATAGAAAAGTATACAGGTAAGAAATAAACCACCTTGGGGTGGGGGTAACACCCAGGGTTATCCTCGATGTCCAACCTCAATAAGACAAAATCCACCTTCTTAGTTCAGGCCCACTGGACTCTTCCAACACTGATGCCTAAAACATTGTGTTTCAACATCTCTGTTAACATCTAGCCAAATACAGTTGGATGTGTGTTAAATACAGTAGATATATCTTTCCAAGCAAACAGTTTTAAAGGATATTTACCCCAGGATAATAGGTCTATATTCCTTGGCAATATCACACCCTGTTAATGTTGCTGCAAGCTAGCATACTTTGTGAATACCTCCACACTGTTCCTCAACATTTCCTGCACTTGCAGGGCATAGCCTAACATGAAAAGTACTATCTGATGGCTTGAGTTAAAAACAATATCTTTTCCACCAGGCATTATTGGTATTCACCAACCAGTTGAAGAGTTGTTGCTAGAGGTTTCTGGAGGTTGCTGGCTGTTGCTAGGTTGCAAAAAAGATATACAAGGCTGCACCAAAAGCCACCTTTAGGCGTTAGCAGATTGGCACAATCACCCAAGTTTGCATGATGATTTGTCTACAAAGAGGGAGACCCTTCACCTTCAAAGTCAAAATCACACATTTGTGAAATATGTTGATTGCAGAGGGAAGTCACAGCTTTTACTCTGAAGGCAAATGGACGTTTGTCATGGATCGTCAATGACCACCCTGGAGTGCTGTACTCTCCACAATCACCAGGGCGGCGTCTGTGTTCCTGTGGTTCACCAGACCTCCACCCACACCACACCTGCGGCTCATCAGCAGCTGATGAAGCTAAACAGGATTTAAGGTCTTGTTGGAGTGCTGTTCCTCGCTGGAGTGTTATACTTACCTGTGTTAGTTACCCCCGCGCTTTCACTTGTGTATTTTCCCATGGTCCTTTGTGCTCTATTAACGCCTTTCTCCATCTCCTTGTTTACACCTCCCTGGACCTGACCTGAAAGAGTGTGAGTGAGTGTGGTCATGGTGTTGGATTGGACTGCCCCGGACCTTCCCCTGGACCCCCTTTTCCCTATCACTGTATATATGTACATAATATCACTGGTGTGTAAATAAACCTCTGTCTGAGTGCACAGTTGGAGTCCTGCTTTTGAGTCCAGCCTCAGCATCCTTGACAATGTTGTTGCTGGTTCCTGGCTCCTGAGGTGTAAGCAGAAGCTCCATGATCCTCCTGAGCAAGAAGTTTGAGAATCCAGGGCAGCAGTTCTTATGCATTCGAATAAATGTGGTTTGAATGGCTGGTACCTGCAGCAACTGGTTAAATAAGTGAACTTCAATGTGAAGCTTGAAATGTGCATACAGTCGACCACCGCCTATTCACAGCTTCACCTATTCACAGATTTTTTCAGAGCATATCTAACATTATTCACAAATTATTTGCATTTCATTTTCTCTACTAAATACACTGTTTATGATAAAAACTGATTTACTCATTTTGAAATATTAATTTAAATATAACAAAATATAAATACAATTTTTTTTTCTTGAAAATGTAAATCATCTGAAAGTCATATTTGTTTCATCTGTATTACAGGCAGTGAGTAAAACAGTCATTTTTAGCCACAGATGGACATTTGTACTGTGATTAAACTAAAAAGCAGATGTTCAAGAACAAGATTCATTACTGTTTCATTACTTTGGTTTAAAGGCACTCAGTCTTACATTAGCTTGTGTTGAAATGCCATTCAGTGCTTTTCTTTTCTGCTTCTTCCTTTTTTTTTTTTGCTTGTCTGCCTTCAGTCAGTTGAAAAATGTGACTTATCTGATGCAGGCTGCAATTTGAACACACATCAAGGGAGGAATGATGACAGCAGGTCAGAAAAATCAGAGGGACTAAAGGAGGACTCTGCCACCCAGTAAAAAACGCACATCACAGCGTCCCGCTCTGCGACACAGAACTTCAGAGACTCCCCTCTTTCTTGAAGGATGTGTTTGATAAGCCCATAAGCGGCATGATTCACCCTCCCACTCCTCTCTGTCTTCCACCTCAGCCTGTTTATCCTGAAGAGACAGCCAGAGGCCTAACAACTTAATTACCTCGCTGGAAGAGGCCACGTTTATTAGTGGTAAACTCCCCAAACTAGCAACCAACCACATCCTTAGGGATTAACCCAAATTTGAGTTGTTTTCCATAAAACAGGATCACTGCTTCTGTTGCAACACTCGACTTTCTCTGGCTTTTGAAGCCATATCACACCATCAGATAGTGTCCAGGAGGAGGTTAGCCCAAGTGGTCCTCGAGCTAAGACACACACAAAGTTGGAGTGGTTGCTGTTTATTTGTCATGGCAACGAGGGGATGTCCAAAAACTCTTTGTAATCTCACTCTTAGCTTGAAAACACAGACAGCGCACCAACATGAATCACCAGCTGATAGACCTTTGGGATAAGACATGTTGGAGCTTAGACTGTTCAGGCCAATATTTTACTCAATTACGTCAGGCCACATGTAAGTATTTGTTATGATCTTTGAGTTTCTAGTTATAATCTTGATCATTTTATGTTATAATGTAATATGCTGTGCTCCATAAATTAATCCTGCGTTGTTAGCCTTTTGTGTTGTTGTAAAGTGTTGATAGATGTCGTAAAAGGGGTGTGTATTTTGCCCGCATGTGGGGGAGAGGAAAGGTTAGGCAAGTAAGCAGGATGTGGAGCAACAGTTTTTCTGACCATGGCTGTTTAATGTTGTTTTCGTTGTAACATAAAGGGAATGTAAGTGGAGCTCCCACCAGAAGCATTTGTTTGTATTTTTCGGTTTGAATAGAGAATAAATGTTTTGCCCTTTTTATCTTCACCTCGTTTTTGCTACCGAAAGGCAGACAAGCAATTCAACAAGAGCACGAGTCAGAAATTTTACGTCCTGCACAAGCGGCAAAGAAGTACCGAAGGTTGCCGCTACAAGACTGAACCGACTTTAGCTAGAGAACTAAAGCTTTAACTGTCCCCTGCATGGTTTTGTTTTTTTATATAATAAAATTAAAGAAAAATCCAGACCAGGATGACGTAGAAGCAATATTGCATGGTCTTTGCAAATTTGATCCTAAATGAGCTCTCTCTGCATTATCGATATTTTACCATGTTTATCAAACATGTGCAACTAGGAGAAAGTAGACAACATATACTATAAAAGTGAGAAGCATTCACTTTAGCTGGACTGGAGTTCCAGAAGTGCTTTCACTATTTCTTTGTATTTACTCAGATTGTGTAAGGTAACTTTTCCTCCCAGTGTTTCATGCAGAAAACTGGTTAATACCAATTTAACAAGACTCTATAGTTTTGGGAGTTTTTATATCCAATTTTATCATATATATGTACAGTTGTTGTCAGAAATTTACATTCACTCATCCCCACTAATATTTGTTTAAATGTCCTTTAGCAAGTTGCTCCTCAACCAGTTGGTTTTTGGTAGCCATCACCAGGTGTACCAAACGCAGCTTTTTTTTTGGCCCATCATCCGTGTAATAGGTGTTATGGATCAATGAAGTTTTGAAGAACTCCATCCAGGGTGAAGATTTTGAAAGCTCAGTTTCTGCATTTACATGCGGACTAGAAAAACAGACTAGAACCCTTTTTCATCAGAGTATAGCCAGTTAGTCAGTTAAAGTTCTGGGATATTGATCTGGTAGCAGAGGGGGTTGTTAATTGGTTTCAGCTGCTTTGGTGGTTTTACAGGTGGAGGCCACTGACATATTTCTCTCTTCTCTCTCCTCTTGTTTTTTAACTACTTTTGCATTCGGCTAGTGTCAGTGTCTCTACTGGTAGCATGAGGCGGGTGATACCTGGACCTTACAAAAGATCTTTCAAATCAGTAAGTGCAATTACCACAACGGTTGCTATATCTTTCAGCACCGTCTCAGGAGCATTGAGAAGACTCCAGAAGACAGGCAGGTACTCTAGCAGAGCTGGACAGGACCGTAAGAGGTCTTTAACCAATCAGAAGGACTGGCACCTGATTCTTTGTGCAAGGACGAACAAGAAAATAACATTGAGCAGGCCACTGGTGTGAATGTTTCTGAACACAATAATCAGAAACAACTTTATGAGGGTGACCTTAGGGCCTCTAGTGGGCCCTATGCTCAATGCCTGGTACTTGAAGACTGGTTGGTATTTACCACAGAACACCAGAATTGGCAGGTCCACTACTGGTGCCTTATGCTTTTCACAGATAAGAGCAGGTTCACCATGTGACAGATTTGAAAGGGTCTGGAGAAGCCGTGAAGAACTTTGTGCTGTCTGTAACATCATTCAACATGACTGGTTTGGCTTTGGGTCAGTGACGATCTGGGAGGCGTATCCATGGAGGGCCACACAGACCTGCATTTTATTAATTTCCTCTTACGTTGTATTTATTGTTTTATTGTTTTACATTGCTATTAAATGTTATATTGTTTTATATTTCCATTTCTTGTTTTGTAAAGCACTTTGTGATTTTTTTATCTGTGAAATGCGCTATAATGTACTTTACTTTACTTTACTCTACAGGCTCGGCAACGGCACCCTGACTGCTATTAGATATCAAGATGAAATCCTTGGACCCATTGTCAGGACCCTACACTGTTGCAGTGGATCCTGGCTTCCTTGTGGTGCACAACAGTGCATGAGGTGAGAGTATGCAGGATAAAAGAATTCATACCATTTCTGATCTTGACTGCAAGCTCGCCTAAACTGAATTCAACAGAACACCTCTGGATGGTCCTGGGTGATGGTCACCTAGATCTGGACCAGGTTAATCCTCAGTAATGCCCTGGTCCAGATATAGGTGATCACCCCCCAGGACCGTCCAACATTTCATTAGGAGCCTGCCCTGACATTGCCAAGCATGCATACAAACACATGGGCGCTAACCACTGAATGTCATTTTGAGTTGCCTCAGTGAAATTTCTACAAAATGGACCAATCTGCCGCATCACTTTATTCACTATGATTTTCAGGGTGTCTTTGAATTCAGCTCTCTGTAGTTTATCATTTTCACATCCACCATATGATGTAGCATCTGTTCATGCCTAACACTCCATGTCAATATAGCATGATGTAGCATGCGATCGTGGCTCAAGAGTTGGGTGTTTGCCTTGTAATCGGAAGGTTGCCGGTTCGAGCCCCGGCTTGGACAGTCTCGGTCGTTGTGTCCTTGGGCAAGACACTTCACCCGTTGCCTACTGGTGGTGGTCAGAGGGCCCGGTGGCGCCAGTGTCTGGCAGCCTTGCCTCTGTCAATGCGCCCCAGGATGGCTGTGGCTACAATGTAGCTTGCCATCACCAGTGTGTGAATGGGTGGATGACTGAATGTGTAAAGCGCTTTGGGGTCCTTAGGGACTAGTAAAGCGCTATATAAATACAGGCCATTTACCATTTTACACTGTTAAGATCTGACGTGCTTTCAAAGTGTTCCTTGAATTTTTTTGACCAGTGTATTTCTTCCTGTTTCAGTTTTCCATGTATGGACCATCTCTCTGCTCCTTGTCTGCCTTGTGTATGATCTCTATCTGGATTAAATTCTAGGTTTTAGATTGCACTTTGCCTCAGTGTGCTGTGTTTGGATCCTCTTCCACTATAACTGTTACACGGGCAGCCTAGCAGGAAACAGGGAAACAGAGATAAGAAAATCTCCCTACCACCGAGCCTGGTCTCATGCTAAAATGTGAGTCTGGAAATACATCCTTCAGAGCCCACGTTCTGAGCACATTCTAATTCTTAAACTTAACTCATCGTTTTCAGACATGAGCATTAGAAAAACTAAAAAAAAGAGCTAAAAATCTGAAGATTATACAGATACAGATATAATAATATTGTCAAGGTACCCTAATTTCCCCATTTAAATACATAGTTACCAACGTCTATTTTATGTGATTTAATTAACCAGCTTCCAACCTACACTGGATCGCTCTTGAGAGATTTTTTCTGATAAATTAGCCCTCTTAGCTTATCTTGAAAAATATGAAGGAGAGAGCTTTGGAAAACAAACTACTGATAAAGACACCATGTCACAGCTGGAATCCTTTTAAAAAGTTCAAAGGAAAGATGTGTATAGCCTCAACAAGCAGCGTTCTTCTGTTTACTAGCCTCTGTTGCTGCTGTTGGCCTTTAAATGTTCTGCTCAGTCTCCAGAAATGCTGCAGGAAGGGGGGACACGAGTGAGAAAAGTGGCAGGCTGGAAGAAGGGAAATGGGAGGCTAAATGGGTCACCCACTGGGAGCTCTGGCTAAAAATAGAGAACAGAGCTCAGATCCTGTTCGTGCATTAACTCTCTTTATTTTCCTTTAGCCAGAGAAGGAGGGAAGATGCCAAAACATTAGGGCTGGTGTGTAACACAAAAAGAGGCAGTGTATGACCTGTTTGTATATGAGTGTTCACATTTTAGTGTTGCAGAATCCAGTAGTTGCAGGATTCAATTATTTTTATGTTTCTATGATGTTAAAGTGGGTTTTCCTGCAGCCTAGTCCAGCAGGTGGTTATCAAGCATGCTGACTTCATCAGAAAAAGGATCATCGTTCTCAGGTTTCAGAGTATTATAGTTTAAACGCACTTCTTAACATTGGACTGAAAAGATTAACTATTCTCCTATCTCCTGTCTATGACTGATCCATATGTCGCAGTTTTCAAAAATCAGATTACATTTTGCTGATTTTGTTTGATATTCTCCACGTTCAGTTCGGCCTAATAGGGAGAGGCGGGAGAGGACGTGACTATGATACAATTTCATGGACTCAAGTCACAAATTATCAATAATATTTTCTTTTTTAAAAACTGAAAAAAACCGAGATTTTAAGACTGGAAAAACAAGAGGTCGTACTGAGGATGGAGGCTATGTGACGACTCTGACAGAACCCTCTGAGTAAAACCCACTCGTAGATGGATCTGAGGTAGAGGTCTTCAGTCCTCATCATCACCTTCATGGTAGACTGAAGGCAAAGAGTTTGCCTCCTGAATACTATTCACTAATACGATTGACCATATACAATGAATCAATAAACATTTTTATGGAGGATTTTTATCCTTTTTTATCCTCTAAAAACAGTGTAACCTTTTACAGCTAAATGACCTCAAAGGTCACTCATTCCTTCCTGTGATGTTGCTGTGCTGAATGTTTCCTATCTTGACTTGTGATAAAAGCTGATTTATTTCATGTCTGGACAAACAAGCTGATTTTTGTGCTCTTGTCTCTTCTTTTATCTCTTGGACTTTGTCTTCTTTCAACAGCTGACGTGTTCCTCCCTGTTTTCCTGTCAGCCATTGCTGATATTTTTTTCTCTCTTCTCTAGTGCTCATTTTTATTGTGTTCCTCGTGTTTAGTTTTACTATCTACGCGCTGCTACTCTCTTTATAAATTGTCTACATTTTCTTTCTGGTTTCAGGATCTTGACTGTATCCCAGACATGACCTCAACCTCCTGCCGCCTCCTAAAGTTAACAGAAGGATGCAACATACACACACACTGATTAATGCATGGACAGCTGGTTTATGTCTTCGTAGCTCCTGTGGCTGATGGAGTGCTTTCCCACGGTGGTCAGCAGAACAAGAACCCCCAAATACATTTGGTTCTGTCGGGTGGGCGGATTAGATGTTGGTAAGCTGAGACTTTTTATCGTGGTCTGGTTGGTCTCTACATATTTGGGAAACAGTCACATTTGTGCAATTAGTCTGGATCCATTATTGTTTTTGATCATCTTATACTGAATGATTAAGGGGAGGAGGAAATATTTTAATGTGATGTAGGTAAATACACATGTGGTTGGTCTTTCACAGCTCTATGGAAAGCTGGGCAATTTTGAGTCAGCTCAGAATTTGAGTCTAATAACTTTGTCAGAAATTTCAGATATTAACCCCAAATTCAGACTTCTCAATAGCAGAACATGTTTTGTTTTCAGTGGCAGAAACAAGCTTCCATAGCCATTGGATCCTCTCAAGAGGAAGTGGAAAGTGGAGGAAGTGGAGCCTGCTTTCACCACAACCTAACTGGGAGATTATGTATGGATGGAATGCATACATTATCCATCTATACATGCAACATGTGTATGTTGCATCCATCAGCTCAAAAGTTTAACTATTAGTCAAAATCGACAAATGCAGGACATGTGGAGAAGGGGGAGGACTTTATCATATACATTGACAACAGAATCACACAAGATAAGACTGGGTTCATTGACTGCAATGATTAGCATGGCTGGGATGACTCACCTTTGCCAAACTGAAATGTAGAAGCTGACATAAAGTAGTGGTCTCCCATAAACTGCATGTGCACATAGCCAGTGGCTGTTGACATCACTCATTAGCTTGTGGATGAAAGACTCAAGCGGATTGCTTTTACTCCTGCAATCTTATTTTTTGAAAACAGACATTATGAGCCAATGACAACATTCTCTCTTTCATTTTCTTGTCTCTAAATGGGACCATGAGGTGAAAAATTAACTTTATAGTGTATTTAATGAGAACTGACATTTGCGTTATCGTTCTCACGAAAGTGTTTACTGAGGTCATAGATCAAAAGAGCCAAGGGTTCAAAAACATGTGCCAGAGAAAAACAAACAAAAACGTTTAGTGGTCCACAAGTCAAAGTTTTTGGTTAAATTTGGATTTGCTAACTTGAACTCCTGAGAAAGTAACTTAAAATAAAGAACTTAAAATTTCAAGTTATTAAGTATTTTTGGATAATCTAAAATTTCTACTTAGGTCTGGCCAATCAGGAAATGCTTTTCCCTTTGGACTTCTACACAACCGGACTTCTGTTTGTAAGATCAGAAGTCAAACGATATTGGCCATTATGTAGTCTTCAGTTTACCTTTGTGGTTATTGCTATCTTGATTTTCTAACGGCAGGAGTGAGGATATGTAAACAAAAATGGCAGAAATAAACTGCAATAAACTAAAAATTCACACTCCTCAGAGTTGTTATGCGTTGTTAGCCTATAACCATGTTTTTCAGTGCTGTGAAGTCGGCCATTGTAGCATGGAAGACTGTTGATGTTGACTCACTTTCTGAGTCAGCCTCTAGTGGGCAGAAGAGGAACTGCAGTTCTTTGAGGTGGCTTTATTTGAGCAACTCCAGAAGCTTTGGAGAGTCATATTACATGTGTATCATATTGCCCCTTTATGCACAAAATATCACGAGCATTCAGCTACTTCCAAATATGCAGAGGAAATTATATATTTTATCAAAAAGCAAATATGGAATTTAAGCTCCAAGCAGCTTTTACTTGGTTCTAACCAGAGTGTTTGGTTTGCCATTGAGGTCAAATACAGAAGAATCTGTCAAGTTTGTCATCCTGAGTCACCAGACTAAACAGAGAGGTTGATGGGACATTTTGAACAAATCTTGCTTGTTTGTGTTCTTCAGGACATTTTCCTATTTAGGCCATAAAGGCTTATGCTGAACAGGCTCGAGGAGGATACTGAACATACAGTAACGGTTTTGGTTCTCATTTTTCAGCACATGCCCAGACTGATTCTACAACGTGTTCATGTGCCAGCAGCTGACAGTAAAGTGAAGGCCCTTTGAAAGAGCAATGTGGGAAACAGAAGGGGTAAAAGCAATGGGTACATATTGGAGAGGGGCAAAAAAAAAACCATATGTGTGGTGCTCTTTTTTTGCACAAACACATGAGAACTGTAGGAGGTTCCAGGGTGCTCTATCTTACTTGGAAAGATGGATGAGTTCCATATGCTACTGTTTCACTGACTCTTTGCTTTCTATGGACTCCAGCAAAGAAGAAATATTTGTAACTTTGCCCTAAATTTCTCTTCTGGGTTTCCGTCTCGTGTTTCTTTGCCAGCACCTCAGGCTGCCAACTCTAACCAATGCTGAACAAGACTGCACATCCACACACTTATGGTCAAACCCTGGAAATTGTGCAGTTATGGTTGCTGATGGATGGTTTGTTTTTTTTCCTTCACCCCAAGCAAAACCCAAATAACTGCTGCGATGAACATGTTTAGGCATTTTCTTGTTTGGTTAATTTGTCTGAATGTTTCTTTCCGCACGTTTTCTTGCTGCAATGAAACCAGTCAGAGGTTTATATGCGTTTATACATCGCTCAACAAAATCAGAGTAAGAAACTTCTGGTCAGTTAAGTAACAGAGGGAGTTGTTAATCATTTTCAGCTGCTTTGTTGTTAATGAAATTAACAACACTTCCACTTTTGCATTTGGTTGGGGTCATTGTCACCACTGGTAGCATGAGGTGATAGATAATGCACTCTGGTACAAAACTAGGCACACTTAAATTAATTTCTTTTTTTTAAACTCTGCTAACTATTACGAATTATGAGGTCAAATGAGCTAAATGCAGGACCAGGACAAATAAAAGGTGAGCTTGAGGTCAAAGCTCATAGTTCCAGTTAGAGTGACAAAACAAAGGAAACTCAAATCTATCAGAAATTAAAGTGCACAAAACTCATATAACATTAGCAGCAAATTTTAAGTTTTATAATGTTATAGAAGAGCTCAAAAACCTTTGTGGTTTTAGTTTACATTGTTCTCACTTTTTCATTTTTTTCCAGGTTTTCCACAAACACATCTGGGTACTTAGAGATTCTAAATAGTCCATCACATAAATGGTTGTCTGCCTCCCTGAAACAGCAACCTTGAACACACCTAAACAAAAATGCTTTTTAGCAGCCACTTCAGGCTCACTCCTTACAAAATATGAAACCTTACAGAATCACAGAAATCTTTATTTTGTATTTGTTTTTTAAATAGAGTTATCAGGCCTGAACTAAGCTATTTAAACTCACTGCTTCAGGTTTGGTGAGTGAAATTCCCATATTTCATTCTTCCAGTACTTAACACAATTATTAGAAGCTATGTTGTGAGTATGTCAAGGCTTCACAATGAAGAATTCAGAAGCAGCTGGATAAATTATTATGAAAATAGGAGGATCTAACAAATTTCCCACGTGTGGGACTAATAAAGGTTATCTTATTATGTTGGGACATTATTCTTTTTCATTTTACGTAATCCTTTTTCGCCGTTTTAAAGTTTTAGGTCAGAAATAAAAGTGCACCAGTGTTTTATTGGATTCTAAAGTTGAATTCAATTGTGCAATTCAGTTTCACTGATGTAGCACGAAATCAGCCGCTTTAGGGCACTTAAAGTAGTATGCAATTTAGACTAGAAAATATGAGTTTTACTTTTTAGATCTCTGTCATGCATCAATATGAATCTCTTTTTTTTATAAAAGAAAGGAAAGCAGCTTGGTCATTTCAGTGTTGTTTGGAGTAATAATGAAACTGTCTTGGAGGTTACAATGGGGGTCAACAGAGGCTAAAAAGCACATTTTTGTCCTGGGGGACTCCTCAGGAGGTTAATCCTGTTATGTCTTTGGCATCATCCTGTATGGCTGGTTGTATACTACATTTCCCACCCTCCATGATTCACTTTACCTTTTTTTTTTTATCAGTGGGGATTGACTCACATGGCATGCTGTTAATATAGATTCATCTGCAGAACTCAACATTTAGTAACTGTGTGGATGTTATTAAGACTTTTTCAAAAGTCTACTTAATCTCTCTCTGTGTCCTTACCCTAAAAGGAAACGGTTAGTGTAGGTTTGTTTTCTAAATCTAGCCTCGTAAATGTCACATTAACTCTCCATCAATCAAATAAACTTACAGTTAAAGGCCATGTTAGAGCAGAATACTGGCTTTGAGAGGAAAAAGGGAGGAAAACATAGAAATAGTCCATCCAGTGTCTTTAAGACAGACAAGGTGTGTGCACATCTGTCTTTGTGAGGGCCTAGAAAGTGAGAACAGACCTGGTTTTTAGGTGGTTTTAGGGTCTAAGATAGAGTAGAGCCAGGTTTTGGTGGTTACTTATCATAATAAAGGGAAAATGAGTCCATGGGTGTCCTCATAAAGACAGAATATATGTGTGTGTGTGTGTTCCTGTATATCTATCTTTGTGAGGACCGACATCTTCATTCTACTACACTTGTGAGAACCAGCAGTAACTTGTGAGGACACACAACCCGGTCCTCACATTTTTGAAGGCATTTAAAGGCATTTTTGAGGCTCAAAATGTGGTTTTAGTGTCAGGGTTACAATTAGGTTATGGTTAGGTTTAGGGTAAGGGGTTAGGCATTCATTTTTAATGGTTAGGGTTAGGGTAAGGGGCCAGGGAAAGCATTATGTCAATGAGGGTCCTCACTAAGATAGCTGAACGGGGTTGTGTGTGTGTGTGTGTGTGTGTGTGTGTGTGTGTGTGTGTGTGTGTGAGAGAGAGAGAGAGAGAGAGAGAGAGAGAGAGAGAGGTATGAAAGCTGACAATTCAAATGAAAACATGAGGAAATTAAACTTAAAGTATGAAATATGAGAAAGTCCCTTTGTTTTGTAAATGTTCCCATCACTTCAGAGGATGTTAATTTCCTGGATCATCCCAAACCTGAAACCTTAAAGTCTTCAAACTAAGGTTCACTGATTTATGTTATGGGAATTCTGTTTTGACCTCATAAAGGTCCTTGCAGTGTTACTGTGTAAACATGAGTCCCCACAGCATAAGGCATACAAACACACGCGAGCACACACACACATGCTTTTTGTCCCATCCATGGCTTCTCTGTAGCTTTCATAATCCATGAGCAACTCGGATTGATTCCGCTACTTTTAAAAAGGTCAAAGGGCAAAAAGTCACAAGTTGGGGTCAACAGACAATTTTTAAGCACATGAATGTGTGTGTGTAGTGCCGAAGGGCTGGGGTGGTGGTTCAGTGACCAACAAAGAAATTCCAGATGCTGAGGAATTTATCTTTACTGGGAATATGTTGTGTTTCAGCAAGGAGAGGTCATGAGAACAGCAGAAAGCACACACACACTCAAACACACACCACAAACAGCATCCCCACTTCCTTTTGGACCAATCCCTGAAAGCACAGACACTTTAAATCCATCAGTTCATTAACACTGTTGGGTTTTTAACCACAAACAGGATAATAAGATCAGGACTTGTGTTTCCCGCTGACTGTTATGCTCGGCGCAGTGTCTCTTGTTACCAAATAGCTGGGACTTGCCCAGAAATGCCTTCTCGTTGGGAAGGAAAAATCCTCTGGAGCAACATAAAACCCAAATAACACCTTAACCTTGTTGTTTAAAAGCAGCAGAGATGAAAAACTTTCCACACTTAGAGCCACTTAAGCATGAAGTCACACCTAGAGTTTGGATTGTGTGGACTGAGCTATAGTGGAAATGTTTACTCTGTCAAAATCACAGGCAAAGTACAGAGTCAGTGAGGTAGACTGAGTCATATTTCTTGTATTTTATATGGATATAAGTCATATGATATTTATGGCTTCACATATCTATATTAAATATCCATATAGATGATAATAAAGACAACCGTGATGACGATAATGGTGTTGGGAGTGATGGTGGTGCTGATAGTAATGCTTTAATTTATGAAAACGTTGAACTATAGAGACGTTTACAGTTGCAGATATTAAAAAGTATCAAATTAAGTTTAATACATGTGATTTTAAGACAAATCTGAACTGGCAATTCATAAGGAACCCATCTCTAATTTCATTTTTTTGTGTTGTTCAAACTCTGGACGGGACGTTAAAATTCATACTTTTCAAAAGTACATAAACTTACATATGATGCAGAATTCTTTAGTCTCTCGGGTTTTATTTTTGGTATCCATATGTATTGTTGGGCCCTTTATAAATTTACCCCCTCGTGGAAAAGAGATTTATAAATCTTTATTTACTGATGATGGACAACCTCTGCTGTTCACCTGTCCTATGAAATAAGTGTATGTTTTCTGAAATATCATGTTTTAAGATCATTTTCAGTTAATGCTAAAATGAAAATGAACTAATTTACGCCATTTTTTTTAAGTTAATAAAATGGAAAATACCCAGATTTCTTGTATATTTTAAATTTAAAAGGACAATTACAGTTTCAAGTTCAAGTAAATTAACTAAATAACAGATATTGCTTGAATACAAAACATGCTTGTGTGTTTTATTATTGACAGCATTGATCTTCCATAAATATCAGGAGTTTATTTTGTTACAAAAGGACTTCCTTCCTGTCATCAAATGCCAGCATTTGTCTCAGCTTATAGCCTTGAACGCCTGCCTCGTTGGGTCATTTCCTGTTTTAGTTCAGAACACCATGTCTCAGAGAGAAAGGAGACTCATATTTCATATATTTGGTTTCAGGAAACACTGAACTATGTCGTCATTCTCAACTGGATTGACCCCAGGATAGGAAAAAGAAACAAAACGATGTCTTTTGAGTAACATTTTATTCCCCAGTAAGTAAAAAACAAAACAAAACAATGAATATGTAACACAGTTGAGAGATGAAATAAGAGATGTTGAGTCATGTAAAACAAACCGGATAAATCTGATACGTCTTCGCTGTTTTTGGTATATTTAATTCACTTTGTTCACGATGTATTCATTGGCTTTTAACCGGAAAGAAATAAGACATAAACGTGTCAGAAAGTTCTGCTGCCTTTCATGACAAACATGCAAAGTTTCTGATACAACACAAGCTGTTTGTTTGGCCGTATCTGTCATTTCAGCTTTGGGCAGCGTCTTTGCTGTACTCGAGTCTGGAAAGAGGTCGTGTTGACCACAAGTTCCTTCCAGAAGAGCTCGCCTGCCAGAAAGGCTTTGTTTCATCCATCTGATCAGGACTCCTTGTGCTCTCGAGAAGCTTTGATCACCACACACACACCACACATGTCTTTTCATGCCAGTAATGGCTCCATATCTCCAAACATAAAACTCTTCTTGTGATTTTTTTTTTCCCTTTGGCGTTTTAGCTTTTATTTCCGCCACGTGCCCGGCTGCAGGTTGTCATTTTTCAGCCCGTACTGCACTCAGATGGTCGTGGCTGATTTGACTTTGGAGGAGAGGACCTGCCTGAACCTCCTCTTCAGCTCCTGCATGTTGGGAGATTTGGGTCTGGCCAGGTGGAGTCCTCCTCTTCTCTTCTCCCCATTCCCTCCTCCCAGTGCCCGGATCACCTGCGGGACAGAAGACAGACAGACTTGTCAAAATGTAATCACATATGAGAACAAGTCAGTTTTGCTGCAATTTAAAACTGATGCCTGCTAAACTAATTCAAGTCAGTACTGGAAGAAAATTAAGTTTGAATGAATGTTTGAAATCAAATCTGGTTTATATTCCACTGGATTCAAACAAAGGCGTAGACTATGTTCAAATATGACAGAAGTTCAAACAGGTGTCCTGTTTTAAGATGACATTTAAGGGCTTATAATAATAAAATTGTTGTAAATATGTTTGCAGTTAACAGGAAACAAAAAAAAGGAATAAAGTTAAGTCTAAAAGTCTTTATTACTAAAGCTTATCAGGGAAACACAAAGATATTAGGCACTACAGAGAAGGTTTAGACTCTGTCGGCACACTTTCAGGAAAAGTGACACTTTTGTGGAGAACTGATTGGTCAGAAGGTTATATTTGCAGTTACCACGACGATATATTCCAGCAACAGGTGGGGTAAGCCTGAAGTTACCTGGCTGAATTAATGACGTTCCTCCACAGTAAGTGTAGAGGAACAGCACGTTGGCCATATAAGCTTGATACAATGTTAGTATTGTGTTTACTGCTTATTTTCACTCCCTTCAAAGGACTATTGCTGCTCAAAACACTGAAATATTTTCATGCATTCCTCATGTGACAATTAGCAGCACCCATACAGATCTCATATCCTGCAATCTGACAACCACTCTCCCAGACTCCATCAAAATTAAGTGAGTGTGACTTATATCACCACTACCACTTCCTCCCTTGTCATGTGAAATCTCTCAAGCGTTGTCTGTATTAGGAAAAAAAAACCTCATCCAAAAAATACACCATTAAAACCAAACTTTAAACTTAATGAAAGCTGGAACTGAAAACCAAAACAATGACCTGAAAGACTCAAAAAGCTACAGAGAACCGCAGATTTACACAATGATTCAACAAGCCAGCGTTTGGGAACCTACTCTCTGCAGCGCCACAAAAGGAAGCAGAAAGTCTAAACATACCCAAAATAAAACAAACCACTTGGGCAAAAATTACTCCACTAGAAAAAACAAATATACAAACCAGTCTATTACGGGCTTTTTGTGATCCTTTCTGGACCAACACATGGTTTTTCTGTGTTTTCTGTATTTATGGGCATCAAGGGGAAATGAAATCCATTTTCACAGAAAGCAGAAAGTCCCACATAGGTGGTTGGACTCGGAATACACCGATAGCTAAGTCAAATTCTAATATTTTGGACTAACAAATATCAGCAAAAACAAAGTCCCACCTCTTGACAGAGATGTAGGAAGGCAGCATGGACTCCTTCGTGGTTTTCTCTGGCTGAGACCTCAAAGTAAACTCCTCCTGTGAGCAGAAGTAACATTCAGATTAGGGCCACTCTTATCTTTAGCACAGAAATGTAATTCATTAGATATCATGCAGTATATAGTTAAGATATATCACATACTGCATATACAGGATGGGCAACACTTACAGGTCTGAGAAGTTAAATCAATAAAGGGGTCAAGATTGTTATTCATGGTCATATTTTTATGACCATGAAATTATTTACATAAAACAAAACCTGTACTTAACAAGGTAAAGAACAGATTGGCTAAAAATAACTATAAAAAACTCTGAACTTAAACACTGAGTTTGTTTCTTAGTTTGTTAGCTTTTATTTACATTTATTCGACAGCATTTTGAGCCATTAGTTGTTATATTTCAGCTGTAGCTGCTACTTGTTTTTATAGTTTAATTAGTCCACTTTCTGTTGCCTCGTCCTGTAACCGGGTCATTGCAGCAGATTAGCAAGCAGTTTGCTAACTGTAGCATGGGAGATGGGTGGTCTCGTAGGGTGTCTTGCATTGAAATCTGCTGCAATGACCCGGTTACTGTGTTCACCAGATATCAACACAATTTCGATCCGCTCCTCACGTGTTAACCTCTTCGACATGTCAATGGCTGTGAACAAAGAGAAACTTGTAAATAACTCATGAAAGAATAAAGTTACGTTGAAACCAAGCACACCATTGTTTTTCTTGTGACATTACCAATAAGTTTGATGTGTCACATGGCCCTCTTCCTATTGAAAAAACAAAAGTTGTATCCAAGATGGCCGACTTCTAAATGGCCACCATGGTCACCACCCATCTTGAGGAGTTTGCCCCCTCACATATACTAATGTGCCACAAACAGGACTTTAATATCACCAACCATTCCCATGTTATTACGGTGTATCCATATAAATGGCCCACCCTGTAGATAGTGGAATGCAATGTTCTCGCAAAGTGATGGTGGCTGTAGCTCCAGAGGTAGAGCCGGACATTTACTAATCAGAAGGTTGGTGGTTTGATTCCGGCTGCTCCAGTCTGCATGCCAAAATATCATTGGGCAAGATATTAAACCCAGGCTGCTCTCTGATGCACTTGCGCATAGAAAAAGCATTTGTATGGATGGGTGAATAAAGCATGTTGTATGAAGTGTTCTGGTAGAGTAAAAGGAACCAGTCCATTTACCATTTAGTGGTAGGACATATTATGTGTTAAACATTTAGCCTTGTGATATATTTTATTGCTAGTAGAGGACATTTTTAAACACATTAATGCCCACAAACTGGAGTAGTCAGGCTTCTTTTTTGAAGAAATATCTCTTTTGATTAGTGGGCAAAGGTTTGGTGGTACAGAAGTAGAAGAAACTCCCACCTAATGAAGCTGCTAACGTCTCGCCTTCATCTGCAGGCACTTGTCGGGCTCGGAGCAGGTCACTTTTGTTGCCAACCTGCAGCAGATTACAGATGACACAACAGATTAGATTATAGGATTGGGGTTAGTAGGTGTCTGGTATTGTCTGGTCTGTCTTGCACTAAAGATTGAATGAACAGAAACAGAGACATTTTAAATAAAATAACTGAAAGAATATCACTAGGTTGTTGTTTTTTCCAGGTTGTTTCTAATGATCGCATAACTAACCAGTATAACCGGTATGTTTCCAGAGGGGTGTATACGTCTGACATGCTGGTACAGTGGCTGGATGGTTCTGTAGCTGTTGTGGTCTGTGATGGAGAAAACCAGCACATATCCATCTGCCCAGTAGATTGACCTGCAGGCCCAGTTATCATAGTGGAGGTTAGCATAGTGCACTGTGTTTAATTCAAATTCATATTCGTGTGTTTCCAGTCTTACCTGTTGATCTGCTCCTGACAGTACAGACCCTCGGCATCGTCCTGTAAAACACACAGTAACATTCTGTAGTTCTGCTAACAGGTACTAGAAAGGGGATCATATTCAAATCTAGAACTTAATTTGAAATTCTCCTTCACACGAAGTTCTGAATAATCAGGAACCATCGTATCTTGAAGAACTTGCAGTCCCACAACTTAGACATTCACATTACTCACTCTCTCATTACACATACATATAGGATCTTGGGGGTGGGCACGATACACGGAATCCAAGTTACCATCAGGGTGTACACCTCACCCCTGGCGTCGTTGCCCACCTCTCAATTTTAAATACACGTAGACATTGAGGGCCAGCAGGAGGGACTATGTGCTTACCTGCTGCTCTCTGGCAGGCAGCTCCATGTCCTCCTGGGTTTTAAATGCACCTTAGAACACACATGCATCAACACTACAATGAGCGGGTGGAGGGAGGTTTGGAGTCTTCTCTCACCCCCATTCTCTCCGACCTGCTGGAGCGGGGGGGCTAAGAGGAGGAGTTGGCCGTCCGACTGCGGTCTGGAGTGTGGGGCCTCCCTGCTGCTGCGGAGTCGGGGCGGTCTGCCTCTCCCCACCGCAGGGAAAAGGGTAACACCACCTGGGTCTGGGTGCAGTTCCCCCCTCCAGGGGCAAGGGTACCTAGACCCGGTTTGTAGAGTACGCTTGGGGAGTGTGATCGTGTGTACAGCGTCTCTTCATGTTTGTCTCCACGTTGGTTGAGTGTGGAGTAAGTGCATATGAGAGCATGAGGGTGGGAATGGATGTTTGTATATGTGTGTGCCTGTATTTCTGTGTCTATATGTCAGGTTGGGTGTCAGGCGCCACCTCTCTGGGGACATCTGAGGCCCTCCAAGGTTTGGAGGCCTATCTCCCCCCACCACCACTTCCCCTGCCAGTGGCGGACTCCCTCAGACATCGGTGCGTTGGTGGTTCTTTGTGTCTGGGGATGGGCGTCCAGGTACACACCGGCTCACTCCTTGGCGGCCGCTTATCGGGGCCTGGAGCCTGGGGCTCGCTCGGGCCACTTCGGAGGTGGGGTGCCCCCGGCCTCTCGGCCTGGGGCTCGGTCACTCAGGCGCAGCTGGCTGCCAGCGGAGCTCACGGGCGCGTCACTGCAACTCCCCCTGGTTCTGTTGATCTTATGTGCTGCACAATAATGTTTAATATTTAGTATTTACTGTCATATTCCCATATATCATTGTGATGTTGTTTATTCTATTACTCTTGTTCTCTTCTGCTTGTTTTCTTTTTTCTTTCTCAGCAGGTGATCCAGGTGATTGATATATGCATTTTTTTTTCTGCCCGTTCTGTTGGTTTTTGTTTTTTGCCCTTCTCCCCCGTCCCTCTTCTCAGCTGTTTCTCTTTCCCTCTTTCTTTCTCCCCTTCTTTCCCCCAGTCAAGTCTATCCCGTATTCAGTAAGTGAAAATAAAATAAACAATAAAAGGTGAATTAAATGGACCATTATGGCAAGGCTGGGATGGTCAATTTGGTAAAGTAAATCCGTTGGGCATCTTTCTTTGCCTTTAGACAATAATTCTGATGGCAAAAGAGCCAAACGGGACAGGCAAAAAAATAAATAAATAAAGTAATGTGTTGTAACCCATGTGTATTTTTGATAGCTGAAAATGGTTGGAGTATTCCCCCATCACTAAATAAATAATTGGATAAATAAAATTGAAAAACCTAAAATCTCACAGTAAATTAAGTAGGAAAATCTCAGTTTTTTTAATTTAGATTTTTCTTTATTACATAATGGAACTACTATGAAGATGTTATAGAGCTAGTGAACAGTGACGTACGTGTGTGTGTGTGTGTGTGTGTGTGTGTGTGTGTGTGTGTGTGTGTGTGTGTGTGTGTGTGTGTGTAAATTAGACTAAAGTAGACTACATCAGATACAGACAGATGCATGTGACAAAAATTCCCTTATATTTTCCTTTTATGCTGGTCTGTTAAAAGAATAGAAATCTATTGACAGTACCAGTCTACCACATCTCCATCTCCTGAGAAATCCCAGGATGAGCTGAAGTAATCCCTTTCTCTGTTGGGGCTGTCCTTGGGTTGACTCCCAGTAGGATGGTCCCACAGTTCCTCTAAGGGGAGATATCTTAAAATCATCTTAATCAAAGGCTTTAATCATCCCAGCAGTTCCTTGAACACCCTTGAGTACCTCCACGTGACAACATTGGCCAGTCAGTGTCAGTAGTCAGATGTGCATGGTCACTTTGAAAAGCCTAGGCCAAAGGTTGGCAACTTTTGCTATCAAGAGACATATTTTTGAGGAATTGCTAGAAAGAAACAAATCTGTATGGAGCCACAAAACATATTTGATCCCTACAATGAAGGTGACATAGCCTATTAAGACAAAATTAGCCTATTAACATTAGTATTAGGTGTAAATTTAATTACATGTAATTTTAATATTTTACCACATGTGATTACTCTGCAAAACAGAACTACAATAATGAAAATGATGGCACAATTGCGAGTTGCAGGAAAAAGTACCTGCTTTAGCATGTTTAAGCCTGCTTTGAAATAGAGTGGCTGTAAAGCTAGGCAGGCCACTTTGAGTCATGGCTGTGATTGCGCAAGTTAATTAGATTAAAATGACCCTGCTTTGATTAAAGCAAATAAACATATAAACAGACAAAACATTTAGCTGCATAACAGCTTGAAAATGCAACAACAACAATAAAGGCTACTTTCAATGTTGTGCAGCTAAGAAAAAAAAAAGAAAAGAAAAGAAAGAGAAGAAAGAGAAGAAAAAAAAAGAAAAAAAAGAAGAACTTGCAGTACCACGCAATCCTAGAGTAATAGAGAACTTCGCGCTCTAAGACTGCAGGCTTACTTCTCGTTGCTAGAGTTTCTATAAGTAGAATGGGAGGCAGTGGCTTTGTCTTTCAGTCTCCCCTACTGTGCATTTAGTTTTGCTGCTATAGATCCAGATTTCCCATCATAGACTGCTCCTTCAAGCCCCTTTTTTCCATTTGTCATTATTGCATGGCCTAAGTTTTGTATGTTTATGTTATCTCTCTTTTCTAATTTTATTCTTCAAATTCAAATTCAAATTCTATTTGTCACGTACACAGTCATACACAGTACGATATGCAGTGAAATGCTTACACAACTGCTCGTGACCTTAAAAAAAAAAACAAAATTTAAAAAAAAGAAAAAGGAAAAGGCTATGAATAAGATAGGAAATAAATATGAAAAATTAAAAAGGGTAAATTTTACTAGGAAGGAATAAAATATAAATTAAGGTTAAAAATGAAATAACTGTACAACACAAATTAGAATGAAGGGTAAATTTAACTGGGAAAGAATAAGATAAAATATATAAATTAAAGTTGAAAATAAAATAACTGTACAACAAAATACACAATATAGAACTATATAAGAATATATGAAGAAATATAAATAAATATATACACAATAACAGCAGCTGTACAAGTATTAACTGGAAATGAAGAATGTAGTGACCAGTGTTGTGCAATCCACATTATGTCTTGTGCAGTGCAAATATGCTTAAAGTGATTTAAGTGATGAAGTGATAACAAAGTCCAGAATGTCCAGTGTGTGTGTAAGAACTATATGTGTACTGGAACAGTGGCGCGGCTGCCCCTCTGTTGGTCTTCCATGGTCTCTTGTGTTCTGGGGGCCTCTGGATGTCTGGAGTTTTGATCTCCTCCATACCTGCTTCACACCCTGGAGGACGGGGCTGTGGCCCCCCCACACTCCCTAGCAGATCATTACATGGAGAAACCTTTGGAATGCAAGCATGCTGATCCACACAGGTATGCACACATGGGTATTCACAGACGCGGACTAAAGCTTTCTTGGCTGCTGCCTCAAAGCACACTGTGCGCTGTCTATCTTGCGTGCTGCACAATATCGTTTATTATTTAGTAAATATTGATATCTATGACTAGCTAGTTTATTGTGATGGTGCTTTGTTTTCTCTATTATTATGTTGCTCTTTGTTGTTTGCTGTCTCCTCTGTTTGTTTTTTTTTTGTTTGTTTTTTTTTTTTTTTTCTCCATACAGGTGACCCAGGAGTTCTTTTTTTTTTCTCTCTCTTCCCCCCCCTTCTCACCGTCTCTTCTCCCCTTTGGTTTTCTTTCTTTCTCTCCCCCTCTTTCTCTCATTCATTCCCCCTGTCCTATTTATTAAAAAAAAAAAAAAAAAAAAAAAAAAAAAAATGACAAAGGATGAACTGAAGCTCTGCCATCACGTAATGTTGCATACTGCTGTTTCTGATGTCATTTGGAAAGAAAAAAAAAAAAAAAAAAAAAAAAGAACTGTATGTGTGGGTCAATACTGTGTGGTGGTGTGATTGAGAGACCGTATCGCCTGTGGGAAGAAGCTCCTCCTCAGTCTCTCTGTGTTGGTCTTCAGGGAGCGGAATCGCTTTCCTGACCTCAACAGAGAGAACAGTCTGTTGTTGGGATGGCTGAGGTCCTTCACGATCTTCCTGGCCTTGGTCCAGCACCGCCTGCTGTAGATTGAGTGCAGGTCAGGGAGCTCGGAGCGGATGGTGCGCTCAGCTGATCGCACAACCCTCTGTAGAGCTTGTCTGTCCTGCATGGTGCTGTTCCCGAACCAGGTTAAGATGTTTCCCGTCAGGATGCTCTCTATGGTGCACGAGTAAAAGTTCCTGAGCACCTTGGAGGGCAGTTGGAAGTCTCTCAAGCGTCTGAGGTGGTAGAGACGCTGTCGGGCCTTTTTCACCACGGTGTTGATGTGACAGGACCATGACAGGTCCTGCGTGATGTGAACTCCGAGGTATTTGAAGCTGTCCACTCTCTCCACTGGGCACTCGTTGATGACAGGGGTCTGGTAGTTCCTCTCCTGCTTAGTGCTGAAGTCCACTATCAGCTCCTTTGTCTTACTGACGTTTAGAAGGAGGTTGTTCCTCTGGCACCAGTTCTCCAGATTCCTAATCTCCTTCAGGTAGGCCGTCTCGTTGTTATCAGAGATCAGGCCCACCACGACGGTGTCGTCAGCAAACTTGATGATGGTGGTGGAGCTGGTAGTGGCCACACAGTCATATGTGTACAAAGAGTACAGCAGGGGGCTCAGAACACACCCCTGGGGGGCTCCAGTGCTGAGAGTGGTGGAGGCTGAGACATGTCCGCCCATCCTTACTGCCTGTGGTCTGCCATTTAGGAAGTTGGAGATCCACTGACACATAGATGAGCTGAGTCCCAGATGCTCCAGCTTGGTGGTGAGTGTGGAGGGAATTATGGTGTTAAATGCAGAGCTGTAGTCTATGAAGAGCATTTTAACATAATTCCCCCTTCTAGTGTCCAAGTGAGTGAGTGATGTGTGGAGGAGATGAGAGATGGCATCGTCTGTGGAACGATTTGGACGGTAAGCAAACTGTAGTGGGTCCAGTGTGTCTGGTAGTGAAGAAATGATGAAGTCTCTGACCAGGCGTTCAAAACACTTCATCACTACTGAGGTGAGGGCTACAGGGCGATAGTCATTGAGAGAAGCAGGGTGGGGTTTCTTCGGGACAGGAACAATGATGGACTCTTTGAAGCATGTGGGGATCACCGACTGAGATAAAGAGATGTTGAATATCTCAGTGAACACAGGAGCTAGCTGGTATGCACAGTCTCTGAGGATACGACCTGGGATGCCGTCTGGTCCTGCTGCTTCTATACAGATACAGCCTCAAAAATATGCACTCACCCCCATTAATACTTGGTTAAAGGTCTCTAGCAAGTTGTATGTCAACCAGACACTTTTTGTCATCATCAACAAATTTGTGGCATAACTCTCTGGATTTCTGACCAATCTTCTTGGTAGAATTCGTAGAGTTCAGTTAAATTGGTTGGTTTGATGGCACAGACGCGGCTTTTAAGCATAATCCACAAAAATTGGTTTAGGTTGAGCTGTTGCAAGGCTGTTCCAGAAGTTTAATGCTAGCCTGCTTCATCCATCAAAACAAATTTTGATGTCTGTTTGGAATCATTGTTCTGCTCAGAGAATGAATTATATCCAAGTTTCAACCATCCAGTTGTTGATTTGTAATGAAGTTGAAGAACTTGGCGGTAGTCCTCCTCCGTTGTTATTTAATTTACTTTGTACAATGTCTCAGTACCATTGGTATTTGGGCAGCTGCAAATTTGTCCATGGCGATGTAAAACTCACTTGACTAAGGAGAGTGATGTTTGTGTTCCAGCAGTTCATGCCAGCCTTCATGGTCCCTCGTTTTTTTTCTGAACATCTGAACTAGTTTCCTGTCATTTGAGGATGATTGTTTGGATCTTTTTCCAGACCCTGGCAAAGTGTTGACACATCCAAATAACTTGTACTTATGTACAGTTGTTTGAATTGATGATCCTGGAATCTACAGTTGTTTAGAAATGGCTCCAAGAGACCTTCCCAACCTGTGAAAATCTATAATTCTTCTTAGATCTTGCTTGAACTCTCTCGTTGTTCTGACTGTTGCTCAGTCCAATGAGTGCTGTCAAACAAATCCTTTTTATGCTGACAAAGGGAAACAACTAGTTGTAGTCAATCATCACTAACAACAAGTTAAAAGGCCTTTGTCTTGTGAAGTTAGTCACATGAATGTTTGTATATATTTGAGAATGTGTGGTTCAGAGAAAGTCTACAATAAATTCAGATTTGTACACCTAGTTCTTGTTGTTTAAAGTCATTAAAAGACCAAAGTTACAGTGACATTCTTGCGTATGCTCATGATGACTGGATTTCTGAACACAACTGTAGGTGCTGCAGAATTGCATGCAACACGTCAGACCAAAAACAAAAAAATCATGCCCAACACAAACGAATATAACTATTTCACACCTGTGATGTTATGATTGTTTAAAACCCATCCATGATGATTTTCCTGTTCAAAGTGGCCAAGCACATAGTAATTGTACTAGAACATTCATTTCCATGACTAATCCCTCATTGTGGACATGTGCCAGCTGTTTCTGACTTTGAACTCAATACATCAGACCACCCAATTTATTTTCTTATCTGAACTCTACCTACAAATTTACCAAGCAAAGTGTGTTTCCATTATTTGCTTTTTAAACACCACATTTTAGAAAACACCCAATTAAAGGTTACGAAAAAGCCCTTAACTGCTTGACCTCGACACACACATTCAACACTCATGCTTCTCTCACACGTCAGTTATTTCTGTCTAATCTCTGAGAGGTGGTCCGACCTGCCAGGAGAGACCTCCTTGCCCTGTTATCTCCCCCCGTGTAGGAAATGAGCAGCTCTGAAGGTTGGTTTTGTAAACAGGCCGTTGAGCAGGATAAGCTGTGTGGCACGTTGCACTCATTAAACTCATCATGTGTGAGGAGATTGTATTTGAAGTACTTCCTCATACTTCAATACTTTCCTAAAATGGCTTTGAGATAGCTTTTTTTTTTTTTTTTTTTTTTTTTTTTAAATGGGAATATTTGGGGACTTTGGGGAGTACGAATTTTACTAAATTAGGCAATGATGCAAGAAAGAGATATCCCTTTGGAACTTTTTAACCCCACAAATTAAAGCTAGCACAGTATCAGATTTTCACATCCAAATTATCACAGTCAAGGAAGTTCACAACGGCATATTATTGTTATATCTACAGGATATTAAAAAAAAAAAAAAAACGAAGGAAAAGAACAAATGTCAGTCGTGTTATTGGCAAATGAATCTAGAACTATGTGCACAGAGGCGGGTAACTCTAATCGTAATGGTACAAAAGCTTAGAAATAAAACAACACACTTTTAGGATATAATTGTATGTGCATCATCATCATCAGCTTTTTTCTGATTTGTTCCCCTTTATAAAACATTTGAAGAGAAGGTAGGCGAGGCTTTTGTACCTGAGATAGCCAAACAGTGGCCTCGGTAGCACGTGGAAGAACGATACACAGCCACAGCAGCCTCCCACCTCATAATCATGATAAGTGACAATAATTACGAACTAATCAATAACAGGTCTCAGTTAAAGCCAGTGCCCTAATTTCCTGATGGTGGCTTACTTATCTCCTATATTTCTGACCCCATCAAGCTAACTCTAACTGATCTATGATCATTTATATTCTCAGTGCTTCCTTGTGGTGTGGTTAAAGGACATTTTGACACAAGATCTGAACAAAGATGTTTGCAGCAGTTTCCCAAAATATTCTTTTTTTTTTTCAATTTTAACATCTAGAAATAGTTTGAATAACTTTCTAAATCAAGTCTGAAACCTGTCATATCAGCCGTCTGTATGTTTCAGTTATATTTTGGTACTTTCATGCAGTTAGCATAATGCAAGCTAATCTCCAGGATGACGACATGGCTACAGCCCCCTGTTTACCTGGAGAGCGACACAGGGTGTATCCTGGATCTGAAGCGACACTTCCTCACCCTCCAGCGTGACCTTTCGGGAGTAGAGTGCCCCTGCAGACACAGAGATTGAGGCGGATTGATGAATGGATCAACTTTTTTTTCTATAACAGTGGACTTTTACAGAGGGAACTCAGTCAGTGAGTACAGTCAGATGTGCAGAAACTCACCTGTGTTTGCTTCATAATCACCAATGAACCTCTTGGTCAGAAACCTAACAATCAAAGCTAAAAAGAAACAAAAAGAAAAATTAGAGATGCAAAAGAAGAATAAAAAGTAACAAGAATGAGCACAGAGTTTGTAGGGCAGAATCCAAACCTCTGTTACAGAAAAATCAAATGCCCTGCAGTAACCTTCTGATCTATTTAACACTTTCCCCGAGCACTGCTACATAAGTTTGATTTTCAAGACTTTAGTATCTAAACAAAAGAGTCCAAAAGTCTCAAGGGAGAAATGATTCACCAATACTCAGAATTTGAATCATCTTCTATTGGTAAATGATTGCCTCATCCACCTCTGGGTGTTTGGATTCTGAACACTGTTTTTCTAACTTTCAGTCTTTTGGGAGTGGGAGTTTGGCTTAATATATCTATTTGGATACCACCCCATTCACTCCATCAAAGGAGAGGTTTATCTTTCTGTAGGCTACCAACAGATGATACCATGAATAATACATATAAAAAGGTCACTGGAGTGATTCAGTGACTGGATTTAAAACAATAAAGGACTCACAACAGATATAAGCAACATAATAATGGTCCACATGCCTCAAGAGATAACTTGTAGCTTCATATTAACAACTATTGTTCTTATTTCAGATAAAGGCATGAAATTAAAGGACCAATACTAATCAAAAGGTTCAAACTGAAAGCTTTATTAGTTTGTGTGTGCATTGATGCTTTGCTCAGAGAAACTGAAAAAAGAAAAAAAAAAGTGCAGAGGTCCATCTCAGAGTCCAACATTTATGCCAACTGAGGCATGTAAAGTATTGACAGTACAATTAGAAAAAGACTGAACGAGTACGGACGGTTTGGAAGGGTTAAAGGAAGAAAGTGTCTTCTCTCTAAAAAGAACGTGGCAGCACGGCTTTGGCTTGCAAAGTTTCTTCAGAAAACCAAAAACAAAGTCCTTTGGACAGGCGAGATCAAAGTTTAGGTGTTTGACCATAATGCACAGAACCACGTCTGGAGAAAGCCAAACACAGCATATCAGCACAAACATCCCATTACAGCTGTCAAGTGCGATGATTTGCGCTTGTTTTGCAGCCACAAGACCACTGAGTAAATCATGACTCCTCTGTATACCAAAGGGTCAAATGTGAGGACATCTGGTCCACAGCTAAAGCTTGGGCAAAATTAGGTCACGCAACAGCAAATCTACAACAGAATGGCTGAAAAAGAAAATAAAGCAAAGTCCAGACCTCAACCTGGCAGAAATGCTGTGATGAGACCTTAAGAGAGCTGTGCATGAACGAATCCTTGCAGAGAAGAGTCAGTCACAATTCTTCCAGTTGGAGAAATAAAGTCAACAAACAATAACTTTGTGTTATTGCTGCTAAATGCTACAAGCTATTAAATCATGCAGTCTACTTTTTTTTCCACAGGCATGCAGAAACTCCTATGAAACTGTTTTTCACACGACTGCATTTGTATTAATGCATGTGTGAGTTTGTTCTTCTACACCCAGTGCTGCCATAACCATGTAAAAACTTCTTCGACTTCTAGAGCATCCATGTGCTGTCTGATAAAAGGTTAAATGAATAGGCTGCAGTATAAACTTTAACTACATTTTGATATTTTAAAAAACATTGAAAGTATTGAGCCATGAGCCATTGGAGCACCCACAAATCCTGGTTCCTATATTTCCCATAATGCAACCATTGCATCTTACATTACGCCTTTTGTGTCAGGTAAAATGTTTTTGTCTTTTAACACCACAACTGTGGTTCATGACACCGATGCATCATAAAAGTGCAAGTCATAAACTCAAGTTAAGGCTCCCTTGGTGATATCACAGCGGCATCATTAGGGTGCATCATGTGGGCCACAACTACTTTGAATGTTTACTACTAACTGATGAACTGATCATTTCTGTGGGAATCTTTTAGCTCTTCCTTTGCTTTCTGCAGCCTTCTCGCTCTCATGTTCCAATCTGAGCTTTATTATAACTGTAGCTCAGTCTCTTACCTCCAGTGAGATAAATGAGCCTCTTGTACTAAAGCTTACTCTCTGCTGCTCCCCTGGCTGATCTGTTTAGTCTGTTACTGAGAGCCAGTGCTGCACTTTCTGACTGCAGGGCATCAAATGTATTTTGAGAAGCCGCCGTATGCTTAAAGATTCCTGAAATCTAAAATAAAACAATCGAACAGAAGCTGCCATTTATAGTCTTTCCTTTCCTCTTGTTGGATACTTTTATTCTGAAGGGTCCCACTCAGGTAGTTACATTATAGCAATAAGTAGCTACATTTACTTATAAGACTATACTCAATGCCAATATTAAGCTGTTTTGATAGGTTACTTGGAGTGGATAAGATATCCAAATTACTCCCCATTTTTGACTTTTCAAAATAAGAGTTTGAACGCAGAACCAAGCACTACTTCCTAAAATATATTTTACATTTTTTTAAACTAATCTTAAAATAAATAGATAAACATGGCTTCATTAACTGATGCAAATGAATAAATACATCGATAGTGGTATATATATTTTCTGTGTTTATTTTGATTACGCCCTCTGTTAATTCCATTAACATGCCAGGCAATGCAAATGAATATTAGAGTGTGTGCCTAAATCTGGCACACACATATTTCTCCATATAATGGGTTCTTATGTTAATTAGTACCTCATGCACTTTTAACATAAAAATAAAAATACATTTGCCTAGCATGCACTAAAATCTTTGCTGCTCATCAGTTGTTTTTGTCCAAAATGCTTGAGTAAAGTTATCAGTGCATGGCTTTTAATTGTCAATAAATACTTTTTGATTCGTATAGTTTCTGTGAAATTATTTAGATACTTCAACTACAACTTGATATACTCATTAAGAGCCGTTAAAGTGGACGGAAACGAGTTAAATTGATCATGTAAACAATGGGATTTGTCGCCCCCTGGCAATCATTACCGGTATGCATTTTCGGCAGGCATTTGCAAATATTTCTACCTTAATTAATCAGGATATTTTAATTAGAACGGACCATGCAGGATTGTTCATAGTCGTCATGTTAAAATCCAAGCCACAGTTTTCCCAGAGTAGTTCCCCACAACGCGTCAAATCAGCTTTAGTTCCCGTGCAAAACTTCCCGCATTCATTTGAATCCTAATTTCACAATTCAACCTGTATAACCCCCCCCCCTCCATTCCTCCCCGTACCGGTTTTCCCGACGTTGCTCGCTCCCAGCACCACAATCTTCACCGTCTTGTTGGGCACGCAGTCCAGCAGGGGGTACTCCGGTATGGGGACCAGCAGAAAGTTGCCAGACCCGCTGCTGTTCATGGTTCCCGGTGCAGGGTCGCCAGTCAGCCGCATTTAGCTCCCCTCTGCCCTCTGCTCAGCCCTGCTCTCACTAGAAAAATAAAAAACAAATCCCTGGACCCAGAGAGGGGAAAAATTACTCCAGCGCGCACATAATATCTCTGTAGAGAGGACACCGGACCTCCTGAGGTAGCCTGTGGATTATTCACGCTTCTAGCAGCTTTAAACGTGTTGTGAAATTATCATAGAAAAACTATTTTATCCGGGAAAAAAAATCCAAATTATCTTCCAAGTATCCCAGTTCAAAGTTTTCCTCCACTGAGTGAAAAGCTTCGTGGATCCTTTTCACTCACTTCACAAACAGGCATCCCTGCCCTCTTTTGACGCCTGAAACAAATAAAAAAGAGAAAAGGATTCCGATCCGCAGCGATTCCAGATGCCTCTGACTGAGAGCAGAAAGAGGCAGAGAGGGAGGGATGTAGACTTTGAACCGTCCCCTATAATATTCCCGTGAGACCGGTCTAAATCGAGCTCCACTTCCCGGTCTGGAATCAGACATCCTGAAGCTTCTGGGAGCTGATAAAACACGTGATTAGTAAGTAACGAAGCTGCAAAACAAACACGCAGAGCAAGACGAGGCCCTGTGAGCCAAATACTAATATTAATAATAAAAATGTCTCCTTAGCTCATTCACACGTTCTGTGCTTTCATTGTGTTGGAAGACCATTTCTGTATTAATCACGTGACCTTTCCAAGGAGATTTTATTTTTTAACATTTTTGATTTGCACAGATAGACAGATTCAGTTGTAGAACAAAGTTTTGATCGGCATTTTCTCCATTTTAAAAATGTTATGTATTCATTTATTCATGAGAATTTTTAAGCCCTCTACTGTTCACCTGTTTGTTCTTCCATCTTCCCAGAGACTTTATTTTTGCCATTGTTTGCCATATATTTTATCTTCATAGTTGAGTCCAAAATCAAAACCCACTTGCCACCAAGGTGTTACTAATAAACAAATAACCGAGTGAAATGTTTTCTAGGAACCCAAACAAAAAATGTAAAATGTAAAAGTTTTGTAAAAGACATTTTATCAGGTTTAAAACTCATGTAAATACAGCAAAAAGTCAAGAGTTTATCTTAAAATTATTGTAATTTCGGTTCACACCCCTGTCGTAGATTAAAAAAACCATTTTAATACATTTTTGATTGTTAAAGATAGTCGCCATCACATTGAACACTCATTCAGTTTCACACAAGACTTTCAGAAGCTTTTAAAAATGTAAAAATGTACTTTGCCCAACTTTACAATGGTTACACGTGTTTATTTTGTTTGTAATTTCAATATTTCTTTTTAAATCTTTGCGTAAATATACAATTGACGTGATTATTTAAGCTATTAAAAATGCAATAGCTAAGAAAAAGGCTTTTACGATTGTCTGTTTAAAATAGATGTAATACTTTTATTTATAGATTAAGACATAACTGTGACAAATAACTACTCAGAACCACAGAAATGTTTTAATAATATTTTTGATTTTGAAAAGGGTTGAAAATAAGTGCTCGTATTAGATGCTAGCAGTGGAATGTAATGAAAGGCATTTTATTTCATTTTAAACAAAAAACAACCCACACGCTTTTTATTCCTCCAGCGGTTCTGACACAGGAAGCACCGCCCGCCAAATACAGCCTCATGCACAGAATCCAACTAACTTCAGTCCGTCTGAGTTGTGAGCAATGGCGTGTCCAGCGGGGTGGCCTGGGGGGGCACAGGCCACCCCCCAAACCAGACTGGCCACCCCAGGTGCCACCCCAAAGGCAAAACAATAAAATTCAATCAAATATCCGATTATGTTTTCACGGTGACGCTCAGATATCCGAGTGTAAGTGAATGCAGCATCGCTTCTGCGCTATGCGCATCACGTTAGCAAAGGTAGGAGAGCCAAGCCGAAAGACGGCACCGCAGGAAACAATTTTTCGGTGAAAGAAAATGAGGACAGAATAAATGTCCCGGTAAGTAATATCAAGTTTGGTGAGTTTAGTAAACTTTGGTGAAATTAGAATACCAAGGAAAAAAATAACACTTAAAGAATTATTGCAGCTGTGGAATATTTCAGACAGTATGCTACTGAGGGCAGCTAACATAAGAGTTATGAGTTATAAGATATAATCTAAGTCGTAACATTGCTGTATGGAGCTGCAGATTTGGTTGCAGGTTAACATAGCTGGACTGGCCATCGGGCATACCGGGCATCTGCCCCGTGACTTATTTTTTATTTTTTTTGTAATGGCATGAACAATGAGAGGTGGTGGATTGGCCAGATGCAGGTCGATGTGTAGAAATAACTCCGTTGTTTGGTGGTGGCTATGACGGGGCTTCCACAGAGGCAACAGGTGGATGAGGGAAGGGGAGGCAGGAGGAGAGCCCCGAAGCAGCCGCCAGTCCGAGTGTCAGGTGAACTGAACTTCAGGTAAGAAGTTATGAGCTGCAGTCTATCTGGGTCAGATATAAACCAAGTTTAGGTGGAGTTTATTTTCATGTTGCTGACTTTTTACTGTCAGTTGCAATAACTCGTACTGCGTTCTAGCCAGTTTGACGGAGTTTTTATACAGCTGGGTGGGTGCTATGATGTTACTGATAGTGAACTTTATTTTATTCATAAGGTTAGTTAGTAGAGTTGCCAACGGCTCCTTAAAAAAATGGAATGGTCCCTCATTCAGAGAAAATATTACGCGTTTCGTATTGAGCTGAGAAGAGACGCAGTTTGTCCCGAACTTCAGCTAGGATGGAAAAAGACACAAAGCTGGATTTATTCTGTCTTTACGCTGCACAGCTGCCTCTTCTTCTCTCATTCTCTCCCCTCCCTCTCCTGTTGCTACTTCAATCATGAAACTGATCAATGATCAGCTGATCGGCTTTTCTCTCTTGTTTATTTATCTCCCACTTTGCGCCAGAAAGAGGAAACCAGCGGATGTCGCGCTAAACAACAGCAGCACGTTTAAGCTTGATCAGCTGTTGTTAGAATTTATTTAATATTAATTTCTAGTATCAGCTGATGTTTGCTGGAGCCACAGCTGTAAAGCTGCTGGTCATGATATCTGTTTAGATATGTGGTGAGAGGGAAACATGAAGATGAAACCAGGAGATGTCCTTACTGAACCATCAGAGCTGAACAGGTGATGGAGAAACAGGTTTACCTTTTAGGTGACATGAATGAGTTGAAGGGAAGTTATGAACTGTTTCTGAGAGACAAATAACACCAGCATCCTTTTCTAAGTAGCTGACAGCTGGTAACTGTGCAGGGGCGGGTCTAGCAAAGTTTTGCCAGGGGGGCAGGTAGGGCATTAACAGGGAGAGGTGGGGCACAAAGAAATACTTTTCTTTCTTATTCTCATTTAAAATATCTCGCTTTTATTAAATAATTATCTAAATCTTACAACCAAAGTTTTTATCTGACGTAAAATGTATAGAAATCATACATATACCAACAAGACTGTACATCACTGTCACAACAGCATTTGTTTTCATTCAAAGTCTTTATGGCTTTAATACCTGGTGGGTCAGTCTGTAGTAAAAATGCCCGATTTTCTGTCCCAGTCCAGCCCTGCAGGTTAATACTGGCAGTGTCACCATGCCAGCTGACTGTATTTTATCATCAGCCAGTGTTGTTCTTTATCAATATTACCAAAGTTGACCATAAGGCAGCATAGAAAGTATTTACTTGCCTTTAGGTTTTATTCAAATGTTAGTCTTTTCAGTTGTTTCTCCACTTTTTTCCTGTTTCAAAATCAAACACCAGTTTGTGAGAAGATTATCTTCTTTTTTTAACAGGCAGATAAAGTTTTGCATTGGCATTGGCTAATTTGTCAATTGTTTGTTACAAATGTTCGTATTTTAATTTTCAAAAATGTTTTTGCCCAAAACATATGTGCACTACATGTCAGTAAAAATACTATGCAAATATTGCTGTCCTTGAATGCTGAGTAAACACTGACAAAGCACTGATTGTATCTCTTGTACTTTATCAACGCAGTATCTAAAAACTTTGCACCGTAGTGGTTAAAATCTCATTCTAATAAGAGTTAAAAGTGCATTTGGTTATTAGGTTTATAGGATTATTGAATTATGGTTAAGGGTTGGTAGAATTTTTTTTTTAAACATTATCTGCCAATTAAATCTGCCACCCTTCTCCAAATCTGTGCCCCTACCTGGCCCCCCCAACAAAAATTTTCTAGACACGCCACTGGTTGTGAGTAGGCGACCCTCCCTCTCAGCTTCCCCGAGTGGACGGCAGCGAAGTCAGACGGCGACACTAGAACCGGAAAACCACGGGTGTTTAACCTTCAAAATAAAATAAGAGTGTCAGTAGATTAACTCCTGACAGGATTTTAGTTTTCTTGAGTTGTGAGAAATAATTAGTGTAACTACAATATAAGTTAGTTAACTTGTCTAATTATGTGATTGCATCAAGTTTTGCAAATTTGTTATTCACACATCACTGTTTCAACAGTCGGGACCAAAATTTTAACAAAGAAACACAAACTAACTGGAAACCATAAAACAGCTCCACAACATGATTTTGTCTGCAAGCCTCTCCTTCGTCACTCTCCAAGCCCTCATCCAGATCACTCATTATAGTTCAGTATAGATTTTACAAGTCCACCCTTAAATCACTCTTTATCAAGCTCTTGGTGTAACTATAGTCTGTTTTACAACTTTCATTTTTGGTCTCATTTAAGTCTTCTCTTTCATATTCTAGTTTTTTTTTTTAAATTATTATTCATTTAATAATCAGGATACCTGTGTGAGACAATGTGGGTCAGATGTTATATATTACCAAAACAAACACAAAGTATCCAGAAAATATGAAAAAGTCAAATGTGGCGTATTAGATTTTAGTGGAATTTTTTTCAACTTCTATAAAAAATATCTACTGATGTTGATGCCAGCGGTAAGAGGAGAGCAGCCAGACTGCTTCGAGCTGATAATAATGCATAGTAACTCAAGTACCTGTTCATTACAGCCAAAGTATGCAGAAGAGCATCTCTGAACAGCAGCAGAAGACCACACCAGGTGTTACCTTGTCTGATAAATCTCGATGACTGTTGCCATATTTGGATGGTAGCGTCAGAATTTGGTGTAAAGAACATGAAAGCATGGATCCATCCTGCCTTGTGTTAACAGTTCAACCTGGTGATGTGGGTTTAATAGTGTAGCAGGATATTTTCTTGTCACACTTTAGCACCAACTAACAACCATTTAAACACCACAGCCTATCTGAGTGAATCCAACATAAATTTACATTTGTGCATGCAACTTTTGTTTTTAGAAGTCAGGGAAGCTGGAGTGCCCTGATATTATTATGAATGCAATTTGCACTAGTATCTAGCACAATCTCAGTCTTACTATTCTATTTGTTTTTATTATAAATACAATTTTCGCTCCCTCTCACAGCATAAAGCCCCTGCTATGTACCTGTGGCACTCTTACTTTTACTAACTATGGTGGTTATTTCTAGTAGACTGTACCATTTTTTTTAATCCTACTACTGTCCTCATTTTCCCTCAATAGAGTCTAGCAGCTAGCTAACTTGATAGCTAGCTAGTACTGTACAATGATAGGAAAAAGAACAGCTCTAAAATACATTATTTAAAGCTTTCAAATGGCCAGTGAAATTCATGCCCAAGAAAAAAAAAACTTTTGACCACACCTGTAAACCTGCTTAACAGTAAAGGATACGTTAAGCCATTTTATTTTGAAAATCAACCCCCTCCCCGGAAGCTCCCTCTGTCGGTCCGTGTACTCTGACAGGTTTATCAAACAGGGGCAGAAAGCTCTTTCGGAACTCTGCAGCCGCAGCGGCTCTGATTATTTCACCATCGGGGTTCGGTCCAACATGGCGGCTTACGGATGGAAATACTGATGACAGTCCGAAAGATCGCCTCGATTTGTACGATGGTAAGAAGCCGAATCCGGTGCCTTTATCCGCGGGGCGTGAATACGCTGCGCCTCTGTCCGGTCCCCCCTCCCAGGGACGCTAGGCTAGTAGCTGCTCCGCTAGCCTGTTCGCTAACCTCACAGACAGGACAACATAATTAAAAGAAGAAAAAAACATCAGTCAGTCAGGGTTTCTCGGGAAAGTTGTAGAGCCTGCGAGGAGCATCAGTTTACCAGTACTTATCCTGCACCTCTGTGTGGAAAGAGGGAGAGGAGCTTCACGGGGAAACAAAGCGTGTTTTAACAGCCAGCCTCGGTTTGTTTACGCGGAGAAGGGCGAAAACTAGCTAGCCTAGCATGCTAGCTCTCACGGCAGCAGTCTCTGGACTCGGCTGGATAAAATTTACGGGCCTTCAAAATGACAAAGTTGTTGTTGTACCATTGCGTATGTAAGTCAAAGGTGTGATAGGCAGACAATGGGCGGATGTAAACAGCTCAGCCAGCTGACTGCTGCCTGTTCATGTGTAACTGGTGGAAAATTTCCAGCAGTTCCTGTCATGGGATACACCCTGGATGCCCCCCAACCCCCACCGTGAACCTGCTAATAGTTTGGCTTTACTTCTATAAAAAAATAAAGAAGCCTTCAACAAGGCAGAAGAGTCCGGACAGTTTAAAGGAAACCAAAGTTGTTGGGAGTGACTGTGCATTTTCTTTTTGCTTTTTTTATACCGCCCTCTTTATCAGATCTGGAGCCATGTTTACGTTTGCACATGTAATGCTTTGTAAGGAGTTAAATAAGATTTCCCCAGACACACTCCACTCGTTAAAGAGAAGCTGTAGGTGAAAACGTGAGACATTAACACTGCGTTTGCTTCAAGCTTAACCTCTGACTGTAACTTGTCCTGTTTGCATGTGCTGCACCTTTCAGAGGAGGACAGATGGTGATACAGATGCTTTGGAGAAGCCTGCTGCAGTCTTTGTCAGTCATTTGTTGTTCCCGTGTGTAAGCTCTTATCCAGTGTTTTGTAACAGCCCAGCATCTACGAGACAGGAAAAAAAAATAGTTTGATTCGTCTCTGCTACCTTTGCGGGCTACGAGGTGCTGGCCGGATGGTGCTTGTTTCCACAGAAAGTTGATTTGGTCGTATGGAAAGTGCGAAAGCCACAAACAAAAGCTGCACAAGCCACAGCGGGGCACGGCCGAATTCAAGCGTTCGTCTGCCTTTGACGTGTGAGGCGGAGGACCTTTGCAGGGTTCAGAGCGTTGGTGTTTCCACAACAGAGCAGTGAAGTGCATCTTTGAAACAAACTGCCTTTGCTTCCATCGAAGGTGGATTTGTATTTTTAAAAGTAGAAGCTTAAATTACTTATTATTTACACATTCACCTGACAAGCAAAAGATCCTCTGGTTTGATCCAAAGAGGGACCATAAATCCCCCTCTGTGGCTGTGCGTCCATTGGGGGGGGAAAAATCAGCCAAATTAACATGCAAGGCTACAGAGGCCTAATTGTGAATAAGGGAGCAGCTGAGAGTAGCACTATGTGGCCAGAGTATCGGGAAATTTCAAAAGAAAAATAATTATTTAATCTAACCTTAACTGAACCAGGATAATATGGTGTGAGATTAAAAAAAAAAAAAAATCCTGTCCAATCCATGGCAGTTGCGTAGACTAGTAACACGCATGAACATGCACACAGCTAAGCTCCACGCGATGAAGCCTAAAACCTCAACAAACAGGGTTAGTAATAACTGAACCAAACTGTAAAGTTTCAGTTTAGTTTACTGAGATTTCAATTAAAAAAAAAAAAGTACCAGGGTTAACCCTGGGTTAGCCTACATCACTATGGTAACAGATAGTTCGAGATTAGAGATTAACAGATATGCCATGACCGCCTGCTGACTTGTCAATAGTAAGTAAATAACGTTACTCGGATTGTTGCACTGTTTGGTAGTACAGGACCCTGGTCCAACTTAAACCACCTTAAAAGTGTATTCAGGGAGAGCAGCTGCTTGAGGTCTAGTAGGTAGATATCGATATATTTGTAGTTCAGTGTGAACTTTGAGGAGAGACAGAAGAAATGAGTCTCGTTGTCACGCTTTATAAGAAAAGATGGGAGCAGATAAAACCCGTTATTACACACTCATTCCCAAAGTTACATTCCGATCAGTCATGCTTACATGCCTGGTCACCACTCAAACACTAATTTTGAGCTGGGAAGATTACAAAAAAAATCCGCAGAAATAAAGGAAAGAAGCTTCATTTTCTTTTAAAACGCAGCAGACGCGGCTCGTCTCGTGGACTCGAGTTATTTCGGAGCACGGGGGCAGGAAAGGGCAGACAGACTAATGCTTTCCTAGCATCCTCCCGACCGATCGTCATGATTAACAAACCCGATCGGTGTCTGACAAAACAGCCACTTAAGAGTTTCCACTCGCGCTGTTTTCTAACAGCCTTTCGTGCTGCCCCAACTTCACTTCAACTTTCATTTCCACCAGTGCAGGAAGTGCAGCTCGTTTCAGAATCGGCATAACCCAAAAAAAGAAAGCACGAGTTAATTAAAATGTGTGATTTCAGAGCACGCTTAGACCGTCTCACTCTGCACGCAGATGTTTGCTGTCGTCTTTGTTTGCCTTTCTGAGATCAGTGAGCTTGTTTTTGTTTACAGCCCTGTGCTGCTCGGGGGTCGTGTTTGTCTGTGACTTTAGAAAGCGTTAGCAGCATCATCATCATCATCATGCCCCTCGCCTCGCACTGTTTCTCCCCGCTGGTGTAATTTAATCCTTGGTTTCTAGCAGGACTGCAGGGTTATATGTCAGTGTTATTCAGAAGTGTTTTTATTGCACTGTCACGTAAACACAGCCCTGCTTTCACATCCACGCTGTGCTACGAATAGGGCTGAAAGATTATGGAAAATAATCTAATTGCGATTTTTTGCCCCAATATTGCGATTGCGATGCGATATGCGATTATTTTTTAAGGTCTTTGTCTTCTGTATTATTAAACAAAGACAAGCAATACATCATATAGTATGGCCAATACTATATTACATTAATTTTAAACTGTTCTTTCCTGGAAGACAGACCTCTGTTATGATGACATGAGGTGATGCATGAATTGATGACTGACATTTTTATTTAACTTCTTCAATCACAACAGTATATTTGAACATACACAATAGTTTATTTTTAGCTTACAAACATCTGAGCATAAAGTGCTGACAAGGAACCCTGGTGTAAACATTAAAATGAAAGTCAGTACAATGTGCAGATTGCAGAAATATACATAAACAAAATCAGTGGCTTTACCACACTCAGTTTTTCGACATCTGTGAACTACTAGACAGTCATTCAATTAAAAAATAATATTAAATAAATAAAACTAATAAATAAAAAATACACACATCTTACTGATCTCTGCAGTCAGTAACATTACACATAAAGTGCAAACATAATAGCAATTGTATAAACACACACACAAACACGCCTTTAAAATTTAAAGGCGTGAAATTGGACGGTCTAGTTCTGATTAGCGTCACCGCTGTCTCGGTGGAGTTTAATAAACTCGGCCGTCTGCTTCTTGCTATCTAAAATATAACCAGACACTGGTGTAAATTCTCGACTGTCTCATACTTCTGTTTAATAAGTTTTCTGTTTGACGTTTAGTCAGCTGTGTGAAAACCAAGGAGGAACCCACCCGGGGGATTAATAAAGTTTTATTTTATCTAATCTAATAACTTTAATCTCAGCCAAACCGATTTACTCACGAACAAACAAAACACTGAAAAAAGCCCAACAATAACATTTTTAGGTTGTCTAAGTGACTTATATATTACGTTTAACCCGAGCAGCGAAACTCCGCGGTGATCTGAAAATGATGTGCAGGGAGTTGTGCCGTTCTCGGCCGCATCAGTAACCCTCGAGCTCCCGGCTAGCTGTCGAGCTGGTGGGTAGCAGACGCCTCTGAAAACGTCGAAGCACTTTTGCAAATATGGGATATCTTGATAAACCGAGCAGATATTTGATGTTTACACAACTACTTTCTCGCCTGAAAATATGTTAAAAGTTTATTTTGTGACCCAGAAAGATTAGTATGAGTAATTTTAAAACTTAGTAGCGGCCGCCATTGCTGGAAACTGGAGTTTGGCTGGGTCGCGCTATGAATTCTGGGATATGGTAGTAATTTGGACAGCCTTCGGCACGTCGCTGTGACGTAATCGGTCTACAAATGCGGCCTCAGGAGGATGCAGCCCATGAATTGTATAATATAATCGCAGTATAATCGCAGCCTTTGCGGTTAGAAAATTGCACTTGATCATGTCGCGATATTATCGCAAATGCGAAATATCGTTCAGCCCTAGCTACGAATCTGTCAAAATGCACTTCACATAAATGCAGTGCTTCTTTTAAAAAACATTTATTCTACTGCAGCTCAAACACAAAACAAAATCAACAGGGCAGTGCTTTCACTTTGTTATGTTACTTTAAGCTTCTTTGCAGGCTTGCCCTGAGTGGAAGTATAGAAGCAAAATGCACTGCAAAGAAAACAGCTCAGCTCTCAACGGGGGGGGGGGGGGGAAGTCATGTTGAATATCTATAATATGATATGGACTGGGTAATGTGTGAGGAATGGAAGGATGCCACATCAGGATCGACCTACAGAAAACTGTGGGGTGGTAGAGTTGTGTAAGGACGTCAGGCTCTCAGGCCACCCTCATGAAGTCTGTTTCTGATTGTTTGGTGAGAGACATTCACATTCTGCTGGAGGTCATTTTGTAGCTCTGGAAGTGCTCATTCTCGCAATGGCCGACCTGGAGGAATAAGACTACCTGTGTGACCTCTGTAGGGTCCAGTTATGGCCTGATGACGATGGGGGTTCAAATTTGATTAATTGTGGGATTAATCAATGTGGGACTAATGTTTCAGTCACGTTAAAGCTATAAAAACAGGGCTACAGCCTCGTTGCAACAATAGAAATCGGTGGTTGCTCAGCAATTGAAAACAGTTCTAGCGACCAGAGGTGTGGCACACCCTCAGCTTGCAGGTCACCACAGTCACAGAGCAGTTGCACAGCAGGTCTCCTGGTTTTAGGCAACTTGTCTCCAAACAGTCAGATTCAGGCAGTCACTCTTGCTGTCTAATTGACAAACACAGCAGTCGGCCTGATTCAGCTGTGCCAGTGCAGTAGTGGGTTTGACTCGACCAGTTTGCAGCTGGTTTTGTTCTGGTTATGCTGCCATGAGCTTGTGTCATTTTTGTGGTTAAGTTGTCGTTGCAGAAGCTACGTCACAATTCGTGGAGGGATTTTTAAAAATGTTTTAAATTTCTGCCTTAAATCTGTGACGTTCCGATCAGACTCGTTTGCACTAGTTTGTTAACTGACGTTAAGTTTTGAGCAGCTGTGACACAATCAGTCCAAGGGTCAACTCGCCCCCGTTCAGTCACAAACTGATGGCAATAAAATAAGACTGCTATCTTGATGAATAAAAGTTGCTTTGACGACCTGGGCGGCCCAGTGTGTGTAACAAATACTTCAGAGGAAACGAGACTGCTAACTTTTTGCACACATTGGGAATAATTGTGGTCATGTGTCTGTGTCTTTGAGCCTAAAGTCCCGAGTTCTCGGTGTCAAGAAGGCATCTTCTCTTTTTACCTGGCTAGATCGCCATGGTAACTAATGCTGAACACATAAACTGGACCGCAGCAGGTTATGTTCAAGTCATGCAACACTATCCCTCTAGATTGACGGAATGTGTTGCCCTCACTTTAGTCAGCTTTCACATTTTGGGTATCAATAAAATTGCTTTTCAGCATGTTTTTAAACGGTTACATATATGTAGATGTGATTAATGGGGCTCGTCAGGAAAATAAAATGCAGAAACCGAGGATGTGAAGTGAAAAACAAAGCTGCAGCAAGCAGATGGCTGAAAGGCCAACAGAGCAGAGAGAAAACAGAGCAAGAAAAACTGGAAACTTTGAGGAGGAAATTAGGACAAAGGAAGTTTTTAATGGATCATTTTTCATTAAAACAAAAACACTGACTGCAAGTTGTTACACATCCAAAATAATATGAAAATGTTCAGGAAAAAATAAATAAAACAGTCATTCTTTTCCTTGTTTTAATTCTTTGCTTGCAGGGCGCCAATGCCTCTGCCTTGGAAAAGGAGATTGGACCGGAACAGTTTCCCGTAAATGAACACTACTTTGGCTTGGTTAATGTAAGTATCTGGTGGTGGCCGTGCACCTGTTTACCTGCTGCAGACTGCAGAGCACAGCCAGCAGCTACTAATCATGTTCGTCTGTTTGAAGATTCACACCGGATGTTTAGTTGTCAGGCCACTTCTTTAGCACTGCTGTGGCTTATTTGGTGTAAACGAGCAGAAAATGTGCCTTCCTCTAAATCCCCTGGCCTTCTCTCTGTTCCTTTTTCTTTCTAGTTTGGAAACACCTGCTACTGTAACTCGGTGCTGCAGGCTCTGTACTTCTGTCGACCGTTCAGGGAGAAGGTGCTGGCGTACAAGGTAAGTAATGAGAGACGAACTGTTGAGATGAAACCTGGTGCCCTGACAGAATGCACACACAGCTAAATGCCATATTGATATGATAGAGAGTTACACGTTTAAGTTTTCATAAAAAGCAGATGTTTAAATTGAGCCAAATCTGGTGCTTGGTTTGTGGTGCAATGGTTCTCATAGGTTTTCATCTTGTATACCATTATAGCCATTTGATAGCCTCAACTTCCTCTTTGAATGTGTTAATTTGAGCTTATTTGAACTCATTTGTATTTGGATCTGGATTTCTTAGAAGCCTTCCTTTACAAATATTGACTTAGTTGCTGCAGGACGGCTATCAAACTGCAAAATTACACCGGGGCTCCACAGCCTTGATTTTATGTAGGACCATAACCAGAATTCAAACAGCTGAGTGAAGTCCTCTATTGCAAAAAGATGTGACGCAAGCAATGAGTGCCCTCATGAGTGCAGACTGACTAAATTGCACGTTGGCAGTTAATCCCATGAGAGTCTCATGGGCCTGTCCAGAGGTTGCAAGTGTTGTGTACTCCACATCTGGGCAACCAACTACTAAAATTCAGTGAAATCACGGAGCAAACTAGTTGCAAGGAAGTTGTCGTCCTCTTTTGACTCTGTTGTGATGGAGCCATAAGATTGCTTAGTTTGTCAACATTTAGAGAGAGTTGGGGAATGGCTGCAATCACAGTAATGTAAGATAGTGAAGGATGTACCCTCCTCGATTCAGAGATGGTCTATCTTGTAAATGGCCTCCTTGCCCCCCCCCCCCCCGCTCAAACCAGCGTTCCTCTCTGTCCAGAATGTGCACATCCTCATCATTGAAAGATTTAGGTTAACTGACGATTCATTCATTCTTTGCTATAGTTCACATAACCTGACTTCCATAGAGTAGATCAAGTATCAAGGTTCAGGCTAGTGTAGTACCATAAGATAATGTTAAACTATCTCTGAGTTGCTGAGGCTTTTACAGCGTAACGTTGACTATCTCCGTCTTCTTCTCTTCAGGTGCAGCCTCGCCGTAAAGAGTCCCTGCTCACCTGCTTGGCTGACCTGTTCAACAGCATCGCCACACAGAAGAAGAAAGTCGGCGTTATCCCGCCCAAGAAATTCATCTCACGGCTGAGAAAGGAAAATGGTGAGTGACTCTGCATGATGCTGAACTTTGTTTTTTCTTTTTTCAGAAAGAATATTCATTGAGGTCGAACGCTTCGACTCTGCAGCTCTGCCAGATTGTGCAGCTGCTGTTTGTGTACGAAATAAGAAAAAAAAGTCGAAGTAAAATCCGAGACTTTCCTCCGTCAGTCGCTTGTTTTAACCCCACTTCCTCTCACTATTGACGAGCACAGCTGAGGCTGGCGGGGGAGAAAGGGGATGAGGCAGATGGAGTGGGGAAAGGAAAAGAATGAGAGGAAGGGGAGGGTTATCGCAGCTGAAGAAATATAATTGTCAGCCAGATCCTGAAGGGGAAAGCAGATGTAGGAGAAGACGACAGGCTCCTGATTTGCTATATTTCTCATTGCCAGCATTCTGATTGCTCTTTATTCTTTGTTCTCTTTTCTTCTCACGTCTGTTATTTCCTATATTCCTCTTTCCACTTCTCTATTCTCACGCCTCTATATATCTTTATGTTTTCTGTTTATGTTTCGTTCTGCTTGCTATTTTTATTTTGTTCCTCTCAGAGCTGTTTGACAACTACATGCAGCAGGACGCCCACGAATTCCTCAACTACCTTCTCAACACCATCGCTGACCTTCTCCAGGAGGAGAAGAGCCAGGAGCGGCAGCAGAACGGAAAACTGGTTCAGAATGGAGGTGGAGGAGTGGGCGGAGGAGGAGGGGGAGTAGGAGGAGGCAGTAGCGAATCAGGAGGAGGAGGTGGAGAAGTGGAAGGAGGGAAGGAGACGCAGCAGACCTGGGTGCACGAGATCTTCCAAGGAACGCTGACCAACGAGACGCGCTGCCTCAACTGTGAAGCTGTGAGTGGCTCGAGTACTCGGAGTTCGAACTGCAGATCAGTATAAGAAGATGGGCGTGACTTTAAACCTGAATTCTTTTTAATGGTCAATTAAAGTAAAGTCTATGGAGGAACGGCCCTCTCATCCAAATCCTATAGTAGTTACGTTTTCCAGGAAGTCCAGACTGTTCCCTGATTGTTCCCTTGTCAAACACAGAGTGTGTATTCTGGAGTGTTTGTGAAGGCCCATGTCTTGTGTATCTGTGACTGCCTCCAGCTGGCTGTAGCACCAAAATCAGTCTCAGCAAATCATATTCTTAATTGTCCAAGTTCAAAGTCAGGGTTTCTTTGTGTTATCTGGTTCTCTAAAACCTGAAACCCCAGTCAGAGATGATGATGGTGTGAAGAAGTATGACGATGGGGGTTATCAAATTTCTGTGTTAAAGCAGGGCTTCCTGTGGGCTCATGTGAAAACCCTTCCCAGGTTATATGACTCTTCTTCTGCACAAAACAATCCCTCCGAGTGTCACGTCCTCCAGTCAGAGACATGATCAGATGACTATAAAATAGTGTCAAATCTCCAAAGAACACGAAACCGAAGAATGCAACAGCATTGCAAATGAGATTAGCACACAGAGGGGCAAAATAAACTTTTGAAGTTAAATATTTTATCACCAAGCTCAGTGCTGCTGTTTATTTGTGATGACTGCAAACTGTTGTGGTTCAATCAGTGGTTTCAGTAAGGTGCAGATTGACAGCTTGCCCATATTAAATAGAATCAATATGACACTTAGAATAAGCTGTAAATAAACAAATCGGTGAAAGCGTCACACTTCCAGATGATTTTAACCCAAAAGTCTGGACCTGCGTTCAGTCTATGTTAGCGCGGTGTTTTAAAAGAAGAGCCTGTTGTAACACAGGAAACTCGACCCAGCTCTCAGCAAGCCATTAATCTGGCTTCTAGACTTGACTACAGGTAAAATCTGTGTGAGACACTGAGTATTAATTTTTATCTTAATTTTCCACTTTGCTCGTTTAACCGATCAGGTCATTAATGCCGTTGTCATAACGACACACCATGTGACCTTGGGCGTTCGCCCTTTGCTTTTGTTTCAGGTGAGCAGCAAAGACGAGGACTTCCTGGATCTGTCTGTGGATGTGGAGCAGAACACGTCGATCACGCACTGTCTCAGGTACGCCGAATTTATTAGCGATCAATAAATAAATAAAAGAACGATTAAAGGATGCTGGCTGATCTCAGTGACGGCGTTTGTTTCTGCTCATCAGGGGCTTCAGTAACACAGAGACATTATGCAGTGAATACAAGTATTATTGCGAGCAGTGTCGCAGCAAACAGGAAGCCCAGAAAAGGTGAGTGACATCATCATCACGTGACTTTTCTGATTTTCTTTCATCACCTTTTGTTTTTGCTGCCTTTAAACCAGCTCTGTTACTTGACCTTCAGATAGCACACAGAGCTCTTACCAGGGAACTCTTTCACAAAGGCTTTTCCCCCTGATTGTTAAGTGCATACATTTCATGCTGTAGGATCTGCTGGTCTCAGCAGGTTTTCAGATGGTGCAGAGAAGCTAATGTAAACAGTGAAATCCAGTATGAAAAGGTCTCTGACGGGCCCTAAATTAAAAACAAGTGCCAAAAATGTGTTTCTTTACTTTATTGTGAAGTAAATGAACATTGATGGCATTTCTGATGATGCAGGATGAAAATACTGAACGTTTCGTCAGCTATTGCTGCTCACAGGCAGCAGCATTTCCGAATGTAAGTAACTGCAGGGCCTTTTACATCCTTTATCAATGAGCCGCTGCCATAGACGACATGCTGCCGACGTCGAAGTCTGAACTGTTACATTCAGGTGCCATCAGCAGCATTACAGTAAAATATTAGTGGCACAGCATTATTTCCAGTGACAAAAGCATAACTTTTAACCACCTGCTTTTCCACCGTATAACCGCGTCAGCTATTTCCAGCCACCGTTTGCGCTTCATGTCATGTGGAGCACGGCTAGCGAGCGTGTCAGCGATGCACTCAAGAGAGTGTGTGTGTGGGCTTGTGTCATTGTCGTGCAAAAAATCCTACTTGCTTTTTTTTTTTTTTTTTTTCTTTTGCAGATTATGAGTGTGACAGGCACTCTGGTCACTGCGAGCAGTCATTATGCAGTTCAGTGTGTCCTGAGTGTGTGTGCGTGTGTGTGTTAAGCATATCCAAGATTTTTTCCTTCTGTTTTTGTACACAACCTGTGGCGACTCAAGTACATAAAGCATTTTGTTGACATGGAAAACTCTCGCTGAGGTGGTCGAGTCGGACAGAAAATCATAATTGCAGCTTTTGAAACGCCACGCATTTGTTGAACTTTTAAGAAAAGCTACGTTTGTCACTCATTACTAGACTTTCCATCTTGGCTAAGCTCTGAAATAAACCCAGCACTGATGATAAAGCGGCCTCACAAGCTTACGTATCAAACATGGTGCAGTTATAGGGTTAAAGAAGAGATAAAAGCACATCTCTAGAAACCACAAAACCAACTTGTTCAAAAGTAATTGATGTTGGGAGCCATAACTGCAGTTAAATTTACATTTTAATTAGTTATATTCTTAGTGGTGGTAGAAGCACCTTCAGGCATAATCGGAAGTTCTTGGGGGCATGCTTGAGGTTTTGTTACACGTAAAATTGAAACGTATCAGACAGTCTTTAACCCTCTCGAGGCAGGCGTTGCCAATTTGCAACAGTTAAAAACTAACAACCTGATTACCCCACATACATATTTTATGATTTTTTTTTTTTTTTTTACTCAGAAGTACCACTGCAGGACTTGGTTGTGCATTAGCAACAAAAAGTTTAATTTGAGCCTGAGAGGGTTAAATAAACTGTAATTTGTTCAGTAAAAATCTAAGACAAGTCACTTTCTTGTTTTTATTCCATCAGAGTTACATCAGTCTATCATCGCTGAAGCATGAGCTCGTGCATTTTATCAGCTGACTCTGTTCACTGCATGATGACCAAACACTGGTTTTCCATGAATACTGATGTTTGAGTTTTGATAAACCCGGCGCTGACGGTGCAGGGCTGTAGTGCTTTGCAGACTGTAGGAGCGGTTATCACAGCCTGTAACTGTCACACAGCTGTAAGTGCAGTACAACCACTTGAAAGTTTCTCTGAGTGGACAAATTTGTTCCATTAGACGGTACCCTACAAACCACATCTGATGTTGCTATAGCAACCATTGCCTTCCTGTTACATTCTGAGAAGTTCGTCATGGGCGTCAGTCTAATGCGAAGTCTATTATTAACTACTGAACAGCAGCTGGACGTCCCTCTGTCAGTGTTGCCCTTTGATATGAGTTTCTTTTTGTCTTCTTCTCTGCTCGCGATGGCGTCCGTCATACGGCGCCACGTTTTGTTTGTTTGTTTTGTTTTGTTTTTTTTAAATACGTACCATCAAATGTTTTTGAGAGCCTGCTAAGTGCACCAAGCACCATCCATTAGCTTGAAAGGCCCATGCTGACACCAGCGTCTGCAGCGTGCAGAGCAGCACAAACGAAAAAGGTTCTCCCAAATTAGGGGGAGGAACACAAAACGTGCTCCTCGTTCCTGACAGGAGGTCTGTGGACTGGCGTGGAAAGCTTTCAGCCTCTCGGTTTTTGTTGGGGAAAGATCGATCGTACTTTTTTGTGTTTCTGCTTTTTGTAATTTCGAAATGAAAAGGTTCTTTTTTCTTTTCTTTTTTTCATCCAACAATTCAGTCTTCAAAGATAAAGATTTTTCTGCTCTGAAATATATATATTTTAAATCAATATTTCTCTCACTCAGGATGAGGGTAAAGAAGCTACCCATGATCCTCGCCCTCCACCTAAAGCGCTTTAAATACATGGACCAGCTGCACCGCTACACCAAACTGTCCTATCGCGTTGTCTTCCCCCTGGAGCTCCGCCTCTTCAACACGTCCGGGGACGCAACCAACCCGGATCGTTTGTACGACCTGGTGGCTGTCGTCGTGCACTGTGGCAGGTAGAGTTTATTGTTTTATTTCACTTTAAATTTTTTGTCTTGAACTTGATGTGAATGTTTGCAGCTGCATGAGTGGAAGACGTGCAGTAGAGCACAAACTAGTCTAGTTTGTGTTGTATGGTTAAAAATGAGCAGATCAAGCTTGTAAACAGTCTTGTTGAAATGAGTCATTTAGTCTTCATAACAGTCCGAGGAGCAGACATTGTTCACATTATATGTGAGTAATTTTCTGAATGATTATAAAACCATTTAATACTTATCAGAGTTTTAAGTGTTTCTATATTGCATATAAATAGCACCCCTCCCCCAACCTTTTTTTTATTTATTTATTTTTTTTTAAATTTTGCTCCAACAAACTGCCGACATTTCAGTTTCCAGATCTTTCTTCTGATGTGAACTCTACTTATGAACCAGATGGAAATAAGGCTTCATTTCAGTTTTGTAACCTTTCGTAAGCCGACCTTTATCATCATCCCACTGTGTTTTTGTGAGGGTGTGTCCAGTGAATAATGCGATTGGGCTTTTCCATGTAAAATAACAGAAAGGTTTTTTGTTTTTTTCCCCTTGTCACTCATTAAATCCTCGCTGTTTTCTCAGTCTTTCAATGACCCAGACGTTATACTGATGGTATAAAAGAGAATGTTTAAACATTATTTTCAATTGCAGTTGAAGAAACTGCTCTCAGCCCTGACCTCTGTAAACACTCATTTTCAGGTCATAGTGGATAAAATATGAAGGTTACTTTTTGATAATTTTGGCCATTTTAAATTTAAGAAAAATAGGATTATTAGTCATCATGCGTGCAATTAATCCATCCATTCGCTTCCATTTATCCTTTTCAAGGTCGCAGGGGGCGCTGGAGCCCCAGCTGTCATAGGGCGAGAGCTGGGGTACACCCTGGACAGGTCGCCAGTCTGTCACAGGGCTAACACATAGAGACAGACAACCATTCACACTCACATTCACACCTACGGGCAATTTAGATTGATCAATTAACTAACCAACTAACTGCATGTCTTTGGGAGTACCTGGGGAGAACCCACGCAAACATGGGGAGAACATGCAAAATCCACACAGAAAGACCTCAGCCTGAACTCAGGACCTTCCTGCTGTGCGGCAACGGTGTTAACCACCGTGCTGTTCATTACGCCAAATTTTAAAAGACCGAGATGTCGACCATGGAAACGGTCACCTCAAGGCTTCAAAACACGACTTCAAACACTGATGGATGTCATTATGGTAGCTGTGGTGTGGTCAATCACGTTAAATGCACTTGGTAGTATTACGGTAGTGTCAGATGTTACAATGTAAAACATTTATAATTTGTACTACCCACATCAGCTTTATCGACTGTATGTACCTGATCTAATGTGTTGAGGCTTGGGTTTTCTGTTAACAGCAAAATTTAATTAACACTTCACCTCCAGGGGGCAGCATATCAGTAGATGTTTTCACATAACGCACTGCTATTTAATTTGAGATATTCTTTCTCTCAAGAAGCTTTACTTTATGCTTTAAGCTGCCACTGTGCATAAAAATCAGCTACCTGGTTAAATAAAGGTAACTTTATTTAACCAAGTAACTCATTGCGCCATCTTGTGGTTGAAATTGGCGTTGCCCCAAAGTCCAGCCTAGTTGATCTTCAGTCGATATCTTTGCAACACAGTACACAGATATTTTTGTGTTGAGTCACAGCTGCTGTTTACTCACATTTTTATGATGGTTTTAATTGACTTTGGAGTTTTTTAACAGTTTTAAATTTTACAGAAAGTTCTTTTAAACCTTCAATTATGCACTAAATAAAAGGATATGGAAATATGTTTGGAAACATCTGGTTTTAAGTAATTTGTCTCTTGATTCTGTTTCAGAGGACAGAGGGAATATTCCTAAAGTTATTCGGGTTTTTTTTAATTAGAAAATACTTTGCTCATTAACTCATTCATCAGATATTTATTGGATAAAGATATAAAGAGGAAATAAGTCCATGTGTCCCTGTAAACACTGCATTGCTGCGGTTCTCCTCGGGCCGCTCGTTGTTTGAATCGGTGTCCATTGGCTCGCTAAGTCCGGTCGGCCGATGAGTTGACGTCAGCTGATGTGTAAGCGAGCATGTGCGAGTCATTAGTCACTCGACTATGTTCCTCCTGCTGATGAGATGTAATCTAACGCTGGAGCTTTCCTCAGGAGGACAGACGCCCTGGATAAACACAAAGACTGTCTCGTGCTGTGCTGCGTGTGGATGTGAACATCTTTCTAACAGCAGCGTCGGTTCATCACCAATGTTTTGGTCTCTTTTGACAACGTGAAACAACAAAAAACAGCAAAACATTTTCACAATAAATGATTTTTTTTTCCAGTTTTTAAAAAATAATCCATCTCTGACTTTGCGAAGAAGAAGAAGAATTTCTTTAAAATTTATAGTATTTATAGGATGAGGAGTTTATGTAGGAGTAGGTAATAATGTTCTTAGACTACACATTTTTCAAATCAGAGAGCTCATTCTCTTGACAATACTTAGTCAACAGGTAATACTATAGTTTTAAATAGATCTAATTTTCTGTTATTTCTTTATTATCAGTTTGATCTGAAGGTCAATCTATTGACCTTGAAGGAGAGGTCAGAGGTCAAATGTTGCATTTTGTTTTTTTTAAATGTTGACAAAAAAACAGCACACTTACAAGTTATCAGGCTTTTTGTCAGTTTGCCACCAATAAATCATTAAGAAGACCTTGAAGACTTTACTGGATGTAAGCCGAATTGTAATGGATTGTTAACATAACCCTGCTCGACACCCCCACAAAGTTTTATCATAATTCATTCAAAACTTTTCCAGCTGTCGTGTTTAACACAGAATGACCCACAAACACTACCAAAAACAAAACCACGCTGGCAGTAAGGATGATGAGAATCATCACGACTCTGCTGTCTTATTTCTTAATGCGTCTCTGTGTCTGTGCCCTGCAGCGGCCCAAACCGCGGACACTACATCACCATCGTCAAGAGCCACGGCTTCTGGCTGCTGTTTGACGACGACATCGTAGAGGTGAGAAGCGATCTTCTGCATTTTACAGGAAATCAGACGTCTATAAGTAGTTTTCTCTTTTTTTGTGCTGTTACAGTGGCAGATGCTCACATTAATCGTAGCCAATAAAACTGCAGAGCTGGAAATGATCATAATGAGTCTAACAGACCCCCTTAAAAAGACCAGATCGGTTTAAAGGTGGTAAAACAAGTGTGAACTGTTTAAATTGAGCATCAGCGTTTCAGCTCACATCAGACTGAGCACCCACTGAAAGATTAAAATTCCCATCTCCACATAAGCTTCCCATCTAATCCAATACCAGACAGGAATTCCAGGCTCACAGTCTATCCTGGCTCTCCCGAATGTTTTGTCTGGACTTCCTGCAGCGGGCCGACCTGCATACCTGAGCCTGATGAGGAGCTGAAATTGGGTTTAGCGATGGGGATAAATGATGACGGGTGGATAAAAGTGTCCATTAAGGAAAAAAGATGAGAGATGAGAACATACCTGCTTTTATTGGACATTTATCTTTCTCCTTTCTCGCTCATGGTCACGTGTACCTTCTCTTAATTGAATCATTGCTCATCTCAGTCGTAGTATTATAAACTGAGATGACCTGCACTTTTTTTACATTACAAATATGAGAGACTGCTTCTCTGTGTGCTCCAGCCCTCATTCCTCCTTTAATTTTCACCGTCTCTGAGCAGGTGGTGCAGACATAGAGGCTGTTATTTTGAACTTTTACACAGCAGCTAATGATTTCACTCCCCCCCCCCCCCCCTCCGATGAGTGTGGTTGTCATGAAATTGCCGTTCTGCTGATTACCCGTGTGCTTCTGCTGCAAAACCATCTGCTTTCCTCTCTGATGTGGCGACAGCGGAGGGAAAACATGGCTGTCTACATAGTAACAACAGTCTGACATCCTTGGAGCGTGATAGTGCTCAGCCCCCGTTAAACGGTTTCCCAGCTCCACTCAGCACGCTGTCATCTCAGTAGCTGACATGTCAGCAAGGAAAAGACGCAGCACTTTAAAAACATTAAATAACATGGTGACACTTTGATGAACCATCAATCCAAACAGGGATATCTGCCAGCATCTATATCCCTGCCATACAGGGAGTGCAGCTCTGCTAAGTTTGCAGTGTGAGCCGATGGCCTGCTGTAGCTCTTTAGCCACTGGCGGCCCGCCACATCACGCGGCCTAAGCTTCGGCGTGCTGCTGTGTTTCAGCGAAGTAACCTTTCAGTCTGATGTTTTTCTTTCTTGATGCCAGAGGGAAAGGTATGGCACAGCAATCAAACTATCAGCAGCTCGCTGGCTGTGCAGTCGTCACGATGAGGCGTTCCAGAGCTTGCTGACGTTTAGTCTGTAGTTAGTGGTAAACGAGACACTGATCTGCAGATGTACAGTCTCAGCCAGTGTTAGCGTCCTTCATTAATTCTCAAATAACCTACGTCAGGAGTAGTTATTTTTATTAACAGTGTTATTTACAAGGAAAAGGCTTATTTTGCTGCGTCCCTAGATGGGATAGGCTTTCTGTCGTGTTCGGAGCCTGCTTATGGGGGGGAGAAAAAGAACTGTGTTTGCAGTAGAAGTTGGTGAGAATGGTCTCTGCATATGTACTGTATTTTGTTTTTGTATGTAACTGTATTCTGTTACAGTTAGCGTTTAAAGAGGTGGTATTTAGAATACAGTTACTTTGAAATAAAGGGATTACACAGCAGTCTTTTCCTGTTTCATATATTAGGCTATGCCCTTTCAGCAGAAATATTTCTGCTGAGAAATATTTTTTAAAAATTATTGTTCAGAAAATGATTTAATATGAAGGCAGTAGGCAGAGTGTTATAGGCATCGCCCTAAAGAATGTAGCCTCATGGGCAGTGTAGTCCGGTTGTAAGTAAGCTATTAAGACTCGACTACACTATATTTGTGTTTTCCTCCGAATCAATAAGTTCCGTTGGAGCAGCCTTTCAACGCCTCTCTCTGTCTCTCGCTAGCAAAGTTGACCCAGACAACAAAGTAAAGCTAGTTTTTGGCTACGAGCCCGACACGAACCCGACGTATTAGCCAGAGGCCCCTTTGCTACGGTTCAGAGCTGCGGACCTGTTTTATATACGCGCAATAGTTTTCTATACGAGGTCGCTGCAAAAAGTGCAGCCTTACCTAATGTTAACCTACTGTTACTCATTAATATCTATTATCTATTAGTATTTAAAACTCTAGTTGGTATTGGTATGGCGATTAACCTTCAATCCAAAGTAATCCAAAGTATTCAGAATACGTTACTCTCATTGAGTAGCGTAACAGAATACGTTACAAAAAAGATTTTGGGGCATGTAATCTGTAGTGGAATAAGTTTTAAAAGTAACCTTCCCAACACTGTACATCAGTTCCAACTGGATGCTGAATGAATTGGTTCGCGTTAGCCGTTGCAAGACTTTTCTATACAGTTGGATAAGAATAACTGACACTATTGTACGGTGGCTCTGAGAGTTCACATGCACTGCAGCTTAACAAAACACCTACAAATGGAAAAATGCTGCAAAATTACACAAAACACAAGGAAAGTTGGATAAAACACAACAGCATATATAAAAATATATATTTTATATAATATTTTTTTTAAACTGTTATGTTTGTTGGGTTGACCTACAGCGATGACTTAAAGCCACAAAACTAACTGCAGTTTGTCCTTATTTTTTTTAATTGTGTGTGTGTGTGTGTGTGTGTGTTTGTTTTTAACTTTACCATTTTACAGATTTGTGTAGTTTTCTGTAGCTTCAAGCAGCTTTTTGTGGATATACCCACATCCATGTTGTATCACAGTTAATTAGCATAATCGGAGGGAAAAAGTATAAAGTTCTAGTTGTATATAATCATCTGTTTTAAGCTGCTCAGCCTTACTGCCTTATACTAAAGGGGTGGCAGAAAAAGACAGAAAACGAGGCATGTAAAACACATCTACAGTCGGGGTGCACTTTATGAGGTGAAACAGTATACTTTAATGCAGTTCAGGACACCTGTGCCCCCAAAATATTCATTTTTATGATGCTTGTAATGTTTGGTTTTTCCTTATATAGTCACACAGGCGTTGATTTGGTTATATTATAGCACGAGAGGTCACAGCTAGTGTTTTAGAAAATACTTTCAAGCATTTGGAGGTCATTTTAAACACACGTGCTCCTCTCTGTGCATTCGCAGTAGCAGTTCAGCCAAATCAAATATCTAACGTACACGTTATTTTCCCAGTTAGAATGGTTTATTTTGCTTTAAATCTCCTCGGCAGTAGGAGACATCACCCTGCTGTTTGCAGGAACGAGCTCAGTCAGTCATCAGGGACTGATGGTTAAAACTGATATAAACTCCACAGTATTTTTCCACTACAGCGGGACTTCGGCCCGCTCAGACATCTGGTCTGGAAGATTCTGCTGAGTCTGCAGAGAAGAAAGATTAACTTATTTTTTATGGTTTGTGGAGATTTAATCTGCATGCCTCTCTCTGTTTTATATTTTAGCTTGAAGTCTTTTTCTGATAAGTTATTTTGATCCCTTTTTGGCTGCTTGTTTCTGCCATTTGCCTGTTTCCTCGTGGAACTCAAACTTATTTAGTTTTCTACAATTATGACGCCGATATCTTTCACTCCAAAAGTGCAGCTTTTGTTTTCTAGCTCCCATAACTTTACTTAACCCAGAAAACTGCTGGATTGAATAGGAGCCAGACAATATTCATCAATTATCAATATAAGCAAGACTAGATGTGCTTATAATAGGGTATGTTTCAACCACGGTGGAAAATGTAAAACGAATTTTCAGAGACGACATCCAATAACAAAAGATGTAAAAACCCCTAGAAAAGCTTAAGTGACATTCAGAAAACAAGATAAAATGAAGATAAAACAGTACAATAAAATAAATAAATGGTAATTTATTTATTCATTTTGAGAATTGTGCACACAAAACCTTCCATATAAACATATTGTTTCTTCGTTCCTTATTTATGCACACATTTACTAAAATGGCGCAAGTAAATTGATCATTTTAAACTGCACTTTATTAATTCTCACATTTTATGACTGGATCCTCGTAGAAACTCTTCTTCCCACTTGTGCATCTTTGCAGATATTTGGATAGTTATTTTGAAGCCTCTGTCCAAATGAATGAGGAGAGGTGCCCTAAAAATCATGGTCAGAAAATGCAAGAAACTATCATTCAAATTATTATTATTTATTTATTTATTTTTTTAAATGCCTAAAATTAGGTAACTTTGCAGAATAAGTTTCGTAAATATTTTTTTTCCTTTCTTTTTTGTAAGATATATATATTTTTAAAACTGTTATATGACATTGCATTTTCATTTTACGGGGCCGTCGGAATCATTGACGAAGACAAATTCTTGTGCTAAGTTTAATAGACTACAGCTGAGTTTGATTCAGTTTAATAAAATATAAAGTATCAAAGTTTTAACCGGTGAGAGTTACAGCGTCTCATTTGTCCATGTGTATACTCTTGTTTCATCATGGTTTCGGTCCTCTTGTATTAGTTTTTATTTAGTTATTGTCTTTTGTTTATTGGGGGTGTTGGAAACCTATTGGCCAGTGACGTTAACACTGCTTTGAAAGCAAAAACAAGGAGAACCAGATCCAGGTTATTACTGTATCCTGATACGGGTTCTAACCTCTGTTGTCGTTTTCTCTCGTAGAAAATTGACGCGCAGGCGATCGAAGAGTTCTACGGTCTGACCTCGGACATTTCCAAGAACTCTGAGTCAGGATACATCCTGTTCTACCAGTCGAGAGACTGAACCAAGGCGGTCGTAAGTCCCCAACAGACTGTCACTCAACAGAGGGGGGAGGGGCTTATGGCAGCCACCTGCTCCGCCCTCACTTAAGTATCCAGGCTTATTTCCTGTAGGCGGAGCTGCACTGGAGTGCCACTCGGGACGGGTTGAGACGTGTGCGGCAGGTCTTGTGACAGCCTTCTGGATTACCGTTCAAATCCTCTGTGTCCACACTGCTGCAGCAGAGCACCTTAAAAATATATTTAAAAAAAAACATCCACTAGAACCCCCCCACTCCCCCACCCCCTGGCAGATTCCACAACACTCGCTTTGCACTGTGGGCAGACTGACCAATCCAAGAGGCTGACATGTGGAGGACGAGCAGGAGAAGATGATGCGGCATAACCAGCTGTTTTGGGTGCAGCTGGTGTCGGGGGGTTAAGGTCCGAGTCGGCCTTTTTTGTGGCTTGTTGCACTGACACGCAACTCCCCCAAAGATTCCTTTAACGTCCCACCTGTCACAGCAAAACCACTGACACTACCTGTAGTGAGTGAACGGCTTGAATGTGAGCGCGGCGCTTGGATGATAGTTTGCGGTGTTTTGTATAGTGAAGTTTTGCCAATCGCGTCCTGCGCAGTGTTACAGGCGATGGTTGAAATGGAAACCAGCCACCAGGGAGGTGCTGATGGAGCTGAAATGTTCCCCACACTCATGAGTAAGGCTCTTTGTTTCAGGTTTAAAATTCTTAACTAAAAAAATAAAGAGAAAAAAGTGAAATCCGTTGACCAAAAGTACAATTTGCAGCTTATATAATTTTTTTTAAACAACCCTGTTTAAAGAAAAGAATACTTTGCCACATGTTATATTTTTTAATCCAATCCTTTGGATCACCAACAGTCCTGTTCTAGATTCCAGAGCGTCTAGAGTGTCTAAAGCCACTCGTGGTGCCACAGTGGGGGAGGGAAAAGAGCTCAAAGGAAGTATTTCAACAGCATAAGCTAATTTTTAAAATGCCAGCTTCTCATGGTTTTGACAGCAAGCACACGCTCCTTTGCTCTCGAGGATGTGTTGTTGTAACATGTCTGACTTTTTTAAAGATGCCACAATATGCACATTTGTACTTTTTTTTTCTTTTTAAAGGGACGCACTATGAGACTAGTGCTTTTTTTTTCCTTTAAGTCAGCTCTGATATCCACTTTACACACTACACGACACGCAGTGTCGAAGTTTGTCGAGTTTGTCTCATGTGCTTATGGATGCCTCTCTGCGCACACACGCCTTTACCCTTCTACAGCTGGTTCATCTCGCAGTTTCAGCCACGCCAATTTTGACTCTGGCTTAAGTGTTTTTCGTGCAGCTGCAGCTCTGGCAGGCAGTCAGGTTTTTACATAACACGTTTTCCACTCCAGCATCGTAAATTGCAGCCTTTGGTAACGCTGAGTGATGCTAAAGGTCTGCGGATGTGATCCGCTGATGCTCGGCTACACGGTTTATTTTATTGCAGTAAGACCGTCTCTTTCGCATGTTTGTCTCGGCCGCTTTTAAATGGCTTCCCCTCCTCAGCATCAACAGCAGCTTCAGCTTTAGGGGCGAAGCATCCTGTGAGATGAGCTGCATCGTGGTTATCTTACTGTTTCTGAAATGCTCATTAAATTGCAGCCTGGGCTAAATTGAGTTACTTGAATGTTAGCGCTACTCTGGGCAGCTGATTGAAGCTAATTAATCAGCTGAGCGTTTAGTGATTCCAGTAAGTAGTGCTTCAAGTGATCACATAACTGGATAATTTTGGGCAGGATTTCTTCTTCCTTAGTTAAAAAAAAGAAAAAAGTAAAACTTGCAAACTACAGATTCATCTTAAAACTGCTGACAGGCTCTGCTGCCGTCTTAGTGGTGCTGAATTCTGATTGGCAAGGCTTCAGTCACACAGGCCTACAGACAGGTCGGTGATTATCTGGTGACCAAAAGTTTATCCTCCAACCAGTTGGCAAGTGGTTGCTTGCTTTTGCCAGGGTACTGCATCCAAAACCTCCAACTTGTGGTCGCTTTATCGATATTTGACTTTAAAGGTCTCGGTTTTCCAGTTTGCGTCACACATTTTGCAGTTGCTGTCGAGTATTTTGAGTCCTTTAATGCAAACTACCGGTCACCATGGCAACCTGCTAGCAACCAAAGAAATCGCAAGGGGGCATTCGGTTCAGCGCCGTATACCTCTTTGGGACCAGTTCCATGCTAGCTACTGAGAGCAAACAACTTGCCAACCCATCTAGGAACATACAATTTTCCCTAGCAACCAGTGGTTGCCAAATGCCGCCAGCTGGTCTCTAGGGCTGTGTGTCCAGTACAGTCACAGAACACAGAAGTGGGGTTTTTTTTCTTCTTCTTTTTTTTTTTTTTCTTTCTTGTCCTTAAAATGTCTGAAAGTCCAGCGTCACATCTTCCAGTTGCTTCCAAATAAAACTTTCAGAATATAAGATTTTAAGGGTCACAACATGTTTGACACATTTTCTTGCATACCTGACTGCGTGTTTGAACTCAGGTCTTCAAATTACTGCGTTTCTCTAGTATGATGAAGACCAAATATTTAAAGATCTTAAACTTGCCAACTTTGAGAAACAGAATTAAAACTTACAAACAGGGTTTGATTGAGTTGATCTGAGGAGAAGCAGAAGCCTTTTTAAAGCCTCGGTCTCGCTTTCCAGCTGTGGGTTAACCCTTTCCGCCTCCATTATTTTCTTAATAATTGCACAAACCAAATATAGTTACACTTTTTTTTTTTTTTTAACCCGAGTTTAGTTATTTTGTTGTATATTTTACACTCCTAAGCTGATAAGCCTCCATGCTATCACTCCTTCGTAACAGAGCTACAGCAGATGCAAAGCGGATTTGGAAAAAAAGCTCTATGCAGCCTTTAAGGTGTTTATATTATATAGCTGTTGAGTTTTGAATGTTAACATGTACAGTCAAATTAAAAAAAAAATAAAAAATAGGGCTGCTGCTTGACCTGTGACATGTGGATTTTGGGTGCATCGCAATACGGTGAAGTCGCTGTCTCCGCTTTTAAAACTGAAAAGCACTTTTAAATATTTGTCAGAAAACTTGTCATTTTGTCCTTCAATCGTGCAATTTAGTGAAAGTAACAGCATTCATGCTTGTGGCTGTACAGTGTTTTCACTTTACCACAACCTGGCACAAAGCCCTGACTCCCAGAGGTTAAAAAGTAAACAAATGTAAGGGAATTCAGGTTGAGTCTTGAAGGCGTATCACATCCCCCAAAATACTGCAAAGTAATTTTCATTTCTTCAGAGAGTGATTTAAGTGCTCTGAAAAGTGACACTTTTTATCATCATTCAGGTTTTATGTCCGTAACACAGAGCAGCCAAAATATGTTACAAAATAATGTGAGCTTGTGGATTTCGCTCTCTTTGTTGCATAAGCCTTTCTCTTAGTTCTGCCAGCATGAGAAAGTTTAAAGTTGGACGTCGTGCAGCCAGAGCCCTGGCCTTAACCTGCTTTTTCCAACGCATTCTCATCCAGATGCATCCTTTACACACCAGGTGTCCTCTAGCTTTGGTGCTCTAATGCTATAATGGCCATGTTGAACACAAATACAGTGCGAAGGAGGAGACCCAGTTTTTCACCCAATATGGACCTTTGTTGCACACTGGTTAGGTTTAGGTGAGATTTAGCCTGTCTAGTTTGCATAAAGTTGCTTTCAGCAGCGCCTATATTATATTTCCTCAGTATAAAGCTGACGTGTGTCTGTTAGCTCCGGATGTTGCAGAATCCTGCAAAATATGGGTTATCCAACCGATCAAGTTATCTTGGTTTCAAGGTAATAGCAATATGACCAATCTAGATCGGGTGGGTAAAGTTAAATCACTGTCAGCCTCTTCCAAAGTCATTCTGTCCATTTATGTTACATAAAACTACAACTACAAACGGTTTAACTCAACAAATACCTCATTTGGCTCAAAGTTCTCAAATCTGTGTAAACGACTGGGAGGAGATCGAGCGACTTCCTTGACGATGCATCCGAAGCACTTCACTCAATGAGTCGAAGGTTCAAAGTCAACACTATATCTCTTTCACGTCTGTGCTGCTCTTTAACTAATCAACTTAAAGGAAGTAATCTACATTAAAGGAAAGTGTTGCGCAATTTTTATGTTTCGTTTTTTCTTGGGGGCTTAGTAGTTTTATAACTTTCGGACAGCTGAAGAAAGTCGTTTTTGGCTGCAAATGACTTGAAACACCAACAGAATCTGTGGACTCTTTAAGTTGCGTTCATACATACCAAATGATGTTCATATTGTTTTTATTCCTTTTCTTTTTTTTTAAATAAACAAAGTGTAGGTGTACTCAAGATGTAAATAAACACAAGCACAAAAGCACATTATTAGGGAGATGGAAGTCCACAGATTCAGCTGGAAGCCTTTCTTTTTATTTTAAATATGAGAACCAGAATTCATTGAAACAATGTGTTGGATGCTTATGTTGAAGCAAGGCTCTTTTTATTTAAATATTATTATTATTATTATTATTATTATTATTATGAATGTCCATGTTAACGTTTTTTCCTTTGATGTTCTGCATTGTTTTTATTTTTATGTATTTTACTAATTTTGATTGTCTGCTGAGGCAGCTCTGGAAATCTGAGGATTTATTTTGATCTAATTTGGGGAGTGTGAAGTGAGAGATGTGTACATAAATACAGATGTTATTATTGGAATATAAATAATTGCTTGCTTGGAATAATCAACAAATCTAGATCGAGAATATTAGTGTACGTTATCTCTCAAAGATACCTTTCTTATGGTTGATGTCTTCAATCTGCCTGGTGCTTTAAAAATTGCAAACCCCACCCATCTGGCACACCGGGCAGACCAAAACAAACAAACCCAAATATATGGAATGGTCACAATGGAGCTGTGAGTTTATTAACATACACTCACTTTATAGACATTCTCTTATTAGATGTTGGTGTGCAAAAAAAATACATGACTGTCCAAAACCTGATATGCGATCACAGTGTTAAAGGAAAAATCCACTTTAGGTTACATAAAGGATTAAAATAAATCAGCAGCTGGTGTTGGTGTTTGTTTCATTTTGTGTTGTCCTGATTGTGTTTGAGTTCTAATGATGATCAATGTTTATAAGAAGACAGAAAAACGACTATACTGGATTGAGAGAAACTGAGGGAGATGGTATATATTAGTATTGAGCTTCAAGTAGTTCCACTGCAAAGGTTTCACTATATTTAACTTTCACATTTATATGCTTGACAGCAGAAATTTATAGATATTGCAGATGCCGTTATTATGTCTAATGCAAAAGTTCTCCACATCTTAGGTAATGTGGAGCTTTTTAGCTAAGATGTGGGAGTGGTTGCTGGAGTTTGCCGGCTGTCGATGGGTGAAATCGGTCACAAAGAGATTATTACACCAAAAACCACTTTGTTATTGCGTTGGGTTTGGCAGATTGCCGTGGTTGCACAAAATATGGCCGTCTATTTGCAATCACTAACTGGAAAAAGTGTGCAACCATTGTTCACCTTGAAAGTTAAAGCTGTGCCTTATGTCCTGAAACTGACATGTTTCCATAAGCAAATCCAGTCAACTTTGAAGATGACCATTCTCCGTTTCACTATCATTCTGCAAATAGTTGGCAAATGTTTGCAAACAAGTTGGCTTCTTCCATGCAAACCAAAACCAACCAAAGCATTTGCAAGAAGTGAAACACCTGTCAAAGTTTTGAAGAAATATCTTAAAAACTTGTATATTTATATTTAATAGGCAGAAAACAAACTGAATTCTTGTTTTTATACTCAAATTTACAGACATGTAAAAATACAGCAGCTGTGGCTTAACCCTTACATTCGGTGGTAGTCTAATAAATTTGTTAAGCACTGTAAAATAAAATGTCATCAGCAAAGAGTGGAAACCTTGGAGCTACACCTTCAATTCCAAGAGTATTAAAATATTGTCAGAAGAAAAGAAGTGGAGAGACAGAGGCCAGTTTTTGCACCCTAAAATATAAAAAGTTCCTTTTAGAGAAATATTTTCATCTGGTCATTTTTATTATTGCTTTTATTGTTTTATAGATTTTATTAATCTAAAATTAAGCATATACGTCAGCGAGTAACAGAAGGCAGCAGTCAAGCATCCCCTGTGTGCTTTTTGAACAGCATTATGGGAAATTGATGAAATGCAACAGCTTTTGTTGGTGTGGGGGAGGAGTCAGAAGCACCGACGGACAGCTACAGGTGGATTTTTCCTTTAACAGTTGTCTCTTCAGAGCGTTTGGTCGTCCACATCACTCCCCTTTTCAGTCTCGCCAAATAAATGTGTTTAACCCAGTATGTGACGGACATACAGTGACTGAATGCATCATTAACACTCCTCTAATGTATGTTTTTAGTGTGCAAAGTAGCAGCAGCCTCACCGAGACCAACACTGTTAAAATGAAGGTCAGGTAAACACAAGTAAGGGAATCTGCTTTTTAAATGGTTGCATATTTTTGTACCAGCTGAACACAGGAGGGTTTTTTGTTCATGCAGAGTCTGCGACTACAGACTGATCTGAAGGACCAGTAACCAGGTTGTCCTCTCGGTGTTTGTATTTGTGGGGCTGCTGCTGTCTGACGTTCATTCTGAATCCGTGGAGATGCAGTGAAGTTTGGGAATGACGGCTGGTTCTGATGGTGTCTAAACTGTTCGAAATAAAACACAAACTGGTTTTGATGATAACTCAACTCTGCTCTCAGTCTCTTTCATTGAGAATGTTTGACTATAGCGTCTCGTTTTTTTAAACATACATGCAGAAAATAGGAGGTAATGCAGCTGTGTGAAAAACATAATCGCATCTTTGCTGGTTGAACAGAAATTAAGAGGGTAAGTAGCAGCTAGATGCTCGTAATCTAATGAGTTGGATCTTTTCAGGATGAGTAACTAAAATTGGTTAAGATGGCTCTTTGCTAAGTTGACTGTAATGAGTAGACACAGCAGTGGTCCATTAGGAGACCTTTCATGCTTCGTAGATCAGTGTTTAAGAGATAAATAAATGTATTACTCTGAAAATGGTCAGGTACAAGGACTGGACTGGAAATGGGTAACAAAGCAGGTCCAAAGAGAACTCTTAACAGACCTTCAGAAAGCCTGCGAAGTGATGCCCAAGACCACTTTAAAAAAATTACAAGACAGTCTGGCTCCTTGGAAGCAAAAAATGCAGAAATGAGAGGTTGCTCGAGTGCTCTACAAGCGCTGTCCATATTTAAAGTCGATATAAATGGAGGATTCTGATGATGTGGTTTTAAAAAAACTAAAAACGGATGCACAGTGAAAAACTTGAAAAATTAAAAAATAAATAAATTCCACTGAAGTATTTAAGAAAAAGATGCTTGAAAGGTTAAAGGGACTATTTATTTTAAAAAAAAGCTTTTGCTGTAGAAGCTCAGAAAACAACTATTTACCTGCAATCAGTTGTTTGTGCCAGTCTACCGTGACTGTCATCATTCCTGCCAAAATATTAGGCGCATTTTGATTGAACTGCAGTTTGTTTAATATTTGTACTTGTTGCTGTACAAAATTAACCTCCTGAGACTTGAGGTTGTTTGTTGCCTGCTTGAGAGGCATATTTGTCCTCTCTCTCTATTTGGACAGTTGGACCTGGTACATGTAAAGAAAAAAAGTGTCCTAATATGAGGGGATTGGGTTTATTTTGCAGCGTAGCACAATAAAGTCAGTATTGTATAACACTGTTTTAGAAAAAGGTGCAGAAACCCTAAAACATCTGAAAACGGTGTGAATATAAATTATTTCACATTTTAAACCCTTCCCCCCCTTTTATAACTTAAAAAAAAAACACAAAAACTTAAGCTTCCCTCTCTGGGTTAAAGCCCATAGCTCATCTTCACTCAGCTGCCACAACCAGCAATTTCTGCAACCTCAGTTTTCCTGAAAGTTTGCTTCAAGTTAAGGAGCCGTGAGCCAGAAAAGCGGAGAACCGCTACTTCAAGTTAACACAGCATCGGCAGACAGCTGGATGGTCCAGGATCCACAGTGACGCAGTTTACAAACCTGATATTTTGTGCTGAAAGTCAAGTTATGCAAACATATAAAACTGAGGATACTGGTTGACTGCAGGCATTTCGTAAAAAAAAAGAAGAGAGCTCTCCAGTTTTTAAATGGAAGCTGAAAAGCTTTCTGCCTGCCTATTCTGTGTGAGATCATCCACCCCTGGAGGCTTTTTTGTCTCCTGACATTATTGCACTTAAGATGCTTGTCCCGATGCCAAAAGCATGACCGCACATGCTTGTCGCTCCGAGAAGCCGCTGAAGCGGCGCACTGACTCAGTGCGTTTATCCCACTCCTCTAGCTGCACCGTGAGCAGTAAACAATGACACAGGAGGCAGTTTGACATTTAATTCTCTGCAGGTAGGTGGTACATTCTCAAACAGCAGGTTCACACAAACACTGATGGATTTTACAACAATACAGAAAAAGAAATGCCTCGTTTCTTTTACAGGGACAGAAAAAAAAAAAGATACATTCACCTGCTGAGGGTGAAGGACGGAGTGCACAAGTCCAGAAATCAGAACCGGATACAAAAACGACAACAAAAATATATATCTTTGTACAACAAGTTGCTAGTTGTTTGGCACTATTCCCAAACCTATTTTGTTTGTCTGTACACTGAGTGTGCGCACAGACTGTAGGAAAAACCATGTATGTTGGCGATGTTAACGTTTGCAATGAATTGGCAAATATCGCCCTCTTGTGGTAAAAAGGGCAACAACACCTGTGAAATCTTGCTGAAGACGGATCTTTGTACTTTCCTGTTGGTTTAATGAATTTTGACACATCATAATAACCTTTAAAGCAGGCATGGATGCATTTATACACGGGTTTGATGCAAGTCAGAATGTTTGTGTCCGAAAGATGTAGCATATATGGAAGCTTGTTTGTGACAGAAAAAAAAACCCCAACAAAAACATTTTTGTTAACCATATATCAACATTTTTAAACTTGATATCGAGTAAATGACTTGAAACACTGAAAACACTATTGTTTTAGATGATAGAGTTAGTAGGTAGGGTTTGTGATGATAACCCAAAATTGTGAGATGGACACCTGGTGCCTTAAAGGAAGAAGTTCCACAAATGAATAAAATGTAACAATTAGCAATATAGCAATTATTGGTAAGCGAGGGTTATATTTTATTGACATATGGATGGCATTTTCTTTTATAGTGGCACAAACAAGCTTCCACAGACAAGTTTGAAGGGCTGCTTCTCCTCTCTGACCGAAGAAATAAGAAAAGCAGCTTTTACTGGGCCGCTCAGTGCATCACATTATGTTGGTATTAAGAGGAGATGTTAGGACTTGGTTGGGAACACATCTCTGTACTGATATGATGTGACATATGGAGGTACAGTAATGTTAAATCTGGTTTACAAAAAATACAGTATACCAAAAGTTGGTGAATTCTGGATAGACTTCATTGCTATTTACAAGTGGGGAACTTAAAGTGACTCAATCTGTGAAAAGAACTGCTTACAACTCAAAGGCAACACAACTTGTAGTGATTACAAGTAAACTTTCATTATATAAAAGAAACTTCTGATCAGTCCACCAGCGTTGGCTCCATTTTCAATCTTTTGACTTCCATATTACCAAACTGGTGTGAGTGTGATGTGCTGCTGATAATAGCAGGAGTCCCTCTGAGCTGCTTTAAAATACAAAAAAGAAAACCTTCTTAGATTTTAGATGTCATACTGTTAAAGTAGCCAACGTTTCAGACACCAAGGCCAACGAATCAAATGTATAATTAGTATGTAAAAATAATCCCTGAAAAAACCCCAGCTAATCAGCCTTGGATCAGTATGACATCAGTGAGGGTTGATACTCACCTCAGGCACACCTGCCTTATGGTTCAGTCATACTAACAGGAATGGAAACCTCTCACTGGCTGCCAGACGATTGCATCTTTTTTTTTTGCTGTCAATTGCAGGAAGTTGCAGCAACCAAATGGTCACCCAGAGGTTGGGCAATGAACATCCTCAACTTCAAATCAAACCCATTTGATTTCAAGGTCTGCACAAAAAATTGGAGGCAACCTTCCTGACTGACTGGAAGAGGTTTGCAAATAAGTGCAGTTTTATTTATAAATGCAGATGGATTACCATCTGGTTTCCAGCTGTATGTATTCTGGTTATATTCCTTTATAAAAGCCTGGTTGCTGAGCAACTATGTGATGTTGCAGTTAAATTGCCGTCCTGCAACAACTACGTCATTATTTGTGGAGGAATTTCTGCTTTAAATCTAAATCTTTGAGGTTCCGGCTGGACACTGAATGTAAGTAGTTAATGTCAATTAGAATTTCTGCTTATATAGACAGCAACAGGTTTGCAATGTTCATAGATTTATTATAATTAGTTGCCATCTTATCACAAATCTCAACCCTAAACTGACAGCAGGCTGACTCCGCCTTATTGCTGCCTAGATGAGCTAACATTGCTTTGAAGACGGCAACTGACTGTGAGTGGTTGCAGACCTGGTCTTCATCTTTAAAGCAACATTTCAAAGGAAACAGATCCCAAGTGCATTGGACACAGTCCGGATGACACAGTCATGCCACATTCTCAAGACGGGGACTGAAAATACTTGTTTCAGACAGAAGATGATCTGCACGATTTGTAAAGCTACTCAAGCAGAATCTAGAATTAAAATATGGATGTGAAGTCAGAGAATAATAGACAGAGTTTACTGTTTTAAACTAAAGAAGACAATCTTTGGCTGACTCCACTCACACTGACACATTTACCATTAAAGCTGAAGTAGGCAGAAATAAAGAACAGTCCTCTCAAAATCAGGGGCTCTTTGTTTTAAGTCCAACCCAACAGAGTTCTTCTTAGAGCATAAAACATAAACCTGTGCTGAGCTTTGGCTTCATATTGGGTTTGAACCCCACTATCCCAGGTTAAAGTCTTCGGCATAGATCTTAATTTGTAGTCTTAAGAGCTTGAACAGAAGGTGACTGGACCATCGTGAACTGGACGACTGGGAACCTACACAGGCTTCTTAATTTATACTTAGCCTTACATACCGTAAGTGAGCGACACCAATGCCACTATTTCTATTTATTTGTGCTTAGCTTGCCTGTGCTGCTTAAAACACCACTCCTAGCACGATTTGATGGCAATGATCAGGGTTTTTTTGTTGTTGTTTGGTTTTGCAAACACTCATGTTTGGCCAAAGTCCCGCACTTTACTTTCTAAAACCTGAAAACCCAGAGGGGGAACAGGCGTATGTAAGGGTTTTTTTTGTCTCCATTGATGGGAGAAACAAAAGCCGCCTGCTGCAGCTTTAAGGGCTGATTTATAGGTGAAAACCTTCTCGAAATGCCTTTTTTATGTACATTTTTTAGCTATTTAACCATTTTCAGGGGCACAGATTCAATGTGAAACATCCTAATTACATATTCAGGTATAATAATCGACATTTTAACCAAATTTACTGCAGATGCAATCACACTGAGCTTTTTGCCCTGCAGTGCTCATTGGGGAAACACACTTTGCGGGTGTTTGAGATCATTACTGAATGTTAAGCAGCTACACCACATTTGCAAAAGCAGCTTAGTGCAGGTTGCAGGAAAAAACAAACAAACGGAGTATGCCTGGTATGGTTTCTGTACACTGAGTGTCAGAAGATGCAGTTGTAGAAACAGGGTTTAAAATATGAATCCATCCTGTACATGTTTTTATTAGTGGATCCACCTTCAGGTAATCTCACTGATTTATTCTTCCTTCGTTTTTTTGTGTCTGAGAAGTTTGTGTCCTTCATTTCTTCTAGTTTTCATTCATACCCATGCTGAGTTCAAGAGGGGCCAAAAAATGTGGGAAATTCCAACTTCCAGCTTGGAAAACCCACAGCAGGACGGTTATGAGGTCAAGTGGGAATGTCAGGGAGAGACCTGTATTATTTACACCAGTAAGCGTCTCTTTAAGTGAATCTGGAACTTGACCGGTTGTTTCTCTCCTCTCCCTTCATCATACCATCGTCTCTGAGCCCGAACCTTTCCCGGTGAAGAAGTCCCAGAAATTAGTGATCGGCGACGGCTTGCTCTCCTCCTGCGGCGTCTGCCTCACCCAGATGCTGTTCTCGGTCGAGACGCTCAGACTCGAGCTCAGAGAGAAGCTCAGCGCGGAGCTCAGACCCGGGCCTCGACGGTCCTGGGCATCCGAGTCCTGAGCGTTGAGCCTGGGGGTGGAGGACAAGGACGAGGAAGAGAAGGAGGACTGGGATAGGCTGAGCAGGTTGTGGTGGGAGTGGAACTGACGCATGTGGCGGATGGATTTACCAGGAGGGACCTCACCTGCAGAGAACAGGACACGGTTTCAGAACTTGAAAGACAAAAACTATTTATTATCTTAAAGTTGTGTAACATGAGTCATAGAGTGCTGTGAAAAGTATTTGCCCCCTTCCTTCCGGATTTCTTACATGTTTCAGATTGCCAAGCAAATTTAAGATAGAACAGGTTAAAAACAACTTCTGTGTCAGCATCGCCCGCCGCCACTAGGGGGTGCTGTTGGCCCACTTATCGTTCCCACAAACGTCCACAACCTCCAGCAGCCAGAGTGTGGTCTGTGTTACATTACACTGCCTTCAGAGATGTTTTAACACATGGTGGTGAAACTGCAGAGCACTGTTTCAGGGTTTTCTAAAGACTCCTGTCTCAGGCAGGAAATTTACCTAAAAATCAACAACTGCTTGAAAAGACAAGTAAGCAGATGCTAAACTAACCAAGGATCACAGATGAAAACCTCAAAACCTTGCGTTGTGGTATCGTTCCTGCTCCTGTCATTAATCGAAATGTTTTAAATGTTGATTTTTTTTTTGAAAGAAACAACTTTAAATGAGAAATTCCTTCAGGTCTTCAGAGCCTCACATTCACAAAAACTCAAGCAGACCATAGTACCGTATCTGGTGTCCTGCCGCTTCCTGTTCTGGTTCAGTTTGAGGACGTTCAGGAAGACCTCGCTGGTCAGGCTGCCATCACCGCCGCTCCCATCCGGGGGGAAAAGCGGTGACGGGGGCTCCAGTGGGGACAGGCTGCCGCTGGAGGCTCCCACTGAGTCCAGAGACGCCCCCGTGTCCCTGCGACCCGTGGACTCGCTGCCGCTCTCCACCGTCAGGTGACTGCCGCTGTGACAGAGCAGAAACACGCACGTTAAACTGAAGCTTTCTTAGTGCAGACGAACATAACCGACACCAGATCTGATGACGGCTGATCCACTGACTGTCACGGTTACCTGAGTTTCCTACGCAGCAGGTAGTCGATGATGTCCGGGTCGGTCTGGATCAGACTCATCAGGACCTCCTGCTGCAGCTCTGCAGAGACCTGCGGGAACACACATCAGATTCAAGCATCGCTGAAAATAATTAGCATCTCCAGGACCGATGGAACATCACAGCTGTCTGGTGAGGGGGAGTCACACTGGGGGAAACGGACAGAGTCAGTCGATCCTGGACAAACTTGGACGATAATAAGGGTGGCCAGGGTCGCCAGGGCATGAATATTTAGTCTGACACTTTGAAACCACGAGCACTAAGTATAAGCTCTCATTTCAGATTAACATAGTGTTAATGAGAGAGCCTCCTCTGCCCTGAGGGGCAGCCAATCAGAAGAAAGTGAACTTAGAGAAAGGGGAGGTCAGGTATAAGATAAATAAGGATTATTGTGAACTTTGCAAAGCTGCTCTAGTAGAGTCCAAGAATAAACACCCCAAGTTGGAAATGAGCGTAACATAATAAAAGATTTCTGAATCACTTCCACAAATGACTGAAAGAGCGCTGTGAGTTTCTAGTACCGTGAAGAGTCTCCTGTGGTTCTGTATGAGCATCAGTGTGACGCTGATGATCGCCGTGCTGTCCTCGATGCCCATCACCTGCGGGCTCACGTCTCCCCCACGCTCCTTCTGAAGCAGGTTCGGCCCGAAGATCACGGCCAGGTTAGCGGCCGTCATCTTGTTTCCGGGGATCTGGAGAGCAGAGGAAGAGGAGGCGGTGATGGAGGTCAAAGTGCAGATGGAATATGCTGTGGTAAATTAAGTTTGCGAAACGGGATCCTGTTGGATTTCTTTTTACATTACTGAGAACCAACAAGCAGCTGCAGCATAAATGTCAGGACAGCAATGAAGCAACACCAGAACATTCATGCAATGTATTTTTCTCCAGTATTTCACAAGAGCAAAACGGACAAAATGGACAGTTTTCCTGACTAAACATGCTTTTTCTGCATTTCATCTTGCTTGTCGACAGCTCCCAAAAGCATCTGGTAGAGGTGCAACTTACTGAGGGACTTACCTTAAAAACGCTGTGTTCACAAAGGCCAGTTAGTCAGAAATGTTTGCATTTGTAATGTGCTATCAGCCAAGACCCTAACCCTCAGGACGACCACTAAGACAACATTAATAACATCTGCCAACCAAAAAAGAAGCTGAGGAATTATTCTGGCAGAGTTCTGACTCTCTCTCCACTAATTTTATGTCCTGGACAGCCAACAAAATCATTAACATGATTTTTCTTTAATAATATTATGGAGAAAATGTGGTTCTGTGACAGCCAGAAACAACACAGCTAGCCTTCAAATTTAGCAATTGTTTGTGAGGAACCGTGCAACTGTGGAAGATTAGACTCTGAGACCCCGCCCACATCTAAACGATACCTTTAGGCAGTGGAAAATACTACGACTACTACTACTCATAATATTAAGGTAATACTTTATAATAATGCCACACTGGTAAGCATTAGTAAAGTATTAGCAAGTGCTTAATTCACTGTACATGATTAGACTTTAAGATGTCATTTATAAATACAGATATGTGTATCAATCTGTTACTGTTACACCATGTACAGCTATGACTGTTACTTCATCACTGCCAGTAATACACATAATCATAATCACGATAAAATATCTTAATTTATAAATAGCATATGTGGGAGGAGTAATGCTATGTAAATGATGAAGTAAGCACTTGCTAATACCTTAATAATGTTTAATAGTGTGGCAATATCATAAAGTGCTACCAATAATAATAACAACATTTATGTGCATAATATTTATGAAACACACAAGAAATTTCAGTAGTTTAAAAATTAAAATCAGCTTTCCTCCAAAGAATAAATCACAAGCATAAAATCTGAATGTTAACATGGCGGTAAAATAAGAAGGTTAATGACACGGTCTAATATACAATGAGTTCCTCCACAACCAAGAACCCCCAACGACCACCTTCTGTCTTTGAACGTGGGAACAGTTACTGCACTGTGGTGCCAACTTTCTTTGTTTCTTTGCTCTGTTACGAGTGTTTTTTACTGGAAATGGATGGAATTCAATTAGGAAATGATATTATATTTATGTGCTTGAAGGACTGACACTGCCCTTCAGGGCGAATGCTTTCATTTTGTGTTTGTGTGGCTTCGACCTCGATGCCACTACTACGAGAGCTTCCAAAGGCTGAGGAAGACTTTATCAGTCATTGGTCCCACCTCCTCGTCGTTGGTTCTTATGCTGTCCTGTGCGAAGCTCTGCACGGTGTGTAACAAGGTGAGGAGGCGCAGCAGTGTGTCGCAGTTACAGGGAGGCAGCAGGTAGAGGAGGTGCTGGAGGTACTGCAGCTGGTCTGCTCCTCTCAGAACTGCAGGAGGCCCAGAGAGGAGGAAGAGGAGCAGGAAGTTAGTTACCCATCACATCACTAATTATACTGAGACAAAAACTGAACTCAATCATTAAAGCCGGTGTGTGTTTTTGTGTGTGTCTGTATGTGTGTATTGGGGGGTGCATGCATACAATTGGCATGCAGGAAGGCGGGGTAGAGCTCTCTGGGCAGCAGAGGATCCGGCATGTCCCTCAGAAACTCTTTGAGCAGTGCTGCCACATCGTGGACGCTGTGCTCCTCATCCAGCTGGACGTCAACGCCCACGTCAAAGTCCTCCCGTAGCTGAGGAGCGCGCACGCAAACACATATTAGTGTTTAAAAACAACAACGACAGTGCCTTCAAACTCATGTTCGGGTCACGACGGGGCCACGGTTCCCCGATGGACACATTTCTCAAAAACAGGATCTCACACATCATCAACTTTTCGCTCAAAGATTATTTTTATATTCGTGCATCCAGCTTAGACCGACAGGAAACACACGATGGTGAATCAGGGGACATGCAGACCTACACCACTCCTCTACTGCTGGCAATAATCCACTTTTTTTTTTTCAGGGAAAATGTGAATGAACGAGTTTCTGTATATTTTTTCCAGCTTTTTTCCTCAGTTATCAGCACATCAGGAGGTGTTGGACCCCAAATAAACAACAACAAAAACTCAGAATATTAATGGTATATTATTAGTGGAAAATAAAAATTATTTAAATTAATTTATTATTTTAATTAAATTAATTGGAATAATTATCCTAACCTGTCTCACTCTCTTCTTGGAGCTGCCGACTCGGAAGATACCCACAGTCTGAAGACCTGGAATACAAAATGTTACCACACACCATCTTTTAAAAATTTACATATGGATGGACTCAAATAAACAACACTGAAAGGCTGAAAATTTGGGGGACTTAAAGCCTCACCATAGGTCTCGATGTGACTGCAGCACCTCTCCAGCACCCGAGGCACCTGTCTGTAGATGGGGTTGAGGCTGAGCTTGGTTTGGGTCCTCCCCTCCGACGAGCTGCCACCCGGAGACTTGATCAATTCCAGTTCAGCCGGGTGGGAAAGCTGCAGCGCTTCAAGCAGGCGAGACTGACTCTCTACAAGGTCAGAGATCGAGTCCACTGATAGACCACCCTGTGGAGCAAAAAATGTTTATATATGCCTATAATATGTTCAAAAAAAGTACAATATTTATTCTCTTTTTAGCTCAGTTTTTGGTCTCCACCGGTCCCTAAAGATGATAACTTCCTTTATAGCGCTTAAATATCTCATCATGTTCTCTAGCTGGTTGTGAAGTTTGACTGAGTGCTGTTTGGTGATAAGCTATGTAGCTCTTTGTGGGTTAGCTAGGGCTTTTTCCATTAAAACGACCGTGTGCTGCAATTGAAAGTGGTGTGAGTGAGTGTTGTTAGGTCACTAAAAATGAGCGAAAATGTTACGATCGGTGGTATTTCTTTGTCGATTTGTCACTATTAGCTATGACTTTCATCTCACATAGTCATTTGTACCACTGTTAACAGAACAAGGTCCAGATATGTAGGAAAATCCATAATTAATTACTAAACTCCAGTTTTACAAAGTAGCGTGTGAGGTCAAATGCTCCAGCACAGAAAACAACGAGGAAAGGCAGTGAAAAAAAGCAAGAGACGCTGAAAGCTGAGGCAAATATGTATGAGGTGATAATGGGATGGAAAAAAGCTCACAACAGATGACAACGCAGGCTCGAGAGAGGAAAATGAGATGTGAGAAAGACAAAGGGACGCTGACGACAGAAAATGGAAAGTACATTCGAAGATGGATGGCAGGAGAAGAGGCCAGCAGAGGAGAAGAGTCAGCTCCTATCGCTTGTCTTGATGTTACCATGCAGTAAATGTCAGAGGAGCCGAATACCACAGAAATATAAATCACATGTCTATGGCCTGCAAATAGTTTCTGGAGGAACATCAAGAAATTCCTCACAGCTCAGTCCAGCAACATACTGCAGAAATGAGAAGATGTTTCCTCCATCTGAACATGACTCATTTGTGTTTTCTACAATAAATGTGCAGTTTGGCCTTATTTATGCAAAAATCAGTGAAAAGCCACCGTTATTTGCAAACTTACACTAGTTTATGCCATCATTTCCATGCTTTTTATTCATTATTTATGTAATCAACTGTGCAATACAATCTGATATGCACTGTTTCAACTTCCACTCCTAATTTTCTTCATTTCGGGGGTCTCAGCCAGTGTTTCCCAAATGGTGCGCTCTGGGGCAAATCCAGGTGTTCTATGGGATTTTGGGTGACCAACACATTAGCATCATAACTTCATAAAAAAGTAATGTGTTACCTTTATATTCACTATGTTCATACACATCGAATACTCTGACTGACAATTTGTGACAGGTGGAAACTGACAAGCCACAGCTGATAATGAGGGCAGACAACCACATATCCTGAGCAGGTGGGCAGGAGCCACCTGAGAAATTGGATCTGTTGTGGAGGGCCTTTATAAGTTAATTGGTGTGGCTCTCCACAACAGTCCCCCTGTCCTCCTAACTATCAGTCCTTGGAAATATTAATTGCCCAGCCCTGCTTATTGCTCCAGCCCTCAACAACAATCCCCATTATTCATGTGGCCCCTTAGAAATATTAAGTGCCCACCTTTTCACATTGATGTAGCCCTTCACAACAGTCCCAGCTTCTCATCCTTTGATAAAACAAATTATCCAGTCCTACTTATTGGTGCGGCCCTCCACAACAGGCCCACTTTTTCCTACTTTCTGCAAATCAGGATCATCCAGAAGACTTCATGCATTTAGAAACTCTTAAATATTACTTAAGCTGACCTTTGTTGATCTAATGATTTGCTTCTTTCTAATCTTAACCTTCATCAGAAACACATTTTGAATATTAGCGAAAGTCTGCAAATGACCTGCTATGCCATGTCATTCTGTTTGAAATCCAGGATAGTTATCCACTTCATGTGCAGCTCGGTGTTTTGCACAGCTGTAATACTTATGTGAGAGAGACCATCCCCGTCTATCATCCATCATAACACTGTCTAATGCTGTCATCGTTGCTCCGGTACAAAATCAAATAATATTTCAAGGTGTCCTTACAGCAGGTTCTCTTGCACTGGTGACAACACCAGTGAGCTCCCGCTGCTTTATTATTCATGATAATATATTCATGATTCAAGATCTCCACATGTTTATTTCCTTAAACAAAGACCTGCAATGCTATAGACATTTCCATTCCACCAGTAATCTTATTGGAAAATCAATATCCTTAACAAAAAAAGCATTCTTAGTATTTATGGTATGGCATAAAGTGGCACATTTATGCAAGATTACAAGGCTCAGAGTTGCCTGTTACTTGTTCTTTGCCTGTAAAATGCACTTGTATGTAGGGATGTATGTAGCTGTTCTATATGCCCACAGTTGCTCCAAAAGCTGTATCAAAAGCCACTCAAAAACAGGCAATAAGAAGGAAATCAGCAGCTTGCTTCGCTGCAGAGAGATTTCCATACCAAGGCCTTTCCTGGTGACAAACACTGTGTTAGTAGATTTAGTGCCTGCTCCCACTGATCACTAATATATCTGACCTGAAGATGCAGCCTGTGATGACTGGAGGCAGATTTTCACAGAAATTATTCAAAACGTTTTATACAGAAATGGTTTTTTTTATGTTACAATACAATCCATTCCCAGATTAGCAATAAATAACCATTTATCATCATCATCATCATTGTTTATTTATATAGCGCCTTAAAAAAAACACCTGGTAGACCAAGAATATAACTATAAAGAGTAATATTAAAAGAACAATTTAACACAAAAAAATGCATGTTTCATAACGAGTAATGAAGATAATCATCAGAATCACATTAAAGTCTCATTTCTATCAAATGTTACCACTGAGGCAGCGCTGTGTCTGCTGTTTACCTCAATGACCGACTCTTATCACCTGCACTCGATAGCTGGTTCAGGTTCAATTACAGTTATATGGCTGTAATCATACTCATTACAAGCTTTACATAACCACTGGTTCCAGATCAGCATGAAAAGAAATTAAAGAGTGTAATGGCCTCTAGCAGAGACGGGTTCACACACACACACAAACACACAGAAATGTAGGTGCACACACCACTTTTACTACAAACGTACTGCTGTGGAAATATTTAAAAAAAGCTAGAAATGCACTCAGAGATTAGTGTGGAGGCCTTGAGTACAGCACATACATGTAATCCTCACGGTGAATGAGACTAAATCTGGCAGAAAGAAACACATGTCCACTGTTTTTGTGCGTGTGTTGTCACTCAAAGAAATCTTACCCTTCTCTGTCCTCGTCCGGTGTTATCCAGAAACGTGGGTGACAGCGGTTTGTTCTGAGGGTCAGAAATTGGCGCCGGTGCCACAGAGTTAGCAGACGGCGAGCCCGGACCTCCTCCTGTGATGGACGAGGAGCTGACCAGAGGTCTGCTCCCATTGAAGAACTGACGCTTCTCCGCCCTGAATCGCAGGACGCTCGCCTCCAGGTCGAGGCAGTCGCGCCTGCTCTCCTTCAGAGCATCCTGCCGCCGCTTGTAGGCCCGGTCGTTGGCGATGACCTGGGAGAGCGGGATACCAAAGGCCTTGGGAGCCGATTCTGACGAAAGAGGAGAAAATTTTATTTTCTTGCCAGCAATGATGAACACATAAAAACAACAGAGAAAACAAGGATGAAGTAGAAAGAAGAAAACAAACATATTGCCCAGAATATCCAAATAGACGATATGGATGAAAAATAGGGAAATAATATTAGTGCTATTTATTTTATGCCTTATTTAAGTGTTAAATATTATTATATCACTCTTCCTCACTTGAACACATTCTTTTTGTACTAAATAAAGCTAAAACAAATTCTAAACTGTCTTGAAACGTGATTAAAATGTATAAGAACAGCATCTGTCTGATTTACTGTTTGTTCCCCTGTACAAACAGAACTGCAGAGAAATACATCTGAATGCGCTAACATTGTAACTCATATTTGGAGCAGAACTGGAGCCTCCAGCGAGTTAATTTATTTATAGTACACATTCTTGTCTGCTGATAGTATCTAAAGCACTTCTGGATGGATGCAAACTGCATTTCGTTGCCCTGTACCTGTGCATGTGCAATGACAATAAAGTTGAATTCTATTCTATTCTATTCTATTCTATCTGAGATCCAAACAGGAAGATGATGTGACTTTCATCATTAGGGCGAACAACAGAAGCCTGGTTTCTGCAACATTTGCACCAGTGTTGTGCGATGCTGTGAAACAACAAATGAACACGAAAATGGATCTAAAATATGGGATGTTTTCAGATATTGAAACAAAAGCAAAATTCCTTGGTTAGGGGATAATAAATATCCCTAACCAATTGGCTGTTTTGGAAAGCTGAGCTGCATCTGAGGTTCTAGATTGCAAAGATAGGGTCGATATACACATTCGGGTATCTTAAAGTTTTCACAGAACTCTGTGCGCTTCTGTGAAAACCAAATATACCCTTGGTGTTACAGTGCCCCTATAAAAGCATTTACTTTGGTTAACACAACCTTCCCAGGAGTGTACGTTCCAGCAAACTCGCCCTGGGGTCGGAAGGTGCTCAAACAAACCCTCCAAAAATCCAAAAGCTACATCTCAAACTCTACAGGCCTCTGTTAGCATGTTAAATATGTAGGTTTATGGCAGTACACTTAGAAAAAGACTGAACAAGTGCAACTTGTTTGGTTTCCAGGAGAAAACTTCTCTCTAAAAATGTCTTTAAAGATTAGGTTTAAAACTTTCCTTTAGATAAAGTACATAGTTGGGACTGGATCAGGTGATCAGGCTCAGGGTGTTGGGGGCTTCCCATGATGCACTGAGTATTAGGGCTAGGGATGGGTACCGGTGTTCTGACATAAACGGTAGTAACCAGACCGAAAAGCAGCGCACATTTCGGTGCTTTATTTCGGTGCTTTTTTTTCCTGAGCTGTGATAGACTTCTAGCCAATCATTTTACGTTTCCCAGGATAGTAGGCGGGGCCAGGTACGTACGTTCAGTTAGAGCAGAGTTACAGATTAAAAATGTCCAAGGCGAAGCGGTCAAAAGTCTGGTTGTACTTCACAGCAAAATATGCAAACTCAGCAGCAACAAGTGCTTTAAGCTGATACTGTGATACTGTCAAAGGAGGTAACACCTCGAATCCGATGAAACACCTGGCGACGCATAGCGTTTTTTTTTAAAGCCGAGAAATGCGCCGTATTTGATAGCTTGCTGCGAGACCTCACACTGTGCACGTTGGGTGGGTTGCCAGTTATCGGACCCGGAGCAACATCCCCCAAAAACCCGAAGAATAGAGTCCTGGCCCCTAGCCCTGCCAGTGTAGCAGAAATGATGAGGATATTGATGCAGCAGCAGCCGTTCTTCTCTGCGTGAGTCGCTTAATGTTGTTCGAGTGTAATTTACGTTGAGTAGGCTAACCATGTTATTACATTAATGCATGTAAGGTGAACTAACAAACATCATCATAGCTACATGCGGCTGTCCTCTTGTTTGATGGCAGATACTCCCTTCACCCTGGCCAAGAAGGCTAAAATGACCAAAGAAAAAGTGGGAAACAGCTGAACATGAGAGGTTTAGGACAAAGTTTGTGTTTTTTCATTGTTTAAGCACTGCTTCCAGCCAAGAGTGATACCATATATGCCCCATAGCTGCAGAAAAGGCTAACATTGTTATCTTTTTACAAAAAAAACAAACAAACAGCTGAACATGAGAGGTTTTTGGACAAAGTTTGTGTTCTCCATTCTTTAAGCACCGGTTCGAGCACCGTTTAAGCACCGGCACCGTTTCAAAAGTACCGATTTGGCACCGGTATCGGATAAAACCTAAACGATACCCATCCCTAATTAGGGCTGTTCGATATAACGATATATATCGGCTGACGATATAAAAACATCTATCGTTTCATTTTACGCTTTTACTGCAACATTTTTTCCATCGTTTTGATGGTCACTGCAGTGGCTATATTAATTTCTTAAAGTTCTCTCTTTCTCTTATATTTAATATAACCACACTATGAACGGACAAGCGTCTGTGTTTATGCGTTGTTGTTAGCAACAACAACGGTAAAACCACCGCGTATCTGCTTCTTTATTTTTCACACAAACCTTTCACAATAAAGTTCAAGATCCTGTTGAGACTTTTCAAAATAAACTGAATCACGTGAAAGATGCAGAGTATTTACGGATGAGAAGCAAAAAAGAGCCGTCAGGTGCTAAAAAATAAACCTTAGACTGAAACTTTAGAACAGGCAAACTGCAGCACGCCGTGTAATAAATACTCACAAAGAAAACGGTGGCTGTTACAACTTATGTCTAAAAATGTATAGTTTCATGCATCTGTTAAAACGCTCAACTCCAGCTACATGACGCGCAGCTGGAAACACTTCACGCAAGTTGAGCTGCCCGAGATTCACAGAATTTACAGAAAATGTTACATTTTTGTGATTTATATCGATATCGGACGATAGATGATTTAATATCGGGATATGAGATTTTGGTCATATTGCCCAGCCCTACTAAGTATTTCTTCTTCACTCACTATGTGTTTACACAGCAGTCTGCCACAGGCCGCGGGCACCTTGTAATTGTTTATTCAGCCATGAACTTCTCAGCATACCAAAGTATTCTAGAGCCAAATATGAGCCCATCTGTCTGGCAGCTAAAAGTTGGCTGAAACTGAATCATACAACAGTACAATGATCCCAGGCACAACAGCCAATCTACAACAGAATGGCTGAAAAAGTAAAGAAAGACCTTAAATGCATGCATGTAAACTTCAATGAACCGAAGCAACGCTGTAAAGAAGAAAAAAAAATCCTCCACAACGACGTGAGAGACTCACAAACTGAAACGGAAATGATTCCTTCAAGTTATTGCTGTTAAAGGCGCCTCTACAAGCTGCTGAATCGCTGGGGTGTACTTTTCACAGGAGTGTATGTGTTACTTTAAAAGTTTGAGATGGGCCTGTCTAATGTATGGGAGAGCAAATATGTTTGCCGGTGCTGCAGTCATAGTAGCCAACGAATCACAAGGCAAGCTGATAATATACAGCAGAGAGATGGACGTACATCCCAGGTCTGAAAAGTAAAGCCAGTTTACTTGCAGAAACACTTCTGGTTATCTAGAAGTCAGCGGGAAAATAAAAATACTGAAAGGAGGATGATCCAGCTCATTGGCTGATGAGTTGAACTAACTCACTAACTGATAAAGTGGTCAGCCAAAAACATCATCTCAGGGATATAATGGGATTTCGCAAACCTCGGTGATGTCATTGTGGCAATGTCCATCTATTATACTGTTAATGACGCTGACAAAGCTCTGATTAGCAAATAGCATGAACCAAGTTCCATGTTAGTGACTGATATTCATTCACACACAACAGGGTAAACAATCACTGTCATGATCAACTTCACTTTGATGTCAAATGAAACAACCTCACTCTCTCAGTATATTCCCATAACATGATGTGATGGGCTATCGGCACAAACAACACACGTAAATCGAAGCAACACTCATTACAATGGTCTGTGAATACACAACCAATGCAGATGTTCTTGTGTGCAGTCCTCCAAAAGACAAGACTTGTAGCCTCAGATCTAGTACTGCATTTGTGTAGGTACAATACTAGTTGATTGAAAAGTTAGACAAAAGTTGCTGCAGAAACATGAAAGAGAAGGACAGCATAGATGGCCTGAACTGAAATAATCAAACATTTTCTGTCTTCTCCAGTGCACAGGATAGGCTAAAGCCCCAACATCAGCACAAACACCAAGAAGGCCTGTTTCCCTCTTATTACACTACATAGGAGTGACATGTAGAGCAGGGGTGGGCAACTCCAGGCCTCAAGGACCGGTTTTAGTTGTGTCCTTGATCCAACACAGCTGATTTAAATGGCTAAATTAACTCACCAACATGTCTTGAAGTTCTCCAGAGGCCTGGTAATTAACTAGTCATTTGATTCAGGTGTGCTGACCCAGGGTGAGATCTAAAACCTGCAGGACACCGGCCCTCGAGGGCTGGAGTTCCCCACCCCTGATGCAGGTATTGTGTGTGCCATGCCTTTAGTGCTCGATGCAGATCTTTATTAAAATGCACAGTTGTTATTAACAAAACACTGAGGGAACTCAGGAGTGTGAGAACCTGGAGGAGCAGAGATTACAGGGATGCTTACAGCAGTGCAGAGATAATGACTGATAAATCGAATCAAGGCAACTAAAGGGTCTGTTTATAGGCGATGATGAAATGAACTTGTTAGCCTGTGAACGCCGTAATCGCACAGCTCCTCGCACAACGGATAAGAGGTTTAAGTAGACAAGCGGTGTAAGAATAGACAGAATGTTGGGAGCAGGATAATCCTGTTAGAGCAGCCACACAGCAGACATCAAACTCAGACTGATACGGGCTTACAGCAGACACGCTCACGCAGGTAAACACGGTACGAGTGAGGTCACTGTCGTCAGTTTCCTCCTCGACATATCAGCTCCAAATGTAAATGTCTCACTATGCTACCACTCCCGAGGTTAAGCATAGACTGTTTATCTGGCACCCACCTTAGTGAAGGCCCAGTTAGACATTCAGTCTGGTGACTCTTTGATCAGGATCAAAAAGTGATAAAGCCAAAATGTAGTTGTTATTTCATGATAAAAAGATGCATTGCCTAAAAAGAATCTGGATATTTTGTGCATGAGAGGAAAAAAACACCAAACGGTACAAAAAGTGCTTGTTGGCTCTCTGCCAGTAGTGCCCAGGAGTATACCAGATGTAGCCACACAAAAATGTGTAACTGCTCCAGGGTGTCCTGGATCTACCCTAGGACCTCCTCGTGATAGAACATGCAGGGAACACCTCGGCATTCTGGAGGCCTCCTAATCAGATGCCTGAACCACCTCAGCCGACTCCTTTCAGTGTGGAGGAGCAGCGGTCCACTGAGCTGACATGTGTTTCACACACATGAAACAGGAAGCAGATTATTTAGGTTCTATCTACTTAACACACTCACATTCAAGAATCGTGAACATGCACACGATTGTTTGAATGGAAACACATGGATGCACACGTGCACAGTCTCACCCGGAGAGTCCCGAGCAGGTCAGAGAGGCAAATCAGACTGGCAGGATGCCCTGTGAGGGCTTAAGGATGCAGGATGGACTCAGCCTGAAATAACTCAGGTTCTGTGGGGAGTTTATTCTGCAGAGCTGCATTGCTCAGATCAAAGGAGGAATTACTATTTACATTACTTTAATGAAACCAAAAGACAAAATTGGGAGTGAGCAAAACTTCTCCATTTAATTTATACTCACATTTTACTCAGCTCCAATGTTCCCTCTAAGCTGCGCGCATGTGCAATTGCGCACTGCTGGCATGGTCTCTGCGCACAGAAAATCTGTGCTGCGCACAAAAAAAAAATCTAACCTGAATTGAAATTAAAATTAAAACGTTAACAATTCTGTTTTGCAGTGTTAGTCAGTAAGTGACTGGCTGCTCCTGTATGTGTTTAGAACGATGCCGCCTTATCCCATAGTCCAGCCAATGATGCGATTCACATTCGTATATACGCAGCTAATCAACGTTGTTGACAGGCTATGACAGCGTCCTTATGTGGCTGATGTGGAGTGAAGCCACGTTAATGACAACATGTACAACCATTGGAGATGTGAGCAGGACAGACGGAACAATTGACGGAAAAAATGTGGATTTTACACCAGTTTTTAAATTGTGTTGATAGGCCACGTAAAACCAGAGTTATGATAAAATATATATATATATATATATATGCAATGGGGTTTTTTTTCCAACGTTTATATTTACTGCGGGAAGAAACAGTAAAAACTGTGTTTTATAAGGAAAACGCTCAAAAGCACTCCCCGCCTGTGAGCAAAAACAAAAACCCCACCTTTTCCTATTGGTGTAAAAATATACCATGTCGACCAATCAAAACATGGCATTTAGTTGTTTAGAAAGCGGGACGTTTTAGGAGTGACGGCGGTGTTTTGAGATGTGAGACATTTGCGACGTTTAGCGCAAATCTTGTGTCGTTAGTGTGTAGTGTAGTCAATAGTTTTGTTGTGTGTGTCAGAACAATGAGGCGACTGCTGAATGTTACAGGTGTTACAGCAGTGATACATCTCCTGTTGTCAGGCCTGCATCAGGCTGTTGTTCTCCTTTATCTCATAGTGGACAGAAATTGTTTTTTGGAGTGGCACAAATAATTTGTGTGGCATCAGATTTGATGCAGAACAGCTGATTGTTCTGTAAATGTTGTGTAAATTTTTCTGTTTGAAATGTTTTTTAAAAAACCGCTTTGGCTGCATTTTTAGGTAAACAGCTGCAGTCACTATACAGGGTGGGCCATTTATATGGATACACCGGAATAAAATGGGAATGGTTGGTGATATTAAGAGGATTGTCAATGCAACCCTCTTCTCCCACTCTTCACACACTGATAGCAACGCCGCAGGAGAAATGCCAGGGTAATCAATTGGGCAACATTGGTCATTATATACTGTATTTTGCAGACAGAGTTACAGGACTCTCTCCGAGACCACAGACTCATACTCATAATACGAGTCAGAGCTTTATAAAGAAAAAAAAGAAAAAAAAGAAAGAAAGAAAGTTGTGTTTTCAAAATTGGAGTTCAAGTGACTTTTACTTCCAATAGTGTTAACATACTACACAGATCATGAAGATTTGTTTAAATTTGTTTAGAGGGCTCTAAATAAAAGCTCTAAATAAAATAAAAAAAATAAATAAAACACCTGTTTTTAAGGTTTTGTAGTGAGCAGCCCTTTGATAAGTGCCTTGCTGACTAGCTGCCAGCTATTATTAGCTTGTGGCCACATGTGCAAGCTAGAGCAGAGCTACAAGGTAATTAGCGCAACAGATTGTGAAGTATTACACAGCTGTTTACACAGCAGGTCACCATTCACTTAAACTCTAACTTGTTTTTAGTTGCTAAACAGATATCAACCCATTCCAGCTAATAAACATGATAAAATTAGGCTGAAAAATCTTATCGGCTGTTTCTTGGCAACACTAGATGCTAGCTGTTTACTACGTGAAGGATTCACTCTGCAGTTTGTACAGCCTCTTCTCCTCCAGGCACTAAATAAAAAGGAGATCTTTACTCTTTAAAACTGGGTAAGTACGGTATAATTTAAAATAGTTTATTGTTGGTAAAGAACATGAAAAATCCAAATCATTCACTCATTCAAAGACTTTTCCTGGATCAGTCATACAAATATTTTTATAGTCAAACTAGTTAAGAGTCTAAAATCTCAATTAAGATTACGCCAAAGTACTTATTTTTAAAGTGCTGATGGTAAACAGTTGCCCCCAAAAGAAGTAAAACATAAACCCCAACATATGGCAAGGTCTGACAGACAGTTCGACTCGGGAACTTTTTAAAATCTTCAGCGCTTTGTAAGCATGTATAATTTGATGATACAGCATGCAATGGTAACAGTAATGATCATATTTACCTCTAATTTTATGACACACTGAGTTGAAACTGATTTTCTCTGAAAACACACTACACAAAGAAACACAACATTGCGTGTCAACAGGAACGGGCTTTATCCACTGAAAAGATGTCACCTTTTGATGATGTGCCTTACGCTGTATTTGATCTGTAAGCCGGGGCTTACTCTTCGGTCCTGAGTCCTGACGTCTGCTTGGAGGTACAGTCACTCCTGACATTTGGCCATGTTTGCTGGCATCACAAGCCAACCGTGATGGGGTTAGCAGCTTGCACTGGAAGCGTTTGCTTGTTTAAAGTAAACACTTGATGATTTAATAGCTATCTGTGGCAGCAGGGAAGTGTTGCTTCTCACAGAAGGGCAGCCAGATTAGCAAGACGTTTAGAAGAGGTTCGAGCGTTTAGAAGAGGGTTGTGAAGTAGTGGGAAAAGTATCTACATGTTTTCTTTCATAAAGGCTCAAGGCTCATTAACTAGTAATGTTATATATTTGAAGTCACACAGATGTAAATAATATGAAATAAGAAATTTGAGTTTTCAAGTCTATAGTTCTCTAGCTATTTGCATTATAGTAATTCTGCTATGGTTTTCCAGACTGTTAACACTAGTGAGTAAAGATGAGTCCGATGCTGAGAGAAAGCAAGAAAAGAAGGGAGTAGACAGAAGCTCAGCAGATGTTCACTGAGTCCTTGATTTTACTGAGGAGGCAAATAAGAAACATATCAGTGATAAACCTACAAGATAGAGACTGAACTGTTGCTGAACTGGGCTGATCTTGTGCAAGAATCTTGGACTGACTACTGGCTCCACTCCATCCCTCCACAAATTTAAAAATATTAAATCTCAAGAGTCCCATCTCCTGGTTAAATAAACGTTAAGAGCTGAAAAACAAAATATGAATACAGAGGAATCTTCACCAAAAACAGAACTGTTAGAACAACTTAATTATAATTGTATTATGTCAACTAGAACACATGATTTAATTACGGTTTTTTTTTTTAATTAACTCTGTCAGATCAGCCCAGCAGATTTCAGTTACACACAATGCACAAGTGTGCTTTCACTTAAATAAAAACAGCAACAAAATTAGAGTAATTTCAAGTTATAGATAGAAACCCAGCAAATACACCACCATCACCAAAGCAGAAGACTGAATTAGAATCATTTAAAACACTGCACTAACTACAACCAAAATATCTCTTTTTATAATGTGTCTTAATATGTGCTGAATTGTTGATAAAAAAAAAAATCTGCCAGGAAGGGAGATGCTTGTGTCAAAGTGTTACAGTTCAGGAATTTCTTTTCTTTTCTCCCTAAATACGTCTGGTACTCGGGTCAACATCTGTTACTTAAAAAAACAGAGTGGATATATTTAGCAGAGGAACAGCTGGGTGATAATATCCAACCTCCTGGAGCATTAGACTTTAAAAACACAGGCTGTCCTCTGTAAAGTATTTTCCTAGGAATCAACAGTTTAAACTATTGCTTGGGAAAATTACATAGAAACTACTGGTTCACTGCATTATGATCAACCATACACGAATGCCAAGCAGATCACAATTGTCACTCTGTAATCCGTTACTTGACGCAGTCCTGCCTTTAGTAGTAGAGGAGCAGAGCCAACAGGAAAGCTGCCAGGTCCCAATGTTCTGTGTTTTCATTAGCAGGGTTAACTAGAGCTAAGTCACTGTGTGTACAAGGCTGGAGGCAGGCTTTAAAGAGCTGCGTAGACAGCCAGTCAATGCATGTGCTGTGTAGTGTTGGGCATTTTGGCTCGTATCTCGCCCTGCTGCGATAATCAGCTGAGAAAAGAGAACATCTTTTTCTGAGAGGTCATGCTAACATCTGATTTGTCACATGGGTTAGAGCAGGAAGATGAAAGAAGAAGTGGAGAAGGAAAAAAAACACAAGAAGAAGGGAAAAAAGGTCAGGAGCAAATCAAAGAAAGCCAAAGAGAAGATGAAATGAAAAAATCAATACAGAGAAGTACAAAAAGCCTCAAATTTGTTTTGTTCAACAAGCAAACTATCTGCTTCTCTAGTCTGATGTTATTGGTAATTTCAGGGTCTAAAAAGTTGCTTCAGTTTCCATAAACACAAACAGTGAAACACCATTAAGAGTTAAAAACAGTCCAAATTCTTTCAGCTCCAATAAAAAGATTAATGTGGCTCCCAGGTGTGACAATAAACTTTAACATCTAGTCATCCTTAAAAAAAAGGATCTATGATGTTTAGAGGGGCTAGAAGTTTGGTCCCAGTAACACGGTCCAGGTCTAAGGACCAGTTGGTGAACATCTGGCAACCACTGGTCGTTAAGCAAAAAGTGTGTATTCCTCTGGGATTATGTATTCCCTGAGTGCTATTAACACAGGCCTTAATGCCAGTCACCATCCCCCCCAGCAACTGCTGGTTACCAGAGGAAATTATGTAGTGGTTGCTGGCAGTTGCTAGTGTGAAATTGATCGCAAACAGCAAAAAGCCGGCAATCACTTGCTAACTAGTTGGGGAATGCACACCTATTTATGCCACCTATTTGAGGTTATAAGATGATCGCTGATTGGTTTCTGGGTTTGTGTGACTGAGGCCTTGACAGGAAGCCAGCTAGCTAGCTAGAACTTTGCTATAAATTGCTATAAATCTGGAAGTAAATGAAGATGGAAAACCAAATATCAGTGATGTTTGGAGGGTTAGTGAAGTTGGGTTATAGTTGGTTAGTAGGAGAGCTTTGGTTAGACTAATATAAACTATTGCTAATATAAACTAATGCGGCAAACCGCCGTTAGCGAGTTATGGTGGATTGCCCCGTGCGTGGGTCGATCCGCCATAACTCGCTAACCGAGGTTTGCCAAGTTAATGCAGTTATGGCGTTAACGTCATTTTAACGAGATTAACACTGACAACACTAATATAAAAACATGAGCACTGGGTAGGATGAAGGTTAAATTGTCTTCAATAAACGTAAACGCTGAGGGTCCTTGATTGGCACATTCAAACGCCATCATATAACAGGGAGGAGACACCAAAAATGGACTTTTTCGTACATCTGAGATGAGCCCATCTGCAACATAAGGTTAGTCATTACCATGTTGATTGGTTTGGATTACTGGCTATGAAAAAGTCCTTAATGGTCTAAACCTTAGTAGGCCTCTGTGTGATTATTCCATAAGCTCTTCAATGTTTTGTTTCCAAGGCTGTAGTGTGCACTGTAATTTTTAAAATCTCAGTCGAATGATGTGCTACGCATGAATAGCGCCAATAAAAAGTAGAGGCAGAGAATGATGACCAAATACGGGGCTTGAGTCTACAAGAAAAACAACAGAGCAGCATGTTAAAAATACAAGCGTCTCATCCAACACAGCAAACGCTTTGACTTGGAGAAAGTGTTGTTATCGCATTGCTTAACAAAAAGATTGCCAGCACCATAGCCCCAGGAAATTAAAAGTATTATTTGATCTGCAGAGATGAGACTCTGTATATCTTTTACTCTTTTTAACCACAATGGCAAGGTGGCAGTTCAAAAGAAATGTGGAGGAAATCAAAGCAGAAAGTCACGGGTCCCCTCAGAAAATTCAAAGGCTTGAAGAAATATGAAACCTTCCTCCATTTCTGCTGAGAATGGAAATCACGTTTAGAACTGGATAATATCTGATCTGGCAAAAATAATCAGATTTCATACTACTTCACACCGAAGGCCAAGTGGACTCAGACTCAAAAGAGCAGGCTTTCATGGACTTAACTAAATACTCCAAAAGAGGGGTGTGAGGAAGCACACATGCCACAAATGTAGATCAAAGATCCAAAAACCAATCCATAATATCCAAAAGTTCCAGATTCAAATCCCTTTTCCACTTTGTTTGTACCCAGAAAAACACAATTATAAAAAATAATGTGTGCAAATGGGGTTCTTCATTTTGTTAGTCTAACTTTGTTAGTTTCTTTGTGTTTTTGGTTTAAATGTAATCATTTGTTGCAAAAAAAATCCCAAACATATTGTAGATGATACTTATAACTCTACTAAAGAAGTTAAACTTGCAGTTTGTTCATTCATTATTCACTTGCGGTTATAAAAACAATGAAGCACCAGCTAAGTGAAACTTCCAGGATTTAGAGTTCATTCCTGATCCACTCGTTCTTTTTAAACAGTGTTTCAAGTATGTGTGGCCATTAGTGGTTAGTGGTGGTAAAAGCCACTGGACTCCAGTGGTGTATGTGGTTATGTAGCTTCAGCGGACAGAAGGGACATTGTGTTTGATGATAATATTTAGCGTAACAGCCTGTGGGGAAACACATTCACAGTTTATAGCCGCAGACGGGATCGTGTTTACCCAATTCTATGGTTTGGGGTTTCATGAACTCACCTCGCTCTTTTTTTTCCTTTGAAAAGGAGTCAAACTTCCTGCGCAGAGATTTTCTTCGCTTGTGAGTTTCTGTGGGAAGAAAGAAAAGGTCACAGTCAATACAGTTTGTGGTGCTCAAGTATGTGTTTGCTTTAGTTTGAACAATGAAGTCTGTGTCACAGTCGGTCTGGGATGTCTGTCTTTTGTTACTGTTGTACATCAATGAGATGTGCCCATCACCAGCTTTTATCTGTACATGAACCCAAATACTACCATCCATCCATCCATTGTGTACTCCTTACTATAGAGTGAATTAGTTTAGTTTTACTTCATTTCCACTGTAGATTTGCTTTTTGTTTCAGCAGTCTGTATTAAATAGAAAAAAGTCTTTATTTCTGAAAATTATTTAGTTTTTGTAATTTTTCTATTAGTTTTAGATTTTTTTCTCTTTTTATAATATGATGTGTGTTGATCAGGGAAAGAGTTACAAAGTTCAGAACAAGTTTCATGACCCACGGAGAGAACACTAAACCCCCAAAAAAACTGTGTATCTAAAACCCAGCATTTAAAATTTTTAACTAAATAAATTTCTAACAGTGTTACAGCATTATGTAAAATTGTCACAATTTTTAATGTACTAATTTCTGATTATGAATAATTATGAATTTTCCTTTTCTGGTGGGTTTTTTAAAACCTGATTGGTGTATTGACTGTCCTCGTCTGCTTCCCTGTATATAAAAGAAGTATTTCATTGGGACATTAAATTAGATTTAGGCTTTAAACAGCACTCGTTTGGATTTGTGTACATGAACACGAACTAATTAATTATATTTTAATGAGTCAAAGGAGCTTGCAAAGAAAAGCGTCTGGACTTCTTTAAGTTGCTTGAAGACGTTTCACCTCTCATCCGAGAAGCTTCTTCAGTTCTAAGGTCAAATGGTGGAGAGTCCCAGATATAAACCTAGTGGGAGTAACCCCCCACAGAGGGACAAAAGGACCCCTGATGATCCTCTAATCGCCTGAGCCAAGGTGTGAAACTGGGTGTGGGTCCCAATCAGCCAGAGTTTCGGGTGTGTTCATTGTGAAACCTGGCCCCACCTTATCATGCGAATTCCTGAGGTCAGATGGCCCAGGATGTGAGTGGGCGTTAAGGCATCTGGGAAGGGATCTCAAAACTGGATTATAGATGGCAGAGAGTTGGTGTCGTAAACCCCCGCCTCTGTTCAAAGATGGTCGCTCACAGTGGACATAGATGGCTTCTTTCACTCCTCTTTCAAACCATCTGTCCTCTCTGTCCAAAATGTGAACATTGGCATCCTCGAAAGAGTGTCCTTTATCCTTAAGATGCAGATGGACTGCTAAGTCTGTGTTTTGGAGTTTTGTCTTTCGGGTGAACCAGTTTTTGTCTGAGCGTGTTGCTGGGTCTGAAATGCACCGGGATGTCATGCTTGGAGAAAACTCTCCTGAGTTTCTCTGATACACCGGCTACATAGGGGATGACAATGTTGTTGCGTCTGTCCTTCTTATCCTCCCTCGCTGGTGTCTGGTCTTCTTTTCTGTGCCTCTTTGCTGACTTTAAGAACGCCCATTTAGGATAGCTGCACGTTTTGAGTGCTTCCTTTACATGTGTGTGTTCCTTCTTTTTCCTTCAGGCTTAGAGGGAACATGTTCTGCCCGGTGGTGTTGGGTCCTAATTACTCCAAGTTTGTGTTCCAAAGGGTGATGGGAGTCAAAGAGGAGGTACTGGTCCGTGTGTGTGGGCTTCCGGTAAACTTAGATGTTGAGTTTGCCATTCTCTTCAATGTGCACAGCGCAGTCCAGGAAAGGCAAACAGTTGTCCTTTGTGTCTTCCCTGGTGAACTTGATGTTTTTATCCACAGCATTAATGTGCGCAGTGAAGGATTCCACTTCTTGTGTCTTGATTTTGACCCAGGTGTCGTCCACATATCTGTACCAGTGGCTGGGTACTCTTCCTTTGAAAGAGCCAAGAGCCTTCCTTTCCACTTCCTCCATGTAAAGGTTGGCTACAATAGGTGACACGGGGGAGCCCATGGCACAGCCATGTTTTTGTCTGTAAAAGCCTTCGTTGTACTTGAAATATGTAGTGGTGACGCAGAGGTCTAACAGTGTGCAGATCTGATCGGGTGTGAAGTTGGTCCTGTCCTCCAAGAAGCTGTCTTCTTGTAGTCGTTTTCTGACAGTCTCCACGGCCTCTGTGGTGGGTATGCAAGTGAAAAGAGAGACTTCACCGACAAGGTCCAGAAACTTACCCTGGATCCAGATGAAACCATGGTGTCCTTTGATGTAGTCTCTCTTTTCACTTGCATACCCACCACGGAGGCCGTGGAGACTGTCAAAAAACGACTACAAGAAGACAGCTCCTTGGAGGACAGGACCAACTTCACACCCGATCAGATCTGCACACTGTTAGACCTCTGCCTCACCACTACATATTTCAAATACAACGAAGGCTTCTACAGACAAAAACATGGCTGTGCCATGGGCTCCCCCGTGTCACCTATTGTAGCCAACCTTTACATGGAGGAAGTGGAAAGGAAGGCTCTTGGCTCTTTCAAAGGAAGAGTACCCAGCCACTGGTACAGATATGTAGACGACACCTGGGTCAAAATCAAGACACAAGAAGTGGAATCCTTCACTGCGCACATTAACGCTGTGGATAAAAACATCAAGTTCACCAGGGAAGACACAAAGGACAACTGTTTGCCTTTCCTGGACTGCGCTGTGCACTTTGAAGAGAACGGCAAACTCAACATCTAAGTTTACCGGAAGCCCACACACACGGACCAGTACCTCCTGTTCGACTCCCATCACCCTCTGGAACACAAACTTGGAGTAATTAGGACCCTACACCACCGGGCAGAACATGTTCCCTCTAAACCTGAAGGAAAAAGAAGGAACACACACATGTAAAGGAAGCACTCAAAACGTGCAGCTATCCTAAATGGGCGTTCTTAAAGTCAGCAAAGAGGTACAAAAAAGAAGATCAGACACCAGCGAGGGAGGATAAGAAGGACAGACGCAACAACATTGTCATCCCCTATGTAGCCGGTGTATCAGAGAAACTCAGGAGAGTTTTCTCCAAGCATGACATCCCGGTGCATTTCAGACCCAGCAACACGCTCAGACAGAAACTGGTTCACCCGAAAGACAAAACGCCAAAACACAAACTTAACAATGTGGCGTATGCTGTACAGTGCAGCGAGGAATGCTCAGACCTCTACATTGGAGAGACCAAACAGCCACTTCACAAGCGCATGGCACAACACAGAAGAGCCACCTCCACAGGACAAGACTCAGCAGTCCATATGCATCTTAAGGATAAAGGACACTCTTTCGAGGATGCCAATGTTCACATTTTGGACAGAGAGGACAGATGGTTTGAAAGAGGAGTGAAAGAAGCCATCTATGTCCACTGTGAGCGACCATCTTTGAACAGAGGCGGGGGTTTACGACACCAACTCTCTGCCATCTATAATCCAGTTTTGAGTTCCCTTCCCAGACGCCTTAACGCCCACTCACATCCTGGGCCATCTGATCTCAGGAATTCGCATGATAAGGTGGGGCCAGGTTTCACAATGAACTCACCCGAAACTCTGGCTGATTGGGACCCACGCCCAGTTTCCCACCTTGGCTCAGGCGATTAGAGGATCATCAGGGGGTCCTTTTGTCCCTCTGTGGGGGGATACTCCCACTAGGTTTATATCTGGGACTCTCCACCATTTGACCTTAGAACTGAAGAAGCTTCTCGGATGAGAGGTGAAACGTCTTCAAGCAACTTAAAGAAGTCCAGACGCTTTTCTTTGCAAGCTCCTTTGACTACGATGACCTGGATGACTGAGAACCTTCACAGATATATTTTAATGAATATTTTATGAGACCAGGCTGGTATATCAAAGGTATGTGGTGGAGTAAGTATAAATGTATTAAATCCATACTTATAACCTTGATCATGGAAGTAATATGTCCTTTTAAACAGACACCACCAATCAGGCTCACCCTCAATACGACATTTACTTTTTCTTTTCCTCTTCATCTCACTTGTTATCTTCTGCTTTCACCTCTTCCTCAGTTCCAAGACAAGAGCAGAACCTTTTCAATAGACTGAGTCTGTTTAGTGTTTTGGAATAGCCCACTCTGTCTAATGGCCCTTGACATGCTGGATGAAGGGAGATTTGTTGTTGCATGTGTGTATCTATAAGTAAGATACAAAGAGAGGTAAATAAATCGAGGAAAAGTGTTTTGAAGATAATAAGTGATTGTAAAAAAATGCCAAAACACAAAATGAGCTCTGCCAAAAAAGATTTTAAGACTGAAATCTACTTTAGTATGAGAAAAAAGGATGGAGAAAAGATTTATGATGTTCCTTGAAAATTCAATTTAAGGCGACACAGTACGACTACGCGCCTGTTTTTTCATGCAATTTAAATTTTGACATTTTAAATATATTTTACATAAATGTATTTGTGACCAAAATACAGATATTGTTTAGTAAAGCTTCACGATCGTACCCCCCACCATGCCTCGTAATTTCATAAAAGAAATGAAATCATCGTATTATAGTCAAGATTACTGATTGTTTACTGATTTAAATTTTTACACCTAATACTTACACTGGCAAGCTAGCTTAATACATGATAGCTGATTGCTATACAGCTTTCTTTTTGGCTCCTGACAGTATTTCTTCTTCTTCTTCTTCAAAAAAAAAACAACCTCTGTTTAAACTCTATGTCAACTAAAAGACAAAAACAACCATTTCAGTTACCTTAAGGTGCTTTATATTGTAATGCAAAGACTGTATAGACTCCTACACTTTCTATAAAGGTCTTGGCTCATATTTGGATAGATGTAAAACCTCATTTTCATAAATTTCATAAAACTGACAATGCAAACATTTGAGTGTACCTAATAATTTGGGGAAGATCTCTGATTAAATGTTTACCCTGCCTGGGTTTTTCCCCTTAACTTCAGTCAGAGCTGAAAAACAACCACTGCTGACATTTCTACTTCCTCTTCGCACTTTTTTAATAAAATACTGTGAACTACATCCCCAAAACAGAAAATCTGACGGTGTGTATGTTTTGTTACAAGTGGGATATTTTTTATTTTTAGGAACTCTACAGCCTCACACTCTGGCTTGTGTGGACGAAGCCTTTGTTTGCTTTAGCAAAGCTGCTGTTTAGAAATCACTAATTCAAAGTCAGACCTTTTCCCTATTAAGGAATCACTGCTGTTACCTTCATGGCAAGTAATGCTGCCCGGCCTGTTTGCGGCACTTTAAAGTACGGACATTCTTTTCCCTCTTTTTTCCTGCTTTAATCAAAAAAAATAAGAAAAAAAATGAAAGTAGCAGGGAGCAAATGAAGACTGCTGTGTGCTGCTGGGATAAAGAGGTCAAATTCTCATGACTGCAGGAAATTAAAGTTTATTTCCAAAGCACACAGCCCCTCCCATTGAACGCATGCCTCATCCAGCTGAGGCTGATCTGCTACTGATGAGTGTGTGCATGTACATGTGTATGATTACATAATGCACATTCACAGGGAGATAAGGTGACAGACAAGACAAAAACAAAGAGGGGATAAACAGCCCAGGCTTTGATGTTTAAAAGACTCTGCTACCTTCCTGCGCTCCGACTGAAGATGTTTGACGGAGGAAATCAAGGAAAATGATGCATTCAATGTCAATCACAGGTATCTAAAATCTCCTGCAGGCCTAATGAACAACCAGAAACATTTCATGCATGTTGCTACCTCTGCCAGATCTATTTTACAATCTATGACTGGCTGATTAAGAAGTTCAGAACCTCAACGTCACACTGTTTGTCTGAGCTGATTGTTAAACAGGCCACCTTTATTTATTACTGATGAACAGATGCATGGCTACTGTTTTGGATTTTATCTCCTAACCCCAGTTTACTATCCCATTTTGGTTGTTGTTTGTTTGTCTCTTCACCATTTTTGGCTGTGACTGATATTTGCAGCCCCTGAGATCAAGTGCACCGGATGCAGGGGGCCAAGGGACCACTGAATCCTTCCCATCTACTCCGAGACTTCTGGTAAAATAATTCTTTTAACTTCTTATTTGTGAGTAATACCACTGTGACTTTGAACTGAAACAATACTGGCAGGACAGATGCTGTTGCGTTAGCCGATTGTTAGGTTTGCTTAATTATGTTCTTAGAGCCTTAAAAATCATCAGATCATACATGCACAATGAACATGGCTGCAATAATATGCAATAATATGAGTCAATTGCCTCGAACAGCCCATACTTTAAGCAATGTTTTACTCTGTGGTATTCTTTTTTTCATGTGTTGCAGGCATAGGAACCAAATACAAAACTAACGTAAACATAAGCAGGAAACACAGAGGCAAGTAACTGACACTGGGGATGGGTTGATAGATGTTTCAAACAATGCTCCAAAGTGTGGTTAAAAACACCCATGTCACATGACCATGGCTACATGTCACCGTGGTCACCATGGTGACAGGTCTCTCTAATTACACTGACTGCCTGTATGCTCATTATATACTGCCACTTCATTAGGTATACCTATTCAACTGCTCCTTTACACAAATATCAGCTAATCAGCTCTGTGCATTTAGACATGGGTGGTGGCTGATGAGGCCAAAGGAGAATGGTCAGACTGCTTCAAGGTGATAAGAAGGTAGGCAACAGTAACTCAAATAACTACTTGTGCATACAAAGGTATGCAGAAGAGCATCTCTGAAAATGAAACAAGGTAAACTTTGAAAGGGATGTGCTGCAGCAGCAGAGACCACAAAGTGTGTAACTCCTGTCAACTAAGAAAAGAGAACTGAGGCTAGTGAGGCGATGTTTTATCAGGCAACAGAGCATCATTTAAACTCCAGCCTAAGTATTATTGCTGACCACATCCATCCCTTTATGACCACAGTGTCCCATCTTCTGATGGCTGCTTCCAGCAGGATAACAAACCATGTCACAAAACTCAAATCATCTCAGACTGCTTTCTTGAACACAACAATGAGTTCACTGTACTCAAATGGCCTCCACGGTCACTTGATCTCAAGCGAACAGAGCACTTTTGGGATGTGGTGGAACAGGAGATTCGCATCATGGATGTGCAGCCCATAAGTCTGCAGCAACTGTGGGATTCTGTCATGTCAATGTTTCCATGTTTCCAGCATTTTGTTGAATTAAGACAGTTCTGAAGTCCAATGCGGACCAACCCAGTACTAACAATGAGTAACCAGTGAAGCAGCCCGTGCTCATATATTTCAGATTATCAAAGCATTGAAAGTTTTTACTCTTTTTAATGCATAACTTTTTATATCTTGCTGCTATACCTGACTAGAAAATCATCATCTCAAAGACGCTCACCTGGTTTAATAAATATTTAAGGATCGTAAGCACAAATCCAACTACAGGTAAAAAGCCAAGAGTTTTAAGACTGAAATGATCCAGGGAAGTAATAAAAGGACAAAAAAGAAAAAGAAGGAAAACGAGAGGAAGTAAGATAAGATAAGATAAGATAAGATAACTCTTTATTGTCATTGCACAGTCATACATAGTACAGTAGTACAATGAAATTGGAAAAACTGTCCTACGTCGGCACTACATATAACACAACACGACACGATATGACACATCACAACGTAACAAACAACACAACACAGTATATTAACTTAGTATAAAAAAGAAGAATAAGTGTATGTGTATTGCACACTGTTATTATTGCACATTAATTATTATTGCACCTTGTTATAAATATAAATATTATTGTTATCGTTTTAAACATTGTTACCTCCCCCTAAAAAGTCCAGGGAGGTATCCAGTCAGGTCAGCTATTTACATTGATCAGGGCTATTGCCCTGTTGTAAAAGCTGTCCTTGAGTCTATTTGGAGAGAGAGTTAGTTTGCAGTCCCTGCAGAGCAGCGACTCATAAAACAGGGCATGAGAATGAACTCCAGACCACACCAAATAAGAGAAAAATCTGTCACTCAAGTACCAACACACTTCACAAAGAATTCCTTGGACCCTGCCAGCAAAACTAAAAACCACACTTGTGATGCATACAACATTCAAATACCTGCATACGGGGGCCACACACGAAAATAAATGGAGAGTGGAATATATACAAACTGTACAAGCACACTGGAGAAGGTTTATGGGAGCGATTTGTCCTTCAGTTCCAGCAGGATGAAGCACCCAGAGAATAAAGGGAGCGGGCACATAGAGAGAAAAGTGAGATGAAACGCGAGGAATGAAAACACGTACGGAGATGGGGAGGGAAAAAAAGCAACAAAAGATGGACTGGAGGGAGGGAGCGCAACGGGAGGTGATGCTGAGACTGTAATAGACTGGGTGGCCTGGAGAGATTACAGCCCAGGGGAGAAACCGAGGAGGAATATTCCCACACTTACTCAGAGAGCACTTTGTCTGTGAGACGGGCCGAGGAAACTGTCTCACAGGACACAAAAAATGACAGCCATTTTAACTTTTACTGATCCAATTTGGAGCTTAGAGAATCTTGGTGACTGAGATGTGTGAGAGCTGAAGGAGTCATTTTTAAGGCAAATAAAATGAGCTTTTCTAAGCTCGTCACAGTTTTTCATAGATGGCAGCAGCCGGTTTTCTTTTTCCAGATTAAGTGTATTAATAACTGTATTACATCACCTTTAGGCATATATACACTGTGAGCTTTTAGTTCATTTACACATGAACTTATATGGTCATTTACTACAAATAAAACAGTCTGTTAGGTTAAATAATCGATTTACGTTCTGCTTTTCTTACACAAACCTCTCCGGTTAATTAAGTTCTTCACATCTGCTGCTGCTCATTAACCAAAAAGTTGACTTCATAAAGAAACAAGGAAAGTATGAATGTGAGCTGTTTTACAAGCTGCACGCCGTCTCGCTCTCACTGGGTTTACGTATCTTGGAAGAAACTGTTTGGGTCAGTGAGTCTGCTGTTTACAACATCACTAAATCAAAGCCGGCTCTTTTTCAGGAACACAAGGCATTTAAAGCAGCCAAGTTTATTTCGTCCACGTGCGATATTTGTGAAGTTTATGTTGGAGCATTAAAATCACATATGCTAAGGACATCTACCATGATAGTAGTGATCACCACGGGGGGGTGGGGGGGACAAAAACAAGTAAGAAAACAGATGGTATAAAGTGAATTAGTCATCTTTCCCATTAACGTTACTGTTTAATTGAACCCTGACCTGATGGGACAAACACACATATGAACAAGAGAGAAGAACAAGATTTCCCAAAAGCACGGAGCACGGGGAGTCTCACAGGACGTGTGACACATTAGAAACATTGTCTGCTAAAAGTAGATTTTCTTGGAGCATTAATATCAAAACAAGTGTTCACTCTAAAGTGTATTTACATTGTAAGGGCATAAAACGTGACTCACAACATGGGTAACATATGCGTTACGAAGGTTCCTCTCTTGTGAGACTTTAAGTAATGCGAGAAGCCAATAAATTTGTAACAGAGCATTGGACAGACTAAACAAGATCCCACAGAGCAACAATGATACCATTAGATGAGCAAAAGTAGCGTTTTATGTCACAACATCATTAAAAGATTACTGGACAAATTTCCATTATATTAGTGCAAAACATTGACATAGAAGTTCACTTACAGATGCTTAATCTTGTGCTAAACATAGCTAAAAATGTCCTCTTTTTACAAGGGTAATCACAATATGTGTTGCCTGAAGCCAGAAGTTTCCAGGGCGTCTTCGCACTAAATTCCACCACACATACTTATTTTGGACATGTGTGAAAATCCGAAAGAGCTGCTGAAAGAAATAGACTTTGAGTTTGTTTTGGATGCCTCAGATGTTTGTCAGACATCCAGAGAGTGGACATCTAGCGAGCGACTAGACCTTCAAACAAAGCCTTGTATGTACAGATACCCAGATACTTCGGTGAACAACCAAAACACCCACACGTTCGAAACTTTTAAAGCTGATTTAAACATCTAAAGACCTCCAACAAAAGGTCCTGAACTTTGTAGATCAGTCAAATGCAGAAAGTTTAAACATCCACAGACGTCTTGAACGTTTCTGTCCAGTGCTGGGTTCCTCTCTCCTTATGTTGTCACCGCTACAAACAATGAGTGAGGAAAACAAAAAAAAAAATACAACTTAGAAGGCACACTTTGAATCTGTTGAGCTGCAGCACGGACCGGCAAATTTAATGAGAAAAGAGAACTGACACCTTGCAAACTTTAAGCATTCAATCCGATCCATTTAGAGTAAAGAAATCATACATCATATATTTGAGCATATTTATTTGTTAAGTGAATATTAAAAGATAGTGCAGCTGGTGTTACCAGTTCTCCAATGCAGTCAATAGACTTTAAAAGATTGCCACTTGATGTCTCCTGATGAATAAAGAGATCCTGACAGAAAATCTCATGCTGGGCATTTTTGAATCTGACCAACCAAGAGTTAGCCATTTGGTTATCGTTAGATGCACCTGTTTGCGTATCCTGTTTTTCCTCTATTTCATTCTAATAGTGACCACAATTTACTAAATGAACAAATATTTTATTAAATAAGACTAAATAACAACTGAGACAGTAAACTCATTGAGAAAGTTTACTGAGATGAAGGGCGAGGAGGCAGAGAGATGATTTTGTCTATATTTCTGTGCAGCTGGGTTTGTTTTGGCAACCACAGAATTTACGTTTATGGCGATTTTCAGGCAGCCACATCCATCGTTTATGTGAAGATTGAATCACAGCTAGAACATGAGGCCAGTGTAAAACCTGCAGGTAAAAAGGGCAATGCAGGTGTTTTATTTAAATATGCTCAAGTTAAAGCAGCTAATTCAGAAGGTCTCATGTAGTGGAACCTATAAAAACCTCATGGGACTTTAAACGACGCAGAAAATGGGAGAATTTTTTTCCCCATGTATTCATGTGTGGATTGTAAATAGTTAAATAGTCCTATTATGTTGTAAGAAACTGGGACTGTTGTGGAGGGCCGCTCAGATAAGTGCGGCTCTCTACAACAGTCCAAGCTTCTTATGTGGGCCATTGGAAAAATGAATTCCCCACTCGTGCTTTGGATAATTTTAGGCATGAAATTAAGGTGAATTAAATTACACTTCTTTTTTTTTTCATTAACACAGGAATTTTGTTTACAAAAAATCTCCACAAGGGCCTGTAGGCCCATTTTGGTGCATGCATGCATTGTGAAAAGTTGCAGAAGTAAAGTGGTCGTATCCCAATTGTAAATTTTATACTCAAGGGGAATTGTAAAGCCCTTGATATAATTGAGCTCCACTGTTTATTTGAAAACTTAAGTATACCCAGCCTCAATCAGTGACGTAGTCAAAGTTGAGGAGGTTGAAGGGTTAATAACCCTGCAAGAGAACAGTAGTATGGAAGAGAGCTTCTGAGTCTGAGAAAAGAGGCTTACATACCAGCTGGTCTCACAGGCGAAAAGCCACCAACAGATCCTGATCATACAAAGACACCAGTTGAATATTTCCATATTTCCTCAGCATCAGCCCCAGTGATCCTCCTGACCTCACTGACCCTAGGCCTCAATAAACACAAGAGGAAACCTCCTGGTCTGCAATCTGTGAGGTGTGTGAGGAATTTGCAGTTTATTAGTGAATCTAGCCCACTTTATTAGATGGCTTGAGTCCTTCAGAGTTCAAAAGGGTACACAAGATTTGCATGTAGGTCTGATGTAAGACTAAGAAAACCAAGCACCACCAAAGCCTGAATTTGGGCAACTCAGTGTGGCAAGAATTAATTTAAACTACATGAAACACTGCTATATCACTTTGTCTCCTTCACCACCACCTTTACAATTCAGTTCAGATACAGTTTGTAAAATATCAACAGTACATGTCAGTGTACAGCAGATTGCACTGTAATTTGGTTTTCTTACTCCTCCCAATTCAAGTCCATAACCCTTGACACAGTGGGTACCTTCCTCTGTAAGTAAGTATAGCCTGTCAGTCTAATGTTTCCATTAGTCAACAATTTGTGTCCATGTCTTTTTTGTTCTGTCTGATGACAGCGATACTGACGTGAGTCGCTAACTTTTCTCTTGCTAAGAGCTGCTGTTAGCTGTTGTTTTTGTTACTGTTAGCTGCTTTTAGCCAGCACTGGTGAAACTTTCTTTGAAATAGATCAAACCTTATTGTATCCGGATACTCACTCAATAAACTGATGCAATGTGAGAATGTAACTTTTTATAAGAGGTAAAGTGTGATTTTTAAGCTACTCGAGCCTAACGTTAGCTGGCATAATTTTAGGTAATGTTAGCTAGCATTAGCTAATGTTAGCTTATAACCAGCTTTTATTGTTGGTTAGCTGGCTTCTTTTCAGCCGTCACATCTGCTGAAAAGAAGTAACTGCCACAATATTAGGAACAAATAAAAATATTTATGCGTGTTTATGTGTCAGTTCAGGAGAGGAAGTTTGAGTCAAGGAAGAGGATGAGGTATAAATGAGGGCGGGGAACGAAATCGTGAGAAAGTGAAAATGGAAATATATATGCACAAATATCAAATAGTCATGTATAGTTTGGAAGAACTAATTCATTAAATTACAAGTAACCCATAAGGTGTACTACATGTGTGCCAAGTCTCTAGCCACATACTTGGTGGAACGACAATGACCATCTCAACAACGCACAGGTTACAACCCCTGTTAATGTGCTGACATTTGAACCTATGCTTCATCAGTCACCATTTTTACATTGTTACACGAAAACTAAATAGCCATATCTGGAAAACCCACACCCCTGTAAAAGCAGTGTTTATGCAACACTACTGCATAAATCAATTGTATTAACATTCAACAATTCGTCCACAATTGTGGGAGTTCCTGCTGCAACAGGTGTCTCCCATAGCACATTTTGCCATAATGACTCACACCAGGACAGCTGCACAAGTTTAAAATCAGAAACAAAACAATACCAGCTAGACTATGACTTGGAAACAGCAGTACTGGTCGGTGGTTTAAGAAGTTAATATTACCCAGCTATCTCATATCATCACCCCTAGGGTGGGAAAAAAGACAAATCATGACCCTATCCAATGCTATTTGAGATAAAGAGTCAATTAACAGAAATCACGTTGCCTCCCTTTCCCCTTCCTTATCAATCTGACACCCTGGATTCCGCTCCAGATGATCCTTAATGTCTTCCTGCTTTATGCTCATTCCTCAGATTCACAGACAAGCTGTTATGGCTCCCCTGGCAGACTGAGTTGTTGTTTTTGCTTTAGGGCAGTTCAGTCTAAGTTTGGCTGAGTGTGGCTAACCAAACTGGCGCCATACTCACCAGGTCATCGTGAACTTTTATTCTCAAACCTCATGACGACCAATCCGCCTCACCACTAAGACTGACTAATGAAATTTAACTGCATTAAATTGGCAGCAATGGTGACAAAAACAAAGTTGTCCTTCATCAGTTTCACTATTCTGGGAAGCTATTGTAATGGAGTAACTATCATGCCCTGTCCCTATGAATTTAATGGTCGGACATAGCATTTTTTCATGTTTTTAAACCTTTGGTAAATGGCCTGTATTTATATAGCGCTTTACTAGTCCCTAAGGACCCCAAAGCGCTTTACATATCCAGGCATCCACCCATTCACACACACATTCACACACTGGTGATGGCAAGCTACATTGTAGCCACAGCCACCCTGGGGCGCACTGACAGAGGCGAGGCTGCCGGACACTGGCGCCACCAGGCCCTCTGACCACCACCAGTAGGCAACTGGTGGTGTCTTTACCTCCTTGCCTTCCCTACAGGGGATTGTGCCAAATTTAAAAACTGATTTGCAACTTAAATGCTATTTCAGAAATCAACAGAAACACAAAACATACTCTGGCAACACTTGAACTCTGGCTATCACATGTCTATGCAAGTTACACAAAGTTTAGGCCCATTTCCAAACAATTACTTTCGCATGTGACTTAACAGCATTCTCAATTATGTGTCAGAGGAAACTGATTTTCTCTCAGATTGGGGTTATTTGTTATGTTTCACAATTACTTAAGTAACTTATTTACTATTTATAGTTTAGCTTTTCTAAAGTTGCCCATTTTCAGTAAACCAATAAAACGTAAGCCGATGTAGGACTTGGCAGCCTGGAAACCCAGAAATTACAGGTTATCCTTCCATGATGGTCAATGTAACGAAGGGTGTCTTTTAACTCAAATAATGCTGCTTTTTTTTATTAAAAAAATCAAACCAAATCCTTTGATGCCTCAAAACCAGTAAAACCTAATACTATGAAACCAAGGTAATAAGGAGGTAGATGTGACTAAGAAGGATAATCCTCAAGACTTTTATATCCTCCTGAGAACCAAGGACAAAAGAATATTCCTATTTAACTTTATTTATGATTTCCTGCCTCTTTGGAGCTAAAAGAAGCCACCCAAACACATGACATATTAATATAAAGCCCAGGATGTCCTCTGTTTAGTGCCTCAGGAGTTAGTAGGGTAGTTCAAACAAGTCAGAAGATACAGACTAAAAACAAATTCCCATTACAGAGGGCATAAATGAATAGGCCAGTACTCAGGATGATATGGCAGACAAAGGTTCAACTCCCATGACGCCCATTTTTGTTTAGTCCCAGATTTCATCAGTCCAAATTCTTTCGGGTAAAGATCAAATATGTATGCCTTAAACTAACAATTTTTTTTTTAAAATCTTGAATATTTGAGCCTCCAAATCAATAAAGGTAGTATATGAGTGCTAATAAAAAATGGAAGTACTTTGGAAAATATTGAGGAATCGAGTTAAGAAATCAGTTTACACTCAACCACCATCAGATCCTTTAGAAACACCATCTCTGTCCTTCCCCCTTACCTTTAGGGATGCTGATCTTGAAGTCCAGGTCCCTCTCCTCCAGGTGGTACAAAGCGACTTCCTGTAACCTGGCTCGCTCCAGCTCCGATAGGCTCTGGATGGGAACTGGCTGTAACCGCACGCTCTGTCCCAACATGGTGGCCCACGTGTGATCCCCCTGCAGAGAAAAGAGATGGTTAAAGGATACAGAGGACACAAAAATACCTATAGAAACACAAGCCATTAATCAACAGGTACCAGATGGTCTTCAAACTAAAAAAACAAAACTGACATGCAATCTCTGACCATTGCCAACCAACCATCAACTACTTAAAGGCAAAAAAAATCTTCAAAAGCAAAAACAGAGAATTCAGCTGTGAGCTTTGCTTTTATCACTGTGTAACAAGATAAAGAAAGAGACCATGTTTCTTGTCAAAAAAGTCAGCGCGTTCATTTGTTTTCACTAGTCTTAAGCCTGTATTTATTTTTATTCTTAGCCTTTTATTACAAAAACCTATTGTGATGCCCTTTTTGTCTGTTGACCTTGAGATCTTTGCACAGTGAAAGCTCATTAAATCTCTGCAGACACAACCTGACCTTTTAAAAAAGGGGGAAATCCACAAGTTTAACACAGGAAGCCTGCATTTGTCATAACAACAAACCTAAATTACATTGCATATTTTATACTAAGTCTTCTGTGGCTCTAGATGAGCCTGTTTATAAGGTTTATTGGGGCCAATCTTGGTATAAAACTGCTTGATTAAAAAAAATAACTCAACTTTAGTAATTTCGAAGAATAACCCTTTCTAACTCATACAAAAAAGAAAAAACAAAACAGGAAATTAAAAACACTGTATCAAGGATTTCTACTGTTTTACTTAGTGAGGTTTAATCTACAAACATTTTCAGCTTTTTTCTGCTTGAAGGCAACATGATAATAATATTGGTGCATCAATAAATGGAAGTACTATAAGAAGTAACCATTACCAACTGCAACTCCAGATTAGCCTGCTTTACTGTATCTCATATTGATAAAATGTTATTAATCAAAAGGTATTCCGATTTCTTTAAATCTATCTTTGCTTAGAGCCTAGATACCCCCTTAATTCTCTAGCAGGCTGCCAAACATCTTCATAGCGAGCACTGGCTAAAGCTGGAAAATATTAAGATTATACAACAGTGTACAAACAGGACCTGATCTTGAATGGACAACAGGGAAATTAAATCTGCTTTTAAAAATGAGTTTTCACCATTCCTCATTTAAATATTTATCTTCTGAAACAATATTCAAAAACTCACCACACTATCAATGCCCTAGCAATTTCGAACTATTTCAAGGTGGGAATTTTACATTTTCAAGTAACTTGGAGGGAAACTTCTAAATCCATCCCAAAGCAAGTTTCGCAGTTTTCACATTTTTGTGATTTTTTTCCCTAAACTTAAGGGTTAGGGTTATTATTGTATTATTTAATGTAAGTAAGGCTTTTTTGTCCATTGTGGCAACAGTTTGAAGCCCAAAATATTAAAATGCTACTATCTCTGTAAGGTGGTAAGATTGAACTGCACAGTTTAAACACAAAGTCATATATGGTATACATTGTAACGTATCACTGTACACACACTATATATTCTCATGCTCCTTAGTTTACTTGAAGGCCCAAAGTGTTAAGAAGTACTTCTTTGCTGTGGTAAACATTTCAGTGGTTGAGACACAGTCACAGATCGAATAAGCTAAGAATTAGCTTAAAGTCTTTTGAAGGCATTGTAAGTGTTAGGGCTGATCCCAGTTTCTCTTTGGAAATGTGGAGAACATTCAATTTTAACCTCAACACGGTTTACCTTCTACTAGATTCTCACCGAGCAGCAAGTAGGAGGGCAAGGAGCTAAATCACAGAGCTAATAAATAAGGATGGAGATGAAGAGTAGAAGAAGAATGGTAGAATCAAGAGATTTTAAGAGATGCTAAGAAAACAGGAAAAACAATATCAGGTGAATATTGAGAGGAAGCGCGGAGGGGTAATGGGGGGAGTGTTTAATGGAGGGATGAAGCGGCCGCAGGTTAATAAGAAGCATACAATCTCATTCCAGATCTTAAGTCTGTGCTCCACAACCCGTTCACCCTGTCAGACAAGCATGTGTTTCTAATATATGCATGCTGTGCGACTTTTCAGAGAGCCCAAGCGTATAGGAACTGTGCAAATCAAGTAACCAATACGTCCAAACTGTCTTTAGCGACTCGTTGATTTACTTCTATGATCTGAGGTGACTTCAAACCACCTCTGTTTGCCACGATGCCAATGGTTGTTCTGGTTCACCACATTGGGGTTAGGTTCCCCACTCTTGTTGGAGGATTGTGCCAACTTCTGTAATCTTTTAGTTTGTAAAAATTACGTCCAGATGGGATAACTTTACATCTTTGTGCCTCAAATTCTTGTGGCGTGTGGTTAAATGAAACCGCATGGGAAGTTTGTAGGGAAACGTCTCTTTGTTAAAAACTAAAGGAGATCCGAAACATGAGAAGAAGGTCCTAAGCCAAAAAGATCTAAAGACCCCACTTTAGACTTTGACTATGCATTGTATTCAATAAACATTTAAAGTACTTTGGATGAAATAATATTCTCCACAGGTGTCAGATACAATTAGCAAGGAAAAAGTAAAATATGACAAAAAATGTAGAAGAGAAGAACTTTATACTGAAAAACTATTAACTAATAGGATCATATTTAGTGACAATATGTTTCTCTGCTGATTATTCTAAAAAAAAATTGACAAACTGTCGGTCAACTCCCAAACTAAAGCTGAACTTCATGAAACTTCGTGAAAAGCCGGAACATAGCATCAAAGTTGAGATGACCTAGTCGTCATCCACACCCTCCTCCTCCCTGACCTCCAAATTTGGATTGTTTTGTAGATAAGAATAGTTTTGTTCAGCAACACAAATCAAAAGATTAAAGGTTGTGATTACATCACCAACTGCTGTGAAATTTGTTTTGTACTAATAACTCCACAGCAGTCTAAAGAAACTGGCTGCAGTTCAGGGTGTAGCATATGGTGCTCATGAGCTAGCCCCAAATGAAATGGCTAGTAGACCCAACCCACTTTTTATTTTCCAGTCCAGAAAAAGACCACTAATATTATGTTTATGGATTTTAATTGTTCCCATAAAACACTAGCATGCTGCTGATGCATGCCAGTTGGTCTAGTAAGGTTTTACAAACAGTTATAAACAACAGCTAACATGAGAATTGTGGTTAAATCACAACAGACATTTGTACATGTGTCCAAAAAACAGCTGCTTGTGGTGGTCAAATGTTAACCGCTATCAGATATAGATAGCAGATTACAATTAAAGTGCCATAAAGTGGTTCTTTGTACCCGGAGGTCAAGTTCAAGGCTCGTATGATAGGTTGATATAAACATTTATGACAACCTTTTATACATAAAAATATTTAGTAAGTATGACTTCACACTTCTCACAGTTGTGTTATTTCTTGTGTCTTCTCGCTTTGTTCAGTCATGCTATCTTTTCATTTTTATTCTCTGAAGGTCTCGCTGTGCACTACGGGAGTGTGGAAACAGATCCACGTGTGCATGATTTTCTCATGACTAAATGCAGACTGCACAGCGTGATTGGACAAAATTACTTTGCTCTTAATGCTAAACACAACCAGACAAATAGGCTGTGGTGAAAGTGAAATGATGAATGATGAAAGTTTCCCACAAAAGAGCGCTGAGGCCTCATCCACATTTTCTAAAACTGGTAACATGGACTCACTCAAAGCAGCAGGGTTCAGTGGAAAACAATACCACAGGGAATATGGTCTGCTGTATGAAATGCCAAACTTTAGACATGACATTTAAGTTAAATGTCATATCTCATGAGCAGTTTTTAAACCTATACCTTATGTGTATTTTCTCTCTTGGTGGATGTTTGAACGGTCTCACCACACATTCAGGATGGGTCAGCATATCTCAATCTCTGCTTTCATGAACAATTTCAGTTGTGCTCAGAAGTTTAAACACAAGCTGTTCTTTTCTCAGGGTGGAATGACTGTGCAGCATACATCTTTGATGATTTAAATCAATCAATCAATAAAATAAACAAGAATTGGTGAACAAGTTTGAATTTATTTTGGATTTTCTCTACACAGGTTCAAATGTATGCATGCAGGCCCAAATACATTCACATCCCGACTAATAATTGATTAAATGTCTCTTAGCAAGTTGCACCTCAGTATTGCACCTTTGGCCAAATCTTTGGTATTTTGGGCTTTTTGGTGGCCTTGGACCTTTCCATCGTCCCGAGTATTGGTCAATCCTATGAGTGTCAAACAAATTCTTTTTATGGTAGTAAAGAGAAGTTACCTGTTGTAGCAATCATGATCACTAATGAGAAGGTTATAGGCCTTGGCCTTGACAAGTTAAAAGACATTGTAGGTCCTTCAGCACCACTTATTAAAAGATTTAAGTGAGTGTGTGTATTTATTTGAGCCGGTATGTATTTTAAATCAATCTCCTATGACCTATTGTCCATAGAAAGAAAACAAATCTCATAAGAAGATGATAAAAAAGATAAAATACACCCAAATACTTTTGCACACCAATTCTTGTTTTTCTAAAGTCAGAAAGATGTATACTCTTTCCACCCTGGAAAAAGAACAGTTCAAAGAAGTCATTAAAAACCCCAAATTACCATGACATTCATGCCCGTGATGTAAACTGTAAGTACTGAGATTCGTTCACTGGGAAGAAACTCTAATGGTTGCAGAAGCAACCATTAGAGTTTCTCCTTTTTGTTTTTTTTGTTTGTTTGTTTGTTTTTTTTACTACGGTAGCACTTCCCATAGCTGTTAAGGTCAGTGGTTTGGAATACCATGCCAGTCTTTTTCTTCTCGACTGGACGCTACTACCAAAAACTCTAGAAGTTCATGCAGAGTGCCTGATATTAACCCCTATTGGCAATCTCGCCTTGGAAACGTCTGACCCACTCTGTCATCCTGTGAGTCATTAAGAGTCACAGGGGAAAGCTATGAATCATTTGTGAGACATCAGAGACATCATGTGAGTTATTCAGCTCACGTGGATCCAGGTGAAAGTTGAAAACCAAGACGAGCTGCCTTAAATTCAAGCCCTTAATGCTGCCAATATCTGGGTGATCATTGTGGCTAACATTACCAAAATATGCAAACTTTTGCAAGTTAATGTTTTGTAATCTTCGGAGGCTACATTTTGGCATCTACCCTGTTATTACCAGCTGTGATCCCAGTGTCTGCTTCCCCAGTGTTAAACAATCTCACTCTGCTTCAACCAAGTTTAAAACAATTATGTTCACCAACCACAATCCAGCGTTTCTACAATCAGTAAGTGAGCGCTGCTATTCACGATGTTCTGATTACATCAAATCGGCAATGAATGTTTCAAAAGTCCATCATTTATGGTAAAGATTGTCAGGAATGGTTTGGTAAATGTTGAGTCACTCGGCTACAGATACAATTTTATTTTCATTAATAATGTGTGGGAAATGTGTCATGTCTGGCTCTGTGCTCTTTTTCCTCTTGTGATACAAAAATTTCGCTGATGTAAAACTAACTAGAAATCACTGTATTCTAAACTCAAGACTATTTTACACAAAGTATTTGATCGTAGTAACTACTTTCCAATCTTTCCAATCCATTTCACCATGAAAACAAGGAGAAAAAAGATTTAAAAAGAGTATTGTTGACTTAGTTGACTATTAAAATAAGACCCTCCTTCACTCTGTAGGTTTTCTCTTTTTGTACAATCATGAGTTTTCAATACCAGGAACTAGGAAATGAGGCAGTGCAGCCACATGAAAGACAAACCACACAGGAAGGTAGCAGAAAGTGGAATACAATGACCTAAACCTCTCATTACTGATTTTAGACAGTAAAAGAAAAGCTTTTTAATTTTTTCCCCAGATGTTTACCAAAATAAACTCTGACTTCTCACAGAACTTGGAAACGTGATGACAGATAAACACATAAGAGATGAGACCTTGCGGAGCTTGAAAGAAGCAAATCAGCAGATCAAACAGGACACTGATCACTGCAATGAAGGACGTGTTGTTCAAAGCAGCACCTGCTAAAACTGGGCCCGTTTTTGAGTTTGCATTTAAAAGCAGGTCATATAACCTTGTTCTGATGCTGTGCCCCCGTCTGATGACACAACACAGTAAGAAACATGGTGTGAGAGCTCTCGGATGCTTTTCACTCCCCCCCCCACGCTGCTGTTTTGTGTATAGTCATCTCTCCCTTGGGTGCTTCTCGCCGTGCACATCATTAACCTCAGCATTTTGTTCTGCCCCCCACCCACCTCCTACCTTCTTGGCCAAACTGTGCAAATGAGGCAAAGATAAATACTGCCTCTCATTCTCATTCATTACCAGGAGGTGAGGAGGTGGTTCATTTTTCCTGAATTACAAGAACATTTTAATTGTTTCCATTAACATAATAACATTGCTTATTTATTTGCTGAGACAACTATTGATTTCCTGTTCAACCAAACATCTGGGAATACTTGAAAACTAGAGTGTATGTAACTGTAATGCAATGTGTATTAATAAAGCCACGAATAATACACGATACACGGAGTCCAAAGTACCATCAGGGTGTACACCCCACCCCTGGCATCGTTGCCCACCTCTCAATTTTAAATACACGTAGACATTGAGGGCTAGCAGGAGGGACCATGCGCTTACCTGCTGCTCTCTGGCAGGTAGCTCCAAGCCCTCCTGGGTTTTAAATGCACCTTAGAACACACATGCATCAACATTACAATGAGCGGGTGGAGGGAGGTTTGGAGTCTTCTCTCACCCCCATTCTCTGCGACCTGCTGGAGCAGGGGGGCTAGGACTAGGAGGAGGAGTTGGCCGTCCGACTGCGGTCTGGAGTGTGGAGCCTTCCTGCTGCTGCGGAGTCGGGGCGGTCTGCCTCCCCCCACCGCAGGGAAAAGGGAAACACCACCTGGGTCTGGGTGCAGTTCCCCCCTCCAGGGGCGGGGGCACCTAGACCCGGTTTGTAGAGTACGCTTGGGGAGTGTGATCGTGTGTACAACGTCTCTTTATGTCTGTCTCCACGTTGGTTGAGTGTGGAGTAAGTGCATATGAGAGCATGAGGGTGGGAATGGATGTTTGTATCTGTGTGTGCCTGTATGTCTGTGTCTATATGTCAGGTTGGGTGTCAGGCGCCACCTCTCTGGGGACATCTCAGGCCCTCCAAGGTTTGGAGGCCTATCTCCCCCTACCACCACTTCCCCTGCCAGTGGCGGACCCCCTCAGACATCGGTGCGTTGGTGGTTCTTTGTGTCCGGGGATGGGCGTCCAGGTACACACCGGCTCACTCCTTGGTGGCCGCTTATCGGGGCCTGGAGCCTGGGCCTCGCTCGGGCCACTTCGGAGGTGGGGTGCCCCCGGCCTCTCGGCCTGGGGCTCGGTCACTCAGGCGCAGCTGGCTGCCGGCGGAGCTCACGGGCGCGTCACTGCAACTCCCCCTGGCTTCTGCTCCGCGGCTGCTGAGTGAGCCCTCATCTGGGACTCTCCTCAGTGCAGCTGCCCCTCTGTTGGTCTTCCTTGGTCTCTTGTGTTCTGGGGGCCTCTGGATGTCTGGAGTTTTGATCTCCTCCACACCTGCTTCACGCCCTGGAGGACGGGGCTGTGGCCCCCCCACACCCTCTAGCAGATTATTACATGAAGGAACCTTTTAAAAAACAAAAAACAAGCGCGTCCATGCTCACAGGTGTACACACGGGTGATCACACCCACAAACTACACCCTTTTTGGCTCCTACCTCAAAGCACACTGTGTTCTGTTGATCTTATGTGCTGCACAATAATGTTTAACATTTAGTATTTACTGTCATATTCCCATATATCATTGTGATGTTGTTTATTCTATTACTCTTGTTCTCTTCTGCTTGCTTTCTTTTTTCTTTCTCAGCAGGTGATTGATATATGCATTTTTTTTTCTCTGCCCGTTCTGTTGGTTTTTGTCTTTTGCCCTTCTCCCCCGTCCCTCTTCTCAGCTGTTTCTCTTTCCCTCTTTCTTTCTCCCCTTCTTTCCCCCAGTCAAGTCTGTCCCGTATTCAGTAAGTGAAAATAAAATAAACAATAAAAGGTGAATCAAATGGACCATTACGGCAAGGCTGGGATGGTCAGTTTGGTAAAGTAAATCCGTTGGGCATCTTTCTTTGCCTTTAGACAACAATTCTGATGGCAAAAGAGCCAAACGGGACAGGCCAAAAGAAAAAAAAAAAAAAAAAAAAAAAAAAAGAAAACTAGAGTGTATGTAACTGTAATGCAATGTGTATTAATAAAGCCACGAATAATATACTGCAATTGCCCACGATTTTAAACCCCTGCAGGGTCGAATTATCAGCCGGAAAAAGCAAGATTTATCCCTGAATCCCAAAAAACTTTTTGGCTGACATACAGCAGGGTTTTTGAAACTGTTCAGGTCCAAGGAAAAGTTACAAAGGAGAAAATGTTCAGGGTGGTCAATGATTCCTTAAAGACCCCCTTGTGGAGCAACATTAATATTTTTCCTTACAGAGTACATAAAAGGAAATAATTGACACAAGATCCTATTCTATTCATGTAAAGTGCCCCAGTCTTTATGTATATGCTCTCTTTAATGATGACCCTGTGTAACACAGTTTTTCTTTTTGTGTATTTTGCATAATATCCTGATGCTTATACTGCCAAGGTTGAGAAAATATGTATTTTATCAGACAATTCATAATTTTGATTAAGCGACACAAAAGCAAAGACGCATGAGCAATCAGGTAAAAACATTTGGGTACATATGAAAAAAAGATTTTTCTCGTTCTTCTTCAACTATAGATTCTAAACAAGGGTGTACTTAAACCAGATGATCCATACTGTGCATGAGTGCTCTCACCCCAACCGGTCGCAGCAGATGGCCGCCCCTCCCTGAGCCTGGTTCTGTCGGAGGTTTCTTCCTGTTAAAAGGGAGTTTTTCCTTCCCACTGTCGCCAAAGTGCTTGCTCATAGGGGGTCATACGATTGTTGGGTTTTTCTCTGTATGTACTATTGTAGGGTCTACCTTACAATATAAAGCGCCTTGAGGCGACTGCTCTTGTGATTTGGCATTATATAAGTAAAAATTTAATTTAATTGAGTGTGCTTGACCTCCCCCTGTTGTCCTGTGTGATTGATCTATGGTATTACTGGGTACATTTCTCAGACCTGGTTCAGTTGTATTATTGTGGGGTCTTCATCTTACAAATTAAACCTGTCTGAGAAAACCTAAAGCTGTAGCTGATACCACATACTTAAGCTCAGTATGAAAAAAGGTGAACTGTAGAGGGGCTACAGGTATTCTCAGGCACAGTACAAGGCAACCAAGCTTGGTGTAAGTGCACCCTGGGAACCTCTTAGTATAATGCTATTACAGTATTTTTCTCTAAATCAGGGATATATCTTGTGGAGGGGCCCTGAGCAAGCCTGACACCATTTAGTTCATACTGTGCCTTTATGGATATACAAGTTTTAAATGACCACGGAAACTGACGAACCTCCCGGACAGGTCTAGGAGGGAGTAGAAAGGAAACTGAGCTGGACCCAGTTTTGAGAAGGTGTATTAGCACCGGAGAGATTTATGTAGGAGACATCTGGTGGTCATGCAAAGACATGCACGTAAGATCTCTGTTGTTAAATGTCCTGGCAAATGTAATCTTGCAACATTATAAAAACTATGAAGTTCCTTACATTTCGAAAGGGTAAATTTAAACCCAAGGGTGCGTTTTGCAATCCCCCAACCGAGTACATTTGATAAACCACAGCATCAAAAAGCAAAACTTTAGAGCATATCATAAAGAAAATGTTAAGTCAAAAAGATGAGGATGAAACTCATTGGTCACAGTTGAGTTTGACTGTATTTAACTGGGAAACAACACATGCTATACATCCATTCAGCGTCCTGTGGAGATATGTATGGCACTAACAACTAATAACAGCCATTCAATCCACTGCATATACATATCAAATACCATTACAAACTGACAGGTATGGATGTATGCGAATTGCGTGTGGCTGGTTGAACACACAAAGTTCTCTATAATAGCAAAAGCTATATTACTAATTTCACTCTCCTTCACGGCTGTTTGAAAATGTAGAATCTAATACAGCTTCCTTCTTCAAATTTAAAACATCCACAAGAAAAGAGTGTACAGAACATGTTCTTTGGATGCCCAGTTCTGTACTAAACACAGCATTTTATCTGTTCGTGCTGCAATAATGGCTTTGCCGCTTCACTGGTGAGGGACAATAAGAATCCCGTAGGCTCTCTGTAAAGCTTAAGTTATAAATAGGTCTAATATATAAACTGACCCTTTCCGTCCTAATACTGTTATATGGAGGTTTATGAAGTAAGTGCCACAAGGGACAAGTGGATAAAGCTGGTCCACAAAATAATGTACTGTATTTATTAATTAAAATACCAAAATCCTAGACAAAGTGACATGGTAAAGCAGATTTCCAGCTTGTTCAAAAACACTATCTCGTTTGAAAGAATGAAACAGTTCGTGATAACACAAATGACTTTTTTATTTCCTCCCTTCCTTTCAATATGTTAAACACACACACATGCAACTAATACGTGCAGTACCTTCTGTGGTTCCTTGATCCTTTCTAATGAAGGAACATTATGTTCACATTATGCAGCTCCACGTCTTGTTTTTCTTAGAATAAATAAGGAACGGTGGCTGGTCTAATTAGGATGTTGTCAAAAACTACCTCACAGAGTGAGCTTAACATACATTAGTATGCAAAGATACTTGCTTGCTCACTGACAGGAAGAGACACACACACACACACACACATGTGCAAACATACACAGACACACGCATAAACAGACAGGCAGAGCTAATAGGCCCCTTGGCAGTGCTAAAGACTGACGGCCGAGCCACAAAGACGGATCCTGCGTCGTCACAGCAGTGGTATTGTGTCAGTCCTGACTGAACTGGCATGTTGCCACACACACACACACAGACACACAAAAGACTAAACTACACTCTAGTCTTCATCCTGAAATGTCTAATTTTTTACATCATAAATGTGCTTTTCATCTGCAAAGGTAAGTCAAGTCCCCAGTAAGCAGCTGTGTAAATACATTTGTCCCCACAATATGAGAAAAACAAGTACACACACACACACACACACACACAATTTAGAAGCGATTACACTCTAGTCTTCATCCTGTCACGTAATGTGAAATGTTGTAGATTATAAGGATGCGCTTTTCATCACCAAAAGTAGTCGAGTCCTCACTAAGTGGTCACATAAATCTGTATGTCCCCACTGTATGAGTAATGCAAGTATACAACCACGGATAATATGTTTTTATCCCTACAGAAGACATTACACTCTGTTCTTCACTCTAAAATGTTACATTTTGCATGCTTTATGTCCCCAACAATAAAGACAGGTCCCCACAGACTGAGCTTGTTATCACTTTTATGTCCCCACAACTCGAGTTATAAAAGCACAGAAAAACTCGGGGATTTTAAGGGGCTCACACAGACTCCTTGCTGTCTGAAACTCAAAGCTTAGCCAGCAGATGAATACAAATAGAAGTGGATTCATAGGATGATGCTGAAACTTTGCTTATGCATTATGCATGGACATATATGGTGTTATTTGCAGTATGAATATTTTTTTTAAAGTCACATTTTGACTACATTTGAAGAAAAAAAAAAAGGTTGTATTTTTCCTTGTGTTTCTCAGGAGTGCCAGGTTATTTCACGGTTTTCCTTTCCCCCAAAGCGTGACCTAATTTGAGGTGATTAATTAAATAAGCTTATTTACAATTTTCAAATGACTGAATTAATGGTGTTTACAAAATAATGTTCCCACCTAATTATAGCTAATGGAGCTCCCACCACATTTGCTGTTTCTACGAACTGTTTAGGAAACATGAGAGTTTTATTTTAGGCATAATATCAGACTTTTCCGGGGAAGCACAGGAGACGTTTTAGGTGTAACGAAACATCCTAATACTTGAGATTTTGTCTTTACATAAGCACACTGCCATGGTCTCAAAATGATGCGAATAAAATGATAAATTTAGAGAAAGTCATTAAGAAAAGACGTGCATCATCACTCAGGTCTCTGACAGGTAACAGAAGCACTGAAAATCACAACAGACAGGTAAAGCAGCAGATGGCAAAGTACACTTGCTTCAACCCTCAAACAAACACAAAGTCTGTACCTGTATTGGGGCGTCTTTCAATCAAAATGCAACAGGTGGTCCTCCAGATTTCTGAGCCTCCTTGTATACAGACTTTGATCAGAGAAACAGCCGCATATCAGCTCTGAGCTGAATGAAACTGACGACTAGGAGTTAATGCGGAAAGTGGCCGAATGGGATATACACAGAGTGTGAGAGAGAGGAGGGCACTGGGGAATGGGGAGGGCTGAGAATGAGTGTGATTACGAGAGCAGCAGGAGGAGTGGCGCATGCTGACTTGACTTTCAGGAACTGAAAACATAAACACAAGACAGAGGAGGAAAAAAAAAAGGAGCAATATGGGTGAGGAAGAGGTGATGGAAAGAGGTAGGGAAGATGAAGAAGTGTCACGGAATAAGTAAGGAGAGGAAATGGAAAGAAAGATGGGGCATAATAGGAAACAAGTAGTTAGAAAATGAGCAAAGATAAGGGCGGGAGGAAGGTGCGGGAGGGGTAAATGGGGAAGAGGCTAAGGAGACCACAGGAGAGAATAAGTAGAAAAGCAGTATAAGGTTAGAAGAAGAATGAAGGAAACAAAATGCAGAGGACAAAAGGGAAAGTGTGAAGGGTCTAAAAAGGAGATGAAAATGAGATAGGGACACAGGAAAGAGGACAAGATATATGCGGGAAATTAGAAGTCAGACAAGTTAAACTGAGATATAAGAAAGAAAAACAGAAGTGATGAAAAACGGCGTATGAGATACAAGTGACCGGTCGTAGAAAAAGGCGAGAGAGTGTTAATTCAGGAGACAGGAAAGGAGGCAGATAAGAAGAAATAGTTACATAAAGAGAAGAAGGGAAAAAAATAAGGAGGTGGTAAGCTGATGGAAGTGGGTAAAAAGAGGCGAGGTTTTAGAGGATGACTTGAGGAAAGGAGGTAGAAAGGAGGGCCGAGGTAGAAAGAGAAGAAGCGCCTGAAGGAGGGAAGTAAGTAAATGGAGGGAGGGAGGGACTGAGTAGGAGGAGGATTAAAACGACAGGATAAAAGCTCTATAAAAAGGACAGACAGGACAGTGGAGCTCAGAAGAAAAATAGAAAAGGAGTAGTCGACCAGAGGAAGGATACTACAGCATAGTATATCTACTCAAGTGTGAGCGGATATTAAAAGCTGCCCGAGAACCAGTTCTGACCCAGTAAAGCCAAATCCAGGGAATAATAGTTACCATGTTTCAAGGATAGTGGTCTTCCTTTTTCCCTCTTGTCTGGCAGCTCCATCTTCTCTCCATTATTATTGCACCCGCTCTGTCCCTCTACCAGCCATAGTCCCTGCATCTAAAGACCTCTCTGTCACCTCCACCCTCCTGCCATTCCTTCTCTCTCCCTGTACCCAGCAGTAGCTCAGTTTCTACCAGCAGCCTGTTGGCCAACAGCACAGGAGGCACCAAACATTTTGATGTTGAATAACCAGTGGCTGGCACTAATTTCTCAACTTCTAGTCATGGTTGAAAAATAGCAACAAAGCTGAACCAATGTTGCAGGCGTTACCATGACGTTGGTTAGAGGGAGTTCTTACAGAGATTTCACTGTGTTTCCAAACACAACAAACCATGTGTTCAAGAAGAGTGTTCTACTAATAAAATAAAGTTTCTTAGTCGAAAGACTGAAAAGAGAGAATTCCTGACAGGCTCCGGTAATATTAGTCTGTGTACAAGTTGTAGACATTCAGTGGATATCTGTTCACAGCCACGTACTAACCATATTAATTGTCTACAAAAAAACTCCAGATGCCACTCACAACCATTCAGGGAATAGTCAAACTTCCTCTTGTTACTTGTGGCTGCCATGTGGTCGCTAACTGGTCCCTAAGGTGCTAGCTGTCTGTTAGGGTTCACGACAGCTAATATTAACTCACTGAGCTTGACTTCTTAACCGGGTTTGTACTTTCTAGAGCATTTTAATACAGTTCCAGCTACGGTATATACAATTTATGAATACAGCTCGTGAACCACAATTACTAGCTTTAACCCTGTGTGCTGTGCTGTACCAATGTACCTGCACATGTGATGTGACAATAAAAGTGATTTGATTTGACCCTTTAAGACCTACCATAGAACCAAGTCCGCCAGAGCTTATAATAATAATAATAATGGATTGCATTTATAAAGCGCTTTTTGAAACCCTCAAAGCACTTTACAATTCTACTATTCCTTCACTCTCACATTCACACACTGGTGGAGGCAAGCTACAGTTGCAGCCACAGCTGCCCTGGGGCAGACTGACAGAAGCGAGGCTGCCATATAGCGCCATCGGCCCCTCTGGCCAGCACCAGTAGGTGAAGTGTCTTGCCCAAGGACACAACGACCGAGACTGTCCGAGCCGGGGCTCGAACCGGCAACCTTCCGATCACAAGACGAACTGCCAACTCTTGAGCCACAATCTTTATACTTTTACATGCTGTAGTGCCATTTTTGGGAGCATTTCAAGTTGCTATACATTAATACAACCGTTATAGCCCAAATTTTAATTCCATAGTAACTACATAAATTGCAAAAAAGTGCAATTAAGTACAAAAAAATTGAAAATCGTTTTTGATTTTTTTCCATATATTTCTAGTTAGAGAAATTTAAGAGGCTTATCCCTCAAAACTGTAAATACATAAAAGTTGCACAAAATAGTTTCCAACAACAGGAAATTTATTTTGAGTGTCTTCATAGTTTTATTTTTGAGATACACCAATTTTTATATACTGCAGGAAAAACGAAAATAAATATCCATCCATCCATTCGCTTATCCTTTTCAGGGTCGCGGGGGGCGCTGGAGCCTATCCCAGCTGTCATAGGGCGAGAGGCGGGGTACACCCTGGACAGGTCGCCAGTCTGTCGCAGGGCTAACACACAGGGACAGACAACCATTCGCACTCACATTCACACCTAGTGGCAATTTGGATTATCCAGTTAACCTATCCCCACAAGCTGCATGTGTTTGGACGGTGGGAGGAAGCCGGAGTACCCGGAGGGAACCCACGCAAACACGGGGAGAACATGCAAACTCCACACAGAAAGACCCCGGCCTGATGGTGGAATTGAACTCAGGACCTTCTTGCTATGTGGCAACAGTGCTAACCACCGTGCCACCGTGCACCGTTCAACAAAATAAATATTATAATGCAAATTTGCAAAAAAACAGCATATGCATCAAAATAAACCATTTCCAGCAGTGCAATATGAGTTCTAAGCATCCCAGAAACGATACAGAAAAGCATACAGTCAAACATGACTTTTAAAAATACCACTACAGGCTTTTAAGGCCCCGAAGGTAAAAATCTACATTTTCAGGGGAAATGACGTCACTTCTGGTTTCGGGCAGGTAATGGCGGACATGCGATAGTTCGCGCTGACGTCTATTCCAATGTAGGAAGTGTTTTGAACAGCTGATTGGATCGGCAAAGCGTGTTTCTGGAATATTATGTTTTTGTTGCTGCAAGTGCTTTTTATGCAATTTTTGCAAAGCTATATGTGGAAGGAAACCATGACCTAGGGCAAACTGATGGCATAAGATGTAAGTACAACTCCTCCGGTTTCATATGCAAAAAAAATCATTGCGCTAGCTTACGTGGTTCCAGTTCTACAGGGATTTAAAAATAGTTATGCAAAACGGAGCGTGCCAACTCCGACCGGTTTCAAAGGATTTACTGATATCTTACCACTTACCACTCCCAGCCAACTATGCTAATTTCTGCCTCAAAATAGCTAACATAGCAGTGTCAAAAAAAAGCTAATGTCACCCTGTGAAGTTAAATAAGTAACAAACAAGAAATTCCCAGCATTTAATTTAAAATAAGAAAAACAAACAAAAAACTTGCCCTCCAGTGTCATACTAATTTGGCCAACAACACTAAACTCAAGGTTTCAAAATCCAAGTTCATAAACGGAGGACTTACTAGCCATGTGCTAGTTACATAGAACCTAGCTCACCAACAGCTGGAGGGACATGCTGTTCAACACGGATCTAGACCGATTAGATTTTAATGGAATTTTTTTCACTCTGCACAGGTTTTTTTCTATTATTTACAGTTATTTTAATGTGCACAGCTTTCTTCTTTGTCTTTTGCAGTAGTCACTGGAGGTACATAGATCAAAATGCATTGTAACCTATCATCCCTGATGCCACTCAGCCAATCAAGTGTCCAAAGACGTAGGTCAAAGAACAGAGGGGTTAAACCTGTTGTTATTTTTGTTGAGACTGTTTACTTGTGAAGTGTATTTTATGGACAAAAACCCCTCAAACTAGACTTCTATTTTTAATGAAGCACTTAGCATTTACTTTATAATCATTTTATTACTGAAGAGCTCTCTGGTTCATATTGAAAGTAAATAAACGCTGCTGAAATGCTACTGAATTATACTTTCTTCCATTTACTTGACTAAAGGTTACTTCTCTAACCGTACTTCCTTAACCTGATGTAGAAGCTTCTCCCTTATTTCCAGGTATAAGGCATGACTCATCCACCTGGAAATTTATACTCACCAGAAACATATTTGACGTTTAAACATTCCTAAGAATACAGTTTTGCTGTCTGGGAACACAACTTTTATATGACACGGATGATGTACCAGGCAGTGCTGGGCAAGTAGCAACTGAACCACAACATTCGAGTTGGGGCTTGTAATAAGGAGTCGACAACAAAATGCTTGGATACTTCTCAGAGATGCAGAACTTGTAGGCATTATCAGTTACCATCACTACTCCTTTAACCAAATATTTTTACTGACCTTCCACTAAACATAAGTCTTGTTTTAAGAGCAAGAGCAAAAAAGGAAGCATCTGGCTACATTATTCGCTCTATTATAGGTTAATCTGTACTCAAATTATCAGCAACTAAAGTTCAAAAGGTAGGTATTAAATGCTATGATAACCAATAAATTGACTTAATCCTGCAAGAAGATTCCATCACGCTGTCCAGATGCCTCCTAATAGCTGTGAAGAGGCCAGTGTGCGAACAGCCGTGTGAAAACACGTGTGGAAAATGACCACCGGGACTCCCATTTGTGAGGCCCAAGTAACAGCAGCTAAACCACTTGACACTTCTGACCCCTAAAGGTCAACAGTGGCAAGAGGTCAGATTTAATGAGCCTTATTACTTTGTGAGGGCGGACAAAAACATGAGATAAGGATGTCAAAGTATTACAAGCAAACTGCAGAGTCATAGCACAAGGGTGAAGACTAAACAAAAGCAAAGGAACATAGAACCGCAGAAACAGTAATAAAATTAAAACATTGTGAAGTTTAACCTGATAAACCGTTCTTGAATGTTCTTGTGGCCAGTGTGTTTTGCTTTGAAGCTGCCAAAAAAACTTCAAACCTCCCTACCGAGTGTCAAGACGCGTAGGAGTGCCCCTGGAGTCTGTTAAGGTTGATGTAAGAAAAAAATGATCCAGACTTAGCCCTTTATCATTTTCATGGAGTGCTTTTCATGCTGTACTTAATATTATTTTTTTCTTGAAATGTAACAACTGAATCCAGTTATTTAGAGATTGAGCATGCACCGCTCTCAACCTCCAGTCGACCAAAGTCACTTTGAAGACAACAGCTGACTGCAGACTTGGTCCTGGTCTTTGAAGCAACTATTTCAAATGCAACAAGATTGCGGTGAATGAAAATTACTTATATGGTTACATTAAAACGCTCAATCCAATATACAACACATAATTTATAACATATAATACCTAAAACATATACGACACACAAAGGATAAGTTACCTTAGTCACTGTTAAAATAAAGTGTGAAGTAGTGATGTTATACTTTTTACTGGTTTTGCTTTTGTGCTTACATTTGTCGTATGCTATCACTGTAAATAGTGCTGTCTCACTGCTATTGCACTGTTATGCTGCTGGTAGCTTATTTTAGTTGAGTCACACTTCAAATGAGTAAGTGTGTCATCAGCTGCACGTCAGTGGTCCCACATGGTCCCAGTTTGGATTCGGGAGACAGACACTATCTCTACTTTTAAGATTAGGCTTAAAACTTTCCTTTTTTCTAAAGCATATAGTTAGGGCTGGACCAGGTGACCCTGAATCCTCCCTTTGTTATGCTGCAATAGATGTAGGCTGCCGGGGGATTCCCATGATGCATTGAGTTTTTCCTTTCCAGTCACCTTTCTCACTCACTATGTATTAATAGACCTCTCTGCATTGAATCATATCTGTTATTAACCTCTGTCTCTCTTCCACAGCATGTCTTTATCCTGTCTTCCTTCTCTCACCCCAACCGGTCGCAGCAGATGGCCGCCCCTCCCTGAGCCTGGTTCTGCCGGAGGTTTCTTCCTGTTAAAAGGGAGTTTTTCCTTCCCACTGTCGCCAAAGTGCTTGCTCATAGGGGGTCATATGATTGTTGGGTTTTTCTCTGTATCTATGAAGCGCCTTGAGGCGACTTTTGTTGTGATTTGGCGCTATATAAATAAAATTGAATTGAATTGAATTGAAAATTGAACATGATCAAAGCTTAACTTTTTATGGTTTAATGGTAGGGCAGCTATCATGGAAAAAAAATCAAACTATAATAAATGTTGCCAAGATCCAAACTACGCCTTTTTCTCCAGGTAACACAAAGTAGAGTCTGAATGCAGCTAAACGTTTGTTGCTGCTGAGAGGAGAAATGGCACATGGATATCATTTTTTTTCAGAGAAATTCTCTTGTTCAATTTGTATAGATTTACTGAAGGATCCGGTAGGTATTCCCTGTGGACACAGCTACTGCAGGAAAACCTTCACACCCAGACCTCTCCTGGAGAAAAACATCATGTTAACAGATCTAGTGGAGGAGCTGAAGCAGACTGGACTCCAAGAACTACCAAAAGCAGAAGCAAAAGGACATTGAGCTTAGGCGACTAAAAATCCAGGAGACAATCCAAGATCGAGAGAAAGATGTGAAGCTACTTCAACAAGAGGTGGAGGTCATCAATGGCTCTGCTGACAAAACAGTGGAGTACAGTCAAAAGATTTTGACAGAGCTCATCCGGTTCATCAAGAAAAGACGCAATGATGTGAAGCAGCAAATCAGATGCCAGCAGGAATCTGAACTGGGTCTAGTCAGAGAGACTCAGGAGAAGCTGGAGCAGGAGATCACTGAGCTGAAGAGGATGGATGAGGAGCTGGAGCAGCTCTCACACACAGAGGACCACGAGCAGTTTCTGCACAACTACCCCTCACTGTCAGCACTCAGTGAGTCTACACACTCATCCAGCATCAATATTTATCCTCAGATGTACTTTGAGGAGCTGAAAGCAGCTGTGTCAGAGACCAGAGATAAACTGCAGGACATCCTGTGCGAGACATGGACAGTGGGTGCTTTTATACCAAAGACCAGAGCAGATTTCTTAAAATATTCACGTGAAATCACACTGGATCCAAGCACGGCAAACACATGGCTGTTATTATCTGCAGGGAACAGAAAGGCAACACTAATGCTGCAACATCAGTCTTACGCTAACAACCCAGGCAGATTTACTGAATATAAACAGGTGCTGAGCAAACAGAGTCTGACTGGACGTTGTTACTGGGAGGTGGAGTGGAGAGGGAGAGGAGTCGGGGTAGCAGTTGCATACAAGAGTATCAGCAGAGCAGGTGACTCAGAGCAACGTATATTTGGATTCAATGACAAATCTTGGTCACTGCGTTGTTACACAAACAGTTACATATTCTGGTACAACAAAGTCTGCACTGACGTCTGTGGCCCTCCGTCCTCCAGGATAGGAGTGTACATGAATCACAGAGCAGGTGTTCTGTCCTTCTACAGCGTCTCTGACACCATGACCCTCCTCCACACAGTCCAGACCACATTCACTGAGCCGCTCTATGCTGGGCTTTTGCTTTTTTACTCTAATGAAGACAGTGCTGAGTTCTGTAAACTGAATTAGAGAGGTGTCATTAAGGGGAAGTTGGTTAATAATATATGTTTTGTGCAGAGACTGGCCAACAATCCCACTTTATGGGTAGCAAACTCACTTATCAGTTGTTGCAGAGGGTATGATTGACTACTATAGCGGGTTTTACACTATCAGCAATCTTAAAATCAAAAGGAACCCTCTTTTATTGTGTTTGGGAGAAGAATTAAAACATTTTGAGAAAATGGGTTCCAAAAAATAATCACGAAAGAAATTCCAATAAGCCAAATTGTTTGTTTGTATCCAGGAGGACACCTGAGAATAAAACATGCACAATCATTAATGATTTTAAATGCCAAAAATATAGCAAATCATCTGAACTTAGACAGGACTTTCTTTTTTCTATGCATGAAACCTTGTTTTTGAATGTGGTGGATTGGAGCACAGAGTGGCATTTGATTGATTGATTGATTGATTGATATTTTATTCATCCCGAGGGAAATTGGAAATTTAGGGCTGTGTATAAATAAAATGTACTAATGACTGCTCACCGGTTCATGTCTTTTGATTTATGATTAATATTCTTTTCAGAATAAAATGATCCTACACAACATATTAAGAAGTCAACACAATGTTTCATATTTTACGTCTATTCCACCAACTCCGCGCTGGTGACCAATCTAGATTCCATTTGTTCCACACAAAACTTCTACTTCAGAGACAAGAGAAAAACTAAACGACACTGTGCGTGTGAGAGACAAGTGGAGAAACATCTCACTGAAAGTCAGTGAAGTGGATATTTTGCTACTTCTGGAGCACCAAGTGGAAAATGTCTCAAAGGAAAGCTTCTAAAAACACTGGGAATCGTCACCTTTCTGTTGCGTAATGCATAAATATGCTTATTGCTGTAGGAATCATCTCGACCTTTACAGCTGACCCATCCTTTGTTCCAGTGAGCTCATGGATATCTTACACTGGTCAGCTTGTTTTCTGTCTCTTCTTCCGGTTTCTCCACATCATCTTTAATCCCTCTAACTTCCTGTAGCGCTGCCATACATTTCCAGGTCAAACATCATGAGTGGGATTGCATGTTTGCACATCTCACAGCCTCAAGCTTGTGTGCTGACTCCAACTGTCTGCTTCAAAACAGGATGGATGGTCAACGGTCAACTGGCAACGCACACACACACAAACACACATGCACACGACTGAAGCCAGATAGATGGTGAACTTTGTTGACAACACTGCCCCCTACGGACTATACTATGTACAACAAAATAAGAGTCTGTGCTTTGAAACAGCACATAGACGCACAGAAGGACCACAAACCCACATCGTAAATGCTTCAGTAATCATTCTTTGTTTTCCAGTCATCCTAAAATAGTTTCAGGAATGAAAAGTTCTTCTGAGCCTTTTCTCACGTATTCCTGAGCCAGAAAATAAACACTGATATGCATGTTTAACTGCCCTGAATATCAAAATACCAAATCTGAAAATAGTTTTAATCTACCTAAATCTGTATTACTCAGCGCAGCTGGTTTAAAACTCTGAGCACCGATTCTAGTCCAGACGTGTTAAAATAAAGATCAACAGATAAGAAACAGAGGAAGGTTGGCATTCACTGCTGATATGATGAGGGCTTCGCTCTTTTTACAATGAAAGAACTGGCTTTAAAATCTGCAGACATTTTTTTAATGGGCATTTATTTATTCTTCAAAAATATAATTTTTGTTTCATTGCAGTGAAAGTATAAAAAACGTAGCAGGCAGCAGTTGTGACCGACTCTCCTATGACATGATGGCTCCAGGGAACTTTATTACAGTTAGGTCCACGATTTCTTGGACAATGACACAGCTTTTGTAGTTTTGCCTCTGTACACCAACACCACAGTCGATTTCAAAGCAAAGAACTGAAATGTCAAGTGCTGAATTTGTATTTTATAGCTTTTCACTATAACTTTAAACATGAAGACCAAAGAGAAGTCAGTACAAATTCAGGAGGTCATCATCAGAGAGAGCAAAAACTTCAGGAGTGGCCAGATCAGTAATCCAGGATCTAACCAAGTCAAGAACACCCAGGAGGCATATCGTGGTCAAGGTCTAAAATGAAGAGAAGCCTTCATAAATGGATATAAAGAAGCTTTACAACAAGATGTAAACCACTAGTTACACTCAGAAACAAGAAGGTCAGATTAAACTTTCTAGAAAAAGTAAATAACAAAAGAGTCACTGGACAAATGAACCCAAAATGAACTCGTACCAGAATGATGGGAAGGAGAGGCAGAGAAATCATGACCTGAAGCATATCACATCATCTGTCAAACATGGTAGAGGCATTGTTATGGCATTGACTTTATCGTTACAGTTGCTGTATCTTATACACGGCTGCAACTTTGCAGCTTGCAGCCGAACACATCAGCAACAACAACAGACACTCAGGACCTAGTACAGACTTTAAGCCGGCGAGGCATGATTGCAGATGCTACTCAGGTGCACCCAATTCCCCTGCAGCGGCACTGCAGACCACGCCCCGAGCCATCCGTCCGGACTCTGCCGCCCGCTGTCCACGGGCTGTGCAGCAGGTCCCTCTGGCGCCTCGACCTCTGTATCCAGCTGGGCAGGTGCGTGAGCTGGTGGTGGACACGGAGGTTGCTCTGCAGCCCTCCTCCGGGGAGCCAGGATGGGTGCAGGGACCTGCCAGGCATACTGCAAAAAATCCATGGCAGACCGCACCACGTTTTCATGCTTTTCAGCATAAACTTTATCATTACAGTTTCTGTATCTCACACAGCAGCAGCTCGCAGCCGAACACATCATCAACAACAACAGAAACTCAGGACCCAGTACAGACTTTAAGCTGGCTAGGGGTGATTGTGGATGCCGCTCAGGTGCATCCACCTCCCCTGCAGCAGCACCGCAGACCACGCCCCACCACAAGAAAAATAAATGTAACTCCTAATGACTTTCCTACAAGATAAAGCTCAAATTAAGCTATAATTCAGCACTTGATTTAATTTTACTTTTTCCAACAAATTATAGACCCAACTGTTTGTTTTGGCTTATGATAAACACGGCACATCTTCGTTGCCTGATAGATGACAGATCCAGCAGTGACTCTCTCTCATGTTTCCTTTTGTTTTGTTACAAACTGCCTGCAGAATTGTTGAAGATACACAGATATAACTGGTGAGAGAGTGACTCAACAAAAACAATGACACGAAAGCTGTTTAAGTGCTTCATCAGTAAGGACTCAGACATTTCATCTGGCACGCCAACAAAAATATTCATCACAGCTGCATTACGTAGGAAAGACAATAAAATTTAGACTTGAGGAACTGAAGTTCAAGGTAAGGTAGCATCATTAAATGTGATGTAACTATAATAGTTACAAAGAACACAAAGGACAAAACTTCTAAAACTACCGACTTACAACCTACTGGACACAGTAATTACTTTCTCCTTTTCCACACACTCTTATATCTCATGTGCACAAGTATAAAAAAGTCATTGCGGTCACACACTTACGGACTTATAGTACAGCTGTGCATAGATGGAAACACACCTGGGGCACTAGTTAATGTTGCACTCTTCATTATAAAGTTAAGTGCATTAGTGGCTGCTACAGATCCCTTTATTCATGCTTCTACGTGACTGGACATCTGGCCAAGTCATGTAATGCATGAACAAGCAAAAAATAACACAGACTTAATGAGAACCGAAGAGCCAGTTGCAGCTCTCCGTTTACCTGCTTGTTCCATTAAAAAGTGCTGATTTTCATTACGCTGTAACGAGTAAATGCTTATTTGTCTAATAAACACATCCTGGGATATCAGACCGGCATTAAGTTTCTAATTCTGATCACTGTTTTCCTGTAATTTATCCCGCATTTTTTTCTTTTGCATACATGCATGGATACGTCACAGAGCACTTCATCATCAGTAGATACACAGTTACTAAGACTGTGAATGCATGCTTATAGAGTCAGAGGGTTTGTACAGATTTAAAAATAGTATAACTCACATATTTCTCAATTATTAAATTCTGTTTTTAATTGTTCTGATTTCATATTTATTTTCTGATATACTGACTTCATTCTTGGAAATGCCTGTTTCCTTATTTTTTGCTGGATTAAGTAGCTCAGCCAACATGAGCAGGAAATGCCAACATCAACAGAAAAAAACTCAAGTGAGGTACGATAGCAACCTCTTTCTTCTCCAAACAGGACATTTGGGTCCGCACCCATCATCACAATCAACACTATCATTGCTGTCCGACAGGCCCCCGCCTCCCTCCCATATGTTCTGCTCCATTTGCTGCTCATGTTGGCGAGTATGCGGCGGGAAATCAATAACTTCCTGCTGAAGGAGGAAATTGTACTAAATTTAAGTCTGCCATGACGTAAGCTTCTGTGGTTAGACAATCCTATTTGTGTAAGGGTTTAAATCAAATAAAAATAAATAAATAAAGCTAGACTGAAAGGCATCTAATGAGCATCACACCAGTGTTTTTCAGGTATAGCAGTGTTTCATGCTAATTGCTAACCTCAAAATCTCATGCTAACGTACACGATGGTGATGTTAACATCGTCAGTGTGCTAAAGTAAACCATGGTTAATACACACTACCAGTCAAAAGCTTGGACACACCTTCTCATTTAATGTTTTTTTCTTTATTTTTATGACTATTTATATTGTACATTCTCACTAAAAGCATCAAAACTATGAATGAACACATGTGGAATTTTGTAATAAACAAAAAAGTGTGAAATAAGTCAAAACATGTTTTATATTTTAGATTCTTCAATAACTGATAAGTGATAATAGTTAAAATCAAATTCAAAATCCTGCTCCTCACATACAAGGTCTTAAATAATCAGGCCCCATCTTATCTTAATGACCTTGTAGTACCATATCACCCTATTAGAGCACTTCGCTCTCGCTCTGCAGGCCTACTTGTTGTTCCTAGAGTATTTAAAAGTAGAATGGGAGGCAGAGCCTTCAGTTTTCAGGCCCCTCTTCTGTGGAACCAGCTTCCAGTTTGGATTCGGGAGACAGACACTATCTCTACTTTTAAGATTAGGCTAAAACTTTCCTCTTTTGCTAAAGCATATAGTTAGGGCTGGACCAGGTGACCCTGAATCCTCCCTTAGTTATGCTGCAATAGACGTAGGCTGCCGGGGGATTCCCATGATGCATTGAGTTTTTCCTCTTCAGTCACTTTTCTCACTCACTATGTGTTAATAGACCTCTCTGCATTTATTATTAATCTCTGGCTCTTTTCCATGACTTGGCTTTTGTCCCCTCACCCCAACCAATCGTGGCAGATGGCCCTGCCCCTCCCTGAGCCTGGTTCTGCCAGAGGTTTCTTCCTGTTAAAAGGGAGTTTTTCCTTCCCACTGTTGCCAAAGTGCTTGCTCATATGATTATTATTGGATTTTTTCTCTGTATGTATTATTGCAGGGTCTACCTTACAATATAAAGTGCCTTGAGGCGGCTGTTGTTGTGATTTGGCGCTGTATAAATAAATGAAATTGAACTGAACTGAATTAAATATGTTTTAGATTATAACCCAAAGGCAACTGATTCGCCATTCTGTGGTTAAATGTCATTTATTATTAGATAATGTTCAGAAGTCTCCATGCTAATTTAAATGTCTGCGATTCCTCATTATGTATCCACTGTTTTTTTTTTTTTTTATTTGAATCCATCTCTTCAAATCTGATTATTGGAAGCATGTTTGTCCAACAATTATAAGAAGATGCTGAAGAAGACTGAAAAAACAAGGACACACATCCTCTACTGTGCTTTGCATAATGTAACAGACCCTGACTGTTTTACATGTTAAGTTAGAAAAAATGGAAACAGCGATGTACAGCACCCGGGCTGAGCCATTAATCAGCAGCAGTCTTGTTTGTTCTCATCTCGTTAAACATGGTTTCACATCTTCTTTCACTCACAGCAGTGAGGCCTCCCCAGAGGGCAGAGGAAACAGGAATCTTTTTCTTTTTTTTCCCAGGAAATATGATGTAACTGCCATCTGTTTTTGGAGGCTGTATGACATACGTTTGCCGTTGTTGAAATGCACTGTAGCATGACAGCGTACAGCGAAACGTTTCATTTCTGTTCTTCATACGAGGCATTCAGTTGTAGCACCTTGATCCACTAATTTATTTACTGTGGCAGTGATACAGGAAGGAAAAGGAAGGCGAAATAAGAAGAGAACACGACAAAAAGCAATATTTTTGGACTTTTACACACTTTCGCATGTAAAGGATTCACTATATACAACCCAAAGTTACTAAAAATAGAGCAAATGATATATAGAACACAGACTTCCTGAAGGGGTTTAACACAGAGATTTGGTGTTTGTGACCACAGACTGTATATAAAGGATGGACATATCCTCTCCAAAGTTGTCCATTGGTTAGTGAAGTCCTGTTGTAGAGCTTCAGGCCGCTGAATAAACCATCATGCTTTATTCAGTAACACATGTAATTAGCATACACCCATCAGGAAAGTGTTTACTGTAGTCACGGAACAAAAGAGATAAAAGGCTTTGTTTCCACTATAGACTTCTGTACAATCACACTTAAGTCCCGCCCACACAGGAAGTGATTCAGCTGTCCAGGATCACTTTTAGTCACCGGTACACATTTCAGGCTCCTGGCAAACTAGGTAACCCTCTAAATGTATTTACCCTCTTATATGTCAGTCAACTGTATCCTGTGGTCTCAGTGATGAACGACCTGCTTTTAAAGTTGGCAAAATGTTTCCCAGCACTGATTGTCATTTAAATTTGCTGAATGTCTCTGAGTTTCTGTGGTCAGTGACTGCCACATTGCTGCAAACTGCTTCCTGTGCGAATAGTGCTTTACAGTTTTTGTCCATATTAAGGAATCATCCCGTGCTCGGTATTTGAAACTGTGTTTTTTTTATTGCTTTTAGTCTGATACAGCAACAAAGTCTACATTAGGAAGCAGGAGATAGGTGCGGTGGAATAATTTGTCCTTCATCCATACAAAACAGTTGATCAGTAGATGTTTTATTATACCTTTTTTTATGCATAGGTTGCATTTTCATAAAAATTTACTTTCATTTTTACCTGCTGTTTGTTTAAGTTAGGGCCCCAAAACAGCTTTCCTGGAGTACTTGTAAAGTACTGCTTTTGAATTTGCTCTTATAACTAAAGAGGAAAAAAAATAAAAGTTTTCCATGTACACCAATAAATATCCAATAAAAATCTTATTTTTCAAACTCGTTTTTTTGTTTAAAAAAAATCAGATTTTTTACTTTTAGCTGAATTAATAAACACACAACGCACCCAGACGTTTATAAGAGCAGATATTGAAAAAAGAAATCTATGAAGGAAACATTAATCTGCAGATATGTCCTTGTAAAGCTCTCAGTTTAAAGTAGCACACAGCATAAGAAACACATGCTGGCCTCTAGACTTGAAGCAAACCAAAACATTTCAGACCTAATGAAATAATTGCAGATTGGACGATGAACACGAGATAAAATTAATTTTATTAAACCCAAGTGTGAAATCGTAGTTTGGTCCATTAATTCTCAATCTTAGTGGTGAATATAAAAAGACCTGCCAGCAGTTTTATATACTGTAATGCTACAAAACTGTAATATATTCAGAAGAAAAATGAAGGAAATCCTCCCAACCTGCTTTAAATTAAGAGCTAAGTTAAAATCATACTTGAGAAACGTGGCTGTAACATTTCTACATCTGATGGGTGGTTTAGACACTCATTACTATTCCCCTGTTGAGACACTTTATATAACAATGAGCCTATTATGTAAAGCTCAGAGTTGCTTTTTCTGTATTTTTAGCCCACTGCAGATTTTTGCGGGACTGCAATCACTGCTGCTCTTGTAAGACTCAAAGGAAAGCTGACATGAGTCAGCCAGACTAAGAAAAATAATGGTAGCTGTGCTGAGTTTGGATTTAATGGGAACATTGAAAGGAAGATGAGAGTGTGCGATCTGTCTGAATTCACTGAGAGAAAAAGCCAAAAACCACCATCTGACAACCGAAACCCACAACATGAAAATAAATCTAACTAACCGTAGAGAAAGTGTGTCAGGTTATACCTGGAGCAGAGGCCACAGTTAAAACACAATTTCACGACAGTTTGCTCTTTTGCATGCAGATGAACAAAGGCTGCAACACACTCTGAGACAGTTTGTGAAACACTGACAACAGACACATTCACAGTATTATAGCTTTGAAATATGGAGCAATGCAATTTTTAAAAATCCAAACTATGAGCTTCTTTTAAAACCTCACCAAAGCAGTTTTGGTACCTGTGGATGCTTTATTTATGTGGATGCTTTGTTTTTCCTGTGAGGTTACAAAAGTACATTTTAAAATGAAACTGAAACAGTTTTTAAAGTGTAACCAGTTGTGCAGCCATGTATCGCCTGCTGTTTTTTGTTGTGGTATTTTATTATATTGCTGTCTGTGGCCTGTGGCGCTTTGCCTGTTTTTACTTTGTAGTGTCTGACAATGTGTTTCTAATGTGTGTTTGTATGTGTAGATTGCAGATGATGTTGATTTTCTTTGTGTGTTAAAGACCCGAGTAGAGACGGGCAATGCTAACTAGCTTAAAGCTACAAACGCCATGGTGTGCTGTGTGGTTCACGTGACATACTTGTCCTTATGTGAAAATAAACTAAACTGCTCTGTATAGTGTAAAAAGAGGAAAATCATTCTATGAATCCAACTTAAACTTTTGTAAGAATATCAAAATTTGCTGTGAAATTATTACATCCAACATGGGAGGCTCTTTTTTGTTTAAGCTAATCTAATAAACTCAGACTGCAATTCTAAAGTTAAAAAAAAATGTTTGGAAAGTTTGGCTATATTCTATTCAACACAGTGAAAATGGCCTAATATTAAAAAAAACGCTGTGGATGAAAAATGGCTCCAGGACCTCCTGAGGGTTTAATATACTTTTATTTTAAATTGATAAAGTGATTGGATTCACTGTTTGGAGGTTTAGACACCAAAATTAGTTAGTGAAGACTCCCAGATTAACTTAATTTTAAAGTCATGGTGACTTTAGAGAACTGAATTCCTTTATTGTCACTATACCCAGTAAAATTAGATTCAATTCCAACTTTTCCATAAATGCAAGCACAGTACACTAAAAACCCATGCTGACAGGGGCCAGTGATAGGGCCTAGGCCTCCTACTAGGTGATCCTATGGTATCAATTTCAAAATCCTACATCATTCTCAAGTTATCACATTCAGATTTTAGGGAAACTAACCTTGACGTCGAAGTCACCGAGATTCGAACTCATTTGAGATTTTTAGCAGATGCACCGATGGTATCAGTTTGAAACTCCGGTGTCACTTTGCTCTTGAGTTATCACATTCACAAACTTGGGTGTCCACACTGCCCAGCCAGCAGTTTGACAGAAATCACCCGCATCAGCCTTTTACATGTGAGAGGTAAAAGGTGAAAAAGTAAATTAATAAAATCTCTCTGTAAGCAATGAAGAGATGCTAATATCCTAAAAGACAATACAAATATACAACATAGAAGAAAACAGGACGCAATATACAAATGCACACGGTGAAAGTTGCTCGAGATTTGTCTCTGATTGTGTGGTATGTCAGCAATTTGTGGGTCCAAACATTTCTACTAGGATGACTTGATGGAATAAAACTGTCTGCACCCTGAGGTTCGAGTATCAGAGACTCTTTAACATTTGCTGGATGAGAGAATTTTAAATAGAAAAGAGCACATGAAGAAAAACTAAATACAACAAAAAGTCAAATTTTATTGCTGTTTAACTTTTTTCCACAATGATCAATCCTTAGCAACGATCCCTTTCTCAGTTTTTTAGCATTATTTAGTTTCAGCTCATACAGCCGTCTACTGTTCAGCTAGAAAAATCATTATGTAGAAAAACTATTAGACACTATACTAGAACATCAAATCAACGATGGGGTAATGTATATAAAGTACCTGCAGTCAGAGCCTGGTCTTCTGTATTTACCTTCATATTAAGTAAATTAACACAGAGCATATGTAAGATCCCAACCGAGGGCATTACTACACTGCCTGAACCAAACTGCGTTGGTAAGTTCGTGATTTTAAAAAGTGATTAAGGAGCATTAAAGACTACAAATTACGTGCTTTTCACATAATTTCAATTTTTTACATTTTTCTTAAAAAAACCAAAACATATACAAGGATGTTTAGGGTTAAAACAGTGATACTGTAGTGATCTCACAAAATTATGTATCAAGTATGATTTGCCATTACAGGGTTAGTCTTTGTTGAAAAATGGTTCCAAAAGAAAGTTGTGCAGATGTTGTAGACTTCAGCACAACTGTCCATCTGCTTAAACATCACCTGGACATCTTTGTTGGATTTTCTAGTGACAGAGTTCAGGAATTTGTTTATAATAACCTTTCTCTGTTTCAAAGAAAATTTTATTAAAAAAGAAATCTTGTTTGAGAGGAATGTAAGAACACCAAGAATAAAATGCACTCTGCAATGGTGACTTGAACTTCTGACCTTCCAGTCTGTCTAATTCTTATCGTCTTGAGCTAGTTGAGTCTTAATGCTTTCTTTATTACAATAATCTGATCTTCAATGCTTCGTAAGACACAGTCTGCCTGAACTGCTGTTGTACATGGAAACAGCTTTAACATCTGTTGGTCTACAGTTCAGTTTTTTGCCATCATTCTTCAACCAGCTTTGATGGGTGAGTAACATCATCGGAGGGACAGGTTGTCGTCACTGACAAAGGTTAAAGGATGTGCCAAACTCTCTGACCCCACCAGCTCTGGACCCAGACATCTATCTTGGGATAAAAGCCATGTTGGGATGTGGGCACCATCTGGGGACGGGTGGGGAACGTCTGCAGGGAATAGACAGGAAAATGTGGAAAATACCAACTGGGGCTCTTTCATGATTTGAGCCTTGCTGTCTCTGACGTGAAACATCCTGCATCCTCTGACCTGATACTGCAGTGCCCCAACAGTCATGTGATATCAGCAGTTCTTTTCTGAACCTGGTTCACCTCCTATTAGCCCAGCACATAAAAGAAAATCCGGTACAGATTTTTATCTGAATTCAATACTTCTTTATCCCCCTTCTCAGAATAAATTCCTGAAGAGTTTGACTCTCATCCCCTCCTCGTCTTTGACAAGTTGCCCGTTGCTTGTGTAACAACACTAAGTCACATTAAGAAGCGGATTTTTGAACAGATAATGCTCACTTGAAATGACTGGGGCCTGAGCAAAGCTCCTTAAAACCAAGAAAAGTGCTTGCAGCAGATTTCAATAAGCAAAGATTTAAATGCACTGGGTCATGCATTGGCTTCCAGTATTATCTATTTCAAAGGTTACCACATCCATATAAGAAATTTAAAAAAGGTGCTTTGCAAAGACTTGGTAGGGACTGAAATATTTTTCAGTGATTACAGGAACAAATGTAATGATAGTGATGACATAATGGGGATCTGGAGGAAAAAGCTCCTTGTTAGGATATTTATTGGTTTTAGCCTCATAAGGGTAACTGTTGAGACCATTCAAGGAATCAAGGAACCCACTCAAGGATATCTAACTAATGTCTTATATGTTATAGTGCAAAAAAATATACTGACAGCAAACATTACCAATACATTTATAACTTCTGAGAGAAATCTGGCAGGCAAGAGGAAATAATACATCTATGATTTAAATAATAACATAAGAGTTGTCCCAAGACCAAAGGATGAAACACTGCCCACACACGGTCTAGCTGAGCAGTGCCCAACCTTTTTTTGTGCCATGGACGTGTTTAATGTCAGACAATATTGTCTCGGACGGCCTTTAAGGTGTCGCGGATGAATACAACAAAATAAAATGACACGACCAAGACAAAAACTGTATCATTTTGTAAATATAATAATAAACGCGAAATCACGGTGTAATTGTGAAACTTTATTAGCAGCGTCCTCCTGAAATGCGCCAACGACATTGAGAGTAACATCCTCCTCTCTGCCCCTTAATGCTCTCTGGTTGCTATGGTAACGCGTACATATTTCTTTCAAAATGAGACGCACAACTACAACACGGGAAAAGACCCAGGGAAACCTAGTTAACGGTAAAAACCCTGAAAAAGATCAATTTCACACCCGAGCCTCAACTCTCGCAGACCGGTCTGTGGCCCGGGGGTTGGGGACCACTGTTCTTGATGTCAAAGACATTTAATGTCGTGGGCCACACACAGCCCACTTTGATCTTAAGTGGGGCGGACATTGAAACTATAAATTAAATAAGTTAAACTACAGAAGAAGTTCCGATAGTTCGTTGCTCAGACTGTCCGCTAAAATAAAGAAATATTGGATACAAACATTGGATCTATATTAAAGAAACACTGAAACATTAATTCACTGAAAACGCTTTTTAAATAGTAGTGGAAAAACTTGCTTTTTAAATGGTTTATCTGTTACTTAGTAGTAATATTGGGTTGTTTTTATCAGTATGAAGAGCTGTAAAACATATGAAAACATAGTTTAGATCACACTTTGCCCCATGAGGTTGAATTGAGGAAGTATTTAGGGATAAATTGGATTTTTTTTTTTTTTAATCTTTCTGGATGAATGAATAAGGATCCATGAGAGCAAAACTATTTTTTTTTCAAATTTTCTTGATGTTCAGCTGACAACTTTCAAAAAAGTGACAAAAGGGGAACTTTCAAATCTTTCACGTCCACTTTAAAACCTTCTCATATTGAGATTACCATTATCTTTCCAGTTTTAGGTCTCTCTTCAAACTCAAACAAATAAATATTATCTAAATTTAATAAATTTAATACCATTTAAAATCCCACGCAGCAGCTCTGCTTATTCAGCGGTGTCTCTGAGTCACCGCTTCTCCTGGTTTACGAACCGAACAACCATCGAGCCTCCAGGCAGCACTTGAGCCCGCCCACTGTGTGAGCTGAGGTGCAAAGCGATCCTCCAGCCTCAGAAGTCAGTAAATCAGTGCAATGCTGGCATTCGTGGTCCACCAACAGAAAATCCATCATAAAGTTTAAACATCCAGAGAGAGCTGCCAGGGCCGACAGATGCACACGGGCGTATACGCGATGATGGATACACGTGGACAGTGCAAGGAGACTGAGGAGCCACTGAGAGATGCCAAGAGTGAAGTCATAGCTACAACTTGAAGGTGAATTCAAAACAAAGTGGACTTCTTTTTACAGACTGTATAAACAAAAAAAAGAGAGGGAGAGAAGGAGGAAAAAATATGGCGAGAGGTGTTTCCACTGATTTCTCTGCAGCTCCTCGCCTCAGATTTACACAAAGACAAAACCCTCGGAGGCTTAAGAAGTTGGGAATCCTACGGTTTTCCTGTCATAACTCAACCAAAGTCTTCCAAGGACAAGAGTAAGCTGTGGGCTTACTGAGTGCACAGGTTAAGTAACATGCACACGCAACACTGATGTTATCCATTGTTTCTTGGGAAGATGATGGCAACCTTTCTGTATGTGATTAAAAAGCCTCTGAACCAGTTCCATAGCTCTGCGCTCTGGAAACACTTCTTATCACTCAACTCGAGTCGAGAAGAGTCACCCCCGAGGATCTGACGATACAGGCTGTGAATCCACTTGAATCAAACAGACTGAGCTGACACAAGATGACACTGATGCAGAAACTTCACAGGGTCATTTATCAGTCAGCGCATTATAAATGCTGCATTCGTGACTTTCAAATATATATTCTTAGTATTTACAGATAAGAGTATGTTTGGAACGCCGTAAATGCAACATGCAGCTGATCCGAGCAGAGTCGCCCAGAGGGTAAATGATTAAATAATAATTACACAAAAGAAAGGTTAGGAAAATCTGGTTATGTTTCGTGTCTCTGAAAGAAAAAAATATCAGAATATCTGATTTTTAAATCACGGCCTTAAATGACCTATAATATTGGTTGGACTTTAATAGTTAATAGTTTACTTTTTAAGAGTTCTATACCCAAATCACTCTCTTTGCTCCATGTGACTGTAACATGGCAAGAAAACATCACTACTGTGAATCCTGAGGAAAACTAAATCATCTTACAACTCAATGTGGTGAGAGGCTGTGTTTGATAAACAAGCTGAAGAAGCAATACAAAAAAGGGAACAGAATGTCCTTCATATGATGTAGGATTAACTTGTGAAATGCTAAAGGAAACCAGATTTTCACTATGGAGACACATCAACACATTCAATGCCTCAAATGTTTTGCAGGAAAAACAGGAATAGCTGCACACAAACACTGAATATTGGTGCCACGTTCAAAGTCATTTAAAACACATTTTCATCCCCGTTGTGATGCTCGGTGTGAACTTCAGCAGGTCATCCTGACCTAAACGCGCTGAGTTGGTATCATGTGATTGATCTGATACTTCAACTGCTTGCGCTATCAAGCAGTTGAACGGGAGTACCCAATAAAGTGACCAGTGAGTGCATGTTGACCACAAAAACAGTGTTGCAAAGAAATGCCAAATGCTGTTGATGTCATTTAGAAAACAGTCTTTTCATCACAGTTTGTCCATCAGAGAGTGCATCCATATGTTGCTTTGTTTAACCATAACGTCTCCCACAAAGCCTGCACACAACAGATACCCATTACCTCAAAATTATAGACACCATTTAAAACATTTCCTTTTGTCTCTGAAGTATCTAAGTGTTTAAACAGCACTAGAAGAATAACTATCGCAACAGCACCAAAATTATGAACAGACAGATTAATGACAACTGAACCTGCAGCTGGAAGTGGTCAGCGTCACTCCGGTTATATAACACCGACCACGGGTGATGAGAGATTGCAGACTGTTTATGAGGACAGCCTGTAGGCGCTGGCACTCACTCGTGCATCACTGCTGCAGCCATGCACATGCACACAGACGCTGGAAGCCATGCACGTGCAGGAAAACGCTGAAGGCATCACCAGAGTTGATTATGATATAAAGTTTAAAGAATACAGGCTATTTTTGTTTTCGCTCATCTGTACTGAATCATGGCAAAGTGGGTGATTGACCATGATGTTAAACATTTGAGCTTGAACTAAACTCTGTGGTCACTGTAAACTGTACGGGTGCAACACATACAAACACACGTATACCCACTAAGTAACAATTTCAAGAAAACTAAAGCACGCTCAGTGACCAGCTTCCTCCAAAACCTCTTTTTGCACAAGACTGAAAGGATGTTTTTTAATGACGCTTATATGAACTATATGAACTGACTTCCTGTTGAAGCCAGGTCCAATAGGCACCAAGAGAAATAGAGCTTTTGTTAGTTTTGCATTGCATTTTTCAGCTCCTGATGTTTCCCTATTGATTTTACCCTGAAACACAATCTTTTCCTGAACCTCACTTAGTAGTTTTCTGTGTCTAAGCCCAACTATAGAGACAGTGACAAAACAAAAGTTAAAAACAACTAAAGGAAATCTCTTTAACGTCTCCTACCTCCTGATTCAGACTTCGTCTCTAATGCTGGAGTCACATTATGAAAAACATCCTGTTGTTGTCCTCAAGTCAACTTTTGTGTATCAAGATGGTGATAAAACAACAATAAGACCGAGTGAGCCCGATATCAGTTTCTAATTGATTAAGGTCAAGCTGTCAATTACAGCTGGACAGCGTGATTAACTGTGAAAAACAGGTAAAAATTGCAAATCCACAAACACAGAAATCCCCATTCCTCATAGCAGTTGCTGCAAGCAAGTGATTTAACTGACAAATGACATAAGTACTCAACATTTACCAATTACACAGCAATTATTTGCAAAGCTTAGCCAGTCTGTCTGATTGTAGTTAGTCCCAGTTAAACCACGATTGCTTGGAGACAGGTTGCCTCCCATCAGCTGACTATGTAATTGGGTTGTGATTACAAGTGGTTGCCAAAGGGTGACAGCAAAAAAAAATTAAATACAGTCTCTTTTCTAGTCTGACTTTTTCTAGTTGCAAGGAAGTTCAATTCAATTTTATTTTGTTTGTATAGCATCAAATCACAACAACAGTCACCCTCAAGATGCTTTATACCAGATGACCCCCTATGAGCAAGTACTTGGTGACAGTGGGAAGGAAAAACTCCCCTTTAATAGGAAGAAACCTCCAGCAGAACCAGGCTCAGGGAGCCTGCCGCGAGGACAAAAGATAAACACTTGCAGTCATTTTTTACTGTAATGTGACTGAGCTGAAAAATGGGATTCTTGGCACAGTCATCGCTGACGACGTCTGCCAAAGAACAACTTGTGAATACAGGAGACGTGCAAGTAGCTTCTGACAAAATGGCATTGTTACAGCGACCCTTTGTAGTGATCAAAGACATATTTATGACCTACTTTTTGAGTGTTAATAAGCAGAAAGAGCCTTGCATCTGATAGGAAGTTAGCATTATTTATCATTAATGTGAAAATTTTAGAGGAGACTTCTCCTTTAATGTCATGGGTCCTGTTGGGAAGTCAGACAAGTACAGACGAGACAACATTTTGCAAAAAGTTTTCCCTCCTCCAAAATTCATTTGGCAGTCTATTATAATTGTCTGGAGTATAACTTATGAGAACTTTCCAAAATTTTGTCTGAGTCTAAAGGAACAACAGAGAAACTGCTGAACTAATAAAGCAAGACCAAAAGACAGCTCTGAAATACAGCGATGAAGATGATTTAAAACTTTAGCCAAGACTTTCCAAAGCCTCTGGAGAAAATCAAAACTCCTGCTGTCATGCAGTGATTAAATTTATTGAAGTTATTTGAGGTTATTTAATAGTACTTCAGCTATTACACAAATTTTATCAGCCTTTTGCAGCTCAACAGCCAGACTGTATTTCATTATATTACAGCTTAAGGTGGTCAAATTTGTGAGTTGGCAGGTTGACTTTGGCTTTTAGATGTTGTCATACATTTTTCTGTCTGAGATAAACTCAGAAGGCCAGATTGGATAGACATGGAGATCACGGTGAAACTAACGCAGCAAAGAAACTGGTGGTTGGTGTTGAAAAGCCGTACACATCACACACTCACATTTCTCCACAGTTATCAGAAATCACTTGCCCTCCAGTTATACTCATGCCCAGTTAAATCATTAGTGGTATCACAGTAGCATGGGGCAAGCAGAACTCACTACCCCAAGTTGGAGGAGGAGCCCTGACAAGTCTGGAATGAAAAGTTTGTTTTAGTTTGCATTTTTTTTTTCAAAGTAATTAGTCAGAATTAAATTGCCTGAATAAATTGGTTGGGGACTGAACTTTGATTGGAAAACACAGTAGAGACTCTCATTTATCCCTTAAAGATGAAGCAAAATTCACCCGGCATTCAGACTTGCCTATATGGTTGTTGCCAGTTTATGTTATCCAGGTGACAGCTAATGTGCACCTTATCAAAAGAGAAAAGAAACTAAGGAGATGAGGAGAGGCCAAACTGTTGGAAGCCAGATGTTAACATCTTTCTTTAAAGGTGATCAAAGGATGACCGATAGCTAAACCATTCGTAACCTCTCAGCAGTCGATAAAGACAGTGGGAAAATGTCAGATATGAGACTATATCTTACAATAATCTTCAATAATTCACAAAAATCTGTTTCTCTGCTAGTTTGTTTCTTTGTCCCCCAACTGCTCCACCACAATCAGGAACTGAACATACAAACTTGGTACACAGGTACATCTTAGGTTCCTGAAAGTTTTTAACTACATCACATATTATTACATCATCAGGTTTCCTAGAAATCCTGTGACAACCGGCTGAAATATCCTGTTTTTAACACCTATTGAAAGTATTGTAACATCCAGTTTATATCCACAAAATTTTGTTATACAAGACACCATGTTTCCTAGCAACTATCTAAAAATGACCCATTTTTTCCATTTATGCGTCTACAACACTTTATAAAAGTATTATATCATTTTTATTTTAGAACAACATTTATATCCACGAAACATCAATTATATGTGATCATTTCAGATGTCATCATGTTTTCTGACATCTACCTATAGCAACAGGCTAAAATCGCTTGTACTTTTAAATTTATATAAGCACCTTACAAACCCATCAAATTATTTTCATTTCACAACCAACAGCACTAACAGACCAAACAACACTCGCGCTTGTGTATTAAATTTACAGAGTACAGCGTAATACCATGAAACTCTTGGCTGTAAATGTCAAAAACAGCCAAAAACACACCTGGTATGCGTTGGTTAAAATGACATTTGGTAGGTGGGGGAACAGTAGGGGCAAGTTTAATGGTGCAGCATGAAAAAGTTGTCTCAACTTGTGAGTTCTAGTAGATTTGTTTTCAGTAGATTTGTGCAAAAAAGGCTTTGATCAGCTCACCTGCGCTGATGTTGGTGCTCTGAAGGTTCACTGATCTTTATGGATTTAGCCAGCTGCAGTATATAAGCAGATGTTACATGAGCTGTTATGGTTGCTTTCCATAATGTCTACCTTCAAAACACCAGCATTGCAGCTGCCAAGAGGCTAATGACCTCTGCATTACTGGGTTGCTACATCCATCTTTTCTATTGTTTGTCACTATTTGTCACTGCCCCCTTTATGCTTTCAATTTCATTTTCATGAGTTTACACTTATATCAAGTGGTGTCCATTAGTCAGCAGGAAGCGCAATGCAGTGCACACATAGGTCTGAGCAAATACAAACAACACATAAAAACTACAGCAGGATAGGAGGTAAGTTTTGGTGATATAGTGAGGATAGTGAAGACAGAGGAAAAGAGAGAGAGAAAGAAACAACAAAAAGGCCTAAAAGAGCCCAAACTGTTAAAATACTCCAGAAATCCTTAAATTCTTACTCTGTCTTTGAATCTGAATGTTTTGTTTATGTATAGATAAGATTTTTTTCCTTATTAATTCTTGTGTTCTCTTCTCTAACACTTTTTCTTATCAACTCTGTTTTTCTTTAAATCTCCGTGGGTGATGTGACTAAGGCTATTATCGTAATCGAAAAAACTAAAAGCCTTAATGTCAACAGAGTAAGTCTGACTGAAGCACACGCGCTTAATATTTAAAATTTAAAAAGCTTACTGGAGTCGTTCAGCTTGCAGGCCAAAAGTCAGACCGAGAATTGTCTTGTCAATTTTGCTTGATAAAGTCAGACAGGAAGCACGGCGAGATAGCCATCGTTTCTGAACAAGTAGGAACTAAGAAGCGATGATGGTTGCGTGTGGTTGTGGTTGAATGCTGGTGTCAGCAAGAAAAGCTAGAAACAGCCATCTGCAGCCTGAGGTTCTTGTGCAACTTGATTATGAAGGCGTGGCTGCGCGTGCACTTGATTGATTGCGGTAAATGAGGGAGGTGTTTCCTCTTGAAATTCAAAAATCATTAAACAAAAATGGGGGAGGCAGGAAAACATATGGAGGCACATCTGGGGCACATTCGCAACTGAAATAGGTGTTTGCTGTGTTTTTAATACCTATAAACTTCAACCAAGGCTCCAAGGGTCAACTTTCCAATCCATGAATGACTGAAAATTTCAACCCAATTTCAGTTTAACAAGTATTTCTCCTCTATAACTGAAAGAAGGGCCGCAAGCTTCATTTTTCCACGTTATATTTCGATAAAATGCTTCTCGGACTGAGACTGCTTCCTAAACTGGTGAGCCAAATCCCCCCTAAACTCAGATTTAAGGTGAGCTCTGAGCAGCTATCAACTCCCTGCAGATAAGCTTCAACCTCTGAATGCGTGTCACTCGCCACAGCAACGCTCAGGCGTTCAAGAGAAATATCTCAGGCCACAGACTCATGAGAGGTGTTCACATTTTCATCTTATTGCAAAAACAAACACAAAAGACCCGATTTATCATTCAAGTATGAAGACATTAAGAGCAAAAATAAGAATCTTTCATACTCCAGACCATTTTTTTCTTTTTTTGTCCAAGATAATCAATCAAAACGTGTTAAACACAAATAGTTTAGAACCTCAAAGGAAAACTCCAAATAGAATAAATGAAAGTTTTCTCTTTGCTTTTCAACCAAGTTAGCAACAGTTGCAAACCTTCACCAGCCTGATAACGAGCTTCTGCTTCTGATGAAGAAGTCAAAGCTCCAGTTGACACGTGGGGCCAAATCCCCAACGCTTTAAAGGGATTTGGCCACTTTGTGGAGCTAATAACACGCCAGAGTGGGATTCACAAATCAAGAAGACAAGCACAAAATATGATTGAGCCGTGCACGTATCCGTGACTGGTGCGGCGGTGAAGCGAGTCAGATGGCAGATGGGGTAACGACAGGCAGACAGGCTATGCTAGTAGGGAAACGAGAGATGGCAGATGGACAGATGCAGATATGCTAGTGTGAGAGGGAAGTGATGCAGCTGTCTGGTAATGTCTGAGAGGCAGGAAAAGCAGGCATGGAGAAATATATTTGGACTATTAACTTTTAAGATTTAGCTGGACCTGGTTTTTGCCTGCTGAAGCCAAGTGATGCTCCAAAGCAGATGGCAGAGGCCCTCGGTTTTCAAGTCGTAAAGAAATGATCAACGATCATTTCGCCCACGCTCTCGCAATTCACACATCTGCAGTTTCGTAATTGCCACTGAAATCAGTGCAGCTCAAACTCTCTTTTGCAGTCAGAGGCACTTTGGCAGGTTTGCGCTTCTGGTTTGCCAGTTAAATTTAAGGCAAGTCAAAACTCTGTGTAATCTGGAGTATTTCGCCAAACGCTGAAACCATCAACATTTTTTCTTGTGGGAGAAAAACAAGATATGAGTGTTTTTCCAGTCTTCGAGCTAAGAGGCATTGATGTGAAGCAACACTGATAAAAAAACAAACAAACCCAAACATCTTAAACTACTGATTGTGAACCAGTGATCCAACCAGTGATCCCAATCTGAATATGATGCCAACTCCTCGGTTTGGTGTTAAAATACGTTATGGTAAATGGAGCAGGATAACAGAAATGAAAAGAGTCACCTGCACCATGTCTTCTTTCAGCTCAGCATGAGTCTGTACTGCAAAGCACTGCTACTTAACTACGTATGTTTCTCCCCCACCTGCTCCAGGTTCAGAGCCTGGGTCAATACCCTGTGCTCTTTTGGATGACCTTGAGTTATTCCCTGGCAGTTTTTGAGGGGTAAAAGTGTATGCCGCCTTGCTGGGGGAGGCTGCAAACACTGTGGAGTGACAATGCTATTCAGGATGGCTGAGCACGGTCTGCGCAATGGTTAAGGGATTGGTGCATGTTACAGTAACATCCGCATGACTGCAAAGACCTGAGGGTAACCCCAGCAAGTCGTCACATATTAATGAAATGATTGCTCGCGTCACCTGTTAAGTAGTTTTAATGTGTTATTTACAAAATACAAGCTGTGAGTCGGAGTCTCCATGGTGATGTTTGCAGATTACATTATGGTCTATAGTGAGAGAAGGTGGATGAGTTTAAATAGCTGGGGTCAACCACCCAAAGCAACAGACAGTGCACAAGAGAGAGGAAGGAGAGAGCAGGCAGGGTGGAGTGGGTGAAGACGAGTGTCGGGAGTGACTTGTAAGATAGTGGACATATTGGACAAAGGATGCAAAGTATCCAAAATAAGAAGAAGAAGAAGAAGAAGAAGAAGAAGAAGAAGAAGAAGAAGAAGAAAAATGACCTTCTGGGGAATATATGTAGCTCTTTATGTACTAAATACTTCACTTTGTAAAGCTGTTTGCGTACTTTTTCAAGTATCTATTTACTTCTGGTCAGGGAGCATACACATACACAGACTATTACATCATCATTATATTAAAGTTATGAGTCACAAAGACATATTAATGACCTGAAAGATACTAAAAAGTCCATAGTGCTGACCAACGGAGGATATTGATGCTGATTGTGCTTTGCTGCTATTAAGTTTCCTTAAACTAAAACACGCTGCTGTGCCATTAATTATCCTAATCTGAACCAAGTTGCACTGCATTACACAGAGTTGTAGCAGGCTGCAGGATGCCTGCAGTGACTAAAATGTTTGTGTTGCACTGTGTGAAAGAAAAATGTAACGACCGGGATGAATGAAATAAAGCACTTTGTACTTAAGCATGCGGGATTGCATAACTAATAGTAAATAATTAGGTGGACATATCAGGAAAAAGATAATCAACCACTTGATACATGCATGGAGGTCAAAGTAGACATTTAAACATTAAAGTAACGTCATAAAAATATTTTGCCTTTATTGTCTGCAGTGACATAACATGACATATTTTCCTTGTCATGCCACTGAGACTGTTTTTCTCTGCTTGTAGAACAGATAATGAAGGCTTATTTTAGTCGAAGAGCCAAGGAACAACTGATATAATTATTAATTTTTTGAAACCACAGCTATGAAACTGACAGAGGTGGAGACTTCATGCATTTCCAAAATTTTCAGGCCAAGAAAGAAACATTTCACAAATGAATAATTTTACAGGAATGATGGATTTGGGCGTTACTGCAAGGGAGAAATATTTGGGAATGCTGGAAGAACAAGTTCAGCCGAGTTTAATGATAGCGCAATAACAACACAGATGATAAAGAAGGAGGAGCAGCAGCAGCGGGGGGGGGGGGGGGGGGGGGGGGGGGGCATGTGATCGATTAAAAAAAAAAACAACAACTAAAAGGCCTTCAACAATGCTCTCTAATCTCTGACTGCACATCTTGCTCCTTTACAGCTGCACCATGCAAAGAGGAGTTTAAAAGGTGAGTGCCTGCAGCAAACACACACACAGTTAGAGAGGTCCATGTGCGTTACCTACCACATAGTAGAAATGCATGTCTGCGCGCACAGGTCGGTCTCATAAGTGCTGGAAGCGTGCAGGTGAGCGGCGTCCATCCAGCAGCGGCATTAGCCAGCAGTGCGCGTCTGTCCCAGGTACAGATACTCCAAACTGGATGCTTCTGCTCCCCTTCCTCTTTCCCAATGTTGCTCCTGACCCCTCTCTCTTTCTCTCTTCCCTCCTGCACTTGACGTTTACTCCTCCCCCTCCTTGTTTTTCTCCTCCCCACATGACTTCAGTGCCTCCCCCTCTCTCTTTCTCTCTCTTGTTTTTTTGGTTCCACTTCCTCTCTTTTCTTTTTTTCTTTCATCGCTTTTCCAGTGTAATTACTTCCCCGCCCCCAATCCACCACCTTTATTTTCTATCTTTCTTTTTTCCAGCATCATTATTTAATTTTCTTTTTCAGATCATGTGTCATTTTTTTTAACAGTTTTGTAAATGTTTTAGTCAGTAAGTCGCTCTGTCTCTCTGGGCGTCTCTGTGCTGATTGCAGATTGGTGTCAGTTCTTCCTGTGTGTGTGTGTGTGTGTGTGTGTGTGTGTGTGTGTGTGTGTGTCATAGATAACACGGCGTGCTCTCCGCTGTCAGAAACAGGAAGAATGGAGCTCTGTAGTTTGGCCCTGATGAGAGAGCCTTCCCCTCCGTGTGTGTGCGCACTGGCGAGCCTATCCTTGTGAGGACCGCACTGAGTGTTTTTGACCATGGAGGTGAGGACAGTTTGTGGGACATATTCAAAGGCCCACCTCCTACATCATTCCCTCTCTCACCCGAAGAACTCTGGGAGCACTGTGAGAAAGGATACTCCATGGATCTACCTCAACGACCGACCACAGTATGTGATAACTCAGGGCTGTGTGTCGGACAGGGTCGTCTGCAGTACGGTCATTCCTGTTGGAAAACAGAGAGTCCGCAGGTCTTTTCTTCCTACTGCTGTCAGACTCCACAAGAAAACGTTTGCAGCTGAGCAAACACACACATCTACACATGTGCAATAAAACTAAGTGTATTTTTTTCTGACAGTGTAGTATTTTATTATATTGTATATAGTATGTTATTCTTTTTCCTATTCCACTGTTTTTCTTTAATTTTGCTGCTATAACTTTGCACTGTCTACTTTCTGCTGTGACAACAATTTTCCCACGTGTTTGACTAATAAAGGTTTATCTATCTATGTATCTATTTAAAAAACACATCTTTAGAAAGTAAAGAGAGTATTTCTCTGTATTTGAATTAAAAAGGGAAAATGTGCTAAAATCAAATCTAATTGAAGTAAAATTACATAAAGATTCTAGATTCTTTATGTCACCTGCATAGTCATACGAGTACAACACAAAGTGAAATGTGTCCTGAACTGCTCCTTTGACTGTGCAAAAAAAGACTAATACAATAAGTAAATTAAATTTTAAAAAATTGAAATTTTAAATTAAAAATCTGAAAATGTACATTGTGCGAGTGGAATGTTAAAGTGTCTTGTGCCATGTTAGCACAGCAATGTGTTGACAGCACCCTCTCCACTGGAGCTCTATTGATGATAAGAAGCTTGTACACTTGGTGCTTACTCCTTCTGAAGTCCACCACCAGCTCCTTGGTCTTGCAGACATTCAGCTGTTGTCCTGACACCACGATGCCAGGTTCTTCACCTCGTCCATGTAGGCCGCCTCACAACAATATGGCTCCCCTCGTGGCAGACATGTTTGCGACATGCTCCCGACACCAACTTTATTAATTTTTTATTCTAGTGTTAATGAGTGTGGCACGCAAGACCAAAGCACGGCACGAGAGGCAGGCTACATGCTTAAGTAAAGACTAGAGCCACATCACCACACCACACCACACCCTGGATCCACACCTGGAGCCAATGAAGCTGGCTGCATATAAGACCAGCACACACAGCTAACCTTCCCCAGACTGTTTGCTAACCAGTTGATTCCACAGATACTTTACTCCTCTGCTATTTAAAATATTTTGCACATAAGGATGCTGGCACCGTTTTTACTCACACCTGCCTGCCTACCCTACCTCCTCTGGATCTCTGGACCATTCTCACCTTCAAACTCACCTGGACCTCCACAGTCTTGCTTCCCCCCCCTCCCGTGTGCCTCTGTCTGCAACCAATTCCACTGCCCACCAGCTTGCAAACTCCTATTTCCCCCGGTCCTCCATGCTCCTAGCTTCCAGACTCCAGAAGACCGAAGCCAGGATGTAGGACCCAAATGCAGGTCTCGGAGACTGAATGACAAACTAAAGGCAGCAGCTTTATTGCTGGAGAAAAACTTTAACATGAAATACAGGAAAGCTAAACTAGACACACAAACACCAAACTCAAACTAGAAAACTGGGAAACTAGAAACACGGAGGGAAAACGCAGCACGGTGAGGGTACAATGCGACAACAGTGATGAACCATGATGAACTCAAAGATGAATAATAATACAAAACACTGGGTGTTAGGATGCCTGGGTCGTTGACCCAGGGTATTTGAGTTTATTATATTATTTATACTTTTTAGTCTTTGGTTTCTTTGAGTTCTGTCTTATGGTTTATGTCTCTGTCTTCTTTAGTTGCTCTGTCTCCCCTATCACCTGTATCCCCTTGTCTAGTTCGCGTCTCTGTGTATCCTTAGTTCCTATATCCCCGTGTTCAGTCAGTGTTTGTGTCTGCCCTGGTCCCACGTCTCTGTTCCCTCTGTAGTGCCTGCATGTGAGTCTGTGTTATGTGTTTTACTTTGAAGGTCTCTGTCTTATCTCAGTGTGTTCAGTTTACGCTTCCTTTTGTCTCGTCAGTTCTGATTTGCCCCAGCTGTGTTTCCCTCCTGTTACTCATTCCCTGATTGCTCCCTCTGTGTATTTAAGCCCTGTGTTTCTCTGTGTCTGTGTCGCGATCTACCATTTTCTTAGCTGTGTGTTCTGTCATTTCTCTAGTTTAAGTTTGTTTTGAATTTTTTCAGTTTTGTTATATTTTGAGTATTAAATTAAAGCCTTTTTTGAGTTCACGTCTGTCTCCGGAGTCTGCACCTTGGGTCCTATTCCTGCCTGCACACAGCCACACCTAACACTGGGTCACCGAAACAGGACCGTTACACAACTAGTTTGTTTTATTACAGCAGTTTGATTTTTAAACATGATTCATTATTTCAACAATATATTTATTGTTGTCATAAACAGACAAGAAGACAACAACAAACTGCTCCACCCAATCAACACATGTCAGTCCAAACTAAATTATCTCCATTTACACACATCAAATAGAAACTTGAATCACTTGTAATGATTAGCGATCTGATAGAATTTCAAATCGAGTTTGGGGAGTCATTCAGTGAGAAGCAGTGAAATGATTTCCCATGTGAAAAGGTGGACAGCAGAAACAGAAAGAAACAGTGAAACAAAGAGCTTTGGAACAACGAGGCAGCAGGAGGACAGCTGCAGTTTAACAGCTTCGAATCACTGACAGGAAACAACATTAGAAATCTCATCATCCTCAACTCATCTGCTCCACTGACACCTTCATCGGACCCACCTTCACTTTACCAGCCACAGTTTCAAAATATGGAAAAATCCTTTGACTGAAAGTGTGTGTGAAGGTGTGTATGTGTGTGCTAGTATCAGGATCAGAGAACGACAGCTTTCCTCTGCTCCAGTCCAGATTCACTCTGATCCTCTGGGGCTTCTTTTCTACTGAGAGAACCGTCTCTGCTGATGGAGACGATGCTGAGTATTCACCTCGATAGAACCAAATTATCCATAATCCAGAGTCTATGTCTCCCTTCCTCTCCACAGACTCTTCTGACACACCCAGTATCCACCCTGTACTCTCTCCAACCTCAACATCCCAGCTGTGAGTCCCTGAGTTAAAGCCCTCCGAGCCAAGGACAGAGCAGGAGTAATCAAACCTCTCTGGATTATCGGGAAGCTGCTGCCTCTCTCCTTCTCGTCTCACACTGGTCACATCTTCACACAGGATGAGTTCTGGATGAGCAGTGTTTGGGTCCAGAATGATAGGAGTGTAGGAGACCACGTCCTTCATGTTGATCCAGATGTTGAAGGTCAGGTTGCCCAGGTGTTTGGCCTGGTCTATCAGAGCTCCTGAGGGTAGCTGTGGATCATCCAGCAGGGGGCAGCGCTGGACTCTTTCCACTGCAGTCTTGTAGCTGCACAGGAATGAGATGTCTTCAGCTCTCAGCTCCTCCTCTGTGGCTCTGATTGTGTCTGAAAGAGCTGCTATGTCTCTGCTCAGAGCCTCCATCTTCTCCTTCATCATCCCACTCTTCTGCTCCTCTTCCTCCCTCAGTGCATCCAGCCTGGCCTCCTCTTCCTCTGCTAGAAACAGGTGAAGCTTCTTAAACTTCTCCTTAATCTGCCTCTCTGTGTGTCGGGCCTGAACCTTAATGTGTTCTGCTGTTTGATCAAACTTCACTTGAACTTCTTCACAAACCTTTAATTTCTTCTTTAAGGGCTCCAAAGTTTCCTGAAGTTCCTTCTTGTGTTGTCGTGCAGCTTCATCAATGGGTCTGAATCTGTGGTTGGTGTGTTTTTCCGAGTCTCTGCAGACGACACACACTGGCTGCTGATGGTCCAGACAGAAGAGTTTGAGTTTCTCAGAGTGCAGAGTGCAGAGAGCCTCTGAAGCTCTCCGAACTCTCTCCTGTAAGAATGACTCACACAGGTTCTTTAAAGCTCGGTTTAAAGGAGGATCATACACTGATATTTTCTTACAAAATGGACACTCATGTATTGGTCTCTCTCTCCACCATCTCTTCAGACAGTCTTTACAGAAGCTGTGGCTGCATGACAGAAGAACAGGATCTCTGAAGACCTCCTGACAGACTGAACAGCAGAGATCCTCCTCTGATCTGGAAGCCATGAAGTCTGTGAGTGAAGCTGAAAACAGCAGACAGGAAGTACAGTCAGTCCCGGCTCCCTCCCTCCTCTGCGAACTTCACTGAAACTTCCTTTGAGTCGTGTTTTTGGTCAAACTCAAATTCAGTGTGTGGAGCGTCAGCAGTTCGAGGCAGCAGTGTTGGAGTTTTCCACTTTCCTCTCCTGTAGCTGGACTCACTCAGATCAGAGGAAGCTGCTAGTTCGGTCCATACTTAGTCCTCTGTGCGTCTCTTTTTGCTGAGGAAGAAGAACAATCGGTTTCCTAGTTCGCTTCACGCAAGTTAGATAAGGAGAAAAATGTTGCTTCACTTGTAATGCTTCATTCCAGATGTCAAATGTCATCCTGCCATTTGCTAAAAAGCTGTAAAACAGGTTTTCCTCCATTTCAGTTGGACAGGTCACAAAATGAAAACTTTTCTAAAACTTATAGCCGCTACATCACACATAAACGAGAACGTGTTTCATTCCAGAGATCAGTTGTTTACCTGCCAGCAACTGTAAAACAGGTCACAGTAGTCGCACAGGTCCCTCAGCGGTGCAGCTGTTTGACATGCTCTATTTTAGTCTTTGTTCTGGTTATTTGTTAGGTTCCCCAGCAGCGAGAGCGTAATGCATTCACACTGTCATGGGCCTGGGTCCCCAGACCAAGGGCTCATGTGTTTTTGTGGACTTGTTTATTTTTTTGAGCTGTCATGTTGATGTCCCTCTTTTCCCCTTTTACTGGTGTGTGTGTATGTGTGTGCAGAAAGTGGCCACACAAGGCAGAGCAGAGGGGGGATGCAATCAGGTTCGAGTACACTGTTATGAGTAATCACTTTACCATGCCAGCTTAACACACAGGACTTCCATTCATTTATTAGCCCAACCTTAAACCCAGTCTTCATCCTAAAAGAGATTTATGTTCTTGGTTGTTGCTGCTTGTCTCCAGATGTGATCACTTTCATGCAAAAGTTTTCATGCAAAGAACGTGAACCTAAAACGTATCATTAATGATTTCATTTAAAGAAAACAATAAATCAGTTACATAAAATGAATCTCAGTAACATTTCAACACAAAAAATGTACAAATGTATGTTTGTAAATTGTATGTTTATGTATATACGATGTATATTTTTATGTATAAATGTACTGATATACAACTCCATTGATTTATTTTAAATACAATTAATAATAAATGTAATAATAAAATTTAATTACATTTACAAAGAAAGAATTACATTTTTGCTACTTTATTCTTTAAATCTGAGCTCGAAACACTGGGGCAGCTTAGAACTGTAGACTGCACTTATCTGGTTTAACCACTAGATGGCTCTAGACTACAACAAGTAAACAGCAGTGCTACGATGGGGAGTGTGTGCCTAAATTGGAAGGTTGCTGTGAAGTTTTCATCGGTATGAACCAGCCGTGACGGCCCATTTGAATCTGCACAGAAACTTGTACTTTTCTTAAGACAACTAATGTCAGCTACTGGTCTTAGTTTTAATCCTTTAAACGAGTCATAAAGCTCCTGGACCATAAAGGAAATGCCCATGCAATGTTTAGACTCTAATTGGTTCTTACAAAGATAGCAATATCAGCGGCAGAGGAAAGTAATTAGGCAAGATTGCCTTTGGAGTGAACACTGCCTCTCGTAGTGGAGCTAATTATGAAAACAACCTGCAGCTACAACTGCTTTCACATCCTCGATGGAAACTCAAGTTAAGACTCACCCCAGGCTACAAACCTTCGTGCTGAACCAAAAAGCATCCGAGGCGCTGATCGGGATTTACATGTCAAAGGAAGGAGTCAGTCAAAAATCCTCCAAATCAACTTCAAAGATTACAAATCTTTGATCAACATATTAAAGAGTGTTAAGGGTTTTTTCCTTTTCATCAACAGACAATTAATCACAATTAATTTGCTGTTGCTCTTTTTTCTCTAGGATCCAACAGGATTTATCAGTTTGATTTTAATCAGTTGTTATGAAACCAAAAGACGGAAAGCTCTGTCTGATGTTAACATGTAGACTTTTGTTATTGTCACTACTTTCTTACACGTGTTTTGTAAAGACTAATTAAATTCTGGCCTTCTTTTCTGGTCAGATCTACCCAAAGAGGCTGAAAATCAAAATGGCTTTACTAGATGATGAAAACTTTCATTTAATGCTTTCCTACACTTCAGTGGATTCGGTGTCTGTAACCTAAGCTAACCTAAATGTTAAAGGAAGACTTAGGCAGCAACAAGATGGCAGTTTTTTTTAATTTATTGAATACTTTAAATAGTTAGATACTTTTTCTCTATAAAATCATGATGCACTGTTAGCTGCATTCCTCCTGACAATAATCAATGTAGAAGTAACAAATCTATTGATTTCTTTTTTAGTATCACTCCAGGACAGGATGTTTTTAATTTTGTCAATATAAAAATTTTATAGAAGGCAAGCCTAGAGATGTAGTTGAGCATGACTATGAGGTTTTTCCTATTAGCACAGAGGACAAGGTAATGTCATCTGGGATAAGAAGTTGGAGTTTAGGTTTATTTTCCTTTGGTTTTATGACAGCCGGAGAGCAATTCTTTTTGGTGTCACATCAGGATGCGCAATCTGACAAACATGTGGAGCTACATGCTAGGTTGACAAAGGAGCAGTCAAATGTAGCTTTTAAAAAAGTAGCATTAATTAATTAGTATTTTGAGGCCTTTCACAGTATCATAAACCAACTGATTTTTGTCATCAGACTATGAAGTTGGAAATCATTTGCAAAGCCATAAATGTAGTATTTTTAGAATCCTGCCTCGTAACGTTTCGGCCTTAGCAAAGAACCCCGAGGAACTCCATACTTTTTTACCAGTTTACCATTTAATACTGTATTTTCATGATGTGCAGGTATATAGAGGTACTTCATGCCTTCCTTTTCCTTGGCCATCCATATTGTATTTGCCAATATATACACAATGAGCAGAATATGGGGAAAATAAAGGCACAACCAAGGCCTTAATGATAATGATTACCTATTAACATTTAGATATTTTTAAAGGTATAGAAGTCAAATCAAGTTTATGGGTTTCTAAATCAGTAAGAAGCAAAATCCAGTCTGTTTTAATATAATTAAAAGTGTCCTGTTATGTAAGAACGTTATTTTCTCCCTAAAACAGCTTCTGCTTCATAAACACACATAGTAATTAAATACCCTATATAAGTAGCTAATGATTAAACTTTGGATCAGAAGGCTCTATTTCCCGTGCGGTGCTTCTCTGTGTAGACAGAAACAACCAATTAACAGAAGAGCTGGTGCTCCAGCAGACACAGCTCAGAGATATGAGAGTGTAACCTTGAAAGCTACTACAGCAGGAGGGAAAGCATACAAACAACACAGTTTTTTTTTAAGCAAGAAAAATAATTTATTTATAATGATATAATAATAATTTCATCACATTGGCATTGCAGAGCTGCAGAAGGAAGCGTTTGTGTGAGACGCCACCTCGCAGCAACAGATTACACCATTGGATGGGGCAAGAAAACAGGGGTTATTCAATACATACATGGAATATTCCTTTAAATATGTATTTTTCAACGAGGAATAACAAAAATAGAATAATTCCAATATCTCTGTCTGTCTCTCTTTCTCTAGGTCTCTCTAATTATCATCTCTGTGTCTTTATAAGCTGCCTGTACAGCCCCCAGTACTGGGGTTTAAATTGGGTTTGAGGGGGTTGTTTATCTCACTTTGCTTGGGGAGTAAAGCGGATGGAGTTTATCAGTGATGGACTTTATGGGCTGTTTGTCCACTCCAAGTACTAAAACACAGTAAACTTCACCCATCTGTCACTCCTGAAGCAAACACAACAAAGTCTTTTGGCCCAAATCTGCAGCCACAGCATCTCTCTATTTCTTATTGTTACTCTCAATCGCTTGCTCATAAAGCCGAGACTGTTCAAAAATAGAACAAAGTCCTGATATTTTTATGTGATAATGTGATTTACTGAAGTAGCTTAATATATATCTCAAAGAGGTAGCAGCAAAGTGTTTTTATTTCTACCCACTGTAAACTATAAAGCATTTATTTATTAATTTGTTGACAATATTGGGATTGTAAACTCACACTGCTGTTGATTTTTTCTTAAAAAGATGTCTCTGTGTGTACAGCTGAGCTCTGATTGTATCTTTAAGACCTTGACCTCTCTGCTAAGCAATACTTTTGATCCATTTCCAGATGTTTACTTTGAAGGCTAGCAACCACACTGACTATTGACTAGGTATCTAAATGATGTGACTCAAACTCTTTACAAAACATGGACATTAATGTCAGAAAAATGAAGGTGATGCAGAAGTGCCTTAATCCTGCATTATATCTGAAGGCCACCAGAGGGCGATAGCTGCGATTGTTACAAAAAAAACTATTGGTCCTATAGAAATCTATGGGGAAACGGCTCAGTCTTCAGCTCTGTAAACACACTGAGTTTATGAGCTCAGTCACTCATTTTCAGTCAAGAGGTCTCACAATGACTATCCACATATTATCGGCAGTCATCTCAGTACGCCAGAGAGTTTATTAGGATATATTTTAAATTTTTAATTGTCTGGTTTATGTGGCAGATATCCGATGGTTTCCCATACAACGAATAAAAAATGGATGTAGCTGATGTAACATCACCCGTTGGATTTTGAAGGCTTTAAGCTAGCATTTGATCATTATCAGCTAAGATATCAGCTAGCTAGCCTGGTTAAGCTGTAATTGTTAACTAGAGGGCAATTTATATATTTGATAAATAGTGCAAATATAATAATATAATAATAGACAAATAAAATACTATCATTGCAGTTACGAAACGTGTTGAACTAACATCAAGCCTCAAGTGGCCGTTAGAGGAACTGCAGTTTTTATCACTTCTGCTTGGCTTCATTTTTCAGTGCTGGATTTTACTTGATAGGAGATGGGATTAAAGCATTAAACGGAGGAGGGGGAGAAACAGCAATGACAGAAATGGGTTTGGGTTTTCTTATAATTATTATACAAATTACATTTCTTAGTCCTGCAGATGAGCTGCGGTCAACTTTGTGCTGGTGGGGATTGTGTTATTTGTTTATTCTGGTCTTGCACTGGCTCTCACTGGTAGCAGCTGTACTCATAAAGTACTTAACAAATGAATGTCATCAAATTTTATTTTGTAGCTTATTTGGATAAAGTGTGATCTTTCCTTTTGCCTATGAGGAAATTATCCTTGCCTGAACTCCCGCTCTCTCAACTTAACTTCCAAATTTTCGGCGCTGCTTTTTATTTACGTTTCCTAGCAACTGGTTCCTGTTTGGCTGCTCGATATCTGCAGAGGCATGAAATGTAAAAATTACACCAAATTAATTAGCGAGCTATTGCAGCGCCTAACTCCTTCCTTTGTTGCTTTCTCGTACCTTTTATCAACACGCAGGGAGGCAAAAAAAAAAAACAGAGGTCGAGAGAAGAAAAAGCTTTTAGCGTGATTGCTTCTCTGAGTCACGGGACAGCTAAGAAGGAAGAGAGAGAGAGAGGAGGTGAAAGGAAAGATGATGGACTGCATTATGAATTTCAGCGTGGTAATCCCCACATTCAGCAGAGTCTAACCTCAGCTCTGCACAATCATTTTTCCTCCTTCCTATCTTCCTTATTCTCCTCCTGAAGGAGGGATAATGCTTTAGATATTCCATATATTCCTCCTGTCATCTGTCTTTCACACTTCATAAAAAATGTCATTTTCAAAACAGTATGTTGCCAATATATTTTAGAGAATGAAGCTTGTAGCGGTTTCTTCGAGGCGTAGCTGCTGTGTAGGCAGAATCACCACCATCATCTTGAACAGACAACTAATATATTGCACCCTTAGTAGCTTTTCAGAATCAATGAAAAGTTGGCTGTTCTGTCCCAGCAGGACCTTTTAGTCCCACACTTTGAAGATTAACTGAATTAACGAGATTATTTCAGCTTCTAAAGGAACTCCTGTTTCCAAGAAACATTTACAAAACCTGCAAAAAATCAGGTTCTTCTATTAAATGGCTAGATCCTCACATAAGGGATAACACTTTTTTTTAACCAGTGTGCCCATGTGTTCCTGCTTGTTTTTATCTCTCTTTCCTCCCCGATTAAAGAGAATCTGCTGTCTGCCTACATAAAAAGTCAAAAACACACTTTTTTTGATCCTCAACACACACCGTAAGTGAACACCCTGTTCGACAGCCTGGCGCTTTTTTAGATGAAAGTACGTCTCTCTTCACACCACATGTTACAGTGCTGGAACAACACATCCTTTTGCTCCTAACTCTGTACTTGTATCTTCGGTTCCCATCCCGCTGGGTTTAGCACAGAAACAATCTTCGCAGGGGTTTTTTTGTTCGTTTTTATCCATCTATTGGCCCTCGCTTCTTCTTAACAACCCACTTCACTTATCCTATGTCTGCGACTTATCTGCTCTGAGGCAAATGAGTCTTCATGACCACACTCTGCCTGTATGTGAATGCAGATTTGGGCAATTGTTTGCCAGATTACATGGAAATGCTCCCTTTTACACATGCACTATAGTGCAATTTTGGCAAGATTTACCAAAAAAAGTTACATTGGGGTGTGTATGTACTACCAAGGCAGCTGAAATAAGAAATAAAATCAAAAGAAAATGTAAAAAAAAAAAGAAGAAAAAACACAGTAGGCGCTGCAGCAACACGCCTATAATTCAGTATACAAGGCAAACAAACACAGAGTTTTATAGGTTTATCTTTTTTCATTCACTAAATATTTAAAACAAGCGTCACTTGACTAGTCATCATAAATGGTGATAATTTATGCTTTTTTTCTCAGGATGATGGAATACCTGAAGGACTGCTGTAGGGAAGAGAGATGTAGCTGAAGTTTTTTTCTCTGTGGTTCCTCTTTTTCCATCCACCAGGGGGAGCTCTGACTCAATAGCACCGAGAAATAAGTTTGCCAACTGGGAGTCAGGAGATGAAAGGTTCCCCTCCTCCATTTTTCGCAGTCCATCCATGCAGCAGGTTAGTCAAGTGTCAGAGCTGAACCACCGCTGATCAGAGTCATCTAGGCTGTCCACACAGGCATGGACAGACTGATCGGCGGGTCCATGGATCAAAGACCGCAGGGCATTTTGTCCGGTCCCAAAAGTCAAGGTCCTTAATGAAAAAAAAAACCCCCAGAAAAAAAAACCACACTCAAACTTTTCCTGTTTCCGTGTCAGTACACAGATCCCAACCATTCATTCATTTGTTCATTCATCCATGGCAATTCCATATTTCATGGATACTAAAGGGAGCGAAAACAAATGATAAAAACTCGAGAGAAAGAAGGCAGAAGATAAGCGCTGATAGAAAATGCTTTTTGCACGCTCAAACTAAGAACAGCATCTATTTTCTTTAACAGTCATTCATTGACATTCATCCGGTGTCGCGTCTTCTGCTGAGCTCAGATGCATAGACTGAATGCAGAGAGAGGTGGAGAGGCGGAGGAGGGAGAGAGAGAAAAGAGATGGGAGAGGCAGAGAGGCGGGAAAGCGGCAACGGGAGAGGATGGAGAGAAGGGAAGGGAAGAAGGGCAGTGAAAGATGGAGGGAGGGCGAGAGAAAGGTGAAAGAGAGGCGCTGCTACTGCGAGTGAGAGAGGATGAACATGTAGGGGAAGAAAAAGAGAGAGTGTGTGCTATGTGCCAGAAAAAAGGTTAGAGCAGAGAAAAAGAGAGACAGATGGAGTGTGTGCTCCAGCAGTGATGAAAAAAGGAGGAGAACAGTGAGCGGTGAGGAGGAAGAGGAGGAGGAAGGTGGCGCAGACGTCACCTCCTCTCTGTGACCAAAGAGACGGCGGAGGAGGAGGTGGAGGAGGGTGAAAAAAAAAAAGGAAAGTCTTTCACGCCACGTCACTCCACATCACCACGGACGGACACACAGAGGGGAATTTGATTCTCATCCATCCTCCCGGTTCTCAGGCTAAAACCTGGGCATCCAAGAATTCCAAACTTGTACAGACGTTCTGGAATGTTTACGTTCTTATATCCATCCACTGATTTCTGAAACCCTCTTTGTTCTGGAATCTTAATGTAACAATGTTGAGGTCACTTCAATCATAATCCTTAATAAAAAGGGAAGGAGGGGGACGGACGTGATAATTTGCACACGCACACACACACACACACACACACACACAAATGTGTGACATGTATTCAGAACAGACACGAAAATTGCAAATGCACACATACATGCACTCGCCCCGTCTGTCTTTTCCCTCCCCTTGCTTTGTTCTTGGCACTTTCCTCTTTCGCACACACACAAACACACACACACGCACCTTTAGGTCCCCTCTGGTCTGTTTGTAGTGTTTAACAGTCCTTTGGTCCCAACACCAGAGACCAAAATGAATAAAAACCCTGTTTAATAAGCAGGCCTGCTTCATGCTCTCCGTACAGAAACTCCACAGGCATGATATCCTCCGCACACTCTTTGTATGAACACACACACACTTGTGTGTAGATTGGTCTTCTTTTTTTTCTCCATGTTTTGTTTGTTTGTCTTCAGTAACATTTTGCTTGGCAGTCTTTGCGTGTGTGTGTGTTTGAGTGTGTGTATTCCCCTCACTGCGTGGGCAGTTTGTAGTCCAATCTTCTTGCTGCTTTGTACACTATTTATAGTCTTTGTTTCTGCAGATGATAGTTGTTGATAGATGCGTTACATTTATCTTTGTACATGATACATTACAGTATGATCCAGTTTAACATGTACAGCATATGGCCACTGGGTATGTTTAAGAAAAAAATATATGCAAAAAAAAAAAAAAAAAAAAAAAAGAAACCAAAGAAAGAGTGAAAAGATAGTAACAGATGAGGAAAAAGGTAGCGGCGCAGTGTTTGCGCCGTGTAAACGACCTGCGACACCAGTAAGGGGGAAAAAAGTGCTTATGTTCCAAAAATGTGGTCCGTTTGCCGAGCGCCTTTGTGGAATGTTTTGTGAAGGTCCGTGTTCGTGTTCACAGCACGAGCGATAACACGTGATGCTCATGCCTCATCTTTGGTGGCAAAAAGCGTGCCCCCGCCTTGTGGTTTCTGTTTGTAAATCCTGCTCTTTTATGTAATCCTGTCTGTCTGGAGCTGAGAGGGCTGCTGTGGTGTCGCATTCACCGTGGAGAGAAGACGGAACCACAAGGTCCAAGGTTTGGGAATATTTCCTTTGTCAGTGGTCCACAGGTGATGGACCTGTAATGCTGCTAGCTCAAGGGGTTTGGTAGAATCGAGGGTAAATTGTGTTAAAGTCTTGTATTTTCAGTGTTTTTATTCCATTTGTTTTGTGGATTGATGGGATTCCTCTTTAGGGGGGATTAATATGGTCACAGGTTCAGATACACTCCCCCGTAGTCATCAGGGTTTTTTTTTATTGTATTCACCTGGAAGAAGCCCAGGAGTAAAGATGCCTGCTGTGTATCTTTACATTCCCAGTGTCTGCTCCACCCAACTAGCCTCCACACTGAACAAATTCCCAATGAGGAAAAGATAGTGCAGTGCAGTTTAGAAGCATGACCTCAAAACCTCCACCTTCCATTAAATATATTGTGAGAACCTACTTTTCTCTCCGTTGATGTCTTGCTTTCCTAGAGGGGCTGGTTTGACTCGGACCAACAGTGCTCCAACCGTGGGAGGGACCATTTTGTCCAAAAGTGTGCTCCAATTTGATTGGACAGTGCAAATGGTCAACCAGTAGTTGGAGCGATCTGGTTGGACATGTTCGTCAGATGGCCCCGTCCCCCATAGGGTGGCAGGCCATGGAAATGGTTGGTAGCTTTGTCGACAGCAAACAGACCTGGTTTACATCTGCGTAGACGCTTCCATTCACTGATCGCTGGGTTTGTCGTTCCCAGCCGTTGTCTCTCCTCCCTCGGCATTCGATGCCGTGTTGGCTGAAAACTCCGTGACACGTCGGGCCAGGGGGTTTGTGCTTTTTAGAAGCTCCATGGCAGAGACTCTGGTTCCTCCGCTGGAAGACTTGTTGCCTTTCTTCTGAAGGAGGGCCATGAAGTTCTCGTTGCGGGAGCTCGACCTCTGGCTGCTGCCCAAGGTTAGATTTCTGAGGTCGCTACCGCTGGTGCTGTGCTTCACCGGTGACACCAAACTCTGGCGACTGCCAAACGAGTCGGAAGGTTCTTTGCGACCCAGGACCTTTCGTTTGGACCTGGAGGAGAGAGAGAAGATTATCAGCCAAAACTGTGTGTGCAGCTGTTTCACTTCTCAGATTTACTACTCGTGTGTGATGAGTCACACTTTAGTTGACATTTGTTTCTCGAGAATAGAAAAACTAAAATTTGTAACTACAGAAGGGACTCCATTCTTTCTTGTAGGAGATGAAAACACTGATTACCGATCTTCCATTTCCCCATCCTCACTTATTCTTCAGAGCCTTTTAAGCTATTTTCAGCATCACGCAAGGTAAAAATCACGAACACTTGTTGCTTAGTGACTAGATTTCTTGTCAGTTTCTGTGTGTACTCATATCCACGTACGTGCATGTGTGAGAGAGAGAGGGACGCTGGAAGGAAAAAAAAGGACGAAATGAGAGCCAGCGGTCGTGCAGCAAACCCACTTTACATGTAACTGTTGCTAGGGAACCTTATACTCCATCTGTCTCACACCTTTTCAACAAGACAATGCGTATTTTGTCACATGCTCCAGGTTATAAAAAGCTGCCAGGCAGGTTTGGTGATGGCTCAAAGCATTTGTGCTGTCCTGTCAAAACAGACTAAACTGTGAAGCACTTCATAACCTTTAACTGCCATCTGAGGAAACTATGTGCTCTAATATCAGAGTTTGTACCGATCTTGGTGTTTAAAATATGCCTTGGTTGTGTCTGTGTGCGTGCTCAAACCTGTGTATAATAGTGAAGAGGTCTTCGGTGGTGTGTGTTGTAGGTGTGCTGGCCAACAAGTCGTCATCTGTTTCCTCTTCGATGTGCAGTACAGTCTTTTCACTGGCTGCTGGTTCATCTAAGCAAGGCACACAAATCATGGTAAAACATATAAAGTAGAAATGCTAACCAGCCACTTTCTCATGCACCTTAGATGTTATAAATTTTAATGACCAAACAGCTAATCAGCCAATCACCAACTCATTGAGTTCAGGCAGAAATGTTCAAGACAACCTGCTGAAGATCAAACTCAGCATCACAATGGTGAAGAAATGTGATTTAAGCGACTCTGAGCATGGCCTAGTTGTTGGCACAAGGTGGGCTGGTCTGAGTATTTCAAAAACTGCTAATCTGCTGGGATTTAATCACATAACCATCTCTACAGTTTACAGAGAATAGACCAAAAAAGAGAAAATACCCAGTGAACAGCAGTTTCATGGATGAAAATGTCTTGTTGATGTCAAGCTACAATTTGCAAGGACTGATCAAGGTCCAAAATTGAACATGGGAAAAATGTTGTCTAGTCTAATGAGTTTCCATTTCTCATGCAAAATTCCGGTGGCAAGGGCAGAATCTGGGATAAACAACAGGACCTTCTTGCTGTGAGGGAACAGTGCTAACCACTGCACCACTGTATGATCTGTTCAGGATGTACCCTGGCTCCAGCCCCCCTGCAACCCTGATAAGGATAGGCAATGGAAGGATGGATGGAACATAAATGCATGAGTCCTTCCTTGAATTAATGTTTCTGGATGTTGGTGGTTTAATGATGTACAGGATAGTCACTAACTAAACATTGTTTAAATGCCACAGCCTGCCTGAGTACTGCTTGTTTCTTATGACCACAGTGTATCCATTTTCTAAAAGGCTTCTTCAGGCAGGATAACACACAACATCACAAAGTGCAAATCATCGCAAACTGGTTTCTTGAACATGAAAATGAGTTCACTATACTCAAATTGGTTTCCACTGTAAGCTACAGATTACCTTTGGGACATGGTGTAATGGGAGATTCACATCATGCATGTGTAGCTTACAAATCTGCAGCAAATCTGTGATGCTATAATATCAACAAGGACCAAAATCTCTGAGGAATGTTTTCAGCACCTTGTTAAATTAGGCAGCGCTGAAGGCAAAGGGCACTACTACATGTAGGTATACCTAATAAAGCAGCTGATAGGTGTATATCAGCTGGCTTTGTGCAAACGCATATGTAAATCTGATTTGGCTACAGAGAAAATTAGGTGATAATGAAATAATGATGATAAATGTCATCTTCACTGTTAAAAACAGTGTGAACCATTCTGTGTTTTGATTTGGGCTCATTTTAGAGCAATGGGCCTGTATCAAAACACAGCAGAATCAGGAGGGTATGTATCAAAATTAGCAGGTATGAGTCCTAATCAAATGTAGAAGCTCTGCTAGACGATTATCACCAACACAGGCACATAAAAAAATCACAAGAAACAATGTCTGCAGTGAAACAAGACTAAAAGCAAACTATTAGCTAATATATGTTAGAAAATGCAACATTTGTGTTGGGATGTTTTTAATTAGAAACGATTAGAAGGCCAGAAAACTCCAGTACAAGATTTATGGTATATTTTTGTATTTCATCATTGAATGAATGTACAACTACCCCTACCCTGAAGCGGTGATTCTGTAGGACAGGGACCACTGGTGGAGAATAGAGGGACTGCAGGAGGCGTGTGGACAACCAAGGGAAAATAACTACTTAACTTTGACATGTTTCCATCAAACTGTCCAAGTAAATTTTTTACACAAAGATATTTTCTTTTTCCATTTTTCTACAAATCAGGCTCTGGATGGTATATAAACAAATCCCTCTGTCAAACTATAGAAGGGAATCAAACTAGAACTTTTTGATGTAAGTAAGTATGTGTGTGTAATGTAAAATTTTACAATATTAAAACAATTATTAAAATGTAACCTATATCACAATGACACTTCCTCAGTCAGTTATTGAAAAAGAGACAATATTTTAAAAACGGTGCTTTTGTTTTAAAAGTTTTTAGACTATTGGATTAAAATGTGCAAATGATGTAAGTCTTGGATTAAACACGAACAGCTTTGTATAAATGTTAAGTAGAAAAACACAGTTTCGGTGGTTTCTTTCCAGTAGTCTGACAGAAGAAATGTCATTGAAGTAAAATAGGCCAAAAGTGTTTTTTGTTTCTAATGTCTCTGTAAAGCACTTTGAATCACCTTGTTGTTGAATTGTGCTACACAAATAAACTTGCCTTGCCTTACATGTAGTGTGTAGTGTCTCATCTTTAAAAAAATAAATTGATGCATAAAAGCCCTTTTATCTGGTCTTATGAGTCTTCTGAGACCACCATTCAGTGAAAACCAACTTTTAAAGCTTAATAAAGTGGACCCATCAAGGCATACCTGTCCCAATCCCAGTACCAGCAATCTTCCCTTCCAGCTCTGTGAGAGAGGAATCTTGAAGAGAGGATTGTAGTGATGACTCTTTGGAACTTTCTTCATCTGTTCCCAAGTGGTTCTCATCTTGCTCAGGCATGTCGGGAACACTGGGAGCATTGAGAATATCATCTGGTGGGAATGTTCCTACCGGAGACCGAAGGCCCACGGGGCTGTCAGTCTGTGGCGTCTGACGGTCTGTGCTGCCATTAGTGGAGGAGTGGACTGAGGTGGGAAGAAGCAGAACATTTGGCTTCTTGGGGACTGGAGGTGGAACCTGGAAAGGATTGAGAAGGTTTCAAAGAATGAGAAATAAGGAGAGCTGTGAACTGTGAATATGTTTTTTTTTAAATTGTTTGCCTTTAGAAGATACTCGATGTTTAACCATGACTTGTGTAAAAGAACAATATTTTTAATTTGGTTACCTTGGGTTTCTTTTTGTCTGACAGCTCTGCCAGACAGGAGACTGTCATCCTTGAGGGTAGCGTCTTGCTCTTGTCCTGAAGTTCTGGGGCCTCCTGATTGCTGCAAGGTGAAGGAAGTGAGCCTCCATCTTCGGGGCCAAGACGAATCTCTTGGTCAACATCAAATTCAGGCTCCAAAATTGGGTCTTCCAGGAGAGGCTGAGGGTCTGGGAGAGGAGGGAGATCAAACAGGGACTGGGATAGGGGGAGGAACGATTGATCATAGGCAGTTTGTGGAGCAGCCATAGAGTTTGAATCTGACAGAATAGTGGGATTTGTTGGAGCTTGTGGTGGAGGTTTTTTGGGTTTTGGCTTTTTCATGACTTTGTAGATGTTGCCTAGAGGCACAGGTCGGTCTACAGGTGAGGCAGGAGGCGAGTCAAGCGCCAGAGGGGAAGTGGAGGAAGGAGAAGGAGACTTGAGAAGAAGGTTCATGGGCCGTTTAGGTAAGGGAGGCTTGACTGCAACAGGTGGTTTAGGTTTTGGTAGAGTGGGTGGTGGGCTGGGATCCTCGCCTATATTGCGGCCATGCTGTTCCTCTTCGATGGTGTCAGAGGCTCCATCAGGGCAGTCTTCTAGGTCTCCACGAGAAACTGAACGAAGCCGAACAGTCTTTAGCTCATTCTGGGTAACCATAGGCAGTGCCTGTGAGGAACTCGGGCTGATCTTTCCTGGCTTTGCTGCTGTCGAAGTGTCAGAATGCCGCCGGCTGGCCTTTTGTTTTGGCTTGATGGACGAAAGCTCCAGATGTGCATTCCCAGGCATTTCAAAGGACAGTCTAGACCTAGCAGCTGGATCCTTGGGTGATGGTAGAGATGATTTCCTCTCTGGGATTTTGGGGCGCATCTTACAACCTATTGTACCTGTTGTACCCACAGTCCCCTGACCTGCCAGATGACTGAGTGGAACAGTTGGGGTGGGAGTCTCTGACTGGCTGGAATAGCCACTTGATGGGGACATAAGTCCTGGAGGTTTGAAGGGGGATGATGCCTTGATGTCAGTCTCCATGGAAAGCTGTGAGGGTGATGTGGCTCTCGAGGTGGAGGGAGAGTCAAGAAGGGACTCTGAGCTACCTCTGACTTTCATACATTCGATCACTGTAGTACCTGTTGCTGTGCTGGAGCCTGACAGAGACCTGAGGAAGAGCAAAGAAGAGATGTGAAGTTTGCCAAACACGTTTGACAACAAAACATCCAGGATACCTATGAAATGATGTGAGAAGACATAATAAAGATGACACAATAATAATAACTTTGTAGCACAAGTACTAAACATCCATGTGTAGTTTCCTACCTGTATGGATCATTGCTCTTCCACTCCCCTAGCTGCCAGTGCGTGGGAAAAGTAATTTCTGTCTCCCCCTCCCTCTCTGGTGCCTGGACCTCTAGACTTGGAGGTCTGTCATTCCCTCCTTGGCCTGGCTCTCGCTCACCAATACTGGTTTTAGACGAGTTGGGCAGAAGGAAATCTGGCTGAAAGTCAGGGAAGTGATCCCTGGGAATGTGCAGGCTCTTTGGTCGGCCATCTCTGTAAAGACCACCTTGATGGTGTATTCTGCCCTCAGCTTGTCCAAGGTTTTTCATAAGAGAGACACTCCTCACAGGGGGTGGTGGCTTTCGTTTGGATTTTTTAAGGGAGATGGAGCGGGAACGTAGGCGCAAACGACCTTCTGTGCTGTAGTCTGAAGCTGTGATGGAGATTGTGTCAGTTGTACTTGCGCTGTCTTCTGAGCTCCCTCTAGGGTAGAGAAGGGCGTAATTCTCACCTAAGCCGAGGAAGTTGTGATGCTCTTGTTGGTGGTCCATAGTATTCCCATTTCCTGTAGATGTTATATTACCATCCGGATGGCCTATAACACCCTCTGTGAAACAAAAAGATCCAGAATCTGTGGGTGTGGAAAGGGAACGCTCTCGAAACTTGAAAGCATTCTGTGCTGCTATGGAACGTGCCGACCTCTCCCGTCCTCTCACTGCTTCGCCTCCTCCCCCTCTTCCTCCATCAACTGCAGCCCCCTCTGTCTCACTCCGCTTCCCTATGTCCATGTTATTCAATGGTCTCCGAGAAGGGTCTGTCACAGTCTTGAATGAGCTTGAATGTCCTGAGCTCACCAGCATCACCCCCTCCTGGGTCCCTCCTCCGATGATACTGTGCTGTTTGGGTGGTACCGCTGGTCCTTTGCTCTTACTGTAATTGTAAGGCTCGTTCCACGCTCCAGGAGAAAAGGTGGAACCCTTGGGTCCGTTCCAGGAAGCGGTGGGTGTATTTGAGCAGAGCAGCCCAGAATGGTCCATAGTTTCTGGGTGAAGGTGATCTGGGGCAGGCAGCCCCAAACGGTTGTCTGTAGAGAAGAGAGGGAAAGAATCAATACTCCAAAACTAATCACACCAAATTCCACTGACTGTGGACACTCTAAAATAAAAGGTTATAATAAAAACTTCTAAACATCACATATCTATCTCTAGCTCTACCCATTCAGAAAACTATTCTGACCAGAAAAGGCACAACCTGCCTTGACATCTGTAGCCTCTGGCATTAGTCCCTACACAGTGTGTATCATTTGTTTACTGCCTGACGAGAATAGCCACCATCTTTGAACAGAAGGGATGACTTACAACACCAACTGTCTGCCATCTATAATCCAGTTTTGAGATCCGCTCCCAGACACTTGGGCCATTTGACCTCAGGATATCACGTGATAGAGTGGGGCTAGGTTTTGCAATGGGTTTACCCTAAACCTTGGCTGATTGTGACCCACACCTGTTTTTACACAGGCTCGTGTGATTAGGTAGAGGATCAATAGGGAGTCCATGACCCTCTTGGAGACACTCCCATAGGGCTTAAAATCTGGGATTCTCCACCAGTTTTCTTCTTTTAACGAAAGAAGTTTCAGACTTTCTTTGAAAGAAGTTCTTTCTTAGAACTTCTTTCTTTCAGACTCTTTTCTTTTTCATGCTCCTTACACTACAATGACCTAGATGACCAAGCACCTTCACAGACATACTTTCCTGCCTAACAAACCTCCATGCTTAAAAGATACATACAAGGCAACATATTAACAAGAAAAACATATATAAACTTCTCTGACCTTTCCTTCTAAGGAGGGAAAGCGGATCAAAAACATTCTTTTTTGCAAGTGAGATAGAATCACACCAGAACTTGGTCAGAATCCAATATTCCATGCTTTAAGCTATGTGCTGTGGTATAACCACAGAACAAATAAGCATCTATGGACATGTTTTAGCTGTTCCTCGAGATGAAATGCTAAATCATAACTTATAGAACTGAAAAGTTGAGAGCATTTCTTCACTGTCTGATGTGCAAAGATGTTTTTCATCTTCACTTGACTGGATTTGGCAAGAGTTTGATTTTTCAACTGACTGGCTGAAGTTAATAGACAGATGGTTCTTTCGAACGCGTGCCATTTTGCAAGTATGGCTTCACAGATGGTTCTGTAACAAGTTATCTGGTGTGACAGGTTACCATATCATGCCAACCAAATGCCCCTTCACAGCAACAAACCTACCACATTCACCCACTGTAAGGATTGAGGGGTCAGTTTTTTTCCCCTTAATTTGTTACATAGGCCTAATAGTACATTCTCAACAATGCATATTCGTCCTGCAACAAAGGATTAGTTCTTAATTCAAGAACAACTGAAACACATTTTTAAATGTCAGATGTGGCTTCTTCTGCTTTTGTCTTCTTCTCACCAAAATTATGGGCTTATTCAGATGAAGCTGATTAAATGAACCCTTGATGCCCTGTGTTTAAATGTCCTCATTGAAGTAAATAAACCAGCAAGGAATGAAAAGATAATGGCTAAAGGCATAGCTGTTCTTCACTAGGAAACATTGATTAGTGCAAATCCAGGGGAAATAAATTATTAATTCAGCATTAGTTTGTGTAATTTTCTTTGCTTAATTAAACCTTTGGTGGATAGATAGCTGACTACCTTTGTATATTGGCCGTACTGCAGAAAGCAGTTATTAGTCATACACCTTTGCTTTGGGGCATTACCGTAGTTTTCGGGTCATAAGCCGCCCTTTTTTCCCACACTGTGAACACTGCGGCCTATAATGACGTGCGGCTAATGCATATATTTTTTTATGCGGCCAAAAACAATTTGCCTGGTAACAGTAGACCAATAAAATAGATAAGTAGTAAATATACGGTATATATTTTTACGTGTTGTTAAGAAACGTTGTAATGTTGTTTGTGCACCGTTCCGTAAAAAAACCATAAGCAACGTAATTTGTGTGTTACCGATACGTACGTATACTTAAAGGTAGCTGTGTTACAGGTGCTGTTCGAGGAAAAAAAAGCATTTGCAGTATGTATTTTTGTATGTTACCATAACGTTTATGTTACCATGGTTATGTTACCCTACGGAATAAATTAAACATTAAAAATCCTCACGTGTTATATTTCTGTGTAAATATCTCATATTACAAGTGAAACGCATATGGCTTAAAATCCGGTGCGGCCTGTACAAGTACAAAATTGATTTTCTTTCTAAAATTAGAGCATGCGGCTTTTAATCAGGTGCGCTCTGTAGTCCGGGATTTACAGTACATTATTTATTATAGCCTAAAATCTGCAACATTATACCAGATAGCCCAATAAAATTAGCTGGTGAAGTATTTGGCAAACAAGCTTAACTAATAGCCTACTTTTGCTATTAGTGTTAACAATCAAACAAGCAAGCTAATGCTAAATAACTCTTAGCTCTCTTTTGAGTTTAAATATTGTGTTTATGGTAGATTGTTTTTAATGTGGTAGCTAGCGTTACTCTGTGTTGGTGCTGTAGGCTAGTAACAACCATCAAAATCCCATGGTAATCATTTGAAAAAGGGTCTTTCTCCGACTGGTTGGCAAGCGGTTGCTGGGGAGTGCTAGCTGTCACTAGGGGAAACTGGTCGCAAAGAGGTATTGCAGTTTTGCAGATGTGTGACAACTAACAATGTGATGTTAACTTGTTAACATGTTAACTTCCATTTTGGATGTCACAATCTTGGTGACATTGTGGGAATAAGTGAAAAAGGCCCCACTCACACAGGCTAAAAGACTGGTTAGTCACCCCATGGCAACCACCCATTACTACGGAAAAATGTGTATTCTGCCAACTGACTTGCAAAAAAACTCTTTCTGATTGCTTTGGTTGCTAGCTGGTGGAGGCGGTTTCACTTAGTTCTGCAAGTTGAAGTGAAACTGAAATGAAGACTGTCCAGCTTCATAGAAGAACCTTCTCCATTCACCGTTTACATCACAATTTTCAACTTTCACTACAGCTCAGGGAGCAAATCATTAACCCTTTAAGACCTACCATAGAACCAAGTCTGCCAGAGCTTATCTTTATATTTTTACATGCTGTAGTGCCATTTTTGGGAGCGTTTCAAGTTGCTATACATCAATACAACTGTTATAGCCCAAATTTTAATAATATGTATGCATTAAGTCCATAGTAACTACATAAATTGCAAAAAAGTGCAATAAACTACAAAAAAATTGAAAATCATTTTTGTTTTTTTTACATTTCTAGTTAGAGAAATTTAAGAGGCTTATCCCTCAAAACTGCAAATACAAAAAAGTTGCACAAAAAAGTTTCCAACAACAGGAAATTTATTTTGAGTGTCTTCATAATTTTATTTTTGAGATACACCAATTTTTATATACTACAGGAAAAACGAAAATAAATATTATAATGCAAATTTGCAAAGAAAACAGCATGTGCATCAAAATAAACTATTTCCAGCAGTGCAATATGAGTTTTAAGCATCCCAGAAACTATTCAGAAAAGCATAAAGTCAACATGACTCTTAAAAATACCAGTATAGGCTTATAAGGCCCCGAAGGTAAAAAACTACATTTTCCGCAAAAATGACATCACTTCCGGTTTTGGGCAAGTAATGGGGAGCATGCGATAGTTCCTGCTGACGTCTATTCCAACGTAGGAAGTGTTTTGAACAGCTGATTGGATCGGCAAAGCCTGTTTCTGGAATATTATGTTTTTGTTGCTGCAAGTGCTTTTTATGCAATTTTTGCAAAGCTATATGTGGAAGGAAAACGTGTTCTAGGGCAAGCTGATGGCATAAGATGTAAGTACAACTCCTCCGGTTTCATATGCAAAACAAATTATTGTGCCAGTTTACAGGGTTTCGGTTCTACAGGGATTTAAAAATAGTTACGCCCACTCTGACCAGTTTTAAAGGATTAATATCTGCAAACAAGTTTGTGTCTTCCATGTAAACTATGGGCAACAGTAGCAACTGCTAGCAACCGAAGCAATCACAAGGAGGTTTTTACAGCCAGTTTCACCTCAAAAAACCCAGCAACCACTCACTAACCAGTCGAGCAGTCCAGGTTTTTGCTTTTGCTGAGTTTGTCAAGGACCAGCCTGTCTCTAGGCCTGCGTGACTATGCCTTAACAAGAAAGGAGAACATTTTTCTTTTAAAACTGTATGTAAATCCATAATCAATGACAAAATAAACACACATTTGTCATGTTTGTTGAACAAAAAACATAATTCAAACAAAAGAAAATGTCCTGCTATTGCATACATTTCTTTTATTTAAAGAGTACAGTGGGGCAAAAAAGTATTTAGTCAGCCACCGATTGTGCAAGTTCCCCCACCTAAAATGATGACAGAGGTCAGTAATTTGCACCAGAGGTACACTTCAGCTGTGAGAGACAGAATGTGAAAAAAAATCCATGAATCCACATGGTAGGATTTGTAAAGAATTTATTCGTAAATCAGGGTGGAAAATAAGTATTTGGTCAATAACAAAAATACAACTCAATACTTTGTAACATAACCTTTGTTGGCAATAACAGAGCTCAAACGTTTACTATAGGTCTTTACCAGGTTTGCACACACAGTAGCTGGTATTTTGGCCCATTCCTCCATGCAGATCTTCTCGAGAGCAGTGATGTTTTGGGGCTGTCGCCGAGCAACACGGACTTTCAACTCCCGCCACAGATTTTCTATGGGGTTGAGGTCTGGAGACTGGCTAGGCCACTCCAGGACTTTCAAATGCTTCTTACGGAGCCACTCCTTTGTTGCCCGGGCGGTGTGTTTTGGATCATTGTCATGTTGGAAGACCCAGCCTCGTTTCATCTTCAAAGTTCTCACTGATGGAAGGAGGTTTTGGCTCAAAATCTCACGATACATGGCCCCATTCATTCTGTCCTTAACACGGATCAGTCGTCCTGTCCCCTTGGCAGAAAAACAGCCCCATAGCATGATGTTTCCACCCCCATGCTTCACAGTAGATATGGTGTTCTTGGGATGCAACTCAGTATTCTTCTTCCTCCAAACACGACAAGTTGAGTTTATACCAAAAAGTTCTACTTTGGTTTCATCTGACCACATGACATTCTCCCAATCCTCTGCTGTATCATCCATGTGCTCTCTGGCAAACTTCAGACGGGCCTGGACATGCACTGGCTTCAGCAGCGGAACACGTCTGGCACTGCGGGATTTGATTCCCTGCCGTTGTAGTGTGTTACTGATGGTGACCTTTGTTACTTTGGTCCCAGCTCTCTGCAGGTCATTCACCAGGTCCCCCCGTGTGGTTCTGGGATCTTTGCTCACCGTTCTCATGATCATTTTGACCCCACGGGATGAGATCTTGCGTGGAGCCCCAGATCGTGGGAGATTATCAGTGGTCTTGTATGTCTTCCATTTTCTGATGATTGCTCCCACAGTTGATTTTTTCACACCAAGCTGCTTGCCTATTGTAGATTCACTCTTCCCAGTCTGGTGCAGGTCTACAATACTTTTCCTGGTGTCCTTCGAAAGCTCTTTGGTCTTGGCCATGGCGGAGTTTGGAGTCTGACTGTTTGAGGCTGTGGACAGGTGTCTTTTATACAGATGATGAGTTCAAACAGGTGCCATTCATACAGGTAACGAGTGGGGGACAGAAAAGCTTCTTACAGAAGACGTTACAGGTCTGTGAGAGCCAGAGATTTTCCTTGTTTGAGGTGACCAAATACTTATTTTCCACCCTGATTTATGAATAAATTCTTTACAAATCCTACCATGTGAATTCATGGATTTTTTTTTCACATTCTGTCTCTCACAGTTGAAGTGTACCTCTGGTGCAAATTACTGACCTCTGTCATCATTTTAGGTGGGGGAACTTGCACAATCGGTGGCTGACTAAATACTTTTTTGCCCCACTGTATTTAAAGTGGGCGGGAAAAAAAAATGATAGTCTTTCCACAGCCAAGAACTGTTCAGTGCTACTAACAGCAATACTAGAGTTTTATCTGAAATACGAGAAGTTCATGAGTATAGGAATTTCATTCTGACATTCCCAGATTCTTTTTTTTCTCTCTCTTTCTCTTGTCTTTGAAGGTTGCGGCACACTTTATGTGAGGAGTAATAAGATCTGCACCATGGAGGGAGGGTAAAGAGCTCCCTATTATGGTCTCACACACACACCTGCAGGTAAGGTTGTGTCGAGGTCAGAGTGTGTCTTCCTCAGTGGGAGATTCTGGTGCGGTGTGTCAGTAACAGGCTCCAGGGAGTGGGGCTGGTGGGGGAAAGGGTCCCCGGGAGAGGGGGAAGGGGACGGAGAGTGCTGGAGAAGATCAACACCGTGGAATTTCAATCCTCTCCCTTCACCTGCAAGAGGAAGACAGCAGCAAGAAGGTCAGCAGGAGGGTGGGAAGACTAATTTTACCTGACACGCATTAAATTAAATAAAACAATAAATCCAATCATGTTGTTGACATGGCAATAAAGTATTAGATTATGGCTCTTGAGAGACAGCGATGTGAAGGCAGATCATTTGATATGATTTCAAGTCTCTCTTAAAAGGCTGCAGTGCTTTCCTCTCACAACTCTCGTTAACACAAACATGATTTACTGCTTCTATTAAACATTCACTCAGGTCACTTTAGTGAGACACAGTGTCAACCATAACTCTGTATTTGCATCAGGAGGCAACTTTTGGAGGTGAAAAAGGAAGAAAATGTGGGAACTGCCATTTCTCTAGTGGCCACTTCCCTGGTGAAGATGACCTGCTGAAGTTCAAAGTGAGCATTAGGAAGGGGAAGAAAGATGATTTAAGTGATTTTCCATGTTGTTGGTGCCAGATGGGTTGATCTATTTCAGAAATCTTGATCTGCGGAGATTTTTCCAATGACCATCTCTAGGGTTTACAGAGGATGGTGTGCAAATAAGCAAATATCCACTGAGCAGCAGTCCTCTGGGGGAAAATGCTTTGTTGATACCCAGAGGTCAGAGGAGAAAAGACTGCTTTGAACAGACAGGAACTCAAATAACCGATCGTTACAGCCAAGATACGGAGAAGAGCATCTCTGAATTTGTAACACATCAAAGTTCGAAGGAGATGGGCTACAGCAGGAGAAGACCAGACTGGGTGACAGGTAAGAAGAGGACACACAGGCTCCCCAAAACTGGACAGTAGAAGACTGGAAAAATGCTGCCTGGTTTGATGAGTCATGATCTCTGCTGCAACATTTGGATGGTAGGTTTTGGGCATCTTCTGATGGCTGCAGCAGGATAACACACTGCATCTCAAAGCTCAAATCATGTGCGGTCGACAAATCTGCAGCAGCTGCGTGATGCCGTCATGTGAACGTGGACCCAAATCTGTGAGCAATGCTTCCAGCACCTTGTTGAATCTTTGCCACAATGAATTAAGGCAGCTCTAAAGAAAAAAGGGAGCACACCCAGTACTAGAAAGATGTATTTCTACATTTCTTTTTCTAAATTTCTATATTATCTGTCTAATTCTCTCAGCTTACAAAACTCTCATACAATTGCTAGAGGCATTGACAACACTTCAGGTGATAAGACTAAGAAAAGAATTCAAAACTCAGGTAGCAGTTTAGGCAAATTTGCGAGTAAAACAAAGTCAAGTGGAAGTCCAATTCTCCCAACAATGCTTTTTGGTTGATACCGCCTGAATATTTTTCACTATAAAGAGATTTCAAATCAAGACTGTTTACATAAATAGTGTCTAATTAAAGATGCATTAAGAACTCTGTTGATTTGCCCTTTTAATATTAACGTTTACTCTAAAATAGGATACAATTAATGTCACAGAGTTGCCTGAAGTTGGTAGTTGTTTCCACTCTTCTTTATTTCCTGTCGCACAATTGCTGATACTTCAAGTGTCCACTGTTTAAAGTTGCCTCTGACTCAGCAAGTGTTTGAGAAGTGGCATAAGCAACACTCGATGAGTTCATCTCAGCTGAACAAGTGGAGAAGACTTTGTAGCTTTCAGTTTCATCATCACCATAATGACTCCTGTACATGTATTACATTTTAATCCAGACGGGCTCAAGGCAGACACGACGGAGAAACCTGCTGCTCTGTTCTAGCGCACTTCCCGTCTCCCTAATGTGTTTTGTGTGAGAACATGAATCCAGTGAGTCACTGGTGGCAGCAGGCACCTAGCTGGTTACCTTAATGACATACAGCGCCGTTTCTCACCCATCCCATTAAGCTATCAGCCTCGTTTTAGAGCAACAGTCATATCGGGCTCAGCCTGCTGCTAAAATTTATGTCCAACAATGAAATTGTGCCACTTGATGAAGCTCTTTTAAGAGGACTGCGGTACTAAAAATCAATAAGTCAAGAAAGCAAATAAACAAACTGGAGCCAAATCAGCCCACTATTACCCACCCTGTGCCAAAGCAAACTTAAGGAACATGGCCGTACCGCTGACACCTGTCACCAAGCACTCAAAACAGATCTCCTTCACATTTGGAAGTCAGATGAGTCCAGCTCACCCTCCTTCCATTTTTCTTCCCCCAGCTGTGTCCCTCTTGCAGCAGCCTGTACGAATTATGCCTCCAGGCACTTAACAACACAGAATTACAAACCTTTGATCTGTTTGAGAGAGCAAACAGAAAACTAATGGCAGATATTTGATGCCCAAACTAAACATTTACAGAAAAATCAACAGATAAAGATGAATTATGCAAAGCTCAAAGGCGCAGAACAACAAAGGAAATGCGACTGAACCTAACATGATTAAGACTTGATGGCATGGCTCTGTTTTAGACATCAGTGACAACAGAGCTGATTAAAATCCCAGCATGAATAGTGCTACTGGTTTGTGAAGCCTCAAGATGAGCGTCTCTGCCAGAATCATCTTGGTTGCAAAAACACCGATGTGACAACAAGGGTAGGGTCTAACAGCGAACTGGCTAATAACCTCTGATCGACAGATCTTTGGCCAATGAGCATGCGGTTTCATATCACAGCTAATCCTACATTTTGAAACACTTTATGACCAAGATTTACTAAACAGACTTGTTTATTTTATTCAGTGTGATCCAAAATGAGTGACTGAGCTCATGCATCCAGCAGAAAAATGTCCAACAAGGTCGAATCAGAACCACATCTATCACCATCTTGTGGCCTGGAGATAGAATGCAGGATTAATGTGCTTCCTCACTGGCTTCATTTTTCTGACCCAGAAGCTGTGCCCATGTGTTTTACTGTCTGTGGTTGCAAAGCAGCTTGCAGATGCACAGCAAATTCAATACTGAATGAGATTTGTCAGTAGGTTGAGCAAAGTCATCTCATATAGCAACTGTGGTAGAGCGGTTTCTTTCAGCTGGAAGATGAGTGGGTCGAGCCCTGGTTTGATCCCCTGCTCCTGCATGTTGAAGCATCATTGGGCAAGATACCGAACCCTAAGTTGCCTCCGATGTGTCTGTCAGTCCACGAGTGCCCGTGAATGTCAGATAAGATGCCTGAGCGTAACTTTTTTTTTGTATGAATGTGTGTGAGGTCGGTTGAATGAGTTTTTTTTCTTAATTACTTTTTTTTTTATAAATAAACACATCTTCTTACATATTGTTCAATGAAATCCCTGATATGTGACACTTGCATAAACCAATCCTGCAGCTTCTGAACTATAAGACATGCTCCATGTGACAATGTTTTTTTTTCCAGTGAGCTGATTTATTGACTTTCCTTTATAAGAAACCAGGTTTCCATAACTAGGTAGAGTATTAGGGAAACCTGGTTTCTCCAGGATAAGTTCACCTGGGAAAATTGACCGCTGATTCCTTTGTTCCATTAGCAGGTAGAAAGTTTTGTAATTATTTTTTACAAGCATGTTCCTGCTTAATTGCCCTAACGGTCTACAGCACACAGTGTATTAAATTATGTGGCCATAAACATCTTGACGCTGCTTAAAAACTATTTAAAAATAAAGAAAACAGTAACAAACTGCTGCTGCAGTTGCTTAGAGGAAACTTTACAGCAGGTATCTCTAACTTTTGCAACTGCTAATGTGAGCTAGTGTGACTTTTGTGAATGCTAAACCAGCATTAAAATGCTCTAAAACTCGAGGTTTAGTGAGCAACTTTGTCTGGAGCTTTCAGCTGTGTCCCATGACCAGCTAATCATTTTAACAAAGACGCTCAAAACTTGAACCCAGAAATTTAAATCCAACCTTTTCCAAAGCGCTGATCAACAGTCATTGGCTGTCCCATTAAAATAATTTTTAAAAGGGACACTTGAACTCTCTTTAATGGCACAACTGTATTTGGATGTGTAATAATGATTCCTGCTGTTACTTAGATGTCTGAAATAAACATGCTTTTATCACCATCTTAACATTTGGAAACCTTTTGCTTGGCAAATCATCAAACTAATAACTCTAATCATCAAAACTTCCTGACACTTCCTGCTTCTAAATCTTTGGGCACTCTAAATCTTTTTTTCCCCTAACAACAGCAAACCTGGATTCATGATTTAAGAAAAAGTCCTGACTCCTTCCGCTCTTCTGCTTTACTCATTGACTAACCTGCCCGTTTTTCCACCTGTCCTTTTATCTCTCCATCTTTCCAAGAGCCTATTCCCTTCAGTTATTCATCCTCTGTTTATTTTTGCAACAGTCTCCCTATTTAGCTCATTCACTGACTGCCACTCAATCTGCGTTCCCCTCTGTGCATGAATAAGCACGAGTGTTTGAGTCGGAGCATCTCCAGCTTTCCAGCAGAGAGGCTAAAGCTGTGACTCAGCCGTGGAGTGGAGCTAAATACGACTTCCTGTCTGACTGTCATGCATTCACCCACTTCCTGCTGGTGTGGGTCCCTCTGTAACGCCGACACCATAGTGACAATTTTGCATCCTCCAGTCTTGGCTAGCTAACTTTCCTACTTGAATATTCAGAGCAGTTCCCACTTTCAAGATCGGTCTCACCAAGCTGTTATTAGCAGGCTGTAAGTCTTCTTGTTGCTTCTGTGGGCATCACTAACAGACTCTGTTTAAACTATCAGCCTTCCACCAGTTACAAATCCTAATGTCTCCTCAGTATAAGCCTTGTTAAACTGCTCAGCTGCCTGCATGCAGTGAGTCTTAAGGACACAGAGGTTAGAATAGCTTTGGGCAAGAGAGAGAAACATGACAATCACAAAATACCACGTAACCTTACAGTATATTACAAGTTTCTAACAATTCTCATGACATAAAATAACATATAAGAGTGTTTTCAGTTTAAAAGTAGGACAACGTTGGGATCTAAGCAGAGTGATGGAGGCAAAAACGCACCAGACTGTTGCCTTAACAGCACACATCATTCAGACTTTATCTTTTGGACTTAAAACCTTTAAGAAATCAACATTAACATTCCAGCTAATGCCATAATGGTTTCTGGAGTGATAAGTGACCATATATTTGTAAAGAAGGGTGGATTCCTAAGTTATCGGCTAATGCTAGCAAGCTTGGCTAGCAAGCTACATGTATAACCTGCATGAGGGAAACATGCACAAAAACACCAGCCAATCACTGCTAGCGAACAGGCTAATGGAATACTAGGTGAGGACTGGCAGAAAAGCTATGACCCTAATTTTAAGCTAACAAATGTCAAATGGATGGATTTGAAAATGTTTTTTTTTTTCAATCATAACTTGTGAAGTTGTTATGAAGGAAGAAATTATCCATAGAGAGACTCAGAGAAAAACAGTTTTTCCTGTCACACTATAAACACGTTTTAAGTCAGGTTTCCTTGGCCCGTCACTGTACAATTGACTGCTAAGCCCCATCCACACAGACCTAGAAACCAGTCAGTATACTGTGAACAGCTGCAGTCGCAAGTGTGAAAAGTGCAAGTGTGAAACTTGTTGCAAAGAGGTATTTGGGTGCTTCACTATGAATCTTTTACTAATTGCTTTTATCACTAGCAGGTTGCCACCATCAGCAAAAGTTTGCATGCGTCCCAGATTGTAGTGAAAGCATGAAAAGTACAACACAAACTAAAAAACCAAACTTACATGTGTAGCCCACTGTTCCTGCCTAGTTGCCCTAACGGTCTACAGCACACAGTGTTTTAAATTATGTGATCATAAACATCTTGACGCTGCTTAAAAACTATTTAAAAATAAAGAAAACAGTAACAAACTGCTGCTGCAGTTGCTTAGAGGAAACATTACAGCAACTGCTAATGTGACTTTTTTGACAGGGAATGCTAAACCAGCATTAAAATGCTCTAAAACTCGAGGTTTAGTGAGCAACTTTGTCTGGAGCTTTCAGCTGTGTCCCATGACCAGCTAATCATTTTAACAAAGACGCTCAAAACTTCAACCCAGAGATTTAAATCCAACCTTCTCCAAAGTGCTGATCAACAGTCATTGGCTGTCCCATTAAAAAAAAGACACTTTGCTTTAAAATCAAAGCTGCACCTTTGAAACTAGGTGGTTGTGGTGATAAGGGACAACTTTAACTTTGGAGAGGAATATTCTCCACCTCTTGTTTGCATTCCAGCACAACTCGGCGAGTAAATCTCGAGTGTCTGTAGGTAAGTCGGCCTCTTCCAGGCAAAATGCAGGTGACAGCAGAAATCTGCTAGGACAAAACAATCACAAGGAGATTTTTGGTGCAGCACTTTCTTTATGAATGTTTTTTCCCAGAAACAGCCAGCAACTTCCAGCCACTCGCCAACCAGTCGAGCATAAAGCGGTTAGCGAGTGCCAAACAGTTATCGACTCAACAGACTATGTCTGTTAAACCAAGTCTTAATTCAACATCATAAGTTGTTACTTGGTTTAGGGTTTAGGAAGAGAATGCTTTGTGGTATAGCACAGCCTTTTGCAATGTTAAACAGCACTTCACCACAGTTCAGTGCTACATATCTAACTTTATGACATCAATATGAGCAATCTTACAGCTTGAACAAACAACCTGTAGGGGTGCGTTGGTTTAAATGACAATCCCATCTTTGCATTGAAGTTTCGGCTCTGTAAACAGTAACCGACAAAAGATGAATTATCACAATGAAGACTTCTAAAGCTCAAACAGAACCACTGAAGGTGAAGCAGTGCCATATGTTTATACTAGAAAAAAACTGTAAAATTAAGTGTTTCAGAAATTCATAATTTCCTCTTATTAACATCAGCACCTTCCCCCTCAGTTTATAAGTGTTACACAGCATCTAACCCTCTACGGTGTTGGAATAAATAACAAATAACTTCCTGTGTTATTCAGCTACTGCTGACCCTGGCTTATCATCTATCTTACTGTTTGCACTGAATGCCATCAAGGGATGCATCTAAATTGCAGCTCACTAAATGGATTCATCTTGTGACAAAGGGCACAGCGTGGAGCTGAGAGGATTTTCAGAAGTTTTTCAAAAGTTCCACCCCCTGTCAGATTCCTTGTAGTTGGAGGGGCTCCAGGTAAGCCAAGAGGATTAGACCGTCGGCAGCTCAGCAGCAAGAATGCCTGTCTCTCACTCTCTGTCTCTCTCCACTAAAGCTCTCAGACTTTCTGCATTCTTCATTCATAAGTGCATTCAGAAACCATCTGATTCGGGGTCTGGGACTGTTTTGCTCTTTTTATAGGAAACAGCAGCATTTGCACTAAACTCCTCGCTTATGTCCAAGCCTCATTAGCTGTTATTTTTGTAGGATTATTGACAGATTTACAAAATAAACAACTGCTAAATTATTTGAATTGTGAGGTTAAAAAAATGTTACTTTGACTAGATAAAAACTGAAGAGTCCATCTTCAGATAAGCGTTCTGTGTCATTATCCACAAATTAAGACAACTGTGGAACAATGGTGAACATTCCCAGGAGTGGCCATCCTACCACAAAAAGCACTGTAGGCCTCCTTTGCCTCACGACTCAGCAATAACTCAAATGTGACAGGTTACATGGGAAAACCACTGCTGACCAAAAAGAACAGGACAGCTTGTCTCACATTTGCTAAAAAAAACCCATCTCTGTGATTCCCCAAACCTTTGGGAAAATATTCTGTGGACAGAAGTTGAAATCCCGTTACATGTGGCATAAAACTAACGCTCAAAACATCTTCATATAACGGTCAAGCATGGTGGTGGTGGTGCGATAGTTGGGGGCTGCTTTGATGCTTCAGAAGCTGGATAATTTGCTGTAATTGATGGAAACGTGAAATATGCTCTCAACCAGAAAATCCTGAAGGAGAATGACCGACCATCAGTATATGCCCCGATCCTAAATACACCAGCTCTTTTCCCTTAAAACTGCACTTTGCTAACCATCCCATATATATATATATATAGATAGATATATTTGAAGTATGTTAATATCAATTAAGCCATTCATTTTCCGCTGCTTATCCAATCACAGTGGCTGCTAGAGCCTAAAAGATCTAAACATACATGTTCACTTTTCCTTTGTTCAACCTCAAATCAATTTAGATTATTCTGTGAGTAAATGTGAAACTGAATGGAAATGCCTGAAAATGCAAAATTACACCAGCAACGTCTTTTTCACTGTCTGATCACATTTAGCTCAGAAATCGATAACCGTGGACGTCTGGTGTTTGGTAGGGCTGCTCACAGACACAATAATGTCCGCCTTTCTGCAATTCAAAAACCCTCCAAATCACCGAGGACTCTCGAATATGTGATTACATTAAAATTTTACCGATGAACTCTGTCGAGAAAAAATAAGCACAGACCGATGGCGTCTGCCCGCTGCTTGTCTCTCAGCCTCTGTTGCATTCACATCTTTCACAGGCTAAAGTGCTTCAGTCATTCATGAAAATTGCTGGAGCGAGATGTGAGGGAGAGGAAGGAAAGTGGGAGGTGGGAGCTGCGACCAAAAAAAAAAAAAAGAAGCTTTCTCACTACCCTCCATTCATTATTCTTCCATTGTGTATCTCACTGTATGCATTTTCTGTCCTCTGTCATCCTCATCACTTCTCCACCTTTCCCTCCATCTTTTTGTCACTGCTGCTTGTAATTCTTCTTTTTTTTGGGGGGGGACTAGGGAGGAGGAAGAGTGGTGAGTTACCATGGCAACAGCAAGCTGGCTGAGAGCTACCTGTTCTCTGGCATAGGAGGAGGAGGAGGAGGGAAAAAAGCAAGAGACGGAGTGTAAAAGAGACAGAGGGATGGTGACAAGTTGGATAAGTCTGACGATATCTTATTTTTTTCTCATTTTATCCAAATCTGATAACAAGACCAAAACAAATCAGTGAGAAGCCCTGAGAACAGCTGTTTTACATGCATCCAAATGGCCTTTTCTGACTTATTCTGTTGTGTAGTTGAGCTTCATTTGCGTCTAAAACAAATAACTGGGCCGCACCTTTGCACAGGGTGACACCATAATTCATTACTGCTAATGAGAGCACAGCAGTTTATATGGCTCAACCCGAAATACACTACAAAAAATGTGTATGCATACTCTGCAAAAAATAGTACCCGAGAAGCATGCTATTTACCCCTGTTGGGGCACTGCTTGCTAAACCTGATCCTGTTCATTTAATGAAACCACAGACAGGCTTGATGGAAGGAAAAGAAGGAAAACAGAAGGAGAAACGTCAGTCTTATACTCAAAGTTCTTTGCTCTTCCTCTCGGTGTGAAGGAAGTGAATACCCACCAAGTACAACGCCACAGGCATGCATCATTATACCTGACCTTCTCCTCCTCTACACAGTGGGTGAGGTGAGGTGGGTGAGGAGAAATGGAGAAAGAGATATTTAACTATAGATGGATATGCGCAAGAAGGAGGAGAGAGGCATCCAGTGACGAAGCAGTTGCTATGCCAAAAAACCAGGAGGACCACACATGCATGCAAAGACACATACACACACACAAACGTAGGGAAAGTAAACAAGGAGGAGGCTGAGTGGAAGCAGGAGTGTCAGAACGATGTTGCTGAGGGTGACCACAGCATACTAACAGCTCTGACAGCACACACACACACACACAGGCAATGCACACAAGCAGAGCTGACTGCCAGAGATGGGCGAGCGCGATAGAGAATGTGATAGGAAGAAATTGTCCTCGATGTCAAGTCTTGTTTCTGCAGCATTTTCTCCCTCAAAGCTACAGGGAATCTGTCCACATCGTGCAGCGTCACCTGAGTTGTGGCTTCTGGCATTAACATGCGAGCTGATGCTGAAGCTTTCCCACTGTTTTTAATAACACTCTGCATCTGTTCTCTTCTCAAATCACTCCCAATTATTTCTTCATGACCTAAAGAGAATTTAATAAGGGGCTGGGGGTGAAACGTCTTCACCCGGTGATCTTATGCCATGGATTCTCTCGGCGCTTCACCGGAAGACTTCACCTGAAAATGTTTCCTTACACCTGTGTTATGAAATGGCTTTGTCTATGCCAATCTCATGAGTCAAGGAATCAAGTTTAATGTGTGGACTGGATGTGGTGCAATTACATTTCCAAAAGGTGACTGATGTTTCCCATGCTGAGTACCTTACATCAGCTGTAGGAACACAACAAGCTTTTAACTCTGAATTATCGAAAGAGCAAGCCCGGCATGAGGCACACACACGGTGCTGTGCAAAACTCTCAAACCACTCCTGATTTCTTGAAAATCTTTTGTTCCCAAGCAGCCAGAGTGTCAAGATCCTGGGTCACTGAGTTTTTAGACTTTACAGTTTGGTTTTATTTTTAACATCTTCCAGTGATTCTTAGTTTGTGCTGTTATTTGCCTTGAGTTTTCCTTTTCCTTATTTCTCACTAATATTTTTGGTATATTGCTCTTTATGTATTTTCTCAGTTAGTTAATTCATGTCTGTGTTTTCATGTTTAGTCATCTCATTTCACTTCCTGTCTTATTTTGGCCATTATTTGTCCTCTGTGCCTGATGTTCAGTTTTACTTCCCCTCGTCTTGTTTCCTTGATTGTCTGCACCTGTGTTGTTCCCCTCAGGTGTGATCACATACTTGTGTAGCTTCAGTTTTCCCTTTTTCTTTGTTGGTGGGTTATTTAATTCTGTTTCCCATCAGTTTGTTTTCCTGCTTTTCCCTGGACTCCCAGGGTTGCCATTATCACCTGTTGGACTCTTTTGGACTGTAGCACATGACTGGTCTGTATTTGGGAGTCCACTGCCACACTCTTCAACATCACAAAGACTGTCTTGTAGATTTTTTTAAAGTGGTCCTGAGCAATAGTTTTCCAGGACTAAAACGATCTATAGCAGATAAACAGTATCTGGAAGTTTTGTCCTTAAGAAATGGGAAAAAGATCCAGTAAAGACCTGCCACGGGAGCTGGGAGATTTATCTAGTCTTTCAGCTGATCACTGGACCCTCATCAGAAATGGTCTCAGTTGAAGGGTGGCTGTCAAGAAACCATTTTTAAGGAAGGGAAACATGGAGAAAAGACTGAGGTAAGAAAATTACACAAGAACTGGACTTGTGTAATTTCATTGACAACAAATCTTATGGAGTGATGCAATCCATATTTAAAACTTTTACTTCCAATTATCGTCTGTATGCATGGAGCAGGTCAGGAGAGAGGTGCAACAGCGAGAGTCTGCAGCCATGTATAAAACATGGTGGAGGCTCTGTCATGGTTGCATTTCAGCCAGTCGTGTTGGAGAGGTTGTCATAACTAATTGAATTATGAATGCTGTCATGGACCCGCCTCCCCTTTTTAGATGGTTTGGACATGTGCAAAGGAGAGATAGTGGGTATCCTGGACAAAGCATTTTGAGTATGGAGTTGCCATTTGGAAAAATACAGATGACCAGAGAGGAGGGGTAGGGTGAGATGGAGGAATATGATCCACTGTGGCAAGACAAGACACTATGAGGACTGTCAAAGACGACCATGCACCATGTGGAAGAGGTATCTGCCAAATTTGTTGAGCAAGATTAATATTAGCACTGTTTTTCAGCCTGGAGCTTCTTCTTTGGAGGAAGACAAGATTGTGTTGCTTTTCCAGCACGCATTTAATACACAACCACAAAGAAGCTAAAGCCAAATTGGACTGATGTGACCTCCAAAGGGATGAAAATTCAGATTTACCGCATGTTGTAGCTTTCCTTGAGTCTGATTTGCCATGACTCTCACTTTTACAGCTGTCACACAACTCCTTCGAGAACAGCACAGGTGACAGTGAAGGCCCTCACAAAGCCAGGACTCTAAAACCAACAGTGTTGCTGTTTTACTGCTCACAGAAACCATCTTTATTTGGAGATAAAATCATTTCTATTCTCAACATGACAGGAGCCATCTGAAAGCTGCCAAATGATCATTCATTTCCAATAGAATCTCATATTCAGGCTTAATCTATTTAATTTTGAATTATTTTTCAGTGAAATTTCATATTGAAGTCATAAATTCTAATAAATGCGAAAAAGGCTCAAAGGCACCTGGCTGCACCAATCAACAAGCATCTCGGCACATCTCTCATCAGCCCAGATAATTAACCTCAGTCTAACCCCTCTACTCAATAAGCATCTGACATCTTCGACAAGGCTCCAACTAATGGCATTTTCCATTATTATATGATTATTTGACTAACAGGTATGCTTAGGGGTGTCTATCTTCCATCTATGGCTCAAAGTTGAGTTTTCGAGTTGGCTAAATGACAACCAGAACCCCAAAGATGCTCAATGCTCACATTTGAGAAGTTGAAACTAAAGTATGTTTGCCTTTTTTTTTTTTTAAATGAATGACCCAAACTCTGCTGATTATGAATCACGAATCACTTGAGCGCTTCTTTAAAATGAGCACAACTTGAGCTGTTGACCATCTCACAGCTGGACTGGAAACATTACCACTCATTCACAGACTGGATGCCAATCGTCTCTGTGTTTACACGTACCCATTAAAACACAGCAAACTCTTTTTACTTTGATGGCTCGGGATCACTCTGGTCCAGCCAATGAAACATTCATGTGTTCCCTCAGAGGTACTGTAGCTGTGCCAGTCCAAAAACTTCTAAGAAAGATCAAGGAAGTATCACACTTTCTATGCTGACTTTGTCCGCAATTTTCATGCAGCACTACCTCTGTAATGCTGTCGCCATGAAAACATCCTGGAGGCTCAGCTGACTCAGATGCATGTGTCAGAGTAATGACTTTCAATCAGTTGCATACACTCACCTTTCCTGTCAGTTCAACACAGTGTTGTTGAGAAACACAGCAAGAAATAGACTTCAGAAATACTCCCATTGCCTTATAAGTGCACCTTCACATTGCAGTTTCAACAAAATTCTTAATTTGTAAATTTATTTGGTCATTTAAGACTGCATCAAATATACTGACAGCATTAGCAATTGTAACCACACCTGATCTTAGACTATTTTGGGCATTTCACTTTTGTACCTGTGACGTCGAGTGGTAAGAAGTGTGCCGGTGTGCGTCTTCCCAGGTGCCAGCGAGGTTTTTCGGCGACTGGCGGTCCAGTAGTGGCCGACGTGGCAGTACTGCTGCTACTGTTGTTACTGCTCCAGCCTAGAGGGGGCCGGTCTGAGCTGCAGGGGGATGGAGACGGGGATGGAGATAGGTCGGTAACAGACCTCAGACCAAACACAGAGGAGGTGGTTTCATCTTCGTAGAGCTGCTTTGATGCTGGCTGCAAGAAGAAGCAGAAAGGGAAAACCGCTATGTCATCAAATAGTGATGCACAGTTTGATATACTGAAGTCGAGAATGGTTGAAAGGGTCTGATTTCCCCAGGAAGATATATATAACCTTTTAGAAAGTACTGTCGAAAGTATTTTTACGTCTTGATTTCTTAGTTTTTTACATATTTGACACTTTAAAAAGCCCTTTTACCCACTCTCTTTCTTATTTTTGAATCATGAACTTCTTTAGATGTTGTTCTGGGTTCATTTGTGACCTCCTGGATGAGTCGTCCATGTTCTTTTGGATTGATTTTGGCAGAATTATCACTTATTTTTAGTTGGGTTATGTTTGTTTAGCATTAAAACATGCCATATAGGTGTTAAACCTTGGTTATTTGGATGGACGTGCAGATGAAAGATCAGTATTTGATCAAAATTGTTCTGACAGCTGGAAAGAAAGCGATTGCAAGAACTGGTGTTCTATTATTTAGCTTCATGTTCAAACTAAATAATAAAAAAGCTATTTAAAAAATAAAACATGCCACATAACATGGAAAAAAACAAAGAAATCAGAAAGGGGGCAAATACTCTTTTTTAGTACTGTAAATATAAATATGGAGCCGGCATATTTATTTATTCATCCATTTATTAACCACTTGTTACTGGTTCTCATAATCACCTTTATGAACAGTAGGGCTGTATCTACTGTGGAATTATGGGCTGAAAAAAATCGTATATTATATTACATACAGTACCAGTCAAAATGCTGGACATGTTCAAATTACATCACACTACCTTCGAACAGTTAGTCGCTATAAGCTGATGTAATGAAATAGATAAATGCAACTGTGAGTAGATGTCACATCATTTGGCAATAAGCTTACATCAGTCAACAATGCCAATATGTTCAGACACTATATTTGTGCATCCTTCATAAATGACTGCTAGCTTTTACATTTACACGTCCAGGAGTTAAAGTGAAATAGATATGTATTCATTTGGAGGTGTGAAATTAAAGTCTCGTAAACTTGTTTTTACTCTGTTTGGTCGAGCAACCTGACAACATGTTACTAGGCAGGTAGTGTAAAGTTGACCTGTTCATTACATGATGAACTTTGTATGAATCCCAGCTCAAAATAATCCTTATTTGTCACGAGGTGTGACTGGGTGTAGCTCTTCAGCTCATCCATTGTTTTAGGCCAACTTTATTCTGATTGGTTGCCTCTGTTTAATGGAAGGCTTGAATACATGGCTAAATAATGGTTACTCGTTTTCATACAAATTGAATGTTGGAGGCTAAAGGCTTTACTTTTTAATAAAAACAAAACAAAACGTGAGTGTTTCTCATGTAGAAAAAAAAAATCATAGATTCTGCACTCAGTGAGATTATTTGAAAAATGTTTCAGGCTACCTACAGAGTAAAAGAAAATCTAACATGCTGCTTGAAATCCAAATAATTTTAGTCAGTTTCTTTAGTGAAATCCAAAATATTGTCTTCCCCTTCAGTCATGGTAATGCATCCTGAGATCCAATGGTTCAAATCTAATTTCCTCACTACAAGATCTCCATTTCTCTCATATTGTACTACACTCTCAAACTCTTTAAAAGTTATTGTTCTCATTTTCTGCCCAAGCTGTTTTGAAAATTAGCCAATAAAGCCCTTTTCCCCTTTAAACTGCTGTTACTGGCTCAAACACACAAGAAAAACAAAATAACCTCAGAATTCAATTTGCAGTAAAAATCAATAGAACCAAAATCCTATAGGAGTCCAGACAGCCGGTGGAGGTCATCTACTCATCGACCTCCTCCAAAATTTAATGTTTTGTCCCCTTTAAGCAACTTCAATGCCTGTAAGAGGAAGGATCAGTAGGGTAGATAAGCAGACAGCAGGGTTACAAAACAGAGAACGAGAGAAAATGCTGTCTCATTTTCACCTGTCTCATAAAACTGAGAGAGCTAATGCAGAGGAGCGACAGAAGTGAATCTGAAGTGAGTTAGAAACATAAAAAAGAAAAACATTGATTTGACGTGATTAGCTGACAGGGACGGAAACTGACAGAGCAGCAGAGACACTGTTCGTTCTGTCCCTGATGGCAACAGGAAGGTGCAATCCCAGCTGTGAGGGAACGGGCATCTGTCAACTGTCTGCCATTAGATCTACAGTATCAGGCATCTCTGCCCTTAAGCAAGGCAATGAAACTGTCGAGGCTGCTGCAATGCAGGAAACACTCCAGTCTATCCTCCGCCTCGTGAGAGACGTAAAGCTATCTCGTGGGAATCTGCCATTCTCTAATTGAAATTAGCCCAAACAGAGAGAAAGGCATTAAGTTAAGAGAGCTCTTTAGCAGCTCGCTGAAGGAATATTGCGTCAGTCGGTGTGCAGGAAATGTGCAGCCATCTTGCAGTAAAATCACGGTGGGAGTTCAATGAGCTGGGGAAATAGACTGAGAAGTACTAATGGAAAAGGGAAAGAGTGAAAAGAGAGAGGCTCTATGTATAGCTGTAGCCTGTTTGACAAATTGTGATCATAGATTATCATTGAGACACCCTGAAGCAATTTAACATCTATGTTTGCATTCCCTTTCTCGCCTTCAAAAATCAGTCAGTAAGTCCTCAATGTGCAGGCGCCGGCTGACAAGAAAGCACTTACGTCACATGCTATTTTGATTTCTTAGCGAGTGCTAATGATACTTCCATCTGGAAGACACTAAATGGTTTGGCATTTGTTTGTAGAAACCTGCTGAGAGTGTGAAAAGGACGATGACTAATCCTGAGAAATCTGAATGAGGGGGCGGGATATACTGTGCAACAGTTCTCGGATAATTCGGCTTCATGGGAAAAAAATAAAGGGATGATGACAACAGCAGTGAAGCATTTTGTCACAACACAACTTTTAGCTGTAAAACCGTCTGATATGCCGAAGCAGTAATTTGTTGGAATAGTGCATTGTGTCGCCGATTTGCTGAATTAAGCTGTCCAACAGCCAATTAGAAGACATGCTCATTCCGAACTTCAAGTTACAATCATTAATAGAAAAGGATGGAGTCTTTATTATCAGTCCTCATTGAGCGGAGCAAATCTGCATCAGTGATCAGTCAAGTACAAACAACGCGCAGAAGTTCAAATAATACAGACGCAATACACACACAAGCACAGACATGTAAATGTGAACAGAGACACAGCAATTAGAAGATGCCAAACGCAGACTGAGTTTCCATTTGGCATGTCATACTATAACAAAAAGAGAAATTAAAGACTTTTAGGAGCCTTAATGCGACTAATGGCTAAAACATAAAAACGGGATGGCAACCTATGTTCAACTAGGAAAAACTAGTAGTTGTTCAGGAACTGCATTGAATTTTTTGTTGCCAGTGAATGATTGCAAGCATTTGCGACAGTGGCTGTCAGCCCGTGGGCACACCCTGATTCCAATCAGTCACAACCTTGGAAAGAGTTTCATCCCATCCAAAGTTGACGATACAACCAATCATTTGCCAGATATTTAGGAGACCTGTTGTATACAGTATACTGTATACAACAGGTCGAAATATCAGCTACCAAGTTGCGTCAATAACTTGTGTGGACATTCAGGACAACTGTGTAGATCCATAAGAGAAATTTGGTCAACGTGACAAATTTTGTTGGACAAATCTATTCTATAAGTACGTCTTGCTGATACTATGTCTACTATGTCTTCTCTACAGCAAAGCTTCTGCATGAAGCTCAGTACAGGACTGGCCTATTGCTTCTTTAGCTAATAACGTTAATCATTTTATTACGCTACCATGTATCTTCCATCTAAGGCCCGCAGACTGTATAAAAGATGGATATAGCTGCTGTGAACTTTTAGTTTTTGAGGTCCTACTATGAAGAAGTTGTTATTTTTCTGTTTGAATGTTGAGGGTTCGGGATCATTTACCCACAAGTCTCTAAAAAACCAGGAGCTTTTTACAAGCAAAGGTATCACCCCTGCTGGTGAGAAGAAGACTGCATTGGCTTCCCATTTCACATTCAGAAACTACAATATTTATACTGCCTTTGCTTGGGTCATTGGCCTTATTATGGATCTTACTCAGATAGGAACTGTCAAAATTTGACACTCCCTTAGCAGGACAATACTACAGAAGAACATGACAAAAAGGCTCCCAGTCTGATCAAGCATGCACAGATGTGCTGTCTGATGAATGGAGGCTCTATCCTGCAACCCAAAGGACATAAAGACTCCACTGCCAAAGTACTGGTGCAGGCTCAGAACACCACCAGAGGTGCCACGTCCATACCCCAGCAGCTAGCTGTTTTGGCAGCATGAAGAAAAACCTACACACACTTATGTAGGTGGTTTTAACGTTGTGGCTAATCTGCACATCTCAGATCTTGCACCACAAAGCTAACTCCCAGAGCAACAACAAAAGGTCCTGCATAAAAAGCACAACCCCAGAAAGAAAAAACAATAAACTAAATAAAAAGCTGTTGCTAGAAAAACGCTCACCATTTTCATATTTTGAAAAAATCTTGAGGATTACAATTTTATTTATAGCCGCACTCTCAAGGTCGATAAATCAAATTAAAATGATGATTCCAGTGAGCATGAAATGGCAAGATACACAAGATTTAATCAAAGGAATGGGCTTTTGTGGGATATTGTATCGAGGATGATCGAAAAATAATGAAATGGAGAAAAGAGATAGATTTATACTGCCTATAATTTTATTGTAAAGGGGGAAGAGCCTTTAAAATGAGGCAGGTAACATAAAATGAATATCAAGCACTGATTGGAAACAATAAAGAAATAATAAAGAGTGCAAACAGGACCACAAAAGGGCAGATGGAGTCGGGTGGAGTAGGTTAGCAGGAGTTTAGCGGGAATGTGAAGTCTGGTGTCTTGCTGTTCTGAGAGAAAAACGAAGATGATAAGTGAAGTGGACACAGTGTATGTGTGTGTGTGTCTGTGTGTGTGCATTTAGCAGAAGCAGGATGAAGTCAGGTTTCACAGGTTTAAGAGGTGGAAAAAAGAGTGAGTTTAAAATAGGAAAGGTGGAGATTATTTATTGCGTTTGCTTGTTAAAGATGTGCAGCTTCAAATAGCTGCATATAAAATCTGAGCTTGGGTGTTTGTTCAGCAGAGAGGTGACATTTTGGTGTGACGGAGCCTCCTGATCAAATAAGATGGGTGTAAACATGAGCCTGCATGCGTGCGTCTGTGTGTGTTTACCAGAAAGATGAAGTCGGGCCTCTTGTTGTTGAGGGAGATGGGCGATCGGCTGAGGGAGGTGGACGTGTCGTCGGAGCTCTGTGAGGACGGATGCCGGAAAGTCTGACCGGTCAGCTTGGTGTCGTACAACTGCTCCTCAAACTCTGAAAACACAGAAGAGCAAAAATAACAAAAAGATATAAATGCATGCATAAACTTGCTTTCTGCTGCATGCATGCATGCATGCAACTAAACTAAATCTTATTTGCATGGTTGAAAGTGGAGATCAGGAAAGGCTGCTGCTTTGCATCAACCTGCAATCTCCCTCCTGTGACTCCTGGTTCAACTTGTGCCTTAAATGACTCCTTCAGTTTGTATTTAATCCTCCCAAGGGCTCCATCCCTTCCTCTTCTTTCATTTATTCCTTCTCCAAAACTCTCTTTCTTTGTGTTACACGCACTCTCTTGCAGTCTACCTCCAAATATCAGACTGATTCTCCCTCTCCGGCAGCTCCCTCAGGCCATTGTAAACAGATTCCTAACCCCCACCTCCCCCCTTTTTCTCTTGGTGCACACACACACACACACACACACACACACACACACACACACACACACACACACACACACACACACACACACAGACACGCTCCCCCTTTCAGCTATTCCTTTACCCCAAAACACACTCCCCATGTTTCACTCAGCTCTCTAACACACACACAGACACACACCCCCACAGACACTGAGCAGCTTTAGAGAAACAGCAGTGTCAGTGAGGTGAAAAAAGCTTGGAGTTGAACTTCCCGGAACAATATGGATTCCTTCCTGGTGATGTATGGTTGCCTAGCAATATAAGGAAGCAGATGACAACAAGCTAGAAAGAATAAATGGTGAAATATTTGTCTCAAGAATGAATGTTGTGTATAAGATAAATAAACTAAGGTTTAAATTGGGAGAAACAAAGTTGTTTTCAGGATTTCAGGCTCTTTATGAAAGATGTTAGCCTCAGTTACGAAGATCAAAAGACCGGTCATTCATCTCTGATCGCGAGGGCAAAGTGTGTATCCCCGGTTGATGACTTCTCCAAAACGTCACCTTTAAAGCAATAGCTGTGCATTACCAGCATATTTCAAAAGTCTGAAGTTTTGCACTGTGGTGAATGATCACTTCTTCCAGTTTACATTGTGCATTTCACAACTATTTTGCAATCTTTTACAGGCAAGTGATCAAAACAATTGCTAGAAGGTTTTGGGTGCAGCACTCTATACCTGTTTGTTCTACCAGTTTCACCTAGCAGTTGCCATCAACCGCAAGCAACCACTTCACAACTGGTCATGGAATACACACTTTTCCCCAGAGGCCTATGGTGGCCAGCTCGCCGACCAGTCTCTACACCTGTGCGACCACATTTAGACATATGGCGAGCTAGCTGGGTGAGCAAGATGAATTGATAGACCGATCCAGATCTGTACGTTATATGGACAAACTCAGATCAGTCATAAGTGGCATTATTGTAAAGTCGACGTGTTTAGAAACCACAGCAACTGCTGGGGCGCATAGTGTGTAAAAGTCACCAACACTCTCCTCACTCTGTAACTGCAGAGCTCCTCTGCCATCTGCACAAAATCTGCACCAGGAGCTTGATGGCATTGATTTCCATGGCCAAGTAGCTCCAGTAGGTGCAACATGTAGGAAGATCAGTCTACTCATTTGTGCTGAGTAATAACAAAAACTAAGCACAAACTTCTTCTATATTTTGTACGATTCAATACAAATTAGTCAGTAAAATGTACAGTTGTAATCAAAGAACAATAAAAGCTATGAAGGCCTGAACTATTGTTTGTTTCAGCCTATAAATGTTAATTTCTACTGTAAAGTTGGACATTTTTTCTTCTAAGAAGCACAAATTATGTCTTGGCTCAACCCCTAAAGTCTAAACTTTCATCCGTCAGCTCAGTGTCTTGAATTTGAAGGCTCACAACTTTTAGTTTCTGTTCCACTCTCATCAGCACTTCCAATTGCAAAAGGCAGCTGTTTCCCAGCACCAAACAGCAGACAAATTAGCATCTAATTAGCAAAGTATTTAACAAGACTAATACCACTGTATAAGAAAATAGAAGGAATTGAGGCTTTTTAAATTATCATTGTTTGTGTGGAATATCCTGAGTGTCCTCAGGCTGCTTATCTACCTCCATCTAAATAGTCTTCCATATGGTAAAGTAGTAGACCTTGCAGGGTGATGGGATCTGTTTTTATGACTTTCTAATGGCTGCTGCACAACTTTCATGCCTGGTAAACTCATTTAAACACGCGAGCGGTTCACCGTAAAGTTTATACAGCAGCACAACCACAAAACACAAGAAAGATAATGATGTGTTTTTGTGCGAGGGTAGGCAGTCCACCCACAGATTTAGTGCAGTTTTTTAATGGCATTTGGGATCATTGATGTTGACATCTTCCTTCTGCTGGAATAAAAAGTGCCAGCAGCAGAAAACTGTGTATGATCTCACTTATTCTAAGTGCAATTATGGCTCTAAACATCAGAGGAAACGGGACACACACACACACACACACACAGCAAACATTTATAACCTTCAGCGTGGATTAAGATGATGCAGTAATGTATGTCAGCTGTCATTTTAAGCTCAGATAAAGGAGTACTTTGAAAGTTACTCTGATGAGTTTGAAGGGCTTTATAAACTCAAAGATAGTAGATATTATTTCAACTGAAGTGAAACCATCACAATGAAAAACTGCAGAAACAAGGCTTCTACGAGATCAGACTCATGAGTGTGACACTGAACACATTTTCCAACATATGCTGTCAATTATTCTCTTTTATCGTACGCGGGAAATCTTTCAAAAGGGAAGCAATTGGGAAAAATGAGAGACTGGAGAACTAAGAAGAGAGAAAAGAGAACAGGAAAATGCTCAGGAATGATAAAAGCTGCTTAGGTGGCTGAGAAGCTGGAGAGTTTAAGATGTATGAGGTTGCAAATTCTTTTCTGTTTAAGTAAAGTTAAAAAAAACACGGGATCCGATTAAACAACCTGCCTTCTCTCAGCCCGAGGCTAGCATTCCTGCCCAGACTGACCAACTTAATCTGGTTGGTATTAATGCTCCTATGTGGTCTGTCTCATTAATCCCAATAAGCATCATGCGCTAACTCAAAAGCAATTTGAGAAACATTACTACTACATGACTCCTATTAATTTCTGTGCTGCTGTTGCAAAAATGTCACATTTTTTTTAAACAGGTGCACTTAAATGTCCCTGTCTCTGCTACATACATGTTTTTTTTTAATCCAGCTCTCTCATTTTTAGCATTATAGCGTCTATTGAGACAATAATAAACATAGGAAACAACAATAAACACAGAAACTGACTATCACTATCAGCACTTGTGATCCCACTGGTGATGTCACTGCACATATCCCAGATTGCCACCATTACATTACTACTGTTATGTATGTAATATAACGTTGTATTGGTTTTATTGCCTGTGGCATCCTGCAGTTAGAGACTAGTTAAAGAGGGACCTCTGAAAAATGTCACACACAGTTTGTTACCTTTGCCAAAGATCTTGTAGCTGCTGTGATGAACCGATAGAGAGGAACAGACAAAACCTGACTTTTGCTCATTGCATCATTCACAGAACCTGCGGCTCATGGCGCTGTAATAAAAAAATAATGAGCCAAGTCATTTTCACACAGTTTTTCATTTTTTTATCGACTCCTGGTGATCCTAGAAATAGGACAGGATTCCTCTACAGAGATTTACAGATGTGGGTAAAAGGGGAGACGATGTGCTGCAGATGATGCTCAACAGGAAAGCAGACAAAGTCATCAAAGCAGACCTTTTTCTTAAGAATCTGCTGTAGTGGAATATTTATTCATTCTTTCTCTAAACTGAAAGCATTTTGAAATTATTTGATATTATTATATTGAAATATGAGGGAGACTCCTGCTGGCAGATGCATGCATCCCAGCAATGGTGAAACTCGTCACATAGAGAGGATTTATCAGAACCTCTTGACAGCAAATATAGGGAATTGTAACATTCATAATATACATATCAGAACTTTTTGTTTGACATAAATGCTAATGATGTCTTGATAAATTGGCCTGTTCGCTGGATTTGCTAATTCCTCTGAAAGCTATTAGACGCTTCACTTTGTAAGTGCTTGCTTTTGCAGTTTGTTTTCATATAGAGGCCTATTACAAACCCCGGCGCTCATGATAGAAAACTGTCGATTTTGCAGTGTTAAAAATAATTGATTCAAAATCGCCCGGCTGCTGCATGCAAAAACAGCAGGATCAGCTGGTTAGTAAACAGCGAGCAGAAGCCAAAACTTATCCAGCTGCAGTGGCCCAACGAAGTGAGGTGTCAGCAAGAGTCCGAAGATACAGAGTGATAAAGCAGAGTAAAAGGGAGAGAAGGAAGAGCTGCAGGGAAGGAGAAGCAGATAACAGAGGAAGAAAAGGATACGAGATAAGATAGGCAAGGAAGCAGGGAAGGAAAATGAGGGGAAAAGAAGCAGAGGTAACTTTTTAAGAGATAGAACAAAAAAGGGGGGAAGTGAAGGTGAAAAGAACTGAGAAGAGAAAGTATAGATATGAGAGAATAAAATGAGAAAGCATTGAGAAGGAGGACAATGCAGGAAGCAGTAAATAGTTCAGGAAGAACTATATGTCAAACAACAGAGGAGGAGAAGCAGTGAAAATGCAGAAAAAGATGTAGGGGGTGGCAGAAAAAGAAGGTAAAAGGTGTGTAGTCGAGACAGTGGAAGGAGACGTGATCGAGAAATGGCACAATGCTGAAAATCAGAGACCGAAAAAGACGAAGTAGGTGGAGAAAAAGAACAGAGTGGAAGAAGAGGAGGAAGGGAATTCACACCAATGAGGCCCAATCTGTCAAAACTAACAGCCTTAACAGGGAGGGAGAAAGATGCTGGCAGAGTTGAGCCAGTACCGAAGGGTGGGAGATTGAAAGATAAAAATAGGATCCGGCATCCTTCTGATTTATCTAACATCCAAATCCATTTAGGTTTAACTTGTTCCTGCAGAACAAATAGACGATATGGCTTCCTGACCTTTTAACTTAGTGTAATTTATATACTGACTGGGCACTTTGTTATGTGCATCTGTTCAACTGCTCATTAATGCAAACATAATCAGCCAATCACATGTCAGAAACTTGATGCAGTTGGACATGTAGACAAACTGAGCATCAGAATGGAGAACTGTGGCATGGAGACAGGCAGGTCTGAGTATTTCAAAAACTGATGTTCTACTGGGATTTTTCTCCACAACCATCTCTAGTTTCAGAGAATTTAAAGAGAGTTTAGGGAGAATGGAAATAACAACTCATTACAATCAAGGTATGCAGAAGAGCATCTCTGAATCTGACGCAGACGGGCTACAGCAGCAGAAGACCACACATAGTGCCTTTCTTGTCAGCTAAGAACAGGCGACTGAAGCTACAATTCACACAAGCGCCACAAAAACTGGACAAGAGATGGCCCAGTCTAATGAGTTTCAATTTCTGCTGCAACTTTCAGATGGCAGGGTCAGAATTTGTGACAAGCAACTTGAAAACATGGATCCATCCTGCCTTGTTTCAGGTTTTCAGGATGTTGGTGGTTCAATGGTGTGGAGGATAACTACTCACACTTGGGCCCCTTAGTATCAATAGTGCATTATTTAAAACTCACAGCCTACCTAAGTATTGCTGCTGACCATGCCTTTCGTTTATGACTACAGCGTACCCATCTTCCAATTGTAGATGTATGTTTTAGTTTTACTTTGGTCTTTGCTTTATTTTCCAAACTTAGAGGTGTGTTTCCAACCAATCTGCCCAACTGGCACCAGTTTCTGGCCATTGTGGAGAGCTTATGACAATATCCTCAAAATCTCTGCAAGCTAACTTGGTAAATCACAGATTAAATAAGTGAAATCCTAGTATTTTATCTCAGTGTTATTTATTAGCACTAATTAGCAGGTATCAATCGGTAGGATGCATTTATATATTTCGTAGCTTCCTAACTAAGCTCGCTGACATTAACATTACCATTTAACAGTTTACTCCTCTTCACCAAACCGTCTGGTTCCAAAAAACCCAAGATACATCAAAGAAATATGATCACAAAGATAAAATAAAAATAAACTAAACTACATTTCTTTGACTATCACCAAGAGTTTACATGCAGAATAAGATTGATTACCTTGCAAACTTCCTTAAACCTACACCATCACTTTCATTTGTGTAACGCTTGAATGGAAAACCTTTGCTTCTAACAATATTCTCCCAAGCAGCATTGCAACTTTTACTCACTTTAAGGCTGACACTTTCTCCAGCACTTTCCACTGTACATTTTAAATGACCTCACTAGTAGCAACATAGAAATCAAGTAAACATTAAGAGTTTGAAAACTGACCGAGAGAGGTCAAATCCAAAAGGCAGAAGCACTAAAACAGAAGAGGAGGGAAGTTAAACAGCTGCTGTATATCCATGCTTCAGATAGCAGCCGGGCTCCGCTGCAACGACTGCAGCTCGGATACATGACTGCAGGGAACTGTGGTGGGAAAACGAGGGAGGGGGAGGAGGGATGCTATTGGCGTTTGGGGTGCAAAGGTATGCCGGTCACTCCCACTCTTGCATACACACACAGAGAGTGGTTAAGAGCATCTTACCCCACCCCCTTCCTCTGTCCAGACAAGCAGGCCATGCACTCATGCATCACTAACTTGTACATTGTGTGTGTTTGCATGTGTGTGTGTGTGTGTGTGTGTGTGTGTGTGTGAGAGAAAGAGTATCTTTCAGGCAGGTGCCTATAAGTATCTTCTACGAGCGTACAAATGAATCCTCCTCTTGTATGTGTTAACCTGGGGATTATTCGCACAAATCACCATTTAAGCTTTATTGATCATATTAAAACGCCTACATGCACAAATCTGCATCTTTGTGTGTTTGCGTACAGTGCACCCATTCACAGATAAACCCAACCATCCTCGACAATATGCACCCTGGTCGTGTCAAATTTGGGTCACCCTTTCTTCTCCCCTCTAGGAAGATGAAGGGGTGGTGGGGCGGGGGACAGAAATGAACAATACGCCTCTTTGAGCATAGCCCGAGTACATGTTTGTCTGTGTACACAGACAAATATGTGTACGTGTGTGTGTGTGTGTGCGTGTGTGGTTGCATGTACACATATTCATGTCATGTCTCTGTCCTTGTGATTTAGCATGGAGAATTGATCAGTCCATTACAGAGAAAGGTCTGCTGCCCCGACAATGAAAGAGGACGGTGGTGACCTAGAAGGACACACTTGGCGGTTAGCGGCCTGGTTTACTTTGATCACGAGAAACCGCAACTAGGGTCCTGATCCAATTATCAGGCCCCTCTTTATCCAGGGAAACATTTTGGCTTCATTTCCTGTCATGTATGTTTATATAAGTGAAATAAATGGACGACTAGCTGATGCTTTTTTTTTAAATAGGAAAAGAGTGCCCACCAGGAAGGCAAGTCCTAACTGGTAAAACGCTCCCATCTTGAAATTGTTGGTTAGGTCGGTCTTTTCATTACCTTCAGTTTAAGACAACATTACAAGGGTATTAAACAAACCATCTACCCGGTCTGAGAAGTTTAATAGGTGGCTGAGGCTGTGCAATCCACTCTCGGATCTACTCTTTTCCACTGAGCTCTCCAAGCTCGGGCAACTGCAGATATCTCTCAGGAACCACTAAACACTATGTCTTGATGTTGCCTCCTAATTATGTTAGATAAGAGGGTGACACAAAGCTATTTTATCCATCCTTTTATCCACTCTTGATTTATTTTTCCATTCTTATCTGTTATAAACGTGCCAATGAGAAAACCTGCATGTTACCATGTAGTGCAACAAGGCCGATTCACATTCCTATTATCTTTCAATGTGTTTGGCTTTTTTAGGCCTCCTCTTTCTGCGTTCCCTCGTCTCTATCTGTCCAAGTTAATTTTCTAAATTAATTTTCAGAACACTGCGGATTTCTGTTGTAATTTTTATAACAGATGACATTTTTATAACAGATGACTGAGCTGTTAAGGCTCCTCTTTCTTCTTCTCGTTTTTTGTAACTGAAATTCAGGAAAGAGAAAAGACTTCAGAACTGATTGAGTCTATATATAAACTGACAGTGCTGTTAAAAACTATGTTAGAAGAATACTACTGCAATAGCACGGTGGACAGTTATAGCGTTTATATGCATTATTCTTGTGCTAATAATATTCTGAGCTTACAGTGAATGTTACTACCGAGCAGACCAATCACAGTTGTGTTGGTCTGGATTGCTGTAACATGTAGTTATTTTTTAAATCAAGCTTTACAGAAAGGCCTTAACTGTTTTGAGTTGCACAACTGTTAATTTAGTCCCAGTCTTTTCTTCCTCTGAAGCAGTGATTTAAAATTTTAAGTTCATTAACATAAGTGTAATTGGCAACAGTTATTAGTGATGTAGACTCTGAAGACACCACTTGCACTGATTAGATGATGTTCTGGAGTTGTCTGGAATAAATTCTCCTCATTATTAGCCTCTATGGAAATTAGGTTTGCCCACTCTGGGTTGGGAGGAGTTGTTGCCCCAAGTGGAGGGGTATCTATGTCATGAGTAAGGGAAGGAAAGAGCAAGAGTAGGTTGGTTGTGACAGAAAGAATGAGACTGTGAATGTAAGGTTCCTGGAAAGGGGCTCAGAGTAGAGCTGAGGCTCTTGAGGCGTTTTGAGCGAGACAAACAGGTAAAACTACAGGGATGCATTGACGTCCCACCAGAACAGTGAAAGGGGGTGATTGGCTAGATAAAAGTGTGGGTGCCTCTGTTTAGACTGCTGTGCACATCAGTATCACAAAATGTATGGATGGAAAGTAAAACAACTTTTTGTTGAATGGTACTTTGAAACAAACACCCTGTTACCCTGCTGCCTTACCAGAATAGTAAATCCTACACTACAATCTGATATAAGCTGCTTGTTTAGAATTGATCTCTGGTCTAAAGGGGTCCTAAATCCAATGAGTCTGTCTGCAAAATTCATGCCAGAAGCTTGAATCAGCAAAGCCCAAGGATAGTGTGTCTGTTTAATGCAACTTGGAGAGAAGCCCTGAAGAATGGCAGGCCAGACTGCATAGAGTACACCTGAGCTTAAACTGTTCAGCAGCTGTCAAGTCTAGCCAAACTGACAACCTTGAGATTCAGCCGAGTTTTCAGTATAATATAGATTAAAATCAACTTCTCCAAGCGTGCTGAGAATAAGCATCCATATTTACAGCACTCTGGGAAATTAGCTGTTCCATGCCATATTATATTCTTCTCTGGCCAAAGGGCAGCTGTGTGCTAAGTGCTTTCTTCAAGGACACTCTGACCCTCTCACAGCAATTATCAGGATTCGGAGGCCTCTAGAAATGTAAAACTTTTCAGTCACAAGTCTGTTCCTCTTACTTCCTACCTGCCCGGTGCTTGATCACAAACAGGTTTATTTACGGTTTGGGCAGGTTGGCTTAAATATAAATGCCACCAAATCGCAGCATTTAAGCGCGTCACGCTTCAGCCTGTATTTGGAAAAATTCTCTGAGAAGCCCTGAGGAAAGAAACAAGACGGGTGAGTTTGTCTTGCCTGATTCACAGCGATGTCACTCTAAAGAAACGCTTTATGGAAAGAGGATTGAAAAAGACAAAAAAAAAAATGGACCAAAATGACTCTTTTACTGAAGAGGAAGGCAATACTTTGTGGTTCAGAAGCAAACAGAGCACCCGATTATAAAGGTCATTCAGTAATAAAAGTTCAAACAATCTATAAATCCCCTAAAAACTATTCTTTTCACTGTCAAAGGTACAGCTGCAGGCTGGATTTCACAAGAACTCGTTTGAGCTCTCCATTCAAGAGCCAATTCTGGCCTAAATGCTAAATGCCCGCTTTAATCTCATGGTACATTAACAAAGCATTTGCATAATAGCACAAAAGGCATTTACGTTGACAAGTACAGTATGTAAAATTAACTGGGACTCAGAGTCTCTGTCAATTTGAACAAAATAAAGCCTAGCAAGTTGGTTTAGTTCATAATCTTCCCTAGGCTATAACAAGTAGCTCAAACTTTATTGGACTTGGTGTCACTTTTTAAAAATAGTCACATCTGAAAATAAGAAAAGCTGGAGTGTTTCTCCTCCATCAGGACTTGATCGATGCTGCACCTGTCCAGTAATGTGTATTGACTGGAGTGAAACCTTATCAGCTCGTGTAGATCACAGCTAGCATTGACCAGGGCCTTCTCTGACACAGTTAAAGGGCATCTGCGACATTTTACAGTCAGGTTAGCATGGACAAAAAAACTTTATCTACTTTTTTGAATCCCAGCCTGCATTCACACTGACAGAAAGAGGCTACGATGACATTTTGAAGTTCAGTTTTGTTGTTTCACGTCACTTAGTATTGTCCCTATTGTTGGGATCTGGAGGCCTCTACAGAGTTCAAGCTTTTCAGGGAAAGGTTGTAACAATGGCACTTTAAGCACAAAGCTGAAGAGATATGGTAAGAAAGAAATGTGTGTTTGCCGATTTGGAGATAAACGTAAAAAAAGGCACTAAAAAATAAAATTAATAAGTGAACAATAAGGATAGTCTTTTTACGGCCTTGAGTTTTAAATAATAGTAGCAAAAAAAGAGCAGAAAGTTATGTTGTAATGCTACCATCACCACAGCTGCTTTTAAAAACCTGAATGGAAGCATATTTTGGGAGAACTTAAACTTATTCTTCTTAGAAAGTCTGCTTCTAGTGTTTGTGTCCACAGTTTGTGGACGGATTTATCCTGTCTTAACAAGACAGAGGTTTATAATGAGAAGGCTTTAGTGTGGAAGAAATTGCTGGGCAAAGGCATGATCATAGCCATCTAGCACTTTTGGGATGAGCTGAAATGCTGATGAACCCAACAACCAGTGAGGCTACATTCACTGAAAACCTTGGTGGTCAATTCAGATTTACTGTTTAGGGGCCAGTTGCACCAACAGGACACACACCCAGTTTTCATCTAACTGACTTGGCATTCTATGTCCACCCTTATAGTTACAGCCTTTGCACCATCCAAGCGTAAGCTGTTGCCTCATGTGACTCGGACTTTGTATACACCCACAGACAGTATCAAAAGAGGAACATAGCTACTGTGATGTCACCTGCTGGTTTTGGACTCTTCCAAGTTAGCATTTTGGGCACCATATGTTAGTGTTTTTGGAGCTAATGTATCAGCTAACGAGCTGCACCAATAAACTGAACAGGTGCAGGGTACAAACACAGATATTAGCTTATTAGACTTTCCATAGGGAAGTACAAACGTCTTGGACAGTCTGTACCATACATCAAGTCAATGGATTAAAAGTGTTCTAAAAGACCAGATTGGGAAACACACAGATAGTAGAGGTTCAGTTTAATGACTCTAATTAGCAAAGCTGAAGCTTAGCAAACTGTTACCAGTTGTGTCAATCAATGAAGCCATGCCCTTAATTTTCTAAACATGATAATCTGTGGCTACTGACTCCCTTCTGGAGCTAGCCCTCACGTGGCCACTAGAACAACTGCAGTTTTGCCACTTTCACACTAGCAATATTTTTTAAGCTGCCCCTTTGCCCGACCACACAATCCATCAGTTGGTCAACACTGTTATCTTTATGTCAACCAGCAGGAGAAGCAGCATGGCACAACCCTGTATAGTGATTTTTATTTATGTACTTTGTGGGTAAAAGGATACTGCCAGAATTTTAAAGAAATGTATTTATTTATTTTTGGCACAGGAAACATTTTCTTTGTCTCACTCAGGTCCTCAACCTTTTTTTTTAAACATAGATTTCTGATTTAAGGATGCCCAAGTGAGAACCAATATATATCTTTGTTTTAGCTGGCTGCTTGTTCTCCTCTTTTTCTTTTATCAAGTTAGACTGCCGAGCAGTCGGAGTTTGTGTGCCGACAGCGAACCAATCTAGTAACACTGTGCCCACCAGTGATAAGATATTCAAGCTATCAGTGTTTCCACAATCATGCAATAGTGTGAAAAATAGAAGTCTTGAATGATTACTGATTTATGAGTCACTGTTAAGTTCAAAACATAACTCTGGTGGCTAAAGTGTTAATTTTCTATTCATTTTCTAATTTCAGGGTTTGGCATATTGCCTGTGCTGCTTAGTCACAACACGGGTAGTTTATCAAGTTTACATCCACTCATCATGAATGTCATGGTAATTTTGGGGCTTTTAATGCTTCTGGACTGAAAATGAATTCAAACCACTGCATCCAACTCTTGTGTTTTTACGCAAGAGTTGTCCAGAGTTGTTATCTACACAGGATCAAAAGTATACATATAGACTCAAATACATAGACCCCCACTAATATTTGGTTAACTATCCCTTTAGAAAGTTGCATGTCAACAAGATGCTTTTGGTAGCCATCAGCAAGCCTCTGGGATATATCTTGCTGGATATCTTCTCACTCTGCTTGACAGAGTTGCCAGACTTCATTTAAATTAGTTGTTTACCTGGTACACACCTAGCTTTTAAGCATAGTCCACAATTTTTAAATTAAGGTCAGGGCTTTAGGAAGCTTAATGTTTGCCTGCTTTATCCATTCCAAATACATTTTTAATGCGTTTGGGACCATTGTGCTGTTTAGGCAACCAGCTTTATCCAAAAGAGCGTCCACTGAAGGACACAGGAAATCACTCCTGCCCGTGGCCATCTCCCTGTACACCTCCTCCATCTAACACACTGTAAACACTGCAATAGTTACACCCTTTTTGCACACACTCTACAGTAAAATAGCAAATGACAGAGTTCACGGGTTAGAGTCAAATTTCGATCATATATATTCCACCTCTGTAATATTCTTTCTCCATATTCTTGATATTTATAATTGAGCAATTTGCATATTAGTGCTATTTCTTAAATTTGTAAATTCTGTAATTCAGGTGATGTTCAGGGCAAGAAATCAAATCTCTGAATAGATAAAAGCCAACTTTTAAGTTACGTGCCTGTTCTGGTGCAATGTCTGCTACTTCGTATGTAAGTGGGTGTGGATATAAAGCCTGGAGTGATCACAACATGAATGGCTTCACTGAAACAAACTTTTCAAACATTTCAGGATTTCAAAGGCTACTTCTCGCTACATCTGCCACCGCCTGCCCACAAGACTTGCATCATAAGACACAGATCAGCTGACTAACTTTGGATTTTGACTGTTAGAATTAAGGTAAAACAAGGAAGGTCTTTACATCTTTCAGATCACATATGAAAATGGCCCAAATCAAAAGGGAAAAGATCAGATTTCACATGACTGCAACATGTTAAAATAGAAAAAGACTGTAAAAGAAAAAAAGAAAACCTCAACAATAGTTTTAAAGTGGCAGATTGAGAGCAAATCCCTGCAGCCAATCTTGCATTTGGTCCAAAGCCTAAAACCGGAAGACTAGAAACTGCATCTGATGAGTTCCAAATGTATCCTGCAGCATGACAAAGAGCCTGAAATTCAGCCATCTTTAGCAACAAAAACAAGGTGCCCTGCAACAGATGGCTATGCCCCCACAGTCTCCTGATCTCAACATCAAGGAGTCAGTCAGGGATTACATGAAGAGACAGAAACACCTGAGACAGCCTAAATCCTGTAGACAAAATTCTCCCGCTATGTATACAGTATATACAAGTAAATGCTTTCTAAACACAGCCCTGAGTCATAGATAATACACATTCACATTCTCTTATCACTGGCCCTCTGGCCATAAGAGTGACCAACAGCATTTAGATGACAGTTTAGAGCTGTTGGCCAACACAGCGTCAAAGTATGTGTCACCATCTCTGACCCCTTCAGCCATTAGCTATCCTCTTTAATACAAAGGGTTATCTACTATGAGGGAATCTATTTGGAGAGATTCCTGCAGGTCATATTATGTCGAGAATACTCCAGCCTGAGTGTTGTGAGAGTCATGCATACAAGAGGATTAATAACAAACTTTCTCGTGTTCCACCCAAGCACCAAATGCCAAATAAGTCACAAAGCTGCCACATTAATGTGCACATTTCTCCTCAGTTTGCTGTTTACTAATATGCTTCTTCAGACTGGATCCATTAAAGTCACATTGTGCAGCTTTGAATTAGTGGATGACTAATGCGTGCCACCTCAACGGAAGAACTACAGCATAAGTGATTTTTAAAAAAAACCCTCTTTTTCTTCATCTTTCCAGAAACTCTCCTCTAGTCTTGCAAAAAACTGCTTCCCCAACGATTCTCAAGCCTTGTGATCAGCAAGTGAGGAGGAAAATAAAACTTAGCTCCTCAAAAATCAGCTGTCCAACACTGAGAAATCAGGAGCTGGATGTGCCTGATGTATCTATTTTAATTTATGAAAGCCGTAGACTATTTGCCTGCAATTTATCAACAAGGCCTTCAATTCACTCTTGATTACCTGTCATTAGTAGGAGAGTCAAAGTGCCCTCACTGTTTAGTTGCTTATGATGTGAGTTCACCTCAGCTAATATGAGTCACTGAACTCAACCTTTCAGATGCCCTTTGGAGCATTTTTAATAGAATAATAATACGGCTTGGTCCACAGTTATCTAACAGTTTACCAAGAAAATCTTCAATCCAGGTTTGGCGAGTGAAAATTTCATTTGTATGCGTATCTGTGTCCATGCAATGGGTGATGTATACTCCAACTGTTCATCTGAATCAAGCAGCCTCTGGCTCCAGAAGTGAGTGAGTTCCCATAGACTCTCATGGTAAAATGCACAACTCTACAGACAAAATAAAAGAGGCTGTTTAAGGACATTTTCAGCTGTATGATGAGTGAGTTTTCCTATAACTTTTCTTATGCTGTTAACACCTAAATTTAGGGATGTGGCTGCTTTGGTTAACAGGTGTCCTGTTGTTCGGAGCTGAAGTTGATCTCTATCTGCTCTATGTCACATGCTAACTTATGTCGGTGACCTTTAGTAAATCTGACCCTAAGTCTATGTTCAAATACGGTAGACTATTAGACAGATCCATCCTGGTTAAAAAAAGCCTTGCAACACAGCAACAGTGAAAATGCTAAGCTTGAGGCTTAAATTAGTGGATTACATCATAGTACCCACATCAATCTTGCCTTTTATGGATGCAGCTAGCTAACCAAGGTTGCTAGCATTAGCTGATAACTTTGCACACCATTTTCTTATTAAAATAGATCAACTTCTGGCGCCAAAACATAAATAAAGATCAAAGTACAATGTCACGCCTGTCTTTTGTGTGTAGTCTGTGCGACTAATGAGGCCACTTCTGATTAAAAAAAAGAAAGAAAAGAAAAGAAAAGGGAAAATTCATAAAGCTAAATTCCAGACTAAAAAAACCCCAATGAAACGCAATGAATATGTAAGGTGTTTATATCCATCCTTACATATACAATCCACATCTGTCTTTTGTGACAACTACGCTAACACCCGTGCAGCTGTGGATGCAGCTTTGCTAACTGAGGTTACTAGCATTAGCTTCAAACTTAACAAGTATGTAAAATTAATTCAGGGTTCAAAATAAAAACCTACAGTCTGTGGTGCTAATGAGGGCACTTCTGACTCCCCCCCATAACGGAATAACAGAAAAACAAGCTGTTATAAACTTAAAGCTATGCTACATACCAAAAAACACAAAAAAATAGATCCACAGAATAGAACTGAATGCTTATTAAATTGAAGCAATGTCGTACAACAACATCTGGCGCCCTGTACAAGAGATCAAGCCTCATGCTGCTAAATCAAACTAAAATAAAAACTTCACTATAAACTCTGATAAAGACTGTCAACAACTCCAGTTAAGGTCTCCAAGTGGCCCTCTTAAAGGAGGGAACTTCATCAGTGTAATGTTAGTGGGAGAACAAAACACTCAAAAATAACAGACAGCACTTAACAGCAGAATTATGCAGATTATAACTGCTGCATTAAATCAGACCGAGGGCTGAAGTCATGCACAGTGTTTTACACATCTGCATAATTCAAACTGCTGTAAAATCATTCTGCAAATGTGTGAATTAATACAAAGCGGTTACGCACACTGAAGAAACTGTTAGTGCTGAGCGTTAAGGAGGTGGTAAAGTATGTATGAATGCTTGAGTCCGTCTGGCTGACATAAGTTAAACTTCAAATACAAAGTTCACCATTAATGTGAAGGAATAAATATGAAAATCTGGCTGCTGATTAGAGAAGTGCAGAAAAAATACATACAGAAAACAAACGTGGCTTCTGCACATCTCAAGAAGAAAACAATAAATCTGTCTGCAGAGGAAGAAAACAGGCAGGTGGGAGAGCAAAGGACAAACAGTCAGTTAAGTGCAGATGGAGGGAAAACAGTGTTGTCAAAGTTTTTATATTAACAAACTGTACAGAATATAATACGTCTGCTCTCAGTGGAGTGTAACGCCAGGCTTTAAATATAATATATCACTGCTAAGGAGCAGCACATGAATATTTCAACACAGCAAGCAAAAAAGCAAACTTTGATCTTCTCTTTTAAAAAATTAGAAACAGTAGAATTTTTTTTTTCATGATACTGCACCCGCAATATTTCAGTCGACAGAAAAACACAGCACTACTCAATTCACTAAATGTGTAATATTGGAGCTCAGGCTTAAAACATGACATGATTTTTCTCTTGTTCATTTTGATAAGTTTCGCTAATCAAATCAAAACTGCACTTATGACTCATGCTGTGGAGTGTGAGGGAGCCCTACGGGACTTAAAATTGGTGGAGAACAGGCACTTGTAAAACACGAGCCCTGCTCTCAGTTGCAATCTGCAATGAGCTCACGTTTATTCCGCAACTATGGATTTATAAGATCCTGCTTATAATAACAGGCTCATTTTCTTACTGGTGTTTACTGAAGGGTAAACCCACGGTCCAGTTATCAGTTAAACAGTTATCACTTGTTTAAATGCCTAAGTATAACATGTACTATAACACATCATAGACAGGTCTGCTGTTTTCCACCTAATTGAGACTTCTGTGTGAAATCCACATCATAACATAAGACGTAACCTGAAACCCCTTTTTTAATCCTACGCCACAACCTTCCATACAACCTGACCTACACCTCCTAAGAAATGCAACTACACATTGCGTCGACGCAGCCCACAACTTGGAAGGTCACGGCGTAGGGTTAAAGAGGGTTTCTGTATACATCGTATGTTACCATGCAGATTTCAGGCAATTGGGGAAAAAACTGATATCTGAGCAAAGCTTTCCTTTCATGTCTGTAGGTCATTATGTATATATGTATAAATGCTAATGCACTGTAAAAAGTTAGTAATTGAAATAAAAAAGAGGAAATGAGATTCCTACTTTGCTCAAAAGATCTCTAGAATCAGATATACCAAAAACCTGCTGGTACCTTAAATCTTGCCCTTTGCCTGCAGATTCTGCATACTCTTATGCAAATTTATAGAGATTACTGTGCCAGAGAACCTCTTTCAGACTCCCCTCGCTGGCCTACACACACCAGTGTTACAGCCCTGAATATTCTCAGGTTTTTTAGTTAATTTTCTCCTTGAGAGTCACAGCGTGTTTTTAGTCCACTGCCCTTGTGGCTGTCTGACTTCTACCCTGGACTGAAAAGAGCATCTCTAGTCCTCCCTCAGTGTTAAAATGGGAATCTCCAAAAGTTGATTCTGTTCATCTGGACGTAACGTTTTGTGGGAGAAACGTTTCGTCACTCATCCAAGTGACTTCTTCAGTCTCAGCTGACTGCAAGACGTTAAAATAGGAATGTTTGTGCTGCAGATGCTGTTGGACAGTACGGTGGAGTTCACAAGTCTCTTCACGTCTTGGTTTATTTTGGAGTCTTTTCTGGCGCAGTGACATGCAATGTTCTCACACGCCTTATGCATTTATTTACTCAGTGATTTTCAGTCATTTTGCACCAACGCAGCTGTCAATGAAGAAGCGGTTGAATTCGGGAAGTCATGGGCTTCTCTGCTGAGTCAAACTGAATCGTGCCAGTAAAAGGCAATGAGTTCAGACTCAAAGGATGACAAGCCTTGCATTATTCGAGGCTGGATTTAACAGTGGACCTGCTCCATCTTAGATTTTGTACTGAATGCAGGATAAACTGAAAAATAGCTTCTCTCGATTTACACACGGAAATCCAAGAAAACCAACCAACTGTTGCAACTCTCAGCTAAACTGACTGAGGTTGAGTGGGCATGTCTGCTGAATGGATCTTGGTAGCTTGCAAAGCACTTGCTGCTGGATACAAGTGTCATCATGACACACCTAAGAAGCAGTGGAAAGTCAGCTTTTTAACAGTCTTGCGATCCATCCTGTCGCTCTACAACTGAGCAGATGCTCATCGTGCCCTACGCCGTCACAGACAGTTGAAGAAGCCTGTGAAACGTCACAGGCTTCCAGGTTGAGATCCTATATCAAGGATGTTACAGCAATAATGAATGAGTGACTGGTGCCAGAGAAGACCCACACTGTCCCCTCTTTTCTAGTGGGCGAGGTACACAATGGTCACACAAGACAATCAAACTGAACTTTTGGGGTCAAACATGGTTCAGATAGCAAAGTGTGACCTTTAAAGATCACCTATTACATTCATACCAGTTCTATATCTCTATTCTAACTCTAATAGAGTATCTCTGCAGGATTTACAGTTCAAAATAATCTTGATTTTTCTCATGCTGAGCTTCAGTGCAGCACGTAGTTTAACCCACAAAGGATCCTGTTCCTTTAGCTCCTTCCTCCTTGGTGGACTACTAGAGTAAGCTTTGTTTCTCGTTTCTGAACTGAGCAGTTTCTGTCATATTTTAGGCGTACTTCCAGGACAAAATGACTGGGTGTGCATCAAATCTTAGTGAGGATGGTCACTGCCAGTACAGTTTGCCATGGCTACCCTTGGAAAAACCCAGAAACTATTCCAGTGGTCGTCAAAGCACATACAAAGCACATGTCAAAACATGTTATTACAGGTGCTGTTGAGCTTGTCAGATGTCATCTTTATGGAGGAGAGAATTACCCTCTTCTGATTGGCTGCCCCTCAAAAACAGAAGGCATAGAGGTTAGCATATCAGGGATATCCCCTTTCTCTGACATCATACAGACCCAGAAGTAGAAAGAGTATGAAACCCGAGTCTCACAGGGAATACTTATATGTGCACTGACCTCATTGTTTCAAACCTCTGGCCATGTTTAAAATGAGCTTCCACTGTAAGTGACTATAGCAGCTCCCCTTTACTCTCCCCGTTGTTTTGAAACTCTATCCTAACTGAGTATTTGCCCATCGTGTGTGGCTAAACCTAAGTAAACCTTCACCACGAGAGCAGTGGATTAGACTATGTGCATCATTTTGATAACAGCAAAGCTGCGTTTGGCTTTAGAGCCAATGAGAAACAACATATTTTCCCATTTAGTTAAGAGGACATTCTGAACGTGGGAGTCACAATGAGGATGAAACTGAAGACCTATCTAATTATACTGGACTTGCATATTGAATGAAATTTGCTCATTCACTGTGGCAAATCTACACACATGACAAATCCAATCAGGAAAAAAAAGAAGAGGTACAAGTCTGTGAAAACACAGTGTGCTAATCATGCTGTGGTTGTGCGCTGATGACGAGCTGGGGGAGGAGGGGATTGTTGTTGCCCACTTAGCAGCAACAGTGAAATAAATCTCACATAAATCTTGGTGCCGTGGGGAGCTGAAGCTCGGCAGAAGACGCAGCAGACCTGTCTAACACCGGACGACAGCCGGCTTCATAAATATGGAGGGCAGAGCGTGGAGGAGCGAGAAGGAGAATGAATATTTTACTGAGCTAAGGCCAGTGGGAAACAGAGGGCGAGGATGGCCAGAGAGAGGGAGAAGGTACAGCTGGACGCTTTGGTGTTATATAACACACACCCGCACACACAAACTGAAGGACACACACGCACAGAGATAGAGGCATAAACACAAAGCAGCATAAATGAGCACAGACGACAGAAAAAGATGAATGGCCACACACACACACACAGTCTGTTTCCATCTCTCTCAAACACACACAAACACCGGTGTCTGTTGTCCACCCACGACTGTGTTCATCCATCTTATTTTCATCATACACAAGATGCCAGCCCATCTGAGACAATAACCAGCTTAACAAACACATAAACACACATGCAGTAGGAAAGAGACTCGGAGAAGCAACACAAACCGCCTCCTGTGTCGTCAGCTGTTCTGTTATGCTGCCTTTTCGACGTTTCCTTTTGATCAACAAGTGATGTCAATAAAGTAATCTGTAGGAATTAAAGGATGAGTCTCATGATGTTTTATATTTTCTCAACAAATCCCGTGCAAAGATCGAAACCAGCAGCACACTGATCCGAGTACCTGAGTAGCCAAAACCTCTGCGGCCCTCAAGCTTCTCCTTCTTCTTTTTTTCTTCTCCAAAATCTATTACATGAAGGGCTGGACAACGCAGCCAAAAATAAGAAATTACCTCTGTTTTCTGGCTTTAGGATGACTCAGAATTATATAACTGATTCAAACGTCACTGAACACTTGCAGGAACTAGTTTTTGTTATGGGCTAAACATACAAGATAGCATCCATTAGCATCAGTTATCCACCTTCTGCTTTACATGAAGAAACTTTCTGGTTTGTCTGAGCAGAGTTTGCATTTTCTCCTGCATGACTTCGTCACACATGTTAGGGTAAATGTAAATTGTCTGTAGGCGTACATGTGATCTGCCCAGGGTGGACTTCGTCTTTCCATCCATCCATTTATCCATCTATTTTCTACTGCTTATCTGAGTTCGGGCCATAGGGGCAGCAGTCTTAGCACAGAAGCTCAGATTTCCCTCACCCCGGCCACCTCTTCCAGCTCTAAGTCATTCCCAAACCAAACCAGAGATATAATCTCTCCAGCGAGTCCTGGGTCTGCCCTGGGACCTCCTAGGACATGCACAGAATACCTCACCTAGCAGGTGTCCAGAAGGAATCCAAGTCAGATGCCCTAAGAACCTCAACTGACTCCTTTTGATGTGGAGGAGTAGTGGCTCTACACCGAGTCCCTCTTGAAATGTCCAAGCTCCTTACTGCCCACCCACCACATGAATCGATACCTTATCTCGATGGAGGGGTTTATGTGTATTGGTGATCCCAGGAGTTATGTTGTCAGGGCCAATTAAACTTTGGTAGGATCTTCCAATGCAAATTAGTCCAGAAAGGACCAGAAAAAGTGACTCAAAGACCCCCTGTGTTAAGGGAAAAAAAACAAGCATCCAGTGTAACCTGGCTGAGACAGGGTTACGGGGTCCTACCATGCAGCCAGGACTGGGGTGGAGGCCGTAGCCCATGGGGCCCAGCCTGGCTTAGGCCAAAGAAGTTAATTGGGTCCGTCCTCCAGTGGAGGACTTTGCACAAAAAAGCTGACCCATATGAGGGACCACAGGGGGGTCAGTGGATCAAGCAGTGGTCAAACAAACAAATAGAAATAGTACAGTGAAGAGGTGAGTTGTTTGTAAGACTCACGATGGGCAGTCTTTATGTTATTTTTGCTTGTTTTTGTTCCAAATACATGAAGTAAATTTTTCTAAATTTGCATGATCTGTTGGAAAATCGAGCTACTGATTTATTGATGATTTTGTTCTCTATTTCCAGTTAATAAAATTGTTCTTTCTGGTGATGGTTAAAGCTATTGAGATCTAAGTTTGAAGGTCTCTGGGTATGGTGAATGAGGATAAGTTACCTACAGGTCAAACAGAGGGGATTGTGGGATGCTGAGGCTAAGGACTCTGGACAGGTCTCACGCGAGTCCGACCAGAACTGTTCAAATAGAGTAAAAAGCCAGAATGCATGAAAATACATGCTTACATGTATACACTATAGATCTTGGTATTGTCCTTTAGTTTCTTTCAATGGTATATAGTGGTGGTACACATCTTTGTCTCACTGTATGACAGCCAGGCTAGGCTCCAGCCCTCTTGACCTTAAGTTAGACAGGCTGCTAAGGAAATAGATGACAGCAGGACAAGCCATTAGCTAGATGGCCACAGATGGCTGGGAATGACATAAGACTAATAGATAAAACCTGAACTCTACAGTAAAGGGATTTGGTGGTTCTCTTAAACTACAGGAGACGTTTTGTTGCTGAAGTCTGGGAGGACTTGTCACTTACAGCAGGGGGTGTCGAACATGCTGTCTGTGGAGCCAGAAACTCACTGTAGACTCACAAAAGTGTGAAAATTACAGAGTAAACGTAAGTTTAGCACATTCACTGTGTTTTGTTCCAGTTTGTGTTGCAAATTAAGAATCGCTCACATTGTGAGCTGTGGTCCGAACTGCTACCACATGAAAGCACGGCTAGGTTTTTTTGCCTCGCTAAAGTATCATTTCGTTGTAATGGCAGCAGTCGCACTAGCAGACAGCAGGAGAGACAAAAAGTGGAAAAACTGTGGCTTAATTGATAATGAATGACTCATTATGTTTAACGTTTAACGTAAATGTGTACCATAACTTTTTTTATGTATTAAGAACTTTAACCAGATAGTAAAATGAGAACTTGCCAGAATTTCGCGGATGCCTTTAACAAACTGAGTGATTTCTATGTGCTTTCTGACTAGCCTCAAAGTCACAAGGCGGAATATTTGGGTTCAATGTGTATCTTGCATGTTTATTTAGATCCTATAGTTGTCTAATTACACACCATGCCAGACTAAATAAAGGATAACTGATCTGAGTGAGCAATGTGACAAAAGGTTTGGAAAGCCAAACCTAAACCAAGGAGCATGATGCTGTGGGCCTTTTAGCAGCTGCATGGTGGAACTATGGGTGGGACAGCTGATTATGGAAACTATATGGAGAAACACGAGGAAGGGAAACTTGGAGGAGACACTAGACCAGGAGCTTCTATTACCTCCTTGCCTCTACAGTCTGTTGGACAATCCTACCTTAAAAGAAGAAGCTCACACTAGTTGCTATGACCAAGTCTGACGGTTACCGGGGTAACCAGTTCCTTTTCTTGCGATGCAGCTATTCTAATGTCAGGTTGTAGCAGCTGGGTCAGCTTTAGAGTTGTCTGCAGTGAGGTTTATGTAAAGTAAAGGTAAGACCCAGTCTTGTTTTCTGCCTAGAGTTGCTAGTGGATTGGATCAGTGGAGATGTTGTGCTGAGGAAGAGGGTGTGCTTGCCCTATCATCACTGTCAAAGGGCAAAAGAGTACATCCTGGGCAGTACACATTGGCCATCTCAGTGGGAGTACTTAGACCAGATAATGGTAAATTATCAGATTTAAATATAAGAAATGGACATATATAAATATGTTAATTATATGCAGTGCAGTTATGAGACCTCAACCCACTGGAAAACTGTGGGATCTTCAAAAGCGATTAGGTTTCAGGTTAATGGTCTTCCATTTATTCAGACCTTTAGAATCATTGCCAATGCTGTTCTGGAAGCAAGTGTTGCACCAACGTGTGGTTCAAAAGCAGAAGCAGAGGCGACAGGACTTTTTCAATGGCGTCTCCTAATCTTTGGGCATTTTCATGTAAGCTCCCAGTCTCTGTCATTTTAAAACAGTGTTAAAAAACCTACTTATTCTCTGTAATCTGGGTTTTATTATGCAAACAGTCTTATTTATAGTACAGTACTACTTTATCTGATTATTCTTATTGTGGATTTAGTGGCTGCTATGCATAGGATATTTTGTATAATACAGAGAACATTGGCCAACTGAGATTATTTCTATAGCATATTTATAACAAACTTTGACTTGAGTTATGCTTACTTGTTTCTTTTAATTTCTCCGTGGTCAGTAACTTTATGTTTAGGGAATGTGCAAAACACAGAATCCATACATTTGCCTCGGTTTTTAACAGAATGCACCACTGTGACAGTAAATTTTCTTTCAATATGAAGCTTTTGTTTGAGTTATTCTTGTGTGTTATACAAAGCTTTTGATTTCTAAAACATATATACCAAATGCCTGTACCAGGGCTCCAGTCTATTCCAACAGAGATCAGTAACAGTGGAATTTAGCTTAACTACATATGGCATGGTACCCTGCAATCACTGGAGTGCCAAATGTGTATTAATCCACAATGAAAAATAGTTCTGAACACATTGTATGTACTACTTACTCTTCATAAAGTTAAATCTGCAACAACTGACATAGAGCGTAACGACCAAAGTACTGCAAGAGCTGCTGAGCCATGATAGTCCATTACCACGAAGCTCCCTGTGTACAGTTTTTGTGCTGATGCTAATGCCAGAGAAGGTTTGGAGATCTGGAGTTACTGAGTCAGCAGAACACTGGTGTCTTTTACACACTATGCACCTCAGCGCCCAGCAGCCATGCTCTGTACCTTTATGTGGTCAGAGCTGCTGAAGTTCCTAAAACCTTCCTCTATGTAATAATATCTCTTAGAGAGAGAAGACATTTCACATCCTGTCACATCCTGTTACAACACCATGATTTTATAGATCTGTGACAACGAAAGTGAAATCACCTGAACTCAAAGATTAAGAGGCCTGGCCCAAAATATTTATCTCTATAATGTATAACAGTGGTATATCTTTCTGTCTTCAGTGGTCTTAAGCGCGTGAGCTGAAAGCAGTTGGACTTCTTCTCTCATCCGAAAAGTTTCCTTGGAAAAGTAAAGAGTATTTAAACCCTGATGGAGATTATTCCAAGGATCATTATGAGATGTCTAGTGAAAGGCCCACTAAATGTTAAACAGGATTTCCCATCAGCTTTAGAAGAAGCAGCCTCTCCACTGCAAAGTAAAACATTTTCAAGAACCCAAAAAGAAGTCCTTTGCCTTCGACTCAAGTGCAAATTGACCAAAGATGGGTAGAAAAGCAAGCGTACCGAGAGATGGATTTCAAATGTAGTTACTTTGCTTGCTTTGGTTATAGATTTGTTGGCAAATCTGGAAATTTTTAGACAACTAACTAAGAACAAATGCAACAAAAAAAATCAGTACAATGAAAAGACATGAAATGTGCTGTAAGATCCCACTTGTTCATTCATTCCTTCTCTCAGGTGTTCAAGGTTGTCTCTCTGCCATTCAGCCCCCCCCTCGTTCATTCAGCTAACAACCCACTTTGATTGTTTTAATGGAAGGGCCGGGCAAAGGGCGAGACAGTATGAGTCACAGAGCGAGAACAAGAGGGAGAGAGAGAAAGAGAGAGTGATGGAGAAGCAACTGGCAGGAGGGGACAGAAGAGAAACAGTACCTGAGAACAAATGGAAAACCTTGTTCCCCTGAGGGCTAATTTGCATACACACACACACGCGCGCACACACAGAGGTTGCACAGTGTATACAACCAGAGCAGTTTCTTCAGTAAACAAGAGATTAATATTAAGATGGCAGCATTCACCTTAAAAAAATAACACCATGGCAGAGTTACAAACATGGACTGCCAACTATAATGTAAACATGCCCGTTTCTGCAGTAGTGATCATTCCTTCAACACACACACACACACACACACACACACACACACACACACACACACACACACACACACACACACACACACACACACACACTGAATGATAAAATACTACTCTTAAGAACAACCCTGCAAGGTGAATCCAACACGTATGAGCAGTGCTACTCTAAGCCAGCACGCACACACACACACACACACACACACACACTCTACAGCACAACATAAGCACCACATATGAGGGGGAATCTAACTCGCACACCCTTCCGCACGGCATATCTGCATGCAAACACACACATGCATGTTTAAAGTGTCCGACACACACCCATATCAGTGCAGTCCAACACCACACATACACACACGCGCGTGTAAACAGTCTCCCACCCACCTCCGCTTCTTCCTCCATGCCTCTCCCACCCACTCAAAACACAACACACACACGCACACATTCCCTCGATCCATCCAATCCCTCCTCTCCTCCTCCTCTCCATGCATCCTTACCTTGCAGTAGGCTCTGGAGGTTGAGCTGCGCCTGCTGGTGCAGCTCCTCGACACACTCCGGCCTGCTCCACGAGCCGAACACGTTCACGCTCTGTTGCCATGGAGACCTGAAGTGGGCCGTGCCGCCGCTGCTGCTGCTGCCTCCGCCGCCTCCGCTGCTGCTGCTGTGGTTTCCATCGCCGTGGCTGCTGCTGCTGCCACCGCGCCTGCCGCTCTCTGCCTCTAGTCCGCTGGTGGCTGGAGGAGAAGAGGGAGGAGAAAAAAGGATGGGAGGGAGGGATGTGGAGAGGAAGTGATGGATGGAGGGAGAGAGCAGTGGCGGGTAAGAGAGGGGAGAGGGAGGGAAACAAGATTATTTTAGAGTAAAGTGGGAAGGGGAAAGGGAAAAACAGAGGAATGGTTGGGAAAGAAGAGAAGAGAAGCAAAGAGAATTGGAGGGAAAAAAGGGAGGATGGCAAGGAAGAGAGATTGATGGGGAAAAGAAAAGATAAAAAGATAAAGAAGGGGCAGAGAAGAAGGGAGGTGTAGGAAGTGAAGGAAGCAAGGTAGGGGAGGATAAAAGAAGGGGATGGAGGGAGGAGAGAAAAAATATACATAAATAAAAATGTATGAATTTGCATAACTAATACCCAGAGACGTAGATTACATAACGCAGTATGTGTTGTCAGGGAGAACAAGGACCGAGGTAGGAAGGAAAAAGGAAGGAAGGCGGGATATAGGGTAAAAAAAAAAAAAGATAAATGAGGGATTAGAGTGGAAACCATGGAGGAGAGGTTGAGAGTTAGAGGGGAAACAGAGAGGAGAGCTTAATTAGGAAGGAAAAGGAAGGAGACAGTGGACGGAGAAGACAGAAGAGAAGGATTAGGGCAGGGAGGTATGAGAGAAAAGAAGCAAAAAGGGATTGTGGCATTAGGAAAAAAAGAAGAACATGAGTGGGAGGAGGAAGGAAGGAGGGATGACATTTAGAGGCAGAAATGTAGACAAGAGGGAGGTGTGTTCGTGTAAAGAGGGGGGAGAAATAAAAAGCAAAAGGAGGGAAAAGCCAAAAAAAAAGTGGGAAGGAAACGTCGGTCCCTGTCACCATCAACCCTCCCAACACAAACAGACAATCAAAACAAATCATCCACAGCGATCACAAATGGCCATTCAGTGCCGACATAAATGAGACGTCGCCTTGAATCAGCATCGAGGAAGTAATTTGACACATCCAGTGGCTGATAAAACACGAGTAACAAACACGGGAAATGTGACAGCAGATGATATCCAAATGAAAGGCCAGGCTCTTAAAGGAAATGCAGGCGAGGGGTCACAGACTCAGCAGGAGAAGGCAATTACAGCCAGCATTTGTCTTGTTGCTGAGTCTGTGGTAACAATTACTTAACAAACTGGTTAAACTTTGTCAAGCTTCTGGAAGCTAACTTGGCAAAAGAGGACACTAAAGGTGTAGGTTGTCACGCTGCTTCCCCCCTAAAGAACCATTTAAGAGGGTGAACAAGGAAATATCTGAGCCAGTAATGTTGTCACACATGGATGTGGACAACAGAGGTTCACATCGCTATCAGTAGGAGGCATATCCACTCGCTAAAGATCAGTAAAGATTTATGTGTAGCCTACATATGTTGCATCTTCGTTCTCTGTATCCATAATGTGAATTTCACTTGGCCTTTGCCTTTGTGGGATGAGCCACAATGACCACGTGACCTCTTTATATTAAAGTGTAATGAAGCCACAGTGTTGTTAAACTAGTAGAGGCACAACGTGGGGAAACAAGCCCAAATTCTGGACGAAAGTGGGTAAACTTTTAAAGTGTTTCTTATCCGATCTGAGTGGAGACCTAATGCTTTTAGTGTGTCTGTGACCACTGAAGTTTGTTTTGGCTCTCTCTGTTCATTTAGATACGGGCTTTACAATAACTGCTGTCACCAAGCTGGCTGCTAAGTGTCAAGACTTTTATAGACTCACATTAGCTATGTTTTGGTCTGCCTTACTGAGGACAAATCACAGTGAGTTCTCATTTTGAGCAACGCGAGTATCTTTCAGGTACAGGATGTGCTCCACCGAAAACAGAAGGAACTCGCCTATCAGTACGCATCGCACAGTGGACATTTACAGCATTTCTTTCAGTATTTCTTCTGAGACTTTGTTGCTCGTTTTTTTTTTCCATTTTCTCCAATGCAATTTCAGCAAAGGCTATAAAAACACAAAACACAACACAGTTACAAACTCCCCTGTTAAATTACTTGCAGCTATGTTGCCGTTTAGTCTAACTACATTCAAAATTACACGCTGAGACATTTCCTTCAGAGAACCAGATATACAGACAGCTTGTAGAAAGCTAAGAAATCAGCTATGATCCTAGCAATGTTTTCTCCATCCATTAATATTTTTAATCACCTATGAATTTCAGGGTCGAGTGGAGGGTGAAGCCTAATACAGTTATTGTAGAGTAAGGCATTTAGCCTTCACCGTATCTTTGTAACTACAACTTCATGGTCAAATATTCAAAGAAAATGTAGTATAATTATATTATGCAATTTTTATGGTTAAATTAGATTATTCTTAGGATAATATTTTGTTTCTCGGTACACTGCTGTGAAATTACAGTCCAAGTCCAAGATGCATACAGTACATACATGAAACCCAATACTAGATCAAAACATTACACTTTCACCATTAATCATAAGGGAAAAAATTCAAAATGTGATTAAGTAAACTGTAGCACGAACAAATTTCAGTCTGAATCTATCTGCAAGTCACAGAGGGCCCAAAATGATGATCGTCATCGAGAGGACCTTCATCTACAAAGGCTGGAGGTTGTTACGAGTGGCTCCGGTAATCGCACGGCACACCACAACAATTTTCTCCAGTTCTTTCCTGCTTTTTAGACCAAACCACAAAATCACAGAAAATGAAAGCACTGACTCAGTAAAAGAATAAAAGCTTTCCATCACCGTCATCCCAACATCAAAACTTTGCAACATTCTCAAAAAGAGCAGATGACTTGACCCGTTACGTAAAGCATCTGACTATAAATTATCTCATGATCAACAAGCTGACGCAAAGAAAAGTCTGAGCTAAGAAGGAAATGAATTAATAACTGGAATGGTAAGAAATCAAAAGGCTCACATGCAGAGGTGACTCCAAGCAATATCCAAATCCAGAAATCCGGAAGAAATACTTCAAAGAATAAATTTAAATTATTTAGGTGCATTGACATGAGAGTTATTTCTTATAAAACAATATACCCAGGTTTGATATACAGCTTCATTCACCACCGAACCTACTGCCTTTACATAAGGCATCTAAAGCATCAAGCTTCCAAAAGAGTGAGAGACCAAAACAGAGCTCCGTCTCTCAGGCTTCAGTTCAGTTCACTTTGTTCTTTTGACAGTAAATGACAGTGATTCACACAAGACTTTTAGTGTCAAGGTGATCTGCAGTTTCTTGGAGACAGACTGTCCTCTAACAGAAATGTCAAATCCTGCTGCAGCTACTCCCACTCGCTGCCAAGCTTCAGCTCGGGAAAATCAACAGCAGCTAAACATCCAGAATTCAAAGTATAAATATCAGCACCAACATGTGTGGGTTTGGATGCGTTTCTGAGGGGACTGTGCAGGAACTACGTCTTGATTTGAGAAAGACTGGTTAAAATTTAAAGTGCGCTCAGTTCCCGGTAGACAGACGCTATTCTGCCGAGAATCCAGCGGCACTATCGTGTCTTGTTTGCTCTGAAGCAGACGTCTCTCCTCACAAAACCCGCCGCGCTGTATGGAATCACAATTTCACCCTCCCAGCTACCGGCTTCATCTTCCTAAGCTGCTTTCACACAATCAGCTCCCACCAGAGAGAGCTACTGTTTATGATACAGAAGTGCACGTCAGTTAGCATCAGTCTCAGAGCGGGGAAGAAAGGCGATCATGCATGATTTATAACCTGCTCTATAACAGACATACACTCTCACCATGGAGCCCTTGGTATTTTAATTTTAATTTGGATCCTTGTGAACACGGTGAGAAAGTCTTCTGCGCTCCGTTGTGGATTGCCTGCTCTTGAAGTTGTTCTGTTTACTGGCTAAATCTGTCTTGCTGCGAGCTAAATATCCCATTAAAGAGTTTGACTTTGTCCCCCTCAGTTGTTTGGAGAATAGGTAGCAGGCAGACCTATCTACACTACTGCATATGTTTTGACTCGTCTGTGCAAAATATATCCGAACTATGTTCACAATTCATTTTTAGCTGTTGTTGCCACTTGAAAAGATGCACACAAAGCCTTTGTAACCAAAGTCTAAGCCTGTATGTGTGTAACAAGGGTCTGTGACAGGAAGTAAAACCATATCTGCAGGGTGCAAGAGGATCTTTAGTGGACTCGAAATGTTCCCAGAGGTTGACGGCACACAAAACTGCTTCATTTTGTGAAGCTTGTTGTGTCGCAGGTGTACATCACTTTTAAATTATCCGAAGAATTCAGACTAGTTGTTTGTGGCACCGTATACCTTTTGGAAGTTTTGGTCATTAGACAGAATTTGCACAACAAAGCTCGCAGACGTCGACAGAGGTCGAACGCCATGTAAACTTGAAGTTGATTTCAAAAAGTAGCGCTGCTGAAATATGCATAAAGAAAATGAGAAAACTTTATCCAGTAAGAGATACTCTATCCTTGTCACAGAGAGAAAACCAGCACAGGGATCAGTGCTCTCTAAGAACATCTTTTCAAAGTGCTCGGTTCCTTTGCTCATTGTTTACAATAGAAAAGGATGCACTTTTAAGATTGCTCAGAGCAGAGAAAGTACCTAAACAAGGAGTGGAAAAAAAAAAAGATCCTCCAGCCTTGTAAAAGCAAAGAGCTTCAGGTTTTGTACAGCTACATAAAACAGTAGCAGCTGACAGTCTGTTCACGTCTGCACAAAACTGTTTTTAAAAATGTTGTCAGATAGATGTTGAAACACTTACTGTCAGTTATTCATGTTCGGGTGTCACCACACCTTCCTCAAAGATAAAGAAAAACAGTGACATAGTTCGATAGAAAAGCTTTACTCTAAATGCTAGTAATACTTTTTTAAACTATCTGGACTGTCGTGATTTGAAAATTAGTATTAAACTGGCTTAATGAGCTGTATTTAACTGCAGAAGAACAAGGAAATCACTGATAAAAGCAGGCAAGAAGTTCTCCACTACCGTGTAAATAGTTTTTGTCTTCATTTTGAGTTTTGAACCCTCTGTTGACATATGTGAGTTTCTGCTCATTAGTCTAGTAATGTTGAGCTTTAGTTTTATTGTTCTATTTGAGTTTAATTTTCTCTGAACTTTTGAATTTTTTAAGCAGTTGTAGAGTTAGTTTTGAATTCTGAGCATTTCAGTGCAGTGCACTTCAGATATGGTGGACAAATCTTGCAATGTGCACATGTTCCCATATGCCAAACCTAAAAAATATAGCCCTGAGATCCCTTCCCGGACAATTTAACCGCCATTCAAACCTGAACTCATTTGACCTTAACAACTCACAGGTTGGGGCAGTGACTCACAAACAGGAGTGATGGAGCCACTTCAGGTCAAATACCCGAGACTCTCCATCAGCTTTTGAAAGAGAGCCCAGAAAGTGGATTCTGTTAATCTGGATGTGCCGTTTTCTGTGGGGCGAAACGTTTTGTCACTTGGAAAAACAACCAGAAGACTTAGGCTCACTTGGATTTTCCCACAGAAAATACTACATCCAGATGAATGAAATCAACTTTGTAGGATTTCCTTACCTGGATGATTGAGCATCCATCAAGACACTTTTGGGGGAGATGGTACAGGTTTTCAAGAACTGAAATGAAGTTGTATTAAACTCAAAAACGTTAGACCATCATAACCGGGATGAGTGAGAACCTACAGACTCTCTTTCCAAGTATTTTTCTCGTTATTACGTCCTGCTTCACTGTCAAGGTTAGTCTCCCTGTGCTAGTTTTACTTCTCTGGACTTCCCCTGATCTATTTGTATTCATCTGTATCTCATTCCCCCTCCTGGTTGTCATCCCCCAGTCAGTCAAAGTGTATAAATAGTCATGCTCCCCTTTGTTCTTTTTGAGTCAGCTGTAGTTCAGCTCCATGTTTCTCCCTGTTTTCCAGGCTCGTGTCCTGCCTTTTCCCTGTTCTTTCATTAGGCCTCAGTCAGTTCTGTCCTTGGCTTGAATTACAAGGTTTACTCTGCCAGCTCTCCCTCAGTGCCTTGTGTTCAAGCCTATTAGTCAATAAAGCTCCTCACCATCCTGAGGTTCTGTGTCCTGGATTTGGACGTTTTTCTCACTACATCCTTTAAGTCTGTGTCATCAATCAAAATCATGCATCATATACCTACTGAGTGACACATACAGCTCTAGCTTCACAGATGCTACATCAAACATTGACTTTTTGGAGATGTGTGTGAGTCAAATCTGTGAGCCTGTGTTTGCGAGCGTATGTGTGCACTTGTGAGGATTAGGTAATATGTGCCAAAGTCACAGAAGCCTCGGGAGTTTCTAAAAATGTGGCACACATTACTGTAAATAGAAAATCCAAAGAGAGAAACAGAGGGGGGCGTTTTAACTACCTTACTTGCTGTCATACCTTTGAGACATTACTGTTACTGTGACTGTGTGCAAACGAATTCACACTGCTCTCACTGCACATCAGCACAGGAAGGAGTCATCATCAATCCAACAAGGTTTTTCACAGGCTTGAAGCCTCGCAGGAGTTAAGCTAGTAACCAAACCAGACCACTGCCACTACAACAAAATTTGCTGAAGAGCCATTAAAAATTATAGAAACCACACTGAATGTTGCAAAACACTGACTGCAAAAAGGAACACGGAGCAGCTGAGTTTATAAAAAGGCCAGATTCCGGTCGGTAATACTCTACCATTACAGAGGTCGTCTATCTGCTGTGACAGGTACGCCACATTAGAAGAGTACAACCTGTCACCTGTTTCAAGACCATAAAAAACGGAGACCTGTCACTTCCAAGAGAAAAAAAAAATCAAAGCAACATGGTCGTGATGTGCCAATCAGGGAGCAAGTTCTGAAGAAATGCAGCTTTTGAGGTGTGCTGATGCTAGGAAACAGGACGATGGTATGAGCTTCTAACACCTGAAACAAAAATCATGCAAGGTTGCTTGTTTGGCTCTTAGAAGACAGACTAATAAAGAAAGTAGTGTTACCTTAATGCTTTTTTAATAATCTATGGATTTTAATTCATATATTACTGACATCAGATTAATAAAATGCTTTTAAGCTCTTTCATAAAAATGATAAATGAATGGAGATCTGAGTGGTGTTAATGGAAACCAGCAAATGAGCTAACTTGGCTACACTGCTGGCAAATTTGACAGATTTACTGCAACTTTACTTACTCTTAACAAAAAAGGGAGTCAGTGCACATCCACACGTCTCTCTGTGTTCTCTCTATTCAGTGGACTCAGTGGCAGATCACATAGACATAGAGGATCTGTGCTTTTGCAAACACTAAAAGTCATCACTAACTAAGCTACTTTTGCCTCCTCTGTTACCATAACCATACATTGTATTTTCCTCTCATCTGTGATGACATTAACTGTTTGACAGTAAATGTCGCACACAAGATGATCCTCCTTTTGTTTACTAGATTAACTTAATCCCTTGTTTCAGTGCCTACTGAGCCCATAGCTTCAGTTATTTTCACCTAGTTATTTAGACCTGGAATCATGTCCATGTTCTAAACAGTCTATGGCTAAAACCTGTGAGTGTGAGTGCTAGCTAAAACCAGTTTTAGCTAGCACTTAAAGCTAGATTTAGCAGGCAGAGTTGAAATGAGCCTGCTCCTGTCATATTGCGCAATTCAAATTAAAAAGTATGAATTTTCATCTGAAATGCCCCCTCAACTCGGAGTTGAGTTAAAAATCCAAGATGACAGGAGTAAACTTAAAAGGTAGTAAAACTGTAAAACTTTAAATTTTTACTGCCATTGTTGGGTATTTGTGCCTCACTAAATAATCCATGCACAGCACTGAGGAGGCTTTATCCATGAATACGCTGCAGCAGTGGTTTTAATTGGAAGAGAAACAGGTGACACGACAAATGACAAATGCTTCATTAGATGAAAAAACGCTGAAAACAACTGCCTGCAAATAAGAATTACCTGAAGAAGCTTAAAAATCGTCCACCATACCAGCCTACAATGACTAAATCACACATTGTCTGTGCAGGCAGAGCTAACTACTATTACAGTTAGAATCCACCCACATTTAAATGCTTATAGATGTAGAAAAACACTAGAAATATAAGAAGAGCTGAATCATAGTCTCAAAGGAATTTACAAAACCTATAAAATAGCTAGCTGAATTGCCAATCTTGTAAATAGTACTAACTTTTATTGGAAAGCTATAATTCATTCTGTGGAGTTAACCTATTGTATTATAGAAACTTTTCTTGACATTATTTTTCTTGTCTGGACTGCTTATCTCTTATTTACCTGGCAAATACTATAGACGCCTCCTTTGTATGTGAGAAATTAGCAAAATATGGTCTCACTGTCAGAATAAGTTTGTATTTTTTACTAAGGGAAGTGTGCTACAGGGATATTTTATGAGTGTTTATATTTTTATAAGTTTCTCAGGGGTAATCGGAGCCTCTAACCTGCACTGCTGGTAGCGTCATTTAAAGGAGGAGCATTTGGGAATACTTTCAGAGGTTTAAAAAAATATACAGAAATATGTTTTAAAAAGTGTTTGGATCCTAAATGAGAATTATTATTTTTTAAATACCAGTAACATATAAAATAATATGTAAAATAGATGGTCACCTTAAACTTTTTTTTGTATTGAGTGACGGAGGACAAAGTCTGGGTAATCATCCCTGTTTTGCAAAGAGAAATAACTGTGATTTGGCTTTGTTTTCACAGTCATGGCATCTGACCTCAAAAGACTTTCAGACCTGCAGCTGATGACAGAGTCTGCTCTGGCGGATACGAGAGACGCACCAGTCCTCGGGGAGACTTGTTTCCTCTCAGGTTAACAATTAATTCTTGATTAAAAGTTGAACAGCAGCCAAATACACACATATACACAGAGCACACCCGCAGTCATCCTCAGTGGAGATGTCACTATTTCCCTTCCTCCCTTATGTAACCACGGTGACATGAAAAGGAGGGAAGATGGAGGGATTGGATAGAGGAGAGACACAAGCCTCTGGGCATCACTGGGCAGATTTAGAAAAAAAAAAGCCAATCTCCTCAGTGCTCTTAGGAAAAGAAAAAAGATTGTTCTGGAAATAAATGCAGTGCAACGTCAAGCCAGCTCCGTGTTTGAGCTTTAATTCCCATGAAATGCAAATAACGATCACAGACCTACCCTACTCAACTTATTTTACACTCTTTGTGATAATCTCCATCTTCCTAAAACTAATTTCGGCTGGCTCTAGCTCTCGGAGCTGTGAAAAAGTGCTTGTCTCCTTCCTGATTTCTCAGTCTTTTGGATTTTTCCATAAACTTAAATGTTTCAGATCATGAAACAAACTCTAATATTAGTCACAGATAACCTGACTAAATACAGCATGCAGTTTATCTATTAAGGGAAAAAGTTATACAAACCTACCTGTGAAAATGTAACTGTCCCTGGTAACTGATAACTGGCTGTTACACCCTTGGAAACGAGAACTGCCATCAAGCATTTGTGATAACTGGCAATGACTCTTTTAGATCACTGTGGAGGATATTTGGCCCACTCTTCTTTGCAGAATTGTTTTATTTCACAGTTATTGCAGGGTTTAAACCTGTTTAAGGTCGTGCCGAAGCATTTCAACTGGATCCAAGTAAAGACTTTGACTAGGCCAGAACTTCAGGCCCTATTGGTCCACAGTTCTTTAGTCGTTGTTCTGGGTTCTTTTTTGACCTCCTGGATGAGTCGTCGATCCGTTCTTGGAGTAATTTTGGTAGGTCAGCCACCCCTGGGAAGGTTCGCCACTGATCCCGTTTTTCTCTATTTGTGAATAAAAGCTCTCCTTGTGGTTCGCTGAAATCCCAAAGCCTTAGAAATTGATTTTAACCCTTTCCAGACTGATAGATATCAGTGGCTTTACTTCTCTTTAGATCGTGGCTCGACGTATTGCTTTTTGAGATCTGCCAGCCTGCTTCACTTTGTCAGACAGGTTCTATTTCAAGGGTTTCGTGATTCAGGAGGTTTCAGCTTTCCAAAAAATGTGGTTAATAACAACTACTTTATGATTTAACAGGGTTTACTTCTTCACATAGACCATAGGTTTGAATAGATTCTTTTATCCTAAGAAATAAAGTGAGTCAGAATCGGTCTGATATCCAAATATCTGATCAGAGCGTGCCTACTTTCAACACAACATGAGTCTAAACACACAACTGTTTGGAAGAATGACCTAAAGAGCAATAAAATGAAAACCCACTTAGAGTCTCCCTCACACCAAATAAGGGGAAGCCTCTCTGCTTCTCTGTGGAATCATCAGTCACATCTAAGATAAGGTTTAGAATCAGGGGAGCCTTGTAGCATTTCAGTGTTAGACAATTACCATCAAGAAGAAGAACAAGACAGACTAAAACAAACAGGGCAGTGGGTGGTGGGAAACGCCCTCCCTCATTTCTAGCTGATGCAGAGAAAACACCAGAGTGATAACTTTCACCGAGGAAAGAGAGAGAAATGACACACACATCCTTACAAAGACAAAACAGTCCAGCACCAAAAAAACACAACTCTGCATTCACACACTTGCACAAAATAGAGAGGAACTTTCACAATACACCTACTGACACACTCATACTCACACACGCCCGCGTGCATTAGCGAGGTGTTGGGTGAAGTTATTTTCCTCTGATGCCTTTTTACTAATTAATTCCCCTCTGTGTGTGTGTGTGTGTGTGTGTGTGTGTGTGTGTGTGTGTGTGTGTGTGTGTGTGTGTGTGTGTGTGTGTGTGTGTGTTGGAGTGTCAGCAGGGAGGATGCAGGTTTAGACAAGCTGTTATCACCGGACACACACTCTCTGTCGCACACACATTCACAGATGGACGGTTAAAACACAACTTATCCATTCCTCATATTTAACATTTTATCGCTCAAGTGCTTGCAGAGATTTCACGCATGCGTAACAAAAATACATCAGTGTGTCCTTCGCACACTTGTGAGGAAGTGTAATGTGGTTGTTAGCTGAAGAGCTTCCGCAGTGCTGCACACCAAATATTGGCTCGCTTGTTTGTGTGCGTGTGTTTATATTTGTGAATGACAGGCTTATGAGCGGCTGTTAGCATTAGCCTGGTCCTCAGCAGACTCATTTATGGGAGTCCTAAATAACATTGTCACCACCAAGCAAAAGCTTGGCTAAAACTAGATGTTTGTGTGTGTGTGTGTGTGTGTGTGTGTGTGTGTGTGTGTGTGTGTGTGTGTGTGTGATCCTTGTGTTTCCTCCCTGTTAATAAAAGGTGTGCAGTAAATCAGATTTAGCGAGTACTCTGAGACCCAGATGGAGGATTTGCCGTCCGCCTGGGTATTGTTATCCAATAGCAGCAGGCTTCCTGAGCCGCAACATTATCCATACCGACCTTTGTTGTTATGACCAAACAATAAAGGTCAGGAAAGTGACCTCTAAGTCTCTGTGCTATTAAGGTAATAGAACCCCAGAGTGTGAAAACACAAAACTACCTGCTGAAAAGTAAAGGCAGGTAATGAGGCCTGAGTATTTTACGTCTTGGTCGTGCTGTCCAAGGTACTGAAAACTGTTAGGTACCACATGCTTGCTCTTCTCTGTCCTCTGTGACTCATTAGTTTAGCTAAACATCCCAATCAGCTTGATGAACGTCAATTAAGAAAACCTGGTGACAGAATGAGCAACACTAAAATAGCGATCCCAATCTGAGTCACACCGGCAGCCGTGTGAAGTTCTACCACTGGGACTTTTCATGGCTACGCTCATGCAAAGCAGCCCATTCAACCTGGTGGCCAAATGAGCAATTAACTAAAGCAGGAGGTTATTTTCTGCTATCGCAGCTCTACGATGAAGCACAATGAGCAGAAATTAGGTAACTGCGGTTAGTTAGATTTAGAGAACACATGTAAAACCTTGTTATACACATCTGGATATACATTATTCATATAATGACCTATGATAATGAGCCTTAGTGTTTACTAATCATCAGTTACTAATGAATAAAATATATTCACACATTTAAGTACAATATACAATACAATATTTACTAAGTTAAGCTATTTAATCCAATATTTACTTGTGATTTAATCCACATTTGTTTTTTATCTTTTAGCCCAAGTTGTGTCCAGTATTTGCTTGTGTTTAAGTCCATGCTGCACATTTTATTTTATAGACGGGTCATCTGCCATCTTTGCCGTTTCAAAAACCTGGCTGGTTATAAGCGCCACAAATCACCTAGAGCAGCCTGCGTGGGACACTCACATTCATGCATCACTGTGACAACTCAAAGTACAACCCTGAATAGAATGAAATGAAAAATTGGATTCTGCTGATTATCGAGGCCACGTTTGCCTCATAACTTTTAATTTCATCGACATTCTATTAACTCGAAAGTACATTTTCCTCCTGAGTGCCCATTAACTTTCATCCGTGCAGGAAGTCTGGGACATTTCTCAGTGAAATATGTAGGAAAGGGTGTAAACATATTTCTTGAAGACATTGATGAGGATGTAATGAAATTCTCGTGAAGAGGATTGTCAAGACTCCTCTTTAAAGCAGATGTCGACTGGTAATGTGGATCTCATTCGTGTGCAAGGAGTAGTGTTGAGCAGGCATCTAAATACATGCTCTGACTGCTGCAACCTGTCATGTTTTTACATAGCTCAGTGCTGCCCCCTGCAGGAAATTTAGCCTTAAAACACAGACAGCAGTGAGGAAACTATTACCTATCTATCCTGCATTTGACCAGACACCATCCATTATTGAATCCTGATTTACTAAAGAGAATTCAGCTGCTTATTATATTGTAATTGTTAATATAGTGGAGCTTTCTTACAAACCTGATTTTAAAGGATGGAAGAACTGAAGAAAGGACGAAAAGGAAAAAACAAAGAAGGAAGAAGTCAATGAAGGAAATGAAGAGAGTAAAGATGAAATGCTGGGAGTAAAGAAGGAAGGAAGGAAGGAGGAAAGGATGAAAGGAGCACACAAGGAAGGAAGACTGAGAGAAGGAAGAGATAAAGGAAGGTAAAGAAGGAAGGAAAGAAAAGAGTTACAGTAATGAAAAACTGAGAAAGGAAAAGTAAAATAAAGGAAGGAAGAAAAGAAAAGAATCAAAGAAATAAATTACAGGAAGTAAAGCACGAAGCAGAAAATTGTCAGTCAGCTTTTTGAGAGCAGAGCTCAGATCACAGATTTGTTCCTTGAGTAGTAAACACCGGGTTCAGGACTCGGAGCCACAGACAGGACAGGAAAAACATTGTGCTGCTGTTCCAACGGGATCTGACAAAACAGAAAAGATGTTGTGGAGGCCGAATCATACTCCAGATTTAAACGGCAAGTTAAAAAACACTCCAAAACAAAGCAAAACAATCTATGAACATAATTTAAATTTCACAGCTGTGTCACCACGAAGGAAACACCACTCGACACTTGTAAATACTTGAAATTCTTTTTCCTGTGAAAGGACTTCCTGCCATTTTGCAGACTTCTTACCCCAATAAGCATTTGAGAGGCAGTTTATTAAAAGGCCGCTGTGTCTCGGCTAATTTAGGCAATCAAAGACAAATGCAATCACACAAATACAGTTAGTAAATCAACACACACACACACGCTTAGTACAAGAGTGTGTGTTCCTGTGTGCTCTACAGTGAGACCTGGCTGTCTGCAGTAATTACACCCTGAAAGTAATTTACAGTGATATGAGCCACAATTCATCCTCGCCCTCCCTCCTCTCACTCATCGCTCTTCCTCCTTCTCTCTTTCCACGTCTCGCCTGGTTTCATCCTTTATTCCCTCGTTTAACTTGCTTCTTTAAACTCGCCCCTACTCTTCTCTCCGGCTCGTCCCTCCCTCCAAGCTTTCCGCCCTCTCCGTCGTCTATCATATCTCCTTCATTACACACACAAAAAAAAATGGGGGATAAGTGAGAGGGTGGAGTAATGGAATTGAGTGGAAAAGGAGAGGTGTATGTGTGTATGCCTAATGCACTTGGGTCTGCCATGATGGCAAAACCTAACAATCGAGTAGCCTAAAGGTCATATTCTCTCATTCTGACAAAGCGATGGAGCCACATCCCGATTCCATCCACATGTATGTGCGTGCACCTCAGCCGGAGTTTAATTGAAGAGCCGGATGCGTTCATCCGCGTTTGCTAACAAGAACAAAGATCCAATTTTATGCTAATTACTGACGCATAGATTTGAGTCACTTTGATTGCGATGGTTAGCGAGACAGGGGGGTAGCTATCATGAGTCACAAGAGACAAAACACACACACGTTGGTTGGCTTCGGCTCCCAAACCCGCCACACGGAGACCCCCGTCTGTATTTTTAAAATTAATAGCCATTATTTTCTATGCAGGCTCTTATTATTCAGCCAGTTCAGCCTGGCTGGAAACTGTGGAGACACATGATTTACACACACAAGCAGGTGGACACACACACACACACGTAATGACAGCCTCTCAGTCACTGTGCTGCACACCTGTGTGTGATGCTGTATGTTAATATGTAGGACTTAGAATTCTATGGATCTCTAGGTTCATGCTAATAAGGAAGAAGTGTGCCTCCTTTTTGTTTGTACGTTGATTGAATGCCTCTGATCCCCACTGAACGACGCAGGGAAGACCTGTCCTGTCTGCAGTGTAGATGGAACTAAAGAGGGCTGTAGAGAGCTGTAGCACATGTTTGGAACCCACTAGAACTTCCTGTGATTTGTTAATGTTGTTAATGTGTAAATACTGTAATCCATCCATCCTTGCATCCACTTTCTACTACTTATCTGGGTCAAAGTTGCAGCGGCATCCCTAGCGAGTTGAAGGATATGATCTCTCCAACCAGTCCAGGATCTTTCCAGGTGATCACATGGAAAGATCAGGAAGCCAGCTCCTTTTTATGCAGAGGAGTGACTCTACTTTCAGCTTTTTAAGGGAGGTCCCAGTAACCCTGCCTCTTGTATGCACCATCATTGCCTAGAAACATTGCCATTCTGCCCCCACTCTCAGAAAACTTATGGTTCTTCAGATGTCTTCATGGTTCTTTAAAGAACCATCATACATCAAATAACCTTTTTATTTTGTAGATGGTTCTTCATCTATTGCAAATGGTTCTTTAAAGAACAAAAGGTTCTTCATCAGCTATCTAAGTTTGATGGTGTAAAATGGCATAAATATTTATTCACTATAATTAGAGTGTGAATTATACTGCGTGTTTTCTTTGTGTGCATGTGTGTGCGAAGGGGGAGGGCGGGTTACCTGGCAATTACCCTTTAAGAGCAGATGGTAGGAAACTGAATATTCAAATAAAAATTAGAAATACTTGCTTAAAAATATACTGGTGGCATGGGTGGGGGCCAAAGTTATAATCTTTAAATCTTTAAAATGTTTTTTTAAAGAACCACTTAAAGGAAGTTTTTAAAAAGGTTCTTTGAAAAACCATTAAAGGTGCCCCAAAGAACCATTTCTTGATGGTTCTTTGGGGCACCTTTAATGGTTCTTCAATGAACCACTGAAATTGTTTGAAAGGTTCTTTGTGGCCCAAAAAAGGTTCTTCTATGGCATCAGTCTAAAGAACCACTTTTGGTTCCAGTTGGCACCTTTATTTTTCTGAGTGCAGCTTTATAGGCCTGCGTTGTCCTACAAGTGTCTTGATTGTTTAGGCGATTAGTCACTTTGTCAAACAGAAATGGACGTGAAAGTGAGAAGTCACTGCTTTAAATCTCCTTTGTGAAACTTTCAATAATACTCTGATGCAGACACAGACAACAAGCAAGCCGATGGCCTAGTAGTCATTTCCGCTGTACTCCTTTGAACTCCATTTGAGATCTGCCACCTGGAGCGCGTCTGTCGTTGATGCATCATCAATTTTCTTCCACTTATCCCATTCACAGTCACGAGGGGGCAAGAGCTTATCCCAGCTACTATAGGACGAGATGCAGAGTCCACCTTGGACGGGTCGCCACTCTGTCACAGGGCTAAGAGGGAGAGACAGACAACTATTCACACCTATGGACAATTAACAATCACCAGCTAAGCCTGTCTTTAGGCTGTGGGAGGAAGACAGAGTACCTGAAAAGGACCCATGCAGACAAGGAGAGAACATGCCAACTCCACACAAAAAGGCCCCATGCTGTTGGTGGACTAACCACCATGCCACTGTGCTGCTATAGTTGGTACATTGTAATGTAAATTCTCCTCAGACAAGTCTGTGCAGTCACAAAATACGGGCAAGCACATGGCCGTATGTACAGACCTCACACTCATCATCTGAGATCTGAGTGGAGCCTAGTGGACACATAAAAAATTCAACCACACAAACTTCTCCATAGAAAGTCAGTCAACCTTATCCAGCAGATGGCGCAGTAACATGACACAGCTTCTGTTGTCAGTCAATCGCAGGGCTGGCAAATAAAGTTGACGTAACAATCAATCACACCTACAGCCAATGTAAAGTCACCAGTTAACGAATAGGCGTACCTTTGGAAATTCTCAGTGCTGTGAACTTCAAAAGCAGCTGATTAAATTTGTAATTCTTGAACATTTTTACATCCACTCCATTAAGACACATGAAACTCACACATGTTGCATTATACGGTAAAAGCAACAAACAGAAATGTGTCCCAGTGCTGTAGATGGCACAAAAATGTAAGATCTTCAGTGTGTATGCACTCTTTTTAAAACGTCATTGCTTCTGTGGTATGCCAAAATGCTTTGCGCCGTTTGACTCGTGAGGCTTTGAGCTTTTCTTAAAGTATAATTTCATTCACGACATGCTATTCAAAACACAGTGACAGATTAGAGTGCAAGAGGGCTAAATGGAAACTGAATTGTTATGGAAATGAAGTGAAACAGTCAACAGATTTAAAACTGAGAGAAATTTAAATTCATTTGTGCCTTCTGACATTGCCTGTGGATGATGATGGTCCCTGATAACGGGTAACATTTAACATTTTCTAAACCTAAACAGTTAAAACGAATCTTCCAGTCATCACCTGCCAGTAAAGGACCGTTTGTAGATGTTTAGGATTAGAAATGAACTCACGATGTGTCACACACAGCCTGTTACAAAGGGACACTGAATCTGGACTTTGTGGCTGCTGGTCTTTAACAACTTGATCAATTACTGTTCCTTTCTTTAGAATAAAGACCAAACTCAGTGTGCTAAGGACACATGTAGCTGCACGAGTAAGTAGATGTGCATGTGGCAAGTTTTTGTGTTCACAATCCCAATAATCCAGCAATGGTTACTGATGATGATCTCACCTAGCATCCTCCTCTGTCACACAGGTGAGGCAACAACATATAGCACACAATTCTAGTGACATTCACAACAATGCAAGTGATAAATGGGTGATAGTCTACACAACGTAAAGCTCTCATAAAAACCACTAATATAAATGTGAATATCGTATAACCAGTGTTTGCCAAAGACATCAGTGCTATTTTGTGAATTCTGTGGATATAAACAAAAACAAAACAGCGAGGTCTTATTTAATAAACACAGCTGCTCCCGGCAGATGAAAAGCGTAACTTCTATAAATACAAAGCAGTCTGCTGTGTATGCCACACATGCATAATGTCTCTGCATATATTAAAAAGAATGTCAAACAAATGCAGATTTGTTTCACATTCGCTGGTATGGCAGTAATATGGTGTGGACTATTTAATACCCACAGTGATCTAACATTGGCGGTGCTGCCAACGAGTGAGTCACATTCATTAGAGCTCCTGCTGAGCTGTAATCAGCCGTGAGTGCCACCTTAAAAAGGAAAGGAGATGATTTCTGACAGTCAAATGTTTGAGTTAAAAGGCTGATTTCCCAAAGCAAGATTCCTAATCTTTCATGTCATTCATCTTCTGCAGCCACACCACGGGCTGTGTACCAGCAACTCACTTGAGCGTATTTGAGCGTCCCGACCCAAATATGAGCTTCATCTCATTTCTGCTCCTCTCTCAACTACAAAATCCCTTCAGATCCCCTTAAAACTCTCCTTCGGCGCTAATCTTGCATAGTTAAGTGAAAATAAGGTCAGGAGCTGCCCGACTAACACACACTTTGCAGGCATGTAAAGTGTTTGAAGGTGCGAGCGGAGGATTTGAAAACAACAAATTAGCAACACGTCATGCTGAGGCACAACGATGATTTCCATAAAGAAATTAGATTAGACCAAATATGACCAACAGCCAATTTGAACTGCCTTCAGTTTACAGAGGAACTTTCTGGATCACCTCACAGCGCAAAAGCAGGGCAGGTGTCTGCTCTGTAAAGGAGAGACTAGAGCCTGACTGGCTTATTGGCAGATCGATATTATCAGTTAGTATTGGCTATTTGCACATCTATCTGTGTCTAGTGTCTAAAAGAAAAAAAACATTCATTCATCAGATTTTTAAATAATTAAATATTGGTATTGGTCTATAAAACTCTATATTAGTTGAGATCTAGAAGGTACTACTTCTCAAGAGTAACTTTGTGTGCCTGAAAGTTCAAAATAATTCTCATTTATCTCATACTGGGCATTTATGTTGTTCATACAGAGACAAAAGTAGAAACACTAGGAAGTGTATGCTTTGCTAATAAAAGCTAGGTAACTTTAACAAGCACTAGACACAAAGAAGGTAAGAAGTCTTTTAAACTGCAAGCAAGCTGTGATTTTTAAAACACTTTTTATTAATCAGAGACTGATTGACGTTTAGAGGTACTCGTGAGGGCAAGCAGGCATCCAGTATCTTTGCCCGGGAACAGCTGGACAGCTGTGGATTGGAAAAGCTGAGGATCAAACCTCTGACCCTCCAACTAGTAGACAGATGGAAATGCTTTGTTATGAGGGGGAAGGTTTTTCTTGGCACACTTTTGCCTCTATCCCTACAATAAACCCGGGGTGTAACCCTCCTCTTGCTCCATGACAGCTGGGGTAGGCTCCAGCCATCCTACGACCCTGATTAGATAAGCGGAAGGAAAATGGACTGTTGGCATGTTACAACCATGGCAACCATCATCTTTGAATACCGTTGCCTCATTTGATGGCCACCTCTGCTCCCTTAATGACAAGTTTTCTCAGGAAATATCAAATAAGGCAAAGTTTGACCACCTTTAGAATAGTTTCCGAGTTTTTCCAAGCGTAGCTGCATAGGCAGAGACCACCTTCACTAACTTCTGATGCAAATCCACTTAGGTTGTTGTGGAAGCAGGCCAAAACACACGAAAGAACAACTCAGTTTGGAAAACAGCTCAGTGTTTACTCCAGTAAGCTTACAAGGGGTAAAGATTTAAAGGAATGTGGCCGTCACGACCAAGGAACTGACCCTCAAAGTATCTCAATCTAGGAAGTGGAACTTGAAAAGGAAAACAAAACACAAACATCTTGCATTATGATTAATATGAAGGCTTTCTAAACTCAAATCCAAAGTGATCCATCAGATGGTGCCTTTCAGACAATTGGCAAAATGTAGACAGTCATAATTTAACTTAGATATATATAGGTGTCCCTTTCTCTAAGCAACTATGGGCCTCTAAAAATAAAAGGTGCCCACTGATACTGGCTATAAATGCAATTGTTGAGAAAGAAAAACATCAGCCCTTAAAACAGTCCACGCCCTGATCCACTCTCTGCTTACTCATATCCATATTGTTATAATGGACTGGGTGTCACCTTTACACTCATGGCTATAAATTCAGAATCAACAGAGTCACAAATCATCTATCAGGTTGATTGATAACACACGCACACACACACACACACACACACACACACACACACACTGCAGATATCATTGCGCAGGACAAACACGGGCTGACTCAGCGTTGTCTGGCAGAGGTCAGGAAGTATGTGCATGTTTATGTGTGAACACGAGAGACAGACGGAGAGTCCGTATATCTGTCGATGTGTCCCTCCTCTCGCCCCTGAGGACAGGACTGCGGCGAAATGACAGGAAGTGATGTCACAGGTCTTCCAAGGTCAGTGGCTTCACCCATTCCTGTCCAATAAGCTTTCATGCTACACTTTTGCTCTCGCCAGTTCACAAGCATGCACACAGACACGCACACACAGACACACACACACTTTCCTCTGCCAAGGTCCCTCCCTGCGACCTTTTAACCCTATCACCTGAGGTGAATGCACACTCGTCCTGCTGTAAACCATCAATCTTCCTTTATCACTTTACCTCACACACACACACACACACACACACACACACACACACCCACCCACCCTGTAGCAGATACACATGTCCTACTGCCGTATACACTAGGACACAGATGGTCCGAGGTATACTGTGCACACACACCAACACCCAAAACAGCTGTTAATTCATATCCAAGGGGGAAAAAAGAAAAAAAAATCTCCCAGAGCAACACAAAATTTCAAAATAAAAGTTTAATAAGCCAGAAAGTGATAGTGTTGGCAACACGCAGCAGTTGGTCTGCAGCAGCCAGAAGGAAATCCTGTTTCACTGCCGAGACTGTTTCCTCTAAATGTAAGAAGACGCTACAAGGAAACACTTACTTTCTATTACTGCATCACAGCCACAGTACACGATGTCGCTTTAACATTTTATACCGAGTAACACTCGCTCGTGAATTTAATATTTCATGTTGCAAAGCGTCAGAGCTGCTGCTTTAAAACGACGGTATATCCCAGCGCTTTTATTTTGGCCTCCTGTCGCAGAGAAAGCCGTCATCCTCCAGCTGATACCGCGCTGCTTGACTTGAGCAGTACAAACATGAGGCAGTTGGAGGTGTGATCAGAGCTACACCGTCTTTTCTTTATATAACAATGGTGGAATTACTTAGTGTTTAGTCTGGATTCGGATAAACTTCCCACCAGGTCTACGATGCAGTGGCTGCTTTTCTTGTACTCTAGTGGGAGCAAACAGCCGGATGACAGATGTGGACATTTACTGCGTAAAAGAGAGTGGGCAACAGATGAAGCTTTGGAGATTTCCAGTCTTAATTTTAAATGAAATCAAAGGAGCAAGGTTGATGTTTTCTGCATGCTTGTCAAAGAAGCTTGCAGCTTTTAGCTACCTCTAATCCACCACAGCCCACACTGCAAGCATAATACCATTTCAAATCCAACTTTCAGTGCAATACATCTACTGTGAATCAAATTAAGTTAAAGTAGACATAGTGTTGTTGTCATATGCACATGTAGATAAACACAGGAAGTTTATGCTGTACAATTAAATTCTTATTTTGACGGACTTCTGCCACGCAGCAGTCATAGAGACATTCTAATATAGTAAATAACGTATGATAAAAATTCAAATGAGATAAAAATAAACAGATTAAGTATCAAAAACAATGAATCAAACAATAAAATACAGTTAGGCTGGTAGAAACCATGAAGCATTTGTAGCTAAAGAGCGCTTTGCATTGGAGATGGTGGAGACCAAAACAGAGCAAAAAGCAACTCTGGGGTAAAATTCCCAAGAAGACGGATTTTTAAAAATTCAAAACATATATTTCAAGTCTGAAACTGTTTCTTTATTGTTACCCCCAAATTTAATGTTTTGGTTTGTGCTTGTATTCCTTGCACTGTTCCTTTGTGTATCATCTCAGGGCAGGTGAATTAAAGTAGTGAGCACAGAATTATTTCCGGCCACGCAATCAAGCTCAGCCGCCATTTATCAGCTGACAATAACTGGTCTCCAGTCAGCCCATATCCACTTGGCTGATACTGCCACACTGCCTACCTAATACTTTCCTGTCCCTTCAAGCTGCTTTGCAACCCAACTCCACCTCAGCTCCCTCTTTTCAAGCTGTGTCTGCCTTAATTGGTGCCATGTTTCTCATCCTATCTGCTTCCTCTGCTCTGTTTTGGGACTCAAGTCAAAATTACTGTAAATGGACTGGACTATATGTTTTATTAAATCACTGCAGTCGCCAGTTAAATTAATTGTCAGAATAAAACCATCCAAGGCTGTGCTGTGCTTCCTGTCTGGCACTTTGACAGTTGGTCTCATCTGTCAGAGCAGACTACAGTCCCCAGAGTCTCCTTATCGCCGGTTGCCAGGCCCTCACATTTGTTTTGGCACACATCCTCTACTTTCAGCCCACTCTAATAGAGTTAACCTTGTCTGACAGCAGACTACAAGCCCCATTAGGACCAGGTGACCGATAACCAGCTCCCACTGAGACTTACATCCACAGCTCTCCCCATAAAGAATGTGTTTACTTTTCCTTTTGCCCCTCTTTAAAGCTTATCTCCACGTTGTGTCAGCACGTATGGCGCTCTCATTGGGTTGACAGTGCACAGGACACCTTCGCCATACACCAGCCAACACATGCGCATATTAACCCTGGAGGGCTGTGGCTTGGTCAGATTACTTCCACCAGCTATTGTCTCAGATGCAAGCTTGACAGGAAACAGCACTCCATTTATTTCCTGTTCTCTTCCTGTTCCCCAGACAGCTCTAATAAACGTAAGCAACACAGATGAGACCCTGTGCTGCGCCATGATCCGATGAGCCTGAAGATGAACAATAAATAACCACAAATTTGACTTCATTGGACATTTTAAAAAATGGATTTGTTTCAATTCAAAGCAAAAGATAAATGTTAGGTCACTACAAAAGTTTATAGTTAGCTCAGCAGACAGCACTGAATCTTTGTTGCAAAATATCCCACACGACTTAAAAAGCAACAAAGGTACAATATTCAGAGATTATATTTAAACAGAGGTAGGGCAGGAGCAAATAGCCCTTCATGCTGTATACTAACACAGTTAATGCATTAGCTTGGTGGGTAAAAGGATTCTGATTTGATTCCAGCTGGAGACAAGTCACCAAACAGAAACTTGGCCAAATCAAACATGTGGAGCCACCTGGCATGTTGACTCCTTGAGACGAAGGGATCAGCCTTTTAAGGGTAAAATGTGACAAGAAGACTTTTGCACACAGAATCTTTAGCTGATAGACGTGAACAGCTTGTATGGATCGGTGCAAATGGAAAGTATTACTGCGGCAAAACGGTTCATTATAGGAGCAGAATGTAGTTTGAGTTTGGTGTCTGCTAAAGGCTTGAAACTCAGCATGACTTCCCTTTACCGAGAGAAACTAGGGGATCGACAAGCAAACATCCCCAGGATCCTACAGGTGGATGCTAGGGGGTGGAGGGGTTACACTTAAAGATAGGACTGCTGCAGAGGGAGAGTAATGGGAAATAATGAAAGAGAACAAGCTGTCTACCTGAAACTGCTCGCAGGCTTCGCTCGAGTTAGCACAATGTCTATTTTGGACAGAAAATTGAACATGTAGAATGATTCCTGTTTTAGTGTGGTTTATGGTCCCTGCTTTTCTCCCTCATCATTTCACATAACTCCTCATTTTCCAGAATTCCTATATTAGAGGTGGAGAGTGGAAATTTAGCATGAACCACTGAGCCACAGCAAACTTATTTCTTACTGGGGAACAACAATACAGTAGCAGCAGGCTGGAATAAACCATAATTTTCTATCAAATGAGAAGCAAAGACAGCCACTGTGTAGCCTGTGAATCGTTAGTGAAGTCCCATCATGAAGCCATACTGGGGTTTTGAAATTAAATAATAATAAAAAAGAGGACAGCAATCACTGGTTGGCTAAAACTTTATAGTCAAAATGTTGTAGCCAGTCAGCACCTGTTTTATCCAATGATGATGACCAGGTTCTATTAAATATGTCTTGAAAATAGTGACTGAGCGCGTAAAGTTGTAAAGAAACTGTTTGTCACAGAGAGCACCAAGAGTCTCTATCTTATAATATAAACCACCTTGAAGTGTTCGTTGTTGTGATTTAGCCCTTTATTTTCTCCAGTCTTTAACAATACACCAAACATTTCCTCACTAACTTACTCATCTCAGAAAGAAATGTAGAAAATGCTTTGCTAACAAAGGGAACTGGATAAACTCCTGTTGTTACGTTAAGCTAAACTAATCAGTTATACACACGTCACCTCAAAAAGGTTCTGTAGCCTGAAAGCTGACAGCTGTTGGTTAATTGATGTCAAAGTTGACTGAAAAACTGAAGGAAAAACTGCTGGACTGAGAAGTGAGAAGGAACACAGACACAAACACCAAGGCTGAAATGGAGCCAAAATACTTCAGGGAAAGTCACTTATGGGTCAAAGCCATCATTTACACAGCCATTTAATTCAGATTTGCACAAACACACACACACAAGCACGCAGTACAATCATCAGGCTCATGTGCTGCAGTGAGATCTGAACACAGAGACGATGCCACTGCTGTTAGCACTTTCCACCTGCATCAGAAAATTTATTGCAGCTGCCCGCTGTCCACTGATATCACTGCACAAATCACCTGCCCTGTGTTTCTGCTGCCTCTTCTGTAACCTTAATCTGAAGTTGAGTTTCAGTTCTTCTCTCCCTTTTCTTTTGCTTTGCTTCATCACTCATTACTTGGCCGCCTCAGGGGGGATGTGCAGCAAGAGACCAAACCTCCATCTCACTCGGTTTTGCAGTATGGGCCAAAAAGTACATCACCAAAGTATGACCTTGGAGTTCAGCCGGCCAGCCAAACCCTGACATTTTTCATTATGTTGTAAAAATGAGGCTAATGTGAATTTAATTTCACATTATTACCAACAATCAATCAATCAAATAGATTTTCAGTTAAAACATTAAATGTAATGTTTTCAATCTACTTAAATTTATTTTAAAGTTAAGTTATAAATGCACTGTGTTTTAAACAAACATAGAATCTGAAACAAAAAGAAACAAAGTTTCCTTTCTTATGTTAATTAATTTTGTCACTGATTTAGGCCTCGGTCACAAAGCACTAGAGATCAGTTGGTAACTTCCTTGGTTCACTGTCACTGGTTGCTGGGTGAAAATAATTGCAATCATGGTGCTGCACTAAAAGACTCTGTTCAGGAATAAAATCAACTTTTGACTTTACATTTACTGGTTAATGCTAGCATATTTTAGCCTTTGGCAAACTTATTATTTCCATCGACACGCTTCCAAAACTCCAACTTTAATTTAAATTAATAGAGTTTGAGTTTCTTTACTGCTCTTCTAACATCACTGCAAATGTTATTTCTGTAAATCGCACTGGAGCAAAGTATATTATCGGTATGTAGAGTATATTTCAATACATTTCAATTTCACACCAGCAGCTCCATCAATTTATGGTTGAATGAGAGAGATGATTGAACTGTGTGTTCAGACTGCGGTTAAGCAGCTAGAGGACAGCGAATCAGACCAACATTCAAAAGCAGCTTTGTGAATTGTAAAGCTGAAATTTTCAGTAAAACTCTTTTGCGAATTGATATCAATGCTTATATAATTGTTGAGAAATGAAACAAGATTAAGACTTAATTATATGTTTGTTTTGTTTTCCTAATCTATGTCACAGTGAAGTAGGTAGACCTAAAAAAACCCTCTGAAATTTAGACTGACCATCATATGGAGGATTTACAGTACTGTGTTTGGGTCCATTTCTGTAGGCCTGTTGAGAGAGTATGCAACAGCGCTTGCATGCAGTCCTGCAAAAACCAACAGTACGTAGCTCAGCGTAGGTGATGCTGATTTGAAACCTTGATCTACTAACAAACCAATAAAACTCCATCATTTGTGGAAAAGGAAAAGAAAGAAAGAAAAAGAAAATAATCTTTGATGTCTACCTAGATACTCACAGAACTGTAGTTACATCAATAACCATGTTCTAGCAGGTTTTTGCTCACACCTAGACAGATTTTAACTGCCCCATCAGCCATTAGCTGGTGTAATAATCTTATAATCCATCCATCCATCCATCAATCTTCCCCATATCTGCTTTACTGTTATCAGAGATGTTCCTATTCAAGTTATCATGGGGTATTAGATGGGGTACACCCTGTACAGCTTGGCAGACTGTCGCAGGGCTAACACAGAGAAAAAGACAGCTATTCAAATTCACACCAATGGCTAATTTTGAATCACCAGGTAACCTAACCGTACATTGGACTGTGGGAGGAAGTTGGAGTGGAGCGCCAGGCAGGCGCAAGGAAACTGTGTAAACATCAGTCATGCCTGCTTAAGTAAATGACCAAAACAAATGAGCAGTGCAGGAGAAACTCCATTACTTACTCCAGTGTAATGTGATGGTCTCACCTCAAGAAACCTTAAAAAAATTGCCAAGCTCCCCCACTGACTTTAACACCTGGAAACTGTTCATTTTACTAAGTAAAAAATGTTTTTTCTGTGTCTTAGCAGCTGTTACGCTGTCTCATTATAATTCTGATATTATTTGGATGCGATTCAGACTTTTTATGTATCTGCATCAGACCATTACTTCACACAAAGCTGCCACTGCTGCCTCCAGCAGCACCCGTAATCTGTCACACTGAAGAAATCCATCAGTCGCTCGCTTGCCGCCAAAAATATAAAACTCTACTGAGTTTAAATTAACACTGCACAAACATGCCCCCGCTCCTCTGCCTTCCTCCTCCCTTCATGGCCGTCACTCAGTCCATCGAAGCCACGGCCCATCCCACAATCGGGGCGCCACATTTAGCAACTCATCTGCATAAAAATTCAATGATTTCTTTCTCCTTTCATTTTCATATTAAATTGGGCAGAAGAGGGAAAAGATCGAGAGTGTAAGAGAGAGAATGAAGAGGGAGAAAAGAGAGAGATAATGAGTGTGGTGTGTATGCGTGTGACTATGCCTTCCTTCATTTTTCCACACTGGAGTGTAAAATGGTGCAAAAGAGAACCACAACTGTGTGTGTGTGTGTGTGTGTGTGTGTGTGTGTGTGTGTGTGTGTGTGTGTGTGTGTGTGTGTGTATGAGCCAGACACACACACAGACACACACACACATCCTCAGATGACCTCGGCTGACCTTGTGGGTCTGCAACAGCCATGTGCGGAGGTTTTCTGAGGGTGAAAAAGACACGCAAAGTGCAAAGTGTGAACTCCTCGACACACAAAGAGCCTTTCAGTGGCGATGAGACGCTTGCAAACCAGTCTGCCTCCTCAAGTCACACCAACAGTTCTTACAGCAAAACCAAAGTCTGCTTAAATTCGACTAATGTCATGTGCATTGCACTCTAGCAGTTATTTTTTCTTGCTGTTTTTGAGTTAAGTGATTATTAATTTTGTGTGAAATATGAGAAAAAGGTGAAAAACTTCATGTCATACAGACCAAGTTGATATATTAAAATTAGGGTTGAAGGAAATGGTACTAACTGCCTGACCTGGGAAGCCATCAGCTAGCCTGCTAATTTGGCTTCTGCTGGCGGAAACTTCCAACTTCCAGTGGATATCCAGAACAGTTTATGATGGATATCCTGGCCAAGACTTCCTGCTCTGTTCTCCAGTTATTGCCGTTAATATGTTTTTAAGGGTAATGAAAGCCTTATGGGGGAATAATGGCTCAGCAGTGGTAGCTACGGACTGCCCGTCTACCTGCAGAAAGCGTCTGCTGTCAGGTGTTGGCAGTGTCATGTGGTACAAATGGTCTGATTGTGATGTTGCTGGTCCCTCTGCCAGCTGTGGAGAAGAATAAATGTTCTGACATACAAACAGCTGAAGTGACACCAGAGTGTTACAAAGAGTCAAGTGTCCACTTGAGCCGTCTGTGCTCTTACTGCTGGATGTTTTGATTGTTACGTTTTCGTTTTTCACACTTTTCACACTTCTTCGTTGTCACTACCAGCCGTTTGTCAACTAATCAGCATTCAACTGACACACAGCATCATCCACAGCAAACACCATGCAGTTGGGATTTTAGAGGGAGCATATTTGTGATGGTTGGAAACGCCTCTCCAGAGTGAATACCTCTTCAAACAGACACAATCACGGCGCTGTAAATTAAGTAACAGTTGCTATTAGTTTGGAGATTGCTCTTTTGCTTGTCACACAGTCTGTTTACATGCAATGCAACCAAAGTTGGTTTGAATTTGATTGGCCATTAGAACTCAAACAACAAATGGAAACCAGTTTCTGGGACCTAAAATCTTGTACCTTGCCTACAACAATGAATAAATAAATTTTCCAGCTTCTCCCTTGCCAAAAGGGGTCACTACAGGTAGCCCTGCATGCTTTTTCTAAAACTATAACTAAATCTGAGTCCCAGTGCAAAGTTAAAGTCAATTAAAGCTAGCATGTCATAAGTCTACCATATCATTATCACACAGTCAAAGTTGAGAGTGGGTGCTTTGTGCGTGAGAAACTTCAAATAGTTCCTGATGAACACCGAGTAGTGCATTTGCTGGAAATGTCCACTCCAAATAAAAAAAACACTTGCTTCAAAATTACAAAAATATTTATTTATGATAATATATGAAACTCATAGCTGATAAAAAGGACCCTCAAAGATCTGTTCCCCACAGAAACAGACTCAGTGCAGCAGCAGCCAAAATCAAACCTGAATAAAATTCAATGTGAAATAACTGCCTGTGACTTAAAGTGGGCGGGTCCTGAGTTAAACGTATTTCCGCTCTGAGATGAGCGACTGAAGCGACTACTGATGGGCAGGAAGCACACCTTTAATTGCTGGTGGTAAATACATTGGTAGGTTTTCTGCACTACTGGATGCCCTAGTGTTTATTTTAGGGACGACATGAGAGCTACAAAGTGACGATACATGGTGAGCACCGTCTCTTTGTAGCTTATGATCAAAATCGATGACACTTTACATATAAATGTGTGTGTAGATCCAATACTTTGTACACTATCAGAGCAGATAAGAAAACTAAGAACTTAAATTTTTAAATGAAGCACATAAAAAAACCCATTTAATTTCTTTCCAAAGCAAACAATGTGTTTTTGTCTAAAATGGAAAGTTTTTTATTGTTTATGACTCATTTTTATTTTTCTTGTGTATTTTATCAAATAATTACTCTTTTCAAATGTGAACAATTAGTATTTTCTATTTGTTATCTTAACTTTTCGTTCGCTTTAACCTGTTTTGTTTTTGGCCCTAATTGCTGGCTTCCTGTTTGAATTTAGCAATTTGACTTTGAAAGCAGTTTACAAAGCAGTTTGTTAGACAAGCAAAGAGGCTTCAAAAACAAAGTTATCATCAGTATTAATGTGGTTAAATGCTAACATTCCCAGCTCTGATGCTTCTGACCAAAAACTGGGGGGAAATGTGAGTAAAATTATGCAAAACACATGGAGAATTTGATAAGTGGATGCAGATCCTGGAACAAGCTCAGAACACGATTTCAACACTTGAAAAATAATCAAGGTGAAAAATGAAGAAATTAAATTATTTATTGATCTTTAAAGTGATTTAATTCAGCTTTCATCCCAAAGCCTGAATGGAAAACAGTACCTCAGTTTGCTCTGTGCTGCTTTTCATTGTTTTCTCTTTTCTAACATCCTGTGAAATTCAAAGTGGCAATGACAAACACCAGACACCACGGTGCCGCTGCCCCTCACAGCACACAAGTGTTCACTTCCATGCAGGATAAAAAATTTTGCCTCCTAATGCCAGAAAAGCATCCCAGCTACAAAGAAACGCACCCAAAGCTAAGTTAAACACCCCGAAATGAGGCACACATGCTACACGGCAATCACGCCATCCTCACCAACGTCAAGTGTGACATTCCTGAGAATTTATAATCATCACAAGTAGCTGTGCTCCTCGTTTCAGTACCACTCCGCTCCCTGCTCCAACTTTTTCTGCACTTTTCATCCCTCCACAAAAAAAAGAAACCATTTTAAACGTCTCTTACCCAGTCTGGCCCAGAAAACTTCCATGTCCGAGCTTCTAAAGTCTATCCGGCACACCAACTTTCACACCCATGTAGCCTCAGAGGAGGAAAAAGAGGTGAGGGAGAGAGGGCAAAAAGACGAAGAAGAAGAAGAAGAAGAGAAGGAGGAGGAGGAAGAGAGGCCAGCTGCCTGTTGAGGTAAACCCAGTGACTCATTCAGGCTGTGGCTCCGAGCGTGTCAGCAGGCAAATATGAGCGAGAGAGGGGGGAATAAGATCCAGCAGGACCGGAGGGGAGAAGACGGAATAGTGTGCAGGGGGAAAAGGACGCTTCTGTCAGAGGGTGAGAGAGGAGAAAGGGAGGAAACTGATGGTGCCCGGTGTTGTGCCTTCCCACTCCTTTTTTTTCCCACCCTCACTCTTCCTCCCCCACTTCCAGCCACTTCCCCTCCTCCTTTCTCCCTCGCTGCTCTCAGCATAAAGGAATCTTAAGTGTTTAAGAGGTGATCAGCAGCCCTAAGAAGTGGAAGAAAATAAAAACACTAACACGTTTCCTGCAGCCCTGCATGCATTCCTGGGGACTACATTCATATGGTCTTTACAACTGATGACTAGCACTATTATTAATGAGCTAAGCATGCATGTGAAGAATAAAATCAATAAATATCAGCATGCCAGGGTATTTTCAGATATTTCATGCTTTAAACTGCACAAACTACAAGAAGTGCAGGGTGGGAAACATTTACTGTTGCAGGAAGGAAACCTCCCCATTATCTAAGAGTCCTCGCAGTTTATCTCTCTCTCTCTCTCTCTGCCTGTAGACCAAATTTGTGTTGTCTGTGTCACCTACTGAAGCCTGACCTTTCAAACAAGAGCCGAGGCGGACGTATGTGATCAGCGTCTCTTGTTTATCAGCCAGACTAAGGAGGACAGGGTGAAGGAGACAGTGAGATGGAAGCAAATGATCCAAAAGGGATCAGTCGAAAGAAAACCACGTTAAAAGGTTGTGTTCAGATATAGATCTGATGTGGTTATGTGTCATTAAGCCCTTTTGCATCTGGATGGTAAAAGTCTTAAAAGTACGCTAAGGTAGTATGATGGTGTAGTGCTGCTAGCTCATAGCAAGAAAGGTCTGGGTTTCAGAGTGCTACTCGTGTGTGGAGGTGGCAGTGATGTTGAGGAGGAAGAGCGTCCTTTCGCTTGTCGATCCATTTTAGGAACGTCTTTTTATAGTCATCTTTTCAACATCTTGCCAATGAGTGTGTCCTTGTAGAGCCCGAGGTCTCTGATACCAGCAGCATATTTGTTTCCGGTCATAATAGCTGGTTATATTTAAAGCTGTGCACACGGCGAGCTAATGCACCACATTCCCATGGCTATAGAAACTGCACAGCAGGTTAATGCAGTCATTTAGAACAGGCTGCAGAACACTTGCAGTGCAGCTTTATCAGCCTGTTGAACATATTTAAGATCAGAACATTATTATTAAGCTCATTTTACTTCTGCTGCTACACATTTTCAGATGCCAAACAATCACAACATGTCAGAGCTGAAAGATGTTTTCCTGGCTGGATTGTCACTTTCACAACAACACACCTCATTCACACGTATGCATTCAGGCAATGACAAAGTGTGCGAGCGCTGCAGGTCACCTATGCCGCCACCTCCGGTGTTTTCAGGAAGTAAGAGAGGAAGGAAAGCACCCTGGCCAAACCAACAGAGGAAAAGGAAAAGGGGGGAAAGGTATAAACAATTAGATGTTTGTTCCATTTAAAAATGTAACCAACGTGATACTGATAAGAATAATATGGATTTGATAATTAAATATATAAGAAAAAGCTACAGAATTGCTGAATTGGTGGATTTAGATAATCTGCTGTGTTTTGTTAGTGGCTGAGGCAAAGCACCATTTTTGGTTTGTTCCTAAAAAAAGGCTGAAGACAAGACAATCAAGTCTAGAGTTTGAATGACCAACGTTGAGTCAGTCAACACTGTAGTTGGAGATTTTTTCACTCTCATCAAAGAATTTTGTTGACGTACTGTAAGGTAAGAAATCTTGAAAACATAAATAAATACTGATCACCTACAGCAGCTGCAGGATGGAAATTCTTGTCATGAATTACCAGCCTACACTTTTGTGCTGATGTTAAACCCAATGGAGGTTTGGATCAGTGCAGTTATTGAGCAAGCAGAGTGTTGGTGACTCAACGACCTCGCTCTGTAGCTTTATGCCGTCTGACACTTTGTGGTTGAGTTACTGCGATTCTTAGATTTGTCAGTGTCAGTGTCACTGTCACCAAACCATACATTCTTCTCTCACCCTATCACACGCTTTCTGTAGATCGACAAAGACACAGTAAAGCTCCTTCTATACTTTTTCATCAACACAAAGCAAACATCACATCTGTTGTGCTCCGTCTGAACATGAAGCCATACTGCTGCTCACTGATCCTCATCTCTCTTCTTAACGTAGCTTCAACATGGCATAAAAAGAGAAACAAAATATGCTGATGCTGTGTTTCGTTGTGATTTATATGATTATTAAACTATTACTTTTGTAACAGGATGTGGACTTAAAGGACTAAGCTGGGTTAAATCTATCACAGCTAAAAAAAACAAGCTAACTGTGGAATAAAGCGGCGCTTACGTCTCTATCCACAGCAAAATGAGCTAAACTCACCATCAGCAGAATTGTAGATCTCAAAATAATCACTGCAGGAGGAAAATTATGGACAAAGCCCTCAGCAAGATACCACCACACAATGGAGAGAAAACATACAATGGATGCACAGCAAAGGAAGAATTAGTGCAACCAATTCAAGGACAGGTGTTGTTAGTACGGGACATTTGCTGGCCTGGGCGCTGGCCCGGATGCTGAGTATGCAGATCTGCCACCCAGGGAGCACATATGATTAATCCTCCCTCCACCTTTAAATACAACAGCACCGGTTCCTCTCAGCAAGGCACTAAACCCCCGACAGAGAAGCTGCTGCTCAGTAACCAGTGAGTAAGTCTGAGGCTTTGCTCAGCGGCTCAAAGGAAACTGGGAGTTCAGGAGGAGCTCTGCTGCAAATATCACTCAGATAACTGAAGGTTAAAGACTCCTCAGCAGGTTTGATATATTCTTGAGACACCAGAGCATCAGTGAAGCTCCGCAAAGTCCTTAATTACATGTTTTAAGTATGCAGGAACGTGATCTCACCCACACACATACAAGCAGGTGCTCAACCGCTGCGTGTGTAACCCTCAGAGCTTCGTATACGATGACTCAGCAGCAATGTTTCCTCTTCATCACAGGCACAAACTGCTCTCCGAACAAAGACGGGCTCCGTGTCAAGAAACAACAAGAAAACTGCAGGGGTGCGGAGCTGGCGTCTGTAACGCTCAGATTGAAGTCTTAGCGGTTTAGCACGCCGTCGTGAGTGTTTCAGTGGCTGCACAAACACAAAATAAATAACTTCTATGATAAAACACATTCAATCCGGGTTTAATGCAGCTGTCCTTATCTCAGCGTCTCAGTTTAGGACAAAACCTGCAAAAAGAGTAATGGTAAATGGCCTGCATTTGTATAGCGCTTTTCTAGTCCCTAAGGACCCCAAAGCGCTTCACACTACATTCAGTCATTCACACATTCACACACAGGCGATGGCAAGCTACATTGTAGCCACAGTTGCCCTGAGGCGCACTGACAGAGGTGAGGCTGCCGGACACTGGCGCCACCGGGCCCTCTGACCACCACCAGTAGGCAAACATGGGGTTAGTATCTTGCCCAAGGATATTTGGCATGCAGCCAGGAGGCAGCCTGGGATCGAACCACCGACCTTCTGATTAGGCAGAGCTGACCTGCTCTGCCACCTGAGCTACAGCCACCCCAAGAGCATCTAACTCCTGAGGGTTCTTCTCAAGCCCTCCATAAAGTAAAAAGATAATAATCAGTTTAAAAAAAATGTGTTTTTCTTGAACCTTTTGTTAGCACTTCACTGCGGTTTAAAAACTATTGGAAAGTGTTTTTTGTCTACTAATGGTGTGAAAAGCGACCTGCAGACCAAACCACAAAGCTCAAGCTGGTTCCGAGGGACGAAGGCGCAGAAGAAAATGAGACTTTCTTGCTGTTTTTTCTCTTTTAGTGCTAGTTTAATCCGCAGATTTGGCTGCTTTGTTGATAAGGTCAGTTGGAGTTGTAACAGAGGATGTGACTCACAGCTAATAGGAGCACTAAAGGTGCTCTAAAACTCTCGACTCCTGATTGCTGCAATTTGCATCAAAACTCGTACGCCTTCTCTCAGCTGTAACTCGGTCAAATGCAAATGTGCAGAAAGTATCTTTATACTAGTGCTGGACATTTAAAGATTAATATATCTTATTAATATATCCACTTTAAAATGTTTGTCAGAGAACGGCAAAGTTGAGGGTTTGGTAGCTGTCCAACCACTTAAATACACTTGAAGACATATTCACACGTGTTTCTAAGAAGGAAAGCTTTGATTTTTATTTTACATTTTGCAGGTATGAAGATTTTAAACCAAACTAAATTGAAATATTGTTGATATTCTCTCTCTTTTCTTGCATAAAACCTGATGAAAGCTGATGTGAAGGCTACATGCACCTGATTGTGTCTATTTCCAAATGGGTGACTAAATCAGACTTCACTTTTATTATCTGCTGCTGATTCTTTGACATGTGAAATCATGGTTAAAGTTGCCTGTAGTGTAATATTAACCCTGAAAACATGACTTTAAGGACTTTGTTTAGAGCCCTGCTTACAAAACTATCTGCCAAGCTTTTTGGTAAAATATATAAATACTCATATGGTAACCACAGTCACCATATCTCAGTCTAATACACAGTTGCATAATAAAGCATATTTTCAGTGATCTTTATATCATAAGGTCCTTACTTTGCAGCAGCGAGGCTGTTATCTGTTCTTGCCTCCCTGAAGTCAGACATTCTTTCTGACTTCAGCTGAAGATTTCAGTCCCGTTTTGAAGCTCCTATTCATCCCCATCCTCGTGAGTAGCAGCAAAACATTAATTCTCATGAGCAAGGAGAGGGATAAAAGCCAATGCCATCCTGTAATACCACAGTGGATGCATTTTAGAGGCAACTTAGAGGCCCAATTTCAGTCAGGACCAGCACTTCCTGTTCAATAGTCTTTATTCTGTTGTTCAGAGTATAACAGTTGGGTTTATTGAAATGCGATGGAGGCTGAGCAGATATTGAACTATTAAACTCAGACGGGGGAAATGTTTATGAGTTTATGTGCGCTTGCCTAAATGATGCAGTACTGAGTACAACTGTCAGAAGAAGAGTTACAAAGGATGAAGATGCGCTGTTCTAACCGATCAGCAGGCGATGCACACTCGGCTGCTAATGAATGGACAAACCAGCGAGTGCATCCAGAGGCACCCACGTGCTCACTGGCCACTGGCAGAGGGCCGACCGGCATTCGATTGACCTGCTTTAACACCTGTACAATTGCCATAGCAACACTATCCCCCCACCACTCCACCCTCCCCTCCAAACACAAGTTCCCAGGCTCTGTTTCCTGTCTTCTCACATTCATCTGCCTCGTCTTCATCTTCCTCATCTTCTCTTTTTTGCTTCCCTTGTCGATCTTCCAGAAACTCTTGTTCCCTCCTCTTCCTCCCCGTGTCTTTATCCTCCCTGCATCTCTTGCCTCTCTCTGTCTCTCTCTCTGACATCAAGTATCTAACCTCAGATCTCTCAATCGTTCTCTCAGAACCCTCCCTCCTCACCTCCATCTAATTATCTCCACACACCCCTCTTTCCCCATCCCTCACACTCTTCCTCTCCTTCTCCCTCTCCTGCTGCAGGTTGCCTGCCAGCGCTGGGAATGACATCACCGCTTTGAAAATGTATGAATGAACACGTCCGCCATGCGTCTGCATGGTCGGTCACATCTCTCGACGCGAAGAAGCAAGTGAGAAGAGCAAACAAAGGCAGTGCAAGAGGTGGGAAAAATGAATGTTTTGGATGTTTTGGAGCACGGAGACAGGAACAAAGGAAACGTGTCATCATGTGATCGGTTGCATAACAGCTGAGGTGCGATGGGCCAGAGTGATCACAGAGAAAATCTACAACCACTCTGTTCATTCATGCGTTTGCAACAGCGAGATGTGTGTGCGAGTGAAGAGCCAGGGGGGTAAAAAAGTTGGAGAATCAGGAGACAGCTGATGGGTGAAAGAGGGAGAGGTAAAAGCAGGGACAGGGAAAAGGCGATGAGATGGGAACGAGGCAGAAATCCCGGCTCAGACTAGATGATCTCTCTGTCAAAACCACCATCATCCCTTACGCCGGTGCCACAATTTGGCCAAGAGATTCCCATCTATGCAGTTAAAGTCTGAATAATCACAGCTTGTGGATTTTTACAGCCTTCATTACGTGTAAGTGTGATACAGCAAAACAAACAAAGACAAACTCTGGTGATTAGGAATGTCATAAGCCCTGAAGTCAGAGCCATTTCATTTCAGCGATTACAAATAACAAAGAGACCTGCATTCACTGCATCGATCCCATACCAATGCCAGCGCAGGTAACGATATATGAATATATGAATTGATCCACATCCCTCTAATTGATACCACCAAAAGAAAAAGAAACAGAGAGCAAACATAAAGGGATAAAAGAAGGTTAAAAACTGGAAAAGGCTTCATTTACTCAAAGAAAGAATGAAAACTACACAGAGGTTGTCCACTGAGGGTTTCCCACGTGAAGAAAATCTGTGTTGGATATGATGCGATTCGAGTTTTAATTGGCTTGAAGTAAACAGGGGAAGGCATTTAAAAAACATCAGAAGGAGGAGAAATTGGAAGTTAATGTGAGAAATTAGCAGCTAAATAGTCTAACAACATTAAAACTCTCCTCATCGGAACATCCAAAGGCAGAAATTACTGATGTGCCTACACCGTCTGACTAACAGGTATTCACTGAGATTTGCGGTGCACCAAAATAAAAATGTCATAGGCCATGTATGCACAGACTTCACATGATAATGCTGCTGGGGTCAGCTTACCCGCTCGACAACAAAAATCCAAGCTGAGGTAAATGGATATATATAGTGCTTTTCTACTCACTTTGAGGACTCAAAGTGTTTTTACTACAAGCTTTAATCAAACAAATGCTTTTCCAATGGATCTATTTTATCCAAGGATCCTTTGTTGGAGGACCAGGGATTGAAACACCAACCATCCAATTAGCAAATGACACACTCTACCCGCTGAACTTGAATGAACTCCTAAGCAGCCATCGTGGTAAAACCTCCGGACAGATATTTAACCTGTCAGGTCCAAGTACCCCTAACCCTGTCCATTCATAGTTTACAATATTTGGCTTTTGAATAATGTCTCCAAAAATCTTTGGTGGTTTAATCCCAGCAGAGGTGGCGATAGAAATCAATCTCAAAGTCCTCTATCTAAATGAATACAGAGACAAAGATCCAGCCTTATATGTTTTCTGTTTCTGCAAAAGATTTCTTTGACTAAATAGGTTTAGACATTTGTTCTGAGGATTGTTTGAGTGTCACTCCTCCTCCTTATACATGTTTCTCCTGTAACTGGCATCTCTTCATTATAAATAGTGTTGAATTCCAAAACCTCACATACAAAGTCATAAATAATCAGGCTCTGTCGTATGTTAAAGATCTTGTAGTATAGTACAATCCCAGTCCATCCCAGCTGTTACGGGGAAACATGTGGGGTACATCATGGGCAGGTCTGTGACTTCATAGCACCAGGTGTTTATGTACACCACTACATCATTCATTTTTGCCTTCCCTTGCCCATACTTGGTGTTTTGTCCCATTTTCCTGTGCTTTTCTTTGTCTCTTCTCTTTTCAACTCATAAGATGGTCACCCTGAACCTGGAAGTTTCTTCCTGTTGAAAGGGAGGTTTTCCTTTCCACAGTCGTGCTTGCTTGTAGGGGATTGTCTGATTGTTTGGGTTTTCTCTCTCACACTGCCTTCACAAAGCTTCAATAAACATTAAAAGAAAAGAAAAAATACTATATAGGTAAATAGAAAAAACATAAAGAAAAAGTAGTTTATCTATAATTGTAAGCATAATCCACTCAACTTGTTAGCAGCAACCATTCATCACTCTACCCACATTGCACTGATAACTATATAAATTGACTCCTCTATGTCCAGGTTAAAAACACTTCTAAAAAGATCAGTCAGTCAAACTGAGCTTTGACCCACTGCGTACCAGTTTTCCCTGAAATTAAAGTTATAATTAGCCACCCAAGTAAGTTCCTGGAGGCATTTCAAGACAGCGAGACTTGCTTCTAAGACCTTTAACGAAACATCCAATCTGACCTCATCAGTCTGAGGACTTCCTGCAATACAACAACATTTTAGGTTTCATTTTTCAAAGCCAAGAACTGCTAAAGAAATCCTCACGAGGAATTTCGCACATTCCTCCTCGCCAAACGACCAGCTGTCCTGACCAAAGCTTCTTTCATTTCACTGTGAAAAAAATACGGTTCCTCCTTTTTGCCCGTTAAGCAGCAATTACACCTCTTGTGTCTGACCGTGTCGTCATCACACCAGTAATCTCAGAAAATGAACCAGTAGTGTATGTGATGCAGCACCTGGTGACCGTCACTGTGGTGTGAAAGATGATGAATGTGCTCTGGATGCCGATTAAAGTCAAGGTCAAACATATCAGGAAACGTCTTGTGCTGATTATTGCACCACTGCAGGTGCACGGAGGCCAGTTGGCTGTCGGCTTCTGTTAAAACGTACACACATGCTGCACACGCACACGCACACACACACACACACACACACACACACACTGTTCTCCAGAAGGAGACTGAGCATATGGGTGTGTTTACTCTCTCAGCTCGGCTCTATGCAGCTCTGCAAAGCGACATAAACACTTTGCATGTGTGTTTTGCAGCGCAACATCCTTCTCTTCCTCCCCTTCAAGCACTTCATCATCAATTTTTTTTCACCTCCTCTAATTTTGCTCCCTTATCTTTCTCCTCTTCGTCGTTTCTGCCCCAGCCAATCTTCCTCTTGTTCTGCTTCATCATCTTCCTCCCACTGCCCCCTCTCTTGTATCCCTCTCTTTCTCCATCCTTTCCTATCCAATTCCTCTTCCCCTTCTCCCCCTTAATCATTCGATGAGGAAGCGAGTAAGAGCTTCAGATTTACAAGGGCTGTCATCTCCGCTTCTCTCCATCTCCCATTTCTCTCGCTCTCTCTCTTTCCTGCACACTATCTCTACCTCGTTCGCCCCCAGAGATAATTAAAGAGACCACTAGTAATCCCATCCAACCGTGCAGGACTGGGCAGTGCACCCGAGCAGTTGCACACACAGACACACACACACTTGTGCATGCACAACACTGCAGCATGTGGCAAGTTGTACTCAAAATGTGTAAAACATGAAACATTAGAATTTGCACAAGAACACACTTTGGATTTAAAGTGTATAGGGCACACACACACACACACACACACACACACACACACACACACACACACACACACACACACACACACACACAGAGAGAGAGTTTATCAGCAAAGAGTTATACGACAAATTGACCTAGTTCATTCAAACCTGAGAGCCAAGATGAAGGAAACTGGAAGGAGAGATGGATGTTTGGGTAAATGAACGTGAGCTAAGTGATAAATGAATCGAAGCACAAATGATATAAATGGGGGTGTGAATGGGTTGGAGCCTTTGCTGATGGAGAGATGGGGAAAGTTAGAGATAAATGGATGGAACAATGGCCCAAATGGCACTACTATACAGGATAAATAGATAGAAAAACGAATGAAGGCTTTCCAGGATGGATGGAGAGATTGAAAAGAGGACTGAGGGCCAGTTTAAAAAGATGTGGATGGGAAGGAAATGATGAATGAGTTGCTGGAGGGATTAAAATGAAGGAAGAAGAGCATAATATCAATACTATTTAGATGCGAGAGATGTGGCTATGAAACGGTTTGGAGAGATGGACGGTAAAATTGGACGACAAATGGATTGAAGAAGCGATATTAGATGGACCAGTGCAGGACTATATGAATGGATGGAAGGATTTTTTGGGCGATGTGATTTGCCTGGACTATAACGAATTTGGTGGCAGAAATCGGAAGATGAAAGGACGGCAAAAAAAAAAAAAAAATCAAAGGTGGACAGACCGAGAAGAGATCAGGTGAATAAATGGAAGGAAGTCAGCAAAGGTTTGGACAGAGAAGGGGAAAGATGGATGGATGGCTAGTGCAAAATGCAAGGATTTATGATAAGACGCTCTGAATATGACAAATTTGGTGGCAGAAATCCAAAAAGCAAATGAATGGAAATCATACAACGTAGACGGACTGAAAGGTTGGATCCATAAAGGGGCAAATAGAGGGTTGCATGTGCATGAAATAATTAATTTAGGATGAATGGGTGCATAAATCAGCAGAAAAATAAACAGAATTACATGACAACAGCATATAGGCAGATGGGTAAATGCACGTAGGCTGGGGAAGCGTGGAGGATGAATGGACGAGAAAGATGCATGAATACACGAGTGAAAAGAGTCCAGTCAGGTGATGTTCGACTGGGGGGGACAAATGAGTGCATGCATGGACTGATGGAGAAGGGAAACAGAGTGAGAGGCAGACGGGAATCATAAAAATGCACCAGAGAGATACAGGGATAAAGTACCTGTTGCCGATTTGGGTCTGTGTCTTCCTTTGGGCCGTCGCTGGGAATTGCCCATACTATTCTTCCTGTCCCAAAACATCACCGCTTCATGCCACCGACACACACACACACACACACACTGACTGACTGACAGAGAGAGAGAGAGAGTGACGGTCGAGGTGTGAGCTCGTCTCCCGGATTAAAGCATGTGCAAGACGAGTGACAGTCGATAAGTGTGTGAGTGAGAGGGAGGACTGAGCGTCACAGCATCACCGAAGCCGCCTGCGTCCCGAAGTGTGTGACTGCATGTCTGTGGTGTGTGAGGGGAGCTCGGCGTGTGATTGCAGATGAGTGTGTGTGTCCTACTCTACGTATATATGTGTGAGTGTGAGAGAGAGCTTGGGTGAGTGCACAGCGCTACGTGAGCTGGTGACAAAGCAGCCTGGGTACCGGCGTGTTTGTGTGTGAGAGAAACAAAGTGTGCGTAAGCAGCTGTGCATATTTTAGTGTAAGGTTTCAGTGCAGCCAGTGAGCATGTGCGTTACGCATGTGTGTGTTTGTGTGTCTTGAGAGAGAGAGAGAGACAGAGAGAGCATCCATTGCGTTGATTAGCTCCCAGCCAGTTGAATCCAGCCGCTGCTGTTCAATTCAGAAAGAATGCAGGCAATCACAGACGAGAGATCGAGGAAGAGGAACACAAGTGAGAGAGAGAGGAGAGGGAGTGAAAGAGGCAGAGCGAGAAATCAGGGAGAAAAGAAAAGAAAAGAGAGAGGAGGGGTCGGTGCAGAGAAGGAGAAAGTGATAGATTGGTCCACTATCAGCTATGTGACCAGAAAACTGAGGAGACACCGGCTACACAGCCAAAAGTATTTGGACAACCTTGCTTCCTCCCTTTTTGCTGTTGTCCACATACTTTTGCATACTTGGCTGACAACAACCTTTACTCTCATTTTATTGCCGTTTAGGACAAAATAAAAGCTTTTTAGTGAGCTGAGGAACTCGAAAAGCTGTAGGAGAGATAGATACCCGGTAAGGCGACAGCATTGAGGCTTGAAAGGAGAATGTGAGCCAATTCAGTGTGAGGATTAGATGTCAGTCTGATAATGAGTCAGAAAGCTGGACTGGTATCAGTGACAAGAGATGAGATGTCGTGCAAGTGTGACCGACAGCTTTTATTTGTATGTTGGTAGAGAAGTTTTGGACTGACATAGAGCGAAAAGGTCAGTCCTCTTTGTCGTTGCACTTTCAGTATCATCATATAGTATTTCACTAATAAACAGTCTGTTAAATTTACTACACTTGTACCGTCTGTCAATTTTCTTCAGTTTATTGCCTTAATTTGTCGATGCTTGCATAATGACGAGGAAGCGTTTTGAATCTTAACCTGGGTCACAGAGACAGCAACCTAAGCAATTCAGTTCAATTTTAGTTATATAGTGCCAAATCACAACAACAGTTGCCTTGGCAACTTGTTACATGAAGGTATGTAAATAGATTAGCTGGACCTTGCTTTTCTACTTAATCTGGACGCATTTTCGTACTACAAGCCTCATTCAAACACATTTATAGAAGTCGATTGTTTTATGTCTAACCACTTTGTGAGCCAGAGGTCGACCAAAACCTCTGATTAGTAGACAACCCGCTCTGTCTCCCGAGCTTCTGGGACCGGGGTGCGGAGGCTTCAAAACTTCCCCTTTTCCCTATCACAGTAATCCAGTGACTGCTGTCAGCACTTTCACTGCAACACAGCTAAAGTAAGTGTGCAAAGTTAATCCAGCAGACTTCATTTCCCAAATTGTAAACCAGCAAGTACATTGCTGCTGGGGTGAAACATGATAACTTTAACCTGTGACTAATCCCATTCTTCCTTTGGGCTCCACCTCCACCTCGAAAAGTCCCAGGCAGAATTCTGCTGAAAGTGAATTGAATTGGCTGAGTTGTGTCACATGAGATGAGTTACAGTGCCTGAGATTGGTCTCTGACTTCTTGTACACGAGCACTGACTATTGTAAATATAAGATAAGTTGCACATTTTAAAACAGAAATGGTTCACTGAATTCTAAAAACACGTCTGGACCAGATCCAGACAACATTCCAACTAATAGTCACATAAGCATTAGAGGGTTGCTTAGGCAACAGGAATGTCAGGTACCTGTGTGGGCGTGGCTTTGAAGAAATCATTTTAATAAATCCATCCATCCATTTGCTTCCGCTTATCCTTTTCAGGGTCGCGGGGGGCGCTGGAGCCTATCCCAGCTGTCATAGGGCGAGAGGCAGGGTACACCCTGGACAGGTCGCCAGTCTGTCGCAGGGCTAACACACAAGGACAGACAACCATTCACACTCACATATTCACACCTAGTGGCAATTTGGATTATCCAATTAACCTATCCCCACAAGCTGCATGTCTTTGGACGGTGGGAGGAAGCCGGAGTACCCGGAGAGAACCCACGCAAACACGGGGAGAACATGCAAACTCCACACAGAAAGACCCCGGCCTGATGGTGGAATTGAACTCAGAACCTTCTTGCTGTGCGGCAACAGTGCTAACCACCGTGCCACCGTGCTGCCCCATTTTAATAAATCTATTTTAAAATGCTCAAGTATGTTACAGACATTCATGTCTCTTTGTGTGGCTTAACCTGTAAATAAAAAGAAGTAATGGAAATGAATCAGCTCTGAGTTTATTCTTGCAGAAAAAAAAAAAAAAGGTTGGTATCATTGTGAAATGGAAAAGGTGTAAGTTGATACGTCTTCAGCCAGGAAAATCAAGACTTTTTAGTGGGTTTGCACATCTACTAAGAACACCTGAAGTTGTTTAAATAATTTTCAATCATAATCTTTCAATTTTTCTTGATGCACTGAATTATTGATGCACTAACAGCCTCATGTGTTGCAGCCTTTTGCACCGGAATAAAGATGTCATTGTTTCATGCTGTGAATAAAACATCTGATACGATCCACAAATCGTACAAAACATCTGAAGTAAGGTGGCCAAACCATAAAGTGGAAGGACAGAGAAAAATATGGGGGTAGACGTGTGGAGAAGGACTCCAGGAGAAGGAGAAGGACAGAAAGAGATGGAAAAAAAAAGAAAGCAAGATGACTAAATAAGGATGGGGAAACTGGGTGGGCTCAGACCGAGGGAGAAAAATTGAAAGTGAAGTGAGCGGCAAAGGGAATGAGACTGAGCGGGTGAAGGAGTGAAAGAGGGAAGCGGGGAGAATACAAAATGAGGAGAGGATTTCTCTTCTCATTCCTCGCTCCCTTCATTTTCCTTCACATCTTCCCTTCCCTTTATCAAGTCTGCACACTCGATCTCGTAAAGCACAGGTCTCACACACACCCACACCCACACACAAATACACACACAGATGTAGAGGTTGGACAAGGTCACCCAGACACAGTTATGAAGGGACTAAGTGGAAATTCATTTTCTACTCAAGATTGAAAAAGGCGTATCACGGCTACCTCGCAGCACATCACGTAACCCTTTAAATAACTAAAAATTAGAGCTAAACTTACATTTGTTCCACGTTTGACTTACTTTTTTCAAAACCTTTAATTTCTGTGTTTACTAAGCATGACATTGATGATTACTTTGAGCCAAAAACTGAAAGCAGCTACAATCAGTATTTTAATTATAAGAATGTATCAGAGTGTTAAAGGAGGAAGTTAGAGAGGATGAGCTGGATGTGCAGCTCCGCTTGGCTTTACTGAGCTCTCAGCACATTGCTGAGCTGTCCAGTTCATAACTATTGCACCGGTTCCTCCTCACTGCTCTCAGGGGTCACAGTGGGCAGTGCTGTCAGGTGAATAAGCTCACCAACAAAATAAAAGGGAAAGAAAACACACCAAGCAAATATCTGCTGAACACAGTGTCACATTTAACAGTTATCGCACATGCAGCTACTTATATAGTCATGTGCTCTTGGTACTCCTTTGGTGTCATCTGGCAGTATGCAAGTTGGTCCAGTAGAGTCACTTTGCATGCCAACGGTGACTTCACCACAGCTCCGCACCATTTTACAGCGCTAACATGCTGCAGTATGCTCCTGTACGACAGGGATCGCCACTCTGACAAAAATCCCCACATCAGCTCTGCTATAAGAGAAGAAAACTCCAAATTGGAAGTTTTTTTATTGTTTGGTTTGTTTGTTTGTTTTTCAAAAAAGTCTCATCTTTCAAACCTTGGTATAAATTATGAATTTCTGAGTTCCTGTAATGATGCTATTGAGCATAATGAACCTAAAAGGTGTGGGTGGGATAAAGTGGATGGCAGCAAATAGCTTATTAAAAATAATAAAAATGATACAAATTACCTAAAAAAAAAAATGCCATCAGTCCATCTTTTATATACAGTCTGTGGTCCCAAATAGGAAAAGTCCCGCCCGAGCGTCACTCGGTGAAGAGTTGAACTGAGAACGTGATGGATTCAGTCAGCAGTACATGGACACCAAAGCAAACAAAAAACTAAAGGAAACTTTGGACTTAATAAGAAAGACAGAAACACTACTCCAAATGAAAAATAACGTTGCCCCACAGCTGCTGGATGTGTCGATAAGTAACAAAATCAAAGAATGATGGACCCTTCATCCATCATATTTGCTCACTGTTGCATCATTGTTGGGTTAGATCTAAAACTAATAATAACTCATAAAACCGCAGTGGAACGATGGCACTCTACCTCTGGAGGTAAAGCAGACAGATGGTGCAGTGTTACATCTCTGTTGACTACGGAATAAAAGGGAAAAGCAAACTGACCACCACACACACACACACACACACACACACACACACACACACACACACACACACACACACAGAGCCTGCAGGTCGTTTCCATTTGTCAGGAGCGGAGAGTAAAGAGCACTGGAGGCCATTCTTGTTCTTTTATATTCCAAAACTAAGTACTCCTATCTCTCCATTATATTTCATGACCACGTGGCCGTACCACTGATTTTTTTTTTCTTTCTGTCTTTTGTCTTTTACATCTTTTAACCTTATTTGCCCGTCCAGCTCAATTAAATTCAATATATTATACTTAATTTATATCAGAAGAACAGCTGCGTGCTCGTCAAACAGAGCAGAAGTCTGACTGGAGACTGCAGTCTGTCTCTCTTGGTCCGTCAGAACGAGCGTACAGCCTGATAAACCCACCCGATCCTTCCTCGTCTTCTTCTTGTCCTGCTCTCCTCTCTCATCTCTCTTCCTCTTCCTCTCTGCTGCATTGCACATCCTGATAAAATCCTGATAGAGAACGGCGATGAAGAGCTCTTCTCCAAATTATCAAGACTTGAGAAAAACTATCTTTAGTGCTGCTGTGAGATTCTACACTGTAGTAATAAAGGGGGATGTTTGATTGTTGAGGTTTTCTCTCAATTGGTGTCTTTTTCTTACAATATAAAAGTTCTTTGAGGGGGATTTTATTGCAATTTGGTGCTATATAAATAAAACTGAATTGAAATAAATTTCCATACAAAGCACAACAGAGCCATGTTTTGATGGTGCTTACTGCAAATTCTGACCATACCATGTGAATGTAGCAGCAGAAATTGAGACTCACACCAGATAATGTTTTTCCAGTCTTCTATTGTCAAGGTTTAGTGAGTCTGAGTCTCAGTTTCCCATTCTTTAGCTCATGACACAAGAATATTTAAATAAACTCTCGACTGACTGCATTTATGTGAGCATGTCACTCGGATCCAGGTCACATTTATTTCTCTGCAAGCTGATACACAGCTAAGAGCAGCAATGAGGAAATGAAGATGAGATTCCAGCACAATAACTTCCGTCTGTTTACTTCTAGAGAAACGGGAGCGGACTCTCTGTGGCTTCATGGGAATGTTTACTTGTACGCTTCTTCTGCCAGAAGCCATCACAGCATTAACAGCCCGAGCAGTAAAACTGAGAAAAATGACTTCACAGCTCATCTCCTTTCCCTAAAGGCACATTTTAGTAGATTATTTTCCACTTTATTAGCATCATTATTGCTGTTTCTTTAATGAAGAGCATTGTGTTTCAAGGGTGTGCTGGAGAATAGACGATGCTGGCTCGCACTCGCAAACAAAGTCGAGGACTGACAATGAGATATTACCACATAAATTTATAGACACGAGGGAAAACATCCATCAAGCTTTTGTAAATCTAAAATTTACTTATTTAATGAGAGAAAAATATCATATCATAGACTCTTTATAAAAATTGGACACAACCTCTGGTACTGAATAAAGAGAACATGTTTTTTAATGGCCGGCAGGGGGCGACTCATGTTGTTTATAGAGAAAACTCCCTCAGCTCACTCACTGGGTGAACCCTCTTTAATTTCATTGTCTAGCTTTAAACCAGAATAAAACATGATGCTAATTTTGTAAGCTAGTAGCGCCCAGGAAGACCAAAAAGCATGCTATGCTTAACAACGTGAATGACAACTACAATTCAATTTAGCTTTATTTGTATGGCACCAACTCACAACAGTTGCCTCATAGCACTTTATATTGTATGGTGAATTGTTAGCCTTGCAGTGTGGAGTGCGACCTGTTGTGTCAGTTAGATACGCCCTCACTCGTCCCATTTGGTGTCAAAACACCAAGATGGCAATGTCAACTCGAAGCTCCACAGCAGGATTTTGGTAACCACTGGGGGATGTCACAGTTACTAAATTAATCTTTTATATGCAGTCTATTGCAAAAGGCAAGGCATGCACTTTATGTCAGATCGCCCCCTGGTGGCCAGAGATAATAGCCAGCAGGAGGCGCCTCCAGTGGTTTCAAAAGGACCTTCAGTTGGATAATTTGTGGGAGAATGGCCCCCGTCCCTCTCACTTAATGACATCAACAAACACTTGCCTGATGAGGGTTCTGGTTTCTCCAGTGGGTTATGTGGCTACTGGCCATCTTTGCATATAGTCTATAATCTATACTTTTGTATAGTCTCATTTAACCCAGAGCTGGAGCTAGGGAAAGGGTTTTCCTTAGAATATTGCCTCTAATAGTCACTAAAATTCGAGATGCAGATCCAGTCAGATAGTTATGAAAAGTTAAGTTATGAAAAGCGTGCAGTTAAACTAAAAAATGTATTTTTTCCTCTGTTGAGGGTGTGAGCTGTTTGTAACATCTGCCTTTATTAGAAATTATCTTAAATATCACAATCCTTCATCCAAGCATGCAAAAACTGGTGAAGCATAAAAGATATGACACAGGTATTTGTAAATGCAGACACGACCACAGCACTGAAGCTGGATTCACAGCCTTCTCACAGACACTTAAAGCAGGTGGATGGATGCTGTCAGCAGAGCTGAACTCCTGTCTTTTTTCTCTCCCTCCCTTTTGCTGGCATTTAGTACTCTCTGGCATATTTGCTCAATGAAATCTGCTGGGATTCCCTATTACCAATATCCCTAAACCATCACTAATCCAGGTTCATCCCCGGACCTACCACAAAGATTGCTTTTAGCCTCCCCCCACCTCAAATCTTGATACCACCAGTTATGTAACAGCTGTGAGGCCCGGAGGGTGAAACAGAGAGTGGCGTTAGAGAGTGAACCATTCAATTTCTTGCTGATACTGCCTGTTTTTTTTTGTTTGTTTGTTTGTTTGGGGGGTTTTTGGCCTCAATTTCACACAGGTGGCCACATCTTGTCAGCTACGGCTCTGAGTTACAGGCACACTCTCTTTCTTCTCTCTGTTTCAGGCTCAGTCTTACACTGAAAGATCATTTTTATCAGACTCATCTCTTTGAACCACTCCGTCTTTTCACTGCTTCAGCCTCTCACTCTCCATCCCTCCCCTTTATCACTGTCTCTGTCCCAGAAAAGTCAGGCAAGGTGAGAAAATTCCACCTCCCTGCCCGCCGCTGATTTCTCTCTCGTCTCTCGCCTTCTTTCTCAAGTCGTATTCACACGAGGACGACCACAAGACCTGACTTCGCCTTCTACATCCCTGCAGCTCTCACATGAGCTGACCAAAGCGTGATAGAAAGTGTGGTTTCTTTTCTCCTTCGCTGTTCAAATCTCACCACAGCATCCATAATATTTACCCTTCTCTCAACTTGGCCCAGCCTTGAACTAGCTATCAGAGCATGCCAAGCCAAACCTTCTCATAATAAGAGAGAGGCCGCTTTCAGAGAAACGAAGGATCAAAACAAGGCAAACAGAAGTTCTTTTTCAGCAGTCAAGCATTTGTTTACCTCCTCCGTGCTCTGCTCAGCACATATTTCCCCCTTTGCCACCAGCCAGGAAGCGATTTTACCTGTTTGTCCTGTTCCAGCGAATGAGAGACAGGTGCAACTCCGATTTGTTTTCTGTTTCAACCTGCGAAACCTCTGTTGAGAAAGAAAATTAAATCTGATATTATGTCTGTGGGTTTTATTTGCTGCGGGCCACAGAGCTCGTTCCGATCAGAGCAGCTCCATTTTCCAGCTGAGTCGCCCCAAGTTAGGAAACCTCACCGAGGTGTTGAGGGGGATTTTTTCAAACGAGGCTGAAAAAGTGTCGAGAAACCTTTGATTTGTATTTCATGATGTTGATGTCAGAGCCCTAGAAGTTGTACAGAGACGCTGGCCGTCTTTAGCTGCCTGAGTTTTGGTGACTTCATCCTGCCAGTGGTGGTTTCCACCAAACGTGACAGCCATGAACTGCCGTCTTCCTCTTAGCTGCTCCTGATTCAGTCAAACGACTTTAATCAATAAATGAGCCTGTTTATGCAGATTTTCTTATGTGTGAGCCCTCACTTCAGCTCAGGAGGTGTTTCGGGAGAGGAGGAAGAGGATTAGGTGGAGATGAGGAGGAAAAGGTGGATGAAGAAGAAGGAGAAGATGAAAGCATGAAAGATTTCTCCAAAGTGAAACCACAGACAAACAAAAGGGAGATCATATTGCTTTTTACAACAACCGACTGCAAACCACCCACTCACACATGCACACAAACTTCCACAATACTGACAATAGCTGCTAATTGGACTGAAGGAGGATGTTGATCACATTTTTTAAACATGGATTCCAAACCCAGGCCCTGGTGCCAGCTGCTAAAAACTACGGCTAACGAGGATGAGCTGACACACAGATTCTAGAAAGCTCAGTCAGCTCTCCTCACTCATTAACACACTTTTCTTCTCAAAGACGTCCCCACAAGCTTGATGGCAGGACCGTGATAGTGGATTGAAATTCACCTATTGTGTCTAAAACTCATTTTAAATTGTAATCTGGGTTTAAAATTGAATATAAAAGCCAAAAAATTAGAGAACAACTAATGAATGAAACCGTCAAACATGACTTTAAAACAAAAAAGGATCAAATTGTGCCACAGTTATTATATTTAGGGACTTCTTCACTTTGAGATGAAAATCAGTTACTGGCTTTCGTCAGATGATGTTTCCAAAGTCACAAAAGGGACAAATGAAGGTTTATTTAATTACACCGAAGTTGGATTTCTTAAAAAAAAAAAAGCAAAGTAAAAATCATCTTTGAGTGTCACTCGGCTGTCAGCTTACAGTGAGAGTAATTTATCACTTCAAAGCCTCTTTGGAAACAGAGATAATTGGAAGATTTTTCCCCTGAGACCAAATAAGCTGATGCAGATTTAAATCAGTTAAAAAACAAAACACGTGTGACAGTAAAAGCCTCACAAATCCAGCAGTCACCACAGACTCAAAGTGTTTCACCTTTGCACGCTGTGCACACACTCACTGCTACAAACTAATTAAAGGCAATAAATGCATGAAGTCACGCACACACACATACACACTGGCTCCGATTGCTACAGTACCTTATAGTGGCTCAAACAGCAGGCTGTGGGACTAAAGTTTGTTTTGGGGTGGCTGCAACAAGTCAACAACACTCGAGTGCCTCTGGATCCGAGCGAGTGTGCACAGAAAAGAGAGGCAAGGAGGAGGCGGGAGGCGAGAGGAGGGGGGAGGATTTGTGGGCAGAGAAACCAGCAGAAAGAAAGAGAGAGACAGAAACACCGAGAGTACAAATCAAGTGTACAAACTCCCAACAGAGGATCAAAGACAGCAGGTATGAAAGAGGCTTTAAAGTGGGAGGAGCAACGCAAACGCAAAGGATGAAACGACGGATTAGAAAAAAAACAACAAAGCACATGCACGATTGTTGGAGCTGAAAATATGAGGAAACGGGAGGCTCACAAATTCAGATCATTCCAACAGAGCAGACATCTGGCCTAGAGAGGATTATGGGTAATTAACTGCTCTTTAATGATCCCCGCTGAGCGAGGACTCTGACAGGACGAGTGCAGATTATACTCGGATACGTAAAAATGTGTGTTTGTAGCTCTGTGTGTGTCCGTGTGTGGTCATTCCCTCAGAGGGCAAGTCAGGGCAATAACTCAGACTACACTGTAATCCACCACAAGGACCACACACACACACACAAAGTGGCATAAATGTCAACAGAAATTTATTCATTTGCAACTGAACACACAGCAAACGCCCTGGTTAGCCTCCGGTGCTGCTTTTCAGAGATTTTCATCCTTCATCCTGCAGGTATTAAAGTTGTTATTTGACCTGTTGTTTCAGTTGCTCATGTGAAAATGTTTTTATTTCTCCTTTAAATCAACCCTGTATCAGGATGAAAGGCACACAAGTCCACATTCATTCATTCACAATCTCAAGGCCGTTTGTTCACGCAGCCAAACACTAACGATGGTATCGACCGCAACCAGCGAGTCAACAGGTGCTGGGATGATAACAGAGAGACGGACACACCTGAGGAAATCTGAGTGTGGGACAATGAGAGGCAGCAAATGAGGGAAAAGATGAAGGCGGGGCATGGATATGGTTACCTATCTGGCAATGCACAGGAAGAAGCGAGCAAAGAAAGAAAGAAAGAAAAGTGACGTCATCTATTAAATGCAAAAGCTTAATTAAACACGGGGTGCACAGGGTCATAGTTTAATAAAAGCAGAATAATGCAGCTCATATCCTACTGCAAGCTTTGCTCACCTTCATGTCTTTCATTTAGTCATTATTAAAAAAATAAACGATCTGATAGAAAAGAAATCTCTTTATCTAGTTTTTAAAAAATGGCATGAAAAAGTCATGTGATACTAAACTGAATAAACAACCTTAACAAAGGTCACAATAGTTTTTCAGCTGCTTGATGCAACAAGTTCACTGATTGATTGATTGATTACAGTCAGACTGAAATACTTCAACCAGCAAAAATGTGACTTTTGGCTTTCAAAGAAAACTCACCAGCTGCTCCAAATTAAAAAGGTTTGGCAGCTCTCAGCTCAGTACAGCTTTGAAATCATCAACAAATCCTTACAACAACTTCTAGTTGCATCTGTGTAGGTTCTCCAGTCATCCAGGTCATGGTAAATGGTGAACAGTCTGGTGCTTACATAACACTTTTCTACTTCAATTTAGCACTCAAAGTACTTTTTTACTACAATCAATGATGAGGATCAATGATTAGGACACACAGGAGGTTAAATACATGGGAATCTCCAGGTTGTAGAACTGAAGAAGCCTCCTGAGTGACAAAAAAGTCTTTGTGAATCAAAAAGAAGCTGCCTTCTTTACAAGCACTCGAGGATGACTTCTTATTTTATTATCTTTTGATGACAGTTGCACCTGTTGTCAAAAGAAATGATTAAAACGGATGTTAAATGAATCTTTTATGCTATTAGGCTTTTTTCTCTGTAAAGTATCAGTGAGATCAGTGAATGTGCAAGAAATTCCTGTGAACCGAAAGCTTAAGTTTCAGACTGCTGTTATGTATCTGCGGTGGTTATTCAATGCTTGGCTTTACCTCAGCAGTTGGGTCTTGTAGCTGAGAGTGCCATCACACTGAGTCAAGATCACAGACTTCTTTTTGCTCCCAGCAAGGTACAGAGATTCAATAGCAATACCAGGTATTGCTATTGAATCTCTGGGTATTGTGTTCACAGATAGCACATTATCAGTGGTCTTTCTATAGCTTATTCAGAAAGTCACAAAAGCACAACAGTGGTAACACAGATTACAGCTTCTACAGCTTTACTGCTGTTTATGCTTGATGTTACCACAGTAAATTGCAAAGTCAGAGTTGGTAGGACTTCTCCAACTTTCAGGTTTGAGGTCAAGAGAAGATTGGATCGTCAAGCACAAGCTGGGAAGCCCAAATGTTTCCAAAATCATTTGTTTGTGAGGGAAAGCCAATTAAGAAGAAAGTTGGCTTAAAGGGAAGGTGGCTTTAGATAGAGAGGAGCTACAACTCTTGTTTCAGACAGAGGATGAACTGGGGGGCAGTACCAAAGCCCGGAATAAGATAAACAAGGGCTTCTTTGAACTGTGAGTTATGCAAAGCTACAAAGCAGCTAAGGGCATAAACTACACCATGCCCAAGTGCAACTGACCACTGAAATACATAATAATATAATAAGCAGTGTGATCATTGCTTGCCAAGAACAAATAAGCAAACCGTGCCCTGACCTATTTAAAAGTATGGACCCTGTTGCAGTACGTATGTAATGCAGTCACTATCCACAGCCCAGCATAGATCTCCAACGACAACGGCCTCTGTAAAAATCACTTTGCTAAATATTTTAGAGGAAAGAGTTTTACCACTCCCCCAATTAAACCTGTACTCCACAACAAGAGAACATTTCAAAAGCACTTGTGGGTGTGAAAGAGATGGGTAGAGAGCATGTAACAGAGGAGCTGACACAAACTGGAGGCCACTTGGCCCCTGCCTGTTAAGCACAGCATAAGTGCAGACCAGCAGGAGGGGAGGTGGAGGAGGGGGGCACTTGTGCTTGAGAGCTGTGTAAGGCACCTGCGCTTTGTTTCAGTATGTGTTAAATATAAAAATATGTAGCTGCAAATTATCTTGGTTCTCTGCTTTTTTTAACAGGAAGGTAGCATAAAAATGTATAATACAGATATGTCATAATATGAAGATCGTGGCCCCAAATGAAGACTTCATAGGCAGACTTCTTAAATGCAACAAATCTTCATTGTAGTGAAAGAAATTATTACAAAAGACAGGAAAGAACATAAATCTAATGAGTGCACACACGACTGAGGGAAAGGAAGCACAGGGTGACTCACCAACAAGCTAATGCAAACTTTAGACAGACACATGAGGGAAATCGGGGAAATCGGAAACATCAGCTGAAACTGTTCAAGACAACAAAGGAAGTAAAATGGTAAATGGCCTGTATAGCGCTTTACTAGTCCCTAAGGACCCCAAAGCACTTTACACATTTAGTGATTCACCCATAGGTGATGGCAAGCTACATTGTAGCCACAGCCACCCTGGGGCGCACTGGCGCCACTGGGCCCTCTGACCACCACCAGTAGGCAACAGGTGAAGTGTCTTGCCCAAGGACAAAATGACCGAGACTGTCCAAACCGGCGCTTGAACCAGCAACCTTCCGATTACAAGGCGAACTCCCAACTCTTGAGCCATGATAGCCCACAAAACACAGGAAAACTATAAAAGAGCACATGAGACAGAGGATATTTAAAAAAAAAAAAACAGAGGTGAAGTCTCAATAAGATGCAGGAACACACTTCTAAACACTCAAGACAGGTAACAAAAATTAAAAATGAAACATAGAGTGATTAAACAGAAAAAACTAGATACTAAGAATAAGAAGTACATCTGGTCTTGTGCCTGGAATCTACTGGAGCTGCTTCCAATGTCTGGGTTACAGTTCCTGATCCTCCTATTACCACTGAAACCACTCTTGACTTCATCTTAAACATTTACTCTAGTTGTTCCTTCAGTCCCCGGTACTTCTGTTTTCTCGTGGTCTTTCTTCCTGATGCTGCTATCTGCTGGGATTGCCAGATCTATCACAACTGTGGATACTCCATATTCATTCCAGCACTCTGTCCTCTTTGGTTTGGCATGGAGCCTATCCCAGCTGTTACAGGTTGAAAAGGCAAGGTGCAACCCAGACAGGGTCACCAATTTATCACAGTATTAACACATATGTGTATCTGACTTCCATTCGGATACAGATACAGCCAATTCACAATTAACCAACCAAACCAACTAACCAAATCCCAACAAGTCCTTGGAATGAGAGAGGAAGCCAGGCTCCCCGGAGAGAACCCATGCAGGCACAGGGGGAACATTCAAACGCCATATAAATAATTTGTCTTCACATTTGTAACATCCTCGTGTTTTTCCATTGTGACATCACAATGTGTCATCACAGAACAGCTCCAAGACAGCACATTGCCACAACGTGTTCCTCTTTATCTTCGTTCGTTGACAGGGACCTGGATTGACCACTGTCACCTGCAGCCTTAATTAATCCCACAGCAGATGTGCACTAATTTGCAAGCAGATATGTGTGTCATTGTGTGTGTATGTTGTGTGTGTATGAGTGCTATACGGGGCTGTTAATCTGCTAATCCACCACCCACAGAGCCAGATTACTGCTAGTTTAATAATGAAATGTGCCGGACATTAAAATATACCAGTGATCATGAGCTCACCACAGAAGGAACAACACAACACATCCTTTACCTCGTAAGACAACACACCTTCTCATCGTTGGAAGCTTTATTACCACTGAGTTACATGACATGAACTTTAACCCCACTCATAACATGTCAATTTGCTTAACAGACTATATAGTAGAACAGATGTCCACAAGTACCGGCTCAACTGATTTGTGGGAAAGAACCAAAAGGGAGGCGTGGCTTTCAGTTGCTATTAATGGATATTCAACCTCCACAAGAAAATCACCAGAAGGTCGAAATTAATGCACAAAAACACACACAAAAAGGAAATACTTTAGTTTTGACTTGTTTGAGCCTCAGAGTTGCAATGAAAGATTTTCAGATGTCCGAAAGGAGTGCAGCTGTCTTAAGCTTGGGAACAGCTGGACACCAGGTCATGTTTATAATTTGACTCATTATGCAACTCTTTAGCACCAGTTGTTAAATGTGCAGCATAGTGCCCTCGAATGACCAGATGAGGAGGTGTAAACCTGGTAAAAGTTCTTTGGAAACACTCACCCAAAAGACAGAAGTTCGAAAAAAATATCGAACTGCCTAAATTTGCACATGGCAAAACTGCAAATATCATACTGCAAATGTAGTTGTTGTCAAGAACTGAGGAAGACTCCATCAGACATGCCTCAAATCTGTAATGTAAATTATTCCCAGCTGGTCATGTTTACATTTGTCTCCATGGTTCAACATAAATGCGGCATCACTCAGGACTTGCTGCTCGGAGTTAATTGCCTCTATTGGTTGATTTGATCTGACTAAAGAGCAACATAAATACTAAAAACTGTCAAAGAAAAATCATTTTAAGAGATTTAAAGACTTCGATTTCATTAAAACTGTAATAAAATCCTTCAATTACTACCAGAACTAAATATTTCCAGTGTTGCTACAGTGCAGTGTGAGAGAGTGGGGGGTTATGTAAGGACATTTCTGGCTCCGAACCCCAATCTGGTTACGTAACTTTGGTTTGGGAGAGATAAATGTGGTCGTGGTGATGGTGGAGGGTGGGGGGACCGTGGAGAAAAAATTTCCACAGGGTTGGGGGGGGGGGGGGGGGGGGGGTTCATGGGGCACGGGAACATTTCAGATATTCTAGATCTCTGACCCTTTCTTTCTTTTCTTTTTTTTTTTACATCTCCATCCAACCCTCTTGTATCCCCCCGAAATTCATCCCTCAAGCTCAGCAAACTGTTTCCTACTTCTTTCTTTCCATCTTCCTTTCTTTCCTTCTCACAGAAGTGTTTATTCATCCCACCCTACATCTGTCAAACTCGCATAACTATCCATATATAGACAGAAACCAGAAGAAAAGGGTATAAAATCAGAGAATGAAAGCATTGAGAATGAACAAAAAAGGAGAAAAGGACTGTGGCAGTTTGGGAACAAACAACCAAGAAGGTTTGATGATGTAGAATCCTAAAAGTTCAAAATTAAATCACCCAGTTCACAGTGTTCCCACGTCTGCCTAAAGCTGTAACAGTCCCAAAGGCAACCCTGATGCAACAACTGCACACAACATCTAAATACTGTGAAACACTTTGTTCGCCTGCACACTGTGTTACCCTCGATTCAGATAGACCACTCTCCTAAACTCAAACTACATTACAAAGTACATCTGATTATTGGCTTGTAGTACCAAGCTCCCAAATCTCCACATCCCACACTCCACCTAATGCATCAGACCCTCCTCAGCCCACTCTGTACAGCTATTACAAAACTGCACTTCCCCAACACGTGCCAGAATAACCCTAATGACATCACTGTGGCATCATCAGGGTGGGATAGATTTACTGTGACTTCCCAAAGCTCCTCCAGATCCCCACGAAGTGTTACATAACTGTTTTCATAGGCTCAGTACACACAAAAGGATCTTCTCTGTTTTGTTTTTTTGGGGGGTTTGAAATCTTAGAGCGTCAAGAGGTTAATCTCAAACGTCTATAAATTTGCGTTTTTGACAGGTCCCTACACACTCTAATGAAGATGACATATTTTAATCAAAACAGATTTAATAATACACATGCTAATCTTTGTTACTGTAGACAGCACACTTGGATTTGGCCAAAGTGTCTTAAACCTGCACAAGGTGACTCCTCTGGTTGGATGGAGGGCTAATTAACCCTACCTTCCTTTTCTCTGGTGGCTTCATGGGGTCACTAGTTTGAAGTCAAACTGAAGAACTGAAGCTTCCCTTCAGTTTTACAATTTTAATTTATACTGATCACTAGTTGCTACTGTGTTTTGCCAATAAAACCCTGGATTATGTCAAGAAAAAGCTTGTGGTTGGGATTAAATTATAATGGCTTTTGGTTTCTAACATTTCCTTGTATATAGCTCACATCTGCAGCAGATCTGTTTCTTCTGGAGCTGAGGTCTCACAGAGAAAACAGATCAATTGTATTATTATCTTTCAGTCTATAACACAGATTGTTATGCAACGGCAGATCCCACTTTGGTACTGCTGTCGTCCTGTTTTTGGTAAAGCCGGGCAGTCCAGATTGTTACTAATATGCTCAAAGACTGCGAGCCAGACGCTGGACTTGGGATTTCATTCTGCTTTTGTAGAAACAAAGCTGACTTCAGCTGGGAGTATCAAATCTCTCACATGTTTTATTTGGCTGAGAGCAGCTTTTGTAATTTATTATTCAGTTTATGGCCCTCAGGTTAAACTAACAGGCAGCAGAGCATCTTCCTTCCTCAGTTTAAACTGTTAGACAAGATGGGCCTCACATTGCAGCTAGCCAGAAAACGCAATCTGCTTGAGCTGTTAGATGATGCATGTGTTTGCCTGACTCAGAAATTAACTGTGACCAACAATAACATGTACATAACTCGCTCAACCGCAAGTCCACTTCTGTTAAACATGAATAAATAGGCCTTTAGGAATTTGAGCAAACAGCTGATGGTGTTCTTTTCTCTCTGGGTGGGTCTCCTGTTAGCCAATAAGGGGGAAGAATGCACTAGGATTACTTCATAGCTGGTGCACCTAGCAGATTACAAAGAACCAAAAAAAAAACATGTGTGTTTAGCTGGAGAGTTTTCCAAAAGATAAAAGATTTGTACTTAAGCCTGACACACGCACAGACACCAACAGCACCCTCTAGAGCTGAAGCCAATGTAAATAACTGGTAAGAAATAGACCTAAAAAGACATTTGGGGTCAACATTTGTGCTGCTGGTGCTATTTGGAGCATTTTTAATGGCGCTATCTAACCAGTATTACAGCTTCCTGTACAGTGCAGACCATCCAGGAAGCTACAGGTTAGCAAGTCTGAGCTGATATGTTGACGCTCCACCCTCTCACCCGATTATCATCGCCTCTGGTTTAAAAAAAACAAACCAAAAAACAAACAAACACACGGCAGTTGTTGAGTCTTCAAAACCCAGAGTCCAAAAGCAATCCAGTCTGACGCCATTAGCCGTGTCTGGACCCCAAACTCCAATTTCTAACAGAGTTAGAAGTTAGCAGGGAGTTAGCTCACTAGTTTCCTTCTAAACATAATATAGCATGTTCTGACTGAGAGATTTCTGAAACAAATTAAGATGTACAGCTCTGCTATCACTTCCAACATAAATGTAGACAGGAAATTAAACAGCAGTGATGTTTGTAGAGTTGCTGAAGTTAGGCTAGCTGGTATATACTGATGTGCTACATGATCACTAGCGTAACATAAACACAGTGAAGCTGGGGGATGAATGCTAACATTTTTCCACTGGATAGAAGTTAATGTGAGGGTTCCCAATGCTTAGGGACAAATACAGTCACATGGCAGGATGCTGTAAACGGAAACTTCAAACTTCAGGAGAACAACTGAGATAATCCAGCCATAATACGAGGTTAGTCATTATTATACTGCTGCATGGGCTGGGCTGTAGTTACATCATATGTATCAAACTGAGCTTTGAAATGAATATTGGTAATAAAAACTGAGAGAGGCCGACAGTGAGTGATAATAAAGCCTGGGAATATAATCTGCTCTAAAAACACACAAAAACTCAAAACTGACCTGACGCAGGAATGCATTAACACAAGCAGCGAGAAAAGACGGACTGTTTTACAAAGTGGTTGTTTATATTCACATTGACCCCTGTTTAAAATAAAAATGGAGGGAATAAGAAATTAATTCACCACATTTATCACTTTAAGTACCCCCGGCAACACTTTGGATCACAGGGATGTGAGATAATAAAGGGTATTTAAACAAAGCTTTCAAAGTCAGCTCAACCCCTGTTGTTAAATAATAGTCCCATTAGGGAAAGGCCACCTGTGAAGCTAATTCTACCCCTGGACCAAGTCCTTAACCTTTAATCATCTCTTTGATAACGCAAAGAAGGGCAGAAGATATTCTGCTGTAAATTCCTGGCAGACGTTTTTTACCCTTACATACATATAAAGCAGCACAGCGACACAAGCTAAACTCGGCATTGTTTTGCTGATTAGGCCTACCCAGTGTGTTGGTGTTTAGTTCTGCTCTATTATGCTGTTTAATTTCATTTGCCTCCTGCTGTCTTACCCTGTAGTCCCTTAATCAAATAATAATCAGTGCTGTTAGCTGGTGGTTAGAACATTTAACTCCCCTCAAAGCCAAAGAACAATGCAAATACACGAGGAAGAGAAACCGCCATCAATTCGTTCCGAAGAACAGGGACGCCGAGTCTGCAGCGATGTCTGCACCGGGGTCACTTTTGTTTAGATTTAGTTACAGAAAAGAACAGCTAGCTCTCACAGAAAACGAGTTATGAATCTGGAACAATGTTGAAAGTACGAACTTCGGGAGGGAGTTCGGAACCAAGTCTTTCTCGTGGTTTACTCAAACAGTGGCATGAAGAGATAATTTAAGGCTTAAAGCCACTGGGGACACTGTAATACCAAAGCAAGGTTAGGAATGGAAGGCGCCATTTAAAGGTCATTTATCAACAGTAAATGTTGTTTACTGTATAAAAGTAAACAACATTTAATTCCTAAACCTAGAGAGGGGAATAGGAAGCATACAAATGAGTGTTTTGGATGATCGGGACATGGATTTGATGATGTTTGGGAAGCACATTAATTTTTCTGTTTCTGGCGGCTGAAAACTTCAACACTAACGTCACTGATCCCAGCCGAGCTTTCACCAGCTATGTCACAACATTGGAAAGTGCACGTAATCTCTCCCCCGGTCGCCTGTAAAGTGCACCCTGAAGACTTGCCCTCAGGGAGCCCCCGAAGCTACAACAACAACAACAACATGATGTCATTACTCTGAGATGCAGCGCTGCTGCTTCATGACATCATAACAAGCGCAGATGAGAAGCGTGGGAAACCACATCGCACGGTGTAATTTGATAAAAGCTTTTAGCTGAGATGAGTAATCCTGTCCAGCTGCAGGAGACTGAGGCCAAATCTGCACCCATTACTGAGGGAAACAAGACATTCTGTGAACACTATTTTCTTTTTTTTAGTTTGGTAAATAAATACTGGAAAAAAGGCAGGAAAAGGTTATCTCACAACAACAACAGTCCTATGGGGACATTAGGCTATGTGAGGGGTCGCAAACCTGCAGGTCTGGAGCCACATGAGCGTCTTCTGCACATTTCCAGTGGGTCCATGTGGCTCTGATCTAGAAAAAACTCTGGAAATTAGTTAGGAGGGATCTATTTTTAAATGTATTTATTCAGTGCTTCATTTCTTTAATACTAAAAAACCTGAACTGTGAAGTAAAGAATTCAATTTTTTTAAACCAGAGTTTCTTACTGAAAAAACAAACAAGCAAGAATTTAAATATCAGTTTGCAAATGAGTTTTAATCTGTATCATCTTACTACAGCAATATTATTGCTGTATTCTAAACAAACAGAAATGCATAAGAAAAAAATCACACTGTTGGTGTAGACGTTTGAAATCCTGTAGCGTCGATGCTACAGGATTAAGTGATTCTTTATATTTTCTGGCTGTAAGAATGTGCAGCAATTAAAACAAATGTTTTAATATATGCATCATATGTTATTTCTGTAACCTGGTGCCTTATCCTCTTAGTGTTGCTGGACCTCAGGAGTGGTGGCGAGTACTTGTATACATATAAATAGCTAGTCTTGAGTCCCCTGGTACTCAAATTCCACATCCAAAAAAGGAAAAATCAGCAACAAATAGACATTTTTGCTGGATTAATAGCATGTTTGATCTGTGTTAAGCAGTCAGCAAAGAAAAATAAGTAATATGGAAATGCACTTCATATAAAGGCATATTGCATTTGCTGAAAAGTATCAGGGGAAAACAGTCAAGCCAGTTCCCATGGTGTTATCATGTGGGCAGAACTCATACCTGCATGACTTTACAGCAACTCTTCAAAGTAATTCTTTATCAAGTCAAAAACGACTCCTTTAATAGTAACGTCTGCCGACCCCTCGGCTACGAACAGCAGTGCACGCCAAAAGTGATATCACAGATGGTGGAACGAGGTGTGGTTTAGTGTCGTTCCTCCTGGCTGTGCAGCTGGACTGAAGACAGTGTATAAGCAGTTTGGCTATTTCAGATAAGTACGCTTTACTAAAGCCAGGATCAGCTAATTTCTTGCTCCAGTCTTCCGACCCTTATGTTGGAGCCGCCATAAAGAGTGAGGGTTGTTTTAATGCAATTCTTTTGTGAGACTAAACTTTCTAAAATACTTATAAAAATATTTTTTATGAAGCTCATAAATGTCCTTCATTCAGCTGAGAGATGTGGTGATCGACACCTATTTGAGTAACGTTATTTCAAAAGTTAACTGTATCAATCAGAGCTAATTAAGAGACAGGTCCAGATTCATCGCTCTTATATCTTTTATGTGTATCTGGAATCTGAACCTGCAGATAACAGAACAACCAATATTTATGCAGACTTGATCCAAACTCTTCTGCTCAACCACCAAAATCATAATCTCCAAATTACAGGAATACAAGAAGGTGACTAAACATAGATCATTGTTTCATACTCTGAAAAACACCATTATTCCTGCAGAGAGAGAGAATAAAGTGAACTCAGATGTTTACTTTGAGAGAGTAAACATCTGCATTCACTGTTTCCAGAGAGTGTAATGGGACCATTAGACCACTCCAGGATCCACTACAAGAACTATTAATCGTCAGGTTTTATTCAGATGCAGAAAACATGCTGATTGTTTAAAAATCACATAAAAATATGTTACTTCAGTGCTGCACTGTGCATCTGTTATCTCCTAATAAGACAGTCCTAAACTTCTGATGCCTCTGCAGGGTGGAGACATCACTGCTGAATATTTATGTCCATTAATGTAAACTTGATCACAGTTTCCTCAGGCGGGCCAAGCACAGCCTGTTCTGCTCTACCAGAGCAGCTCGACTCTCACGCATTCCTCCAGCCCAGGGAAAATCGACTAATCCAACGAGAGCTGATAACCTAATACTGCTGGACACGCTACGGTCCGACGCCGGGGACAAGACGTTCTGGGCTGAACTCTGGAACTAAAGAAGACTTCCACAGCAGTGCAGATTTGCTTCAGGAAACAGTGCCACAGCATATGTTAGCCCTCCATGTGCATGCTGGCTTTTAATATTATTGCTTATTATTACTGTAAATAATAATAATAATAATAGCAGTCATATGTATACTTTCTTACATTAAAATTTCGAGGTAGACTTCTCATTTTGCAAGCAGTTATGAACACTTTTAAAACTTTCTTAGATTAAGTCTGCTGCGGGAAAAGCTGAAGGATGATTAGTCATTGTCAAACTTATGAAGAAAAGAGTGTGTCTATGTGTACGGCTGTTAGGAGGTATCGCGGACAAATGCTAAGGAGTAATTTTCTGTCTCAATGGGGCTTTCCATTGGGGGGAAAAATGAGTTTAGTCAGGGATGAAGCCTAATCCTTGGCTGTGAAATTGTCCCTGATCTCTTTGGGAGGTGCTGAGACACGCTGATGGGACGCAAATCTACACTTAAATAACAAAATACCTTCAAGAACCCCCCCCCCCCCCAAAAAAAAATAAAAATGAAAGAGCGGAGTTTCTTTGAGAAGCAGCAGGATAAAAGTGACATCATAATTATGAGCTCAGCTCAACATGTAACTTTTATCACAAGCTAGCCCACCGTAGAAAGAATAATTACAGGAGTGCCAGCGGGATCCCGAAATAACGCTTAATGTGACACAAAAACCAGAAAGCCTGAGGAATTATACACGGAGGAACGGTGCACAACTTTCTATAGAAGCAGTTATTAAGTCACATATTGTCCATGCATATCATGCATCGAGTGAACAAACTGCAAAGAGGCTATTTCCCTGTAAATGAACTTGTCACAATGCCCGTCTGTTCCCAGGGCTGTCAAACAGTACTCTGACTGATTGATTTGGGGTTTCTTTATTCCAGATTATTATGTGCTGTTTAGCTGTTGTTATAATATTAGTTAGAGTTTGTCTTTGCAGCAAGACTTTAGCAACATTTACATGCTGTGCACCTTGGCACTCACTGACCCCGCTCTATAACTCTCTGCCTCTTCATGGTTCTTCTTAAAAGCTTCATCTTTGCAATACTGCCACATACAGATGATCGTGGAAAATCAAAGAGGGAATAAATTCCACAATCTGAATTGTTTAACGGTGGCATCCTAATACAGTACAGCACGTTTGTAAAGGCAAACATAATGAGGTGGTTGGTGTTTGTTACTATATTAAAAATACTCAAGATTCAAAGTGTTTATTGTCATGTGTACAGAAGAAATAGCATTTCTCTGTGCAATGAAATTCTTCCTTTGCTGTCCATACACAAATGCCAAGTTAGGTTGAAAGGACACGATATATAAAGATAAAAATAATGAAAGATAAATAAATAAGTGCAAAAATAAGTAAGTGAAGACAAGTGAGGTGTGCAGATGTAGATGGATGTACAAAGGAGCTGAATGTGCAAAATGAACTTAGTGTGCAAAGTGTCCTGATGTGCAAATTGCAGTTGTTCAGGAGTCTGATAGCAGTGGGGAAGAAGGAGTTGCTAAGTCGGGACATTCTGGATTTCATCCTTCTAATATCTTCTTCAAATTAAATAATGTGTAATTAAAATACATAACTGTGACTACTTTTTAAACTGTAGTTTTCTAGCTTTCATATTTTTCAGATCAGAAAGTGTTTGCTTATACATATAACCCAACGTAGCAGACCTACACACACACACACACACACACAGTAGCATTTTAAAAGTGGCTACAGCATGAGCACACTGCGGAGCATCAAAAACATAATTAAGCCGTTAGACCTCTGCTTTCGACGCTGACATTCCCAGTGCTTGCTCTAAGTTCTCATTTAGCTCAACAGTTTTTCTGCTGATGTTGAAAGGGTGTTAGACAGAAAACTGATAACATATATTCATCAAAGTGAACTCTGGCTCAGACTGTATCTTTGCCTGTCTTAAACACTCTTGAGCTCTGCTTCATTTTAAACAACGCTAGCTCTGATCCTGATGCATCTAACAGGCTGTGTGAGAGTCAGTGTGTGCAACTGTAAGCGTTGCTCATCGATACATCTCTGCAGCTCTCTGTCTGAACTTATCCTGCTCGATGAATAAAGCGGTTCAGATTTGACTGCTCGCTCTAGCGTAAAGAGTTTCAGGCTAGTTGGGGAAACACGAGGCAGTCTTGTGAACTTTGAATCTTACCGAGACAGAGAGCTCTGACACAGTTCTCCTCTGGGATTCCCATTTTAGCTCCAAATAGAAGCCTGTTCGCATAAATGCATTGTTAAACACGCACGCACAAATTCAATACTACACATAGGCACTGTGGACTGTGGAGGCCTGCAGATGCACTGAGAACAATCAGAGACATTTTTACCCTACGTATAAAATACAAATCTGTACGTTTGAAGGGTAAAGTGAAGATTTGCGTGTGTGTGTATGTAACTGTGCCTTGGAGTTAAGAAATGCAAAGTGACACATTTATGTCACCGCAGTGAACGGCAGAGATCTGCGGTGACATACACGGATATCTGCTGAAATGCCTGCATGCGTGTGAAAAGGAGACAGAAATGCTGAAATAAATGTACTTGATTAATTCTTTTTGTATCAAGAATCAGGATATTTCAGTGCCGTTGGCACCGACTACAATTATTATGTGACGTCCCTGCAGATAAACATGTGATCTAGCTCTCGGGTAACATCTACAACTTGACATTAAGTGAATAAGTGATACTGTTGACTACATATATAACAATATATAACATATAACAATGCTTCTGTCTGGAGATTGCCAAAAATTGTGTACATCTTATGTACACTTGACAAAGAGAGTGCAGGTTCAAGTCACCCGTGGGCTATAACTTCCTAGCCCGACTGAAGTACAATCCAGTCCTCCTTCAAGCTTCACTAGGCAGCTTCCTAAAAATCAACAAGATTATAACCACAGATGAGAATACTGCTTTGACAAGTCAGACCACTGTAAGGACACAGTAGAGAACACCCATGTCCTCGCTTTACTGAGACAGATTAGTGGAACATTAGTCACTGATATAAAGCCGAGTATCTTTTAAACATCCTTCCACTGACATTTTTAACTGTATTTGACCGTCTTCCAGCTCACAGGAGTCAGTAAAGTTTCGAAAAATGCAAAGATTCATGTTAATGTCTTCTCAGAGACAGATGGGTACGAACACAAGCAGAAGGAGGAAGGCTTTAAAAAAACATTCCTCCTCCACCTGCCTCCTCTCCTACTTTAACCTCCCACATACCTGAGTGCGGTTCAACTCGACTGTGCTGCAGACAAGCACAAACAAACAAAACAAAAGCAGCAGGATAGACCGAAAAGAAGGAGAGGAGCTGTAATTGCACCGTCTTTCCCTGCAGGTACCAAACAGAGGGAGAAGGACGGAGAGGGGTGCTGGGGTGGGAGGGGACGAGAGTGATGGATTGACTTTGTGTGTGTCCCTCTTCTTCTTCTTTTTCTTCTGCATGGCTAACTCAGGCCAGATTTTCATGCTCCCCTGGGGGAAAAGGAGGGCTCTCTCTGTCTGTCTCACTCCCTGTCCTCATTCCCCCCCCATGTCACTCTGCAATCGCTTCACTCTCCCTCCCTTTGTCCCTCTATCCTAAACTCTGCTTTCTCTCCCACTTTCTGCCGCTATCCTCGTGTCACTCCTTCTGTGACATTATTAAATAACAGCTTCTGTCATTCCGGCCTCTTCCATCTTTCTTCATCTGCCTCGCTCGTTCCCCTTTCCCAGACGCACTCAGTCTTTTCAAGTCAGAATAAATCAAGTGACATTTTACCAGCAAATGTTAAAGAGTCTTACAGAGTGTGCTATTCCAAACACTGCAGCATCAAAGCAGCCCAGTTTTTATGGTTTCACGTTTGAATTCGAGGCACTTTTAATCCAAATCGTATTTGTTACATCTTTTTTCTAAGTTCCAGTTTGGTACATATTTATCTATCAATGTATATTAGGCTGTTGCACCTGGACCCTTAACAGCACTTTAGCCATATTATCTCATTTCTGACTACATGTAACCATAAGAAGATAAGAAGCCTAAACAGTGATAATAGCAGTTAACAGTGATCTCAATCAACAAGACTTTAAGACAGAGGCAGCAGGAACGAGGTGGCGCATAAGGTTGTGGTGGATAAGGTAGTATCTCAGATAACTGAGAGGAAGTCCACAATATGTCAACAGGACAAACAAAATGTAGTCATTAAAGATGAGCTGTTGTACTCATTTTCAACTCTATATTTTTATTTTTGGAGTAGCTTTGCAGTTTCACAATTCAAAATGATCCTTATTTATCATAAAATAAGGAACTGCAGCCCTTCAGATCACCCTCCAAACAAGCAGTTTCAGGTCGCCTCTGTCAGTGCGCCCCAGGGTGGCTGTGGCTACAATGTAGCTTGCCATCACCAGTGTGTGAATGTGTGTGTGAATGGGTGGATGACTGGATATGTAAAGCGCTTTATAAATACAGGCCATTTACCATTTTTACCATTTGCCTCTCTTTAATGCTAACCTTTTTCCAATTGGCTGTAAACAAAACAAGTGGGAGGAGCTTATGTGCACACAGAGCTGTATCCCTGAGATGTCTCTTTGACATCATACAGATCCAGAGTAGGAAAAAAATGAAACAAAGTTGGTTGGTTTTGTTCTCCCATTGAACTGATTTTAGATTTACTCACAGTGGCAATACTAGAACTCAATAAAGGGATTAAAACCTTGTTAGAAACGAAAGCACAAACTAAAGAAAATGTTTATCCTTTAAACAAGCTGAATATCTTTATCGTCTCAGAGTCACAAACATCAGCACAGACGAAAGATTAATTCCATCAATCTTCTCTTTCCCTCAGCTCGTCTTCTGTCATTTCTCTTTCCACATTTCCCTCACAGTGTACAGCAAATGACTTTTCAGCCACAGTAGGTAAACTCAAACTGCCACACAGAAACACAGTGTATTCACTTTTTCCTCGTCTCTCTACCCAGTTTACACATTTCCAATTTGTCTCTTTCTAAAGCTTAATGAGGTGAATATTTGCATTTCTCATTACTGGGATGTTTTGGAGGCCTTAAGTGTAATTTTTGAGCACTTAAACGATACACTTCATATGGCTGTTAAGTTGCTATAATTATCTCTTAAATATATTAAATCTCCCTGACCTTTTTATATCAATCTTGATATAATACACTGCCTGTTTAAGTCACATTGATTCATTTAAATTTTGTGGGTTTTTGTTCCACCTACAAGACCGCACACATTAAATACATATTTACTTACTTCACAACTAAATGCCTCAAACCCAGATGTGAATATTACCATAACTGCTCTCCACCTGAGTGAGCTTTAGTGTGTGCAGGTAAACGTCAAGCGAAACACAACAAAAATATCTTACAACAATTTGTCAGTTTATTCATAAACACTGTCCTGTGGACAAAAGATGCTAAATAAGAAGCAGAAGCAGAGGTTTCATACTTTTCAGGACAAAGACACCATTTCCATTAGCTATACACGCCCGTACCATAACACTGCCTCCAAGATGTTCGACAGATGATGTGATACTCTTTATTTTGTTCATTTCAGCCTGATAACTTCCTTCACTTGCACTGACATCTCTTTGGGACTCGCACGTAGAAGCACAGTGCAAACCTGTAATTACAACGATAGTTTGGACACCTTGAATGAACTTCAGATTTTATGTCTGCTTCATTCATTGCTCAATAAGGGAACGGGCCTCACCTGCTCATGAAACTACTCATCAGTTCACTTTTGATGGGGGACTATGTATAAAAATCTCCCACCCCAACCGGTCGCAGCAGATGGCCCCGCCCCTTCCTGAGCCTGGTTCTGCCAGAGGTTTCTTCCTGTTAAAAGGGAGTTTTTCCTTTCCACTGTCGCCAAAGTGCTTGCTCATAGGGGGTCATATGATTGTTGGGTTTTTCTCTGTATGTATTATTGTAGGGTCTACCTTACAATATAAAGCGTCTTCAGGCGACTGCTGTTGTGATTTGGCGTTATATAAATATATAAATAAACTGAATAAAAATGGCAATAAACTGTTAAATCAGTACTTGAGTTGAACTCCTTGAAGTAAAGCTGGAAGTCTGCACTTTAGACATTTGTTGATTGACTGCTCTAATTTGTCCCATATTAGCTGTGAAATATCTGAAAAATGCATGTGTTAATATAAATGCCATTTTAAACATTTTTTATGTGAACCTTTTCCTTTAAAAGGGTTTTGCACATGTGATAAGCCCATACACTCACAGATATTGTTTATTTTTCATTTTTAAGGGTTTGTTGAGATGTTTTTTCCAACTAGACCTTTGATATTTGACTTAAGTGGCTGTTTAAATGAACTTCTTTTTACTATAGAAACACATCACACAATGGAATTTCTACTACTTCTTTTATTTTGTGTCAACTATTTGACTTTCATTTTTCAGTTTCCTCTCAGTTATCTGCCTCTGTCCTCTTGGTATTTATCCTTATCTTCCCTTTGTAGTGCAAGTGACTAGTTCTCAAATAATGTCACATGATGCCACACCTGGTTTAATAAGACACCAGTGTAAGAAAATTACACGGGGTCTCTGCGTCACCTTCCTGTTGCAGGAGCTGCTTCCTGACAATAGTGAGTGGATTAAGGAGGTTGAAGGTGACAGACGAAGGAGGGGTGGTGAAAGAAGAGAGGTTTTCAAATCTTCCTCTTGTTATTAGAGCTGCATTCCTCTGTGCCTTAAAGACTTACATGCATGTGTGCACACAAATAAAACCCTCACTTCATACACCTCATTTCACAGCCTGTTTGTATGAAACCTGGAATAGGAGACATGAATAAAGAAAAATGCAGATATGATAGGCAGTCGAGTTTTTTCATGTGTTGGATGATGAAAAGCAGCTGTCCAATCCAATCCGCCAGCAAATTTGCAATTCAAACCGCAGTTGCTGCTGTCTTTCTATTTGGTTTCTCCACAGTGTGACAATAACAATCCCAGTCCTCCCTCCTTCCCACTGCAGCACGAGGGGTGGGCACGAGAAAATGAGATCTGACACGTTTAAGTAAAAACAGATGAGAGTTGGAAGACAAAAAAAGAAAGGGTGGATGGAGGGGAAACGAGAGTGGAAGATACACGTTAGCAAGCCATTATAGCAGCTTCTGTATGTACATGTTTGGTTCAGATGTGACTCGAGAGTCAAGGAAAACAGAGTGATGGAGATGGATTGAGAGAAGGGGCACTGGTTGTTTTCCTCAGAAGAAGACGGGGAGTAAGTCGAATAAATCAAGCAGACTTACACATCTGTGCATTATATTTGAACATGATTATGGCTCCATTGTAAAATCCAGTTTCAGTCACTGTTTATTTTACACACAAATATAGTGAAAACATAATAAACTTCCATCACAGGGTATCAGCCCATCCTATTACAAACGGATTTATCAAAAGCATGGACTCCCTAAAGTTGTGTTTTTTTGGTTCGGTAACAAAAGGCCACAGATAGCTGTGGTGCTTAAGTTGAATTGGCCAGTGCTCAACATACATAAATGACAGCAGAAGCCCTGAAATTTATTTTGAAAACACAGGATTGCATCTTTAATTTCTTCAATGGGAACTTTGTGGGTCTTAAAATGTGGTGGGGTTTTAAATTTGTCATGGTTGAATGTGGGGAGGACCCTAATCCAGGACAATGCTGGCAAAATCTACAAATAAAGACAAGTATTACTTAGGGCAAAACAAAGTAACAGAAACCATAACACCCCAACCATAGGACTCTGGAAGAAAGACTAACAGCACAATAGTAATTGACGAAGACTATTTATACACGTAGGGTAACAAGACACAGGTGATGACACAAGTAATGACTATCAGGGCAATCAGGGGAGACGAACAGGAAGTAAAACTAACACAGGACACAACGAATATCACATTTAAAATAAAAAGGGGAGTAAACAAAGCAAACCAACACTGAACGCTAACTGTGAAATATTAGAGGTATTTATTCTTCATTTGAAGACATATTGTAAGTTTTTAAAGTGTTTCTAAAACCACCTCTAAATATAATTTAATGAACATAATGAAACATTAAAATCATGTTTAATTTTTATTTTCAGCAACATTTTCAGCGACATCTACTAGCCTAGACAAGAAGCATACGTCTCCAGTGTACAAAGAAAAGCAGGAAAGCCTGAAGCGCTGATATTCCACACATATCCTAAAGTATAAGATCAGCTCCAAAGCTCAGCTATAAAGATTTCCTTCATCTTTTTTCCCTCCACATGGCCACTAAAACAACCACCTGGACAAACATGGACACACACCAAAACACATAGGTGTATATGGTTTCTACACTGACTTTAGCAAGGAACAGTTTAGTAGTATGTCTAAATGCAGAGGTACAACTTGCCATCAGGCTAGGTGGGTCACTACTTGGGGCCTCCCAGGCCAGTGGGTCAGGGGACAAGGGCTTACAAACTTTAAACCACGACAGTGGCAATGTGCAGTGATAGCAGGAGAAAATTCATGTTGGCAATGAAAGAGGAAAAATAAGGAAGGAAAAAACAAGACAGCGGTGACTGGAGAAGGCAGCAGTTAAATATAATGTAGCAGAGAGACACATGTACTACATAACTCCAATTAGCATCACATTATTTCTTTATCTGCTTTAACTGTGTAGGTTCTCAGTCATCCAGGTCATGGTAGTGTAAGGAACTTGGGAAAAAGCAACTAGACTTCTTTTTCTCCAGCAGACGGTTTTATAACTGAAGAAGCCTCTCAGACGAGAGCTGAAATGTCTTGAAGAAACTTGATGAAGTCCGGTGGCTTTGTTCCCAAACTCCTTAGACTATCTGCTTTGACATTAACATTAGTCGACTTAGCTAGCAGAGCAGCTCAGAGTGTAGCATAGCAAACGCTCAACCTGGTCATATGTATTGTTACTGAAATAATCAGTCTCGCCCATTTCTACAGTAAACTTTTACTTGTTTTTTTCGAAAGGTTCTTGGCTGTTGTTGGTAGCCGATAATTTAAAACATAATGGTGATAAATTGCAGTTGCAGTGGCCCCTTGTGAAGTTTTTGCCTAGGGCCCTAATAGACTCTAGGAACGCCACTGTCTAAAAGGCATTTCATTTACAGCTGACAGTCTACTTTCCTTCTTTATTTAAATTCAACAAGTCAATAATGGCTGTTTTCTTTAAGTTATCAACTGGGGTTACCGGTAAGTATAACTCAGTAATGTCGGAGTAGAAAAAACAGTGCCAAGGTCGGAGCTTGGCATGGATCGGAACTATTTCCACAATTATTAGGTATAAAGTTTTATTTTGGCTTGGAAGGTTTGTCTCACTAGTTTCATTTTCCACCTGCTGTCTTTAATATTTTATGCAATCAATCATTTTTACCCAGTTTTGTTTCCTTTCCTCACTCTCCACGTGCCTCGCCTCTCTCTTCCCTTCTTTCTTTTTTGGATTTCTCCTGTTAATACTTGCCTTTTCCCTTCATTTCACCATTTTTATATTTCTTTTCCCTCGCTTCTTCTTCTGGTCTTGTCTCATTCCCATCTTCGTTCATCCCACCTTCTCCCTTCCTTACTGTCTCTTTTTCGTTTACCTTTCTAACTCCACATAGCTCTTATTTTACTCCTTTTTGTTTTTATTTCACTCCATGGTTTCCTCTTCTGCAGGGAGCCTCTAATAGCGCCTGTCTCTCTGTCTCTCTCTCTCCTTCTCTAAGCCGCAGCCCACTCCCTCCTTCATCATTATCCTCTTCTCCCTGTAAACACTTTAGCTGCCTGGAGGACTCACACACACACACACACACACACACACACACACACACACACACACACACACACACACACACACATAAGAAAACTGCATATAAACACACACAGCACGCATAAAACTATTAGCGGCACCGCCGACCAACACACACACGCACACATTACATACACATTTTCCCACACTTTTGCACACACACTCCTGACTCTGTGAGTGTGTTATGGCTTTGCAAAGCTTCATCCCGGAGTAGATAATGAAGGCAGAGAGCAGCCACACTGCCATCCCTAAAAGGAGTGGAAAGAAGGAAGGGAGGAAGAGACCAGCTCCTTTTCTTTCTGTTAGTACCAATTTATCTCCTTTTGTCCCTCAGGCTGCTTGAAGTTGCTGCTTTTTTCTTGAAATCTAAAGACTGACAGTAAAAATCTAAAAATCTCGTGTTAATTTAAGCTTTTCAGACTTTTTAGTCTTTTTTCACTCCCTGAGAAAATTCCAGTTTGACTGTGAGTCAGGGAGGAAATTGAACCTCTCACCCTGATGCAGTATTCAACAAAGCAATCATCAAAGTCATTTCCTTGAGCTGAGAGATTGAGAGAAACTCAGCCAGAGCGCATTTGGCTGAGAGAAGCCAGACACTGCTGAATTATTTGCAGTCAGTGCCCATCAATGGTTCAAATCAAATTAAAAGTACGGCTGATCCGGCTCGCTGAGGCTGCTTTTGTGAGGAGCTCCGTTCAGTAACAGTCAACAGGTGGCACAGCATTCATCTTATTCACGCTGCACTCGCTCTGCGGTCTTTGGCGGAGATTTAAAGGAATGCATGTGCAAAATCTCCATCTTCAAGGTAGAAAGACGCCATTCAGTGGAGAAAGTGTTTTTTCTGTCGCCTGTAGTCTAATGTCCAAGACAAAAACTTTGTGTTTTTATTGTGCATTCATGAGCAACAACTGGAAAATTTATTTATAACTGAAAAAATTCCAGGGAACACTCCACCTCCTCTTGAAGCTGGAGGAATAGTTTAAAAGGCAGAGAAAGTTTAGATGTGGGTGTAACCTTTGACCTAGGTTAGTCAGGAAAAACATTTATTTGCAATATATTGAGCAACAGAGAACAGCATTGAGTTGAAGGAATAAAATACAGCACATTATCTAAAAATCATTCAATATATTCCAACTTTAAATCACGTATAACAAGAGGAACGATTTCCACATTGGGGAATGTGACCATAAGCGAGCATGTGATCGCAAAAGAAGGCTAAAACAAGACATTATGCTACCAGGTTTTCACATTTTTAAACATAATACGGATGTGCTTTATATTAGGTCCTTATAATAAGTATAATAGGCACCACTACTACATATATAATATTTTAATGTAATAGAGGCATTGTTTGGTTAAAGGGCCTTATAACACGCTGTCTGCAGACTTCAAACAGGCAGTTAAAGGACGACACGTGCCAAAAACAGAGACTTGATCTTGCAGCTCTCACCCACTGAGACACAAGAGCCACACTCAAAGCGCAAAGCAGGGGGTGAGAAACACTGAGAGGCAGGAAGATGTGACGTAAAACGTGTAACATATTCTGCCTCTATCAAACACTCAAACTCAAGTGAGGAAGCAGTGGCAGCTTCATAATAATATCTGAGCTCTAGCGACCCCGTGTGGCTATAACAAGTACTGACAGCTTTATTTTGCACTGGATAATTTGACTTTTTTACAGATGAGACAAAAATGAAATTAAGGGCCAAGATATGGGCTTGCTGTGATAAACACAAGATAGGTGTGTGAAAAGCAAGATTACACTTATTGTACTAGAAGAAATACAGAATACTGTGACTGAATTATTACCACGAGGCAAAAAGCAGGTATTAAAAGTGAGATTTTATTCTGAAATAACGGAGACTATACAAAACTTCTCCGTTTAAGAGGGAATAAGTTGAAAAAATAGGGGATGAAAATCAAAAGTTGACATATTTCGACTCTGCTTAGCAAGGTAAGCACATTGCACTGCATACACTGTACACACACTGCATGACCATTTAGATATATGACCTGTGGGAAGCTCCAGAACAGCTGTGCTGTACGTGTCACAGTAACAGAAACATGCAGTAAATGAAGTTACACTTCAGAGCCTCCTCGCTGCAGAAGAGAACACCTGTGAGGATGAATATGCATGGATAAATCGCCAAATCCAGAGTTTCCTTGACAGAGGACGTGAGCAGAGGCAGCAGCAGAACGTAAAGAGAGGCGAGGAAGATGTTCTCTGCAGCCAGAACACATTTCAGCTCTGCCTGTCTGAGCTAAATTTAACCGAACTGTAAACTCAGAGCTCCGCTTCAAACTGTCAGCCAACATTGTTCCTTCACCTATTTTGAATTTATACTCAGCTGCTTAATGAGAACAAATGAGGCCTAACTTGACTGCTGGTAAACACGCAGAGCATCTTTAGTCCAGACAAATATAACTCTGTTTATGCATAGTACAGACCAAGATTTCGTTTTGTATTTCTAATCGTTTGAAATGAAATGTTTAAAAATTTATTCATGGCTTTGGTGAAAAAAGGTGCAGAATTATGTTTGAATTTACATGGAAGCAGGCTTATTTCTACAGTTTTCTGCTGCTGTGTGTGTAAACACTGAAACAATTTAGTGACAAACACAAACGATTTGCTTGTTTTATGGGTACATGTAGTCTTTCTCCTGTGGGCTCCTCCTGGCAGCTTTACACCTTGATGAGCAGACACATTACGAGTTAGATTTATAGCTGAAGTTGAGTTAATAAAAGGATACCAAGCTGACACAATGTAACACAGAAAACAGCAGCAAACATTCAGCGAAATGAGCTTAAAGTGCATCATTTGAGTGATGAAATTACAGTAAAAACTTTAGGAATACAAAGTTCTCTTCTGAGCTGGGTATGACTTTTATTTCTAATAATTCTTATTAGTTTGTAAATTATGGATGTTCACAAGTTGCTGGAAACATTCTTCAAGGATTTTGGTCCATGTTGACATGACAGCATCACGCAGTTGCTGCCGATTTGTTGGCTGCACATCTATGATGTGAATCTCTCGTTCCTCCACATCCCAAAGCTGCTCTAATGGATTGAGATCTTGTAACTGTGGAGGCTTTCTCTGACCAGCCTGTCTGACACCAACAACCACGCCACATTCAAAGTCACTTAAATCACCTTTCTTGACCATTTCTACATTTCTAAATACACTGAGTAGCTGCCATATGATTGGCTAAACAGATATTTGCAACAGATGAGTCGGAGATTTGACTAATAGACCTTTATAGTGTTACTTTGAAGGTCTTAATTTCATTCAAAATAATATCCAAGCAGTGCAGGAGCTGGATAAGCTGCACATAAAAGCTCATTTCCTGGATCCAAAGCAAGACTTCCTGAAATAATCTGACCGCAGCTTCAACTTAAGATCTGCACACGCACACACATAGTCCAGTACTGTAAATTCACTGGCATCTTTTTCTGATTTCACGCCAACACCACTCTGCTCACAGATTCATGAGTTGCACTAAAAATGTATTTTGAGGCCCACTTTTTAACAAAGGATACATTTTAAATCCCACACTTTAAGAATGTTAATTATTTATGGAGAAATTATGGGAAATTAAAATAACTACTTGCAGGCAAGAAAACACTCTATAGCCTGGAGTCAAGTTCCAGCTTTTTTATACTTTTTTAAAAATTCTACCAGAATGTTTCTTTTGAAAGGTATTGAAAGGTATTATTGTTAATGGTCCTAAAGAGAGAAAACAGAAGGAGAGGGGAAATTCTGAGGAGAGTACTGGGGGAAAAAAACAACCTGTTTTGTTTCTTGTTTTGATGGCTAGCTTACTAAATGGATGTTATCAGCTATCTGTCCCATGGTTATCACTACAAGACTTCTTCCTTTGCCTATTGGGAGGTCCTTATCACCTCAGTGCATGGTGGTTTTTCCTGCTAAACAGAAGCAGTAATGTGTGGTATGCTTCCACATTAAACTCGCAGCAAAAATAGCAACTTTACATTTGGAAGCAGGAGGGTTAGCTAACAGTGGACGGGACTTTGACAGCCAGCATTTGGACTCAACTTTTTTTAGGGGAAAAGTTTAATATTTTTTCATTTGTTTTTTTCTATTTAATGTTTGCTATTGTTTTCCTTGTTGTTTGGTTAGGATTAGGAACCAACATGTTTACATTTATTTCTCCTTCACAAGACTATACATTAAAAAGTCATGTATGCTAGCTTACTACGTTTACCATCAAGTTGAAGATTCGTATTCTCCGCTCAGTGGTTGTTGATCAGTGGTTGTTGATCAGTGGTTGTTGATCAGTGGTCATGAGAATTTGCATAATCATGATGAAGGAACTGACCTGCAGCCCATTGTTCCTTCAGTGGGCTTGTTTATAAGATTGGGGAAACCTGCAGTCAACTGAGACTGAAGAAGTCACTTGGATGAGTGACGAAACATTTTTCTCCCACTGAAAACGCTACGTCCAGATGAACAGAATCAACCTTTGGAGATGTGCTGCTCTCTGTTTAACACTGATCACAGTGGATGATAACAACCCATTGAGCTGAGTTAGCAGGTAGAGGAGGGCTTCTACTGGTGATTGGGCTGATAAGAGCCAGTGAATGGGTTGATAACATCAGAATCAGGAGGACACGGAAAGTAAGATAAGATGATTAAAAATGAGGGCCCGAAAGTGAGATAAGATGAAAAATGGGGAGGCACAGGCAAAAGCATTGAGATTTAAATCCTGATATGAGCCACCAGAAAGAATCCTCAATCCACTATATTGATTTTGTGTCTCTGACAATTCAGTAGATTTATTGTTTCTGTCCCAACAAAGATTCAAATCGCTATGCGTTTAAATACAAATTCAATGGCTTTGTCCTTTCCCAGTCTAATTTACTGTATTATGGTCATTTCTGGCTGACTTATAACTGCAAATGCCAAATGTCAATTTTGAATATTTACAGCTACAGTGTGTAAAATCTCACCACTAGATGTCAATAGTTGCAAACTGCAGTCAGCTGTGTTCTGTTTTCTTATTCATTCTAGTTCAAGTGCACAATAGTAGCTATGGTGGGAGCTGTAGTAGAACAACTCTGCCTGCTTTTAAGTGACTGTAGCCTCTCAGTCAGCTGTTTACCTCAGCTGTCAATATGTATCCATTACTCTGGAGGAGACTGTAAAACTTTTTAAAAGAAGTGTGATACAAATCATCAGTGAAGCTAACTTCTGTCTCATGACAGCAATGAGGTGAGTTGCTGAGAATATTCAGAACTTTTCTCTTGGTTAGCGGCTGCTGTTAGCGGCTGCTGTTAGCAGCTGCTGTTAGCGGCTGCTGGCCTCTCTTAGCTGTTATTAGCTGGCGTAAATAAAAGTTTCTTATCTAACAATTTTGGACAGGGACACTTAGTAAATAAACTCTTATACAATATGAGACTGTAATAATCCTTTTTCAGATTGAAAGTAGGATTTTTAGAAAACTTGTCCCTAACATTATCTGGCATAACATTAGCTTATTACGAGCAACAATGAAAAACACAGAGTGGCCATCTCTTGTGTACTTAACATAATTGCCTCATGATTTAAAGTTAAGTGTTAATTTAACTCAATTGTTTAAGTTGCTGCGAAAGCAAAACATCTGTGTGCAACCAATGTCCACTACCTAATTAAGTAAATCTAACATGGCCCTTTTTCAGTGTATTACTGTTGTTGAATTGCCTGGTTGTTGTCAGCTCTTCAGAGATGGGAGGTTTCATGCGTGATTTGAACGAGTTATTTGTGTTGTGATCTTTAAATGAAAGTAACTTATAAGGCATATTACATATGTAGTCAGTTTCTGGCCACAACACCTTTTTTTGTAAATTATATAACCTCAAAAAATGACTAACTGTACCTTTATGGGTGTATCACCCTAGACTCATTTATGGACACCAGACAGCTGTGAGAAACATAAAGGGTGGAGATAAAATTAGGGAGTGACAGTGTTATTTACGATTGGAAAAATTAAAAGAGAAAACAGAAGAAGAGGCACAGCTGCCAGAGTGAACTGGGAAAGCAGAGAGGCGGAGAGCATGAGGAATGAAGAGAGAAAAATTAGAGTGGGGGCCTGCACTGCTCTGGTTTTGTTTTTCCGGGTGCTGCGCCAACTTTGCTAAAAGAGTTGTAGAGTAAAATTCCCCTTGAGGCTCAGTGGCTTCCTACTCCTTCCTGAGAAAAAAGTGTTGTCAGGCAAAAGTGTCTAGGCTCAGCCAATCAGAAAGCTGCATTTTGGTTGGAACTGCTTGGCAACAGAATTTTGTCCCAGTTAGTTTAAAAATAAAAAGTCACCAGAGACTGAAATCAACTTTAAAACCAAACATAATTACCTGTGAATGCGCGCACACAGACTGTGCTGTAATAATGTGATTCTGAGGACTGATTTCAGCCTCTGAGGTTGTAGCTGCGAAATGTGTTTGTGCTCCACCTAACTGCTTCACAAGTATTTTGTGAAAAGATCCAGCAACAAACCTATTTTGCAAATATTTTGTAGCAAATGGCTTCATGCCGTGATTATATTTTTCACCATCACAATAGAAAATATCTGTCCTGTTATAGTGTTTGCCTCAAGACTGCCAATGGTTACCATCAATAATTTTCCTCAGTTGTCACTGATTAAAATGATATATTTTTGCATGGCCTGGTTTAATAAGTGGTGTTATGTATGCTCTAATCCTGCTTTTATGGACTGGAAATATATTTCTAGATTCTTTTAATGACTTTTTATAGATACATTTATTAGGATGGGGCTGGTTAGTTAGGAACTTCTTGCATCTTTCTCTGGGTAATGGAAACAAGACTTTAGTGTGACAGTCTGATTTCTAAGTGTTTTTCTGTTCTGGAACATTTAAGCAACAAATACCAAACAATTGTGATACGCAAATTAGCATCATGACCGTGAAGCAGTTTCTGATGTTATAACTGCTGCTAAAGTCTCACTAAGACGTAAGACTAGAAGCCACTCAGTCCAATTTGGCAACAGCTCTGGACAGTTACTGCGGGTTAATAATATAACTGAATAAGAAGAAACATTCTGTGGACTGATGAGGCCAAAACGGGACTTTTTGGAAGGTTTGAGTCCTGTTACATCTGGCGTACAACCAACACAGCATTTCATTAGTGAACATCAGACCAACAGTTGACCATAAACAGGTCATTCATGGTAGAAAACCCTCCAACGTGGCTGAATTAAGAGAATTTCTCAAAGAAGAGTGGGCCAAAACTCCTCCACAGCGCTGTAAAAGACTCATTGCCTGTTATCACAAACAGTTGTTGCTGCCATATCAGTTATTAGGTTTAGTTGACAGCACTATACATCAAAGATCCTGCCATGACTGGGCACAGTTGGATACCTTTGTGCTTAGTTAACATAACTCTACCAAGGCAAGTTTCAAAACACGCGTGGTTCAAACACAAATTCACCTGAACCTTCAAAACACGTGATTTGTATGCTCAGCAGCATCCACCCAAACAACCTCCCTGTGACCTCACTATGAGGATGTCACACTTCACGAACTGCTAAGAAGCACACACAATTATTTCTAGAGATATTTGACCTGACACAGAGCAGAAAATCTTGTGGCCCAATTTCTGGGGTGACAGCCTTTCCAAACATAAAGGCATCCTCTCTCTGCTTCATGCTGCAGCTGGACGAAGGGAGGGATGACAGAAGAGAGGAAAAGAGAGAGAGATACACTTTAAATCATTTGCATGTGAAATAGACTGGCACTTAGATCAAAAAGTAGGTCTGGAAGGAGGTGCGCACACACATATATACGCGGGTCCAGTCAGTTTGTGTGGGGACAGCAGCAGCCCTGTGTGAGCCGAGGAACATGTGAGGCTGATTACAGAATATCTACTGCTGAGTCTGTCTAGACAGAAAGAAGGAAGGAGGCCGAAGGAAAGGAGAGCAAACGGGGAAGGAAACAAATGTTTAGGACAAGTGAACAAGTTTAGTAGGAAAGGAAATAAATGAATTAGAAATGAATGCATCCTATAACAGGAATCAACAGGTGATAAAAGGTACTTGACAAAGAAAGGAAAGGAGGTTTTAAGGAGAGAGTAAGAAAAATACTGAAAGGGGTAATCAGGGGGGAAAAGAGAAATTTGTGATTGAAGTAATGTAGGAAGGACGAGGGGCTCACGCTCAGCCACCATAAAGGGACTAAAGATCAAAACCTAATCCAACACAAAGCTGGACAGCTCAGCAGAGCCTTTTCATGTTACAACGAAGAGCCCCAACATAAAGCACCGTTTGAAGAGCCCGATACAAATGTCACTGCAGATTCTCCTACAGAGGGGCCGACAAACTGATGGTGGAGCAGACAAAAAACATAAAGAAGTGTCATGTTCCAAAAGTGTGCTTCAGGCCAATTAAATTAACATTTTTAGGATGTAAGCAGGTCATCCAATGGACAAAAGCAAAGACCATAAAGTTCAAAAAACTGAAACCTCTGAACTACACAGAGAGTTGTTAAATTACTAGAATTACACACTGGGGGACGGTGGACAGACGCTCTGACAGCTCAGCAGACTGGGTGGCATGTTTTCATTTTTCAGTTCAATTTCTGTCAGCCTGTGTGAACTGTGGCCTCAGCTTCCTGTTCTTAGCTGATACGGGTGTGGTCTTCTGCTGCTGTGGCCGAGCTGCTTCAAGGTGTAATGTGTTCTGCGTTCAGAGATTCTTTGCGACACAGTTTGATTGCAACAACTGATTATTCGAGTAATTACTCAGCCATTCTCCTCTGACCTCTGGCATCAAACGTGACATTTTCTCCCAGAGAACTGCCGCTCGCTGGATATTTTCTCTTTTTCAGACCATTCTCTGTAAACCATAGAGATGGTTGTGTGTGAAAATGTCAGCAGGAGAGCAGTTTCTGAAATACTCAGACGAGCCCGTCTGGCAGCAACACGGATGCCACATTCAAAGTCACTTAAATCTCCTTTCTTCTACATTTTGATGCTCTTTTTGAACTTCAGCACCTTGTCTTGACCATGTGTATAGGCACTGAGCTTATTAAATAAGTGTTCAACAAACAGGTGTACCTAATTAAGTGACCAAGAACTGAATATACACACACAGTCTCGTTTTCATATCTTAGTGAGGACATCTAATTGACAAAATGCTTTCTCTAGCTGCTTATCCTAACCATCAAAGATGAATGCCTAACCCTCAGCCTAAATCAGCCCTAAATCTAACCACAAACTAATTGTAACCCTGTCACTAAAACCACATTTTGAGCTTCAAAAATGCCTTCAAACTTGTGGTGATGGGCATTTAGTCCCAATAAGGCCTGTTGGTATAGTACGTATAGTGGCATGTCAATTTTCTGTCTTCACAAAGATGTCTAACCATGGTATACACACACACATATCATGTTATATATGTCTTAATATAAAAGGACATGTAGCATGATATGACAACATGCAGTAGTCAGGGTTTGACTTTCAGCTCTAGAGCTTTTCAACAGAAAATCCAAATATCAAACCTCGAATGACCTTCAGCAGAGAGAAAACTGCACCGTCAGAGTGAGCACATAAACAACAGACAAGCACATCATTGTCAACCAGGCTGGTAATAACAGTCACACACACACACACACACACACACACTCACACACTCACGCACACACACACACACACACACACACACACACACACATAGAAGAAGGAACCTCCGGATAAGCAGCACTCTCCAAACCTGTCTGGTGAGTTACAGTTTCTAATACTCTATTGATCTTGGTGTAAACACAAAGTGAATGTCATATGTAACGTACACATACATGAAAAAGTATCCAGTAGTGTTTGCACAAACACACATGCATTCTTGAAACTGGAACGCCTGCTGGAATTCAGCACTACTAAAACACACCCACACACACAAATAGACTAATAGAGAAGCTGATGAATGACGCTCTCCTTCTCAGAGGGCAAAACACTGTAACGATCTTTCGTTTTCAACCACACACCCACCAATCCATCTTTCCTTCTTTCCTCCTTCTCTTCAATTTTTGTTTTTACCCAGAATCCCTTAGTCAACTTTCACTTTGTCACCTCTCACTTTCTTTTTTTCAACCTCATCCTAAATTTATCTTTTTGTTCTGTCCTTGTTACTTTGCTCCTTTCCTTCCGTGCATCGCTCCTTTTTCGTTATTATATTGTTAAAGTTTTAATTTACTCTGCTCTTTTAAGTCCCTTATTTTTCCTGCATGTTTAGTTGTTCCAATTCAGTTACAATTAAGTGCCAAAGCACACATTACAGTAAAGTAATGAGATTGACAGCGTGGAAAAGCGCTTGCCTCATTTGGGGATTGAATGGGGTCAAGTTGGAAACTACATGCAATCTTTTGTAACAATATGGAGATTAATTTCGATGAATTGGCAATACTCAAAAATCTGATGCCGGCTGCTGCAAATGATTGCAATGTGTTTGTAACCTGTCTGTTTATAAATTACGGCTATTTAGATGGACAATCTGTCTGATTGCAGTCAGAACGAGTAGGACAAAACAACTGCTACCATCAGGCAACTTGTGTAATCACATTACAATTGAAAGTGGTCACCCAGAGGTCGCTCAAATCTCTGGGTGATGTTTGTCGACACAACTACTTGAAACATTTCTCAGACCACAAAAAAGTTATTGCAATCACTGGGAAACCACCGATTTTTTCCACGTTGCTGTCTTATTTTTACTTTGGTGTGATAGGGCTACAGGTTTTTCCTTCATTTCTGAAATTCATGGTGACAGGAGAATCCCTGATGATCATGCATAACCATGGATTAAACTAGAAGTCTGCTATCGCACATTATGCAATTTTCAGTTAATATCTCCAATCTTCATGCTCTCCTTTTTATATCTCTCTGTCCTCCCAGTTTCCTTCCTCACAAATTCACTGTTCGTTCTTGTCTTTCGCCTGCCCTCTGTCATCTGCCATCACCTGACAATCTGCAGAATGAGACTGAGACTGAAATGAGAAAAAAAAGGCACCTGAAACACAACACTGCCAAGAAAAAGATGGAAAAAGACAGCAGCAATGGGAGACACAAGACGAGTGACAGTTTGACCAATGCGATTGAGCTGACACGTGAAAACGTGGAGATGCACCACAGTGAAAGATGTGAGGAGCGAATGGGGAAATCTGAAGAGTGCAACCCAGGCGACAGTAACTCATCGGTAGGATGTCAAGAGGTAGATTTATTTGTCTCTTGGAGTCTAAAACATGCTTTCAAAAAAGCTAATGAAACAAAATCAGCATTTCAAAACCCTTTCGGCTTGCTACAGAACAAGTTTCTTTAATAATACTTCCAGCCTACTTTTTGAGATCACGATTTATGCTGCCAAAAAAACAAGAAAGCTACTGTGTTATGTGTGTATTGGGCCTGTTCTGTAAAACCTAGATGTAATCCTAACAGGACCGTAATGAAAATACAGACATAAAAAACAGAAAATGGAAAAACAAAACGAAACAGGGAGAATGTTATTTCCTCTGAGTATGTGAGACAAATACATACAAGTACAGCTGCCTGGGGTGAATTAGAGGCCGATGGAAATCACTCTTATACAAACGAAATTCGCTGACTCAAGTGAAACCCAGCTGAGGGAGATACTTTAATTAGCACAGAGCATGTTTCTCCCACTGCTGAGCAACAGACTGAAGATGAGTCTGTTGGTATCTGGGCCAGGAGCTTCCTGCAGGCTGGAGAGGTTCTCAGTTTCAGGCTGAGTCCAGCTGGGAAATCACAGACAGGGAATTTGAACAGAGAAAGATTCCTATCAGAACTGGTCAGCGAGGTTTCTGGGAGCAAGGAACTTTAACTTCTGTTTCACCTGACAGCACATAGACAGCAAAAAAGATGGATGTAGCCACTGTGATGTCACCCAGGGAACACAGACTTTGGATGTTTTGCAGAAATATGACCATTAACCATAAGATGTTAAGGATCAAGTTCATACAGGCCTAGAGACAAGTCCATGACCAGGTCATAAGAAAAAACATGCATTCCCTGAACATTGGCGAGGAGTTGCTGGACGTTAAAGTCACTTGCTGTGAAAGTTGGTCACGAAAGCCCCACTCACACAGACCTAGACACCAGCTGGCAACAACTTGCTAATCACAGGGCACTTGTACTTCCCAAGTGGCTGGCGAATGGTTGACGGAGGTTCCTGACAGTCACATTGTGAAATTGTTCACAAAGAGGGTCTTGCACCAAAACCCTCCTTCTGAGACACAGCAGGTTGTTGCCGCAGGTGCCACTAGTTTGCATGGTAAACGCCAACTTGACCACAAACACTTGCCAACTGTAAAAAGTGCAATTAAATTCAGTAACTGTTTGCCTTCAAAGGCCACCTTTCGAAAACTGTTTGCCACAATGGTATGGTGCTTGCTGCTTTCCCAACTGGTCTAAGATTAAGGCTCCAGTCACTTTGGGGATATGGGTTCAAATACTGCTAGTCCTAGAAGTATTTAAGGAGACCACAAGCCAGCGTACTTCTAGTGTTACTACACGGACTTGATAAATGAGAAGGGCTGCATCTGGCACAAGGTCTTTACCAAATCAAACATGCAAACCATCAAAAATAGGGTTGTTTGGACTCACTAAAATCACTTATTCAACTCACAAAATTAAAAAATATGTATTTTGTTTTATTTGTGATCCCACTCCTAACTCACTCTTTGGACCCCCAGTGAAGTTTATCAACAGCATTCGAGACCTACATAAAAAGGCCCTGGATTATTTTTCAGGTTTATGGATTTATTTATTTTCAGCTTGCAAAGTTCCCATATGGTCTAGCGGTTAGGGTTCCTGGTTTTCACCCAGGTGACCTGAGCTCGATTCCCGGTATGCGAACATACCTTTAAGCTTTTCAAATCGGTTGGTGGATTTTAGGTGACAATTCAGCTTTTGGTACAGCAGATGGATGTTGCTGCCAATTTACTGCCAGCAACATGCAACAGTTGGAACAGATGGTCACGAGAGAGAAGTAAGTGTTCCCCAACCACTGGTTTCAACCTCCAAAAACTGTTGAAGGCACTTGAATGGAAAGTCATTGCTAAAGTCCCAATCACACAGGTCTAGTGATCACCAAGCAACCACCTTATAACCACTGGTTTGCCAACCAGTTCTGAAGAACTGGTTGGCAAATACGTCCTTGTGATTGCTTTGGTTGCTAAAATATTTGTGGAGTTGTAATTAAATATAAATTATGGACTTTTAAAACAGGTTGACTTCACTTTGGCCTTCTCCATTTCCAGTTTGTGTGGCACTTCATCAAGTTTTACTACTATTTGACTAGTCAGCAAGTATTTGTAGACAGATGTGAAAAACTACCGGCAACCATTGGAACTTGCTAGCAACCAAAGCAATCACTAACAGGTTACTAGCGTGGTGCCTTCTTTCGACAAGTGACAGGCAGCAAACTCCAGGAACCACTAGCCAACTATTAAGGCAATGAAAATGGTTCCCTAACAACCAGTGGTTGTGTAATATCCAATATATTCAACAGAATTTAACATCCAGGCATTTATGAAAGAAAGTTAGAAGTTAGCAGTATGTTAGCTAGCTAGTCGATATTTGAATAGATGATATATTCCTGACACATTACTCAAGAAAAACAGCTTTGCAAAATATTTGGAAGGAAAGCTCAATCCCAGCCACACTTGGCATTACTGAAGCTTGTTGACAAATGATAATCTGCTACCTTTACATCTTCTGCTGTAAACACATTAACACCTATGAGAAGGGGTTAAGATAAGATAACCTTTACTAGTCCCACAAGTGGGAAATTTGTTTTGTTACAGCAGAAAGTGGACAGTGCAAAATTACATAGCAAAAACGAGAAAAACACTGAATAAGAAAAACACTTGTAAAAAAACACTTGGTAAGTCCTGATACCAGGCTTCCTGACCACAGTGAAACCTTAGTCATGATTTGAATCAATGAAATGTCACATTTATGAACTGCATCAGAGGCGGCAGGAGGAGGTTTGGGCCTACAGTCCAAACTAGAGCCCACATTCAGACTTCTGTCAGATTTAAGCACTTGGTATGAAGTTACAGGAAGACTTTGGTTTTAATTAAATTAAAAAAAAAAAAACTTATCTTCCACAGACTGATTTCTTGCGATCAGACTCTAAGATCAAAAGACACCTATCTCCCTTCTCTCCCCCAGGCAGGGTACAGACAAAAGCTTAATAGAATACGACTTAATGACTGTGTGGTGAATATATGGGACAGTTTAGCTAATTGTCTTTGTCTTTATCTTTCTACTCTTCCTATTTCAGATTGTAAATGATCCAGAAATGTTTCATTTCCAAGCCGGATGTTATCCCAACCCTTGGAACACGACATTATAACTGCTTTACTTTGTCAAACCACTCCTGTACTTACTCAGAGTTACTCATGTAACTAGTTTCCTTCCATGTCTCTGTTATTTCCATTTGATCCCACTACCCCCCTCTTTCTTCCCATATGTTGAGTAGGTTTCATAATTTCGTGGCTCAATATACTTTTATGTTCGCATCAGAACCAGAGAAGTTTATAAATTATGTCTAAATCCGGGCTAATTGGTGGTTATGTAAAAGTGTCCCACGCGATGCAGCCACTGCTCTACCAGCACCCCCACTGCTGTAGCCTTACGTATGAAGTTAATAAGTCTGGTATACTTAGCCACAAATAATCAACCGTCAAAAACCTACTCCCCTCCCAGCTCATATTTCTGTTTGGCCCTATTAGAGGAGTAAAATGTGACTCTTTGATACCACAATACTCTGCCAGCAGTCTAAATGTCAGGCCTGTTTCTTTCTAGTCCACTGCCTCCAGCTTCAGACCCCCCAGGCTCAGTGTGTGTTTGTATGTGCGTCTGTGTAGTCCCAGAAAGGGATGGGGGCTGGAGCCAATACCAGCTGCCATAGGGTGTGAGGCAGGGTATGCCCTGGGCAAGTTCAAATTCAACTCAAAAAGGCTTTAGGAATCCACATACTTATGGATCAACAAAGGTACCAGTGGAAGCTATTCATGTGCAATGGAGGAATGGCTTCAATGCAAATTTGTGGCAGCTAAAACAGAGTCTTAGCAAGTTTCTTTGATGGAGCACCTTCTTTGCAACCAGTTTCAAGGGGGTTTCAAGACTGCACTATGGCAATATCCTTAATTTCATAAGAGTGGAGGTAGCCTTGCACACTCTCCCATGTGGGAGTCAAGCAGTTAGGAACCTGGTTTTCACTCAGGTGTCCTGGGTTTGACTTCTGGGAAAATAGCTTTAATGTCACCACAAGCTAAAGCACACCTGACTGCACTACCTGGCTTGATTCACGTTTAATTCACAGACTCATTAAGTTTTCAGAACTCATAGATGTGAATAAAACATCTCCCAGAACCTAAAAAGAAGAAGTCCAGTTGCTCAACCACTTAACAACTGGATGATTGAGAATGAAGACAGAGGCATTTTTCAATGTGCCTGTCTATTGGACCTGCACAGTTTGTGGATACAGCTTCCTAACATTAACAGTCATGTCTGGCTCCCCCCAAAAAATGACATGGCAGTGATCTGTTAACTCTGAGCACTCCAAAAGTGGGTCTAAGGTCTCTGCAAAGAGCATGTATATCACATGACCCATCCCCTTCCTCTTCTTCTACCTGGCAGGTGCATCTTCCTTTTCCCAGTATATCCACTATCCATCCTCTGCACATGACCAAACCATCCCAGCCTTGCCTTTGTAACTTTGCTAAGAACTTCAATGGACATGTGGAAGCAAAAACATCCAAAGGAAAAAGGTCCGTAATGTAGACAGTAATGTGCTACTAAATTCCAATTTAAAAAAAACACACCAAAAAAAACTAGCTTAGTCTAAAAAAAACCCAAACCATACAGTTTGCATTTTTATTTCATGAAACCAGGACATTAGTGATATCTTGGTAACTTATTTGGATGAAATATCTGTTCCAACACAACAGTAAATTAACTTTAACCTAATAAAAATCACTGCATTTGGCAACAGCTTGGCATCAAGCTGAGCTTCACAAAAGCACAATTGCTTAAAGTCCTGTGAGAACGAGATGTTTCCTCCTTCATTCAGGCTCTCTAACAACAGGACTTTTAGGAGACACAGACAAATGAACTCATTTAAAAGTGTCAGGCACACTGAAATGTCAGACAGCTCTTTGGGAGCTGCTCCAGTCACACACACAAAAGATCCAACAGAGAGACAGATGGAGAGCTGATGAGTTAGGCTCATCTTCTTTCTTTTTATTCCTTCTTTGAAATCCACTGGGAAATTTCCTTCGGGACAACAAACATTTCAAGGTACATTCTAATCCCAGTGGCACTTTGAGCCCTGTCATGTGAGCTGGGTCAAACAGCAGACCGGCCTTCAGCCTGAAGCTGCTTGGCATGAACAAACGCTAGTTTGTTGTTTGTACATGTGACACAACTCTTATAGTCAGATAACAAAATGTTCTTCCTCAAGCGGGGGTAAAAACATATCCGGTAACTAACTAATGTTTTTTTTTAAGCCTCAGTAGTAATAAACAAATTAAATGAAAAAGGGAAAAACATCTTTATGTAGTTCTGCTCTCCTTATTCCAAGTCCCTACCACCTGTGCATATACTGTACACATGCTTCAGTGGACCCATTACTTGCAAGCAGGTCGGAAAATATATATTTTTCCCTAGCGACTAAGTTTGCCAACTGGTCTCTAGGCCTTCATCTCAGTGGCTAAGCTACTCACTGAATTTTGCACTAGTTTTCAAGTTATATTGCTAGTTTGTATTACTATATAACCACTGACTAGTTGCTGGACCCCAATTTCAAAAGTCCTGGGAACAACCCTGTGTATGTCCTCTAACTTGTGGACATGCACAAGGATAGCTGGAGACCTGACACTGAGTCGTCATCCCTGTAATACTTTACTTGGATGCAGGTGTATTTGCTCCAGCGGACTAGTCTGTGCGGACCCTTATGCTCATTGCCTGATGATCAACCTTATATAAGAGGGATCTAGGCAGACCCTAGAGGATGCGCAGCTGCAGAGAGTATAAAATCCCAGTTGGTTCCCATATGGTCTAGCGGCTAGATTTCCTGGTTTTTACCCAGGTGGCCTGGGTTCAACTCCTGGTATGGGAATAATCTTCTCCCAGTGTCAGAAACGAGCTCAACTATTGAGTTACGGCTGTCTCTTTCAATTTAAAAGTTCTAGCATCACTAACCAATACATATTTAGCAGAAAGGAAAATATGTTCAACATACACAGCATTTATGTTAAACATAAAATTCACCTTAAAGGGAAAAACAACTGCTGTCAATTTCAGAAACTCGATATGTTAATATGAGTGCATTTCTTCCAGTGACGAAAACATGATGAAGTTATAGAAGTGAAACACACTTGCATAATGTATGTCAGAATACATTTACCAACCACAACAACAACAACAAAGCGCTCGCACACACAGCAGACTCACAGCATGATTTTAAATAGGAAACAGCAGATGTTTGATAGCAAAATGACTCAAATCAGCATTTGTGAGTTTCTGTGAGTTTGTGTTTTGTGTAATGCATCCACACAGATTTCCTGAACACGAGTTCCCCCTTGGCCTCTGCATGCCAAGTGTACAGCGTAACCAGTTTTTTTTGTAACATTTTATCGATTCATCATTGACTTTTTTGTTTCACAAAGTTTCTTAAAGTCAGCCTCCAGTTCTGCAGAAATCAAATGATCTGCATCGCCTGATCAACATGCATTTATTTCCTGAAACTACTCGCAGGGGCGCATCAAACCAGCGTCTTCATATCTCCGTCAGTGTTTATCTGACACACAAATCCTTATCACTAACTTCCTCCTCCTCTTCCTACTTATCCACATATCTGACTGTCTCTGGCACGGCCTGGCATATTTGACATGAAAAGCTTCATCAGGAAGAAACCAGAGTGAGCTCGAACACGTCTGCGAATAATTTCCGTATCATCTGGTAGTGAACACACAAAACGAACATGAATTATTTAGCCAGACATTACATAACCAACGAGCAGCTCCGGGTGTGAGAGTGTGTAAATATTTAAATGTGCAGCAACAACTTTTCTATGAGTGAAGGTCCAACATGTAGGAGTTATATTATTTCCAATGCTCTGTGGCACAAAACAATAAAGAAGTGCTGAATTAGCACGAAAGTTGGCGATCCAGGATGCAATTATACATCGCAGGTCATCGTCGTTAAAGGAGTTCTAGATGCAAGGTGTAAACAGCTAAACAACAGCTAAAGCATAAACACTTAAATCTCAGGTGCTTTGGTCTCTACACAGCAAATCCAGCATGTCCAAATTAACACTGTCGGATTTGATTTCAACACTATTAAAGTGTCTATATGGGTCCACACCAGAGAGTGTTAATTTAACTCTTTTTGGAGAGTTGGTACGTTAACTCTGATTTAGTGTTAAACACCAAATCTGTCTGGAGTTGATAATTTAACACTTGGTGTTAAGAGTTTATATATTAACTCTCAAAGAGTATTTTAGTTTAACTACGTAAGAGTTATCTTCTAATTCATTCTAAAAAGCGGGAATTTTACTGTTCTGAATTTCTAGAAATTTCTTTTGGAACTAAAAAGATGCAATGGTTTTTGGAAAACATTTATTCTGAACTGTGTACCACAATTTCAAAACATTTTCTGAAAGATGTAACAGTGTACATGTTCTCACTTTCATTAGAATTTTGTTTATCAAAAGGTCTGACATAGTAAATGCAAATAACAGCATTCTCGTCACTTATTTCTTCAATACAATATGCATGTCCTTCATTCATCCCTCTGTGGAACTTCAACGCACTTCTGCTCTCCCCCATATTCCATCTTCACAAGCATATCCTGTGCGGAGATTGAATAAAAATTAGTTGACACTAATTAATGGCACAAATAATCCAGTAAACAATTGCAGCACAGTAAAAAAAAAAAAGGAATTCTCTTTGAGCCATTACTTGTGTAAAGTATTTTCCCAAAAGACAAGGACACAGGCAACAGGTAATACTGAACTAAATGTAAAACCTCAACCTTTTTCATTTTTACCTAAACCGTGTGCACAAAACTCTGGAGGGATCTATGCTAACGTAGAATCCAGTCAGGACGTCAGCTACTGCTGTTTGCTCGTTTTTTTTATGGGCGATCGTTTTCAGGCTTCAAGTAGCACCATTATACCAACATTTAACGTTCTAGACATTGTTTTAGGTGTATTTGACCAAAAGTTTGACTGAAAATTCACATGCAAGCTTTTTTTCAAGGCTGTGGTATTTGCCCGCAAACAACACCTTTCAGCTAGCTAAAACAGAATATTATGCTATCACCGAGCAACATGGCTAATGCCTTTCACACAGCTTTGTCTCAACTCCAAAGAGCTACAGAAGTAAAAGCTAATAGAAATAATTGAAACAATCTTTGAAAAAATGACTTACCAAGCATGGCAAACAACTCAAATATGTAGAGCAAAATGTTCTGAAATGGCTTCACTTCAGCTTCGATTGGAGCCGTGCTGGGGGCAGAGTCTGTGAATTTACTCTGTTGGTGTCATAGCCCCTCTAGGAGTTCAGAGTTAAGAAGTCAAGAGTTAATGTTTCCATTGTAACACCTCCAGATTTGACAGAGAAACACTCATTTTTAACACTCGATTTTAACTACTATCATTTTACACCTCAGAGTTACACTAAAAGAATGTGACTCTGCTTAGAGTAAAATTAACTCTACTTTTGCAAGAAGACTGTTAACACCAAAACATTTCACACTTTTGAATTTGCTGTGTAGTGGAAATTTTTTTGATTGCCACTATTTATAATCCAGTTTTTTAAGAAACTGTAGGAGTTCTAGAGAAACTTTAATTAGTAACATTAATAGATGCCAATTTCCTGCCTGTCTGCATAGCTCACGTTAGTCAGCTCGTTTAACCACGCCTGTGGCACGCTCCAGCAAATCAACAAATTCTCACCTCAGGGCAATCTGTGATTGGCTGAAAGTTTATCTCAAACTGTAAATGGAAGAACCAGCAGAGTTCATCACAAAGAGGGCAAAGTGCAAAAAAACAACGGAAGAAACAGAAGCAGATTTTACTTGGTTCACTACACCACAAAAAGTGTTTTAAGAACAATGGAGGGGCAAAAGGAAGGGGCAAAGCAAAGACACCAGCACTAGTCCAAACATGAATGAGAGCATATGTATTTCCAATTGTTCTCCCCCAAAAGAGAGAGGGGAGTATGTAATCCATTCCCTTTGTTTGTCTGTCTGTTTGTCTAGTGTCCAAAGTTTTCATGATATCATGTTCAATTCTGTGTGATGGTAGATACCAATAACAGCTTGAGCTGATTTAATTTTGGTGAAAATCTAATCAAGGTTGCACCAAATGTGAAAATCAATAAAAGCTTTATATTACCCACAATTTTCGATGGATCATCTTCAAAATCCACAGCAGTATACTATCAATTGGGGGACATGAATATATAGGATGGCTACGCACTTGAACTTGACCTTCAAGTCGATCCTCAAAATAATTTGAAGAAACAGAAATATCCAGTAATAAATTACATGAAAGAGCATGGCGAGAGCTGTACGACACACTATTTTTTAATATGTTGCCCTACAACATCACATTGTCGCCCTAGCAGGCTAAAGTCACGATATTGCAATAAAACCATCATAAAACACCAGTTTTAGTCTAGCCCTTTGCCTTAGAGGGGAGCTGTGCTCTGTGAGTGCTGTTTTCACATGTTTTTCACACTGCCCCACGTGGCAGCGTGTACAGCTACGACATAAAGACATGGAAATGCAAATGAAGTATTTTTCCTTGCAAATTATAAACAAAACACTACTGATGCTTTTTGCCATGTTTAGACAGTAAAGGCAAACTCCAGGGATACAAAATTAAACCAATCTAAAAGCCACTACAGCTCCTCTAGTGGCCGCTAGAGGCTACAGCGATTTCACAGCACATTTGCTGCCTGCTATTAAAACAAAACTGTGTTTGTCTCCTTGGAAAGTTTCCCCCTTTGTAACAACTGTAGAGCGGTTGTTCTACTGTATAACTCCAGGTAAGCGTAACCATTAGGGGAGTGGCTGCTTTTTTTGGCAGGTGAGCTGTCAATCAAAGCAGCTGCAGGAAGCTGCTGTCTGCTAGTCTTTACCTCCATTCCTCAAGTCCCTGAACGAGACTTCTCTACTGTGCTTGAGCTGTTGGTGCCTTTTGAAGAATATTTTATTAAAATATCTGACAAACAGTAAGACCCATGATACACACCACTCAAGAAATGTGTGCTAACATTTTAGTGAAGAAAGGTCTAGATTTTAATTAGTTTGTTGACTGCACTGATGATCAGGAGTGTGTGTGTGTGTGTGTGTGTGTGTGTGTGTGTGTGTGTGTGTGTGTGTGTGTGTGTGTTTGTGTGTGTGTGTGTGTGTGTGTGTGTGTGTGTGTACTGCACCTAATTAGTAGTTACAGGAAAACCTAGCAGCTCTATTGTTCCAGTAGCAGAGAAATGTTTTCAGGAAACAAAAGCAAAAACTGTGCAGACACTCTGCTAACAGTAAGAATCAGTAAGACACAGGAAATGATCCTTTGGTTTCATTAACCAGGGGCAGAATGTGTAGACAGTAACAGTAACTGTGGTCATTTTAATATCGTACAACACAGTGAAATGTATAAAACTAGGCCTTTGTCATAGTATTTTTTACACATACATATAGATGTTTTCAAAAAACAGCCTGACCAAACTTTTATGAAAGATTGGAGGAAAATTAGAGTATAATGCAAATACACTGTATTTTAGGCAGCACGTAGCAGTTTCCCTTCATGTGACTTTATCACGAAGAGACCAACAGAGGGCATTACTACCCTGCCTGGTTTTATTTGTTGGCTTAATTAAGATGAATTAAGTGAAATTTCTGAATTCAAGTAAATGTCAGTTCACTGTTGTAGCTAGCTGTGGTGAAACATACTTTACATACATGCTTTATGTATGTCAACAGTCACCAGACAAAGAGGACTCAAATGCAGGACACACATGGAAGCAGAGAACAAAAAAAGAACAATATCCAGGTGTATTATTAACAAATGATAGGGCAGCATGGCGAAGATTGCATGTAAGGGGCAGTCATGAAAGCAAAAGTGAAACACAAGGAACACTGTAAGGATGAGATCATGGAAAGCTTGAGTAAACAAAAAAGACCATCTGACAATTGATCAAGAGTCGGAGAACTTAGAAGTATACGTGCAGGTGTGTCACAAACAGAAAGTGAACGGGACAAAAACTCGAGAAAGATTTCAAAATAAAACAGAAAGTGGTGAAAAAGAAACCCCAATGGCAGCAGTAAGAAGTGTCCAACAGAGGCGAAAGACACTAAATTGTCAGTCAGGAGATTCCCCTGATGCACACTGCAGGGCTGCTCCCAAAGGTGTGAGCCAGAGTGTATCTTCTCTACACCTTCCTCTTCATCACATCCTCATCGTCCCACAAACACAGCTCGTTTCACAAACCAACTCTGTAGGTTTGCCACACATGAACACACACACACATCAGCCCTACAACACAACACTTATGTGTTGACTGGGCACTTGAAGACACACTTGACATGACAAGACAATAAGACAATAAGAAAATAGCTCCACCTTTAAAGAAATGCACTCTAAAAGATGTGATCGCCTTCTCCTCATCTTCATTGTCCCCCGTCCTCGCCTGTGCTGGTGATCGCCTCCTTTTCCAACGCATCTATCTATCTATCTATCTATCTATCTATCTATCTATCTATCTATCTATCCTCTCACTTCACTCCTTTTCCCTTCTCTCTCCCTCTTATTTCCCTGTCCTCACCCCTTTGATTACACTTACCTCTCTCCCTCGCTGCCCCTCTCCTCGCTCTCTCTCTCTCTTTCACGTGGTCTCTTTCCAGCAATAAAAGCAGCAACAGTGACAGTTCACATGATAAACCAATCCCATGGTGTGTTCGTGTGTGTGTCCACGAGCGCATGTTTGTCCTTCCACATATCTGCACATGCTCAACGTGTCGTTTCAAATGTCACTTTAATATCCGAGCGTCACATTTGTGAGCAGTTTGTGCAGCTGTAGTATATACAAAGTTGTGCTCATGTGTATAAAGTGTGTGTACACGAGTGTGTGTACCCGCCTCTATTGCACGCCAAGCTGCAGTTGGTTCTGCTGCGTCAGCCTGCCCCCCCATAAACAATCACACACAAACACACTCACGGTGAAGCAGAAATAAACACGCACACGCAAATAAACACAGAAAGCAACAGATGTTATACAAAAACAAATGCACCTACGCGAACAAGCTAAAAAACATGCACGTATTCAATTACGCTTTCCTGTTTTATCCTGCGGTCGCTTGTTTGTCTTACTTCATGAGTTCTAACAGCAGCTATTATTATAATTAGGTTACCATTACCATTAGATTGTAGTATCTGATACCAGGTACTTTTTTGGCAACTGGCTCAGCCGGGAATCCAAGACATCTGAAGCAATCTGAAAATGTGACATCAACTGACTGCATGCAGCCAATTGGCCATACAGTGCATTCACTCAATGAGTCATGAGTGACTCCTTCACAAAAATCTAAACTGTCAATTTTTAAAAGCTGGAAACAGCTGCAGAAAAACCGACTTCATGGTCGTCAATGTTGATCTCTGTCAGACAAAAAGCCTGTAAACAAAGGATCTGTAAGACAGTGTGTTTTTCTTCTAATAACCGCTTATAATCTCATTACATAATTTTCTTAAAACAGTTAAGATGCATTCAGGCTGCTGATGGTAGTGCAGGGTGTCTACCATTTAGAAGCTTAGTGGCTCTATCCACTGGTTCCTCTCATCCTCATGTTCAAGTATCCTTTGGCGAGCACACGAGTCACATGCGTGTGAATGCTAGGATACATGCTTAGGCAGGCAGAGAAACATTCAACAAAGTGTTTGTGTGGGACTATAGCTGTGATCCTTTTTGCAGTAAGAGTTAGAATGTAACACTGTACAATAATTGGGTGGACTTGCCTATTGTTTTTATTGTTTTGGCTCTTGTTTCTATGAGTACTACAGTAACAACACTTTTCTCACTACTTAAACATCCAGGAATGCAAAAAAAGCACAAAACCCCCTCACACACACAGAATCAGACAAGGTTTGTTTAACCAAAAGATGAAAACGCAATGTCCAGATAAACAGAATCCACTTTCTGCAAAAAAGTAAAAAGCGACTGTCCATCTCACATTCACTCTAATACACTTCTAATAAAAACTGCTCTTTTTTATAACCCTAATCCTTTACAAACACACGAACAAGCCTAAAAAAGTTTGTAAGTTAAACATGGAGTGTGTTATTTGAACATGTGAACATGAGAAGGGACCATGAACTATGAAGAGGAACTAAAGGACAGGCAGGCGTGTTCTTTGTTTCTGCACTGACTCTCCATGCTGTGTGGCTGAAATAAGGTTAGTTCCTCATTTTGCCCCGCAGACCAGAACAGACCCTCATGAGGCCTCAAAAATAAATCTCAGTGCTGAAAGACACACCCAACTGTTATATAATCTCATGGCCCCATGTTATAGAGAACATCTTTATTAACAACTGACAACTGAAATTCTTAGTCTTTATAACTCATCAGATCTTGTGCATTTCTAAATAAACTCATTTTCACCACATGCCAAAAGTTTAATGCAGCTCTAGTTAGATAAGACACAAAGCAACAATCTATTGTGGACGAGTCATGTGTTTATAGAGGTTTCAGTAAACAAAAAAGAAGCAGCAACACGTGTGAGAGGTTTGAATTGATGCAAAAATATAAGCACTGGAAGCAGAACTGCACTGCAAAATGCATTTAATTTGAGAAAGTTAGTAATAAATGTGCATTTATCACAATCTCATAATGTTCATGTTGCTTTGTTTGTGTGCAGTTTGCAGCATAGCTATTCTTTCTTTCCTTCTTTCCTTGGAGTTGAAATTAGTGTCTGGCTAACTTACAACATTTAAAAGAATAACACATTTTATTGCATCTCCATTAAAGGTGAGTGGGTGAAATGCTGAAAGCTGAAAAACAGCTTCAACTTTAGAAGATATTTAAATGAAGAGTTTGCACTGCAATCGGATCTAGTAGAGTCTGAACTGTCTACAGCTTTGTGAGGCAAAGTAAATAAGCTGTGTGAGAGTGCAACGGGGCAGCGTGCCTGTTTCACACAGGGCACTAATGACTACAGAGGGCGGATAGAGGGCATGGAGCAACACACAGGCGCACATATGAAGCCAGGACAGCTGAAAAACATGAGCTACACTGGAGACCAAAGATGGTTTCTTTACGCCAAAACTGAGCTCATGATGCACACATACAAATAAAAGCTCTGAACGTACAAGTACACAAAGGCAGTTTGGAAAAAATTTGCAAATAGCCCTTGAAAGGCATTCTGAGAACACACGTGGAGCAGGGACAGCAGATGCTGACTCGAACATATATTTTTTTTCACCGTTTAAAATAATCCTTTGGGGGTTTTTTTTAATGAAGTTTATGTTTGATTGGTTTCTTTTAGGTCTCCTTTGGTTTTCTTTTTGAAAAGGGTCCAGGCGTTGCTTCAAGTACAAATATTTCTGATGTTTTATTGGATGAGGATGCAGGACTTTTTTTTCCAACAAAGAATGTCCCTCTAATCAAGGACATGCAAGAAAAGCCTGAAAGGAAATCATACATTGCACCTATGAGAAAAAAGAGAATCTTGATAACTAAATGAGAGTTTAATGGATGCTTCAGGTTAATGTTACCCTCTTGTGCTATCTTTAAACTCTCCACGGCTATTACAGCGATTTAAGAGAATATATGCTGAGAATATAATGCTTTTCACTTTGCTGCAGTGATGTAGAAGTACACAAATTGGTCTGTATGTCTGTGGATGTGTTTTCTGTGTTGTTTAGGAAAAAGAAACAAAAATAAAATGAGATAAATAGCCAAGCATTGTGAAGTCTTTCTACAGACTGGATTTCGACTGTTAATTTGGTTGGAGAAAGGAAGAGCCAGAAATGAGATTCTTTGCATCTCTATGTTGCATTTTCAGTGGTTAAAATGTTTTATTACACATCAAAGTCACATCGTAAGAAATCTTACATTAAGTATATCTGCAAAAAAAAAAAACTAGTCGAACTAAAACTACTTGAAAAAAAACTGATTGACAATGTTAGTAAGTTTGCACTTAGCCAGGGGTTGGCTGGCTTTCCTTATGTTTCCCTCTGCAATCACAGCACTGAAAGATGGTGAAACATGTACCCTTAGTCCTGCTCCCTCCGTTCAAAGATGGCCATTTGCTTTTCACATAAATGGCCTCCTTGACTCCCCGCTCGCACTATCCTACCTCCCCGCCCAGAATGTGTACATCCTCATCAGTAGAAGAGCGGCCACTGAACTGTAGGTCTAAACAGACTGCTGAGAACTGGCCTGACCAGCTAGCTGTTTTGTGTCGTGACATGCGCTTAGCCAGGTTTTGGCTGGTTTTCCTGTTTCCTTCATGGCAATCCTAAGGGGAAGAGGGAAAAGTCTGTATTCTGCTCCTGCTTGGAGAGTATTGACTGGAGGTTGCAAATGGGTATGCAGTGCTGCACTAAGAAGCTCCTTGTGATTGCTTTGTTCACTAGCACATTGTCAAAAGTCAACAGGTACCTGCCAATAACCATCCCCATTTATCCCAGTAGAGGAATAGCACACGGTACACCTTGGCTTAGGGAAACATTAAAGACACGTTCCCATACCGGGAGTTGAACCCGGGCCACCTGGGTGAAAACCAGGAATCCTAACCGCTAGACCATATGGGAGTGAGGTGCTTGCACACCACTGTAGTGAAATCAAGGACACTTTTGTAACTCTGCAGTCATGGTGAGTGCAACACAGCACCACCTTAACCACTCCCCCACTGGCTGCAGGTTCTGGTTAAAAGCAGTAACTAGTCAGGGATGACACCATGAGTGAAAACCAACAAATTAACTTGAAAACTGGTGGGAAAATTCTGCAAGTTGTTAAGACTTCAAAGCCCTCCATCAAAAGATTTACTCTTGAGGTGATTCCTGCAAGTTGGACTTGGCATACGTGTGGCAACAGAATTTCATCTCCATGCCATGTAGGACTTTCCATTTATTGGCAAGACATGAAACCCAACACCAAGGGAACTTTGCAGCTACATCTGCGTGGCAGCAGTGGGATTCGAACCCACGCCCCCGAAGAGACTGGAGCCTTAATCCAGCACCTTAGACCGCTCGGTCATGCTACCACTACAACTAGCAGCCTCCTAGCCAAGTACTAGACGGTAAAACTTGAAAAGGTGCAGCACAAACTAGAAGCCCAGAACATTCAGCAATGCTCTTAATGTTGTAGGAAAGAAATGGTCTCCTACTTCACTGAGTGTTTTTGGACAGGATGGCATCTGCCTGCCCTGGGTAAGATCCTATTGCAGCAATGAGATTTCAACCCACACGTGTGAAGAGCCCAAAGCCTTAACCCAGGTCCTTAGACCTCACAACCTAACACCTTACAATGCGGTGGACTTGAAGCACACTTGAGTGGCATGTAGTTACAGCAGGGAAACAGCAAAGCTTGCAAAGGTGTAACACAAACTGGAACGAGTTTCTTCAACTTCATAAACAGTACCTTTGCATAATACCCAAAACTGATTAACAATGGTGATCAGTTTGTTTGCACTGATTAACAATGGGCTGTTGGCTCACTTTCATCATCATTCACATGCAAATTGCCACAACCATTGATCAATGGACAGGATTACCATTCACAGAGAGTTGGGGAATGGCTGCAATCACAGCACTGAAAGATGGTGAAACATGTACCCTTAGTCCTGCTCCCTCCGTTCAAAGATGGCCATTTGCTTTTCACATAAATGGCCTCCTTGACTCCCCGCTCGCACTATCCTACCTCCCCGCCCAGAATGTGTACATCCTCATCAGTAGAAGAGCGGCCACTGAACTGTAGGTCTAAACAGACTGCTGAGAACTGGCCTGACCAGCTAGCTGTTTTGTGTCGTGACATGCGCTTAGCCAGGTTTTGGCTGGTTTTCCTGTTTCCTTCATGGCAATCCTAAGGGGAAGAGGGAAAAGTCTGTATTCTGCTCCTGCTTGGAGAGTATTGACTGGAGGTTGCAAATGGGTATGCAGTGCTGCACTAAGAAGCTCCTTGTGATTGCTTTGTTCACTAGCACATTGTCAAAAGTCAACAGGTACCTGCCAATAACCATCCCCATTTATCCCAGTAGAGGAATAGCACACGGTACACCTTGGCTTAGGGAAACATTAAAGACACGTTCCCATACCGGGAGTTGAACCCGGGCCACCTGGGTGAAAACCAGGAATCCTAACCGCTAGACCATATGGGAGTGAGGTGCTTGCACACCACTGTAGTGAAATCAAGGACACTTTTGTAACTCTGCAGTCATGGTGAGTGCAACACAGCACCACCTTAACCACTCCCCCACTGGCTGCAGGTTCTGGTTAAAAGCAGTAACTAGTCAGGGATGACACCATGAGTGAAAACCAACAAATTAACTTGAAAACTGGTGGGAAAATTCTGCAAGTTGTTAAGACTTCAAAGCCCTCCATCAAAAGATTTACTCTTGAGGTGATTCCTGCAAGCTGGACTTGGCATACGTGTGGCAACAGAATTTCATCTCCATGCCATGTAGGACTTTCCATTTATTGGCAAGACATGAAACCCAACACCAAGGGAACTTTGCAGCTACATCTGCGTGGCAGCAGTGGGATTCGAACCCACGCCCCCGAAGAGACTGGAGCCTTAATCCAGCACCTTAGACCGCTCGGTCATGCTACCACTACAACTAGCAGCCTCCTAGCCAAGTACTAGACGGTAAAACTTGAAAAGGTGCAGCACAAACTAGAAGCCCAGAACATTCAGCAATGCTCTTAATGTTGTAGGAAAGAAATGGTCTCCTACTTCACTGAGTGTTTTTGGACAGGATGGCATCTGCCTGCCCTGGGTAAGATCCTATTGCAGCAATGAGATTTCAACCCACACGTGTGAAGAGCCCAAAGCCTTAACCCAGGTCCTTAGACCTCACAACCTAACACCTTACAATGCGGTGGACTTGAAGCACACTTGAGTGGCATGTAGTTACAGCAGGGAAACAGCAAAGCTTGCAAAGGTGTAACACAAACTGGAACGAGTTTCTTCAACTTCATAAACAGTACCTTTGCATAATACCCAAAACTGATTAACAATGGTGATCAGTTTGTTTGCACTGATTAACAATGGGCTGTTGGCTCACTTTCATCATCATTCACATGCAAATTGCCACAACCATTGATCAATGGACAGGATTACCATTCACAGAGAGTTGGGGAATGGCTGCAATCACAGCACTGAAAGATGGTGAAACATGTACCCTTAGTCCTGCTCCCTCCGTTCAAAGATGGCCATTTGCTTTTCACATAAATGGCCTCCTTGACTCCCCGCTCGCACTATCCTACCTCCCCGCCCAGAATGTGTACATCCTCATCAGTAGAAGAGCGGCCACTGAACTGTAGGTCTAAACAGACTGCTGAGAACTGGCCTGACCAGCTAGCTGTTTTGTGTCGTGACATGCGCTTAGCCAGGTTTTGGCTGGTTTTCCTGTTTCCTTCATGGCAATCCTAAGGGGAAGAGGGAAAAGTCTGTATTCTGCTCCTGCTTGGAGAGTATTGACTGGAGGTTGCAAATGGGTATGCAGTGCTGCACTAAGAAGCTCCTTGTGATTGCTTTGTTCACTAGCACATTGTCAAAAGTCAACAGGTACCTGCCAATAACCATCCCCATTTATCCCAGTAGAGGAATAGCACACGGTACACCTTGGCTTAGGGAAACATTAAAGACACGTTCCCATACCGGGAGTTGAACCCGGGCCACCTGGGTGAAAACCAGGAATCCTAACCGCTAGACCATATGGGAGTGAGGTGCTTGCACACCACTGTAGTGAAATCAAGGACACTTTTGTAACTCTGCAGTCATGGTGAGTGCAACACAGCACCACCTTAACCACTCCCCCACTGGCTGCAGGTTCTGGTTAAAAGCAGTAACTAGTCAGGGATGACACCATGAGTGAAAACCAACAAATTAACTTGAAAACTGGTGGGAAAATTCTGCAAGTTGTTAAGACTTCAAAGCCCTCCATCAAAAGATTTACTCTTGAGGTGATTCCTGCAAGCTGGACTTGGCATACGTGTGGCAACAGAATTTCATCTCCATGCCATGTAGGACTTTCCATTTATTGGCAAGACATGAAACCCAACACCAAGGGAACTTTGCAGCTACATCTGCGTGGCAGCAGTGGGATTCGAACCCACGCCCCCGAAGAGACTGGAGCCTTAATCCAGCACCTTAGACCGCTCGGTCATGCTACCACTACAACTAGCAGCCTCCTAGCCAAGTACTAGACGGTAAAACTTGAAAAGGTGCAGCACAAACTAGAAGCCCAGAACATTCAGCAATGCTCTTAATGTTGTAGGAAAGAAATGGTCTCCTACTTCACTGAGTGTTTTTGGACAGGATGGCATCTGCCTGCCCTGGGTAAGATCCTATTGCAGCAATGAGATTTCAACCCACACGTGTGAAGAGCCCAAAGCCTTAACCCAGGTCCTTAGACCTCACAACCTAACACCTTACAATGCGGTGGACTTGAAGCACACTTGAGTGGCATGTAGTTACAGCAGGGAAACAGCAAAGCTTGCAAAGGTGTAACACAAACTGGAACGAGTTTCTTCAACTTCATAAACAGTACCTTTGCATAATACCCAAAACTGATTAACAATGGTGATCAGTTTGTTTGCACTGATTAACAATGGGCTGTTGGCTCACTTTCATCATCATTCACATGCAAATTGCCACAACCATTGATCAATGGACAGGATTACCATTCACAGAGAGTTGGGGAATGGCTGCAATCACAGCACTGAAAGATGGTGAAACATGTACCCTTAGTCCTGCTCCCTCCGTTCAAAGATGGCCATTTGCTTTTCACATAAATGGCCTCCTTGACTCCCCGCTCGCACTATCCTACCTCCCCGCCCAGAATGTGTACATCCTCATCAGTAGAAGAGCGGCCACTGAACTGTAGGTCTAAACAGACTGCTGAGAACTGGCCTGACCAGCTAGCTGTTTTGTGTCGTGACATGCGCTTAGCCAGGTTTTGGCTGGTTTTCCTGTTTCCTTCATGGCAATCCTAAGGGGAAGAGGGAAAAGTCTGTATTCTGCTCCTGCTTGGAGAGTATTGACTGGAGGTTGCAAATGGGTATGCAGTGCTGCACTAAGAAGCTCCTTGTGATTGCTTTGTTCACTAGCACATTGTCAAAAGTCAACAGGTACCTGCCAATAACCATCCCCATTTATCCCAGTAGAGGAATAGCACACGGTACACCTTGGCTTAGGGAAACATTAAAGACACGTTCCCATACCGGGAGTTGAACCCGGGCCACCTGGGTGAAAACCAGGAATCCTAACCGCTAGACCATATGGGAGTGAGGTGCTTGCACACCACTGTAGTGAAATCAAGGACACTTTTGTAACTCTGCAGTCATGGTGAGTGCAACACAGCACCACCTTAACCACTCCCCCACTGGCTGCAGGTTCTGGTTAAAAGCAGTAACTAGTCAGGGATGACACCATGAGTGAAAACCAACAAATTAACTTGAAAACTGGTGGGAAAATTCTGCAAGTTGTTAAGACTTCAAAGCCCTCCATCAAAAGATTTACTCTTGAGGTGATTCCTGCAAGTTGGACTTGGCATACGTGTGGCAACAGAATTTCATCTCCATGCCATGTAGGACTTTCCATTTATTGGCAAGACATGAAACCCAACACCAAGGGAACTTTGCAGCTACATCTGCGTGGCAGCAGTGGGATTCGAACCCACGCCCCCGAAGAGACTGGAGCCTTAATCCAGCACCTTAGACCGCTCGGTCATGCTACCACTACAACTAGCAGCCTCCTAGCCAAGTACTAGACGGTAAAACTTGAAAAGGTGCAGCACAAACTAGAAGCCCAGAACATTCAGCAATGCTCTTAATGTTGTAGGAAAGAAATGGTCTCCTACTTCACTGAGTGTTTTTGGACAGGATGGCATCTGCCTGCCCTGGGTAAGATCCTATTGCAGCAATGAGATTTCAACCCACACGTGTGAAGAGCCCAAAGCCTTAACCCAGGTCCTTAGACCTCACAACCTAACACCTTACAATGCGGTGGACTTGAAGCACACTTGAGTGGCATGTAGTTACAGCAGGGAAACAGCAAAGCTTGCAAAGGTGTAACACAAACTGGAACGAGTTTCTTCAACTTCATAAACAGTACCTTTGCATAATACCCAAAACTGATTAACAATGGTGATCAGTTTGTTTGCACTGATTAACAATGGGCTGTTGGCTCACTTTCATCATCATTCACATGCAAATTGCCACAACCATTGATCAATGGACAGGATTACCATTCACAGAGAGTTGGGGAATGGCTGCAATCACAGCACTGAAAGATGGTGAAACATGTACCCTTAGTCCTGCTCCCTCCGTTCAAAGATGGCCATTTGCTTTTCACATAAATGGCCTCCTTGACTCCCCGCTCGCACTATCCTACCTCCCCGCCCAGAATGTGTACATCCTCATCAGTAGAAGAGCGGCCACTGAACTGTAGGTCTAAACAGACTGCTGAGAACTGGCCTGACCAGCTAGCTGTTTTGTGTCGTGACATGCGCTTAGCCAGGTTTTGGCTGGTTTTCCTGTTTCCTTCATGGCAATCCTAAGGGGAAGAGGGAAAAGTCTGTATTCTGCTCCTGCTTGGAGAGTATTGACTGGAGGTTGCAAATGGGTATGCAGTGCTGCACTAAGAAGCTCCTTGTGATTGCTTTGTTCACTAGCACATTGTCAAAAGTCAACAGGTACCTGCCAATAACCATCCCCATTTATCCCAGTAGAGGAATAGCACACGGTACACCTTGGCTTAGGGAAACATTAAAGACAGGTTCCCATACCGGGAGTTGAACCCGGGCCACCTGGGTGAAAACCAGGAATCCTAACCGCTAGACCATATGGGAGTGAGGTGCTTGCACACCACTGTAGTGAAATCAAGGACACTTTTGTAACTCTGCAGTCATGGTGAGTGCAACACAGCACCACCTTAACCACTCCCCCACTGGCTGCAGGTTCTGGTTAAAAGCAGTAACTAGTCAGGGATGACACCATGAGTGAAAACCAACAAATTAACTTGAAAACTGGTGGGAAAATTCTGCAAGTTGTTAAGACTTCAAAGCCCTCCATCAAAAGATTTACTCTTGAGGTGATTCCTGCAAGTTGGACTTGGCATACGTGTGGCAACAGAATTTCATCTCCATGCCATGTAGGACTTTCCATTTATTGGCAAGACATGAAACCCAACACCAAGGGAACTTTGCAGCTACATCTGCGTGGCAGCAGTGGGATTCGAACCCACGCCCCCGAAGAGACTGGAGCCTTAATCCAGCACCTTAGACCGCTCGGTCATGCTACCACTACAACTAGCAGCCTCCTAGCCAAGTACTAGACGGTAAAACTTGAAAAGGTGCAGCACAAACTAGAAGCCCAGAACATTCAGCAATGCTCTTAATGTTGTAGGAAAGAAATGGTCTCCTACTTCACTGAGTGTTTTTGGACAGGATGGCATCTGCCTGCCCTGGGTAAGATCCTATTGCAGCAATGAGATTTCAACCCACACGTGTGAAGAGCCCAAAGCCTTAACCCAGGTCCTTAGACCTCACAACCTAACACCTTACAATGCGGTGGACTTGAAGCACACTTGAGTGGCATGTAGTTACAGCAGGGAAACAGCAAAGCTTGCAAAGGTGTAACACAAACTGGAACGAGTTTCTTCAACTTCATAAACAGTACCTTTGCATAATACCCAAAACTGATTAACAATGGTGATCAGTTTGTTTGCACTGATTAACAATGGGCTGTTGGCTCACTTTCATCATCATTCACATGCAAATTGCCACAACCATTGATCAATGGACAGGATTACCATTCACAGAGAGTTGGGGAATGGCTGCAATCACAGCACTGAAAGATGGTGAAACATGTACCCTTAGTCCTGCTCCCTCCGTTCAAAGATGGCCATTTGCTTTTCACATAAATGGCCTCCTTGACTCCCCGCTCGCACTATCCTACCTCCCCGCCCAGAATGTGTACATCCTCATCAGTAGAAGAGCGGCCACTGAACTGTAGGTCTAAACAGACTGCTGAGAACTGGCCTGACCAGCTAGCTGTTTTGTGTCGTGACATGCGCTTAGCCAGGTTTTGGCTGGTTTTCCTGTTTCCTTCATGGCAATCCTAAGGGGAAGAGGGAAAAGTCTGTATTCTGCTCCTGCTTGGAGAGTATTGACTGGAGGTTGCAAATGGGTATGCAGTGCTGCACTAAGAAGCTCCTTGTGATTGCTTTGTTCACTAGCACATTGTCAAAAGTCAACAGGTACCTGCCAATAACCATCCCCATTTATCCCAGTAGAGGAATAGCACACGGTACACCTTGGCTTAGGGAAACATTAAAGACAGGTTCCCATACCGGGAGTTGAACCCGGGCCACCTGGGTGAAAACCAGGAATCCTAACCGCTAGACCATATGGGAGTGAGGTGCTTGCACACCACTGTAGTGAAATCAAGGACACTTTTGTAACTCTGCAGTCATGGTGAGTGCAACACAGCACCACCTTAACCACTCCCCCACTGGCTGCAGGTTCTGGTTAAAAGCAGTAACTAGTCAGGGATGACACCATGAGTGAAAACCAACAAATTAACTTGAAAACTGGTGGGAAAATTCTGCAAGTTGTTAAGACTTCAAAGCCCTCCATCAAAAGATTTACTCTTGAGGTGATTCCTGCAAGTTGGACTTGGCATACGTGTGGCAACAGAATTTCATCTCCATGCCATGTAGGACTTTCCATTTATTGGCAAGACATGAAACCCAACACCAAGGGAACTTTGCAGCTACATCTGCGTGGCAGCAGTGGGATTCGAACCCACGCCCCCGAAGAGACTGGAGCCTTAATCCAGCACCTTAGACCGCTCGGTCATGCTACCACTACAACTAGCAGCCTCCTAGCCAAGTACTAGACGGTAAAACTTGAAAAGGTGCAGCACAAACTAGAAGCCCAGAACATTCAGCAATGCTCTTAATGTTGTAGGAAAGAAATGGTCTCCTACTTCACTGAGTGTTTTTGGACAGGATGGCATCTGCCTGCCCTGGGTAAGATCCTATTGCAGCAATGAGATTTCAACCCACACGTGTGAAGAGCCCAAAGCCTTAACCCAGGTCCTTAGACCTCACAACCTAACACCTTACAATGCGGTGGACTTGAAGCACACTTGAGTGGCATGTAGTTACAGCAGGGAAACAGCAAAGCTTGCAAAGGTGTAACACAAACTGGAACGAGTTTCTTCAACTTCATAAACAGTACCTTTGCATAATACCCAAAACTGATTAACAATGGTGATCAGTTTGTTTGCACTGATTAACAATGGGCTGTTGGCTCACTTTCATCATCATTCACATGCAAATTGCCACAACCATTGATCAATGGACAGGATTACCATTCACAGAGAGTTGGGGAATGGCTGCAATCACAGCACTGAAAGATGGTGAAACATGTACCCTTAGTCCTGCTCCCTCCGTTCAAAGATGGCCATTTGCTTTTCACATAAATGGCCTCCTTGACTCCCCGCTCGCACTATCCTACCTCCCCGCCCAGAATGTGTACATCCTCATCAGTAGAAGAGCGGCCACTGAACTGTAGGTCTAAACAGACTGCTGAGAACTGGCCTGACCAGCTAGCTGTTTTGTGTCGTGACATGCGCTTAGCCAGGTTTTGGCTGGTTTTCCTGTTTCCTTCATGGCAATCCTAAGGGGAAGAGGGAAAAGTCTGTATTCTGCTCCTGCTTGGAGAGTATTGACTGGAGGTTGCAAATGGGTATGCAGTGCTGCACTAAGAAGCTCCTTGTGATTGCTTTGTTCACTAGCACATTGTCAAAAGGCAACAGGTACCTGCCAATAACCATCCCCATTTATCCCAGTAGAGGAATAGCACACGGTACACCTTGGCTTAGGGAAACATTAAAGACACGTTCCCATACCGGGAGTTGAACCCGGGCCACCTGGGTGAAAACCAGGAATCCTAACCGCTAGACCATATGGGAGTGAGGTGCTTGCACACCACTGTAGTGAAATCAAGGACACTTTTGTAACTCTGCAGTCATGGTGAGTGCAACACAGCACCACCTTAACCACTCCCCCACTGGCTGCAGGTTCTGGTTAAAAGCAGTAACTAGTCAGGGATGACACCATGAGTGAAAACCAACAAATTAACTTGAAAACTGGTGGGAAAATTCTGCAAGTTGTTAAGACTTCAAAGCCCTCCATCAAAAGATTTACTCTTGAGGTGATTCCTGCAAGTTGGACTTGGCATACGTGTGGCAACAGAATTTCATCTCCATGCCATGTAGGACTTTCCATTTATTGGCAAGACATGAAACCCAACACCAAGGGAACTTTGCAGCTACATCTGCGTGGCAGCAGTGGGATTCGAACCCACGCCCCCGAAGAGACTGGAGCCTTAATCCAGCACCTTAGACCGCTCGGTCATGCTACCACTACAACTAGCAGCCTCCTAGCCAAGTACTAGACGGTAAAACTTGAAAAGGTGCAGCACAAACTAGAAGCCCAGAACATTCAGCAATGCTCTTAATGTTGTAGGAAAGAAATGGTCTCCTACTTCACTGAGTGTTTTTGGACAGGATGGCATCTGCCTGCCCTGGGTAAGATCCTATTGCAGCAATGAGATTTCAACCCACACGTGTGAAGAGCCCAAAGCCTTAACCCAGGTCCTTAGACCTCACAACCTAACACCTTACAATGCGGTGGACTTGAAGCACACTTGAGTGGCATGTAGTTACAGCAGGGAAACAGCAAAGCTTGCAAAGGTGTAACACAAACTGGAACGAGTTTCTTCAACTTCATAAACAGTACCTTTGCATAATACCCAAAACTGATTAACAATGGTGATCAGTTTGTTTGCACTGATTAACAATGGGCTGTTGGCTCACTTTCATCATCATTCACATGCAAATTGCCACAACCATTGATCAATGGACAGGATTACCATTCACAGAGAGTTGGGGAATGGCTGCAATCACAGCACTGAAAGATGGTGAAACATGTACCCTTAGTCCTGCTCCCTCCGTTCAAAGATGGCCATTTGCTTTTCACATAAATGGCCTCCTTGACTCCCCGCTCGCACTATCCTACCTCCCCGCCCAGAATGTGTACATCCTCATCAGTAGAAGAGCGGCCACTGAACTGTAGGTCTAAACAGACTGCTGAGAACTGGCCTGACCAGCTAGCTGTTTTGTGTCGTGACATGCGCTTAGCCAGGTTTTGGCTGGTTTTCCTGTTTCCTTCATGGCAATCCTAAGGGGAAGAGGGAAAAGTCTGTATTCTGCTCCTGCTTGGAGAGTATTGACTGGAGGTTGCAAATGGGTATGCAGTGCTGCACTAAGAAGCTCCTTGTGATTGCTTTGTTCACTAGCACATTGTCAAAAGTCAACAGGTACCTGCCAATAACCATCCCCATTTATCCCAGTAGAGGAATAGCACACGGTACACCTTGGCTTAGGGAAACATTAAAGACACGTTCCCATACCGGGAGTTGAACCCGGGCCACCTGGGTGAAAACCAGGAATCCTAACCGCTAGACCATATGGGAGTGAGGTGCTTGCACACCACTGTAGTGAAATCAAGGACACTTTTGTAACTCTGCAGTCATGGTGAGTGCAACACAGCACCACCTTAACCACTCCCCCACTGGCTGCAGGTTCTGGTTAAAAGCAGTAACTAGTCAGGGATGACACCATGAGTGAAAACCAACAAATTAACTTGAAAACTGGTGGGAAAATTCTGCAAGTTGTTAAGACTTCAAAGCCCTCCATCAAAAGATTGACTCTTGAGGTGATTCCTGCAAGTTGGACTTGGCATACGTGTGGCAACAGAATTTCATCTCCATGCCATGTAGGACTTTCCATTTATTGGCAAGACATGAAACCCAACACCAAGGGAACTTTGCAGCTACATCTGCGTTGCAGCAGTGGGATTCGAACCCACGCCCCGGAAGAGACTGGAGCCTTAATCCAGCACCTTAGACCGCTCGGTCATGCTACCACTACAACTAGCAGCCTCCTAGCCAAGTACTAGACGGTAAAACTTGAAAAGGTGCAGCACAAACTAGAAGCCCAGAACATTCAGCAATGCTCTTAATGTTGTAGGAAAGAAATGGTCTCCTACTTCACTGAGTGTTTTTGGACAGGATGGCATCTGCCTGCCCTGGGTAAGATCCTATTGCAGCAATGAGATTTCAACCCACACGTGTGAAGAGCCCAAAGCCTTAACCCAGGTCCTTAGACCTCACAACCTAACACCTTACAATGCGGTGGACTTGAAGCACACTTGAGTGGCATGTAGTTACAGCAGGGAAACAGCAAAGCTTGCAAAGGTGTAACACAAACTGGAACGAGTTTCTTCAACTTCATAAACAGTACCTTTGCATAATACCCAAAACTGATTAACAATGGTGATCAGTTTGTTTGCACTGATTAACAATGGGCTGTTGGCTCACTTTCATCATCATTCACATGCAAATTGCCACAACCATTGATCAATGGACAGGATTACCATTCACAGAGAGTTGGGGAATGGCTGCAATCACAGCACTGAAAGATGGTGAAACATGTACCCTTAGTCCTGCTCCCTCCGTTCAAAGATGGCCATTTGCTTTTCACATAAATGGCCTCCTTGACTCCCCGCTCGCACTATCCTACCTCCCCGCCCAGAATGTGTACATCCTCATCAGTAGAAGAGCGGCCACTGAACTGTAGGTCTAAACAGACTGCTGAGAACTGGCCTGACCAGCTAGCTGTTTTGTGTCGTGACATGCGCTTAGCCAGGTTTTGGCTGGTTTTCCTGTTTCCTTCATGGCAATCCTAAGGGGAAGAGGGAAAAGTCTGTATTCTGCTCCTGCTTGGAGAGTATTGACTGGAGGTTGCAAATGGGTATGCAGTGCTGCACTAAGAAGCTCCTTGTGATTGCTTTGTTCACTAGCACATTGTCAAAAGTCAACAGGTACCTGCCAATAACCATCCCCATTTATCCCAGTAGAGGAATAGCACACGGTACACCTTGGCTTAGGGAAACATTAAAGACAGGTTCCCATACCGGGAGTTGAACCCGGGCCACCTGGGTGAAAACCAGGAATCCTAACCGCTAGACCATATGGGAGTGAGGTGCTTGCACACCACTGTAGTGAAATCAAGGACACTTTTGTAACTCTGCAGTCATGGTGAGTGCAACACAGCACCACCTTAACCACTCCCCCACTGGCTGCAGGTTCTGGTTAAAAGCAGTAACTAGTCAGGGATGACACCATGAGTGAAAACCAACAAATTAACTTGAAAACTGGTGGGAAAATTCTGCAAGTTGTTAAGACTTCAAAGCCCTCCATCAAAAGATTTACTCTTGAGGTGATTCCTGCAAGTTGGACTTGGCATACGTGTGGCAACAGAATTTCATCTCCATGCCATGTAGGACTTTCCATTTATTGGCAAGACATGAAACCCAACACCAAGGGAACTTTGCAGCTACATCTGCGTGGCAGCAGTGGGATTCGAACCCACGCCCCCGAAGAGACTGGAGCCTTAATCCAGCACCTTAGACCGCTCGGTCATGCTACCACTACAACTAGCAGCCTCCTAGCCAAGTACTAGACGGTAAAACTTGAAAAGGTGCAGCACAAACTAGAAGCCCAGAACATTCAGCAATGCTCTTAATGTTGTAGGAAAGAAATGGTCTCCTACTTCACTGAGTGTTTTTGGACAGGATGGCATCTGCCTGCCCTGGGTAAGATCCTATTGCAGCAATGAGATTTCAACCCACACGTGTGAAGAGCCCAAAGCCTTAACCCAGGTCCTTAGACCTCACAACCTAACACCTTACAATGCGGTGGACTTGAAGCACACTTGAGTGGCATGTAGTTACAGCAGGGAAACAGCAAAGCTTGCAAAGGTGTAACACAAACTGGAACGAGTTTCTTCAACTTCATAAACAGTACCTTTGCATAATACCCAAAACTGATTAACAATGGTGATCAGTTTGTTTGCACTGATTAACAATGGGCTGTTGGCTCACTTTCATCATCATTCACATGCAAATTGCCACAACCATTGATCAATGGACAGGATTACCATTCACAGAGAGTTGGGGAATGGCTGCAATCACAGCACTGAAAGATGGTGAAACATGTACCCTTAGTCCTGCTCCCTCCGTTCAAAGATGGCCATTTGCTTTTCACATAAATGGCCTCCTTGACTCCCCGCTCGCACTATCCTACCTCCCCGCCCAGAATGTGTACATCCTCATCAGTAGAAGAGCGGCCACTGAACTGTAGGTCTAAACAGACTGCTGAGAACTGGCCTGACCAGCTAGCTGTTTTGTGTCGTGACATGCGCTTAGCCAGGTTTTGGCTGGTTTTCCTGTTTCCTTCATGGCAATCCTAAGGGGAAGAGGGAAAAGTCTGTATTCTGCTCCTGCTTGGAGAGTATTGACTGGAGGTTGCAAATGGGTATGCAGTGCTGCACTAAGAAGCTCCTTGTGATTGCTTTGTTCACTAGCACATTGTCAAAAGTCAACAGGTACCTGCCAATAACCATCCCCATTTATCCCAGTAGAGGAATAGCACACGGTACACCTTGGCTTAGGGAAACATTAAAGACACGTTCCCATACCGGGAGTTGAACCCGGGCCACCTGGGTGAAAACCAGGAATCCTAACCGCTAGACCATATGGGAGTGAGGTGCTTGCACACCACTGTAGTGAAATCAAGGACACTTTTGTAACTCTGCAGTCATGGTGAGTGCAACACAGCACCACCTTAACCACTCCCCCACTGGCTGCAGGTTCTGGTTAAAAGCAGTAACTAGTCAGGGATGACACCATGAGTGAAAACCAACAAATTAACTTGAAAACTGGTGGGAAAATTCTGCAAGTTGTTAAGACTTCAAAGCCCTCCATCAAAAGATTTACTCTTGAGGTGATTCCTGCAAGTTGGACTTGGCATACGTGTGGCAACAGAATTTCATCTCCATGCCATGTAGGACTTTCCATTTATTGGCAAGACATGAAACCCAACACCAAGGGAACTTTGCAGCTACATCTGCGTGGCAGCAGTGGGATTCGAACCCACGCCCCCGAAGAGACTGGAGCCTTAATCCAGCACCTTAGACCGCTCGGTCATGCTACCACTACAACTAGCAGCCTCCTAGCCAAGTACTAGACGGTAAAACTTGAAAAGGTGCAGCACAAACTAGAAGCCCAGAACATTCAGCAATGCTCTTAATGTTGTAGGAAAGAAATGGTCTCCTACTTCACTGAGTGTTTTTGGACAGGATGGCATCTGCCTGCCCTGGGTAAGATCCTATTGCAGCAATGAGATTTCAACCCACACGTGTGAAGAGCCCAAAGCCTTAACCCAGGTCCTTAGACCTCACAACCTAACACCTTACAATGCGGTGGACTTGAAGCACACTTGAGTGGCATGTAGTTACAGCAGGGAAACAGCAAAGCTTGCAAAGGTGTAACACAAACTGGAACGAGTTTCTTCAACTTCATAAACAGTACCTTTGCATAATACCCAAAACTGATTAACAATGGTGATCAGTTTGTTTGCACTGATTAACAATGGGCTGTTGGCTCACTTTCATCATCATTCACATGCAAATTGCCACAACCATTGATCAATGGACAGGATTACCATTCACAGAGAGTTGGGGAATGGCTGCAATCACAGCACTGAAAGATGGTGAAACATGTACCCTTAGTCCTGCTCCCTCCGTTCAAAGATGGCCATTTGCTTTTCACATAAATGGCCTCCTTGACTCCCCGCTCGCACTATCCTACCTCCCCGCCCAGAATGTGTACATCCTCATCAGTAGAAGAGCGGCCACTGAACTGTAGGTCTAAACAGACTGCTGAGAACTGGCCTGACCAGCTAGCTGTTTTGTGTCGTGACATGCGCTTAGCCAGGTTTTGGCTGGTTTTCCTGTTTCCTTCATGGCAATCCTAAGGGGAAGAGGGAAAAGTCTGTATTCTGCTCCTGCTTGGAGAGTATTGACTGGAGGTTGCAAATGGGTATGCAGTGCTGCACTAAGAAGCTCCTTGTGATTGCTTTGTTCACTAGCACATTGTCAAAAGTCAACAGGTACCTGCCAATAACCATCCCCATTTATCCCAGTAGAGGAATAGCACACGGTACACCTTGGCTTAGGGAAACATTAAAGACATGTTCCCATACCGGGAGTTGAACCCGGGCCACCTGGGTGAAAACCAGGAATCCTAACCGCTAGACCATATGGGAGTGAGGTGCTTGCACACCACTGTAGTGAAATCAAGGACACTTTTGTAACTCTGCAGTCATGGTGAGTGCAACACAGCACCACCTTAACCACTCCCCCACTGGCTGCAGGTTCTGGTTAAAAGCAGTAACTAGTCAGGGATGACACCATGAGTGAAAACCAACAAATTAACTTGAAAACTGGTGGGAAAATTCTGCAAGTTGTTAAGACTTCAAAGCCCTCCATCAAAAGATTTACTCTTGAGGTGATTCCTGCAAGCTGGACTTGGCATACGTGTGGCAACAGAATTTCATCTCCATGCCATGTAGGACTTTCCATTTATTGGCAAGACATGAAACCCAACACCAAGGGAACTTTGCAGCTACATCTGCGTGGCAGCAGTGGGATTCGAACCCACGCCCCCGAAGAGACTGGAGCCTTAATCCAGCACCTTAGACCGCTCGGTCATGCTACCACTACAACTAGCAGCCTCCTAGCCAAGTACTAGACGGTAAAACTTGAAAAGGTGCAGCACAAACTAGAAGCCCAGAACATTCAGCAATGCTCTTAATGTTGTAGGAAAGAAATGGTCTCCTACTTCACTGAGTGTTTTTGGACAGGATGGCATCTGCCTGCCCTGGGTAAGATCCTATTGCAGCAATGAGATTTCAACCCACACGTGTGAAGAGCCCAAAGCCTTAACCCAGGTCCTTAGACCTCACAACCTAACACCTTACAATGCGGTGGACTTGAAGCACACTTGAGTGGCATGTAGTTACAGCAGGGAAACAGCAAAGCTTGCAAAGGTGTAACACAAACTGGAACGAGTTTCTTCAACTTCATAAACAGTACCTTTGCATAATACCCAAAACTGATTAACAATGGTGATCAGTTTGTTTGCACTGATTAACAATGGGCTGTTGGCTCACTTTCATCATCATTCACATGCAAATTGCCACAACCATTGATCAATGGACAGGATTACCATTCACAGAGAGTTGGGGAATGGCTGCAATCACAGCACTGAAAGATGGTGAAACATGTACCCTTAGTCCTGCTCCCTCCGTTCAAAGATGGCCATTTGCTTTTCACATAAATGGCCTCCTTGACTCCCCGCTCACACTATCCTACCTCCCCGCCCAGAATGTGTACATCCTCATCAGTAGAAGAGCGGCCACTGAACTGTAGGTCTAAACAGACTGCTGAGAACTGGCCTGACCAGCTAGCTGTTTTGTGTCGTGACATGCGCTTAGCCAGGTTTTGGCTGGTTTTCCTGTTTCCTTCATGGCAATCCTAAGGGGAAGAGGGAAAAGTCTGTATTCTGCTCCTGCTTGGAGAGTATTGACTGGAGGTTGCAAATGGGTATGCAGTGCTGCACTAAGAAGCTCCTTGTGATTGCTTTGTTCACTAGCACATTGTCAAAAGTCAACAGGTACCTGCCAATAAACATCCCCATTTATCCCAGTAGAGGAATAGCACACGGTACACCTTGGCTTAGGGAAACATTAAAGACATGTTCCCATACCGGGAGTTGAACCCGGGCCACCTGGGTGAAAACCAGGAATCCTAACCGCTAGACCATATGGGAGTGAGGTGCTTGCACACCACTGTAGTGAAATCAAGGACACTTTTGTAACTCTGCAGTCATGGTGAGTGCAACACAGCACCACCTTAACCACTCCCCCACTGGCTGCAGGTTCTGGTTAAAAGCAGTAACTAGTCAGGGATGACACCATGAGTGAAAACCAACAAATTAACTTGAAAACTGGTGGGAAAATTCTGCAAGTTGTTAAGACTTCAAAGCCCTCCATCAAAAGATTTACTCTTGAGGTGATTCCTGCAAGTTGGACTTGGCATACGTGTGGCAACAGAATTTCATCTCCATGCCATGTAGGACTTTCCATTTATTGGCAAGACATGAAACCCAACACCAAGGGAACTTTGCAGCTACATCTGCGTGGCAGCAGTGGGATTCGAACCCACGCCCCCGAAGAGACTGGAGCCTTAATCCAGCACCTTAGACCGCTCGGTCATGCTACCACTACAACTAGCAGCCTCCTAGCCAAGTACTAGACGGTAAAACTTGAAAAGGTGCAGCACAAACTAGAAGCCCAGAACATTCAGCAATGCTCTTAATGTTGTAGGAAAGAAATGGTCTCCTACTTCACTGAGTGTTTTTGGACAGGATGGCATCTGCCTGCCCTGGGTAAGATCCTATTGCAGCAATGAGATTTCAACCCACACGTGTGAAGAGCCCAAAGCCTTAACCCAGGTCCTTAGACCTCACAACCTAACACCTTACAATGCGGTGGACTTGAAGCACACTTGAGTGGCATGTAGTTACAGCAGGGAAACAGCAAAGCTTGCAAAGGTGTAACACAAACTGGAACGAGTTTCTTCAACTTCATAAACAGTACCTTTGCATAATACCCAAAACTGATTAACAATGGTGATCAGTTTGTTTGCACTGATTAACAATGGGCTGTTGGCTCACTTTCATCATCATTCACATGCAAATTGCCACAACCATTGATCAATGGACAGGATTACCATTCACAGAGAGTTGGGGAATGGCTGCAATCACAGCACTGAAAGATGGTGAAACATGTACCCTTAGTCCTGCTCCCTCCGTTCAAAGATGGCCATTTGCTTTTCACATAAATGGCCTCCTTGACTCCCCGCTCACACTATCCTACCTCCCCGCCCAGAATGTGTACATCCTCATCAGTAGAAGAGCGGCCACTGAACTGTAGGTCTAAACAGACTGCTGAGAACTGGCCTGACCAGCTAGCTGTTTTGTGTCGTGACATGCGCTTAGCCAGGTTTTGGCTGGTTTTCCTGTTTCCTTCATGGCAATCCTAAGGGGAACAGGGAAAAGTCTGTATTCTGCTCCTGCTTGGAGAGTATTGACTGGAGGTTGCAAATGGGTATGCAGTGCTGCACTAAGAAGCTCCTTGTGATTGCTTTGTTCACTAGCACATTGTCAAAAGTCAACAGGTACCTGCCAATAAACATCCCCATTTATCCCAGTAGAGGAATAGCACACGGTACACCTTGGCTTAGGGAAACATTAAAGACATGTTCCCATACCGGGAGTTGAACCCGGGCCACCTGGGTGAAAACCAGGAATCCTAACCGCTAGACCATATGGGAGTGAGGTGCTTGCACACCACTGTAGTGAAATCAAGGACACTTTTGTAACTCTGCAGTCATGGTGAGTGCAACACAGCACCACCTTAACCACTCCCCCACTGGCTGCAGGTTCTGGTTAAAAGCAGTAACTAGTCAGGGATGACACCATGAGTGAAAACCAACAAATTAACTTGAAAACTGGTGGGAAAATTCTGCAAGTTGTTAAGACTTCAAAGCCCTCCATCAAAAGATTGACTCTTGAGGTGATTCCTGCAAGTTGGACTTGGCATACATGTGGCAACAGAATTTAATCTCCATGCCATGTTGGACTTTCCATTTATTGGCAAGACATGAAACCCAACACCAAGGGAACTTTGCAGCTACATCTGCGTGGCAGCAGTGGGATTCGAACCCACGCCCCCGAAGAGACTGGAGCCTTAATCCAGCACCTTAGACCGCTCGGTCATGCTACCACTACAACTAGCATCCTCCTAGCCAAGTACTAGACGGTAAAACTTGAAAAGGTGCAGCACAAACTAGAAGCCCAGAACATTCAGCAATGCTCTTAATGTTGTAGGAAAGAAATGGCCTAGAAATACTTCACTTAGTGTTTTTGAGTGACAACCAACAAATTTACTTGAAAACTGGTGGAAAATCCTGCAAGTTGTTAAGAATTCAAAGCCCACCATCAGAAGATTTACCCTTGATGAGATTCCTGCAAGAATCTTTGAGCAGGATGGCATCTGCCTGCCCATATACGTCCATTTTCCCAAAAAACTACACAGGCTGCCTTCTGTGGTCAATGTAAATGTCACAGTAACCTTTTGTTGGTCTACAGCTAACCAAGCTTTGGTTTCTTTACAGTGCGTGAAAATTAAACATTAAAAAAGCAAAAGCAAAAATAGAAGGCTACATCTATGACAGGTCTCACACTTCCAGTTAATATTCATGCCAGATTGACCAGTACTGAATGAGGTAACTACTGCCTGCATGTAGGCGGAGAAGAACATCTACTGGTAATATAGACTGATGACCCCTATGTAACAGACTGATTGAAAAACAGCGTTAATGCCACCCATATGCAACACCAAACTGAAAACAAAGCAAAAGCAGGCTCGGTATGACTCATGAATGACACCAAACACAAATGTGGAGACCATAAAGAATGAGGTGCTAACAGAGGAAATAGCAGGTCTGTGTGATGTTTACACACACACACACACACACACACACACACACACACACACACACACACACAGAGCATCATGGTTGCCAGGCAGTGGGCTGGTAGCAGGAGGCAGGAGGCATGGGCACACACACACACACACACACACACTTGTTAGGGTGTCCGGGTCCATGTGTTCAGATTTGGAACTGTGTGTTCTGCTGCTTTATCCCGTCTAAAGCTCAGCATCCTCTCCACAACACCCTGCCAATAAAAACGCCCCTGACAGCGCCGAAAGCAGCCAGGTTTCATCTCCTCTCTCCTCCTCGACTCTTTAATCAGACAACCAAAAACTAAACTACCAAAGTTTTTAACTAAGTTTGAGGACCTTTGAGAACTGACTTCTGCTTTCAAATAAATAAAGCTCCCTGTCACTCATTGTTCGAGCAAATTCCTGATCATGATTGATATCCAATCCAATCCAATTTTATTTATAAAGTACTTTTAAAATACCCAGCACAGGACTAAAGTGCTGTACAGAAAATAAGTTAAAAGAACAATAGAATAACAGAAAACAGCAAAAAATAAATAAATAAAACACATAATGCATAAAATTAAAACAGCCCTATATTAAAAGAAAAACAAGATAAAACAGCATTGAATCAGCTAAAAACAACTAAAATTAAAGCTGCAAGCAGCGTTATGAGGGCCCTCGCACCCCCAGCGCGTCGAGCCACGCCCAACACCTAAAACAAGCACCTCCGATCTCATGTCACATTGATGGAATTCATGCATTTAACCACCAGCTAACATTTCATCTCATTCAATCATGATTATAGTCCTCCCACTAGGTGGCGCTCAAACCATTACTGACAAATGGTATTACAAACATTTCCGAGCTCGAGTCTCATCACGCCTGCGAACTTTGGGAGAGATTGGACATTGTGTTTTTGAGTGACAGCAGATTACTGCTTTTTGGCGAGTGATTGAAACTCCACGTGCCGCTATGACCACCCCGTTTCCCTGAATGTAAAAAGCTTCGCAATTTAACATCACAAAGGTCTTTAGATTCCACACACTGGAGATCGCGTCAGTTAGATGAAATCCCTTGGAGGAGTTCGTCAAAGTACGGTGCCTGAAAAGAGGGGAAAATGTCGCCAAAATTACACATTAATTTTAAAATGGCTGACTTCCTGTTGGATTTGGGATATTGGTCCAAGACACTTTTTTTTACATCTTGATATCTCCTATAAGTTTACCAGGTTTCAGACTCATAAATGAAACACATAGCAGGGGCTGATGTTTTGAAATTTTGTAGGGGGCGCTGTGGAGCCATTTTGCGCTATTCAATGAAAATGATCACATAACAAGATAGCCCTCGTCACATTGGAGGTGTGGGCCAAATTTCAAGACCTTTTAAACTTTCCAAGCCCCTCTAAAGCCACTTCATCTTTCATGGTGAACCGCCTTCCCACCAGGGTGCGCCATTCAGTTTAAAGTCACAATTTTCTCACTGAAGCAGCATGAGGGACAGACGGTGATATTCACCGCTTTTGAGGTGGACATGTGAAAATCAGTACAGCAAAATGAAAGACATGACATTTCCTCTTGCCACTAGGTGGCGCTCTTCGTATACCTGACAATGGGCACATCAATCTGTTCAGGGCGGGTCTGACATCATGCCTGTAAAGTCTGGTACTGATCAGACTGGATTTCATTGAGTTATACTAATTTGTTTCTTCATGGAGAGACATGAAAGTTCGCCATGCTGCTGGGGTAACACCCTTTCGCGAAATTTCACAGTTTTCACTGTAACCCAAGACCAACTCCTTAAGGCTTTCCTGGAGAAATTTGAGGCTTCAGATGTCACCCATCACAATACTGTATCCCAAAGTGTAAAACATGGCATTTCCTGTTCCCACTAGGTGGCGCTGGCCCTTATGTCAAATATGGCAGTTGAAATATGTTCAGGGATGGAGCCTTATCATATGTGTGCTCTTTGGTCCAGATCGGACAATGTATGACAGAATGAGAGGCAATAAGATTTTCATGGCGAGTCATCGAAATTCGCCATGGCGCCACGCGTCACCGTATTGTGAAAACTCAAAAGCTCCGCAATTTAACATGGCCCAGGTGTGTAGTTGGCACTGACCAAATATGAAGGTTATACAACCAAATCCCAAGGAGGAGTTCGAAAAAGTTCGAGGCATGGAAATGGCAAAATTAGAGCCAAAATGTCACATTCACTTCTAAATTGCGGACTTCCTGTTGGGTTTGCGTCAATGGGCCCACAGACTTTTTTGTTCGTCTTGGCATGGTACAGATGTGTGCCAAATTTCATACATGTAGCTCAAACGATGTGGTCGTAGGGCTGCATTTAACAAGGCATAGGTGGCACTCTAGAGCCATTTCCCAGTGCTCATATGTAAAACCATTAAAATACAAAATTTTTCACCAGACCTGGCATGTGTGCAAAATTTCACGAGTTTTTGAGCATGTTTAGGCCCTCAAAAAGGCCCTTGTTTTGCCTGAATAATAATAATAAGAAGAAACAGAGCAGATACAATACTCTCGGTGCTCGGGCCCTAATAAAAATAAAAAATAAAACCAACATCTCACGTGGTGTCAAAGGCCAGGGTAAAGAGGTGGGCTTTCAAGAGTGACTTAAAAACAGGTAAAGAAGTGGCTTGTCTAATCTCTAAAGGAGCTCGTTCCACGTTCCACAGATATAGCATATCAAATAATCCTCCACGACCAAGAAGTGTTAAAAGTAATCACCATTTGTTGTGTCTACTGGGATTTTTTTTTTCAGTTCAATTCAATTTTAATTATATAGCAAAAAAAGAAAAGACCCTACAATATAGTACAAAGAAAACAGAGAATGACATTTCAAGTTTGTTTTTTTTCAAGTGACTCTTCAAAGATTGTACTTTTTTAATCCGTCTGTAAGAACTGAGGCCTAAAGGCTGCCTATGAGCTAAAAACAAGATTGACAAAATAACAAATGACAAATTGCAAAGTAAAATTCTCCACCCGGATGTCTACGTGCATGCCAGTCCTCAACTGTTCAAACAAATCTGTTCATGGAGTTGAACAGATTTGCTTGTGTTAGATTACAACATTTAAGTGCAATATCATTAAGCTACTTAAAAGAACGTCTCATCTACATTACAGAAAATTGCCTTTTTCAGGTTTACCATCACTGTGTAGCACCAGACAGTGGACACGACAATAAAACTCGCCTTACCGCCTCACCTGAATCTGTCATGTCAACAGTCATGACTGTGTCATTTTTCCTGAGAAACTAACTAATAATATGGTAGAGACAAGCACGCTGAAGAGTCAACTGGAAAACAAACAGTGTTTCCCATGGCTCAGGTAGAGTAAAATTAGGATGGCAGCTTTCTTTCAACAAGGAAAAATTACTGGTTGCCCAGTGGCTACATTGGATTTTTTTGTTTTGTTTTGTTTTTTTTCTGTTGGAGACATATTGCTAATAGTTATGGCTACCAACAACATCTGATCACCCAAATGTTGAGCATACAACACCCTGGTGAGAGGCCACCTTTCTCTGGTGGTTATATTCTTATGTATATACAAGGTTGCCAAACACCTACATCATTTTGCAGTTAAATTGCTGTCATGCAGCAACCATGTCACCGTTTGTGGAGGATTTTCTGTTTCAAATCTGAGGTTCTGGCTAGACTTTGCGACTGTAGCATTAGTGAAACATCAAAGGACCCTCTGTTAAACTTTGTGATAAGGTGATGAAGGCAAGCCATAAGCTAACGGGGCTCTATTCAAATCAGAAAAACCAAAGAAGAAGAATCAAAACAATAGAGGCAAAAAAGTGCAAGCGTCATGCTAGAACCACAAAATACTGATAATACTATCCAAAAATCAAGCACATATCTTTTGGTGTGTCACAATGTGTTTAAATCGCGGGGTCTAAAGAGAATCTTTCAGTCATCCTGAAGTTCTCCCTTCATGAAGGATATAATGTTCACTTTTTGGTCTCTTATGGGACTTGTTGAATCATACTACCTCATCTGTTTCTATCTGTCCATTACATTTATATCCGATGAAGAGAGGCCAAATATAGGAACCATTCTTCTCAGAAAAAAATCAGTTTGACTTCTCTTCCTTTCCTGTATATGGTTTGGATATCTCCCTCCTCAACAGTGAAGTAATTTCTTCTGATTTTTTTCTTTCTCTCTCTTTCTCTCTCCCATTCTCAAATACACACACACACACACACACACGCACGCACGCACACACACACACACACACACACACACACACACACATCTGGAAGTGATTGTATCCACCATTACAGCATGCCTTGGCTGACTTTACACGTGTTGGTGTTGACAGCCAGCCCTTTGTCCATGATAGAGAGACAAGCTCTGGAGAGACACGCACTGATAAAAAAAAACACCTCGTACTGCAAACACATGAAGCCTCTGTCAGCTATCCTATACGCAGGACTGCATTAGAAAAAATACTCCGAACATGCAGAAACACTGATGGATTGAGGTTTGGGGTTTTTTCTCGTTTTTTTATAGACGTGCCTGTGCATGTTTCAGGGAATTCAATGATTTAATGCATGGAGTCATGTCTGAATCGCTTCCACAACAAACCACAGGATCAATGTAAGTATTATAAAAGCTCAACTATCTAAACCAATTCCTTCCATGTTATCAAATAATTTGTCCTTTAAAGTAAAGCGTCTACTTAAGGGAGAACCTTCAAAGAAATATATACAATGACAGAAGGTCTTACAAAGGTATAAACCTGCAGGAAAACTCCAGTTCTTCTCAGTTGAAAGACATCTCTGATGAGTTTCACATGACTGTCTGCCAGTCCAGCCCATGGTTTTATTGTTTTGCTCACCCTAACTAGCTTAACAAAGCTACTCCTAAGACTACTGCACAAAATGCTAAATGGGTAAAGAGTTACTTAATTGTAGATGTTATAAAAGACACATTCTGAAGAATCCTGAGCACAAATCTGTGAGAATCTTGACATGACAAATAAGATGCATATATAGTCATTTCACAGGGCCCCCTGACTGCTTCAATAGGAATTAAGATGGTAACTCACACCCAGAACCTGAAATGCACTTGACTTATTATTCGTCATTAAGTGCAACCAACTCTGTAAAAGCAGAAGTATTGGCATTTTTAGGCCTGGAGCATTCAGGTGTGTGTTAACACAATGCCACAATCTTCCCAGAAGTGGACATCAGAGCAAAACATCTCCCCAAAATCAGACCTGCAAGAGAAACTGTAAAAAATCCAAGAGCTACATCTCAGACACAACAGGTTTCAGTTAGCATCTTAAATGTTAAAGTTCATGACCACAAAATTAAAAACACACTGAACAAGTGAGGTGTGTTTGGAAGGGTTGCCAGAAGAAAGTCTGTTCTCTCTAAAAAAATAACATCTCAGCACAGCTTAAGTTTACAAAGCTGCATTCGAACTTCTGGAATAATGTGCTTTGAAAAGAGGAGACCAAAGCGGACCAAAGTATTGTAGAGTCAAATGTGAGGCCATCTGCCTGACAGCTTAATCGGCCATGCAACAGAACAATGACCCCAAGCAGAGCAGCAAATCTACAAATGAATGGCTGCAAAATCGAAGTGTCAATGTGCTGCAGTGGCCCAGTCAAAGTCCAGAATGTCTGCAAACCTCAAAGAACTGCAGCAATGTTTTAAAAAAGAAGAGTTGGCCAAAATTCCTCTACAACGATGTGAGAGACTGATAAAGTCAACAGGAAACCATTACTTCAAGCTTTTGCTGATAAAGATGCCTCTACGAGCTAATGACTCATGGACTGCACTTAGTCTTACACGATTATATCTACTCTAGCCGAAAGAAGCAAATCATTATTTTTTATAAGATTGAAACTCTGTAAAATATCTATCCAATCAAGTTGTTGCAGTAATGAATCCACAGTGGCATAAATTGTGCCCCAAGATGACTAGTGAGTGCAATGTTGTGCCTGGAAGGACTTTAAGCAACCCAAGCAGAACTTTAAGTTTCTACTTCTGGTAGAGAGGTCTCAAAGAAAAACATTTAGGTATTAATCATTTAGTCCTGTAATTATTAGTTAGTAATGGAAGCAATGCTTACTAGGATTGGTTAATTAGATAAATACATTGGCTGTTTCCATCATTTGTGGGGGTAGTTTTTGAATCTTCTTTTCATTTGGTAATCACATGGTTTGCTTCCTTCAGAATTCAACCCTGTGCAAAATTAAATGCAATCTAGCAGACACTGACAATTGGATTGGGGCCATATTACGAACCTTGTGACAGCAATGATGTACTTCTTTATAAGAAAAGCTGAGGCTACATAGCAATCAACCAGCTTTTAGCAGTTGTTGTCTGGTTAATTGGTGCTGAAAACTGTCATTTCACAAACTATATCTAGCAACTAGATATAATAGAAACAGAATAATCCAAAATAGCATTTGAAGTCATCCATGAGTTTCTCCATGACTGCATTCAGTGAAAAGGAGTGTGTAGGAAATACCAAACCTGACCTGGCAAACCTCTGCAACTACCTTGTTAATCATCAGCTGCTGGAGTCACACTGGTCAGCTGAAACGTTTTAATATAAAACCAACCCTCATGCCTCATTCTGGATGCATCATCATGCAATGTTACAGTCACATCCCCTCGCCTGGACTTACATTTTACTAGCAGTGCATCATCGGTGGTGTATTCAGTTTAGCTTACTGTGCTTACATACCGCTGCCATCATGCAGCCTACATCTGCTCTTTGAACAATATGCCTCCACTGAGGCACACTCTGTAAACAAACACTGCCTGATAGGAATCTGCCGTATAGGAGACAGAGTAAACACCGTCACGAGGCTTCGTCCTCAGGTCATACCGAGGAAACAGAGGAGAGAGGAGTAGAGGTGATTGGAAAGAAGAAATGTGGAAAATCTCACTGGACTCAGAGTGCTGTTCTGCACATGTACAGTATTTCATCACAGGGCCTCTTCCTGCATTATATCACTGCTGTTACCCAATCTCCTGCACTCCAGTGGCGTTTGTTATTTCTTACAGTGTGGGGAAATTTGGGGATCACTGGGACAATTCCTCTCTGGTTCTCTTTTTCTGCAGGAAAATTTACACTTTTACCGTTTAATTACAGGAGAATAAACTCCAAACCAAATCATGAAAGTTAGGAAAAGCTCTGATTAATAAAATACTATCTTAGGGAAACTGTACTTTGACTATTGGGTCAGAAGACAGATTACAAGCCCTAACCGTTGAGTGGTAAGATTAGAACAGCAGTATATGACTACCACTTCATTTACCAAACAGAGATGGAAAGCAGTAAAATGCTCATGTGAGAACTTTATCTAAGCTGATATCCACGTGGATAAAGTTGTTAGTGAAACTTGTCTGATGATGTCACTAACAACTCATGAGAGATTTGAATATATATACAGTTCTTAATCCAAATGTATTATTTTATCTTTTGTGATGACAAAGCTATTCCTCAGGATGCTGAACTACTCACTTTATGTACATTTTTACTTTGCATATATTATGTCATTGTTTTACAGCTATAACATATGCGCTGATATGATGCAGAATTCAGAAAGCAGAACTGCAGAATCTGTGTCCATCTTACAGATACAGTGTGTGCTTTTGGCACAAATAAAGCTCTTAAAACATTGTCAACGCAATAAAGAAATGATACATAAAATGAAATAACTTTGGTTTGCATTTTTAAAAAGTGCTAAAAACTTGTTTTCTTAGCCACTTGGGGGCAAAGGAAAAAATAGTGAACCCAGTTTTAAAACCAATAATTTTTTAAACAAGCAGCCACTGCGTAACATTTAGATGTTAATTTCTTTTCACGCTACACAAGGAAATATATGCTGTAACTCTGTAGCTGCCAGCCAGTCTCTAACTGTGCCATTAAATGCTGAGCAGATACCGCAAAGTGGGTTTTTAGGGCTTTAATTTTGTAAAGCAAAGCTACCTGATGGAGCTAAAAACAATGCTAGTTCATGTTTAACATTGTCAGTTAGTTAATGCTTTGCTGCTATAAAAATACAGATCAATTTTTTTTCTGGCACAACCCACCTAAGAAGCCAAAAAAGGATCAACATTTTCTTTTATCAGTTATTAACAATAAAAGAGTCAAAATGAATTTTACTTGTTTTCCTTTAACAGTCCTTCGTACACATTAGTTTCACTTCATATTTTCACCTGGTTGTCCACACCACACCTGCAGTTGCTCCATATCCCACCAGAGGGGAATACCCACTGGTAAAGGAGAACTTTCCTTGAGCATTCTCCACTAAAAGTGCTTCAAGTTCTGGCAAATACGAGGCTGAAAATACATGCAAAACATTTAGGCACTAATATCAGGGCCAATTTAAATGAGCTGCAGGGTGTTTACAACAAAATCAGACTCAAACATTACTCAGTTTTCTGAGTAAGTGACACATATTTGTTTTTACAAAATTAGATGTTTGACTGCAGGGCATAGTTTCAAAGACTTTTCTTCACAAAAACAGTGACAAATGAAATATCAAATGAAGAAAAATGACAGAAATGTCTGTGTTTTTCCTTGTCTTGATCCTCCCATCCTTCCTGGATTTCCCTCCTCCTTTCTTTCTTTTCCTCTCTCTTCACTTTGTGCCTTTTCCTCGACCCATTTAATCTTTTTTTCTACTTTGCCTGTGATTTTTATCCATTTCTCTCATGCCTGTTCAAGCTGTTCACCTCTGTGTGTGTCTGTGTGTCTACACATTGACAAATTGCTGCTGATATTAGAGAAAGACACACTACATGTAGTTCACAGCATGAGGTATCAGCACAAAAGACTACAGCACACACACACACATGCACACAGGATACACTGGCTGTTTGAAGCCTATACGAGCTCTAGCAGAGGGCGCAAAATGTAAAAGTTTTGTTCCTTTTGGCTATGCATTTGTTTGTTTTATTGGTAGAACATTAAGTCCCTTTATTTAACAATAAATGTGTGTGTTTGTTTTGCTGTTGTTGTGGGGACATTATCAGGAAATGTCGATATAAATCATTAAAGTTTACACTGGGGAAGGTTTAAGATGCATAATTATAAGACAATGTCCTCTGAAGTGTCTGATGTGTGTGTGTGCGGGCGTGTGTGTGTGTGTTCCTGTCGAGCTATCTTCGTGAGGACCGAAATCTGCATTCTACTATACTTGTGAGAACCAACAGTCACTTGTGAGGACACACTCACCGGTCCTCACAAATTTGAAGGCATTTTTGAGGCTCAAAATGTGGTTTTAGTGTCAGGGTTACAATTAGGTTATGGTTAGGTTTAGGGTAAGGGTTAGGGGTAGGCATTCATTTTTAATGGTTAGGGTTAGGGTAAGGGGCTAGGGAAAGCATTATGTCAATGAAGGTCCTCACTAAGATAGCTGAATGGGGTCGTGTGTGTGTGTGTGTGTGTGTGTGTGTGTGTGTGTGTGTGTGTGTGTGTGTGAAAGAGAGAGAGAGAGAGAGAGAGAGAAAGGGCCGGGCTCTCAGCCAAGACAGGAAGTTGTTAATAGGCTTTCTTCTCTGACTCCGTACCTGAAACCACAGCTCGCTTTCATAAACTGAGGTCACAACAGCACTTTCACTCTCTCTCTCCCACACACACACACACACACACACACACACACACACACACACACACTGTGTGTAATTAACAGCCACTCTTCCCACAAAGTCTACTATCCGATTATTAAGTGATGACATGACGAATCCTACTTCCGGGTCTAAAGTAGTCTGCGTTTACTATGGCTTTTGTGTTGTTAACATGTTTAATGTTTTGTATTTTCTTCTATTTAATCTCAAAAAGCTCCTAAAACAGTCAGTGATCACTGTTGACCTCCCTCGGCTTTTATTACCGCTAATCATTTATTTAAGCTCAGTTTTTAAAACCTTAGGATGTAACTACAGCCCAGCCCATGCAGCAGTATATGAATGACTAACCTCGTATTGTGGATGGATTATCTCAGTTGTTCTCCTGGCTGAAGTTTGGTCCTTTTACAGCATCCTGCCATGCGATTACATTTGTTCCTGACCACCGAGAACACTCACGTTAACTTTTATCGAGTGGAAAAAAAGTTAGCTTGTTTATATTATGCTAACATAGCTGTGTCGCTAGCGGTCACGTAGCACATCATTATATACCAGCTAGCCAAACTTCAGTAACCCTACAAACGTCACTGCTGTTTAGCTTTCTGTCTTCATTTATGTTGGAAGTGATAACAGAGCTGTACGTTTTAATTTGTTTCCAAAACCCCGCAGTCAGGACATGCTATTTAGATGGAAGCTAGCGAGCTAACTTCCTGCTAACTTCTAACTCCGTTAAATGTCATAAATTCCGTTTTCATGGATGCCTGGATGTTGAACTCAGTTGTTACACCTGGTAGAGCAGAACGCTGATCATTTTATTAAAGATGAAAGACTTAAGACAGTGTTTTAACTCTCAGTAATGCCACAGTGATCATTTGATATATGGACCTGCAGCGGAGTTTAGGCCCAGACACGGCTAGTGATGTCAGACTGAACGATCGGATAGGGGCTTGTGCCCCACCTCCAAATAATCCTAACTTTATAAACCAATGGCTCTCTCTCACACATTAAAACTGAGCAGTCACATAAAGCCTTGCAAGAAAACACCCATACTCATGCTTTCAGAGTGAGTCAAAAACACAAAAATCATCTACTAGGATGACAGTAGTGTAACTGAGTAGGGCTGCACGATTAATCGTTAGAAAATCGCGATCTCGATTCATACTTATGTGCGATCTCATTTCCAAATGACAACGATTTAAAAAAAAAAAAAAAAAAGGCGACGACGATTGTACCGCATTTTTATCCGGGACGTAATCTGCATAAAAACAAGCGCTCACTCTTCCTGCTCAACAAATGACAAGGGCGGAGCCTTATACCACGTGATACAGAAGCTGTGCCGTGTGATGCTAAAATTAGCAGGGAAAAAACAACGGAGAGCACGTCAGGGATGACGAGAAAGTGACAGGAGAAAATCTGTCCCGGTAAACCACCCAAACATCAATAACGGGAACCTTATACAGCGCTTCACTATACACGTCGAACTCCCGCAGGCACAAAGAAATTACGGAGGCTATCACTTATCACCTGACCAAAGATATGGCTCCCATCAACCCTGTGCAAAACGAGGGATTTAGGAAAATGATCAACACCCTAGACAAACGCTACACAGTGCCGTCCCGCAACTATTTTTCTATTGTTGCACTACCTGCTCTATACACGCAGTGTCGAGCAACGGTGGAGACGGAATTTCAAGCAGTACAACATTTTGCGGCAACAACAAAACATGAGACATTTGTTATTTTTATGTTTATTTATTGTTTTTATGTTCAGTCTCAACTGTTACGAAGTTGATGTGCAGTTAATAAGTGCAATAAATATTTATACTGGAAAAGAAAATCGTGAGAGAATCGTGATCTCAATTCTAAGCCAAAAAAATCGTGATTCTCATTTTATGCAAAATCGTGCAGCCCTATAACTGAGGCTGTCTGCTGAAATACATACAAACTTAACTTCTTAACATTTGAAATGTTTCACATTTTTGGGATAAAAATTTTACCCAGAAAGATAAGTTTATGAAAGTATTTATGAAAATATGTGAGGACTTAGAAGGCTTCCCTGCAGAACACCAAGTTCAACAACACTAGCTGAACGATTCTTCCTTCAAGTATGAAACTCGTCAAACACAAAACAGAAACACAGTCTATTGATTAACACGTTGTGATCACAAAACACTCAAGTCTTTTTTAAATCTGCTATCAATTTTAGGAAAACTCATTCAGACATATATTCTTACTTTTTTTGGGGAACACTTTAAGTATTCTTATTTAACTTTTATAACATTTATAGGCTGTTGGTGCAAGAAAAATCAACACTGCAGTACCAAATAGTGGCAAAATTCAGGAAATGTGATGATACTTTAGGTATTTCTTTGGTCCGAGAGGTTGTAGGTGTTAGATATACTGGTAACAATAATCTGTGGCTGTAACAGATGCATGACAGCTTGTGAAATAAAAAGATATATACCAACAGTTGCGCATGAAACACGAACAGCACTAAAAATGCACATAGCCCTCGTGCCATTGGACATGGGTTTGTTAGGTTGCTGAGCGGGTCTGGAATGAGACCAAACTGTCTTCATATAAAGAAATTGGTTAGAGTGTTCAGGAACAACCCAAGAAGCACCATGGCTAAAGCCACACCAGCACCACTGTCCACGGTAAAGGAAGTTTGTCCATCACCATGAAAGAAGCCGGAAAATCGAAAGACCAAAGAATTTACCCTAAGACAGTTTACGTCTGTGTTTGGTTAATGTCTACATGTTTCTTCAACCTTAGTTTAACCAGGAACTGAAAATCCTGAGATTAAGAATGACGTTTTTGCTTGGGTGTCCTGGGAAGAACAGGCAATTTCCAAGCAGAATAGTCTTACCCAGGTTTGAACCCAGGACCCGTCTGCAGTGAGGCAGCAATGTCAAACACTGATCCACCATGCTGTTTATACATGAAAACATCTCATTAAAAGTATATACATGTCGACATTTTGAAGTTATTGTTTGTGAATTCCAAAAAATTAAACTTTTAAATTATGCACTCCCAAAAAAAAAACATGATCAGCTTTGGTTTAAAGTTTGTTTATGTTTGCAGCTCTGAAACTGCTAGTTTTCTGTGACATTATATAATACACCATTTTGATGAATAATTCCACCTAGTGTATGAGAATGTGCAAATAAGATTTGCCTCTGGAAATTTGGCAGATCCAAATACTGATTTCAACTAAAAACAAAAATAAGATTTTTTTTTTTAAAATAAAAATTTGGAGTGGTGGCGGGAAGTTTTTCAGTCCTGCTACCGCTGCCCTCTGAATCACCAGCTGTAGGAAGAGAGATGGTGGGGGAGGATGAGGAGAAGTGAATGTTTTGGCTCAAGGAAAGAGTTCACGGACTGTAGATATGATTAAAAAAACTGTGGGATTACAAAACACCTCCATATCCAAAGCTGCGAAGTCTAAAATCAAACGTTGACCATAGCTAAAAACAGGTTTTAGGATTATTTTTGTCTCCTGTCACAGAGGAGAGTTGGAAGATGGAAAAAGAAGAGAAAAATGTGAGAAAGGAGGGGAAGGGGATGAGATGCAGGGATACTAAGTCATGAGGGCGACATCCACCCATGGGAACGAGATAGAAGGGGGGAGGGAAAGTCTTTTAAATCATTTCCTTCCCATTGGCTCTTTGATTAAGATGATTTAGGTTCAAATAGAGGAGCAAAACAATTTCTGTGTTCTCTACATGCTGAATGATATGAACAAAATTAAAATGTCCCCTTTGTTCAGATAAGCCATCGTTTACTTGATGTTAGTATTTTCCCTGTATAATTGTCTCTACCTTAAATATAAAGCATCTTGAGGCATAGTTTCTGGTGTAATGTTGCTTTCGTTAAAGTATTTTCTAATAAATTTCTACACTTTTATGTGCTTTAGATAATAAAAACCTGCAAAAGTGGATGAATCTTTCACATATTGGTGCAGCAATTAGCAAGAACAAAAGAAAGCACCACAGTGATCTCCTGAGGCCACACCCCTATTCAGTGATGTCACAGCAGGTGCTTTGCCTTTAGCACCTCAGGGATAACACCTGCTGTGAGCTCAGGAACTAGGAATTGTCCACAAGTGGATTAAAATGTGCTTTTCATGCAAACGTCTAACACGACTGGGACTGTGAGGCAGAGCAGGGAACATTTTGTTACAAGAAACTCAAAAAAAAAAAATCAGTGCGAGGTCAAAGAAGGAATGTGGTTTCCCACATAGTATAAAGCTGGAAACAGGCACAAAAAGAAAACACCAAACTTTGGTTCCCATTCACATACTTGGGATACTCCTGCCCCACTTTGGGTCAACAGCAGCCAACAAAAAATGGCAGGAAATGAGCCCAGTATGAAAAAGGCTGAAGAGGAGGTGTTTCAGAGGGCAAACTCCTCAAGTTTAGGCCCTTCTGAGTGACAACTTCCAGTGGAAAGTGGACACACACACATGCACACACACATTCCTTCCGCTATCACGCTTTCCAAAGCGACGACTGACATCTTCTTCCTCTCTGTATCAGTGCGACTCCTCCCCTCCTCTCCGGGCGCAGGAAGCCAGCTCCGATTCCCTCCAGTGTTTCACAGTGCAGAGATCTTGGAAGCGGCTCAGGAGATCCGACTCCTGTACAAAGTCTACACTGGGTGGAAAAAATCCCCTCATCCAGGCTGGAAACATGTGTTTTACTGTGTGTGCAACTCCACTTTTTTTGGCAGGTGGAGAGGGGGGATTGTCAGTGGTTGTTATTGGAGAAAAAGCACAGATCCAAGATTTTTTTCTTCAAATGAATAAGGGAAAATAATGTGAGTGTTTCTCATCCCTACAAATTGGAAAACCCTCAACTATCTTAACCTAACCAAACACTAACCACAGGTGGCGCTCATTGAGCAGTGTGCTCAAACATGGGGCTGTAGTAGGAGATACTGTAAGTCTTCCATAAAGACCTCCGATGGTGGGCTCTGTTTTAAGCCTTTCCAAAACCAAACTCATGAGAGCAAGTGCAAGAAATGGATTATACTTATAAGCTGCAAATTACCTAGCTTACTTCATACAGTCAAAGCTCCAAAGCCCAGGGCGTTTTATTAGAGCCTCCCGCAGTTTTTAAAAGTCCCACTCAGCATTGTGTGGTATTCATCCCAAGTTTACTTGATCATTGTGATCTAAAAACTGACTGTAGATTCAGAGTTAGAGTAAACAAACACACCACTTAGTCCTTCAAAAGTTAAAAAATACACAAAGGAATATATATTTAAAAAACTACATTCACAAATTAAATAATGCCAAATACTAATATTGCTATTAAACAATTAACCTCATCCCCAGGACCTGAGTTGGCGGTGTGGCCCATTTACTGAAGATTCTTTTTCTGCTGTTACTCAGTGAGCTATAGCTTAAGTGCAAGTGATCAGTAAATGTTATTTGTGAACAAGCAGTGTTACTGTTGTTATAGGGCTGTTTTAACCCAACGCCTGATCTTCCCCTTTCCTTAACCAAGTAATTTTTACTAGCTAAACCTAACCAGTGATAGGAAGTGAAAGTAAAAAGTCAGGTAGGCAGAGTGGGGGTGCAAATCATGAAGGTCCCAATGAACATGAACAAAGTCTCCTGGCTGGTAACGACTGACAGAGTAGAGATGCACCGACTGCAGTGTTCTTGGTTGATTCTGATTTTTTGACCTGCCAATTTCCCCCCCTAAGACCTGTAACTCCCACATATACAAACAAAAATAAACTTTTCATATTTTCAAAGCAGATATTAAACTTTGTCTCCCCCACCCCCCACCCCCAAACGATGAGTTGCAAGAATGAGTTGCTGTAAACCTACCATTACCTGACATATTTAAGCTTACAAAGCAAAAGCAGGTGCAGCTGAGTCACATAACAAAACAAATATCGGGTACCTACACTAATTTCCAGAATGTTTATAACTTCACGCTATACCAGGAGATCAACATTAACGCTTTTCTGTATCCCCATAATTGTCCCCCTAACTGCTTTGACCTTTTGCTTATACTGAGGCTCCTTCCTTTAGCTTTAGCTTGAGCCACTAACCCTTTGTTAGCTTCTTAAAAATGTCCATGTTCAGCTGAGTGGGGGTGATTTAGCTGGCATAGATTCGGTTTGTTGTTACAAACACTTTTGAAATTTGTGACTTCCTCATTCACAGTATGAATGTAACTACTACGTGTCCGGTTGATAACTTACGTGAGACTGACTGAAAATCAGCCGAGTCTATATCTAATCTTATAACATGACTTTACACTGTAGCTAATATTGGCACAGCTGCTCTGGAAATCTCCCAGTGTTTACTGCAACAGCTTTACTGCATTTATACTTAAAGTAGGGGAGTGTAACTGATGAGTTTAATCTTTATCTTATAACTTCAGTCGAAGCATGTATAATTAGGCCACTGCTGATTCCACTGATGTCATGAGAGATACTATTTTAGCATTAGTCACGAGCCTCTAACAGAAAGCTAAAAAGAACATTTGCCAGAAAAATCAAAGGAAAGTATCAAAAATGACATAAAATGTCTGTTTCACCTTGTGTAGTTTTTTAAAGCAAAATAGTCACAAAGAATAAAATCAGCATCAACTAAGCAGTTACTACTGATGCAAGTCTAACGTTAGCAAGAGGCTAAAGTAGTTAATAAAACAGACAACTCAAAGGAAAATGAAACAGATGGAAAATAATTATGTTTCTATTTCTTTAAATATTCAAAAAAAGTAGCCAGAATCTAGCTTCTATACAGTAGAGCCGCCAACATTACAAACCCACTACAACTGCTGAGGGGTGGGGGCTTTGATTCTTTACAAAGTTATGAGTCTTATTAATAAAAGTAAAAGCGTCTCTTTGTGTTCATTGCAGAAACTTTTTTTTTTTAAAGGATTTAGCGCTTTAAGCATCACTCAGGCTCTGAGCCTGGTTCTGCAGGAGGTTTCTACCTGTTATAAGGGAGTTTTTTCTCCCCGCTGTCGCCAAGTGCTTGCTCATAGTTTGTTGGATTGTTGGAGTTACTCTTAGTAATGTAGGGTTCTTATCTTACAATACAAAGTGCTTTAAGGAGACTTAGTCCTCATTTTTCTGTTGGTGAAATTCAAATCAGTTTTTTCCATCCTTGCTGAGACAGTAGGAGGTAAGAGAGAGGGAGAAAGAGGCGGTGAAGTTCAGATGACGATGGAAGATGAAGGCCCAGGCGGGCTTGTATTGATTATTAAGCCGTGCGCTTCGGCCCACGTGTTAGCGATACAGTAAGAGCCCACACAGGATTTTAGAAAGGAGAGCGAAGAGTGAGGAGCATCAAACACCGATGAGCTCATGTATTAAAACACACGCACACACACTGGCCAACACATGCGTGAGTTTGTCTCTGTAAAGTAAACCAGAGGATGAACTGCATTTGTTTTATCTCCCATCCTCTCCTCCTTCCAGCTCTACATCTGGTCTGTTTTAAGAGGGACTTTCTCTTTCTGTCTTATCGTGCTGTACGTGTTCACAAACACACACACACACACACACACACACACACGGCCTGCTGACAGCCTCGTAAACTCATGTTCACAGTCAGCTTGCTTTATTCATCGGCTCGCGCTCGAGCTGCAGTGCAAACACAGTCAAAGCTGCCTTCGATAAGTTTGTGCAAAGTTTGCAGAGCGAAACAGGCTCGCGACCACAGTGCAAATTTCCCATCATGCATCTGGCCATCTCTGTACCATCAGATGAAAGCATCCACAAACGTGTTAGATATTACAGAACAGTTTTTTTTATTGCGTCATTGGACCGATTTCCAGCCTTTTGTTTTTCACAGAATGTGTTTGATTCGACTGCCACGTGTAAAATCAAAACCAAACCCTCTTTATGCTAACTCTGACCGACGTCCTCACGTGGTTGTCTCTTTTCAAGTGTCGCTCCCTAATCCGTCGTAACTGGTAGGCACACGCAGCACAGTCTCACAGCAGAAGTAATAATGACTTTTAATCTGCTGATGTGTGCTCTAGGAAATTAATTTTCCCTTATTTGTTTCGTGTCTCTGAAGATAATTTTTCATCAGACCAGTCTCATGTGTGCACAGCCCAGCCCTTGTAAACAAAATGAATATTTTTTACTTTTAAATGGTGGGAAAACTCAGCTGCAAACTTTTGCAGCTTGTACCAGAGACCAGAGTTAAATCATATACATGCCAGATGTTTACACTTCTTTTCTGTTATTCTGCTTGAGCAGGAAAAACTGTATTGTTATTCAAATGACTCTAATTTGGTTTTACAGCTTTTCCTACTGATAAAGTCGTCTTTTTCATATGTTTAGATATCTCGGTGGTTAAATGTGCAGTTAAACTTCTCACACCCACAGAAAGACGAGTTTCAGTGGTCTGGTATGTATTTATGTATGTGGCCCACAGTGTAAAATGGGTTTGACGTCCCTGCCATACACAGGACAGAAGATGAATTACACTTCCAGGTCTGAAAAGAGAAGCCAACAAGGGAATCCCTTAAAGCTGCATTCTATTTTAACGACCACCAGGGGGCGAAAGCCGTGGCTGTAAAGGTCTTCCTGTCCAGTTCACTATGTTGCCCAAGGACACTTTGACACATGGAGTGGAAAAGCCAGAGATGACTATTGGTAGGCAACCTGCTCTATAACCTCAGCCACAAGTGCTACAGCACCAACATGCTTGGTATGTGTCGTATGTGGGGTTGGGGGAGCCAGGGATTGAGGCACAGACCTTCCAATTGGTAAACGACCCACTCTACCACATGAGCCACCCCAAAGAAACCAATGGGAAAACGGCCACTCAATTTGTGTTACACTGAATCGTCCACTTTGTACATTTTGTTATTTTAATGACAAATCCTTAATTACCAACAACAGAAAGAACATACTCCATAATACACGTTGGAGGTTATGAACTGATATGCATCTTTCTTTGGGTTTTTCTTATTTGGTCTTTTACCGATGCCATCCACATGTCTATCTTATAAGGGCCAGATACCAAGTGTCATGACATTTGGGCCACATCTGGCCCACCCAGGCATCTGCCATACCTCATGTCAAGCCTGGTTCGTTGATTCTTAAACCACATCTGGACCACAAGACATCTGCCAGAGTCATAACCAATCCACAACTGCCAGAATAGGTTCAAATGTGTCTGCTACACAGACCAAGCACGACACTCAAAGTTAGAAGAAAGGATGCTTCAAAACATGCCCAACGCCAGTGGATGATCATACTGACAGCACCCTTGGTAAGATGTCACTCAGTACATTTAATCAACTACTTTAGTAAAGTACCCTTAATATACATCTATTAAGGGTACAAGTGTGGATGGTACATGAGATCTTCAAGAAACTAAAGAAGTCCAGCTGTCTTCTTTCTAGGCACCCAGATACCTACACAGCGATACATTGAGTGTAACAATAAGTACTCTGAGAGCACAAACCTCTGCCAAGGCAGCTCACTCTGTGGGCCATATTTACTTTTAAGGGAACTCTATTGTATTTTGTATATATATTCATGAATGTACTTTAAGTTTGCAGCCTGCACTTTGCACGTGTAAAAAACAACTTTGTGTTATTTACCTTTAATATACCTGACATAATTATCAGTATGATAATTTATTATTACCTTTTTCTCTCTCTTAGCAATATTTTCCTTCAAGACATGACATATTTTAGAGGTCAACCTGAAAGAAGGGTACATGTGAAACCCAAAGGTGAGGTCAGAGGTCAAACGTGACATGATGTTTTACATCTTTATATGGTACTTTCTATAATTTGGACAACACACGCCACACTATCATACTGCAAGGCCTTGAAGTTGACCTTGAAGACCTTTTAATGTTAGATGACGTCACTCTACACCCCTGCAAAGATTTATCAGAATTCATTCAAAACTTTCTGAGCTACTGTGTTTGACACGATGACCATGTAAGCACGTGGTCAAAAGCACTGAATCCCCTTACTCATTCTTTACTTTTCCTTTAGCAAAGTCTTTAATCCTAACCCTCATTTCAGCACTTTGCAAAACACATATTAATACAAACTGATGTTTAAACTTCAAGCAGCACATCTGTATTTGTGCCCAGGGCTGCAGGTGAGCCTGAAACATGTGCCTGCAACAGATTTCCAGAACATCTTGGTTTCTCTGATAACTAAACACCAAATATCTAAATCTTCTGCTAATCTCTCACTTATAAAATCCACAATCTAGAGTAACCTGTTAATGAGACTCCAGCTTTCACAGCTCACATCTTGGCTCACCTGATGACGCACATGATTAATAGTGGGTCAACAACCACCTCCTGAGGGGAAACCCCCACTAGGGTTTAGATACTTGAGCCTCTCCGCTTTTTGGTTTTAGAACTGAAGAAACATCTTCAACAAACTTATGTATGTCGCTTTTTCCAAGCTCTTAGGATCAGAGTAGAGTTTCCCCTCCCCGGGAAACAGTTACACGCCTCTGCTCACACATCGTTCACGCAAGCAGAGGAGCCGGCAGCTGAGGTCAAACTGTGTTTACAGATAAACAAGAGGGAAGACCACAGCGACAAAACTCTAAAACACTCATGACATCCACGCATTTTCACCCACTTCACATTCCACTCTCCACACCCACAACGTGCTGCTTTCAGGGGCATCTGGTAAACTTGCACACCCCTGAGCCAAAGTCGCATGCCGTCCCGAACAGCTATGAAGCCTCGGTCACTGCCGAGCGGACATGAACTCCACCTCCTCAACCGTCACGTGTCAGCAAATTAAATCAAACATGTAGTTTCATCTTCCCAAAGTGACCTGCGGTGTGTCCCGCAGTAACTGAAGGCAGAGCGCTCTGCTGACAGCTGACAATAACAAACCTCACACTCGCTCACGCGCACGTGCAGGGCTGGCCCTCTGTCACTGTGGAGACTGTCACAGTGAAACCCCAGAGTGTCAGAGCGCGCGCTGACTCCACAAAACTTTCACTCAAGTCACCACACACAAGACTAAAAACAAATCAACAAACAGCTGAGCCCTTCTGCAGGAGTGAGCGCAGGTGTGAGCTCCGTCAGCTCAACTTAAGCGTCTTCTTTTTTTCTTTTTTCTTTTTTTTTTTATCTCTCTTACTTCTCGGTGGAGGTTTGCTGACCAGCTCTGCGACGTGCCTCTGCAGTCGGACCACTCTGCCCTCCAGCGCGCAGGACCGGTGGCAGATGGACACAAGGTCTCCCTCCAGCTCCTCCAGGATGCTCACCGAGTGCCGGGACAAATCCGAGAGCTGTCGGAGCACCGAGCACAGGGTGAAGCTGCACACGTCCGCCAAGTCCCCGAAAATCTCCCCTTGCTCCTGCTGGTGCTGCTGCTGCAGCCTCTTGCCGTCGGGCTTGCACACATCTTTCGGAAATATCGTGCGTTTACAAAAAGGCATGATTTCTCTCTCCCGCCTCCTCTGATTCCAAAAATATAAAACTCCTCAGACAGTCAAGTTATATCCCCGTGGACCTTCTCCCTCCGGGTGGCGCACAGCCACACGCCACGGATCCTCCGGGAGGTAAAAGTGCGCTGCTGGCTGAGCGGCTCGGAGCGAGTTGCGCGTCGTGCGCCCTCATTGTTTTTGACTGGAAGCGAATTTTTTTTTCTATTTTTTTCAGTGGAGAGGAGAGAGTCGGCTGCTGCGAGGACTGTAGTCAAGATCGGAAGAGTGTGACAGACGAGATTTCCTGTTAAAGCTTCAAAATTAAAGCCCGAATTTACTGCGTTTCTTATCGGGGACTCGCACATATAAAACCCCTGAACCGAATAGTTTTATGCAGCTTCAGCTTCACGTATAGAAACATGGTTCTGTTTTATGAGACCTTTTTGCGCTGTTATCGCCACTTTGTTAGCATTTCTTTTACTCTTTACACCCTTTTAATATTTTCAAACATGCTTTTATTATGAAAAGATTCACCCAGCGTCAGATCTTTTTATGTCGGGCTTGACGCAGCGACACAGTGCGCAACAGTCTGGTGTTTCCCTTGGAGGAAACCTGTCTGATGGAGGGAGAGATGAAGAGAGGAGGAGTAGGAGAAGAAGATGGAGGAGGACAGAGAAGGGGATGGATCAGCTCCTTCATGCAGCATCACCGCAACCACCACCACAATGCGCGTGACTGCCTTGTCTGTGCCCACGCGTGCATGTGCAAAATCGAAATAATCGAAGCGAGTGGGAGCTCGTGTCCGAAAACTTTTGCGTTCTTCCTTTCCTCACTTTATGTTTGGGGGAGCTTGCGTGGAGAGGTGTTAAGCTCAGCCACATGCAGCACCTTGCAGACTGTGAGCCAGAACACACCCAGGGTAGTCTTCACTGACTGCAGCCAGGTTTTTAACATGTGGAGCAGAGGTGCCAAACATGAGGCCCGAGGGGACCAGAATTGGCCTGGCAAAGACTCCAATCCGGCCCACTGAAAGGCTTTTGAAAACGTGAAGGAGAGCGTAGATTTTAAACTTTAAATTGTATTATCATAAGTTTTAAGCTTTTCCTGCTGATATCCCCCTGCTGATATACAAAATAATTAAGATAAATCATTAAATAACAGAGACGTTTTAGGTGAATTAACCAAAACATTGTGTTTCATAAAAAACAGGAGAAAGTCTGGGCAGTGAGCTACTAGAACTGTTTCTGTAACTCTACATATTTATTGTGTAGAAAAACTGAGACAAAATGCTTAAAATGCACTTTTTTTCTCTCTTATATTAAGATATCCCAGGGATTAAATGTTTGGTTTAACCTCTGTAAGCAGACTGAGAGGGGAGTTTCAGTGGTAGGAGGCGCTGACTTTGTTTACCTATTAAAATGGCAGCTGAGTGTAGGCATGAAATGTTTTTGGATTGTCCAGTAGCAGTTTTGACATCAATTGGCCGAAAAATGAAGATCAAAATAAGAAGCAAGATTTCTAAACAGAGCCAAACGTGTCAGCGGAGGCTGTGCGGAGTGAAAAACGAGGTCGCTTTAAAGAACTGGGTCTCAAAATGAGGAGGATACAAAAAACTGAGGAACAGAAATTCCCAAGTCAGACCGTCTCACACCCCCCACATCCCCAAATCTTTCTTCTCCATAAGCTGAATACATGTGCAGACCTCCGCTCCAGACCCAGATTTCCAGATGGGGACACAGCAGTGCTCAAACACATTACACATGCCTAACGTCATTTTATCTGAGCCAGCAGGTCGTTACAGTGACAGCTCAGATCACGAGTCCTTTGTTTCAGTCGTCTAGTCTCACAGATGTGAGGACTGATTTTTTAGAGTACCTGGTTTGACACAAACAGTACTTTCTGCGAGGGTCCATTTGTGCCAAAACTATGTTCGTGTGTCAGGATTTTTGGCCGAACTTTAAGAGTTTTTAAATCCACTGAATTTTTTTAATTTTGGAGGCAGGCTGCTTCAGAGAGAGAATCGACCATATATTTTACAGTCTGCAATTCACACTTACCACCATGTCGACTGCTGTAGCATTAAAATCATTTTAACTGACTAGCTCTGATTTGGTGACAAATTGCTAGGAAAAGGTTGCCCAACTTGGGGGAGTTTAGGTGTCTTGCAGTCTTATTGATGAGTGAGGAGAGAGGGCAGCGGGGGACTGACAGCCGCTCCTGCAGTGATGTGGATGCTGAACTGAACCAGCGTGGTGAAGAGAGAGCTGAGTGGAGCTGTGGATTTACCATTTGATCTTTGGCCCTACCCTCACCTTTGGTCACAAGCACTGGGTAGATGGACGGATGGGAAGAGATAAAGGCATGAATAATCATCTCAACTTCAGCCTTTGACACCAGACTTCTGAGTTTTTAAATATCCCCATAATGATAAAACTGTTCTGAACCAGCTGTTTGCAGTGATGATCAAACTGTCAAAAACGACACCCAAGTTTCTGAAATCACACATTCAGGGGCAAAAAACAAAATGTGTTCAGTCAAAACTGAAGTGCAGTTCAAAGTCGAAAAGAAAGTCAGTCGACACAGAGTGTAGCTATGGAAACATAATTTTGGCACAAATGGACCTCCATACTAAACTCCATCTGATGCCCGCTGGAGGAGGATGGAGAAGAAAGCTCAGATATTTTCACAGATTTTTCTTTCTGCAGTTCTTTGACATTAATATGAGTCAGTGTAAGCGCCGCCCTGTTACCCATCTAACAAAAACAAGATAAATTCAAATAACCGAGCTGCTGCTGCTGTGCCGTGTGATTAAAAAGTTAAAGATAATTCAACACAGAAACGATGTAGGTGTGTTGGGTTTCTTCTAAAGCGTAGCCCGAGGCCTCATATAGCAAACACAAATATCAGTGGGTGTAGTATTTTAACCCAGTGGGATCTTAATATTACACCTGCACATCGCCATTTTAACATCAGCAAACAGAACTAAATATACTCCACTTAGGTGGGTGAGTACACCGCCCTGGAATTCCCTAGGAGATTTATATATATATTTGGAGATTTAGCAAAATCTCTGTGACACCCTCAGAGTCTATCAACAGTCCAGCATATCCACCTCACAATCAGACATGTACTATTAAAAGCTTTTTTATAATTAGTGCACATTGGAGCCATTCTTTACAGAAGGCAAATTAAAAAGTACACAGGGGTGTACTTTTTAATTTGCCTTCTGTTTTCCAGCATTTCCGAGCCCTTATACCACCTTAAGTTCTTGTGAAATTCTCAGGGCTGAAAAAGAAGCTCTGTAACCACAACCAAATTCATTTTACACCCATTCCGAGCGTCGCGCTCTGAAGACAAAATCTGATTTCTGTTCAGTATGATTTTCCTGTAACCCACTTTTGAGCATCAGTATCATGGGATGCATCATAGTTTCAGCAGCAGTTTAATAGTCATGATGTAGAAACAAGGTCTAGAAACAAGCATTGGTTCCCTGCATGTTTGTTCTGTTTTCTGATCATTTACTGGAGAAATATAAAAAACAAACGAGGGGGAAAAAAGCATTTTGCAAGTTTTGCGGATTTCACCGCAGCACACAGCGGGGCTTCCTTTTAACCTTAACTTCAGGCATATCAGTCTGTCCGCTTAGGAAGCAGAAACCACTGCGAGTGAGTCCATTTCAGCTGGTTTGGTGCAAATGAAAGCAAGAACAGGTTCTGCTTTGCACTCTTGCCTCACAGTAAGAAGGGTCGGGGTTTAAACGTGTGTGTTCTTCACACACTCTCTCCGGGTAGTCTGACTTCCTGCCAAAGACATGCATTTGGGTGAAATGGTGATTCTAAATGGCACATAGCTATGAACGGTTTTTATCATTTTGTATTAGCTTTTATGGCAGCTGGGATATGCTCCAGCTCCTTTATGACCCTGAATTGGATAAAAGGAAGAAAATGGATGGGTTGGAAATGAGAGGCAACAACAGCGCATTGCTCTCTCTGATCTCAGGTTGCACGAGTAGTCCTCTTTCTCCAGGATGGCACATCCCCTCATAAGTACTGGTATGAGAAAGTTAGCTGCGTCTCGAGAGTGTGGAGGAGATACCAGGAGACAGGCTGTTAGTGGAGGAGAGCATAGAAGGGTTTTAAGTATCAGCCTCCTTGAGTGAGCCTTGAAAAGCCATACAAAATGACCTCCAGCAGGTTGCTTTGTATGATTAAACAGACTCAACAAGGGTGGCACGAGGTCCTGACGTCCTTTAGTGGGACCCGCTGCTCACAGCCCACCCAAACACCATGCGGTTAGACGGGGATTCCCAGACAACACTACAACTGCAAATCCACCACCCACTCTCAGGTTCATTTTAAAGACACATGACAGACACGAAACAGTCTGGAGATTGTGCTGCCTGTGACATCATCAACCAAAACTTCTCTTGGATATAATAAAACTGGAGTAATAAAGTGGCACGGAGCTCCAGGAAAACACACGCGGCATGGAAAGAAGCTGACTTCCCCTCACGCTGTCATGGGCGTGAGCCTCTCCTTGGGGCTAGATGGACACTTTCCACTGCAGGGTGATACTTTTAGCAGTTGTAGCTCAGTGGAAACAAAACCCGTCGCCCACAAAACTGTTCATGAGGAGGTTTGTAGTGACCGAATCATGATTTTTGGAGCAAGACAGCGCCATTATATTCAAGAGAAGGCAAACATCTCTGCAGCTCAGATCTCCAAAACATGATGGTGTAGATAGTGTGAAAAGCCAGAAGACTTATTCATTTGCGTGATCTGACGCTTCAGCTATGGCCCCGTTTTCACCAGTTTCCCACGAGTGTGACCCGAGGTCAGAACTTCCACATAGGAAAAGGAGTAGGTTACTCATCAGATGGCTTTACACAACACAGGCATGAGATCCTGATCTGAAAGAGGGGGGCGTGTCTTTTCCTGCCCTTTTTCATCGCCTCTGAACACAACCCGAGCGCGAGCCAAGCCTCTCTGGTCAGCCAACATCATCATCTTCACAAAGCGGATTCCTCTACCCCGCCGCAGAGTGACAAGAGGAGTGCAGAGAGAAGAAAAAAACAAACAAAAGTGGTCAGAGTATCCCTTTAAGAAATCGCATCTTTGCAGGAGCCTCTCGGGCACATGATGTGGCCCCCTGGACTCTGAGGGAGAAGGGCGGAGGGGACTTTCAGCTCCATCTCTGCCTCTCTGGAGCCGTTTTCTTTTCTTTTTTCTTCTTCTTCTTCCTTTTTGCTTCGCAGTTGTTTTCCCCCAGCCAGCTGCTCGCATCCTCTGCCGTAAATCTTGCAGTTTATAATTTGTCCTCCGTTCACCTCCTCTCATCGCAAGTTGAGGGTTTATTTCCAAAATGAGATTTGCAGAATTCAATACTCACTGTGATTAATTTGAGAATTGCTTTAATGTGTCTTCTCCCAGTGTTCTGGAGACCTTTGATCCACAATCTGATGCTTCTGCGTCCGTGCATAAGCCAGCCGTAATTATGAAGCGTGAGGGGCATGGCTATGGCTGCGCTCTGATTTCCTGTTTGTTTGTCAGTATAATGTGATAATTGCCCATGACTGCAAAAAAAAGTGATGTTTTTCAGCCACTGCATGACAGATGGAAATAACCGCTGTTGCCCATTGGATTGTGGCTGCTGTTGAGAAGCTTCAAGCTTGGAATTTTGTATTAAAGTGGACCTATTATGATTTTCCTTTTTTCTGTCACACATGTGCTGTTACACATGGGTAAAGTTTCAAATAAAGAGTTAAACAAGGGTGCGATCCACAAAGCTCAGGCTTCACACTGCTCTAAACTCTCGGTTTGAGACACATTATCCTACACTTGGCTCTTTACTATGTGATACCCGTGAGTGCAGAAGCCCCGCCCACCTGCTATTTGAACCTTCCGTTTGTGAGGGTCAGCCAATCAGAAGAAAGCTGGTTTAACGTGTACTGGAACTGAAAGGCGGCCCAAAGGCTCTATATGAGATAAACAAGGATTATTTTGAACTGTGAATCATGCAAAGCTACTCTTGGAGAGTCCAGAAAGGAAAAATAAAGACAGAGAGACTGAAATTATCATGATGTGAATTTACAGAAGAAACCAAGCAGCCGGCTCGTTAAAGTGTTTTTTCCGTCACAAAGCTGATCACAAACTCGCAGCTTTCACTCCAAGTTGCCATGCCTGTAGTTATCCCTAACTTTTAGCTATATTAACAATTAAATGTAATTATAAACAATAATAATAACAAAATAACAATAATAACATTATTGATTTAGCTCTACAGACAAAAACAGTTTAAACTGGCTGTGAAGATGTTCATTTCACTGCTGAATTCAGGCTTTTTATTATGGGCGTCTATGAGGATTGACTCGCTTTTGAAGTTGGCCTCAAGTGGCCACTAGAGGAACTGCAGATTTTTTAGCATTCACATATTTGCTTCACTTGTCAGTCTAAATTCTACTTCTTCTTCTTCTTCTTCTTCTTGTTTTGGCGCCTCCCCTTAGGAATCGCCGAAGTGGATCATTTCCTTCCGCCTCACTCTCCCTAACCTTGTCATCCTTCACTACATCCATGAGTCTTCTCTGAGGTCTTCCCCTTTTCCTTGTGTCAGTCCGCTCCATCATCAGCATATATCCACTATCCCTCCTCTGCACATATCCAAACCATCTCAGCCTTTCATCTCTGACCTTGTCTCCAAACTGCTCATTTCTAATCCGGTCCATTCTGGTCACCAGTGGAAATCTCAGCAGCTCCTCCTCTTGTGCCACCCTCTCCAAATCATACATCACAGCAGGCCTCACTACCATCCTGTAATCCTTTCCTTTCACTCTTGCTGATGTCCTTCAGTCACAAGTTACTCCCAACTCTCATTTCCACCCACTCCACCCTGCCTGCACTCTTTTCCTCACCTGTCTGTTGCTATGGATGGTTTACCCCGGGTATACTCATCCACCCTTACTACGTCTGCTCCTTGCAGCTTCACTGTGACACCTGTCACTCTCAGATATTTATTCTGTCTTGCTTCTACTGACTTTCATTCCTCTTCTTTGCAGAGAATAACTCCACCTCTCCAGGCTCTCTTTCACCTCCCCTCTACTCTCACTACACACCACACCATCATCTGCAAACATCATAGTCCACATGCCAGTCTGTCCATCACATGCAGACAAGGAGCTCAGAGTGGCTCCCTAATGTAATCCCACCCCCACCTTGAACCCATCTGTCACTCCTACCACACATCTCACCGCTGTCTCACTGTCCTCATGCATGTCCTGCACCGCCCTCACATACTTCTCTGCCACTCCTCAAATGCTTTTTCTCTTCAAACATTAAAAGTGAAACATGTGATTTGAAGGCAGTACACTAGCATGTAGCTTAGCAGCCAAACTGCATCATTTAGCAGGAAATAACCATCTGATCTTTTCTAATTCATAATCTAATTTCCTAATCTCTATAATTGTGAGGCTAATTGCCTCTGTTTCTTCTAAATGAACCATTAGCATTTGAGATCACACACAGCTTTGGCATCATTCTTTGTCTGTATCATGAAACTGTGTTTAAAACCCCCTAAACAAGTGTTAATATGCTGTGTAAACCTCAAATACATGTTTACAACCTGAGTTGCTCATTAACAAGACATCATTAATAATTAATACCTTAAAAGATGTTTTATGAGCATGAAAGGTTTAACTAAAACCAGCTAAAATGACAGATGTCAGCAGTTTTTTGTGGCTTTTCCAGAATGCAAATATTACTCCAAGATTGACACAGACATCAAAATAAGGTAAATGAATGACAGTGAGGTGGACTCCATCCTTTTTAAGGGCAGCATGTTTCCGAATCTCATTGAACAGCTCCCATCAGGTCGAACATTCCTGCCAGGGGCTCTACCTCTTAGGTAATCCGACTTTTACTCGTCTTATAGTTGCTTGTTTTTTAGAGCTTACAGTCTGTACTGGAACTGTTTTGGTTTGGTGGTCTCATTTTCACTTTCTGTCTCTTTTTTAATGTCAGAAGAGGAAAACTGTTCAGTATTTCACAGTAAAACCAAAGAACTGAGTAAAATAAATACATTCTATGTGTCATTTCTCTTTCTGATCCATGCTATTTATTTTTGCAATCCACCGTGGGACAGAGAGAAAGAGATCAGGTGGTTGGCTTTGGGGTGCAGACTATTGCAAAGTATGTCTGAAATGATCTGTTGCTGAAGCATTTACATTTGGATCCAGGCTGATTTGCTGAAGGAGGTACTTTGCTTTCGTTCTCAGCTGTGTCTCAGCGCTCTTCTCTGCTTTCTCTGGAGCCCAGCGAAAACTCCACCAATGCTCCACCCGAGGTTCAAGAACGCACCCCTCCTCCGCCCTGAAAAAGCACATCTGGTGCTCAGAGCAGCCCCCAGGCCCCTTTTAGCAACCCCTCCCAGACGTGAACTTGGCCTACCTAAATGTTTTTGTTCCTGCAGTCTGAGCTGGTCTTATGGAGAGGGGGTTGGAGAGAGGGAAGGAGGAGGAATTTCAACATAAACTGCTTTTTATTGACACAATTGAATACATCAACATGAGAAGCTTATGAGAGACGAGGGATAGTGTGTGTGTGTGTGTGTGTGTGTGTGTGTGTGTGTGTGTGTGTAGGAAGCGAGGCGGAGCAGGAGGGAGTGGCCATCCATATCACTGATCTGTGACCATATCATCTAACCACTTAGTTGCCATTACAAGCAACCTGTCACTTGGTCAATCAGCCAGCTGACTGTTAACTTATTAAACCAGTCAGGGTAAACTAGTCATCAAAAAACCCGCCTTCAGCCCCCTACCTCTACCGTCAACGAGTCATTTGCCCAATCAGCAGACAGCCATTCAGGCAGTCAATCACATGGAAGCAATTGATTAGAAACAGCTGTCTTCACCCACTCCCTCCGCCTCCACTCTCTTAATCCTCCACCTCCCGCAGAAGACTGAGTTCATTGTTTTAGCAGCTCAGCCCACTTCTGTACTCGCACAAGAAGCACGCTCCGAGGCAGTACCTCCATTACTTTGTCCACGTCTTCTCTGTTTCACGCTGCACATGCTGTACGTTTAACCACAGCGACAGGCTAGTGCTCCAATAGCTGTTGAGAAACGAATCTCAGTGGTTTACAACCTGTAGGTAAAGAAGCCCTGAGATTAATCTGCGAGGGTCACGAGACCATTACATTAATGAGGTTTTTGGACTCTGATTATCTCTAAAAATCACTGAAAAACATTGGTTGAACTACATCCACTGACACTCCAAACAGAATCGTGAAGAAGGGTTTCCTGTAGTATTTACTTTTAAGAGGTCAAAGAATGAAAAGGTTAGACGATTCATGGAAGTAATCAGAAATCCTCTGGTTAAGGACTCAGGCAATGATGATAGACACGCAACTAACTGCTTTCTTTCATGCAGTGAAGGCCACAAACACAGAGGCAAACAAACTGTTCGATGATCTCTCAGTAACTGCTGGTCCCAAAGACACAGAGACTTTAAAACAATGCACCAACTATGCATGCGTCCTATAGGTGGCCTCATAGACGGTATGAAGGACGGATGTATCTACCATGACGTTGATTATTGGTTTCTATAGCCTTGAGTTGAGCGTATCTGCCATCTTGGTGTTCTGAAACCTGGTGCGATGAGCAAGTGGCAGATCTGATAGTAAAACCACACTTTCATTGGCTAAGAACTTGTCTATCACAAGTCCTCAAAATCCATTTAAGGCAGTCATGTGTTGGCTTCAATTTTTAGATCCATTTGGCTTTAGATCCATTTTAATGTGTCGGTACCTTTTGTAAATGTTTGCCACCCTGTTTTAAACCCTTAAAGGACCAGTCTAGTGCAATGCTAGCATGAGTTAGCAGAAGGCTAGCATTTTATATGCTGTTTTGTTTCACTTGGAATATATCGCCAATTCTTTATTTGTGAGACATGAAAATAAAATGTACATTTTTATATCTAAAATCAGGTGTAAATCATCAAAATTATTTTGCTCCATTCACTTTTCTTCATCGAGGACTATCTCACAAGCGCCCTCTGCTGCACCCTTTGCTGAACTGCAGCCAATTTCTGTTCAACTGAATTAATAAAAAGTTGAATGGCAAAAACACGTACTTTCATGGATTTTACTTATTTTCTCACACTCGTATCTAGGGTCCATATAAAGAAGCGTTTACTGCAATAAGACCTATTGCCCTGGAGTAGCACTACCTTTCATAAAAATCTTGTCGTTCACAGCTCAGCTACGGTGGTACCCGGGCGATTACCGCCTCTCAAGGCCAAAAATCTAGTGATTCTCAAAGTGTCTTTCCAGCAGAGCCTGGCCGAAGCTTTTTGTGGCTGGTTAGCTCAGACTTCCAGATCGACTCCCCAAAGTCTGCTGACCCTCAGCCCATCACACGCTTTGTAGCCTCTGTTGTTTCTCCCTCTGTTGAATTCTTAAAATATGCTGGGAGAGAGGCTTAGAGCAGACTTTGAGTTCCCATTTAAACATTTAAGAAATGCCCAGTGCTCATAAAGGTTTTGGAAATGGGTAAATTAGTTGCTAGGAAACATCTTTAGCTGCAGGATGTTGAAATACACACCAACTGTGAGCTGTAGCATAATACATAGCCCAAGTACGACATATGAGACTGTGTTGTTTATTTTAATATACCCATATAAAAGTGAAACTTTGAGGCCTTGTTTTTGTCATTATTTCAAAAACATGTTAAATATTTTGGGTTGAGGCTGCAGGAGTCCCGCTGGTGTCCAAAGTCTTCCCCTTAATGTGCGTGATAGTTAAAGAACAAATAAATACGTTAGAGAAAAGGTCTGCCCAGTGTATTATTTAAGGTAAGAGCAGCTGGATGAGCTGTAAAAGCTGATAATATTAGTAAATGCGTTGTGTGTCAATATCTTTATAGTGGATGCATCCCTGCTGTGTTTCTGTGCAGCTTGTTAGATAATTCAACATGTTGGTTTTCCAGGTGGATGTTTTTCCTCTGCATTTGCTCCACAGCTCACATTCCTTTTCCATTTCCTACCAAATGCACTTCAAAGCCGCTGTGTGACTGTATGTGTGAATCAAATGCGATTGTTGCTCTGCTCTGCAAGGGGATTCAGAACAGGACCGGAGCAAACCATGCGTCTGGCGAGTCTCATGTTTCAAATGTTCAAAGACTGTGTTTGTGCATGCATGTGTGTGTGTGTGTGTGTGTGTGTATGTTTGTGCATGCACTTGTTTTTTTTATGAAATCTGGTCCCAGGCATATAAAAATGAGGACAACACTGACACTTTTGATTTGTTGCTAAAGCACAAACCTCAGAAGGTGTTTTAAGTCTGCTGTTTCCTTTCATAGCAATACATTTAAAAAAAAAAAAAAAAAAAGCACCACTTCAAGTCATGTTAAGGTGAAAGTTGAATTTAAACAAGCTGCAATATGAACCCCAGATACTCTCAAGATCGTTCAGGTTGGGCCTTATTTTTACAGCTTTGGCCATGTTTTTATGAGTTATGAATATACTCCATACACCTAATGAATGGCTCTATTGAGAACTCAGTACTTCTGAAATAGGCAGATATATATAATGTTACAAAGTTACACACCGTTCAGCCAAATGATCTAAAACACATTATTTGAAAGGAGAAAAAAAATTGTAACCATATCCAACTACAAATATGTTAAATTACACCAAGTACAGTGTTTACAATAGACACTATTTGCTTTCCAAATCTTTTTGGCTAATAAACTTAATTTAAAGAGTGATCACATCAAAGTACAGTAACTCATTGATGTAAACAATTGCTAAAATGTCTAATTATTACCTCAAGGATAAGCGGAAGCCAATGGATGGATGGATGGATGGATATATATAGATATAAATATATCTGGAGGCGGAGTATATGACGGCAAGGTTGAGGACGGGGTAAATCCTCGGTTTACCCCAGCTGGCTGGGGTTGTGACATGCCCTGTGTTGTTCTGTGAATCCAGGAGGAGGTAGGGGTGGATCGCCTTTTCAGTTGGGCACATTTTTCTCATGTTTTGTTAGTCAGGGAGGTAAGTGATTGTCGTTTGGTTATGTGTCTTTGGGGCTAGGCAAGCAGCTTAACGCAGCTCAGGTCATACAAGCTTTGGTTAGTTTAGTTTTAGTTTATATTAAAATATATTACATATATTAAAATTATAACATGCTAATTTTTTTATGTAACATAAGCTAGCATTAAAGAGATGTTCATTAAGAGCTCCTTTCTGGGGGGTTTTTAGCAACATTTGCAGAAGCATTAGCATTTAGCTCAAAGCTCAGAGTAAATGTTTCTAGGTTAGAAAATGATGTTAACATAAACATGCTAACCTAACAAATTCTAGTGAGTATGATAATAGCATTGATTAATAGCGTTCAGTTCAAGACACAGATTGAAAACATTAATCACAATTAGCAGAAAATATAGTTTCCTTCTACAAAATTTCATATTTAATGACCGCTCAGGAAAAACAATTCAGAATTTTGTTCTAAACAACTAGCTGAGTTGTTGACAGAAAATAGGGTAAAACCATAGCAATTTATAATAATTTGGGATTATTAATGTAAAACTACAGCTTACGTGTCAACTTTTTGCTAACATTTAAAATTATATGGGATATATTTTTGGCTTGTTAAAATGTCAAAAATGGTCAAAGTTTGATTATAAACTTCATTTAAAAAGCCAGATGTCACAACAAACGGGTAGACGGGGGAAAAAGGACACCACAAACTTGTTGATAACTATAAAGTATAGCCTGCTTATTGGTGACTTATTTTCCTGATGGGACCTTACTTTATAAAGTAAACATCATATTGCATTGCATAAGAGTCAAAACTAATAACTGATGTTATAAATTCATCAAAAAAAGATTTCCTGAGCTCAAAAATAAAGATAATTTTAGAGGGATCCAAAGGGATCGCCCCCTGCTGGGAAAGGATTTGAATCACTTTTCACGTCCATTTTTTACAGGCTCTGATTTAGGTAAATGCTCAGCTTTACCTAAATCAATGGTATTTTTTAATAGTATACCAATGAAATAAGTCCACTTTAAGTATAAACTGGGTGTAAAGCAGTGAAAAATGTCCATTAACAGTGACATGAAACATTGCTGGCTGTCTAAATTCTGTCATTTCCAGATAATGAAGCGACCAGGCTGTTCGTAGTTGCATTTTACAGATATTAGATGTTGAGCAGACCCACTGTCCTCACACACTGTCCTTACTTATGGCTGCCAGCAATGATGGATTACTGTACTGTTCAGTGTGTCAGAGAGCAGACGGTCATGGGAGTGAGCCGTGGCCCTCCGAACACTCTGACACACACGGACACACACATTCCTGCTGTGCGTGTTGTTGTGTGTCGTGTGCTGAAGGGGGCGGGGTTGGAAATCAAAGTCACGGAGGGACGAGGGCAGCAGGGTTGATCTTGTGCTCTTTTACTGCACAAACATACACACACTCGTAGGTGGAATGTGAGGGCCTGAGCAGGTTACATCACACACCAGCACATACACAGTGAGGTGGTGTTTGTCAGGCCAGGTTTCTGCAGTGCGTGAGCAGGCTGCATCCCAGCAGTCACCATATGGACGGGTACTGAAGTCAGAACACAAAGAGAGCGGCGGATGGGATAGGAGAGAAGGGGGTTGGAGCAAAGGACACAGCAATGAAGGGAGGAGGCAAAGTAGGGATTACTGTAAGCGAGGAAATAAGGAAGGAAAGAATGTAAAGGAAGCAGGCTTTTGCTTACAATGAGGAGGAAAGGCAAAGAAGGTTACACGGGATCGAGGAATGATGACACTTGGAAGTTATTTTGGACAAAAGATGGAGGCTGGAAGGATGACAGCAAAGTGGGAAATGAGAAAAGGGACAAGTCAGAAAAGACAGAGGAATATAGAATTAAAGCTGAAGTGAGGAGGGGAAAAGTGGTACTGGGAGCAGATAAGGGAGAAAGGAGGAGAGGGATTGGGAGTATATAAACAGATGGATGAGTGTGAAGGAGAGATCATAGAGGGATTGACAGACGAATACAACATAGAGACTCACATGATCCACAGGGCTTCTTGCAATAAGCCTGTTTGCTCTCACTTTTTTCATGTTTTTAAAAGTAAATGGCATATAATATTCATATATGTGTAAAACCATTCACACACAGTCAGTTTAGAACCACCAATGAATCTAACCTCACACGTGTTTTTGGAGTGTGGGAGGAAACCGACGGACCCTGTGGCAACCCACGCAGACACATGGATAACATGCAAACTCCAGACAGCCTGGATTCAAACCCAGGATCTTTTTGCTGTGAGGTGTTGTTGCAAGCCCAAGGCTGCTGGGTACACTGCGGCCAGAAAAGGACGGACATCGTCAGCAGCAATACTCGGGCAGGCTGTCGGGTTTGAATAATGCTCAGTTGGTATGAAGGACCCCAAAGTGTGCCAAGAAAATATCCCTCACACTATTAAACCACCAGCAAGCTGAACTGTTGATGGAAGTCAGGATGGATCCATGCTTTAATCTCATTTACACCAAATTCTGACTCTAACATTTGAATTTTTACAGCATTTTTCCAATCCTCTGTTGTCCATTTTTGGTGAGCCTGCATCAACTGGCTCAGCAAAATTGCAGGTGTGGCACTCATTGTGGTCTTCTGATGCTGTAGCCCATCTGCTTCAACGTTCAACATGCTGCGTGCATTAACCTCCTAGGACCTGGCGTCCACATATGTGGACGTCACATTTTGGGTTATTTAGACCAAAATACTCAATTTTGATCTACAAGGGCCTGATATCCACTTACGAGGACATTATACTGCTACTGTTCTATCGAAATTTTAAACGAATATCCTCATATGTGGCTCTCATTTTTCTTAGAAACAAAAATCAGGTAAAAAAAAAAATAAATCTGGTAATTCTTTGTTTTTACATTCATCAAGTCTCAATATGCCTGAATATCAAAGAGAAATTAAAAATGCATGCCATGAAAGAGTTCAGGTCTTAGGTTAAAAGATGCTCTTCTGCAAACCTTGGCTGGAACAACTGTTGCCTTCCTGTCAGCTCATTTTATTGTGACCTGACTTTAACAGAAGACTGCGGCTCACTGAGATCAACCCATCTGTCATCATCAGTCACTTAAAACTCGCCTTTTTCCTCCCACTCATGCGCATTAACAAGCTGTTTGAGAGGTAATATTATTAGCCAAGTGTCTACTGAGTGTACGCAATGGATCAACATTTCCATCAGGTGAATGTTAAACGTGTATCTAATGTAATTCTGCAAACAATAATTTGCCCCCCGCCCAGCCAATCGCCATGTGGTGCAGCAATCTTAACACGATTAATCTAATATGCTCAATGTTTTCTTACAGTTCTAATTGTCGTCATTTTGAAACATTCTGATCCCACATCTTTGCTCTTTCATGCCAGTTAATTGTTGTAATCATCACGCCCCCTCCCCTGTGGTTAATATTTCAGCCAAAAGAGCTTTCATAGTGAGTCAGTAACAAATGGTAGTGTTTAAACAGTTTAAACTACCCGTTAGATTTACACACTGTGGCCAGAAAACCCACAAATTTAGGATTAAACTCATATTAAACCTGCTTCCTTCTTCAGGATCCTGCATGTTTAACAAACAAAATGTCACAGTATTCAATTTTTCCAAGTAAAATTTAAAACACCCTGGTTTTTACTTATCTGATTGTTTTCAGTGCATATTTATTGGTGATTTTAGTGACTGTTGTATATACAGTTGTTTTTGCATAACTTGCACTTTGGAGGTTCTTCAAAATGTGCCATATAAATAAAGTTTGACTTGAATCTAACTGCTGACTTTTTCTGGTTTGACCATTTTCACTCAAAAGCACCATTTAAGGAGTCATTTTTTAACCGTCTGAGACGCTTCGAGGTACTTTTAGGACATAAAGCATTAAACAGCACATTTCCAATGTAATAAAACACAAGACCAATCTGATTGTTTTGTAAATAACAGTTTATTTGAAAACCAGGGATCAGGCTGCTTTTGGGCCAGTTTAGCTGCTGCTCTGTTTGGCGGCCAGCCTCTTGTCTCTCTCCTCGGCGATGGTCAGACGGATTCCCTTTCCTCTGGGCAGGGACACCCACGGCTTGTTGCCCTGCGATCAGACAGGAGATTAGAGCAGTTAGTGCAGGTCAGAAGATAAAATGCATCTGAACAGGAAAAATATAAAGCCGGACAAATAAATTTCAACTCAAAAAGTGAATACAGACATATTCAAGATGGCCACAGTTCCACAGATTTATTTAGAACAAACGTCTTTTTAAGTGCTCAGTGTGAGAAACACAGTCTGTAACAGTAAACAAAGATCCTCAATTGTGTTAACATTTATCTGCACGCCAACACTTCTACAAGGAGCTGTCACTGAGGTGAAGAAAAGAGCAGCTCCGAGGCCGCCACATAAATGTCACGCAGCAAAGAGACGGCCGTGCCGGCGACAGATCTGATCACACCGGCCGCCAAATAAATGTCAGGCAGCAGAGAGAAGCGTTTTATTAACCACGCACCCACCGCAGGGCCAGGTCCTCGTAATCATTAATGTGCGATTCAGTGGGACAGAGAGGAGTTCATAAAGCTTTTCACACCGCTCGGCTCCTCGCTGTGAGCCAAAATCAGCAGGAACACAAACGCAGTGTGTGTGTTTGCTTCGTGGCACTTCACTCCCTCTTGTGGACTGTGGTTGCTGCCAGATCCAGTTTGCTTCAATGGCCCAGCTATTAAACATGATGGCTTTCAGTAGTGCGTTTCCTGGTATAAAGCACACAAATTTATGACTTTTCCAACATTTTCCTGTCCTTGATTTTGATTTCAGACAAAGACTTTTTAACGACATGCAGGAACCCGAGTTATGCACCCTGTCTGCATTTTGTTTCCTCCCGGAGGACGTAATCAAACGCAGCGCACAGTGCTCGGCGTTAATGAGTCCAATATTAAACCATCACTGCTGTTTGTTGCTGCACAGAGCCACAGTCATGTTCCCACGCTCAGTTCACTTAAGCTGAAGTTTCCAGTGTTTGGTGATGGAGCTCAGAACTTCTTAGAGGAATTGGTAGTTTATTTTCATCACTAATCAAAACCACAAATCGTCATCATTGCTCCAAAAATCACCCGACTCATGATATAAACTCAGCTTTAATTCTCCTGTCCAGAGTAACAAATGATAGAAAACATCAACGGTCACCCAGAAGACCATCTTTAAAGACTTATTAATAGATTCTGATGGACTACTTCTATTTTAATCTGCACAAATGTCTTTACGAGTTAATCGACTCAGCAAGAAGGTGAGAGTCAGAAGTAGCAAGTTAGGGAAACAGAAAAGAGGGAAAAGTCAGTTTGTTTACATGTAGTTAGTAAAAAAAAACTCAAACTACACCTTTCTGAAAGCTCTACTTTTAAATCTATGAATGAAAACCTTGTTTTACTTGAAAGGGGAAAAGATTTAATTATTAGAGAACCCTCCTGGTCATTGTAAAATTAAACACTGCTGTGCTTTTACTTGACAGTCAGCTGTTGACTATGATACTGACTGATACACCGTTAGGATACTTCAAAATACTCTGCATAATAGTAGCACTTTGAGGACATTTCTTCTCACTGGACCTAAAATTTTACATCCCCCTGGTCTGGATGCTGTGTGCTGCAGACAGCGGTGGCGTATTTCTCACCTTGCCAATGACAAAGATGTTGGAGAGCCTGGTAGCAAAGCTGTTGCCTGTGCTGTCCTTGACGTGCACCACGTCGAAGGAGCCAGGGTGACGCTCCCTGTTGGTGATCACACCGATACGCCCCAAGTTAGCACCACCGGTCACCATGCACAGGTTACCTGGAAGAGGAGGAAGATCAGCGGTCAGAGATGTTCTTCATTAACAGGAAACAAGCCTGCAGGTTGTGCAGAGAGTTGAACGTACCAGTATCAAACTTGATGAAGTCTGTGATCTTGCTGCTCTCCAGGTCGATGCGGACTGTGTCGTTGACCTTGATGAGTGGGTCGGGGTAACGGATGGTGCGGGCGTCGTGGGTCACCAGGTGAGGGATACCCTTGGTGCCGATGAGGATCTTCTTCACCTTGCACAGCTTGTACTGTAAGAGGAAGAGGAGGTGTTTTAGGAAATGCGGACAAACATGTGACATTTCCTGTAAAAACGAAATCCCCAAACCTCATCATGCACGACTGACTGAAACACTGAGAATTTGGTGATAACGCCACCGGTTTGAATCAGCTCATGAACACCAACTCTGGCATAAACAGACTTGTGATTTTTTTTTTAACCTTACAATAACTGAGTGAGGTAACTATGCGTTTGATTTGTTGGTACAAAAAGAGAGAAAAAAAACATAACTGACAAAAGAAACTCAAAAATTAAACAGTGTGGGTATGACAAACACAAAAGTGCAGATAAAAAGAGCACTATAGTAACAAATGACCTGCCTGTACTTTGAGGGTTGAGGATGAATTAAAGCTCTCACCTTGGCCTCCTCGGCGGTGATGCGGTGGACGGTGAAGCGTCCCTTCACGTCGTAGATCAGACGGAAGTGCTCGCCGGTCTTCTCGATGCTGATCACATCTGGGTACCCAAAAAAAGCAGGCGTCAGTTAAATGAATCCTGTGGTGTTTCCAACCAACAGCTCATCATCAAACTTTGTTAAAAAGCAGAAAACTTAGACTCTACCTTCAAACATTTAAGAGCTGATGTTTGGATGGTATTTAGCACCAAATTAAGGCCTCTGATGCCGAAGTTGGCAATTAAACACAGAATGAATGCCAGGATCAACTTCTTCAGGTATTTAAAATCCGGCATCTATTTTAGGGCACACTTGACTTTTTAAAATTTTTTATTTTCTTTATAAATCTGGCCCCTGTAATGGACTTCCACTACCAGAAGGGGGCAGTAATGTACACAAAGAGTTTGCCAGCCAGCCAAAAACAAGCCCAGAGCAGAGAGCGCCAATAAAGAAATGCTGTGAGCGTAAGATGTGAAAAGGCAAAGGTGATGACTGCTCAGTGTGGAAATGGTAAATGGCCTGTATTTGTATAGCGCTTTACTAGTCCCTAAGGACCCCAAAGCGCTTTACGCATCCAGTCATCCATTCACACACTGGTGATGGCAAGCTACATTGTAGCCACAGCCACCCTGGGGCGCACTGACAGAGGCGAGGCTGCCGGACACTGGCGCCACCAGGCCCTCTGACCACCACCAGTAGGCAACGGGTGAAGTGTCTTGCCCAAGGACACAACGACCTTGTAACAACGACCTTGGAGCCCCAAGCCGGGGCTCGAACTGGCAACCTTCTGATTACAAGGCAAACTCCCAACTCTTGAGCCCAGTTGCTCTAAGACTAAGAAAGACTAAGGTCCACTCAGATCAAAGCTAAAACTGGTCTTCAGAGCGCTGTTCGGTGATGGGGACATCCTCAGAAGAATATGCAACAGGTTTTAATGAACGTTTTTGCTTTAAATGACACAGAAGTCAAAAAGGTAACCCAACATCAACACCTAAAAACAAGCTCATTCAAACTGACCTATAAGATACCGAGTACATATCCAATGACACAAAACACCAGAGTCATCAATATTACAGCTGCAGTGACCAAGTGTTTAGCGTGCATGTACAGTATATAAATAGGCCATGAACATCCTGCAGTGGAGGCTTCCCTTGGATTTGGAAATTAAAAAGCCACACCTCCACGTGAGGCTGTTGGCTGGTGTTGAGGTGGAGAGAGAACTGATGGCGGCGCGACTGTCACCGCTGTCCAAACGCCTGCTCCGAATTACTGGCTTGGCTGCAGTCACTGACAAGCAAAGAGACAAAGCCGGCGTTCTGAGATTTACTTCCCTGGAATAGTTACTGAAGCAGTAACTCAGGTTATTTTGGAAACTTGCTTTTCCCAGTCTCTCCACATCTCTGATAAAGCTACAGCTGTGAGTACATGCTGCTCGTTGTTCCCACAGACTGATATCAACACAGTCCTGTAAGCATTTACACTGGAGGCTCAGGCACACACTTAACGTTACAAGTCTTCTTGGAGCTCAGAACTTCTTAGAGGAATTGGTTGTGTAATTTCAGCTCATTGCTGATCAAACCAACAAATTCATCACTGCTCCTTCTGCCCTAAACATCCAAAGACTACTTACAGAGCCACTCATTCTGAGAATCTGTCAGCAGCAAAGTTATCACAGTCAACTAAAACTAGATGTGAAAAAACTAAAAAAAGAACTACTTAAACTTTAAGACTGAAACTTTGAATCCTAAAAGAAAAAACTATAGGGGAAGCTAACACTGAAGCTGATCTAAAACTAAACCAATTACAAAACACTCAACAGCCCTGGTCAGCAGGAGAGCCAATGTAACATCACACACAGTTTACAAACTGGGATCTCACATGATTTAAGAATAAATTCAAAGTGGGGAACTTTAAACACATTTTTTATATTCAGGCTTTTCTGAACGAGCAGTAAGTGTAACTGGAGATTTCAGCTCTTGAACAGGTAGTCATCTCACTATAGGCAGCATTTGATGTTTTATTGGCAAACAAATTTGACATCATTACTTTGATTTGTGGTATTCCCACCTGTGTAGCACACACTCAGGAGTGTGTTTGGTCTAAAATAACCCTCTGCTTTGGAGAATTTTTAGTTTTATAATTTTTTCTCTCCATACAAATACAGCCTTAACTTAGCCAGTAAAATTACAAAGCTGCTGCTTTTAATTTCCTCCAGGATCTAATTTAATTTCTGGAGCCGAATATTTGGTTGTCATTTTATATTTAATAAGCAGTGCATTAAAACAGCAACTACATTAACATTTCTCTCTCTCTCTCTCTCACACACACACACACACACACCAATTCACCGGAAAAATGAGATGATTGATGATGGAGCTCATTTTTCATAATTTAATGAAGTTGGAACATTTTGAACCCTTCAGCTGATCTGAGCTGTGGAGAAGTCTCTAAAACTCACCCATGAATCCAGCAGGGTAGGTGACATCAGTGCGGACCTTGCCGTCGATCTTGATGAACCTCTGCATGCAGATCTTCTTTACCTCGTCCCCAGTCAGGGCGTACTTGAGGCGGTTCCTCAGGAAGATGATGAGGGGCAGGCACTCCCTCAGCTTGTGGGGACCGGTGGAAGGACGAGGAGCCTGAGGAGGAGAAGGAAGCAGGCGTTATGGTCTGTAAACAAGAAGCTTTTTCATGATTTCTGTGCGTGCTCCACTTCATGATCATTAGTCAAGTATTCCCCACAAATACAATCAACTTTGTAGCAGATTCACATGTCCGCTTTATGCACTTTTATTCAAAGTTCATGCACTCGTGTTTTTGACCCTGGCTGCCCAGTTCACTCTCCTTCCTTCTAAGACACCACAGTGTTGGACCGCAATACTGCTCCTCGATCTGCACAGGAGCTCCAGTATGAGCTGAAGGTCACCAGGACACAGCATTGTTCTTATGCCACTACGCCAAGCATACCACAGGCTGCAGTGCAGAAGCAGGAGTACCAGCTACAGTCCAACATCGTAGAGCAAGAGGTCAAGTCCAGCATGAAAGACTCACTGAAGACAGCTCAGCATTTAAGCAGCTAGGAAATCCCTTTGTTGTTTCAGCTCAGTAAAACGCAATATGACCAAAAAACATTTTTGGTATAATAAAGTAAAAACATGATAGTTCTGTGGACTTTTGTCACATAACACCTGCATAGAGGGCATATCCAATTACTATTATTTGATCATTCACAGCACTCACATAAATACACACATATCAATCACAAACACACTGGGTAACCTGGCAATGTTAACAGACCATCTTACATGACTCAAAATATGTAAACACCAATTCCAGCAGAACAAACATTATCGTCTACAAAAACAGATTTAAAATGACAAAAGCGATACAGTCTCTATGCCGCCATCATTTCTCACCCAGTACCAGCAGATGAAATTTTTTACTGCAGTCACAGACCCACATTTTCCACTTTAAGCAAGTGCTACACTTTCTCCATCCTTCAGAGCGTCCTGAGTGTGTACAACTGGGAGTGAATCATATGAGCATAATCTGTGTGTTATAATGAAATATTAGCCCTCGTTTGTCGATCTCATGTAACACCATTACTTGAGCTACATGGCATGGCATCACAGTCTATTTGTTCTTTTCTACCAGACAAGAAGCTGCCACGATTTAAATAATTTCAAGCTACGGTATTCAGTCTGCTGCAAGAGTGAAAGAAAAGCAAGAAGACGGCTGATGTGACAGAAAAGGAGGCTAGGGATAGGGCAGGTGACTTGCTGTGGCTAACCCTAAATGGAGCATGTTAGCATTACAGTCTGTTTCACAATAATTAACATCTTATTAATTAAAAACGCATAACCTGTCTTTTAAGTGTTGCTGTGATGCGTGACTATCTCAAATAACGGACTAAAACACATGCAGGATTAAAGACGTACACTTCAATGTTTTTTTAAACAGGCATATTCACCCTGCTCCAATCAAACTGCCTGTGATGTTACACTAGCTTTCATCTGACAGTGTTAACCACTGCGTTAATAAACAAAATCCACGGTTTCACACTGAGATACAGAAGTGAACATCCAAGGGTCTTCAGTATGTACGTGGAAACATTACTTACAAACACTCCGGTGAGCTTGTCCAGCATCCAGTGCTTCGGCGCTGCAACGCGCTTCAGGTGCTTCTTCGGTCCTCTGGCCTGCGGAATAGGCGACAAAGCCGGTTAGCAAAATGAAATACAACCGGCCTTGATTCTCCTGAGGCACGAACAAATACAGCGAGTTTATAGCAGAACCCAAACCACGTTGGGAAGGCCGGCGAGTGTGGGCCATGTTAGCATGCGGCGCTAACTGAACCCATGCTAGCACAGACTTCGGCCCAGCCGGGACACACACCGGAAACATTTGTGGCATATTTTAGGATTTAAATTGTATCTAGATTTAAAATAAATGCATAAAAATACTGCACAGCTCGGCTTCCTGGCAGTAATACTCTTTTGTTTCCTTTTTAAGCGGGCTAACAGTGATAGCCCCTACCGAGCTAGCAAGCCGCGGCTGACAAATCCGCACAGAAGGATCAGGTCGTCTTAAAATATCAATTAAGAGCAAGAATCAACGCTTTCAGCTACAATTTAAACTTCCTCCGTTTAATAAGACGCTAGAAATTAAAGTAGGACACATAAAGGTTTCGTAGTATAAAACATAAAAGTGATGTTTAGGGATTATTTCAGAGAGGAACACTGAGGGGAAACTGCTCACCATGTTGGAGTCTGCGGGGGAAAGGACCTCCAAGCTTCCGGTAACGCGTGTTAAGCCCTGCTACGGCACAGTGCGAGGGACACACCTACTGAAAGTCGCTGCTAACGTTCTTTCTTGGCTTTTATTGCTTGTGTTGTAAACTTTTTAATATCCTATTAGTAGTACCAGTGGCTACTACACCACAGCCATCTTTAAACGCTTATTTGAGCAGCCATTTTAAAATTACATTTAACTGATCACCAGGACATAATGTCATGCCAGTTTTTGTTTTGGGCTCCTGCAAACCTACCAGTTCCTTGGGTGTCCTGCCAGTCCCTGCGCCTACACCTGCTCTCAGGAGTACACTGGCCAGGCTTAAATATCAGCCACAGTCACCAGAGCCTGCTGTGTGCCCTGCACACCCACAGTTAGAGGCATCTCCACCAGAGGCCATGGCCGTCTGGTCTTTTTCTACTAGGGGTCGTCCGCTGTCTGGTCCTATTCTGTCTCCACCAGAGGTTGCCTGCGTACAGCTGTCTTCGTACAGCTGTCTGTTCCTGCTCCAACCCCAGCCAGTGGTCTGTGCTCCGCCCGAGCCAGCACTTGCCAAGCCACATCCAGCCATGCCTTCCACACCTGGTCTGGCATCAATGGCGCCGCCCATGCCTGGTCTGGCACTGCTGGCTCCTGCTAAGTCTGCCAAAGCTGGTGTGGCACCACCTGCCACAGCTGGTCTGGTACTGCCGGTATCGCCAGCGACTGCCACGCCTAGTCTGGCACTGCCATCACCTGCCAAGCCTCCCCTGCCCAGTTGGGAAATGCCAGTATTCCAAGCCTGCCACACCTGGTCTGGCACCGCCTGCCAGGCCTGGCACGCCTACTCCAGCACCACCGGCACCTGCCACGCCTGGTCCGGCCCTGCCGGCACCTGCCAAGGCTCCCAAGGGTTTTGGTCTCTACAGTTGCCACCTGCCTGCCAAGCTGCTGGAGAAGTTCCATCACCTCCGTCAGTCCTTAGAGAGGTGCCACTGGCCACGTGGTTGGCCTCCAGAACTGCTCCTGCTTTGTTTGCTGGACTCACTGCTCCTAGTTTTTGTTTTGGACTCTGTAATCTCAAACTGACTCTGAGAAATTGCTTTATCTGTTCATAACAAACATGCTAGATTACTAAAGATCAATCTGCAGGATTATCAAAACATCTAGCAGGGTAACATAATCATAATGCAGGAGCCTTACAGGAAATTTGACCATATTACCCCAGCAGTGAAGACACTTCATTGACTCCCAGTTCAACACAGAACTCTTAGAACCCCTCTGTTAGTTCATAAAGCTCCCAGTGCCCCCAGCACACCTCTGACTATAACCCAGTCAGACCTCTTAGGTCATCAGGTGCAGATCTGTGAACTGTTCACAGAAGATCTAAGTCTGCTGAAGATGCTTTCAGCAGCTGTGGGCTGTGTCTACACTAAAAAACAGATGAAACCTTTTTCATTCTCACAAGCTTAAATTAATAACCCTGTGTGTCGGCGTTAGCTTGTCTTTTACTTCTTTGTAAAGTTTTGTTTTATTGATTTTGTTGTTTCGTGATGTGCATAGTTCTTTAAAAAAAACTTTTTTTTTCAAGTTTACGTGCTGTGAAATGTGTTATAAAAACAAAACTGACCAGTGTGATAATGATGTCAGTATCTCCAGTTTTTCAAACCTAAAACAAAGAAAACTGTATTAAACTAAGCACAGGAGTCATTATTGCTCATAGACATCAACTCAGCAGAGGCTCTTCTGGGTTATCTGGATCATTCAGGAAAAACAGAACAGATTTTTATCGTTTTATGAACAGTTTTTGCAGAATTTCACAAATAATTATCTCATTAACTCAGGAAACCAGAAAAAATACACTAATGGTTTAATGGTTTGCCAACTGTCCCAAAAAACAAAGTTTTAGAAGTCTTTAAACACCCTAACTTAAACCTATCAGTCTTCAAGCCCCCAGCTCTACATTAATAGAGTTGGGGTTATTCACAATGTGACGATGCCTGCCGTGACCAACAGGTCCAGGTCTGTGCACTGATTTCTCCCACAGAGTAATAACAGGACCATGTTTAAAACCTCCATCTCTGGGTGGTTCAGAGCACCCTAGTGACTGACTTTCATTTCTTATGATCCTTCCTTTTATTCACAGGTGTATATTTCAGGACAGGGGTTTCCAACAGGATCTCAAACCTACATGTCAATTACAGCATTTAGAGAGATCTGCAACATGGCCTGCAGCCAGAAGGAGCGGGGATCCATCGAGTTCAGATCTTACACGGTATAGCAGACGTCTGGGGAAGTAGTAGAAGCACTTTTTTAAAGAGTGGTATCGATTTCTGTAAGATTAAACACACTGAAGGTATAAAGTAAGGACACGTGTGTTTGATTGAAATCTCTAAAGGATTAGTAAAGGATACAGTACTGCTTAACGTGGATGGAGAGTGTAATAAAGTCCTTCATTTTTTCTTTTTACATTTAAAGTTTCTTTTAAGTAGTTGAAAAATGATGAAAAAAATCAGGTAGTTTGAATTTTTGTCTGCAGCAAATGGAAATGAAAAAGTCTTAGACAGGTTTAGTATTATTTCCTTTTTGATTTAAAATGTCAGCGTATGCACTTACCATCACAGACCAGCAGGTGGAAGCACTGGACTGCAACGTTACAGTCAGGGAGACGTGTAAGTTTTTACATTAGTTTCAGTGGAGCCTCACTTTATGTCCCAGTAATCATACATAAATTAACTGTTTATAAATGACCTTCAGATTAATTTATTTGCTTAAACATACGCACCATTATTGTTGTAGATGCTGGACCTTTATTAGCAGGTGTGTTGTTCTATATACATCAGATCAAAAGTGTTTGCAGATTTCTTTATTTCCCTCCCTCAAACTTCAGAACTGTCCCAAAAATTGAAATAATTTAAAATTGTTTGCATAACTTCCTTGATATAAAATCAACTTTGTACAGCAATCAGTCAACATATATCTGGTTTTATAATTAGGAGGTAGGGATGAGCAGGAAGGAGTTAAACTAGTGCAGACCTGGCAGGAGAGCAGTGAACCTCCTAAAAAGTGTCCTTTAAACAGAGTTATCCCTTATCTCTATCGTGTCAATGATTTTTACAGTCCTTGATGTGCTGGGACATTTTTTCATGACCCTGGAGCCCAGAGGCAGCAGTCAAGCGTGTTACAGATCCTTCCTGTCACATGAAAATTGTGAGGCTGCTTGATTAGTTGTAGAGCGTTTTCAAATATCAGTGTTGCTTTAATAAGATGCCTTTTATAGAGGGTTTCTAAGCTGTAATGATGCTATTTGTTATTCTATTAATGCTAGTTTTAACAAGGGGTTGCCAGGTTTTGGAAAATCCTCCTTTGTTTTGTCGCTTTAAAATGTTTTTTGTTTGTTTTAATGATTTGGGGGAGACCTCTGACATCATCAGTTAAGTCTTCCATCAATCAACAGAAGTGTAACAAACTGCACTTCCTTTACTGGAAGTTTCAAAGCATGAGTTAGTCATAGATTTCCATTTTAAAATCCCAAACTTTACAGCATTTAAAAGCTTTTTTGGATAGTTTTTCCTCTTTATAACAGCTGTAGAGGGGTGATCTTTGGGTCACCACTTTGATTGACTGCTGTCCAGACCTACACAGCTGGAGGGTTTGGTACCTACTTCACCTGCACTAATTCTGAACCGGACCTCTTTGTTGAGCTTGTGTTATTGGTGCATTTCAGAGCATTTTCAATGGAATAACCTGCTACACACTATCCAAGAACTTTGTGCTTCAGTTTTTGTGAATGACAGTGACAGATTTTAACAGGTCAATTAGTTATCAGTAATTAGCAGATAGGTGTGTTACACCTGTAAAGTTTATGAATGCCCTTCATAACCAAGCTTGCTACCATTACCTGATAACTAATTTCTCTCTGCCGGTCTTATTTTTACCTAAGCCTCGACAGATGAATTCAGACGCAACTCTCCCAGGAATTTCCCAGGGATTTCCAGGCTTGAACCAGGGATCTTCCACTTGCTAGGTTTAGCCACTACTCGACTGTCTCATACAAATATGGTAAAGCTAGCCCTAAAGAACAAACAAACAAGCAAACAAATTTTTGGGAGGGGTGGACAATTAATTTAACCACGTTGTCCCACAATTTGAGATACATGGAAAGCTGGGACCAATGTGGAGGATCTTAACAATAAGTTTGTATAAACGTATCTACATTTAATAGCAGAACCAAATTCAGCTTATTGACGGGCCCTTCACAATAGTCCCGGTTTCTAATGTGGTCCCTTAGGAACATTTACTGCCCACCCCTGAATAATATGGCCCTATTGATCAACTGAGGAGCTCCAACAATGGCTGCAGACCCAGAAGAACCAGAACTGGGATCAAGATGGGTGATAGGAGCATGTGAGGCTGGCATGTACTGCAAAACAAACTAATCATACCCAACCAGTAGACTAAGATTCAAAACCTTCAAATGTAGCCTGGGCTGATGTACATGTCAGTCTGGCAGCCAACAGTGATAACTTTCTGTTGGAACAATAGAAGAGAATTAAATATGCTAAGATCAGCATATGCAAAGTTTGACAGCAGTCCACTTCTATGATACTGTAAAACTACGTTAGACACAAAAAGTCACCACAACCACGACTTTTCTTAAACTTTTCCAGGCCTGCCCTGTAACTTTCTATCAGCCCTTTATCACAAAATGAATTTTAATGAAGTAAAGGGCAGAGTGATAGCATCAGCAAACTTATTAATCTTCCCCACAAAATCTTATTAGTGAAACACAGCTTCACTTCATGTTTTTCTCCCAGAACTCCACGTTTCTCCTGCAGCGGCTCTACTCCCAACATTTTGAAAAACTCTCATGGAAACAAGCTCTTAATCGCCTAAAAGCCACAAGGTGGCTGACTGAGCACTCATCTGAACTCATATTCCACTTTAGAGAGAATTTCAGGTTGTTTTGTGAGTTTTGTGAAGAATAGTTTAGTTCAAAAGGTTAATTTGCAGTAGTTGAGGATCAAGAAAAAGAGGAAATGAAAGGCTCTGTACAAATCATCTCAATCATGAACTTTTTCAAGGGAGGAGAGAGTGGACCGTGTTCACACAGCAAAAAAACAAAACAAAACAAAACAAAAAAAACCATCCTCTCAGCTGGGATTAAACTGGACTGCAAAACAACATACATACACAGACACACACACAGGGACAGTGTGAGGCAGATGGAACAAACCCTGGACTGTCTTCGATCTAAAGAATGTTATTCTGACCCACTTAGACAAAGAGACAGAGGAAGAGGAGAATCAGTGCGTCTGTCTGCTGGATTTGGAGGCGATGAGTAGCATCTTTATTTCTCTCGCCGCGTCAGTGAAGTGATTGTTAAGAAGGAAATACCCAGAAAATCCCTTTTTGAAGAGCGAATAAGGCCTCTGTCAAATTAGTCGTTCAACAGGTTCTCATTAATAGCTGGTGCTCGTGTTTCATTAAAGAAAGTCTGGGCTCATTGACTGAAACTGAGAGCCATATTCACATCGAAAAGTGGCAATGTGCAGCATGCTTGTGCGGGAAAGGGCGAAAGGACTGGATAAGTGTGTGCGTGTGTGTGAAGGCTCAGCTGCTGATAACTAAATAAATCAACAAGGATCTGCATGTTTCTTTTTCCTCCAGCAGCTTTCATCTGGGCAGATTTCCAAACTTGCAGCTTGTTTTTGAACTCTAAAACCCTGTGCGGCCTGTATAACTGAACAAGCACCTGCTTCATGCCTGCTACTCGCCTTACCTTTGTTGTAATGCCATCCCTGCGCTTCTGTGTGTGTGATGGCTTTATTTCCAAGCTTTTCTATGCCTGCAAGGATGCAAACACAGGCAGGCAGGTGTGTTGTTTTGTGTGGTCCAGGATGAAACCCACAATGCTCAGATGACAGACACACCAGGTCGAGGGTGAAAGGCCTTTGTTCCTCCCTTCTCAACTTACCACAAAAGATATACTGTAGGTCGGAGCCTCCATCCTGACACAACACAGCAAAGCCCCTATAGGTGGGTGAGGGATGGGTGAGGAGGGTCAGGTGTCAGCTTGAAGCCTTTTGAGTCAAAAGCATGTGACCATTTGTGAACTAACCCAGTAACCACATCTGTCAGGATCACAAAGGTCCTATAGTTTAGTGATGTATGTACAGCATATCGATATTCTCTTTGCATTTGCACAAACATGTCCGTGTGAATGAATCACCTGTGGGCCGTAAGACCACTAAGAACCCTCTGAGATGCAGCCCTAGCTCTGAACACCAATCCTAAAAAAGAACTTTTTCTGGAAAAAAAATGGAAAACAGTTTGAAGTTTTAATCAACAACTTTTAAAAAGAACAAAAATTATACATACAGTACATGGAAGAAAGTATTGGGCAACGTGTTAATCTTTAAATTTAGGTATTTTTAGTCCCATTGCCACAGATGCAGGAAATCAGGCACCGAGCTTTTATATTGAAGAATGGATCTTTCCTATGAACTCACAGAATTCAAGTGGGATACTGTAATTGGATGCCACAGCTGCAACAAGACTGTTTGTGAAATTTCCTCCTTCCTAGATATTCCACCATCATCTGTGGTGGGATCAAAGTGGAAGCATTTCAGAACCACAGCAACTCAGCCACGATGTGGCAGACCAGGATTGTGTAGATGTCACCAATGCTCTGTTCTCAGTGACTGCAGAGCTCCAGGGCTGGAGTTTCCATGGCTAAGCTGCTCCTGTAGGTGTAAAATGTAGGTGGCCCAGTATTTTGGCCCATATTGTGGGGTTAACATCATCTGCCAAGGATTAGTTAGACCTCACAGAGTTAAAGACACTTAGCTTTTGCAGAAATGTGACTGCTAACCATGTGACATTAACTTCCATTTTGGTTGTGTAACAGTCATGATGATCATGTAGGATCAAGAGAATAAGGCCCCAGTCATAGTGCCCTGGACACCGGTCCATGACCATCTGGCAACAACCAGTTGTTCAGGAAAAGACTGCTGAAGTCCCAGACACAGGCCCACAGACTGGCCAGTGACCACCAATTTTCCCTAGTGACCAACGTGTTGCTGTGTATTCCCCAACTGGTTGGCTGCTAGCATATTACTGCAGATGACCAAAGTTTGAATGGCAAATTTGTCTACTGTAGTTAAACTGGAAATACTGTGACGTGAACTGGAGATGGAGACTGTTTGCCTTCAAAGTAAAACTTTTGTAACATGCTGGCTACAACTCTGAATACAACTTTTACTTTGGAGGCAAAGCCTCTCCATTCCTGGTTTGAATTAAATGTTTACAATTTGTACTGTCCCTGTTAGTTTGTGTGCATTTGCAGACAAACATGGAACAGGAAACCTTAGCAACGTGCTAGCAACCAAAGCAACGACTAGGGCGTTTTTGGTCAACCACCTTCTGTGCAACTGATTTTATCCAGCGGCATCCAGGAACGACTGCCAACCAGTTGGGGAACATAGTTTCTCTACAAACCAGTGGTTGTATCATGCCCAGTGTCGAAATCTTGAGAAATCTGCACTTTAATATTCTCTGAAGAGCAACTAGTGTTTTGTTGGTTTTTTTTTTTTTGCACTACTTGCCACAGCGCAACTTTTCGTATCGATACGAGACCAAGTAAAAACAGGGTCAGTATTGCTGATAGCATTAACCTATAAACCTCAGCTTATGTGCAGCAATGTGTCATGATTTATAAGATGAAACCTACATTTTTAAATTCTCATCATTTGAACCACTGCGATTTTTTTTTTAACAAAAACAAACCTTTCAGCTTTTTATGCATTTTGAAACTGGGTTTTTTTGTTTGTTTTGAAAACCTAGAATGTAAATATGCCCGTCTCTGAAGCACTTTGTGCCAACTATAAATAAAATAGGCATGAATTAATGCAAAAGGGTTCAGACATGCTTCAAAGAGTGCATTTGAGTGTATTTTTCCATTTCCAGAAAAAAATAATTTAAAGCATTCATTGGTCTACATACTGAACTTGGATAAAAATAAAGTAGCTAGTACCTATCCGATACCAGTACCATATAATATTGACATTTGAATCAATCCGCCCACGTCTAATGTTTGGTTTGGCTGAGAACCTGGCCAATCAAAGCTGACCTGACCATTTCATAGGTGGTCTTTAAAGAGACGGGAGTTCATTTAAGGCAGAACAACAAAAGAGGCGGCGCAGCGAAGTACCATCTGAGAACATTTATTTATTTTTTGAAAATTAAGGCGTATAAACACATTCTCAGATTAAAAAACAAAATAGTGGGTTTTGGCTTCTCAGAAATGTTTCAAACCTCAATATTATCCTCCATGTCACAAACCCTCACCCTGCTTTACATGTGATAATGCTTTTCAGCTGTTACAATGTCACATGATAGGCACACATGATTCTCATATATTCACATGTTAGATTTATGTTGTGAAACTTTTCATGTAACTGGGAAGAGAAAAAAACAAAACAAAACTTGCACATGTAAAATATAATTCCCTCAGAGCTTTCAACCATATCACATGGCATAGACATGGATTTGACATGCTAAGTTGGTAGTAGTTTACAGTGTAATCCAACACTTTGAGGACTGCTTCGGGGTGAACAGTACAGTTCATTTTCAGGTCACAGCTAATAGCATCAGAGAGGTCAAGAGGTCATGAGGGATTCTTGCATAAATTTCAACCAAAAACAAAGATTTGTTTAATTCTTCATTTGCAATAAGAGATGAACAAAAGACCTCAATGAGACAGTGACAGAGGAGCTGTTTCTGTAACATGGACAGATCAAATGTGCAGCTTAGCTTGGTCTCATCCCTGCTTCACTACAATAGTCCAAATTGTAACTAAAATTGGACTAACACCAGCCTCCAGGCCTAATCACACTTCCTCATCAGGAACACGGAAGTGCAGCGACAACGGTCATGACATAAACGGACCGTTTTAAAGCGGGAGAGCAGGAAAAATAGGAATTTGACTTTGTTTGCTGCTCCGTGTAGCACAGGATCCCTGCCACTAGCTATCCCACCCTTCCTCATCAACTTTCAGGCCGGACAACAAAACACACCCATTCCACATTTCTGGATCTAACTCGCTGAGGTGACTTTAGGTTCGCTACAGAAGTGCTCCTTGTCTGCTTGTCTCCTGATGGGGGATCAGCCACCGTCTTAAATAACGTGTTGTATGACTACGGCTGTTTGAACGAAATTCAAACAAGAAAATAAAGAAGTGCACAGAGATAACCAAGTCTAAGACAATCATTTCCTTTGTGAAGCCGAGAGACAGGAGTTCCTTTCCCATGAGACCAGAGCTTAATATTGTGTATAAGAAAACAGGAAGCGTAGTGTTTGCCATCCTTTGCAATTCTCCCACAAAGTCGTGCCTCTCATTTTCCTTAATCGTCCACTTGATCAATTCAGGGCGGTACTAAGAAAAGAGGGGGGATCGAGTCCAACAGGTGTACCTTACTCCTCTCTAAAGAGGGTGGCTCGGATGTCTTTGTCAGCTCTTCTCGTGTCAGTCAACTTGTTTTCATTAAGGCCGAATGATGGAGCGATGGAGGAAACAGGATAGGAGCAGGAGTGAGTCTTAGACTCCTCGTTTCTGCTCATACTCTGCTGATGTTTCTGCTCTTTTACATGAAAGGGAAGTACAGTTCAGAGTGGGAGCACCTCTGGTTTCATCTCGGTGAAGAAAAGCAGCACTGATTCCTTTACAGAAACAAGAAAATCAAAAGCAAGCTTGTCTTTTCTTTTGTCTGCCCGTAGGAGGGTATGAAAGCAAAACAGAAACAGAGAGCGAGCCTCTAATCGCTTTTCTCCATCGGTCAGCGTCTCTTCTGTTTCCTCGTTTTATTAGCCAACAAAGGGAGGAAAGAAAAACCAAACATTGAGAGAAGTCCTCTCTCTCTCTCTCTCGTTGTCAATCAATTCCACTTTATCCATGTGCTTCCCCCACCCTCATAGGTCAGCATCCAGCTGGCACGTCCGACATGAAGTCGAACTCGTTCTGTCCCAGCCAGAGCTCGGGCAGCTCGTTGGCCCGGTCCAAACCTAGCTCCACCACCAGAGACATGAGGACCTCCTCGTCCACAGGGTCAAAGTCGATAATCCCACCAGCGCTGGAACTTTGGTTGGCCATGCCAATCCCGACACCCATCCCGCCTCCTCCAAGGCCTCCAGACGGTGCCAACAGCTGATTACCCGCTCCCAGCTGCGGGGGTCCAAAGCCTCTTTGAGGCCCTCCAGGCCCAGAGTGTCCGCCAGAGGCACTGGCAAGGTTTTGGTAGTGTGAGTTGAGCTTCTGCAGCTGCATGCTGGCGATGAGGTGCGGCCCCGTTTGCAGACAGAAGGGCTGCGGCTTGGAGAGAGGCGTCGAGGACAGGGCCGATCCACGAGAGGACGCGGGGCCGGTGGATGGGGAAAAGGGCGCCACGGAGGTTTTGGAGGACGGGTAGTGGAGGAGGGAGTTGAGAGGAGAGGTGGAAGAGGAAGAGGAGGAGGAGAGGTCCTTCATTGCAGCGTGGGCGTGGCCAGGAAACAGCAGTGAGGTCATCACAGGGAAAACCCAGAACCTGCAGGAGGGGGGAAAGAAGGAAGAGAGAAGAGGTGTTACGTAATGTCATCAAACTGGGACACGAGGAGGAAGAGATAAGATTGTTAGCCGAGTAGAGGCTCTGATAACCAGTTACATCATAGAGGGAAGATATCAATAATGATAAGACCTCAGTAAGATGGCTGAGACAATTCACGGTAAAACATAGAAAAAAAAATATGAAAAGATGTTCATGAAGAAGCTCTTTATTTGCTAGAAAACATTTAATTTACACTTTAAATTATTCAATTCTTTCATTTAACCTATGAAGTTGCATGAAGCAGGTATAACCAGTGTTTAGATAACAAGCAGAAAGTCTGAAGGTTCTCAGTCATCCAGGTCATTGGAGTCTCTTAGTCTCTTAGAACTAAAGATGCTTCTCGGATGAGAGATGAAACGTCTTCAAGAAACTTAAGTCCAGATGCTTTAGACAACAAACAAAAACGTGACTCCTCAACTTCACACACTGGACACACAAAACTATGAAAACTGTTTTCTGAAAACAGTTACAGCACATTAGCAATGCAACCTCGGAGAATATGTACAATACGTTAAACCTACGCACACGCTGCACATCATGCCTCAGTGGGACATTTAGAGCCAGAGTTGCTGCTGCTTTAAAGAGGCCCACTCCTTGGCTGTCTCTTTGTGTGATGGAGAGCAGCACGCAGGTGTCTATCGCTTCATTTTTAGCCCTTTCTCGCTCACGTCCGTCCTTCGCTCTTGTGTAAAAGCAATGCGTCATTACGGCAGCAACAATGGTAAGTTATTAAAGTAAAAGGCAGGAGCTCCTTTTTGTTTGCATTTGGCTGCTGGGTTACTCGCGTCACCACAAATTTTAGTGCAAGGCTCAAAGGGCTGTTGACGCCATGTATGCAGTGAGGCTCCAGGAGTAAATATCCCATTCATATCTTCCATCCTGCATCAGAAAGACAACCTGTCCGGGGTGTACCCCGCCTCTCGCCTGTTGGCAGCCGAGACAGGCTCCAGGCCCCCCGCATCCCTGATAAGGATAAGTGGAAGAGAATGGATGGATCCATAGGGATTTGGAAATGGAGAATGTTCACCTTCAGAGTAAAAGCTGTGAACAGCACTGCAGTCAACATGTTTCAAATGGTGCAACTTCTAATGTGAGAAGGTGGAGAAGTTCAGCCTTCTCCACTTGTGCTGTTACACTTTTTCACAGTTTCACTGCAGCTCGGAGTGTATCTGTGGTCCGTCACTTCCAATCTTATAACAACTACAGCACCAACTAAAGCAACAAGTTGGGGAATACTGGTTTGTGGAATACGTGGACCAGTCTGCAGGCCTGCACGACTAGGGCCTTACTCACGTTATACTACTGGGATCAAACCCTCACAACCACTAACAATCCTACTTTATCATCATGACTGTCACAGTTACACATTAAACGTCATGTGGGTAGTGGTCACGTGTCTGCAAAACCTTACTGTAAAGATTTTCTGAATAGAGAAAACGAATGGGGAAATTCCCTTCCTGAACTAATAATAGCACAGCTAACTTCTGTCTTGAAGAAATGGTTTGGGATGTAGAACCCAGGAAGAACCTACAGACAGCCCTTTCACACCTGTGGTGTTTAGTCAGTTGTCCTCCTTGGTGCGGCTCGTTTGTGCGGATGGGAACACAGTAATCACACTCTGGCACAAAGACCTCGATGCAGTTCCAAATGAAGTCAGCACGGTTCGTTTATTGAATTTGTCAATTTAATCCAATCTTAATCAGACACAACTAAAAGGTGTACCTTGCAAGTTTAAGCTAAACACTTTGCATTCTGGGATGTGTCCCATAGATGTTTAGCACGAGTTAGCAACTAGCCATGAAAGGAAGGTAAATTCTCCAGGTTCTCCAATAGTCTCCAACATCATCTTCTTGTATTTAACTCTGTTGCACCCGCCCCAAACACATCTGGCCAATGAGACTGAACATTCTCACATAGTTTGTAATGATGCATTATGGGTCGTTTTGAGTTTGCTTGTAGCTTTTTCCTGTAGCTTGGTTTGACAGATCAAATCAGATCAACTGATCTGGACCCGAGTAAACAAACTACAGCTTTGTGATACACATCACATACAAAAGTAACTTTGGCGTATTTCCATAAATTTTGACTTAGTCCTTCACCTTTTGGTTTTCATTCATAAATGTCAGACAAACAGCCGCTCTATTAGCCTTCCTTTGTGATGAGTTTTTAAAAGTAAAAGACTGTAGAAGTTCCAGATACCTAAAAACATTTCTTCTCACAATGAGAAATGGATTACTGGGGACACGAGTAACACATGTGACAAATGAGGAAAGGATCACAAACATCCTAAACGGTCAATTAAAAGCGTTTCCTGACAAACATGCAGCCGCTTCAGACCGCAACAACAAAGGCATTGTTGACCCAACAGGCGCGGTAAATCACTGAAGTCACATCTGTCTGGGGAACGCACCATGAGGTGAGGCATGACTGTGTGTGTGTGTGTGTGTGTGTGTGAGAGACTGATGCCTGCCTTTCCCTCTTGACCTATTGAGCAGCAAATTAACCATGAAAAAGCCTGCAAGGAGAAGGCCTGTGGGTACCTATGGGGTTAGTGAGTGTTTATAGGTGTAGGTGTGTGTGTGTGTGTGTGTGTGTGTGTGTGTGTGTGTGTGTGTGTGTGTGAGAGAGAGAGCCTTTGAGGATCTCAAAGAGTGATTGGCTCATGTGGGAGGATAAATACATATGGGCCCTGAGAAGAGGCCATATGTGCCTGTGACTGTGTGTATGTGCATGAGTGTGAGCAGCGAGAAAAAGTTGCCGAGTTGTGTGGGTAGAGATAAAAAGGGTGAGTGAAATGCAACGTGTGTGTGCAGAGAGACTCCTAAAGGCTCATGTTGTCCCTCAGCTGGTTTATATTACACACAGTTCAAACTGCATGTGTGTCCGCATACACACAATCATGCGGCTATCCTTTGAGTAAGTTAATCGCCTAATGATATGTGCTGATCCACACACACACACACCTCTCAGCACTGGCTCTTATTTAGCGAGAACATAATTGCTACAGGCAGGCATGCAGCTGCACTCAACTGATAGAGTTAGCACACACACACACACACACACACACACACACACACACACACACAGAAACCTGCCATTGACAGCTGTTTGGTATCTTTGTGTGTGTGCGTGCATGCGTGTTCATTATTCATTGACTGATTACTGTCAGGGCCAGACTGCACATGGTGTCTCTGCTCAACAGCTTTCCAGCACACGAGTCCAAAACACACAGACACACACACACATACATAAAGGTCTTGCAAAGCTTCTATGTATGGGCTCAAAATGTGGTCATAAATATTTTGTACTTGTAAATTGGTTTTGTACTTGTAAATCAGGATTTGTATGTGTAAAAAAAAAAAAAAAAAAAAAAAAAAAAAAAAATTGTGTGCGCGTAAAAAAGATTTGTGTGTGGACTTAGCCAAAAAAAAAAAAAAAAACCCTGCGAGTTACAAGTACGAATTTTGACCCCATTTTTCTTCCTTTCATCTGATTGGTCAATGTCGTGTCAATCACAAATGTAACAATCCAATCAGAGAACAGATGGGTTTGGCTGTCAGAGGGGCGCTTTTTTGAACATGCCAACCCAGCGTTTTCCTTCATCACCACGAAGGAAAACAGTCTGTGGTCGTCCGAGTTTGGTGATTTTTGTGTCACAGGTCTACGTGTTTAATACAGGGACTTCCACAGCCTTTTCAACAGCGCTGCGGGGTGGGGGCGGGCAGTGTTTTGGAAATGACAGTCTTCATTACAAAGCTGTCTTCGTTATGAATTAGCATAGATGTTTTTAACATTTGAAGAACTAGCAAAAAAAACCAGAAACTCTTGTAGAGGACATAAAGTCAGAGATAGAAACGACAAGGAGCAGGTGCTTCTAGTACAGGTAGAGCTGCTGCAAAAACCCACAGAGCCCAGCAGCCAGCGCAACAAATTCTGGATCTTTTGCTTTTAGTTAGCAGTTAGCATTAGCAGCACATCCTGCATCCGATGTGAAAGGACTTTTATGCTGCGCACATTTATGCTGCGCACTGTGACTCACAGTAACTTTGTGTTAAACTAATCCTAAAGTAATAATGGTATTTCTAACCACTGATATACCACAACTTTATCCTTTCAACAGCTACTGAAAGTTAGGGGACCTAGCTGCTATCGGATATTTATATAGAGACCCTCCAGCTTCAAACTGTATCACCCTTCAAGGACCAGTTCAAAAAAGCGCCCCTCCGACAGCCAAACCCATCTGTTCTCTGATTGGATTGTTACATTTGTGATTGACATGACATTGGTCAATCAGATAAAAGGAAGAAAAATAGTGTCAAAATTCGTACTTGTAACTTGCAGGGTTTTTTTTTTGGCTAAGTCCACACACAAATCTTTGTTACGCACACACAAATTCTTTTTACATATACGAAACTGATTTACAAGTACAAAATATTTATGACCACATTTTGAGCCCATTTCTATAATACATACATTTTAAACTTTATATGGTAAAACCAGCCTTAATAACAATTTTTGGCTTTGATATATTCAGATTAAATACAGCAACCAAAAAGTCCAAACAGCCTCCTCCTGCAGTTCCTTGAGACTGCCTCTAAAAGTTAATCAATCTCCATAGACTCCAGTGTTAAAGTGCTCCACTTTAGAGCATTAAAAAACAAACAAACAAAAAAACAACAACAAAATTTAGCAGTCTGTACCTGTGCTAGTACAACTACATGATCCTTGATGACAAAACAAAATGATGGTTGTACAGTAGCCACCTAATGCTACGTAAGCATTAGCGTTTAAAATTACATTTAATCAGTGAACAGTCTGGAGTGTTCTCTCCTCCAGAAGGAGTACGGCTCAGACTAACTTGCATTCTTTTTAAATTGCCAGCAAGGGGCGGTGCCTCTAGTTGCGACTTCAGGTTTACTTGCTGCATGTAAGGATGTACTGTGTGAGTCTTTATTCAGTCCAAGTGACATCATTGAGAAGCAATATAGATTAAAACATGCTTTTATACCACTGTTAACAACTGCAACAGCATCAATAATTACAATAATAGCACTACTACCACCATTATTAACTTTCACCACTAATACCACCACTACACTTTATTTTTTATTCATACCCCCACCACTACTATTTATACCACTATCACCATGACTACCTGCTACTACTGATACCACAACTACTGCTACTCCTACTGCCAACAACCACCCTTCTCCCCCATCACCATTACGAATAACCAAACCACTACCACCAACACCAAACATTATTATTGATCATAATGTTACAAAGAAGAAAATTATAATAAAGGCAAACCAATAAACAGAATAGCCCTATCTGCTCCCTTCTTTTATCAAATGCATCACTTTCTCCACGAGCTTCTCTATAAACACTTTCCTGATGATTTTATGGGCTTGATTGCTTCTTTCAGGTCATCTTGAATAAAACATGGAGGTAACTTTGCAATTTACAGTCATTATTAGAGTCAGAAAGGAGGATTATCCAGGGCTGAGGACCTGTCAGTCACTAGTTGTTAGCCGATAAGTGCCATTAGTTTCCTCACTCATCATGTACGGTTTTACAAAAGGACCTTACAGAAGGGCAAACTGTGACGTCACGTCCTACGTCTATGATCAAAAACCAATGAAACAAGTCAAACCACCATTGCAGCACAAGTTGCTTCTCTGAGACACATAAGTCAGATATAATAAACCTCAGAAAAATCACAAATTAAAACACATGGAAGAATCTTAACAGCAAACAGAGTGTTAGAAGCATTAAAGTCTTATTCTGAGGTACAATCAGCAGATCTGTTCCATGCTTTTTAAATCAGATTTTACCAGTGATGCTATTTCTGACTTTTTCCTTTTACATTTTGGTAACCACAGAGATTGAAATGAATAAATTCAAATAACACTTCAAAAATAACTTCCCAGGTAAGCGCCTGGAGATTATGGCCACCGTGTGGAGAGACTTCTCCAGTGTCCATTAAGCTCCGACTACATCTGGAGTGGCCATCCTTGCCTTTTGTTGCCAGCACAGTTATCGTCTCGTTCCCCTCGATCAGCTTCAGTCTTAATTGACGTTGAAGGGGCTTAATCACATCTTAAACGTTGCTCCCCAAACAAGGAGCAGAGAACACACACACAAAAAAAAAAAATTACAGATGCTGCCACATGTGCAGAAACCCAACATGTTTTATGCAGGCCGACTTCTGCTGACCTGATGTGCCAAATTGTTTGTTACTTGGAGCCATCTGGGAAGTGCTCCATGGAAGCTGGCGCATATGAGATACTTTGTAGGTCATTAAATGAACCTCTGTGTACTGAGGACTGAACTGAACCAATCAGATGAATGAACAACACTTTGAAGAGAGCAACAACAAGGAAAAGCTAGCTAAAAAAGAAGAAAACAAACCAAAAGAAAATCACAGCACAGTTGTTATGATGATGGGAGCTATCCAGAAAAGCCACAATCAGGCTGTAAATGTGGTTTTAAATGCTATAACGTTACAATCGGAGTCTATGGGGATTGACTCATTTTTTTGGAAGCAGGCTCAAGTGGCCACTAGAGGAAGTGCAGGTTTGGGTTTTTTTTGCTTCATTTTTTATTAATGAGGAAATAAAGTGAATGTATTCTTCAACAACCTCCTTCAACATTGATTATCAAAGCTGCCTGCTGGATAACTTTTCAGTTTGCAGTCAGTTGTATTGAACTTGACACTCGTTCCTCACTACATTTTCTAAATTCAACATCCCAGAGCTCTGTTATTGTTTTTTTTCTCTTTTTAGATATTTTTAAAAAGCTGGTTTCTGGTATCTGTTTGGGAAAATCTGTGTATTTAATTTCTGGGCTGAGCTTCTTTGGGTGTAAAACAGAAACTTCCTTCCTTAACGGCTTGTTTCGGTTTAAATCATCACAGACCTCGTGGTTTACACGTGCCACATATCAGAAATTGTGGGTATTTAAGCTGCCAGATGCAGTCAGAGATGAGAGGGGGAGGCATAAAAGCCAAATAAAAGAAGATGAAGCTTCTTTGTTCTTGGTTTTAAAAGCAAAAATAAGGATTTTACATTGAGTTGGGAGACTTCTGCTAAAAGTGATGAATATGACTTGTTTGTCCTCTGCTAGTGCCTTCTGTTTCAGTCAGATGCGAGGATGAAGCGGGAGGGCCGGGGTTAGGAAGGATGCAGTGTGTGAAACGGCTGGACGAGGGCCAGTATTTTTTTTTCCCTGTTCACAGCTGACCGGGGCTCATTGTGTTCTCCCACAGCTTTTTATGAGATTGGTGAAATCAGCCCTGGCTTCTTGTTTCCCTGTAAATTCTTTCATTAGCAATCCAGGCTCCTGTGTTGGCTTGCAGAGTGGCTCCTGTTTGTTTTAATTAGAAGCAAGGAAAGTCTGCTCTCCCTCGAAACTGACAACAACACAGTTTTCAAGCACAAAAACATCAAGAAATTATGAGAACTGAGCATTCTGATATCTTTGCGTGGCACCTTTTGTTTTCCTGGAAAGTTGAATTTTAAATTAAATGAGCAAATCCTCTGAAAGGGGTCCATTTTTGGAAGCTTTTATTTTGAAATTGACTGTCCAGCAAGTAATCAATTAAAAAATTAGCTTCCAGCACTAGTTAAAGTTAGAGTTGGATGTCTCGAGACCGGTCTTGGTCTTGACAGTCTTTGGTCTTGGTCTTGTCTTAGTCTCGGATCCCTCGATCTTGTCTTGTCCTGGTGTCTCGGTCTTGCTTTCTCAGATCAACATAGTGGTCGGGAGATTTGGAATCAACAGTATCCATGACACACAACGTAACGTTCGATAATGTGTCATGCGCAAAAGCATCAGCTCTAAGAGCCGTGCTTAGAGAGTGCTTTGTAGTGAATCAGAAGAGTCGACTCCCATTGAGCGAGAGCCGGCTCCTCACTTGATTTCCTTTCGCTGCTCAGCTCTCACACAGTGGCTCAGCTATGCTCCAATCCCTCCATATTGTGGCCAATCACATGCGAGGATATAGGATAATATCATTGTGTAAAAAACAGAGAGGGTGAGAGACGCAACAGTCAAGTGGAGTGTGCGTCTGTCCTCTCAGTAAGTGAGTGAGACAGCAGACAGCGGTGAGGAGGGCTGTGCGAGTGCATCACAAAAACACATAAATATGCCTGACACCTGTAAACGAATCAGCAAAAAAGTCTTTAAACTGCAGGTTTAAAGACTTTTTTTGTCTCGGTCTCGACTTTGTCTTGACTCGGTCTGTCTTGGTTTCGTCTTGGTCTCGATACCCTCTGGTCTTGGTATTGTCTTAGTCTTGGTTTAGGTGGTCTTGACTACAAGTCTAGTTAAAGTACCAATAAAGTGACTAGTTGACTACATTTACTCCCCATAACCTTTACATAGGTCTTAATTTCTCATTTGTATCCTAACATATGTACGTGTGCATTCATATTGTGAGTATTTATATAGATGTACATAATCTACATACTGTAAATACCATATACTCCATTTCTGTACCAGTATGTTTTCTCCACTATGGCAATAAGACAAATTTGACAATGAACATAATTCGGATTTTGATCCACTGTTTATGAGGAAGACTGTAAACACTTCCCACAATTTAAGTGATTTTGTCCAAGTTGGAATGACAGGATAAGCTTTTCCAAATAATTTCCTGCCACTGATTTAAACTGACAGCTAAAGTGGAGAGCAGGGGCAGAGCTGCAGTTGGGAAGCTTGCAACTTCATTAAAAGTACTCTGGTTCCACAGACCTGACACCCCATTGATCTGAAGCTTTCCCTCCAAAAACAAAAAGTCAGGGAGTGTAAAGTCCACATGTGATCAGAATATTGCAGCAGTGCTGTGATGTATCACCAAACCACCAACTCACAAGGGTTTCAATTACACAATTAAGCCCTGAAGAGCAAAACTGAAACGTCTGTCTCCGTCTCACACACACCATATGGTGCCCACTTCCCTCCGTCCCCAGCCTGACTGGTCACTCCTTTTAATTACCTTCACACTGAGGGTAGTTAATGAGAAGCCAATTAAAAAGACCGACTTAAAAAGGAGAGAGCAGCAGCTCAAAGTCGCCCAAGTTATCCATTAAAATAAATGTAAAAAAACAACAAAAAACTTCACTGCACTTGTGCCTGAAAAGGCTCCAGCTGCGGGCAGAAACCGCTTGACCTCATTTTAAAAGTGTTAAGCAAACACCGGAGAAGAGAGAAGGAAACTTTCCGCAGGATTTAGCGCACACTGACGGCTGCGGTCACAGCGCAAAACAGCGCAACGGAGTAGATGATGGACCCACCTGTGAGGAAAAGCCGCCGTCCCGTGCAGGCTGGAGAGCAAAAAGCAGACTTAAATGAAAGTGGGAGAGAAAAGTAGACTTAAAGAGCCGAGTCCGTACAGTCCGTAGCGCTGGGAATAAAAGCCGGTTGGTACCGATTTCAGAGAGAAGCTGAGAGCTGCTCAGGTCCGCTGATACGCGCACAGAGACGTCGGAGGGTTTGTCCGCTCCTCAGCGAGCGCGCTGCTGAATAAAAAGCATTTTGTGCTTCTCTTCTCACCGACCAGCCCCGGTGTGTGTGTGTGTGTGTGATATCTGCAAACCACGGACTGGATTCATACTGGATCCGGATCATGGAGCCGCTGAAGAGGCTTTAAATCTCAGTATAACCACGGGTCACATCACAGGGGCCATATGTTAGTCACACACTGACCGAGATTATTAGCTACTTTATACAGGAATTTCTTTATTTATTATGTCAACATATAAGTATTTCTTCCTTTAATATTTTTATAAACATATATTTATGATATATATAATTTCTTTTATAGTATTTTAAAAATCTATTATTAAAATCTGAGGCCCTGTTAATGTTCCTGTAATTCTTCCAATATCGATAACAGTTTAAATCTAAATATTCTGAGATGATGTTAATTTCATGCAAACTACAGTGCACAGATTAATGGTTTTTCTGCATATGTGTCTCACTGAGATATGTTTCTGATCACCAGAGTAAACATAAAACACGGTTTTAAAATTATATTTCATTTATTAAGGGGAAAAACCTACTTGTGAAAAAGTAATTGCCCCGCTGAGTCCCATTAGATCTGGCATAAAACTAACATAAATAAAAACAGACTTAAAAAAAATCGAACAACCTTATTTTACAATACAAAACACAATTTTAAAAGATGTCCCCCTCTCTCTGTACCGTCCTTCACTACATCCATGGATCTCCTCTATGGTCTTCTTCTTGCTTCGACACCCTTTCTGCAGTATATCCACCATCCCTAATCTGCGGATGTCCAAACCACCTCAGCCTCGCCTCTCTAACTTTGTCTCCAACTGAGACAAACTACTCGTTTCCTGTCCATTCTGGTTGCTCCCAATTAAAATCTGAGCATCCTCAGCTTGTCTTTTTGTCAGAGCCAAACCACATGTATCGCTCCAGGTCTCACTGCCATCTTATGAACCTTTCCTTTCACTCTTGTTGTCACAAATCACCTCTGACACTTGCCTCCTGTCATTATTAGGATCCCGGTCCGGCTGAGTCAGGCCTCCAGAGTTTGGGAGCTGCTGCTGTGCTGGGCAGATGTTGCTCATTCTGAAGCAAACACCATCAAGAATCAAATGGACCATTTCAGGGCCCTCTGTCTTTGTCTGTGTCACTCAGCCACAATCAGAGAGGGAGAGAGGGGTTGGTGGTCTGTGGATGATTTGCATAACTCCATGTTCTCACTGGAGATGTCTTCATGTCATTGAAGATTGGGTAGCTGCAGGTTGGAGCAGCAGAAACACTTGAGTTTAAGAGTTTGAGGCTCATAAATGGGGTTTTATGTAAGAGCTTTTAAAGTGGAAGGACAGGTGTGAGAGTCCCAGTATGAGCCCACTGAAACCAGTCATAAAAATCATGGCATTTGTTGTTTTATTGCCCTCTTATACTTGAGGAGCTGAAATTTTGATATATCAAGTTATCTTTGGTTAACTACTTTTTAAATATTTAACAGTTCTTCCAGCTTCTATCTTCATCCATTCCAATTAGAAATCAATCAAATTCATGCATCCTTTACACTCAGACCACCCTGCTGAACATCAGGCATCAGCACTGACTGATTGATTCAAAAGTTTGTCTCCAAGCGGAGTTTGAATTTAACACCAAAAATCAGGTTTTCTTCTTCTCCGAACTACTTCAGCTTCCCTTATTCACAGAGGGACAAACAAAGGCTGTTTTGGGAAAAGAAAAGCCTCTCTCCCTCCTCCAACGTCAGCTAAAAAGAAAAGAGAAAGCCGGGCCTGTCACCACAACAGTCTGCTGGGAGGGAGGACGTCATTACACGCCAACAACGCACGACGACGGCGGCGGTCAAGTGCCACGCGCTCGGCCTCTCTTCCGTTAAGCAGATAAAAGGTGGCATCTGTCTTTATTGTGCGAGTAAATCCCCTCCGCCATTGACCGCAGACACTTCACATGTTGATGAGGAGGAGGACGTATAGATAGGAGGCCCCCCGTCCGCTTTGTTCACCTCCCTCTTTGGGGAGACGTTATGCAAATCCAACAAACCGTTTGTGATTTCCATCTTAGCTGACAAATAATTGAGGTGCTTTGGTTAGATGGGGTTATTTTTCTACTCCAGGGTTTTTGGATCTTACCTAAAAGCTGATAAAAACTTTTTTCTCATCAGGAAGAAACTGGAATGTTTTGGAGACCTTCCAAAGGTCAACAAGGCTCTGTAGAACTTATGCAAATATTTAATGCAACTGACGAGCCTCTTACTCAACAAGCGAAAGAAAGAAACAAAGGAGGAAGAGGAAGGCTGAGCCTTTGTCTTATCATAACTAATCAGCAGCCGGGGGTGAAATGATACTCTATTCAAAGCACTGAGGAGGGGCCCGCCTGCTGATTTGCATGAAATTCGTTGGGAGAGTTTTAAAGGTGAGTTCACTGCAGGCCATAACAGGAAGCAATCCCATAAATCAATCACCAAGGTTTACTCAGCATTACACAGTGTACACAGAGGGAATAAAAACACTTTTTGAGGTTTAATAGAAACTCCGATTGAGCGTAACTAAATGCAAAAACCTGAGTCCACTTATTCCACTTCCATGTTGGAAAAAAATACATCTGCATGGGTCTGGAGGAAGACGAGTTTCATCCAAGAGCAAATTACAGATGAATCCTGGAAATAAAGCCTCTGTTTTTGCCATAATGCAGAGGATAAGTTTTCCTTCACAGATGCACGTTGTATCACATGGATACGGGATTTTAAAATGACGGGGAATCTCCATCATTTAGTGCCAAGGCGGTTTAGATTCCATTCTGCATGCGGGCAAAAGTTACGTAACGTTTCCTGTTCAGTGACTCTGGCCTGCTTGCTTCCATAAAACTCTTCGATACTGATATTTAATGTCTCCTGGTTTGACCACTTACATTGGAGGAAGAAGGTTCATCGGCCCAATTAACTGTGTCGCCATACTGTGACTTGGACTTTGTTCCCAGCTGGGGTCTTTCTGTATTGAGTTCAGATGTTCTACTCCCACAGTCCAAAGGCATGCATGTTAGGTGGGTGTGGGTGTGTTGTCAGACGCATAAGCCAAACTCCGCACCAGGAACTTGGTTGATGATTAAGAGACTAAAGGGTTAGGTTAGGGTGGTTGTGGCTCAAGAGGTCGAACAAGTCATCTATTAATTGGATGGTTGGTGGTTTGATCCCTTGCTGCTCGCCAAAGTATCCTTGGGAAAGATACTGAACGCTGAGTTGCTCTCTGATGTGTTCATCAGAGGATGAATATTAGATAGAAGGCACACAGACAAGGGAAAAAGTGCTTGAATGAATAGGTGAGTTTTTCCTGGGAATGCATGCCATGCTGCCATGAGTTTTTTAGACAGCAGACGGAGTGTTTAGTTATCAGCCAATACTGGCAGTGCACCAACACACATATCTGCTAATTAGTGCAAAGCAACATACTAAAAAAAATTCATATTTTACTCACCACTCAGATAATCTATTAAAATGCTCCATCAGGCCATCACGTGGCCACTAGAGAAACTGCAGTTTTTGGCAGCTCCAACATGGCTCCATTCACCAAACCCAAAAGCGGCAGGTTAGACGATGTATTCGATATCCCCATGTTGGTGTTGTTCCTGCATCCTCATCATAATGTCGGTCCATGATCAACATTTCAAATTACGTTGCTGTGATGTCATAGCTTTGGAATGTGGATGGAAAACACCCAACATTGTCATGATGATGCAGGGAAGCCAACATGAGGATATCCGATCGTGGTGCTTAGACAGTCCCAACTATTTTATCCAGTGACTGGTCACATGTTTTAATGTGAGGAAAGCTCATTTTGTGAAGGGTGGTGACTCTTTGTAAGAACAAGGGCTTTGCTGATCAGCCCCCAAAGAGCCAATCACCAGAGGAAAAATCAAACATATACAACATATGAGAAAAATCCTAAAATCCACCACACTGCACATCCAATGACCTTGAGCACAGTCTGAGTGAAGACCCGGTATGTGCACCAGTTTGATTCAGTTCTAACCAACACTCGTGGAGGGGTAGCTGTTCTTGTGAGTTGTGGACAGAGGGACGAGGAACACTTTAGCATGAGTTTGTTGGTCCTTCGCCTGGATGAACCAAAAATGTTCCAATACAACTGTGGCATTAAACACACGTGACGCCTGTGTCTCCACATTGAACTCCAACTGGACAACTTCACAGATATGTAGAGAAAATATCTGGCTCTCCAATCGTTCTGTTGGAATGTCTTTTGAGGTTTTTAGATGCAAAATTTGCATCTCGGGATAAAATGATCAGCTGTCATGCTCAGGATCCTATATTGTTTAGGATAAGAGGACACTGAGATAGGACATGTAGGTTAACTCTTAAACTCAACTTCCAAAAGCCTAATTTCTTACCTCCCTTCAACACACAATCCAATATTTTTAAAACCTTTCTTTTCCCATCACCTTGAAACCAGTTGCGGCAGATGGCTGCCCCTCCCTGAACCTGGTAATGCATGACGTTTCCTTTCCACTGTCACTAAGTGCTTGCTCATAGATGGTTACATGATTGTTGGGGGTCCTTTCTAATATTGCAGGGTCTTTACAATATAAAGCACCATGGGGTGACTGTTGTTGTGATTTGGTGCTATATATGGTAAATGGACTGGTTCTTATATAACGCTTTTCTACTTTACCTGAGTATAACTAATATTTACACATGTTCACACTCCGATGGATGCTTTGGAGAGCAACATGAGGTTAGTATTTGGCATAAAGACAAGAGCAGTCAGGAAACCACCAACCTTTCAATAGCTGCTCTACAGCCACCCCCTAAATAAAATTGAATTGAGTTGAATTGAATTTTGGTACTTTACAAAAGCCTGGCTGTGCAGAATAAACAATAAAACTGAAAACATAAAATCAAGTGTTTGTTCAGAATGAGGACATGGGAAAGTTTGGGTTTCTAATACTCAGATTTAAAAACAACAAAACACTGGAGTCCAGGATGTTCATCACTTTAAAAGGTTTTTGGAGTTTTTCCATTTTTTTTGGCTGCAAACCTCAACAATAAACAAGCAGAAGGTCCAGCTTTCTCCTAAAATAAGAACTCCAGAAGAAGTCCAGGAATTCTAGCGGTGCCACGAATCCTCCCGAGGGCCTCCGAGCTTTTCTAATTTGACTTTGTGGAGCAGAAAAAACACACAAGTCTCTCATGTCCCTCATGTTTACAGCCAGAGCCTGGTATCGCGTAAACCCCTCTCCCCTCTGCCTTTATGAGATAGAATTTCAATCGTCTCTGCTTTTCCGAACTCGTAAACGGTGTAATGAGTTTCATTTGCTTCGGCTACGTGGGGCTCAAACCGCCACGGTGACCGCAGCAGTGTTCATAAAGATCACAGGGAATCCTCTCACACACACTCGGTGCTCACTTCTGCTCAGCACATGCCAGCTCTGCCTGGTGACTCCTACATTTGGTGTGAATTTCCAGGCCATTAATTTAGGGAACATCACTTCTAAAGGAAACTGCCCCGACATTTGTGGTTCCTCTTTCAAACGCTCTCCATTAAAGCCTCTATTAACCAGCCCGCACTGCATAAATCACTGCTTAAAACGGCGCAGCGACACATGACAACAACATGCGCTCCCGGCTTTTATTTCTACAAACGTCTGCGGTGAGCATGGCAAAACACAGGAGAACAGGGGTGGAAAAAACAAAACAAATTTGTTTCAATTCTTGACTTTTCAAAACAGTTATTGCTGATTCTTTAAAAGTAAATGAAGGAACAATTAAAAACACTGCTTTAAATAAGAGCATTAAACACATTATGTTAGAAAGTGGCTAATGAGGGATTTGAAGGCCTATGTGTTGATGTTGCCATTGTTACACTAGTTTGACAAACTTTTTTTTTTAAATAAAGCTCCATTTGTGAGGCTTTTTTGGAACTTTCAGTCACATCCTGCAGCAGGAAAACACAACATGCAGTTAACAAGCAAGTTGGTGTGCTGTGAGCAAGTATTTACATGTAAAAATATGATTTCTGTGGTTAAGAACCAGCTTGTCAAATGTGAGTTTAATGAGCTCCAGAATAAACTGGTGAAATTTGCCAACGTTATCCCAGAAGTTACATCCTGTTTACCTTTGGTTACTCAACACTAGTTTAGCACCCCAGATGAGGATCGTAGGAAGGCTCCATTTAACTGATGTAAATAAACTCACTCTGGTCTAATCTTCCAAGCTTTTCATCAAGCTTGTGCCTCGGTTTCAGTAGGTGGATTTAAGGATTTTGGTCATCGTGTAGTTTGACGTGCAGTGGTTAAACTGTGCAGTATAACTCTGCCACATCACTAATAGCACGTTACACATGGAAACACTCAGGCTTGTATTTTTGGAAGTGTTTTGGCATCTTAAAGAAGTCTATACATTTACTTTGTGAAGTATGTGTGTCTGTTAAAACTATGGCTGATTTAAAGGGAGGAGCAGGTAAGATCATTCATCATGTTTGTTTGTTTTTTTTTGTTTTTTTTAAATACAGGAACAGTTATTGTGTAACTCTAGGCACAATTATTGTACATGGTGGTTTTCATGTTTGTTTAGCAAAGACCAGCAGAGAATACAGTTTTGATGAATATTTATGTACTCTTCTAATCATTGCAGAATAAATCTATTGTGACTTTTAAGAGGGTGTGGGAGAGGATAAAAAAAACCTCACCAAGCACAGACTTGTCATCAACAGTCAGCTTGTAATGCATCAGGACACATTTTACACTACAAAAGATATGTGGACTCCTAAACGTCAGCGAGTGGGTCGAGTATTTGGATCACAGTTAGGTGTTAATCTCTGAAGCTTAAAAATGAAGCCAAATCCAAATTCTGCAGTTCCCCTAATGGCCACTAAAGGCTGGCTCCAAAAGGGAGGCAATCTCCACAGATGTCCATGTTAAAAACTTTACAGCAGAAATAAATATTAGTCTAGTTCAAGTCTAGTTGTTTTAGGTCTCTTTATTCAATTGCTCTGTGCAGAAACAGTTTTTTTCTTCACTGCAATCTCGGCGTGACCGCAGCAATATGATAGCGACCAAATAAAAGAGGTTTTTGGTACAGCAACCAGCTAGCAACCACTTGCCAACCAGTTGGAGAAAACCAATTTTCCATCATGTCGCAGGAGGAAGCTCTCATATCACTTAATCCAGGTAAGACAGGTAGATGAAGGTATTTCAGGTGTTTTGTTAGTTGGACAAAAGGCACACATTTTAAACACAATTTTGATTTTAAAAGTGTTAAATCAACAGGAGCTTGATTTAGGCTTTTGGGTCCTTTTTTATCAGGTTGCCAACTGGTCTCCGATGATCACAATGATTCCTAGTGGTCATTTCCGCTTCTATTTAGTTCTGTCACTATACAAATACAGACCATTTACCATCTGTCAACTTGTTTCTAACACATTTTTTAAGCGGAGTTATCATGCCACAAAGGGTTGAACTTATTAGATGTGGCTGCCAGTATGAAACCATTTTCACAAAAGACGCCAATTCTTTAAAATGTTTAATGTGAAAAAGACAGCAACAATAAAAACAGTTTAAAACGGGCGATGCTTGAATTAAATGAACATTTGATCAACAGAAAGACAACAACAAACTTGACCGGAATCTCACTCCAAACCTTTGTTAGTCTGGGATGCATTTCAGTTGGTACCAGCATAACTACAAAGGATCATTCAATACAGTTTCTTCTTCAGTCCTACTGTGGAGCCCAGTTTCTGAGTAGACCAAACCAGTTCAGGGTTTGCTGTGTCTATCTAAATTCTCCTTAAGGGTCATGTAATCTTTGTTGTTGCCTGTCCAAAGACTAACCCTTTTTAACTTTCTCTGCATATTTTCCATGTAAAATTCCAAACGCCGTCCAGATGTTTGACTTTGCCCAGGGCTCCAAACAATGTGGCTACAATGTGCAACCGGCTATTTTCCAGCTTTTTTTTCTCTCTCCAGACATCTCAAATACTTTTCAGGCCTCTCGGACCGAGAACGAGGTTTTAACGGTGCTTTTGGGGAAACACGGCCGCTCGTCTGCTTTAACGCTTATCGGTCGTCGAGGGGTAGAAATCGCAGCAGGAGCGGGGTGACCGTGAAACCGTACTCCTGAAAAATCTGCTTTTTCCATTTGGTTTAATACGTCTGACCGATGCACTCCCCCCCTCCTCTGGATACCAGAACGCTCAGCTGTAACCCAGCTTTACATAACCGCACTGAACATACCATAAACTCTCTCATTCACGCAAACACGTGAACCGTTTCCAAAAAACAAAGAATTAAAAACAGCGAACACTGGCACACCAACCACATCCATCCCTCCCCATCCCCAACCCTTATTAAAACTGTTTTCCCCTGGAAACACTCAGCTAATGTTTTCCAAAACTCCTTCTCTTTCCCCCTCCCTCGTTTGCTCCGTGCCTCGGGGCCGAAGGGGTCCGCTCCATATTGTCTTCATTAAAGTCGCAGAGTGTCGACCTGGTTTGGAAACATGGTGTGTGTTCTCCTGTGTGTGTGTGTGTGTGGGGGGGGGGGGGGGGGGTGGAGGAGGTTGAGGCTCCTGAGTCCTAAACCACATTCTTTAAATTCCCTGTAAGAAGAAAAAAGAAAGAGAGCGAGAGAAAAATGAGACAACTACAAAGAAAAACACAAAAAAAAGGGGTGGGGGTCAACTTTATCAAATTAAGTAAGGCTAAACACACATATTAGACACCAAAGATGGAGGCAGTCTGGAGGACAGACACACAAGCACACACTCGTGCCAATAAAAATGCTAAATAACATCTGGCTGAGGTAAATCCTGTCACTCCCATGGAAACAAAAGCAAAAAGGGGAATCGATATGGAAATGACAACGGTAAGCAACACTTGGAGCTCATTTGCATGAGGGCACAGATTGGTTTCACACGCAGACAAAGCAAGTGTTTTGACACAATGGCTGCATTATGAAGTCTAGTCGACGGTTTACTTTGCAAATAGTGCCGCCTTGTTTGTCCTTTGTCATGTTAAACGGCCCGTCGGAGGCAAAACAAACACGCTGCACGCGCACACACACACACACACACGCATACACACACGCATGTACGCATGGATTGCAGATGAGTAATTGCCCTGACGCACTGAGGGAGGATGTCCTGTTTGTTGGCCATTGTGGAGCTGTCACTGTGGGCCTGTCATGTTCTCTCCCTGCAGTGACAACAACAGTTTGGAAAAAATGAGCCGTTTACAACATTTGGCGTGGACTTTTTTTTAAATTTGTTTTTGGGGTTTTATTTTTTCCCCATCCCCGTCTGGATGCTGAGACTCCACTGGTGGTTTAAATAAACGCTACAATGTCAACAGATTAAAAAGTATCCCGCTTATGAGGCTTTTGGACGTGCTTACACCAACGGAGGCTGGGATGAAAATCAGCCTCCTGATTTACTCCGATGAGGTCACCGATTCGAGAAAGAAAACACAAACACGGGGTCATCTGGCCTAAAAAAAACATTCCCAGAGCCACAATGTGGTCATCCAGCAGTTTCTAACATAACCCCACAATAACAGAGCGACTTGGTTACCGTGGCATTGCCAGTGTTTAAGCCTAATGTTTTTATTTCCCCTTTCTCAGCAATAAAAGGGCCCAATTATCCATTTCCTCATTTTGTATATGCTTATATTACATAAAACACATTTAATGACCAGTTGACTAAACATTTAAACACCCATTTTCACCTGTGGGCTCTAAGACGTTGCGACGCCACCCGCCACTTAGTGGGGCTGCGTCCTCTCCGTTTTATTCTTCGCCTCGCTATTTTACGACACGCAGACATGAATGATGGGGGCACAAATCTGTAGACAACGACTGGCCGTGAGAGTAATCCAACCCATCACTACTCAGCCACAGTGATGTGCAACCACATCTTTCACAGGCGTGTGGATGCAAAGGAGGAGGACTGTTTGTGCCAGCGGTGCTGATGCTGGCCAGACTCCACAAGGAAAAGCAACACATACTAATGCATACTTAGCACAAAAAGCAAGGAAATTTGCATTTGGTGGATTATATCCTGGTTGTAGCAACCCTTTGTCACTTTAAATGGTACCACATTTGTAAGGAAAATGCATTTATGGGTTGAGCAGCAGAGTTGAGTACGCGCCCCTTTGTGGGATGTGAACCCCAAGCCACCCTCGATGTGTTCATCCGACTGAATGTTACATAGAAGCATGTAAGCTTAGATATGGATTGCTTTTCAGTTAAATTCAAAGACATTCAAAAAGCACGTTGGCCATCAGTCAGCTCACTTTGGTCATTGACGTGTTTTTTTCCTTCGCCCCTTTAATTCCTCTGTGAAAGAAACTGACAAAATCTGCACCCCCGCTAATGAAAAGCGTTATGCTACATTGCTCTGGATAGGGTTGGAACTGTATAATCCGATTAAATAAGAAAGTCTGATCTATTTGCTGGTGTGGAACTGTATTACACTTTAATAATGTGTGAGGTGTTCAGCTGATGCCTGTCCAATCCTGTTAATAACTACTGTGGCTAAATAATTCATTGTTGTGTGTGAACGAGGCTCTGCTTGCTGTGTGTGTGTGTGTGTGTGTGTGTGTGTGTGTGTGTGTGTGTGTGTGTGTGTCCTGGGGCCACACAGTTTGCATTATGGAGGCTGGACAGCACTAACCTCACTGGAGCACCTTAACCACCTCCTCTTCCTCCCGTCTCTGCCTTGGCGGCAATGGTATTGATTATTGGCAATCGTGGCGAGACTACAGGGCGGACAGAGCACGGAGCAGATCACACGCACCTAAATCTGATGAAGTCAGCACAGTTGGTCTAATTTTAGGTGTTTGTTGCCCTCACACAGGAAAGTGTCTCTGTCGCATGTTTTTATTTTAAGGAACTTTCCCTTTATCTAACTAAAGCCAGGTGGCATTTAAAGGAAATTACAGGTACAAAAGGAGGTGTGGCTACATGTGAGTCATGTTGCTACTATCTCAATTTTAAAAAACAAAAAAAAAGACCCCGATTGAGAAGCTGCTGACTTATTTTACGGGAAATTGTTGCTCACAATGCAGTTTTTTTCCTCTCCTCCGGCTGTGACGAGGGGAAACTCAAAAATCATGATGTGTGCTAAAAACAGGAAAAGTCCATCAAAAAGAGGAACAGCAGGCACAAGCGGACTTTCAACAACAGGACATCTGTGGTTAGAAATATTGATTAGATTCGGACTGTAATTAATGTGCCCTCTTCCTTTATTCTGGCTCCGCTGTTTGGCTGGTTTAGACTTGATAAAAGTGCCTGTCCCTCTTTTCCAGATGTAGATATTTAAATCTGGTAAAGTTACCAGAGTCCACCGTGGGCTCTGATGTTTACTCCATATCACAGCGTCCGTGGAAGCATCTATACTGTGCATGTTTGTGTGTATTTTACAGGCGTGTTCGTACAATCTCTCTTTCCCGCAACGCATGCATCTTATTTTGCGTCAACAGAGTGGAGAATTAACGACTGAAGGCGTAATCGTAATCAAAATGTAAAGGTGCTGCAATATTTCCCTGCAGAAGTGTGCAGATAAGGCACTGTTACACGGGGAGGCTGGCAGTTTACACACAAACAAGCACTCTCTGGGGAAATCACACTACTGGCCTTGTAAACCCAGAACCGTGAATGCACAAACAGCCTGACAGCTGCCGCAGCCTTGGACACTCACCTCATAAAAATCACATTTTAATTAATAAAGCCTCCGAGTGCGTGACGGGAGGGAAGCCACAGGAAAAGCTGAGTAACATCTGAATGTTTTCAATTGTTGCTTCTACTGCAGCACATGTACGCACGCAAACGGACTGGGTTGCAAAGACGGTAAGAAACGCTGACATCTCACATTTTTAGTTTTTGCAAGTTTTCATTAAGTGGCATGGAGATACTTTACTTTCATGACAGTCTGGGTCTGAAAAATGACACCAACGTCGTAGCGCCTTAAACCTGGACTCTATTTATTGGCCACAAGAGCCGGAGGAGCTGGATGAGGGAGAGGCAGGTCAGGCCATCTCTGCTTAGTCTGCTGCCCCCTCGACCCCAAGACTTGGCCGAAAATTAGGAGACATTTGTGGGATAGTTCTCACTGAACAGGACTCAGTGGAGCTAAAAGTGTAAAAATCATTATTTAGAACTGCTTCTGGACAAAAAGCTCAAATAGTATTTTAGTTTTTGCTAAAAACCTGACCTAGCTTGACCCCTCATGCTGATTTGGGGAATATGTGCTGGTATGAATTAGGTTGTGTTGCTACAAATCCTCTGATGTGACAACACCAGTAAGTGAAGGGTGACAATAGTACAAAGGTTTTCCAGACATGTGAAACATGTGAGACATGAGAAACTACAGGCAACCGTGGCAACCTGCTGGTAACCAAAGCAACTGCTAGGATGATTTTTGCTGCAACAACTTTTTTGTAATCGGTTTCACCCAATGAGAGCTGGAAACCTCCAGGAAAGTGTGTCAACATGTTGGGGAATACCTGTTTCACATCATGCTGAAGTTTCAAGATGGACAACTACTGAGATTGTACGCATGACATCATGTCAGAAACCTCCCAAAATAATAATAATAATTTAAAAAAAAGATGGTTCTTCCTGTGCCAGCTACTCCAGCTTCCTCCCAGAGTCCAAAGACATTATTGTTAAACTAATTGGTGAGTTTAAGCTGGGCGTAGGTGTGAATGGTTCTGTCTCTCTATATTAGTGTTAGAATAGACTGGCGAGCTATTTTAGGGTGTACCCACATCTGGGCCTATGACTGCTGGGATTCACCCCTCTATCCATCCATTCTCTTTGCTTGTCCTTATCAGAGTAGCAGGGGGGCTACTCCAGCTAACATAGGCCGAGAGGTGGGGTACATCCTGGGCCGAGCTAACACAGAAAGACAGACAACCATTCATACTTATGGGCAATTTACAGTGACCAGTTAACCTAACTGTAGGAGGAACCCGGAGTACCCGGTGAGAACAAGCACAAACACAGGGAGAACATGCAAACGCCACACAGATGGTGAAGTCAGACTCGGGACCTTCCTGCTGTGAGGCAACAGTGCTAACAACCACCAGCTGGGATATCATGCTGAAAACAGCATCCCCCTTGTAAAAACATTCATAATGTGAAGGAGAGATTTTGCAGATGAGACACACTGTCTTATTTTTCATGAAATGAGCCATATGTACGCCTCGCATCTCTGTAAATACCTGCCAACATGACAGTGTTCTGTGGGCTCAAACTGGCCACGATGCATACGTACAGTCATGGTTTAACATATGGGATCAGAAGCTGACACATGGCGAGTGAAAAACGGAGCGACGGTGGCTTTTGGAGATTACCACTTTAACATTTGTATCCATTCGTGCGAGCTGAAAGAGCAGATGTGGGCACACAAACATACGTACACTCCCACTCTGCCCAGTTTCTCAGAGAAACCGATGTTTATAAGCAGCAGTTTGTTCCAAACCCAAGAAACACTTATCCAGCCCGATGATGTCATGCAGACATGTTTGCTTTGAGGTGTGTGTGTGTTGTAGGCTATCCTTTATTCAGCGCTCGTGTGTGTGCATAAGTTAAGTTAGCAAACACGCTGGGCTTTCTTTTTGGGAAACAGACAACATCCAGTGTTTAAAATTGTAACACGCAGACTGCCCACTGGGATTATGGTGCTGTGTGGTAACAATAAATGTGACAGAGAGCAGAAGCGACAGACAGAGGAGGAGGAGAAAAAAAGAAAACAAAAAAAGCGACATAAAACAGATTTGACAATTTGAAACCAGGAGAGAGATCAGAGAAAGGAGGGAAAAAGGGATAGGAAATTCTCTGGATTTATAAAAAATGAAACATAATTAGCTCAACTGCAAAATGTATGCAGAAGTTTTTAAAATAAATTTAAGAAGTAGAAACGTCAGAATTCAGCCGAAAGTATAAACTTGACAGAGTTAACCGTTTCATTTTCTGTCCTCAGCGGGAGCTAACGGTGAATGAGGGATCTGATCAAACACAGAGGAGGCACATGGGATGCAGGAGCCAAACATAAACTTCACTTGCTTCTCTCATCTTTGGCTCGTCTGCATTCATTTATTCTCCCTTTTATTCCCTCCATCCGTCCACTCACCGGTTCCCTCTGTTGGCTCTAATAAAAGCCGTATGACTGGAAAAGAGCGATACTTTCAGCCCCTCCAGTTGTGATGATTTAATGCGAGCCAACAGACCAACTGGATTTCGGCAAACAGACTCCCGATCCCCCCTCGCCTCCCCTGATTTGATGTGACCTGAAGTTTTTCAAAGCTGAGGATTTAATGCTGTTTGGATAAACCTATTCCACGTCCAGAAGGCTTTTTGTCATTTGCTACAGTCAGATGACTTGTTTAAATGTATGAAGGTTTAGATACTAATTGATACCATGTCCAGTCGACTGAGGGTAAAAATTTGAGAACGCACAATTTTCTCTCTGTTCTGGATTTCCATTCACACTGATCCGCAGATTTCCATAAACAAACTTCCTTTCCAGCGAGTGGATTTGAGTTTGGACTTAACTGGGCAGATGATTGCCGAGAGCATTAACAGGTAGAAACCAAGTAGGACTGAAAACGAAGCCAATGCATTAATATAAAAAAGAGCTGTTCCTCTAGACTTAAAAGAAGAAGACATATTCCCTGTATGTCTGTGAAGGTTCTCAGTAATCCAGGTCATCGTAGTCAAAGGAGCTTGCAAAGAAAAGCGTCTGGACTTCTTTAAGTTGGTTTAAGACGTTTCACCTCTCATCTGAGAAGCTTCTTCACCGTCTTCCCTGTAGACTTCTATGTTAAAAAGTTCAGCCTTAGAGCTGAAATAAACAAACATGGTGGAAAAAAAACAATAAAAAAAACTGTTGCGGTCTCTATAGCCAATTTACCCATTATAAAACTGCACAGGTGGGTGGATTTTATGTAACTCACTCCACTGAATTCTGAAAGAATTACAATTTTTGGGGGCTTAGCTGCAGTGAATGACAAATGGGAAACGACTTGGTTGCTAGCTGCCTGCTATTTTTCACTTTCACTGATTTACATCACAGAACCTCCACTTAAAATGAGATTAGGATGAGACTAATTAGATTAATTGGCAAGAGGTCGGTAACATGATAGGGTATAAAAAGAGTTTCTCAGAGCCACAGATGGGTAGAGGATCATGGTAAAAAATACTGGCGGCTGCCAGTAATACTCCTGCCTTCTGGTAGATGCAGGTGTGGTATTCCTAGGTGACTTCCTTCTTTCTTCACAAGACTTTCAGAAAACTTGACCTCTGAAGTTGACCTTCAGGCCGAGGTCTCTGAAATTAAATTGTCAGAGATTTTTAATAGCTGCACCTATTGCATGAATTTAAAAATCCCATATTACTTAATCCTCAAGTTCTCACATTTGCAAACTTGGGTGTCCATGCCACCTGCCCGCCCTGCGGGGCGACGATAAAACCTCATCAGCCCTTTATGACTGAGCCTTGGTCTCTTTGGTTTGGTCATTTTTTTTCCAAGGACAAACATATTTGTACCTTGAGTTTTTCCACCTTATTGTACATTCCCTTATGTCAGTCCGAAAACAAACTGGTATAAAAATCCACCAAACAACTATAGAGACCACAACAGGCTGTAAGCATGCTTATTTCTCCTCTAACGCAGGGCATCTTAACACTGGAGTCAATGAGGATCAATGCCTACAGGAATTGCAGTTTAAGCATTTAAACATTGCCACCTGATGCTGACTGAATGAACGAATGCCGTGTGGACAGATGTTTTTTGCTAATGAAATAAATATCTTCTTTCTCTTTTCTATTGTAAAGATAACTGTGAGCAAACGCTGGTAATACTGAAGAAGAGTGCAGACAATGACTTTCAAAGCTTTTACTTTTTGTGGTGTGTCCTACTATAAATCCATTTCCATCACACTGAAACTATGATAATTATTAGTCTGTTTTATACTTTCCGACATGGATCACTGTGACGTGACCTGATCTTGGTAGGATTTTACTATTCCCAAAATATTGTGAGTGCCTTTTATTTGGTCGGTAACTCACCTCACCATAACTTACCAGAATGGATAACCGCTGTTTAAAATATAAGATTTCACTGAGGAAAAGGAAGGAAAGGAGGATTTCCTGTCACTCTACGGTTCACACTTTTATACCCCGGAGACGCCGAATGATCAAACTCAGATTTTGTTTTCCTTTTCGGATGTGTGGCTGTGTGCGGCGAAACGTCTGACATGGTTGCCGACGTGTCGTTTCCTGACCTCACCTCCTTACAATAATTCTCCCTTCGCTCAACTTTTCGCCTAAATTTCACCCTGCTGGACGATTTCTCCTGAGAGCTGTGGGCTGTCAGCACTGAGACCAAAGACCCGACTTCAGGCTTAACCACAAGGCTGCACGCACACACGGGAACACGAACATACAAACATAAAGGCACATATAGAGAGGAAGATGCAGAAAAAGGAAAAAAAATACCACATGTATCAAGAGCCAGACTCGAGCAGGGGTCATAGACATATTGTGCATATTCACACACACATACAAAAGGACGTTAAAAAGCCACAGAGAGGACACAAAGAGAGAAGATGACATACTTTCATCCCACACAGAGACGTATAGAAACAAGAGCAGACACATGAAACTGCACTTTAAAAGAGCCGTGGAGAGACCAAAGGGCCTCAGATGAGCCAGGGTTCAGTGCAACACAAACACACACCTGTTTACGCTCCACACCCTCACAAACAGGCACACCTGTGCATCCAACCCAAACACATACACATGACATGCACACCTTTGATGGTGCTGATGACCTGGTCCAGGTGTTTGGTGTCGTTGCGGTCTGGTCTACAGCTCGGACTGATCTCCAGCGAGTAGTCTGGTCCGTATTCTGTAAAAAACTAAACACACACACATACACACACAGATCACATCGTAAGGTTTTGCATTTTCCGATTTTGAAATAATACTTCATTTTTCTTATTCACAGTCATGTGTTCATCACATTTGCCCAGAGTCACTGCAGCAGAGTGCCAAAATACACTCTGTCTTCTTTGTCTTTGTTTTTTTCCTCTTTTTTTGGAGAATGCAGCTGCTTTCCTGGAAAGTTTCGGGGTCTGTTTGGACTTTGAAGAACTGAACTGACTGGTGACGAATATTTACACAGGCTTTCAGGGATCTTTTTTTTAAACATAACAGTGAAATCAATTCAAAACAGTGGTTAAAAAAGGACACACTTCCTTCCAGTTTTTGACCATCATTTCTGTTTTTCTCAACCATATCAAGATATCTCTTTCCATTCTTTCTGGCTTTGTTCCTGTAAAGCCAGCCACACAGTTCTGGGTTTGAAACTCAGGCCACGGCTGGACACTTATGAGGAGCTTGCATAACTTGCTTCCACAAATTTCCTCTAACAGCTTAGAGATTAACTCAGCAGTTTAGTGTTGGGGGCAGGGGCAAATTCACTTCTAACGCTCACATGCTACATTTTCAGGAATTTACAAATCCTGTACCAGGAGACCAAAATGCAGGAAAGTTCATTTGAAAGGCTTCTAGTTTCTTAATAGAAAAGCGCAAAGCCTAAATAGTATTTAAGTTTTGCAAAATTATTATTGCTCTGGGTTTCTGTCTGACTGCAGCTGTTACAAGTTAGCAAAGACCCATTATCAAGTCTTGAGTGAAGGTCTGTGTCACCACCTAGAGGTCTTGAAACTGGATGAGGCAAGTGAGGGGTGGACCTGACTGTGAAGCTTACTGGCCAAAAAAACCAACAAAAAACAAAAGAAACTTGTGATTGACAAGTCATTAGCCAATATCTTGGAGAATCCTCCTACGTGACTCTTAGAATGACCATAATAAGTAAAACATGCACTGTATTTTCCACATTATAAGGCACACTTAAAATCCTTAACAGTGCGTCTTATAATCCGCTGCGCCTTATGTATGAATTCTAGTTGTGCTTACTGACCTCGAACTGATTTGGTACACGGCGCTCAAAAATCTGTGGAAAATGTTTTAGCACCACTTTGGTAAGCTACCGAGCCGCACCGCTTGGTGGATTGTCGGAGCCTTACAGCTACCATAATCAGGAGCCTCGTGGAATAATCTGGGTCCAAAACTCCGTTGGCTTCAGGTCCCAAAGTCAAACGAACACTGCAGCATCACTGAGAGTTAAAAACTGTCTAAATTCTTTCATCTTTAATAAAATGATCAGCGTTGCTGCTTTATCGGGTGTAAAAATTAAGTTTAACATCCAGGCATTCATGAAAACAGAATGTATAAAATTCAACGGAGTTAGAAGTTAGCAGGAAGTTAGCTCGCTAGTTTCCACCTAAACATGATATATCATGTTCTTACTGAGAGATTTCTGAAACAATTAAAACATACAGCTCTGCTATCATTCCCAACATAAATGAAGAGAGAAAACTAAACAGCAGTTAGTCATTAATATACTGCAACAACATGGGAACAGAGCAGCGGCGAGAGAATTCAACATTAATGAATCAATGGTACGGAAGTGGAGGAAGCAAGGAGAATGAGTTGAGTAAAGTTTGACTTATCTGACTGTTTTGTTTTGCTTAATGCGCCTTATAATACGGTGCCTTATGGTCCGAACAATATGGTATTTAATACTCTAGTTTGATCTGAAATTTGGAATTTCGGCCATGAAGTCATCAGGAAAGTGTTCACTGTGGTCAAAGAGCAAGGAAGCATAACGTGGTTCCATCCATCACTGCATATGAAAGAGGAAGCTCAAAGATTAGTACTTCCCCATGAAGAAGGGCCAATGAGTCTGGGGATATTTTTAATGATGTTAGTTAAAAGGTCTATATGGCACTTATTTCATGACACTCCATCCAATTGCCCATTGAGCACCAAAAGCCAGTAGGATTCAATTCTTTAGACACTGTGCAAAATTTCATGGTAATCCGTCCAGTATTTGTTGAGATATTTCCATCTGGACCAAAGCAGTGCACTGATTAACAGACTGATCCCTCAAGCAAAGAAACACATTTTTCAGATAGACACATGTTGTTTATATTCTCGGATTCTTTTTTCCCTCCTGTGTTGTCTGGGAGCTGGATCAACACAAACAAAAAAATATACGAGATTCTGAAGCCTGTACAGAAGGAAAATGTAATGCATAACACAGAAGAGGAACCACAAATCAGTCAAGCCTCTGCTAAGACAGCCTGGGCTTTGCCAACTTGAATAAAAAAAAAACAAAAAAAACAACTCAGAGTATTTCAGCAAATACCAAAGGCTCCTGGCATTTCAGGCAGAACCGGGTGTCAGCCAATTGAAAAAAAGAAACAGGTGGAAACCCAGAGAGTGGGTTCAACCAGAAGTTAAAACCAGAGCACGTCAGTTTGGGGCCATGACTCAGTGCCATGAGAGCTAAGCAAACTCTGAGGCCAGGTCTGACCACAAGTGCGTCAGTCCGTTTGCAGTGACTGTTGTGAAAGCCTTGGACTCTGAGGACTCAGCAGAAACACGCTGAGCGAGCCAAGCTGAGGTCTAATGCAGAGGAGTGGGACATGTAGCAAAACGACGGAGATTAAGTGAAGATGGGGGTTAAAATGGTAAGAAAAGATTATTAAGTTAATAAGATATCAGGAAACAGTGAATTGGGGCTTAGATTTGTTTGATCAACAGTCAAAAACCTTGTAGTATCATAGAGCCTCAATTTGTCAGATAATCACGTAAAAGAAAAGAAAAACAGGGTTGAGTGATCCTGTTCAAGGACTCAAGTACTGCAGCTTTTGGCACTTCGGCGTTGAACTGACGCACAAAGGTTTGCTGCTCAGCCTGTCCGGGGTGTAACGCGTCTATCCTGACAGCTTGGATGGGCAAAGGCTCAGGCGCTCTGCAAAAGCGTCCGAGTACTCAAGTAAAATCAAACCAACCAACAACTGTAATAGTCTTCGGTGCAGGGATGCTAGGTTCAGCGTGGCTCACCAATCTGCCTGTGAGACCATTTAATGATTTGATTTAATGAGTTTCTGCAGTTTTACAGATACATATCTGAAAAAAGACAAAATAGACTAGATTAAAAGGACAATAAAATGAAATTGTCTTAGTTTTATCAGTGTGGAAATAGGAACGTTTCCTGAAATGCAACAAAGCTGGTCCCCTTAGAAATCTTCAAAGTTCAGTTTTGACTTTTTAAGAGTTTGAAATGTCCATTCTGAACTTGCTAAACCTCACTTCTGACTAGGGGTGGGTTTTGATAATCGATTTATTCTGGCTTGGATAACGTGATATCGATTCATTAAAATCCTGAATCGATTAATTTTTAATATTAATTTATTTTGCCCGAAACGCCAGAATCTCAGGTTAAACCTCACCAAATTTCAACAACCACCAAACAGCTATAACAGTAAATGAGAGCAGGTACACAGATTCTGCACAAAGATGCAAACACAAAGCGCGGACCCGCCGACGGATCAGAATCAGTGAGATGTCGCCTTTCTCATCCAAAGGCATGGACACGGTCGGGGCTGAAAGCCGACAGCTCGCTGATTCTGATGTTTCGGCGGGTCCGTGCTTTGTGTTTACGCCCTTTTTGCGGTGATTCTAAAGTTGTTAGTTTGACAGTGGGAAGGGAGTTTTTCCTTCCCACTGTCGCCAAAGTGCTTGCTCATAGGGGGTCATATGATTGTTGGGTTTTTCTCTGTATCTATGAAGCGCCTTGAGGCGACTTTTGTTGTGATTTGGCGCTATATAAATAAAATTGAATTGAATTGAATCTCTCTCCAAACAAAATTGACTGAACCAGCAGCAAAAGAAGAGTCAAACTACACTTCACAAAAACATCATCATGAATTCACTTTTACTTTTGCTATTTTGTTTCCACCACGATAAAATCACACTTCATGCACAGCTCGCTGTCTCTGTCTCTCTCTCTCTCTCTCTGTACTTCAAGAACAGTTTCCCGTCTGAAAATCTGTTTTCTGCATTATTCGCTTGCTTGTTACGCACAAGTCTACCGTTGTTTACAGGCTGTCGGCCGCTGTTTTTTTCCCTTTTACTTACTTCCGAAAAGAAAACCTCATTTCTGCTGTTCAATACTGAACAAATGTAAACTTTTTAAAATGATGCAAAATGCAAAACGCTTAGCCGTGTCTCTAATAAAACTGCTGTAACTTCAGAGGTAATGTTCATATGTTGATTAATGGTTTTCTTTCGTTTTTGATGTACTGCAGAATAATTTTATAAAATTCCAGGGCAGGAAAACCACCTTCATGTTTTTCTGTGTTTTATCTTCAGCTACTTTGACACAAAGGCATCTGCTGTGATGTCAAATCAAATCAAATCACTTTTATTGTCACATCACATGTGCAGGTACATTGGTACAGCACATGTGAGTGAAATTCTTGTGTGCGAGCTTCACAAGCAACAGAGTTGTGCAAAATGATGTTCACATAAAGTCTTGCGAGTATCAGCTTCCTTTTTATAGATACAAAATATGTAAATGTACTGATCTGAATTATAATATTTCTGACTGTCTGAGGCAAAATTTCCCAGATTTAAATCGAATCAAATCGAATTGAATCGTGGATTGAATTGATTCGGGTCCTTGTGAATCGGAATCAAATCGATTCTAGAAATCAGTGACGATACCCAGCCCTACTTCTGACCACTACCGTCCATATTATAATAATTAAAAATCTTTAGTAGAGCAGGACAAGGTTGCTGGGGAGAAGGAGGTGTTGATGCCTACTACTGCCCTAGAGCCTTGAATGAGTTTTAGATGGACGGATAAACAAAGACAACACTAAAACAACGACTAAACCTAAAACTCAACTTCATTTCGCAGTCCCATGGTTACAGCTTTAGAAGGATTCAGTTTACATTTACATACAATGAGAAAAAGTAGAAAACTTTATAAGCAGACTGCAGTCAGTGAATATCTGGCTTCTTCTTTTGTTTGTTTTGGACTTCCTAAACCTTCATTATCAAACTTTCTACTGTCACATTTGCTCCTTTGGCTTAAATTACCCCCCCGAAAAAAAAAAAAAGTCAGCTTGGCCCCCTCAAGTTGGCGTTCAGTTAGCATCCCCTAATGATTCCTGCGTTGATGTTGCAGTCACTTAGAAGTCTTGTTTTGAATGGAGCCTCTTTAGTGGCTTAGATGTACATTAGTAGACAAGACTTCACAAAGCAACAAACAAAACACACATACACGAACTGAGCCAATGTGCAGTAGGAGTATACTTTTGTTTATATGAAGACAAAGGCTACTCTGTCTTTGATTAATGGTCCTGTGTGAGTCAGATAGAGAGAATGCACTCCTGTGTATATGTGCTAGATTTATTAATGTGTCCCTATATGTGTGTTTTGTGTGATTATCCACGTATATTTGCTTGTGGCAGTTCATGCACACAGAGGTAAGGCCCTGTTTTAGTGTGTGTGTGTCTGTTTCCAATTACTTCAGATGAGTTTCTGTGTCTTACCTCCGGCCTCAACAGAGCCCAACGTGAGACACACACACACACACACACACACACACACACACACACACACACACACACACACACACACTGTATTCCCATGAACCCAGTGCTCTGTCTCCTGCTGTCCAGCAAAACACACACACACACAGACTCCCACTGACTGCTTGTTTGGCTTGGATGACCATAGAGAGAAGAGAAAGAGGGGAAGTGAGGAAAGTGAAGCCCATCCTGACACACTTCTTCAACATTGTCTTCATAGTAGAGGCAAATAAAATGATAGCCAGCAATTCTGTGCTGTTTTTGTGTGTGTGTTTGTAAGAGAAAACGCCACATGACAACAGATAGAGGCACAGCTACGTCACCTGGCCAAGGTCAGGAGACAGAAAATACCCGGTGACTGGCTCCAGTGTCTCCGGCAGAGACGCCTAGGGAGATAAATAGGGAAAGGTCTCTGCCTATTTACCATGGTCCTATACATGGAAACTTCTGTCCATCACTCACTGAGCCTGTTTGTACTGTGAAGGGAACACTGTGTGTTCTCATCAGAATGTCTTTATAACACCCCCCCCCAAAACAAATAATGTAAGGTTTTAGAACTATTCATTAAGTTAAAATGCTTAATCCTCGTTTAGTTTCATTTTCAGCTCCTGCAACAAAGCTCTGTTCTTTTAAAGTGCACTAAATTTAACAGCTTGTGTCTATGGATTAGTCTGTTAATAATATTTGGAGCTGTAACTATGTAACACTGCTCAAAAAAAGGAAACACTTGTTTTACGACCAAGTGTAACACAATGGGCCAGGTCACAACAGCTCATTAGCTGCAACCCAACATGGCTCTCTGGCACTAGAGCTCACCTTTCTCTGGCCTTAAGCATTCTTAATTGCTGATGGGAGTCAGCTGTACAAAAAAGGTAGCATCTAAGGCAGGAGATATGGCAAGACACACACACACACACACACACACACACAAGGTCAATTTCAGGGGGAGACCGTGCTAGGGCTGTACCACATGATAATCAGTGCACCAGTTAGGAATCAGAAACTAGTTTGAGTCCATTTCAGCTGCTTTGGTGCAAATCAAAGTGACAACATGTACAATGAAAACATGACAACAGGCAAACACATAAAGGGAAGTCTTTCTTCTGGCGTCTCCATATTTTAGCTTTTTATTTGGGTCCTTATCAATGCTGGATGTCCCAAAATAAAGGAGCACTGGGAAGCAAAACCGCGACATATTTGGAATATTGAAGAAAATGATCCAAATCGGCATCTAAAGTTGAGGTTTAATACCTGTTCCATGCACACTGAAAACGTTCACCAGCTTCAACTCCCACCTTACAGAGATATATCAGGAAAGGACCAAAGCTACACTGGCTTTTTTTTTTTTTTTTTTTTAAAGGTGCATACCAATCAGGTGCTTATTCATCAACAATGAACATCACACAAAACGCAAAAGATTGCCGGCCACAGCAGCCATGTGCTGTTAGCAGTTGCAGCTTCAGCCCTAAGTTGACCAGTCAACTCATATTTTGCCAAGACAAAGCTGCCAAACCAGAAACCCCAATTCACTCTCCCTATGACAGATGGATGGGTAGATGTAAATATAACAACGCTGTAATGTGTATCACTCAACACTGGCGAAACAATTCACTCCACCACCATTTCGAACCTCCAATCGTAGATTTTTTCACCTTTTGAGTGCAGGAACATGAATGGGAACACAAATCAATCCAAGTGCTTTCTATCTAACATTCATACTCGCCAATAAAGACATGGAAAGAAACTTGGGTTCCAGTATCGTGCCCGAGCATACTTTGCCAAGCAGACAGAAGCAGTAGATGACCTAGCTTTACCTTCTGAGCCTCAGCCATTCCCAGTAATAAATTTCATTAATATTAGCATATAACTCTGCAAAGATTAAGTAAATTTTAAAACATTGCAACATCTTCTAAAGTATCTTTTAAAAGTAAAAGCTGGTCTAATTGATTTCATCCCTCCTCCTTTAAAAGGTGCTCAGGACTCCTGGGGACTCCATCGGCCTGAACAGCTAAACAGCTTTAATAATCATAAACTTCTTTTTTAAATTAATTATTTTTTTATACGTACATTACCTCAGCGACGTTACAATTAAATTAATTTGCAACTGGCAAAACTAAACATGCCATCATCCATATTTTCCTGCCAACAAGGAAACGCACCAATCAACAAAATATCCTCCATATGTGCGTGTGTTTATCTTTACACTGTCTATAAATTACTAATCTGTAAATCTGTGCCGCTCTGAGTAAATAAGAGGACCTTCACTAACCCCTGCCTCCAATCAGAGCATTATAATAAACTCTGTTATGGCTCATACGTGTGACCAGTTCACATCAAGGTGACGGTTCCTACATCTGAACATGCAAACAACAAACTGGCTGCAAAAAACCCAAAAACAAAACCAAAGAAACGCTGTTTACAGCGCTGTTTGACGAAAGCACGAGAAAACATCAGTTCATATTTGTGTTTGTGCAACGAGTACATGCCCTGTGAGAAAGCTGGAGTGTGTGACAGTACGCACCAGGCTATGTGTGTATGTGTGTGCACGTGTGCGCATGTGTGTGTGTGAGAGTGAAAGAGAGTGAGTGAGAGAGAGTGAGGGAGGGTTGTTTGTTTTTACAGCGATCAGCAGGATCTCCAGCTATGAAGGACACTGAGCAGCGCAGCAGGGAGGAAAACATCTCCGAAAACAAATGGAGACTGACTCATATCAAGCTGCTATCTAATAAATGTTTTCAACAAGGAAAAAAACAACAACAAAAAACCCCAAAAAACAGTGCAATGCCCCAATCACGGTCACATTGCGCACGTACTCCTCTCCCTCGCTCTGCATCTGGACTCTCTCTCACCCTTCCCACTTTTCATCAGTCCATGTTTTTTTCCTTGGTTCATATGATAGTTTTCCTTTTAAGGAAACCTGCCCCGCAAATACCATTTGGACTTCAAAAAAGAAAGAAAGAAAAAAAAAACACTTCTATTCTTGAACTGCTGCTGTAACAGTGTAATTGCTCCATTGTGGCAAGAATAAAGGATTATTTTATACTTTGAAGGGCTTTTATACTATGAACCCCTGGTATAGTTTCAGTGTATCACACATCAAATGTAAAACAGTGAAACTAATACACTGCAGAAAAACACCAGTGGATTACCGTGTGTTGCTGTGTGATACATATATTATACTGTAATACACTTCTATACACTACTATACTACTATACACTACTATACACTACACGGGAACGGTAGAACTTTCTACAGCTTGGTAATAAATAGGTAATAGTAGGGGAACAGGGTAATAATTTGGTGATTTCAAAGTTATTACTATGCAATTACAAAAGTAATAATTATGTAATATTTAAGTAACATAATGTAGCAACAGTGGTTATAGCTGAGTAATATTACCCTGAAACTTATGTAATAGCATAATAAGGGCCCCAAAACTGGGGGTAATAACATGGAAATAGAGCTCCGCAATAATAGTGTAATAAGGAAGAAAAATAATGCAATAATGTGGTCATTTTGACCGAGCTATAATAAAAAGTGCTACCAAAAAAGCACTTTAAAACTTAAGATATGTTTTGAGAGAATTGTGTATAACAGTAGGCAAGTAACATTTTTTTTGTAAAATATCTTTCTGTACCCCACCACCTGTTTAACTTTGCAGGATTAGTTGCCACGTATCTGCAAAACCTCAGCAGATGAACTGGTGACTCCGTAAAACTCTGATGAACTGATGCAAATTCCCTTCATAGTTTGTTGTGAAAATGCTCAGATCCTCCAGATGCCACAGATGATTGGAAATTAAAGGGAAAGCACAGGAAAAACCCGATACACTGATTGACAGAAATCCATATTCTATGTTTCTCACAGCCGTTGATGAAAATGAAGTTCTTGAAATTGTCAAAAAATGTAAAAATCACAAATCTTTGGATTGTAATGATATTGATATGATAGTGGTTAAAAGAGTCATTGAGGCTATTATAAAACCATTTACATACATCTGTAATTTATCATTTCAAACTGGTCGATTTCCAGACAGAATGAAAATAGCAAAAGTTATACCTCTATACAAATCTGGAAACAAACACCATTTCACAAACTACAGGCCTGTCTCTTTACTACCTCAATTCTCAAAAGTTCTTGAAAAACTGTTTAAAAACAGACTGGAAAAATTTATAGATAAACATAAACTACTCACTGAGAGTCAGTACGGATTCAGATCAAGCAGATCAACATCATCGGCACTATTAGATTCAATAGAATACATCACAAATTCCATAGACAAAAAGCAATATGTGGCTGGGTTATTCATAGACTTGACAAAGGCATTTGACACTATAGATCATGATATATTAATAAGAAAACTGGAACGTTATGGTGTCAGAGGGGTAGTTTTAGATTGGGTCCGGAGTTATTTAAGTGACAGAAAGCAGTTTGTGAAAATAAATGGTGGTTGCTCCTTATGTATGGACATTGCTTGTGGTGTACCCCAAGGGTCAGTTTTGGGTCCAAAATTCTTCAACTTGTACATTAACGACATCTGTAAAGTGTCCAAAGTATTAAAAATGGTTCTCTTTGCTGACGATACAAACATTTTTTGCTCTGGTGATGATCTGCAGAATTTATTGGAGGATATGACTAATGAAATAAGTAAAGTGAAGTTCTGGCTTGATAAAAACAAATTATCATTAAATTTGAATAAATCTAAACTTATGTTATTTGGAAATAGTAGTTTAAATACAAATGCAAAGATTCAAATAAATGGTGTTGATATTGAAAGAGTCAGTGAAAATAAATTTCTGGGGGTAATAATAGATGAAAAACTTAACTGGAGAGCTCACGTAAGATATATTCATTCCAAAGTATCACGAAGCATTGCAGTACTAAACAAGGCAAAACAGGTATTCGACAGAACATCACTTCATATTCTCTACTGTTCACTGGTTTCACCATACTTAAGCTATTGTGCAGAGGTCTGGGGCAATAACTATAAAACCACATTACATTCACTTTTTACTCTTCAAAAGAAAGCAATTCGAATCATCCACAATGCAGGTTATAGGGAACATACAAACTCACCATTTTTGCAGTCTGAAATATTGAAAATTGACGATATAGTGAAATTCCAAACAGCACAAATTCTATTCAAAGCAAAAAATAAAGAACTGCCAGGTAATATTCAGAGTATGTTTTTTTTGAAAGAAGGAAGTTATAATTTAAGGGGTTTTTGTAACTTCAAAACAATGAAGGTACGTACTACAAGAAAAGGCTTTTGTGTTTCTGTTCATGGAGTGAAACTATGGAACAAACTGAATATGGAATTAAAGCAATGTCCAAACATAAAACTGTTCAAAAAGAGTTATAAAAATATGATCTTCTCGATCTATAAAGAAAAGGAAAATATTTAAATTAAGTGAATGTCTCTATTTAAAAACAAACAAACAAAAAATTCATGATGTGATATTATAGTATATAGTATATCAGAAATCTGTTCACTATTTTTATTACAAATTATATCAGTAAGGAAGCTGACTAAATATTCACTGATAATTTATGGGACAGGGGTGGGATTAAATAAGTGTATACTTCTTCCCACTCCCTTTCAACATGTAAATTAATCAGAATGTTTTTTTGTATGTAATTTGTATAGTATATTTTTTTTTCTCTCATTTCTTTTCTAAATGTACTTGTATATTGTTCACATGTTGAAATAAATTACCAATCAATCAATCAATCAATCAATCAATCAATCAAAAGGCGAGCTTATCAATGCCATTGGAGCACAGCTGGACGTGTGTGCTTCAACTTCACTTTTATAGAGACAGGAATAAAAGGAGAGTGCTTGGAGAAAAGTGAGTGAAATCATAGTTACTAGAGATTTCCTGTACTTTTTATTGATCATACTGTCTGTTTGGAGCAAATATTCTGTGTGGCTGCATCAGTACAAAAGGTAGACTTTACCCATTGGTTTCTGAAGCCTTAAGATTAGGATTTTTATTGTTGCCATCTTGGCTGCAAAAACTGGATGGGATGAGGAAAAGTTGATCTGACTATAAAACTGCATGTTCACTGGTAAATTAACATATTAAGGATAATATTTGAAAGAAAAAAAGATATGACTATGATTTAGAAAACAATGTGAGCAGCTGAGCCGATAAGCTCATCAGCAAAGCGAGAGTGAAAGAAGCAGTTTTCCTTTAGACTTCTACAGGACCAGAAGTCTTTTTGCAACCACCGCTGTTGTCATTTGGTGGCCTGCTGTACACTTAGTGTAGAGAAAAGGTTTGCTGATAAGAAGCTGATGAAAATATTGGATGGATTTGATAGATTCTAGGATTAAAAATAAAACCATATTTCTGCTTTTACTATGGGTGGCATTCTTAGAAATCACGGCTAAAGTTCACGTCATGTTTGGTGTGAATGGACCATTACCCAAGATTCACTGCAAAACTTTAAAATGCCATTAGGGGCCTAGAATAAAAACAAACCCTATGATAAGAAAAAAAGAGAATTCACAAAGCTTTTACCAGACTGATGAATTCATGGTAGGATAAGCTTTTACAATAATGCTGTAATGTACAGTGATGTGGTTTTACGATCTCCTATAATGAACCCAAAATTCAAAACTGATGTCTTCTGGCCTATAAAACATCTCACCTGAGAGGAACATAAAGTATTCAGGATCAATTGTAGTCCAAGCAGCTTGAAATAAAGGTGAAGGGACTTCAAGTTTTTTTTAAAGATGTTTCACCTCTTATCCAAGAGCCTTCTTCAGATGAAAAACCAAAAGGTGGAGAGTCCCAGGTACTTGACCCGCTATTAACATGTGAGACATCAAGTCAAGTTGCTTTTGATGCAAGCTCCTTAGACTACTATGACCTGGATGACTGAAAACCTACACAGACAGGATCAGTGGTGATGCCATCTTCTGGGATGGAGTCATTTACTGTATGAACATGAGATGAAGACAATCACTCAACTACAACAGAGCCGTGGCTCCATAAAGGGTAGACAGAAAGGAAACAGTCTTTCAGTTCATTGCTCACCAATAATGTGTCGCAGGATCTCCAGCTGCAGCATTTTGAACTTAATCAATCATAATATTGTAATAATGAGCTTCTTCAGTCAGTCTTTGTAAACAGATACATATCCCTGTGCCCACACACGCTATTGCTTGGTGATATTTCCTGTGATTGAGCCTGTGAATCTGGGAGCCAGCACATCCCTGACGGCACCGAGGGGCAGGACAGGAAGTGGCTGCAGACAGGAAAAAGGGGAAGTAGGAAGTAAAGAGGCGGGACGCTTCCCCGCTGCCAATCTGGAACCAGAGATGTCCTCCCTTCCTGTGCGGCTTTGAGACGGACACACGTTTGTATCTACTTCTGTTCCTCTCACCAGAGAAGAATCTGATCGAAGCGGGTTGTTGGGCAATCCAAAGGAAAAAAAAATCTGGCTGACTTTTATCCGTTTGTATTCTCTGCTAGTAATTTAATACCCATGTGTTACCATTATCTGCACAGAGATGACGGGATAACTTGTTTCCAGACTTCTGTAGCTCTTAAGGAGCATGTTGCTTAGAAGGAGCAAAATGAACTTGAAGAAAAAAAAAAACCCTTTCCAGTTGGTCTCAGTTTAGCAGCTTGCTGCCCAGACAAATAAAATATCCTTTAAATAATATAAATATGCTTATTTGACCAGTAGGGTCAAAAGAGAGAGAGGGAGAGCGAAAAGGCCTTGCTTTTGGACTGCAGATCTGGTTTAGCCTTCTAAAAACATACAATAATTCTTTGGCCAGTTTTCAACTTCCTTCAGCACAATGATGACATTTTTCTACACAGAAATATTGAACGAGTTAAAAGTCAAGGTTTTGCTTCAAAATACCGATGTAATAATAATGGATTGGATTTATATAGCGCTTTTCAAGGCACCCAAAGTGCTTTACAATGCCACTATTCATTCACTCTCACATTCACACACTGGTGGAGGCAAGCTACAGTTGTAGCCACAGCTGCCCTGGGGCAGACTGACAGAAGCAAGGCTGCCATATCGCGCCATCGGCCCCTCTGGCCAACACCAGTAGGCAAGTAGGGTAAAGTGTCTGGCCCAAGGACACAACGACCAGGACAGAGAGCCCGGGGATCGAACCGGCGACCTTCCGGTTACAGATACGCTTCCCAACCCCCTGAGCCACAGTCGCAGTAAGGCAGTGTAAGGCAGTGCACCCTCCCACACTGGGTGCTGATCCAGCCAAGCCCAGTTGTTGTTACACTATGAGCTTAATGGGAGCATGGCAGAGACAGGAAAAAGAGATGAGCAACGGAGACGTGAAGGTACAGCGTGTGACAAAGGATATGAGCTGGATTCACATCAACAACCTTGCGAGGACATGGCATACGTGTTTGCCCACTGACTCAGCAGTTTGGAAGTTACTAAGAACAGAAATAAAGGTGGTGGTGGCAGGGTGGGGGGTCTCTTCTCTGTTTCTGTCCTTGAATGGTACACACTGAGTTTTTAGAGAACGATCTGATCCAAATCTGTGCAACTTCATGTTGTTGTCACCGTCACCAAAACTAGTCTCAAATCAATAGCAGCACTGGAGCAGTACACTCCTCTATGATATGTGAATATATCCAAGGGTTAAAAACAACCATAAATATTGGTTTATGTGCAGCATTTTAAGCACACACACAAAAAAGACTATTTTACTCAGAACTATTCATTGATTACTCTAAAATGAATGTGCATAGTTCTTAGTCCTTTGACTTAAACTGATACCTTCTAACACAAAGGTACTCCATTAAAATTTAAAGATCAAACAAAGATCCAAAATGTCATGAAGTTATACATTCATTATAATTCAATGCAATGCATTTTGAAGAGGCCTAACAGTCGGATCAGTGTCTATATGCAGTCAACAACTGGAAGTTGAAGTACTAAAGTACAATTCAACAGTATTATATTTTATTATTATAAAATATTAATAAAATGTTCTTTTACTCATTACAAGTAAAATAAGGTTTGATTTTTGTAATTATTTTTTTCCTGATTTACTTCTTTGGACTTTCTCCGTTTTCATCCGCACTCTGAATAAATAATTTGATTGACAGATCAATGCGGGATGAGTTATTGGTCAGTGCTAAAAAGACAAAAAACAAATGCATCAATTGAAATAACCATAAATAAAAGAAAAGTTGTGCAAAGTGAAATAGAAAGGTCCATTAAAATCTAATCATAGGTCCGGGTACAGATCTGGATGCTGGTTCACCTGCTGTTGCCCTGCAATCTACATGGATCACAATATTGGACCACCTACCCCCACAGCAGCTGCTCGGCCAAATAAAACCATGCCATGAAGCTCCCAGCACAGAGTTTGAGTGCAGATGTTAATGCCAGAGGATGTTAAGGAACCACTTCTAAGAGGCAGAAAATTTGACTTGTTGCAACGGTACCACGCTCTCGGGAACGACCCATTCTCTCACATAAGTCTGTGAAGGCTAGGTGCTTGATTTCATACAGCTATGGCAAGGGGACTGAAAATACCCGAATTCAAATATTAACAGGTGTAGACCAACACTTATGTCTATGTATTACTTGTGATCGTTGGATCGTCGAACAACCTTTTGGACTCTTATAGCTGACCCAGGTTTTTAAGGTTCCCCAACACTATTTGTGGAGTGTCTTGTGGTGACTGTTGTTGAATTTAATTGAAAAAGATTTAACTGAAACACTTGAGAGATGAGATGACGAGAGATGAGAGTTTCCATTAAACCACTTCCATTGGAGTGGATGTGACCACTTGAAAAAAGGTATTTTATTATTAACTAAAAATGGAGAGTGGCCTTCAGGTCTGAGATGTTTAAGTTCATATGGTTTTAAAAACGTGGTGTACGTGCCAGTGACAGAAGTTACTTTAAGGGGATTCAGAGAAGTATTAAAGACCCTACTGTGGTTTTTGCCCTTCTTCATGACATAACACATGTTTAGATAAGATGATACTCCACCCCGCCTTAAATTAAAGATAATAAATCTAGGCTAACAGGCAAAGCAAAACCATGTGAACATCACATGTGACAAATAAAAAGTTCCTGTAACCATAAGAACAATTGTTTCCACCCTCAAAATAAAGTTCGTTATAAAGACAAACTGTTCCTGTCAAATGAGAGACACCAACTAACCTTTGACCCGTGCGGCTATACTTAGCACGCCCAACACCGCGGCTCCTTCGATTCACACGCAGATAGGAGCCGCCGCTATCGCACAATGGGGGGGAGAGGGGGGGTCAATCGGGATCAGCTCAGCACTGGCAGACAATACGAGTCAGCAGCGAAGGTTAACAACTTTCCACCCGGTGGCTGGAATCCTGGCGTGTTTGCATTAGATACTGAAATATAATGAGTGTGACACAAGCAGAGGCATTGTGTGCGTTATCTGTAGTGTAATATTTTGTCTAGTAATCAGCGAGTATTACAGCACTTATTGTTGACGTGACTGGCCAACTCTGACTGATGTTTGTGTTCTTTAGACTGCTATTTTTAATTATTTCATTTGAAGCTTGTGTGCTGCAAGAACAGAGCACCGCGAATCCTCTCGGGCACTGAAAATAAACCTTTCCAAATAAATATTTAAAAGCAACAAATATGTTCGGACTGGTTTTAGTGAGATTTCTGCAGATAAAACAAACAGAGTGTTTGAATTTGTAGTTTTTGCATTTTCCTTCGACTTTGAGCCACTTTTGCCAGTTTGCCTGTTTGAGTTTCCTCCACACTGGTGTCCATTTATCATACAATGAAGCACATGAGAAGCGTTATAAAACAGGCCAGTGCATTATCTGACAGTAATGAATGTGTGTATTCATGGGGTTTTGTCTACAGTGGAGCAGGAGGAGTAAGACGCACTCACACAAACGGGCACAAAGGTAGTTTTTGTTCCCCGTGTCACTGGAACTGGAACAGCTCTGCTTGGTCATCGTGGATAAATGCCCCTCTTATCGCACACAGAGTGAGCTTCAAACACACACACATATGCATTCACATACATACATGCATACACACATATATGTGAAGTTTAGCAGAGGTTGCAGTTTACCTTGAAAATAGGTTGCTTCATAAATCAGAAAAAACCAAGACATAAACACAATAAAATTTTAACTGTTTCAGGTGGAAAACCGTGTGTGTGTGTGTGTGTGTGTGTGTGTGTGTCACCTCATCTTTATCAACTGTGGCAGCTGGCCGCACTGATAGTTGCTTTGTTTTCAGTGAGTGCTCCTTAATGAGGTCAAAGGCCATTTGGGGCCATTGGACGCCCGACGAGGAGAAACAAGAGGTACCTTCTTCTCGACCAGGACGCACACACGCGTGCACACGCACGCACGCACACACTGAGGCGCTCACAGCTATTCATTACATCTGACCAAGACAAGGTCCAAAAAATCAGCTGCTGGAGAAAGAGGCTCTTTGTGCGTGTGAGAGCATAGGAGCGGGACAGACAGATGGGCGCGCCGATTTCTATTTGGAGAGAGGATGGCTCTGTTTGATTTACCGAAAAGCAACTGGTCACATGTCCCGTGTTTCACAAACAAGTCAACAAATAAAATACACAGTTCCTTCCTCGCTAAATTAAATCAACAGCATATGTGTTCTCGCTATTTTAAGAATCCTCGCTGACGTCCACCCTTTTGAACTAACTGGACAGGTAAAGCTGCGGTTTAAGTCCTTCCAGTCCGACTTCTATAACTCCTCTAATAACGTTCACCCAGACGACGCATAAAAGATGAGAGTGAGAGGAGTCTGTGTTCATCGCAGCAGACAGAGAGGAATTGTCAGCACTGCTACCTGTCCCGCTCACCTGTACACAAACCCCTTTATTGAGATCGGGCAGCCATCTTTGATTAGATGGAGTGACTCAGCAGACAGAGGACACAAGAGGGTGTGTTTGCGTTTCCATGCATGTGTGTGCGTGTGATGGTACAATGAAGGGGCACATTTGTCCTCATGTGGGAATATGTAAATGTGTGGCTGTAACAGGCAGGGAAAGGGAGGATGTGTGTGAGTGTGTGTGTCCGTGTACCTCATGGTCAGGTATTTCAGAGGAGAGAGTCTTTCCCAGCACTTCTGCTGTCAGGTAGGTCCAACACCGAGCTGTGTTAGCCAGGTTATAACCTCCTGAGTAGAGAGAAGGAACGCAGACACATATCAGAATCAGAATCAGAATCAGAAACTTTATTGTCATTGTCATGAGAACAACGAAATTAAGAATGGTCCCCGATCATTGCATCATCCCTAGCAATATCAAAATATAAATAAAACAATAAAATTCAATAAATAAAATAGATAGAATACTTAAAATACTAATAAGATATAACAGTAAAACATTCACATACATTCCCACACACATGCTTCAGACCGTGCATAGATTAACACAAGAGTGGCGTGATGGACATTTTTTTGTAGTATTCAGATGTGTTATTGCAGTTGGATAACAGCTGTGTTTGAGTCTATTAGTCCTTGCTCTGATTGCCCTGTACCGTCTGCCTGAGGGCAACAGTTCGAACAGGGAGTGGCCAGGATGTGAGGTGTCTTTTATGATGTTTTGGGCCTTTTTAAAACAGTGGGCGTTGTGTAGAACTTCCAGTGTGGGGAGAGGGCAGCCAGTGATCTTTTGGGCAGTGTTAATGATCCCTTGGAGTGCTTTCCTCTGAGCCCCTGTGCAGCTAGTGTACCAGATGCATATGCAGTAAGTTAGAACACTCTCAATGGTGGCTCTGTAGAAGGACACCAGCAGTCTCTATATGAGAAGAAACACAAATGATATCATCTTTATGGAGTACCTGGAACCCACATGAAGGCACGTTTGGAGCCCTGAAGACTATCAAATATGAATTTGAAACTTTTAAACATTTACAGCTGCTCAAACCTTGCGTTTTTGATGAGTAGCCAATCAGAGTAAAGTTGGTTTACAGTTAGAGGAGCAAAAATTGCTCCTTTTACAAAGACAAAGTAGTCAGGAGGTACATCAAGGCATCAACTGAACAACATCACTTAAGTTTCACGGCACGTGTGGCTGAATAGAAATAACACAAATCCTGTATTGGCTATATCTTTAGATGCACAGAAAACTTTTGATAGGGTGGAGTGGAACTTTCTGTTCACAGCCCTGGAAAAGTTTGGAATAGGTGACAACTTTTGCAGATGGATTAGAACCATGTACTCTGGTCCAGAAGCAGCTGTATTTACAAATGGGGTACTTTCTCCTTTTTTTTAGTATTTCCAGATCAACACGTCAAGGATGCAATTTAAGCCCATTGCTATTTATAATATTTTTAGAGCCATTAGCTATTCAAATCAGAGAAAATGCAGAGATTAAAGGTGTATTTGGGGGAGGCAGAGAACACAAATTATTCCTGTATGCAGATGATGTGCTGAAATTAAACCAAGACCCAACTAATTCTATCACAAAACTATTAGAGGTGATTAATACATACTCAATGTTTTCAGGGTACAAAATTAACTGGCATAAATCAGAGGCGATGCCAGTTTCCCAGGCTTGCAGTCATAACTTAATATCGGGCTTTAACTTTAAGTGGGTGGACAAGGGAATGAAATATCTTGGAATTGAATTGAACCCCAATATTGAGGATATTATGGCTAACAGTATGGGAAAATTATTAAACAAGATCAATAAAAACTTGGGTAAATGGAGTAAACTAAATTTGACATTGTGGGGAAAAGTGAACACAGTTAAAATGGTTGTGGCACCGCTCATCAACTATTATACAGGAATGCTGCCTATGTGTATCCCGCGACGGATGTTGCAAAGCTACAATAATACGATAAAAGATTTTCTTTGGAAGGGTGGTAAATATAGAGTATTATAGTATCTCTTTTGAAATGGCTAGATTAGGCAAACATTGGGCAGGGAAAAACAATATAGACTGGATGTTAATAGAACAAGAGCTTGCATCTCCATTCACACCAAATGATATTTTATCACAAAAAGTGAATAATCACGGTAAGACGCAAAGCCCTATTTTGAAATTTTCGAAAATGGTATGGTTGGAGGTGCATAAGAAATATAAACTTGTGCCATATGTACAGAAGTATGCCCCCTTGTGGTATAATCCTAAAATTAAAATTGGTAAGCAGACTGTTTACTGGACACAATAGCTGAGAAGAGGTATCAGAACTGTTAGTGACCTATTTGAAGGGGGTGTTTTCATGTCGTATGAGGATATTAAAAATAAGTTTTGTTTAGAGGGTAACAGTCATTTCTGGAAGTATTTGCAAATAAGAAACTGTTTAAAAGGAGGAGTTACAATAACATGTGAAAGTAACCCGATAGAGAATTTTATGCTACTACCCCCATCTCTGTGCACAGCTGCGAAATGGTATAATATTTGCCCATGGATTAAAAACAATATAAATAAGAGCCTGAAAAAAGTATGGGAAAGGGATCTAGGGGGTACAATGGATGAAGGTACATGGGATTCTATATTGTCGAACAATGGATTATACATTAGGGAAGCCAGGGGGAAATTTATTCAATACAAAATTCTTAACAGATACTATTATACTCCTTCAAGGCTGTATAGAATGGGGATTGGTAGAGATGACTTGTGTTGGAAATGCCAAAAAGCCAAAGGTACTCTGATACATGCCCTCTGGGAATGCCTGCTGGTTTTTCCAGTTTGGAACACTGTACTGAATTATTTAATAATAATAATAATAATAATGGATACTTTATTGATCCCCATGGGGAAATTACTTGTTTTTCTCTGCATTTGACCCATTCACTCAGTGAAGCAGTGGGCAGCCCACTAAGCAGGCGCCCGGGGAGCAGTGTGTAGGGACGGTACCTTGCTCAGGGGTACCTCAGGGTAGCCGTTAAGTATATTCGAACCGCCGACCTTCCGATCATGGGGCGACCACTTTACCTACTGAGCTATCCCTGCCCCAGGGGTGGACACTTTGTAACCTACCTAGATCACCTAAATTATGTTTACTAGGAGACAAAGGAGAGGTGCTGCAATTAAGTAAACACCAGTTTAGAGTGTTAAGTACTGCCTTGGTAACATGTGCCCGTGTCATTTTGGAACACTGGAAGGACTCTCATATTCCAACGCTTAAAATGCGGAAAGACAGAATGATTGGGAATGTTGTATACGAAAAGATGCTGGGAAAAATACATCATGTGACGGAAGCTGCGCTGGAACAGTGGGACAATTTTTGCACCTACATGTCTACCTGACTTGGACATTTGAGCTTAATACAACATATGTTAAAACCTCACTTGTTTTGTTTCGTTGTGGTTTTTTATTTATTTTTTATTTATTTATTTATTTATTTTGTTTGTTTGTTTTTGTTTGTTTGCTTCTTGCTTTTGGTTGTTGCATCTCTGTATTTGCTGCTATAAAATGCGAAATCTAATAAATACTTGAATTATAAAAAAAAAAAAAAGTTTCACGGCACGTGTGACAGACACCTGTAACACAGATGTGTCCGGGCATGCCCAATTCATGCCCGGACATCTGCATGCTTTGAAGCTGATGTACGTGTGTATGCATGGTTACACTGCTCCATCTTTGTCTTTTAAATGAGAGAAAACAGGAGCAGGACGATATTCCTGACAGCTGGACTGATCCTTAAATCGTAGCATGATATAACTGCATCTGCAGGAATGCTAGTTTATCTTGCACCCCTACTGTTTTTCCACATTTGTTTTTGTCAGTGAAAAACTGGTGAAGACTGCATAGACAGGTGAAAAATCGTAAACAGAAAGAGAAGGCCTAACATCACATCTGGCCAGGCTGACTGTCACACTGGAGCTCCCCAGGGTTCATTATAGGGTCATTTGCTCTTTTTCTTCTGTGTTTTGCACATATCTAAAATATGCTTGTATTGTGCGCTTTTTTACATTTTTATCTGCTAATATGGAGCTCTGCAACACAAGGTTTTTCACCCTACTCTTTGTAAATTTGTGATGTGACAATGAAGCTGAATCTGAAGTTAAAATAAAGCAGAGCCAGCAAGTGTTTGACTTGATACAACTTTACCTGTTTAGCAGGAATCTACAACTTATTGCTCATTAATTAAATCTAAACCAATCAGTTTTGTCAGAAATAAAACTTCCAGTCTACACATTTCTCTTCCATCAAACTGAATTTTATGTTTTTCTTGCTTAATCAAGGATCATCTTGTCATGTTTCAGTGTGTAGAGCAATCCAGAAGCTTCCCCTCCAAACTGAATGCACCAGCTTTAAACTACTGCCCGTCACATTTGTGACAACACAGTTTGCCCAGGGAAATGATGGTTGTGCCTCAGCATGTGTGTGCTGCTAAACTGTTGTTTAATCCTCCACTTAAACCTTCAAACACTTTCTTAAAGCAGTTTGAATCTCAAACTACAGGGCGGGCCTGACTGGTGGGAAAGAGACCCACACTGCAGGATGGGATGACCAGAGGAAAAAAACATATGGGGTCAAACGAAGTTGAAGAACATGATTCCTGTAGAGAAAATATACAAAGACTTTACTGACCCTACTGTGTTGGCTGTTCTTTCACTGGAATAAAACTTAAATCCTTTGTATTGTTAATAATTTGTCTGTCCAGACTGGACATTTTCCATATAAAATAAAATCACTTCATTACTTTACACAGGATACAGCACAACATCTGTTTATCTGTAAAAAAATAAATAAAATAATATAAAATATATATACTCTATTAAGTTAAACGAGTAGGGAAATCCATTTTGAGCAACTGTTAGTTTCCTTTGCTATATTGATGTTTGGGGGCTGTATGTAGATATCACAAGAGTTATTGTTTTTTGAGTGATGTATCATGTAAAGTCGCTGTGAGCTTTACCATTTAGCATCCGAAATCTAACCAGTTCATCCCCGAACTTATTTGTATTTGTGAACGAGTTTGGTTGTGGCCAAAAATGTGTTTTTTCCTGAGGCCACAGTAAGCTTTTAAAAGAAAAAAGAAAAATAAGTTTGCATGCTGCAGAACTCCAATTTCATGACATATGACATTTTGAGCACACCTGCTCCTCGTCACACAACGAAACACAGGGCGACGCCATCTTAAATCACCTGTGATAGGTCACATGACTACGACCAATGACAATGATATCCAAACAGAACCATGTCTTACATAATTCAAAACATAAATCATCTGTGAAGCAACATGTTTCCTTGGCAGGAGTCAGAAAAGATCTCCACTAACCCAGCAACAAACAGACGGGAAAATATAACATGGTGTCTCAGGCATTACCTAACAGTAAAATATTTGACACAATTAAGAACAGCTATTAAACCTACTGATTCAATTAACCACAATGTGTCACATACAGTACCTACTATATTAAAAGTACCGGCGTCCATCAGTGTTACAGCTCAGCCTCCTAGTAGATGTACCTGTGGTTATAATTTGAAAATCCTAGCTGATTTCCCTCTTGAGTTATCACGAGATATTCACAAGATTTTCAGAAAACCTAACCTCTGACCTCGACCTTGAAGCAAAGGTAATTGGGATTCTAACTTATCTGAGATTTTTAGTGGTTCCACGTATGGGATGAATTTGAAAATCATGCGTCGCTTTGTTCTCAGCCACCTATCTAGTTATTTTAATCACAAACTTGGGTGTCTACGCTGAAGATACCCGATCAGCATTTAACGGCTAAGGGGTAAAAACTGAATATAGAATGTGAAAATGCCCCCAATAAGAGGTCGTACACTGTCATCAGGTTACTAAGCAGGGGCACATCTAGAGGGGTGGCATGTGCCACCCTAAAATGATCTCTTGCCACCCCTAGTGCCAAACTAGTTTTGCATATGACTGTGTTGTTTATTAAGATAAGATAGCATTAACACTTTGAAGGTGGAATGAAGGTGAGTGTTATTAACACTCTGTGTGATGACGGGCATGTGATTAAGCTGACATAGCAACAAGCTGCAGCCACGCTGAGTCTCTATTTCAGCTTGTGTTGAAAGTTTGGACTTCAAAGTATATACCAGCTTTTAAATTTTAATGACAGGCCACTAAATGCTTTTATATGTATTTATTTATTATACAGGCTATACAGTACATAAAAAATCACATGTATTATGTAACTGAAAAGGTTCATTATGTGGGCTACAGAAATTAATTAAGCTGCAGACTATTTTTATATGAAATGCATGTATACTTGCATTTGAATCATTTTTACCATACGTAACACATGCACATGTGTTTAAAAAAAGGCTTTGATTTTGTCCTGCCATTTGATTTCCATGCCAGCCTAAGAAAATTTCTCTACATCTGCCCCTGTTACCAAGTCATGAAGTGTGAGAAAATGCCAGTAACCTTCAACTTCAAAGCAGTGAAAAATTAAGCCAACTCTCACAAGTGCCAAAAAGTGCAGTTCCTCCCATGGCCACTTGAGGTGTAAATAACCATAGGTTCCCATGTCAAATCACAGAGGATAAAAAAACATGTCTGGGAGAAAATTTTAGATTAAAAAACTAAACTAACCTATCAAATACCCTGTTTCTAATTATGTGTCCAAACTGCAGTTTCTCTAATGGCCACTTGAGGCCGACATCTCTGAAGACGCCTATGTTAACTACCGGTATACATATAAAACTATAATACTACTAATATTATACTATATGTTAACTTTACATATAAAAGCTGACATAAACATGTTTACAGTGTGCCACAGAACAAATGTATGGAGGGTGTTTTTTTTCTTGTTAAAGTTGCACTGTTTGTGCTGCTGTTTTGAAGTATTTCAATTTCAAATTTTTTTATCTGTCAAAGTGCATGAAATCTGAGTACTTATTTATTCTTTTATTTAGCATTGATTAGCAGTTATGTTTGTCCATGTGGGTATGAGCAGCTTTTGTACACAGTCTATTCTTTTGTTGACCTGAACCAGCTCATTCTTGTGGTCAGTTGAATGTGTGTGCAATAAGAGCTCATTTGTACTTTCACATTTATACAGCTTTGTGTGGCTCTTCAGACCAAAAAAAGGAAGCTAACATGACAAAATCCTCTGGAAGAAAAACTATAAAGCCTCCCACATACAGAAGACACAGAGAAAGTTTAAAGATGGAGGGAATGGACTGAGGAGAAAGTATGTAGGGCAGAGCGGGAGGGGAGAGAAAGGAAGAGAGGTGGGATTGTAGTTGAGTAAAATGGATTCATTGTGTTGTATAATTAGTAGCTATCATCTGGCCAAGGGCTGAGGAGTCTGGGACAGGGCAGTGTGTGTAAATGTGCTTAAGTAACAGACTCAGAAATTCAACGCAAACACGCACAAACAGAAGGCGCACTACACCGTTACATCTGGACTACCTCAGCACTCCGAGAAACATGCGCATACAGCCATACGTGGAGATATACCAACACACACACATCAACATCAGTCAGAATAATAAACACATACGTGAAGCGTACCTCCGCCCAGCAGGAGTGTAGGTAGCTGCCACTGCAGGACATACTGCAGACACTTGCCCACCCCAACAGGGGTCATGTTGAAGGAGCACATAGGGTCACCCGCCATTGTGTCGGCACCCAGCTGCATCACTATCGCCTCCGGGTTGAACTGTGTCCGCACCTCCTGCAGGACGCTGTAAAAAGAAGAAAGAATTCTGTTACTCGCAGAGGATGCATATCATTTGGTTATCAAGCATCCAAAAAAGAAAACAATTCAGGAAAATGTATAGACTTCTGTGACTAATTGAGCTTATGTGCATAGTCACTACCATAGGGGCCTTTTGAGCCAACAAAAACCTTCCTGGCACTCAAGCAGTGATGGCTAACGTGACTTACCTGTACATTCCGTTCTGAACAATAATAACTTTATAGTAAGTGTAGAACACTAAAACAAAACACTTACACCCAATTTGTTCAGTTGCTTCCACCAATTAGAGGTGCTAAAGCAGTAGCCTGTGATTATACCAATAAAAGTAATGAAGTATTAGTCTACATGCAGCTTACTCATTATTTCACAGAGCTGGAGCACTACGCTGTCTTTTTTGTGGAGTTTGCACAGTCTCCCCAGCTCTCTCCGGGTACTCCAGCTTTCTTTCACAGTCTAAACCCATGCATTTGTTAGGTTAGGTATCAAGTGTTTGTCTCCCTGTGTTAAACCTATGAAAGACCAGCAACCTGTCCAGGATGTACACCACCTTTTGCCCTATGACCCCTGCACCCACACATGACCTTGAACTTGAGAAGTGGAAGTGGATGGATGGGATAAGTTTTCAGTCACTTGCATTAGTTACTTTACAAGAAAAGACTTTAGTTTCACCCATTAGAAGTCGACGCTGTGTAATAGAGCAATTTTAATTTCCATCACCATCAGCTCACAGATGCCGGCTGATCCGCAACCATGAAATTACAACAAGGATAAAAAGCAGTTTTCAGGAACAGTTCTCCAGGTTTTGTCAGGTCTTGTTTTGTTAAGGACATGACTTGCACTGTTACTGTTCATCTATTGTATGTACTACATGCTTTTTTAGGTTTCCTCAGTTTGTTTTTGAGGAAACTGCACACAATGCACAAATATGGTAAGATTCTTTAATCTAATAGCTCTCTGGGAATCACTTTGTTATATTTGACATTTTTCATAGGCGAAGGAACAAATGATGTGCTTTATCGTGGCTCAAGAGTTGTTAGTTCGTCCTGTAATCGGAAGGTTGCCGGTTTGAGCCCCGGCTCGCACAGTCTTGGTCGTTGTGTCCTTGGGCAAGACACTTCACCCGTTGCCTACTGGTGGTGGTCAGAGGGCCCGGTGGCGGCAGTGTCCGGCAGCCTCGCCTCTTTCAGTGCACTCCAGGGTGGCTGTGGGACTAAGGGACTAAGTAAAGCGCTATACAAATACAGGCCATTTACCATTTTTTATGCCTGAATGATGCGTAGTACAGTGTTAAACTGACTTAACCAACAAAAAACAATCTTCTGAAAATGGACTAGACTGAAAATAACTGAAAAAGCAGCCGATAAAAGAAAAACATTGAAAGACTTTCAGAAAGCCTGACAAGAAATGCTCCTTAGAAGTAAACTATGAAGAAATGAGGGGTGACTCAAGACTTTTGCACAATAACAGTGATGCTGCATTACTAAAGCTAACCCAACAAAGCAGCACATAGTCAAATAAAATGATCTCTCACCATTAAACTGACATAAACATTATAGAATGAATAATTATAACCCAATAACCTTGTGTATTCAATTGTTTATAATGACTATTTGTAAGTTTATTTTGATGCTGTAACTTTAGTGTTATTAGACTAATTAAGTGTTTTTATGAGTTGTACTAAAGAAAGCCTAAATTCCTGTTTCGTAACTGTAGCATTACGTGTGTGAGGGCACATGGGCCTGAAAATCACATCCAGTGTTTTCTATGCTAATTTTCTACACTCTGTTTATGTCTGATTTCCACTGAGACCCCTCTGTCTTACTCTTGTGCCACTCCATTAAAAAAACAAAACAAAAAAAACCTCCTGGAATGATCCCAGCAGTCACACACAGAGCTGAGATGATTGCTGCTTGGTGCTTGCCAAAAAAACCCAGAAAAAAAACACCGCCTACACTTTTTTTTGCTCTTTTGCTCAAATACAGATTTTAAGGATTTATAAGCAGCTGAGAGGAAACAAACTCAGCTCCTCCTGTTCAAGATCACAGAATCTGCGATATACAGATGCTGAGATAGAGAGAACAAACAAGGGGTTTTAGCCCTTTATTTCCTTTTAGAGGCGACACATTTGCATTGAGTGCTCAGCACAGAGAAACTCCTTCAACTAGAAAATCCCCAGTTTAAGCCTCACAATGGAAGGATTTCCCTGCTAAAGTGTCCCTGATAAAATGCTGAACTTGCACATGCTCCATAGCACTCATCAATGGATGACACTGACCTCTGATCTGTTGGAGTTATATAGGAGGACAGCGCTACAGTTTCTCTGTGTGTGTACCTGGTAAAAACCTGGTAGTATCTGTCGTCCTTGATGCCGTCCTCCAGCGGGACGTTCACAGCGTACCAGCGGCCTTTACCCAGCCCGGTGTCACACAGGTCACCCGTACCTAAGCAAGCACAAACTTATCCAACACGGTCTCATGATTCAAATTGGCATATTAAAGCATGCCGTGGTTAAGCTCACTGTATTGCCTGACCTGGGAAGAACCCGGGCGAGAACTTGTGCAGTGAAACGGTCATAACTTTGGATGTGAAGCTGAAGGCATCTTCAACACCTGCAGAGACCAAAGGGGAGGAAAGAGCTTTTAAAACCTGGAACCAAAAAAACTGCTGTGAGGATGACAAAATGTAAAAGACGCTTATTTTAAATTGTGCAAAAGTCACGGTTTGGTGTGCACCGTCTCCATGATGCAGGTCAACGTCCACATAAAGGACTCTTTCGTATTTCTCTCTCAGTCTGAGGATTCCCAGCACGGCATCGTTCACGTAACAGAAGCCTGAAGCTTCATCCCTGGACGATAAGAGAGATGAAGATGAAGCGCCACGTTTGAAATGTACTGCTTTGTCAAGAGCACCCTCTTCAGGCTATTTGATGTAACTGATGGAAATTGATGGTTTAACAAATTCTGAGTCTAGCCCTGAAACACCGGATCACAGCTGGATCAGTTAAGCCAGAGTGACTGACATAAGCACAACAACGACTGTTCGGTGACCAGTGTGTAATGTCTCTAAAGGTTTATGCAGATATAGTTTATCTAAACAGTGATTCCTACAGTAGATCTTTGAGTGGAGAGGGGAAACTGGCTGCTTGGGGCTCTATTTATGCTCGCCGTTCTCACCCTCATGAGTGACAAATAATCCAACTGCAAGTCTGCCTTCACGGGCATTTATGTGACTGTCACGGGGGGAGACAACAGTGCGATTACATCACATCGGCACACATTAATGGGCTATTACTGTCTACAGATACGATTAAAAGGACATAGCCAAAAGATTTTGTTCTGAGTGGATAAATAAAGTCACATTATCCACCAAACACTGTCTCTGTTCTTAAACTGACAAGTACTGACTGAACAAGTGCTCGTCTAAAGCTGGTTTAGGTGCAGAAGGAGGGCATGGGTCAGGAGGACAGCCTGCTGGGAGACACTATATGCACATGTAATGCAGCACACAGGAAGGTCACAGCACACTAAAGTGTGTTAGCCTACTTCTTGGCGTGGTGCCACCCTCCTGCCCAGTTGATGGCCACATCACACTTTTGGTCCAACAGAGTCTGAGCTGCCGTCAGCGTAGCACCCCCCACTCCTGCTGCATAGTCAAATATGCCCTCGACCACTGGACAGTCATAGCCTGGAGGGACAAAATACAGCAGGCGAGAGGAAGATGAGGGATTTAAAAAATAAATACTTTTTTTAAAAAAAAAGGCAAAACCAATTCGCAGTACGCATGTTAATTTGTCAGGGATCTGACAGCTAGGATAAACTTAAAGCTTTCCTTTTTGATAAAGGTTATAGTTAGAGCTGGATCAGGTGAATCCTCTCTTAGTTACCCTGCAATAGGCCAAGGCTGCTGGGGTATTCCCACAATGCACTGTGTTTCTTCTTTACTCACTATGTGTTTATACACCACTCTGTATTTAATCATTAGTTATTATCTACCAGTGGCTCTCTTCCACAGTGTGTCTTTTTCCCCCCCCATCTTCCTCCCCTCACCGTACAGCTGGTTGGGGGAAGTGTCTGCTCCTGTCAAAAGTCACATGCAGATGGTTATCAACTCGATAAGTTAATCGAGGGCTTATCAGTCTCATATGACCAGCTTTTCCAGGAATCGTAACACTATTTTCCAAGGAACTGATTGGTCACTTTGCCGTGTCTTAACTGGATGTGGTTAGGTCTGCAGCACATGTGACCCTAGTGATGCATGCCAGTAAGAGGTGACACTGAAACGCCACTAATAAACACCGAGTTACTTCAACAGGCACCTAATATAATGCTTCGCGGTACATGCATGCATGCAGTGGATTTTACGACGACACACAAAAGCACAAAACTTTGCCTGATATTTGCGCCTTAAACCGCACTGAAGTCTGAAGGGTAACTCAAGTCCTTGAATGAGAACTTTACTGAGTTAAAAAAGAGAGGGTGAGAGAAAGATAAAGGATAAGGGAATGTCATGGAACAAAAACAAGCAGAGTGAACTTGAAGCTTAGTCTAAAGTTAGAAATGTAAACTTCGGAAAAGGATGGACTAACATACAACCCATCCAAGAACAACAAACAACAGTGGGATCCTAGGAGTGGGACAAGATCAACAAACATACCCTTAGATTTTTTTTAAGCACTTGTGTCTCAAACAAAAGAAAAAAAATGTTATTTGAGGAGAACATTTATGATCGCTGTCAGTGTTATTAAGTGCAGTGTTACATCGCCATCTACTGGTGAAATCATTTTAACCCCTTTATTTCCATTTTTGTACTACAGCTGCTTTAATATTGCAGGTAATGATCAATTAACCCCTTCATCACTTTAGTCATACAGGAAAAAGGCAGCTGTGCTTTAAACCAGAAACCCAATGACACCATACTGCACTGAAAGTGTGTGCGTTTAACACATTAAAGATTAAATAATAAAAAGGTAGCAATGTGTTTTGCTCACCCAGGCCGTAGTCAGCCGACTGGGGGTCATCGTTGTCTCCGTCCTGGCTGATCTTGTGGAGATGCTCCAGGTAGGAATCAGTGTGGAATTTGGCCATTTCCTCTATAGTGGCCACGTGGGGTTTGACAATGCTGGAGAGAGTAGAGAGAAAGAGTGATTTAACAACAGAGACACTGCAGTGACAAACAGACATAAGAAATTGAGTTAAAAATAACAGTTATCAAGGTAAAAAGAGAAACTTTATATAATTATATTAAATATAAGTGTTTACCTGAAAAAGTGGAATTTAGGGGATTTTTCAGCTTTATTTGATAGACACAGTGGACAGGAAAGCAGGAGCAGACAGAGAAGGGGTAAAACAGGCAGGGCCACGGGTTGGACTCGAACTCGGACTAGCCACTCTTAGCTGTACGGCATGTGTTCGCCCACTTAATGCACTGAGCTAAACCGGTAACATCATTTGTAAATGACTATAAATGAAAGAACACAAGTTTTATTTGTACTTCACACGTACATTGTTTTTAGGGCTGTCCACCATAGTAGATGTGACACAACCAGTGGTTACTACGGAGGTTGTTGGCTCTCGCTGGGTGAAAGAAGATGCTGCACCAGAAACCTCCTAGTGATTTCTTTTGTTGCTAGCAGACTGTCACTATCTCTGCCACCTACCAGCCGAGCAATAGTAAAACTTTTGTCTCAGGAGGTTTTTGTTATCATCCCTTTCTCACAGTGAGCAAGTCAGGAATTTTGGCATCATTTTGGACAGTGTTCCCAGTTTTGACCAACATCTTAATAATTCCCTGAATCCTGCTTTAGTTATGCTGCAATAGGCCAAGGGTGATTGGGGCTTCTCCTGACAGACTAAATGTTTCTTCTTTACTCACCTGTTTTCACTCTCAGTGTGTTTATACAGCACTCTGCTGCTTTAATCATTAGTTATAAATCGCTGATCCTCTCCCACTACTCCTGTGCAACAATGCAAATGTTTATATAGATCCGATACAAATACTAGCTTTGGTAGCGATACTATTGATATTTGGATTGATCCACCCACCTTCATCTTGCACAGTGTGTCTTTTGTACATCCTCTCCTGCTCACTGACAAAAACAATACCAACTGTGTTCTCTCTCGGTGCAAACACCAGCAGCTCACCTCATGTGTTGAAGCAGTCCATAGGCTTCTATCAGTGAGTGGACCATACTCGCCTGGTAACAGAGGTAAAGACAAGGATATCGTTTTCCAGATTAGGAAAAGGCTGCTACCTAACTAGCTCTGTAACGCCTCTCATTCAGTTCAACTCACCCGGTTTGGCACTTTGGATAAAGTGTCGCAGGTCTGGATGTACTCCGGACCGTAAACATACGCGACTCTTCGTTTACTGCAGCTGTCGTCATCATCGCTGTCACCCCTGAAACTCATTTAGGTTGGCTGAAATCCAAATGTTTAGATGGAGCTGAAATATAAGACAAATTCTGAACACAGAGAGCGGCTTCTACTGCCCGAGTCTGGCGTCACACTGTCAACATTCCGTGTTACCCACCCGGTAAAGCTGGCTTCAACCGTGAGATTAACAGACATACAGGTTTTGAAAATTATAACTTTGTGTTTTATATTATGTCTTAATGCTATTTTATCTCCATGAAAAAAAGTCAATTCGATAATTCTGTAACGAGAGATAGAAGATTTTAAGAACTCGTCTAAAGTTCCGCACGAGGACACTTTGTCTCCATTTCAGCGGACGCACGTGAGGTGCATTCTGGGATTCCTTGTAGTCTTTTCACGGACTCTTCAACCGCTACATTGATAGCCAACCGATAAACTCGTCGAGACAGACGAGTCTGCTGAATATAATACGTGTTCACCCTAACTTTGTCCTTCCACCAACCCAGACATGTATTTCACAAACAACCTTCAGTAGGAGAGGGGAAAACAGGGCTGTAAACTGAAATAGAACCTGGTTAAACTCCAATAAACGTGTAGTTAACTAAAGGGGGCAGTGTTCTCCATTGTGACATCACCCTAAGATATATGCATTGTTTGTTTTATCATAGCTATAAAAGCCTAACCCCTATCCCCCTTACCCCATAACTACCCATAATTTAAAGTTATTAAGTCAAAATTCCAACTTATAGATGCCTTCTAGCGCTGCTGTTTTCAGATTTTCAGAGTGTTTAACTGGACACATTTTGAAGTTTGGTGAGTCTGTATAATTGTTAAGTTTGAAAAGCAGGGAGTAGCTGAGTAGAAATTCCATGTTGCTGCTTTAGCTCCTTGTCCGTCTTCTTCAGCTCAGAGACCTCCTACTCCAGCTTCTTCTGAAGCATTATAACTCGACACCTTTCATTTTTCTGCTGGGATTTGATTTGCAGAGTTTCTCTTGATCCATTTTGTAGCCTGGGTGTCAATTTTTGTCTGCAAAATGCATGCCAAACATTATCACTGTGAGAGGAGAAGGTGATATGTACTGGGTTACACTGTGTTTAAGGAAATCATGGGATTTCAGAAGGTCACCTCCTCTCAGTTGAGAAATAATGGTAAATGGTAAATGGCCTGTATTTGTATAGCGCTTTACTTGTCCCTAAGGACCCCAAAGCACTTTACATATCCAGTCATCCATGCACACATTCACACACTGGTGATGGCAAGCTACATTGTAGCCACAGCCACCCTGGGGCACACTGATAGAGGCGAGGCTGCCAGACACTGGCGCCACCGGGCCCTCTGACCACCACCAGTAGGCAACGGGTGAAGAGTCTTGCCCAAGGACACAACGACCGAGACTGTCCAAGCCGGAGCTCGAGCCGGGCTTGGAAAAATCATACATGTGATTTTTTCAGTCTCACCTGACTGCAGGTTTCCCCAACTTTATAAACAGTACCTTTGCACAATGACTGAAACTAGCACCACTGGTGAACAATGGCCTGTGAGGTCAGTTTCTTGTTAATATTCAAATTGTCATGACCATTGATCAACAACCACAGATCAAAGACTTTTAATCAGTGACCACTGATCATCGATCGGTGACCACTGACCAACTCCCCGGATTTCGTCTCGCAATTTATGTTCTCCCTGCCATTCCTGTTCTGACTAATTTTTTCCCCCTCCTTCTTTACAAACAATCCCTATTTGCTTGTTAAATATGTTATGACTGCCCTGATCCTGGCTCTACATGCCTCTTTCCTTTTGTTGAAAAATAAACACACTTACTTATGATCTGTTGTGTAACATTGCTTTCTGGGTCCTGCCAAAATCCGTGGTCTTTTGGAGCTTTTTCTACAGCAGCAGTCACCAAATTCATGAAGTGAACACACAATAAATATAGTACTCTATGTATTATGCATAATTAGTCATCTTTATTATTTCGATTTCTTTACATAGGTAGCAAAGTGTTTATGTTTTTGTATTTGTTTATATATACAGTATTTATTCAGTAAGTGATTAAGTAGATGACAGGAAAAGACATTAATCATACGAGTAACCAACTGAGTTCAGGAAGTTGCTATCACGTCGCCACTGCCCTGTTCCCCAGAGCAGAATAGGACAGTCACTTAAAATTCTAAATTCGCACAACTATTAGGTCATTACACTCTGACAGGGGTCATTTACATTAAAAACAGGGGAAAATCAAAATCGACAGAGCCCATCGGTCCATTGGATTATCAAGACCTAATCACCCTCGTGCAATGATTATTAAGGTGCATAATCCGGTAGACGAGATTAGGATCCTCACTGCAGCTAAAGATAATGGCCCCCTGACTTATGATGGACAGATCATTCATATTCGACAAGATTTGGCAACAGGAGTAAAAGAGATGCGACGTGCGTTTAACGGAGTGTGCCAAAAACTAATCCAGAAAAATATGCGCTTTTATATGCGCTATCCTGCTACACTTAACTTTTCTCACGGAGGGGAAAATTACTCCTTCCGTAAATCTGAAGATGCTCTTGCTTTTTTGAACAATTTGAGTTAAATTGAACACCGACAGCAATTGATTGAATATGATCAGTTCTATTACGGCACTTAAATATTAGACATACTCTTAATTTAAGGATACCCAGTCCATGTTAAGGTATATTGGAACTGGAAGTTGTACTCTTATTAAGGAATGATTTAACTGTCCCGTCCCTTCTTATTTGTTTTTTCTTACAAACTTTATAAAGTAAAACATGTTTAACTCAGAAATATAAATGAGATTGGCTGGTTCTCTCGGTGGCATGCGGGAGTTTGGAGAGGAAGTTTTGTTTCTTTTTTTTCCCTTTTTGCCTCCCTGTCAGTGACTTTTGATCGGTTTCATGAGACCAAGTTTTCTTTTTTGATGGACTGTAGGATCGTTTTTTGGGGGGAGGGAAGGGGGGTTTTAGGGGTTGTCTTTTTCCTTTTTTTTTTTTTTTATCATTAATATGCGTGGCTATTGTTTCTGTTGTTTATTTATTCATTTATTTTTTCATGTTTGTGTCTATATAATGTATCTAAAATTACCTTTCCCTTTTATGGAAACATCTGTTTGCTTATTTGCAGTTGCGCATTCCGAGAAATGGTTTCCCACACATCATGTTTTAATAGAGGGGGGAAAGAAACTATAACAAAAGAGACTGAGCTGATATGACTGACCTTAAAATAATTTCTTTAAATGTTAAAGGGCTGAATAATGTTGTTAAAAGACAAAAACTTCTTTCATTCTTGAAAAAGGAAAAAATACAAATTGCCTTACTTTCAGAAACTCATTTAAATGATTTGGAACACTCAAAACTAAAAAGAAATTGGGTTGGCCAAGTTTTTTACTCATCATATAACACAAAAAGCAGAGGAGTAGCCATCCTTATCCATAGCAATTTGCCTCTAACCACAGAAAAAGTCATAAAAAATAAGGAAGGACGCTACATTCTTATATCTGGTTTCTTATTTAGAGAATCTGTTTTTATAGGATGTGTTTATGGTCCAAATTCAGAAGATGTCTCTTTTTTCCCCAATCTCTTAACCCATGTTTCAGCCATAGCTTCCCCATATTTGGTGTTGGGAGGTGATTTTAATTGTGTTCCTGATCCTAGGGCTGATAAATCTCCACCAGGGAGTGAATTGTCGCCAAGAAGCATTAGATTGAGCCTTTCTTTTTAATGAAACTCACCAGCTCATTGATGATTGTCTCAATGTCCTTCTAAGCGCTATCAGAAGATTGCAGAATGTCCTCGATTTCCTTCCCAAGCACGTTCACTTCTGTTTCTTTGGTCTGAATTCTCCGGTGAACAATTTGCAAAATCACCTCAAATTCTTTTTACATTTCAATTGTGTTGTGGCGTTTATGTTCATTCACACAGCAGAGATAGCAGATACATTTTTGATCAGTACGGCAGAACATCTTCATCATCTCATTATAAGTTGAACAGATGTTCCCTTTGAGCCTGTTCGATGGTTTGACCAGCTTGTGTTTGTCAAAGGCAGAGTTATAGTGAGGCTGGAGGTGTTGCTCACAGTAAGAAACCAAACATACCAGACAGGACTTCACTGCTTTCAGCTTCTTTTCAGTGCAGACATCACAGGAAACATCTTCAGGTCCAGCATAGCAGAGATCAGCTGAAACAGGTTGGATTCCAGGTATCTTAGAGTCCTCTACTAACTCTGCTAACATGCTGTTTTTCACCAGCTCAGGCCTCGGGATGAAGATTTTTCTGCACTGAGGACAGCTGTAGATTCCTTTTGGATCCTCATTATTCCAGTGGACTTTAATACAGCTCATACAGTAGTTGTGTCCACAAGAAATAGTCACTGGATCCTTCAGTAGATCCAGACAGACTGAACAGCAGAGTTTTTCGTGATTCATTGTTTGTCCTTGGAGTGTTTTTGTATGTCAAGGTAATTGAAAAACTGTTTCACTGTGAGAGGAGAAATGGAGTGTATCAGGTTACGCTTTGTTTTGGGCAACCAAGAGGCTTGACAAAGTGACCCCTCCCAGGAGGCTTTTTTCCTCATGTGGGCTTTAGTTGAGTATTGCTTTATTTTCCTATGTTGATTTTTGTTTTCTGTTTATGTTGGTCAAATTTATTTGCAGTAATAATGGTACAGACTAAAGAAAAGATGGCCAATTCTCCAATCCTGACTTCTCTTAATTGGCTCACTGAAAATTTATTCTCTTCACATCTTCAATAATCAGACTCCATCTCATCTAAAGACATTACAGTACCATATCATCAATATCTCAGACTACTGGTTCCCAAAATAGATGGAATCAGTAGAGTCAAGGTGGCTGTTTATGTGAAAATCAAATGAGCTTCTTTGAAACAAGGGTGGGTGCATTAAGGGTACGTCTTTTGCCATCTTACAATGCTGTGATTGGAACCGTTCCTTGACTCTCTGTGAATGGTGATCCTGCCTGTTGATCAGTGCTTATGACAAGTTGCATATGGACAATGATGAAACTGAGCCAAGAGCCCATTGTTAATCAGGGTTGATGAACAGGTTTTAACCAGGACAGGCAGATGTTTTTGTGTCCAAAAAGTATTAAACATGTTTTCCTACAACAACAAGAGCATCACTGAATGTTCTGAGCTCCTATTTTGTGCTGCACTTTTTCAAGTTTTACTGTCTAGATTTTTGCGATGAGGTCCTCACTCGCAATGGTAGCATGACCGAGCGGTCTAAGGTGCTGGATTTAGGCTCCAGTCTCTTCAGAGGCGTGGGTTCGAATCCCACTGCTGCCATAGTGTTCTAGCGGCAAAGTTTTGTTTCTTCCATGCCTTACCAATAAATTGTAAGGGCTGCAGTGGAAATCAAATCTGTTATAGAATGTCTGTCAAGTCCAAACATGCAGGAAACCCATCAGGAGCAATTCTTCCAAACCACATTAGGCACGTGCTGTAAAGTCATTTACAACTTGCATGTTTTTCATGTCTTTTTGTTCATGGTCTCATCACTGACTGGTTAGTGGACTTTCCCACATGCCACTCAAGTGTGCTTCAAGTCCAGTCCACTCCCTTGTAATGTGCTTTTGAGCAGAACCTGCAACTGCTGGAGAATTGATTAAGGTGCTGCTATGTTGGTCTCACCAAGGCTGCAGAGTGACAAGAGTATCCTTGATTTCATGACAGTGGAGCAGTCCCATATGGTCTAGCGGCTAGAATGCCTGGTTCTAACCCAGCAGCACGAGCACGACAGTGGCGCATTACCAAACCAATCCCATATGGTCTAGCGGTTAGGATTCCTGGTTTTCACCCAGGCGACCCGGGTTCAACTCCCGGTATGGGAACATGTCTTTAATGTGCCCACAAGCCAATGTGTTCTTTGTGTTAATCCCACGATGGATTAAATGGGGCAAAGTTGTTGGCTGAAGGCAAACATCAGCTAAGCACATGGCATAACGGTTCAGATCAGGACTGTACAGTCTTCAGTGATGAGGATGTACACAAGCAGGCCTGCAATTATGAGCGGCGAGTCAAGGTGGCTGTTTATGTGAAAATCAAATGAGCTTCTTTGAAACAAGGGTGGGTGCATTAAGGGTACATCTTTTGCCATCTTACAATGCTGTGATTGCAACCGTTCCTTGACTCTCTGTGAATGGTGATCCTGCCTGTTGATCAGTGCTTATGACAAGTTGCATATGGACAATGATGAAACTGAGCCAAGAGCCCATTGTTAATCAGGGTTGATGAACAGGTTTTAACCAGGACAGGCAGATGTTTTTGTGTCCAAAAAGTATTAAACATGTTTTTCTACAACAGCAAGAGCATCACTGAATGTTCTGAGCTCCTATTTTGTGCTGCTCTTTTTCAAGTTTTACTGTCTAGATTTTTGCGATGAGGTCCTCACTCGCAATGGTTGCATGACCGAGCGGTCTAAGGTGCTGGATTTAGGCTCCAGTCTCTTCAGAGGCGTGGGTTCGAATCCCACTGCTGCCATAGTCTTCAGGTTCTTTTCGTGTTTCTTCCATCCCCTACCAATAAATTGTAAGGGCTGCAGTGGAACTCAAATCTGTTACAGAATGTCTGTCAAGTACAATCAAGCAGGAATCTCATCAAGAGCAATTCTTCCAAACCAGGGTGATGTTAGGTGTTGTGCAAGTTTTCCATTCAATAAAGCCTCCAGACAAGCGGTCAGTGGTAGCTAACATTCTTTAATAATAACAAGAACAGAAGCCAAGCTTGGTGAAGGAATGCATCATTGCGGGGCAGACGATGGGCAGAGTCCCTAACTGAGTCTAGCATGGCCTTCAGTTACATACCTCTTACAGGAACTAAAGGCAGTACACAGCTGTTTTCACACCTTTGGTACCCCCACCCCCAAAGAAAGTTTCACACTCCCTTGCCACCTCTTACAGTGGAGAAGGAGACAAAAGACTCCTCCCCCCACTCTGGGTCCTTTGTGTGTGAATGCTTCCCTCAAACATCCTGAGATACCATCTGTTACCAGTATGAGTGTGAGAGATATGCTGAAATCCAGTGGCACCAAGGTATTATACAACCACAAAGGGACCATGAGTATGTTAAGCTATTTTCAGATGTGCGCTGCTATTTAACCCTCCGCACCCCATGACAGCAACGGACAGCCAGGAGTTTTTGTAGGTGAATAACATCAACATTTGACAATAATATTGCTCGGTTATGATAGTGAGGTGAGCTGTTGAGGATATCTGTTGGTAGGTGCTGTTCCTGACAATGTAGCTGCTGTTAGCAGAAACTTCTATAAGCTTTGGAGGTAATGCCACCAGACTTGGTCAATTACCCAGAAAACTCTATTGCAATGTGTGACTATAATAAAACTTGGTGTTGCAATGTGTCATTGAGAATTATTTGGAGGAATTTGGAACATCCTAAAAGGATTCTCAGGAATCTGGAACATTCTAATAGAACTCTCAAAAATCCTAAAATAGCTCTTGTGAATTCGAAACATTCTAAAAGAATTCTCAGGAATACAGGGTTAACTTTTGATACTTTTTTTTAAATACTCTCATTTCTACCTTTCCCTAGCCCATCGTTGTAAATAGGAATATCTTTGTAATAACTTACTTGGTTACCTTGTGGTACAAATGTAACACGAGTGTGTGTTACATGAGACTATGCTCTTGCCCTAGTTCCATTTCAGTTAATATCTGTTGAATACAATTTACAGATGTTCAAGAAATAAAACTCTCAAGTCCAATCCACTTCAAGTCCAACTTCAATAGAAGAATCAGAGCCTTCCAGAGACGGTCTCACATCTCTCATGGTCAGTCATTTTGACCTTTCACTAATGATGTTGAAGTACAGACAGGCAACAATAGCTTCGGCTTTTGTAAGGCATCAGTGGAGAAGAAGATTAACAGAAGAGTGAGCAGGATATTGTTTGTTTTTATAATAATGCGATTAATACATGAATAAAAGAAATTCTTTTGCAAAAGTCATTTACAATGTGCAGGTGTTTCATATATTTTTATTCACAGTGTCAACACTGACTGGTTAGTGGCTACTCAAGTGTGCTTCAAGTCCACCGCATTGTAAGGTGTTAGATTGTGTGGTCTAAGGATCTGGGTTAAGACTCCAGGCTCCTCACACATGTGGGTTGAAATCCTATTGCTGCAATAAGAGTTTAACCAGGGCAGGCAGATGCTATTGTATCCAAAAACATTCAGGCAAGTATTAAACATGTTTTTCTACAACAGCAAGAGCATCACTGAATGTTCTGGGCTTCTATTTTGTGCTGCACTTTTCAAGTTTTACTATCTAGATTTTTGCGATGAGGTCCTTACTCGCATTGGTAGCATGACCGAGCGGTCTAAGGTGCTGGATTAAGGCTCCAGTCTCTTCGGAGGCGTGGGTTCGAATCCCACTGCTGCCATAGTGTTCTAGCGGCAAAGTTTTGTTTCTTCCATGCCTTACCAATAAATTGTAAGGGCTGCAGTGGAAATCAAATCTGTTATAGAATGTCTGTCAAGTCCAAACATGCAGGAAACCCATCAGGAGCAATTCTTCCAAACCACATTAGGCACGTGCTGTAAAGTCATTTACAACTTGCATGTTTTTCATGTCTTTTTGTTCATGGTCTCATCACTGACTGGTTAGTGGACTTTCCCACATGCCACTCAAGTGTGCTTCAAGTCCAGTCCACTCCCTTGTAATGTGCTTTTGAGCAGAACCTGCAACTGCTGGAGAATTGATTAAGGTGCTGCTATGTTGGTCTCACCAAGGCTGCAGAGTGACAAGAGTATCCTTGATTTCATGACAGTGGAGCAGTCCCATATGGTCTAGCGGCTAGAATGCCTGGTTCTAACCCAGCAGCACGAGCATGACAGTGGCGCATTACCAAACCAATCCCATATGGTCTAGCGGTTAGGATTCCTGGTTTTCACCCAGGCGACCCGGGTTCAACTCCCGGTATGGGAACATGTCTTTAATGTGCCCACAAGCCAATGTGTTCTTTGTGTTAATCCCACGATGGATTAAATGGGGCAAAGTTGTTGGCTGAAGGCAAACATCAGCTAAGCACATGGCATAACGGTTCAGATCAGGACTGTACAGTCTTCAGTGATGAGGATGTACACAAGCAGGCCTGCAATTATGAGCGGCGAGTCAAGGTGGCTGTTTATGTGAAAATCAAATGAGCTTCTTTGAAACAAGGGTGGGTGCATTAAGGGTACGTCTTTTGCCATCTTACAATGCTGTGATTGCAACCGTTCCTTGACTCTCTGTGTATCACTCCCTCCAGTTAATACACGACACCACGGTTCTTCATTCACAGATGGATTTATTCTTCTGTCACACTTCTCCTCAGAAACACCATAAAATCCACCGTCAAACTGTTATTACATAAAAGTACAGAATGACCAACATAAATATTACAAATAAACATTTAAACCCAAGTTAACAAATACGCGATAAACAAACACAGTTAACGTACCTCGCTGGCTGCACGTAACCGTGAGGGAATGAGTCCGCTTCAGGAACAAAACTTAACAAAAATAATTCCCAATTTCTTCTTCTTTGCAGCTTTCTTTTACTTTAAACTGCTTATTTATTCCTTCTTCTGCCTTAGTTAACTTATTAACTTAGCTTCTTGCACATGCTTTTTACTTCCCTTTACGTCACTTAAAAAGGCCTGTGTGCAACACAGAATGAACCTTAGTTCCTACCCCAAAAGGAACAATAAATAAAGAAAATAAATAACATAAATGAACACAATAAATTAAACAAACTGACATAATTTACATTTATGGCAGTTAAACTCCCACCAAATCTCAACTTGAGATTTCTTCACAGATTTGCATCTTCAAGTTATAAGCATTTAGTTTAACACATGCTTATTCTGCTTCAACAAGTAGTACTATTTTTTGCACTGGCCTTTCAAGATAAACTGGCCTAGTTGTGCGTTTTCCCTGTTTGTCCAAAGTTGAGTCACTAACCAACAGCTTTACCTTTCTGACCCTTCCATCAGAGCTGGGGTACACCTCCGTGACTCTTGCTAGTCTCCAGTGATTTCGCGGAGCACTGTCCTCTTGAAGAATAACAATGTCATTGACATTGGTGTTCCTTTTATCCCCATGCCATATCTGTCTTTGCTGGAGATTAAGAAGGTACTCCCTCCTCCACCTTGTCCAAAACTCATTCGCCAAGAACTGCACCTGACGCCATCTCTTACGCAGGTATAAATCTTGACTCACGAACTGACCCGGAGGTGGCAATATGATGTTAGACTTCATCAGAAGAATGTGATTTGGTGTGAGCGGTTCAAGACTTGTTGGATCATTCAGGTGCTCTGTTGTCAGCGGTCTGCTATTTATAATAGCCATCACTTCATACAAAAAAGTCCTAAGTGAGGCGGTGTCAAGTCTTTTAGCAGACTGATCAAGAATTGCTGTTAGAACACTTCTGATTGTCCTTATTTGCCTCTCCCAAATTCCTCCCATATGGCTTGATGATGGGGGATTCATTACAAACTCACAGCCATATTCCTTCACCTGCTCATGATCCCAGTTCTTCATTGAGTCCATGAACTCTCTTTTTGCACCCACAAAGTTGGTACCTTGATCACATCTCAACTGCCTTACATTCCCACGTATTGCAATGAATACGCGCAATGCATTGATGAAGGCATCTGAACTGAGGTCATCAAGCATTTCGATATGTACAGCTCTGCAACACATACAAGTGAAGAGAAGACCATACTTCTTCAGTTCCTTTCTTGCATCCCTCACATAGAATGGTCCAAAGCAATCCATGCCACAATATGTGAATGGAGGGGTCATTTCCATTCTGTCCTCTGGCAAGTCTGCCATTTTTGGATCTTGTATGTTCCTTCTATACTTTCTGCATGTGACGCACTTAAAGATATGTGAGGCAACTGCACTGCTGCATCCAATGACCAATATCCCATTAGATCGCAACTCATTTACAGTCATACCTCTTCCTTGATGCTGTACTTTCTCATGATAATGCTTGATCAATAAAGAAGACACGTGACTTGTTTTTGGCAGAATAGCAGGATGTTTAACATGTGTATGAAGATCACTTCTTGTTAAGCGTCCGCCTACTCTCAGCACACCCTGCTCATCCAAAAATGGACTTAATTTGCATAGCTTGTTTGCTTTGTTTTTGGATTTTACGTCCTTGGATTGCTGTAAATTCTTGATTTCACTGCTGAATACTTCTGTTTGGACCAATCTGATTAGGAAAAGTTCAGCTTGTTGTCTTTCCTCAACACTTGTACTTCCATTGAGTTTGGGACTAAGACCCTTAACTTGCTTAGCATGACGTTTAAGACAAGCAATAGCCTTAACAACTCTTTTCCAGTCAGAAAACTTAGTCAGGCGGTCCAACAATGTTCTATTTATCCTTGCGCTGGTGTTGAGCACCTGAGCCCTTCGAAGTTCTGGATCAGTATCACTAACCTCTCCCACCTTAGCATCTCTTGTAGGTAGCTCCCTTTCCCACAGAAAGTCTGGGCCAGTGAACCAATTTGAAGCAACGAGCCGATCTGCCGATAACCCTCTCGAAGCATGGTCCGCCGGATTGTCTTCGGACTGCACATGATACCACTGGTTGACATCTGTGGTGGCTTTGATTCTCTGGATCCTATTTGCCACGAAAACATGAAAGCGTCTGGCATCATTATTAATGTACCCGAGAACAACCTTTGAATCAGTCCAATAATATTCCTTAAGGTTGTCTATTTCGAGCTCATGTTTTAAGATGGCACCCATCTTCGCAGCAACCACTGCTGCAGACAACTCAAGCCTTGGAACTGTTGTGACCTTAGTGGGGGCAACACGTGCTTTCCCCATGACAAGTGAGCAGTGTACGCTGCCATTAGAGTCCACTGCTCTTAGATAAGTGCACTCCCCATAACCTGTGAAGCTAGCATCTGAGAAGTGATGTAACTCGTACTGCTTGACATCTATGAAGCTTGCTGGTATGTAGCACCTCTTAATCTTTACTTGACACAAGTTATGGAGATCTTGTAACCATGACTGCCACTGTGATCTGCACTCCTCTGAAAGTGGTTCATCCCAACTAGCTTTCTCTCGACTCAACTGTTGCAAGATCAACTTCCCACGCAAAACAAACGGTGCTACGAAACCCAAAGGATCGTAGATGGAAGCTACTGTGGATAGCACTCCCCTTCTCGTCATTGGGTGTTTCTTGACAGTTACTCTGAACTGAAAGTCATCAGAGGATACGCACCATTGCACGCCCAGTGCTCTTTCTAGGAGTGGCTCCCCTAAATCTATGTCCAGTTCTTTGACACTGTCTGCACACTCTTCCTTTGGTATTGACTCCAATACCTTCTTGCTGTTGGAAATGAACTTGTGTAGTCTAAGCTTGCCTGTGCTGCAAAGCTCTCTTGCTTCCTTGATCAGCTTGATTGCCTCAGCATCAGACCTTACACTCACCAGTCCATCATCAACATAAAAATTTCTTCGGATGAACTTGACAGTGCTTTGGTTAAATCGATCTTGACCTTCTGTGGCTAGATGTTTAAGTCCAAAATTGGCACAGCCAGGTGAGGAAGCTGCTCCAAACAAATGGACTTTCATCCGAAAAACTGATGGCGGAGACTCAAGATCACCATTCTCCCACCATAAGAACCTCAAGTAGTCTTGGTCTTCAGGCTTTACATGGAATTGATGAAACATTCGTTCCACATCACACATAATAGCGACTGGGCCCTTTCGAAATCTACAAAGAACTCCCACCAAGGTGTTTGTGAGCTCTGGCCCTGTAAGAAGGTAGTCATTCAATGACATGTCTTGAAATCTTGCCGAGCAATCAAAGACCACTCGCAGTTTCTCTGGCTTTTGAGGGTGGTATACGCCATGGTGGGGAATATACCAAGCTGATCGTTTATCAAGCTCTTTTTCTGGGACCTTTTCTGCTTCACCACGACTGATAATGTCTTCCATGAAGTTCATGTAGTCTCTCCGATATTTCTGGTCTCTCTTGAGCTTCTTTTCCAAGCACATGAGGCGTTGAACAGCACTTGGCTTGTTATTTGGTAGCTCTGGCCTGCTCTGTTTAAAAGGCAGAGGCATTTCAAGATGTCCGTCTTCTTTGTGCTTAATTTCTTCTTTCATTTTAGTCAAAAACCGGAGATCTTCTTGCGAGAGATTTGTCTCTTCTCCAAGCCTTTCACTGAAGTCAGATTCCAGCACCTTAAGTATGTCTTCTGGAGCAGTCATCTCCTTAATTCTTGTTTTGCAAACATAATGAACTTCGCTCTTCAACTTACTTGTTACTTTGGGTTCAGGGGTCACTTGCTTTACAATGATGCGGTGACTTACTCCTATTGCATCACTGTAGTGTTCACCTGGATCACCATAGCTCACTATGCTCCAGCCTACGTCAGTTTTCTGTGCGAAGGGCTGGTTGTCCTCACCACATACAACTTCTCTAGGCATTAGTGCTTGTGGACAGTTATACCCGATAAGAAGACCGATTTCACATTTCTTCGGCGGGGCAATGTGTTCCGCAAGATGCTCTAAATGAGGCCATGCCTTTGCAGTCTCTGGTGTTGGAATGTGTGTACGATTGGCAGGTATGAATTCACGAGTGTAGACCGTTGGCACTGTGATCTTCTTAGAAGAAGATAACCCTCTTATTTGTAGACCTTTGAGTCTTTTGCATGGTACAATTGTCTCCTTGGAAGACATTGTAGACAGCTTCAACTTGACTGGCTCTGCATTAACATCAAGAGCATCTACCACTTCTTCAAGAATGAATGAAGAATCACTTTGTGAATCTAACAGAGCATAGACAAGGACTTCTTTGTTTGAATCACTTGGCATTGATGCATAAACAGGAACTATTGCTGAAGTCTGAGCACTGTTACCATCATGCACAACTCTATTGGATGTGGTTTCGTGAGTGGTGTCTTGCGGCGATTGTGGCTTTCTTTCTTTACTGCAACTTGTCTCGTCATTTTCCTTTTGCTTTGAGCGACCCTCATGTAAGCATGTGGGGTGGCGCTTTGAGCAGGTGTCGCAGACCATCCGGTTGCTGCAATGCTTGGATTGATGGCCAGGACTCAAACAGCCAAAGCACAGTTTCTCACCTTGTATGAACTTCACTCTGTCAGCAACTGGCCTTGCAGTTAGTCTACGGCACTTGTGCAAGACATGCCCTGTTTTCTTACAAAACATACATGTGCTTATGCTCTTCTCAGTGGTGTTAGTTGTAAAAATCCTTGCATTTGCTGCTTGGTTCTTAGAGGTCACTACATTCTGAGGTTTAGATCTTGTCCTTTCTGGCTCCCCTTGCCGCAAAGCATAGTAAGATGTAACAGGGTTACAAGCAATACTAGCCTCCAAAGTCAGGAAAGTTACGAAATACTTGAAATCTGGGAACCTTCCATGCTCCAGCTGATACTGTGTGGCTTTTCGGTTCCATCTGCTGCTTAACCAATCAGGCAACTTGGCTGTCAGTTTTTGGTTTTCAATGCCATCATCAAGAATACGCAGACTCTCATTGTGAGCCATGGCACATTCACAACTGCGTAAAAAGTCCACAAATTTCCTTAAGTCAGCGCTCTCTCTTGATGCTATCTTTGGCCAGGCATGTAATTTGTCTCGGCAGGCTTTGGCAATCATAAAAGGCTGGCCGTATCGCTCATTGAGGAGTTCCCATGCAGCAACATATGCAGTATCTGAACCAATCAGAAAATAACCTTCTAATGCCTCTCTAGCTGCTCCTCCAACATATTTCTGGAGGAAGAATATTTTCTCCGAGCTTGGAATGTTTTTCTTTTCAATAAGAGTTTGGAAGGATGACTTCCAATGATTAAACTTGAGTGGATCACCACTAAAAACTGTGGGCTCTGGAATGGGTAGCCTATTTGCTGATATAGCCTCAGCTAAGACCTTCACGAGCTCTCCTGTGCTATCGTGGAGCACATGTGTTAGCACTGCATCCTTTGGTGGTTGTGAGTGCTGGTCCTCAGTCTTCACCTGATTGAGTGGCTGCATAACCTTATGTAGATCCAGGCTCTGTGCAGCATTCCGTTGGGCTGGACTGAGCTCACTCTCATCATATACTTGAAGCCTTGCTTTGGCTGCATTCAGCCTTTTCAAATTTTCCAAACGCTCAAGTTCTCTCTTTAGGTTTTCTACAGACCTTCTTCTTGCAGCATTCTCTTCTTGCTGTTTCTTTAAGAGAGCAGCCTCTTGTTTCTCTCTTTCTAGCCTACGTTCAGTTTCTTCCCTTTCTCCTTCAAGACGACGAGCTAATGCTGCTGCTTCTTGGTCTGCAATGATCAACCTCTCTTCAGCTTCAAGGTTTTGCAGTTTCTCTTCGTGGCCCTCTTGTTCAGCCATAATCTGCAGTACAGCCTGTGTAGCTGCATACTCGGCAGCAGCTTCTTGTCTTCTAAGCGAAGATACGTTTGAGTGAATAGAAGAAGCTTTAGAACCATTAGAGGCAGGAAGTGAAACACTGGAGGCTGACGATGAGAATACAGAACTATTATCTGGCCAAATCAACTCCTCCGCTGTTCCCTGCATTTCAGATTGAGCATTTTGTACTACAGTCTTTGTGATCGAGATGCAGTTATCCATCTTGCGACGCATGTCATGGGCTGGTTGATCAATTCTTCTGTAATCATCATAAGCAATGTTCAACTCAGATAATTCCCTTTGAATACTGGTGATGTGTTCTTGTAGGATGTCACTAGGATCCTGTTTTAATACAGATCTTTTAGCTACCTTAATCAGAGCTTTCCATCGTTCATATTTGCTGTCAAAGCGAAGCAATAGCCCTTTGATTTGCTCTTTCTGAAACTCTTTCCCTTTTTCTGTTAATGTTCGGGCTCTTTCACTTCTACGAGGCTCTTCAGGTGGTGCTATATTTTGCCCGATATTTGATTCACCTGTCTGTTCTAACTCAGTCTCTTCTTCCGGAGCAGCTACTGCACCCTGAGCTTCTTTACTTGTATGTGACATTTTGATTATTTAGACACAAATATACACAGGCAGCATAGAAGAGCAAGCTGCAACAACATTTGTGAATACTGAAAGAATGAGCTTAACTAAATGAAGTCACTCTCATTCAAGTTAGCCCATACATGTAGAATATTACAGAGTAAGTACACTTAACAGAGTTCTTAAAAGACACTGAACCATAAATACAAACTGAATTTCTGTCAAAATGTACAAAGTTTACTTCTGCCCTTTCAGAGCCAACTATAATTATTCAGCTGAACATGAATTTACATCTCTTACGTAAATGCACATTCATATACGTGAAACAGCGTGGCTGCCAGGCTATACACAGTTCCTTTTAGTTTCCAACTCTTGTGTTACTTTTCAGACCAAAAACTTTAGAGTCTGGCTTATAGACTTCTTCATGAAACCCTTATGAACCTGTGTGTCCTAAACAGTGGCTTATCTGTGTTCCCGTCTTGATGAGCTGTCGAATTTGCGCTGATAGGGCGAGTCTGGGCAGGTCCGAGTTTGACTATCACTCCCTCCAGTTAATACACGACACCACGGTTCTTCATTCACAGATGGATTTATTCTTCTGTCACACTTCTCCTCAGAAACACCATAAAATCCACCGTCAAACTGTTATTACATAAAAGTACAGAATGACCAACATAAATATTACAAATAAACATTTAAACCCAAGTTAACAAATACGCGATAAACAAACACAGTTAACGTACCTCGCTGGCTGCACGTAACCGTGAGGGAATGAGTCCGCTTCAGGAACAAAACTTAACAAAAATAATTCCCAATTTCTTCTTCTTTGCAGCTTTCTTTTACTTTAAACTGCTTATTTATTCCTTCTTCTGCCTTAGTTAACTTATTAACTTAGCTTCTTGCACATGCTTTTTACTTCCCTTTACGTCACTTAAAAAGGCCTGTGTGCAACACAGAATGAACCTTAGTTCCTACCCCAAAAGGAACAATAAATAAAGAAAATAAATAACATAAATGAACACAATAAATTAAACAAACTGACATAATTTACATTTATGGCAGTTAAACTGTGAATGGTGATCCTGCCTGTTGATCAGTGCTTATGACAAGTTGCATATGGACAATGATGAAACTGAGCCAAGAGCCCATTGTTAATCAGGGTTGATGAACAGGTTTTAACCAGGACAGGCAGATGTTTTTGTGTCCAAAAAGTATTAAACATGTTTTTCTACAACAACAAGAGCATCACTGAATGTTCTGAGCTCCTATTTTGTGCTGCACTTTTTCAAGTTTTACTGTCTAGATTTTTGCGATGAGGTCCTCACTCGCAATGGTAGCATGACCGAGCGGTCTAAGGTGCTGGATTTAGGCTCCAGTCTCTTCAGAGGCGTGGGTTCGAATCCCACTGCTGCCATAGTCTTCAGGTTCTTTTCGTGTTTCTTCCATCCCCTACCAATAAATTGTAAGGGCTGCAGTGGAACTCAAATCTGTTACAGAATGTCTGTCAAGTACAATCAAGCAGGAATCTCATCAAGAGCAATTCTTCCAAACCAGGGTGATGTTAGGTGTTGTGCAAGTTTTCCATTCAATAAAGCCTCCAGACAAGCGGTCAGTGGTAGCTAACATTCTTTAATAATAACAAGAACAGAAGCCAAGCTTGGTGAAGGAATGCATCATTGCGGGGCAGACGATGGGCAGAGTCCCTAACTGAGTCTAGCATGGCCTTCAGTTACATACCTCTTACAGGAACTAAAGGCAGTACACAGCTGTTTTCACACCTTTGGTACCCCCACCCCCAAAGAAAGTTTCACACTCCCTTGCCACCTCTTACAGTGGAGAAGGAGACAAAAGACTCCTCCCCCCACTCTGGGTCCTTTGTGTGTGAATGCTTCCCTCAAACATCCTGAGATACCATCTGTTACCAGTATGAGTGTGAGAGACATGCTGAAATCCAGTGGCACCAAGGTATTATACAACCACAAAGGGACCATGAGTATGTTAAGCTATTTTCAGATGTGCGCTGCTATTTAACCCTCCGCACCCCATGACAGCAACGGACAGCCAGGAGTTTTTGTAGGTGAATAACATCAACATTTGACAATAATATTGCTCGGTTATGATAGTGAGGTGAGCTGTTGAGGATATCTGTTGGTAGGTGCTGTTCCTGACAATGTAGCTGCTGTTAGCAGAAACTTCTATAAGCTTTGGAGGTAATGCCACCAGACTTGGTCAATTACCCAGAAAACTCTATTGCAATGTGTGACTATAATAAAACTTGGTGTTGCAATGTGTCATTGAGAATTATTTGGAGGAATTTGGAACATCCTAAAAGGATTCTCAGGAATCTGGAACATTCTAATAGAACTCTCAAAAATCCTAAAATAGCTCTTGTGAATTCGAAACATTCTAAAAGAATTCTCAGGAATACAGGGTTAACTTTTGATACTTCTTTTTAAATACTCTCATTTCTACCTTTCCCTAGCCCATCGTTGTAAATAGGAATATCTTTGTAATAACTTACTTGGTTACCTTGTGGTACAAATGTAACACGAGTGTGTGTTACATGAGACTATGCTCTTGCCCTAGTTCCATTTCAGTTAATATCTGTTGAATACAATTTACAGATGTTCAAGAAATAAAACTCTCAAGTCCAATCCACTTCAAGTCCAACTTCAATAGAAGAATCAGAGCCTTCCAGAGACGGTCTCACATCTCTCATGGTCAGTCATTTTGACCTTTCACTAATGATGTTGAAGTACAGACAGGCAACAATAGCTTCAGCTTTTGTAAGGCATCAGTGGAGAAGAAGATTAACAGAAGAGTGAGCAGGATATTGTTTGTTTTTATAATAATGCGATTAATACATGAATAAAAGAAATTCTTTTGCAAAAGTCATTTACAATGTGCAGGTGTTTCATATATTTTTATTCACAGTGTCAACACTGACTGGTTAGTGGCTACTCAAGTGTGCTTCAAGTCCACCGCATTGTAAGGTGTTAGATTGTGTGGTCTAAGGATCTGGGTTAAGACTCCAGGCTCCTCACACATGTGGGTTGAAATCCTATTGCTGCAATAAGAGTTTAACCAGGGCAGGCAGATGCTATTGTATCCAAAAACATTCAGGCAAGTATTAAACATGTTTTTCTACAACAGCAAGAGCATCACTGAATGTTCTGGGCTTCTATTTTGTGCTGCACTTTTCAAGTTTTACTATCTAGATTTTTGCGATGAGGTCCTTACTCGCATTGGTAGCATGACCGAGCGGTCTAAGGTGCTGGATTAAGGCTCCAGTCTCTTCGGAGGCGTGGGTTCGAATCCCACTGCTGCCATAGTGTTCTAGTGGCAAAGTTTTGTTTCTTCCATGCCTTACCAATAAATTGTAAGGGCTGCAGTGGAAATCAAATCTGTTATAGAATGTCTGTCAAGTCCAAACATGCAGGAAACCCATCAGGAGCAATTCTTCCAAACCACATTAGGCACGTGCTGTAAAGTCATTTACAACTTGCATGTTTTTCATGTCTTTTTGTTCATGGTCTCATCACTGACTGGTTAGTGGACTTTCCCACATGCCACTCAAGTGTGCTTCAAGTCCAGTCCACTCCCTTGTAATGTGCTTTTGAGCAGAACCTGCAACTGCTGGAGAATTGATTAAGGTGCTGCTATGTTGGTCTCACCAAGGCTGCAGAGTGACAAGAGTATCCTTGATTTCATGACAGTGGAGCAGTCCCATATGGTCTAGCGGCTAGAATGCCTGGTTCTAACCCAGCAGCACGAGCACGACAGTGGCGCATTACCAAACCAATCCCATATGGTCTAGCGGTTAGGATTCCTGGTTTTCACCCAGGCGACCCGGGTTCAACTCCCGGTATGGGAACATGTCTTTAATGTGCCCACAAGCCAATGTGTTCTTTGTGTTAATCCCACGATGGATTAAATGGGGCAAAGTTGTTGGCTGAAGGCAAACATCAGCTAAGCACATGGCATAACGGTTCAGATCAGGACTGTACAGTCTTCAGTGATGAGGATGTACACAAGCAGGCCTGCAATTATGAGCGGCGAGTCAAGGTGGCTGTTTATGTGAAAATCAAATGAGCTTCTTTGAAACAAGGGTGGGTGCATTAAGGGTACGTCTTTTGCCATCTTACAATGCTGTGATTGCAACCGTTCCTTGACTCTCTGTGAATGGTGATCCTGCCTGTTGATCAGTGCTTATGACAAGTTGCATATGGACAATGATGAAACTGAGCCAAGAGCCCATTGTTAATCAGGGTTGATGAACAGGTTTTAACCAGGACAGGCAGATGTTTTTGTGTCCAAAAAGTATTAAACATGTTTTTCTACAACAACAAGAGCATCACTGAATGTTCTGAGCTCCTATTTTGTGCTGCACTTTTTCAAGTTTTACTGTCTAGATTTTTGCGATGAGGTCCTCACTCGCAATGGTAGCATGACCGAGCGGTCTAAGGTGCTGGATTTAGGCTCCAGTCTCTTCAGAGGCGTGGGTTCGAATCCCACTGCTGCCATAGTCTTCAGGTTCTTTTCGTGTTTCTTCCATCCCCTACCAATAAATTGTAAGGGCTGCAGTGGAACTCAAATCTGTTACAGAATGTCTGTCAAGTACAATCAAGCAGGAATCTCATCAAGAGCAATTCTTCCAAACCAGGGTGATGTTAGGTGTTGTGCAAGTTTTCCATTCAATAAAGCCTCCAGACAAGCGGTCAGTGGTAGCTAACATTCTTTAATAATAACAAGAACAGAAGCCAAGCTTGGTGAAGGAATGCATCATTGCGGGGCAGACGATGGGCAGAGTCCCTAACTGAGTCTAGCATGGCCTTCAGTTACATACCTCTTACAGGAACTAAAGGCAGTACACAGCTGTTTTCACACCTTTGGTACCCCCACCCCCAAAGAAAGTTTCACACTCCCTTGCCACCTCTTACAGTGGAGAAGGAGACAAAAGACTCCTCCCCCCACTCTGGGTCCTTTGTGTGTGAATGCTTCCCTCAAACATCCTGAGATACCATCTGTTACCAGTATGAGTGTGAGAGACATGCTGAAATCCAGTGGCACCAAGGTATTATACAACCACAAAGGGACCATGAGTATGTTAAGCTATTTTCAGATGTGCGCTGCTATTTAACCCTCCGCACCCCATGACAGCAACGGACAGCCAGGAGTTTTTGTAGGTGAATAACATCAACATTTGACAATAATATTGCTCGGTTATGATAGTGAGGTGAGCTGTTGAGGATATCTGTTGGTAGGTGCTGTTCCTGACAATGTAGCTGCTGTTAGCAGAAACTTCTATAAGCTTTGGAGGTAATGCCACCAGACTTGGTCAATTACCCAGAAAACTCTATTGCAATGTGTGACTATAATAAAACTTGGTGTTGCAATGTGTCATTGAGAATTATTTGGAGGAATTTGGAACATCCTAAAAGGATTCTCAGGAATCTGGAACATTCTAATAGAACTCTCAAAAATCCTAAAATAGCTCTTGTGAATTCGAAACATTCTAAAAGAATTCTCAGGAATACAGGGTTAACTTTTGATACTTCTTTTTAAATACTCTCATTTCTACCTTTCCCTAGCCCATCGTTGTAAATAGGAATATCTTTGTAATAACTTACTTGGTTACCTTGTGGTACAAATGTAACACGAGTGTGTGTTACATGAGACTATGCTCTTGCCCTAGTTCCATTTCAGTTAATATCTGTTGAATACAATTTACAGATGTTCAAGAAATAAAACTCTCAAGTCCAATCCACTTCAAGTCCAACTTCAATAGAAGAATCAGAGCCTTCCAGAGACGGTCTCACGTCTCTCATGGTCAGTCATTTTGACCTTTCACTAATGATGTTGAAGTACAGATAGGCAACAATAGCTTCGGCTTTTGTAAGGCATCAGTGGAGAAGAAGATTAACAGAAGAGTGAGCAGGATATTGTTTGTTTTTATAATAATGCGATTAATACATGAATAAAAGAAATTCTTTTGCAAAAGTCATTTACAATGTGCAGGTGTTTCATATATTTTTATTCACAGTGTCAACACTGACTGGTTAGTGGCTACTCAAGTGTGCTTCAAGTCCACCGCATTGTAAGGTGTTAGATTGTGTGGTCTAAGGATCTGGGTTAAGACTCCAGGCTCCTCACACATGTGGGTTGAAATCCTATTGCTGCAATAAGAGTTTAACCAGGGCAGGCAGATGCTATTGTATCCAAAAACATTCAGGCAAGTATTAAACATGTTTTTCTACAACAGTAAGAGCATCACTGAATGTTCTGGGCTTCTATTTTGTGCTGCACTTTTCAAGTTTTACTATCCAGATTTTTGCGATGAGGTCCTTACTCGCATTGGTAGCATGACCGAGCGGTCTAAGGTGCTGGATTAAGGCTCCAGTCTCTTCGGAGGCGTGGGTTCGAATCCCACTGCTGCCATAGTGTTCTAGAGGCAAAGTTTTGTTTCTTCCATGCCTTACCAATAAATTGTAAGGGCTGCAGTGGAAATCAAATCTGTTATAGAATGTCTGTCAAGTCCAAACATGCAGGAAACCCATCAGGAGCAATTCTTCCAAACCACATTAGGCACGTGCTGTAAAGTCATTTACAACTTGCATGTTTTTCATGTCTTTTTGTTCATGGCCTCATCACTGACTGGTTAGTGGACTTTCCCACATGCCACTCAAGTGTGCTTCAAGTCCAGTCCACTCCCTTGTAATGTGCTTTTGAGCAGAACCTGCAACTGCTGGAGAATTGATTAAGGTGCTGCTATGTTGGTCTCACCAAGGCTGCAGAGTGACAAGAGTATCCTTGATTTCATGACAGTGGAGCAGTCCCATATGGTCTAGCGGCTAGAATGCCTGGTTCTAACCCAGCAGCACGAGCACGACAGTGGCGCATTACCAAACCAATCCCATATGGTCTAGCGGTTAGGATTCCTGGTTTTCACCCAGGCGACCCGGGTTCAACTCCCGGTATGGGAACATGTCTTTAATGTGCCCACAAGCCAATGTGTTCTTTGTGTTAATCTCACGATGGATTAAATGGGGCAAAGTTGTTGGCTGAAGGCAAACATCAGCTAAGCACATGGCATAACGGTTCAGATCAGGACTGTACAGTCTTCAGTGATGAGGATGTACACAAGCAGGCCTGCAATTATGAGCGGCGAGTCAAGGTGGCTGTTTATGTGAAAATCAAATGAGCTTCTTTGAAACAAGGGTGGGTGCATTAAGGGTACGTCTTTTGCCATCTTACAATGCTGTGATTGCAACCGTTCCTTGACTCTCTGTGAATGGTCATCCTGCCTGTTGATCAGTGCTTATGACAAGTTGCATATGGACAATGATGAAACTGAGCCAAGAGCCCATTGTTAATCAGGGTTGATGAACAGGTTTTAACCAGGACAGGCAGATGTTTTTGTGTCCAAAAAGTATTAAACATGTTTTTCTACAACAGTAAGAGCATCACTGAATGTTCTGAGCTCCTATTTTGTGCTGCTCTTTTTCAAGTTTTACTGTCTAGATTTTTGCGATGAGGTCCTCACTCGCAATGGTAGCATGACCGAGCGGTCTAAGGTGCTGGATTTAGGCTCCAGTCTCTTCGGAGGCGTGGGTTCGAATCCCACTGCTGCCATAGTCTTCAGGTTCTTTTCGTGTTTCTTCCATCCCCTACCAATAAATTGTAAGGGCTGCAGTGGAACTCAAATCTGTTACAGAATGTCTGTCAAGTACAATCAAGCAGGAATCTCATCAAGAGCAATTCTTCCAAACCAGGGTGATGTTAGGTGTTGTGCAAGTTTTCCATTCAATAAAGCCTCCAGACAAGCGGTCAGTGGTAGCTAACATTCTTTAATAATAACAAGAACAGAAGCCAAGCTTGGTGAAGGAATGCATCATTGCGGGGCAGACGATGGGCAGAGTCCCTAACTGAGTCTAGCATGGCCTTCAGTTACATACCTCTTACAGGAACTAAAGGCAGTACACAGCTGTTTTCACACCTTTGGTACCCCCACCCCCAAAGAAAGTTTCACACTCCCTTGCCACCTCTTACAGTGGAGAAGGAGACAAAAGACTCCTCCCCCCACTCTGGGTCCTTTGTGTGTGAATGCTTCCCTCAAACATCCTGAGATACCATCTGTTACCAGTATGAGTGTGAGAGACATGCTGAAATCCAGTGGCACCAAGGTATTATACAACCACAAAGGGACCATGAGTATGTTAAGCTATTTTCAGATGTGCGCTGCTATTTAACCCTCCGCACCCCATGACAGCAACGGACAGCCAGGAGTTTTTGTAGGTGAATAACATCAACATTTGACAATAATATTGCTCGGTTATGATAGTGAGGTGAGCTGTTGAGGATTTCTGTTGGTAGGTGCTGTTCCTGACAATGTAGCTGCTGTTAGCAGAAACTTCTATAAGCTTTGGAGGTAATGCCACCAGACTTGGTCAATTACCCAGAAAACTCTATTGCAATGTGTGACTATAATAAAACTTGGTGTTGCAATGTGTCATTGAGAATTATTTGGAGGAATTTGGAACATCCTAAAAGGATTCTCAGGAATCTGGAACATTCTAATAGAACTCTCAAAAATCCTAAAATAGCTCTTGTGAATTCGAAACATTCTAAAAGAATTCTCAGGAATACAGGGTTAACTTTTGATACTTCTTTTTAAATACTCTCATTTCTACCTTTCCCTAGCCCATCGTTGTAAATAGGAATATCTTTGTAATAACTTACTTGGTTACCTTGTGGTACAAATGTAACACGAGTGTGTGTTACATGAGACTATGCTCTTGCCCTAGTTCCATTTCAGTTAATATCTGTTGAATACAATTTACAGATGTTCAAGAAATAAAACTCTCAAGTCCAATCCACTTCAAGTCCAACTTCAATAGAAGAATCAGAGCCTTCCAGAGACGGTCTCACGTCTCTCATGGTCAGTGATTTTGACCTTTCACTAATGATGTTGAAGTACAGATAGGCAACAATAGCTTCGGCTTTTGTAAGGCATCAGTGGAGAAGAAGATTAACAGAAGAGTGAGCAGGATATTGTTTGTTTTTATAATAATGCGATTAATACATGAATAAAAGAAATTCTTTTGCAAAAGTCATTTACAATGTGCAGGTGTTTCATATATTTTTATTCACAGTGTCAACACTGACTGGTTAGTGGCTACTCAAGTGTGCTTCAAGTCCACCGCATTGTAAGGTGTTAGATTGTGTGGTCTAAGGATCTGGGTTAAGACTCCAGGCTCCTCACACATGTGGGTTGAAATCCTATTGCTGCAATAAGAGTTTAACCAGGGCAGGCAGATGCTATTGTATCCAAAAACATTCAGGCAAGTATTAAACATGTTTTTCTAAAACAGCAAGAGCATCACTGAATGTTCTGGGCTTCTATTTTGTGCTGCACTTTTCAAGTTTTACTGTCTAGATTTTTGCGATGAGGTCCTTACTCGCATTGGTAGCATGACCGAGCGGTCTAAGGTGCTGGATTAAGGCTCCAGTCTCTTCGGAGGCGTGGGTTCGAATCCCACTGCTGCCATAGTGTTCTAGCGGCAAAGTTTTGTTTCTTCCATGCCTTACCAATAAATTGTAAGGGCTGCAGTGGAAATCAAATCTGTTATAGAATGTCTGTCAAGTCCAAACATGCAGGAAACCCATCAGGAGCAATTCTTCCAAACCACATTAGGCACGTGCTGTAAAGTCATTTACAACTTGCATGTTTTTCATGTCTTTTTGTTCATGGTCTCATCACTGACTGGTTAGTGGACTTTCCCACATGCCACTCAAGTGTGCTTCAAGTCCAGTCCACTCCCTTGTAATGTGCTTTTGAGCAGAACCTGCAACTGCTGGAGAATTGATTAAGGTGCTGCTATGTTGGTCTCACCAAGGCTGCAGAGTGACAAGAGTATCCTTGATTTCATGACAGTGGAGCAGTCCCATATGGTCTAGCGGCTAGAATGCCTGGTTCTAACCCAGCAGCACGAGCACGACAGTGGCGCATTACCAAACCAATCCCATATGGTCTAGCGGTTAGGATTCCTGGTTTTCACCCAGGCGACCTGGGTTCAACTCCCGGTATGGGAACATGTCTTTAATGTGCCCACAAGCCAATGTGTTCTTTGTGTTAATCCCACGATGGATTAAATGGGGCAAAGTTGTTGGCTGAAGGCAAACATCAGCTAAGCACATGGCATAATGGTTCAGATCAGGACTGTACAGTCTTCAGTGATGAGGATGTACAAAAGCAGGCCTGCAATTATGAGCGGCGAGTCAAGGTGGCTGTTTATGTGAAAATCAAATGAGCTTCTTTGAAACAAGGGTGGGTGCATTAAGGGTACGTCTTTTGCCATCTTACAATGCTGTGATTGCAACCGTTCCTTGACTCTCTGTGAATGGTCATCCTGCCTGTTGATCAGTGCTTATGACAAGTTGCATATGGACAATGATGAAACTGAGCCAAGAGCCCATTGTTAATCAGGGTTGATGAACAGGTTTTAACCAGGACAGGCAGATGTTTTTGTGTCCAAAAAGTATTAAACATGTTTTTCTACAACAGTAAGAGCATCACTGAATGTTCTGAGCTCCTATTTTGTGCTGCTCTTTTTCAAGTTTTACTGTCTAGATTTTTGCGATGAGGTCCTCACTCGCAATGGTAGCATGACCGAGCGGTCTAAGGTGCTGGATTTAGGCTCCAGTCTCTTCAGAGGCGTGGGTTCGAATCCCACTGCTGCCATAGTCTTCAGGTTCTTTTCGTGTTTCTTCCATCCCCTACCAATAAATTGTAAGGGCTGCAGTGGAACTCAAATCTGTTACAGAATGTCTGTCAAGTACAATCAAGCAGGAATCTCATCAAGAGCAATTCTTCCAAACCAGGGTGATGTTAGGTGTTGTGCAAGTTTTCCATTCAATAAAGCCTCCAGACAAGCGGTCAGTGGTAGCTAACATTCTTTAATAATAACAAGAACAGAAGCCAAGCTTGGTGAAGGAATGCATCATTGCGGGGCAGACGATGGGCAGAGTCCCTAACTGAGTCTAGCATGGCCTTCAGTTACATACCTCTTACAGGAACTAAAGGCAGTACACAGCTGTTTTCACACCTTTGGTACCCCCACCCCCAAAGAAAGTTTCACACTCCCTTGCCACCTCTTACAGTGGAGAAGGAGACAAAAGACTCCTCCCCCCACTCTGGGTCCTTTGTGTGTGAATGCTTCCCTCAAACATCCTGAGATACCATCTGTTACCAGTATGAGTGTGAGAGACATGCTGAAATCCAGTGGCACCAAGGTATTATACAACCACAAAGGGACCATGAGTATGTTAAGCTATTTTCAGATGTGCGCTGCTATTTAACCCTCCGCACCCCATGACAGCAACGGACAGCCAGGAGTTTTTGTAGGTGAATAACATCAACATTTGACAATAATATTGCTCGGTTATGATAGTGAGGTGAGCTGTTGAGGATATCTGTTGGTAGGTGCTGTTCCTGACAATGTAGCTGCTGTTAGCAGAAACTTCTATAAGCTTTGGAGGTAATGCCACCAGACTTGGTCAATTACCCAGAAAACTCTATTGCAATGTGTGACTATAATAAAACTTGGTGTTGCAATGTGTCATTGAGAATTATTTGGAGGAATTTGGAACATCCTAAAAGGATTCTCAGGAATCTGGAACATTCTAATAGAACTCTCAAAAATCCTAAAATAGCTCTTGTGAATTCGAAACATTCTAAAAGAATTCTCAGGAATACAGGGTTAACTTTTGATACTTCTTTTTAAATACTCTCATTTCTACCTTTCCCTAGCCCATCGTTGTAAATAGGAATATCTTTGTAATAACTTACTTGGTTACCTTGTGGTACAAATGTAACACGAGTGTGTGTTACATGAGACTATGCTCTTGCCCTAGTTCCATTTCAGTTAATATCTGTTGAATACAATTTACAGATGTTCAAGAAATAAAACTCTCAAGTCCAATCCACTTCAAGTCCAACTTCAATAGAAGAATCAGAGCCTTCCAGAGACGGTCTCACGTCTCTCATGGTCAGTCATTTTGACCTTTCACTAATGATGTTGAAGTACAGATAGGCAACAATAGCTTCGGCTTTTGTAAGGCATCAGTGGAGAAGAAGATTAACAGAAGAGTGAGCAGGATATTGTTTGTTTTTATAATAATGCGATTAATACATGAATAAAAGAAATTCTTTTGCAAAAGTCATTTACAATGTGCAGGTGTTTCATATATTTTTATTCACAGTGTCAACACTGACTGGTTAGTGGCTACTCAAGTGTGCTTCAAGTCCACCGCATTGTAAGGTGTTAGATTGTGTGGTCTAAGGATCTGGGTTAAGACTCCAGGCTCCTCACACATGTGGGTTGAAATCCTATTGCTGCAATAAGAGTTTAACCAGGGCAGGCAGATGCTATTGTATCCAAAAACATTCAGGCAAGTATTAAACATGTTTTTCTAAAACAGCAAGAGCATCACTGAATGTTCTGGGCTTCTATTTTGTGCTGCACTTTTCAAGTTTTACTGTCTAGATTTTTGCGATGAGGTCCTTACTCGCATTGGTAGCATGACCGAGCGGTCTAAGGTGCTGGATTAAGGCTCCAGTCTCTTCGGAGGCGTGGGTTCGAATCCCACTGCTGCCATAGTGTTCTAGCGGCAAAGTTTTGTTTCTTCCATGCCTTACCAATAAATTGTAAGGGCTGCAGTGGAAATCAAATCTGTTATAGAATGTCTGTCAAGTCCAAACATGCAGGAAACCCATCAGGAGCAATTCTTCCAAACCACATTAGGCACGTGCTGTAAAGTCATTTACAACTTGCATGTTTTTCATGTCTTTTTGTTCATGGTCTCATCACTGACTGGTTAGTGGACTTTCCCACATGCCACTCAAGTGTGCTTCAAGTCCAGTCCACTCCCTTGTAATGTGCTTTTGAGCAGAACCTGCAACTGCTGGAGAATTGATTAAGGTGCTGCTATGTTGGTCTCACCAAGGCTGCAGAGTGACAAGAGTATCCTTGATTTCATGACAGTGGAGCAGTCCCATATGGTCTAGCGGCTAGAATGCCTGGTTCTAACCCAGCAGCACGAGTACGACAGTGGCGCATTACCAAACCAATCCCATATGGTCTAGCGGTTAGGATTCCTGGTTTTCACCCAGGCGACCTGGGTTCAACTCCCGGTATGGGAACATGTCTTTAATGTGCCCACAAGCCAATGTGTTCTTTGTGTTAATCCCACGATGGATTAAATGGGGCAAAGTTGTTGGCTGAAGGCAAACATCAGCTAAGCACATGGCATAATGGTTCAGATCAGGACTGTACAGTCTTCAGTGATGAGGATGTACAAAAGCAGGCCTGCAATTATGAGCGGCGAGTCAAGGTGGCTGTTTATGTGAAAATCAAATGAGCTTCTTTGAAACAAGGGTGGGTGCATTAAGGGTACGTCTCTTGCCATCTTACAATGCTGTGATTGCAACCGTTCCTTGACTCTCTGTGAATGGTCATCCTGCCTGTTGATCAGTGCTTATGACAAGTTGCATATGGACAATGATGAAACTGAGCCAAGAGCCCATTGTTAATCAGGGTTGATGAACAGGTTTTAACCAGGACAGGCAGATGTTTTTGTGTCCAAAAAGTATTAAACATGTTTTTCTACAACAACAAGAGCATCACTGAATGTTCTGAGCTCCTATTTTGTGCTGCACTTTTTCAAGTTTTACTGTCTAGATTTTTGCGATGAGGTCCTCACTCGCAATGGTAGCATGACCGAGCGGTCTAAGGTGCTGGATTTAGGCTCCAGTCTCTTCAGAGGCGTGGGTTCGAATCCCACTGCTGCCATAGTCTTCAGGTTCTTTTCGTGTTTCTTCCATGCCTTACCAATAAATTGTAAGGGCTGCAGTGGAAATCAAATCTGTTATAGAATGTCTGTCAAGTCCAAACATGCAGGAAACCCATCAAGAGCAATTCTTCCAAACCACATTAGGCACGTGCTGTAAAGTCATTTACAACTTGCATGTTTTTCATGTCTTTTTGTTCATGGTCTCATCACTGACTGGTTAGTGGACTTTCCCACATGCCACTCAAGTGTGCTTCAAGTCCAGTCCACTCCCTTGTAATGTGCTTTTGAGCAGAACCTGCAACTGCTGGAGAATTGATTAAGGTGCTGCTATGTTGGTCTCACCAAGGCTGCAGAGTGACAAGAGTATCCTTGATTTCATGACAGTGGAGCAGTCCCATATGGTCTAGCGGTTAGGATTCCTGGTTTTCACCCAGGCGACCCGGGTTCAACTCCCGGTATGGGAACATGTCTTTAATGTGCCCACAAGCCAATGTGTTCTTTGTGTTAATCCCACGATGGATTAAATGGGGCAAAGTTGTTGGCTGAAGGCAAACATCAGCTAAGCACATGGCATAATGGTTCAGATCAGGACTGTACAGTCTTCAGTGATGAGGATGTACACAAGCAGGCCTGCAATTATGAGCGGCGAGTCAAGGTGGCTGTTTATGTGAAAATCAAATGAGCTTCTTTGAAACAAGGGTGGGTGCATTAAGGGTATGTCTTTTGCCATCTTACAATGCTGTGATTGCAACCGTTCCTTGACTCTCTGTGAATGGTGATCCTGCCTGTTGATCAGTGCTTATGACAAGTTGCATATGGACAATGATGAAACTGAGCCAAGAGCCCATTGTTAATCAGGGTTGATGAACAGGTTTTAACCAGGACAGGCAGATGTTTTTGTGTCCAAAAAGTATTAAACATGTTTTTCTACAACAACAAGAGCATCACTGAATGTTCTGAGCTCCTATTTTGTGCTGCACTTTTTCAAGTTTTACTGTCTAGATTTTTGCGATGAGGTCCTCACTCGCAATGGTAGCATGACCGAGCGGTCTAAGGTGCTGGATTTAGGCTCCAGTCTCTTCAGAGGCGTGGGTTCGAATCCCACTGCTGCCATAGTCTTCAGGTTCTTTTCGTGTTTCTTCCATCCCCTACCAATAAATTGTAAGGGCTGCAGTGGAACTCAAATCTGTTACAGAATGTCTGTCAAGTACAATCAAGCAGGAATCTCATCAAGAGCAATTCTTCCAAACCAGGGTGATGTTAGGTGTTGTGCAAGTTTTCCATTCAATAAAGCCTCCAGACAAGCGGTCAGTGGTAGCTAACATTCTTTAATAATAACAAGAACAGAAGCCAAGCTTGGTGAAGGAATGCATCATTGCGGGGCAGACGATGGGCAGAGTCCCTAACTGAGTCTAGCATGGCCTTCAGTTACATACCTCTTACAGGAACTAAAGGCAGTACACAGCTGTTTTCACACCTTTGGTACCCCCACCCCCAAAGAAAGTTTCACACTCCCTTGCCACCTCTTACAGTGGAGAAGGAGACAAAAGACTCCTCCCCCCACTCTGGGTCCTTTGTGTGTGAATGCTTCCCTCAAACATCCTGAGATACCATCTGTTACCAGTATGAGTGTGAGAGACATGCTGAAATCCAGTGGCACCAAGGTATTATACAACCACAAAGGGACCATGAGTATGTTAAGCTATTTTCAGATGTGCGCTGCTATTTAACCCTCCGCACCCCATGATAGCAACGGACAGCCAGGAGTTTTTGTAGGTGAATAACATCAACATTTGACAATAATATTGCTCGGTTATGATAGTGAGGTGAGCTGTTGAGGATATCTGTTGGTAGGTGCTGTTCCTGACAATGTAGCTGCTGTTAGCAGAAACTTCTATAAGCTTTGGAGGTAATGCCACCAGACTTGGTCAATTACCCAGAAAACTCTATTGCAATGTGTGACTATAATAAAACTTGGTGTTGCAATGTGTCATTGAGAATTATTTGGAGGAATTTGGAACATCCTAAAAGGATTCTCAGGAATCTGGAACATTCTAATAGAACTCTCAAAAATCCTAAAATAGCTCTTGTGAATTCGAAACATTCTAAAAGAATTCTCAGGAATACAGGGTTAACTTTTGATACTTCTTTTTAAATACTCTCATTTCTACCTTTCCCTAGCCCATCGTTGTAAATAGGAATATCTTTGTAATAACTTACTTGGTTACCTTGTGGTACAAATGTAACACGAGTGTGTGTTACATGAGACTATGCTCTTGCCCTAGTTCCATTTCAGTTAATATCTGTTGAATACAATTTACAGATGTTCAAGAAATAAAACTCTCAAGTCCAATCCACTTCAAGTCCAACTTCAATAGAAGAATCAGAGCCTTCCAGAGACGGTCTCACGTCTCTCATGGTCAGTCATTTTGACCTTTCACTAATGATGTTGAAGTACAGATAGGCAACAATAGCTTCGGCTTTTGTAAGGCATCAGTGGAGAAGAAGATTAACAGAAGAGTGAGCAGGATATTGTTTGTTTTTATAATAATGCGATTAATACATGAATAAAAGAAATTCTTTTGCAAAAGTCATTTACAATGTGCAGGTGTTTCATATATTTTTATTCACAGTGTCAACACTGACTGGTTAGTGGCTACTCAAGTGTGCTTCAAGTCCACCGCATTGTAAGGTGTTAGATTGTGTGGTCTAAGGAGCTGGGTTAAGACTCCAGGCTCCTCACACATGTGGGTTGAAATCCTATTGCTGCAATAAGAGTTTAACCAGGGCAGGCAGATGCTATTGTATCCAAAAACATTCAGGCAAGTATTAAACATGTTTTTCTAAAACAGCAAGAGCATCACTGAATGTTCTGGGCTTCTATTTTGTGCTGCACTTTTCAAGTTTTACTATCTAGATTTTTGCGATGAGGTCCTTACTCGCATTGGTAGCATGACCGAGCGGTCTAAGGTGCTGGATTAAGGCTCCAGTCTCTTCGGAGGCGTGGGTTCGAATCCCACTGCTGCCATAGTGTTCTAGCGGCAAAGTTTTGTTTCTTCCATGCCTTACCAATAAATTGTAAGGGCTGCAGTGGAAATCAAATCTGTTATAGAATGTCTGTCAAGTCCAAACATGCAGGAAACCCATCAGGAGCAATTCTTCCAAACCACATTAGGCACGTGCTGTAAAGTCATTTACAACTTGCATGTTTTTCATGTCTTTTTGTTCATGGTCTCATCACTGACTGGTTAGTGGACTTTCCCACATGCCACTCAAGTGTGCTTCAAGTCCAGTCCACTCCCTTGTAATGTGCTTTTGAGCAGAACCTGCAACTGCTGGAGAATTGATTAAGGTGCTGCTATGTTGGTCTCACCAAGGCTGCAGAGTGACAAGAGTATCCTTGATTTCATGACAGTGGAGCAGTCCCATATGGTCTAGCGGCTAGAATGCCTGGTTCTAACCCAGCAGCACGAGCACGACAGTGGCGCATTACCAAACCAATCCCATATGGTCTAGCGGTTAGGATTCCTGGTTTTCACCCAGGCGACCCGGGTTCAACTCCCGGTATGGGAACATGTCTTTAATGTGCCCACAAGCCAATGTGTTCTTTGTGTTAATCCCACGATGGATTAAATGGGGCAAAGTTGTTGGCTGAAGGCAAACATCAGCTAAGCACATGGCATAATGGTTCAGATCAGGACTGTACAGTCTTCAGTGATGAGGATGTACAAAAGCAGGCCTGCAATTATGAGCGGCGAGTCAAGGTGGCTGTTTATGTGAAAATCAAATGAGCTTCTTTGAAACAAGGGTGGGTGCATTAAGGGTACGTCTTTTGCCATCTTACAATGCTGTGATTGCAACCGTTCCTTGACTCTCTGTGAATGGTGATCCTGCCTGTTGATCAGTGCTTATGACAAGTTGCATATGGACAATGATGAAACTGAGCCAAGAGCCCATTGTTAATCAGGGTTGATGAACAGGTTTTAACCAGGACAGGCAGATGTTTTTGTGTCCAAAAAGTATTAAACATGTTTTTCTACAACAACAAGAGCATCACTGAATGTTCTGAGCTCCTATTTTGTGCTGCACTTTTTCAAGTTTTACTGTCTAGATTTTTGCGATGAGGTCCTCACTCGCAATGGTAGCATGACCGAGCGGTCTAAGGTGCTGGATTTAGGCTCCAGTCTCTTCGGAGGCGTGGCTTCGAATCCCACTGCTGCCATAGTCTTCAGGTTCTTTTCGTGTTTCTTCCATCCCCTACCAATAAATTGTAAGGGCTGCAGTGGAACTCAAATCTGTTACAGAATGTCTGTCAAGTACAATCAAGCAGGAATCTCATCAAGAGCAATTCTTCCAAACCAGGGTGATGTTAGGTGTTGTGCAAGTTTTCCATTCAATAAAGCCTCCAGACAAGCGGTCAGTGGTAGCTAACATTCTTTAATAATAACAAGAACAGAAGCCAAGCTTGGTGAAGGAATGCATCATTGCGGGGCAGACGATGGGCAGAGTCCCTAACTGAGTCTAGCATGGCCTTCAGTTACATACCTCTTACAGGAACTAAAGGCAGTACACAGCTGTTTTCACACCTTTGGTACCCCCACCCCCAAAGAAAGTTTCACACTCCCTTGCAACCTCTTACAGTGGAGAAGGAGACAAAAGACTCCTCCCCCCACTCTGGGTCCTTTATGTGTGAATGCTTCCCTCAAACATCCTGAGATACCATCTGTTACCAGTATGAGTGTGAGAGACATGCTGAAATCCAGTGGCACCAAGGTATTATACAACCACAAAGGGACCATGAGTATGTTAAGCTATTTTCAGATGTGCGCTGCTATTTAACCCTCCGCACCCCATGACAGCAACGGACAGCCAGGAGTTTTTGTAGGTGAATAACATCAACATTTGACAATAATATTGCTCGGTTATGATAGTGAGGTGAGCTGTTGAGGATTTCTGTTGGTAGGTGCTGTTCCTGACAATGTAGCTGCTGTTAGCAGAAACTTCTATAAGCTTTGGAGGTAATGCCACCAGACTTGGTCAATTACCCAGAAAACTCTATTGCAATGTGTGACTATAATAAAACTTGGTGTTGCAATGTGTCATTGAGAATTATTTGGAGGAATTTGGAACATCCTAAAAGGATTCTCAGGAATCTGGAACATTCTAATAGAACTCTCAAAAATCCTAAAATAGCTCTTGTGAATTCGAAACATTCTAAAAGAATTCTCAGGAATACAGGGTTAACTTTTGATACTTCTTTTTAAATACTCTCATTTCTACCTTTCCCTAGCCCATCGTTGTAAATAGGAATATCTTTGTAATAACTTACTTGGTTACCTTGTGGTACAAATGTAACACGAGTGTGTGTTACATGAGACTATGCTCTTGCCCTAGTTCCATTTCAGTTAATATCTGTTGAATACAATTTACAGATGTTCAAGAAATAAAACTCTCAAGTCCAATCCACTTCAAGTCCAACTTCAATAGAAGAATCAGAGCCTTCCAGAGACGGTCTCACGTCTCTCATGGTCAGTCATTTTGACCTTTCACTAATGATGTTGAAGTACAGACAGGCAACAATAGCTTCGGCTTTTGTAAGGCATCAGTGGAGAAGAAGATTAACAGAAGAGTGAGCAGGATATTGTTTGTTTTTATAATAATGCGATTAATACATGAATAAAAGAAATTCTTTTGCAAAAGTCATTTACAATGTGCAGGTGTTTCATATATTTTTATTCACAGTGTCAACACTGACTGGTTAGTGGCTACTCAAGTGTGCTTCAAGTCCACCGCATTGTAAGGTGTTAGATTGTGTGGTCTAAGGATCTGGGTTAAGACTCCAGGCTCCTCACACATGTGGGTTGAAATCCTATTGCTGCAATAAGAGTTTAACCAGGGCAGGCAGATGCTATTGTATCCAAAAACATTCAGGCAAGTATTAAACATGTTTTTCTAAAACAGCAAGAGCATCACTGAATGTTCTGGGCTTCTATTTTGTGCTGCACTTTTCAAGTTTTACTATCCAGATTTTTGCGATGAGGTCCTTACTCGCATTGGTAGCATGACCGAGCGGTCTAAGGTGCTGGATTAAGGCTCCAGTCTCTTCGGAGGCGTGGGTTCGAATCCCACTGCTGCCATAGTGTTCTAGAGGCAAAGTTTTGTTTCTTCCATGCCTTACCAATAAATTGTAAGGGCTGCAGTGGAAATCAAATCTGTTATAGAATGTCTGTCAAGTCCAAACATGCAGGAAACCCATCAGGAGCAATTCTTCCAAACCACATTAGGCACGTGCTGTAAAGTCATTTACAACTTGCATGTTTTTCATGTCTTTTTGTTCATGGTCTCATCACTGACTGGTTAGTGGACTTTCCCACATGCCACTCAAGTGTGCTTCAAGTCCAGTCCACTCCCTTGTAATGTGCTTTTGAGCAGAACCTGCAACTGCTGGAGAATTGATTAAGGTGCTGCTATGTTGGTCTCACCAAGGCTGCAGAGTGACAAGAGTATCCTTGATTTCATGACAGTGGAGCAGTCCCATATGGTCTAGCGGCTAGAATGCCTGGTTCTAACCCAGCAGCACGAGCACGACAGTGGCGCATTACCAAACCAATCCCATATGGTCTAGCGGTTAGGATTCCTGGTTTTCACCCAGGCGACCCGGGTTCAACTCCCGGTATGGGAACATGTCTTTAATGTGCCCACAAGCCAATGTGTTCTTTGTGTTAATCCCACGATGGATTACATAGGGCAAAGTTGTTGGCTGAAGGCAAACATCAGGTAAGGCTAAGCACATGGCATAATGGTTCAGATCGGGACTGTACAGTCTTCAGTGATGAGGATGTACACAAGCAGGCCTGCAATTATGAGCGGCGAGTCAAGGTGGCTGTTTATGTGAAAATCAAATGAGCTTCTTTGAAACAAGGGTGGGTGCATTAAGGGTACGTCTTTTGCCATCTTACAATGCTGTGATTGCAACGGTTCCTTGACTCTCTGTGAATGGTGATCCTGCCTGTTGATCAGTGCTTATGACAAGTTGCATATGGACAATGATGAAACTGAGCCAAGAGCCCATTGTTAATCAGGGTTGATGAACAGGTTTTAACCAGGACAGGCAGATGTTTTTGTGTCCAAAAAGTATTAAACATGTTTTTCTACAACAACAAGAGCATCACTGAATGTTCTGAGCTCCTATTTTGTGCTGCTCTTTTTCAAGTTTTACTGTCTAGATTTTTGCGATGAGGTCCTCACTCGCAATAGTAGCATGACCGAGCGGTCTAAGGTGCTGGATTTAGGCTCCAGTCTCTTCGGAGGCGTGGGTTCGAATCCCACTGCTGCCATAGTCTTCAGGTTCTTTTCGTGTTTCTTCCATCCCCTACCAATAAATTGTAAGGGCTGCAGTGGAACTCAAATCTGTTACAGAATGTCTGTCAAGTACAGTCAAGCAGGAATCTCATCAAGAGCAATTCTTCCAAACCAGGGTGATGTTAGGTGTTGTGCAAGTTTTCCATTCAATAAAGCCTCCAGACAAGCGGTCAGTGGTAGCTAACATTCTTTAATAATAACAAGAACAGAAGCCAAGCTTGGTGAAGGAATGCATCATTGCGGGGCAGACGATGGGCAGAGTCCCTAACTGAGTCTAGCATGGCCTTCAGTTACATACCTCTTACAGGAACTAAAGGCAGTACACAGCTGTTTTCACACCTTTGGTACCCCCACCCCCAAAGAAAGTTTCACACTCCCTTGCAACCTCTTACAGTGGAGAAGGAGACAAAAGACTCCTCCCCCCACTCTGGGTCCTTTGTGTGTGAATGCTTCCCTCAAACATCCTGAGATACCATCTGTTACCAGTATGAGTGTGAGAGACATGCTGAAATCCAGTGGCACCAAGGTATTATACAACCACAAAGGGACCATGAGTATGTTAAGCTATTTTCAGATGTGCGCTGCTATTTAACCCTCCGCACCCCATGACAGCAACGGACAGCCAGGAGTTTTTGTAGGTGAATAACATCAACATTTGACAATAATATTGCTCGGTTATGATAGTGAGGTGAGCTGTTGAGGATATCTGTTGGTAGGTGCTGTTCCTGACAATGTAGCTGCTGTTAGCAGAAACTTCTATAAGCTTTGGAGGTAATGCCACCAGACTTGGTCAATTACCCAGAAAACTCTATTGCAATGTGTGACTATAATAAAACTTGGTGTTGCAATGTGTCATTGAGAATTATTTGGAGGAATTTGGAACATCCTAAAAGGATTCTCAGGAATCTGGAACATTCTAATAGAACTCTCAAAAATCCTAAAATAGCTCTTGTGAATTCGAAACATTCTAAAAGAATTCTCAGGAATACAGGGTTAACTTTTGATACTTCTTTTTAAATACTCTCATTTCTACCTTTCCCTAGCCCATCGTTGTAAATAGGAATATCTTTGTAATAACTTACTTGGTTACCTTGTGGTACAAATGTAACACGAGTGTGTGTTACATGAGACTATGCTCTTGCCCTAGTTCCATTTCAGTTAATATCTGTTGAATACAATTTACAGATGTTCAAGAAATAAAACTCTCAAGTCCAATCCACTTCAAGTCCAACTTCAATAGAAGAATCAGAGCCTTCCAGAGACGGTCTCACGTCTCTCATGGTCAGTCATTTTGACCTTTCACTAATGATGTTGAAGTACAGACAGGCAACAATAGCTTCGGCTTTTGTAAGGCATCAGTGGAGAAGAAGATTAACAGAAGAGTGAGCAGGATATTGTTTGTTTTTATAATAATGCGATTAATACATGAATAAAAGAAATTCTTTTGCAAAAGTCATTTACAATGTGCAGGTGTTTCATATATTTTTATTCACAGTGTCAACACTGACTGGTTAGTGGCTACTCAAGTGTGCTTCAAGTCCACCGCATTGTAAGGTGTTAGATTGTGTGGTCTAAGGAGCTGGGTTAAGACTCCAGGCTCCTCACACATGTGGGTTGAAATCCTATTGCTGCAATAAGAGTTTAACCAGGGCAGGCAGATGCTATTGTATCCAAAAACATTCAGGCAAGTATTAAACATGTTTTTCTAAAACAGCAAGAGCATCACTGAATGTTCTGGGCTTCTATTTTGTGCTGCACTTTTCAAGTTTTACTATCTAGATTTTTGCGATGAGGTCCTTACTCGCATTGGTAGCATGACCGAGCGGTCTAAGGTGCTGGATTAAGGCTCCAGTCTCTTCGGAGGCGTGGGTTCGAATCCCACTGCTGCCATAGTGTTCTAGCGGCAAAGTTTTGTTTCTTCCATGCCTTACCAATAAATTGTAAGGGCTGCAGTGGAAATCAAATCTGTTATAGAATGTCTGTCAAGTCCAAACATGCAGGAAACCCATCAGGAGCAATTCTTCCAAACCACATTAGGCACGTGCTGTAAAGTCATTTACAACTTGCATGTTTTTCATGTCTTTTTGTTCATGGTCTCATCACTGACTGGTTAGTGGACTTTCCCACATGCCACTCAAGTGTGCTTCAAGTCCAGTCCACTCCCTTGTAATGTGCTTTTGAGCAGAACCTGCAACTGCTGGAGAATTGATTAAGGTGCTGCTATGTTGGTCTCACCAAGGCTGCAGAGTGACAAGAGTATCCTTGATTTCATGACAGTGGAGCAGTCCCATATGGTCTAGCGGCTAGAATGCCTGGTTCTAACCCAGCAGCACGAGCACGACAGTGGCGCATTACCAAACCAATCCCATATGGTCTAGCGGTTAGGATTCCTGGTTTTCACCCAGGCGACCCGGGTTCAACTCCCGGTATGGGAACATGTCTTTAATGTGCCCACAAGCCAATGTGTTCTTTGTGTTAATCCCACGATGGATTAAATGGGGCAAAGTTGTTGGCTGAAGGCAAACATCAGCTAAGCACATGGCATAATGGTTCAGATCAGGACTGTACAGTCTTCAGTGATGAGGATGTACAAAAGCAGGCCTGCAATTATGAGCGGCGAGTCAAGGTGGCTGTTTATGTGAAAATCAAATGAGCTTCTTTGAAACAAGGGTGGGTGCATTAAGGGTAAGTCTTTTGCCATCTTACAATGCTGTGATTGCAACCCTTCCTTGACTCTCTGTGAATGGTGATCCTGCCTGTTGATCAGTGCTTATGACAAGTTGCATATGGACAATGATGAAACTGAGCCAAGAGCCCATTGTTAATCAGGGTTGATGAACAGGTTTTAACCAGGACAGGCAGATGTTTTTGTGTCCAAAAAGTATTAAACATGTTTTTCTACAACAACAAGAGCATCACTGAATGTTCTGAGCTCCTATTTTGTGCTGCACTTTTTCAAGTTTTACTGTCTAGATTTTTGCGATGAGGTCCTCACTCGCAATGGTAGCATGACCGAGCGGTCTAAGGTGCTGGATTTAGGCTCCAGTCTCTTCGGAGGCGTGGGTTCGAATCCCACTGCTGCCATAGTCTTCAGGTTCTTTTCGTGTTTCTTCCATCCCCTACCAATAAATTGTAAGGGCTGCAGTGGAACTCAAATCTGTTACAGAATGTCTGTCAAGTACAATCAAGCAGGAATCTCATCAAGAGCAATTCTTCCAAACCAGGGTGATGTTAGGTGTTGTGCAAGTTTTCCATTCAATAAAGCCTCCAGACAAGCGGTCAGTGGTAGCTAACATTCTTTAATAATAACAAGAACAGAAGCCAAGCTTGGTGAAGGAATGCATCATTGCGGGGCAGACGATGGGCAGAGTCCCTAACTGAGTCTAGCATGGCCTTCAGTTACATACCTCTTACAGGAACTAAAGGCAGTACACAGCTGTTTTCACACCTTTGGTACCCCCACCCCCAAAGAAAGTTTCACACTCCCTTGCAACCTCTTACAGTGGAGAAGGAGACAAAAGACTCCTCCCCCCACTCTGGGTCCTTTATGTGTGAATGCTTCCCTCAAACATCCTGAGATACCATCTGTTACCAGTATGAGTGTGAGAGACATGCTGAAATCCAGTGGCACCAAGGTATTATACAACCACAAAGGGACCATGAGTATGTTAAGCTATTTTCAGATGTGCGCTGCTATTTAACCCTCCGCACCCCATGACAGCAACGGACAGCCAGGAGTTTTTGTAGGTGAATAACATCAACATTTGACAATAATATTGCTCGGTTATGATAGTGAGGTGAGCTGTTGAGGATATCTGTTGGTAGGTGCTGTTCCTGACAATGTAGCTGCTGTTAGCAGAAACTTCTATAAGCTTTGGAGGTAATGCCACCAGACTTGGTCAATTACCCAGAAAACTCTATTGCAATGTGTGACTATAATAAAACTTGGTGTTGCAATGTGTCATTGAGAATTATTTGGAGGAATTTGGAACATCCTAAAAGGATTCTCAGGAATCTGGAACATTCTAATAGAACTCTCAAAAATCCTAAAATAGCTCTTGTGAATTCGAAACATTCTAAAAGAATTCTCAGGAATACAGGGTTAACTTTTGATACTTCTTTTTAAATACTCTCATTTCTACCTTTCCCTAGCCCATCGTTGTAAATAGGAATATCTTTGTAATAACTTACTTGGTTACCTTGTGGTACAAATGTAACACGAGTGTGTGTTACATGAGACTATGCTCTTGCCCTAGTTCCATTTCAGTTAATATCTGTTGAATACAATTTACAGATGTTCAAGAAATAAAACTCTCAAGTCCAATCCACTTCAAGTCCAACTTCAATAGAAGAATCAGAGCCTTCCAGAGACGGTCTCACGTCTCTCATGGTCAGTCATTTTGACCTTTCACTAATGATGTTGAAGTACAGACAGGCAACAATAGCTTCAGCTTTTGTAAGGCATCAGTGGAGAAGAAGATTAACAGAAGAGTGAGCAGGATATTGTTTGTTTTTATAATAATGCGATTAATACATGAATAAAAGAAATTCTTTTGCAAAAGTCATTTACAATGTGCAGGTGTTTCATATATTTTTATTCACAGTGTCAACACTGACTGGTTAGTGGCTACTCAAGTGTGCTTCAAGTCCACCGCATTGTAAGGTGTTAGATTGTGTGGTCTAAGGATCTGGGTTAAGACTCCAGGCTCCTCACACATGTGGGTTGAAATCCTATTGCTGCAATAAGAGTTTAACCAGGGCAGGCAGATGCTATTGTATCCAAAAACATTCAGGCAAGTATTAAACATGTTTTTCTACAACAGTAAGAGCATCACTGAATGTTCTGGGCTTCTATTTTGTGCTGCACTTTTCAAGTTTTACTATCCAGATTTTTGCGATGAGGTCCTTACTCGCATTGGTAGCATGACCGAGCGGTCTAAGGTGCTGGATTAAGGCTCCAGTCTCTTCGGAGGCGTGGGTTCGAATCCCACTGCTGCCATAGTGTTCTAGAGGCAAAGTTTTGTTTCTTCCATGCCTTACCAATAAATTGTAAGGGCTGCAGTGGAAATCAAATCTGTTATAGAATGTCTGTCAAGTCCAAACATGCAGGAAACCCATCAGGAGCAATTCTTCCAAACCACATTAGGCACGTGCTGTAAAGTCATTTACAACTTGCATGTTTTTCATGTCTTTTTGTTCATGGTCTCATCACTGACTGGTTAGTGGACTTTCCCACATGCCACTCAAGTGTGCTTCAAGTCCAGTCCACTCCCTTGTAATGTGCTTTTGAGCAGAACCTGCAACTGCTGGAGAATTGATTAAGGTGCTGCTATGTTGGTCTCACCAAGGCTGCAGAGTGACAAGAGTATCCTTGATTTCATGACAGTGGAGCAGTCCCATATGGTCTAGCGGCTAGAATGCCTGGTTCTAACCCAGCAGCACGAGCACGACAGTGGCGCATTACCAAACCAATCCCATATGGTCTAGCGGTTAGGATTCCTGGTTTTCACCCAGGCGACCCGGGTTCAACTCCCGGTATGGGAACATGTCTTTAATGTGCCCACAAGCCAATGTGTTCTTTGTGTTAATCCCACGATGGATTACATAGGGCAAAGTTGTTGGCTGAAGGCAAACATCAGGTAAGGCTAAGCACATGGCATAATGGTTCAGATCGGGACTGTACAGTCTTCAGTGATGAGGATGTACACAAGCAGGCCTGCAATTATGAGCGGCGAGTCAAGGTGGCTGTTTATGTGAAAATCAAATGAGCTTCTTTGAAACAAGGGTGGGTGCATTAAGGGTACGTCTTTTGCCATCTTACAATGCTGTGATTGCAACGGTTCCTTGACTCTCTGTGAATGGTGATCCTGCCTGTTGATCAGTGCTTATGACAAGTTGCATATGGACAATGATGAAACTGAGCCAAGAGCCCATTGTTAATCAGGGTTGATGAACAGGTTTTAACCAGGACAGGCAGATGTTTTTGTGTCCAAAAAGTATTAAACATGTTTTTCTACAACAACAAGAGCATCACTGAATGTTCTGAGCTCCTATTTTGTGCTGCTCTTTTTCAAGTTTTACTGTCTAGATTTTTGCGATGAGGTCCTCACTCGCAATAGTAGCATGACCGAGCGGTCTAAGGTGCTGGATTTAGGCTCCAGTCTCTTCGGAGGCGTGGGTTCGAATCCCACTGCTGCCATAGTCTTCAGGTTCTTTTCGTGTTTCTTCCATCCCCTACCAATAAATTGTAAGGGCTGCAGTGGAACTCAAATCTGTTACAGAATGTCTGTCAAGTACAGTCAAGCAGGAATCTCATCAAGAGCAATTCTTCCAAACCAGGGTGATGTTAGGTGTTGTGCAAGTTTTCCATTCAATAAAGCCTCCAGACAAGCGGTCAGTGGTAGCTAACATTCTTTAATAATAACAAGAACAGAAGCCAAGCTTGGTGAAGGAATGCATCATTGCGGGGCAGACGATGGGCAGAGTCCCTAACTGAGTCTAGCATGGCCTTCAGTTACATACCTCTTACAGGAACTAAAGGCAGTACACAGCTGTTTTCACACCTTTGGTACCCCCACCCCCAAAGAAAGTTTCACACTCCCTTGCAACCTCTTACAGTGGAGAAGGAGACAAAAGACTCCTCCCCCCACTCTGGGTCCTTTGTGTGTGAATGCTTCCCTCAAACATCCTGAGATACCATCTGTTACCAGTATGAGTGTGAGAGACATGCTGAAATCCAGTGGCACCAAGGTATTATACAACCACAAAGGGACCATGAGTATGTTAAGCTATTTTCAGATGTGCGCTGCTATTTAACCCTCCGCACCCCATGACAGCAACGGACAGCCAGGAGTTTTTGTAGGTGAATAACATCAACATTTGACAATAATATTGCTCGGTTATGATAGTGAGGTGAGCTGTTGAGGATATCTGTTGGTAGGTGCTGTTCCTGACAATGTAGCTGCTGTTAGCAGAAACTTCTATAAGCTTTGGAGGTAATGCCACCAGACTTGGTCAATTACCCAGAAAACTCTATTGCAATGTGTGACTATAATAAAACTTGGTGTTGCAATGTGTCATTGAGAATTATTTGGAGGAATTTGGAACATCCTAAAAGGATTCTCAGGAATCTGGAACATTCTAATAGAACTCTCAAAAATCCTAAAATAGCTCTTGTGAATTCGAAACATTCTAAAAGAATTCTCAGGAATACAGGGTTAACTTTTGATACTTCTTTTTAAATACTCTCATTTCTACCTTTCCCTAGCCCATCGTTGTAAATAGGAATATCTTTGTAATAACTTACTTGGTTACCTTGTGGTACAAATGTAACACGAGTGTGTGTTACATGAGACTATGCTCTTGCCCTAGTTCCATTTCAGTTAATATCTGTTGAATACAATTTACAGATGTTCAAGAAATAAAACTCTCAAGTCCAATCCACTTCAAGTCCAACTTCAATAGAAGAATCAGAGCCTTCCAGAGACGGTCTCACGTCTCTCATGGTCAGTCATTTTGACCTTTCACTAATGATGTTGAAGTACAGATAGGCAACAATAGCTTCGGCTTTTGTAAGGCATCAGTGGAGAAGAAGATTAACAGAAGAGTGAGCAGGATATTGTTTGTTTTTATAATAATGCGATTAATACATGAATAAAAGAAATTCTTTTGCAAAAGTCATTTACAATGTGCAGGTGTTTCATATATTTTTATTCACAGTGTCAACACTGACTGGTTAGTGGCTACTCAAGTGTGCTTCAAGTCCACCGCATTGTAAGGTGTTAGATTGTGTGGTCTAAGGATCTGGGTTAAGACTCCAGGCTCCTCACACATGTGGGTTGAAATCCTATTGCTGCAATAAGAGTTTAACCAGGGCAGGCAGATGCTATTGTATCCAAAAACATTCAGGCAAGTATTAAACATGTTTTTCTAAAACAGCAAGAGCATCACTGAATGTTCTGGGCTTCTATTTTGTGCTGCACTTTTCAAGTTTTACTGTCTAGATTTTTGCGATGAGGTCCTTACTCGCATTGGTAGCATGACCGAGCGGTCTAAGGTGCTGGATTAAGGCTCCAGTCTCTTCGGAGGCGTGGGTTCGAATCCCACTGCTGCCATAGTGTTCTAGCGGCAAAGTTTTGTTTCTTCCATGCCTTACCAATAAATTGTAAGGGCTGCAGTGGAAATCAAATCTGTTATAGAATGTCTGTCAAGTCCAAACATGCAGGAAACCCATCAGGAGCAATTCTTCCAAACCACATTAGGCACGTGCTGTAAAGTCATTTACAACTTGCATGTTTTTCATGTCTTTTTGTTCATGGTCTCATCACTGACTGGTTAGTGGACTTTCCCACATGCCACTCAAGTGTGCTTCAAGTCCAGTCCACTCCCTTGTAATGTGCTTTTGAGCAGAACCTGCAACTGCTGGAGAATTGATTAAGGTGCTGCTATGTTGGTCTCACCAAGGCTGCAGAGTGACAAGAGTATCCTTGATTTCATGACAGTGGAGCAGTCCCATATGGTCTAGCGGCTAGAATGCCTGGTTCTAACCCAGCAGCACGAGCACGACAGTGGCGCATTACCAAACCAATCCCATATGGTCTAGCGGTTAAGATTCCTGGTTTTCACCCAGGCGACCCGGGTTCAACTCCCGGTATGGGAACATGTCTTTAATGTGCCCACAAGCCAATGTGTTCTTTGTGTTAATCCCACGATGGATTCCATAGGGCAAAGTTGTTGGCTGAAGGCAAACATCAGGTAAGGCTAAGCACATGGCATAACGGTTCAGATCGGGACTGTACAGTCTTCAGTGATGAGGATGTACACAAGCAGGCCTGCAATTATGAGCGGCGAGTCAAGGTGGCTGTTTATGTGAAAATCAAATGAGCTTCTTTGAAACAAGGGTGGGTGCATTAAGGGTAAGTCTTTTGCCATCTTACAATGCTGTGATTGCAACCCTTCCTTGACTCTCTGTGAATGGTGATCCTGCCTGTTGATCAGTGCTTATGACAAGTTGCATATGGACAATGATGAAACTGAGCCAAGAGCCCATTGTTAATCAGGGTTGATGAACAGGTTTTAACCAGGACAGGCAGATGTTTTTGTGTCCAAAAAGTATTAAACATGTTTTTCTACAACAGTAAGAGCATCACTGAATGTTCTGAGCTCCTATTTTGTGCTGCACTTTTTCAAGTTTTACTGTCTAGAGTTTTGCGATGAGGTCCTCACTCGCAATGGTAGCATGACCGAGCGGTCTAAGGTGCTGGATTTAGGCTCCAGTCTCTTCGGAGGCGTGGGTTCGAATCCCACTGCTGCCATAGTCTTCAGGTTCTTTTCGTGTTTCTTCCATCCCCTACCAATAAATTGTAAGGGCTGCAGTGGAACTCAAATCTGTTACAGAATGTCTGTCAAGTACAATCAAGCAGGAATCTCATCAAGAGCAATTCTTCCAAACCAGGGTGATAAGATAAGATAACCTTTATTAGTCCCACACGTGGGAAATTTGTTTTGTCACAGCAGGAAGTGGACAGTGCAAAAGTTATGAGGCAAAAATTAGAATACAATAAGAATAAATACAGTACACAACTGTACAGAATAGAATAAAATAAAATACTATATACAGTAGAATAAAATAAAATAAATATACAATAAGATAAAAATAGAATACAAATACAAATACTATATACAACTGAGTAAAAATACAACGATGACAGAAGGATTATTGCACTTAGTATTATTGCATATGTATGGATGTGTGTGCTTGATCAGTTAAAGTCTTTATTATGGAGTCTGACAGCAGTGGGGAGGAAAGACCTGCGAAATCTCTCCGTCCCACACCGTGGGTGCCGCAGTCTCCCATTGAAGGAGCTGCTCAGTGCTGTCACAGTCTGCTGCATGGGGTGGGAGATGTTGTCCAACAGGGATGACAGCTTAGCCGCCGTTCTCCTGTCACTCACCACCTCCACTGGGTCCAGAGGGCATCCTAGAACAGAGCTGGCCCTTCGGATCACCCTGTTCAGTCTCTTCCTGTCCCCAGCAGAGATGCTGCCGCCCCAGCAGACCACGCCATAAAAGATAGCAGAAGCCACAACAGAGTCATAGAAGGTCTTCAGGAGTGGGCCCTCCACTCCAAACGACCTGAGTCTCCGCAGCAGGTACAGCCTGCTCTGCCCTTTCCTGTAGAGGGCGTCTGAGTTATGAGTCCAGTCCAGTCTATTGTTCAGATGAACACCAAGGTACCTGTAGCTGTCCACAGCCTCAATGTCCATACCTTGGATGTTCAGTGGTTGCAGTGGAGAATGCTTGTGCCTGCGGAAGTCTACCACCAGTTCCTTGGTTTTACTGGCGTTGATCTGGAGGTAGTTCAGCTGGCACCAGTCCACAAAGTCTTGGGTCAGACCTCTGTACTCCTTGTCGTCCCCATCAGTGATGAGGCCGACTATTGCAGAGTCATCAGAGAACTTCTGCAGGAAGCACTGGGTGGAATTGTGGGAGAAGTCTGCAGTGTAGATGGTGAAGAGGAACGGAGCCAGAACCGTTCCCTGTGGGGCCCCCGTACTGCAGACGACCCTGTCCGACACACAGCCCTGAGTCCTCACATACTGTGGTCGGTCGGTGAGGTAGTCCAGGATCCAGGTAGTGAGGTGATGGTCCACTCCAGAGTTCTCCAGCTTGTCCTTTAGAACCGAGGGAAGAATGGTGTTGAAGGCACTGGAGAAATCAAAGAACATGATTCTCACAGTGCTTCCAGCGGTCTCCATGATGTTAGGTGTTGTGCAAGTTTTCCATTCAATAAAGCCTCCAGACAAGCGGTCAGTGGTAGCTAACATTCTTTAATAATAACAAGAACAGAAGCCAAGCTTGGTGAAGGAATGCATCATTGCGGGGCAGACGATGGGCAGAGTCCCTAACTGAGTCTAGCATGGCCTTCAGTTACATACCTCTTACAGGAACTAAAGGCAGTACACAGCTGTTTTCACACCTTTGGTACCCCCACCCCCAAAGAAAGTTTCACACTCCCTTGCAACCTCTTACAGTGGAGAAGGAGACAAAAGACTCCTCCCCCCACTCTGGGTCCTTTGTGTGTGAATGCTTCCCTCAAACATCCTGAGATACCATCTGTTACCAGTATGAGTGTGAGAGACATGCTGAAATCCAGTGGCACCAAGGTATTATACAACCACAAAGGGACCATGAGTATGTTAAGCTATTTTCAGATGTGCGCTGCTATTTAACCCTCCGCACCCCATGACAGCAACGGACAGCCAGGAGTTTTTGTAGGTGAATAACATCAACATTTGACAATAATATTGCTCGGTTATGATAGTGAGGTGAGCTGTTGAGGATATCTGTTGGTAGGTGCTGTTCCTGACAATGTAGCTGCTGTTAGCAGAAACTTCTATAAGCTTTGGAGGTAATGCCACCAGACTTGGTCAATTACCCAGAAAACTCTATTGCAATGTGTGACTATAATAAAACTTGGTGTTGCAATGTGTCATTGAGAATTATTTGGAGGAATTTGGAACATCCTAAAAGGATTCTCAGGAATCTGGAACATTCTAATAGAACTCTCAAAAATCCTAAAATAGCTCTTGTGAATTCGAAACATTCTAAAAGAATTCTCAGGAATACAGGGTTAACTTTTGATACTTCTTTTTAAATACTCTCATTTCTACCTTTCCCTAGCCCATCGTTGTAAATAGGAATATCTTTGTAATAACTTACTTGGTTACCTTGTGGTACAAATGTAACACGAGTGTGTGTTACATGAGACTATGCTCTTGCCCTAGTTCCATTTCAGTTAATATCTGTTGAATACAATTTACAGATGTTCAAGAAATAAAACTCTCAAGTCCAATCCACTTCAAGTCCAACTTCAATAGAAGAATCAGAGCCTTCCAGAGACGGTCTCACGTCTCTCATGGTCAGTCATTTTGACCTTTCACTAATGATGTTGAAGTACAGACAGGCAACAATAGCTTCGGCTTTTGTAAGGCATCAGTGGAGAAGAAGATTAACAGAAGAGTGAGCAGGATATTGTTTGTTTTTATAATAATGCGATTAATACATGAATAAAAGAAATTCTTTTGCAAAAGTCATTTACAATGTGCAGGTGTTTCATATATTTTTATTCACAGTGTCAACACTGACTGGTTAGTGGCTACTCAAGTGTGCTTCAAGTCCACCGCATTGTAAGGTGTTAGATTGTGTGGTCTAAGGATCTGGGTTAAGACTCCAGGCTCCTCACACATGTGGGTTGAAATCCTATTGCTGCAATAAGAGTTTAACCAGGGCAGGCAGATGCTATTGTATCCAAAAACATTCAGGCAAGTATTAAACATGTTTTTCTAAAACAGCAAGAGCATCACTGAATGTTCTGGGCTTCTATTTTGTGCTGCACTTTTCAAGTTTTACTATCTAGATTTTTGCGATGAGGTCGAGGTGGGAGGCGTAGCCGCTGTGCCGTGGCGAAGGTGGAGGTCCGGCGAATGAGGTGGCGGGTGTGTGAGCGAGGAGCGGAGCGGCGAGAGAGCGAGCGGCTGAAGCGCGGCGTGAAACGTCCACTCTCCGCGGCAAATGCGCTGGTGCAGGTGAGGCAGCAGTTGGTTGAACACGGCGTCTCCTAGGCCCGCCCAGAGCCAGGCGAGTCCCCTTGAAGACGTGCTCTCTCTCCGTAAAGAGCCGCTGTTTTTCCCTGAGCTCCTCTGCCCAACGGGAAAGCGCTGCCTCCCTCCGCTCGTAGAAGTCCGAGTCCGCTGGGTTCCAATCGTGTCTTCGTGGCACGGGTCGTGTCATTCTGTCAGGCGTTGTGTGGAGGCGAGGAAGAAGGAACCCAAACGCAGGACTCGCGGGTGGGTGAAGACTGGTGAAGGTTTATTATAAGGAGTGGATGAACAGAACAGAGGTAGGAAATGGCTGGCTGGACGACGGACTGAATGACTGACTGAAAGACTGAATGGCTGACTGAATGGCTGGCTGAACGCAGGCGGAAACGACAACATAACATCAATGACACGACAAGGGCTGAAGGGAAGAGAGGGCAGGAAGTGGAACAGGCAGTGAACGTGAACTGAAAATACTGGGTCAACGACCCAGAAACCCTGACACAGACAAGAAAAAACTGTCACTGCTTCATACAAGTGTGTCATACATTTTTTGTTCCATAACCCCATCAACTTTTTTCTATATATTTCAATTATGCATGTGAAGTGGCTCAGGTCTGTTCCTGGCCTTGTTGTCAGTGTAACATACATTTATAAATAAGATCCCAAGCATGGGAACATCTCAGGATCCCCCAAGAAGATGTGGAGCATATAATTTGGCTTGAGGACTTCTGGAGTTGCTATGCCTTGTTTTCTGAGGCATATAATGAGAAGCACCAAGTCTACTGTAGAGGACATATTTTTGTTTTGTTTTTTTCTAATTCAGATTTCTTTTGTTTTGCCCCATACTTTTTAGTTTTACTTGTCACTTGGTTAGATGTAGGACGAGATCATCATTGGGATTAAAAACATAGTTCATTAACAACACTCAGCATTTCTTTGTGCAACCAGCTCAACAAAAACTAAAAGCCATATTAGAATTAGTATCACAAGTGCAATAACATTTGTTGTGGCCTGGGCTCCTTCATCACAAAAACCACTGACACTGGGTTTTTTTGCCCTAAGCATCAATAAGCATCAATTTCTGCTGAAATGTTTAGAGTATTTGGTGTAAACACCATTAAAGGATGGAACCATCTTGCCTTGGATCAAAAGTTTGTTGTTGTTTATGTAACAGTGTGGGTGATTTTCCTTTTGACACCCTTGGTACTAATTGAACATCATGTAAAAACATCACAACCCACCTGATTACTACTGGAATGGAAGGATGATACACAATGATACATGTCACAAGACTCATCATTTCAAGACTGATCATTTCAAACTGGTTCCTTCAAGATGAAACCAGAGGATTCACATCATGGATGTGATTCTGAAGCAACTGTGTGATGCTCTCGTGTCAATATGGATCAAAATCTCTGAGGAATGTTTCCGGCACCTCTGTGAAATTGTACCATGAATAAGGTAGTTATGAAGGCAAAAACAGACTCATTTAAATAGTAGTAAGTCATAAATAAATCCAGTACACCGATAATTAAATGAGTATTAAAATCTATGCACTCACTTCAGTTATTCAGTTCAGTTCCTATAATGACTGCACAAAAATTCTTTAGAATGGCTTTAAAATTGCGCAACTTTATTTATGGTATTAATTCACTTTTTCACATCACCAAAGCAATCTTTCTATTCTGTTATAGACTTTGTCACATTCCATACAGACTGTAAAATAAGTCATTTTTGAAGACTGTACAAACCATTTTATATTATACAACTTTTTCAGGGTCAAACTCAAACACTTTTTAAGTATTTTAAAAGTCCATTTTAAAGCTTTTCCCAACACATTACCCAAAAAGAATGCATGTTTCACTTTGCATCACCTCAGTAAGACCATGTGAAAATTAAAACAAATCATCCTATGCACCACACAAAAATACTCCAAAAGGAAAAGGTTGCCTATAGTGTATAAACTCAAAACACACATTTCCCTTAAAAATTAAGATGTACAAATGTGAAAAAAACAACTTGTTAGAGGTATTCATCTCCTGATGAAAATAAAAAACAACCCCACAAAACAAGAAAACTGCACCAAATACCACAAAACAATACATGGTAAGTTCAAATTAATTTTTTATCGTTCTTTTATTGAGTCTGTTTTATCCTTTTGTTTGGTGGCATGGTTTGGTCAGACCTCTGTCACGGAGAAAAACTCTCTAAATCAGATAGTGAGATGGTCCAGTCGTCTGATAGGTGAACCACAGTCTTGTTTAGCCTCCCTGTACTCTAAGCAGGTACAGAGGATGGCTTTATCAATCCTTAAAAATGGTTCCCATCCTCTAAGGGGAGAATTTCAGCTTCTTCCCTCAGGACGGAGGTTTCTATTTCCGAGATGCAGGACAAAGCGTTATAAAAATAGCTTTATCCCCGTTGCCTGCACTGAATTAAATAAGAACTGTTTTTGATTCGAAATATTAAAATTACTATATATGTGCCACAGTGAGGTTTATATCTTTATTAGGTATGTGTGTTTTTGAAGGGATGCCAAATGCTATCATTTTTTCTGTAAAGCAAATTTACCTTGCCTATGGGTATAAATAAAGTTACCTTGACCTTGACATATAAGACTAACAATGCACAAGCATCTATCTAACACCTGTTTATTTAATCTATCATCTGTGATATTATTATGTAATTGTTCATTATAATGTATTGTTCGTTTCCCTTAAATAAACAGGCAGCCTTAAAGTATGAAATATTCATATATGAAAACACATATAAATTTGTATATTGTCTCAGTTGGTAATAGTGTCCCACAGGCCTCAATGTGAGTTTAAAGCCATTTCTAATGTTTAAGGTGTGCTCACGAGAACAGATTTTGAGGGAAAGTCAGGGAACCTCAGTAGCACAAAAAAGTGGCTGTTCTTTGTGCCCATATGGATCAGTCCCTCATATTACCATTATTATCGCCCCTAAGGTGTTGCCAAATGAACCAAGATAATATTTGAAAAAGCTGCAGAAATACACAAAAACATAAACTTTTAATTTTACTTGGTAACAACTTCGCTTTTAGCCTTTAATCAGAAAGCCTTAAGTTGGGTAGTTATATATAACAGTAACTCACATTACTGCTACTGCTATGTAATGTTAGTTCACAGCATATTTCATAAATTACCATACCATAACTAACTGCTTTACTAGCGTTGCAATATTGCATCACGCGCAATGCATTTCAATAGTTTATCCTGCGAGTTTGCTAGCTAGCAAAAAAGTAGTAATAATTATAAAAATTAGCATGTGTAACGTACACATAGTTGAAAATTATTTACTAGGACTTAAGCAAACTCCCCCATTCTGAAAAGGTACAAATCATTTTGCAGACCTTTCAGGTGAATTTGGTCGTTGTCTTATCCAAGATTTGTATTTGTCCTTTTCCAGCAAACGCTCATTAAAAACTGCAACCTCCAGGCTTGTTATTGCACTCATTCCTGACTGTTCGGGGCGGGTGTCACACACTGAAACAGACATGCAGAGGTGCAAGGCAGCCCAGGTGGAGAAATGTTGTTTTTAGAATTTGCGACTCATTTTATTTCTCTATCTGATAAAAAACAAACAAACGAACAAAGAACTATTCAATCAGACAGTCATTTGTTGTGAATGAAATAGAGTTACAGTTTCAAGCAGTTTTAAGCACCACATCTGAAATTCAAGCACTTTTCAAACCTTGAAAAGACAATATTAAAATCCAAGTATTTTCAATGATTTCAAGCACCCATACAAACCCTTGATATTACATCATAGAAAAAATATAACAAATAAAGGCAAAATCAGTTAAACAGTATTTTACTGTATATCATTTAATGTAGCAGTGGTTGAAATAAAATACCCCCCCCAAATCCACAGTCCAGCATAGAGCGGCTCAGTGAATGTCGTCTGGACTCTGTGTAGCAGGGCCATGGTGTCAGAGACGCTGTAGAAGCACAGAATACCTGCTCTGGGATTCAGATAGACTCCAATTTTAGAGGAAGAAGGACCTAAGAGGCGAGTTGTCGTGTTGTTGTGTCTGAATTTATAACTGTCCTTGTAACAATCTAATGCCCAAGAATTATTATTGCTTCCAAATGCAGTTTGATCCAGTTTATTCTCATTCTTATATGTTACGGCTACTGAAAGTCCTTTCCCTTTCCACTCCACTTCCCAGTAACAAGGTCCAGTCAGACTCTCTTTACTCAGGACCTGCTGCTCAATGGAAAACCTGTCTCTGTTCTTAAGACAGGAATTATCTGGATCTTGAAGCATGTCTGTAACTGTTCTGTTCTGATTAGACAGGAAGAGTTTTCTGTGAACTATATCTGGATCCAGCGTGAGTTGACATGAATGTTTTAAAAAGTCATCTCTGGTCTTAGGATCACTTTGTGGCAGCAAAACATCCACTGACCTCACTGTCAGAGTGATCTTCCACAGTTCATCACACAGAAATGCTTTGAGTTTATCTCTAGCTTCTGATATCACCATTTGAAGACTCTCAAAGTACTTAACCTGACAGATTTTAAAGCTTGGTGAATCTGTAGAGTCAATGAATACGGGCATTGTGGAGTAACTTAGTAGAAATTCGGTGTGGTCCTCTGTGCGTGAAAGCTGCTTCAGCTCCTCTTCTTTCCTCCTCAGCTCAGCGATCTCCTGCTCCAGCTTCTTCTGAAGCTCTTCGACTCGACTCGTTTCATCTTTCTGCTGGGATCTGATCTGCTGCTTTAAATTTGAGGCGTTTTCTTTGATGAAACTCACCAGCTCATCAACAGTCATCTCAATGTCCTTCACTGCTGTATCAGCAGACAGTTTGATCCCCTCTATCTCTTTCTCAAGTACTCCTCCTTCCTTCTTTCTGGTCTGGATTCTCCGCTGGACTTCTTTCAGAATTACCTCCAGGTCTTTCTCTTTGTCTGCCCTTTCTTTTTCAACTGGAACTGTTTCATGTCCTCTATGTTTATTTATCCAGCAGAGACAACAGACACACATTTGATCAGTGCGGCAAAACATCTTCATCACCTCATTGTGAACTGAACAGGTGTTTGCTTTCAACACCTTGTCTACCAGCTTGTGCTTTTCAAAAGCAGGGGAATCATGGATAGGCTGGAGGTATTTCATTTTCTCTACCAACTCTGCTAACATGGTGTTTTTCACCAGAATAGGCCTCGGTGTGAAAGCCTGTCTGCACTGAGGACAGCTGTGGATTCCTTTTACATTCTCTGCTTTCCAGTAGGTTTCAATACAGCTCATACAGTAGTTGTGTCCACAGGGAATAGTCACCGGATCCTTGAGTAGATCCAGACAGACAGCACAGCAGAATTGTCTGTCTTCCATCTTCTTTCCTTGTTGTGCAATTATGTGTGCAGAGGTGAATGCCAAAACTGTTTCACTGTCAGTGAAGAAGTGTGTATCAGGTTAGTCTTCATTTCAGAAAAAGGTGTAGTTTGTGAAACTCGTACCTACCAGTCTTAATAAATCTTTTTATTGTTGAGCAGCAAGAACGTAAAGTGAACTGTGGGAACAGGTAAGCTTTTAATGTAGATTTCTGTATTAAGAAATATTTACGAACATGAAAATAATAGACGCCACAATGAAGAGTGCAACAAGCTGTTACAGTTACTGCAGGAAATACTAAAAACAAATCCCAGTCACAAGAGCACCAAGACATATTGTGCAAATTAGAATGAGCAAATGCAACAGAGGTAAAGCTGCAGCTTACTGGAAATCTAAACCCAAAACAGCACAAGTATACTTGAGGAACAAGTACAGGGAATATGTCTCCTACTTTACCTTTTTTGGAATTACTTTGGTTGATATATGGTGTCTCCTTTAAGGTAGTGGAGCAAGAGATAGTCAGCTATGCAGTCAGATTCAGACAGAGAGGATGGTTGCTTTTCCTAAAGATGACATACACTGAGTCAGTGACGTGTTTCATCAACACAAAAACAAAGATGCAAGTTGAAAAGATCTCGAGTGCACCACAGCACCACAATTAAACAAACTAGACTTTGTTCCGAAGCCTCTCTTACCTGCCGACATGAGTCCACTCACCGTCCCAGACAAAGAGAACTTGTCTTCACACTTCACACTTCTTATATAAGGAGGAACAACATTCCTCCGCCCAGATTCCAACTGTCACTTGAAACGTGTCATCTTCACCACCAGTTTGACAGAAAATGTTGCAGAGCAGCTCATGAAGAATAACAACATAGTTTTTAAGGGTAGTTGGCGCAGGTGAAATTTAATACCTCCACGGGTACGTCATCTGTACCAACTGCCTTTTCGGTCTTTATATATTTGGCAGTATTTACATATGGTTACATATTCGCCATGAGGACTAAGGTGGGGGTTGTCCTGTTAATTTACACTCATCAGGCACTTTATTAGGCATACCTTGGTAGTACTTGATTTTTACCCCGTTTTGTCTTCAGAGCTGTCTTTATTCTTCATGCCATAGATTCAAGCTGCTTGGAGTTTTTGGTCATATTGACATGATAACATTAGACAGTGGCTGAATATTTGACGCCTGCATCCATGTTGTCAGTCTGCTGTTCTACCACTTCCCAAAGGTGCTCTGTTAGATTGAGATCTGGTGACTGTGAAGGCTATTTGAGTACAGTGAACTCATCGTCATGTTCAAGAAACCAGCCCAAAATGTGCCAAGAAAATATCCACCATCCTGAACTGTTGATGCAGGGCAGGATGGATCCATGGTTCCATGTGGTTTACACAGGAATTATGACTCTACCATCTGAATTCTACAAGAGGAATTCTCAATGACTAATCAGACCAGGCGACAATTTCCTCCAGTCTTCTTTTGTTTAACTGTGGTGAGTAAAATCCATCTTTTTCCAAATGACTGTCAAAGATCAAGCCTCTTCTGTCCAAACACAACCTTAATACAGGCTTTTATAACCTCTAGTCTTGATTACTGCATGATTACTGCAATGCAATGCACTCTTTATCAGAATCAGGAAGGCCTCCATTGCTCGCCTACAGCTGATGCAAAACGTGACTGTCCAATTTTCATCTGGAAAGCAAAAGTACATCACTCCAATTTTAGCTTTCCTTCATTGGCTTCCAGTTCGTTTATCAATCCATTTTAAAATCCCTTTATTTGTCCTTAATAATTGTGCCCCATTTTATTTGTCTGAGCTGCTGCACCCATATGTGCCACCTTGTTCTCTCAGGCCAGTGGTATGGTAAATATATATATATGTACATACAATCCAATTTATTTACTTTACCGTCACTTGGCATTGACATCACAAACAGAAGGAGAAGTGAGGACTTGTAGATTGTAACTGCCAGCCGATCCCTTATTTTCTTTTACTTTTAAATCTAAATGATCCAGATTGGTGACTTATAAAGAAGTCACCCACTGTTCTTTCTTAGTCATAGTCATTTATGAAGGCAACACTTTGGACATAGTATTTATTTCAGTCTTAAAAGTTTATAACAACTTCCGGATAACATAAAATGGAAACAAAACAACAAAAAGAAAAAAAAATGCACATTTTTTTTTAATCGCACCCCAGGCTGACACAATTAGAATTCATAAAAGCAGATTTGAAAAACAAAACAAAACACACAAAACAAACAAACAATAAAAATCACAGGGAAATATTTCACCCTCCCCCAAACAGCTCGCATAGCTTTACAGTACATCAGGAATCTGTACGCTCAGACCTGTGTTACCACACCATGAAGCCTGAACACTTTATCCAATTTGGGATAGAAATTCAAGCCAGTAAAAGTGGATTTGAAAGTGTTGGGAACAAAGGCAGCCCCTTCAAACTACATCAGGATCTTTTTATAGAAAATTCCCAGCACCTGGAAATGTAAGAAACACAAAAAATGTCCCTGTTTTCTAATCAAATAAAGAAGAATTTATCTGAACTTTATTTTCTCCGTTTCCCGTGTTGATATTCGTAACAATTTCCAATCATTCAACTAGCTGAAAGCAAATCCCCTTTATTTCAGTGGAACAATACAAAAGGTTGAAGCATTGGCATTGTTAATATCACATAAGACTGTTATAGTTTCATGAAAATGTCTGTTTGCGTTCAGTAGTAAGCTTAATTTTTTCATGAAATGTAATGTATGACCGTTTCGTGGTTAAAAACAACAAACAAGCTCTCCACAGCCGAATAAAGTTTATATACTTTTTAATCCTCTTTTTTCAAATATATATTTATTATATATAAAATACTGTTTCATTCATAAAAGCCTTACTTTGTACAATATCTGAGTCAACGTGCGTTAAGTGAATGTGTGAGCTAAGAAGAACCTGGAAAATCGCCGTGCATAACAAACAGCTGGTAGTGATTCGAGCTAATACACTAAAAACAAAAGTGTTTTACACAATATACACATTGTATTACTTACAAAAACAAAAAAATAAGCAAAAGAAGGCGATATGGTTAGCAAAGAGTGGGAGACAGCAGGGTTATCACTACGAAATGTAACGTAAAACAGAAAAAATAAGAGCGAGAAAGAAAGGGTGATTGGTAATTTTTTTTTAAAAAAGCAGTCATTCTCACTACAGAAAGCTCATCGTCAGTGCATCTGTCATCATGGATGTTCCGAAGTCAAAGTGCCGATTTGGTAACTGTGAAAACCATCAACTCCTTATCAAAAATAAAATAAAATCAAAAGTTACTCTGTCACATTTTTGCTGCACCAACGTGTCAAACGTAATTTTTGGGGGGAAAAGGGGGAAAGGGAACAAAGATCCTTCTGGGAAAGAAGGGAAAAGAAAGAAAAATGCAGTTTTGTTGTCACACATCCATCGTGGCGCCATGAATTGAATATATTCTGCTTTCATTTTGAGGTACTTCTTAAGACAAACAAAGACTAAATGTAAGATTTGTTTACGTCAGTTTTTTTCTTTTTTTTGTCTTTTTCTTTTTTTTTTTAAGCTGTGTTGCACAGTAGCACCATTGTTTTAGTTGTAGTTTGTTTTTCCGGAAGACAATGCACCATTGGAATTCCAACTCATCGTGACTGCCCCCACCCGCTGCCACACTTGTCTACTGTACGTCCAATCGTCTCTCGTCATCGATGGGCGTCTCTCCACCTCCTGGCAGTGGTGTGTTTGCTTGGTGGCATGCATGCCGTTACGTGCGCTTCATGCAGACTGCACAGCGGCTCACACGTGTCCGTAGGCTACCTGCCTTGTAGGTCTCAGACTGGGGCTTTCTGTAAGAGCCATAAGTATTAAGATGGTTAAGAGAGGGTTGATTTTAACGTGGGTCATGTAAGTACTGCATTATACACATTCATATATACATTCATTATACACATTATTAGGTACACATGTTCAGCTGCTCATTACTGCAAATATTTATTCAACAGCAACTAAAATTAGGGAAATAAACATGGCAAAGAAGAGTCGCAAAGAATTTCAAATTGAGCAAAACGGGGAAGAAATGTGATTTAAGCAACTTTGAACATAGCATGGTTGCTGGAGTCAAATGATCTGGTTCTAGAGTTTTAGAGACAGGTGAACTACTGAGATTTTCCTGCAAAACTCTAGTTTTTACAGAGAATGCTCTGAAAAAGGAAATATCTATTGAGCGTTCCTATCAGCTCAAACCCGTCTGGTTTTAAGCTGATAATAAGGCAAAGTTAACTCAAATAACAACTCATTGCATCCAAAGTTTGCAGAAGAACATCTCTGAATGAGCTCCAACGGCAGAAGACCACACCAGCCAGATGCCACTCGAGCCAGCTAAGAACAGGAAACTGAAGCTACAAGTCACATAAGCTCACCAAATTATTCAACAGAAGACTGGAAAAAATCTGCCTGTTCTAATGAGTCTTAATTTCTGCGTCACTATCCAGATTTTAGGGTCAGAAATTGGTGTAAATAACATAAAACCATGGATATATGGTGTGAGGATATTTTCTCATCAATAAACTTTCCCCTTTACAGACGTTTGCACATGAATCCACACCTGAACATCTCAGAAATTTCCACGGTGGCCAGCCAGAAGCTGTAGGAGTTGGCATAGAAGTTACATGTCCCTCTGCCGTGGCACTCGATGAAAGGGGAGCTGCGGAACTCCTCCAGGCAGGAGCCGGGGGAGGCGAGCGCCTGACCGGAGCCCTCTGCACCCGCACTGGTGTGCTGTGGGGAGAGAAAGAAGAATTAGAATTGTAGAGAATTTGTTTTTTTAGTTTTCTTAATTAATGAACTCCTTCTGAAAGGGGAAAAAGGCAGAAGATGGGGGGTGCTGGTCACATGTGCTGTGCTGGTGTAGTTGCAGAGAGGTGTCTACCACCAACCCAAATCATAGCAGTCGACAGATTTTAGTCCCACAGGCCTAGTGACCTCCTGGCAACCACTGGTTGCTATGGAGGAATGTGTATTGCTTGCTTGGTCTCAAAGAGGTGCACAGTGCTGCACTATAAACTTGCATGCAATTGTTTGGGTTGCTACCAGACTGCAGCTGTTGCCTAGAATTTGAATAGACGTTTTTCACTTACTAAAGGTTGTCCTATCATGGCAATCAACTTTACTTCAAAATGTGCAAAAGGTACCATTTGGTAGCAAAATGGTCTCAATTTCAGTTTTATTTCTATAGTGCCAAATCACAACACGACGCTACTACTGCTACCACTCAGCGAGCAGCAGTGATACTTTTGCGACACAAATGGAAACAAACTGAAACTGAGTGTTATTACAGTGTGGCTCTCACTTTGTAAAATATGATTAAAATAGACAATAAGGAGGGTTTGTTATAGGACATGCCAACCATCTGACTGACTAGTCACTGCCATGTGAGAGTACAGCACGCTCAGTTTTTCAGTCTGATCCACCCACCGTTTGTCATGTCCAATCTCAAAAAAAGCAAGATTGTTGTCTTGATCTTTTAAAGACAGTTGATGAGGAAAACCAATTACTGTAATTTACCGGTACAGGCTCCTGTATTTTGAAAACAGAAATACACACTATGCTACTCAGCTTTTGTGTATCGGCAAAAGGATTTGGGGTTTTGGAAAGCAAGGTTCTGCTAGGAGATCCAGCCAGTGTGAGATTTTAGCCAAGGTGGGGATGGAAGTGTCTGAGTGTGTGTTTGTTTTTTTGCGTGTGTTATTTCCTACCATCATAAAGGAGTATCCAATCCACAGTACTTCCCAGTTTTCAGGGCAAGAAGGAATCTGGATAGTCTGACTGTGAATTGCAATCACCATGGCGGGAGCTTCACAGACTCTACATCTGGATGCACAAACATAGGAAAACACAAGATTTACACACTTCCCTGAATTCGACAGTACTGCCCTTCCCTCCTCCCGTCATACCTGCTGACATGAGGCCTGATATTCTCTCCCACGAAGGGGGCCATGTTTTCGGGCATGGGTCTGTCCGTTGACAGCCAGTAGGAGTAGTCGTTACGGGATGCGAAGTTGCAGACGTTGTTGATATTGCAGAACATGAAGGGCATGGTGCTAAATCTGCGCAGGCAGCTACCGGCTGTGCCTGAAAGAAGACGGTCAGTTATATGAACTGCTTTCTGACAGCTGTCTGATACAATGCAACTTCTAGGTAAAGCCTACCAAGGTCCTGTCCGTGTGCCCGCTCGTTGCCCTGCACGTATAACAGAGAGTATCCGTTATAGATAAACTTAGTTCCAGTGGGGCACTCTGGGTCATCGGTGGTCTGGCTGTGGCGGGTGATGAGGAAACCGTGAGCAGCAGAAACTGATCCTGGGACACCGGGAGGACCTTGTGGGCCATCCGAACCACGGGGACCAGGGTTGCCAGGCTGACCTGTAATAAGGGGAATGTCTGTATTAGCAATGAGAAGCCTCAGGGCAGCAACAGTACCAGTATCCACAGAAACATCAAAATCTCAGCTAAAAGCTCACATAACCATTCCTATGACTTCCAAAGCAAAAACAACAAACAATTAAAAGAGCAGCTAAACAAAAAGGTGTAAACAAAAAGCAGAGATGCCCCCGTTCACCTGACAGCATGTACATGGACAAACAATGTCTCTGCTGAAAACAGACATCTCTCAGATACCAACACTGCAAACTCTCATCATGTTCCAACCAAACGTCACTAAACCAACAGCAAAAGAAGAACAAAATTACATTAATGTTTGAAAAACATTACCATGAATTCTGTCTAACCTTTAATCTCAAAACTTAAATCCATCGTGATAACAGCACATTTCCTCAATAACTCCATTTCCAAGTGTGCTTTGAGAGAAGTTTCCCATCAAAAATAACCACGTTCCACCTTATTAGCTTATTTATGCACAAACACATTACATGCAAGTTCACTACTGTGTACAATTGTAAACTCCAGCAGTTTTATCCTTCCACAGATAACATCCATATCGTTAGCTTCATAGCATAAGTGCCTAAGTCATTGGACTAAGTCAATGACTTAGGCACTTATGCTATGAAGCTAACGATATGTTGATTCATGGTTTTCTTGAGTTTCTGGTCTACTGCAGCATATTCTCAAAGGTGTAATAGAGAACAAAATAGGCCATATCAAATCCTTTGTATTTTTGTTCCATCCGAATTTCCTTATTAGCTTGTTCGCTTTATTTTGATACGTAGACATTTTCAAGCAGTAACATCACAAAGAACCCTGGGTCCTAATAGGTTAAACTTCTTCTTTTACCAGCTGCTCCCTTTAGGAGTCACCACAGCTGATCATTTGCCTCCAATTCCAGCCTATCTCTTGGACCGTCCTTTGTCACAACAACCCTCTGTGTATTCTTCTTCACTACATCCATGAAGCTTCTCTGTGGCCCTCCTCTTTTTCTTCAACCTCCATATTCATCCTTTGTCCAGTATATCCTTTTATATCCAGTAAATCTTTGATCAGCAAATAAATAAAACTTTTGGCCATGACAGTACATACACTACTAATAACGTTTACTCTTTGTTTAACCAGGGATAACATATAGAGTAGGTCAGTGATGAGACTCTCTGCCTTACTTACCAGGCTGACCTGCCGGACCAATGTCTCCCTTCCTGCCGGCAGGTCCGTTGAAGCCAGGAGGACCATCGCTCCCAGGTCCACCAGGGTCACCTTTGATGCCTGAGACCAGGAGGCAGGAGAGGCAATGACTCCATCAGTTTTTTCCACCTTAGATCATTTTACTCATCACGTTCACATTATATTAGCCCGCATATAAAATTGTCATGGTTTCTATATTGTACAGCACTTGTGTGAGAAGAGCCTGTGAAAAGGGTTGTATACTTTCTGAGTCAAAGATAATTCATGACAAAATGTGTGACTTACAAAGTATTGCTTTTACTTTTAAAATTCACTGTGTAATCTGTCCCCTAGCATTATGGAAAATGTTCAAAATATTCGGCCTCGCTATCAGAAGTAATAATAGTACAAAACCTTATTTTAGGATCACAGATGTGGCCAAAATTTACTCCGAGAAATCATATTGTCAGTATTTATGGAAATACAAAATCCCTATTTAATATGTATTAAATGCAAAAATTGAAAACCTCTTTCCTCAAAACTATAAATATCTGTAAAAGTACAGTATAGATAGCTTTGTAGGAAGTGCTTCCCCTTTGAGAAGAGCAGCATAATCATTTGATCCTGATCCTGTGTCTTTTATGTTATTTTTATCAGTTCCCATCATAGAAACTATATTTACTTACCTGAGCCTCCAGGTTGGCCAGGCAAACCAGGTGGTCCTGGAGAACCAGGTAGGCCCTGAAGACCTGGGGGTCCCCGTTCTCCCTTTAGCACAATGGGAGGCGAACCTTCACCGGGATCACCCGGAGTGCCTATTAACACGAGAAAATTCTCCTGTTAGCGCACTTGTCTGGGGGTGAGGCGGAGGGAGACAAAATAAAGCAGCAGCACAGATTTTTCTTTTGAAGGTAGTCTCACGTCTCTTCACTCTAGAAGAAAAGGATAACATGTTGACCTACCCCGTTCTCCAGGTAATCCACGATCTCCAGGAGGGCCACTGGGGCCAGGATATCCAAGATCACCCTTCAATCCTGATAAAAACAAATCTTTAGGCTCTGTTCACAATAAATGCTGAAGACTAAAATATGTTTTTGTTTAAAAAAAAGAAGCACAAATAATGTTATTGTGAACAAACCAGGGAATCCAGGAACACCAGGCTGTCCTGAATCTCCCTTTATTCCAGCGGGGCCAGTAGGACCAGGTATGCCCTGAGAAGAAAGGGTTGTAGAGATATTGTGAGCTCAGCTAACGAAGGACAAAGAAATACAGATGTGCATTCTTTTGGAGAAGATAATGAAGTAAATGTAAAACAGGGTGTTACCGGATTTCCTGGAAAACCAGGATCTCCCTTCTGTCCGGGGATGCCAGGAATTCCAGGCATGCCAAGAGTACCCTTTTCTCCCTTAACGCCACCAGTTCCTGGGAGTCCACGAGGACCTTGTAGGCCAGGTGAACCTTCACACGCAGAGAATGAAAGGTCAGATGTGATAACATAAAAACAACACAACATTGTTGATTATGTGTTTTTTTTCCCCCACCAGGGTTTTGATCACATTTGGATTTTAATTAAGCAATTAAACAAAACATTTTTGGCTGATTTACTTTTATGCTTTCTTATGGGTCTTCTTCTGATGTGAAAAATTCTTTGCCCCCTTCCTGATTTCTACGTTTTTTTGACACATCAAATTGTAATTTCAGACAAAGATAATCTGAATAAATACAAAATGCAGTTTGTAAAGATTCGTTCAATTTCACTAGTCACACCTAGGCTGCTGAAATTACTTAAATCAGTCTGGAAAGGTTTACAAAGGCATTTCAAAGGCTTTGGGACTTCCCAGGGGTGGTCGACCTATCAAAATTAATCCAAGAGCGCGTCAATGACTCATCCAGGGCGTCACAAAAGAACCCAAACAACATCTAAAGAATTGCAGGCCTCACAGTTCAGAGTTCATGATTCAACAACTGGGCAAAAATAGCATCCATGAGGGAGTTCAAGGAAAAGACCACTGACCAAGAAGAACAAAAGGCTCACACATTTACAAAAAGACATCTTGATGGACTTCAGTCAGATTGAGATGCTTTGGCATGAAGTCAAATAAGCTGTTCAAATTTTGTAAACTCTCCAATGTAGCTGAATTAAAACTTTACTCCAAAGAAGAGTGGGCCAAAGTTCCTCCACAGTGATGTGAAAGAGTCACTGGCAGACATCACAAATACTTGATTGCAGTTCTTGATTGAAATGTTTGGAAAATTAAATCATTATTTAAAAACTGCATTTTGTGTTTATTAAGATTATGGTAAATGGTAAATTTACCATTTACACGGGTGATGGCAGCTACGTTGTAGCCACAGCCACCCTGGGGCGCACTGACAGAGGTGATCTTTATTATTATCTTTGAAACATGTAAGTGTGAAAAATGTGAGAAAGTATTTGCGTGGTTCTTTCTTTAAATCCTTTGGGAAACCTTGCAGACACCAAACTGAAGAGTTTTATTTTCAGACTGTGTGTTACAGGTGTAGTAATGGTGAACCCTGAGACTGATTACTGGTTACTATGATTGCCTCATTTGACAGAACAGGATAAACACACATGTATGTTACTGGTAACTAAAAATCATGGTAGAGAAACATTTTAAGAAGATCTTCAGGTAAAAACAATCCCGAAAAACAGTAAACTTGCAACTTGACTGTGTGTAGGTTTTTATGGTTATAAGTCCTGGGCGAACTGTCCTGTGGGGTAAAGAAAGGATGAACTGAACACTCAATTTATAACATAAACCGTCACACAAATCCAGAGCTTAGGGCCGGGGTTAATTCATCTTCAGATCATTAACAGTTTTGTCATACAGTTCGGTCCCAATGTTTTTGGACTATTACACATTTTTGTACTCTTGCCTCTGCACAACAACACAACTACTGTATTTTCCGCACTATAAGGGGCACTAAAAATCCTTTTATTTTCTCAAAAATCAACAGTGCGCCTTATAATCCGGTCTCAGATCAAGAGCTTTTTCTCTCTTATGTACTTTTTTCTTCCCATTACACTGGTACAAGATTTTTCCCCCCAGAGCTGTGCAGACACTTTTAGATGTTTTCTGGCAAACTCTAATCTTCTTATATTAGTATTCTTGACCTGGCTTAATGTTGTATTTGTCACAATATATGAAGGGAACAGGCCTCACGGTGCAATTGGACTGCTTTTCAGTCAATTGTTCAATTACTTTTGAGCCTCTGAAAAATTTGGGTCTGTGTATAAAAATGACTTCTGAGCAGTCATTGCAAAAAAATAAATAAATAAAAAAATTAAACCCATAGAGCTAAAGCTGAAAATCTGCACTTCGATTACATATTGATTATCTGATTCAAAACCCACTGTGGTGGTGCACAGAGGAAAAGTGAAGTGGATTCACACTTTTACATGCTTTGAACTGAGAGAAATTGATGTGAACTAACCCCGACCCAGCATGAAACTCAGTTTATATGGTTACATGTATCAAACCCATCAAACCACTGGAGTCTAACCTGGAGGACCTAGGGTTCCCAGAATTGCCAGGCAAACCGGAGCCAGGATAAAGGAATGGGGCAACAAAGAAGAGCAGGTTTAGACAGAGGTAGGCATCAGTACAGAAACACAGTCATACCTGACAAAGAAAGAGGTATTTCTCCTTTACTGAATAAACCATGGGGGCTATTCGGCTTGATTTAATTCATGCACAATGATGTGGTATGTTAGCGTAAATGCTAGTTGTCTGCTTTTAAATAAGTTGCTGTTAAGCTTTTACAAATGACACTGATATGTATTCATATTTGACATAATTTTTATAGTCAATCATTAACATGAGAACCAACAACAAACTAAGATAATGTTAACTGGCACCGTTAACCTTGTTTAAGTAACTCTTTGATAAGCGACAGCAGGATTACCATATGCCCTGTTTTTTAACCAGTGAGGTCTTCAACCAGTTATTGGTTTTGGGCTTTTTAACAGGTTTTGCAGGCAATAACAAAACTATAGCTAATAGCCTAACAGCCTTATCTTTCAAAGATAAAAAACAAAACCCCATTAAACTACAATATATACTCAATACATAATGCTTAAATATAATCATACACAATGTGAAAACGACTAAGGTGAGTTAGTTATATGATGTGTTTTTGTATTTAAATTCTGTGGTGCTGATACATTCTGAATTTGCTGCAGCACCTACATGTGACCCAGATCATCCACATGCTGATTTGTGTTGCGATTATCACGATCACACTTGAAGAAAAAGAAAATCTTTAATAGTGGCTTACTTGTAAAAAAAAGTGCATTATGCTACCATCAGAGTGCATGGAAAGTGAAAAGAGACAGTTGTTAGGAGGAAATACAGAGGAGATGCAGTGATTTATCATCAATTTGTTCCTAAACTGATCAGAGAGACGTTAAACTCGGTCAGTGCTGCTGTAGGAGACATGCAGGAGAAGTCTGGATGCTGTTGATCTGACCTGCAGGGCCTGTGACGCACAGATGCACGAGTTGTCACGCGAAGAGGGTCCGCCACACCAAAGCAGGTGGGACCAAACCACAGGAAACAGGAGTAACATGTAATAACATTGTGTCACCCTGACAACCCCCAAAACCTTTTCATGTAGCCTGATGCAGGGCTGGATAGCAGTTGGTTCTGACAATTGCTTTCAAAAGATGTGGCTTTTAAATAATGGGTGATTTCCAGTAAATATACACTCACTGCCGCTTATTAGTTACACCTTGCTAGTACTGGGTTGGACCCCTTTGAGCCTTCAGAGCTGCCTGAACTGTTGATAAAATCAGGATGAATCCATGGTTTCATGTTGCGTACTTTTTAAATCTGACCCTACCACCTGAAGTCTGCAGCAGAAATCAAGAGTCAAGAGCCAAGCAGTGTTTTTCTGATCTTCTGTTTTCCAATATTGGTGAATCTATCTGAACTGTAACCTCGGTTTTCCTGTTCTTATGTGACAGAAGTCACCCAGTATGGTCTTCTACTGCTGTAGACCATCTGCTGTAGACCATATTTTTCTTTTTCAGGAGAAACTGTAAACCCTGGAGATGGCAGTGTGGGAAAACCCCAGAAGTTTATCAGTTTCTTAAATACTTGTGTGGCACCAACCACCGTGCCACATTTAAAGTCATTTAAATTAAATTTCTTCCACATTCTGATGCATACTTTAAACTTTCAACTATGCCTACATGCTAAACGCATTGAGTTGCCGCCATCGGCTGATTAGTTGAATTAGTGTACCTAATAAAGCGGCTGATAAGTATAAATAAAACCTGCACATCTACTTTTATCTTTTTTTTACATAAAGAAAGATCACAATGCTACAAATTTGTTTCGGTTGCCTGTTATTACAGATGCTTCCATGAATTTGAGAATTTTTAAACCAAAAAGTATCTTTAAAAAATAGAAGAAATAGTTAAAAACAGGGATGTTTTTCTGAAAGGGTTTGTCAGGAGAGTCCACTCTGTCCAGCACTGTATGAGACTTGTTCTCAGTGTGTATAAACACACACACGCATGTGTGCTTTTGTCGGGATGAACAGTGTCCATGCAGATGGCTGATTGGTGAGACAAAACCAAAATATGGCAGCAAAGCCAGAAACAAACCAACGACAGCTCTTATCCAGAATCAAAGAGTTTTTGCTCTTTATGCTAACAGGGTAAATGAATTACTGCAGCAGCAGTATTTTTGTCGTCTTCGAAACATCTTTAATGACAGATTCTTGACTGAATCAGAGATTTTGGTTTGTGTCTGCTATACTTGTTTGAAGTTCTCTTTTTTTCAGAATGGTTCACAAACATACAAAGACACACACTGATCACAATGGTCACATTAGAGGACAAACACACACAAATACACACGATTCAGTGCTGTGGAGAGATGAATGGATTACAGCTTTGCTAATGACCAGATCAAGAGAAGAGGACAAGGGGTGAGGAGACATGAGGGCGTATTGGTTTGTGAATAAAAACATTTTTGGATGATGATGAAGACACAACAATGTGGCATAAACACATGCACTTTTTGGGACGTAGTCATAACCCCAGAGGCAAACAGTGATTGGTGTGTGATGAGGTGAAGGAGGAGAACACTAACATTTACTCATGAGGGTGGTGTTGACAATAATCGGACAGGTGTGTTGCTTCTCATACTGGTGGTTTGATTGGTGCAACAATCTCCCATGCAAATCAAGGAGATGGAAGCGTTCACGTTTAAAGTGGAGATTCTGCCATTTGCTGTCTGGTTTTCTGGTTCCCTACAGGATTGGGTTAGTGGTTCTGAACTGGGAACCACAGGCTGGTATGTCCAAACCATGTTGTCTAGTTTGTCTACATCGTAGCATTTCACCAGCAATCCATCAGTGTTTGGGCTATTTAAGCCCATATAAAGAAGTCGAAACACATTCTTCTTTTAACGTACTTGTCCCACAGCTTTTTATTTACAGGAAGTGGCCCATTGGTGTGACAAGACTTGTGGATGGTTGATTGATTTCATAGTAATTTCTTCGTCTTACCTTTAAATCAAACATTTTACACTGAAGGGAAGCATTATTCAACAGAGATATCCAAAGAATCAAGTAATCTGCATGATGCCTATGGGGCAATTGGTTGTACAGCCATTTTCCTGCAAGTCTTGTGATGCAGTCAAATGCAGTGAGGCTGATTTTTCAAAGTTAACATTAGGTTTATGGGTAGGAACGGAAGAATCCTCTCTGTGGTCACTGATTACACAGTATAGTTATTATTAATACAATAATCATCTGAAAACCAGGCAGCAAATTCTAGTACTATATGTGGTGATAAATACTGTCCATGTCCCTTACCTGCTCTTCCAGGTAATCCAGGGGGTCCTGTGGCACCTTTAGGGCCTGGCAGAGACAGCCCAGCAGGCCCAGGAAAGCCAGGGGCACCTTGTTCACCAGGGCCACCAGGTGAGCCTGGGTCTCCTTTAGGGCCGGGAAAACCAGGGTTGCCGGGTACACCAGGAGGACCTGTGTCTCCCTTGATACCTTAGCACACAGAGACACAAATTAGAGAATGTTGAGAAAAAAATGTAACTAACCTGCAAAACCAGCAAAAAAATCAATAAAGAATACACAGGTATGAATATATATGTACTACAGGTGGTGGTAATTCACCTGGCAGTCCTGGACTTCCAGCAGGACCTGGACCACCGTAACCTGGAATTCCTGGAGGGAAAAGTAATGAAAATATTTATTTTTGAGTAAAACAACGGAAAGCAATTTAGAATGTACAGCAAAATTACAGTTCCTGTAGATGCCCTGTGACTCACCTGCTTCTCCTTTGACTCCAGCTGGTCCTGGAATCCCATCGCGACCTGCCTGACCTTTCTCTCCTGGTGGACCAGACTGTCCTTGTGGACCAGGTTCTCCTGGTCTACCTGGAGCTCCTGAGCTACCTGGGGTACCGGGCACACCGTCAAGACCCTTAGGACCGGGGATACCAGGAGGACCTGACAGGAGAGTAGAAAGAGAAGATCGACCCTTGCTTTGCTTCAATGAAAAGAAGTCCCATTAACACAAAAACTGATCATGATCGACATACAATACTGCCACCTCAAAGGGAATTCCTGGTAAAATAAAAAGTAATATTAGTAATAAATTATCGCAATAAAATTCCTTTTTCACTCTGATATAAAATACATGTGCCTGACCAACGTCTCTCATCCAAGGTTTAATTTTTCTAAATGCTTGAAATGGTAATGTGACAGACTCCTTCTCTAATTCCTTGAATTCTCAAAGTCGACTCCTTTTTTTAAATTTGTTTTGGTCCAGTGAAGGCAAAAACGTGTCACCCTCTCCAGATTTACCAGCCAGAACCATTAATTGTGTTGTATTTTAATGCTGTTTTTTTTTCTTATTGCCTTAAAAAATTTATAATTGTATCTTTAATAGATAAAATACTGCCGGGTTCTCAAACTCCAGTCCTCGAGGGCCGGTGTCCTGAAACTCTTCCATGTGTTCCTGCTGCAACACACCTGAATACAATTAGTAGGTCATTAGCAAGACTCTTATAGAACTTGGCTGCATGCTGAGGTGGCAATTCAGCCATTTGATTCATGCTACAGCAGCTCATGAGTGAATGAACATGGTGCAATAAAAGTACTTTTAGAAGTACATGTTTCCAAATACTTTTGGAACATTTTACGGGTTAGGGTTTGACACTTCAGCATGCAGTCAAGTTCTATACTCTTGCTAATGCAATGCAGTTGCAGTTTAATATCAGCAACTTATTTCAGCTTTTCATTCTTCTTTTCTACATCTGTTATGATCAGACTTACCTTGGAATCCTGGGAGTCCGGGGTCACCTTTATCGCCTGGTCTTCCCGTCACACCTGTGGGACCTGGTAATCCCGGGTTTCCTTTTAGGCCTGGATTTCCTGGGTACCCTGGCAGGCCTGGATCACCCTACAAAGGATGTAACAAAAACTTTTAATGTGCACCAAAATATTATTTATAATAATAATATTTGCCTTTTTTACCAGGAAATCTGAGTGGTTGGATTATGCACCTTTTGTCCGGTTAGTCCAGGTGGTCCGACGCCAGCAGAACCTGGCTCACCTTTGGGTCCTTGGTTACCAGGTGGTCCTGGCTGTCCTGGGGATCCTGGTATACCCGACACTCCTGAAACACCTTTCAGCCCTGGTGGTCCTGTGTGTTCATTAAAGGGATAAGTAGCAAATAAAGTTTAACAAATGTTTTAAAAAAAGAATGTCATTAAGATACAGAATCAGGTATTCTCTTCCTTAGTAACACTAACCAACACACCAGTGCATCATTGGTTTGTGGGCAACCAATACAGGTTTTCAGAACTTTGGGCACCACCATCTTGCTTTGAAAGCCAGAGTGTATGAAAGTGGGACTAATAATACAAGGATACTATGTAAACACTATATTAAAAAAAACATAACCTGTTTCATTATTTGTCATTTGTGTGCTCTACATGAAATGATAGTTGAAAAGTCAAATAAAAATGATCATCGTGATATATCAAAAAAGAGTTTTCATTATAAATTTAGTAGGAAATATTTACTGAGTTATTAAATCAAGTGATAAGCGAGCACATTTTATTAAGACTTCAATTAAATTTAACTTATCGGCCAAACAAGGTGACTTGTTTGGCCGATGGCTGGCAGTTAGAACGAATGCCGGTTTAAGTCTGTTGCTCTATAGCAAGTTACAACATTTAATAAACAAGGTGTAGACCTGAAGGATATTAATTTGTATAGGCATATTTCAACACACAACACTGGCCTTTAATTACTAACATCTACAGCAATAAGGACCAAAGTTTTGATAAAAAGCACCTGGGATTCCCATGTCTCCCATTTGGCCTTTAGGTCCTGGAGACCCAGGAATACCTGGACCTCCTGGGCGACCAGAATCTCCCTTAGAACCTGCAAAAAAAATGAAATAGCATGTTAAAAATCTGTTTCTGTCTGTATTTATGTATGTACTTAGTATGTATGCATTAGGGGTGAATTCATACCTGGAGGTCCAGGGCGGCCAGGACTGCCATCTGTTCCTGGAAACCCAGGGTCACCAGGGAGACCAGTAGCACCTTTTGGACCCGGAAAACCTGTTCCACCTGTAGAAAACCAATATGTAAGATTTAACTCAAACTTTTTACTCTTTGAGGGCAGTGAAAATGTTTTCATCTCTACCTGAAGGTCCAGGATCTCCTTTTTGTCCCTTTAAGAGCTGCGATGGAACACTGGGTCCTGGCGGTCCCTGGAGGCCCATGTCTCCCCTCTCTCCTTTAGCACCAGGACCACCTGGTGCACCGTCTCTACCTGGAAATCCTGGTTCACCTGTGTAGATGCATCAGGCAGGCCCTTTCATGAGTAGCTGCATACTTTTAATCCAATTATACCAACAACAGAGGTCACAAGTTACTTGAAAATGATAAATTACTTCATATTCTTTATATTATTTTTTATAGCTTATGCAACCAGATTCCAGGTTTTTAATAGATTTTTTGCTGTAGGAAAAATATCATTCTGCATATGTCAATTTAAAACAATAAGTGTTATCATGCATGATTTTTGTGGTAAGTATGGAGTGTGTCAGTACCTTTAAATCCAGGAGCACCAGGTCCTCCTGGGGCTCCCGGTCCTCCAGAAGGTCCTGGAGGTCCATTGGGACCCATGTCTCCTTTCTGACCTGCAGCCAGGCCGGCATTGCAGAGGAGAGAAAGTTAGAATAAACCAAAGTAAATATTTAATTACATACAAATAACATAAAAATGTCTATTATCATTTAGTCAACTGTTTCTAATTGCTGGTCTGATTTAGATTTTCTGATAACTTTGTGAGCTAACAACAATTAGCTAGCCTACAAGCTGCCTTTATGCTAAGTTATGCAGACATTCAGCCAGTCTTTTTGTAGTTAGTAAATGCTCTAAATGATCGACTGCATAGAGTCATCATGACAGCTTTTTGTCCTTTGCTTTATCAACTTGTGACATATAATGCTTTTTATTGCTTTTCAAGATACCAATATAGCTAATGTTATTCATTTACAGCCATATTTCGATGATTGAAGAGTGACAGCTTACCTGGCAAGCCAGGCAAACCATCGCGACCAGGTCCTCCAGGTGGTCCTGGGGTTCCAATAGTACCTGGAAGACCTTGATAACCTGGAGCTCCTGGGTCTCCTGGTGGGCCTGGGATGTCTAGACCTGGAGGGCCAGGGTCTCCTTTTGGACCATCTGATCCTGGCAGCCCTGTAAAGATGATTATTATGACTGTCCTCTTTTCATTTAGGAACAACATTTGAACTGTCAGGTTAACAATAATTTGAACATTTTTACTCTCCACTCCCCTGGGCGGTCAAGATTTTGAGGGGTTGTCCTGGTTCCCACTTCTGCAATATTGGAAACAGTGCTTCTGGATTTGCAAAGTAGGAAGGAGTGGTTCAGCTCCAGGGTTTATATACATAGAGTTTGCTCTATGTGTGCTTTTGGGTATATGACCACACCCCTAACCTGTGGGAAGCATTTTGGAAGAATAAAGTATTGGCGCCCAATGTTACAAGCTATTCGGTCCCTTTGTTCTAATAATCAGGGTTTGGGTCATATTGTAAGTTAGACTTACAGTCCAACGTTCTCCAGACTGGAGAATGTTGGATCCTCTGGGCACAGCCAAGGAGCAGAGTGTTTCTGATTCTATGGCTTCAGAAACACCACCGATCAGTGAACTCCATCTTGCACCAGAGTGATTTGTAATAGTGGCTAGGATGAGAATTATTTCTTTCAAGTCTGAGGCCATGTAGAACCTCAGCTGTACAGTAGATTCGCTACTTCTGGCTGGCAGTGAGTTACTGCTCCAAGTAAAGGGGTTCAAGAATTCTGGGTTACGTTCGAGAGTGGAGGAAACTCTAAGCTAAAGACTGACAGATAGACCAATGTGACGTCCGGTTGTCAGAGCTGAGCCTGAAAGTGAAGTAGTCAAATTATAGAAATAGGGTTGAGCAATGTTCCTGCTCTTGTTATCTGCCTGGGATAACTACTAAAATCCACCTGGATGAGGTGTCTCTTGCATATCCTACTAGCAGGAGAGCCCAGAGACAGAGCCTAGAGATCAGATTATGTCTAACATCTTAAACTGCTGACGGTAGAATGGATATTTTGTAATGCTGAGTTTTCTCTTTTCAGTCAAACCTTATGTGACTTACCTGGTGGTCCCATTGGGCCCGGAGGTCCTGGGAGACCTGGTGGGCCCGTTCCACCAAAAGAGGGGGGTCCAGGGGGGCCACGAGATCCAGGTGTACCAGGTGTACCAGGCTCGCCTGCACAGACAGAGAATAAAGTATCAGCTCAAAGTTCTGGCCTGGTGTCATTTTGTTCTAAAACAATCACACAATCTAAAGAGTACCTTTGAATCCTGGAGCTCCATCAGCTCCAAGCCGTCCTGACAAACCGGGGTTACCAGGGAAACCAGGATCTCCCTTAGGCCCAGTGGAACCTTTAGGGCCCGGTGCACCCGTTAAACCAGGAGGACCAGGAAGTCCAAGACCAGGTTCACCCTGTCACACATATAACCAAAAAGAGCGTCAGGCACACAGGGAGGGACGAACAGTACAGTTTAGGACAGAACAAGAGGCATTTAATGAAAGCTATTAATGCATAACAAAATGTGTTGCTTAGAGAAAATTGCTTAATATAAAAAATCTGTCATTTTCAAATTGTAAGGATTATTTTATCCTTGTTATTTTAGCCTTCTACAGATAATAATGTTAGTAAAATTGGTATACACAACTATCCAAATATATTAAAACATATATATACACACACACCTTTGGTCCAGGAAATCCCAGCTCACCGGGACGTCCATCTATCCCTGGTCTTCCTGGTCCTCCAGGGGCTCCTGGTTGCCCGCCAACACCCGGGAATCCTGGAGGAGGAAAGAAGTGAGTGTGAGATGAAGAAGGTAACAATGACACAAAAACAGAGAGTATGTAGGGAAGTACTCAGAAGAAGTTGTTAAAGAGAAGAGAATGTAAATAGAAGTGGACAAAGGAAGACAAAACAGCAGAGGTAGAAAGAGCAAAGGAAGACAGATAGAGAACAGTTTATCGCTATCTTTGCCTTTTGGTCCTGGAGGTCCTGGCAGTCCAATGCCTGGGATTCCGGGTTCACCCTTCGCTCCCGATAAACCGGGAAAACCAGGCTGTCCAGGCTGACCTGGTATACCTAACAAAGGGAAATGACCAAATTAGGCAATCAGGCAGCATGTATGTTACTTTAGATACTGTGAATGGAAAGTATATTATTTTACAACAAAATAGTGACTCGTGTACCTGGTGAACCAGGCTGCCCAGGCTCGCCATCCCGACCTCTTTCTCCTTTGGCCCCTTTCTCTGTCATTGTCTGACCAGGTTCACCCTTAGTTCCTTCATGATGACAAAATGCACAGATAAAAGGTTGGACGCTTTCAGTGAGCAGACGGCAGGAAAATTGGACATGAAATGGATGTCAAATAGCCTGTGGGAAACATCTATGTCCATTCTATTTTGCTATGTTTTCTTTAAGGTAACTTAAGTAAAATCATTTTCAAAGTTCAGTATCAAGACCTCTGCAGGAGATTTTAGGCAAGTTGTGGAAAGAAAACTTTTTGATGCAATGAACAGTACATTCCAACACAGGCTATAGCTTGACGATATACTAAGCTTTAAAATTTTATAGCTAGAACCTCAGAGATAAATAATGTGAAAATATAAATTAGATCAACATATAATTTACTTTGCTGTATTGTGAGACACAGCACTGGTCTAATTTGGTAAGGTACAGTGGGGGAGATAAGTATTTGATCCTCCTAGAAGTCAAACAGAATTCTGGCTCCTATGGTTGGGTGTGTGCCCATGTGCACACGGATTACAGTCAATAAATAAGATACAGCTGATCTGAGTTTTGTGTATAAAGCACACCTGTCCACAGAATCTAAATTTTCCATTCTGACCTTTCCATCACCATGAGCAAAACGAAACGACCATTAAAGGACGAATGGGCTAAAGTGTTATATTAATTGTTGGTGATTATTAGGAAATGGAGGAAATCAACCTCAGCCTGGAGCTCAATACAAGGGGTAAGGATGATTATAAGAACGGTGATTGATTACAGGACAGGAGGAGCTTGTTAATGATCTGAAGGCAGTTGGGGCCACAGTCACCAAACACCACTGGTAACCAGTGTTGGGCAAGTTACTTTGAAAAAGTAATTAATTATAGTTACTAGTTACTTCTTCAAAAAAGTAACTGAGTTAGTAACTGAGTTACAATATTCTAAAATTAATTAATTACTTGAAAAGTAACTATTGCGTTACGTTTAACCCTCTGGGGTCCAGGGTATAACTGGCCATTTTTAACTACTTTTGATTTTCCCCACATTTTACCTTTAAAAACTATTTTAAAGGTAAAAACTACTATATGATAACTTATGGCAAAGGGGTGGGATTAAATAAGTGTTTACTTCTTCCCACTCCCTTTCAACGTGTAAATGAATCAGAATGGTAGCAATATTGAAATGTACTGACTTTTGTATAGTATTTTTTCTCTCTTATTTTCTTTTCTAAATGTACCTGTATATTGTTTACATGGTTGAAATGAATTAACAATCAATCAATTTACTTTGCCTTGTTTGGTATCATCCTTTTCAGCACAACCTCACGTGTCTGAATTTACAGTTATGTTTTCATTTTGACATACTGTATTAACACAATTGATCTAAAATCAGACAAAAAACATAAAATCAGTGTAGAAAAAGTTATTTTTTACTGTAACAACCACAAACATGTTTAATGAATCATATTTAATAACTTTTAAATGCAAATATAAATTGTCAGTTTTAAAATCCTATGCACAAGTTTTGCAAACAACAAAGTTATTTGCATCCATTTACCTTTTACCTTGATTTAAAAAAACCATTTCAAACTATTTACAGAACAATCAGCTGTTCTGCATTCAATAAGATGCCACACAAATTATTTGTGCCACTCCAAAAAAATAATTTCTGTCCACTATAAAGGAGAACATCACAGCCTGATACCTGCAGGTCTGACAGCAGCAGGTGTATCACTCCTGTTTCTACCTGGAGACAGCAGCCGCCTCATTGCGCAGCTGCTTAAAGCTGTAGCGTCCAGATTACTTACAGCTACTTCCATGCAACTGATATAAGATGCGGTAAGCTGAACACAGTTTCAACCGTTTGTTTGTTGAAACATAGTAACGGACCGCATTTTCTTGTTAGTAACCGTAACGGCGTTGTAACGATACGAATAGTAATTAGTTAGATTACTCGTTGCTGAAAAAAGTAGCGCTGTTAGTAACGCCGTTACTTGTAACACCGTTATTCCCATCACTGCCTGTAACACACTGTGCTGTAATGGGTTGAAATTCTTGAGCAGGGAGACCCACAGGGGCCTATAATAATCGCTCCCCGGATAGCACAACACATCAGGTAATTTTGTTTATTTTATTATGTATGACTAACTTGTATTTCATCACAATAGCTCTCATTGAATATCTATCTATATATATAAGGATAAACGTAAAATGATTTTTTTACCTGGTGCACCAACAGGTCCCGGTCTTCCTGAGACACCCTGGATACCTCTCTCTCCACGAGGTCCTGGATTTCCAAAGCCAGGAAGACCTGGGGGGCCCCTGTCTCCTGGATTACCAGGGAAACCTGGCTCACCGGGGAGGCCTCGTTCTCCTTTCACCAACAATGAGCCCTGTCACAGTTGCAAATACATTAGTTGGGGTTAGAGGGGTTTGGGTTAATTCAGATAAATAATGAACAGACTGAGTGGAAGTCACTCACAGGAGCTCCTTTAGGCCCTGGAGGCCCAGGGGCTCCGTCACGACCAGGCGCCCCGTCCAGACCGGGCAGACCAGGTGGTCCAGGGAAACCAGTGTCACCCTTCTCTCCACTCAAACCATTAACTCTGATGGGATCACCTGGATCTCCCTTCTCTCCATTTAGGCCGGGAGGACCTTGAGCACCAGGAGGACCCTGGAAAGGAAACAAGCAAGATGTCTTGATGCTCAATCATCCAGGTAAGGAAATCCCCCAAAATTGATTCAGTTTACCCAGACGTAGCCTTTGCAGTCGGAAAAACGTAAAACTCTACGTCCAGGTGAACAGAATAAATTTTTTGGGAAAGAAGCAAGAGCCAGGGACAGGGAAGTCAAACAGAGAAATTAAATCAAAGAATACCAAAGAAATAATGGCGTTTATTATTTTTCTGATGAAAAAAAATCGTGAGCAACACATTAATTATATCAGTTCCACAATGATAATCACCACTTTTGGAAAGGAAAAGTAAGAATACTCACGCTGGGGCCGACAGAGCCAGGTGTTCCTGGAAAACCTCTGTCTCCCTTGAAACCTTGGATGCCAGGAGGTCCTGATGAAGAAAACAAGAGGGACCATAAAAACATCTGTCCTGAGGTCTACTAAACTTCAGTGTCTTTATTGTCACATTTAATGTCATTACTGAAGGACCACCAAGCAATTTTAATCTGCTACTGTGGATTCAGGAAAGTTTGTTAATATCACCTGACGGAAACAAAACTTTGGGGGAGGGGTCTTACCAGGAAATCCAGGAGGTCCTGGAGGTCCTTGAGGTCCAGGGATGGGATTGACGCTTCCTATGCAGTTCACACAGGTGTCACCTTTCTCACCTAAAAACACGATCAGATCATTAATGTCACTTTTTTCTGCAAAAGGCTGCAGGGGGAGACCGTCTTATGCACTTTTTTGGGAGATTGGGTGATATTTCAGCAATCTGACAGGAGTTATTTATTTTGATTCTATCTTAGACATTTCCCCACCTTTCTGTCCTATCTCTCCAGGGAAACCTCTTCCTCCTTGTGCACCAGGAACCCCAGGAAGTCCTGGTATGCAGTCTTGACCTGAGGAAGTGCCTGGAAGTCCACGGGGCCCTGGCGGACCAGGGGATCCAGGAGACCCTGCACGACCTGGGGGGCCTGGCAGAAAGTTTCCTGGAGGGCCAATCTCTCCCTTCTGACCTCGCTCTCCTGGGAAACCTTGAGGTCCAGGAAAACCCCCACTACCGGTTCCTGTGAATCCCGGTTCTCCTGGAGGGCCTGTCAAACCTGGAGGAAGGAGGTTGACGTTTCAGTGTTATTTGGTTTGTTTTTTTGCGAAAGATAATCAAAAAGTAAATCTCAAAAAATGGTCTTATTCAGCCAAAAGCAAAGAAGGGCCATTAACTAATTTACATAATTAATAATTGTATCCCTTTATTTCCTTTTCAGTAACCCTAAATTATTCAATTTATCCCAACCATTCCCCTAAATGTATTATTGTATTTTTAATCTGTTATTCTAGACCTACACCAGTGCATTTAGGTTGCACCATCTCATCTATCATGTCTGTTTTGGAACTTAAATTTGGTACCCGGTATAAACTAGCTTTAAAAGTAATGCAAACAATAAGTATGCTTGTTATGTGCCTGTGTGTTTTCAGCTCACCTTGTACTCCTCTGTCTCCTTTGAGTCCAGGTGTTCCAGGTAAGCCAGGTTCACCTTTAGGCCCCACCTGATTCCCTATTGGCCCGCCAATCACCTGATGGGATGTTAAAAAGAATTAAGTAAATTCACAAGACTCACATGGACTAAACTATACAAAACTTTGCAAATATCCTTAAATCTTTTTTTGTAATATAATTTTTAAAATAAAAATATTTTAAAAACTACAAGAGAATAAATATAAAATACGACAACAGACTATTGGACCTAAATCAAAGACTATGATAAATATTACCTCCTTATGGAAACTTTCCTCTTTTTAAAACACTTCCTTATTTTAAGCTGTGTTTTTAAAAATGTAAAAAAAAGTCTCATAATTACAGTTTTCTCACGGTTAGCAGGACTAGTGGACTTTGTACACTGAATAGTCATCCTTAATGGTTCATTTTCCATTGGGAGTGGGTAATTCGTATCACACACACACAGTTTAAATGTTTTCCGTATTGCACAGTTGAAAATAGAGTTTCTTTTTGCCGGTAATTAAAAAAAAACAGTGGCTGAAAGCACTGTAAACAACAGTAGACTGGTGCATAACAAGCAAGCAAATAATGCAGAAAATAGAGATTTGAGACCGTTTTGACCGATCGGCCCGATTTTGGCCTTCATCGTGCGTCGTGCATCGTGTAGTATACGTGGGGTAACGAGAAGCGATTAACACCTCACGACGAGCTCCCGATCATCAATCGCTTGGTCGTGAGGATTTCAAACAGCGACCGTCGTGAGGGTGTCACCGCAGTTTCTCACACTGCATACGCGCAAACACAAATGTCAGCGAAAAAGATGGAGCAGCACGGCTGTGCAGCGTGTGATCTGGACACAAGCGATGGAGGCACAACTTGTAGAACTTTGGAAAGCTCATCCGAGCCTTTTCCATGTGGCCTCACAAAATTATCACGAACACAACAACCGTGAAAATAGTTGGATCTACACTGCTGCTCAATCACAGCTGCCTGATCATGTTTTTCATTAGCAGTTTAGCAAAGTTGATGGTGGTGGTGTGTGTGTGTGAGTGAAAGACAGAGAGAGCGAGTGACAGATTTTCTGTTATAACCTTCATTTTATGGACGCACAGTGTGAGCACTCAGGTCGCATCAGAGCATCGGGCCGTATAGTGTGAGACCCTGCATCGTGACCTATGAACTTCTAACCCCTGCGAGTCAATCGTGCAGTTTGAGCAGGAGCTGAATCGCGCGACTGACAAAATCGCACAGTGTGAGCACGGCATAAGAGGGAATTCATGACAATGTTTATCAAATGTGAAGCTTATTTTTGATCTTCTTTGCTGCTGGCTCAGTTAATTTGGAGAGTGACAAAACCTGCAGCATCAGAATCTGTGAGATGTCGGCTTTCAGCTCCGACGGCGTGTCATTGGGTGAGAAAGCCGACATCTCACTGATTCTGATGCGTCGGGTCCGCGCTTTGTGTTTACGTCTTTGTGGAATCCGTTTACCTGCTCTCATTTACTGTTTTAGCTGTTTGGTGGTTGTTGAAATGAAAGCTTTAACCTGAGATTCTTAAGTTTCTGGCAAAATACATTTATATTTAAAAATCAATTCAGGATCAACCTAAAATCGATTTTAATTGGAAAATCAATAATTAAAACCCAGCCTTACTGTATAGTGACCATCAAGTATAGGTTGCCATGGAAATATTAAGCTGTCTGCATGTAATTCACTGTGAGTTTTTTTTCTGCCACACGCTGCGAATGCATCACTAACCCCGGAGATTCAGACTCGTCAGACCATTGCCCAAAAGGTGGCAGTGCTACGAATTTATTCCACCAGCTGAAAAGTCATCACTGCAAAATTAAGACCATCTTAAACTCCACATGCAAATGTCTCCTAACACACCAAAGAAAACTTCAAATAAACCAGCTGTGATACGAGCTACCAGCTATCAGCAAGACGAACAGAGAAAAACGGCATGATTCCATGTTATTGTTTATCGAACGTGAAACAACTGTTTCGGTCCTCTTTTGAATTTTGGTCGTGGTTTGGTTACATCAAGCTGAGTGACCTCATGGATTCTTGTTTGTGTTTAGGCACATTTTGTGAAATTATATAACTGTTCTTTTAATTGTTTTGTCGTTTTCATTGTGTTTAGTGGTTGTAGAGATGGTTTATATGAACTTCAGGTGAAATTCAGAGGTCTCATCCCTTTTGCCCCCAATACTGGGAGCGTTGGGGCTCAAGACATATCATGTATAGTGATACAGCCAAAAAATATTGTGATATTAGATTTTTCCTCATATCGTCCATCCTATTTTCCATTCCACTCCTGTGTCCTGTGATCATGCGTTTGGGTCCTTATCTTGCCTGCCACGCAGCCGACTCCGACAGCTATGCTTTTACTGCACTGACAGTGTGCTTGGGCTCACTAACAATGAATCAGTGGATCAAAGTCTGGTGGCACTTTTCAAAATCAACTACAAATAAGTGAATAAGCCTCAAATGTCCAAGGAAAAATGGTTAATTTCTTTATATTTTTGAAGCAAACTACAAAGAAATGAAGGATGGCTTGGGATATTTGCACAGCATTGTATTTATAAGTAGACAATGAAATGGTGCTAAGAGTTCAAGTGTAAGACAAATATTCCACAAATAATGAAATATAAATTCTCATTCACCTGCCCTGGTGGACCCGGGAATCCACGATCACCTTTTTGTCCCTGAAATGAGAAAGAGTGATATTTACACAGTTCGTGGCATTACTGTTTGACTCGTAGAATTCAAAATACTCAGAAGAAACTTACTGTCTCACCATCCCTCCCTGGAAGACCCGGCTGGCCTGTCTCTCCAGGGGGCCCCTGAATGTGACAAAAAGCAATACAAGAATGTTAGGAAAAGGTTATAAGACATTTTAGAAAAGGATTATAAATTGTGCAGTTTGTTGGCAGAACTCACTGGGTATCCTGGAGAACCAGGATCACCATCTTTGCCTGGTTTTCCCTGTAAAAGGGGGGAAAAACATGGTGATCAGGCTTTGCACCAATGGGGACATCTCCAGAGTTGAATACTGAAGCATTACAAAATTGGCAAAAACTGCACATCCTCCAGTGGCCACTAGGGGCTGACTCCCAAAGGGAGTCAAAAATTCTAAGATTGGCTCCCTTCTTAAAATGTCCAGTTTTACAATAATAAAAATTACATTCATACCTCTGTTAAGTATAAATATTTAACTCATTCACTTGAGTTAGGCCTGTGGTCAGGTTGACATCCCAACACATGCAACTGGAGTCAATAGGTGTCTGCAAGGTCTTGTTCATCATTTTAAAACGTTACACCGGACTTCATGACTGTGTGCACAGTAGAATAATGTGTATGCGTATTCACATCTATGAAGAGCTGTTTGAAGGTTTACCCGGAGTTTTGGGCTTATTGATAAGGTTTCAGTATGTCTTTAAAAGGCTTGGAGAACATGTTCTACGAATACATACTGAACATACAATCTGGTAACAGTCAAATGAACCCTGCGTCATAGATCCCCTTTGGTCTCTTCTTACTGCTTCAACCCAGGAATTCAAGCTCTGCTGTGTCTTAGCAGTCTTGAAGGAATGACATGTACAAACTGAAATAATGGCAAATATGTTTGAGAGTTCCCTCTTTGCAGAAAGTTTCACACAAAAAAGCTGAGAGAAACCCTGTAAAATAGTCAGATTGTTTGAGAAAGTTGGGCAACACCTTTCCTCTTTGCCTAAACCAAATGTCAGAGATGAGGTTCCAGACACTCTTGCACTTGTACACATGTTGAGGGCTTTAGAATTGAGTTTACCTTTGAGCAACAGACATATTTTAGCAACACAGGGGCGATTACGTAAGTTTAGTGAAAGGATTTGCTTGAAATTCCAGAGCTGTACTTACTCGTTTTCCCAGCTCTCCTGGTTCTCCCTTTTCTCCTTTCTGCCCACCATAGGGACCCTACAGTGAGATAAAGAGACATATAAACACCACAGTCACCATCAAGAGCACTAGATACTCCACTTCTTCCAACTTGCAACTTAAATGTTTTGTCTGTTTTCTGGAGGGACTTTTAATGTGTGGAGGTAAATTTGGTTCAGGGGACCAGAGATACTTACAGGAGGTCCCGCTAAACCCGGATCACCTTTAGGGCCAGGAGGTCCTTGGTCACCCTGCAGAATAAAGAGAAAAAATCAGAATCAGTGCAGAACGAGTTTAGAGTTTGAACCAAATCTATTTGGCAAGTCAATTAGTCTACGTTCACACTGCAGGTCTTAATGCTCAATTCAGATTTTTTGATCAAATCCGATTTTTTTGTCTGCTTGTTCACACTTCAACTAAAATGTGACAGCAAACGTGCTCCTGTGTGAACACTCAAAGCGGCCCGCATGCGCAAAAGCAGACGTCACACACAACGCGCTCTTTTTAGACCCAGACCAAACAGTACTGTTTGACTGATGGCCCTTAATATAAATACTTGTTTCGGACTTTACGTTTCGCAATTTTGCTTTAAGTTATAAAGTTATTTTGTTATTTACATTTGGCCTAATAATGATCCTTATTGCTGTTTTAGAGGAGCGGTGCTTCAAAGGATAGTTGCAGATTTCTGTCAGAATCTGCAGATTATACAGTACAAATAAAATGTTCACGTTTCTCCAACATTGTCTTCCCAACAGTTTCACTAACATCTACACTGGATGGCCAGGAAGTGTTCACGATGTCTTATCGGGCGCTTCTCCAGAGCTGATAATTGCCGTCTGTCTTGTGTCAGTGACGTAAAAGACGGATTTAATGCGACATGACCGTTCAAACAGCAGTCGCTTTCTAAAACATCGGATATGTATCGGATTCAGGACCACATACGAATGTGACCCAGATCGGATTTGAAAATATCGGATTTGTGCCGTTCACACTGTCATACCATGATATGTGTCGCATAGGGTCAAAAAAGTCGGATTTGATGCGCTTTCGCCTGCTGTGTGAACGTAGCCTTAGTCCCTCTCCTCTTTAGTCTGGAGGCTGTGCTTCAGTCCAATTTAAATGAGCTTTGACTTAAAGAAGATGTCAGTGTTTGTGGATAGTGTTAAATATGGTTGCTTCTTTTTCTTTTTTACACAGTAGAGCTTCAACCTGCATTTGCAGCTGGCAAATTGAAATGTGTTCACAGATAGTGATTTCTGCGAGTGTTTCTGTGTTTTTCAGCCTTGACTTTTGCACACAGAGATTTCTCCAGATTCTCTGAATCATTTTAATATTATGTACGGTAGATAATGAGATATTCAAAGCTTTATTCTGAAATAAGCCCACCAGATGTAGTTTCAGATGTATTTTTTTGCATATAAACCCGCCCATCTGTCTGTCTAAGAGGCTCTTTTTATACCACATCATTTTACTGACCTCTTGCCAATCAGTGAGTCCAATTAGTAGCAAAATGTTACTCCAGCTGTTGCTTTTTAATGCCACTTACTTTTCCAGCCTTTTGTTTCCCCTTCCCATAGTTTTTGCAATGTGTTGCTGCCATCAAATTCAAAATGAACTAATAATTTGTGTCATAATAATGTCTCAGTTTAAACATCTGGTACGTTGTTTACGCAATTTATTTACATTTTACACAATGCCCGCCTGGTGTTTTTTATTTCTTTACTGAATGAGATGACTAAATATGATTGGCAGGCATAGATACTCTCTGCTGCCATCATGTGGCTGTGATTTATTACTCTGGCGTAAACTGGTTTTTATATATATATTCACACACATTTAATACATTTTTATGAGCAATGATTAGGTACTGCCAAGATGAGGCATTTTGATACAATGTAAAATACATGCATTATGGAAAATATGAATGACCTTTTTCATATATATGGAAAATCTGTTAATAAAGCGAGTGACTGCCACCTGTCAGCAAGAGATACTGAGTTTTAAACTTGGTTTAAACAGCCTACGTTGTAAAATCTCTCTATTTAAAATCTAATTTTAGTCTCGTCAGTCCTCATTTCTGTGGCGAATGGAATACTTCACCACTTTCATGCCTTTAAAATAGTTATACCTTGTCTCCTCTCTGAATTTCAGTCTCAGCCGGCTTTGTCTGCTCCCCAACCTGTCCTGGAGGACCAGGAGGTCCTTGCAAACCTGGTGCACCCTATGGTCACGGCAGGGAAAGAGTGGCAGGTTTAGTAATTCAGTAAAAGCTCTGAGAAGACAAGCTTGAGGCAGAGACTGAACATAACTCTAGTAAAAAAGTGACGATTATGGTACCTTTTCTCCTTTGGGTCCTTGGAAATTCAAACCCATATTCCCCTGTTGAGAAAAAACAGAGGGAGGCTGTCACTTCAGGCTCAGTGGAGTATATTTCATGACCAAGAATAGTTCAAAATGTATTATCATTTTGTCTTTATTTACTAAAGATCAGTTACAAAGTGTCTGATCTCACCTTAGGCCCGGGTGGACCAGGAGCACCTGGACGACCCTGAAAAACAAACCGAGAAACAGTTGGCCTTCAATCTGATGCTATTTGTGCAACTTTGATGAAAAAAGGTTTACGCTGTAGCAGCTTCTCTTTACCTCAAGGCCTCTGGGTCCTGGGGGACCTACCGGACCTTGTATACCTGGAGGTCCAGGTCGGCCCTGTGACATAAAAGGAAAAAGATGTACAGACAATTGGTAAAACATACAGTTTAAAAAACCTAAACATTTTCATCCTTTTGCTTCTGTTTGAGTCTGTGAGCATTTCTGTGAGTGTGTGAGAAATTACAGTCCTAGCTCTAAAAATGCTTCCATAAGCACCAACAAATAATGTCAATAATTATAAATACAGCAGACACCTTGATATGTGATGGCTTTATGTTTATAATATCAGTATTGGTCATATTTCAGCTTATAAATGATCAAAATTAAACAGATTTTCATTTGTCGCATTATTAAACAGACCGGTTTGACACCTAAAGCTCAAGTTGTGTTCATTCATTCATTTTGTTTTGTTTTTTATACACACATCATTCTGACTTACGTATTTGAAAAGTTTTGAATCTGCACGTGAATTTAATTAAATGTGTAAATTAGCTTTGGCAGCACAGTGTTTCTAAAAGGAGAATATTTCACTCACAGGACCTCCTGGCAAACCGGGTAAACCCATTGCTCCTTTCTCTCCGAAACGATTGGCGGAGATAACATCACCTGGGTCTCCCTGCAAAGAAAAGAGAAAGAGATGCTCAGATATACATTTGTCTTCATAAAGGGAAAGAACCTGAGGGGAAAGAAGGAAATGTTGCTTCTGAATATCAAACAATGTCAAAGAGCACCATCTAGTGGACAAATACAGCAAAAACTCAACTTGACATCAGTAAAAAAAAAAAAGTTAAAAGAAAAATGATAGAAATTGATTTTTATAGAAACCTAAAGGAGAGGCAGTAGTAGAGCTTTCACATCTGTGTGTTTCACAGCAAACACTGACAAATAAATTAGCGAAACTCTTATTTGTTTGTTGTTGTGTTGTGTTTTTTGTTTACATGAATAAATAAAAAATAGTGATTTTTTAAAAATTATTTTCCATGGTTTCATTTTCAAAACAGAACTTTTTAAAAAAATGTGTAATGTTTATTTATTTGTAATTGGCTTCCTGGTCCTTTCCTTAGAAGCCCCGTCTTTGGCCTTTTAAACCTGGACGTGGTTTTAAACCTGGACGTGGATGTGTGGTTTGTAAAACCACACATCCACACATGTATTTTTCTACATTTCCCCAGTTGTGAAGGGAATTTATATTTACTCCATTAAGTAAGAGTTAAATTAAGGTCTACCAGCCATAACAAGTTCAAAGCACAGTCAAGTCAACATTTCAAATTAGAGTCTGAGTTGTGTGGTGCTTGTAAAGCTGTGGATATATCAGCCTACAGTGAGATAGAAATCTGTATATTAGTGCAGAAATTGCTGACATATCATGTTTTTAATTCAGAACAATGAATGACAAGAATAACAAAGAAGTAGATTTAAAAGGATCTAAGATCTAAAATGATTATTTTACCTAAATGCAACAATTATTTTCATTGATTGTCATACAAATTATATTATAAATATGAGACAATAGGAAAGTAAGTGACAATCTGGTCTTCTTTTGTTTCTAGCTGGTGGAGGACATAACTTAAAAAATTGAATTCAAACCTTGAAAATTAAGTTATATTTTTTAAATCAATTTTTAACATTAAGAGCATTAGTAACAAAGTCACAAAATGTGTGTGTGCTGATTTTTACCTTTTGTCCTGGCAGACCAGGTGGACCCTGTAAATCAGTAAAATAGAAAAGTTTGTATAAACAAAGCAAAACCAGACAGCAGGGATAGCTCAGTAGGGCAGGGACAGCTCAGTAGGGGCGGGGATAGCTCAGTAGGTAGCGTGGTGGCCCCATGATCGGAAGGTCGGGGGTTCGAATCCACTGAACGGCTACCCTGAGGTACCCCTGAGCAAGGTACCGTCCCTACACACTGCTCCCCGGGCGCTGCACTGGCGGCTGCCCACTGCTTCACTGGGTGAATGGGTTAAATGCAGAGGAACTATTTCCCTATGGGGACTAACACGCACACTTTACAGATCACTGTGATGCTTCATCGTGTAATGACTCACTTGAAGTCCTGGCTGCCCAGGGATTCCTGGACTTCCTGGGAAACCCCTGTCACCCTGGAAAAGGAAAAAAAAAATTGAAAGACAGATATGCTGAGTGTCAACATTCTTTTTTGGCTTTAAGAAATTTCTCTTCTACAACTTGCTTTATTGATCATAGACATCTTTATTAGATACCTTTGTCCCATTGCAACCCGGCACTCCTCTTGGACCTGGAGGACCATCCTGCCCAGGTAGACCCTGATACACAGGAATTAAAACAGGAAGTTTAACCATAAATGCTGCATGATTTTAAGTTAGCTAGAATTATCTTAGCTCTTTAAATATCTCACTGGGAGTCCGGGTGTTCCTGGAAATCCTGGTGTTCCTGGAGGTCCCTGATAGAGAGGGGGAAAAAAAGAATGTGTCATTTAAAAGTTGAAATGTGAAAAAAAAGAATCAAGTGTTGAGTTTTTTCAGGACCTAGCTGACTGTTAAGGTACAATAAGGTAAAATGGGGGCACCTGCTGGCCAAAGTAGAGCATTACAACCCCAAATTATTCAGTGCTGAGAAAGCACTAAAAAGTCATCCTGTTTATTTAAACGGGGAAGAAAAAAACAGGTGAAATTTACCTACTTAAAAAAAATGTAACTACCTTTTATGTGTGTGTCTGTGTTTTTAAAAAAGCATAAACATCCATAAACTTCAATAAAAAAAAATCAATAAAATTATGGAGCCATGTCTTATGTTTCTCAGTGTGGCAACGACTCAAAATCCCTATGAAGTCTTTAGGAAAAATGGGGGAATTACTTACTCTAATTCCTTTTGGACCACCTGGTCCTTGAGGTCCATCACTTCCCTGAGAGAAAGAACAAACAAACAAACAAGAAAGCATTAATGATGAGCCTGATCATCTTTGACTCTACACTGTGAGCAGCATCAAAGACCAGTAACAGCCAAGTAATGAATCTACAGTAGTATTACTGTAGAAGTAATGGAAAACTTATTCATGTCCTTTACTTAAGTAAATATCCAAACAGGACTACTGTGAAAAACTAAACGTATAAAAGCTAATGTTCTCATGAAAATGTGCTTAAAGTTAACCATCAGAACCAGATTATACGCTAAAATCGATTCAACACTGCTCAGGATTTGTGTAAAGCTTTAGAAGTAAAAGCACTCAAATCGAGCCTTTACGGGATTACCGCTGCGTGTGAGCAGCGTCGGCGACTGAAGGTTCTTATCACGTCTGATATTATCCTACCTAGCAACCACCTAACAAAAGCCTAAAACTACCTATTTGTAGTGTTTATGGACCTGCAACACCTGAATGCTTTGTGTTACTTCAAATTTACAGTAACATCATATTCATATTAACCAAGCTGAATTATACACAAGTATATTATAACATTATCACGTTACATGGCAACCACCTGGCAGTGGCAAGCCATTAGTTTAACACTTATGCATGTTAAAAAGCATTATATCACTTTCAACAGCGCAAAGACGCTGAAGTCTGTGGGATTTTCTGTTGTATTTGATGCTTTGACAAACAAAAATGTATCTTATACTTATCCAGGGGGATGTGCAGAAAACCTTTTGACTGCAGGAAACATGCTTAATGCAGGAAAACATCATCTATACATGTAATGACATAACTACCTAAATATTTAGCAATTATTCACATTATTGTCCTAATTATTTAGTCAGTTTGTTGACCGACAGTAGCTTATAAAAAAATCATAAAAGTTACCCAGAGCCTTATGTTGGGGTTCTTGTATATGCACTGCCGCCATCCAAAGTCAGAAAATAACCCACGTCTCAAAAATTGATATATTCAGAGTTTCAATTCAAATCAGTTCCTTTTCTCTTCTCGTCTCCTTGCCCTACAAACCCACCTTCTCTCCTCTGGGCCCAATTGGTCCTTCTGGTCCAGGGAATCCTGGGACGCCTGGCTGTCCTGTCAAACCTGGGAAACCCCTTTCACCCTGCAAGCAATGACACAGTCAAACAATCATTTGTTTCATATTTAAAGACCAGATAAGTTTCAGATTTAATTTCAGTCTGGTCATAATAGAAAGGCAGAGTTATTTATAGCCTGTAGCTAGGGCTGCACGATTAATCGTTAGAAAATCGCGATCTCGATTCATACTTATGTGCGATCTCATTTCCAAATGACAACGATTTAAAAAAAAAAAAAAAAGACGACGATTGTACCGCATTTTGATTCGGGAAGTACTCTGCATGAAAACAAGCGCTTACTCTTCCTGCTCAACAAATGACAAGGGCGGAGCCTTATACCACGTGATACAGAAGCTGTGCCGTGTGATGCTAAAATTAGCAGGGAAAACACAACGGAGAGCACGTCAGGGATGAGAAAGTGACAGGAGAAAATCTGTCCCGGTAAACCACCCAAACATCAATAACGGGAACCTTATACAGCGCTTCCCTATACCCGTCGAACTCCCGCAGGCACAAAGAAATTACGGAGGCTATCACTTATCACCTGACCAAAGATATGGCTCCCATCAACCCTGTGCAAAACGAGGGATTTAGGAAAATGATCAACACCCTAGACAAACGCTACACAGTGCCGTCCCGCAACTATTTTTCTATTGTTGCACTACCTGCTCTATACACGCAGTGTCGAGCAACGGTGGAGACGGAATTTCAAGCAGTACAACATTTTGCAGCAACGACAAAACGTGAGACATTTGTTGTTTTTATGTTTATTTATTGTTTTTATGTTCAGTCTCAACTGTTACGAAGTTGATGTGCAGTTAATAAGTGCAATAAATATTTATACTGGAAAAGAGAATCGTGATCTCAATATTAAGCAAAAAAAATTGTGATTCTCATTTTATGCAAAATCGTGCAGCCCTACCTGTAGCACATTAAACAACAGATGGTTTAGAGAGATGCATATTTACATTACACGTCTCCAAAAACCACAAAATGCATCAAAATCTGAAAGGTGTGTTTTGTTGTATTAACTAATTATTATGGACCCAGTGATGTAGTGGTCATTAAAATGTGTTTGATTTAGTTAAATGAATGATTATTCATCTAATAAATCATGACACTGCTCTCCCCTCTACATAAGCTTCCTTTATGCGTTAAAAGTATCTGTATTAGAATCTGCAATACAAGCCTGTGTTTACTTGGTTTTGGATCCATACCAAAATCTGCAGTATTGGACTATTATTCATAGAAATGAGAGGAGATTAAAATGTACTGAGAAAGATTGAAAACATATTTCACAACATGAAATCTGCTGTCTTGAGTTCTTGAATGCTTTCTCTTGATTACTGAGGAGTCTTTGCACTTTGAGGTGACAGTTGTTGTAATTTGGCTCTATGTGAATAAAACTGAACTGAGTTGAATTAAACGTGTGAGTGTGTTCTCCAACAGCCGAGGTGTTTCTGCGTAAATGAGGTGAAAACTTTGCCCGTCTTGGTATCTTGTCAAACATCAGCTCCTCCCGTCATCCAGCTCGTACAATCACAGGCAACAAAACACGGTGAAAGCCGGAAATAGAGCCAGGCTGCCTTTTAAAATATGTGTGAGCTTCAACAGCAAAATGTAAGATCCACAGAAACAAAATTCAAAAAAATCACAATTCATATTTCTGCTACTTTACTACATCTCTGTGTGTTATGATTCTGTGACATTATTTATTATTTAAAGACCCGTGTCCGTTATTTTGGCAACAGTGTTTCAGCCTGTGATAAGTCTGACTCAACTTAAATGCAGACTTCACTGTAAGACCGGCACTTGTCTGGTTATAGAGTAATAACAAAAAGAAGAAGATTTCATTAGTCATCCCAAGAAAAACTGTTCCCTGTGTGCGTGTTTTTTTTAAATATGTGTTGCTTTTAATTACGTGTAAGAAATCTATGAGAAATCGGGCCTTTGCTCCCTAACTCTGTGCCCTCAGTCGCAAGTTTCAGGTCAAAGTGAATATGTTCATTAATTGGACGGGAGTATTCAGGGTACACCCACTGGCTGTGGTGTCCAGAGATGGGCAGTAACGTGTTACTTGTAACGCATTACTGTAATCTGATTACTTTTTTCAAGTAACGAGTAAAGTAAGGGATTACTATTGCAAAAACGGTAATTAGATTACCGTTACTTTCCCGTAGTAACGCTGCGTTACTGCGTTTTTTGCGAGAATGTCTCACGATAAGCGAGTGCGCCGTTAGTGACAACAGCTGTGTGCAGATCAACAATGGATCATATATCGAGTGCGGGAGAGAGTATGAGCGTGCAGCGTTTAAAGCGTGGAAGTACTGACCTTACTTTGAGTTTGATTCCATAAAAGTGACAAAAACATTAGCGTCCATCGTGTGTGGGAAGAAAACTTCTTTTTACAGCGAAAAAAAATCCTAAACTTCCGAGCAAGCACCGAGTGGCTACCACGTAATGGGAAACTCACAGAGAAACTCGCGGATTCTTCCACTGACCGCGGCACACCTGCACCAGGGTGAACCTGCGCCTGCCGTACTCCTGCTTTACAGGTGAAAATAGAGCAACAGGACCGCTGAGTCTTTGACTTTATTTATGTTCTGCTGTGTTTTACTTGCATCTATTTGAAAGACTGAGTGTAAACACAAAAAATATTTTATTTCATGTGCTGGAATGTGCAGAAAATAGGTTTAAATGTTAAACAAATTACTTCCAGTCAGAGAATGTTGCATATAATTACATTTTTGCTTGATGCATAAAGTTAAAAGATTAAAACTGATAAAACAAGTTAAAAAAGAGACTTTTCCATTTGATTACATTTTGTATGATGGATTATGCAGAAAAAGTCGAATTGGGCTGAAAGATCTATCACTTTATCACCTACTCAGGTTGTAAATCGTGTTTTTAAAAAGTAACTAAGTAACTAAGTAATTAATTACTTTTGAAAATAAGTAATCAGTAAAGTAACGGGATTACTTTTTGGGGGAAGTAATCAGTAATTAGTTACTGATTACTTTTTTCAAGTAACTTGACCAACACTGGTGGTGTCCTCACATTCTCAACACGGTGGTTACTAGTAACACCCCACGTGTGATTGTGTGACACTGTGTTTACCTTTTCTCCTTTCACTCCACTGCAGTCACATTTGGATCCTGCACATCCATGGCAAGCCTGTTTAAAAAAACAAAACAAGAGAAAGACAAATGAGCGTCTTTGGACTTTTACTTAACCAAAAAAAAATCAGCGACATTTCCAACGATGAATAAAACTAGCAATTACATTCCAGTGTTCTGAAAATAGAGGCTCTAAAGTCACTTTTTCCAATTCCATAACAAGCGAAAGATTCCCAGGAACAGACACAAATACTTTGGAGGTTGCATCAGGAAGGGCATCCAGTGTAAGAGTCCACCAAATCAAACGTGTGGAGGAAGCAGGTAAAAGCTAGAAAGCAGCTTTCTGGGTTCTGAAAATGTGTCTGCCACGTCTCCTTTTTGTCCTAATTTCCTGCCAAATCTGCAGCCTCAGCCATGTAAAATCAGTCAAACTCCTTTCCAGAATTGTAAAACCAAACAGTAAATTTAGTAAACTTCAGCAAGTGCTTCAGCATGCCACCGGAGGGCGCTGCATAATTACACTTTGCACATTACAGCACATGTCTTCCCACAGAGGAACAGCAAGGTCAGCGGATTCACCTGCAGGTTTGTTTGCTGATGAGATCGCAGCTGCAAGGTCGGCGAGGCCAAACAGTACTCTAAACTCAAATCAAATAAAGCTTTTATCTCACAGAGAGCACGTTTATCTTCCAAAATACTTCACTTCTTCCCATCCGTTAGACTTTGGATTCACTTTTTGTGAAGGACTAAAGACTGAGAGAGTTAAGAAAAACTAGGAGGGAGGGATGTATGCATGGGTGGATGGGTGGAGTGGGAGTGCCAAGCTCCTGATTAACTTTTCCCATGCCTGTTGACACAGTGAATGCCAGACGGGCATCAATTGCACGCATGCCAGGCAGCCAGGCTGTGAGAAAGATGGAGAGGCAGAGAGCGCACGAGAGAGGACAGACGGGCGGACATTCTTCTGTGTCTGCAAAAACGTTTTCGTGTCCGTCTTTGAGCTGACGCTTTTCACGGTGTTCTCGTTTTACTGACACGGAGGGGACGCAGCAAACTCTGAGTGCATTTCCTGGTTCATCAGTTTATCATTAAGTCTAAGAAATCGGAAAGATTCTGGAATAAAAGGCAGTAAACATGCAAAATTGTCTTATTGTTCTTAATTTAAACCTTCTTATTTGAATTTCTTCCCTGTAGGTTTTAGTCTTTGCAAGGAACTGAAGTAATGTCTTAAAAATGCACTGACATTTTGACTCATGTTAGCTGTTTAATAATGCAGATTTTGTGTCATTGTAAACTGATTTCATTCCTGTGATTTAGATTGTTGGCTTAAGAAAAACAGGCAATATGAGGTTGTGATATTTGTAACATTTTTTACTTTAAACTGATAAGGATCAGCTAATGTGTTGCCAACAGGGAAGTCACAGAATGCTATGCAACCCATATTATACTTGGTAGCTTGTTTAATTATCATTTACTGGCCATTACAAATTCAGATACCAAAAGGTTGACAAATAACTAATGCTGGGCGATAATATCGGCCCTGCCAATATATCGATCTGGCTGCAGTGCGATTGCACGGTCTTCCAAAGAGTATCGTGGGCCATGATGATCAGAAAAGCATCTGCCAATATGTGCAATCAAATACAACTGGAAATACAATATTCTAAGATCAAGTACCCACAATTAAGCCAACGTGGAACTGCAGCTCCTCTAATATCCACTCCATATGCGAGTGACTCCTCATAGACTCCAATAAAAACTAAACAGGTTTGATTTTTCTTTTTTTGAACAACTCTTTGATTTATTTTTGTTAAGACTAAAAAACAAGTCTGTTACTGACCCTTTCCCCCCTTTTTTAACTCGACCTTTTTCACTTCCACAAAGTGAAAGGGCCTGGGGTCAAAAATCAAGGCTATAAAATTGAATTTCACAATTAATCTTTGGCACATTAAACCTCACACAGTTTACCGTTTGCATTTCTGTGTACACATTTAAAACAGTGCATACATGTTTACATTACATTTGCCGCTTTCCAGTGTGTGTGTGTGTGTGTGTGTGTGTGTGTGTGTGTATAGATAATATGCCCTTGGTTATATAAAAATCAAGACAGTCCTACTATCCTGAGCTGCATGAAGGCCAAAGCAAGGCATTTGCATGATTTTATCTCACAACTGGTGCAAAGTGCTGTCTGGGATCACAGAGGGATCACCAGTAGACACACACACACATGCCTAAATACATCTGTGTGTGTCTCTGTGTACGTGGGGGTGTTTTTACAAGCCTTGAATCTCCAAATTAGCCTCTGGTCTGCTTCAGCTCAATGCCGTCTGTTCTCCCACGCCCATGCCTGCAGCTCAGGCTCCATCCTTCTCTGCATCCATCTGTTTTTCTCCACACTCATCCCTCTTTTCTCCACTCTCATTTAACCAAAAAAGCATGACCGAGCTTGCTTGCTCTTAAAATAACTGAAACACTCAGCTACTCTCGAATAACCTGGAGATGTCCACTTAAACCAGCAACAGAGCTGATTTGGACTTGGTTTGTTCTTATAGTACTAGTATAAGTGGACTATAAGTGAACTTTCAAACTAAATGTTATTTGACCTGTATGTCCTGCCTAATAAAGCCTTTTCTCATGTGCAGACTGAATTTGCAATTAATTATTAATGATTAATCTCTGTCTCTGTTCCACAGCATGTCTTTTGTCTTGCCTTCCTCCCATCACCCTCAGACAGTCATGGCTGATGGCCGCCCCTCCCTGGTTCTGCTGGAGGTTTCTTCCTGATAAAAGGGAGTTTTTCTTTCCCACTGTCACCAAGTGCTTGCTTCTACGGGGTCATATGATTGTTGAGGCTTCTTTCTTATATTTTAGGGTCTTTACATTACAATATAAAGCACACTGAGCACACTACATAATTAACCATGTATCAAGATATCTGGGTATACTTCCACTACTCAGCCTTGTTGCTGTCTTTCCCAATGGTTGCTTCTAGTGTGCAACGAATGGACAGAAATTGCCTGCCACCAAAAATATTTTTCTTCTCATAGACCACCATTATACAAAAAAACCATTTACAAAACTGTCCAGCTAGGCTGCAAGGCTGCATATATATGTATATTTGCAAATAATAAAAACAAGCCTGGCAATCACTTGTGCAGTGATCCCTAAAAGAGTGGGCCACTTCCCCCAGCAGGGCTGTAAAAGTACAGCAGGTGGGTCAGGAGCATTTACAAAAATAAAAATGCTTTCATTTTAAATTTCATAATTACTTTTGAAATGATCATCTACCATTTATGATTCAGTATTTAACTAAAAACAATGTAAAACTAATTAATAAAAAGCTCTGATATTTATTTCTGATATTTATTTATCGCTCATTTGATCCAAAAAGTATCCAGTGACAAGATCAAAATGAATCAGAGAAAAGACAAAGAAAAGAAGTGCTTTAAATAAGTCTGGTGGGTTCATCAGAGTTTGGCACATAAAGTGTTCAATGTTCTTCAGAAAATGTTCAGATTTCAAATTTAACTGAAATGTTAATCCGGAAAAGGAAATTTGCCTTTCTCAGTGTAAAAGCTGTAAAGGTGGCCGAGATCTTCTTCTACATCCACGATCATGATGTTTGATTTCAAGTAACAGGTGTGTCCGAACACCGTCTGCCACTCTGCTGCCAGAAATCTTCACTTTATCACACAGAGGATGCCACTTATAAAGGTGTTTACTTTACAGCAAATGTGGCTAAAAACAAAGGGTGAACTAAGAAGAAACCAGGTGGCTTAAAAAAACGCAGCGTTAAAAGATCCTTCTCCCTTTACATGCTGTTCACTCCCTCTCTCTTTGCCCCCACAGCACTGAGGGGGCGTGTAATCCACTTAGAAAGGTCAGTGAACTGCAGATATTTGCTCTAGTCTTTCTTTCTTTTAACTCTCTTTTAACCCAGCTTAATTTTTCCCCTCACGCCAACCAAGCAACCAGACCTGAGCAGAGCTAAAGCTACTAGTGATCTCCACTGGAGGTCTGTATAGGACCAGAAAACTGCAGCGGTGCAGCTCCGACACTGAGAAGCAGGACTACCAGGAAACAGCACCAGACTGCAGTTAATGTAGCTCTTCCTAAAAGGAGACATAAAGGTCTATGAACAGTATTTACGACACATATTTTAACTGTGTTACGTATTCATAAATTCAGTATAAATGAAACAAATTGTGCTCTACTCTTTTGGAGCACTATGTGTGCTACTTTAATGCTTAAATTTGCCTATTTTCATGTGAATCTGCACATAAATGCACATAAAGTTCCCAAAAAGTAAAAAAGTGAGTTAAAGTAGGTCAAACGTATTTATTCAGCACCTTTCAAGATAAACAACACAACGATTCTAAAAGTACATTCACAGGTGTGTACAAAGTGATGGACACACGATCCAGGTGAGATTGGGTGAGTTGACAAGGAGAAAGAGGAGGAGGAGGAAGGAAGGCATGTACCCGAGGATTAGACTGGCGAGACTGGAATTCCCCCCGACACTCATAAAAGAGTGACGATTAGACACGTATAGACGCTGCCCTGCCATGAGCACACACATATGCGTTAATGTAGCAGACAAACAGACACAAACACTCATAGACAGCACACACAGCTGCACAGACAGAAAGAGAGCAAGTCCTCGTTTTGAACATCGTTAAATGACGGCTGTTTTCTTACACCGATCACGGCACAAAGCGTGTTCGCTCCGGTCCGCTGGAAAGACGTGGGTGTCTAATCTGGTTCAATCGTCGCCATCCGAGCTAAACCAACCATCAAGAGCAACTTACTGTCCGATTATTTTTGATTATCTTGCTTCTTGAAAATTGAACTTTGTAAAAAGTTAGCTTGAATAACGCAACTGCAGCAAAGCGACACAAGATGGTACCTCTTTTCTTTTTAAGAGAGCTGAGCTGAGCTGATTTTTGACTGACATGATAGCCATTAACAATTCATGTTTGCACTTGAGGTGAACTGGACTCGGTGCAGTCGACTCTCGAATGACTGGCATCGCAACTCAGACGCAATCACCATATCAGAGCTGGTATAGGGGGTAAAAAGGGGGTCCGTCAGAAAATCTCATCTCCTGGTTGCTGCAGCTTCTTCCTCCCAGATAAGATCCATGCCATCCATGTATTGATGTGTCACTGAAATGGCAGTAAAGAAAGACCAGCTTATTTATGCCTGTGAAAACAATAAATGACATCCAAGTATCGGTGTCATTTACAGGCTTCTGTCGTTCAGGAGCTAAAGCAGGTCAACTACCAGTCAGAAGGTGTTTTGAGCCCTTGTTCTAACATTCTGCATGTGGAGCGAGATGCTGCACCCTATACAAGTGTGTGAAAGTTAGGTTAAAAGTGCTTGTGTGAATGGATGAATGAGACTCGTGGTAAGAAACCACATGTGCAGGCAGAAGCACAACAAGAGTGAAGTCAATCAATGAAAAATTGGAGCGGCCCTGATAAATGATCCTACAAGATGTCGTCATCTGATCATTTAAGTGTCTCACTCAATGGTTGTTGGAGACGCATGAATACATCATTAGTGTTGCAGAAGCCTTAACATCTTTCCCCTCTTTTCTGTGCACCTTTTGAAGTAGCTGAAGTTGTGCTAGAAACCTCTGCTCATTTGAAAGATTTTGATACATCGCCCACCTTTGATGGTCAGTGGATTATAGAGCGAGAGTAAGACGGTGGATGCTTCCGTGTGTTCATTTCAAATAAGCAGTAAATAAATGACCACAAACATTAAAGGTTTTTGCCACATGTGAGCAAATCTGTGGCTTTATAGTTTCCTGATAGTCCAAATACGGAAAAAATAGCCACATCCTGTTACGGAGACTGGACAGACCATCTAACATGAAACGGTACCGCGATATTGTGAAGGTGCTGTTTCGTGTCTGAGCATACATCTGTCCCAGTCCATGTGTGTGTGTGTGTGTTTACGGTGAATGGCAGTCCAGGCTCCAAACCGCTGATCCCTTTCATCACGGTTGGACTTTGACTACTTCAAGATGCCCTAAATGCGACGACCAAACTAAATATTTTGGATTTGACAAAAAATCCAGACGTGTGTGCTTTGACTCAGTGGCTCTCAGGAGGAGGAAGACCTCCCCGACCGATGAACGCAGCGTGTCAAACTCATTCGCGCACACATTACACGCCATCGTGCCACAGTGCCAGTCCTGGAATTCCATTGATATTCCTGGGAATTCCTCCTTTTTCCACCCCTCAACACAACTTTGGTTCCTTTCTTCTCTTTTCATTTGGCCTAACTAGTGTTGACCCCTGTGACCTCCTGCTGAGAGCTCCTTCAGGGCTGCTGACCACCATCCGTCCAGCCCTACCCACACTGTATGACCCTTTTACTGTGTGTTACATTTAGATACAAATACTTTCTTATTACCTCACCTAAAATCCTGTTTCAAATAAAAACGGGTTTTCCAACTGATCACTCTGCAGCTGAGCAAGTCAGAAATCTGTTTTTTCCTCATTTGAATCCAACAATAAAACTTTAAACATTACAAAGGATATCCAGTACAAGAGGATGTTAAATCTTACCTGCATGTGTGATGTTTCATTACAAACACATTAAAATGTATTAAGCCAATGAACAAATTGTATATATTTAAAGGAACCTTGAGTAGAACCTTTTATTTTCAGAATAGGATCCAACATGAGAACAACAGTGAACTCAGGAGACAAATACACAGCAAATAGTTGTAGTGATGTAGGACATGTAGAGCATTGCTGGGAATAGAAGAGGATGAGGTGCTGAGGGGAGCCCTAAAGGAAGCAGCCGAAAGAACAATATGAAAAAGAAGAGAAAGAAAATCAAACAACAATATCAACATGCTTTCCTTTTCCCATAGACTATGTTTTAATAAATAAATAGAGTTAAAATTTGGACATAAAGTTTATGTCCCAAAAAAATGTGTGACTTAAAAGATATTTTAAATCTTAAAAGATATTTCTAAATAGATTTACTGTTAAAAAAAATAAATTAAATAAAATAAGAAGAAAAGAAAGAATCTTTAGCGCCCTCTGCTGGACAACCTGTGCTAGTCTGTTTCAGTGCTTTTGGCACAGTACATGCTACAAACATTTGGAACTGATAAACCAACATTGGATCAACGTATCAAGCTCTGCTAAGTAACCCTAAACATCTGTTGCGCATCATTTGAGAGACGCATTAATTAAAGTAGTTTCTACAGAACTGAAGCCTGCTGGGATCACACATAGAAACAACCCTTTATCCTTTACATCTGTAAAAACACACGTCACCCTCTGCTCCATGCTTTCATCTAGCAATGGGGTTTTTGTCTTTAACTTGTACTGAACCAAAACAAAAAGACTGTTGTGGTGCTGCAGTGATTAAACAGATGGAGGAGGTGTTTTAGGCATGTTCATCATAGACGTTCCAGCGAGGCGGGTAATACTTAATAATAGTTTTTTGTTTTGCAGCAAACGGACTAAAATTTCCTTATCCTTCACAGTGGGTTTTTCACACAAGGGGAGTTTTTTTTTAATGTATCAATCAGACAGACTCTGCTGAGAAGGACGTGAGCGTATTCTCATAGACGTCCTGAAATCATGTCTGCTTTGGCCTCTGATATCAGGAAAATCTCAGTGCACATAAGCAGAAATGCTGAATGTACAGCAGGTAGTGACAAGAATGAAAAACGACTGAGTCAAAAAGACACTGACAGTCTTTTTTGATACTATTCATGAGTCCAACTGAAATCCAAACTGAGCATAGTTTGAAGTGAGTTGATTGGAGTGAGTATAATGGACACCACTGGTACTAATTTCAAAGAGGAGATGCTATATTGAGGTCATGTATTGTAGTTAAGTGTCAGCAGAGGGCAGTATCTACTGGTGAGCTCAGCGAGCTGTGAAACATGGCGACTGAAAGAAGCGTACAAAGTGTTTGGGAGTACTTTAGGTTTAGACCCACAGCCAAAATGAGCCAGAAACTGTGTGGTGTCTGAGCCTTTAACTAAATATGCTAATGCTTCAAAGTGCATTTGCGTTTAACATAAGTCCTCCAGCAATAATTGGCATATCAAGATTGAAAACCAATGTGAGACCCAGGCAGGCCAAGCCATGTGGAGCCTATAACAATGTTGCCCATTTGGAATGTGGGTACCCCACAGTGGATTGCCAACTGTGGGCCATGTAGTTCTGCCTGTAGTGCATCAAATGTTTTAACATAATACCTGAAGCATCATTACTATTTAATGCAGTATACAAGTGTGGAGTGTGAAATGTTACAAATAACTAACAAAATGTTGTAAATAATGAGAAATCATGAAAGGTACCTAATGCTATCTGTCCATCTTCATGGATTTGTGTGCTCATATAAGCACAGATCATTTAACAGTTGAATTTTAAGCTCTTATTACCGCTACATATTTATCAAAACTGGTGCACATCTACATGGCAAAGGAATATGCACCATTACGAATAAACTGGTAGCTTTTCTCAGTACTTACGCCATCAAATTCTTTCAATTACCTCATGTAAGCAGAAAGATTTGCAGTCTCTCCTCTTGGAGACAACCTGCCATAGTGCAACCAGGCCTGGCTGGGACTGGCCCTTTTATACAACAGGTTCAGACATGTCCGACTCCTCGCTCTACATACATCAACACTTGGCACGTTGTGATGTAGTTAGGGGCAACGAGAAATTAGAGAGGGGCGCGGCGGCTTGCCAGCTGAATACCTGGATATGTGTAGCCCGGGGATAGACTGAGAGCAGGCAGGTAAGAGAGGGTGGAGGAATGGCAGGAGACAGTCTGATGGAAATAAAGTGTTAAGTAAGATTACTGAAAACTGGCAGAGGGAGGGAAGGTTGTGATTTCACTTCACATTTGAATAAAATCAAGCATGGCTGATTATAAACAAACAAAACTGTGTGCTGCGGGCTCCAAGCTGTTAGTCTATAAGTCAAAAATTGCAAATATGTGCGGCCTCAAGGAGCATGTACAACAAAATGGGTCACGTTCCTCCTTGGACGAGTGCAGCTATCACTTGGACCAAAATTTGCAGGAAATGTACAGTGTTGTGCAAAAGTCTCGAGCCATTCCTAGTAAAGGGAAACGAGGAGAAACGCTGAGGATGGAGGAATTACACGACGACTGGACTGGAAAACATTGGCAACAGGTTTTATAGAGTGATGAATCCAATTATTTGGTTTAAATCATCATCAGTATGTCTAAGAAAGATGACGAGAGAGGAACAACTGGGAGTGTCTACAGATATCTGTAAATCATGGTGACTCCAAACACACTGCCAGTGCAGTTAAAGCATACATGGATTGAAAAACCCTGAACGAAACACTACCAGGCATGGATTGGCCTCCCCAGAGCGCAGGCCTCAACATTACTGAAGCAATGTGAGATTATCCAAAGACAGTTAACATCCAAAGAGCTCTGGATGTCATCAAGAGGTCTGGAGAACTAGAAAAGAAATTACAAGAAAGCTGCTAAAGAGAGTTCAGAGCACTGAAGAGTAAATGTGACCTACCCAAAACCTTTACCTAACAAATATCTGGTTCCTTTTCCGCTATTAAGGAATCTAACAGAAACACTCATCCAAATGAATCACAAGAAGCTATAATTTACCTCAAAGCTAAGCCAAATTTTACACGAAAGCATGAAAGTGTTCCTCCACACTCACATAAATGGAGTCAGTTTACCACTGCTAAACTGTTCCTGTGTGCCACAGCGAGAGCTTCATATTTAACCTGTAACTCCTGCTGCAGACAAAACAAGATCATACCGTCTGTTCTAATATCTGCGAGAATGTGAAACAGAGGGAAGGGACACAAACAGCTGTGCTCTGTTCACGATACTGTAAAACTTTTTTTTCCTTTTGGATTTCAGATGATAAGAGTTTATGATGCAAAGATTAGGGATTAGCAGCTGAGCCTTTTGCACTCATTCACCTGCTTCATGCTTCTGCTCTTTAAGGCCTGTTTTTGTGCACATCTAGGTTTATTTGGTTTACCATATTTTCTGAACGGCCCATTTTTGGCATTTTAAAGGATTTTATTGGTCTTACAGGCATGCCCCGCTGTGCACTGTGAGGCAGTTGTAACACTTTTTGTTGTAGTATCACTCAAACTGATTATGTGCCACTGCAGTACGATTTCCCCACATAAACACTACAAATAATAACAGAAAATGCTCCTTTAATGAGCTAAATTTGACCCTGTGCTCTAATTCAGACACGCTGCCTGCGATTTAGTGGCGTTTGTGTGCGAGTTACGTTTAAACTGTGAGCGCTGAGAGTGGTGCTTAGCAGCGGTTTGGTTCAGATCCCCTAACCTGGCTGAACATGCTCTCGCTTGCTTTTCAGACTTGAGTGATATGATTTTAAGCAAATGTGCAGGCAGGTCACAGCAGGTTCCTATCCTGCCCGTGTTTCTCCTAAATACACCCCAACCCCCTTTAAATGGCTTGTAATGAGAGCAGACAGTGAAAAGGCATAAGTGTCACAGCTGTACAGCTACCTGTTGGCATTAAGCCACATTAAAAAGGAGAAAAAGGAAAAAAAATTGTTTAAAAGGAAAAAGCTGAAAATTTAAATAGTTAAAAGTTGAAATGTGAATAGTTGGTTTTGGTATTATATGATTCATTTATTACATTTTATGTGGAGTGAATAAATAAAAGTATATTTACGGTGGCCCCTAGAGACAAAGCACGTACAAACTTCAAAACACGTAAAAACTCCAAAACATTTAAAAACTCAGACTCGCGTAAAAACTCAGAAGCACGTAAAAGAGCCGGCTCTTTTTAGTGAGCCGAGCCGAAAGAGCCGGTTCTCTAAAAAGAGCCGGAAATCCCATCACTAGTCTGTGCTGTGATAAACATCTGATATCTCAGTTGTTTTGACCTGAGGGGGTCTGTTTGTCCAGATGAGACAAAGAATGCTGCGCATTCAATGTTGATATGCTGTTACGGTCGCTGACCTCTAGTGGCTCTCCCTCTGTAGAAGAGTTGTTTTTCTCCTTTTCTTGTGTTGCAGGTCTGCCTCATGAGCCGCAGCTGAGGTGTGTTCCAGCTCGTCAGCCACGGCATATAGTCTGCCATCCTAAACTGCCACACCCCCTGCCATTTTCCCCATGTTTGCCAGAGCTGTGAGCTGTAGAGTTTTGGGCAGCGGGCCTTAGTGTGTATGTGTGTGAGAACTTACCCTCTGTGAACTTTGGTTTTTCTTTCTTTTATTGTAAGCAAAGGTGTACCCTTATTGTGTTAATTAGTTTGTCATTGTGGAAGCAGGTAGGGGTTCTCTGCCATTTTTGTTTCAACTGTTTTCTCCTGGTTTGGTTAGACAGGGAGCTCAGCCATTGTATTTTGTTTTGGTTAGTGAGTACTTGGTTTTGATTTCTAGCTAAAGTGGGGTGTTTTGTTTATTGTTTTGGCCTTGGAGACCCTGAAGAAAAGAGCTTCCCTGTGCTTGTTTTACTGTAGTAGTTTTAGGCAATAAATCTTGTATACTGACATCTATTTCTCCAGTAGTTCATGTGTTCCCTTTCACTTTGTGTTACCCCTCGCTCCAGTCGACACTTCGTTCTTAAGTGGGGCGTAACATATGCACAAAGACAAATTCCTGCAGACAGAAAACAAAAATGCTCCCTTCAAATTTCATTCTGTGTTGCAATATATTGGCAATAAAGGTGGAAAAACATCCGTCTCACCACCTTTCACACAATAACACACGTCTGTTACTGTGGACTGTCTGAAACAAGAGCTAAACATTGCCTAACAGACCAGCCGGAGGAAAAGTCCTCCTACATCAACAGAATAAAAATCCAGATTTAACCTGAAGGGAGGAGGAAAAATAAGTGAGAGAGCGAAATCTTAAATTACAGCCTTCTGTTATTACTACTCTACTACATACCGACTGCTAAACAAAATTAGAGGAGTCAAAGCTAAAAAACAGTTGAACACCTGGAGATTTGTTGGGCTTCACGCCACTTTCATCGTTATACCAGACGAGGAAGTCCTAAGCGCTCGAGTTAAAGGCAGCTTCTTTAAGAAGTTTCACCTCTCGTGTGAAAGGCTTCTGATGGGAAGCCCCAGACATTTAAACTCTAGTGAGGTTATCACCTCAGACATCGCCCTAGGAGTTGCACCCATCTTTTAGTACTGAAGAAGCCTTTTGGATGAGCGGTGAAACATCTTCAGGAGCCTAAAAAAGAAGTCTAGTTAAGACGACCAAGATCTGGAACTGAAAATGCACACAGATACTGCTAGCCTTGAACCTCCCCTAATTTCTTTATCATTTGCTTCTGAGGAGCCAGACTTCCTTGTAGTGGTCTCAAGCAACGGTTCTCCAGGTTGTCTAAAGGTTTTTCACTCGTTTTCACTTGTGCCTGACATTTTCAGTTTGTTAAGCCACTGAACACTCAACTATAAATCATTCAAAGACATAAAAGGGACCAACCTTAAGAGATAATTCAGTGTTGTGTTTACACATACCAGACAAGTTAGCAAAGAACCAAATTTAAATGTTATCTTTAGGCCCTTTGTTATTAGCAGACTGTCACAAAAAAACATTTGAGATGACATAAAAATAGCATTTTTTGCACCAATTCCACCGATTCCCAAAAACTATTAGCTGAAAACTTGGCATACTGACCCAGTATGAACCTTCCCTCAGGTCATCTGGATCCGGTTTTTTATCAGTTCCCAGAGTCAGAACCAGACACGGAGAAGCTGCATTCAGCTTTTATGCTCCTTATATCTGGAACAAACTCCCAGAAAGCCTCAGATCAGCTGAAACACTCAGTTTATTTAAATCCAGGTTGAAGACTCACCTATTCTCAGCTGCATTTGAATAAAGCACCAAATCCACACTTTTAAGCTTAAATTTCAAAACTTATATTTTAACTACTGATTTTATCTACTGTTCTGATTTTATCTACTGTTTTTTTGTTGTTGTTGTATTTTTTAATCAATTTTAAATCATGCTTTTTATTGTTTTTGTTTTTTAATGTCTCTGTAAAGCACTTTGAATCACCTTGTTGAATTGTGCTATATAAATAAACTAGCCTTGGCTTGCCATATCTCAGCATGGTGTGCACTGTGTCCTTAAAACAGTGAGAGAAATTTGAGGAAGAGGGGTATACGCATAAATTAATGAATGCATTACTAAGCAGTGGATCCTGTGATTTTATGCCCTGCCTCTCTGCTATATCACTCAGCGATGTGAAAAATGCTCAGACACAGCAACATGTTGAACATTATCCTGCGACTGCTTACTAAAGGCTTAGCTGCATACCAGCCGGCACACTGAACTGAGATTAACTAAGACAGGCTGTCCTGAGCCTGCTGCCCTAAACTGAATGATTACAACCAAACATTAACCTGAACTAGTCCCAACACGAAGACTATAACAAAGTCTCAACCTTCAAGCAGCTCTTTACAAGGTGTTTCCCCAAACTGTACTAAACTTCTTACAAGTCCAAACACACGCACACTAAAACACAGCAGCCTACATCTCAGTGTAAAGTACAAACAGTACGTGTTTATCAGGATTTTATATGACTCTAGTGTAATACGGGTTAAAAAACACAGATATATTAAAAGAGTGAGATCTTTTGCGTCCAGACTGGATACAAATAATCTGAACTGTGGCGATGCTGTCAGCTAACTCCCCACCACACCAAAGTTTAGCTAAGAAGTAGTATAGTAGGCTTTGAACTCAAAGGTCTCAATAAAGAGTGAGAAAAACAAATCATGGCTGACTTCAGTTTTTCATTTCTGGACTCTGCTAGAGCAGCTCTGAATGAGTCACAGTTAGAAATAATCCTGTTTTATTTCTATACTGGGCCTCTGTTCAGCCCTGCCAATCACTCTCAGGTTGAAACAGGCCATTTTAGCACCTCAGTCTTTCAGACAACTTTCTTCTGATTTGTTGCCCCTCATAAACAGGTTTAAGCAGCAGGTGGGTGGGTTTCTGTACTCATAGGCAGAGATTTGTGTCTGCAATGACCGCACTGGGGACATCCCCATTCAATGACATCATAAAGAGCCAAAGGCAGAAAAAACTCTTTTAGCTCAACTAGGATCACTTTCACAAAGACCAGGTGTCGACAACCCTCAACATCAAAAGAACCATTTTAGCTCCTCCTACTGTAATTTAATTGAGAGAGGTTAAATTAAAACATACAGTATATTCATTAATAGGTTTATGCTCTTTATTTTATGTAATACAGTGGTCCCTCTTTTATCGCGGTAGTTATGTTCTAAAAAATAATCCGCAATAGGTGAAATCCGCAAAGTAGCTAAAATGTTTTTTTTTTTAATTATTATAGATTTTTTTATGTCTGTAAAACCCCTCACTACACACTTTATACACTTTTCTCAGACAGGTATGAACATTTCCTCACTTTTCTCTCTTGTTTAAACACTAAAAGTTCAAACCTTCGTAGAAAAATATACAGAATAAAACCAAAGGTGCCCGCGGTTGCCTTTGAACTTCAGAGTCACACTGTTAGCGGGTCAATTTGACAAGCTTAACACTTTCTGTACTGTACGGGAGACACGGCACGAGATTGATTGACAATGGTCTACAGCCAATTAGAACGCAGAACACAATGTGTTGTATAAAAAATAAAAAGCTTGCAAAATTGCACAAAAAAAAATCTGCGAAACAGGTGAAAGGTGAACCGCTGTATTTAAGTATACCTTACAAACTGTTATGTATATTTAACATGTGAGTCATTATCATTTTCAAATTTCTCTTGATGTTCATACGAGTGCAATGTTACGTTCTCCATCTGCATTGTGTCACATTGAATAGGAAAGCATCACCAGCCTATATTTTTCTGTTATAAATGACCACCTCTGCAGTTCTGCTTTGGTGTCTTTCAGCTAAGTGTTTTAAATTTAAAACTTCCAGCTGTAGTATTTTGACTTTCTTTCTTCTCATCATCCAAATTTCCAGCAGTGAAGTCTAGTATACTCATTTCACAAGATAATTCGATGTAATGTTTATAGCTTTCTCCGCTGTTGCCGAGTGGCATAAAATCCAAGCAGAGCATGTATGCATGCAACCACCTCCTAAAAGAAATTAAAGCTGTAATAACATCACACTACCTCTCACACTGCTCATGAGAGACAAGAGACGTAATTCTCACAGCCACACAAGGTCCTCGTCAGGACTTTCTAAACAAACCGCAATCATTTCATGCGGGGGCTGAAACAGACGAGTGGGTCTCTTAGATTTTGTCCTTTGCCCTAAAACGGCTCCGTCTGGACGGGTTTATAAAAGATAATAAAGTAACTGTATACTCTGAAATATGTAAAGAAACAGACACACAAAGGCTGCTAGCTCCCCTTTTTTCTCTATGTGGTCGTCAGGGAAGCCCTGTTTCTTCCACAGCAGCATGATGAAAGAAACAGGTGCTCATATTTGGGGAGTGTGGGAGAGAGAGAGAGAGAGAGAGCACTGGAAATAGTGAGGGAGAGAAAAGTAGAAGAAGAGAGAACCAGACACATCCCACGCTACTATTTTTCTATGCAGGCACAGACTCACTGAGCTGTGTGCTCTGTTATACTACAGCACTGTGAATACCTGTGTCTTATCACTCCTTGGCTTTGCTCGCTCTCATGCAGTCCTGTTGTTGTTGTGGCAACTCATGTGAGATAAAAAACAAAACGAGTTGATGGTAAAGTGATGAGTCTCTTTGTTAATCAGCATAACAATATTCTTCTTCTATAGTGAAAATGGCTGTGGACGGCTGCAACGCTTCTTTGTGTTATTGTGGCTCTACAAGCAGGATGTGTGCATCAGGTTAGATTAGGAAAAGGCTGTGAAGAGTTCAGTGCTGCTGTGAATCAAAATCAGTGTCCTGTGTATTGGACTATAATGATCACAGTGTGATCGGTAGTGAGAGTACGGAGAGGTGAAGGTGTGATCTGGAGTGAAGAGGAGTGAAAGTGAGGAGAGGTGAGACAGGACGTGTGAATGAGAAGCAGTCGGGCGTAACAGTGAAGCTGCGAGGAGCAGAGGCATATACAAGGGTTCACCCAGAGGTGGGCAATATGAGTAACAGCTAATATCACAATATGATTTTGCTATATCACAATACAATATATATATCACAATATATTTAAATAACATCTAAAACAAATGTTGTTTTAACCATTCAGTGCTTAAAATTGCCCTTTTTTATTTTGCTAACTGCTCACGTCTGCAGCAATAGTTTTACAGCATGTTTTGCAAATTACCGTGTTTTGTTCGACATCCTCCTTGTGAAATCCTTGCTCAGCGCTGTATGCCAGGTAGAACGTTTTTCCGGCTGGGAGGGGGGATTAATGATGCATTCGCAGAGTGTGGGAGAAAAAACCCTCACAGTGAATTACATGCAGACAGCTTAATATTGTCATGGCAAACTTATACTCAATGAAAGCCTAAATAAAGCCATTTTAACCATCGTATGTGGAAAAACCCATGATACAGCGAGTATATTCGATATATCACCCACCCCTAGGTTCAACCATCCAAAGCAACAGTGCAAAAGAGAGGCGAAGAAGAGGGGCAAGCAGGGTAAGGAAGAGTGTAAGGGAAGGTTTAAAAATGTCATGTATGGCTGGAGACGGGGGCGCTGACAAAAAGACTTGAAGCTGAGCTGAAGGCATTAGGATTTTCAAGGGGAGTGACCAGAATGGACAGGATTAGAAATGAGTACATCAGAGGGAAAGCTCAGGTTGATCGTTTTGGAGACAACGTTAGAGAGGCGAGGCTGCAGACCTTACAATTTAAAATGCCTTTTATCTGAAATTGAATTGATTTCAGGAGTGGTTTCAGATGTGCCTAAGGGTCACCCACATTAATCTTCCAATGACCTTCAGCTGTTGCCAGACTGTAGGCTATGCTGATATACTTGTCAGTCTAGTTACAGCCTCTCCTCCTTCCCATTCCACTTTCTGGCCGACCTGGCCCTCCGCCCTCCGAACTGCACTAGCTTTAAAAGACTTCTTTGTCATGACTTGGACACCACCCTGATCCACCAACTTTTCTGGGTCTCCTGACTCCCCTTTTTGCTCAGCCTGGTAATGATTACCCACTCAGCTCCTCAAGCACTGTTAGGATTAAAGACTTTAAGATACTCCCTAATATCTTTCTTGGTCAATAAAACTGCTTTAGTCATGTCCTGGTTTCTTCTCTGCATCTATGTTTAGCCTGTTCTGGACATTCGGTCCCTTCTCTTTGGTGATTTTATGGGTACTGAGCCGCTCACCCACCTCTTTGGGTCCTGCGAGCTAAACAAACTAATATCTGGGTGCTAACTGTCACTGCATCATTGTTAGTGTCCATACATACAAGCATAAATAGATAAAACTGAGGAACATGTAATAGTTAGGGTTGGTGAAGACTTTAATTTCATTAATTGAGTGCAAAGTTTTACAGCAAAGTTCATCATCAGTGTTGAATGACAACAAAGAAACATGAAAAAGAGAAAGCTGACATGCCAGCAGAGCTGAAAACAAGCTGAGCGCAGTTTAGAGAGGGAAGTTTTTACCTCAGTCTCAAACTTTAAAAGCCCAGTTGACAAAGTAACAATGACAACAAAAGAAACAAGACGTTATAACAGGACGAGATGGCAGTAAAGAGGTGCTTAGTAATATGAGGCCAGTCTGCTCAAGTGAAATGTTTGTTGTGTGCTCAGCTCAGAGCTGAAAGAGTGAAAGGGAAGGGAAAGGTAGAAATCTGATCAAACGAAGCCACTGATCACAGACAGATTAAACTTCACAAGCTTCTATTCTTCTCACAAACAAAATATGCAAAACAAATGAGTGGAGAAACGTGATGTTTTTAACCATACATCTCTCTTCTTTTTTGCCCAGTAACTTCTCTTTATTGGTGCTTTTTAGTTTATTGTTGTTTTGCTTTCCATATGAAACACTTTAACAGATTTTTCTCATGCGTCTTAAAATCGAACTTATTTTTCCCCACTAAGCAGCAGTTCGAGCTTCCTCTGGGCGGCAAAATTCCCTTTTATTCGGAGAAAAGGAGCAACACAGGACAAAGATGATGTCCTTTCAGAAAAGGAGGTCAGCAAAACAAGAAGAAAAGATAAGTAGGGGTCTGAGGGGGACAGCATGTAGGTGGATTTGTCAGGTAGCCCGCTGAATCACAGCCACACACTCCATTCAGACACAGGGGGGAAAAAATCCCACAAGATTCCCACATAAAGTTTCATCGCAAGTTCTGTTACATATATCTGAAATTTCCATCAGCGCAAAACATAACTGGCTGCCAGAAAAACTAAAAAATCAGTAAAACACAAATCCCAGGTCTGAATCATCACCAAAAGGTCATCACATGATCGAAACCTTAATCTCTCCACCAAACCTTCAATCCTCTTAAAAGCACAACCTCCTTCCATTTAAAGAGAGATCTCCTTCCCACTTTAATGTTTTCAGTGATGTTGCTAGGATACTGAGAAGTGCGAACAGATCAAAGAACAGGTATGACTAGACTAGAAGTACAAGATGAAATGGATAAGACACTGAAGCCCTTATGATGGCAGCTTACATCTATAGCAGTAACGTGCATCTCCACGTAGGTACACTCAACTTTAACCTGACTGAAATCTTACAGTAGTGAGAACTGGGAATGCAATGACACCAGAAATTTCGTAGTCTGTACCAATACCAGACCTCAATACCAAAACAAAACAACCTGAGCCCTCATAAGGAAAAGAGGAGGAGAATGGATGGATGCTTTAAAACAATGATGTGGTGGCAGATCGTTTATTTAAAATGTTAATTTTATACTTAGTACCCTATCATGACTGGCAGTATTTCATTGGAAAATAAGGATTTATTTACTTTACACTAACAAATGCAAACTGCAATCATCTGTATTTTTTGTTCAATATAATTTTCGCAAATTTCAGAATCACAATGTATTCTGATCATGAAATATCGCGATATAATTTTGAGGCTATATCGCCCACCCCTGCTATATAGGTAACATTGCTGGTTTTATCCATATGAAATAGTTATAGCATTCATTCAGATCTCAGTATTAGCTTGTTGTTGGCTGCATTAGGTTACGTCTACATGCACACGGGTATTTTGGTCAATTTAGCTTTTTCTATGCGTTTTTGGACATTCGTCCACACGTAAACGACATTTTGGTTCACTGAAAATGGAGCGTTACAGACACTCTTGCCAGGGTGGAGATTTTGAAGTAGTGATGTGACATTCTGTATCGAGGCTTCGAAGCGTGTGTCGAGTAATGGAGGGGGCGTTTCCGCGATGCGCGTATCGAGGCTTGCTTCATTTATGGGAGGAGTTGAAAATGATGACGTCCGAAGCCTCGCTGCCCGGCTGTACCACGTGACTGGTTCATGAAGTGGTTCGGACTTTGCCGCGAAATATGACAGCGATATAAACCCCTCAGACTTCATTCAAAAATGTGGGTGTTTGATGGAGAGTTGCGGTTAGTGAGAGTTTGGAGACAGTTTGGAGGTTTATGAGAGTGAGGAGAGAAAGTCAGGAGAGAATGGAGCCAGCTAAGAAGAGGAGGATGTCCTCCCCTGTGTGGGAACATTTTGATTTTATTCCTCCCAACAAGGTATGTAAATTTCTAAAGAAGATGTATTTTCACAATACTGATGGTGCAATACAATTTATGTTAAGCGGCTTTACTTTTGTACAAGGTGAAGTGTTTGCTATGTGCCAGGGAGCTGGGATATGACAACAACACCTCATCCATGCTTAGGCACTACAGAGCTTTGCATGAGAATAAGGGGGACACCGATTGTGGAGCAAGACCAGGTGAGCCATCAAATGCAATGATAATATAGCATGCAGTAATGTTACTAAATGATATAACAATATTATACAACTGTTATAAGTTACGTGTGTGATATTTATATTTGTGCTTTGTTTTTATTGTCTTTACTCAGGAGAACAATCTCAAATAGATGAAGACCTGGTTAGCATGGTGATTGAGGACTCCCAGCCATTTAGCATTGTGCAGGACAAAGGAGTTAAAAGATTTGTTAAATCATTAAATCCTAGCTATGTTCTCCCCACTAAAAGGTTATAAAAGCAGTGAGAATTTAGTTTTTACAGAATAAAATGTGAACAGGCAGGACTGAGGCTCAAAGCGTCAGTGTGTAGCTGTCCATACCTCAACGTTACAAAAGCACAACTGCTGTCCACACCCCAACCACACCTCACCTCACAGTAAATGATCATTTCCATTTTAAGCATTTCCAAATGATCATTTTCCATACTGCCACTATAAATATACACAGTATACTGCCATCACTACAATATACATGTTTTACACACTCCTTTTGTTGTTGACATTTACAGGCTGTGTAAGAGCCAAAGTCAATGTTTATGTTTTTCCTTTTCTCTCTACTTTTCTGCAGGACTATAACAGCTTTATGTCAGATATGATCTCTGAAGGTTATGCAGAAAAGGTACCAGAAGACAACTTAGAACGGACGGATGGCAGGAAATGGTATTTGCCGCACCATGGTGTTCTGCATCCGCAAAACAAAACCCTTAGAGTGGTGTTTGACTGTGGAGCCAAGTATCAAGGAGTGTCGCTAAATAGCAAGCTCTTACAAGGTCCAGACTTGACCAGCACGTTAATTGGAGTTCTGACAAGATTTCGTAAAGAACCTGTTGTCATTGCTGCAGACATTAAGGCCATGTTTCACCAGGTTAAAATACCAGAGGAGGATCGAGATATGTTAAGATTCCTTTGGTGGCCCAACGGAGATTACACTCAAGCCATGGTTGAATATAGGATGACAGTACATGTGTTTGGAGCAACTTCATCTCCCAGTTGTGCAAATTTTGCACTAAGGAAATGTGCTGAAGATCATAAACAACAGTTTAGCCTTCAAGCCGTGAATGCAATGTTGAACAACTTTTACGTCGACGATTGTCTCGTCTCAGCAGCCACAGAAGAGGATGCGATCGATCTCTATCATGAACTCTGTGCCATATGCTTGAAAGGAGGCTTTCCACTGAACAAATGGATAAGTAACAGTCGTAATGTGTTGGCTGTAATACCTGAAAGTAACAGAGCAAACAAAATAAAGGATCTAGACTTGATCAGTGATGAACTTCCGGTGGAAAGAGTTTTGGGCGTTCAATGGTGTGTGGAATCTGACGTTTTCAAGTTCAGAATCACTCTGAGAGATCGACCTTTGACAAGACGTGGCATCCTTTCTGTAGTCAGCTCTGTTTATGACCCTTTAGGAATGTTGGCACCAGTAATCTTAACTGCTAAAAAGATTCTGCAAAATCTGTGTCGAAAAAAGATTGGATGGGATGATGCATTACCTGATGCAGTTATACAGGAATGGACTATTTGGATGCAAGAGCTCTACAAGCTGGAGGAGTTCAAGGTTGATCGTTGTTTTAAAACCAACAGTTTTGGAACTGTAAAAACAGCTCAGTTGCATCATTTCGCAGATGCATCTGAGGACAGCTATGGAACATTGACTTATTTGTTACTAAAGAACGAACGAGACCAGGCACACTGTGCATTCATTATGGGAAAAGCACGTGTTGCTCCTTTAAAACCAGTTACAATCCCTCGAATGGAGTTAACTGCTGCCACCTTAGCAAGCAGAATGGATGTAATGTGGAAAAAGGAGCTGCAGATGGAACTGAAGGACTCAGTATTTTGGACTGACAGCACCTCTGTACTAAAATACATCAACAATAAAACAACAAGGTTCCGCACTTTTGTCGCCAACAGAGTTTCTGAGATTGTCAAAGTTTCAAATCCTCAACAATGGAGATATGTGGACACGGATAACAATCCAGCAGATTTGACTTCTCGAGGTTTAAAGGTACAATCCTTTTTGAAAAATAAACAAACTTGGCTCTCTGGACCTCCATTTCTTCTACTACCGCAAGAGGAGTGGCCTCAGAATCCTGATGAAGTCAAACAAATCTCATCAAGCGATGCAGAAATTAAAACAACAGTGAATGCTGTTCAGACATCACAAGAAATGGATCCGGTTTCTCACTTCATTCAGTACTTTTCATCCTGGACTCGGCTGAAGCGTGCAGTAGCATGGATTCTGAGAGTTAAAAAACTGCTTCTGCATTACAGTAGACGAAAGCTACAGATTAAACATGATCCTGAAGCTATTTTGAATGGCCGTCTTATTACAAAGGCTTCTACAGATCCAAATGACCTTGAAGCACTTACTTCAAACCACCTGTTGCTTCTTAAGACTGCACCATCTCTACCACCAGGATGTTTTCAAAAAGATGACATATATGCTCGTCGCAGATGGAAACAAGTACAATATATGTCAGATTTATTCTGGAAAAGGTGGATTAAAGAATATCTTCCACAACTGCAACAAAGACAGAAATGGTGCAACCCAAAACGAAACTTCATGCCAGGAGACATTGTGATCATTGTTGATGATTCGGCACCACGGAATTCCTGGATAACTGGAAAAATAGAAGAGACAATCCAGGACAAAAGGGGATTTGTTCGTCATCTTCGGATCAAGACAAAGACTGGATTCCTAAACAGACCTATAAATAAAGTCTGTCTTTTGCAGGAAACAGAGAATATTTAACATATTGGACTGACTGGATAACTTTAAGTGACCTACTCCTTTTATTTATGGGTTATTAACTTCACAGATGGTGAACCACAAGTAGTAGTACTGATGCATGTTGCACTAAAGGGCGATTGACATGTTTTATGAACAAGAAAATGACGTAAGACTTGATTATTTCGTAATTATTATTTAAAAGATAATAATTAGGGGCCGGTATTGTAAGAGCCAAAGTCAATGTTTATGTTTTTCCTTTTTGTTTTGGTGGCACAGGTGTATAGCTTTACCTGCGTCTCAGGTGATGGTATGTGGGTGTGGTCACAGTCTATTTACCTGATGTCGGTGTACGCAGCAGGTGTGTTGGGTGAGTGGTTTGTGGGCAAACTTTTCTGTTGACCGTCATTTTTTGGCACACCAGTTAATCCATGCGCTAGTTGTAAATTGATTGAAAGCGCAAATGTTTGTTTTTGTTTTGTTCTTAAAATAAATGCGCAAAGTACAAGTACGACTCATTATGGATTATTGGAGGCGCGTCACAGGGACACAACCAACTCAGCCGGCCGCGGCTTTATCTACGGATGAAAGTCGCAACAGGCTGTGTGCAAAAGGCCACATTCTTCAAATTCATGCCAACTAATATTTTTACGTCCAGTAGGTGTCCTACTAGAGCAAATGAAGCTTCAAGAAGCTTTGCGCTGGGATGAACCAATTGGATGAAAAGCTTCAGTGTTTCATGAAGCTTCATCTGCCCATCACTATTTTGAAGCACTCAGCTGTTTGTGAGCTTTTGATTGGCCAACATTTCTTCACGGTTAAGGTTATATCACCACCTGTTGCTTTGGCATGGTATTGACATTGCTTCAGATCGGTTATTTCGCATTTTCATGTGGATTAATTTTTTTTTTAAAGAGATGAAAAAAATTCCTATTTTGAAAAGTACTTGTGTACATTAGGCTGCAGCCTTCATGATTACTTGCTGATTTCAGGGTTAGGGTTAGATTCTACTACTACTAACCCTGCTGTTGCAAAAATGACAAAAAGCATTTAAATATCACTTTTATTTCAATATCATGTGTCCTTCTACTATTGTTGCTCATGCTAGAGCTGCTACTACTGCTACACCTACTGTAATGTAAGTTCAGGTACAACTTCTCCTTCTAAAACTACAACTACTACTGTTCTGGTTGATCTTTTACTGCCAATATAATCAAACCCGCTACTACTGCCACTACAGCCCCTACGAGCCATCAGTTGATGGTGCACTTCAAGTAGACACTGATATCATCCACCTGTAACTCCCTGATCAGCCATCCTTTGGGGTAAAGTCCTTATTTGTAACTTTATCAGCTCTACTATCACCTATCTCTAGTGTGGTTGCTCAGTGAAGTGAGATTTTCTGCTTATAGCTATTTGAAGCCAACAAGAAAACCATCCTCACGTCCTTCCAGTGGCTTCCTGTTCATTTCTGTATGACCTTCAAAAGCCTTTAAAATATCCAAGTCTATCCAAAGTCTGATCCCTGCACACATAACTTCTCACCTCTTAAAGCACCACCAGAAAAAGCTGGTATGATTATTTGGCATTATTAAATTCTGTCTACTAGAGTCATTTACCTTTTACCAGTTTCCCTGGTTTTGCTCCTAGTATACACTAGGGACGGCTTTTAAGACGTATCATACGTACTTTTTTTATTCTCTGGATTAAATTTTTTTCAAAATGTCAAGTAAATGAATACACCTGGTAACACAACATACATCACTGTGGTCTCTACTTCTACTGCTTCTACTACACCAATGTGAGTACACCAAAGATGTCCATGTAAATCTGATGTCCACACTAGCCTGACATTTAAAGACCCATGAAGAGGAGGCAACAGGGAAATGACTGGATGCTGTTTCAGTCTGAATTAGCAGAAAATGAAACTCATGGAAAATCGTGATGCAGACACCCACGTCTGCGACCTGTTTGGGTCTTATTAGTCACAACATATTGCTCTTATCACGTAACAATTTATTTACCAGATGGAAATAAAAACGCAAGCCTTGACTAGCAAATTGTTGAGGAGGTGTTTGAATTCCACAACAAGGATAATGAAACTGAAAATTGTGGGTTTAGCTGAAGCTTTGCAATTGATGCAAGTGCTATTACTACTGCCGATATATTAGAACAGTGTTTCCCAACCATTATGTGCCGCGAGAAAGGATCAGGTGTGCTGTGGAAGATTATTTAGTTCCACCTGATTGGTACTCTTAAGCGATCGGCATGAGTCGCGGGCAGAACAATTGCATTCTCTTCCACTAGAGGGCAGTACAACTACCTGCTCTAATTAAATAGGTTGCAAACTGCCAGTAAAACAGAAGAAGATGAAGAAGAAACGCTATAATAGTCATGCTGTGAGAGGACACAGCGCGTGATAGCAATAGAAAAAAATGTTTTAAAGAAAAAGTAGTAAATCTAGCCCTAGCATCAGTAGTGTTCAGAAGAAAGCAAAAAAGGTATACTGGGGACAAACTGAGCCAATTCCGGTCTACCAGGTGAACAAAATGCTTTTTGTGTCATTTTTGTTTGGTGGTGTGCCATGTAATTTTTCTAACGTGCAATATGTGCCGTGGCTCCAAAAGATTGGGAAACACTGTATTAGAGTACTACTATTACTATACTATACTACTGGTATCCAGTAGTATAGGGCTACAGCTAAATCTGTCATTGTTGCATCTTTGGCTATTTTCACTTTGGTTTCTACATCAGGTCTGCTTCTTCATGCAAAGAGAATAAATGACAAAGCAGCAAAGGACGGGGGAAGAGAAATGTCTGTACTCAATCCGGGTAATTAGCTTTTTAGCTTTTGGTTTTGCTCCCATTGACCACCTGTTAATCCTAACGGCATCCGAAGGTCATTGACACCACTGTGTAAGTTCTGCCACAAATACACAGAGACTGAAGGATGAGCAGGTTAGCAACAAATTAGAATAATGGAGGTTTGTCAAAGTATGTTTAGGTGACATTACGGTGCCTCGAATAGATTCATAAGAGTAAGAGAAATGTTAATGTTAGATAGAAGTATTGAACACGTAGCATTATATAAGTACCACACCATTTACACTATCTTGATACTAGAATTTCATATCGAATACCATTTTTAATACCACGGGAGTGGAGGGGTAAGGTTGGGGTGGGGTATGACAACAATTTTAGGTAGTGCCAAACAAACAAAACAACGATAAGTATGTGAGGTAGTTCTGTGAGCAAACAGGGTTGATGAAGTTGGCGGCTGCCATTTTTGCCTGGTTGCTGGTAGAATTTTCTTAGCTTCAGAGTTGGAGTTTGACACAAATAATTGTGTTATACTTTTAAATTAGTCTATTATAATGTTACAGAAAGTTTTATTATTAGGCATGACCACTAGCTGCTACCTTAATGATAACTAAACAGAAACTATCTGATAAAGGAGGGGGGGGACAATTCATTTACCCGAGGGGCCACATGAGAAACTGGGGCTGTTGTGGAGGGCCACAACAATAAGCTGAACTCAGTTCTGCTCAGTATTAATTTTATCTCTTTATGAGATTATTGGTGTTGCAATCCAAAACAATCCCAGCTTCTCATGTGCCCCTTGAGTAAATACCCACCCCTTTGATAAATCTACTTCCAACTGGGGTTGCAGCTGTGGATGGATCGAGATTTTTGATTGGCCAAAGATATTATACAAGATGCACATTATGACACAACACCACAACCCCAAACATACAGCCAAAGTCATTAAGAACTATTGTCAGCATAAAGAAGAACAAGAAGTACTGGAAGTGACGTTATGGCCCCCACAGAGCCCTGATCTCAGCATCATGGAGTGTGTCTGGGATTACATGAAGAGACAGAAGGATATGAGGAAGCTTATGTCCACAGAAGATCTGTGGTTAGTTCTCCAAGATGTTTGGAGCAACCAGGCGAGAGCCTTTAAAAACTGTGTTCAAGTGTTCCTGGAAGAATTTATGCTGCCTTAAAGGCAAAGGGTGGTCACACCAAATATTGATTTGATTTAGATTTCTCTTTTTGTTCATTCACTGCATTTTGGTGATTGATGAAAATAAATTATTAACACTTCCACTTTTGAAAGCATTCTTTGTTTACAGCATTTTTCTCACCTGCCTAAAACTTTTGGACAGTACTGTGTGCACGCCCACAAGCTTTACAATACTCCAGCATTGTTGAAACCTGACTTCCTGAAATTCTCCAAACTGTTGAGGGTTGTGAACATCAACTGCTTGAGTTGCTAATGAGGGGGAAGGGCTTTCTGACTGCATCACTGCTGTGTGAAGCTGTTTATTGACTAGAGGAGGCAAAGACGGAACTGTTGATGCTGTTGAGTATTAATTCAAATGCTAATTGAATAATAAAATGAATCTTTTGACAAACCTGCAGGGTACACGTATAGTTGATTCTAATATTCAAATATATATCCATCCATGGAAGTCTTTGGAGAGTTGCTCCCTCCACTGCTGCTTGCTTATGGAGCCTTAAGCTAGATAAAAATGGAATTTGCATTCAAGGACACACACAAAGGTGGAGCAGTGGGAGGCAGATACAGAAGGTGAAAGGAGAAGGAGAAGGTAAACAGGTGAAACGTTTCCACTAATGTGGTGCTGACACACTCAAGAACTGAAGAGTGCTGGTGCCAGAAGCCTAGTACCAAAAAAGGGTTTAATGAAAGTCAGAGCCAGGGGAATTTTGGCAAGAAATTGACCAGGTTCTGTCCATGTTTGATTTTTTTCTGAACGTTACCATTTCTGCTAGTGAGAAGGAGTTCCAAGAGCGAATTTGTTTTGTTGAACTTGCATGATGCACAGGCTGATTTATGGTGGTTATAAATGTGATTATTATTAGACAGAGGATTGATTGAATGATCAGTACATCTTGCATCTGGAAAATTCCTGCCAAGACTGATTATTGTCATCGTCATCATCATGGCGCTACATGAGGGAACGAGACCGAGTCCAGTGGATGGGGGGAGACCGATTAAAGAAGAGTTGACAAAAGACAGAAGATCCTAGGAAACAAATCGGGGGACAAAAATGAGACCAAACACCAAAGAAGAAGAAGACATCGTGGAAGCTGCAGCTCTGATGTGTTAGCTGATACTCCTCTGCCGATCTCCAAATCTCTGCAATGTCAGGATGTTTTGACTATAACTCTCACCACAAACACACACATACATGCAGACAGATCCGCCCCTGCACAGACTCCACCTGAGATGTGGGTCACGTGTAGGGCGAGCGGGTGTATATAGGTGTGCGCCTCCCTTGCTACGCAAAAAGCATGCATCAAATTAAGTGTGTGTTTGTGGTTTGCACTGCATGACGGGTTCAAAGGAAAACCTCCAGGTATACATTACCGCTGAACCCCCTCACCTGGCTGAATGGAGATTGATATCTGTGAGGATTAATACACAGAGAGAGAGAGAGAGAGCAATAAAAATGACTTATGACGCTCTCTCCTTCAAACTTAATGAGAAACTCTCCGCACATACACCAGTCTGTTTGTTTTAAACCTGAAAACAATGTCAGCTTAAGTTACAGGAACATAGCTGCTTTGTCTTTGATTTTAGGGGGGTTTTTATCCCGCAAGTTTGGAAATTTAGACAAAGACATGCCACAAAATATCATTTCTTTCAATCTCTTGTGCTAGCAGTGACATCAGGACAGACTGTCTCCACTAGGGGGACTCAATGAGCGCTTTAATGGAGAAAGGGGAACTTTGATTCCCTAAAGAGTCTTCTTTCACACTAAATTAAAGGAATGCTCCAAAACACACAGCTAATTTACTATTATCTATTGAGACATTAATGACCATTTGTGAAAGTTCAGTGACTTTTTTGTGTATCATTACGCTTAAATGTCAAAAAACCGTTAATATAGCAAGTAACTATCTTAATTAAAGTTATACGTTTTTTAGTTCATTTTCTCTTTTTTCCACCCTTTTAACAGTTTACTTCAAGGTTCTTGATAAACTTTCATGGCCTTGGTGAAATATTGCAGTAAACTTAATCTCTGTCATACCGAGACAACTTCCAAGCAAAGCAGGGAAGAGGTCAAACCATAGTTTTGACATATTACAGCTGAAGGAGAGGAAAGAGCTTCTATCTGTTGATTTATTCTTCATCTCTAATCACTTTATAAACTCTGAGCAGACAACTCTCAACTCTCAAATGCTGATTTTTTAGTCTTAGACCTGATCCTGTGCTGTTTTTGTTATTTCACAGGATGCTCATACTCTGTTCAGTGTTCCAGTTGCCATCAAAACACTGAATCTAATCCATAAAATCTTCAAACACACAAATGTCTCCTGCATAATTTGAAAAACATGAAAAACCCCACTCATACCACGAATAGCTGTGTTAGAGGACTTACAGAACGGCAAACAGCGGGCAGACCTGATTGGATACGCCTGGTGTGTGGTGGGCGTGCAGCCACGACTCATTAATAATTAATGACGAGGGAATATTCATGGAATATATTAGATGAGGAGCCTGAGTGAGAGACACTTGCACTGATTTGGTGATGCATCGGCATCCCGACATGTTAGAGATCTACAGCTGAGGATGAGGAGGCACTAGTTTAAACAGATGTGGAGGGCGAAGAGAGGAAAAGTGCGAGCGCGCTCATACACTTCCCCACCTGTGTTGCTGTTTCTGAATCATCTCTCAAATGCAAAGACTAATCAGCTGCACTAAATATGGGTTTCATTTCTCTACACTTCAGTGTGAGTCTGAAAGCAGCTGCTGTCAACTTAAAGCACACCTGCACACACCTGGAGAGAAAAACGCACAGTTCCCTCTTTCAGGACACCAAAACAAAATTACGCACAAAAGACTGAACAGCAGCCCCGCTGTTCGAGGTTCAATCCGAACACAAGCGGGCTCTTAAGGGAAGCATCGGCGCGCCGCTTTCCCTCCACACGCCGAGTTTAGAATCCGTCCGAGTTCTTGACGCGAGAGTAGGAACAAAATACAGACACAGGGCGGAAAAAAAAATAACCGCAGGTACGCGAAACGCGAAGATGCGCACGAAGGGGGCAGGACAGAAACTTCGTCCGATCTCCCACCAAGAAAATCTGCAGGTCCTGCGAAGGTGATCCTAGCAGTCAAAAAGCCATGAAAGCTGAGCGCGGAGGTGTATCATTGGTGTAATTACATGGTTTTTATTTGCAAGTAAAACGGAAACGGCAACCGGGATCATTATTATTAGAGCAGAAGCACTTGTTATAAAGCAGACTCTCTATTTTAGAAACTTTACTCGCTCGCTGAGGGAGCCGGTGGGTCTCTGCAGGTTCTCCTGCAGCGGGGGAAAAATCAGTGCAAGGAACTGGAAGCGTACTTACCGCAGAGTCGGATCGCTGCACCCCGGCGAACAGGACTAGTAGCAGAGTCGCACCGAGCTGTCGCAGGCACTTTGAGTCTTTACTCATCTTTTGGGGAGAATAAAACAAAGATCCGCCTGCGTTAGCACTGTACTTTGGGGCTCTTTATACGCGTGTCATAGCCCTGCTCCCCCCACGCACACTGTGGAAAAGAAATAAAGAAACTCGTTCTTCTTCTCGGCGTGTCGGCGGTTGTTGCGCTTGCAGAGACTCCCAGTGGTCCTGGCTCTGGCACCGTGCGCCTCTGCAGTTCCCTCTCTCTCACTTTTTCTGAACTCGTAAACCTGCCCACCGGATCTACTTTCCACAAGCGGTGCGCAGTGATATCAGGGATGTGCACCTTCCCCAAGACAGATAATTAATTAAAAATAAATTTGGGGTGATTTGCGAAACAAGATCTGGTCGTAAGTGTGAGCCACGAAGGTCCAAATGCCCAAAAGTGTATCGCGTGTTAAAGTATGCTGTAAATAATCATTATGTTTGAACCTCGCGGATGGATATTCTTTCTCCTGACTCCAGACCACCGCTCGAGGCTGTGAGTTTGACTTTAAACCTTTTCTTTTCTTTTCCTTAGGCCCCGGCACGTTACATTCCTGCCACTTTATTACAGGTCACTTTCTCCCAACGAAGGAAAGCTGCTAGTAGAATAGTACAGAATAAAACCTCCGTCCTATAAAAAGGTACCTGTTGTCTCGTTTCACACGCGCCTTCCTCTAAATGTGGTGTGAAGCATAAAGACTGTTGCATGAACTTATATGAACACATGCTGCTGAAGTTACTGTGTGATCAAACTGTATGTGCACACACTGGGACTGATAAGCACACATAATCACAGTAAGCAATCATCTCAGCATCCAACCTTTGCAATATTACACTATCTATGTTACAATCACTGGAGTGAAAGAAACCAGAATCAAGACCTGCAGTGGAATAATTTAAAGGTGCACTTTTTGGGAGGATTTTATTGTGAATTTTTAAAGCATCACAGTTGAAGTGATTCTTGCATTTTTGTATTATTTAAAAGTCATCTAATCACAAGTTGGACTTAACATTTTCTCATCTTAAAACATGAAATACGTTGTGTAACTTTCTAAAAACTTTGAAAGCTCTACTGGGTTTATGGTTAGGATTGAAATTGGGACAGTAGAAAATAAACATATGAATAAAAACTATATAGCAAGTCCAAAACTGAAGAGGACCTAGTTAGGATCCTGTGGTGCTAAACAAGCTGCAGAAAAGTCTATGCCAGAAACACAAGACACAAAAATTTAAGATAATGCACTGTAATAAAGGATTTTATAGCCCCTCTAGGGAGAACACGGTGTTGCAAAGCTTAAAGAGTACTCTGCTTAATTCAAGAAGTTTTATGCATTAGCAGAGATCAGGGCAAAGTACACGTGATCCCTAACACTGATCTGCGGTTAAAGTTTTTAAATGTATCATAAGGAGGGTGTTTGGGTGAATGGTATGAAAACACAGTTATGAATTTTAAGATCCATCATGTTGATTCTTTGGGGACTAATTTTGCATAAAGTGTCCTAAGGTCATTTTAAACTTCAGTAGCCACCTGAGCGCTAACAACGGTGGGGTTTTGTTTTTATGTGGAATAAAAGTCTTTGTAGTCTCTGAAAGAACTTCTGTATGTTGTTGCTTTTTCACTGATTAAAACCTGGACTGCAGACTTGCTTTACACCGCTGTGCCTCCTTTGCTGGTCCGAACCGTACTTGGTATGTGGGGGTACCTCGGTGGCAGTCAGAGGCATGGAGGCATGTGCTGGCCCCTCCTCTTCGCTGAGGCTGCTGAGTTGAAGCGCACCAGTACGAAGTGCGCAGCAGCGACTGCACCGCTGAAACTTGGGTGAGTTGGACAAGCTCTGATTTTTATGAAAGAAATCGCCAACAAAACGTGTGATTTCAACGCTGGCTGGCTGTTAATGCTTGGAGCTTTATGTGTTAAAATCGGGGTCAGTAGGACTGCTTCTCTCCCTCTCTCTCTGTCTCCGGGTAGATGACAGGGGTTTTTTGAAGCCGTCGATGAGCGCGTTTGAAGCGGTGCCTTTTTGGTGAAGATAAGGGGATCGAGCTCTACCTGTGGTCCCCGCCTTCCGCCAGTCGGATCAATATGAAAGTCCTGTAAGGGTTTATTTTTTGATTTCTTTTTAAAACGGCTCTGTAAACGTATTTCTGCAAAGTTAATTTTCGGCTTTGCAGGCTGCCTCTGCCGCTGCTGTACCTGTCGACTAATAAGTTCGGAGGGAAATAACTAAAAGACATTTTTGTTTTGCAGGATTTGTGTGATCGCGTTGACCTTCGCGGCGAGGTCTGCACTCGGAGTAAGTCCCTTTCGTTTACTGTGACACTTCCTCAGGTGGAGAGGATCCCCGCTTGGTTTATTTAGCGCAGATGAAACTCTTAAACACCCGATTTAGATGGAGCTGTGTTTCGTGAAAGAGCAGCTGAGCTGTGACCAAAATGGGGAGCTTGGTGTCTCGTTAAAAACAAGTGTGATAGCTGCTTGACTTACAGTGTTACAAAGTTACTGTCATACATCGCCGACACGCAGGTCATCAATGCTGTGCATGGCCTCTGCCTGAGGCATATGGTGATACTTTTATACATTTCTATTACATTTTCTCTAAAAAACTGTATTTATTAAATAGAGTCAGTCTTTCAGTGCTATTTGTTATTGTCATTTAAAGTAAATGACATTTGCAGACGAGCTTGTTGCACCGTTTGTGCCAGACACTGCACGGTATGTGGGTCCCTTTTTTAAGCTTTGAGCTGGAGTCCACATTTTTGCATCGAAAAAAACCCCCAGTTCATATTTGAGTGGGCCCGCTCGCAGTTATTTGCAATTCAAAGCCCGCCCCGCTGATGAATATTAAGAATTAGGAGGATATCAGCCCTGCGTGCCTTTCCAAGCCACACCTTTCTGCTCACTTGATGAGGTTCTGCAGAGGGGATTGAAAATAGTGGAGGGCTTTGGTACTTCAGGCCCACTTTGTTTCTGTTTATTAATCATTTCAGTTGCACTTTATAATAAGGTTCGCAAAATAGGGTGCAATTCCTCTAGAGGAGAATGGAAAATTATATTCAAGATTCAAAGATTCAAAGTGTTTATTGTCACGTGTCACAAGAGAAAAGGCTTTTCTTTGTGCAATGAAATTCTTTCTTTGCTGTCCACCAACAGATGCCGGTTAATGTATACAATAGAAATATAACATATAAATACAAATAGTACAAATAAATAGCTGAAGTGCATTTTATCTGAAACTGCAGTGTGTGTGTGTGTGTGTGTGGGGGGGTATTTTCTAATCTTTTAACCTTGCCTTTTTACATTTACTTATGCATTAAATTTCTGTGCATCATTAATGCTTTACTATTCAGTTGTCCTCTTATATTAAATATAAAAATGTGATGAGGACAGCTCTCTCTCTTTTCTGCTTACAAGAAAAATTAAACAGCAAAAACTGCAGGCTTTGGGCCCAAGTGATCTTATAACACATCGTTCCACGCCCTGTCAAACATCCATGGTGCACACCTATTTAATGCATAATAAAAGTGTAAAAAAAAACAACCCCCAAGGTTAATCCACTACATGGTATGGCCCGCACACCTAAAACTACAGCATACCTACAACGTACGATGTAAAGGTTTTTTTGTTACTCTACTAAGTTATGCACTATTTAAAATTTGATTTGTATCTCCTGTAAAATACCTAAAGTTACAAACGTCTTAAAAATACTTCTAGTATAATTATTTTTGTGTTCAGTATTGTGCAGTATTTAGGACTGCATCTCTACTGCGTTCGTTTACTGTTTTAAAATTAGATTATGGTGTGCACTTATCCATACAGTGATGTTTATCTGGTGTGTGGTGGAAATGTTGTGGGGGCTAAAAGTTCAAAGACAGGTGAAGAGCTTATAGACGTCAAAATAGCTGTTTCGTTGTTGTCCTCTTGCTACAGAAAGGAACACATACTGTACCAAACAGGATTAACAGCAAAATAAAACAACACAATGCTGCTTTAAATATCAAGATATGTAAACATTTAACAATCAGTGTATCTCTATGATTTATCAGCAGTTTTACAGATGTGTTTTGCATTTTTGTAACACATGAAGTGATATCAACAGAGGTGTGGACTCGAGTCACATGACTTGGACTCGAGTCAGACTCGAGTCATTAATTTTATGACTTTAGACTTGACTTGAAAAAATGTTCTAAGACTTGTGACTTGACTTGGACTTTTACACCAATGACTTGGGACTTGAATTGGACTTGAACCGGTTTACTTGAAAAGACTTGATATTTTACCCCAAATATAAAATTTAACATGCATATTATATAGAGATTGAAAATGTGACGTCATTCACGGGTAGAACCGCAAAGGATTCTGGGAACTCGTGGCAAGAGGTACTAGCGCACGCAGGCTTTCAATTGAAATCACAGCGATAAAAAGAAACACAAAAATGTCAAGAAGCCGTTGTATTATTAACTGCAATAGCCGGTCGCATGACAGCCACGGGAAGCCGACGGGTAAAGAGATCGGTTGTTATCGGATTACGTCGTTGAAGAGAAATTGTTCGAGCCATGTTTCCGAAGTAACAAAGATGCGACTGGATTGCAGCCATTCAAAGACCAAATATAACGTCCCAGAACCCTCCAGCTCACAGGTTAGTCTGCTCCAAGCATTTACACGAAGGTCAGTCTGCTGTTGTAGTTAATACGTCATTTTTCATAACATAATTGGTGATATAGGTTACAAGCAAGTCTGGCGCTGAACAGAAATTGTCGCGCTATGCTCCTTTATTTATTGTGCATAAATAGTGAATTGTCCTGACACAATATTGTGTTTCGCTTCTGTTATTATGGTACATTGACAAAAACATATAGTTTTATTCACAGGATAAAACAGTTGTTTTGTATCACTAATTGCCCAGTACGATTACAGCATACAGTATTATTGTCACTGCTACATTTCTGTGATGGGTACCAGAAATTATTTCCACTACTAATTAATTACCGTTGAGCTCAAAGGTCCTATTAATAAACGGTTAAGGAATGTGTATTTATGAAGACGATTTGTGAGACTGGTAAACTTATGATACGTACGATGGTCTTTACTTTCTACACGGTGCATTTCAAGGTCCTGCACCCATCCGTCGGTAAACTGTACCTGGGCTTGTTGCAGTGACCTGAAGTTACTAAACTTCATGAGTGTATGCACTCACTCCAAGAACCGTATGATTATAAATATGCATATAAATATGCTAAGATGAGATAGCTGACTTCATCTAACTAGCAAATGTTGTCCAGGCTACGTTGGTGATGCAGGTTTTTTTAATGTGTATGATATTTTTGTCATGCGATTTTAAAGCCGGTCCTACAACCGCATCCAAGAATAACATGCAGCTTATCTCAGAACTGTCGGTGAAAATTATTCTTGGAGCTAGGTTTAATTGAGCTGCATTTTAAAGAGGTGCAATTTCACAATTTGTGTATATTTTCTACGTTCACTTTTGTCATGTGTTGAGAAAAACACAGATTTTAAAATTACATGGTCTAATATTTACATTTAGCATAACTGCAACATTATTTTTTCGTTGTTGTTTTTTTTTTAAGACTCGAAAGGACTTGAAATTCAAAATTTCAGACTTGTGACTTGACTCGGACTTTTACACCAGTGACTTGAGACTCGACTCTGACTTGCCTGACATTACTTGAGACTTGACTTGAGACTTGAGGATAAAGACTTGAGACTTACTTGAGACTTGCAAAACAATGACTTGGTCCCACCTCTGGATATCAACACAGATAAAAACCATAATAACCTTCCAGTTGCATCATATTGCTTAAACAACTAGATATTAAACATTTAGAACTTCTTATAAATGGAGGAAATGTGGGAAGAAGTGGTATCCTTCATAAGGTGAGATAATTTTCTTATCTCACAGCTGCATAAACCTGTTAAAAACCAGTTGGAAATCCTTGGAAATTCGTTGGTCTAAAGCTGGATACAGGGCTGTATGTCCTACAGGAGTAAATGAGAAGTTGGGGTCTTGCATTCCTTAATTCCATCTTCTTGACATTGGTGGAAAAGCAAACAATCAAATGAACAGAAGTGGAAATGATAGTTTACTCAGGTTCACACCAGTCATCTGTAAAGAAGCTGATTAAGCTGTGAATGAAGCGCCGAAACCATTACAATAAAAATTAGAATAAGAAAGAGCAGCGGCGTTGTTTGATGATGTCAGAGGTCAAAATTGGTCTTTTCTCTGGGGAAGCCATTGAAAATACAGCACATAGTCTCCACAACTGACAAAATATCAGATCATTGTGTAGATATCGCTGGGCAGGAGCATTTAAAATGTGTTTGACTTTGTCATGCTGGAGAGGATCAGGCTGGCCTCTAAAGGTTTGCTCACTGTCTTTAGTAGAAGGACGAAGTAAAAAAGGAAAAAAGTGCTATAACGCAGTAATTACATGCAGTTTGATCTTGAGCTCTCCCAGCTGAGGGAGTCGCAGGAAATGCCGCTCAGGTTGTGCTTCAGCAAAGACCGACTGACATTAAAGTGATTCAGCGGCAGAAAGCCTCCTGTATCCCAACAGGAATCAGCTGATGGAGCTGCACTGACTTTGAATTGACTCCTCCACCCACTTCCCGCCTCCCTGTTGTTTTGTGTTGTGTATGTGTGTGTGTGTGAGTTGGTGACTGAGTGAGTGACAGATGACTTCATTGGGTGGTCTTGCCTTTCATAACCATGGTAGCTAAGTCTACCGCTGTGGTAGTGCGTGCTAAAGTTTGTTTTGGGATGAATTAAAATATGAAGTTCATTCCTGTCTCTGCACCACTGAGTGCAGGAAGGTGTTTATCAGGTGATGTCAGCGTCATCAGATAAAAGCAAACACTTGTTTATTTCTCAATGGCACAGAGCGAGAAGATAGCCCAAGTTTAGGGTGAATGCATTACTTGCAGAAGCCCAACTCTTAGTTATTTGGAATCTTATCTGGGCATATGTAGTACTAGTATAAGTTAGCATGTTGTAGTTGTATAATATAGTAGCAGTAGATATTCTGAAAGGAAAAATAACAAGTGCAAAGGATTTGATGCAACACAAGATTCGCATTAAGAAGAATTCTGAGTAAAAGCATTTTTGGGTCGTGAAGTTTTTTTTCCCGAATTTTGAGAAAAGTCAGAAGTCTGACTCCTCATTGTTCTTACTGTCCTCCAGAATTTTTATTTAAATTTCAGAATTCTGGACGATAGCTTGAAAATTACAGTGTTTTCTCTCAGAATTACTACTTATTACGACTTTTGTTTCTAAATTTTTAATTTAAATCATATTCCGATTCAAACTCAGAATTCAGATTTTTTCTCTCATCATTCTCAAGCAAAAACCCAACGCCGACACCCACACACGAAAAATAAAACAACGTTTTTGTCATTTGGACGAATCCAGTTCCATAGGTTCCAATTTATAATGTCGATAAGTTAGGATTTGTTAATAACTTTTGTGAGTTCTGGTTGCAGTTGCAGAAGTATAAGGTTTGTGCTCATGAAATGATCTGGAATAACAGGAAAATGCACTGACTTCTGTCAAATAAACCCAAAGAATCTTTGCCTGCCACTTGACCACTCACTCTTACATCTACGAGTACTCAGTGTCGCCGTATTATTTAGTCTAATCAGATAGTTTGCCCTATTTTATCAGATATTTACTTTCCATATTTCATAATTAATTTTAATCTGATTACCAGCTGATGCAGAAAATAGCCACCTCCTCTACCCTCCCTCCCTCCCCCCTTGAATTCCTGCAGTGCTTGGCAGGACTTGTTTCCCGCTCCCTGCAGGTGCTAGAGTGGAACATTCCAGAGACGCTGAGTGAAGGGACCAATCACTGCTTGATTTGTGGGTTCTAGACCCTACACAACACAACAGTCCTCCCCCCCACCTCCTTTTTTCTTTCCCTCCTGCCCTCCTCCTCGCCTTTCTTCACCCAATCATTACCCCCCTCCACACCCAGTTTTCCTATCACTTTTTGCCCTCTCTGTTTCCATAAGTCAAGCAATCCATTACCAGTTGATTTGTGGTGTGAATAGTAGTTCCCCACAACCTTTGCCTTTTTTCATTCTTTCTTTAAAAAAAGCTACAGTGTGATTGATTACTAAAGTAGTGCTCTCCTGTTTAATCATTATTTAGATGCATTTAGGTTGTTCAGTTTATCAAAACAGTTATTATGATAATTGGCGGATAAATTTAGTCAATTTCAAATTAAAAGTATGAAGATTCTTCTGAGTTTTTGGCTCTTGCTCAAATAAAGGAGATACAACATTTTGCTCAGAGAAATGTAAATGGCAATTTTTCACCATTTTCTTATACTTTAGGATCAAGCAATTAATTGATTAATGAGTCATCTGTTTGGGTTAACAGGAGTTATGGCTATATGTTACAGAAACGTCCACACTTTCTTCCCTGATAATTTATTCAGTTAGAAGGTTTTAAAAATGTGCCTTCAGGGCTTAAGCAAGAATTTTTTTGTCGAGTTCAATGTCACGGTGAGGTCATACTGTATAATTCTCACTTTTCAAGGACCTGTTGTATAACCTATGTGAATTATGTAAGAAAGAGGACAGGGTGCAGATTATGACAGATTTTCCTCATACAGTAAATTCTTAAATCAGCCTTATGTCGACAAATCATAATTAAGGGGAACCTGTTAAAAACGTTGCTGTATTTAAGACAGAAAACAAAGATGGTGGCATACAGCCATACTGGGAAAATGTAGTGAAATGAAAGCTGTTCGATCTAATTAAAATGATTTAGGACTTTTCCTCAGGTTGAAATACTTCAGGGGTTGCATATGGGTTTTAGTTTATACGTGCCACAAGTGGCAGTGGGAATGATCGAGACCATAGTGTAGTTTCCTCATGGGAAGAAGGCTTGGGACAGGATGAGATTAGTCAAGTTTATGAAAAAGTTCTGTTGTTGTTTTGAAATGTGATAAAGAGCCACCTGGTCAATCTGGAGCGTGACGTTTGATGTGACCGGGTCGTGCTGCGCTCTCTCAGTTCTCTCAGGCAGACGCCTCTTCTGTCTCTGCTATTTTAACTCTCTCATCTTCTTCATGACGGCCTGCCATTCCTTTTTTTGTTAAATCAGTTTTTACTCACTCGTGCCATTTTTCTGGTTTCTGCTTATGACTTCAAAGCTGGAATCCCCCCCCCCCCTCAGGTTTACTTAAAATAGGTAACTAAGTACCTTAGGAACACTAAACCAAACATAGCAGCTTTAATATGTTGTAGAAAAGCCTAGACCATTCCTCTCCCACACCCACTGATAAGACTCTACTACCTGTGTGGTGCTTGCAAGCACTGGTGCATGTTTCCCCATAAAATCATTCACATCCGCTTAGGTCCACTGCAGGTGGGATGAAAGACACCCTGAGCCTTTTTTTTTTTGTTACCGGGAAATACCCTCATCTAATTATGTAAAAGGAAATGCTGGCTTCTCATGATGTTACAGGTACCATGTACACACATTTCTAATCTCATGTGATGGGAGAGCCAAGAGTCAAAAACCAGACAGAGAAGGTCTGAATGAAACTTCACATAAAATAATTGCGCTGAGTGGTAGCAGAGCACAGTGGTAATGTATATGCTGAGAAACTGTCCATTGCATTCTCTACGTCTAAGTTGGTTTACCTTCAGATTACCTTCAGTTATATTGGCCTGATCAAATCAATCAGATGAAAAGCTGTATAATTTATATTTTCAGGTTTGACTGATCTTCTTCATTTGCTTCTCTCATCGCCTTCGCCTTATTATGTTATAATTCAGAAACACTGAACTGGAAAGTTTCTGCCAGGAACTGGTTATGTTGATTCCTAATAATGGCACATAATGAAACAAGAAGCATGTTTCATCTTTGGGGAACTATGTTTGTGTTACTCCTGTACAGAAAATATTATGGAATGGTAAATTATCACGAGACAGTCTATATACAGCGAAATCTCTTGATTTAACTTGTAGATTTTAAGGTTTTAATACGTTCTGTTTCGGCTTCAGTAGTGGTGGTTATGGGCAAATATGCTGGAGACGTTAGCACTGTTCAAACTTCAGGATCTGAACCTATCATTGCTCTGGTTTCTGTAGGTGCAAAAGACCAAGTAATTACCAATAACAGGCAAGCGTGAAGACATCTGCACTAACCGTCTGATGATGGACTTTGAATCAAAGCGGACTTGCTGAGGCAAAAAGTATAATCCAAACGTAATGACATAGTATAATGAGTAAAATGTACTTATACATAAGCGTATAGTCATGTCATTGAGAGTTCAAGAATGAAGGTACAAACCACACTGGACTACAAAGAAGTAATACCTCTCAAGGGTGCAGTAACATTACCCTTGAGTGTACAGGCCCGCTGACAAGCTGTTGTTTCCCTAAAGGTACAATAAGATACTTTATTTTACTTGGAAGTCTACAGTGAGGGACCCAGCATAGATCCACTTGCATCTATGCAGAAAAATAAATGGTTCAGTTGGATGGATTAATTGAAAATTAATAGAAACTTGAGTTGGAAGAAGTTTTTTTTTGCTGGAAATAATGTCAACACTGTCAGACACCAGGTCTTTTTCTTCTTTGAATCCTTATTTAACAGAGATTTTGTAACACTGTTTCTGTTATGCAATCCAGCTAAAAGCCCTGATTGTCATGTTTTTGCATTGATCCATGTTTGATTTCATTGCTGTGAAAGTGAACATTGTGAATATTATGTTTTCTTAAAACAGTTTAAAAGCTATGGTTAGAAGCCATGAAACATCTTTTATTGGGTGCGGATCGTGTTCAGGATGATTGAAAGTTTGTCTTTTATGTGTTACAGAAGGTGTGAAGATCGTTATCAGACCTGCAGCTGGGATTTGCCAATATTGAACCCGTTCACTACTGGCGCAAACTGGAACGACTGTGTTTTTGTCTGTCAACTGTTGGTTTTAGCATCACGGTTGAACTCATGTTATGGCAGTTATGGCAACATTCCCCTCCATTTGCCAATTCTTGGCACAGCTACTTTCACATATCAGGTCTGCCTCATTTTCTTTTGATCAAGCGCATGCTGTCAGGTTGTCCCACGATTGGCCGCGGTAAACTCAGAGGTCAGAGTTCGTCTGAGCACAACAAAGGCAGCGGGGGTTTGTGGCTGCAGCGACAGCTTAACATTCCTCCGCCCACTCTCTCCAGATTTGTTTATTGCACTTTGTCCTTTGGTTTTTTGCCTTTCATGAAAGGAAGATGAGCAAATTCACTGCAGATACAGCTAGAGCATATAGTGATATAAAGAAAAGAAAGGAGTGGGGAAGGAAAGGGGTGTGGGGTGTGTGATGATGTCTTAGCTTGTTTGATGGTATCTTCTTTTATCCTGAAACAACATATTCCCCCACCTATGTTAGTTTGTGGTATTTCATTATTTTTAATAAATTGTGGTTCTCTGGCAGAAATTGGCTGAGTGCCCTCTCCAGTTGATGCCAGACAAGTTGATGTCCCAAGTGGAGGAGTATAAGTATCTGAGGTCTCGTTCATGATTATGGGTAGATTGGCAAACGGATTGGTGCGACTACGACAGTGACGCACCAATCCGAATGCTATACCAATATGCTGAAAAGAGAGCTGAGCATGAAAGTGGAGCTTTCAATTTACCTGCCAGTCTATGTTCCTGTCCATGTCTACGGCCACTAGCTCTGGTGACCAAAAGAACGAGGCTGCAGATAGAAGTGTCTTAAATTAGCTTAATTTGAACGGTTGCTTCAAACAGGAGCACAGGGTAAAGAACCTGGCCATTTGGGAAAGTCTCAGAGTAGAGCTACTACTTGTCCACATGGAAAAGAGCCAGTTGAGGTAGTTTGGGTCCTACCGAGAGGAAACCCTGAGGCAGAATGTCTCTTACGTTGGGCTTGGGAAAACCTCAGTATCCTGATGAATGAGCTGAAGGAGGTGGCTGGGAAGAGGGAGAACTGGACCTCTATTCTTGGAACCCCGACGCTGAATAGTAGCAAACAAAAAAACAACCAAAAAACGATGGATGGATGGCTGGATAAAGTGATGGAGGAAAACTAAGAGCTTCATCACCTCGCTTTGTATATCTGAGCCTTTTACTGTCTTAATCTTGTAGTTTCCTCACACCAGTCTTGTCATCCCTCTTCAAGCTAGCATTAGCTTTAAGATTAGCTTGGCAAAACCTCTTCATTTAGCATAAAAAGATAACAGCTAACAGGTAAAATGAATGATTTAGCAGGTAAATGAACCACGCATTTCTTTAAGGAGTCGGAGGAGTCTCCGAGCTAAAAGAGGAGTAAATACTTGATATATCTATTGCAAATAAATGCTAATAATACTCCAAGAATTCAGGATGTGTAAATAGAGGCGACATTGTTAGCATTTTAGCCGTAAGAAGCTTAAATTCCAATTAAAAAAAACTTAGTCTAGCATTTCTTTTTCTAATCTACAACTGCTGTCAGGCTATTTAAAGAATGCTACTCTGTTGACAGCTGTAATATTTAAAGAGCTAAGAGTGAACTAAAATGCATCACAATAGTAGTTTATTTTTTAAATTATGATCAAATCGTGACCAAATGTTCACCCCTGTTGTTAAAAAGAATGACCAACATTAAGACATAATGATCTCATAATGATCTATGAGTTGCTTATAGGCCAAACTATAAGCAACTTTCTATATAAAATCATCATATTAGTGAAGGAAACCCTTAAACCTTGCATGTTGTACTGGCTGACATTTCACCTCTTTATTGTGGACTATACCGCATTTGTATCATAGACATAGCTAAAACTGTGGCCGATACTTTCCACTTTTTTGTTTTGTGGCTTCCTTTTTATTGATTTTACAGTTTTTTACGGACGCTAGGACACATTTCCCAATACTTAGGTCACTTCTGCAAAACACTTCACACAACCCTCCTAACTGACCGTCAGCTTGGCAAAGCAGTTCATTTCACATTCAAAATGCACTACAACTACCAAAACACTTTATTCAGGTCTCAAATAAACTCATTCTTCCAGAACACTAGCAAAGGTTGACAGCCGACAAACACACTTTGTCACCCACAAAACAATGACCTAAAAAACACTAACAACATGTAGCATTACACAGTGTTTTCTTGTGTAAAACAAGGACACATCTCTGTTTATAATTTCAATATATGTTACTGGAATGAATCAGACATCATGCAGAATTTGTTAATATTTGTTTATGTATTTTTATTTTTTTGCACTAAGTAATCCCAAAATACAAGAATTTGTATACACACCATCCACTGATACACATACAATAGTAATGCTATTCTACTCCGTCTCCTCCATTTGGCCACAGGTTCTCATCCACATCACATCTTATGTCATCTAGGGCAATACACCTAGGAAAGAATCTTCTGGCATGCCAGAATTGAAGGAGTTGAAAAATTGAAGGAGCAACACCTGTGTAGATGTTCATCTACAATGAGAATAAGCTGTGGCTGGTTAAACTGCATTTTTAGATTTAAAATATGTTTCAATAAAATATTGCTGTTGCATTTTGCTGTCTTTTTAAGTTTTGCATTGTGTTATTGTTTTGGCCATAAGTTTAACAGTTTTGAAAACAGTATGTAAGCACATGCAAAATGTCCTGTCCGTACAAAGATTTTTGGCAGTTGTTGTGTCTGAGTGAGAAGATAATTCATGAAATTTGAGAGATGTAGTCATTGAATGCATTTTGTGCCAAAACAATGATAACTGATCCTCAGTTTAGCCCACATAGACTTCTGTTGTGCTCACTGTGTGAGGAGTTTTGCAAACGTGACCTAAGTATTGAGAAATGTGTCCTAGCGTCTGTAAAAAACTGTAAAGCAGAAACTATAGCAATTTAACCTCCCATCCTCTGTAGACTTTCAGTTTCCTTTACCTTGATGCTCAGTTTTTCCCCCCACGACACCTTTACTTTGGCATACTGATGCATGCCTGTGCAGGAGAAACACATCTTCTTTTGTTTGTCAGTATACTGTGGTGGTGGTCTGGAAAATGCCCCTGTGGAGACAAGGTGTGTGTGTGTGTGTGTGTGTGTGTGTGTGTGTGTGTGTGTGTGTGTGTGTGTGTGTGTGTGTGTGTGTGTGTGAAGAGAGGCTTTGTCATTACTGCTAATGTTCTTTAATCGACTCATTATTTACCCACTGGAGTCCACAGTAATGCTGCTGTTGTGAGTAGTAATGGTGCAGGTTGCTGGTTTTGTTTAGGGTGATGTATCTGGCTGGCAGCTAATGTAAACTGAACCAAAACAAATGTGTGCACAGCTCTAATATCCTGTTTAACTTTACCTTTAGCAGGTTGGTGTTAACTGCTGGTTTAAAGAGGGAAAGCTCAACTGAAGCAGTCCTGTTTGTCTTTCTTTGCTTTAAGTTAATTTGCCAGCTCAAATGAAGTTTATCAAATCGCTAAAAGGAGGAATTATAAATGCAGACAGCATTTTCAGTCATTGTTTTCTTGTTGTTTTGCAGCTTTTGAAGCGTTTTTATCACAGATGGAGAAAGCAACCCCTTAAAGCAACAAATGTGCGTTTGTGAAGCTGAAATAAATTCTTTATTATAGGAACACAAACATTATGGTAAATAAAAGACACATTTACACTATGAGCAGGAAGTTTTTCCCTATAAAATACTCTATTTTTATTCTAAACTTTAGTGTCATATCTCATAAATTCTTCATATTTTTGTTAATTTATTGTGAAGATGCATGAAGTTCATGAATGAAAACAACGTTTTTTCCTTCCAGAATCAATTCCAGAATTTTTCCCTTCCTATCCCTTGTATACTCCTTGGTTACTGTAACTGCGGCGAGGTAAACCTGGCGACAGCCCCACTATGACAGGAACACTATCATTCGCACGTCAGATGTGTCACGCATTGTGTGCTATTACCGCCTCAGACTCAGGCTGTCCCTGTAATTACAAATACTTCCGCTCTTGTTTTTCCACCTCTTTGTCTCACACTCATCCTTCACTCCCTCCTTTGTGCCAGCCAGGTAATCCAGGCATCCAGGTAACCACCTCAGCCCCACCCGCTTCTGCTCCCGCCTTTCTTCTTTTCCTCTACTTCCTATGAATGTCACAACTTTGGTGGACTGCCCCGACCTTTGTCTTTCTTCTTCCTTTTTTTTTAATTTCACCCGTTACGCTTCCCTGTCTCCCTTTCTCTTGGTTCCCTCTTTTGTTATGACTTCACTGGAGGCAGCTTCCAAAGTTAATGATGCCACTGCTTTGCTTTGAGGAAAACACCGCCTGCAGGCAGGGAAGTGCCACAGCTTATTGCTGTATGTCAGTCAGACACTTCAATGAAGGCAGTAACTTGCAGATATAATACTTGTTTTATGGAGCTGACTTCATGTCTGACCACAGTTCCTGCTCTGTCATGTTGCCTGCAGAATAAATTGACTAGTGAACTCACTTTTAGAGATCATGCATTGCTCTCTTTCCCTAGACATGATTTGCTCTCACAGTTCCCTACATTTGTAACTCTGCTAAAACGCTATCTGTGCTTTTCTCTTTGAACTTGCTACATAACAAACATTACTCCCATTTTTGTTTGATGTAGGCCAGGAAAACGAAAGTAAGTGGTTTAATTATAGGATAGATTAACAGTTTATTACCCAGGTCACATGCTTAACTCAAACATGGGAAACAGAACAGAGGCTTGAAATCCAATGAACTTAAGAGTAAGATGCAGAAATTTCAAAATAAAACAGGAAATGACTACATGGAGCATCAACATTATGACAGTTACACTAAGCACACCTTAAAATCACAGCTTAAATCTGTCAGCCACTGCTTTGCGGCAATCAAACAGTGAAATGTATTGTAATTCTTACTTAACTGCATCTGTAATTAATTTTTATGTGTTTTTTTCTATTAAATGTCACATCAATCGGCACTCTGTGGGGTTTAAGGTCCTAGCGTGGTGGTGAAAAGAAGTGAAGGATGGGCTCACTCAGTAACCTTTGTCAACCGGCGGGGTTTTGTGAGCCACCATAAATTAGAAAGACTTCCCAATTTGTCTCTTAGGCCTATCCAGAGGGGGAAATACCACATGACTCAGGTGTAATTTACTGTGCTTTGTAGATGAAAATGAAGTTACCATCCATGCCCGGCAGTTGAACCCAATCAGCACTGTTCATCATCTGTGCAGCAACCCCTCTTTACTTTTTTGCAGCTAAGTGTGGTTTTCTTGAAATATGAGCTATATCAAGTAACTTGTCTTGTAAATTCTTTCAGTTTATCAGTCTTCATCTACTGTCAGCCTTTAACGTTTTCTAGCAACGCATGAAAATTCAGAGACCTCATCATGGTTCAGGTTTTTCATGAGCGTATCTTCTAGAGTTGTTTACAAGTCAGTCTCTGCTGCGGTTGAAGTCCTTGGAGAGGATATTTTCAGGGACTGGGTCACTGCGTTCTCTGGCACGCGCCCCAAAACCTGACCTACTGTCGGCAAGGACTCCGTCTACACTTGCAAACCCCGACCCAGTTTCTCATGTGCTTACTCATACCTGACTGCATGACTGTGAGGAAGTGTAAGACAGCTTTTGGCAGGTGTAAAGCTGAAAGTCGCATGCAACAAAGGACCTAGTTTCTGTTTCTAGTTCAAAGAATTTCTACTGACAACATAAACAAAAATTATAGTGTACTATTGTGACAACATGACTAATAAAATACATTTTATTGCAGTAATAAATAGCCTTAAACCAAACCTAGTTTTGCAAAGCTGCTCCTCGTGTGTCTTTCTTACCTAAAAACATCAGTTTATCCATTTAATGAAGATTTTCAGGACTTTCACACAAGTGGGCGCTGACTGGCACTGTTGGCTTTGGCTTCAACCCTGAGTTTTAAACTATTAGCTTTAACTGCACTTATTATGGGGTGATGGGCCTCCGCTAGTCCTCTGGCTCAGTTCCCTGTTACCCGCTATGGCCCCAAACAGTCACTAATGAGGGGAGGTAAGGGGTCGGGGGGAGACAACAGCTGATAACTGTGATCATTTATGATCTCAATTTACATTTGAACATTTTAAAATATCCCTCGTCTGTGGTGCTGAGGTGGTCGTAAGCTTCCTAAAGCTGGGGTGTGTTTGTCAACACAGCGCAGTTGCCACTCATATTTATTTAGCCGGCTTGTTCCTAAAATAGCAACTCACTCACTGGCCTAGCTTCATCTGCGTGTCCGTGTGTGTGCCCAGTGAAAGGGCGTGAGCGAGGAGTTCATTATTTCTGAGCGGTGAGTGAGAAAGTGAGTGGGCGCATGTGACAGAGGGGACACAAAGACACTATTAACTCGTACAAGTTCTGTTTCTGTTATAAAGGTGTTGCACGTTGGTCTACAAATATGAAACAAATGGCTAAAAATCTGTCGACCATGACTTCATCAGACAGTGAATTAATTTGACTTAAATCAGTCATGATTGACTCTATTAAAGCAACAACAGTTTCTGACTCATGCTCTGTTTTTGTCCAAAATATAGCAAAGTCAGCAAAAAATCTGGTGTAAAACAGCCATCAGGTCACTTTGGTTAATAAGTTACAAATGTTTGGGCCTCAAATGGGACTAACTCGCTGTCGTCCAAGTACCAGTCCATTTACTCAACTTTAACACTGTAAATATATCTGATAAAACCACCTGCGCGAACATCCTCTGTGGTTATATTCTGTGAGCCAACAGTAACGTGCTGCACAGCATGCTGTGTATATGTACACTTCAAACAGCAACAACATGTAATAATTTGCTTCAGCATATTTCCATGAACATATGATTGATATTGATTTGGACAGTTCACAAAGCTTTATCTACTCCCTATATATTTGCATTACTACCATGATCAAAGATTATAGCAGGGAAGGAAGATAACATCACTTCCACTCAGTAGCTTCATGCTTCATCTATTAGTTAATACACTTTCTGCCTTCCATGATCTCATCGACTCTCCAAGCAGGGCCTGTTTTAAATCTTTCCAGCCGAATTAGCTGTTTGACATCGCTTAAAGGTTTATGACTTGCAGCCTGCCGTTTGAACATAAAGGTCTTGAAGTGATATTGAGGTCGACACACCAGTTCGATAAGCCATACCCGAACCTGCAGGTGCAAACACACTTAAAAGAAATGGTGCCTTTCTTTGTTTCCGTAGGGCAGAAGATGAAGTGATACAAAATTTGACTGACATAAGTCTTCTGATAATTTTACAGGCCTGTAGCAGCATGAGTGTGAGGAGTGAGGTTAGCATGGGGGGGAAAAGCCTGTAAGGACCCAGATTTTACAGCCCGGGCTCGAAAAAACCTTATCGAGTGTAAATTTCAGTCCTTTTGTATACTTGAGGTGAACTGAAGGTTTGCAGATTCCTGTTTCTGTTCACGTCTTTGTCTTCATATTTGTCTTATTCACGACAGGAGCTCTTTCAAACAGTGGCACCAATAATGTACATAGAGTAACCTTCCAGCCTGTGCAAGTGGAATGACGAGGTATTTGAAATATTTTGTACACAGTATAAGCTTATTAGCTGTGTACTTCAAAACAACCTCTGCCTAAGCTAAAAAAGCTCCTCGTGTACACACTGACCTTGTGAACGTGTCCTTGCTCAGCTTGGTTAAGAATGAACTGACGCTTTAAAAAAAAAATCTCAACAATATATTCATTTAGATCATTTAGTAATGTTGCTTGAATCACTGGCTCTCTTCCACAGTGTTTCTTCCTGTTAAAAGGGAGTTTTTCCTTCCCACTGTTGCTTTTTCAACGAGGGTTATTAAACGTTTTATAGACCAAGCAGTGCATCGATTAATTATTGCAGCTCTTGTCTTTTTGAAATTATGACAAGCACATACTTTCCTTAAATAATCGAGGGTGATAAAATGTAACTGAATGACTACCAACAGGTTGGTGTAAGAGAGTCTCACATGTTTTCGTTCATCAGTGCATCTCACCAGATAACTTTTAGTCCATTGTGACACACAGCGGGGACAGGTCTGGGCTTGGGACTCGTCAGTCTGTGAGACCTAATAGCTAATGAACCATTGCCATGGGCAACATGCGCATTCCATGTCATCGCCATAGCTACTACCACCCCTCACCCCTCCGTTTCAGCCTATACCTCCCACTCCTGCTGCCCTACAGCCCCTCGAAGAGGTCACACACCTGTCTGCACCTCGTCTTTCTTCTACTTCAACTTCTTCTTCTCTTCTCCCCTCATCTCACATTCTCTCTCCTATATTTTTTTCTTTTTTTTCCCATACTTTGGACAGTTTAACCTGAATAAGAGCGACCAACCAAGGTCTGAATGATGGAACAATAAAAGTAATCCTGTAACTTTTGGAGAGCAGAAGGTTAGAATAAGCACAATATTTTTGCCACAATCACCTGTTTTATACTAGAACATATACATATCCTTACAACTCTCAGTTGAAATACTACTGCTACTATTATTGCCTAAATCTAGCCAAGTAGTTTTTAAACGGAATCATCCAGTGAATGAAACTCCCTAACACTATAGTCAGACAAGGTAAAAGATTTATTGGATACTGCTTCAAAACCAAAATTATTGTGACAGGATAGTAACCAGGTCTGTCACCACTCGCAGTTACCATCTTCAAAGCAACTTTGGTGCGTCAAGATGGCAATAAGGCGGAGTCAGTCTTCTATCAGTTTGTGACTGAATGGACTCAAGTTGGCAATGAGATGCAATGTGTTTATAATGATATGGCAAACTTTGTCAAAAATACCAAATATTTTTGTTGGTCACCACAGCTATTGGGTTTCGGTTTTCAGCAGCAAAAAAATTGAATGCAGTCAGTGGGCAACCACCAGTTTTACCTAGTTGCAAGAAGTTTGCCGTCTTATTTTTATTCTAGTGTGACTGAGCCATTACAGGACATGAAATGTGGTATCCTAGCTGCCAAACCTATAGTCCACCACTATTTGTTCAGCCTCCAAAAGCAACTCAAAAGCAACCAAAACAAAAGAAACTCATCAATTAAATCTTAATTTAGTTTTAACCGGTGAGAATTTTTGGTTTTATTATAATTTTCAATCAAATTTGATCATGCAGAGACCTGATGTGTACAGATAGAATAGCTCCAACAATATATTAGTGATATCATAAAACAAGTATATTATAAAATGTGTTAAGGATGTTAATACAACATGCTTAAAACTCAGTCAGCTCTCATCTTCAAAGCAACTTTGGTGTATCGTGCCAAAAATGTACTTAAAAAGAGAGGATGACACGTTCACTTTGAGCCTGCTTGGCTTATGGAGTTTCTTCTAGAAGAACAGTGACTCATAGCTATCATTTAAAATTTAACCCCATATATGTAGTCATAGTTAGTGGGAACTCATCCATCTTTTAAAGCTGTCGTGTGCCAGAGGTCTCTCTATTTGTTTAGTCTGAAAGTTGTTTTGTCTCACGAGGATCTCCTTCAAACAGAAAAAACACTTGTAAAATCACACATGAGTCACAAAACCTTTAAGTCACATTCCAGCTGTGTTTGACAGTTTAAGTAAAATAATATATGCAGACTGTCGTGTGACAACAGTTAAAGCTTAAGCCACAGTCCACAGTTAGAGCTTTCATTTTGCATTATTCTCTGCACAGCACAAAAAGGTTTCTGCTGCCACTTAAATCAACTTTATATTTTGCTTGTTGAACTTCCATCTAGTCTGTTTATGTTTTTTCCCGATGTGAGGTGTTGTTGATGTAGATGTAGGTGATAGCAGAATGGAACCACCATTTTGGTTTCATGACCAAAGATATCACCATGATTCCATCAAGTTGGTCGTCTTTTGCCTGGGACAGCCCAAAGTTTGTTCATCTTTATTTCTATCCTTTTCCATGTAGTCTGCTTCATCATCTATAACTCTGAGCAGACTGTTGTTTCCACGCTACTTCCTCTCCTGTGATGAGCCTGATGCAAACAAGCTTCTGCTACTTCATCTTGATTAGATATTTGGTTGTTTGTTGAAATACTAAAAGTCTAGTTTTGTTTGGCATGGTTTATCTCCATGTGTTTGGCTTTGGTTAGTTAGTTTTTTGGTTGATTTGGCCATGATCAAAGATTCTTTCATTCATCATGTTGCGTCTGGGATAGTCCAGTGTTTCATTAGGCTTTGTGTATTTTTTTCCTGTGAGAAGGTGGTCACAAATACACAGGTTAATTCTTTCCAAAAGACTACAATACCTATAAATCAGTCCATTGGAGAAACCTAATTCTTGGATCACTCCGAAAAGCTGTGAGGGGTCATGGGGGCTGCTGGAGGTAAGAGGTGACTGAGTGCCAGCAGGCACACTGTGTGGTAATACTGCACAAGGGTCACTGTTAAAAGGGCAGAAGTCATAATGTTACATTGAGGAATTAGCTAGCAGGAGAGGAGAGTCAAGAGCACAAGTGGGATCATCATCACGCTATGTGATAAAGGTAAACAGCCTCTTTTGGTGACCTTCAGTGACCTTAAAGTTTAATCTGTTTACTGACTTGGAAGTGTGTTTTCTCTGGGTTGTAGCTGATAAGAGGAGAGATGACTGATGGATTTGCAGGTTAGTCAGCTCGGTGCAGCAGGATGTGACCACAGATTCACCTGCTGTCCGGACAGGTGAGAGACAAACTAGAGATTTTCTAGCTGAATCCAGGAGGAGAAGGCATTTGGATTTATCAGTCCAGCAGTTGGAAGTTTCACCATAAACTATGGTTATTTAGCATGTAGCTATAATGTATCCTAACTGTAATGCTACCCAGTTCAGTTGGTGACTATGAAGGTCCACTTGAGCATCCACCATTGTGATGGTATCTACATGAGAGAGTAGAAGAGAAAAGACAAAACAGGTCCCCCCTCATTATTTTTAAACTATGGTTGAACTTTAACTTTGGAATGGGATAATTCTTGCCCAGCCGCTTTTGCTCAAGCCATGGCCTGAGAAAGATTACACCAAAAATAAAAGTAAAGATAATGCAAGATAATAAATGCCTCAAATGACTGAAGAAAAGTTGGATGACCTCAAAACAGAGGGAAAAATGAGGCCAAGACATGTCACTACTAAGAGGGTCTGTTTAAGCCTGACCTCTCCTACAATTTTGAGAAATACTGATGGACTGATGTAGACCTCAGCTGGTGATATGGAGATAATGTCAGTCAATCATAAGAGTAATGAGTCTTTGGAATTGATGAGGTCAGTCAAGGCTCTCAAAGTCGAATCATCTTTCTGGGCAGCTGACTCACAATCTAAGAAGAAATGGCTTTGGGGGTGAAACTGTTGGTCTTTTGATGGTATTGGTCTGAAAATACCTTTTAAATCAGCCTTATTCTGATGAGCCACCAAGTTGCTGTTTAAGATGAACTTTGTCTGATCTTTATGTGTTAACTGGAATCCATTCCAGGTTACATCCATCTTAGACTTTGCCCAAAAGCTAAGATTTTATGTGACAAAGATGGATTCTCAAAAACACAGGAGGTATGTAAAAAGGTGAAGTCAGCTGGTACAACTTCAAGAGATGAAGGAAAATAAAAGGCAAAAAAAATACTTACTTGAGTTACTTTCTAACTCAAAGTAAACCAATGCTACGTCTCCCCTTACCTTAACAAGCCTTCCCACCACTCTTTTTCTTACCATGTAGGTCATTGTTTATGCGTCAGCAATAACTTTAGCTGTGCACTCTCAGTGTTTAACCATTAGTATGGGCATTTGGTTTCCCTGTTTATGTTGAATCTGCTATCATTCAAGGACTTAAAATACTGTTTGGATCACAAGATTCTCTTATTTGTAACTATATGAAAAAGTTTACACAGTTTAGTTTAGTTTAAAACTGGGCTCAAATATATATGTAAGACCAGGTCAGAGCTGAAATTGACACCGTTGTGGAGGATCTCTCCAATAAGCTGAACTAAGTTGTGCTTAATATTAGTCTTTTCCCTTTATAAGCCAATTCGACTAGACTAAACAGCAGTCCCAGTTTCTCATGTGGTCCCTTGGGATAATTAATTGATTACCCCTGTTATAGAAGGACATTGGTTAATGGTAACAGGGCAACCCGTGTTTTTTTTTTTTTGTTTTTTTTTAACTTTGCTGTTGGAAAGTTAATTTTGGAGAGCCAAACCGTAAAAATGGACAAATCTTTGCACAGGAAAGAGTTTGGTTTTCTTTGAAGCACATAAGCTGTGGTACAAGGCATTAAAAAGTAGAGGTGGGAATCACCATATATCCCACGATACGAAATTATCACGATACTTAACGCACGATACGATATTATTGCCATTTTTAAAAATATTTTGCGATATTCAGATTCTGTACATAAAGGTAAACTTTATCAATATTCATTTTATCTAATATCAAAGTCTCACACTCAGTCTCTCTCATTTCAGTCAGTTTTATTGTTGACAAACTGAACGGTTTGTATTACAGTCTAGTCCAACTTAACTGAATGCAACCATCTGGTACAATTATAGCTATTCTGAACTATGCAATTTATGAAAACTATGCAGCCCCTTCAGCAACTGAAGAATTTGACAGTAAATTAAAACAAAATATAATTTTACATTAAATAAAAAAGTTTTAAACTTAATTAAAATAAAACATGTCTTAAATTTAAAAAAGTAAACTGTCATGTTTATTGCTGCCAAAAAACAAGTTAAACACATTTGGACAGTGAAGGAATGTCAGGATTCTTGTTCAGAAAAAGGAGCTGATCAACATGCTCTGAAGTCAGAGTTCCAGTCCACAAAAACTTTTTTTGTAACAAAATATCGATTTGTGCTGTCTCTGTATCGATACATTATTAGCAAACAAAATATCACGATACTACACAGTATCGATTTTTCCCCCCACCCCTATTAAAAAGGTGGTTAAGAGAGTTGTCATGTTATGTTTTTGGTTTTGATGCTGAACTGTCTGTCCCTTATATGGAACCTCTTACTGGTACATGTTAATCCATGTTAGATATTAATCCAAAACTGGGTTTATGTTTGTTTATAGATAGGGAAAATGCCCCCTCTAGTGTTGATTCTTTCTTTGATGAATAACATGTTAAACACGCAAAGCAATTTGATACACGGTAGTTTGAATTCAGCGGTGTTGGAAGCATTAACTTTGACCAGAGTTTATCCTTCGGCGGAGCAGATTGGTATGCGAGATGCACAGAGCCGTAGTTGTACATTTACCTGCCCGGACTATTCCTCCCTTTATTGAGCTGATGTCAAACGGACACCGAGAATTCCATTCCCTCCACTCGTCTCAGCCACTCCACAGATAAGGTCAGAGGTCAAGCAGAAGAAGAGAGGGGAGTGGAGGGGTGTTGGTGGTTTGCAATGAGTGTCCTTTATTATCCCTGACTGTTGTGTTAGTTGGCAGGTTCCTCTGTATGTCGCTGGGTAAGGGCGAGGGAGGCAAAAAGAAAATAAAAAACTGCAGAGAGATAGAAAGGGGGAGGAGGAGGGAAGGATGTTTTTCTTTTTGGGAATTCCTCAGGGATTGCTTAATTGGCCGTTAAGCCAAACAGGTTGATGCCTTAGTGACTGCATCATGATCATGATTTCGGTCTGATCAGCACAGACTGTATTCCAGAAACACATTTATGTCGGCTCAGGCTTCACAATATCGCAAAGTCTTGTCTTTTTGTGACTTACAGACATATCAGACTGTGTGCTGCCTTCCAAATCATTCATATTTGTGACCCTTTTTTTTAATGGCGAGCACAAAACACTTCCAATTGTAAAGATTTTTTTTATAGGAAAACGTTCTGTTTTTCTGGATCTGTTTCTTTTATCTTTGACCAAATAAACACTTTCTTGGTGATGCTATGAGGTAATCTTTAAATTATGTCTCTATTAGTGACCAGAGAGACTGCAATGTAGGGCATGTGTGATTGCTAAGTTACTAACCAGCAGGTTTCCAATGCCCCTTGACTTCCTAGTTGGATCCATGCCTTGCTTGTCACATCTCACGTCTCCAAACAGCAAGATGGCAACAGTGAAAGTGCTTCATTCGAAGCCTCACAGCAGGAATTAGCTAACCAGTAGGTGTACAGCCTATGCACTCTGTGACTGTACGCAGGTGAGTGGGGGGTTTTCACAGATGAGTCATCAGTTTTCGTCCATTATGGCAAAAGATTTGCACAACACGGCTACAGACTGGGTTTTCATGCCCAAACTGTAGCTAGGTTTCTCAATTGGGCCATAATTGCTTTGATATCATGTAGTCTGTAACCAAACCTGTAAAAAAGTTTTTGTCTTCATTTTCTATACTCAGCAGGATCAAACAGCTTCTCATACATCCACCTTGATCATCAGCCTATACTTTTTTATTTAAGTATGGCTAACTTTCTTACATCATTTCTTATATCAATGATTATATCATTTTAGCGTGGTTTGATCCAAAATTACGCTTTCTATTGCCTTTGTTGTTTTTGACTCTCCCTCAATCCCCTTGTATTCATTAGAAGAGTGGTGTCTTACTTGTGTAAAAATGAAGTAGAGAGGCTGACAGCAGGCAGCTTGTTCAGGCAGGACTTCTGTAGTGTGCGAACCTGTGATGCCAGCCAGGTGTGTAAAGCTCAGCTAAGTCCCTGCACTGCTTTTAAAGAATGGCTTTCATTTCACAAAGCAAACAGTGTCCATCATTCACCCATCTTTTTTAATGTCCGCTGCAGTGTCACTTGTTTCAAGAACGTTCTTAAAGAAAGTGATGATTTCTTGTTTTTGAAGCACATCACTCCACCCAGCTCCTGGTGCTGAATCTATGTAATAATGTACTTTTCAGGAGATTGTTTAAACAAGTGGGTTTGCAGGAAGTTGGATACAGTTGTATACACAGTGGTCTTCCAATTAAATTATAGATAAAGAGCATTTCCAAACACCTGAGGTACTATAGCCACGGTTGGGTGCCCTTCAATGCAGGGAGGTGATCCAATATTTATAGTATGTGCAATGTGTGCATATACACATGCACAAAAAAATGAAAAAGATATAAAGGAAAAAGAAAGGTTTCGAGGAGTTTAGGAGTACTAAGATTTTACAGTATTAGAGCAGCACTCACTGTTTATATCTTAAACATACTGTATTTTGCATTAGTGACTAATCGCATTAAAAATTTTTATTCACACTTACAATGGAAAGAAGCTGGCTACTGTTGGCACACATAAACTCCCATGTTAAAATCCCTAATTTAAAAACAACTATACAAAGTGTGAACGTTTTTATAACTCACCTATTTCAGTTGTGCTTAAGTTTGCTTTCCTAAGGGGGCTGTTGCTGACTAGCATATGTTGCCGCAAGTAGCTGGTACCTGTAAGCTAGATTTCCTGCCAGCCTTACAGCTCTGTGCTGCGTTTTTTAATGAATGAAAATCTAGTATTTTATTTGTATTTTTAACACTAAAGCAGGTATCTTTGTCTTTAGAATGCATCCACACAGTTTGAATACGCAGCTTGCTAACCAAACTTGCTACTGTTAGCAAAAAACGTAGCATCCCGCTGTCTAAACATGGTCACTTCTGTCTTCAAAAATGAGGCTCTATAACTAAAACTGTGGCTGTAAAGCCCAATGTGTGATGTAACTTTTTCTGTTTCACCAGGAAACAGAAAGTATTTTTAGCAGAAGCTCCACACCATGTGTTTGTACCTGTTACACTGACATGTGCGTCTTTTGGCTCTTCTGTTCCCTCTTGTTTTCTAGTTGTACTCTTTACTCATGACTGCCATATGTTTACCATCCTCATACCGTACATTCTGCCCCTGATATTTCCATTACAACTATCTGTTTACATACAAACCATTAAGCTGGCGCTGTAAGTCTGTAAAGATACACACTGTCACTTCCTGCCTTTCAGAAACTGCTTTAAACTTTTAGCATTTCACTAAACTCTGCTGCAGTGTGAGAATGCACATGTTTATTAAAGACCACCAAAAGTATTGCAGCTCACACGCACTTCATTCCTGGTTTAGCATGTCTGCGCGAGCAGAAGCTGAGTGCTCAGGTAGCTCAGTGTCCTTAAGGAATGTGTAGTGTGTTCTAGGAGTTCGTCTGCTATGCTTTGTTTGACTCTGGCCTCTGATTTTCCTTTGAGAGAAGACAAATTAACGCACTTTGAAGCAGAACTGAATCAGTGTTGCTTAAGGGAGGGTTGTGCAAAACGCTGCAGCTAGGTTGTTGACAAAATCCTCCAAGTATTCACATGTGACACCATTGCTTTTTCAGCTACACTGGCTTCCTGTTGAATTTAAGGTGCACTTTAAGATCCTGGTCTTGACATTTAGAGCCCTGTATGGACTGGCACCAGCCTACATATTTGATCTGCTACAGCCCTATGTCCCTAGCAGGTCCCTGAGGTCGTCTGATCAGGGCTTACTTGCTATAAAACAGACTAAGATTAGAACTAAGGGTGACAGAGCTTTTGCCACTGTGGCCCCGAGACTGTGGAGCTCTCTCCCTCATACATTAAGAACTGTGGACTCTGTAGTTGTCTTTAAAAAACAACTCAAAACTCACCTTTTTAAAACTGTTTTTGGTTAAATTTCTGCCTGTTTTATATTGTCTGTTTTACCCTTTTATTATTTGTTATCTTATGTGCAGCACTTTGTGATTCTGTCTAGAAAGGTGCTAAATAAAATTTTATTTTTTAAATTTATTTATTTTTTGATGATGCTTTTTAAATATCTCTTGTTTTGTCTTAGAGACAAAGGCAGGCAATCTCTAAATCCCTGTCATTTTTGACTGCCTTAGTTTTAAAGCACTCTAACTTAAGTTCTCTTTGTGAGCTCTCAATCATCCTTATGTTATGTTGATTTTCACTGGAAGTGTTGACTTGAGAGCAATGGTAGTAAACTATCAGTTGTTTTTTTATATATATAGTTTTTTCAATCTCTGTTTCAGTTCATTGTTAGATCTGGATGACAGCCATATCAGCATATTTACAACAGTTTCTTCTGTGGATGTTATATTTGATTGTGTAAGATAAAATCTTCACTTCGTCAGACATCTCTTAAAGATAGTGGCTCATCTTCTGTGGTTGAGTGACTCATCATTATACTCCGCGTCACTTTCTTCTCCATACTGATACTGATGTTTTCCCTGACTTTCATCATCAAGCGCAATCACATTTTTCTTAAACTATTTGAAATGTTTAGCATATTTATGTGGTTTTATCATACAGTTCTTTACATGGGACATCGCAGTTATGAAAAGCAAGATGTACAGTCATGTTGAAATAGCAGGTTTTCACATCCATACCTGGGAATATTACAGACTGGAAAATGTCCAACACTTACGCTTTTATACAGGTGTTCACACTCAGTGCTGATCAGTGCAGTCGATTTGCAGCACCTGCCTGTGACTTACCCTCTTAATTCTTATGAAGCCAGTAAGGATATATGTAGTTTTTCAGAAGATTGGACAGAGTCCTATGGATGGTATGTCAGTCTTTAGACATAATACAGTGGACTTGTTAAAGTGTAACCTTCCTATAACCCAACAGCATGACCACAACCATGATGTTGTTTGAGTAATCATTAACAGATTGTGTAAAGTTTAAAAAATGTTGGAAGCTCCGTGAATGAATGGAAGTTATATATTGTTGTGTTATCCTGTGGGTTGAACAGTTGATACCATCATCTAAAATTAACCTTTTGATATCACAGCCATGAGGATGTGGATTTAGAAAATCCACCAACTAAGCATATTTTACCACAATAACCTATTAACTTGTTTTTGTCAAACATACAGTTTGGTTGGTATATTTCACTGAGAAGTCAAAGGGACGCTATTATGGTGTTTTCTAGAATTACATTCTTGTTGTTAGACTTTACTATGATACTTGTAAACTGGCCATTGATGGTCTTTGACTGTAGGTGCAGGCGACTGTAAAAACAGCATATTTAGAGGGGTGAAATTCGTTAAATGTTTTGTTGACAGAAAAAAGGCATGGCTATGGTCTAGAAAAATTAGCTTAAGGCATAGAGAAACGGGTATGTGTGTGTGTGTGTGTGTGTGTGTGTGTGTGTGTGTGTGTGTGTGTGTGTGTGTGTGTGTGTGTGTTTGAAAAGCTGAAGAATACAACCAGTGTGTTTGCAGATCAATTCGCAACTTGTCCCTTGGTTCAAAAGCACTGGGATAGATGGAGGGGGCAATGTAGTGAAAGCAGGGGTGACAAGGAATCAAGGGAGAAAAAAGGGAGCACGTCCATACTTGAAACTTGAGTAATTACTACGTATTGCTAAGTAATATACTAAGATACTAAACCGGAAAATAACCATTGATGCATGAGTTTGTCCATTGTAGACAAAAGTAAGCCCACAGAATAAAGAGTTTAGCATAAATGGGTGAATGTGGTTTTAATTGTTCTTTGTGTACTCAAAATTCTGTAAATAGAGATATCTAATAAAGACATAGCTAGGCAGATATATAGAGGAGCTGCTGAGTCCAAAGTTGATGAGATTCTCCCTGAGATGCTAAAAGCTCTGCAGTGTTGGGCTGTCTCAGTTGACATTCCAACATGTCCATTGAAGGACAGTGCCTGTGAACTGGCAGACCTGGGTAGTAGTTTTCATTTTTACAAAGAGGGACATGGTAATTCTGTGCATGGTAAATGTTCAGGTATGGATGGATTTGTTTGACTGGTACATCTTTAAGGGGCATCCACTTCCACACAGGAAGTGATTTGTCACAAAGTGGTGACAAGAAACCGTAGAAAATCAATGACAACTGACAATGCGAAGTTGATGGGTCCAGAGTCCAGGTCTGATTACTAATAAGAGTGAAGAGTGTCGTTGACTGACATGTGACTGGGTGGAAAATACATTAATAGATTACTATTAGTGACAAAGTGATGCTTGAGGTGCAAGTCACTTCCTGTGTTTACACACCTGAAGTGTTAAAAAACGTTTGCAATGCCAGACTTAATTACCAGATCCAGATACAGAGACCTGCTTTTACATTTGCAGCAGTCCATTAATGAAGTCATCAGAATAAACGTTCTTGTTCATGCCAATGTCACACCTGTGAGGGGTTTTTATGCTTTCTAGTAACATATTTTTGCTCTGTTTAATGGAAAGAAAATTGCTTTTTCTTCATGCTGCAGCAGCCCCCTCATGTCATGGATTATTTGGTGGTCTATATCTAACTCAGTGAGACAAATGAGAAATATCTCTGTGGATTAAATGGATCACAACACAGGGGTACTCCGTAGCCGATCTGTTAGTTGTGTGTTTGAGTGTGTGTGCTGTGTATCATCTGTCTGATTTTCTCCTGTTTTAATACCTTTTGGCCCAGGAATTAGGCCTGTAGTGCATACCTGTCTGATGGCTTCTTGGCACAGCGTGTGCTTGTGTGAGGGCATCCACAGCGCTGAAAAAAAGGAGTGTCTGTATTGTGTGTTTGGGGACAGATCTGAACAAAAAGGGCTCTGTTTGTTGAATTATGAGGAAGTTTGCAACAACTGGTGAAATCAGAGCTTATGTGACAAAAACAATAAATATTCACAGTGTCAAAGTTTAAGCTACCGAAGAATAGCGACACTTTTTTTGCCAGCTTTAAGCAAATCTTAAACTGTCATTTTCAGTTCGGTCATTCTTCCGCGCAGTCACCCAGGGAACTTGTGGTCTCCGTTTCACTTTCAGTAAATCTGACCTCTCTGCGAGGTTATGTTAGCCAAACGTCACCCTACCTTTATGTACGCGGTTGTTATGAGTGCCCAGCTCAAGGTGAAAAAGCAGAGCTGAAGTTTGATAGAGAGATTCCCAGCAGCTGCCTGACGTGCACACTCACACGCTGCAATGCATGCATTCATTCAGTGAAGGACACCTACTGCCTTCTCCGCCAGTGTCTCCGTGTCACTCGGCCTCTTCCTTGACAAGCTGCTGTGACATTGCTGTGGCTTTTCATGTCCCGCCTTCGCACTCTGCGGCCAGCTTCCACAGCACATAGCTCAGTGACTGTGCCACAGAGTAAGATGAACAAGAATCCACTGAGTTCGCTGAAACAAAATCGGGGAAGAAGCATCAAGAATGCTAAAAAGTTGACAAACAAAAACCTATGGCACAGATATTTTATATGATTACGAGAATATCCTCCCAAACAGTGTAACAAAATGCAGTAAACATAATTTTTGGCCAGTTATCTTTTCTTTGTGAATGCAAATGAGTGTGTCACATGCTGTAAATGCAGTGATTGTTGTGGACAAAAACAATATATATGTATTGATCAATACTTAGACTTTTAGTGATTAATCACATCTGCCTGTGATTATCAGTGTTAAGGGGCGTCCACACTTTGAAGCTGAGGGTGATGGTGGACATTCCAGGTTGTCTAGGTAACTCAGTGATTTATTTGTCACCCTGTCATATGTCAAACAGCAGTATCCTTTGTCCTGGGGTCTACATGTCGTTCTCCTCCTGTTAGGACATGCCTGGAACACCTCATTCAGGAGGCATCTTAGTCCACCTCAGCTGGCTGCTCTAGAGGTGCAAGATGCGACCAATCAGAAAAAAAGTTGAATGGCACTAATGGTATTCAGTCAGAGGATGAACTGCGCAGAAGCTCATTTTGAGATAAATACAGATTATTTTGAGCTGTAAACCATGTAAACCTGTAGAAGTGGGCATAATAATGAAGTCAAATACATCTATCATCATCTCTGCAACCTGTTCTAGTTGGGAAGCTTTTATTTCCTAGGATATGTTGGTTTTACAAGATTTGTGTGTGACAATTTCAAAATGTATATAGAAATAAGTGCTGACTGAGCTCATCACACTCTTGCGTTACTTACCTACGCTTATTTTGAAACAGCACATGTACATTAAATTAAATCTAAGCACGCTGCTCAGAGTACATGTCAGAGACGTATAAACACAGGTGTTTATGGTTCATGTCAGCTGATGTTGGTGGTCCAGTCTTCCTCACAGACATATTTGCTTTATGTTGATATGGAGGCTCTACGTGAAAAAGACTGCTGTGGTCACACAGAGTTGTTTAAAGATTATACAAACCCGCGAGAGAGGCAAATGGATGGAGAGGCAAAGATGGAATGAGTTGTAATATGGTGATAGTTTACCTGAGATTTGCAGTGTTGTGAAGTTTTGTGTCTGTGGAATGCCTTTATGTATGTGCTGATGGATGGCTTGTAAACAGAAGTGTACAAACATAGCTGCACTGAAGCCATCTGGAGGACTGAGGGAGGCCATTTTTCTTCAACCAGGTGTTTTGCAGCAGCGTTTATTTTCATGCTCGAGGATGTCAGTTTCTGAACACAAATAGTTAAATTTCTTAAGTTTGTGTCATTCTCTCCTTTGATTTGTGCAACTGCCTTTTTCTGAACTTACACATTTGTGGTCACGTAGTTGATGCTTTTCTTCTCTTTCAATTACAACTTACTTGTTTCTTCCGAATCCTCTCAGTCGTGCACCTCTCTTCAGTCTCCGTTTTTCACAGTAGCACAGAGGAGTGTGGGTTTCCATCCTTGTCCTCACCTGGGGCTGCAAATTGACAGCTGTACTGACTTGCGATTGGAGGAATGTGCAGAGGACAAAAGTAAAGAGGACGATGATGGGGAGGTAGGGAAGGGGGCTGTGTAGAAAGTAGAGCAATGTGCATTTGGGATGTGCTCCCTCTTTTCTCCCACAATTCCTTGTCATACCTCCTTTCACTTCCACCCCCACCCACCCCACTCCTCTCTATGCATCCCAATCATTTTGAACCACAAGACAAGTTGTGGATTGATATGCCCTGTACACTGCAAACACACTGGTTGCATTCCTTAGCTTTCAAACACACATGCCTGTTCATCCATGCCCTAACCTAGTGATTGTCCTGAAGTTTAGCCATGCTTTTTTCCTGACAACAAAAGATGTTAGATGAATTTCACCCCTTCCTTTCAGAGATAAACACGCTGTTTTTACAGTTCTCTGTGATGCTAGTCAAAGGCTTCCATCCGAGACAGGAATTTCTGGGAAGAATGAACAAGGAGAAGAGGGGTGGAAGGTACAGACAAAAAATTGAATGAGGTAGTTCAAGCAAACAACGAGGTAACAGAGGTTAAAACTGATCATCTGTAAGAGAGGTGATGGAGTGATAAGAGAAGCTAAAACACCTTGTTTCAGACAGAGCTTGAGAGCTTGCATGAAGGGCCAGTAGAAGATAAAGACCGAAACATCTGGCTTGTTGATGTAAAGCAATTCTAGTAAAGCCTAAGAATGAAAATGTGAATCTAGAAATGATCGTAATGGCTGCCCCTTATCTTATCAGTAAAATGTACCAAAACAAATAGGATATCTGACCGGCGATCCTTACCTTACATAATAAAGCACCTTGAGGCAGCTGTTGTGATTTGGCTCTATGTAAATAAAACTGAGTTGACTTGAACTAAATTGAAGCCAACCAACCAAAGCTCCAGTGTGAGCTGAAGGCCACCACCTCACAAAGTCAGTGGAACCACATCATCTGCAAATAGCAGAGATGAGATCCGGAGTTTACTTGGTTTCCTCCTAGAAAGTCTCTAGAAATTCCAATTTTGTCCATCTTTTTCTACATATCCAAATCACACTGATTGTGGTGAGTGGTGGGATGCACCCTGGACAGGTTGCCAGCCTCTTGCAAATAAAATTGAGTTCTGAAAACATTAAGCATCAGCATCAAGCTTGTCTGGTGTGAGGGTTTGTAGAGTTCCTGTCTTTAAAATCAATAAAAATGAATCGCCCTTTTTAAGCTTGAAGTTAAAGAAAATTAAATCCCAATGTGATGTATTCAGAAGTAACATCTGTTTAAAATCTGTACATATTTCTGCCCATAGTTCATTAGACCTTTGTCGGACAAACACAGTCGTAGGACATATTTTGCTCATCTTGTCATGCAGGAGCAAAGGCAGAAGGAGCCTCATGACTCTGGTAAGCCATGCTGTAGTTTAAGAAACAGACAGCTCTATTAAATAGGGATTTTTAAAAGCACACTATATTTAATGTATTAGTGTGTATCATTGTGTAAGCTTTGCAAACAATTTGCAATTGCTTGCATTTCTGTCTCTGATTGTTGCACCACACTGCCTCCCGTGAACAGAGGCACCTGAATATTTTTGGCACCCCCACCCCGTCTGTGCTGCGCCCCTGACTCTGGGTCACTCAGACAGATAGGTTGATAATCTGACACTCCTCTCTCTCTGGAGCCGACCGTCATTCTGTCCTGGTTATTTTGAACTGAGAGCAGCAATTACACAAAGGGTGGTCTTGGTAACCATTAAAATAGTACTTCCTTAAGTTCGTGTGTTTATTGGATCTAAATAATCTACATGCCTGATCCTTTCAGCGCCTGTCACTTGTTGTCTCCTGATGGATGCTATTTCAGTGCATCACCTGGACCCTGTTCTGTGAATATGGTGTCAATAATCCAAACTAATGTACTGTTTTTGTTTGCTTTGGGTTGATTTTTTTGCGTCACATGTTTTAGATCATTTTTCAATTCTATTTGGGGTTTTGAGATGACCTGGAAGCAGAAACTGGGCTTGTGCTGAACAAGTATACGCTTGTGACAGATTGTAATACGGCTGCACAGTACTTAGTTTAAGCCTGATAATTCACCTTAAACCTTCTTCGATCAAGAGAATACTAAAAAGACACCATGACAGATGAGTGTCTTCATCGAATCAGAGATCTTTGACTGAAGCTTTGAAGCTTGAAGTTTTTTTTTATCCAGACACTACAGATTTAATCTCAGTCTGTAGATGGGTATTTAGACCAGGAAGCTAAGCTGATAATTGTCTGCACAGCATGCCAGTACAATGTGTCGCATACCTCTCTGTTGGTGTGCAGGAACACACACACCAGTGCTACAAAACATTTATTGCACCCGTCTCTCTGGACACCTATTGTTGTCTATCCATGGAGGGTTGCAAACGTCATACTTTGATAAAGCATAAACCCTTAGAACTCAAGAACAAAGAGATAAAAGAGTGGGATAAACAACCAAAATGTTGTTCTTTGTCGCTACTGGACACAGTGTAACAGTGACACAGTGTCCATGTTTCGCTGTGTGGCAGGCAGGATGAGGACCCAAACGCAGGGCTTGGAACACGGAAAATTATACTTAAAATAGCAGCTTCTTTTCTGGGAAAACTCAACACTGAATACAGGAAAAAACTAAACTAGAAAATTAGGGAACTAAACTGGGAAAGAGGTGATTTGCTCACAAAAAGTGTTACCGTAAAAGCAAACCTCTCTCACAGAAGGCTTGTTTCTGAAGTTTCTGAAGTTGTCTCTAATCTTAAATCACATGATTCCTCATGGTCATGGCCTTCAAAGGTGTTTTTACAGTTATGTCCTTTTGTCACCCACATGTACTGAAGGAACCTTGGATTTAAATTTGGTATATACATTCTTAGCCTGTCTTTTATCTTCCTTTTGAACTTGACATAGAACCAAAGCAGCTATGTATTATTGAGACTCATGATTTGTCTCAGCCAGCTGTAGAGGTTAGATTGGAGTCATGTATGGAAAAGCACCAAAGGGTGTGTTGCACAATAACTAAGAAAAAGTCATTTTTTTAACCTTTGCAATAGAAGTTTCATTTTTGAGTTATTGGTTTTTCTCTTTGCTCTCTCTCTTTGTGAAGAGCAGGGTGAACATGAGAAAAGTCACATTTAATACAGAATCCAGAAATGAGAGTACTAAGGCATTCATCTCCAATGTGACATGCTTATTGAGGGTCACAAATTTAACCTCACCTAGCTAATCTCATTAGTTTAACTAATGCTCTTCTGATGCAGATTGTATATTTAAGCTGTTGTAGGCTGTTCACAGTCCCATTTCAACCCCAGTATATTGAAAGGCATAGAGGCACAGAACTGAGCCATACCACTGAACGTGATCACCACTCCAGATGGAAAATATTTTGTTTTTGACTAATTAGATTTTTTTCCTTCTGTATGTTAAATAAAATTAGAGAATTCTTTTCTTTGATAAAGCATCGGTCCAACTCTGATCTAATGCTCTTTAATTCCCTTTTAGCCTCAAGCTGCTTCTCAGAGGATTCCTTGTTAGTTGTCATAGATGATAATCTAATGTTCATTCAGAGCTGCCACTTGTCTGCCAGTGTTTGTTTGAATACCCACATCCCTCTGGGATGCAGTCTAACACTTCCAAGCCGGTATGATAGATTGCAATTGACAGGTTGAATGGTTTGCAAACTGCCTGTCAGCCAACATGCAGCTGAGTGATAGATTGCGATCAGACAGCAGGGATTGTTGAATTCCCGTCAGGAAGGTGTGCCTGTTTGACCAGTGGTGCAAGAAGAGCTGGAAGTGATGGAGGGTTTGGGAAGGTGGAGCAACTGCCTCCACTGTTTTGTCACTGTCTAGGTGTCTGTTCTTCTTTCCCTAACTTTATACATGCTGTAAGCTTTTGCTTTTAAAAAAAAAAGCATAAAGTGTGCGTGTTAGTGGCAGCCACCAGTGCAGCGCCCAGGGAGCAGTGTGTAGGGACGGTTCTTGCTCAGGGGTACCTCAGGGTAGCCATTCAGTGGAGTCGAACCCCCGACCTTCCGATCATGGGGCCACCACTCTACCTACTGAGCTATCCCTGCCCAGGGATTACTTGGTGTACACCATGGTAAACTAATTTAACTAGCTTGGACTCGTCAAATACACAGCTTTGACTTTATGTGCTGCCAGGCCCATTGCCACAGGTGTATAAAATCAAGTTCCTGTCCATGCAATCAACCTTTACAAACATTTGCAAAAGAAAAGTTAAATAAATATAAATAAAGTTAAATGTGGACCTGAAATAGGATGCCACCATTACACAGAGTAAGCCTTCTGCCAAGTCAAATTTCTTCCTTCCCCATAGCAACTTAGCCATGAAGCACACAGTGGTGCATGCCAACACTCTGCTGACTTATTAAATGCAAAGTCCCAAACTTCCTCTGGCATTAGCGTCAACACAACAGCTGTGCGCCGGAGTCTTCATGGATAAGCAGCTCTTAGGTGTAGGTAGGTGTAATATATAGGTGACCCAGTGCCTTTATGCATACTGTGTAGCTTGGTTGCCCAGAGAGATACTTGTGAATTTGTGGTGAAATTTTTTTTTAAAGTAAATGAAATGGTTCTTATATAACACTTTTCTACTCTACCTGAGTGCTCTATACAACATGCTCTATTCACTCTTTCACACTAGCACTTTTTTCTTTGCTTTTCTTTTCTTAAGTGCTTTCAATCTAAAATTCACACATCGGGATAGTATGCCCATCATATTTGACATGGAGGCTGGAGCAGCAAGGGACTGAGCCCTTTTCCACTAGTACCTACTCGGCTGGACTTTGCTTTGGTCGTTTTTTCCATTACAATCGAGTACCGCGTGATGTGCACAGGGTTGTCATAGCAATGTGGCAATATAAATGCCACAGCAAAGGAGGATGTTGAGGTGATGGGATACCTGCTCTTCGTTTTATGGCTTTTTGTCAGATTGGGACACCGTGGTGTTGTTTTTTGTTGTGTGTGGCCATTTCCCTCATTGTCGGGTTTCAAAAAGGGCTCATCAAGTGACACCACTAACTACCCAGTCAGTTGAAGCCTCTGATCGCCTCAGATCGCTTGGATCCCTGAGCGAGTAGGTACTAAAAAAGCATCTGGTACCAGGTATTACTGTACCACCAAATGGAAGACTTGTAAATCCAAGTTGAGGGTGCTGGTTTGTGAGCACCCTTGGCTTTGTGTGTGAGCAGGCAATTTCCTGTCCAAAACCCCCAAAATAATATAAAAAAAAAAATGAGTCGAGCCCTGCCAAGTCGACCAGAGTAGGTACTGGTGGAAAGAGCGGATAGAGGACTTGCCTTACCCCTTAGCCAATGTGAGGAAAAAGTTCTTGTCTGTTGCGACCAAAGATCCAGTTCATTTACTTTAAACTATCTGAAGGGAAGCCTAGCCATTTTAGTTTCATCCCACACGTCCTACTCCCAAAGTAATAATGCACAACTTCATGATTAACTTTACTATTAACTAACTTTAATATTAAATTGGAAGTTGTGTGTTATGTAAAAATATTTAAACCACTTCTTATCAGGCTGGAAAGATGTTTATTTTTATTTGTAGATTGTATTGTTCTCTTTTCGGTCCCAGCTGTTTCCACTTGGCAAAGCCACAAGTCAGACTCTTGGCCAGGTAGAAACCCCAGAGATGAATGTCACGTGGCAATAATAGTATTAAAGATGGTGTTAAAGATGGACAGCAATTAAATCAGTAACGAAAAACACACATTTTTCAAATATTTCTCTAAATTAATCTTCTCTGCCACCCAAACCTTTCCCCTCTCTCTCCTTGCTTCCTTCTGCTGCATGTTCCCTTCATTCCTAGAAACCTGATTTGTGATTAAAATTCTGTACAGGATTAGCCTCCAGATACATAAAGACAGGCTTCAACAGGAATTTCTATACATTGTGTTGCCTTTAGCTACACTTTGACATGTGTAACACACAATCTCACACAAACAACATGTGTAACACACAATCTCACACAAACAAATAGAAGTTTTTACTTGTCAATACCTTTCACTCGGCACTGTCACCCACAGGTTTATACAAGTCCTACAACACCACAAAGAGAGACTGCAATCACCTTGCAATCTACCTTTTCCTCACATACTCTTTTTTTCTCCACCTTTCCTTCCATTTGCTTCTATTTTGTTGTATATTAAGGTTATGATTTTGAAAACTGCCATGCTTTATTGCTAGGTTTGACTACAGATGTACTGATTTATGCTCAGGTGTACAACAGAGCGAGCACGAGCAGCAGAGTTTCATTATGTACGATTTATGATCTAGGAACATGTCAGTAACAGGTTGAGTGGGTAGCATGCTCCTGCTTGGTCACCGTGTGCATGTGTGGCTGCACGTGTGAATTCTGCAGTCATCTATGAACACCCTTGAAATGTGCCGTCTCGTGCAAGTGCAGATGCTAAATATTATAGTTTAAGGGTGCACTTTTAGTGCCAGTTTAAAAATTTCACTTGATTTAATTTAATTTCATCTGCTCAAGAAAAAGTGAAAGAGAGATTATTTCTTTAAAGGGACACATAGTCCTTGTTTCAGTTCTAATTTGCATTATGAAGCAAAATCAAAAGATTTTGTGACTCTAACCTTTATATCCAACTGCCCCTTCATTTTCTTCAGGGTCATGGGGCTGTCAGAGAGTAAGATGCATCCATGACAGCTCCCCTATGAGATGCGTGCATGTCTTTGGACTGTGGGAGGAAACTTGACTACCAGAGAAAATATTTTATCATCAGATTTGGCTCCTTGTCAGATTTAACAAACCGCGGTTCTTTTAGGAGTCAAGTGGGAGATCCGGGCAAAACAGGAAAAGACAAGAAGTAGTTGAAATCACTTTATTCAATCAGGAAACTATTTAAATGACCTATGGAAAGCACTGGTAACTAAAGTGAGAAAGCATAGACATGAACCTGGAAGAAATGGCAAATCGGCAGTACAGGAGAAGGATGTTAGACAGGGCAGAGTTTCCAGAGAAAGTGCGTCCACAGTAGCATGATGCAATCCACTTCTTACTTTGTTGTATATTAATGTGCTTTTGTTAAAGGTTTTCAGTACAGTATTTATTGCATCAAACATCTGAAGACATTTAATGTGCAAAATGAATAAAATCACTTAAATTAATAATAATAAGTGCAATAAAAAGGTTCTGAAGAACGAAGAGTGACTGGACCTTCATGTCTCATCCAAGAGGCTTCTTCTAAACTTTAAGGTTTTAGTTGTTTCTTTATTTTTTTGCCCATCCTTTTTAACCTCCCAGGACCCAGCGTCCACATATGTGGACATCACATTTTGGGTTGTGTAGACCAAAATGCTAAATTTTGCTCTACAAGGGCCTGATATCCACTTATGAGGACATTATACTGCCACATTGAAATTTAAAAAGAATATCCTCATATGTGGATGTCATCTTTCTCAGAAACAAAAATCAGATAAAAAAAAAATCTCGTAATTATTTTTTTTCACATTCATCAGGATCCAATGAGCCCAAATACCAAAGTGAAATTGAAAATGCATGCCATGAACAAGTTCTTAGGAGGATAAAGTCAGGGTTCCCATTTAACTTTAGCATGTTTTGTTGGTCAAAGTCTGATTCTCTGTCTTCTTCAGCCCCGCCTCCTCTTTGGCGTTGCAGAGATATCCATCACCGTTCCTGACATTTTTCAGCATGACATTTTTCTGATGTCTGCAGAGAACAAGAAGACAGAACATAAATATTAGTCATTGCAGTTTTAACCGTCTTTTAATGCTTTCAGTGAAAGTGAAAATCAAAGATTTTACACTGTACAGCTCAACATGAAGACGAGATCTTTAAATACAGTCTCGGTGTCTGTCATGGTCCTGGGTCATTTTGAACCAGCATTCTTAGCTTTCCTGTGGTTTTGGATTTTGTTACTTCTTTATGTTCCTAGGATTGTTCGGTTTAGTTTATTTGGATTCCCTCTGCCCTCTGTCTCCTTGTGTCTGTGCTTATATTGTGGTGTTAGTTCTGGTGCCATGTTCCCACTCCTTGTGTTCCCTGTTCTCCTCATCCCTTCATGTATTTCTTCATGTTCCCTCTCTCTCTCTCCCCAGGCTGTCTCTGTGTACTTCCTGTGTTACTTTTAAGGTCCACATCTTGGTGTCAGCGTTTTCAGTTTTGTGTCCTCCCCATCCTGTCAAGGGTAATTGTCCTCAGCTTTGTTCCCCGTGTGCTTCAGCTTCCCTCATTACCTGTGTATTTATGTCAGTCTCCCTCTGTCCCATGTCGCATCGTCCCTCAGTGTTGTGTGTGCTTGCCTGTGTTCCTCTGTGAGGTTAGCTTAGCCCAGTTTAGTTTTGTATCTCCATGAATAAAAAGCCTTCTTTTACTTTACTCTTTTACTCCCCGTGTCTCGTGAGTCGTGCGTTTTGGTCCCCCCCTGTCTGCACACAGCCATTTCCTGACAGTTTCAGTCCATTTAAAGTCTTTCACTCAGTCTACAGTGATACTCGTTTAAACTGTGAACTCTGAATGTGGAAGAATACCTGAGTAAACAATTAAGTTTTACAATGAAGTGTAAAACTATTTAAATGTGGTTAGTGTACTTACCGTCGGTGTGGTTGTAGGCTGTGAGGTGCTGCCCGGTGGTGGTGGTGATGGTGTGGAGACGTGCAGGTGGACAGCAGAGCGGTGTCTCTCTGTCTTCTCCACGTCACAGTAATACACTCCGTCGTCTTGGAGCTGAGCTCGCTTCACGGTGAGGGACAGGTCTCCTCGCTGGTTCCAGTCTGATGGTATGGACACTGGCCTTTCATCATAGCCGTCCCCGTAGGTGATTTGCTTAGACCGAGGATTCAGCTCCAGCACCAGCTCTCCGTCTCTCCTCCAGCGCACAGATTTCACAGCCTGTCCAACTGTAACGGAGTGACATGGCAGCGTGGCATCCTCTCCCCGGAGTGCGACAACTTTATAGGGTAGAAAAACGTGCAACTCTTCCAGCTCCCCCCTCTGTTTGTAGTTGCAGGTAAACGGGTAATAGCCGTGATCGTTGAAATCTGCTCTCTTTAATATCAGAGAGTCGGAGCTGTGAGCCATGTGGTGCCACCCATCAACTGGTGGCGGAGTGTACATTTTCCCGTCTTACACTCTTCTATGAGGTGAAATCTAACATTGTCTCCTATAGTGGCCTGGATCAGTTTACCAGACGCCCAGCTGATAAAAAGAAAAAGAAGTAGTAGAAGGAGATGCATTCTGAGAGCGGAGCATCTACCTATCAGCTGGCTTTTTATTGTCACAGTGGATGGTGCAGAGGAGGAGAAGTACGTAGTGGAAGAGAGGAGGAGTCCAGTGGTCAGGCAGGCGAGCAATTAGTATGTAATGTCAGGAAATACTGAGATAATGAGCTGATGGGCTGGCGAAGACTGGTCCTTTTCATTTGGAGGATGTGTCAGAAATTAAAGAGCGGGACCACGGCTCCAATCATTTCCCTTAGATGCTATAAAGAAATTCACTGTATAAAAGGAGTAGTGAGATGTGTGTCTGTCCGTGTGTCTGTGTGCAAGCATGTATTTCACAAGCTTTTGAGGATTATGCCAACAGATGGAAAGCTTTATTAAGACACCAAATTTCTTAAATCTTTTATTTCTTTCTGCATTTATTTCTGTAGGAGCTGATTAGTCACATAACAAAAACCTCTCTCCAGCTAGACTGTGACATCTGTCTTTGGTGAATTTTTGTAGGAAGCCAAGTGATATTTCGCTGCAGTGTTAAGGTGTGTCCGATTTACACAAGCAGCTCACAATCTCTTTTGGATGACCTGTTTTGTGTGGGTGGCACTTCTCACACATTGTTGAGGAAACCTGTGAGAATGCAGTTAATGCGTTTTGTGGACTCTCCTGAAATCTATCCATGTCCAAACGGACAAAAATATTCACAGCTACATGGAACCCAAGTGTTCATGGCAAGCCTCGCTTTTTTGCCAACATGCCAACCCAACACATTTTTGCTTTGCGAGAGAGACTCATCTGTCTCCAAAGCTAAACACACACCCACCCATTTTGCTGGTGGTCTTTGTAACTCCATCATTTTAAAAATGTTGCCAGTAGTAGTTAATCTCCATCTTTTCTTAAGTGTTAAAGTAGCAAAGTCGGAGGTCATGTTTAACTTCTGTATAGGTTACAATCCATTCCTAATGAAGGCACATCTTAAAAGCTAGAGAGAGAAATTTCTGCAGAAATTTGCTGACAGATAGTTCTCATCTGTGCTCAATCAAAAGAGCACCACAAGATTGGCATGTTTTCCAAAAGGTGTCCAAATACTAGGAGGGGACTCATTCGACTCCATGACAGCAGCCTGTGTGCATGCCTTTCCCTTATGTGCTGCTGTCTCTTTCCGTTCTGGCTTGTTGGATGTACAGACAGTGTACAGAAAACCAAACAAGATGAACCGATCAACTAAAAGTCTCAAACTGCATTTAAGGCTGATGGTTGATTTTGAACGAAGGGAAGAAATTGAATCGCAATCCATCAAACAGTATTCAGCACAAATATCAGCTTGATGCTAGTAAAGGAAAAACCACAGGGTCTCGAGAACTTGAAAGAAGGAGGCGACTTGACTTCTTTACATTTTTGAAGATTTTTCACCTTTCATGCAAGAGGTTTCTTCAGAAAAAACAGGGGATATCAAGGGAATAAAAACGGGGAAAAACTCTCATATGTAACTCTTACCTGGAATCATTATTTCGTCAACTGGAAATATTGGAAATACTAAAGCCAAGGAGCTGGCTGGATAGATCATGCGGGAGTGAGCACACACAACATCACTTTCTTTAAATTTGCCCCTAACCTAATTGAACAACACCGACTTTCTCCTGCGGTCCCGGGTGTAATGTCTGGAAAGGTTTAGGGGGAAGTTAAATGTGATTCAAATCTGATAAAAGTGTCTGGTGCAGTCCAGCTTGTGTATAAATACATAGTAGAGATGGTGGTACTGCTAGATCAACCCATCCAATAGCTGTGGAGACATTTTCCTAAAAGATAAAAATGACAGCTTTATGGTGGTCGTTGAAGAAAAGGGGAGAAAGCAAGGAGGATTCAGCCTTGGTGCACATTGACTGATTGCACCCTTCTAATATTTGTTAGGATATTTGACAGATGGTACAGAAGTTTGTGGTTCTCAAGAGGGAAGCTCTTCCTTTTACTGATAAGTGATGGAAACATGCACTGTAGCGCTGTGGAGTCCTTTCTCTGGCCTTGAAGAACAAGATGATCAGTCGCATGAACATTTGATGGTTAACTGCACATTACCATTACCCCATTTGTAGACGTATGTACATACAAACATTCAAACACACATGCAAGCCTTTCTTTTTCACATACACCTCTGTAACTGGCTTTGCTATGGACCCACAGGATTACAAGTCGGATGACCAAACCTTTGGTCTGTCACTCAGACTCGAGCAGTAGATCCTAACCTTTGTGGCTTGTAACCCCTTCTAATAAAGAAACTGCCAGCTCTTATCACTGATTATGGCCTCCTCAGAACATGCCTAAGAGCTGTTGTTCAGTCTCCAGCTGGATCATATGATTATATTTTAGAGGCACGGTGGTTCAATGCTTGCATTTGCACATACAGCCAAATTGATAATCACCGCTTAACTTACCATTCATATCTGGGGGAGGAAGTTGGGATGCTCAGGACTCCATGCGGTAATTAGAAACATGGTGATAAGAAATTGTTAGAATATCAGTACAAACTATAAAAACATGTTTTTCTTTCAAGCTATCTTCTCATTAGCTTGACATAAAACTTGACATGAACTTGAAGTGTAGCCAGGTTAGAGACAGCTGCCAGGACTTTAAAACTACAGTTGACCCTTAGTTTTAAAGTCCTGGCAGCTGCCTCTAATCTGGCTGTACAAATCTCAATCTGTGTTGGTCTGCAGAAGATAATGGATGTGGTTTGTGTTTACATTTCTGGCAGAGTGACATTTTTATTGGAATACACATATTCATAGTTTAACCTAAATTTAACGGTTGAATTCAGACATTGATTCTTCATCCCTAATAATTTTTTCACCCTAGGTTAATATTGAGCAAATTCTGAAATCATGACTTAATATTCCATAATTTCCATTATTTGTGAATGTTTGTATTGTGGGGCTTGCACGTGTTTGGGCATGAGTTAAATGCATGGAAATTATTGATGAGATAACAAAAAACATGCTGTGTAATTGCAGTGATGGGTTTCCCACCAGCAAGATTAATGACTTCTAGATAACACACACTAACAAACACACACATACATGCACATGCAATCTGTCACCCATCTTCTTTTCCTTGTGGGTGGCCTTGGTGTATTCACCTCGGGAGCCTAGCTGTTAAGAGATCAAATATACACGCACATTCACACTCTCAGATACACACCTTTACTTGTACACTTTTGTAAATCACTCAAATACTTGCTTTATTTTGTCCCTGCATGTGAGTCGGGCAACCTCAACCTTGAACAAAAAAGAATTAGCAAATTCATCTAGAAAATAGCTTGTAGTTACATTTGAGGTTTAGTTGGGGTTTAGTTTAGTTTAGTTAGGGTGCTACATTTGGTCCATGCTTTGGATTGGTATACAAATTTGAACCATGACCTACTTACAGGAGTGTTTCAGATTCATGAAGCAAGGCCTACAAGCCTCTTTAGAAGGGGGTGGATTTAAAAAAAATGCAAAGATTTAAAGCAACCTGACACCTGACAAGTCACAGGTTCTCATCTATGGCTACAATGCCACAAGCTGCAACCCAATGTTAAGCTAACGTATACGTGAAACCCAACCTGTCTTGCTAATACATTTACTGATGTGTTAAGCTAATGTTGAAGCTAAGCTAATAAACATGTGCAATTTGAGCTTCTTGTGTCCGTTTAGCTTTTAGAAGATTTGGAGTACAAAAAGGAGATGAGAGGAATACCTGAAAGATTAGAGTCTCTGTTTTCCTTAGACTTTGGGTTACACAAAGCCAGTCTTTTTTTTAATTAGGCACACTTAATATTGAATTTCAATAAATCCATCTTGGATGAAGATGATAAGATGCAGTTGGGGCAGACTACAGTTTATAATGCTGTTGAACTTTATTGGATAAAATATTTTGTTTTAAAATTTAAAACATTACATTTAGGTGTCTAAAAATCAGAATGCATTATTTTACGTCATAGATTAGACAAACACAAATGTATCAATAAAAGTTTACAGGGGATAAATTTCTAGAGAATATATGACATACAGCCACAAATTTATCTGCATGCTAGTTCTGATTCTAACATTAAAACCACTGTCAGGTGGCCGCATTCAGACCAAGAGCACTTGGCAGCAGCCTCCTCCAACAGGACAGTGCAACCTGCCACAATAGCTTAATAAACATGTCATTGATCATTGACAAGTTATTGATCCAGCTTTCAAACCATCCATGTCCAAAAGCTGACTTGATAACCTAAATTTATGTTTTTTTGCAACTAAAAGTAAATACAAAATTGCCTAAAAGATGATTAATGAACATCATTGGGATTGCTAGGTCTGGATTGTTCCTTCCACTGGGCCCTACATTTTTACTTGTAACTTCCCCCTCCCACACAAACGAATGAAAAGGCTGAAAAATTATAGTCATCCCCATCTTTTTAACGCTTGTTTGTGTCGTAGCCTTCTTAATGTCCTGTGATAAAAGGGAGAGGTGTATTAGAAATGCCATGCTCTTATCAAACTAAATCCATTAGCTCTCAGCTTTAAACACCTGCCCCGCCCTGATCTCATTTACCTCTGTTTTTTTTAAAAAAAGGACTATTTAAGTGGAGCAGTGTCCTCCCTCTTGAGCCAGAAGTATGCCTCTGACCTACAAAGTCACCAGGTTTTTAATTGTCTCCACAGGGGCCCCTTAAGCCCTTCACATGAAGCAGAGTGGTGCCTGGGGCCCATTCTGTTTAAAACCTCAAAGGGTACCACCTTAACTGTATGTGTGTGTGCGTGCGTGGGCATGAAAAACAATGTGTTGGATGTGTGTGTGTGGTCTGCTATCAAATAGAAATCAGCAACAGGTTAAAGTCTGCTAAAGAGGTAGCTAGAAACTCATCGGTCCCATACATGAGTGTGTGTCTGTGGGTGGGTTAAGACCCCCTGCAGAGTAGACCGGTGGAGAAGATGAGCAGTGCATTGTGATGTGCTGTTTTTACCGTAGCTAAGGAGAGAATAGCATTACCATCCAAAAGGCCTTCTGTTGTGCTTGGAGAACCTTTAAGTGCTGCTCTGTTTCGAGCTACTTTTAGTGTGTGTGTGTGTGTGTGTGTGTGTGTGTGTGTGTGTGTGTGTGTGTGTGTGTGTGTTCGTGCGTTACCTAATTTTTATTTAGATCATTGAAAGTTGTCTAAAACATAAAAAGGTTGTTTATTAATCCAACTTAAACTCAGTTTTTAGGTCATTAGTGTGTTTTAGTCTTTACAAGTATACAGCTTATATATAGCTTGTATGGGAGAATCACAGTGGTCCAGTGGTTAGCACTGTTCCCTCATAGGAAGAGAGTCCTGGGTTTGAATCCACTGGCCAACTTCCTGTGTGGAGTTTGCATGATCTCCCTAAACTTGCGTGGGTTCTCTCTAGGTGCTCCAGCTTCCTCCCAGAGTCCTAACATGTGCAGTTAGGCATGCAGTTATGGAGTTGGGCTAATTGGCGATTGGCATAAAAAGTGCATTGTTTTTTTTTTTGATGGATAGTTTACAGTGGGGCAAAAAAGTGTTTAGTCAGCCACCGATTGTGCAAGTTCCCCCACTTAAAATGATGACAGAGGTCAGTAATTTGCACCAGAGGTACACTTCAACTGTGAGAGACAGAATGTGAAAAAAAAATCCATGAATCCACATGGTAGGATTTGTAAAGAATTTATTCGTAAATTAGGGTGGAAAATAAGTATTTGGTCACCTCAAACAAGGAAAATCTCTGGCTCTCACAGACCTGTAACGTCTTCTGTAAGAAGCTCTTCTGTCCCCCACTCGTTACCTGTATGAATGGCACCTGTTTGAACTCATCATCTGTATAAAAGACACCTGTCCACAGCCTCAAACAGTCAGACTCCAAACTCCGCCATGGCCAAGACCAAAGAGCTTTCGAAGGACACCAGGAAAAGTATTGTAGACCTGCACCAGACTGGGAAGAGTGAATCTACAATAGGCAAGCAGCTTGGTGTGAAAAAATCAACTGTGGGAGCAATCATCAGAAAATGGAAGACATACAAGACCACTGATAATCTCCCTCGATCTGGGGCTCCACGCAAGATCTCATCCCGTGGGGTCAAAATGATCATGAGAACGGTGAGCAAAGATCCCAGAACCACACGGGGGACCTGGTGAATGACCTGCAGAGAGCTGGGACCAAAGTAACAAAGGTCACCATCAGTAACACACTACAACGGCAGGGAATCAAATCCCGCAGTGCCAGACGTGTTTCGCTGCTGAAGCCAGTGCATGTCCAGGCCCGTCTGAAGTTTGCCAGAGAGCACATGGATGATACAGCAGAGGATTGGGAGAATGTCATGTGGTCAGGTGAAACCAATGTAGAACTTTTTGGTATAAACTCAACTCGTCGTGTTTGGAGGAAGAAGAATACTGAGTTGCATCCCAAGAACACAAAAAAACATATAAAATGAGCTGTAGATCAACATTGTGTCAGGGCTGCTCGCTGTCTTTATTCTGCAAAGGTCATGGACTGATTCACAGACACATACTTGCAGAACTAATAAAAAAGGTACATTGCTTGTGTGCGTGCATGTGTGTGTGTGTGTTTGCATTCATTGGCGAACGGGTCAATAGCTTCACATCAGGACAATTTATTGACTCTTTTGCATCACTATGAAAGCCATAAATTACCGGAGTGATGCTGATCAGCTTCCCAGCCTCCTTTATTTCCCCCTCTGTCCGTCACTCTTTCCTCCCCCGCTGTCCATCTGTAACCCCCCAGCCCCGCCTCTATCTTTCTTTCTTCATGAGTCTGTGTGGAGGCTCATTCAGAGGGCACTGGGGCAGAAGGCTCTGACAGGAGGATGAAAGAGACAAAATTAAAGTGACCAGCAAGCAACGGGGAGGAGGCAGCAGAGGAATTTCACATCAGAGCGTAATAATGTTGTGTTGTAGCTGTGTATAACGCTCACAGCAAATATCTGTTTTTTTTTATGAATAAGTTACTTTAAATAAAAACCAAAAAACCCCTCACAGCTAATTTTCACGTTGTCACTGTATTCATTCCTAAAGCAGCTCCAAACATGATCTGTTGGCGAGTGCTTAAATGAAAACACACTACTGAATTCTTTGTTCTTGCAGTGAAAAAAGCCATGTAGTGACAAGTTTAAATTCCCGTTTCTCACAGCCCAAAGAGATGATAAACTTTGTCCACCCCCAGGTGTTCAGTTCACAGTGACATATATGAAGAAAAGCAAAAATTCGCCTCCTTGCCAACAGTTTTTTTTTCAGTTCCCCAGGCAAAGATATCCAATAATGCCCAACCGCCGCTCCTTTATCCTTCATTCCTCACTACATTCCTCTCCACAACTATGTCTTCTAACTTTTAGGCCTGCAGGCCGTGCAGATGTACCGATGTGCCGAACACATATAACATTTAAAAACACGAAACTGACCTGGTCACAGAGCTTCCAGGATGTGTGTGTGTGTGCATGTGTGGTGGTGTGTGTGTGTGTTCACAGACCTGCACATGTCCTATCACCTGTTCCACGTAATTAAGATAATTTCAGCAGATGTCTTCAATTGGAGTGTAATTACAGAGGTATTTCTAGATAAAGACAGACTTTGTGTGTGTGTGTGTTCATGTGTTGCAGAGGTGTTGTTTATCCCATATGTGTTCATGAACACATGAAAGTGATGTGTTAGCTGTGGGCTAAAATACCAGCATGCACACATTAGGTTCAGTAATACTGTATTTAGTTTAGTGCATGATTTTTATGAATGATATTCTTAAAGATACACACGTAAAATCATCAGATTTTCTTGCTAACAGAGAACTCAGAGGAGTTTTTAATATGTATTTCTTTGCTGTTGAAGCTCAGGAGTTTCTTTTTTTTCACATTTTCTTAAAAATGGTGCTTCATTGGATGTGGTGCATTACGTATGTATATATAAATATGTCCATGGCATGACCAGTGATATTGGGACTCATTTGTTATGTCAAGCTACTGCCATTTAATGTTGCTAAATCTGGGTTGTTATAATATTAAAGAGCTGTCTGTCACTTTCAGATGAAATTTATCCTAAAAAAAACTTCCTCCTCTTCTTTTAGCTCTTCTCAGTTTAGTTCATGGTGTCAGTTGCTAGTTTCAAGTTTTCTTCAACAGTGTTTATTTTGTATATTAAGCCTCCTGTTGTTGTAAAATAAGCAGTGATTTCACAGAATTTCACCAATGTGTGAGCATACAGTGTTCTCAGTTTCCCGGTCAGCTCAACCTTTTGCTCGTGTCATATGGGTTCAGTTAACCAACGCAACCCAAATCATCAAGCGGAGACCTCACAACAGCAGTCCACAAACCAGTGGGTGGACTATGAGCCATCGTTTATATACTGAATGATTTCAACAGGATAATAAAAAAAAATCCTCATAAGCAGGAAATAACTGCACCAATTTGTCCCCCAAAAAGCAGAACTCTTTGGTCCTGGGTCAGTTTTGTTGTCAGACTTTCTTCCTTTCAGGAGCTTGTTTTGAAAGTACAAGCTGCTCCATAAAACATGACCAAAACGACATTTAGAGCATGTTCTGAACATCTAATGGGCTTGGAAAGAAAAGCAACAGGACTTTTTTCAGCTGTCTAGACGCTTAAAGAAGTCATGGCCTGGTTGACCGAGAACCTACACGTCCTGTTCTGGATATTTTTTCCACTGTATTTTAACTCATCACTGAGCTTTTTTTCACTTGATTATTAGGTTTAGGCACCAGGAATTCCTGAGTTAGATTCAAGACAATTTTGTGGCTTTGACACATGATCCCCGAACACTGAAAAAATGATGCCTACCCACTGCGCTTAAACTTGTTCTTCATGAGCATCCTTGTGTGGGAGAAAGAATTTTGTACCACTCCTGTCATAATACAGCAGTGTTTTGTGACCCGGACATGAGAGCAGGACAGCTTGACATATTAGGGCACGCAGAGAACAAATGTAAATAAAAGCAGAGTCCGTAATAAATGCAAGAAATTAGCTGGTGACTCCAAAGTGCTTCTGCATAAGTGTTTATTTCTCTGTGCACATTCATTGCGTGAATGCATGGCAGCACATGGTTAAAGAACCTTAACATACTGGGACAATAAACAGATAAGGACAAGATCATGCATTTCCAACCTAAAATATGCACGCACATTTACACACTTTGGTGACATTGTTGAGTTGCAATGGTGTAGAACTGTGCATAGGGGCATTGGGGGCAAACAGAGTCAGGCAGCTTCTCTGTCAAATGCGGGCATGTCCATTCAGCGCTCCCATCTGTGATGATTTGGAATGAACTGCACTGAGGTCGAGAAGAGTGCCATCAAATATCACCTTGTGTTTGTTTTAAGGGCCCGTCTGCATTTCCATGATTGGGCCAGTTGGGTTTTCAGTAATCCAAAACCTTGCCAAGTGGACGTGTCATTTCTTGGTGTGATTTTTTTCTCCTATTAGTATTATCATTATTATTATTTTTTGTTATTAATGGTTTTATATTATTATTAGTCAGCAGGTGCTATTTTATAAATGAAGTTGGCTCGACTTGATTTGAGTTGCCAAGATGAACGCCAAGGAGAGGTGTTCTGCAGACGTTGCCTGACCCAAAGTTAGCACACATGTACGTAAGCCGTGACAGAACGATGCCTATGAGTGGATACAAGGAGCAAACTGGGTGAAAGGTTTGAACAGGCAGGAAATTTTAAAGACGTGTGCTTTACATTCCTACTTTGATAGACAAACATGTGAATTACAGGCAGTTGCAGACGGGAAATTTACTGTAAACATTTCTTAAGTCCCCCTTTTTATACCAGTGTATGTCTAAAACAAACACACAATACATCTGCACAAAAACCTAGTCCAGGTGAGCATCCAGACAGGATGTGACCCTCCTCGTCTGTCCACGCTCCGTCTTGACCCCTGCGGTGTTTGGCTTCGAATCAGGATGCTAGCGTGCATGAAAAATTCAAACGAGCAACTCATTCAGAGGAACCCCTCCCGCTAATAATAACTTGTCAATTTCTATTCACTCAGATTTTCAGTCTTCCGGGAACAAGCAAACACCCACTGCAGCGGAGATCAAAAACAAAAGACTCTTAGTGCCAAAGTAGACTTTCTCAAAAATTGTTGGCAGGACAAAAGGTCACATGGTGCTTGTATGGTCTTGTGTCGAGTCATTTTCTTAACTGTTATTCTGGGTTGTTGTTTGTGACTGATAAAGGATAGTCAGGCAGCCTGTTTTTACTTCAGCTGCACTAAAGGCCTGTCATCAACTGTGTAATTGAGGTAATGTTTGAAAATACTACAAAATAGACAGGTGCTATTAACATTTCCAAAGCCCAAGGCGATGCTTCCAACATACTTTCTACAGAGCATGAAATTCTCACAGTTGACCGGTCGTTTGTGTTGGGCACATCGACATGTTATTTACAACTAAAGATGCTCCAAGGAGTTCATTCCTTTGCGGGAAACATTTGCTTGTTTAATACATTTAAACTGAGAACGTATTGGAAAATGTTGAGAAATGTGACATCTCTCCAAACTATTAAGCCCACTGATCATGACCACCCGCCACTGCAGTTGAGAACACGACATTCCTGATCTCTCCGATTCACGTCACTGGAGACCCACTTCTCCCGTGCCCTTGTTCCCCCTTCCTCCTGAGGTCCTTCCTCTACTTCATGGTCAGGGAGTTGGAAGAAAGGATGAACTATAAACTCAAAGGAGGGATTCAGTTCGTCTGGTGATAACTGAGTTTTTGAGTTTTCTAAAATAATGTAGCGGCTACACAAGGGTCATCATAACGTTAGTGCAGGTGGGGAAGAGACTGTCTGGTTGTCTGTTCATAATCATAGTCATCCTTATTTAAAGAAAAGAAAAACAAAGACAGATGCATTTAATCCTTCATTTCAATAACCGGATCTCTAGTTCTCACTTTGTAAGGCCTGACTAGACGTCTCTTACACGGAAACAACATCGGCATCTGCGCGTCTAGGATTCCCTCTTTGTCGTTTTGACCTGGGGGCGATACCGCCAGGGTTTCAGCCATGTTTGCCGGCAATCTGTGTGATTAGGTTCAAAAGGAAAGCAGATCTGAAGAGAGACCTTTTGCTACATACCTGATACAAGCCCCCCCACCACCATCACACACACTCGACTGCACACACCCTTTCTGCACACTCGTATGGTGATGAAGGACAGCTATGTCTGTCTCTTGTCACATCCTGTCGCTCTTGAGAAGATAAAGAAGACATGCAAAGTACACACACACAGACACACACTCAGTCTGTACTTGGCAGCCAGAGAGGTGAGATTGACATCTTGACTTTGGTGTCATGGATGGCTGGTTTTATGTACGACATAGCTCTATATAATAGACATTGTAACACGGTAATTGAACAGTTTATTAATTATCATTTCAAGCTGACAGCTATAAACTTATTTTGAGGTTTCCAACAATGTTGTAGTGCATTAATTCATCAACACCCTCCTCTGTTTTTTTCCTCCCTAACTTCCCCATCAGTGTTTATGGGCTGCTTTATGGTCCCATTAGTTTCTCCACTGGTTGAAGTGCCTCCCTTATACACCATATTTGCCTGAGTCATCACAACCCTGACATAACTTTAGTTCTGTCCATGTTCAGACAGGATAAAGTGGTTGATAAAAAAGCAGAAAGATTATTGTGTCTGGGCCCTTGACGATCACGTAGATCATTTATTTAAACACAGTGTAGGAGTGGAGTACCTGAGGGGTGCAGACTTACACACCTGGTTTGGAGTTGCTCTTCACTTCCTGGGTCACATCAGCCGTCACCTTGAAGTGCTTCAGGGGAAGAAACATCTGGTCGAGAGTCTGATGATTCAATGGTTTTGGGTTTGGGATTTAGAAAAGAAGCTAGGGCCAGTGTGCTGGCATTAGGAAGTTTCCTACAGCAACTTTTAGCTAATAACCTGATTAACCTTACACTTGCCTCCATTTTTTCATTTTTTAAAAAATATTTTCAAATTGCTATTTTTCCAGCTAAGCAGAGCTCCACCCACAGCACAAACATCAACTTATTTAAATCTATGAGAACCTGGACATATGGAGATTTGTGGGTTGGAAATGAGGTTAAAGGGAAACCACTAGTCTAGGAAATTTGCGTAACACTGACACTTTTATGAGTCTTTTGTGGATTGTCAGGATGAAATACAAGTCCAAGCATTCTGGTTTGCTAGTTTCCTAAAGTTTTTTGAGCTTTTGTAAAGTCTATTCGAAGTCTATTAGAACCAAGATTACAGACCTTCAAACCAAAACATCAGTTCTGTTGTTGCTTCTTTTCATGCATAGTTATTTGCCATTAGTTTGCCAATAACTTTATACATTGGAACGAATTAATTTGCCTCTGATTACAAGTCCACCGAATTCCTTCTACATATAATTGTACCTGTTGTAATATTTCTGCTAAATTGAGAAGTTGTTGACTTATTTGCATTTGTACATAACAGCAATGCTAGGCTAATAGCCTACAGCCTTTTCTTTCTTTCTTCAGTGTAGACTTGCAGTGCAAAAGTAAGACAGGTGCTTTGCGACAGCTAGATTTCATGCTGTATCGGCTTGTGTGTATATCCAAATATGCTCTGAATGCTTGCAAAACCAATGTCACTAATATTACTCAAAATATGTAAAATATCATGATATAATTTAGCTGTTTAAAAAAAGGACATGAAAAGGCTGGCAGATATTTGCTGTTTGATGCACACCGACAGTGAAATCAGATATCATATCGCTCATCAGATAGAGGGATTCCTTGAGTGCTGTGTCTTGATCTAAGACACGTAACCAACAAAAACAAATGAAGGAGCTGTGTTAGACTTTGGTGTTAAAAGACTTTCTAAGCAGGAGAATTTGTGTGATTATTACAGGGAGTGCAGAATTATTAGGCAAGTTGTATTTTTGAGGAATAATTTTATTATTGAACAACAACCATGTTCTCAATGAACCCAAAAAACTCATTAATATCAAAGCTGAATGTTTTTGGAAGTAGTTTTTAGTTTGTTTTTAGTTTTAGCTATTTTAGGGGGATATCTGTGTGTGCAGGTGACTATTACTGTGCATAATTATTAGGCAACTTAACAAAAAACAAATATATACCCATTTCCATCCATCCATTCGCTTCCGCTTATCCTTTTCAGGGTAGCGGGGGGCGCTGGAGCCTATCCCAGCTGTCGTAGGGCGAGAGGCGGGGTACACCCTGGACAGGTCGCCAGTCTGTCGCAGGGCTAACACATAGGGACAAACAACCATTCACACTCACATTCACTCGCACATTCACACCTAGTGGCAATTTGGATTATTCAATTAACCTATCCCCACAAGCTGCATGTCTTTGGACGGTGGGAGGAAGCCGGAGTACCCGGAGAGAACCCACGCAAACATGGGGAGAACATGCAAACTCCACACAGAAAGACCCCGGCCTGATGGTGGAATTGAACTCAGGACCTTCTTGCTGTGCGGCAACAGTGCTAACCACCGTGCCACCGTGCTGCCCCATTTCAATTATTTATTTTTACCAGTGAAACCAATATAACATCTCCACATTCACAAATATACATTTCTGACATTCAAAAAGAAAACAAAAACAAATCAGCGACCAATATAGCCACCTTTCTTTGCAAGGACACTCAAAAGCCTGCCATCCATGGATTCTGTCAGTGTTTTGATCTGTTCACCATCAACATTGCGTGCAGCAGCAACCACAGCCTCCCAGACACTGTTCAGAGAGGTGTACTGTTTTCCCTCCTTGTAAATCTCACAGCTTGTGTGTCTTGTTCAGTGGTGGTCATCTTTCAGCCTTTCTTACCTTGGCCATGTCTCTGAGTATTGCACACCTTGTGCTTTTGGGCACTCCAGTGATGTTGCAGCTCTGAAATATGGCCAAACTGGTGGCAAGTGGCATCTTGGCAGCTGCACGCTTGACTTTTCTCAGTTCATGGGCAGTTATTTTGCGCCTTGGTTTTTCCACACGCTTCTTGCGACCCTGTTGACTATTTTGAATGAAACGCTTGATTGTTCGATGATCACGCTTCAGAAGCTTTGCAATTTTGAGACTGCTGCATCCCTCTGCAAGATATCTCACTATTTTTGACTTTTCTGAGCCTGTCAAGTCCTTCTTTTGACCCATTTTGCCAAAGGAAAGGACGTTGCCTAATAATTATGCACACCTGATATAGGGTGTTGATGTCATTAGACCACACCCCTTCTCATTACAGAGTTGCACATCACCTAATATGCTTAATTGGTAGTAGGCTTTCGAGCCTATACAGCTTGGAGTAAGACAACATGCATGAAGAGGATGATGTGGACAAAATACTCATTTGCCTAATAATTCTGCACTCCCTGTAGACTGCTGTTGGATATGTGTCAGGCTCAGAAACTCATCTATATTTAGATGTAAGATGTTTGCTCAATAATCTCTGAATACTCTGGCACAGTTTCCGCTGTAACAACACAATGTTGTTCTTGAGTTTGATGTTTTGCAAAGAATGAAAATAGCTTTCTAAGAGTAAGGAAATGAGGCTTTAAAAGGGAAGAATTCACTTTTAGATTTTTGTAGGAACCACACCAAAAAACCTTCAAAGCTCATATCTGGCAGGCCTATAACTGTGTCTCTGATCTTTTTAGATCCCTCGTGATCTTTATCCTCAGATCCAAACTGACTCCTAATCTACAGTGAACAGTTAAAGTGGAACGTGTGAAGGTCAAAATAAAGCGGGATTTTCCCAAAGTAGTGTTTATCAGCATCTTAAAAAGACATGCAGTGTCTGACACCTGCTGCTGGGTTAGATGTACTTTGTTGGTCTGGCAGTTGGGGCAACATGTCACATTGCCAGGCTTGTGTGGTGTCGTCCTCCTGCTGCTTGTCTTCATATCATTTTGGACCAAGTTTGCTATGGTTGGTATCAGTTGTGGGATGTGATTTCATTAGAAGGTAAAGACCCTCACAGCGACACAGATGTGATCTGTAGTAAGCATAAGCATAAACGACTTTGTGGAAGGTCAGTTCATCATCCCGTGAATGGACTTGTTCTCCTCTGTGGCCTCGGTGTGGGTAGAGCACCAACATCATTCAGCTCTCCACCATCACCAGCTGTGGTTCAAGACTCAAGACAGCCGAATGACCCTACAATCAAGTTACCCAATACAATGTTGTTGCGAATGACTTAACTACCTGCAAGTCTACCTCGACACAGATAGCTTCAGTGGTGCAGACATGCCCAGCTATTGCAGGGCAGTCTCCATAAAAAATAGCAGCCTTCTTTTGCAGTGTGGCATACAGCAGCTGCAAGCTTCTGTGTGTGTCAATCTCCGATCTACCTTGGTTACTGGATGTACAACTGGTGTACCAACTGCTCCAAACTGGCACGGCTTTCCGAAACACTTTGGCCTACTTCAAGAGCTGGTATTATGCTGTGTTATTAAAATGAATGCTTTTAGGAGATAGCTACTACAGATAGATACTCCATACTGCCTGAATAGACACCTGACCAGACTGTCCATAAATTAAACACTAGAGGGGAAGGGTCAAACATAACTGGTTAGCAGCGACTGAACTCTTAAGATAAGAGCCAAGGGATTTTCTAATAGCACTCTTGGTTAAATGATAAGATAAAAAAACTCAACTTGAAAAATAGATCTGGGTGACCATCCCACCCAGTTGCAGTCTCTTTGTGGCTCTTTTTGAACCTGCTTCTGTCTGAGGTTTCTTCCTGTTAAAAGTGGGGTTTTCCTTCCCACTGTCACCAAGTACTTCCTCATAGGGGGAAGTCTGATTGTTGAGGTAACAATTGGGAAATGATCTGGAAATTAACTTATTTTCTTAAACTTCTTGGATTATTCTGATAACAAATATGCTCCGACCGTCACAGCAGAACATGGCAGTGAGTCTACAAAGACATAAGTGATTCTCCCCCAAACCTGAAGACACTGACCTGGAATAATGAAGGCATTCTGTTTTTTTTCTGGTCCTTTGCTTTTTCTTCACCGTCATCTTTCATCAGTAATGCCACAGAGCAAGGAGCCTGTCTCTGTAATTATAACAGTTGCATTTGTAAATCTGTTAACAACAGCTAATTACAGATTCAGGAAGAATTTAACTTTTAAAACAATGTTCGGTGGGTCACATTTGTATGCCGAGCTTGTCATGTAGACATTAAAAATCTGGCTTCAATTCTTTGTAGTGACCCCAGACATATAATGCATTAGGAGCTGATTTGGTCCCGACAGCACATGCTCTTCACATGGATACTGCAGCGTGAGTCTTGGTATGTGGCGCGATGTTTAGTGGGACATTTGGGCTCTGCTTGCATTGCTGTGCACCTAGATACAAAACTAGGAGGCATGGTAAATCTTGGGCATGTAAAGGAAAACCAGACGGCTTGAGTACATTTATTCTTGCATTCAAACATGCATTCTTTAACCCTCAACATGGACTTACCGGCTTTAAGAATCCATGTATTTATTTTCACAGACAGCAAGTCTTATTGAAGGAAATTGCTTTAGTTCTGTCATTTGCCTTTTGTTGCGTGCAGGCAGTCATTGCTCGCATAAGAAAGTATCAAACACTTGTTTTGTTTCAACATGCCAAACCTAACAACCCGTCGGTAAAAAAATAATTCTGCCCCCAGGTCCAAACTAGGCTAGGATTATTATTATCATCTCTGTCTACGGTATCCAGATTTAGGTTATTTTTTTAATAATAAAAATATGTCAACACTGCTTTGCCTTCAGCAATCACTGACATTTCTCTGTTGTCGCCATCTTCTCGCTGTGCACGATGCTGTTGATTTTACTCCAGCCGTGCAAGCTAAAACATGCATGCAAAAATCAGTGTCTGCATTTCTTTCTTTTTTCATGTTGCTGAGATTAAACAGACACATGACCTGACTTTGTTTTATCTTGTACAAAGTCACTTCGAAGTGGCAGTGCTTCCTGTGAGCATAATCCACTGATGTGTAAAGAATCTTTAGCAATCAAAACATCAAATAATATTACCAATCTGAGTTTGTTTTAGGATGCTGACATGTATTTGTGGGTGAGATGTTTGTGTTTTGCGAGAGTTTGGATGAATTTGGAAGTTGAATACAGAAATCAGAAAAGCAAAGAAGAGTTTTGCACTGAAACAAGAAATTTAAAACGTTTTTTGTGCCAACATTAGGGACGATAAAGAGTTTATTTCAATGTAAGTCACTGTAGAACACGGGTAGACAAAACCTTTTTGATGTGGCTCACAACAGCTGTTTTATGATGAATATCTTAAGAGTTTATCTTAAAAAAATATGTACAGAAAGCTGATTGGATGCATAGAGTTGTTTCACTTTGAACTGAGACATGCAAAGAAGTTTGTTGCAGCTTCATTTCAAAATATGATGTGTGAAAAACCTTTTAGAAAGGAATGATTTTGCTCTTGAATCAGGAACACAAAGAAATATTACCTCTGGGCAAAAGATGGAAAGTCGTCCAGTTTGGACAAGTTTGTTTCCAAAATACAATGTGCAAGTAGAGTTTTGTCCTGAAATAGGACAGGTGAAGGGAAAACTTTGAGTGAGTCATGAGTGTCTCAGTTCCCAACCACAAACTTCTCACCTATGAGGGGTGAGCACAGCAGTGACAGATGTTTGTTTAAGCCGGCCTTTCTTTGCGTTAGTTAGCTGGTCCATCACTTCCTCTTCCCTCTTATCAGTCTCACCACAGGAAGGAGCTGTTAATACCACCCTGCACCGTGTCACCTATGCTTCTTTACTTTCATCATTGCTAACCACAACCGCAGCTTCCGATGAGATTTACCTGTAGAGCTGCTTCCCGCCCAGAAGCACACATAAATACATACATCGCCCGAGGACCCCCAACACCAAAGACAGGCATTTTAACTCTCTTTCTCATTACTTTGAGGCTTCTCGTGTGTGTGTATGTGTGGGTGTCTACAACTTTGTGATTCTGTCGAGTGGAAAGTAGAGAAAAAAAAGCTAATTTCAGCTCCTCCTCTAACTGTCCATCATGTGAAACCTGCTGCTTTCTACTTTCTAGTTTTCATGCCTCACATGTGCAGGGCAATTTAACATTGTCAAAACAATTCAATTAGAATAAAAATTGATGTAAAGTGGAGAAAATGTGAAATTGGCAATACACTGGGCGGAATTCAGTATCAACTTAAAAGATTTAAGGATACTTGTGATTTTGAGTGGCTTTGTTAGGTAGATAGTAAAAGGAAGACATGTTGAGGGAACAGCTAATTTTCCAACCTTAAGACAAAGAAGCAATGTAAAAAATAAAAAAAAAAGAAAAGAAAAGAAAGAAAAGCCAAACAAATACAGGGTGGGCCATTTATATGGATACACCGTAATAACATGGGAATGGTTGGTGATATTAAAATCCTGTGAGGAGCGGATCGAAATTGTGTTGATATCTGGTGAACGCAGTAACTGGGTCATTGCAGCAGATTTCAGTTTTCTTGCGTCCACATTTTGGCAAATCCAACACTGAACCAGTTTCACGAAACTTAGCAAGCAGTTTGCTAACTGTAGCATGGGAGATGGGTGGTCTCGTAGGGTGTCTTGCATTGAAATCTGCTGCAATGACCCGGTTACTGCGTTCACCAGATATCAACACAATTTCGATCCACTCCTCACGTGTTAACCTCTTCGACATGTCAATGGCTGTGAAAAAAGAGAAACTTGTAAATAACTCATGAAAGAATAAAGTTACGTTGAAACCAAGCACACCATTGTTTTTCTTGTGACATTACCAATAAGCTTGATGTGTCACATGGCCCTCTTCCTATTGAAAAAACAAAAGTTGTATCCAAGATGGCCGACTTCTAAATGGCCACCATGGTCACCACCCATCTTGAGGAGTTTGTCCCCTCACATATACTAATGTGCCACAAACAGGACTTTAATATCACCAACCATTCCCATTTTATTACGGTGTATCCATATAAATGGCCCACCCTGTATATGCAGTCCTGTGAAAAATGACAGTACACCACCAGTTTAACAGGTTGTAGAACTGCCTCCTGAACCAATAACTTATCAATCTCTTTCATATTGTTGTGGAGCAGTTTTGGTCCACCCTTCTTTACAGCATTGCTTCAGTTCATTGAGGTTTGCCGGCGTTATGCGCCGCTCTCTTTCAATCATATTGAGGTCTAGACTTTGACTGGGCCAGTGTGACACCTCGATTCTTTTCTATTTAAGCCCTTCTGTTGTAGATTTGTTTGATCATTGTGCTGTTGCATGTTTGGTCTTTAGCTGTCAGACAGCCTCAAATTAAGCTCTAGAATAATTTGGCATACAGAGGAGTTTGCGGTCAACTCGATGGCTACAAGGTGCTCAGGTCCTATGGCTGCACGACAAGCCTAGGTCATCATGCCTCCACCACCGTGCTTGACAGTTGCTGTGAGGTGTTTGTGCTGATGTGCTGTGTTTGGTTTTCTTCAAAGGTGGTGCTGTGCATTACGACCAGACATCTCCACTTTGTTCTCTGTCTGACGTTCATTGATCCAGAAGTCTTGTTGTTTGTTCGGATGCAGCTTTGCAAACCTAAACCATGTTTTCTGAAAACTCTTCAAACAAGCCAAAATGAGCCATACTCATTCAGTCATTTTGTACCATCATGAACTTCAACATTTATACCATGCTAAATGAGGCCTGAGATGCAGCTCTTGGGTTTTTAGATGGATATCTAAATAGATGTATATGCCATATGGTTGGTGGTCATATAAAACCAAGCTTAAATTCACCAAATGTTGAGCAGGAATGTAAATATAATATGTTATTATTAAAAACTGTTTGTATCTTTCTGGTTTGTCCTTGGGCTACACAAGTACAGTTCCCTCCTCCTGCCTCCTCTCCATCTGTCCCATTCATGCTTCAGGCTGCATTTTACTGCTTTCCATCAAAGTCTAATGGGCTGTAGGTAACTTTTGTTTTCCCACCAACCCTGGCCTCTCCTCTTTCTACTTGTTTTACACACACACACACACACACACACACACACACACACACACACACACACACACACACACACACACACACATTCACAGCTATAGGGTGAAGGAGAAACAAGGAGTGTCAGAGTGATATTTTAACCCTTCCATCTCGCTTCAGGATTAGCTGATGGAGGAGGTGGTATGGGTGTGTATACCATAGCTTCATTCTTCCTGTAGGCAAAATGTGCCTGCATTTATTTTAGTGTTTTCTAAAGAGTCCCACACAGACCTTCCCATGTGTTCATTCTTTCTTATTTTCAGTCTTTAACGGTGAGTTTTCTTTTTCAAAAAGATTCATTTATGTAACTGAAAAGAACCCCACTGTATCTCTTTATATCCACCTGAAATACAGTATGTTGAGCTTCGTTTACACACAATATCATGTACAGTTTCGTCCTTTTAAAGACATAAATGGAAATGATTTTGTAATTATATATGCTTTCTTCCTGACAATAACATCAGAAGGTCATTTCAAGCTACACAGGTAAAACTGGTATGCTACTAGCTTAGCTGGGCATAAAAGTCTAAAATCTGATGCTAGCAGACATTTGGTTTGCTTTTGGTTGTAGAAGGAGTAAAGCTGCACGCTATTTAGTGAAGTTTAAAGATTTGGATGTGGGGTTTTTGTTTGGAAATGAGCCATGCTTATTGTTTTGCTCCTCTTCCAGGTTTTATGCTAGGCTAGGCTAACCACTTAGTGGCTACAGATGCAATTCATTTACATATTCTCTGATTTGGTGACATTTATAGTTTTATCATTATTATTATTAGAACAGGTTACTCTAATTGAAATCAAAAGGAACACAAATTACTATTGGATGTCTATTTAGGCACTGAACCCCTAAAGAAGAGGCATTTTCTAGGCGAAGCGTAAGAAAGTCAGATGGAGAGGAATATCAAGGACAAGGGTTTCTTTTTTTCTTTTAGAGCATCGGTCAAATTAAAATGCTGAATGAAACCAGCTTGATTCTCTCTACAGCATTTCTATCAAGCCCTGACCCTGACTCCCAGGAATGCTGTACCATTTATGGACATTTCTCCAAATCAGCCATGAAACTTGTTTTGTATAATTGCTGGCGAATGGATATGTACAAAGTAGAAACCTCAAAAAGTTTGTACACAGTGTGCCACATTCACTTTCCCATTTAAGGGCATTTTCACAGTGCTTTAGGCATGTTAACCCTACACCTCTCATCACATCAGGGGATTCACTGGAGCCTTGATAGGAGAGCTCATAGGACAGAAGTTTGTAGAAATGTATATACAGCAGCTGCAAAATCATATTCTTATTAAAAGGCAGCTTTAACTACATTTAATTGTCTGTTCTGAATTATTTTAGATTGAAAGCGCTAATGTGAGACGGATTTATTGAGAGATGGTAACCTAAGCCACTAAAACACGATCATCTGGGCAGTAGAAAATGCAGACATGCTTCATTATTACAGCTTTTTTAATGCAAGCGAGAAAGCACACTGTAAGATATCACACAGACCTAGAGACTGGTTGGTAACTCACTGCAACCATTGGTATCTATGGAAAAATATGTAATGCTTAAATGGTGATTACATATTTTTGGCAGTTTTGTTATTTTAGGCTGCTACACTAAAAACCTCCCTATGATTGCTTTCGTTGCTAGCAGATTGCAGCAGTCATCTGGAGTTTGCATGCAAGACACTGACTTTGCAGAGTACTAGTGAAAATGAGTAAATGAGACTAAAAACAGAAATGGTAAACCTTCACCTTAAAAGTAAAAGTTGTTAGGCTGTAACCCACACTATTTAAAAAGTCACAGCTTTTACTTTGAAGGTGAATGGTCTCCGTTTCTGGTTTGTGCCTCACTTTTTCACAAGTTTTACAGTTTCACTACTGCATGCAATCGAGATCCAATATTTTTATCTTTTAGTTTTTTTAGATTGTGTCCTATCAATTAAAGTTAAATCCTTGACCCTGACTTTTTGAAGGAAGCGAGTGGAAGGCAAAGGTAAAGACCTTCCATTCTGAAATCATATAATATGAACATCATTACTCAGCACCTTAAACTGTCTCCACCCATGTATTCAGGTTATAACAGTACCTACACCTTGCACCCTGCAGCCAAGTAACTTAGTCACGAGTGATGTTTAACTGACTAAATCTGCTGGTGTTGGTTAGCCAGAAGGATAAAAGTGAAATCAAAAGTGACTGAAGTATTCATGTGGTGTTGCTGCAAGCTCTCCAGGTGTTTGTTTGGGGGTCAGTGAGTTGGATTTCCCCCCTTTTGATACACTTGTCTTACTTATCCCTCGTCACATCGCCCCCTTTGGACAAAATAGGAATTTATACTGTCAGCTGGTCATTTTGGTAAACAGTGAAGCTGGCAGAGATTCAGTGTTTTGCCTGATAACGTTCAACACAAACCCCTTTTTCCTTTCTGGTGCTCACACGAATGGTGAAGGATCATGAATCTGAGTGTATTTTTTTCCTAATGTAGCTTTTGTGGTTCAGTGTGTCTGACTGCACAGTAGCCAGACTGCGGTGACTGTGAAATACCTGCTTTCATTCATGTGGTTAAAAGTGTTTGCACAGTCAGTCATCTTCAATCAGCAAAAGCCAGACTACATGAGAAGTATACACAGCTGATGGACGAACTGGCTAAATGAGTCAGCAGAGGGAATTTTTGTCTGCGGGCTTCACCGTCTCGTACATCCCAAATTTGAACTGATTAAATAGTTTCAAAGGCAAAGAAAGAATCCTTAATGATAGCTTGGGACGTGCCTGGTGGGATAGGTGGACTTCAGTCACAACTAAAAGTTAATCAGGCTTGTGGTTGCCTTTGTTTTGCCAACAAGACTTGACTCACTCAAGAATGAAATAAAGTGAGATCAGAGGAAATTAAAGGATAGATGGAGCAGTTGGAAGACGGAGGAGAAACATTAGATATGTTTTAGAAGAATTTCTGAAGAATTAGGTGAAGGAGGTTCTATTTGATGCTGCTTTAAAGTCTGTTTTTGGAATTATGCTTCTCAAATTTAATAGACCGATATAAGAGGGGAACCAATCCTCCAGCTAGACGAGACATCTAGACACTGCTTCAAGTAATTTACAATGTGTACAACATGAAACTCAAAGTTATGAAATCCAGCACCCCCTCTGGCACTTCGACATTACATAAAAAACAACAATACTTTTGATTTTGGCAACTTAGCCTCACCAAAGATGGTCTGAAAAGAATAAGTTGGCAAAGAATGAGTTATGAACATGAAACATGGCATTTTGAAGTTTCAACATTAGCATTTTGGCCTCCATCATGTTGGTTTTACTGAGCCAGAAATGACTATATTTGGTAGAGAGTGTGAAGTTTGAAGTCAGCAGGTGAGAGCTCGGTTATACACAGACAGGGATAGTTGGCGATCCAATGAGTCTGCTTGAAGTCAGCCCGTTGGAAATAAAATTCTCCACAGACAAGTCTTCATGGTCACAAAAAAGTGGATATGGTGGACATTTGTATGGATTCTCCTACTCAACATCAGATGACTAAAGTTAGTTTGCACAGCCATGTGCAGAATCACGAAGAGGGAGAGTCTAATAATGGCCTAAGATCTTAGTCACACCACATCAACCACCGGTCACTGCGGAAAACTGCTTGTGGTTGCTGGATAGGAAATTGATTACTACAGACCCAAGCATGGCCTAGTATACGTCAACTGTAGGTCACTAAAAAAGTGTGTATATCTTGGTGACTGGTTGCCCGAGGTTGCTGGCAGTTGCTAGGTGAAACTTGTATAAAGGATATGCAGGGATGCATATGCTTTGTAATTGGTTTGGTTACAAGCAGCTACCCAAAGTTTGCATGGAAGATCACTGCAAACACTTGCCAACTGCTCCGCTGAGCAGCAGTGAAACTGCAAATGTTGGCAAATTCCATGCAAACTATGGGTGATCTGAGCAATCTGCTAGCAGCTGAAGCAATTGCAAGCATTTTGCTGAAGCGCCCTCTTTGTGGTCGATTTCACCTAATGATGATCAGAAACCTCTAGCAACCACTTGCCAGCTGGTTGGGGAATACATATTTACCTCTGGTAACTCTACATTACCAAGGCAGCGAGGAAACAGACTGATAAAAATCCTAGAAAAGCAATTATTAATCGTCAGAAGGCACTAAATGGATAAACATGGCAGAGAGGAGTTCAGTGATGGTTTGTTGCTTTTCTGTTCTGGAGGTTATCACAAATTGTTTAGAAAATACAGACAGTAGCTACCTAGTAGTAGTGACGTATGGCCTACTTTGATGGATAAAAGAGAGGCAGAGCATGTTCTGTGGCTCAGTGCCAGAGCCGTGTTTACTTGCAGCCTAGAATTCAACAGTACACACACACACACAAAGAGAGAGAGATTAGTGTAAGTATAGATCCATGTTCATTACATGAATACACACCCTGAAATACATCAGTCCATGCAGCGATACATACCTGCTAGCTGTCGTGCTTTTGATTACACACTCATAAAAACACACTGATGAGAAATGAGGGCCTGAATTACAACCAGCCATCTATTCACACCTCCCTGACAAGAAGGGGGGGTAGAACTCACATATCTCTCCAAACATCCGCTGCTAAAAATAGGTCCATTTGTCAGCGTTTTATATATAGTGGGAAAATACAGTGAGGTGATTTTAACGCAGTCATATCAACCCGCTAAATCTAAAGCTAAATCTACAAGGTTATCATCATATAATTCTAAAAATCAATGTCAGATTTGCAGAAGTACATAAAATTATAAATGAACTAATGTTTATTGAACATAAAATACATGCTTTGGTCATTTTGGTGTCATCTTAGTTTCATCTGTTGCTCTCTTAGGTGCTATTTTGTTGAGTTGTATTAAACAGTTCAACAAGATGTTAACCCTCTTAGGCTCAAATTAAGTTTTTGTTGCTAATGCACAAAAGGTTGTTAGCTTTTAACTGTTGCAAATCTGCAACGCCTACCTTGAGAGGGTTAAGCTGCCCTGTGGGCCAAAAATGCCACTATGAAGCGACTGTGGTGGACATGAGGATCATCCTAAGTGATCTGTCCAAGACCTTCATCCTGTCACAGCCTCTGCCTTATAAAGACACATACTCACACCTTTCTTTCTTTCTTTCTTTCTTTCTTTCTTTCTTTCTTTCTTTCTTTCTTTCTTTCTTTCTTTCTTTCTTTCTTTCTTTCTTTCTTTCTTTCTTTCTTTTGCCGGCATGTATTCTTTTACAATCCATAGGGACCAACTGATCGGTTTACACACGTTGTTTAGTTGCAACCCTAAACTATACAGATGAAGCCCTTTCTGTGTCTGTGTGTGTGTTCATTTTACACACAGTAGAGCTATGTGACAAGTTTCGCTGCCCCTTTGCGGCACATTTGGTGTACATCTCAGATTTCTAACATATATGAGCTGTAATTGCTGTGCTATTGTGATGTACAGACAACACACACACATGCACATGCTCTCATACTTAGTCCCTCCCCTGCTCGGTTTTGCTCCGAGGTGAAAAGCAAAAGATCCCACCGGTGAAACCAGACCTTGTTCAGGAGTACTTTTGCCTGTCCCCCACCTTCAGTGGGGGTTCCACCTTTCTCTGTAGATTATTTTCACCCCACCGGTCTCACCTGCCCGCCAATAAGAGTTGGGTTTATCACCAGCTGCTTGCATGTTTGCCTGCTGGAAGCCATTACAACATTAACGCTCTCTCCTCCATTGTTTATCGTCATTATCTACCCCTCTCCATTCGCTTCGCCTCCTCCAGGCATGGAGTGTTTAGTGTACTTCAAAGTGGGTGATTATCAGTTTTTTTCTAGGTGGGGGATTCTTTTGCAGAGTCAGTGAGAACGTGTACAGATGCATGTTTGGGTATGTTAGATTTAAAAGTTGTTTGTTTAACGTAGACCAGGTAGTTTAAAAAAATGTTGCAAAAGTCTACATTAAACAGTGCAGCTTTGGGAACAGTTCCCAGTCTCAAGCCCTAAAAGTGGCACCCCCCACCACCCAGAAAAAAAAGGAGCGTTACGATTAAAGACATCGCCTTTTAAGATTACATCAAAGTAGCTCAGGAATTTTGGGTGTGTATAACACAGTGAGCCAGTTTTGTGGGACCGATGAGGCAGGTAGACAAAGCAGTCTACCTGCCTCCATGTGGGATGAATGCTTGTGTATGCTAAGCTAATGTTTACTGCAATGATGTGAGGATCGATTTAACCGCATTTGTCTGTGACACACTCCGCTGCAGTCCTTCATGCTCAGCAGCCTTTGTTAACATTACGGTATCCTCTGATATTTTAATCTGGATATATGTAGTAAACATCATGTTTTATTGACACTCTTTAGAGTCTAATATGTCAAACCAAATAATAACTATTTGGTTTGACAAACTGTGTAAGCATGTTCTGGTGAACTCTCTTGTATAAAACACTTGAAAAGAGGAGGTGATCTGTCAATGAAAGATCCCCTTCAGCTGAGCAAACACGTGTTGTATGAGGGGAAGAGCAGCAGGATGTAACCAAAGCCAAATGCAGAACAGAAATCTAGTTCACAAATCCAGCTGCTTACAAATACACCACCTTTTGTTCTAATAGTTTAACATATTTATTGAAACTGTAAACTAGCCATACTCAACTGCTACTTCAGCATAATGAGGAGAAATAGTTAATTAAAATAATTAATTTATTTTCAAGGAGACAGAACACAAAAGTGTCAAAAACTGCAGTTCCACAAGCGGCCACTTGAGGCTGTCTCCAAAAATCAGAATGGTGTGTTAAAACATATATTTTTTAGAACTGTTATAAAGCACGTTTGGATATTGATTTGAATACTTTCTCGCTTTCAAGGCAGGTATAGATCGGGTGATTGGATATAGGGATGTGGTTAGTTTGACTGGAAAGTGTGAATAACGTACCCTGAGCTTGAAGCTCAGTGGCTGGATGGATGGATGGATGGATGGATGGAACAATGGATGGATGGATCAATAGATGGATGGAACAATGGATCAATGGATGGATGGAACAATGGATGGATGGATCAATCAATGGATGTATGGATGGATCAATGGATGGATGGATGGACCAATGGATGGAACAATGGATCAATGGATGGATGGAACAATGGATGGATGGATCAATAAATAGATGGATCAATGGATAGATGGACCAATGGATGGATAGATGGATGGATCAATGGATTCTAGAGTCATCTTGCTAAGCTAATTTGCTAACCTTCATTGATAACACTCTATCGTCTCTTGATAAAATGTGCACACTTCGAGCTCCAAGCAAACTAACACATTAAAGGCAAAAAAATGATAACATTGAGTCCAAAACCAGTGGGAGACCATGTCCATCTTTTATGTAGAATCCAGACTTGCATGGTCTTCCTTTAGGCTGGACTAGGCAGCTAAGCAGGATTTCCAGATGCTGTAGAGCCTGCATTAAGTCTCATCACCTACCTGTTAATCATCACACTAAAAGCACAAGTTCAGGTGTTCAGGAACTAAATCAGAGCTCCTTTGTTTTCACTATGATCTTATCTGCCAGTCACGTCTCACAAATCAAAACACGACAATTCACCAAAATCTGAGTAAAACCCTCTTCGCCTACTTCATCGATCACAACGTGTCCAGCATCCCTCTTTGTCTGCACTATTGTTCGGACACCATCTCGCAGATTGAGTCTCTTCTTGTGACATCCCACTGAAGCTGGCGAGAAGCAGCCCATTTCTGCTTGTTTGTATTGGCTTTGCATGCGGCCTACCAATTGTCGCTGGAGCGAGAGTTCAAGTAGTTCAAAGTGTGTCTGCAAGAATGCAGATGTAAATCAGACTCACTATCAGTATTTCTACATGACTGCTCATAAAAAATGATGACTAATCATTTCCTTGAGCCAAGATGGAAAAAACTTTGCAGGCTCGGGGAATCCCAAATTGACTTTTGTGATCGACAGCAGCGGTGACCTCATGTCTCCGTGCTTGAGTTATTTCTGCTTTTTTCCTTTTTTGTTTCTAAATGTATTTAAAAAGTAAATTCACATCTGTGATCGCTTTGAAAGATTTGCTTCTAGTACTAAACAGGCCTCTTAAATGATTGTTGACCCTGGATGCACTTTAAAAGAGGCAAAGCAGCACTACGGGAGGAAACTAGAGTCACAACTCCAACAGAGTGACTCTAGGAGCCTGTGGCGGGGACTAAGGACGATAACGGATTACAAAGCACCAACAACCGGTATGACGAACGCGGACGTGACTCTGGCAGACGAACTGAACACCTTCTATGCTCGCTTCGAGGCTGCAGCTAAGGACTCCAACGATGCTAGTGCTAGCGGCGCTAACGGCTGCAGACAGGAAGATACTGCCTACACCGGAAACTTGCTCATCATCAAGAGAGTGAACACCAGGATAAGCAGCAGGACCAGACGGCATCTCAGGTCATATCCTCAGAGACTGCGCATACCAGCTAGCACCTGTGTTCACTGAGATATTCAACATCTCTTTATCTGCTACCATCTGCTCTGAGCTCCCTGACCTGCACTCAGTCTACAGCAGGCGGTGCTGGACCAAGGCCAGGAAGATCGTGAAGGACCTCAGCCATCCCAACAACAGACTATTCTCTCTGTTGAGGTCAGGAAAGCGATTCCGCTCCCTGAAGACCAACACAGAGAGACTGAGGAGGAGCTTCTTCCCGCAGGCAATACAGTCTCTCAATCACACCACCACACAGTACTGACCCACACATATGGTTCTTACACACACACTGGACATTCTGGTCTTTGTTTACACTAATTTGATTAGATGCGTGGTCATCTAATCGAATCACTTCATCAATAAATCACTTTAAGCATTGTTGCACTGCACAAGACACTTACAAATGTGGATTGCACAACACTGGACAGTATATTTCTTCATTTCCATTTAATACGTGTGCAGCTGCTGTTATTGTATATATATATTTATATTTCTTCATATATTCTTATATATTTCTGTACTGTGTATTTTGTTGTACAGTTATTTTATTTTCAACTTTAATTTATATATTTTATTTTATTCTTTCCCAGTTAAATTTACCCTTCATTCTAATTTGTTGTTGTACAGTTATTTCATGTTTAACTTTAATTTTTATATTTTATTTTATTCCTTCCTAGTTAAATTTACCCTTTTTAATTTTCATATTTATTTCCTATCTTATTCATAGCCTTTTTTTTTCTTTAGGTCACGAGCAGTTGTGTAAGCATTTCACTGCATATCGTACTGTGTATGACTGTGTATGTGACAAATAAAATTTGAATTTGAATTTGAAAAGTGACTCTATACTTAGTTGGGTTGGGTCTATTTTTATGCGCAGTCTTGCTATCAGAGTGGATTTAAGGATGGGCCGTGGAGCAGGAGAGAGAGAAAGCAGACCTGGACCGGAAGCTCATATTCTGACGATGTAGACAGTGTCTTGGACATGGGGTCTGAAATACCAGTGGGGAGGGGGCGGTCAGGATGGGTGTCTAAACTTGAAGCATAAATAGCAGGAGGGAGGAGATCATGTGACCTCAAAATCCCCCTCCTCTGAGGTCACACTGGTGTCGGTGTCAGCACAGCAGTATTTCTATCCTCGTGGGAAATGCAGTAATTGGATTTGGTGTTTGTGCTCCATGTTGTGAGAACGGGCTCTTAGTTTTTGGAGATGAAGGGCTAAACTCTACTAATGTGTGACACCTACTAAATGATCTTACAAGATTGTGGCAGATTATATTCCCTGCTGTCACAGTGTGACCGGCTACACCCCTGATTTTGTGATGGTCTGATAAGAGAAAAATACTTAATAACCCAGCACAGCGCCCGAGGATCCACAGCCCACATCCCTGTGAGCGGTGTTGGAGGGACACATTGTTTAGCTCCTGTCTGCGTGTCCATTCTCGCCCCAGTTAATTTTGTTCTTAAAAAAACATCCTGCTTTAATTGTGCTTATAGAGGGAGGGGAAAAAAGACAAAAGAAAACAGCAGGGCAGCACGTGAGACAGAGAGCCAGCAAGGCCATACAGGTAGAGTGCTAATCCTGTCTAATAGCAACGCTTCTACTTATCATGGCAGTAACAGAGAGAGAGGGATACATGCGTGTGTGTGTGTGCAGCCAGTGGTGAAAACGTTAATCGAGTACTGCGCAGTGTTGTTTACTTTACTGCTGGTGTGCACTTCACAATAAAAAGCTTTACACAAGTCTAAATGCCTCTCCTAGATTAAACTATCCAGCAGTTATAGCATTATATGCTAATGCAAAATTATATGCTCCGATAAGATATATAATACTTAAGCCCCGTTTGCACAGGGCTGGTATTATTACAGCAGCTCGAGTGAACCTGACACATCCCCATCTTGTAAATTCAACAATCACTGAATCAACATCTCAGTGATTTTGCTCACTTTTCCCCCTTCTTAAAATTTTCTTGTGTTTTTCTTTTTCTTTTACTGTGCACAAGAGTCACCAAGGCTATATCAGCATTTATAAATGAAAGCCTGAAAGCGTTTTGGGACACAGTGTAGGAAAACAATTACCTACATTTTTTTGTTTGTTTGTTTGTTTTTTTCAAATAAACAATATATTGCACAAAAAGGGAAAAGGTCTGCTTGCTGATAGCATGCATATCTTTGCCATTCCTATTCCTACCCTGTATCTATCCATCCACCCGTTCATCTATCTATCCATCCAGCCAGCCATGTCTCTTATCTGGGTCCAGGTTACCAGGCAGCACTATAAGCAAAGTCCTATACTGTATTTCAACCAAGGGGAAACACCGAGGCATTCCCAAGGTGGTTGAGAGACATAATCTTTCCATCATGTCCTGGATCTACCCTGGGGCACCCTCATTTAGTTAATTTATGCTACAGTACTGCAGGCATCTGCCTACAGAGAGCCTACGGAGAGGTGGCTTAACCCACTGCAAATGTGCTCCCTTGCAGTCCTGCAAACTTTCAAGTGGACGATGCCCGATGAAGATGACCATTGCATTGTTTAAGTGCTGAATAGTTTACGAGTTGACAAGAACAGGGAAGGGAGTGACAGTTGTCACCACTGGCCGGCTGGTTGACTGACCAACAACAGCACGAGCAAGAATGTCCCACAAACCGATTACTCCACACTTCTTTTGGATGCTGTCCCCATCTGACAACAGAAGCTGTCTGTAGGCAGACTGACAGCTTGATGCTGCCCACAAACTGCCTGTCCTCCATCCCAGAGGAGTCCTAGTCAGATACCTCAACTGGCTCTGATCACCTGCCGAATGATGTAGCTGTACTGTCTGGCGCATTTTCAGATACATAAATAACAATAAAATAAATGTCAAATTGCATGCACTGTATTTGAGCTGTCAGTGAGACAGATGTTTTGTTTTGTTTTTTTTGCTTCATGCTGGTATCTGAGGTGTTTCAGTTTATACCTGACGCTCGTCTTCATGATGCAGATGTCAGGAGTGAATGCTCACCTGCGTGTAGGGTTTCATATTTGGAAGGTTTCCAAACTCAATGCAACATGATTGATGATGTGGACATCGTGGAGATTTAAATGTCAAATGTTTCCGTGACAGTGGAAGAGTTGTCTCCACCCTGCCCCACCACTCCTCCTCCTCCTCCTCCTCCACAGTTCTATGAAAATATTTTCTCCCTGCAAGCTTCATATTTTTATGGCTCAGTTGCTCACGTTAAATGTTGCTGCCTGTCTTTTCTCTATTATGTCATTAAGGTGACTGTGGTAGGCAGGGTATTTTCAGGACATTTGTCAGATAAAATATCCCACCCAGTTTCTCGCTGACTTGGTTTTTTTGAAGGACTTTCTGTCGGTCATCCTCAAGGAAATGGAGAGACGTGGCAGTTTGTAGGAGTTTAGTTTACTTTTGACTGAATCAAGCAAACCACAGCTGCATTCAGAGGTTAACATTAAATTGTTTCACAACATTAACACAGTCCTAACAGGATTACTGATTGAGAAATGAAAAGGGGGGAGTATCCCCATTATGATGATTATGTTGTTTAGATGAAATCAGTAAAGGAAAAGCTCCTGATTATACTAAAAGTCAACTGTTTGTTAAAGAACCATATCTGTGGGATTTCTGTAGGTTTTAACCCTTTAGCACCAAACTGCATGTGCTCTGCTTTTTTCTTTGTTGTTTTCTGTTAATTTTATGGTAGCAAAGACCAGCAAATTAAAAAAATGGTGCAAAAAGCACACAAAACATAAAAGTTGTTGGAAAACTAAAGCTGACAAAAGACAATGGCAGTGATTTGGGGGAGACAATAATGTGTAGAGCTGAAAAACCTACAATCTGCAGAAGCTGCACGTGAAGAATCTATCAACATATTTTTGAGTTAAAATGTTAAAAACGGCACAGAAAAAAATCTAATAGATAATTTAGGTAAATATATGGATTCATAAATGCATCATTAGCATAACTTTTTCATTCTCCTATAATTTCACATATTAGATGAAAATGAATAATTACACGTTTGCTTTCGTGGTTTGGAAAAATCTGGCACTTTTAAAACATCCTGAATGGGTGAGCGTGCTGTCAGAGTAAAACGTCTTCTCCCTCGTTTGGAGGTTAAGCGGTTTACTTTATTTGCAGCAGATGTCCGGTTTCGATCTGTCATAGTGTCACAAATTTCCGCTGGTTGTTATCGGTGACCTGTCTCGAACTGGGTGGCCCAGTGGAGGGGAACACACACATACAGTAATACACGTGAGCTTGTGGACAAGTACACAAAGCTCTAAACATGTTTAACCACACAAATACATCCATAGATCTGAGATCACCCCACACGCGCATGCAGAGCACATACGCACGGTTACATGCGTGTTTGCCTTCTGTACATATATCCTCGTGCTCGAGTGCTTATATACAGTCTGTCACGCTTAGACATGACACGAACGCACACACCATGACACATGCAGCGTGGAAATAAACAGTTGCAAACAGGGAACGCTGGAGGCCCAAACACAGCTGGCCGGTCTCCTGTGGTGCATGTCAGGGTCACAGATGGCGATGGAAAGAGGCAAAGGGAGGATGAGATGATGAAGGGAGAGGTGGAGTAAAACCTGAGAGATGTGCTGATAAAGAGAGAAAAGAAAAAGTTTATCCTCCTCCATCTGCCTTTTCTTTTCTTTCTTTTTTTTTTTACCACTTTGCCTTTCTTTGTTTTTGGAGCAGCTTCTGATTCTTCTTGTTTTTCCAGTAAAATCATTCCTCAGCTTTCCACGCCGCTCAGCATTTTAACTTCTTTAAGCTGTACACAGGCTGTATATAAAAGATGGGCATAGATGGGCTTTAACATCAGCAAGAGGTTCATTATAGGGTCTGGATTTTAACATTTTGGCATAATCATCTTTGGCAGAGGTGATTTATTTCTATATTTCTAAAAAAATATTAAGTATGACGTTATCAGCTAATGCTAGCTAGCTTGGTTAGCACATTGCATGCATAAACTGGATGGTTGCAACATAAAGAAAGAGATCACTGCCAATTAAAATTGTATTCATGTAAAGTGTTGTAAAGGCTTTTTTCACACTAGATATAATAAAAACTGCACAGGTCACCTTGACTTGTAATTTCAACATCACACATGTTTGGTTGGTCTTTGGTTAAACAGCAATCAAAAATTGTTCAGCTTGTTAAGTTTGAAGAAGGTCACTGGGCTCCATGCTGCTTTCTTCTGTTTAATAGCATTGTTTTCTGGTGATTTCACAGTGGTACATATAACCACAAGGGGTCCTTTGGTGTTGGTGCCTTGGCGCACAGGCTGTGGAAATTCTGAACATTAAGAAATGATGTTGCTCATGCCTTCCAGCATGCCTGGAAACACCTTGGTGTTCCTCTGGCTGAGATGGAGTAGATGGATGGTCAGGTCTAGGCTTGCTGCTGTTGGCCCCATAGCCACATAGCAGACAGGTCTGGTCGGATCTGGTGTCAAGCTGGCACTGCTGCCTGACTTCTGGCATGGTAAGTGGTATGTCATCCAGATACGGGCCACGCCTGGCATATATGGCACTGTTTATGTGATGGCATGCCACATCTGGCCTGATTTTGGTTTGGTTTATGTGGGCCAGGCTCATAGAAAACAGGTCTTGCCCAGATCTGGCATCAAGCTGGCACTTCTGACTGACTGGTGTCATGGCAGGGTGTATGTCAACCAGATGTGGGTCAGGTCTGGCAATGATGGTACTATTTATGTTCCTATTTTCCTATTTTAGTTAGAAGACCCAAATGCCATGTTGCAATACTATCAATCAATCAAAACTGTATTCGTCACATGCAGGTTGCCCTGCAGTGAAATGGGACCCCCCCCCCCCCAACCTTACACATATAGCACAAACATTACATGGGGATACAGGTCGGAGATTGGTAGAATCAGAGAAAAAAACATTGAAATGTACACTACAATGGGGAAAGTACAAGAGGAAAAAAAGAGACCCCTACTCATGCTGTGCTTCCATGGTAGGACAGCATGAGAACAGGAAACAAAAAAACTCCTCTGCACAAAAAAGCACATAAATGTCTACAGCACAACATGACAAGCCACAGGGGTGGGTGGGGGGTGAGGAGTAATCCGAAGCGAACACAGCAGCCGCCCTGCACAGCGCTACCATTCCAGCGCGGCACAGAGACCCGCCGTGTTCCCTCGCAGGAAACAAGCATTGAAGGCGTTGGAAAGGGAGGGGGGATGAGTGAGTGCCTATCAGTGTAAGTGTATGTGTGTGCGTGTCCATAGTTCAGCTGAGACAGTGTCCTTCGGCCTATCAGGCTAAGTAAACAGTCCTCCAGCCAATTCAGGTGTCCTTGCATGGGATGGGAAGAATAGCCGTAACACAGTCGTTATCAGGGAGTGATTGTTCGGCTCCAGCCTTGGGCCTGCAGCTGGCGCCGTGATGGGGATCCGCAATGTTTATGTTGATTTTGTTAATTTCCATGCGAGCAGCCCAGGAGAATTTTCAGGCTCCTCTTTAACACTCCGACGCTGGTCTCTCGATCTCCCGTTGGAGAGTCGCGAGCCTCCCCATGATGGTATCAAACTTCTGTTCCATGGTGTTGTCATTCTTTTGATTCTGAGACCTCACAACTGCAGTGATCCGTTCCGCGATGTTTTCCAACTGTCGCTCAAGGGTCTCATTTTGAGCAGGCCTCTCTCTGATGTTTCCCCCCATACGCTCAATGGTGTTGTTTTGAGCCTTCACAGCAGCTGCAAGCATCTCCAAGGTGTTGACCATATTACGTTTGTTGTGAGAGATTGCGCCTCGTTTCGATTCCAGCGGGCAGCCTTGGGGGGGTTTGAACAGCCGGTTCCGCTCTCTTATTTCTCCGATAAACCAGGGCTAAGCCAACTCCGATCAGCATGAACCCTGTTATCAAGGTTCTGAATAGATAGATATCTTCAGCGTCCTCGATCGACAGTCCCGCCAGGCACATGATCCTCCAGTTCTGCCATCCGTCCATCGTGTATCCGGCAGGGAAAGTCCCTCCAGGGCACTCAGGCTCTCCCGAGCCCAGATTTCTCGTTGAGAAAAGGTTGCCAATAGCATTCAGAGACCAGTTCAGTTGATCAAATCCATAATTCTCTTTTAGGTTTTAGAGAACGACAGTGGGAGGCTATTCCAGGGAAAGTAATGCACACAAGACAAGACAAGGACATAGAGGCTAAGCAGGGAAGATAAGGGTGAGGAGGAGAGGAGAAAAGTGCGACCGCCTTCGCTGAGAGCTGAAGAAGAACTATACTGCTATGGTAGCCAACGTTTCAAATGCAGGTTTGAAAGGTTTGTGAGTGTACGCTTTATCCAAAACCTAGAGAGGGTTTATGCATGTTTACCACTGTGTGGCTGTAGATCAGGTCACCTACTGATCGGAAGGTTAGTGGTTCGATCCCTGGCTCCTCCAGTCTGCATGTCAAGAGTGTTAATGTCTATAAATGTAGTTAGGAAGCACTCAGTTTAGAGAAAGTGTGTGATTGGGTGAATGTGGCATGCTGTATAGAGCACTTTGAGTAATCCGGGAGAGTAGAAAAGTACTGTAAAAGAATCAGTCCATTCACTGTCTGAACAGAGTTACTTTTGCACTATTATGTTCTGGCACATGTTGTTATTGCATGGCTTGATTAAGGTACACATTAGGCTGACATCTGGGGCCAAAGCTGAAACTGTTCTGGGCCAGCACAGGGCCAGCAGTGTGTCTGCAACTGGCCCGTGGCTGCACACAACTTACACATTGCACACATACTGCAAAGAATGACGGCCCTTTGGTGGCGCAGATCAGGTAATCCACACATGGGCCAGCACAGGAATACCAGTGTGTCTGCAACTGGCCTTGTGCTGGCCCATGTGTGGGCCACCTTTGGCAAACCACATCTGCCCCACCAAAGGGTCGTCATTCTTTGTGGTATGTGGGCCATGTGTAAGCACATTGTGTGAGCCAGATCATATGTGATATCATATGTGATATCATATGTGAGCCATACCAATTTTGCTATGTGGGTATAAGTTGTAGAAAATGGATGGATGGATGTTTTATTATGGCACCAAAAACCACTTGATTAGCATTTGAAAAAACAAAACAGTGGTTTGGTTTGAAATATGGCTTACAAAATTGACCAAATATATTAAAAAAAGGAACTAACCAAATATGCTTTAAAGTGACAACACGGGGGCCTCTACAAGCCACAAGTCACTAGGTCCATCATTGCACAGAGACCAGTATACACCTTGTGCCTCTGACATACCTGTGAAACTGCCACTTCCCATGGTTCAAATGGTTAAACACTTTCACTTTTATAGTGTTTTAGAAGGTTATCATTTTACTTTTTTTTTTGCTCATATGCAGACTATTACCTTAATATGAACTGTTTAAGTGCTCACGCATTCCAGTTGACAATCAAACCACCCCATCATGTTAGAAGGAAGGAATTATATAACATACAAAGCAAACAAAGGTCTATCTCCCCCTTTTTTTAAAAGACAAAAAAAACAAAACTGCTACCTTGTTTTATCATGCATTGTTGTCTTACTTCTATAGCTTTAGAAGAGGCAATGCATATGATCTTAAGGGTAACCCTAGACTCAACTTTCTTCTGGATAACATCAGCAGATTCTATAGGAATGAAAAGGCAAGTCCAGACATCAGCCCCTACCCACGAGATGTGCCTCTCAGGTCTATGAAGAGCATGAAAGTAAAGACCCCCTGTCAGACATACACATACATTAAACGTGTTTGGAAAGTATACTGTGGGTAAACACTCAAGATTATTAAGTGAATATAAGTCAGAGTAGAAGTAAACACACAGTGTTGGATCCACGTAGATGATCATGAATAAACATGTTTAACAGTCTTTTGCGAGTAAACATTTGCAAATTGAAAGTTTCAGGCTTTTGTCTGGAGTGAGCTTGTTGTGTATCGTGGCAGATGTTGGATCTGACACTCGACCGTTGGAGGGGTTCTAGACCTGACACTTGACCACTAGTAAGCCTACTTTCAAGGATGCACTTCTGCTGCACCTGGGTCAGAAAAATGAAGGCAGCCATGTATTTAATTGGGCGCATAGCATGCCAAACAACTTAAACTTTGTTTAATATACAGTGAGCACATGTTGCACATTTACTTGATGCTGAAAAGAATTTAGAGAGCTCATATACTCTATACGATTACAATGAAACCTAGGGATGGGTATTGATAAGATTTTCACGATTCCGATTCCATTTTCGATTCTGTTTAACGATTCGATTCTTTATCGATTCCCTTATCGATTCTTTTTAAAAAAGGAGAACACTAAGGTCGATTAGCTTAGAACTTTGTTTTATATCTTCTCTTTGAACAAGATAGAAATTTAGGAGTAACATGGCCTTACAAACTCAACAGTGAGATCTTAAGAGATCCACAGCCTACGGCTCTTCAATGGGGTGTCACAGGGTCCCCAGGAAAAAACATTGTAAATGTAAAATAATAAAATAAATATTCTTCTGTAGCAATAACAAAGTATAACATAAATTATTCTGTAGCAATTACACAAGAATATCCAGTAATGTCCCTGCCTACAATTAAACACATTCACTTACTGAAAATCGGGACATCTGCTGTGGCAAATGGGTGCAAGCCTTTGACCACAAACTTAGTCACTGCTCGGTGACATTCGTCTATCCTGGCCTGAAAGGAGACGCTACCGGTAGACTGCAGCGAGAACTGCCAGCATCTGATCCAGACTCTGTCTCTCTCATCATGGTCACCTAAATGCACAGTAATAGCAGGTTTTGTAATAAGGCAGATCGCGCTAACATAATATGCACTGTTAGTTGATTATTTACTTGCCGCATTAACGGGAGAGGACGTGCAAACGCTGCTGCTGGATTGAGATTCACGAGTCCGGAGCGGAATTAAAAACACGACATTCATTTAAGGTCATCGCGTGTTTTGTGAGCAAATGCTTTTGCATATTCGTAGTGTTTCCTCCCTTAAATGAAACATCTACTTTGCAAGTATTGCAAGCTGCCCTGTTGTCATCCGTTCTCGTAAAGTAAAACCAAACTTTTGAGCGTTTGAGCCGCTTAGGCGCCGTGTTTCCTGCCAGGTAAATGACGCTCCGCAACGTGGTGACATCATTCGGGGCGACTGGAATTGATAAGGGAATATTTGCAAAAAAGACAAACAATTCCAAGGAATTGAAACAGTGGGAACCTGTTCTCAACAAGAACCGGGTTTCGATACCCATCCCTAATGAAACCTGATTACTGGGAGTACATGTTTTCCACTAATGGACGATTCAAGCAAGTCCACCACAAAGTCACAGACTATGTAATGTCCAAATCTCCCCTGGGATTAACAGTAGCACAAAAACCGCCCTCTGGGAGATTCAGGGACTGAGTTTTCATAGCCCTGCAGCTCCTGTAGGAGGACTGTGTAGGTGGGCCAGTAGTTTTTAAACACACCAGCTTCTCATGTTATGTTTCCCTTCTTTCTGTTTTACTTGCCTAGCTGCCTTTGTATCAGTGTCCTTGTTACCAATTTGTTTCCCCTACAGTTGGATGTAGTCTAAGTTTACCTTCCTGGACTGTCCCGGAGATTTTTGAGTTAAGAAGTTGTTCTTACCAGGAACTGCAACATATGGAGGACTAGTTGTTAGACCAGTCTTAGCTGGACTGCATAGCTGAACAAAGACTAAAACCTGCAGACCAAGATGCTGAAGTTAGCGTTCATTCTCTACAGACTCACTGTGAAACATGCTCTCATTTGTCGAAAAGTCTAAGTCTGTGAGAAATGTTTGAGTTACTTGAGAGTTAATTTTAACCCTGTAACACAAGAAGGCTTGCTTCTGTCTTCACTCCAGCAATGAAGTATCTTTTGCTTTTATGTTGTCCAGCAGCAGAAAGTGCTCAGCACGCCTTAAACACACGAGAGAACACAAGAGATGATCAAGTAGCATTCACATTGTGAAGCTCATTGTCCTGATATCTTCACCTTTTCTATGAGATAATCTTAGCTGTCTGTAGCTCTGTAAGTGTGTGTGTGCTGAGTTTCATAGAGAGGAAAATTTGACTGTTCTGTCATGTTTAAAGGTCTCCTTTGACATTTATGTTTGAGCTTTAGGGTGTTGGGATTAGCAGTACAGTGTAATACCTGTGTCTGCTTGTCCAAATGTACTCACGTGTTCCTGTTAACAGTAGTTCTTTGCCGCGTGCACGTGACTATGTTTTGTCTCTCCGCGTTCACCGTTACATCACTCGGCTTCTACTCTTGAGTTTTTTCCCCCGCTGATCTGCAGCTTAGCATCTGTTTGCACATATCATCCCTCATCTTTAAAGTCTGGGTGTGGACAGAGGGAAGTGAACAAGCACCAGTGCCCAAGCACATCTCCGCCCTGCTCAGGTGGAACCTGGATTAGAGCCCAGAAGTGAGGATCCCGGGGACAAAGAGAATCTGAATCAGTGCTCTCTCATTCGACAATACACCAGGAAGAAATTGTGGTTTAACAAAAGAAGGATAACAGACCCAAATCAAAAGTTGAAATCTGAGAACTGAGATGCACAGACTATTAATCAGCATCAAATCTGAAGTCTCTCCTTTGCTTTTCTTTCTTTTGCTATTATTTTCTAATTCCATAGATTTCCCATCATCCTTGCCTCTTTTCCTTTAAAAAAATATTTTAAAGATTTCATTGTGATTAGGAAAAATGCTCCAAATCACTTGCTGTGCTTCTATTTTTAGCTTCTTGTCTCTTTAGCCTCTTTGCCAAAGGTTCAATCTGAGCACCCTCCCTATTTTTTTTTTTTGGTCTCCCCCCATTCCTACTTTCTCTTTCTCCCTTTTTTCTCCCTCTCTTGTTTCCCTCTCTGTTGCCCTCCTTCTGTCATTGTGATTAGACCAATAGAGGAGATCAGAGGGAATAAAAGCATGACCAGCACCAATGACCTTTCCCCTCCTTCTCTCTTTCTCTCTCCCTACTCTGTGCCAAGCTCACTTTCTCATTGTTGTAAAATTTCCTCTACTTTTTTTTCTCTACAATCACACAATGCAGCAGCAGCAGTTGTAGTACTTGTAGCAGGTGAAGTTGCCAATAGTATTCTTTGGTCTGTCCTTCTCTATTAATATTCTTTGCTAAAAATATTTATAAACTTTGTCTTCTAGAAAAAAATGCCTAATTCCAGGAATCTCTCTAGTTTTATACTCAAAGAAATTTTAAAGCCATTTGGATTGGAACTTTTGAGCGAACCTCAACCTTGATTATTGCTCTCACAGTCTGGGGTCATATGATCTAATACAGAAAACACATAAGCTCCACCCTGCAAACTTTCAAACCTCATCACAACATATCCTCATCCACATCTGTCCTCTTCATCTTCGTCAGATGTCAACTGACGTCTTTCTATCCGTCTCTCCTCTTCATGAGCAGTCAGTGAAATGTCAGCCAAGACCCTCGAGTTTGACCCTGGAGAGAGGTTCAAACAGCTGTTTCATATAGAGCATTTTTTCTTGGGTTCACACAGAAACAATCAAGACTGCAACACTTTATTTGAGCAGGTGACAAAATTTCAGGCATCATCAATAAATTCAGAGATCCATACGAGCACTCGCAGATTTCGTCTATCTCATCATCGGATCCATAAGCACGGATGGATGTGTTTGGGTTTTTTGAAGTTTACAGAGCCTCGTGTAGTTTAAGACTCATGGGTCAGCTTATAAAGGTTCTCTCTCTCTCTCGCTGTCTCTCTCTGGGTGGCCTATAAACTCCAAAAGAGCCGTGTGATGTTCCATAGATATCTCAGGAATGGAACCCAAAAGGTTAATCTGCAGTTCACTTGGAGTTTATAAGCTGCAAAATAGACATGTTCAGGCCTGTGATGACCGGGGAGTCTCTATCATCTGATGCATTGTTGTTCAGTGCCAACAAACTGACATGTAGTGAAGATTTTTTTAGTTTTTGGCCCTCTGAATAAAAAATAAACTTGCCTCTGAGGTCCACATCATTACAACTGAAAACCCTAACCCTTTATTTTGAAGAAAGGCAAACTGGACTTTTTTGGGAAAACTGAACAGTTTTTCATGAGCAAAAGTTATCTGTGTTCCTTGACAAGGCAATCTAGAAATAGAAAGTGACATATTCTTATTGGATGGGATTAGAGTAAGAGTTAAGGTTGGGGTCTTGACTGATGATGACCCAAAAAGTCAGACAGTTAAGGTCAAGAATAAAACTTTATGAGCTTTTCTGCAAATTTCTGCAGATACAACAACATATAAACCACATTCATTTTTTTACCATTAATATGTAACAGATATAATAAAATCAAAGTGTATGACTGAAGAGTTGAAGTTACACCTTTCTAGAAGGTAAATCTGCATCTGAACGTCTTTTCCTTCAGTATTTATAAGCAGTAAAAGATGTTTATCAGCGTTTCGTATTGCATGATCTTTGTTTCAGTTTTTGTAAGTTCATGTAGGATTCATATTCTTGAGCTTGAAATCCGTTCCAGTAGTGGATGTTCATATTACATATTACAAGTAATCCCTGTGACCTGAAAGGCTTTAGACTGCTCTGAATGATCAGTTTCAGACAGCTTTAAGACATCCTAGGCACACCAGCTACACCATCAGCCAATCAGAGGAAAGTTGTCTCAGGAGACAGGAGCTAAAACAGCTTGTTTCAGAGAGAGAATGGACTGCATCGAGGCACCGAGATAAGATAAAGAGGGATCAGTTTGAACTGTGAATCATGCAAAGCTACTCTAGGGCACTCCAAGAATAAAAATATGTCATTTAGAAATTTACACAAAAGGTCTACTTTAAAGTGAGATTGCTTGTTGAGGCCGCTGCTTGAACATTAAAATAAAACTTTATCTATTATAATTAAAAAAAATTTTCCATAAGGACCGAATCTCATATAGAAAAGCTCCTGTAAATGCAGATCACCAGAGGAGTGTTTTAGAGCTTCAGTAGCCGAATGTCACGCACACTGAACCTGTGTTGAGTGCAGATAAATGAGAAAACACAAAAGTCATTTGGAAGAAGTCAATGCACACACATCAGACATCATTACTGTATGAACTCTGTGTGAGCATGCTGCTTCTCTTACTGGCTGAGTTATGCTGACATGTGCTTCTCTCTGCTGCTGTTTCAGAACCATGAACAGCACTTTTAGTTGCATGCTAGTTGTATGATAGTTCTTCTACTTAACCTGACCATGTGAGCTCTCAACTGATACCATCACTACCTAATACACATGATAAAAAATAATCATAATAATAATGAAAAATACCCAACAAATGTTATAAAAAATCGGCAAACTCCTCCCATCCTCAATCCCGAGAATCAGCACAACCCTAGCGTGCCGTCACATGGCGCAATAATAGTAATAATAACTGTTGAATCGGAAGTTTCTCTCACTGAAAGTGTTTCAGGCTTATTTGTACGCTGACATTAGATCAGATCTCAGATTGTAACTTGAATGCTGGTTTAATCTCTTAACCCCCAACGCCCCCAGATACTGGGGCAAAAGGCAGGAGATGGGTTAGACGTCGGGGCTTAAGAGGTTAAAGCTGGTTTGTATTACAGTTGCGGTCACGTTGGGTTACTTTCAGGTTTGAGGTCACAGAGAGTACAGTCTGGCCTTCTTTAATGCTCGGTGGCCATCAGAAAAAGGTTGTGTGAAGCTGTATCACACAGTGTCCTTGTCATGCTTTGAAAAAGCAGTCCACTCTGATTATGATGGGCTGTTAGTTATGGAGTATAATTAGTCATGCAAAACCGATAAATGCAGAGCCGCGCTTCTTTAAAAACATCGACCACACTTTGCATTTCATGTTGTGAGAACCTTTGAATCCTCCCAATTCAGCATAAATTCAGGAAGCTTTATGAGCCAAGCCTTTAACATGCCGATTGGTACGTTTTGTTATTTAAGCTAATAACAAAGTTGGATTACGATTAGATTCATCCATAAAGCTTTCATTTATTCACTAATACAGACTCTCTTATTTGCCAAATATGAAGCCTCGCCTCTGGCTGAGAAAGCAAACCGGTCACAATGACATTATGATGGCGCCCTGCAGGGTGAAGGGTTTCCCCATCACTGGTTCTGCAGTCTTGGTTCGGTTTTGGACTTGTCACAAGTGCAACAGTGCAACTGGATAATAAACACCATACAGAACGTGATGGCACACATTGTGTTTGGAGAATACATAAAAGAAATTCCTGCACTTCATCAATAAGCACCTCTGCCTTCTCTAAATCCACCTTAACAACTTTTGACCTTTTTAAAATTACATCAAATTTGTCAGTGTCTGGCAGCTGCAGCAGCAGCAGATATTGTCGGTGTGACTCATTGCGTTGTTTACTCATTGCGTTGCTGTGTTTGATTGTTGCCATATTTTTATCAAGGTGTTTGAAGTGGTGCTCTTGCAGCGGCGTGTTCAGTGTCATACTTTTATACCCCACAGTTCCACTAAAAGGAGGGAGAGGATGTCTCGCCCACTTTGGATAAACACCTGAAAGTTTGATCTGGAACAGCTATCGCATATCTCATGCATTTCCCAGAATTTCTTTCTAATTTGTCACCTTTTTATTTCTTCAGGGTGGCAAGTTTGATGAACCATGTGACGGCTTGGACTGCAGCAGAGGGTGCAGGTGCTTTCCAGAGAAAGGAAGCAGGGTGAGTATTTCACAAGTTTTCAACTGTGTACTCTCCTCTGGAGTTTGGGGAAATGCTTTCCATTTCATGTCCTCTTCACTTGTTTAAGTCCAATAACAACACCTGAGAAACTTATCGCTTGGTTTTTAGGGATGTTTGAAAGTCTTCAACTTGGTAGCAAAGTCTGTGTTGAACCCAGTTTCTCAGATAGTTGATGGATCTAAGAAGTTCTTAGTTCAGCTAAACTCTTATTAGTAGATATTTAAAATTTTATTATTAAAAACCTGCAACAAAGTAGTTTTAAAGTTGCTCATGTACATGTACATTTCTCTGTACTTTCCTTCTAGAGAAAGATGTATGTCTTTCTAAAATCGGTGGAATACGAACACATCAAAGTATCATCAGAAATTATAAGATGCCTAAGACAGCTCAGACTGTGTTAAAGAATAAAGGTGGTCACACCAAATATTGTCTTTCAAGCTTGTTAAAATTGTAGAGCCTGTGTTTTTTCCCTTTTCTCTACTGCATTTCTATATGTTTATGCATCCAAAATGAGGGCTGGCTGCAGACTCTGGCACAGTTTTGCAAAAAGAAAAAAACAACTTCAAGTTTCACAGTTGTTCACTCGATGTTAGGAACTATTAAACACTCCTTTATTCATCTAGAGTCATCGTCGTTATCTTACTTAATCTTAATTTTGTTATCTGGCAGCTTTACAGTCACACAGAGGAGTTTATTGTACTGATAACTGCACTGATCCTCTTTGAAGTTTCAGTTAATTATGGTTTTTACTCTGAGGAAACAAGTACATTACCTTCATTTAATTAAGGAATAATTACCTCGAGGCTTCAGTTCAAGGCCTTATCTCTCTCCATCGTACAGCTACATACATTAACACCCAGAAACATTATCGCTATTTGACACGTATCAAAGCGACGCCTGTATCAGACTGTGTAATGCAAGCTCCGACAGTTCTCATCAATAGCTGTAAATGTGGTTTCTCCAGAAGACGAATCAACGAGTAAACACAAAACAGCATGTGGCTCCGGGCGAGGAACTTATTTTCTCATCACCGCTACCATGAAATTAACAATAACATCCAAACAAAGGCTGGCAGAATATGATGGAATCAGCTCACTGATTAGTGGTGATGACACATACGCACAGTATATATCACCCGTCATCTGTTTGCACTTCAGTATCGAGCAAAAGAGCGGCTGACTCCTCTGATTTATGGCTGGAATTTAAGAGGAAACTTTTAAATGTCAGTGTGATCCTGCTGGTCTCTAATAAATTACTGTACGAGGTTTTAAAACAGCTTCAGCATCATCGGGCCAGACGGGTGCTGCAAACAAACACAAACTCTCTAAAACAACAGAAGGTGGCGATATTAATGCTTCCAATACAAACTGCTGCTTTATTAGCAAGATTTACAGTTTTTTACAGTCGCTAACAAGCGCCTACCCATACTTCAGATACTTTTTCTAAACTCTTAACACAGACCCACACCTACAAAACACAATTGGCCAAATGGATAATATCCTTCCCAAAAATACACTTTGTTAAATATATACTAACTCCTCATTTCAAAATTAGAACACATCGTTCTCTGCACACACTAACTGTACAAAAACTCTATAAATCTGACTCAAAATGAAATTAGTCTGTCAAAGAATAACACTTGTTTTCACTCCACAAGGTACATGCAGTCAATCAAAGTACACCAGGTTTCAAAATACTGGCTATTATTGACATTACAAAAACTGCATAGACTTTTATGTTTCAGTTTCACAGGTATTTGCATGCGAAACATGCAATCCACCATATTGACACCAGAAATGTCTTGGTTGGTAACTGTATGTCCACATGTACAGTAATGTTCACATTCAAAAGCATTCCAGTAAAAAGCAAACAAGTTTTTGTTTCTTTACTGTTTACCACAGGAGGTACAGTAGAAACACGGTATGATAGGACAGAGAAAGTTTTACAGTATTGCTTACAGTGAACAAAATATCCATGAAACACACAGGAGCATTCTGAACAAAAAAACAACAGCAAAAAGCCAAGATAAAAAGGGGGGGAGGGGGAGGGGGGCTAAAAAAAGGCAAAAGATTTGCATCTAATCTCTGCGATCTTCAGGGTTAGGCCACATGTTTTCATCAACATCACATCTGATGTTATCCAAGTCGATGCACCTGGGATAAAACCGCCTGGTATGTCGGATCCACCGACATATCATTGCAGAAGCAGAGGTTTTTATACTGTATCTAAGGTTTGGAATATTGTTTTTGCTATTGTGGGATGTTGTGTGTTAACATTCGTAGATACTACAAGAACAGTCCATAGTTTTGTTGGGAGGTATAACTTGTCTGTTAAGAAAATGTAAGCATTGTGGAAATGTGTTCACTGACTGCATATTGGGTGAACACGACATGAAATGTGTGAATGGTATGGCCACAACAGACCGATGCTGTGCTAATTGTGTTTAGAGTTTTGCAAATGTGACAACTGTTTGGACAAACGCTTGTTAGCGACTGTAAAAAACTGTAAAAATGAGTAAATCACAGTTGCTACAGCAATAAAACATCAGCCATAGTTTTAAATGTTGCTTTTGAGTCAGAATCGACCGAGTGCCGGCGTTAAAAAAAAAAAAACAGTACACAAAGAGAGCGAAGTCATAAGATTAATGTAAGAAATGGGAGCCTGTTACATATATATTTCTGAGAGTTCTCATTTTATGAAACAGGGAATATTTAAATGAAGAGCACAAACTGATTTACTCATGTTTGCGACAGTTTTCTGCCAATTGTTTTTTTTTGGGGTTTTTTTGTGGTTAACATTGAAATGAACTGCTTAGAAAACAGCAGAACCACGCCTATGAGCGCTGTTTGAGGATTACACACTATTTTACCCTGCTTTTTAAATCTTACACTCTTGTCACTGCTCTTTGAGCTTTACTTTGTTCCAAATCAGTAACTGAAAGTGCACTAGAACGAAGTGAAAGTGTCATTCTTTTAAACTTTTTTTTATTCCTCAGAAAAATCCTATTTATCCTTGGATTTTTCCCTCTCGGGCTACAAACTGGGTTGTTGATGGGTGAGGCCACCGGTATTACCCTTTAAATGAAGCATGAAAAAAACAGTCGATCTATCCATCCAAAAATCCATAAATCCATCCATCCATCCTCTTCTGCAGAGGTCGTCTCCAGGTACTCTTGCTTCCTCCCACAGCCCAAAGACATAGATGTAGTCGTGTTGGGTTAATCGGTGAGTCTAAATTGTCCACAGGTGTGAGTGTGAGTGCAAATCAGTGAGCATAATCCAAATATTAAATAGTGAAACGCAGCAAAAATCCTTTTAGTATAAATAAACAGGATTTGGTTGTTGCTGCTTATCTAAAATAGCCCTGTTTTTCTTATGTAAATCAGTGAATCGTGCTCTTCAATAAAACAGCAAATTATTATTAGATCATTTCCAAAATTAAATCCCTGCTTAGACGTCCTGACTAAAGCCAGACTAACTGTGAGCTCGGTCTCTTTCAGCCTTTATCCAAACAGCAATTACTGTCTGACACAGCAGCCCTACACTTACTGCCTGCTAACTGTACACCACTTTAGGTAAATAACATGGTGACGAGTGTCGCCTTACCCGTAGGTAAATGTAGGTAAATGATACAGCTCAGGTAATGCCACCTACCTCTGCTCAGCCCCTCTGATAAGCCTAAATGACACAGCCGCTGTGTCTTTAACTGTTACTGTTGGGAGCCGTTTGAGCGGGAAGGTGCTCATTTGTCTCTTTTCAGTTTTACTTTTGTAGTTAGAGCTCAGAGAGCTCAGGCATGCTCCCGATAACGGCCGTTAACGGACGCCCGACTGGGTTCTGTCAGCTGAAGCGTTGAACACAAAGCGAGGTTTAAAGGAGACTCGAGTTATGCCACAAAGGAAAGTTTTTAAATCTCTGTTTCTAAACTTAAAGCAAACCAGTGCTCACAGACCTAAACATTAGCTGTTTGCTTTCAAGGTTGTTTCTCTATAAAGGAATTAAGGGAGCATATTTATGTTTTTGCCTTCAGTGAATGTTATTTATGTATGTACATGTATACAGTGTCTAACAAATGATTAGACCACTAACTAAACGCAATGTTTATGTGACAGCTGCCCTAAATTAACTGTACTAGTAATCGATTTTGAATGTTTCTGTAATGGTTAATCGAGGAATATGTGCAACATCCACAATTAAAATTGTGTTTTTAATGTAAAATATAATTATTATTATTGTAGCCACGAATTGTTTAAATTCAATTAAAGCACAAAAAGTTTGGGAGCCGTTGGGTTAGAAATGACAGATGAATTCCTTCAGGTTTCATTAATGGTCCAGAAAAATAAAAACAACAAAAAATACTGTTGAATGTTGAAAGTCAAGTACAACAGAAAAATAGATAAACTGGATTACTTAATTATTGGTGATCAGTAAGTTGTTTTTAAAGTTCACATTAGACCAATAAAATATAAAGAAATGAGGGCTGGCTCAAGACTTTTGCACAGAACTGTGACTCAGTTTTGAGTTTAAGTACACTCCCGCCTCAGTGGGACTCTAAAAACAGTATCCCAGCATCGATCGTCGTCACGCTCATACATGATGTAAACATTCAGACAAGTAAAAAGATATTCAATATTTCACAGATCATTATCTTTAATTGGGTTTTAAGATCTTTCCCGATATTAAAGACGAGTGGAAGTTCTGCTATCTTGCATCTGCAGCCTCGCAGGCCCCCCTAAATCCTCCTGAAGACATCTCTAATGCTCTTTACCTTGTAAATCCCACTTTAATGGCTTCTCCCCGAGTTCCTGTCACAGCCCTGCCTCTCCAGACACACAGCAGTGAGATGTTTCTACAGTCTGTCAAATATCTTCCTCTGATTTCCTCTTGATAAGTTTGCTTTGGACGAGAAACAGTCAGCCGGCGCTGTCAGGATTTCAGCCGGACGTGAATTGCGTTTATCATCCCGGAGCTGTTTCTGCTGGAAACTTTGTCAGCTTTTATTAACATAGTAAAAAAATGGATGTGCTGATATGAATCAAAGATAGTTGAGGGTAACTGACAACGTTTAAATGTTGTCGCGTATGTTTTGTGCAGATGTGCTCTTGAACCCTTAAGGGGAACTTTTATGTTTTTCTTAAATTTCCTATCTGCACACAAGGACGTCTAAGAACCGGAACAAATGAGGGGGTTTATCAGGAGTTCATCTCACAAAGAAAAAGCAGCACTCTCTATTTATCAGATACTTTGATAGTGGAGAAAAAGCACAACATACCACGAACCATCACTCTTCCATGCATCGATCTCTTATCAGTTGCTCTTTAAGCTGCCTTAGTTTGCCCACAGCTGCTGCACATCAGCACGCTGCATCTGATGTAGTGTTAGCTTACAGCACCTCATTGAATCCACATACATCCCACCTACACCATAGCGGCATAGTGATGTCCACGTTTGCAATGTTACTGCTGGTGTCGCTACATTGATCCGCCTTCACGAGCAGAGCTGAGCTGTTTATGTTGGACTGGAGTTAATAACTCTTGGTCAGTTACTTAAAAAAGAAAAAGATTTCGGAAGAGACTAGACGTGCGGTAATAGACACATCGGCCGATCGACCACCAGAGGAAGATATTTTATTTGAAGCCAACATGAGAAGAATCATGGGAAAACATTTAAAGAGACATCAAAAACACATTTACATGTAAATACATATCAGTCACCAAGCTTAATTGTTTCCAGCGTAGAAGGAGCCTGGGAGGTACTTCATACCTTCTTTGTATTACCTCCCCCTGCTGATACTGTAACTTGAGCATGCATGTCCGTTTCACGCTTTGGAGAGGCAAAGCTTGACATCTACACGGTGGTGGACCAGCGTCTATTACACGCTGTGCCGTGATACTGGGTTGGACTGAGTTGCATTTGTGCAAACTAGATACAATTCATTACAATACAGTTATACTTGTGCTAATAAATGGACTGTAAACATACCGTACAGTGTTTATATTACTAACAAGCAGAAACATGACAGCGGTTAAATTACATCCTCTAACCCATTGTATTTTAAAGTGTGACATATGTGACACAGCATATGAAAACCAGGCCAAAAGGACAAGTTTTCAGTTTCATTACATTTTTTTATGATTCCTAAAACTTTGAAATTAACACGAGAAAATGGAAAAGTTGCCAGCATCACCTTATAACTGAGAGGTTTGCTAGATGAGGTTTTATTTGCATTTTATCTATGAGAAACTATTCAAAAAACTACAGTTTGAACACAGATATGCAGACAGTGATTAGAAACACCAGAGCGCAGCACTACTGCAATTCTTTGGTGGTTTTTTGCTGTGCTGTGGCACATGTTGGGAGTTGAATATAGAGACCAGTAGAATCTCTTATAATATATGTGAAGCTACAGCTAAGAAGAGCTGGTGGAAATGAGGGAAATGCATAGGTTTAGCGTGGCTCTGTTCAGTGGTAGCATAAGTGCTCAAAGTGGTGAAACAGATGAAGTAGAGCAATCTTTTTTTAAATTTTCCTTAGCTTGTTATTGTTGAGTTTCTTTTATGTTTTCACCTGTTGTTCAGTAGAGGTGAAACTGCTTATTTTTGATTAAGTGTAACTATCTTCTTGACTAAGTAAGCCCCACTTAAATGTAGTCTGCAGTGTGGGAAGTTCCAGATTTGCAGCAGCAAATTATTATTAAAACACCGACTGTTATTATATTTGGGATTCAGTCACCCAAGTGCTAATCATGTTACCTAGCTACATGTAAGTTTGGCCAAGTTTTGATGGCTTTAGAGCCATGGCATCTAAACTATGACAACATGAATGGCTTCTTATTTTACACAAACGATGAAGACTAAATGATCGAACTGCTTTAATATGAGGTTATTATTCCTGCACTTTCCCCAATTTCTCCCTCCAAACATCCAGAAAGACAAAAACTTTACACTGACTTTATTAATAAAATTAGTTTGGTTATCCCTTTTTTCTTTCTGTAAGTCTTTGGAAGTTCCCCTCATTCAGTAAATCACTCGTTTTAGAACGTGTGATGTACAGCGTCTCATTAAAAAAATGTGTTGGGTGTATATCAGTCGTTGACCTTTTAAATATTTGTGATACTTGCATTTGTTGTTCGTGTTTTCCCATGACAATTTTTTTGGCTCATACCTACCCACATCTGTGCGAACAGCACTTGAGGGCACTTTACCTGGAACGGTGGGCAGAGCCAGCATGCCTGGGCGTAAAAATATCAATAGAATAATCATCAGCAAATAAATGTGGCATGTAGCAGACATCTGGTAATAAAGAAAAACAAGTACAAAAAAACCAACCAAATATGTCTTCCCTGTCAGCTTCGCAAACTTAGAAAGGATAAAGAGGCTTTTATATGTGGCATTACATAACACACTGATGTTTTAGTTTTTAGTTTCATTAGATTTGCACGACGGCTTCAGTTTTTCTTCCACTTAAAAAGTCCTGAGGCTCTGAGAGGATACAGAGCAGAAGTGTTTGAAATCTTGTGTTCACATGTTTCCGTGATGTTTTTTGTTCGGTGGATTTAACATGGATCTATTAAGTCCAAAAACATCCTCTCCAACTGGGTGAACCTCGAGGGTCAAAGGGCAGCCCTGGGGACGACAGGATGGTTTGGTTGGGCTTTTCAAATTAAAGAAAGATCAGGAAGCATGTGTTTTATTTAATTTTGTCAGGCCTTTATCTGTGCTGATCAGAAACAGAGACAGAGGGGAAAAGACTTCCTGATTTTGCCGAGGGTCCAGAGGGGTCAGCTCAACATTTTCTGTGTCGTGCTGGAGTGAAGCTCTTCACACTGTCAGCTGCAATATGTGAGTGGCTCACTCAAGAGAAAGACTGCAGAGGCTGATGCTATTGAAGGCGTCTCACTGGTGCTACAGTCAGGTCCAGCCACCTCCTACCTGCAGCCGGGTGATTGGGTTATTTAGCTTAAATGAGGAGTCTTGCAAAGAGACTGATGCTCAGAAGTGATGCAGCACAAGCTGAGATATTCATTCTTGCATCAGCATGACAGCATGAGATGAGGTGACTTTACTAACATACACCTAAAGCTAAACAAACTTATCATTCTTTGAGGTTTCATACCCACAACAGGGAATCAATAAATAAAAAGACATGAATATTTAAGATGACAGAGAAGGTTCTGGTAGCTCATTGCGCAGACTGTCCAGTTTTTTAACTGTAACTGTTTTAAAAAAACGACATTTCTATAGTAGAAAGAGAAAACCATGAAAAACATTTCAGTTTAATTGTTTATTGCTTAATTACTCTGTGTAGTATGAATGGTTTCAAGCAAGAAGCTTGAAGACACTTTGTATATAGTTTATTTTATGTAATATTAAATTCTGAACTGTAAATGTAGTCTATTTCAAGGAAGCAAGTTTTTATTCAGTATTTCCATAAATCCTTATTTTTATGGATTTACTACGACTAGTGAGAACACACATGAGGTTTAAGGCCTGGACAATTTTGAGAAGATTCGACTCCCACATACCGACAGACTGTTAGTAACTGACATATGAAACCGCCTCGCGTTTGACACGATCTAACCTAATGAGGTGAGACCTCAGCATTGACTCAAGTACATATGTGTTTGACTTGTGCCATAATCATGCTGGTTAGTTCGGTCTTGGTCTTTAAGTGAATTGGTTGTACATGTAGCAACTATTGCATAGTGTTAGAGGTTCTCAAGAAGTACCTTCCCAGTGCAGATGCTCCTATTTTGGATATTTTCCTGTGAGCATCTTGTAAATGTTACTAACGGTAGTGTAAGCTGATCGTAAGGGCTGCACACTTGCTTGATAAGCCCTTCAATTGATGGCCTAGAAAAGGTTGGCAGATACGTTATTGTTTCTCAATCGTTATCCTTTTATCTGCGGTTATTAACAGCTGATTCCAGTTATCAGTTTTAAGGATGGGCATGGTGCAACTTTAAATGATGGATGTATTTGTTTTTTTATGCTGTTGGCTTGCCAAGGCTGGCAAAGGTGCTTATTTGAAGCCTCTAACATGCAAATTTTTTTTCTTCAAGTTGGTTCAAATGAATTTGTCTTTCAGTGTCTGTCAGTCCTGACAGACTGCGCCAAATTTGAAACTCTGTTCAGGAGAAAAGAAACAGACACACTCTCTGTCTCGCATGGAGACAGACAACAAAAAGGGGGCAGGGATAAAGGATGAATGTAGAGGAAGGTAGAGCGTCTACCTCGGCTAAAGTGAGATGAAGGCATAGGGATAGTAGATGTGTGTCACGGTAGGATGAATCCCCTATGAGGCCGCTCGATGAAAGGCTCCCTGAGGCCTTTACCTTCAGAAAAGATAAGGACACACTGCTCAGACTGTTTGTTCGTAATCCCTAAACAAAGGAGGAGGAATTGGCAGAGAAATAACAGTTTCAAAATGGATTAAGTTTTCTGTCACTGCCACAGAGAGATGGTGTCATCAGAGGTTAAAAAAGAAAGGGTAACGACAGTGGTGTTGATTTTGTTTCAAACCACTGGAAAAGGAAAGAGAAGTAAAATACTTGAGAGAGTGTGCACTGAAGTTCACTGTTTGATAAAGAGAGGATACAAAGATCTCAGCAACTTGAGATTTTTGTTTCCTTTCGATAACTTTGATCTCTCGCTTTTCTGTTCCTTATCGTTCAATCTGGAGATTATTAAGTTTGCGTGCACGTCCCTGACTGAGGGCTTGTGAACAAGTGTAGCCAATAGTGGTGCACGCGTGCTTAAATCTCAGGTATTGCTATGTGTGTGTGCGACATATATGGTGATGTTCAGGACCAACTTATCAGCAGTGGCCTGTCATACAAACATCTTCCCACACACACATGCTCCTGGGCCCCAGTCTGATATTTTATCAGGTTCCCCCTTCAGGAAGTCCACCAGTTAAAGCATGCTGGTGGGTTTTGTTTAGGCTTCATCTTACACACACACACACACACACACACACACACACACACTTGTAAAATAGTGGTAAAGGGGCCATTTTGGCTCCCATTGTCAAGAATATCTCAACGTACAAAACCCCGCCTTACTCGTCTGTCAGTCGGAGTTGAAATGAGAGCTTTGAACCTGCGCCTCGCCTTGAATCACTTTATTCAAACACACGAACACCTGACACTCATAGCCCCTCCACTCCCCAAGAAGAGGCAGCCTTTACTCTAAAAAAGGTCAAAGGTCATAGCCACCACAAAGACTAGAAAAGAGCAGAAGGTCAGGGGCACCAGGATCACAGACTCACAGACACAAAGAGACAAGTGTGCGTGCGTGCGTGTGTGTGTTTTCATGTGTGTGTTCAGAAAAGTTACTTCCCTGACCTCTGCAGCCTGTTTTCTGTCACTCCTTCTTCATCTTCTCATCTTCTTCAGACTTTGAATATTTTATTATTGTTGTTTCGTGTTAAATCTTAAAGACAGACTTGGACACAAGGTTTAAAGACCTTCTTTATCAAAGTGCATTATCTCAGTGCACTCTACTGCCCTCATATGGCATGTTCAGGAAGTGAAATTTACAACAAGTCTACATTTAGTGTGTGGGGGATTTTCCTCGGAAAAGGGAGTTTGTTTAGTTCAGAAGGGCTCATCTGATAACATGTGGTGATACAGTTTTGGCATTTTCTACTAAACACACGATAACTGATGCTTTTTTTAAAAATTGTTTTATATCATTTTATCTAAGACTTATTTTGTGTGTATGTGTATTTAATTCTGCTTCCTGTTAAAGCTGAGTTATGACAGGTGTAAGAGTGGGTATACTGAAGTGTTCGTGTGCAAGGCGGTGCACCTGTCACTGGTCCTGATAGCAGAATGTGTATACAGCTAAAGTAATAAAGAAGCAGCAAAGCAAAGTATTTTTAACCAAAACTTAAGATTGTTACACTTGCTAGTTCTGCAAAATATACAGCCTTCCAGATGGAAAACGTTCATGTGTTCCAGTATCGTATGAAGTTTAACGACATTCACATTAGTGTTGATTAGAAAATCAAGTGCAGCAGAGTTATATTGTGTGTACATAAGTTGTGTTTGGTCGAGCTTAAAGTTACAGAAGCTGGTTTTAAATGAAGTAATGCCGAATGAAGAGTTGAGTTTTATTAAGTTGCTTATGTGTGCAAAAAAGATAAAAGAGAAGAACCCAGTGTAGTATATGGTAAATGGCCTGTATTTATATCGCGCTTTACTAGTCCCTAAGGACCCCAAAGCGCTTTACATATCCAGTCATCCACACATTCACACACTGGTGATGGCAAGCTACATTGTAGCCACAGCCACCCTGGGGCGCACTGACAGAGGCGAGGCTGCCGGACGCTGGCGCCACCGGGCCCTCTGACCACCACCAGTAGGCAACAGGTGAAGTGTCTTGCCCAAGGACACAACGACTGAGACTGTCCAAGCCGGGGCTCGAACCGGCAACCTTCCGATTACAAGGCGAACTCCCAACTCTTGAGCCACGATCGCCCCTGAAAGTAAAGGAGTCATACGTCATTTTTAATACATTTTACACCAACTTAATACAACTTTATTTTATCAAAATGTATTACAAAAGCAAAAACAGAAGACTGCCCTGAGTGTTAACAACACTTCTACTCAATATTAACATTATTTATTAGACAAAATAATGTGTTGTGTTTTTGTGCCCCATTAGTCGCACAGTCACAGGAGCACTGTGATAGCAGGAGATAAACTCTTAACCTGAACACTGACCGAAGCTACAGGAGTCTCAGTTGCAGTCTGCTATAAGGCAAATCTTTACCCAAACACTGGGAACCACGTTACTTATATGCAGTGTTGGGTAAGTTACTTTAAAATAGTAACTTAGTTACATTACTAGTTACTTCTCTCAAAAGTAACTCAGTTACTTCAAGTTACTCGTTACTTTCAAAGTAACTAGTTACTAGGGAAAGTAACTTTGGTTTTACTCAGAATTCTCTTGTTAATGTGTTGCTTCCGTAACTGGATACCCAGCAAGATTGCCAGTCTTCTAGCTTGCTTACTTGCCACAGTGCACTGTGCCACCTACCAATAGAAAGGAAAAGATAATGTGTATATTTCCACGAGAGAACTCCCACGCCTGGACCGTTATTGACTGCTGCCATGATTCTAGCCTACGTCACAGCGTCATGTGCGCCTTTTACATCCAACACAAAAACTGCAGTCGTGATGCTTTCGATTGTACTCAGAACTCGGAAATTCTGCCTTCTGAATAGGAAGATGTAGGCAACACCAGACTGCAGATGAGCTGCATACAGAGCTGGACTGGGACAGAAAATTGGCCCGGGCATTTTGACTAGAGACCGGCCCACCATTATAGGAAAAATCTTAAAGCCTTTGAATGAAAATAAACACTGTTGTGACAGTGATGTACACTGTTTTGATGGTATATATGCATCAATCTATCAATCGTTTGTTGAAAGATTCAGATAATTATTTTTTAAAAGCGAGACATTTTAAATGAGAATAAGAAAGAAAAGTATTTCTTTGTGCCCCCCTCTCCCTGTTAATACCCTACCTGGCCCCCTGGCAACACTTTGCTAGACCCGCCCCTGCACAGTTACCAGCTGTCAGCTACATAAAAAAGGATCCTGGTGTTATTTGTCTCTCAGAAACAGTTCATAACTTCCCTTCAACTCATTCATGTCACCTAAAAGGTAAACCTGTTTCTCCATCACCTGTTCAGCTCTGATGATTCAGTAAGGACATCTCCTGGTTTCATCTTCATGTTTCCCTCTCACCACATAACCAAACCGACATCATGACCAGCAGCTTTACAGCTGTGGCTCCAGCAAACATCAGCTGATACTAGAAATCAATATTAAATAAATTCTAACAACAGCTGATCAAGCTTAAACGTGCTGCTGTTGTTTAGCGCGACATCCGCTGGTTTCCTCTTTCGGCGCAAAGTGAGCGATAAACAAACAAGAGAGAAAAGACGATCAGCTGATCATTGATCAGTTTTCATGATTGAAGTAGAAACGGGAGAGGGAGGGTGAGAGGATGAGAGAAGAAGAGGCAGCTGTGCAGCGTAAACACAGAATAACTCCAGCTTTGTGTCTTTTTCATTGTAGCTGAATTACGGGACAAACTGTTCCTTTTCACCTCAATACGAAACGCGTAATATTTTCTCTGAATACCAGACGGGACGGTTGGCAACTCTAATAACTTATTAACAAAATAAAGTTCAACATCATTAACTTCATAGCACCCACCCAGCTGTATAGAAACTCCGTCATGCTAGCTAGCACGCAGTACGGAAAAAGTCAGAATTACGAAAATAAACTCCACCTACACTTGGTTCATATCTGACCCAGAGAGAGTGCAGGTCATAACTTCTTACCTGAAGTTCAGTTCACACTTGGACCGGCGGCCGCCTCGGGTCTCTTTTCCTTCTGCTTTTCCTTCATCCACCTGCTGGCCTCCACCACTTGCTAATGTTACTGAATCTGTGGAAGCTCCGCGATAGCCACCACACGAAGTAACGAGTAACGACCCTATCTAAATCCCAGTAACGAGTAACGCGTTCCTGATTTTGGCATAATAACTAGTTACCGTGCTCGTTACCACAATAATAACGTAGTTACTGTAACGCGTTACTTAATAACGCGTTAGTCCCAACACTGCTTATATGGACGAATCACAATCTAAACAGCAAACCTGAAATAATCATCACAACACGACTAAAGTGCAAAATTATTCGTACATTACTTCTAATGTGTCTCATTGGATACATATACTTCTTAGTCCCAAAAAGTTAAATTTTTTTCTAGTTTTTAAGACATTAAACTTTCATTTTATATGTCTAATACTAGCTGCAATCCTATTTATTTAACTCAAACAAAATTAAAGAATTAAACTGAATAAAAAATAAGTGTTGAGTAAAAGATCCAGAGGCCAGATCTCTGTAGTTTATCCTCACTGCTCCCTTTTCTGTACAAAGTAGGAATTAAATACCTGGGCGATCTAAGTCTAAGCACACAAACACACTCAAACAAAGGTCAACACGTGCAGGAATGTGCAAACCTGATTATTACTGATTTTATAGGCTCTTGTGATTTAAAGTGATGACAGCAAAGTTGTTTTATGACAATTCCACATAAATGCAAACTGTCATTTATGACATTTTATTCTCAGAGCTGCCGTGCCCTTCTTGTTAAGCATAAACTCAGTGAGACCCTGTTAAACATGCAGAAGCTCATCAATTTAAAGGGCAAGACGAAATATGTCACCCAGAAATACAGAACATGCAATTATGTCTGAGCATGTGTGTGGTATTTCTTAATCCGCTCGCACTGCGTGTCTCATACATTGAGTACTGCTTTAAAATAAGCACGATTAAAAGCAAATATGTTGCTCTTGCTGCTTTGATTTAGACCTCGCTGACTCCTCGCTGCACTTTGGGTGGGCGTCAGATGGTATCGCATGGGAGTAGAGGGGCCTCTGCTGTTGTTTCTCCTCTTAGGGCTCTTGTTTTGAAGGAGCAGAGAGGAGATACGTGGAGGAGATATGTCCCACACTGCTGATGGAGACACACACAGATACGCTCTAATATAGAAAATATGCACATTAGCAGAGAGCTCTGCAGGAATCTCAATCCCAGCCTAACTAAACACAGCTGGATGAAGCTCGTCTTCGCACAAGGATGCGCCTCAGCTTTTTGTCATGCACACTTTTAATCTGAGGCAAGCCGAACAATTCAAAAGCTTAACCAAACAAAGAACAGCAAACGGCCTATGGACGAACACGCTCGACCACCGACGCATCACACCTACTAGAGCTGCCCCGCCAGTGGCAACCCACGTCACGAAAACTATGATGAAATGTACTGACACTAGTCAACGATTCAAAACGAGATGAAAATGTGACATTTAATTAGAACTAATGAATTAATTGTACAGAAAGGCAGTTTGGAACTGATCCAATCAGAAGTGATCTCTTTGTGCAGTAAGGGTAGATGCTGCTGAGAAACAGGGAGGGAGGGGAGGAAGCTCCTGCACTCCCTGGAAGAGCAGCGTAGACATATGGACATATTATGTGTTTGAAGTTAAGGAAAATAAGGTTTTTTATAATCCATGTGGAGACGTGTGACAGGCTTGACTGGATTTGAGTTGTTTGCTTTTATCTCCAAGTGTAAAACATTCTCGTTCCCTTCTTCTGCAACTTTCTGGTATGTTGTAAGGAAAGAAGGAATCTAAACCACGAGGACTCACTTAATTCCTCAACTTCTTATTCACATAATTAAGAGCCTCTGTAAAGGGGAATTGAAAATTCCTTCAAAGTAAAAGTCTGGCTGTTTCTAGCGTTTTGGATCATTCGATATGACCAAGTGGACAGCGCTGAGGCCAGATTTGGAGTGATGTCTTGTTTTGATCAAGCTTTAGACTTGTTTGGCATCCCAAACAGAGCGGAAAAAAGTGCATTCTTGGATATCTCAGCCGTCATTAGAGCAGATATGATTTGGATGAGGTGGTTGGACCTTTAGGTTGGTCTGTAATCCAGACTTTCAGAAGCTTTAGTGACAGTTTCTATGACACAATTCAGCAAAAATGTTATGAAACCAGATTCAAAGAATAGAAGTGAATACTAGATTACTTCTATAGGCGCAATGTTTGCATCTGAAGTCAGCACGTTTAAGCACGTTTAAGCTGAGGTCCCTACTTTAATGGACCTCAGCTCAAAAGTTTTTGCCTTCTCTTAAATTCAGTTCAATTCAATTAAAGTTCATTTATGTAGCACCACATCACAACAAAAGTCACCTCAAGGCACTTTATATTGTAAGGTAAAAAGCCTACAGTAATAGAGAGAAAATCCCAACATTAAGACAACTCCCTTTGAGCAAGGGCACCTGGTGACAGTGGGAAGGAAAAACTCCCTTTAAACAGGAAGAAACCTCCAACAGAACCTGGCCCAGGGAGGGGCGGGGCCATCTGCCGCGACGGGACAGCATTTCCTTTGTGATGCCAACAATGAGATTAAGAAAAAAATCAACATTCATTTGTTTGAACTGATACTCAATATTAACGCAGTTAGGTGTTTGCAACCTAAACTCCTCATGTTCACTTAACACAGCAGTGTGGAAAACACATTTATTACTAAAAAAAAAAAACAATTCTGCAAATTTACTTATAATTTAAACAGAAACTTGTTAAAATGGTCAAATTCATGAAACACTCTCCTAAATAAAACAGGAAAGCTGACATTTTTTCCACTCGTAGCTAATCCACCTTTAGTTTTGGGATGTTTGATTGGTATAACTTGTCTTGTTTTTGCTGATACAACAGGATTCATTTGTTGCTTACAGTTTGTATGATTTTCACCCATGTTTTTTATCTTTGAATGCTTTTTAACCTTTAACCTTTTCTTTTTACTCTTTTTTTAACCCTTTAAAGCCTGAATCATGAAATAATTGCCAGAAAATTTGTTTGGTTTTTTAAAATAGTGTATATTTAACTTTATTTTTTTTATTGTTTAAAAATAAATCACATTTCAATTTTCATATATGACATTTAATTTGTATTATATTTGCTATATTTCTATATTTGTTTTTTTTTCTTCCAATTGCTTAAAAATGTATTGTGCAATTTATTTAGGTTTTTCAGGGGGAAAATTCACACCGATGATGTCGAAGTCCCAAAAACTGGCAAAAAAGCTGTATGCATTAAATATGACACACAACGTTAAGGGGTTAACTGATGCCGACACGCCACTGTGATAATTTATCTTTAATGTAGCACAAAGGTCAAAATAAGATGGTGTCATGAGAAAGGGGTGTAGTTGAGACTATTTTCTCAGAACAGGATTACTGTTATCCACTTTAGCTTATTGCAACTGCAATACTGCAGTGAACTGAAGTATTTAAGCACAAAATTCCTCTTCTTTCATTTTCCATTTGTCTCGACCTACCAGATAATTCAACACTGATTACTGTAATTAGTTTTTAAGCCAAACCTGATTATCTACAATACTTGCGCAGTGGTTTAGAGGTTTTAAAGGTTTAGATGAGTTGTGCATGCCAATTACATGTGCTGTTTGCTCTGAGCAGTTGGCATCATTGTGGGCTAACTTTCAGGGTGGACGCATGGGAGTGTAATGTTGCTTTAGCTCCAGTTATACCACTTAATTAAAGTTTCTAAGACCAGGGGATAAAAGGCTGTAAACCATATATACAGCTGTAAAAACCTATTCTGAAACTTTTACCTCATGTTTTAGACTTTCTTGTAGAGATTCATAGTAGTTTGCATTTAAATAACAAATAGGAAGTTGCTCACTTCCTGGACAACAGCTGAGGAAACTCCACAAATTTATGGCATCGTCCGCTGACCAGTAATAGGGTATTTACTGGTGGGGTAAGCACCTGGGTGAAAACAGAGAACAGTTTGTGTGTAATGGCAGCCATCACCAAACCCAAAGGAGTCAATTGTAGAGCGGAGGTGTAGGAATCTGTCTTATGGAGTATGAAAACCATACAGTGTGTTGAAAACTAACAATCCAGCTCCACCAGGAAATATTAGAAAGTTTGATGCAGCGAGCTTCACTGCAAACCAGAATCAGTAAACTTTGGCTACCATTTAATTAACTTACATTCAATGATAGTTTGGCTGTAATATTTTATACCTAAAGTATGAATAGCGAAAGAAGCTGTTTTATGTTTATATCACAAGGGAAACTGATAAAATATCTGAAAACACTTTGTTTCTTTACCCAAAATAAAAATGTAAGTTTGCAAAGAAACTTGTTTCAGGTATAAAAACCAAAAGAATCAAAGATGCACTGAAATCAAAGAAAGAAAAGAAAGTCTGTAAAATGAAGTGGCATGAAATAGAAAAATAGAAAACAGTTTCAGTTGTGTTTATTGAATTGAAGTGATATTACATGATATGCCCATACATGTGCATCAAATGGTAATACACAGGTCTTATCATCAGAGCATTAGGATTTAGTTAATCAAGCTACTGTTGCTTTTTCAAGCATTAGGAAACCATCGCTAGATGATGTGAGCTACAGTCATATAGGCTTACACACTGGTGCATGTTCTATATTAGTGACTGATTGTTAGAGCTTGCTAACAATAAGAATGGTCACAAAGAGGGATACAGTACTGCACCAAAGGCTTCCTGCATATACTTTGGTCGCTAGCTACAGTCACCCATAGTTTGCATGCAAGTTGCCAACCTGTTTCCAAACACTTGCCAACTACTTGCTAAGCAGCAGTAAAACTAACAGAAGGAGAGTGGAAACCGAAAGCAATGTACAACCTTTGAACCAAGTTGGTTACAGCGGTAAGGTACTACTTTTACACTGAAGGCATCGGCTGTTTCTGCAGCAATGTTTCATGTTACAGTACCACTCGGTGAGTAGTTGGCAAGTGTTTGCAGGCAGCCGAGTTTTCCATGCAAATTTTGAGAAATTGCAGGAGCCTGGCAGCAATCAGTACAATCAAAAGGAGGTTGTGTGTAGAACACCATCTATCTGTATTTGTGAAGTGTATCTCTTTGCAACCAGTTATACCCAGTGACAGCCAGCAATCAACCAATTAGGAAATATACATCTTTTCCAAGTGATCGGAGGTTGTTGGGGCTCACTGACCAGCCTCTCGGCTGTGCTGTTTTCACTTGTGAACTAAAAATCTTCAGGGTTTTGGAAAGTAGAGCAAATTGACAAAACAGTAAATTATTTCAGCCAGACAGTTAATGAAGGAGAAGCTAAAGAAATATCTCACAATTTTTAAGCTTTGTTGCTTTATTTATGTCAGCAATAAAAAGAAATGTATCATGAGCTTATATGCTGTATTGATTTGAAATTAAACTCTTGAATGTTTGGTCCGATATCACACAAAGAAAAAAATCTGGAAGCCGCGCAGAGGCTTGGAGCTACTCGGGATGAGTTGTGGAGCAGCTGAAAATGTTTGGATGTTTTTCAGCAGTTAATTCAAAGTGTTAAAAGTTTTCAAGTGCTTGTCCAGGTCAGCTGGGTCATTTTTTTATGTTTATGGAGTGACAACTTTCACAGCCATACATACATAAATACCAGGCCACTGAACTGTTTTCTGGGAAAAGAAACCATGTGATTAGTCTTAAATTTGCTTAAAAAAACCGAGGCTTTACTTTCACTTTCTGTCTGTGGTTGGTTTATCCTCAGTCATCTGGAGCAGGACAAACATGCCTGGGATAAACAAGGTGTTTAGGTTTGCAGTCGGACCATTAGTGAATAGACCTAACCCAAACATTCCCATCTAAGGAGGATTTCCTTCTTTCTCTTTTGTCTGTAATTTTAAATGGACGGAGTGTGGGAGCTGAAGACTTGCACCTTGTTTCACCTTTAACGGCATCAAGAGTCCCGTCCTTTCAGCCCGTATTTTCACTCTGCCTTTTTGGCAAAGGCGTTTGAGGTTCTGCCGATTCATTTGGCTCCAACCATAATTGGGTTATCAGACTGGTTTGCTGATTAAACTTGCACCCAAAGACCTATCATTTGCCCACCCCTTGCCTCATCTTCAGCCCATCATCAAACCCAAGTGAGCATGCGGTGTGACAGCTAAAATCTTCCCCATAGCACAACCGGCTCACAGAACAATGTGTGCGGATAAACCCTCCAAGGGCCCGAGGGCGTGTGTTCGCGTTTGCATGCGTGTGTGTTCATAAACAGCACACATACACACACACTGGTTATCACACGAATGTTGGCTAGAATCTGTCTGTCCAAGCACTCTCCTCTATCAGGAAGTGAGGTATGCTCGATGGGAGCAGCAAGTCCAGAGAGCTTAGTGGGCCAGAATAGGGTCCATTGTGCCCATTATGCTGGTAGGGATTTGGGCCTACAAACTGACTAGTCTGCTGGAAGGTGATGAGGATGGAAGGTCTGGAAGAGCCGGGCGGAGACCCGACGGGATGGCATGAAAACAAACAGGGATGCCAACTGGCAAATGAGACGGTGTCGGGACTCAGGGAGATGCTGGCAGGGGGAAAGATCAACGATAAAATTTGTCTCCTTGTCTACAAAAAGCAGAGCTAGACATATACTTAATTAAAGGCCATTTAACTACTTAATTCAATCTTACCTATATAGCTCCAAATCACAACAACAGTCCTCGATTTATTTTGTGAGGTAAAACAGAGAAGACCCCAACAATCAGACAGCAAAGTCAGGCAAGAAGAGAGCCAGAGATTAAAGATAACTAATAATTAAATGCAGAGTGCTGTTTAAACACTTAGAGAGTGAAATAAGGCGAGGAAAGAAGAAACACTCAGTGCATGGATGGCTTGTTAATTTACTTCCATTGCTCTAGCTGATTCATCTCCAGCTTTGAGCTCTGTTTCCAGATGCATCAAGAAGCTGTTTTTGAAGATAAATAAAACTGTGATCTTGTGAGGTCTGTTCTCCTTCATTGAACCCACTGTACAGTCTAGCACCAAAGTCCTTGTAGAAGCAAGACCGGACAGTTGTTTGAACAGTCATTGATTGGGAGAGTAGATTTCTTCCATATTGGTTTTCCCCCCTCATTGGTTCTTTTTTGAATCCAGAATTGAATTTCCCGCTCCTCACATACAAGGTCACATACTTGATCACAAGAGCACTTTGGTCTCAGACTGGAGGCTTATTTGTGGCTCCTAGGATATTTAAAAGTAGAATGGGAGACAGAGCCTTCAACTTTCAGCCCCCTCTTTTATGGAACCAGCTCCCAGTTTGGATTCAGGAGACGGACACCCACTCTACTTTTAAATTAGAGTGTCTATTTTCCTGTCTTCGTCCCCTCACCCCTAACCAGTGACGGCAGATGGATGCCCCTCCCTGAGCCTGGGTCTGCCAGAGGTTTCTTCCTGCTGAAAGGAAGTTTTTCCTTCCAACCGTCACCAACTGCTGGCTCATAGGGGGTTTTCTAATTGTTGTGGTTTTCCCTCTATTATTGTAGGATTTTTACTTTGCAATATAAATAAAGTTGAGTTGAAAAGACTCGTTCTAATCCCCCTGGTGAATTTTAGAGCAGCTTTAAATTTATGGCAAATTAAACTGCCTGGATGTTATTTAAAACTACATGTAACTGTTTTTATGGCGGTTTCACCCACCTTCTTGTTTCATCTCTTCTCTTCCCCCTCCTCTCTCAGTTTTTTAAAACCATACCATGTTAGGGAATACACAGATGCCTTAAACCCTCAGAACCTCCCTCAAAGAGTCAGGGACAATAAACAGCTCAGACTTTCAGAGATTTCGGTTTTGAAGCCATTTTTAGCATTTGTTGGTTATTTTACAAGCTTGTAAACATCTTTTTTTGGTTGAGGCAGAAAAAACACTGTTCACTAACTGACACCAGATCATCTTTTCACCTTAACCAACTCTTCACCTCTCACCTTTTATGTAAGGCCAGACAGACGCTTTGAAAGTGACCCATGACCTGAAAATAGAAACTAAAAAGACAGTGGAGCCTTTGGACAAGGTGACCCCATGACCTGCTGAGTTTTAAATAAACAAAGAGATACTTAACCCAGTGGTTGGAGGTCTGCTAAGACATTTATAGGTGTATGTTGCTTAAACTGTGATGACAGCTGGGAGGAAGACAGGTCAGAGATTAAGCAGTAGGAAGTTGGTGGAAGGTGAAGAGGAAAGGAGAACCAAAAAGAAAGAGGGAGAAGAAATGATGTATAGCAGTTGTTTCAATAAGGAGTGATGGAGGAATGAGGGATGAAAGGAAAGGCGTGAAAGAAAGCAGCTTCCTATGGGATCCCTGCATATTTTCCCTGGGTGAAACCAGGTGTGAGTGTGAACTATGGGCCAGACAACTCAGGCAGGCTGGCACAGCCCTGTCATTAAGCACTACCTGCCTGCCCTGAGGCTGGAAAAAGAGCTGAGAGCTCAGGTAAGACAGTGTGACAAAGACCAGTCTGGCATCACTGTCACTTTACAAAGACAAACACATTTACAGTGTTTAAGTGAAAACCCTGTAAATTTGTTTTTACCTGTAAACTTACAGCAAAATTCTGCTAGCAGGTGTTTCACTGCCACACATTAAAAACGCACTGATATTAATGTGAGTTATTTAATTACTGTCATTAAAGTTGAAAAAGTTGCCATTAAACACGAGAAGGCAAGTACACCCACCTTGAATTCCAAGGTTTCACACATAATAAAATAACATCTGGTCCAAAATTGAGTAAATACAACCTGAAGTGAAGAACAGCCCACAATGTGTTACACTGTGTTCTTGTTTATGTAGCAAAAATTAGGCCAAACTGCAGAAGCAGTGTGAAAAACGTTGTATACCCTATGATTCAGTAGCTTAGCTCGTTTAGCAGCAATAATTTGGATCACTTGTTTCCTTCATGATGTTATGAGTGGCTCACATTGTTGTTGTGGAATTTTGGCCCACTCCTCTTTACAACGTTGCTTCAGTCCATTGAGGTTTGCAAGCGTTTGTTTATGCACAGCTCTCTTACGGTCCCACACCAGCATTTCAGCAAAGTTCATATCTGGACTTTGACTGGACCATTGCAATATGTTGACTCTTTTCTTTTTAAGTCATTCTGCTGAAGGCTGGTTGTTTGTTCACATGCATTTTTGCCTTATAGCCATTCCCACATTAATGGGCAGCAACAATTATTCGTCTAAGATTATTACTGATGTCTATCCTCCACACATATGCAAACTCCACACAGAAAGACCCCGGCCTGATGTTGGAATTGAACTCAGGACCTTCTTGCTGTGCGGCAACAGTGCTAACCACCGTGCCGCAGTTTATATTCTCAAGGAAATTTAAATCTATTATTTATTCATAATGAGTTTACGAGCCCATTTCTTTGCATGTCGCTGCATTCTTTTACATGCATTCTTTGCACGTAGAAACTGCACTCTTATTTCAGTTTATGATATAAGACAAGCTTACTATGGATTTTGTTTTCGTACTGGATTTATGTTTTTGTTGGGGTTTTTTCCTGCGGCAATAACAAGGGCTTAAAATGGCCTCTGTTAGCTTTTTTAGCTGTGAAGTTAAACCTTCACAAACATCTGTCCCACTCTCTGCCCACTCCTCCCTCTGTTCATCTCCCCTCTCCTTATCCAGTCAAACTGCTTAAAATGTGAGCTAATGGGAGGCTGTCAGTACTTCTGGGTGCTGTGTGAGTGTGTGTGCGTTTGCCTGAAGTAGAGCCACCTGTTAGTGTTTGTTGTGTTTATGCTGCCCTCCTGTGGTCACGACTGAGCGGTGCACCTGTGAGCTGTGTGAGTCATTTAGACAACATGAATTTTTGGCTCTTTCAAGACTAAAATGTATTTTTCATTAATTTTACTGTAATTTCTTTGTATTCTCTAACTGAATGTGAACCTACAGTAGCTGTGCCTCTACTAGGACCACATATCACTACTTGTGTTATTACATGGACTACACGTGAGCCACACTCACATGTTAACTCTCCCCGTGGGTGTGCAGTCTAGGTTTTTCTGCTTGCAGTTTGGTGAACAGTGATCATGTCTTCTCTTTGCTCTCAGGGTCGTCCAGGAACTCTCGGTGAAGTTGGACCGTCTGGACAGGACGGGCCACGTGGGGTCCTTGGGCCTTCTGGGCCAAAAGGAGAGAAGGGCCACCTTGGGCTGAAAGGACCGTCGGGTCCAAAGGGAGACAAAGTAGGTGCTTCAGATCTTTACGTTGGTTGTAATTTGTTTTTCCCATTAAATGTGATTCGTTCACTCAGTGGCCACCTTGTTAACCCATTAAAACCAATGGGAGTGCTGGTTTTAGGTCAAACTTTTAGATCAAAGGAAACATTAGCACAAAAAATATCAGCAGTTCCTGAAAGCATCATTTCTGTTCTTTTCCTGTGATGTCATTATGGTAATCCCTGGTAGGGCTGCACATCCAAATCTCAACGAATATCACAGAAAGCAGAAAAAACAAAATAATAAAAAAAACAAAGTAAAATAAACCCACATTCAAATGTTTGTTTTCTGTAGAGCTGCTTCTCACTCACTCACTTTCTCTTCTCTCAACCAACCTTCTTCTCGGGATTACCGTAATGACCCTAATATCCCTGACACGTGCAGAGTCGCTGCTTTCAAGAACCGTTGGAATTCTTTTAATTTAGCAAAACATTCAGCAGTTACTGGAGTTACAGGTGTTTTTAAAAACATTAGCAAGACACCTGTCTGATGCCAGCATCGGGTCTGGCTATAGAGGGTAAAATACATCTACTACAAAATATCTAAGTTAATGCAAAGATTTAATGAGCTAATCACAACTCCACGTGGCATGTAGACATGTTCAAACTGGGCTTCAGAATATGTAAGAAATGTGATCTCAGTGACCACAAAAGCATCTCTGGAGTTTACAGAATAATCTGAGCACAAAATCTCTGAGCAGTGTTTTCGACACCTTATTGAATCTGTGCCATGAAGAATTAAAGCTGTTCTGAAGGCAAAATATGGTCCAGTCCAGTATCAGCAAGGCGTACCTAATGAAAAGATCCATGATGTATGCACATACTGTGTATAACTAATTAGCAAATACATTTTTTTAATAATATCGCAGTTTGCTAAATATAATGCTTCATGCAAACATTGTACATTCAGATTTTCTACACCAAGCACGCAGTTGCATGTTTTTCCCACAAGGTGTCTCCATTTAAAGTTATTGTATATTTAAAGTATTTATTATCTTTGCAGGGACCAATGGGAGTGCCTGGATTCCAAGGAAGTGATGGTGTGCCTGTAAGTAAACAGATGCAAACGGTATCCATTAATTTCCTTAATGAGGTTTCTTGTCATTAAAGATAACATCAAGTTTTTTTCAGATTTTTTTCTCTTCCTCGTCCTTCACATTAAAAATTCCAGATCATATTGCGTAAAAAGTGCAGGAATATAGAAAAAAATGATCATGGAAATGTAAATATTCTAATGAGAGGTCAAATTATAATTTGTCATCATGTCCTTATTATCCTTCGCTGTGCAGGGTCACCCTGGTCAGCCGGGCAGCAGAGGACCACCGGGACTGGACGGCTGTAACGGGACCAGAGGAGATCCTGGAGATCCCGGCTTTGGGAGGGGATACCCTGGCACCAGTGGATTTCCTGTACGGAAAGACATCCTGTTTCATTCACCTCACATATTTTAATCTCACGTATAGCAATACTTCGAATATTATATTTACATACAGAGACAGAGATACTGATGTTGTGTTTGCCTCCAACAGGGGCTGAGTGGGCCCAAGGGTCAGAAAGGAGAGCCTGTATTCATCTCGGAGAATGCTGTAAGCTCCCACTCATGCACACTGATGCTGCTCACAGGCTGATCTCTTTAACCAAGGCAGTTCAGCTGTTTGCAGTATCAAAATATTGCAAAAACTTTACTTTTCCACTTCCATTACTCTAATTTTTTATTAGGTTGGACAAATCTTTTAGTTCCTGCATCTTTTCCTCCTTAATCCCCCATCCCATCATCCTTACACATACAATCACAATCTCCATATAGGGAAGCTATGGATTAGAAAGAAAAGGAAGTCCTCTCTAGCAGTAAAACCACTTAATATTTGAGTTTTGATTGGTTATCTAAATAAACTTTATTTCAGTAGTCAGTAGGACAACTGAAGGTGTGGAAAAGTGAAGCAAAGGTTACTAATATTTTCACAAAGATAATTCTCCCACAATTGATAGTTCAGATTTCCTCCAGCGGTCATTGATGAGTGGTTGTTGATCAAAGCGATCCAAATGTCGAGTCACAGGCAGGCAGATGTAAACGAAACGTGTCAGAGTTCATGAAATAAAGAGGTAAATTAAGCCTGTGCTACTTTATAAAGAGGCTAGGAACACAGAGTGATGACGACAGAGCCTGAGGAAATGACAACACTATTTGTACATAAAAGGGTAATCAGGGTAATGGAAGGTAACGAGACACAGATGTGTGGTTAGTAAATGTTGTTGTATGTGTTTTCTTTGCATTTTCTAAGCATCTCAATTTGTCAATAAACTCTAACACAAACTGAAACTAACAACCACAAGTTCAGCAACATCTTTATTGAGGAAAAAGTCCAACAACCTAAAAACAAAGAAACATAAACCTGCACTGAAAGAGTTTTTAATTTAGGTGATATTTGTTGATCTCTTTGACACATTGAACTGCAAATTACCCAGCATATGAAGGAAACGGGTTACTGTGGCACAACTTTATTGACATTTGCAGCATGAACACATGACATGAGTGAACAGACAGAACGTTTGCGTGCAGCAGGACGACGTTACTCGATGGCATCAGCTGGATCGACTGCCAGCCTGATACAGTTTATTGAAAGCTGCTAACAGATTTAAGTTCTGATTTACCGAAGCTGCTGGAGTGGCATTTGGCCCACTTTGACTCCTGCTGATAACCATGAGTAAAAATCCCAATGTTTGCCACAAATGAAGACGACCGTGTTCTGCCATGTGTGCAGAGGTGTTGGTGCATCTTATTTATTGTTTGCTCTTCTCTTTATTGCCCTCATCTAGGCCATACAGGGTCCCTCGGGTGACCCAGGACCCCCTGGCCCACCTGTAAGAGTTTCTTTCACTATTTCACCCAACAGCATAAAAATTTAATTCAAAGTAGTACGACTGAGCTCTGTGAAATATGCACTGGATGTTAGCAATGTGTGGTCTAAAATAATGTTACACCACAGTGAAAACAGCACTGCTGTGTAACGTGGGTTTGTTTTCATTTGTTTTATGTCTGCAGGGTTTACAAGGTCTTTATGGTCCAGTCGGTTTTTCTGGTCCCGAAGGACCTGAAGGATACCCAGTATGTAAACTCATTTATCTGTTTCCTCTTCCTCAGACCGATCCCTGCATCTACACCTTCACATTTCTTTTCTTTTGTTTAATTAATTTCTAATTTGCAGTATGCTGAATGCAGTGATTATGAAGGAAAAACTGTTCTACTGCCTTGTGTGACGATTGCTTTAATATTGCTTTATTAAATATCGTACATTCATAAAAGTTCTATGCAAGAAGGCATTTAGGTTTTATGTAACAGCGTGTTTAAAACTTAGAGATATTAGTAGCACATTTTTTTAGCTTAAAAGTGGTATAACCTGCAAACCCTGTGATAAGTTAGTTCCAGTCACATTACAGCCAGAATGTAGGTTTATTTATCTTTAACTTATTGAGCTTAGTCTGACTCTTTGTCCTGTTTATAGGGCCCACCAGGTCCTCCCGGTCCCCCAGGGCCAATGGTAAGTATAATGGTACACTGAAGGGACATATCATTTCTTTGAATTTAGACAAATGGCTGCCTTTTGGTAGCCTCTCTTATTCTCTCATTGTTGTCCAGAAGTACATATGAACCTTTTTTGTTTTTAGGGGAGCCGTAGTGACGCATCTCAAGGAGAGAAAGGAGACAAGGTACGCTGTAAACCACAGAGCTCACAACAGATTCATCAATTTAAGTCACACGTACACAAGCAGCACTGCTGATGCTGCTCGTGGCAGTGATTCATTCATCGCACACGCGTGAAAAAGACCGCAAACAGGAACCATGGTTGTGCTCCCTTTATGCTACAAATATGGAAGCAAAGTGTTCTGCGTCTAAAGTTTGCCACAGTCAGTGTAACTATCTATGTGTTCATTTTTTATGGTTTTATCTGCAAAAGCATGTTTTATAAGTTAGATTCCTACTCAGAGTAAAACAGAAGCGTGAGCAGATTGGACAGAGTTAGAAATGAGTGCATCAGAGGAACAGCTCAGGCTGAGCAGCTTGAAGACGGTTAAAGAGAGGCAAGGCTGAGATGGTTTGGATATGTGCAGAGGAGGGAAGAACAGTGAAGATGGAGCTGCCAGTCAGGAGGACAAGAGGAAGACTTCAGGGAAGATGTGTGGCTCTAGTGAAGGTGGGCATGCAGATGTTTGGTGTGACAGAGGAGGATGGAGGGATAAAGGGAACATTTGAAAAGAAAAAAAGATTAACAGCACAGTATAAAGAAGGGTGGGCTTTAAGGTATGAAAGCCTTGTGATTGACAAGTCAGCAAAACGTCCACTGCTCGCTAAACACATTTGACTGCAGGAAAATAAGCCTGTGACTCATCTTTTCTGTACAGTCTGTGTTTAAGATTAGGATGTAGTCTCGTGTCACAGAAAGGAGAAACAGGAAATCAGCAGTGAGGGCATGCAGGAAATAGCTTTGTCTCCTTTTAGAATTTATACCAAGTTACATTTATTTGTTGATGGAAGAATCACTATAAGATGTATATAAATGTCTGCCCCCAGTTTCTTTCCAAAGAAAGAAAAAATCTTTCTATTTGTTGGAGCAAAAACTTGTTTTTAACCTCACGGGGACCCAAATGCTAATAATAAACTGCTATTAAAGCAGAGCTCAGATTTAAGTCATTATGTTGGTGAAAAACATTCTTTAACCACTGTTTCACATTGTTTTGTAGTAAAATGTTATGGATTCTATATTGTAAAGCAGCCATTCCCAAAGGGAAAAGTGCTGTGGCCCCCTTAAAGCCAGAAAATTCTGCTTTAATTCACTTTGTTCATAAGTGATAATTTCATATTCATGATAGAATTAGTACACAGTGTTACTGTGGCATGCCTGCAGTACCTGCAAAGTCCACCAGGGGGCCCCAACTGACACTTTGGCAATCAGAATCAGAATCAGAATCAGAATGGGTTTATTGCCAGATGTTGAGGTTTACAACATTAGGAAATTGCTGCGGTGCTTCAGTGCAAACAATAAGAATTAAAGTGCTATGTAGAAAGAAAGATATGTGCATGAGATATACATGAGATATATACATGAGAATAAGAATTATGAGTGCTACGTAGAAAGATATATACATGAGTGCAGGTGGTGATCAGTGCCAGACATGAAATGATGCAGTGACACAGCGTAGGGTCATGTGTTAGTGGCGGGGACAGTCATGTGGTTATTGTTCATGTGTCCAACAGCAGAGGGGAAGAAACTGTTCTTATGGCGAGAGGTTCTGGTGCGAATGGACCGGAGCCTCCTGCCTGAGGGGAGCAGGTCAAACAGACTGTGTCCAGGGTGAGAAGGGTCACCTGAGATCCGAGCTGCACGCCGCAATGTCCTGGAGGTGTACAGGTCCTGCAGAGATGGGAGTCTGCAGCCAATCACCTTCTCAGCAGAGCGCACAACACGCTGCAGTCTCTGTTTGTCCCTGATAGTGGCTCCAGCGTACCACACGGTGATGGAGGAGGTGAGGATGGACTCGATGATTGCAGTGTAGAATTGCATCATCGTCCGTGTTGGCAGGTTGAATTTCTTCAGCTGCCTCAGGAAGTACATCCTCTGCTGGGCTTTCTTGATGACGGAGGTGATGGTGGGCTCCCACTTCAGGTCCTGGGTGATGGTGGTACCCAGGAAGCGGAATGAGTCCACAGAGGTGATGGGGGTGTCAGACAGGATGATGGGGGGGAGTGGAGCTGTGTGCTTCCTGAAGTCCACAATAATCTCCACTGTCTTCTGGGCATTCAGCACCAGGTTGTTGTGGCTGCACCAAGACACCAGACATTCAACCTCCCTCCTGTAGGCAGACTCGTCCCCGTCCGAGATGAGCCCAATGACGGTGGTGTCATCTGCGAACTTGATTAGCTTGACAGACTGGTGGGTGGAGGTGCAGCAGTTGGTGTACAGGGAGAAGAGCAGAGGAGAAAGAACACAGCCCTGAGGGGAGCCGGTGCTGATGGTCCGGGAGTCCGAGACATTCTTTCCAAGCCTCACGTGCTGCTTCCTGTCCGTCAGGAAGTCAGTGATCCACCGGCAGATGGGATCAGGCACATTCATCTGGGAAAGCTTGTCTCGGAGATGGTCTGGAAGGATGGTGTTGAAGGCAGAGCTGAAGTCCACAAACAGGATCCTGGCGTAGGTTCCTGGGGAGTCCAGATGCTGCAGGATGAAGTGTAGGGCCATGTTGATGGCGTCGTCTACAGACCTGTTGGCTCTATATGCAAACTGCAGGGGGTCCAGGAGGGGGGCCGTGAGGGTCTTGAGATGGGAGAGAACCAGGCGCTCAAATGACTTCATGACCACAGATGTCAGAGCCACGGGTCTGTAGTCATTTAGTCCAGTGATCCTAGGTTTCTTGGGGACAGGGATTATGGTAGAGGACTTGAAGCAGGCAGGCACATGACATGCCTGCAGTGAGGAGTTGAAGATGCCAGAAAACACTGGGGCCAGCTCGTTTGCACAGTGTCTGAGGGTGGCAGGAGACACACCGTCTGGGCCGGGAGCTTTCCGAGCATTCAGACTCCTAAACTGCTTCCTCACACCTTCTTCATGAATATGAAGAGTTGTGGTCGGAGGAGGTGGTGTGAAATCCTCTTTTGTGTGGGGTGAGGGGGCGGGTGTTGCAGGTGAACAGTTTGAAGGTGGTGATGGCTCTATGGAGGGGGGAGAGGTGGGGGAATGAGTGTCCAAAGTGCCTCTATTGTTGGGGCCGTTGGAGGTGTGAAGGCTGCCTGATGGCTCGTCAAAACGGCAGTAGAAGTCGTTGAGGGTGTTGGCCAAGAGCAAGTCATCAGTGGAGTGGGGGGTTTTAGGCTTGTAGTTTGTAATATTCCTAAAACCTTTCCACACAGAGGCCGAGTCATTCTCTGAGATCTGCTGCTGCATCTTCTCAGAGTGCTGATGTTTAGCAATGTCCACTTCTTTAGTGAACCTGTACTTGGCCTCTCTGTAGCAGTCCCTGTCTCCGCTTCTGAACGCCTTTCTCTTTCCCAGCCACAGCTTTTTGAGTTTAGGAGTAAACCAGGGTTTGTCATTGTTATAACTCACCCTGGTGCGTGATGGCACAATGCTGTCCTCACAGAAGTGGATATAGGAGGTGACAGTGTCCGTAAACTCGTCCAAGCTGTTAGAAGCAGCCTTCATTGTGTCCCAGTCTGTGGTCTCCAAACACATGCGAAGCTCCTCCACAGCCTCCACTGCTCTACAACCACTAATGACAACAGCAGGCTTTAAGTGCTCCAGCTGTGTGTGTGTGTGTGTGTGTGTGTGTGTGTGTGTGTGTGTGTGTGTGTGTGTGTGCGTGTGCGTGTGTGTGTGTGTGTCGGCTCGAATGACACTAAAGTTCATTGATTTAATGCCGTGCATGTTAACATTTTGGTGGTGGCACAGCCTGCTCTTCTTCCGTCCATTGCATCCCTCCCTCCTTCTCCTTTTAACCCCACCCGTTCCTGCATCCCTCCACCTTCCTCCTCTCTCCATCCTCTTCTTGACACATGTGTTGGACTGATTTTTGCATCTGTTTCCTGAATGATAAAAACAATCACATGAGCCTCTGCTTGTTTCGGTCTGGTTTGTTCTTCATGTGATCCGTGCTGCCGCTGAGACAAACGCAGACTCCCTGAGACAGATCGCTCAGCTTAATCCTGACCAGCTCAACTCCAAGTTCAATTATTTTGGCAATTTCTTTTCTTTTCTTTAGATCGGGGAGTTTGTCCGATGTCCAGTGGCTTCACGGACTGATTTCTTTATTGTTGAATGACAGCTCAGAGATTTCTCACCATAATTCACCCAAAATTCGTCCCATCCATCCAGTTTTAAAAACACCTCTCCAGTTCAGATTTGCGAGTGGGCTGGAGCTAATCCCAGCCTGGACTTTTACCAGTTGAAATTTCTGAGTTGTCACTCTGGAGGACTGTAACCTGTGGGCTGTAACTGGGTGCTGCAACCACTCGCTCCTGCTTCCTGTATGATTTTATTTACCCATCTTGACCACATCAGGCCTCTGGTGATGATTGCTGAGACTTGTAGGTCATTCTCCCACTCCTTGACTTCTTATTCACCACCCGCTCATCAATCCACACACCCGCCCATACCGATTGAACAAATGGCACAGGTGCTACTAACATTCATCTTCCTCACACACTGCATGCATGCTGTGATCAACCAAAACCCGTAGCGACTGAGCAAGGATAAAAACAGGGATGAAGTGAATGTGGAAACAGCTGGATCTTCTCTAGCCTGGTGAAATGCACTTTTAGGATTGGATTACACCTTTTTTCAGTAAACAAATGTGCAGCATGTGTATTTCTCTTTAATTCTGGCCTTGAATTTTTATACACTGACTATAATATATAAAGTGTCACTAAGCTTTCTTCTTTTTTATCTATCACGGCTATTATTCCTTTACCTTCTCTAATCTGTTTTTGAGCCTTATATTTATATTTTACCCTCTTTTTTTGCCTCCTTTTTCTTTTTCTAAAATGCAGTAAATTTATATGACAGAAAAGAGTCCAACTGTAAGGCAGCAGTTTCTGCGGACTACAATGTTTGCAGATGACACTGTGATCTGCAGTGAGAGTTGGGAGCAGGTGGAGGTCTGCTCTGGGGAGAAAAGGGCAAGTCAGTATAAGCAGGACAGAATACATGTCTGTGAATGAGAGGGAGACAGGTGGAAAGGTGAACATGCAAGAAGCAAAGGTGGTCAAGGTACCTGAGGTCAAGCATTCAATCAAGGAGCAGTGCACAAGAGAGGTAGAAAAGAGAGTGCAGTCAAGTGGGAGTGGGTGGAGCCGAGTGTCAGAGGTGATTTGTGACAGAAGGATAACCGCAAGTGGGAAAGAGAAGATTTAAAATATGTTAGTGAGACCTGAAATGGTGTATGGTTCGAAGACAAAAGAACAGGAGGTCGAGCTGAAGACGTTAAGGTTTTCATTGTGAAAGTCCAGAATGGATAAAATTAGACAATTATTTTGTGTGTCAGCGCAATGAGGCGACAGCTAAATGTCACAGCTGCCACCAAAGGCAGACTGTAGTGTAAACGCTGTCTCCAGGTGGAAAACCAGAGGAGTGATACACCTCATGTTGTACAGCGTACAGAGTGTGCAGGTGTCACCTTCTCGCCTAAAGAAGCTTTAAAAAGATCTACTTTCAATATAAGGACTGATGTCCCTTATCGACTGTGTGCACATTTATATGCATAACAGCAGGTTAGATTAACTTTGATTAACATTAGTTGCATCTGATGCTACTCTGCTTCACACTGTACTGAGAGTCCAGATCTGCTCTGTTCAGTGAATATAATTTAATGTGATTTTTCAAGGTGCTGATGCTATTTTCTCACCTTTGCTTCAGTAAAATAATCCTCCCATTCTCTCCTTTTCCTCTCCCCTTCTCTCCTTCCTTCCTTCATTCCCCTCCTCTGCTCTTTGCGTCTCCTGATTGGCTAACAGTGTGTTTCGTGTGTATTTCGGACTCTAGGGTGACGTGGGTCTTCCCGGACCCAGGGGTAGTCCCGGCGACACGTCGCTAAGCGGCCCAAAAACACTCACTATCTACAAAGGAGATAAGGTAACACAGCAAAGGAAGGGAAGGAGCGAAGGTTTTTGAGCTAACACAACAGACACACAAAAACACACGCAAGGATGTGGTGGGGGTTTCACTGCAGAAAGTAACCAAAAGAAAGAAGTGCAACGATGCAGCAGTAGGCAGGCCAAAGGTCTAATAAAGAAGAGGAGCAGTGATTGCAGCAAACCTTACAAACCTCAGAGAGGAGGACGTGCTGGAGGGAGGAAACAAGGAGCTGAGGGAGGACGTGAGGAGACACGGGGAGAGGTGGAGGAGAGGTCGGTCATCACTGTCCAGACTCACAGAGAGCAGCAGTCGTGCATCTTTAATCAGAATTTGGAGAAAAAATCATTTACATTTTTCAGCCAACCTGAATTTTTTTATTAAGATCATTTAAGAAATACAGTATTTATCCCATATTTGTTTTACAGCTGTAATAAAAGTAATGAAAGCAACACAGATGCTGCAGACTGTGAGTGTGAGAGACAAACTATGGCATTAAAGGTGCTGAATCATTAACTGCTGGAAAACCACTGAGTTTAGGTTCAGTAAAAATTGCTCTGCACCAAAACTAGGAAGCTTTTATTGTGAAAGGTGTTTGGATTAAATAGTTTTTCTTCCTTGGGATGTGTTGTCATTGTGCAATGTGTTTGAGGCTTATAACGTTTATGCATTAAACTGCAGTCTAGTGAAGACGGCAAAGTGGACCCTAGTGAAAAGTTTCTGTTATAAACTTTTATAAACTGTTATAAACTCAGCATGTCTGAGCTTTCAAGTTCAAACTATTGATCCTAAATTTTTTGGTAGCTTTCAAACACATGACACAGACTGACACATCTTGAGTACAGACAATTTTGGAAACATGAGGAGATCTGCCAAAAGAAATCAAATCTGTTTATAATTAGTTTAAAAAAAACTTAAAATTGAATCTGACTATTACTGTCTGAACCTCCTTCAAAGTTTCTGTAAGTAGGATTAAAGTTGTAAAGAAACAACAAACACCAGCCTCTCTTCATCCTCATCCATAAAGCTCCTCGCTCCTCTCCTCGGCCTGCGCTCTCTTCAGCCGCTTCCTGCGCGGCCTCATGCCGTCCATCCTCCAGTCCACAGTCTGCCCTCTCTTCCCCTAAACGTTCCAAAAGCTGGGGTTGTTTTTTCCCGCGCTTCGTCAGCGTAAACAGCTCTTTCTTCCTTGGTCACCGCATCCAGGGCGACATGGGCTTGCCTGGTGACCCCGGCCAGCCAATGATCAATGGCGTTGTGGAGTTTGTGGGTTTTCCCAAAGGAGACAAAGGAATGCAGGTTTGTTGGGAAACACGAGTCATAATTAGCGTTTTATTTCACTGTCACAAAAAAATCAGTTTCAAACATAAAAAAGTCATTTTAATGGTGGCAACAGCCTGAAAGTGATCGACACCATCATGTGTTGGTAAACTTGTATGCTTCACTTACTTACATACTTTTCTCCCAAGTTCACTGCTTTATGAATGAGAGAAACGGACATTTTTCTTTGGTGTAACCGACACATCCAAACCAAGACTTCCTGTTATGTCCATGTGTCACTGGGAAAAGTAGATTTTTAATTATTGCCACATGACAGCGATGGTCATCTAGCAGATTTCTTGAAAAGCGAGCTCTCTATTTGCCCAACACATATTGTTTTTGCTTCATGCAACCAAAGCACGCTCCAGCGTGGCTGATCAATATAAACACAAGCAAAAAGCTTCCTGTCCTTTACCAAGACTACGTGCGAATGCATCTACCTTCTGTTTGTAGAGGCGAGCAGAATAGTTTCTGAGCCTATGGCCACTCAGAAAGTTAAAAACCAACACTATGCTAATGCTGCAGCTTTATATTGAACGCATTCACAACACTAACATCTAGTTTTGTAACGCTATCGCTAATGTCAGGGAACATTTCCCCTGATATAATAAATCAGTTAAAACATGCTTCCCAAAACGTATTAAAGTAGAAAAATGCACAGCAAAAAGGACTCTTCTTTTATTTCCCCTCTACAAAAAAAGGTATCAAAGAGAAAAAAATCTACAAAAATAAAAGAAAAATGGAAACTTTTTCCTGGGAAATGTGATCCTTTTCCAGGGAGGTGACAGACTCCCTGCATCACTGAAAACAGTAGGATAGATAAACAACAAGAACAAAAAATTGGAAGGGTGAAGGTGACCAGCTGACCATATACCTTTTGAGCATATGAATTCCCCTGGGAAATACCACTGAGTGATATTTACTCACCGCGTGGGTGAAATCACCCCATGTTAGTGCTTTAGGGTCTAAGCAGACAGCAGCAGCCACATTAAGCTGTTAAATGACGAGCTGCATGAGACCGTTTTCTTAGCAAGGTGTTGTTTTTATCAGACTGAAGCAGGATTAAATCAGATCACAGCCGCACAGCGATGGAAAAACGCCACATACGTCACGATAATGACAACCCTTTCTTTTGGTAGCTCTTGCTCCGAGACCTCAGTGATCTCCAGACTTTTATAAGACCTTTTGCATGCCTGAGTCAGTAAAGGTTTCACAGCTGGAAGGTCAAATAATAAACCTCAGGCTACGTGAATAAGAGACAAATGGAAGGAAAAGATGTGGAAAAATGACGTCTTTAATTCCACTTCATCAAAACTGTAAATTAGGGAGGCACTAACAGTCACTGTTATTAAATTACATGCAACAGACTTGAGGCACAACAGTGCTGCATGCATTTCAACAAGAGGAGTACGTCTACTTGACTGTCCAGCAAACTATGACTGTCGCAGACGATCCTGATTTTAGCACAATTAAATACAAAACCCACTTATCCCCCAAATTGTGACGCTTTAAATGTGCTCTAGATAAGAACTGAATGCAATGATTTGCAAATATTTTATGAATAGCTGAGAAAATGCGTAATGTTAAGAAAAATGGTTAACTGGCCAAAGGTGAGTCACATGACTGGATATAAAAAGAGCCTCTCAGAAGTAATGCAGGGCAGAGGTTCAACAATTTGCAAATTGTCGAATAATTTCAGAATAATGTGCTTCAATATCAAATTATTAATACTTAAAATATGTCGTCATCTACAGCGCATAATATCAAAAGATTTGGAGAATCTGGGGGAATCCAAAGATTCCTATTGGTTGTCTGTGATCTCTGGGTGCTCAGACGGCGCGGCATTAAAAACAGGAATGATTCACTCGTGGAAATCATTCCATGGGCTCAGGAACACTTCCACAAATTCATCCACAAAATGCCAGTTAAAGCTCTACCGCGCAAAGAAGAAACCACACGTGAACAGGATCCATGATTTATTAAAGGCAATGGATGAAAAACAAATGGGGATGGAGTGCGTAACAAGGATGGATTTTTTGCTGTTGTTTACTTTGCTCTCTCGTTGCCTCTCTCAAAGGGTGACCCCGGTCCAAAGGGAACTAAAGGATACCCTGGAATACCCGGCCTACCTGTAAGTATTCAAACAGTTTGCTTGTTTATTTTTTATTTCATGCCCACCATGCAAGATGCATTTTAGGAGAAATTGTGATTCAGGAGACCTTCCTTTTTGTCGCTGAATCACAGAGACCCTTTGGCTATCCTGGAGAATATGGAGAAAAGGGCATTCCTGGATACCCCGGGAGCAGAGTAAGACTCTGCGCTTTTTGGCTTCAGTTAAAGTGCATTTAGTGACATTACTGTTTGAAATTCCTTCCTTATTTCCCTTTGTGAGGGGAACCTCACCATTTCCTCTTCTTCTGTGGTGGGTGTTGTTTGTGTTTCTGCCAAGCAGGGGGCTCCAGGGTTTAACGGACCGCCCGGTGTTCCAGGACTGCAGGTAGGGTTTGTAAGACTGTAAGCACAGAGTAATAGTTCTCACATTAATTATGAGCCACAGAAAATACTCAGCTGGCTTACAGGTGAAAGTAATTGTTTCTTTGCCTTCATCCCCACAGTTATCCTCTTATATTAGACACATGGTCTTTCCTACATAGAAGAGGAGATCCATCTACTGTTGTAGTAGATGGATCTACTATATGGATCAAATATAATTTTACCTTTATTTAGTGAATTGGGGTTTCATGTAAAAATGTAGTTGATGGTCTTAAATCATAGAAAAAAAGAGCAACACATTTGTTGCCCTTACTCCATGTTAAGAATCATATTCATGTGCATTCACAACCAAAAAGTCCCACAAAAACCAAGAAAAAATACAGTACATACTTCGAAGTACACTTCAGATAACCTCATAATATCTATAGGAAACTCAGGAGTTACTGCATCCTCTTATTTCCTAACTCATGACAAAATATATATATTATTGTCAACACAGACACCCCTGCTGCATGGCATGATAGCCATTAGTCTTTAAACCTGTACAGTATGTTCAATTTAGATTAATTTTTCTTCTTCCACCCAGGGACCCAAAGGACGTCCAGGCACCCCAGGCTCATCGGGCTACCCAGGATTCAAGGTAGAATCACTGTTCCTCTAAAGCAGATGTATGGTACAAGTCGGGTATTTTCTTACAGCTGTGTTTTCCTATATCCTAATAATTATAAAGAGACATCAACATTTCTTACTAAAAAGAAGTTTTATATCATTTGTAGTGAACCTGTGAATTTATAACACCACATCAGATCCACACGCCGTAGGCATAAAGGCAGCAGCTGAAAGGGCAAAGTTTGTATAAAGCTTCTCTGCTATTTCACCAGCAGATGGGGCTACTGTGCTCACACTGATGGTAGCAATTTTTATTGCTCTATCTGTCACATATACTACTCTTGTTACAGAGGTAATGACAACTTGTAAAAGCGGATATTTTTTAATATAAAACATTAATAATAATTAAATTGCCTAATCACGGATCTTCATTTATAGACACTATCCTAGCTTAGCAGTTACAGGACATTTCATTAAACCCTTTTGACTTCTTGGTAACATATATCTAATCAGCTGATAATATGGCAGCAGTCGTATTTGGACATGTTGACATGGTCAAGATGACCTGCTGAGGTTCAAACAGAGCAAAGAATGAGGAAGCAAGGTGGGTGAAGATGCCTTGTTAATATCAAAGGAGAGCGGCTTGACTACTCTGAGCTGAGAAGAAGGCAGTAACTCAACAACCGCTCATTACAGCCAGAAGAGCAAACGAGCATCACTGAAAGCACAAAATGTTAATATCACTCTGCCACAATGACACATTTTCAGATACACCCTCTGGGTTTTATGGTTAGCTAACTGAAAATGGTTACTTATCTATATGTTGGTTTAGAGAGATGATACCATCAATATTTCTGCTCTAACCTGTTTTTTGGGTACATCTTGTAGGGAGACCAGGGAGACCCCGGACCCCCAGGACCTAGCTCTTTTGTTAATGGGGGTTATGCTATTCAAGGTAACACCTTGAGTTTTTTTTACACATGTGTTCCTGTGAACCACCGGCCCTTTAACCACCTCTTCTGTGATTGGTTGCAGGACCTCCAGGGGACTCGGGTTTACGTGGCTTTCCAGGACCCCGGGGTGACCAGGGACCTCAAGGCTTTCCAGGACCTCCCGGCCAACCAGGACCTGATCGTTTTGGTCCAGGTAATACACACAAATTCACACTGATCACGGAGGATTAACCACCATCAGTAATGATCTTTAGACAACAGAAGCTGTCTGTGCACACAGGTCTTCGAGGTCCTCCTGGGCCCAAAGGTGTAAAAGGAGAAGTGGGTGACCCCGGCTTACGGCCCACTGGTTTTGAAGGTTTCCCAGGACTCCCTGGGCCCCCAGGTCCCAGTGGCCTTCCTGGACCTCAAGGCCCTCCAGGTACATTTACACAAAAACAGCAGATAAAGCTCTGTGGTCCTTCCCTCTCAGGCAAGCAGAAGTAGAAACCGAATATTTGAAAGTACAGCTTTATTTTTATTTCCTCCAAATTTTCTTATACATGTTTGAGCTTTGACTGTTGTGTAACTTGTGCTCAGTTTCTGTTACTGTTGGGGTTACGGGGATTGAAGCAAAATATTTTTCAGTATATAAAAAATAGGTTTTTACATTTTAAACACAATAAAATTCAACTACTCGGTAGAAGTGAAAGACAAGACATAGAAACACTTTCAAATATAACAGCTGACTGACTTTGCTGTCCTTCAAGGCACAAACGCTGAGCCCTGCTACATCTATCCTGATACAGGTCAGTCCTACAGGTATCCCAAAGGCAGCCATATTTCTTTGAAACTCGCCAGCAACAATCACGCTGCCAAAGTGAAATTCAAAACCACAGACTCAACTTTCACAGCCAGCATCTAGCTGCCACAATGCTTTATTTGATCACTTCTGTGCTGTGGAGGGAGCGGTTGTTAGTATAGAGTGTAGCCAGCTTCAGTCTTGGATATGAGAGGCTCTCTCTACTGATCCAAGCTGCTTCTCTCATCTCTGGTGACAAGGTGTCGCCTGCTGTGAACGTAATTCACAGATCTCACGTGGACATTAACGCTTGCTAGCAAAAGATTTCTTTAATGACTGTTTATTTGTAAAACACACACATGGAAACACAGGAAGAAACAGTCTGTGTAACATACTGGAAGGAAATCATTGGAAAAACAAAAGATGATTTCACTGGCATGGAAGATGACTGTGTTTGGGTATTTTCTTTGCCGGGGTAAGGCTCCGAACTGCAACAGGCTGTGCATGCTGCTTCTGGTGAGTAGCTCTTAACCATGACGGTCGATGTAAAATCACTGAAGGGGTTCATGTTGTTTTACATTTTAAGATGGCAAAAAATAAGCCTCTCATCTTGCAACAGCAGCTTAAATCTTTTGTCGAATCTGGAAACCAAACAAAGCAAACTAACCTGATTTTAAACTGTGGCTTCGAGCCACACTTCCGCTCTGCTGGCTTGAGTAATTCCTTTTCCGGTTATTGAAAGCTTGGTTTCAAAAGCAGAAGCAATAAATCAGTTCAAGAAACTTAAACAAGTATAAAGTGTTTGTGTAAAATCTTAAAGTAACAATTTGTGACTTTTAAAACTACTTTGCGGTCAGTGTAACCTCTAATGGGTGTAGCTTTGCGTGTGTGTTTGTGCAGGTGACTCTGAAGGTCTACCAACTGCTCCCCCTGGAGGCCCCGGGCCGCCTGGTCCCACAGGATTTCCAGGAAACATTGGTGCCAAAGGGTTTAGAGGTACACGCAGATATGCAGACTTCATGAAATGAAATGATTTGTTTCTCGCAAAAAATATATTTAAATCATCGCGTATTTCAAAATGAGTCAAAATTGTTGTCGAGAAGTGAAGAGGTGAGTGAGGAGTTTACCCACACAGTAATAAATGAAAAGCAAGCAGCAAAATACAAATACGAAGCATTGGTATCCAAGGAAACTAAAACACAACTGGAAATGGAAGAAAAAGTGCGACAATCTACAATTCTTAATCCCGCCGTCCTGCAGGCGACCCTGGTGACTGCAGATGTTCTGGAGGAGACTTCTCGGGGTTAGATGGACCACCTGGACGTCCAGGAACCAATGGCAGTCCTGGCCTGCCTGGGGTGAAGGGTTTTCTTGGAGACCCCGGTTCACTAGGCTTCAGTGGTCGTCCAGGACCTAGTGTAAGCAAAACTCTGCCCTTGATATGACTTGAATGGGAATTATTAATAATAATCATCATCATCATCATCATCATCATCGTATTAATCATAATGATAAGTAATTTAAATGCATGCATACCAGTTTCTGAAGTTTCACATTTCTGTAACTTTGCAGGGTCCTCCTGGTCAGCGGGGCTTCCCCGGGCGTAAGGGAGAGAAGGGGGCTCCATATTACCCCACCCTAAATCTGGGGTTGAAGGGAGTCATAGGAGATCCTGGACCCAGAGGACCTACAGGTGAAACAGGAAATCCTGGAAGAGACGGGCTGCCTGGCTTCCCTGGATTTCCCGGACCCCCAGTGAGTCCTTCGAAACACAGTTTACATATTAGTTCATCTTCAGAAAGATTTTCATTTAATACGTTTTTAAAAAGACGTCCAAATGAGGATCATTGTTTCCTCTTTCCTCTCATATATTTTCTGTCCTTTCATTTCGTGTTTTCCCCTTTCTTCTTCTTTTGTTTTTCGTCTCTCGCTTCTTTGCTGTCTTTTCATCTCATTCCCTTATTTCATTTCTTCTCCTGTATAATTTCTGTGCCTTTCTGTTCTTCCCCTTTTATTTTGTATATTATCATCTCTTTCCTTCCTTTTTCTCTTTTCCTTCCTTTTATTTTCTTTTGTCTTCTGTTCTCTCTCCCACCTTTTCATTATCCTTCTTTTGTTTTACTCATATTTTCTACCACTCACCTTCTTTGCTTTCCCTTTTTTGCTTTCTTTACTTTCTTTTTCTTATATTTCCTCTAACTTCCCTTTTCTCCTTCTTCTTGGTTTTCTCTTTCCTTTAATGGCCTATCCTCTTTCCTGTTTCCTTATTTTCCATTCCCTCTTCCATTTCTCACCTTTCTTTCTTTTCTTTTCTTTTCTTTTCTTTCCTTTCCTTTGCCTTCTTTCCTTTCCTTTCCTTTCCTCTTCTCTCCTCTCCTCTCTAGGGTGATGCAGGCATCGGCTCAAGGGGAGAAAAAGGATTTCAAGGGTTTCCAGGTTCTAAGGGACGTCCTGGAGGCCCTGGTGAGCCGGGCATTGGCTATGATGGAGCACCCGGCTTGCGTGGAGACCCTGGAGAACCCGGTATACCTGGTTCTCCAGGTATACCGGGTTCACCTGGAGAGAAAGGTAAATAATGGTGTTTTGAGTGTGTGTCCGTGAGACAGAGAATGACATAAAATATGTGAATGTGTGTCATACAGTCTTCTTCCACAGGGCGATATCCACACCACCTCATCCCATCACTGTCCATCCTCAGCACACAACAGTTATCGTCCTCACATGCTAGATCATTATAAGACCTCTGTGAGGCAGCCTGTCCAGGACTTGGACAGAGCTTGTGGCTCTTGTTAGATTTCCTCTTCCAAAGCAGCTTCCTGCTCTCCGTGTTTCCTCGGCTGCAGCAGCAAACGATTAACGAAATGATTAACGGTCTCCATTAATGTACTTACACACTTCACCTGCAGCCAACAATCTATAAACTGCTTCCTTAATGGAATGATTGATGCTTAATGATGATGATGTATTTGCTGATTAAGCTAAAACGACTGTGCTTGTTTAGTCTCAGAACAGGTGAGAAGTTTGATGTTTGCCATGTCTGGCTTTTTACCCAAAAATCTGCTGCTAAACTAAATTTACATAACCAAACCAAAACATAGTTTATGTGTGTTTTTTCCTTTGCAAATCTTTTTTTTTTTTTAGCTTATCAACAGTCAGCTTCTAGCTACACTTTTCAGTTTTTTGCTACAGCCACAATGAATATAAAATGATGGCGGCAGCAGACGCCCGCATCTTCCTGAGACTAAATGACACAAGCCTTTCGGCAGCAGCTGGCCACTCATCTTTAGTATGAATGTGTGCTTTCATACCATGACGACTGATTAATTTTTGCTTTTAATATGAAGGTTATTGTCGCTGGCAGGAGTTAAGAGAGAACGAAGTGTTTGGATGCATCGCTGGCGCACAGATGCCCCTCCTTCCTCTCTCTCCTCTCATGTTGACGGCAATAACCTGTTTTTGCCTGAACTGAATGAACTTATTGCTGATTTGCTGATACCTGTTGTGATGAAAACCCAACTCAATGGCTTTATTGGGGCATGCAAATCAACCTAAGTGGCTTTGTATGCTGCCACCTTCTGCCTCTCCCTCTCTCTCTACCTGTCTTTATCTCCCCCATCCATCCATCCCCTCGTCTCTCTGACCTCCTTTGTGCATGTGTATCTATCCAGGTGAAAGCATCTGTGAAGGGCTTAATGACGCCGAGGAGGGACAGGGTGGGTAACTGATTCTTTTATCCACCAGCCAGGCTAGTGAGCCTTCGACAGAACCTCTAGAGTTAGTTGCAGGCAGACGAGCAGCTGGTGGATGACTATGCTGCTGCTGTTTACAATGGAAGCAACCTGTTTGGTCTGTCTGATGGGTTTCAAATGATGCTTCAATTATATGACTTTCAGAAACTAGAGAAACTTTTTAGGCCAGTAAACCTCCCACAAACAGTTGGGTCCAAAGTTATTGCAATAGTGTGTAAAGAACTGTAAATGTCATAATTCATGAAACTAAAACAGAGAGAAAAGAAGACATGGTATCAATGATGACCATTAAAAATATAACCATGGGTTTTGCTTTAGTCAAGCCTGTAGGACCTCGAAGATAGAAAAGGGAAAAATTACTCAGTATATTTAGGGAGACAAAATAACTTGTGATCATAATCCAAACCTAAGCCTATAATCTGGTTAAACAAAAGTTGTTGTCTTCGTTCCCTAATTGCCAAGATTTGGGCATAAAAAGAAAGAATGATTCTGATTGCTTGGGGTTATAGTTAAGCTTAGGTTTGGCACAGATGATGACTTAGATCTCAGAGGGTTAATGATGTGATAGCCTGGATGTAAGCCATTCATTAGCTTTGGGTTGCCAGGTTCTGCATTTTCCTAAATAGCCCATGTTTATCCTTTTTATCATTCTGCCCTTGTAATATTAGTAGACCCTTGGTAAACACCTAAGAAACTCCAGTGTTTCTGCAGCTCTGTCAAAAAGCATTGTGTCAAAGATATTTTTCACAGTCTGGGAGCCCAGACTATTGTTTGAGGTCTTATTACAGCTTATAAATGTTTCATAAGGGAAGTCTTTTCAGAAAAAGCCCCAGCCTCCTTTAACCATGGGAAACATAGTGCACTCTGGAAACTACTGGCTAACTGTCAATCATTTGTTCATGACGAGGCCGATGGAAGCTTCTCGCTCCCTGCATCTTCAGGGTTTCCACTCAGGCCCAGTCAGTCAATGATTGACTGTCGAGCTTCAGGGCTGTTTATACGCGCTCGGCTTCCAATCAAAGCTGCTGAAATCTTGCGCATGTTTTCAAGCCAAACCTCTGCTAAATGCTTTTAATTAATGAATGAAATGAAACACAAAACCTGCACTGGATTTCTAATTCCCATTATCTTCTTAATATAAAGAATTTGCTTCTAACTCCCTGCACAAAAAGTCTCTGTTGGTGTGAGTGGAGGCGATAGACAATCAGCACCTCAACAAAACATTCACTGAATATAATTATCCAACATTTTACTGTGTCACTGTGTTTATCTTGCAGTTATTTATAATAATACATTATCACATATGTCTACAATGGTGTTAAAGTTGATGTTTCACTATACTGAAGTCTTTGTTTGTATTTAACATGTGATTTTGACCTGTGCTACATTGCGCTACTTTGCCCTGATTTGATTAGTTGAAAAGAATACACAACTCTAAAACTGTGTATATATATAAATAGGTATACATTTGTAGATGTGCTATTATGTGTCCAAGTGTTCACTCTAAATGTGTATTCAAGTGCTTGAGGTCTGAATGCTAACCTGTGTATGACTGCTACCAGGACAAACTCTGGCTTGCGTATTTACGGGTGAGGCAGGAGACCCAGGCGATTCCGGTTTCCTTGGACAACCAGGTACGATTTAACAGATGTCTTATGGTGATTTTACAGCCTTAAAGCCTTAAACTCTATGATGATCACAGTTAGGCACAAACACACACACACACACCTTTACACCATATGTTCTCTGATTGGCTGCCTATCCCTCTCTATGACATCACGGATCCAAGAATAAATTGTAGTAGTTTAATTTTACACAAGATGACCTCAACATTTCAAACGTTGCCCATGTTTAATGCACCAATCTACCAATGGAACAACAGGAAATGGAGAAAAGCATAATAGGTCCTCTTTGCATGCACTTTCACATTGTTCATTTGTAGATACAGGTGCAAATTGCATGATTTTACTTTGTGGCTCTAGGTTTTGTAGTTGATCTATTAAGATTCTCAATCAGTGTTTACAGAAATAAGATGAATATGTTCATTAATAATTTTATGAAACAACTTTGTCTGTATTACTGCTTGTAATGTTGTTGTGACTATTGCTTACAAACTGGGGAAACAAATCATCAGAATGATTGTGCCTCTTTGCCAGGTCTTAAAGGTAAACCAGGGCTGCAAGGGCCCTCTGGACGTCCAGGGTTTGATGGCCCCAAAGGAGAAAGAGGAGACCCCGGCACCGGAGGCGTGCGTGGACCTGAAGGTAAAATTGCGTGGTGGGGTTTCTCTGTACCAGACTGCAATAAGACATAACATGCAAAAGTCAAATAATTACAAATGAAACTCAAAGGTTTTTTTATTGTAATGTGAATTGAATTGTGTAATTAATTTAATTATCCTCTAATCTCTGATTTAGGCCTTCTTATAATGCAATTACATGGCAGGGATAGCTGGTGTGTTTATGAATTGGACCCAAAAGCAGACACAAGATACAAAAGAAATAGAAGAACGAGGCAAGGACATGAAACTGAATGCGAACATGCAAAAATGTAACTGTGAAATAATCAAAACATGAAAATGAGTATGAGCATGAACATGAACCCGGACAGTTGGAAACTTTGACATGAAGACAACCAAACAGCCCGACACTCAACAGAGGAAGATGGGCGACTTAAACACACCGAAGGGTAATGCTGGAAGTGGAAACAGCTGGGGAAACACAGCTGAAACAAATAAACATGACGCCACAGGGGAAGCAAAACTAAACACACTGAACATGGAAACAAGACTTACAAAATCAAGCAGGAAACATAATGGAGCATAGACACGACAGCACAAGGGTGACAATTAGAACATGGATCAGAAGGGAGAGACTAATGCACTGGCATAAATGAAAGTGAAAACACAGAGGACGAGACCGACTACACAGAGGACAGGAAACGACTCGTAAATCAGGAGACATTGATGGAACAAAAACTAGAATAAAACTCAACTAAACCCCAACTAAATAATAACACCAGAACTTAATATTATCTCAATCTTAACATAATAAAATCACAAATACAAAATAAACCCAAAACACCGGGTCTCAGACCCAGCCCCTGACAGGTTTTTCTTTTGCTTCTAGTGCTGCATTTATGATTAGGCAGTTACTGGAGGCTGTGCCGTAAACAAAATGACATGTTTAAAACATGTCAATAAACATGGAGATCTTGAAATGTTCGCGTTGCAGGGGCCACGTCTACAACCATGCACATGGGCAGGTGATGTCTTCAAAGCAACCTTGGTGTTTCAAGATGGCGTTAAAATGGCAAAAAGACAGTCAGTCTGCTATCACTTTGTGATTAAATAGGATCAAGTGGTAATTACATGCAATCTGTTTGTGATAGCAGACTGATTACCTGGGACAAATTGTCAAAAAATCTGTTCACATAAACTGCTTACATTCAGAGTGCACGCAGAACTTCATCTGAAATCAAAAATTCTGAATTTCCCCCACATTCAGTCTATCGATATTTAATCTTTAACCTTGATCTTTGGCAGTTTCCTGTCCTTAACTTTGGTTGGTTACAACTTCCTGTCACAGAGAGAGTGATAGAGAGGGTGCTTCCAACTTCACTATTGTGCATTTTAATGCGTTGCTCGGGATGTCATTCCCTGCAGGTTTCACTGGACCCAGAGGGGACCCTGGTATTCCAGGTATCCCAGGGCAGAGTTTTGATGGGCCCAGGGGTAAGGACGGTCTCCCAGGCCGTCCTGGAGCCAAGGGCCAGCCTGGAGAGGTGCTAGGAGCTACACCTGGATTTCCTGGTCAGAACGGTTTACCAGGAATTCCTGGAGACAAGGGCCAGCCGGGAACACCTGGAGGACCTGGAATGCCTGGTGGGTAGCAGGATTTAAGTCAGTTACTTATTTTAATAAAAACAAATAAAAACATAGTATTCGATGGGTGTCCTGAAATAACAAATGCCAGCTGACTTAGCATTTAAATGCTTCTGCAAGCAACACTTTGTAAACAAAGTCTGTTCTTGAAGGGTTTGATGGACGTCCTGGTGCTCCTGGTCGGAAAGGAGAACGCGGAGTTAACGGTTTTCCTGGTAATCCTGGCCTTCCTGGGCTTCCAGGTGACCCAGATGGTCGCATTCCTGGTCCACCTGGCCCTGATGGTAGTAAGGGTCTGAGAGGACCACCAGGTGAGAGAAAGAAATGATTTGGGGGTTTTGTTATATTTTTTGCACATTTTACACTCGAATTTGTACCTTTGAGAGATTCTTAGTGTGAATTATTGCAAAAGAAGGTGAAATATGACTTTGTTGTGATCTCTACTGAAATCCTTCACCTCTCATCCCTGCACCAGCTCTGGTTCATTCCTCTTTTGTTCACATCGTTCTTTCACAGTCTCCATCATCACAGTTGCCCGTTTGAATCGTGTTGTTTATCAAACACTGCATCACCCACGAGAATGTCTTCTCCCTCTTTGTTTTTGTATTGTTGTATTTTTCCATGTCTCTGTTCTTCCTCCTTGTCACTTTCATCTTTTTTCCCAACACCACCACCACCATCATCATCTCCATCCATCCTCTCATCCCTCCATCCTTTTTTTGTTGGTGTTGGGTCACTCGTTATAGGCTGCCCAGGTGAGACACTCTTTCCCTCGTCCCATTGTCCATCTCTCCTCCCTCCCAGCCGCGCCACCCTTGGCTTGCATTTCCTCCATCCTCTTGCTGTTGGTGTATTAGAACAAACACTTGAACTGCTGCCTTCATTTCTCATCTGCGCTGCACACAAATGTCCATCTCCACAGTGCAGTCGTGGAGTCTCGTATGGGGTGTAACACCACGTCTCTGGAAAAAAAAGATGGTAAAGGAAAGTAATTAATATGAAGGTGAATGAATACAGAGGCAAAGTAAAACATTAACGCCTATATTATTTATTATTTTCAAATTATTTTTGATTAATTGAATGGCATATTAATTTATTTATGTAATTTTTTTTTGTTCTTTATTTATTTTTGTCTTTTGGGAGGGGGTGGAGCAGCTTACCTCCTCCAAATATAGTGTTACCTCATTATCTAAGAGACGATGACTTTTGCCTATGTTTGATGAGGTGCTTCATCATAATCGTGCCATTTGACTGTGTTTGCATCAATAACTATTTTAAAGTACATAAAACTATGATGCTAGAGGAAATGACATCATCACACCCCACAGAAAGACTGAACCAGATGGATATTTTGTAACAGTTCTGTAAACAAAGCATTTCCGCAGGAAATGTGAAAACCACTGTTTGCTGTTCTTACTTGCAGAAACGACTAACCTCATTGTGAACTAAGTGTTTCTGTCTAATCAGTTCCAGATGTGTTTGATGAATTAACTGTAACAGGTTTGTGTGAAAATTGAAGATTTGGGGGCAAATGCTGTTTAACTCAAAGCTAGAAGCTTTTTATTTTACACTCTTGAAGGGACTTCTTATTTTCAGCGCATCCTTGCATTGATCAAAAAGTGATAAGCTGCAACTTTGCAGCACAGATGTGCTGAAAATGGGTTCATTTTTTAAGAATGTAAACAGTAGCAGTTAGTGTGCTTTAGATGGCTTAACCTTGCTAGTCTGGAATTGCACTCAGAAACGGTATGATTACCAATCGGCTGGTTCTCCTGTAATGTGAGTATCAAAATTAGCCACACTGAGCTTTCATGTCTCTGCAACAAAATCTGCAATCTGGGTGCAATTACAGACCAATCGCAGCAATGAAGTATTGTAAAGAAATGTGTGATGGCATTGTTGTTGCTGTTTGCAAGGCTGCTTTAATATGTGTGTTAAAAGATAGAAAAACTAGCTTAAAACCTGATTGTTCGGAGGTAAGTGTATTCCTCATACAAAAGATAATAATACATATTATTATATTATGATACAGTTATGGTCAAAAAGAAAGATTAGCCTCTTAAATTCTAAGGTTGTACCTATAAGAACATAATAAAGATAGTCTGGTCCTTAGCAGGTCTTAAAATTAGGCAAACACAGCCTCAGATGAACTACAAAACATGTTGCATTGTGTATTTAATAAACAAAAACAAAAGCAAAAAGAAGAAGCATTGCGTAAAAAGTGTAGGAGCGGTCCTACCAGCAAATTCGCCTTCAATCAGTCCTGCAATGCTCAGTGAAAATGTGCAAGAGGTACGTCTCAGACTCTACAGGGCTCAGTTGTCATGTTAAATGTTAAAGGTCATTAGCAGAGATGGGCAGTAATGCGTTAAAAGTGATGTAATCCGATTACTTTTTCAAGTAGAGAGAAAAGTCAGGGATTACTACTACAAAAAAGTAATTAGATTACTGTTACTTTACCGTACGCTCAATGTGTTACTGCGTTACTAAGTAACGAAAAAAAAGGCAGCAGACTAATTACACGGAGGATAACGAGATGATGGGAAACAGAGGGAAACACAGCTGGAACTAATCAGACATAACAGACAGGGAGGAAGCAAAACTGACAGGACAACAGACTATCAAAATAAAACAGGAAACATGAGACACACACACTAAAGCATGGACTAACTGAACACAGGGAACCAAGGCAGCGAGAGACACGACTGGGAAACAGATGAATAAACATGGAGACAGAAGTTAGCATGCGTGATGGAGCATCGACACAGGGGAGACATGGAAACAGAACCAATGACTTAAATGCTCTGTTCAGCTGTGCATAAATTAATTTCTGTAAACCTTCATGAACTGAAGTAACGCTGTCAAGAATACTGAGCCAAGATTATTAGAAAATGATGTGACTGATAAAATCATGCAGAACATTATCAAGTTATTGTTGCTAAAGGTGATGCTAACTACTATTGACTTTTGGACTACATTATGAAATGTGTTGTTGTTCATTTGAGGTTGTATCTGTGTAATTTTAAAATCTGGTAAGCACCCGAAGACTGCATGCTTTTCCAGATAATTAGCCAGCAGCCCTTTTTCCATGTGTCTATATGAATGTCAGATTGTTGTCAGTGTTTTGTTTTTCTCACTGTCTCTCCTTCCATTATTGGCAGGTTTCCCTGGTCGGAAAGGAGAAAGAGGAGAACCAGGTTTCCCAGGACCTGCTGGGATGAAAGGAACTCCCGGACGACCTGGTGCTACTGGGTTACCAGGAACAAGGGGACGCCCCGGTTTACCAGGACCAGGGACTATAGATGGAATTCCAGGAACGCCAGGAAGAAAGGGTCTGCAGAAGTAGTTTTTTTGTTTTTTTCCAAGGCCACATTTGTCATTTTTAGTAGTGTCATGTTAGATGTTGATCATGACTTTACTGACTATGATGATGGACAGAGTGATCCTACTGGTTGACTCCCACATTATAAAGGCATGGTTGGGGAATTCATATCACCATTGTACGAACATCAGTAATATGGTCAGTGCTGCAATGTACTGATCATGGTGAGGTGGTGAACAAGATTACTTTTTTAAGATTGTTCAGGGAGTTTTTAAGACAGCCTGACAACCATGAATTACAAATTCTAGTCAAACAATTCCAAGATATCTCACAGTGTTAGTAGAAGCCCAGATAATTAGGTTAGACAATATGTTTGCATGATTTTTAGGGCCAAGTGCAATGACCTCAGTTTCATCAGAAGTTAGAGGTCAACAAGTCTGTATGTCTGTAAGACATTCCTGCCGTTTAACGCACACTTTTGCAGGTTTGTGTCGTCAGGCTTCGAGGATAGATAAACCTGAGTGCCATCTGAATAACAAAGAAAATGTGTGCTGTACCCTTGAATGATGCTGCCTAAGGGAAGCACGACCTCTCAGTTCATTTTAATTCTTATTAGCGCAATAGAGCCAACCAATGACGGGCAAACGTTTCACTTTTTTTCTCTGCTTCATATGTTTCAGTTACCTGTCCAGTATTACTCACATTGTCACTGCCATTCTGCTTTGTTACAGATATCATAATAGTGACTAACTATGCTAATTTCCACAGGTGACAGAGGCATCCAAGGAATGATGGGCTTCCCTGGATTTGCAGGACCTCCTGGCAGTTCAGGATTTCCCGGAGTGAAAGGACAGCCTGGAGTGCCTGGAGCAAATGGACGCCCTGGGTCGCCTGGATTCTTTGGAACTAAAGGTAAAATATCCCCCACAGGAATAAGTGTACTGATCCTGGGCCAATAAAAGAATGAATTAGCAATGCTAATGCTACTCCTTGAGGTTATCATGAGGCAAACTGTGTGACATGGCTAAGCATGGCTACAATTCCCCCACTGTTTGTTTTGTTCCCGCCTAATACTTGGCTCTGTCACAACAGCATCTAAAGGGCACTTGCTGCAAACAATCTCACATGAACAAGTTAGACTTTTAATGGCATCCCAGATATTTAGTTTTGTACATTTGAATTCCATTTGTCCTAAGGCATTCCCATTGGTTGGTAGGTTTCTGCAGGGCTCACACCATTAGATGCTCATCCTAAATTTTGGGCACCATGAGAAGTTTTTCAAAGACTGTGTTTGGTTGAACCACCACAACAACCGTCTCTCATGATGGGGACCCCTGTTTTGGAACCACGTCATCAACATTTTGGTTATCTTTCAGGGCCAAGAATTTATCAATCAAGTTGCATGAACTTTGGCTTTGCACCAACATTCCTCTGTTTTTACTTTGGCAGGTGACAGAGGATTACCTGGTCCACCCGGATTTCCTGGTAGACCTTTTTCAGCTGAGCTTGTAGAGAAAGGAGACATCGGAGACCCTGGAATAACCGGCCTTTCCGGCTTTACCGGACCCAGAGGTAACATGGTGCTTTGTTTCTTTCAGAACGTCACCGGATAATCTGAAGGGCATAAATTAACTGCAGACTTTATTAGGATCTTCTGGTGAATTTTAAATCGTTTAGAGAAGAGATTCATATTTGTTACATATTTTGTAAAATAAGAAATTTTTTCATAGATGAGGACTTTAACACTGAATTGGTGGATGAAGCTGAGAGGACCAACACAATAAAGAGGGCCGGGGCAGTGACTCAGATTAGTGGAAATACTGCCTCGCAGACAGAGAGCATCTACGGTTGCCTGTGTTGGGATACCTCTCAGCTTAACAAACAAACAAAATATCTGTACTGTGCTCTTAAAGAAGGGGGAAATTATCAGTAAACCCCTAAAACAGCATTTTGTTACATGCTGAAAACATGCTGTAAAGTTTAGCATTTTGATACGGGAGTCTCCAGATACTGACCTTCAGAGCCAGCCCCAAGTTCCCACTAGAGGAACTGCAGCTGTTCGCACTTCTGCAAAATGTAGGCTCTCTAATGAAGAATTTAACTGCTTTTTGCTGCTGTGAACATCCATCACCTTGTGTTACAAACTCTGATCTTTCTCTGGGTTAACAGGTGACAAGGGTCAGCCAGGTGCACCTGGTCGTCCAGGACGACCTGGAGCTCCTGGTTTCCCTGATCTGAGTAAAGGGCTGCCGGGAGAACCTGGCCTTTCTGGGGAAACAGGACTTCCAGGCTTCTCTGGACAAAAAGGAGAATCTGGAATTATGGGATTCCCTGGCACTGTGGGACCAAAAGTAAGAAAAGATGCATATACATGTAGCAAATTTTGCCAGCCAGAGATTAAAATTCGGATGTTTGTTTGTTTGTTTTTAGGGCAATAATGGCTTTCCAGGTTTATCTGGAAGGCCTGGAGAAGTTGGTCGGCCTGGTGCCAAAGGTAAGAGTACATATTAGTGCTGTTGGATATAACGATATGCATCGGATGATGATATGAGAACATCTGTATTACACTATCATTTGTTTCGTTGTGTCCCAAAATAAACTGTTTACGGCAATATTGTAGTGGCTATATTAATTTCTAATAGTTCTCACGTTCTCTTCTATTTAAAAAAAACGCACTATGCATGGGCAAGCGACTGTTTTCATGCATTGTTGTTTGCAGCATGTGGCTCCGCCATCCGCTTGTTTATTTTCCACATAAAAGTGTCACAATAAAGCCGAAGATCCTGTTCCAACTTTTCAAAATAAACTGACGCGATGATAATATACAGTATTCTCAAACGTCAAATTTTGGAGTATGCATTAATAAAAATACCTCAAATAAGGTACACGACACCCAGCTTCACGCAAGTGGCCCGAGATTCACAGAATTTACAGAAAATGTTACATTTTTGTGATTTATATCGTTGTCGGGACGATAAATGTGTTATATCAGGATATGAGATTTTGTTCATATCGCACAGCACTAGTACATATGAAGTCTACCATCAGTGATAAACATCTTCTTTACATCTGTTCATAATCAAATCAAACATCCATTGACTTAAATGCTTTTTTCTCTTAGGACTACCTGGAGAAACTTTTGGTTATCCTGGAGCACCAGGACTTAAAGGCCGACAAGGAGATTCAGGGATCCCAGGTAAGACTCACCTTACTCGGTTACGGTGAAACTTTATTTGTCATGGCCATTGATCAGCAACCACTTGCTGATCAATGGCCATGAGTACCATTCACAGAGAGTTGGGGAACGGCTGCAATCACAGCATTGTAGGATGGTGAAAGATGTACCCCTAGGCCCCCTCCTCGATTCAGAGATGGTCTTTCCCTTTTCACATCTCTGTAAATAAAGAAAAGCATTCAGCATCACATCACTTGTAGTCTTGTTGTTGTCATATTTTATAAACTTGTTGACATGGATCAGAATTTACATTTCCTTTATGTTTTATTTTTAGTAAAATAAATATATTTAGTGCAGGTGAAGAAATTCTTAGTACTGTGGGACAAGCTTTTTGGGAGATCAGAGTTGGTCTCCAATCTCTGATTTCTTCAGAAGTTTTATAACATTTTAAATATGTCGACAGGCGACCAAGGGAAAGTTGGTGAACCTGGCAATAATGGATTTTCAGGAAATCCAGGTTTCCTCGGACAGAAGGGGATTCCTGGTGAACAGGGACGGTATGGAATAATGGGTGAGTAACTCCTAAGAAAACAAAGTCCTGTTGCAGTAATTCCTTCATGACGTCGTAGAGATTTGTATTTACAGAAAGTGTTGAGATGTCGTTTTTCTTCTCTGCAGGCTCTCCTGGTTTCCCTGGACCAAAAGGTCAGCCTGGATTGCCAGGAATAGGAAGGGGGCCTGATGGGCTTCCTGGTCGGCCTGGATTCCTTGGAAATCGTGGGTTTAAAGGTGAAAGGAAAAAAGAAAATCCACTACATTCATACACTAATCTTACAATGATTTTTCCAAATGAGGTTAAAAAAATGGTCTTTCCAGTGTTTTTAATGTTTTGTTTGTTTGTTTTATTTTTGTTATTTTAGGTTTTCCCGGACCACCTGGTTTGGATGGCCTTAATGGCCTAGCAGGACCTAAAGGCCTGCCTGGAAACCCAGGCAAGAATCACATTTCACACACCAGCTGATTCTATATTTCTTGCTTTATTTCACAGCTCACTACTCACTCAGTACTCAGTAAACCAAAATGAGATGTACAATAAGCCAGATAATCCAAAGCTAAAGCTAATCTTAGCATGATCCAGTAAGAATAGATGAATGTATCAAGTAGTTATGGCTCGATAACTGAGGAAAGATGAGCAGTTTTGCATTTTGGCCCTTTGTGTGTCTGCAGAAAAGTTCATTATTCAAAGCTGTGAGGCATACTGCTTTGGCAAAGCTCAACCTTTTCGCCCTCTTCATCAGGGTCAACATACGTCTGATTGTTTTAGGCTTGCAAAGATGAAAGATTTAACGACTTTGTGTTTTTTTTATCTAGGTGCAATTCTGGGAGGTAGCCCTGGCCTTTCTGGTAGTCCAGGGTTGAAGGGAGAAAGAGGTGTTTCCCAACCCGGTGTTCCAGGGTATCCCGGCCAAAAAGGACAAAGAGGAGAACCAGGTGAAATAGACTTCAATGAAATCAAAAATGTGCAGATTCAATGTGCAATAATATATATAGCAATAGATTTTTTTACTTTCTGTATATCAGGTCCTTTTGGATTGAAAGGGAGCCCGGGTATCCCTGGACCTCCTGGACCCAGATCAATAGAAAGCTTTCCTGGACCTACAGGAGATGCAGGTCTCCCTGGACTGGATGGACAGTATGGTAAATACATTTCCTTAATCAATTTTGATGATTTTGTTTTCCATTCTCTTCTTTTTTCACATTTTTTTATTTTTTCCCTTTATATTCTCCTATACTTTTCTATGCTTAGTTTTTCTTTCTTTTCCCTTTAACGTTAATTTATTCAACCTTCCTTGAATTGAATTTCTCTCTTCCTCTCCTTTTTTCTTTCTTACAGGTGTCCAAGGTCCTCCAGGTCTTCCCGGCCCACCTGGTCCAGGCACAGCTCAGGGAGACAGAGGTGACCCTGGTCTGCCAGGCTTCCCAGGGAACCCTGGTACAAAGGGTGAACCAGGATTACCTGGAGGTCCTGCATTCCCTGGCAGACCTGGTTTAAAAGGTGGAGTATGGCTAAAATACATGGCATGAACTAAAAATGCTGCTTCTTCTTTTCTATGTTTGCTCCTATATGTTTTCAATTAAAAAAAAGATAAACTGAAACATTATGTATTTGCCCTTCAGGACAAAAGGGTGATGGTGGTTTTGCTGGAATTCCTGGTGTCCAGGGTTTTAGAGGTGACTCTGGTTTTCCTGGAAGCAAAGGAACGGCAGGAATTAGAGGTAGGACAGCATAAGTCTTTAGTTTCCCCCACTCTTTTTCCCACAATTTCTTCTTAATTTTCTTCTACCCTTTATCTTTCCTCCATCCCTCTTTTTCTCCACCCTTTCCCTTCCAGGGTTTCCAGGTCCAAAAGGTTTGCCTGGAGTCATATTTCCAGCTTCACTGCCAAATGGGCCATATCCACAAGGTGATCCAGGTTTCCCTGGTGAAAGAGGAAGCCCTGGTAACCCTGGAGAGCCTGGTCAGTCTGGTTTTCCTGGGCGTAAAGGTGAGTTGAAGACACAAACAAAGTGTAAATTTATTAATTATATCCATCCATCTTTGCATGCATGCATCCATCTATCTGCATCCACTTAACCTGAACAGAGTTACGGGGGCACCATTATAACAGAGACATCCAGACTTCCTTCTCCTCAGTCATTTCTTCCAGCTCTTTTGGGTGGGTCCATCGAGGTTTTCCCAAGCCAGCCAACATACGTAATCTCTCCAGCATGTCCTCAATCTGCCTCAGGGCCCTCACTGAGAACACCTCACCTACGAAGCACCTGGGACGGACCTTAGTCAGATGCCTGAACTACCTCAACTGGCTTCTTTCAATGTCAAGGAGTAGTAAGGGACTTCTCCAAGTCTCTTCCAAGTGGCTGAGCTCCTCATCCTGTCTCTAAGGCTGAACCCAACAACTCTTGAGAGAAAGCTCATTTCCACCTCTCGTATCTGCGATCTGATTCTTTCAGTCACTACCCAGAGCTCTTGACCAGGCCTTATTCATGAGTAAGAGTAGGAATGTAGATTGACCAGTAAATCAGCTCTCTCTTTATCATGATGGACCAATGCAGCATTCACATCACTGCAGATGCAGCCTGAATCCATCTGTCAGCCACCTGCTCCTCTCTCCCCTCACTTGTGAACAAGACCCAGAGATATAAGAGGGAAGTTACTTGTCCCCTACCCCAAAGAGGCACTCTACGCTTTTCCAACTGAGGACCATGGCCTTGAACTTTGAGGTTGTTACACCCCGGCCTAGGCAACCGGAGTGCAACACGAAAAAAAGTAAAAATAAAGAAAAAAACACACACAAAAAACCCCCCACTAAAGCTCACCACCAAAATCCCAAAACAAAAGTATCGACAAATCTATTTACAGCTATTTACAACAAACTAGCTATTTACACCAAACTATTTACAACACGGGGGAGATCGCGACCATGACACACTGAAACACAGGGTTTAAATACATAGAGGGAGCAATCAGGAAAATGGACAACAGGAGGGAAACACAGCTGGGGCAAATTAGAACTGACGAGACAGGGAAACGTAAATTGAAAACACTAAGATAACACAGACTTTCAAAGTAAAACAGGAAACACATAACAGTCACGCCAAAAACAACACACCGACAACACCGAAACGTAACAAGGTGTTAATTCTCATCTCTCCATGTCTCCTTTTGCCATAAACTGCCCCAGGTGGGATTTGAAGGGGACCCGGGGCTCTGCCGAATGTTTCCAGCACACCCTTGCTGTCTGTTTGTGTGTGCCTGTCCTGTCTAAAATTCCAACCTGCCACCTGGTCCAGCTCGTTCTAACGACAGCTCTACTCCTCTCTTCACCCGAGTCTCCAGAACATACAGCGGCATATCTGACATATCTGATTATGCAATTACAAAGTTGATCATTGACCTTCGGCCCAGGAAGTCCCAGTGCCAGGTCCACTAATGGACTCCCATATATTCGAAGATGGCGCTCAGTAAGGGTAAGCTGTCGTTAGAGCAGATGTCCAATGACAGAACACCTTTCGGGTTCAGACAGACTGTTTCTCCCAGTCACACTATACCCAAGGTCACACTGTCATTGTCCCCCAGAAGGACAATGAAGTCACAAAGTGGGGTATTTTTCCACACCCCACTCAGGGAACCCAAGAAGGCTGTGTACTCTGAACTATTATTTGACACATAAGCGCAAACGACAGTCAGGTCCCCGAGCCTGTCGTCCTTTAGAGAAAACTCCCAATGTGCATGTACCCAGCCAAGGGATTGCAAGTATACTCAACAGCTCTCACCAAGGGCAGCTGCAGAGTGGAGCAAAGTACAACAACTCTGCATGAAACTGTTTATGAACCCAACCTGTGCATTGAGGCAAGTTCCACTATATCAAGCCGGTATCTCTTGGCCTTAAGCACTAGCTCAGGCTAGTGACATTTCATGTACCCAAAGTCAGTTTTAGCAACTCGGGATCAGACCACCAACCACAGACTTTCAACCACTGCCTAATCCACTCTGCATCAGACTCCTCCTGCAAGTAATGTGTCCACAGGAAGGGTGGCCTCATGGGCTAAACCCTGACCACCATTCACTTGCTGACAATGTTCTCCTCTAGGCTTGGCTCAAGTATGGGGCCTTTTTAGCTCCAGCCCAGCCAAGGAACAATGATCCAAATGGTTTGCGTGATTCAAACTTAGTTTACCCTTTTCACCCAGAATAAGTTGCTTTGGGAGAACATACCAGAGGTTAATTGCCACCAACAACATAGCTTCTACGACACACAAATCCCTCCATCACAATAAGATAGCATTGGAGGAGCGTTATCCTTCATATCCTGCAGGAAACAGGAGCTGTTTGTTCAGCTTAGGGTAAGCTAGTTTGCTTCCATTCAAATGCAAACAAAGTGAAAGAAGGCAAATGTTTTTAACATAGAGTTTTAAAATCTACTTTCCCCCAACATCAGTATAAATAATATGCAGCTAATCTGGCATGTTTTAATGTACAGAGAGAGAAAAAACAATAATAAAGTGAGAAGATGAAAAATGAATGATAAGCAGTGTAAAATATTCTCCTGCTGCAGGTACTGTGGGGAACCCTGGTCCATCGGGTAGACTGGGCAGGACTGGAGTTCCTGGTTTTCAAGGACCTCTTGGGGATCCCGGACCTCCTGGTTTTCCTGGATCCCCAGGAGCACAAGGTCAGGATTTTTGTTTATCTTCGACTTTTTAATAGCTTATCACTTCTAGCATGTTCTTATTCATTCCCCCGTCTTCTTCAGGGTTTCCTGGTACAATTGGCCCTCGCGGCATTCCCGGCAGCGTCGGCCGCAGCCACAGCATCGGCTACACTCTGGTTAAGCACAGCCAGAGCTCCCAGGTTCCCATGTGTCCTCAAGGCATGGCCAAACTGTGGGAGGGCTACAGTCTGCTGTATGTAGAGGGACAGGAGAAGGCACACAACCAAGACCTCGGTATGAAAACACTGTCAGGCTCTTATGAACCATAAATACTAGTTATAGCAGTCTTTGTGGGGCAAAATTAAAGGTTTAAAACCTCCCTTTGTCTCTTCAGGTCAGCCGGGGTCGTGTCTCCCCAGGTTCAACACGATCCCCTTCCTCTACTGCTCGCCCAGCGAGATTTGCTACTACGCTAGCCGCAATGATAAATCCTACTGGCTCTCCACGACCGCATCCATACCCATGATGCCCGTGGAAAAGGAGGAGATAAGACCTTACATCAGCAGGTATTGTACACTGTGTTACTTTAGTCAAGCTGCCTGTCATATACATGTGCATACAATTAATGAAGCTTTCATCTGATTATATGAATAACACAGGTGTTCAGTATGTGAGGCTCCATCTCAGGCAGTGGCGGTCCACAGTCAGGATATGACAATCCCCAACTGTCCTATCGGCTGGAGGAGTCTCTGGATAGGATACTCCTTCCTAATGGTACGTAGTTAATGGCAGCTTCTACCAAACAGATTTAGACCAGCAATTAGATGAAGAGGTTATTTCTCCCCATGGTTCTGCATACTGCCAAATTGTCTTCAGAGATGTCATATTTAAAAAAAATGTCCTTTCATTTCTGACACAGCACACAGCAGCTGGTGCAGAGGGCGGCGGTCAGTCCTTGGTGTCTCCTGGTTCCTGTCTGGAGGACTTCCGGGCGACTCCGTTCATCGAGTGCAACGGCGCCAGGGGCACCTGCCACTACTTTGCCAATAAATACAGCTTCTGGCTGACAACCGTGGATCCAGAAAATGAGTTTACCTTCTCGCCAGCCAAGGAGACGCTGAAGGGAGGCCAGGAGCGCTCCAGAGTCAGCCGCTGCCAAGTGTGCAGCAAGATCTTGTAGTAGGCAAAGGTGAAAGATGGAGGAGTGAGGCGGGGAAACATCAGGAGGGGATTCACTAACATTTCAAGAATTTATGATGGAGGATGAGATGGATTTAAAAAAGAACACGTGACTGACTGAATGGACCTTTCTCCTGTGCTGTGATGGTTTCAGAATCGAGTCGAGCAACATCGGCCCCATTTTGAGAGTTTTTTAATCCCCTGTAGGAATGAACGGCTTTTAAAAAAAGAAGAAGAAGAAGCTGGAGGTAGGAGGAGGAAAGAGAAGAGTCCCAGTGTGAGCGATCTTCTCGAGATTATCACTGATAATGGTGCTATTGTTTATGTATGTGTTTATTACGTGTCAGCTTTCTTGTGACAGATGTCAGCGAGAATCATTCTCGGCTACCTCGGAGAGTGCCCCCACCCCCATTTAGCAAACAACTGCCCCGCACACACGTTAAGCACCCAATTTAAAGGTTATCAGCTCAGGAAGTTGGTCGTTATTGGTTCTTGTCGCTCCCATAGATACTGACAGCAGGCAGAAAGTCTCTACACCAACTCTGACGTCTGACTGTCATATCTCTGGGACAGACAAGCCTACAAATGCTTTTCAATGGGCTGATCACGTTCGAAGTGGGTACATAAGAGCTTAATGTGAGATGAGAGTAAAATTACAGATTGCTGGTTGATTTTAAGGTTTTAAAGCGAGTTTGCATTATCTTATTGGGCTGATCTGAGCAAAGCAGATATAAAGCTTCACTGAAATCCCATCTTTGGGAAGATGAAACCTGTTTTCTTCATAAACTTTTTATTCTACGGCAGTTTAGCATCACGAAGGTGCCCACTGTAAACACACTGGGGATTTTTTCATGTGTTGCATCAATACCTGCAGTATATTTGATGTCGGCCACTTCATTATTGGTTTGAAAATCAACTTGCCAAGACATGTGACTTGCTTGAGGTAAAAATGGCGTTGAAGCTATCCTTTGTTTTTAAGTTTTTGTGATATTTGGATTATTTTTTGGTGCCTTACAATCGGACGTGTGAATTAAAGGAGTTTTAGCTTCATGGAAAGATTTAAAAAATCTGTGGAAAACTATAACTCATTAGCAAATTATTTTTTGCATAAACAAAAAAAGACTAGAAGTATTTTTTTTATTGGACTCCAACAAAAAAACATAAACAAAGCAAGTTTCATTTCTTTAAGTGCTGGTTTTCATATAGAAGGTGAGAAGCATCATCTGTTTGGGGAACAGAAGGAACTTAGAAACAATCTAAAGTATTCCTAAACATGTCAAAGTCCCAGCGTAAGCTTCACGTAAGCCTGTGTACATTTCACAGTGGGACTCTCAGGTTGCTGCTACGTTACCGTTAGTATGACTTTAAAGGTCAAGTCAGATTTCTGTGCAACAGCTGAAATGACAATAGAGAGCTGTTGTTATTGCACTGATGTGGACACAGATGGTTCAGAACATCAAAGGGGCATACATATCTCCACCTCCACTCTCACAGGTTTTCTCTATGCTGCGACCAAACAAGTATTTCTTTTGATTATATCACACTTTTTAAGGCTGCCATTCGCTTGCATTTTGCAAAAAGACACAAAACACACGCTCTCTGATAGATGAATTATTGCTGTACATAGTGCTTACTGTATTTTTCAGCAAATCATGTTAGCGCAAAGGTCTATGATGTTGTTACTCGGTTCTTTTCTTTTGTTTTTGTGTCCTCGGACAGGTAAGAAGATGGCAAAAGGACAATTCTGTGCCTTTAAATATAGATTTTGCAAAAACAAATACAAAAACACACAAAAAATTTGAAATTGTATCTGTTTTTGCATTAAATTTGGTTTTCCTCTGAGTCAAACAGGTTCATCTGTGCTTGGACAGTGGAAGCTACAGCATGACTTGTAACCACTACGACCTCTAGCACGTCTCTCTCTGCTGGTAGCCCTGACTTTAACGCTGTGCCACATAGTACATTTGTGTCTGTATTGCTTTTTTTTGTAATCTAGATTTGTAATTATTGAGTCGTGACACTAGCCCCTGGTTTTATTTACTGAGAAGTGAGGGAATGGGAAGGTAATGATGTGTACATTAAATTTTATGGAAAGGAAAACATGCCTGTGTTTTTATATGGGAGATATATTCACCGCTGATGATTTAGGATGCTAACAGCACACTTTATTGCCAGTTTGGACTTCACCGCTCGTTCAGAGCCAAATGGAGAAACATGCTTTAAGATCCCTGAGTGACAGAAAAGAAATGCAGTTTTCCTCAAAGAGGATCCATAACAAATCAAAAGTGGCAACGTAACATGTCTGTTCCTGTAACGTGTGTTTCTGTGCTCACACACTTTGAAATAAAGTCTCAAAACTACTTAACAAATGCATGTTTTTTGTTTTTAGCTCAACATGAGGAAGTGAAGTGAATTTAAATATAAAATCTGTACAACCAAATGTTGCTGCCAGTGGTACTGGTTCATTTCACAAAGTGGATGTAATAGAGCAATAGAAGATACAGCAAGACGGTTGAAACATGAGCACATTTGGGTGTTCTGATAGGACAACGACTCCAAACACACATCAAAACTGTTTTTAGAATAGATAAAGCAGGCTGACATTTACAGAAGGGATAGGCCTTTCCAATGGCTCCATGGTCCATCTCAGAAAACCAACAACCTTTAATTAACTCTGCCATGCTGCCAAGAACAGTGGCCAATCCAGCTGGAAGTATGCGGTTGTTTATGTTGTTTACCAAAAGCATCTTAGCAAAGGACATTAACCCAAAGCTTAGTGGAGGAATCTACTTTTGACCATGTGTGGATTAGAGAAAATCCTAATTAAAATTAAACTTGTGCATCTGAATACCTTTTTTTTAGTCATTACAGATGTGTGCTTTAATCAATCACTACACCCTGGAAAGAAAACAGTTCAAAGAATTTATTAAAAGGCCAAAGTTACCATGCCATGTGACCATGATGATGTAAGATGCGCAAAAGTGATTAAATAAAAATAATTAAGAACAACTATTACAAAAAGGAAAAGGCCAAAACAATATCAGAAATGAAAATTGCAGAAGAGATAGATCACAAATTCTGTTTCTGCCTCTTAGTTTTTATTCACATTAATAATTTTTATATGTTTCTATTTAAAATTGGAATAATAAAACACAGATAGATAGATAGATAGATAGATAGATAGATAGATAGATAGATAGATAGATAGATAGATAGATAGATAGATAGATAGATAGATAGATAGATAGAACCTTCGCTCCAGTCCAGTAGGTGGCGGTAGTTCACCTTTTCAAAAGAAGAAGAAGAAGCGGAACTCGTAGCACAACAACAACATTGTTAGCAGCATTAGCTCGCAAAAAAGCGAGGAGACTTTTTTCTTCTTATTTGGGTCCCATTAACAGGTGAGTGTAATAACCGAGGGCCGTCAGAGAGTGTGAATGTGCAGTCTGTTGCCCTGTGTGCTTGTACGGTCGGAGAATCGCACATTTGTGAGCCGTTTCAGCTATGTGCACAACGTTAGCTCTCAGGCTAACGCTAGCTCCTAACGTTTTATTTAGTGGTTGTGTGCAGAAGTCACTGCATGCAAAGAGTTCTCGTACAGGATGAAGATTAAGGTGTGATGATGAGGATGCAGTGCTGTTGGATTTGTCCTCCCAGGTGAAATAGTTAGTCGACAGCCAGAAAAAATGACTACACATTCATGAAAGCTGATTTCTCGAGAGCTTTTTGTATTCTGCTCGTTGTATCCTGTTAATTACAACGTATACTCGGATACAGGCGTCATTGATACTTGTGGTAACGAGCGGTGTGCACGGATGGGTCCAAATACTCAGAAGGTTAGACGTCAAGATGTTTTGTGTGTCAGGTTTCTTTACTAAAACTCATATTTCTTGAACCACAGAGGCCTAGAGATACACGCAAGATTTACCACGGTTACACCAGTTGTCTTTTTTTAAGATCTGAGGAGGTTTATTGCATACTGACTTGTCTCGTTATTAAGGGTTCAACCTTCAAATGGTTGGTGACCTCCACAGTCAACATATCCCAGTTCAACAAGCATCTTTGGGATGTGGTCGAGCGACAGATTCTCATTATGAATGTGCAGCTGACAAATCTGGACTGACATTCAAAGCCATTATACAACACGCCTCATTCATACAAGCACTTGCTCTATGCTTTGAAATGCTTTCTATCTAACATTCATACACATTCATACTCAAATGGATGCATCGAAGAACAGCTTGGTATCTTGCCCAAGGATACACGCAGACTGGCCAACCTTCCAGTCAGTAGATGATCTAGTCTACCGCCTGAGCAACAGCCACCCCATACAGTGTGATGGGGTTAGGGGTGCTGATCATGCAAATGTGGACCAGAATGGTTCCAGCATCTTGTTAAATCTGTGCCTTTTCTAAGCAGCATTTGTATTTTTCTATTCTTTAACTTACTGCTCTGACTGAGGTCGAGCCCGTTGTCCAAACAATTGTGTTTGACCTGGGCTAAAAGTCGATGTTTGAATCAACTGTTATTACTGTTGACAGAGGCCAAGTGGAGATAATCTTGCATAAGAGCACAAAGGAATTTGTGCTTTGATGGCAGAGTGATAAAGGCAAACATCAGGTATAAATAAACAGTGCTGAGTAACAATAAGTGACCATAGGTGTGTGAAGTTGAAATAGTGTGTGTGAGGTCAGGCAGAGTAGAGCCAGTGTGACTCATTCAGGAGGTTGGATTTAAAAAAGAAAAGCAAACACCCACAGTGGTGGGGACCATGATTTGATCTGTTAATACCTGGTTAAAGCATGTGTCTGTAGCTGTAATGCTTAAAAGTATAAAAGGTAAATTAAAAAGTTGGAAGTGAACAGCAACAAGATCCACTGTTTGATTTCTCACCGATTTTTAGCTGCCATCAGAACTACTTTAACTCTACTTAACATAGAGTCAGCAAGGTGTTAAAAATGTTCAGTTGGTGAGCCAGTGGGAGTTGTACCCTCAGGAGTTGCATCCAATCTGGTCTTCTGCTGCTGTAGCCCATCTGCTTCAAAGGATGATGCTCTTTTGTCTGCCTGTCAAGAATTAGTCGACTCTGCTCATTCAAAAAGGAAAAAAAAGAAGGTAGTCCACTCCATGTTTTGGGAATAACTTGTCCATTCCAGTCTAGTTAATTGGACGAATAATACTCAACTTCGGGTTTTCAGTTAATCCATGAAGGGTGAACAAGCAAAGAAGTCAGAAGTAGAGCAGGGCGATATGGCCAAAAATATTTATCACGATATACATTTAAAAGTTTGCGATAACGATATAACTGACGATATAATTGACACTAGACAAAATACTTTACAACTCCACAACTTTATTAGTGCAAAAAACCCCATCAATGTATTTTCACTTAAACAAGCAGCTGTTTTTTATGTGCATTAAAGTTATATAAAAATTTTACAGTGCAAATGCAAATTCCTTGCTGACAGTTTAACCAAAAGGCATTTCCAGTGGAAATTGGCCGACATATCCTCAGCATAACCATGTATAATATCCACAAAACTTAAAGAGGTTATACACACACAATACAGTAATATTATGTTGAAGCACAGTACGTATCACTCCGCGAGGCTCCTGCCTACGATAGCCGTAATGCTCCGACAATCCATCAAGCTGTGGGGGTTCGTAGCTTAGCAAAGTCGCACTAAAACATTTGACAGATTTTCGAGCGCCGTGTACATAAAATCGTTTCGAGGTCAGTAAACACAACCAGAATTCATACATAAGGCACACAGGATTATAAGGGGCACTGTCAATTTTCAGAAAAATCAAAGGATTTATTTTAAGTGTGCCGTATTTTCCAAAAAACACGGTAATAATGACGGCCCGCTAGCATGCTCTACCAAAAATAGTGCTTTGTTGTGTGTCTGACGGACGAAAGCTAAACCAGTTCCACACCAGTGAAGTTGCATTTTTACAAACCAATTCTGGTTCATCTGTTTCATTCAACGATCCGCTTTCGCTCTTCTCATTCTGCGTCGCCGCCATGTGCGTATGTAAACAAACTCACTGCGCATTTTACCCATATTCTATGGCGATATTTCATTTTCTTATCGTTGCCCAAAATTACACCGGTATTACCGTGAACAGTATGATACAGCCCAGCCCTAGTCAGAAGTTCAACAACAGAAACGATGCAAAGCCAAATCAACTAGATCATCTAGCTAGTGTACTTACGGTGCTGGAGCAGTGTTGATCGGTCCAACGTGAGATTCACTACATGTGGACTTAGTATGACCTGAGGTCCCAAAATCACCACTTCTTGCTGCTACTTTTTCCAGCCCCCCAGAAAACACACAGTGCCTGGTAGACCCCATGAGAAAGGCTTTAATCTGCACTCCTACTGCGCCAAGTCAGAGTGATCTTACTGGCTGACTGTACAAATGAAAACACACAGAAATTCATTACAAAAACCACATTCAAAATAACTAATCTGGCACTCGCAGCAAGGTGTACCTAACGAAGTGGCCAGTGAGTGTAAATAGTTGTTAGACACAGACTTTGACTTGAAATTTAAATAAGTACCCCATAAATACTGCTGGTGTTATACTCCTTGACTTCAATATATCTTAATTTATTTGAATAATTTTTTTTTTTTTAAAAAGAGGAAAATACACAAATTTGTAATTTTGGACGACACTGTTGTTGCTGTTTTCTTTTTTTTTAAAAAACTTCCAGTAAAAACTATGCAGAATAAAACCTTTCATAATTAAAGAAAAAAAAGAAAAAACTTATGAGCTATGTGATTCTTTGCCACTAGGTGGCAGTACTCGCTGTCTGAAAGTGAGAGAGGGGAAAGAGCTAATGTAAGAAAGGAGAAATGAGAAATCACTCAGCAAGTCTGGAGTGCAGGTTTCAGAGATGGTGAAGAGAAAGCAGGAGAGGAGGATTCATCAAAAAGTGTGGTGAAAGATGCAAACACAGAAAACAGGGAGTTTAAATGTGTTTGATAAATGTGCTTAAGAGTTGGCAGATGGACTCAACCTCATTGATCCCTGACGCTTAATTTCAAAAGGCCAGCCGAGTAATCAGGTTCACTTTAAATAACTGTCATGCCAGTTAGACGAGAGAAAGATGAGGTGCAGTGACTTTAACTCTCAGATGAGGCAAGAAGAAAAAAGATGATTTGGATTGTGATGGAAATCCGAGGAGAGGGAGCAGTATTTCCAGTCTGAAACTTGAATTCTTTTCTTTAAAAAAGCAGAGAAATCAGAGAAAGTGAGGAAACAAGTTTCAACACTTGCTGCTCAATTTACACCACCCTTCTTTCTAACAGGGGAGACAGATGCAGGCAGGTGGAGTGGAGTGGGGTGGGAGTGCTTCCAGAGGGAGCTCAGTATGCATCTTAGTTCAGCATTTAGAAAACATCTCCACATTTTGCCTCTTTGTTCACCGTCTCAGGTACGCTGGAATTTTCGGACACCCACTCGAACATGTCCTATGTCTTCATCAACGACTCGTCGCAGACCAGCGTGCCTCTGCTGCAGTCGTGCATCGATGGAGACCTGCCCTTCGCCAAGAGGCTGCTAGAGACCGGATGCGACCCCAACATCCGTGACAACCGGGGCCGCACCGGCCTCCACCTAGCCGCCGCCAGAGGGAACGTGGAAATATGCCGCCTCTTGCACAAGTTCGGGGCCGATCTGCTGGCGACGGATTATCAGGGGAATACGGCGCTGCACCTGTGCGGCCACGTGGATACGATACAGTTCCTGGTGTCCAACGGGCTGAAGATCGACATCTGGTAAGAATTCAGAGTTCAGGTGATGACAGTGAGCTGTTTCCACCCTGAGCAACTTAATGTTCTCTCATTTTAACTCCACTTTTAATTTCATGTATATCAACTATTCAGAATCATGTAGTCATGCATGATTCATGTTGATATGGTAGAAGCTAAAAGCCATGTGGTGTACTGAGACTGTTTGGGTTGTAATACCCTCTCTAAACAACTTAAATCTGCCCTTTAGAGATTTCTGAATGAATGAAAATAGCACTAAACTCAAATTAAACTGCAATGAGCAAAGCTGCTCTAGAGATGATCTGAATCCACAAAGAACTGACAACAGAAAAGAAGCAAAAAGAAACAAATTTAAAATTGAGCAGACAGCAGTACTCTGAATCTTCAGTCGGAGGTTGGTGTTAATTCTGTCAGAGTATTCATTTAATGTTATTTGGGTTGTTTTTTCTTTGTAACTGCTTATTGAGCATCTTAAATATATAAAGTTAGTTGGGGAATTTGAATCAAAGTATCGTAAATTTCATGAATGAAAGAAATATAACTAAAAGATAAGTCTTTTCTATGTAACTGCTGCTAAAATCCCACTGGTGGAATTCACCTTTCACCTCTCAGCAGAGCAAATCGAATGACTTCCTGTCCCCTCGGGGGGAGTGCACTGTTGCTCCCCTCAGAGGAGACGAGAGGAGTATTTGGTTCTGTTTGTTTGCAGTTTTCAAACTATTGTGTTCAAATCGTGTGTGATGGTAAACACCAATAAGAGTTCGAGCTGATTTCATTTTGAGGGAAAATCGGGTCAAGGTTGCACCAGATGTGAAAATTGTTAAAACCTTTAGATCACGCACATTTTTCTTTTGTATGGATCGTCTTCAACCTTCACAACCATTTACTATCATCTTGGGCACCATGAGTAGCATTTCACCTTTACCAACTTTTGGGTTATCAAGTAAGTTGTGAACAAACTAAAGCTGAATATCTGATGTTTCTCTGGGAGACTTTAAAGCTCTGATAAATAATCCTGTAACTGAAGAGTGCAATAAACCAGACTTTGTGTTTTTGCTGGTACTGTGATATCGCTCCCCAGCAGACACAAAAATGATCACGTGAGCATGAACACAACAGGAAGTCTCTGAACTCTTCATGCATGTAAATCTAAACCAGTGTCTGAAAGTGTCAGACATAGTACACATTTTGCTGTGTGTGTTCAAATGCTTACAAGATGAATGGATACGGATAAGCTAACAGATCTCAGTCACCCCATGGCAAACACAAGAGATGACCTCATGCTGCTGCTGTACTGATTACCCTCTTTTTAGACTGTTAGACTTGTCTGAAAGATGCCCCTGATGAAGCTGCTGAAATATGACACAAACACTTAGATACGTTCTGGTTTTTCAGGGAATATTTGGGAGTTGTGAAATTGTTTTAATTCACTAAATGAGGTCATCACTTACTGCTATGAGTTGATGTTACGTAAATCACCCATACCCACGACAAAGCCAGTACCAAGGCCACCTGACTCATTGTTTGCTGGGATTACTAAAAAGGATTCAGTGCTTTCAGTTTTCAGCTGAACTTAACTAAAACATTAGCTTTTAATTCTACTGTGCAGACTAATCATATTGTTTTTATCTGCAGGCTACATGTGTGACTGTAGTTATGTATGCACAGTTGTGGAACAGCATATTCACATCATGGAGGTTTCCTGGTTCAAGTTAATACAAAACTCGTGTGTTGGATAAAAGAAATAATAGATTTCTTTTGTTCTTACTGCAGTAACCACAACGGATCGACTCCTCTGGTGCTGGCGAAGAGACGCGGAGTCAACAAGGATGCTATTCGTCTGCTGGAGGGGCTGGAGGAGCAGGAGGTGAAAGGCTTCAACAGAGGAGCCCACTCCAAACTGGAGACCATGCAGATGGCTGACAGTGAGAGGTGAGCAGAGCTGGAAGGAGAGAGGGTGGAGAGCCAATCGGGACAGATCATGCAGCCAAAGCATGATCTGTCCTGATTGGCTCTCTCCTGCAAAGCAGGTAGAGTTTCAAGCAAGACTTCACACAGCTTTAAGAGCAATAATACTTACCCAGAGAACTGTTCTGTGCCTGCTTTAAATTAGACTTAAAATGAGATTCTGGAAGGGTCTATCTTCATTTTAGCTCCTACACTGATTGTGGGTTTTCTTAGCTTTACCACAGAAAAAAGGAACAAGAACAGAGTTACATGTGAGCGATAACAAACTTCTGTGTGTGTGTGTCTCAGTGCGATGGAGAGCCACTCCTTACTGAACCCGAACCTGCAGAGCACCGAGGGCGTCCTGTCCAGCTTCAGGACCACCTGGCAGGAGTTTGTGGAGGACCTGGGCTTTTGGAGGGTCCTGCTGTTGCTGGTGGTCATCGCCCTCCTCTCCCTGGGCATCGCCTACTACGTCAGTGGGGTCCTGCCTTTCTCCACCAGCCAGCTGGAGCTGGTGCACTGAGTAAAGGCTGGGAAGAAGGGTGCGGAAGAGGCAGTAAAATAAATGAATGAAGGTCTGCGTTCAGCTTTGTGTATAGAACAAAAACCCAGAGTTTTGTTTCTTTGTTGCCCACATTTGATCCTTTTTTATTGTGGTCTTAACAACATCATATGATACTGTTAGTAAAGCAACGCAATTTTAAAAATATTATAAATATTTTTAGGTGATTAACGAGAGAGGGCGGTGACTCAGAGACTTCATGTGTGGCCTAACACCTCGACTCATTGATAGACTCATTTCCTCTTCCTCACACTTGTCATGTCATCCCTGTTTGCTCTGTTACAAGCTGTATATTGCTGATGTTTTGTATCTTTTCATTGTTTTCTCTCACTTGTTATTTATTCAAATGTCTTTGGTGTGAATTTTTCCCTCGCTGTCTTTCTTTCACACAAATACCTGCAGCCTTTCTGACGGGAAACAGTTTTGTCAGGATAACAGAGCCGACTGCAGAGAAACACCTGGGCTGAGTTTAGATGAAGCTTCAGGTTTAACTGGGATTATGGCAGCAGATTAATGCTTCTTACTTTGTTGTATATTCATTTTATCTTAATGTGCTTTTGTTAAAGGTTTTCAGTGTTTATTCCATCAAACATTTGAAGTCATTTAATGTGCAAAATGAATAAAATCATGACTGTAATCTGCATCAGGTTAGAGCGTCACTTTGTTACCAACTCAAAACTTTATTGGCACACAGCAGCTAACCTGAGCTTTTTACAAAGCGCAAAGAAAACAGGAAAGACTGCAAATCTGTAGAAACAGGCAGGATTAGTACTCGCTGTAAATGAATATACATACAGAACCTGCTCTCACCAATGGGGGAAAACCTTCAGCTGTTACTGATCTTTGATGATTCAGCATTTTAATGATCTGGGTGACGGTAAGAAAGATGTTACAAAGAAAAACAAACACTTGAGATTCTTGTTTGTACCGTAAATTGTTGGAAGACCGCAAATCAAGCCTTACTGGAAGCTTTTTCAGGTATAAGCCGTACTTTCATTCAGTGATTGTACACATTGAGTGTACAGTCATTTGTACCCACCTTTTTGCTCACACTCATTTGCAAATGTTCAGTTACCCCGTACCCACTGCTGTTGAAGAGCTTTGAGACACACAGAACAATAACAGTTTCACTGAGGAAGAAAGATGGACAATGTCACACTCTCACCCATGGCTGTTTATTGTCCTGTTTTTTAGTGACATATAGACCCTCCCCTGGATGTGCCCTGTTAGAAAAGAGAATATCCTGTCAAATTAAGGCTAAGACTGTGATGTGTTTGACTTCAACTAATATCAGTACATAAATGTGTCACCGCTTTTTTCCGTTACATAATGTGGTAAAGTGCTGTAGGCTACATGTTTGGTAAAAATGATTTAAAGGGAAGTAGTTTTGTTTTGACATTCTGGTTTTAGTTTGAGTGTGAATATAGCACACAGCCCTGCAAGTTCAAATTTTATTCACCATATGCAGTGGCAGGTTGCCCTGCAGTGGAATGAACCCGACCTTACACACACAACACAGACATCACATGGGGATACAAGTCAGAGAACGGTTGCATTACAGAAAAACCACTGAAATGTACACTGCAATGGGAAAGTACAAGAGGAACAAAAGAGACCTCTACTCATGCTGGGCTATAGGAGGACAGCATGAGAACAGGAAACAAAAAAACTCCTCTGCACAGAAAGCACATAAATGTCCACAGTACAACATTATAGAGCACGTGACCAGCAACAGGGGTGGGTAGGGGATGAGGAGTAATCCCAGGCAACACACTGCGCCGACTCTCCAGCACAGGCCCAGACCCGCCCGTGTTCCCCAGGAGGCAACAAACATCGAAGGCGTCGGAAGGGGAGGGGGATGAGTGAGTGCTTATCAGTGTAAGTGTATGTGTGTGCGTGTCCATAGTTCAGCTGAGACAGTGTCCTTCGCCCTGCCAGGCTAAGGAAACAGTCTTCCAGCCAACCCAGGTGGCCTTGCAAATATGACATCCATTATTAATTGAAGTCATGTTTAGTCCACATAACGGTTTCAGTGAACCATGCACTGCCCAAACACATTCAGACTTGCTAAACCAAAACAAGGCAAAGCTTCAGATAAACCTGCATAAGGTTACTCTACATTTACACTTTGCTCTTTGAATGCGTTGCCTTGCAGTGTCACACCTAAGAGGATATTCAGTTTTAATAAGCTTCACCAGGCCTTTGCATGTAAGTCGTCATCATGTTCAGTCATCTGATGAGAAAAATCAGCCATGGCACATCACCTTAATTGTCAGACTCATTGTAAAGGCTCTCGTACGGCCCACTTTGATCTCAAGGGTGCAGAACCAGAAAAACTCCCCTTTGTGTCAGTGTGAACAGTATGACTCATGCAGTTTTACTGCATGATGTAGAAATACTGCCGCAGTGATGTACAAAGATGTGCTCACTAGTATAAAAACAAAAGGTTATGGTAGTGATTAAATTTCAAGAAAGTAACTCACGTTATTTCACAAAAAAAGTCTTTTTATTTTAATCAGAATATATAACAAAAACAAAATCCCCCACAAAAAAATTACATTTTCTATGTTTTAAGTGTTATTGTTTATCTATTACTTAATTGTTTTAGTGTAGTATGAATGGCAGTGGGGGATTCTTTTATGCAAACTGTAAAAGAGAAAATACACTATCAATTCAGAATCTCATGTCCAACATCACATATTCCAAGGTTGTCCAGTGGGCCAGATTAGAGTCTCTGCTGGGCCGATTGTGGCCCTCCGGCCATAGGTTTGACACTCCTGCCCTAGAACATGCTGTCCAAACATCTTTCTTTTTTCGCTGTCTTACAGCTGCTAACATTTCAGATTAGGTAAAATTACAGTTGATGACATAATAATGTTGAACTGTCTTAGCAGTTCCATTAGTAAAGCCATGAAATCAGCTCCGCCTGAGAGTCAGGCATCATCCATGCATACATACACTACCACTGTTACAGTATCACGCTATGATATACCGCGCTATATTGTAACATACATACAATTCTATTCTGATGTTGTGTTCTCGTGTTCTACACTGTTCTATGACATTATATTCACGAGACCCCTGGTGGGCTGTGAAGGAACTGCAGTGTCAAATAAACTATTCTAAGTACTTAAGGAAAAAGAAGCTGCTGATTGTTATTTAACAGAATTTGAACTTTGCGCGATTTCTAAATGTCTAAATGAATTTAAAAAAAATAAAATTTTGATCAAAAAGTCAAAAATTAATAACACCGTGATTCTGAAGTGAAGGGGGCAGTATCATTCGGCGTGAGATAAAAACGTCCGAACGCGTAAAGATCGCTCTCCATTTAATAACCGAAATTATATTTTGATCAACAGCTTATTAGTATACAACAGAGAGCTGCAACAGTTATGAAAAATCACGTATTCCGCATAAACCTGTCGTTTTTACCATCGAAAAAAACGATTTACTGTTGATTTATTGACATAAAAATTGGGTCTAGACTCTCGTGCTTGAGCAATAATTGGCCATCATTAATAATCAGAGCCAGGAGGCCGAGCCTAATACTACAGCGCTGCACACAGGCCTGTGCAAATCGTTTGGCTCAACCTGAGGCCCTTTAGGCCACTAAATCCAATGTGGCCGCTCATCTGATCGTTTTAAACCTGTTTTAAGTCGTTTTTGGTACATTCAAAGTGGAAGTGTAGGCTTTAGGTTTTTAATGTGTATATCGCACATGTGTAGCATTCATTTCATTCTTTAAGGAAATTCGTTTAGTGAATGACAGACAGAAAACTTTTTTTATTTTCCAAAGAGAGAAAAAAGACAGATTTAAATAGCTCTACATACTATTATCATGCTGACTTTCCGATCAAGTCAGTGATGAAATAGGACATAATGTTATCAATGTAGTCTTTTCTGTGTGTTGATAATACCACACATAACGATCATACCGCGTTTTGTCAGTTTTCAACCAGTGAATCATTAATTTGACCTTAAACACTTTGGTGGATGTGAGCAATCATTACATCATTTAATCCGAATTCTGTCGGAAAATACAAAGAGAAAAAATATGCAGTGATTTGTGTTAAATAGTAATAAATAAATAAATGCTGATGTAAAAATTACCGAACAATTTGTCTTCTTTGTATCCGCCTCAGAAAATGTTTGTATGGAGAGCGAGAGGGTTTGCTTCATTAGATTCTGAGAGGTGTGGACTAATTTCTGCTTCTTATTTAACAAAAATAAATGTAAACATACGTTTAAAAATATTAAAATGAATCCAAGAAGCACTGTGGCCTAAAAATGTATTCATGTGTATTGTTTAATGGCAGAATCACGCGTTTGACGTTTATAAAATGGATTCTAATAAAGAAGGTGAGCCTGGCTTTACATAATTTATTTTCATTTGTCAAACCACGTGTTTCCGTCTGGAAGGAGGAACTCTTAACCTAAGCCGAGGCCTGATGGAGCAGGCGAACCACGAAGTGTCCGTGAAAAACTTCACCGTGAACGCACTCAGGCCTGTGAGGCCTGAAGGCACTGAAGGTGAACGTGTGTCACCTCACTCAGGCAGTGGTGTAAGCACACTGTTTATTTAATCACACACAGCTGAAGCAAGATATTAGAAAAATAAGAGAAAAGTAAATTAAGACAGGAAACAAAAGCTTTAATCGGTGTAAAAAAAATCATAATAATAATTATAAACTGCACACATTAATAAGCTGAAGCGCATTAATAAGTTAAAGGTTGCCAGGTATTGATCCTAAAAGTCTTCAGACGTCTGCCTGGGACGTATTTGATGGATGGTGGCCATTCATCTGCAGAGGAGGGCGATGGCTCAGAGGCTCCGACGCCCCATTTACATCATGGTGTTCATCTCCGGGTCCAAAGCGTGGGAGAAGACGTGACAAGTACGTGGAGCAGTGAGATTTCATCAGCCATCCACACACAAGGCCGCAAACCAAAAAGACCACAGCTGTGATGCAGACAGCGACCAGAGTTCCCAGTCCGCTTACTTCTAAAGTCGTCTGTGTTGGCTGCAGAGGATACAAGAGCAGAAATGTGATCAGATTCATGGAACTTTACATGAAGCTGTTTCAGGTCTGACATATAGCCGTAATGATGTTATCTATTCAATCGGGGGGCACCACATTGCTCTTTATGTGGTGTCTTAATACTGAATCTCTTCCTGTGGCAGGCTAAATATGTGTCAGTAGTGATGTCATATGACATGTTGCAAAAATGGGTTGCATTTATGTTACTGGTATACATTTTTACATAATATAAAGTATCATATCGCATTATCTGTTATATAGCGACATGCATTTATGTTCATTAGCGCACAGAACTGTGAGACAAGCCGAGAAAAGTCTCAGAGTGTGGGGCTCCAATGATAATGGCCTCACCAATCGCCAGCAAAGCGCAGTACATGTACATTAATGCAAATATGTATGACAACTGGAAACAACAAACTTGTTTTATTGATTGAGACAAATAAGACGCTCTGCAGTGTCATCAGAATATGAAAGCACGCGAAGAGGAAATACGAGCTGATTCAAGAGTAAACAAATGCGTCAAAGCCTCGATAGTTTCGCCTCACTTGACAGAACTGTGACTGATGTGGACAAGAAGACTGATGTGATGATGTGATTTACTTTTTCAACACTTTGATTTTGTTTTTTTACTCTTTACATATCAGCATAAATAGCAGTATTGTAAATTTCCCTGATATGATTTGGAGGTTGCATCCACACCTGAGCGAGCAGCTTCACCACCAGTTGGGCCTGCACTAAATTAAGAGACACTCAGCTACTGTGTGCAGATTTGAAAATGAATATGCACCTATAGGTAAGACACTGGCCTGATGGGATTGACCTCAGGACTGCTCCACCGTCCTGCACTCAAAGGATATATTAGTTTTAACTGAAGATTAGGTGCTCTGTGAGGCACGAAAATGCTGTTTAACAATATTTGACATGGTTTTAACATGTTTATAATGCCTGTCTTTCATTGAACAGGGTTGAAAATCAGTGTTTTTGTGTTTACTCGGAAAAACAAGGAGTTGTGGATGGACTGTGAAAATCAAAGACAGATGTAGTTCTATAAATAAAGGAACAGAAATTTTGTCTTCCTCTAATAATGTGGGTAACATGGTTGCACTGGTTTCTGACACACTCAGACTTGTAAGAAATATTACATTATGTTTGACTCATAGTGTCAGCATGGGACTCCATCCTTTCACTTCCTCTTCGTCTATCTCAGAACGTGTTGGTCTGTCTCACCCTGTTGCAGGCTGAATGTGTTTCACGAACAGTGTTCTGTTATTTAATATATGTTGAAATCAACATATATTAAATAACAGAAATAAGTAAATTGGTTTAACAATTATAAAATATGAGCAACAGCAGAATATTTTTTAAAGTATTTATAATTTTATTTGACTATTATCAAGAAGTTGGAACAGGATAAAAATCCCATTCTCAAGAGCAGTTTGATTTCAGTTTGTTTGTTGATCAAAATCTGATTATCTGCCCTCGTCAGTGCCTCCTCCTCCTCTTTGCTGTTGCAGAGTTCTCCATAACCACTGCTGATGGATCTCAAATTTGTGTCTTCTCCACATTGTGATCGTTCCCCACCAACACTTGTGTGTACACGGTCTGAATTTATCAGGCATCAGATATCAGAGGATCCAAAAGGCTGCTGTAAAGAAGAACATGGTCCATGTCCAGCGAGGACAAGAAGACAGGACAGAAATGTTGGTCACTGCAGTTTGTAAGTTTTAACTGGATATCCCATTCACATCTGTCTGTGGCTAATAAAAAACTAAAACTGTATACTGCTGGATCCTTTTGGGACTGCCCCCAAATCTTACTTTGTCAAGCGAATAAGAGTTAAAATAAGTCAGCATCTCTGCCAAAAAATAAATAAATAAATCCCTTCATGGAAAGATCTGTGGCTGACCACACAAGGGCCCACCAAGTCAGCACTGAAGACGTGGTCTGACCTCATCACTCCCAGTCTGGGTCAGAAAAGTAAGCTGCGCCTTTGAAATGAAGCGAAAGTCACTTGTGTTCAAGGCAGTAAGGCTTTGTATATAAAGCTATATCCAACCACTTCGCCGTGAAAGTGTGACCAGTAGAAATTAAAACCGAATGCGCAACAGAAAGACGAACAAACAACACCAATCACGCTGTTTTGTAACTTTGGAGTCACGTGTAAAAATAAATAAAACACACACATTTAGAGTCAATGTACTCACCATCAGTGTAGGCTTTAGCGTGCTGGTCAAGGATTCAGGGACGATCTCTCGAACTCGCAGGCGCACAGCTGAGCCGTGTCGCTCCGTCTTGTCCACGTCACAGAAATAAACGCCTTGATCCCTCAGGTGAACTCGCTTTATGGTGAGGGACAGGTCTGCCCTTTGGTACCAGTCTGATGATATTGATACCCGGCTTTCAAAGCCATTCCCCTCAGTAACCTGGGGAGGATTCAGCTCCAGCACCACCTCTCCGTCTCGCCTCCACTGCGCAGACTTCACCCTCTGACCTGCTGTGATGGAGCGGCACGGCAGTGCAGCATCCTCACCCTCATCTACAACAACTTCAGAGGGCAGGAATACTTGCAGATCAGTGAGCTCTAGCTTCCCTTTCTTCTTGCATGTAAAGTCATACATGCCCTGGTCATTTAAATCTACACTTGTCAGTTTTAAAAAATCGCTGCTTACAGTCACCCGGTCAGTGTAAGCTCGCCCCGGCTCCCAGTGACCATGAAGAGACGCCACCACCTGAATGCTGCGGTCCTTCAGGTGTAGATTCAGTGCCCCGTGTCCCTTCATGCACTCATCTGAGAGTACAAACTTAACATCATCCCCTACACTCGCCTGGATCAAGTCTCCAAAGACCTGGCTGATAAAAACTAGAAGAACAGCTGCAGAAAATGGTAACCGTATCATCCTGCCCGAGTGGTAGTGAAGGGACTTAAATCCAGCTCAACGCGTAAAGGGTCCTTTCGGAAGAGAAAACTCCTTCTAAGCAGGGTAGAGCAGGGCGGGCCAAGGTAGTAGAGAATAAAACTTTGCGAAGTTAATTATAATGTATTTGCTATAGAAACATAATATAAAGCAACCCTGGCCAGTAGCAAGAAGAATGAAATATAAAAAAGAAAAGAAAAATCCAGCGGCGAGCAGACAGCCTCCCCACACGTCCTCTTCCCTCCTTTCGTCGTTCTTTAGTTGCTGAACTAATGTAAAGGGGAACAGCAGCTGTCACTTTTCTTATAAATACCGACCGTATCTCATTGATCATCCGGGTCAACACTTACCCTGAGCAGACGTCTCAACCATGCCCTGCTCTCCGCTTTATAACGGTGGTTAGCGTTTCGTCCCATCAAGGCTCTACCGTACCTCCAGCTGTCCGCTGAACGGACCCATTCTGCCACCTTATTGGTCTTATGTGCCCCAAGGCTCATCCTGATTGGTTAGCGTCTGAGTCTGTTTACAACCTCTCAGCTGTGGCGACTGCGTCTACGTCTACTGACTACGTCACTACACACTGCTCGCCGCAACACCCGCTTCCCCCGTGCATTTCCTGCTTTCTTTTCTTTCTCGTCTTACAACTCACTAAGATAAAGGGTAACGGAGGAAGCTGAATAAAAGATAAATACAAATAGAAAAATTATTTATATAATCGGTCTGTAAAGTAAGTTAGTTAAAGGCATGGGAAAGTTAGTAAGGATCTTTTTCTTCACTCTGGATTTAGGAGGACTCCAGCCGTTCAGGTAACTCGTTAGCTTCCCTGACGCTAGCTACAATGTTCACGGTTTCTCATGGATATCCAGCAAGTGTGAAGTTGTTGACACGTCCCCCGGGTTATTGTAACTGCTCAGACAAGGTACAGCTAATGGAAAACGAGGCAACTCTAAAGGAAGGACTAGGCTTAGCATGTTGGCCTTATAGCATGCTAAGTTGGTGTAGCCTGCGCAGACTACGTCGACGAGTACAAATATGGCTTTTTCTTTGGGGGTTTCTCTCCTGTGTGCGACCAGAACTCAAGTTACGTTTGTTTTGACCATGAAAATACACAAATGGTGTTTGTCCAACATTGTACAAATGAGTCTAAAGACACGAGACAAGGCAGGGTGTGGCAGCGGAAGAGCATACACCACACTGCCTAAAAAGTATTCACTTGTCTGCCTTCACAGACGTGTGAACTTGAGTAACATCCCATCGCACGAGTTTTTTAATGAAGACGTTATCTCACTGATCCACCTAGTGAATACACTGAGCTTCAGCTGGCAGACAGTCTGCTCTCCCTGAGCTGCTGTATAAGCTGTCAGCAGCTGTCTTAATACATGGCGTAGATATTACACCTTGCGCATGGAAACCCCCTTTGTCTGTGCAGAGTAGCATTAATACTCTTAAGGAATGTGACTAGATCTCAAAGATCAGAGCCTCAGGTCAAGCAGGTCGTCTACGAATCACATGGTTCAGTCCCATCTCCTCCAGACAACATGCTGATATCTCCTTTGGTAAAACACTGAACCGTGGAGTCAGTTTATAACCACCCAGAGCATAGCGGAGAGAAGACATGATGCTGGCACCAAATTTTAAATGAGCTGTTATTTTTCTTATAATGTTTACTTTTCTTACTTTAAACATTTAACATTGATTCTTTTTTTCTAAAATCCTGATTTATAAGATTTATTCATTCACGTCTGTGTCTGTGCTGTAGAGCTGATGATAATACATTAATAATAAAATTATCATAATGAATAGATTGATAGAAACAAAAGTTTGACAACAATAATTGCAATTTTTCACAAATGGAAGACACTGAGCAAAGTTGCTAGTTTTCCAGGAACTGACGGCTCAGCAAATCCGCCTGCTTCAATTCACCTCATTTCTGTGAAGCGTGGTGAATTAAGGTGAATTTCCTGAGCTGGGCTCTTCCCCCCTCTATTCTAGAGTCAGATGTGAGGCCATCTGACAGCTAAATGTTGGTTCAAACTGGCTGCTGCAGAACGACAATGACTTTGTTTTCACAACTGCTATGTGTTGATAAAGAATTTTATGATAAAATCAAATACAGTACTGAAAGTATGTGTTTTTTGGTAGAGTTAAGGATTGCGATGGTGCTTAATGATCAAAGTGAGAGAACAAATCTGTACAAGTGAAGAGTAACAGGTGAAGGGGAATATGATGATGCGTCAGTGGGGTTAGATGTGTGATTGAATGAAGACTTAATCTGACACCATCGAGTAAAATGCCCAAAAAAATTATTTTAAATGTGGTTATATGGCTCTCATCCCGTTATAAAGAGAGGCTGAAAAACTATTAAACAGCTGATAGATGATCACCATTAAGATCAGTTAAAAATAGCACAACAGTGACTGAGAGCACACAAAAGATAGAGACAAACACAAATGTTAGAGATGTCTTACAGTATACACAGTCTGATGGTCTTGCAGATTTAGTAATACTCATAAATCCCCCTATTTTTCTATTGTTGTTGTTATTAAGCTTTATTTCATAAATAAAGTGCTGAATTGGCAGCAGGAGAGGAAAGTTTATCTGCTGAATACAAGTAAAACTGACATCATTTTACACTGAAATTGTGCATTTATGCAATTAAAACGAAATGTTATTCAGAAGTAATATTTAGGGTTGTTTCCTCCATGTGTGAGTGAATTCAAGTGTTACATCACAAAAGCTGTCACATTGTGTCACATTAAGACTTTTTCTTTTTCTGGCTTCCTTTGGTAAACATTCTGACTGCAAAACCTCAAGTTCAGGACACATTTGTGGTTCGCGCTGTTGTCTCGATAAGTTTACTTGTGAAACTCAATGTGAAACAAACATTTTAGTACTCAGAGATAACATCACATTAGTTCTTGCCCCAGCATAGAAGTCTCGAGTGACTGCTTGAGGTTTGAGGCTTCACGGGTCACTGAAGCTGAATGACTTGTTTGCTTCACTGAATGCAGAGAGTGTGTGTGTGTGTGTGTGTGTGAGAGAGTCGTCTTTTATCAGTGTTGATGGTGTTTAAACAGGAAATTACTCGCACAATGTAACTGAAGTAGCTTTGAGTGGTTCAAGTCATTCAATAGTAGATTAGCGTTAGTTTAGTGTCATTGAGCCTCTGAATGAGTCCATTGAGATTCAGCTGGCAGACGGCCAGCCTGATATTTATTCTGTCTGATGTACTGATCAGTTGTCTGACAGTTTTGCTGTGAATGCAGTGGAAGTGAGTGTAGAGAGTGGCAGAGACCAGTTTCAGTTACATTCCAGGGCTCGCAAAATTTCAAAATCCCTGGTAGCCCTTCGGGCAGGCACTCTTCAGTTTTTGGTAGCCGAAAATAAATTTAAGTAGCCCGAATAAAAAAGAGCAATTTTTTGATGGATGTTTTGTTTCCTGTTTTGTTTCCTTTACAATATTATACATTAAAGTATAATATTGTAACGGAAACAAAACATTAATCAAAAAATTGTTGAAACACAAATTACAACATTGTATAAAAATTACAATCATCAACTCAAATACTTGGTTCTAATTGAACAGAAATTTCTATGAACTTGTAAGAACTGTGTAGGACATGAATCAGTCTGTGTCAGATCCTGAATTTGAAATTTCCACTGAAATCACAGGTAAGAGGCAAGTGGAACCAAGATCGAGGACATTTGCTTTTTGAAGTTTGCAAAGACTGCTAAATCTTGCCAGTGGTAGTTTACTCTTTGCAACATAGTACGCTGTTTTAAAGAGATTTTTCATGTTTATTTTTAGTATGTTATTTGCAATTGGTGTTTGTTCTGGGAAAGATATTGCAGACTGAGCAATAATGCATGTCTTGCATTTCTCATGGGTTCTAATGGGGGCCTTTCTTAAAATGACTGGTCCCAGTAACAAAGGCGCTTGTCGACTCAGAAATCGAGAGAAAACCAACAACACACCCAGCAGAACATTATGTTATTTACACGGGTGCACATAAGTGGTCCGCATGTGCACATTCACTGTCAAAATAAAAGACGCGCACCAGATAAGAAGTTGCAACACGTGTTTGCGTCCATATAAAAAGCACTGTTTTTGTGCGCTAGAGTGGGATTTTCACGGCATATTCTGCACCACATCTCTGTGCGTTCATCATTTGTTTGAAGCCAGCTCACCTCCTGCAACTACTTTTCCGAGAATACGCGCTTCTTTTGTGGTTCGGACTCCTTCTGACATTTGTTTGGAGGTGGAGGAACACCAAAGTAATTGCTTAAAGGAGCTTCTTCGACATCTTTAAGATTGTAAACAAATGTCTGTCCTCCTCCAGAAAATCTTATGTATGCAAACACGCGTTGCAACTTCTTATCTTGTGCGCGTTTTTTATTTTGACAGTGAATGCGCACCTGCGGACCACTTATGTGCAGCCCTGGTTATTTAGCTCGTCATATTGCAGCCACAGAAATTCTTTTGTCCATGAAACCATAAAGCTGCACTTTCTTTTTGCCTTATAGTCTCATTTGTCATAACTTCTCCGTTTTGTGGTAAGCTTTTCTTTGGCTGTCACTTCTTCACCCTGACCTGTCTTATTTGGCTCAGCAGAACTAAAATATATATCCTGCTGCTTTTACACACGCACTCACAAAACGCTCAGCGATTCTCTGCGCGATCAACCTCTCACATGTTTAAGCTGCGGGAGATTTCACTTGTCATGTTTGCATAGTAAGCTAACGATTAATAAGATGATGTCAGAGGAATTGGTGCACAAATTATCATCACTCACAGATCAGTGCTGTCGCTCTCTATACACAGTTCGCACGATTGCAAAGTGAAAGCAAAAAACAAGCGCAAATTCAAACGCGATTTCTATATGTCACATATTGACAGTGGCTCACCCAATGACATAATTACCCAGCTACATTTCCGAAAGAATGCAAAAGCATTGACATATATTTTCCTTCCTACGATAGCCCGACGGGCAGGGAAGAGATAGGTTTTGGTAGCCCGACTAGAAAAATCGCTAGCCCCGGGACGTCGGGCTAGCGATTTTGCGAGCCCCGCATTCAAGCACTCATATTATCGCTGAATGAACCAGTAACCCTTACCAGCAAAGACCCAGATTCAGAGACCTAACTGGGGTGATCCTGACTGTAAAACTGCTGTAATGCCAGCAGTCATTCACAGATCTAATGATTTCTGCTCTTTCTTGTTACAGAGCGCACTAAACATTTTACAGTCGTTTCTAATTCATTGAGCCTTATCCCACACAACTATATTGTAATCCTCTCGGATTAGTCACTGAATAAACATGCTGTGGTAGCACACACGCACATGGCCACTAGAGGGCGTATCTCAGCTATAACTGAGAACCTTCTGGTGGCTTTTTAGGGTTATTTGAGGTGCAGCTGCCATTTTTTTTTTTCACAGATTAATGTGCAGATTATTTCCTTGATTGATGTTCTGTTTTTAATAAGGCATTGCAATACGACTACACTGACAAGAGTGAAAGGATTATTTGCTAATGTGATGGCAAAACTGTCAGCCAAGAAAAGAGAGGAATATTTGCTCATTACTGACTGAGTGATTAAATGTTTCAATTCTAAACTCAGAGAAAATCAGATTATGTAAGAGTGTGTGGGAATTTCCATCTAACCTAATAAAGCATTCACACCTTCCCACTTATCCAAATCCTGCAAACACTTATGTTGCTCGGCACACTTCAGAGTTATGACCAATACTGAGATTACTCAGCAGTTTCTGTTTTAGACAGAGGACTTTAGTTGCAGTATTTAGGAAAGCTTTTCACATTTGACCTCTTTGTTCATTAATGCAGGTACGCTGGATTCTTCTGATACTGACTTAAGAGTGTCCAGCAGGCTGACGGTCAACATCTGGTAAGAAATCTGTCTCTCTTTTGATGAACTGTGTCAGTGAAATTTGTAATACAAAATCCATCATCAATCATAAAGGGCGTCAAGCAGGCGTCGTCTTTTTGGCTACTGATTGATTTCTCAGTGATTTAGATTTAGCGGAGGGCGTTATAGCCTGAAGGTTTTATGAGGATATTTCAATAAATTTGTGATATTATTTAAAACAATATAGGAAATAAATACTGAATAAATAGTCAAACAAATGAACAACACACTTCTTTGTTTGAAGTGTGCATTTGTTGGCACTTGGTTCACATTCACTGCCTGCTTGTTTCTCTTTGCTCACGCGCCGTCACAGTCTGGTTGCTCTCAGCGGTGTTTGCACCTCAGGCAGTGAAAACAAGTCTGTTGTCTCCACAGTACTTTCTCTGAAACCCAATAACTGCTGTCTGCCCTTCGTGTTCGCTTTACATTTCACATATAAAGTGGTTATTTTTCTCAGTTTAAACATTTAATATGTTTTTGTGTTTTGAAATCTTGATTTATTAGATTAGCAAAGTTACATCTGAACAAACCACAAGACTTGTGCAACAGTGTCTGTTGGACAGGTGTGGAGACGTATGGTCGTGATGCAGGGGACCATTTGAGGAAAACCAAACAACATATCAGCACAAACACCTACAAACTACAAAACTTCTTGCAGTCATCGACTGATTCATGAACTGGGCCCTGTTTCAGGAAGCCGGTTTAGTGCAAACTCTGAGTAAGTATACCCTGAGTTAACGAAAACTCTGGGTTTTCGGTTTCACAAAGCGAGTTCAGATGAAGCCTGAGTGAGTTACTATGACAACACACTCCGTGAAGCTAACCTGCCCCTAGCAGGTTTACTTCAACTAACCCTGACTTTCTCCGCCTCTTTGTCAGAAACCTGACTGTAGGAAGTGTCGGACATGGCGTGTCCCTTCCTTGAAGAGCCAGTAGATGTTGAAGCCCAAATTCTCTGCAGAGCTCTCCGCCGGGAGAGAGTGATTAGAGTGCGTTTGGACATTTTATCATTTCCTGATGATTTCCTGTGTGAACGTTACCGTTTCTCAGCACAATCTATAATTTATGTGAATAACATCCTCAGGCCTAATATTGCTCATGTGACACATCGCGGACATGCTCTCAGTTCATTGCATATTATTTGTATTGCACTTCGGTTTTTTGCAAACGGGAGCTTTCTGTATAATATTGGTGACGCTGAGCACGTTTCCAAGGCTACCGTCTGTCGGGCAGTCAGGAATGTTACAGTTGCACTGAAACGTCTCCTGTACTCGTTTGTGGTGTTCCCCGGTCATAGACCCACAAGATTCATCAAAGAGGGATGCCACAAAATTGCAGGTATCAGGATGACCAAAACTTAATTCATGATGTGGTGATACTTGAACTACTACTTAAATTTTACATTTATTTTCAGGGTTCCCAGGTGTGATTGGCTGTATAGATGGCACTCACATTCCAATCATTGCTCCTTCAGTAAATGAAGGAGACTATGTGAACAGGAAGTCTTTCCACAGCATTAATGTACAGGTACATAGTTCCCTGTAGCATTTCAAACTAACAAATTATTTCATCATAGTAATGGATGCTAATTTGTGTTCTCTGCACTGTGAAGATCATATATGATGCTGCCAACATTATCACAAATGTGGAAGCCAAGTGGCCAGGCTCTGTGAGTGGTGGTGGTGGAGGACCCCCACCTGTTTCTTGGGCCTCCGCTTTTTTTCTAGTGGCCATAACGGGTCACATTTGAGCATACAGAGTGAGCAAATATGTACTTGTAATGTGCTCAGATGATTTCAATAAGTGCTTACAGAGGGGAAATTAATGTAGCCTCTAACTGCAATTGATTTACATAGGACAAACAGACCAAGCACTATGGCTCATAATACAATTACACCTTACCTGTTTGGACTATATTTTTATATTTCATTTTTACTTGCTGCCAGGAACGTTTGGGGCCTGTTGGGTTGCACCTGCGCTCACATCACATCACAAAATAAAATGTATAAAAAATAAAATAAAATATAATAAATAACGTGTTAAATGGGTGGAAATCCCTAGATCAATGTTTATATTAACACTCAGGCATTGACTCTGTCGGCTATGTTTTGCCATGCATGCTCACTTTCTTTTGCAGCTGAGGCTGTGTTACTTTTTTTCCGCAAAATTTGCATGTTATCGGCATATGCTGCCATCAGAATTTCGGCCTCAAGCGCTGTAAAATTACATTGACCGCGCCTTCTTTCCCTCCGTCTCCATGGTGACTCGCTTAATCTGTGCTCCACTAATCAGGGCTTTATGTATCCTCGTGCACGCGCTTAACTTGGGGTTAAAGCAACTCCGCGTTGACTGAACTAATTGTTATCAGCCTTTCTGAAACCGAATATTCCGAGTTGGACAGTTCGGGGTTACTCAACCCTGCGTATCGTTTTTCACTCTGAGTTTTCTAAACCGGCTTCTTGAAACAGGGCCCTGGACTGTATTGGAAACTATTCGAGAGTCAAATGTGAGGTCATCAGTCTGACGGTTAAAGCTTGGCTCAAACTGGCTGCTGCAGAACTTACTTTGTTTTGTGAAGCTCAGTGACTTGTTAAATATAGTGTGTGTTTTCTTTTATCAGTGTTGATGGTGTTTACACAGGGAGTCATTCACATGCTAATTTGTGTAACTGAAGTAGCTTTGAGTGTTTGAAGTCATTCATTCAGATATTCAGGCCCATAAAGCACACTCAAATCATGACTCGTGTCTTTAAAACGAGGCTGTTGGTTAATGGTTTTCGTGAGCAGTCACTGCATGTAGAAAAAGTAAGCTTACTCTGTCAGACTGTATTTTATAATTTGCCTTGTATGATATTCACAAAGAGCGGCCTAGCTTTGAGTCAACAGTGTCAGCGGTTTTCCCCTGTAGTTTATGCGCTGCCTCAAAATAAATACTTCATTGTCGTCCAGTTGTCATACAGATTTGAAAGACAGCAGAGGTTAACCTCACTAAAGGACAGAATCTCACACACAGCCTTGTCTGCTGGGTAATAAGTCGGCTTTAACCTCTTTAATTTAAACTAGTTCCATTGTCCCTCGTGTCATCTGAAATGTTCTCGGCTTTCATTAGAAAAGTTTTTCTATCATTGCTGCATGTCGGCACTCGCAGTATCATTTCTTGGCAGTATCCCATGGATGCTGAAGAAGTGTGTTTGTCATGTGGGGCTGACGCGGTCCTTGTTTTCCACCCGTCGTCTTCTGTTTCTTGTTTGTTGGTCCTTCTCATGTCACCTTTGATTCCACACTTTTATTACTTGAGCCTCAGTGAGTGTGTCGGGCAATGATACTCAGCACTCCTGTTATTTCAGCCTCAGAGTTCTCCTTTATTTACAGTCATTTTTATTTGACTCATCAGTTCTGAGTCTAATCATTATTTACCACAGACGATTGTGGTCCATGCTCTCACTTTCTCACTGTTGACAACACTGTTACTCTTATCGCTGTTATCTTAAATATATTCAGCAGTGCTGTGTCTTTATTACCAAGTGGAACACAAAGCTCTGAAGTAGCTGCAACAGTGAGCTTAGATACCATAATTTTAAAATGTAGCACTAGCAGTGAGTCAGACGTTGTCACCAGGCCCCACTGATGTTATTGTGACAGTCAGAACAAAATGCCTTTGAACTGAACTCAAATGTTGTACTCAGACAGTTAATGCCCCCACTTTTTTCCACTTTCAGTCACATTCAAACACTCACATTATCTCTCGATGAACTGAGCATTTCCAGGAAGGACCCAAATTCAGAAACCATTGATTTCTTTCTTTGAGGTGATCCCGACTGTAAAACTGATGCTGATCATTTTAATGCAAATTTGTTGGCAGGTCAAAGTTATGTCAGTATTTTGCAAAATACTCAGATGTGTAAAGTATTGTGTTTTTGTTGGCGTCTGACCTCTTCTCACCAAACCACTTTCACACTATTGTAGCAGCATCTTCTTGGCTACAAAATCGACACGCTGCTCTCGTCCCAACACGCGTCTGTACTTGTGTCGTGTTGTGCAGGATAAGGAACATGTGGCACAGTGTCACTATATCATTAATATTGTGATGTGACACTTTTTTAATCACATAGAAGTTTATCAGAATCAAAGGGTTTTATTGCCAAATGTTGAGCAGGTTTACAACATTAGGAAATTGCTATTATATTGGGTGGTATAATATGACACAGCCTTAATCAAACTATCAAGTCCAGCACTAAAGCGAGAGAGTCACTGTGAATTTCTTCTGACTTCCTTTGAAAGATAACACGTGGAGTCAAACGACGCTCGCTTGGGGTTTATGCTTAGTAATAATTTGTTTAAAAAAAAAACCCCAAAATAACTGCAGTCTGCTCTTCACGTTCTCCTGAATGTGTTGTTCTGCATATATAGATGTTAATCAGCTGTTCACTAGAATTTACATGAATCGCTGTGATATGATTATGTGAATATGCTGGGGTAGTTTACAGTAAAGGCAGTGAGTGAGTGCTGCTTTATTTGACTGAAATCTGTGCGTTTACCTTTTATTTCTGTTAAATCAAAAAGCTTAATAGGGTCATGTAAATGTGCAGGAAAGCTCTGTATATAACAACAGATCGAGCCCACTTTGATCTCTCAGCTGAATCTGACGGTGTCTGCAGCCACACAGTGGCGCTGCCTGCATGTCAGAATCAGAATCAGAATCGTGTTTATTGGCCAAGTATATGTGCAGACACATACAGGGAATGTAATGCACAAACATCCGTATCATATGGCCATGAAGGCGATACCATCCCCTAGAACAACAGTGTTACAAAGAGAAATGAAACTGTTAAAGAGATTCAGTTCTTAAGTATGTGTCCCTTCTTTGCATTAACTGGCCCAACAAAACCTGAAACCACCTCCGAGGTCTCGATGTTGATTTCCTACTTTCTTCTTTCTTCCAGTCTGTGTTTGCTTTCATACTGAAAGTACTTTAACACCTGCTTCAGTCGGAAACAATGACAGAGATCAGTAAAGGATGTAAAAAATACAAAAGCAAAACAACTGCACTGGAGGAAGATAAGTGAGGAGTGCTGCAGAAGTTCAATGATCTGCACTCTGACTATTCATCTAAGGGTGGAAAGTACACAGATGGAAGTGTTGTCATCAGTCAGTGACATTTCACTTTGCTCTGTCACCATGTAACCACATCCCTGTAATCAAAACAGTCTCAAATATGTTAAGGTTCAAATAGCAGCCTGCCTCGAAGACAAGGAGTGTGAGCCAGTGCACGTGACTGACACCATCAAATATATTTAACCAGTTACTCCACTCATTTTACACTCATGCATCGTTCATATGCTTTGCTTTACGCTCACCGGTTCTGTAGTAAATCCCACCCAGTTAGTCTTTAGAGACTGGAATGTCTAAGTGTGTCTATCTGATGTTGTTAATTAGAGAAATCCAATCAGCCACTTGAATTTTCAGTTTTCATCTCAGAAAATTAAAAACGTCATTTTAGGTTTAGAAAGCTGCAATTTTACTGCAGAATTTCAAACAGTGCAACATTTAAGAAGTTTCATCTTCCTTTCTCTGTTTCCTCTTTCAACATTTCTTTGTTTCACTTTTAACCAAAACGTGCAGTTGAAACGTGAAACACAGGTTGATTGGCTCGATTCTGTCATTGCAGTGGAGTGAATACTGAAGGGAAAGTTATTTGCATATACTACAGACACACTATTGATGGATAGGGATCCTTCACAGTTTGAACATCACATTAACATGAAATTGGGCAGATTTAGTGACATTTTGAACATTCACTAAGTGCTGTGCAGCTGAGTGACTTCAGTCTATTTATGCATTACCTCTTTGTTGTGTGCTGGCACATACTGTGCATTCACACACAGTTAAAATGTGGTTTTATTTGCATAAACTGCTGAGGAGCATCAGTTCATTCATGTACAAGTAAACACAAAACCCCATTTGAGTTTTTATCTGATGCTGCCTGCCTCATGAACTGATGAGAGTTTCTTAACAGCAGCCTGACATCAGCTGAGGACTGATTTATAATACTTTATTTATCCTGAGGATCAACTGAGGATGATCCTCTTCTTAGTGTCATAAAGGACGGGTACTCGAGAGGGGATATTTGATTAGTCACAGTGAGTGAGTGACAAATCTCTGTCATCTTCAGAGATGCTGTAGTTCTGCAACACATGCACTAGTTATCATGCAAACCATCTTGTACAGGAAGTAGATAAAATCTAAAGGACACTCGCTGTACCAGATGTTTTACAGGGTGTGAATATGATCTAGTTTTAATCTATATTTTGATTAAAATTATGAAGTCAAAACAGTTTTTACAGAGACAGTCATAACTCCAAAAATGTATGTTCATAAAATTTGTAAATACATTCTGTATAAAAGTTTAAAAGTGAGAGATTAATCTGAATTCTCAGAGAGAAGTTAAAATGATGCATATGGTCAGTGAAAGTGTGAGTGAAACCTGGTCTCCCTGGTGAATGTGCTGTCAGTTAAGTGACAAAGCCTTAATAAACCAAAACCTTTAATGCATTAAAGCTCCAACTAATGTTCCCAGGTCTGGTTATGGCTGATGGGGTATTGTTGTCCCCCCAGCAGGCGAGCAGTCACCAGTATTTTTACTGATGGCTCTGTTTGTGTTTGAGTTCGGTGCCCTGCGTCTTCCTGGTGGTGCTGATTTTCTCTGAGCAGTTTGATTATTAACTGAGGAGTTAAAAGGCAGGAGTTTGTGGAGGACCTGGGCTTCTGAGGGTCCTGCTGCTGCTGGTGGTCATCACCCTCCTCTGCCTGGGCATGGCATGCTTTAATACCCAGTTAATGTGCAGCCTTGTGTACATGCTGCAGTTTGGAGAGCAACACCTGCACTTCAGGTAACATTGTATTATTGCTATACAAGTATTATTTGCTTTGCCTGTTGTAAGGCTAATAGGCTAACAAACCTATGCCATCCTTAGTACTGAACTGAATCATTCAGGAATTCCAGGTTAAAAATCTTTAAAAACATTAGATTATGTGAGAGTGACACTAGAGGGCTACTACTATTTCTTCTTCTTCCTACTCTGCTGTGTATCCTTCCTTAGTCTGTCTCTAATCTTATCTCCGTGTCTTGTTTTTAGGTTACTGTAAGTGTTTATTGCAGAGTCATGTTGCTCATCACAGTAGTGTGCTGCACACACTATGACGACTGCATAAAAATCTGATACTGGATAAAAATAATGTTGGAAAAAAGTCGGTGGCACGGCGGTTAGAGCACGGTGGCACGGTGGTTAGCACTGTTGCCGCACAGCAAGAAGGTCCTGAGTTCAATTCCAACATCAGGCCGGGGTCTTTCTGTGTGGAGTTTGCATGTTCTCCCCGTGTTTGCGTGGGTCCTCCCACCGTCCAAAGACATGCAGCTTGTGGGGATAGGTTAATTGGATAATCCAAATTGTCACTAGGTGTGAATGTGTGAATGAATGTGAGTGTGAATGGTTGTCTGTCCCTGTGTGTTGGCCCTGCGACAGACTGGCGAACTGTCCAGGGTGTACCCCGCCTCTCGCCCTACGACAGCTGGGATAGGCTCCAGCGCCCCCCGCGACCCTGAAAAGGATAAGCGGAAGCGAATGGATGGATGGAAAAAAGTCTGACTGCAAGGCAAGTTTACACTATAGCATTTTTGATAGAAAATGAAGAAATTTGGCACATTGTTCACCAACCTTGATGCTTTTTGTCTTGCAACAATAAGTATTACATGTTTATTTATATATACATATAAGCCATTATTTATTTTTCCTGCTGCTCGTGGTTGAGATATGAGTGTAACATTGTTGCAGTGAGTCTGAGCGCTCAGATGTTAATTTGGTCACTAACAGGGGCTCAAAGTCCAAGTTAGTGCTGGTGTATAAGGTGAAATTGGTCCTACCACCAACAACCCACTTAATGAGCATGTTTGTATGTCAAAGATTTGGCTTTCACTCAGAGTTTTCCTAGACAGTTTTTTTGGGAAGTAGATCTTTTCAGATTCCATTTGTTTCCTTTTTTTCTCTTTTCTTACCACTGATTACTTCCTTGAGGAAGTAAAAAAAGGGGAAAAAAAGAGCACATGCTTTCACCAATCTCGTAAAAGTTTTAATAGCAAAGTGATGGAAAGTGTTTCCATAGAAAAAGAAAAAGAAAATAAAAACAAACACGAAAACACTAGACATTATGATACAGACTTATAATTTACTTATACACTGTAAAAAGAATAACCCTATTCAAATTAAAAAAAATGATGTCCAGTTGTCACATCCAAAATATTTGGCTTTATAGAATCCAAATTGAGTCACTTGATATGACCTGATACTTTTATGTTGATATAAACAATATTACTAGACTTGACTGAAACGTTAAATTTTGCATTGATCCAAATTGATTTTTTTACATAGAACCATATTTTAATTATTGAACCAAGCTAATATATTGAAATTTAACCAACCTAATGTATTCACATCGAACCAAATTAACATGAACTAATATGTTTGTGTTGAAGCCAGGTAATTGATTTACATATATTCAAACTGTATTTTTTACATTTCATTTTATTTCAGTTCAAAAATGCTCTGCATTTCCTATAAAAAACAAGACAGTTGGCCAACCAATTATTTCAAAATTATTTATTGTTCCAAACCATTTTAACTATAATCAATAGAGAGGATTAGTAATATACAGATTTAGTGCTACGGCAGAAATGATTAGAGAAATGTTTGTTTTATAAAACCTGCAATCTTTTGAAAACCAGTATAAAACCTGCAACCTGTCTAAAACTGGCATAAAACCATTATAAAAACTCTTTTTAAACCAATTTGCAAGTACTCAAAAATGTTTATATGTGCACTGTGCCTGTACAATGTAAAAAAAATAATAAATCTACACATGTATCAATGAAATCAACTTAAATCTCCCTTTCAAATGGGTGTTCTTATAAATTTTGAATGTAGAATACCACTGCAGGCCAACCAAGCACACATGCACATGCATGTGCACATACACATGCACACATGCATGCAAACACACTACTGTGCAGTGTTAAGTTCACAATTAAGTTTGCGAATCTTAGAGGTCATCTTGTTAAAGTCAAGCTCCATCATAATCTTTTGAAGAGCCTCAAAGGTGAACCTGAATCCTCGTGGATATTCCATATTAAGAGCATAACAGAGTCCAAAGACCATTGCCACTCCAGCTGCCACAGAAGGCAACTCATTCAGGACTTCCACACCATCAATGATTATCCCGATGTCTCGAGGCTGATGTAGGAGGCTTGAGTTGTCCCTGAAGACGAAGAGTGCCATGGTGGTACTCTGCAGCTCTTCCTCAGCTTCATCTTTCTGGGATATCTTGAGGTAAAATATGGAACAAAATGTACAAGTGAAGAACTGAAGTCTGGCACACCTGATAAATCTTTGACCATAATAAACTACTATTTTGATAGTTGTTTGGTCACAGACTATTAGAACAATTATTTGACTAATCAGATTGTGAATTGCATAATCATTAAATTAAATCAATGGTGGAAAATTTTCATAAATGTTCCACAAAGCCCAAGAAAAAAAAAAGAAAACAATACAGAACCCTAAGATATTAACTTGATGAGTTGATTAATCGTTGCTGTCCTACATTAATCACTGCATTTAATAGCAGAGTTGTCAAATTTACATCAAGAGACTGCATCTCATGTAGAGACAGAACAGATATGGACATACCATGTATTCTTTTATCAAGTCCTCAACACATCAGCAAGGTGAATGAGAGGATAATGAGGGAGAGTCTAGATTATTATGAAATGTTTAAAAAGGATGTGTAGTGTAAATGCAAAATGATACCTGTTCAGATTAAATGAAAATGTATGCTTCAGCCATGGAATGGATGGAGCGATCTGTGGTTCTGAAAGCATACAGAAAAAAAAGAATAATGTTACTTCTCTATAAAACACATTACATAGAAAAACCAAGAAATACGTAACATGACATACCAAACAGTCTACAGACCAGCCATTAGCGACTAAGTTTGGCATAGGGTCAATTTTTTGCTGTTAAAATTACAATTTCTTCAGAAAATGCACATTTTTCCGAGCCGCGCCTGAAAGTCAATTGAAGGAATTAGTCTTATGTCATTGATCTTATATGCTGGCATGTTATTTCTGTCTCTAAATCATGCACATTAATAATTATCTTTTGCGCTCGGTGTACACACACATATTTATATGAAGAGAGACAAACGTGCGCGCACAAACACAAGCTTGTGTCTAGAAACCGCGAGCTCACCAGAAAAATTCAAACGAAGCGGAGCACGGAGTTATACTATGAATGTTATGAACTATGAACTTATGCTAGCTAGCTTTATCCACCACCGATGCATCGTGGTAACGCTAGCTAGTTAGGCAAAAAGCCGTTTTTTACCAGTATACTAACTTGTATTCCCGACTGTGATGGTCGGTTTCTGGTAACCAGTTCTAACGTTGCGCAGGATAGCTAGCTAGCTTATAGCTAGCAGCTACAATCATGCAAAAATTAGGGGTGGCTGTCGACCAATGGCGTGTCCAGCGGGGTGGCCTAGGGGGGCACAGGCCACCCCCCCAACCAGACTGGCCACCCCAGGTGCCACCCCAAAGGCAAAACAATACAATTCAATCAAATATCAAATGTCCGATTATGTTTTCACGGTGAAGCTCAGATATCCGAGTGTAAGTGAATGCAGCATCGGCTTCTGCGCTATGTGCATCACGTTAGCAAAGGTAGGAGAGCCAAGCACGAAAGACGGCACCGCAGGAAACAATTTTTCGGTGAAAGAAAATGAGGACAGAATAAATGTCCCGGTAAGTAATATTAAGTTTGTTGAGTTTAGTAAACTTCGGTGAAATTAGAATACCAAGGAAAAAATAACACTTAAAGAATTATTGCAGCTGTGGAATATTTCAGACAGTATGCTACAGAGGGGAGCTAACATAAGAGTTATGAGTTATAAGATATAATCTAAGTCGTAACATTGCTGTATGGAGCTGCAGATTTGGTTGCAGGTTAACATAGCTGGACTGGCCATCGGGCATACCGGGCATATGCCCGGTGACTTATTTTTTATTTTTATTTTGTAAGGGCATGAACAATGAGAGGTGGTGGATTGGCCAGATGCAGGTCCATGTGTAAAAATGACTCAGTTGTTTGGTGGTGGCTATGGCGGGGCTTCCACAGAGGCCAGCAGGTGGATGAGGGAAGGGGAGGCAGGAGGAGAGACCCGAGGCAGCCGCCGGTCCGAGTGTCAGGTGAACTGAACTTCAGGTAAGAAGTTATGAGCTGCAGTCTATCTGGGTCAGATATAAACTAAGTTTAGGTGGAGTTTATTTTTGTTGTGCTGACTTTTTACCGTCAGTTGCAATAACTCATACTGCCCGAGCTAGCATGACGGAGTTTCTGTACAGCTGTTCAGTTGCTATGATGTTACTGATAGTGAACTTTATTTTATTCATAAGGTTAGTTAGTAGAGTTGCCAACGGCTCCTTAAAAAATGGAATGGTCCCTCATTCAGAGAAAATATTACACGTTTCGTATTGAGCTGAGAAGAGACGCAGTTTGTCCCGGACTTTAGCTAGAATGGAAAAAAGACACAAAGCTGGATTTATTCTGTCTTTACGCTGCACAGCTGCCTCTTCTCCTCTCATTCTCTCCCCCTCCCTCTTCTGTTGCTACTTCAATCATGAAACTGATCAATGATCAGCTGATCGGCTTTTCTCTCTTGTTTATTTATCGCCCACTTTGTGCCAGAAAGAGGAAACCAGCAGATGTCGCGCTAAACAACAGCAGCACGTTTCAGCTTGATCAGCTGTTGTTAGAATTTATTTAATATTAATTTCCAGTATCAGCTGATGTTTGCTGGAGCCACAGCTGTAAAGCTGCTGGTCATGATGTCGGTTTGGATATGTGGTGAGAGGGAAACATGAAGATGAAACCAGGAGATGTCCTTACTGGATCATCAGAGCTGAACAGGTGATGAAGAAACAGGTTTAGGTGACATGAATGAGTTGAAGGGAAGTTACGAACTGTTTCTGAGAGACAAATAACACCAGGATCCTTTTTTACGTAGCTGACAGCTGGTAACTGTGCAGGGGCGGGTCTAGCAAAGTTATGCCAGGGGGCCAGGTAGGGAATTAACAGGGAGAGGTGGGGCACAAAGAAATACTTTTCTTTCTTATTCTCATTTAAAATATCTCGCTTTTATTAAATAATTATCTAAATCTTACAACCAAAGTTTTTATCTGATGTAAAATGTATAGAAATCATACATATACCAACAAGACTGTGTACATCACTATCACTATCACAACAGCATTTGTTTTCATTCAAAGGCTTTATGGTTTTAATACCTGGTGGGCCGGTCTGTAGTCAAAATGCCCGATTTTCTGTCCCGGTCCAGCCCTGCAGGTTAATACTGGCAGTGTCACCATGCCAGCTGACTGTATTTCATCGTCAGCCAGTGTTGTTCTTTATCAATATTACCAAAGTTTACCATAAGGCAGCATAGAAAGTATTTACTTGCTTTCAGGTTTTATTCAAATGTTAGTCTTTTCAGTTGTTTCCCCACTTTTTTCCTGTTTCAAAATCAAACACCAGTTTGTGAGAAGATTATCTTCTTTTTTTAAATAGGCAGATAAAGTTTTGCATTGGCTAATTTGTCAATTGTTTGTTACAAATGTTCGTATTTTAATATTCAAAAATGTTTTTGCCCAAAACATATGTGCACTACATGTCAGTAAAAATACTATGCAAATATTGCTGTCCTTGAATGCTGAGTAAACACTGACAAAGCACTGATTGTATCTCTTGTACTTTATCAACGCAGTATCTAAAAACTTTGCACCGTAGTGGTTAAAATCTCATTCTAATAAGAGTTAAAAGCTCATTCGGTTATTAGGTTTATAGGATTATTGAATTATGGTTAATGGTTGGTAGAATTTTTTTTTTAAACATTATCTGCCAATTACATCTGCCACCCTTCTCCAAATCTGTGCCCCCTACCTGGCCCCCCCAACAAAAATTTTCTAGACACGCCACTGCTGTCGACCCAGCTTAAATGGGGTTATTTTCTGCAATTTTGGCAATACAAATTATAAAAGCTTTTGTAACACACTTGGCTTTACTTACGTTTATTTTCAGATGAAATTAATCAAAGATGTGACATGATGTTTCCAGCAGCCATGCAGAATAAAAATGGGTCCCGGTCTATTTCTGGTGGGCGTGTTCAAGTGCAAATCACTTTGACTCAAATTAAAGATATTATCTGTTCAACATGAAAAGAAATATATGTTTTGAGAGAAATCAAAGACTTTGCGTTGTGTCCTTTGTACAGATATTTAGTTTCATCCAAATCAAAAGTGGTATTTTAAAATGCAAAAAGAAAGGGTTTCACAATCAAATCAATGATTTTATTCTGTTTTGAATGGCACTTATTAGATTGAATGAATGACTGCATGTTAGACTTTTTTCAGTGTAATTTACACCGATGTTTGTTTGTTGTTGTTTTTTTTTTTGAAATTCTACACGCGAAAGGTGAGCGCGAGAGTCCTCGGTGGACCTGCTCGCTGCTGAAGTCAAAGTAAACTTTATTGTCATCTCCGCGTGACGTTGCTAATAAAGTTACACAATTACACAGTGAATTTGTGTATTGTTTGTATGTATGTATGAATGAATGAATGAATGAATGAAAAACCACAGTTTTTGTCTTGGCCGTGTGATTTTATTTTGTTGTATTTATCTGCGACACCTTAAAGGCCGCTCAGTGACAATATTGTCGGACATTAAACTGGTCCGTGGCTCAAAAAAGTTTGGGGACCTCTGATTTACAGTATAGGAGCAGTTTGTCTGGAAACAACAACTGCAATCTGCACATTCATAGGCTTTTTTATTGAAATAAAATTCATACTTGCATATTATGTACTATACGAGTGGCTGAATAGGCGCAGTGCACACTCAGAAATTAAAGTACAGAAATGTACCTATAGGGGTACAATGGCTTGTCACTGGGGTGGTACCCTCTAAGGTACCGTTCTGTACCCTAAACTGTGGGTACTGATTTGTACCCTTGTAATTTGTACCTTTTACACGTCAAACCTGTACTTTAAAGGGCAAAATTGTACCCTTAGTATAAAGTACAAAAAAGAACCCTTAAAAGGAGTACAAAAATGTCTTTCTAAAGGTTCAGTATCTACACACAGATTTCCTATATTTTTCCTCTCAAGATTTGAAAAATTGAAGATACAAAGTCAAAAATACTTGTCACATTTATTACCTTCTTAAATACATTGCTTAACTGTTACATACAAACTGTTATCAACAGAGTATGTGTCATAAGCTGCAACATCAATTTCCTGTCCAGGTTTTAGCAACGTCCATTCACTATCAACTCTAACACTGTATGAATGAAAATGGTTGTCATATAACAGAGGAATGAGAATTTTTCCACAAAAGACCCACATTGTGTCAATATTAACACAACACCTGTTCTCTGTGTTTCCTATACACATGTCGTCTGAAAGATTCATATTTTTTGAAGGAAGAACAGCAGTCACTGAGTCCACAGGTTATATCAAAATTGGCATCATGGGAATGAATAAGTCCTATGTGCTGAATAAGCTTTGTCAAACTAAAGGTTCTTCTGCCACATTTGGAGCACTGATATGGCTGAGGCATGGTGGTCAATACAGAAGATTTATTTGTCTGGTGACTGTGATTGGCAGAGGCCGGTCCTCACCCTCATCTATTTTCACAATGTACTTTTGGAGAAAAATCAGGGTGTTCTTCAGATGTTTTGGATAAGCAAGGTTGAAGACAAAATACAAGCAGAAAGAAGAGATGATTCCTTCAAAAATACACGAGCTTCTGCACACTTCACTGCCATCCAACTTCACAATGTTTGGAGCGCTTCTGGAGAACACTGGTTTCCAGTCTTCATGAAGTAGCTGAACAGTTGGATAGGGGGTTTTAGGATGAACCTTTGAAGTCAAAAGAGAAGGTAGAGGAAAGCAATATATTAGTCTCTTAACAAAAGATACATTTGTTTTCCTTTTATATAGACTAAATATTTTAATACACACACCTCTCCAAGTATGACAAAGAGATCCAGTTTCTCCTTGAAGACGTATGGCAGGAATAAAAGTGCAGCCCTTGTGTCAAGATCTGCCAAAAGAACAACAAAACACAAGATCACCCATGCATTTTATCTGGCATTTCCAGTTACCTATAAAAATTATATAAAATGGAAGCCTTGAAGTTAAAAAAAAAAAAAAAAAAAAAAAAAAAGCAAATACCCGGTAGGTCATCAGTGAGAGCCTCCTCTCTTGCATCAAGGTAGAGCTGGTAGAGTGGGGTTTTCCCTTGTGTAAGGTCAATCACCTTTGCTGCAACACATGAGAGCCCTTCACGAAATCGCTGGCTTACATTACCCGTTGTTGGTTGGATCCACCCGAGTTCGTTGCACAGCTACAAGTAAAAAATTCATTTTCAGTACAAAATAACAGTGTATGAAAATGAAATAATCTAAAGTTGATATTAATTATGTATGGTGCTGCATAATTATTTTTTTTATAGAATTTAACAACAATACTGTAAGAAGTTACATGAACATACGAAAAAAGGAAAGAGGGACAGATGAAGAAAACAAGGTCAAGGGCAAATAAAATTTACTACTATAAACATGTTAAATGTGACAGCTATTTCCAAGTTCAATCCAGCTTTCTGACTTACACCAGTAGGCATCCCTAAGAAGGGGTACTTCTTCAACACATCCTCCACAGGCATACCATTTGCAATTTCTTTCTGCCGCCAAGCAAACGTTTGCTGCACACGGTTATGAACCACCATCGTATCTGGTTGCATCTTCTGATATTGGCACTAGGGCTGGGCCATATTATACCGTTCACGGTAATACCGGTATAATGTTAGGCAACGATAGGAAAATGAAATATCGCGATAGAATGGGAGTAAAACGCGCATGCGCAGTGCCTTTGTTTTCATACGCACATGGCCAATTGTTGGTTTGTAAAAATGGTGCAACTTCCGTGATGTGGAACTGGTTTGGTGTTTGTCCGTCAGATACACAACAAAGCACATTTTTTTGCAGAACATGCAAGCGGCCGTTGTTATTGTCGTGTTTGTCGGACTAAGATGCTCTTAAATCTGGGAGTAATCTGGGTCCCAAACTCCGTATATTTGACTTCAGGTCAAACAACACTGCAGCATCACTGAGAGTTGAAAACTGTCTAAATTCTTTGATCTTTAATAAAACGATCAGCATTGCTGCTTTACCAGGTGTAACTATAAAGTTTAACTTCCAGGCATCCATGAAAACAAAAGTTATTACATTTAACGGAGTTAGAAGTTAGCAGGAAGCTAGCGGAAGTTAGCTCGCTAGTTTCGCTAGTTACCTAAGCATGATATAGCATGTTCTGACTGAGAGATTTCTGGAAAAATTCAAACGTACAGCTCTGCTATCACTTCCAACATAAATGAAGACAGGAAACTAAACAGCAGTGACGTTTGTAGGGTTACTGAAGTTGGGCTAGCTGGTATATAATGATGTGCTACGTGATCGCTAGCGACACAGCTATGTTAGCATAACATAAACAGTGAAGCTGGAGGACGAACACTAACACTTTTCCACTTATAAAAGTTAACGTGAAGGTTCCTCATGGTTAGAGACAAATGCAATCGCATGGCAGGATGCTGTAAACGGACCAAACTTCAGTCAGGAGAACAACTGAGATAATCCATCCACAATACGAGGTTAGTCATTAATATACTGCAACAACATGGGAATAGCTCAGCTGCCAGAGAATTCAACATTAATGAATCAATGGTACAGAAGTGGAGGAAGCAAGAAGAATGAGTTTAATAAAGTTTGATTTATCTGACTGCTTTGTTTCGCTTAATGTGCCTTATAATCCCGTGTACCTTATGGTCCGAAAAATGCGTACTGCACACTGCAGTTTAATGTTGCAAAGCACCTCTTTTTAACTTCAGTGGATATTATACATGGTTATGCTCAGGATATGTCAGCCCATTTCTACTGGAAATGCCTTTGGGTTAAACTTTCAGCAAGGAATTTGCATTTGCACTGTTACATTTTTTATAAAGCTTTTAATGTACATAAAAACCAGCTTCTTGTTTACGTGAAAATAAATGGAAGGTTGTCTTTTTGCGCTAGTAATGTTGTGGAGTTGTATTTTGTCTCGCATCAATTATATCGTCAGTTATATCGTTATCGCAAATTTTCAAATATATATCGTGATAAATATTTTTGGCCATATCGCCCTGCTCTAATTGGCACTGTAAGACCTTTAAGTGGGCGTCTATGGATAATAAATCCTCTCCTTGGACGCATGGTCCCTTGAAAGAAAGCAAGAGTGAGAAGAGAAAGTCAAAACAGATTAGAAACCCAACATAAGACTAAATATACAATTAGAGCTGACACGATCTGTGCATCACAAAGAACTCGTATCGGTTAAAGTTAACCGATACCATGAACCAATATTTAAAATATGGAAACTCTGAAATAATTTCACATAAAATCTTAATTGTTAACTTGAAATTTTAGTTTTGGAGTCATATTTAAAATGTTTTTTTTTTTTTTTAATCTAGTTCACCCTCTTTTAGCGCCTTCTAATTAATAATATTTTGTGAGGTAGAAGTATTAGCACTGGTACTTTGTATTAGCAAGTGCTCTAATCCAAGTATTGGTATTGTTTTGGTTTGAAAAAAAAAGGGGTACAGTTGCATCCCTAATCCTTAGTTTTAGATGTAATAACAGAGGCAAGAACATTTTATAGCTCAAGATGTCCCTCACACCAACCTGACAAACATTTCTCTGACTTGTTCATTGACATTTATTAGGCTACCCTCTCCTCGTAGAACCAAACTTCTCCTTACAACGCCTCACTGCCTCACTGTCGACTAGTGGTGCCCGCTCTGATTTGAATTTACGTCTCAAAGACATATGCCATGTGTGCTTGTTGAACAGAAACATAAGTTACTGTAAAAACAATCTACACAAAATACACCCAACAAAGAATCAGTAAACATACTTCATACAAACCTACTGAGAGGCTACAGATTGTCTTACTAACAAAACAAGATTGAAAAAAGCTTCACTTTTACTTTGTAATCTTGAAGGAACCTTATGCAAATTTTAAATTTAACTTACATAACCATTTCCCTCACGATCCTTGAGGAAAGGATACTTCATTACCAGCGTCTTCACAGCTTGCACATATTCAGAATTTGTGGGATACCTGTAATATCAGAAGAAACATAAGTGTTAGAGCAACTGCTGACAAACAAACTTTATCAAGTGTCAGTTATTGTTTCTTAGTAATGTAGCGTTTATTTTCAATATGACAGATTCAGCTTTTTCTAAAGCAACAAGCTAACATTACCCTGATTAACTTACATAGTATACTGTGCCACAGCTTCATATAGAACTCTGATTATTGTGTGTCTGTCCCTTGGATTTTTATGGCACGGTTCTTTGTTGTCCAGTTTTAGTTGGAGATTTTTGGGAAATCTTGGAATTTCAAAAGACGCTGGTAGTCTCAAAGTATTTTCATTGCTGTGAAAACAGTTAAGCGTTTGTTTTTATTGCATGAATTGAAGTATAAAACACTACAGTAACAATACATATGGTAGAAACAATGATCATATTAACTAAATCCTAAAAGTGCATAACGGCCAACATGTATGTTTCAGACATACTAACTTCATTATAAATAAGAAAATACCTTATTGAAGTTGACGAAGTAGATGGTTGCCAGTCTTCTGGAGAGACAGTCTGTAGAGTCAGTGTCACTGAAGATTCCTTCATCCTTGACACAAATTGGTTGAATTTAACCTGCTTTTTGAAGGATCCTTGGAAAAGGTATGCAACCATAGTCTCAGTAAGACCGCAGTCAACTGTGTCACCATCAACCTCATTGTCTGCAAGATAAATGGTAGTACAAACTCTAAATTCCATGTAAGAATATTTATCACCACATTTTTACATGGGTAAAAACCGTATATCACACACATTAAAACCTTTTGTACAACTTCTTTCAGTTCAAAGAAATATTCATTTAAAAAAATCAGTAAATTAAATAAAATAAAGCAAATCTTTAGAGTGAATCCTCTTGATATGCAAAGTTTTCATTTTTAAATTTAGATGTTTGTTTGGGACTACTGGACACAGGAGAGCAGAGTCTGAGCATGCTTTTGTGCCCTTTCAAGTTTGGAAGAAAAAAAAAGACTAGAATGCTGTAATTTGTTAATATTCACTACTAAGGTGACTCCTTTCTCCAGATTTCCGACAGTTTCTGCCGTCTGTTCTTTCAGACCGATTACTTATAGCGATAACACCCGCAGGACCGTATTACAAGCTCAGATTACATGCTGAAAAAGTTCCCACATTGCTTAAAACGCGACTATCAAACCCCAGCTGCGACACCCTTGTTATATTTTAAACAAGTGCGGTGTTAAGATATTTCCTTTAGACGTTATATTCAGCCGCCCATGTGTGTTGATGGCCTTGGAATGGATGTAAAAACGTGATTTTATTAAACCATTAATACACTAACGGTAAACTGCATTCAGCTACCAGGGAATCAAATTTCGCGCCGTTCCGCTGCGCAGGGGTTACCGAACCCATAGACTGTGGCCGAACCACATATATAAGTTCAAACTTATACAAATACTATGTGTACACATTTTTCAGAACTGTGACCTCAACTTTACACATGAAACGTTTGTAAAAACGTTTGTAAAAAGACATAATTTGAGCTAAGAGAGTGCCGAAACTAGCTAAATTGCTAATATACGTTAAGCTAGGCTAAACCAATAATTAGTAATTACGCTACATTTTTCTTTAAATAAAACTTACCTCTGAAATGCTGAGCTTCAGCTTCGGTGACATCTAAGCCCCACTCTTGTATTTTTGTTAAGAGTTCCTCGGTTGAAAGTGAACAGAGCACACCAGGACTTGCAAGTTCGTAATCCATCTCCCTCCGTTGATAAAACAAAATGGCACCTGCTGCATTTACAGAAAATTCTAGAATCCACCAGCTATTCGTTGAGTTTCTTCTTCTACTTTTTGTTTGATGTTGTGAGGATGGGCTCAACTCGCACTCCGAGTTCAATAAGGGTGCTTTTTTGCAATTCATCCAAATAGTTATACTTAAAAAAAAAACACTCTCTTAAAAAATTTTTTAAATGCATTTTTACTTTTTTTTCTTTCAAATAAATTCATTGTTCTTAAAGCAGCTTAAAAATAAGGGGGGGTTCAGGGAATACAAAACCAGCAACAGCAATGAAAATAATAAAAAATAAAAACACTAAAATATATGCTTATATCAATACAGTTGCAAATAAATTACTGTCAAAAAGAATAAAAAAAAAACCTCTAATCAAAAAGAGCTTAATCAACCTGTACTTTATCTTTTGAAAGAATGGGTACAAATAAGTACTTTTCACAATTAAGGAACATGTATGTACCTTTCAGATGCTAAAAAAGGTACAGATAGTTACCCCGAGGTCCAATATTTGTCCTTAGACTGTATTAATGTCATTTTTGTACCTTGGGGCACAGTAATGTACCCCTTCCGTACCCCTATTTCTGACTGTGTGGCATGAAATAATAACTTCCCGTCAAATGTGTTAAACCTAAAGTAAGGAGCCTGCTTTGAAAATGTCAGAAGGAACATAGGAAGTAGACGTAAATTACATATACCTGAACTTTAAACTGAAGCAATACATGCATAAGGGTAGAATTTTGTATTGCATGAACTTATTTCAAGCTGCAGCAGTGATTGGATTTCCTGCAGAGAGGAAAGGAGGCCGAGGTTTCTCCCGTGGGCCACACGCAGGCCTCAAACAAGAAGCTGCAGCACGAACATAACTTGTACCTAAAACATGAATTCAGCGATATTAATGCTCACTGTGATCTTTGAAACTTTGGATAATAGCGTTAACTCAAATGTGTCCCAGATAAAAAATAATTCAAATTATTTTTTTAAATTTAAAACACGCGTGATGTGATTTCGTTTTTTGTGTTGAATTCTTATTTGGACGGAGGCTCCATGGTGGAGCACTGCGGGACTACATAACAGTGTTAACAGAAGGACTGCAGGTAGACTGAAGAATATTTATCGTGAATTACTGAAGTAATTATTCATTACCCAGACATTGATTGAATATTTAGTGACACAGCTTGTATGAAGCGCCTTTCCTGCATCCTCAGTGTACATATCGTGCGCTCAATTGGCCTCCTGTTCTTCTCTTGCTTTGCCTCCGCAGTCTAACGGCCTTTACACACCACAGCCTGGGAATATTAAAAATATTTTTCACATAATTTCACGGGACGAATTTGCAAATTTTATTAATTTTATTTCATTATTTGCATCAAGCTCGATTTCCCAATTTCTTCGCATTTCTGAAGAACCACGATCGCAATTAACACACGCGTCGGTGCTGACTATAAAACGACATGTATATAATCAAATGATCCTATACGAGGGAGTACTAGGGCCACATTAATAAAAAAAATATATAATATTGACGATTGATGTGTATATAATAAAATGATCCTATTATACCTAAGACAGCGCGATAAGGAGGAGGAGGAGTAAAATATATACGATTGATGATTTTGAGATTAAAGTCAAAATAATATTTTGAGAGGAAGAAACTCGAATTACTTCTGTTTCCAGAAAATCTTCCACGGCTGCTCTGCAAAATACTTCGTGTGGACGAGACGGCGAAAGCGTCCTTTGGAATCAGTTTACTGTCCGAGAGAGTGATTCTCCTTCATCACGTAATCACGATGCGTGTTAGTGGTTTGTCTCGAAAGTGCGACTGTAATTGTAACCCCGAAAATACTATTTCGAGTTCAATCACAAGAGGACATCGATTTTATTTTATTTTGTAATTTTGTAATTGGTCGTCATACTGCTCTAATGTGAAACCCGGCTGTAAAAGGAGATGATGGGCTACTTACCGCTGCTGGCGATCCCTGCTTCTCTTCTTGACCTTCAGCCTAACGATAAATGGATCCCCCTCTCTTTATTCTCCGTCTTCATCTTGGCTGTAGCAGAAATACCCCCCTTATCTTCCTTCTTCGCCTGCGCAGAGTTAAGGAAAAGTCTCCATGTAAGAACCAGTCAGGTGATACAGAGTGTCGGCCGTCAGCAGTCCCGTTACCGGCGTCGGTGCAGGATTTCCGCTGGAACACCATGTTGGTGAACATCGCTGTGTGTGCACATCCGTTAAAAGTGACTTACTTGTTGAAAGTTACTTTATTTTTCAGTGTTACTGTAATGAATCCAGTTCTTCTTTGCCAATTCAAATATCTTTAAAGCTATTATGTTATATTTGTGGCAATTGACTATTGTTGGCGGCTTAAACTGACTCATCCATAAGAGATGCGCATGAATCAATGTATCTACTGCAATGTTTGTGGTGCTTCTACGACAGATGTGTTAGGCACCTGCAGTTATTGCTAACACGAAGCTCATAAAGCCCAGTTTAAACACTCATTTTAAACTAATAAACTAGCTGCGCTTGTAAATGTTTCTAACTTCAGTGACGCAGCCAAAGGACTGATGATCTTATGCCTTTCACAACACTCGCTTCTTCTCAGGATTTACATTCACATCTGGGGATTTACAGAAAGTAATCTGTGAACTGTGATGGATAAGATCTGGATGAGCTGCTGTCATTCATGTTTCTGGTGTAGTCTGCTATTATAGACTAATGGCGATGCAGACATGCCAGTTGGATGTGGTTGGTTCCTCTGTGCTGCTGATAACAGACATTATGATGGCGTAGACATAATTGATATTAATAATAATTCAGTGCTCAGTAAATGCACAGATAATTCGTAATAAGCATTTTAAAAAATTATATTTGTATTCTAAGTGTGATTATTGAACTAATATTGATCATTGCAGATAGTTGTGGCAATTGTTTTTTTAAATGTGAGGTTGTCGTTGCAGATTTTTTTCTGATGTATTAATCAGATATTTTAACCGTGTCATATTAGTAACAGTAATATCACTTTCTCACTTTAGTATTGGAAGACGACTCCTGACACCAGTTGTATGCCTGCATGTAGAGTGTAATCACAAGTGGGCCCCGTGTTTATTGCACCTTCACAGAGGGCCCATTGTAAGACATCCAGGCACCCTGGTCAAGGGAGGAGACTTTTCTTAGAGTGGGAGGTTCAAGGATGAGCTGGACTGAAGGGATATCTGATGTGCTGTGGAATGTTCTTTGTTTGAGTGTCTGTGTGTGTGTATAAGATGTGAGGGCGGTGGCCAAATGTCAGAGATCACCCTGGTGTTTTGGCTGGGATGTTTCTCTCCACACTGCAGTGTGTTTAATAAACCCACTTCAAATTATTGCTATACTATTGCTATACTTGTATAGCAATAGTATAGCTTTTTTTTTTTTTTTAACCAATGGTCCTTTACAACACATTCTCCACTTATTGTGTCATTGCACATACTTAAGTATAATTTAAAGCTTTATGGAAGATATGTATGTATGTTTGCCTGATTCCAGCATGGCAACAAGTCTTTAATGAATTTTGTTATTGTAGAGACAGAATGTGAAAATGAATGCATCCCCCCTCTCTTCTGCTACCTTCCTGTGTGCTCATTTGTCGTGTCCAAAAATAAATAATTGAAAGGCTGAGTGTTCACCTTTAATGGGGAAAAAAAAAAGTGTGAACATCCACATGAAGTGAATTATTCAGAAATTTCAGGTTAAAATTCTTCTAAAACATCAGATTATTTGTGATACTTTCATGACTTCTTATTATTCTTTGCGCTCTTCAGAGTATCCTGTCTGTATTTTTATCTCAATATCCTGTTTTTAGGTTAGTGTGAGCGAGTGTAGACATTGGTTGAATCTTTGTAGAAAGAAGAAATGCGTGGGAGTTTTCTGTTTTTCCTGCACACTTTTGGCATCCATGCAGCTGGTGCTTACCCTGGTGCTTACACTTATTGATTACCGTACTGTTACTTAAGCTTGCTTTGAGCTCTGTGTGGTTTATTCTTTGAAAAAATGAAAAACGACAGCACATCGTAACCTGCCAAGTCATCAAAGACAAGTAACAAAGGTTTAAGTCTCACTTTTCCTTTTACATCATGACCGAACTGCCCTTAAAACAAAAACAAACAAACAAACAAACAAACAAAAAAAAACAAGTGCCACAGTGTTGTTTTCATCTTTTTTCTGCCTGCACTGTGACACACAGCAGTGTTGTTATGGGCCATACTTAATGTTACTGTTTGCAGTTAGAGACGTTAAGAAGGAGAAATGGGAAAGTCTGTTTGTTCATGTTGTTCGTGTCAAGAAGAAAAATCAGCATTTGCAATAAAGCGCTGCTGATATAAGTACAGGGTGTTGTTAGTCTTTGGCTGAGTGCAGTGTTTTCTACTTTGCTTTCAGATTTTTCACCCAAGCAGAAATAACAAGAATGAACTGTTATTACAAATGTATAAACTTAATATTGTTAATAGAGTTTTGATCATTATATGCACTAGTTTTGGTCACAAGTGTGGGTAAAAGCTGAACTTAGTTTTAAAGTGAGAACAGTTTCTGAGTGTGGCTGTGATCTACCAGATACACAAGGCATGTTGTCCTCCTCAGGTCACTCTTTGGCTTCAGCTGTAAATTATAAACTTAAAAAAAATGGTGAATTTAAAAAAAAAGAAATAAGTTCTTCTAAAGAAAAGGAATTTATGATTGAAAGAATCATATATCTCTTCTCCAAACTGGAACATCTGTTGTTTTGCTTATTTTGCATCCAGAGAGATGAGATGTTACAGGGGAGGCGTAATCTGTGATCAGTGGGTTAGATTAGTCAGGTATATACTTCTCTCTTTTTCCACTTTGAGCTTGGCCCGGGCGCCAGGCCAGGCCAAGCTGCCTACTTGGCAGGGCTGCCTGCTTGGCAGCCCTGCCAAGCAGTCTTGGGAGTGAGCCAGTACATACCTGAGCCCTGATGCACCGACGCCACCAGCCACCTGCAGGGAGTGTGGTTAGGGGAGGTATTTAACTGTGTTTAAATATTCATTCAGGAATTTTTAACATGACATGAATGGTTGGCTGCACTCATTCTGTGAGGATTTGCTTCCTTTTTTTCCTTCTTCTTTTTTTCACAAATATTTTCTGTTCCCTTTCATTTTTCCTTCCACTGATAACTTCCTAGAAGTTAGAAGAAAAAAAAAAACGGTGCCTATTTATCACTTTTGAAAAAATAAAAAATGCTGATGTCTGGGCTCTGAGCAACCATGTGTTGTTTTTTTTTTTTTTTTTTTTAAGAAACGCCTGACAGTTGGCTGGTTAACTAGTGTGGTGTGGAGTGGGAAGCTTTTGGCTAATAGTTCTTCTGGAATGACCTTATTCATACAAAAATGCTATTTTAATATTGTCTTATTATTGACATGTAGATTCAGATACACAAATGAAAACAAAGTGTTACGTGTGTGTGTGTGTGTGTGTGTGTGTGTGTGTGTGTGTGTGTGTGTGTGCTTTAATGATTAATATCACTTAATACTACTTAGAAAATGACAAAGTCTGGCTGTTCTAAAGCAAAATATGAAGAAGCAAGGGCTGAGACAAGACTTCTCTTAAGCACATTAGAACTGTACAGCTGTGCTCATAAATGGGGGTGGGTTTCGATAATTGATTTTCCAATTGAAATCGATTTTAGCTTGAATAGCGCAATTTGTTAAATCCTGAATCGATTTTTAAATATAAATGTATTTTGCCAGAAACCAATTTCAGCAATCACCAAACAGCTCAAACAGCAAACCAGAGCAGGTAAACGGATTCTGCACAAAGACGTAAACACAAAGCGCGGACCCAACGCATCAGGATCAGCGAGCTGTCGGCTTTCTCACCCGACGCCACAGACACGGGGCTGAAAAGCCGACATATCACAGATTCTGATGCTGCAGGTTTTGTCACTCTCCAACCAAAATGGATTGAACCAGGAGCAAAAGAAGATCCAAACTATGCTTCACATTTCGCTTCACTTAAACTTTGTCATGAATTCACTATTACTTTTGCCGTTTTGCTTCCACCACGATAAAATCCCAGTGGTTTAAGCTGGTTTAGATATTTCATTCTTGCAGTTTCACAGCATCCTGATTGTCATTCTTCAGTTGAGTTTTCACTGGTTTTCAAACCATCAAACACTTGAGATTCACACGTGTTTGTTTGTGTGTTGCAGGAGTTTCGCTCTGAATCGTGACCTCCTCTTTGTGCTTCTGTGGCTCGTGGGACCATAAATTGGTCACCGTGGCGACCAGCAGGATGATTGAAAGTCCCCCGTCTGACTTTCTGAGGTCAGCCGCCACTGTTAGTGTTTATCTCATATTACGTCACATCTAAAATCCTGTGTAAATATGAATGAATGGTGATTAAATTAAACAAATAAAATGTATTTTTCTTTTTTCCAGTGTTCACCATCACTCTGCTCTGCAGCTGGTCTCCTTTTCCACAGTGCAGTGACACAGTGTTGAAGAGGTGAGTGTGTTAGTGTCACAATGGGACTGAACAGACTCACGTGCAGGCTCTAAGTTTAGGAAACACAAGAGTCTTTATTACAGCACAGCAGGTGATCTATTTACAAAGGTGAGGGGAAAGCCGGGCTCCAAGGGTCCACACACAAATGGGAAAGACGCTGAAAGTCCACACGCACTCCGTCCACTCCTCACGCTCCTCTTCACACTCCACAGAAAACACGATGGCGCACTCCACTCCTCGCACACTCGATCACTCAGGAAACACAGGGGTTGGTCCAGCGACGAGAAACGCAGAGCTGCCGTCTTATAAAGGAGCTGGAACACTCTCGTGATGAGCCACAGGTGCGTGATTGCAACCAGGTGCGTGGGTCAAGGGCAGGAGCCCACAGGAGAGCTCCGCCCAGGCAGAGGGAGGAGGGAGAGAGAGGAAGGGAGAGAGCACGAACAAAAATGAAAGTAAAAACATGTAGCCATGCTGAGCCGACCGGGTAGGCACAGGGACCCTGACAGTTAGAGGAAATGTTCATGTCAGGGTTAGTCTGTATGCACTCAGAGGTCATTTGTACCTGCTGCTGCTGCTGCTGCGGTTGTAATGATGTAAACCCTGATTGGTTGGATAGTTTGGTAGGATTTATCATTGATAAAATGACACAGCACTTTGGAGTCTGTACCTGCTAAGAAACAAACCCAGCAGACTGTTTCACTCTGTCAGTGACTTTATGTTTGTTGTATGTTTTTCTCCTCAGATCCTTCAGAGTGTTTAGAGCTCATCATTAATGAATATTTGGGTTTCAGCTGCGTACTTAAATATCATCAGGGTTTACACAGGCAGTTATTTGTATACAAAGGTGACTGTTTAAAGTCATAAGCTGCAGATTTATTTTCATGCAGTGATTGTTTACTGAATCAGTTCACTGGTGATCTTGGACATTCAGGGATTCTTGCACTGGGGACAGCTCTAAAGCACAGTTACAGGTAGCAGAAGGAAGATTGTTCCACTGAGCTTCCACCCTGATATTGATCAGCTTGTACACTTCAGGCTCAGATGGATCAGAACAGCCGCAGTCAGGATTCGTGATCTGAGTGATCTGAGTGACTCTTTGAGGTTTCATCTCGATGATCATCCCAAAGACTGGTGGTGGTGAAATTCTTAGTTCTGTTAGAAAGTAAGCAGCTTGTATGTATATTTTCACCCTTAATAATTACCTTATTGAAAATGAGTGCTGTGTATATGACCGGTTTAAGAAATGACACGGGTCGAATCGTCCTACGTTTCACGCATGCGCCGTACAGGAGCGTTTTCAGTGTGGATGAACAACTCTTTGGAAACGATTGAAAACGACTCAGAGCTTTTTTAGACAAAAACGCTGTTTTCAAATGTATCCGGATTAGTGTAGACGTAGCCTTAATTGAATTGCCTCTACACTATTTAGATTTTTAATGCTGTAACTGCCCACATCAATATCATCCATACTTTCTTTTTTTCTCTGCTTTTTTTTTTTAGCTTTAAAGATAGTGATGGACTCAATATTGTGGTGCAGTACGTCAGCTGAAATCTCTGAAGCACTAAAGTTTCTACGCCCCACGTGTCTCATGTTGAAATGAAGAGCACTTAATTATCAGCCTCCTTTTAATCAGATATGTCTGATGGTGAACACAAGCCTCCAGCAGCCAGCTGTCTGAGCTGAGGAAACAAAAGGCACACTTACAGTCTAAGCTTTAGTTTCCCACGAGCGTTAGAGTTAGCCTCACTGCTACGGTGTCATGTTGCTTTCACATGGATGCCACAGGGATCCTGCGCTCACTCTTCATAGAAAGTGACTGCGGTAAATTACATTACACAGATTTAGTGGTTTCAGTTTAATTATTAACTGTACTTACTGCACGGGAGCAGAGAGTCCAAGATGAGTCCGTCTCTGTTGTGACTTTATGAGATTTCCAAATCATTGCATTTAGATTTAAAACACAGAGTTTGTAAAACTGTGATTCAGATTAATTTAATTTTAGCTCATTGTTCTCCTGCTGGGCCCCATCTGTTGGTTCATGCTCACTGCTCTCAGACTGTGTAGTTTGCAGAAGCAACAGTATATTCTCAGCACAAAGCAGAGCACGTTACTTAATAGCTAGTGGAAACAGTGCAAACCTCAGGAGTGGAAACCAAAGTGATTCAAGTCTTAACATTTATTGAAGGCTGTGTGGGAGCGCTGAGTAAACAAGTGCTGCTGTGGAGCTAATTTGGAGCAAACTGCTTTATGTTTCCTTTAACAGGGTGATTCTCTTCAGTACTACTGGTCAACAACTGCACATGATCCACACTGGAACTGTTTGTGTGTGAAAGCAGTTACAAAACTAAAGCAGCTCCTGTTACATGTGCTAATGTGTTGTTGGCTGAGGCTCAGGAGGTTACAGAGCAGATCACTTTCTAGTCTCCCCGTCTAAATGAAAGTGTTGTGTAAAAAAACACCAGTGTTATCCTTTTACTGTCTGATATGTTGTACAGGGTGTATCAGAAAGAAACCTCAGGTCAGCTGACCACATGGTCCAAGTTAAAGTCCTCCTGGAGCTCAGTGCACTGGATCCAGCTCTAACTCCAGATGATGATGATGATGATGACGGTCAAACTCTTGGTTAATATGAAGGCTGTCAGGAGGCTTGTTAAGACTCATCATAACTCTGCTGCTCCCTCTCTGCAGGTGCTGTGTTCAGCTGAGACGATGATGCTGCTCGTCTTCAGCTGCGTGGGTGGAGCAGCAGCAGAGGTGGAGGCTGGAGGATGGTGTGGATGATCAGGTGTGTTTTTTTTTAATTTTTTTACAAGATTTATTTTCATTTTTAAATTGAAAAACAAACAAAGCGAACAAACAAACAAACAGCTCACAACTATGGCACACAGCAAACATCTACAACTAACCACAACATGGCAGGCTGTTGTGACCACAGGAGCACGTCTAGGTGCACACTCTTGTATCCATGCCTTTCAAGGATAACCTCAGACTTCTGAAAACTACGGAGCCAACGTACGGAGCGAGATCTCGCAAAAGTTTTAGCCGCATTCTTCGGAGGCCGCCAGCTCGAAGCCAACCGGGATGTCAAGGCACGATGTGCCGGGAGAGCGGTGTTCCCCCCGGCTGTAGCAGGTCTCAACCTGCCGTTAGCTTCAAGATAGTGGGTGTCAGACGTCTCCGAAAACATCAGAGCACTTTTGCAAATATGTGATGTCTTGTAAACTGAGCAGATATTTGACATTTACACAACTACATTCACACCTCAAAATATCTTAAAAGTTATTATTGTGACCCAGAAAGAGTAATATTACAACTAAGTAGCTGCCGCCATCAATCATCTTAATTTTTTTTCTCCCATGTCCCTTGCGGGGCTCCATAGAAAACCAAACACAAAAAGTAATAACATAATGACATCAGGCACTCAGCTGTTCTACAACTTTTACCTCAGGGGATTTGAGCCACCTACAGATTCTCCTGTACCTGCCAGCACACTGACACTTTGACTATCACAGGCCTGTGTGTGGACATGTGGACGCTCTGTGTAACAATGATATTCATTTTCGCACTACTTACTACTGACACGCAAGAGAGAAAGGTCAGTTTCCATTTCTGTGCTTATATCTTACTAAATGCAGGGTAATGACTGTGTAATGTGTTGAATTTAATGTAGTGGACTGTCTGAGCATATCTGCTGATAAGCTGAGTCAATAGAAGCACATCCTGTAGATAAGCAGCTCTAAGATTTACTGTCTCTGCTGCTCTGAACGAGTCCTCTGAGCTTCAGCCGCAGACACAAACCCTCAGATTTATCCAGTCAGATTCATTTACAGGACCTGAGGGAGCAAAGCAGACACAAACTGCAGAATATTTTATTTATTGGTCTGTCAGCACCTAATCCAGCCTCTCTGACCAACTATTGTTGAAGTGCTGGCTGATTGTGTGAGGCTGCAGCTCCATCTGTCTAATGTTGGTGTAGAGATCATCCTTTCATCAGCTGCTGCGACAAAACCTTAAAGCTCAGATAGAGATAACAGGTGTCACACAGTAACTGTGAGATGAGCTGTATCTGCTGATGGGAGGCTGAGGTGGAGGTGGCTGTGATAAAGGTGCTTAGATTTGCACTGGGAATGACAGCTGTCAGGTATAAGAGTAAATATATCTGATGGACTGATTAGTTTGGACTGTAGAGGATTATATTAATTTGATACTGAGCTGGGAGTGGTGGGAGGATTGCTGTGGTAGGTGTGACAGCAGAAGTGAGTGATTGAAGGAGAATGATTAGTTTAATAAAATGAAATAAAATGTCTTCACATGTCTGTGAAATACTCAGCTTCAAAATAGAAAGTGCTGTCTCACTGTGACATCTGTTAGAGGATAGTCTGTACTGATCTCTCAGTGCATTATGTGCTCAGTTGAATCTGACAGTGTTTGCTGCCACTCACTGCTCTGGTGTGTACACATGTTGTACGGCCATAAAACTGTGAGAGATTCAGTTCTTGAGTGTTTCATGAGGCAGATCCTGATTGTGTCAGCACAGCTTTTCATTTATTTCCTGATGTTCACAGAGTGTCTCGACTCCACATGTAGAGTTAGTACTACCACCATAAAAACTGAACTACAAACCAAGTCCAGCATAGCTTAGCTTTCTTTGCATTAGCGGGCTCATAAAAGCTCAGATATAACAGACATGCTTCAGTCTCTGTTTGCTCTCACACTGAAAGTGATTTCACGCCTCCTTTCACACCTACTTCAGTCCAAAACAATATCAGAGGAAGTGTTGATAGAGGTCAATAGAATATATAAGAAATACAATAGAAACACAGCAGTGGTGCTGATAAGTGAGGAAGAGGAGTAAGCAGTGCTGCAGACGATCAGTATGTAAGCAGTGAGAGAAAGTCCACAACAAAGTTATTAAATCATTGTTGACTCATCTGCAGCTCTGAACACATGACCCACTCAGATTATCTGTTTCCATATGTTACCATATCACAGAGACGCCTTCCTCGTAATGAAACTTGACTTTGGGCTCCGTGTACCTCTCAGCCTGTTAAGTCACTCTGTGGTGCTCTTCATGTCAGCTGTGGTATTTGCTGTGTGTTTAATCTGTGCACACAAGTTGTTTTGCATGATAAATACTAACACACTGATGTGTAAACACTGAGAACAGTGACTACAAACAAACCCATAAACAGGAACGACCCACCTCTTATATGGTTAATGAGAAAAAGTCAGTTTTTTATTTACATGCACAAACCAGCAACACTTTACTGCAAACAACTTCAGACCCTTGAGCAGTTTTCAGGAAGTTAGGACTGAAATAATCTCGGTTGTTGTTTGTTTGATGATCTTAGTGCTGATTTGATCTTTTCAGCTTGTTTAACTGAGTCTTAATGTTAAATATCCTGTCTGGTATGAAAGAAGAAAGGAACAACCATATGAATTCACAGACCTTTTGCAGTTTCACGTGTTTATTCTTAGATCGTTTTAACTTCCTTCCAATTTGCTCAAGTGGGAATTATCTAATGTCAGAAAAAAGAAAAACAAAGTTAAGTAACACAATTTAATCCTCTCTCTGTGTGTGTGTGTGCATGTGTGCGTGTGTGTGTGTGTGTGTGTGTGTGTCGCAGTGCGATGCAGAGCTGCTCCTTACTGAACTCGACCCTGCAGAGCACTGAGGGCGTCCTGTCCAGCATCAGGACCAACTGGCAGGAGTTTGTGGAGGACCTGGACTTCTGGAGGGTCCTGCTGCTGATGGTGGTCATCACCCTCCTCTCCCTGGGCCTTGCCTACTACGTCAGCAGAGTCCTGCCTTTCTCAGGGTGGAGAGGAGGCAGGAAAATAAATGAAGATCTTTATGTAGAATAAAAACTCTGGTATTTATTTGTTGTGCAAATCTGATCATTTTATTGGAATCTGAACAACATCATGTGATGCTGTCAGCACGAAGAAGAGAGGACGGTGACTCAGAGACACCGACAGCTTCATGTGTGGCCTAACACCTTTACAAGCACTCATTGATAAAGTCACCTTTACATCCCTGTTTGCTCTGTTACAAGCTGTATATTGCTGATGTTTTGTATCTTTTCATTGTTTTCTCCTCACTTGTTATTTATTCAAATGTCTTTGGTGTGAATTTTTCCCTCGCTGTCTTTATTTCACACAAATACCTGCAGCCTTTCTGGCTGGAAACAGTTTTGTCAGGATATCTTGATGTTCTTTGTTCAAAGGGTTTCAGTGTTTATTCCATCAAACGTTTGACGTCATTTAATGTGCAAAATGAATAAAATCATGAATGACTGTAATCATCATCAGGTCACTTGATTATCCACTTAAAACTTTATTGGCACACAGCAGCTTCCCTGAGCTTTTTACAAAAAGCAAAGTAAACACAGTAACGACTAAATCTGTACAAACAGGCAGGACAATATACAAATTCCCTGTATGTGTCTGCACATATACTTGGCCAATAAACACGATTCTGATTCTGTTACTGAAGAGATCTCATTCATCCATCTTGAAGCTAAATTATGCATTGATTATGTAAGCAGATGATTTACAGGCATTACTTCATTGATTGGAAGACAAACACAAAATAATAGAGACAATCTCAAACATTGTAACAGCAGTCAGCCTCAGCAGAAGGAAAACGGAGGATTTCTAAACCTGAGACAGTGGAGTTGCACAGTGGTGCCGTCATAAAGGTGGCGAGTTCAAATACTTAAAGGGATGAGCTGTTGTTGTTTTTTCACTCATCAGTTGTGGGTAAAGTCAGGGTTTCCATTTGACTTTAGCATGCTGTGCTGGTCACAGTCTGATTCTCTGTCCTCTTCAGTGCCTCCTCCTCCTCCTCGAGTGCACACATTAAATTTCCTGTCCCTCAGAAACCAGCCGAGCCAAACAAGCAGGGCAACGATCACAAATACAGCTGCTGTTATGAAGAATGTTCTCCACGACCAGTCGGAGCACTCTGATGGCTGCAGAGGACAAGAAGACAGAGCAGAAATATTAGTTAGCAGTTTTAACTGACTTTTAATGCTTTCAGTTAAAGTTAAAATAAAACATTTTACACTGTAAAGCTCAACATAAAGGTGAGATCTTTTTATACAGTCTGTGTGTCAGTCCTCGGTGGACAGACCACAACCCTCTATCTTTGCACATCTGTAAGCACATGTTCCTGCTGACCCGCTGCGTCTGAATTTTGACTGTTCTTTGCTGACAGGACCGCTTCCCTTTGGCCTGTCCTACTAATCTTTATGGCCACGTTACTTAAAGTCTTTCAGTCAGTCTGCAGTGATTAAACTGTGGACGATTAAGGTTTAGAGTGACGTGTGAAACTACTTAAACTCTTACCGTGGGTGTGGTTGTAGGCTGTGAGGTGCTGCCCGGTGGTGGTGGTGATGGTGTGGAGACGTGCAGGTGGACAGCAGAGCGGTGTTTCTCTGTGTTCTCCACGTAACAGTAATACACTCCGTCGTCTCGGAGCTGAGCTCGCTTCACGGTGAGGGACAGGTCTCCTCGCTGGTACCAGTCCGATGGTATGGACACTCGGCTTTCATCATAGCCGTCCCCGTAGGTGATTTGCTTAGACCGAGGATTCAGCTCCAGCACCAGCTCTCCGTCTCTCCTCCAGCGCACAGATTTTACTGCCTGACCGACTGTAACGGAGCGACACGGCAGGGTGGCACCTTCATCCCGGGGTGCGACAAGTTTATAGGGCAGAAAAACGTGCAACTCTTCCAGCTCCCCCCTCTGTTTGGAGTTGCAGGTAAACTCGTAATAGCCGTGATCGTTGAAATCTGCTCTCTTTAATATCAGAGAGTCGGCGCTGTAAACCACCCGGTTAATGTAACCCGGTCCCGGCTTCCAGACACCGTCAAGAAAGGCAACCAGCTGATCGGTGCCATCCATCAGCTGATGTGTGACTTTTCCCGTCTTGCACTTCTCTGTCAGGGCAAACTTAACATCGTCTCCTGCAGCGGCCTGGATCAGTTTCCCAGACACCCGGCCGATAAAAAGAAGAAGAAGAACAATGTAAGTGAGGCGGACTGATGTAGCACTCATCTTGCGCGCGGGGGAAAAATGTGCGCCGTTCACGCGCAAGCTGACTTTTTATAGTCGGTGGTGGGTGGCGCGGGTGTTCCACACCGTCCGAAAACCGGTCTGAGCCGCATGAGAGCACGATGCCCAATTGGCCAATTGACTTGTCTGAAACAGCGACTCCTATGACTGAACTGTTATTATTATTATTATTATTATTATTATTATTATTATTATTGTTGTTGTTGTTGTTGTTGTTGTTGTTGTTGTTATTGTTGTTGTTGTTATTATTATTGTTATTATTATTATAGATGGGTAAATGCGTTGTTGCACATGACACAGCCGGCGTTGTTACACTTTAACCTCAGATACGTGTATTTATGCTGTTTTTATGCGTAATAAACGGAATAAAACACTGATCTTGGCACGTCGCCTCCAGCAGGAAGTGATCTGCTGAGCAGGCACTGCTCTCGTTAGCTACCAGGTTCATTTGACGGGGAAAGAAAAGTGAGCTAGAAACAGTCGAAAATGACAAACTGTCCCCACAGTCTGTGCGGTCAGGGAGATAACGACCTTAGAGAGTTGATACCCAGGCTTATGTACACACCGCAGTTTGGAAACAACGTCTGGACTTCAGGTAACATCTTACTAGCTGAACTTGAACTAACTAGCTAAAACCTTTGGGAAATATCCAGAAAATGTGAAGATGTTCAGGCGTCCCCATGATTATTGATGCCGCTCAAATACATCCCAGCTAATGAGACACTAGTTAAGTGTTTCAACTGAACCAGAGGAAGGACTAGAACAATGCTTAGCTTAGCACGGCTAATAAGCACGACGACATCGACAACAAAAGTCTGTTTATAATCCACTTTTAGTGTATCTTATGGTTTTATTGAAACTAGTCTTAATTTTTCTGACCCCAGTATAAGAAGGAAGTTAATGCAATATAATTTTAAAGCGTTTTTATTATTCAACTGGCTGCGCAAGCCGTCACTTTCAGTTCTCCACTGTCGCCACCCTGGTCTGAAAACTACTGTTTTTAAAGACCAGAGAGACACGATTAACCAACTGGCCACAGCTGGGTTGACCAGTCTCTCCCTTTAGCACTGCCCCTTAATCCACTGGACCACCCCTCCCCTGCAGCTGAGCCACAAACCAAACCCTGCTGCCACTGTGACATTTCCTACGATTTACCCACCCAGGCCACTCCTGTTCTCTTGAATACCAGGGGCCTGAGGGGTTTTTTTTTTGTCAGTAGGATGGGGCTTAAATGTGGATACCTGGGTCCTGCTGGAGGCCAAGGTCTATGGTGGGTAGGTGGTGGAATGTGGTTGTAAGATAGCAAGCTACCGGGGGACTTGACCAGGGTAGGGTGTTGGTCCCTGGGGCCTGCTGGAGGTCAAGATGGTGGAGGGCAAATGTGTGTGCCAGGGCAAGCTACTGAGGGAGTGGACCAGGTTATGATGCGAGTACCCGGAGCCTGCTGGAGGTCAGGGTCAGGCTTCAGCTTTCTTTCTGTCTGCTCAACTGGTTTAATCCCAACATCTGCTCCAGTCTGCACGCAAAATATCCTTGGGCAAGATACTAGATACAGGTTGCTTTTCGATGCATATGCAAATGTTAGCTAGAAAGCAGTGCTCAGAGTAGAAGAACACTTTAGAAGAACATGTCTATTTATTAATACTCAATAATTCCACAACCAGGAGCTTAGCCTTTATTTTCCAGGCTATTTATTTATTTACTCTAATTATTTCTTGTTATTAAAAATGCCAAACTAACTGCAACGCACACATGATCAAAACAGACACAGAACAACCAATTTTATTCACCTTTTAATTCTATCTAACTAAAACTGGTTTGAATCCGTTAGTGTGACTTTCAATAACTTATAACAAACAAAAGTGACAATATGCAAATATCAAGAATTGCTGGATTTCTTTGTGTCTACATGACTCAACTACGTGGTGCACCACATAGTGCACTACCACATAGTTGAGTCATGTAGACTCAACTACGTGGCACTACCACGTAGTTGAGTCTACATGACTCAACTATGTGGTAGTGCACCACATACGTGGCACTACCACGTAGTTGAGTCTACATGACTCAACTATGTGGTAGTGCACCACATAGTGCACTACCACGTAGTTGAGTCATGTACTCAACTACGTGGTAGTGCACTATGTGGTGCACCACGTAGTTGAGTCATGTAGTTTTCTTTATTTGAATTTCAGCAATCTCTCTCCAGATATTTCACTGGTGATTATTTTTTAATTATAATGAGGTGATCATTGTTATTTATTCACAAAAAGGTCAAAAGCTGTGGTGGAAAAAGTGGCCAGAAATGCACAGGAAGGATTGTCATTACTGAACAGGTCTTTTCCTGTGCTGAGTCACATGTGCTGTGGTGAAACTTGTTAGACCACAAACATCTGTAGTGTTTCTCATTTTCTCCCTGAGAACTGTGGATGATGTTTAATGATGATGTTTAATCGAAGTCTGATCAGTGGGTTAGTTTGATCAGAAATTTTCTTGCTTTTTCTTCTTTGTATACTTTGAACTAATGAAAAAATGAATCTGGCGCTCACACTGTCTGTGCAGTCTGCCAGCAGGGTGTCAGTAAAGAGCAGTGTTCAGCCCATAAGATCAGTCTGTGTCTTTCTTATTGTTTTGGAGGTAGAACTCTGTCGGCATGTCAAGTTTCTTTCTGACAAATGCAGAATCTTGCAGTAAAATCTGCCATCATTTATCTTTCCAGCGTTTCCATTGTTTATATTGAAGAGAAACAATGATGGAGTGACTGAGCGCTCAAAGTGCCTGTTAGTGTTGGTGTATGAGGTGAAATAGTCCCACTTACTTTTAATTTCAGTTTTCTGTGAGTCACAGCTCAGCAGCATGAGATGTTCATTTATAGCTTTTTATGGAAGTACATGTTTTCAGATTACATTTGTTTTCTCACTGATCAAGCTAGAGAAGGAGAGCTAGTGTTCTGACTCATGCTGTAGACGAGTGGCTCTACGAGTCCACAGTGTTGGCTTCACTCAACTATGAAGGCAACACTGTGTAAAGAAGTGCTGTCTGTTGTTCAGGGAGGTTTATAATAAAGTGTGGCTTGTGTTGTGTTGTGTTGTGGAAAGTAGTTCCTGTTACATTTGCTGTGGGTCAGGATGCAGCAGGCATGTTAACACTCACAGCTGTGGGTCACATATGCAGTTTGTAGTTCTGTTCCTGGTGAACTCTGCGTGAACTCCCAACCAATCAGCATTCAACAGACTTCTGTGTCCAGCGGGTAGCGGGTGAACACCCCTCTCTTTATGAATTACTCTCAGCAGTCAGGCCCTCGTCCTCCTTCAGGAAGGCCAGGTTTCCGTCTGCTCCTGCTGAGATCTTTGTGTGTGATGCTGACTCGTCTCCTTTGGGCTTGACGCATTTTTCTCGAGGCTTCTGCAGCAGTGAATCTTTCTGCTCTGGTCCTATTAGCCTTATTCACTGTAATGATTTATAATGTTGTTATTGTTATTAGGCGTGGAAAATTAGTTTAAAAATCCAAACATGATTTACACAACTTTCCATTAACTTCAGCGCACCAAACTACCAGTTCTTATATTAAAAAATGGAGAAGAAGGATCGACAAATTCATGGCTTAAAACTATCACAGTAGAACTTCTTCTTTTCTTTTGTTCTCCACTTTCAGTTTACTCTGTTTTTCTTTTGAGGAAACACTGCACACCAGCTGAGATGTGTCATGTTTTTCAGCTAACGTTTTCTGCCACACTAGCTCTTTGCATTTAGAGCACAACGTTCAACTTCGGTCTCGTCTGACTTGAGCACCTTCTTCCACAAGTTTGCGGCGTCTCCTACATGGCTCATGGTAAACTGCACTTTTTATGTCTTTCTGTCAACAATGGCTTTCTTCTTGTCACTCTTACAGTTACAGTTAGCCTGTGGACAGATTCTCCCACCTGAGCTGTGGATTTCTGCAGCTTCTTCAGACTGACCATGGGCCTCCTGGAAGCTTCTCTGACCAGGATGACCATGTCTTGGTAGGTTTGCAGTTGTAGCATGCTTTCTCTATTTTTGGATGATGGAGTGCTGCTTGAGATGCTCTTGGGATATTTCTACAACTTTATCCCTGTCTGGTGACTTCCTTGGTCTTCATGATCCTGTTTATTAGCTAATGTTATCTAACAAACCACTGAGGCTTCACAGAGCAGATGTATTTATAATGAGACTAAATGACACACAGGTCAACTCTATTATCTAATTCGGTGACTCTGAAGGATCTTGATTGCACTGGATTTTAATTAGGGGTATCAGAGTACAGGGGGCTGAACACAAATGCACTGCACACTTTTTAGATTTTTATTTGCTTAAAAAAAAAAAAACAATATTCACAAAGTTTAGCTTTGAGGACATCATTTGCAGTGAAAATGTGATAAATCACTGTGTGTCATATTGCAATACTCAGAATGTTGCAAAATGTTTAGAAATTACATTAATCTACTATCATGAGGGAAGTATTGTAATAAGAGCCTATCGTGGGCTGTCTGGGAATTCCCGCCTCTAGTTGCCCACTGTATTTATTCGCTGATATGCAGCATTAACATCCATCAGCACAGCCCCAGCAGGCAGCCAGTGTAAACCACATGTCATAATATTTATTGAAGGCTGTGTGGGAGTGCTGCTGTGGAGCTAACTGCTTTATGTTTCCTTTAACAGGGGTAAAGCAGCTATCTTTTTGCCACAGTTGCACTGGTGCACCTAACGTTTTTCTTAGGCTCACCAGCACAAAAGTTAGGCACACCCACATTTTTCAACCGCATCACTTAACACCGCAGTTTTACATGTGCACTTTTTTGGGGGGGAAATTTTCTGTCCATATAAACGATATTGATTTGTAAATGATTAACTAACAATCTTGTCAACCCAAAGTTCTTTATTTGGAGCACAGTTGTACAAGAAACGTTATTGAAAAAGTGCTGGTGCTTAAGGTGCTTTGGCACTCTTTGGCAATATTGTAGACAATGTTAAACTTCATCATCGTCTCAGCCTCCTCTGACGACCTGTTTTCTGCTGCCTGCCACTGAAAGGCAGTGGGGGAGAGAGCACACCACTTCTGTCCTCACTGGAGATGATGTCACTGATTTCTATAATCCATTCAATTCCGATTCACAAGGTCCTGATTTGATTCGATTCAGTCAGAAATATTATAATTCCGATCATTTATTAGCACTGATACATGTGAGACTTCATCAGAGGTGTGAGCATCACAGCAGATGCCTTTGTGTCAAAGTAACTGAGGATAAAACACAGAAAAACATGAAGGAGATTTTGCTGCCCTGGCTTTTTATAGCAGATAACCTTAAAAATGTTCTGCAGTAGATCAAAAACTGAATAAAAACACGAATCAACATATAAACATTCCCTGATGCTGCTGAAGTGAAGCAGAGCAAAGTTACAGAGGTCTTATTAGAGACGCAGCCAAGCGTATTGCAATTTTGCATAATTTGAAAAAGTTTACATTTCTTCATTATTCAACAGCAGAAATGAGGCTTTCTTGTCCGACGTCATTTAAGTGAGAAAAAAAGAAAAGAAAAAAAGACAGCGGCCAACAGCGCTGTACACAACGGTAGACTGGTGGGTAGTAAGCAAGCGAATAATGCAGAAAATTGAGCTTTTTAAATGGGAAACTGTTCTTAAATTACACAGAGAGAGTGAGAAAAAGCTGTGCAGGAAGTGTGAGTTTTATCGTGGTGGAAGCAAAACAGCAAAAGTAGGAGAAATGAATGACCACATTCATTTCTCCTACTTGAGGAGCACATTTGATAACTGAGGAAATGAAGGAGGAAATGAATGACCACATTCATTTCCTGTGACAGGTTGTTCTCATTGCAGCAGAACGCCAGCTGCTGAACCTCATCTCTGTACACTGACTCATCGTTGCTGCTGATGAGTCCAACCACGGTTTTGTCATCAGCAAACCTGGTTACAGCTGTGTAGAGCGGTGCAGTCATGTGTCAGGAGAGTGAACAACAGTGGGCTGAGAACACAGCCCTGAGGAGCTCCTGTGCTCAGCCTGATGGTGCGGGAGAGGTTGTCGCCAATTTGGACGGACTGAGGCCTCTGACAGGAAATCTAGTATCTGCAGAGAGCGGTACTCAGTTCCAACTTGCTGAGTTAGTCAAACAGTTGTTGGGGGATAATGGAAACCCTCTGTTACTGTCACAGCTGCCGAGGCAAGCCCTGGGGTATTTGTGGAGAAAGGGACCCAAAATGCAACATGCAAAGGCTGTGATGTGAGTGAGTGTTTTTTTACAAGTGACCAAAGTGGCAGAAACTGGGAACGAGGAATGAAAAGCTACCAAAACCTATACTGGGAAAACTAAAGACACACCTGAAAACATGACACGAGACGCAGAACGATGAACAAAACACCGTCAAACGCAGACGAACCAACAAAGAGCACAGACCGACACCCACTATAAATACACACACAATCAGGCATTGAAGCACAGCTGACCCTAATTCACGTGATGACAGGAAGACACAAGCTAAACACAGAAATAACAGACACAGACCATCAAAGTAAAACAGGAAGTACAGTTTTACAATCACACACTCAAGGACATGAACAAAACGCCGGGAGAGCGCGCAGGCAGGTATAACAAGACACAAAAACCAAAAAAACTTTAAGGACTGATACAAAATCAGAAGAAACTAGAATATAATAGTAATAAACTCAAAACGCTGAGTCAGCGACACAGGACCATAACAGTTAGGATGTTGGGTACAATGAAGATTTCTTGACCAAGCATAAATTCTCAGATTTTTGCTGCACATGTCGCTGGCAATGACTCAAGAGGACTTCCTCTCAGTTCGGGGAAATATGGTGGACTGAGGTGAATTTGTTGAGCCGTGCTTTTCCCCCTCGATTCTAGAGTCAAATGTGAGGCCATCTGTCTGACAGCTAAAGCTTGGTTCAAACTGGCTGCTTTTCATAACTGACATGTGTGCATAAAGAATTTTATGATAACAGCAAATACAGTACTGTTAAGTTCAAGATGGTGCTTAATGATCAAAGTGTGAGAACAAATGTGTACGAGTGAAGAGTAACAGGTGAGGGGGAATATATGATGCTGCTTCACTGTGGTTAGATGTGTGGTTGAATGTAGACTTAATCTGACACCATCGAGTAAAATGTCCAAAGGAAAGGGTTAGGGTTAGGCTTTCATCCAGATGTAAAGACAGAGTGAAAAACTATTAAACGACTGATAGATGATCACCATTAATATCAGTTAAAACAGCACAACAGTGACTGAGAGCACAAAAGATCACATTAGTTAATTTTCTGTTTGTGTTCCTGTCATGTTTTAAACACAAACGTTAGAGATGTCTTACAGTATACAGCAGTCTAATGGTCCTGTGTGTGTGTGTGTGTGTGTGTGTGTGTGTGTGTGTGTGTGTAGGTGTGTGTGTGTGTGTGTGAGAGAGAGACAGAGAGAGAGACGTCTTTTATCAGTATTGATGGTGTTTAAACAGGAAATTACAATCACAATGTAACTGAAGTAGCTTTGAGTGGTTCAGTCATTCAATAGTAGATTAGCGTTAGTTTAGTGTCACTGAGCTACTGAATGAGTCCACTGAGCTTCAGCTGGCAGACGGCCAGCCTGTCAGTTGTCTGACAGTTTTGTTGTGAATGCAGTGGAAGTGAGTGTAGAGAGAGGGAGAGACCAGGCCTCACTGTTGGGCCATCACTGATGTTATTGTGACAGTCAGACCAAAATGCCCATGGCCTGAATTTAAAAAGTGGACTCCAGACGACTAATGCCCTCAGTTTGTTCCACTTTCAGTTACATTCAAGCACTCATATTATTGCTGAATGAACCAGTAACCCTTACCAGCAAAGTCCCAGATTCAGAGACCTACTGAGGCCTCTGCTGCTTGAACAATGCTGATCATTTTAGTGCAAATTTGGCAGCAGGTCAAAGTTATGTCTGTGTGAAGGACTGAAACCTGCCTGGTTACACAGAAACTTCCTTTGATAGTTCTTATGATGGAGTCTAAACTAAGCTTCAGGTTCCAGCCTGCCTTGAAGACGAGGAGTGTGAGTCAGTGCACATGACTGACACCATCAAATATATTTAAAGTTAACTTGTTACTCCACTCATTTTACACTCATGCATAGATCATATGCTTTGTGTTACACTCACCGGTTCTGTAGTAAATCCCACCCAGTTAGTCTGGAGTCATTAATTACAGAGAAATTTTCAGAGTTTTCATCTCAGAAAATTAAGAACATTATTTTAGGCTTAGAAAGCTGCAATTTTACTGCAGAATTTCAAACAGTGCAACATTTAAGAAGTTTCGTCTTCCTTTCTCTGTTTCCTCTTTCAACATTTCTTTGTTTCACTTTTAACCAAAACGTGCAGTTGAAACGTGAAACACAGGTTGATTGGCTCGATTCTGTCATTGCAGTGGAGTGAATACTGAAGGGAAAGTTATTTGCATATACTATAGACACACTATAGATGGATAGGGATCCTTCACAGTTTGAACATCACATTAACATAAAATTGGGCAGATTTAGTGACATTTTGAACATTCACTAAGTGCTGTGCAGCTGAGTGACTTCAGTCTATTTATGCATTACCTCTTTGTTGTGGTCTGGCACATACTGTGCATTCACACACAGTTAAAATGAGGTTTTATTTGCATAAACTGCTGAGGAGCATCAGTTCATTCATGTACAAGTAAACACAAAACCCCATTTGAGTTTTTATCCTGATGATCATGTTTTTGATCCTGAGGATCAACTGAGGATGATCCTCTTCTTAGCATCATAAAGGACGGGTACTCGAGAGGGGATATTTGATTAGTCACAGTGAGTGAGTGACAAATGCAGGGTCTTCTGAAGCAAAACATGAAGAAACAAGTGGTGGTTCAAGACTTTTGCACAGCACTGTGTAACTGTATAGCTGTACTCATACATGCCCCACTCGTTCCAGGATGTTGAAGTGTGCATTTGTTGACACTTGGTTCATATTCACTGCCTGCTTGTTTCTCTTTACTCGTGTCATCACAGTCTGGTTCTTATCCACAGTGTATGTTTGCCTCAGGCAGTGAAAACAAGTCTTGTCTTTGCAAAATACCCAAATATGCAAAGTATTGTTTTGTTGGAGGTCTGACCTCTTGTCACCAAAGGAATATATGGTATAGTGTCACATTAAGAATTTATGATGAATGAAGGAAGTTGCCAAAAAAGCATACATGTGCATATCTAGATGGAGCTTCATGTTAATCAGTTGTTCAGTGCCACAGAATTTGCATGAATCACTGTGATATAATTATGTAAATACGGTGGGTTAGTGCACAGTAAGATAGATAAGATAAGACTTTATTGATCCCACAACGGGGAAATTTTTGCGTCACCTCAGCTCAGGTACAGATATCAGAAGGAAATACAAAAATACAATAAGTACAATCAATGAAAAAAAGTAAGATAATACACTATATACAATGGTAGCATACACAGTATGTGATTATGGATATGGTTGGAAATATGCAAGACATAAACTATATAGCTTGATATAGCTATTGTACCACCACTATTCCTGTTTATAGACATGTACACACACACACATGTACACACTAAATATACATATGTATACATATACATACATATATATCTGCACATGTCCATACACATGGAAGGTCCATTATCCATGAAGTGGTGACCGTGGATGTTCACAGTGTCCAGTGACTTATGACATCGTGATTGAGGAGTTATAGAGTCCAACTGCTGTTGGGATGAATGATCTGCGAAAGCGCTCCTTCCTGCAGCGAGGGTGTTTCAGTCTCTGACTAAAGGAGCTGCTCAGCCCACTCACACACTCATGCAGTGGGTGATGTGGGTTGTTCATGATGGATGTCAGCTTTACTAACATCCTCCCCTCACCAACCACCTCCACAGACTCCAGGGGACATCCCAGCACGGAGCTAGACCTCCGCACCAGTTTGTCAATCCTGCTCCTGTCCCTGTCTGTGCATCCACTCCCCCAGCAGGCCACTGCATAGGAAAGGGCAGATGCTACCACAGTGTCATAGAATGTCCTTAACAGAGTCCTGCAGACTCCGAAGGACCTCAGTCTCCTCAGCAGGTGGAGTTGACTCTGGCCCTTCTTATACAGGATGTCTGTATTTGTAGTCCAGTCCAGTTTATTGTTGAGGTGAACACCCAGGTACTTATAAGAGTCCACTATCTCAATGTCTTTCCCTTGGATGTTCACCGGTGTTGTGGGGGGTGACTTCCTCCTGAAGTCTATGATCATCTCCTTTGTCTTGCCGCGTTGATTTGGAGTACGTTGGTCTCACACCAGCCAACAAAGGCACTGATGACCCCCCTGTATTCCTGATCATTCCCGTCTGATACGCATCCAATGATGGCTGTATCATCTGAGAACTTCTGTAGATGGCAATCGTCCGAATTATAACAGAAGCCTGAAGTGTAAAGGCTGAACAGGAAAGGTGAGAGAACCGTGCCCTGTGGTGCCCCCATGCTGCAGATTACCACCTCGGACACAAAGTCATGGAGCCTCACATACTGTGGTCTGTTGGTAAGGTAGTCGATGGTCCGTGCAGTCAGCTGTTTGCCTACTCCGGTTCCCTCCAGCTTCCCTCTCAGTAGTGCAGGTTGGATGGTGTTGAAAGCACTGGAGAAGTCAAAAAACATGATCCTCACAGTGCTCCCCGCCTGCTCTAAGTGAGCGAGGGATCGGTGTACCAGGTAGATGACAGCGTCATCCACCCCAATTCCAGAATGGTAGGCGAACTGCAGGGGGTCCAACACTGAGCCCACCAGTGGCCGAAGGTGGTGCAGGATGAGCCTTTCCATGGTCTTCATCAGATGAGAAGTCAAGGCAACAGGCCTGAAGTGGTTGGGCTCCCTGGGGTGTGCGATTTTTGGCACTGGAACCACACAGGAAGTCTTCCACAGTTCAGGAACCCTCTCCAGGCTCAGGTTGAAGATGTACAGGGCCACCTGACAGAGCTGGTCTGCACAGTCCCTGAGCAGTCTGGAGCAGATTTAAGATCCTTTTGGACTTTCTTAAGTTCCTCCTTGTCTCCCGACCAGAAAGCATTCTTCTTCTTGTTCACCAGGGCCTTCAGTTCTGGGGTGACCCACGGTTTATTGTTTGAGAAACACTGTATCTTCTTGGTAGGCACAGTGTTCTCAACACAGAAATTAATGTAGTCCGTGATACAGTGGGTGAGGGCGTCGATGTCCTCACCGTGAGGCTTGCAGAGTTCCTGCCAGTCTGTGCACTCGAAACAGTCTCTTAGGGTCTCAGTGCCTTCCTCAGACCACACCTTTATCACCTTCTTCGTGGGGGGGGGTTCCTCTTCACCATAGGAGTGTAGGTGGGGTGGCCAAGCGGGGGGAGGGGTGATGCACTGTAAGCCTGCTTTGTGTTGGCAAACAATAGAGATTGACAGACCACGTGACTTTCGCGCATTGCATGCTGGGAACTCGTGGCAAAACAATCCAAGTACCTGCATCAAATGCAAGCATTTGCAGCACTGCAAAACGTTCATTCTTCGGTTCCAATAAATTCTTGCTTTTTCTTTGCCCCCCAAAAAGGTATGTACAAAACGAAGGAGAACAATGCCGGTCCGTACAAAGACAGACTTGATGAAAAGACAAAGAAAAGATACGAGGAAAAATCAAAGGAGTGAAAGGGTCAGACCCTTACGAGCACACAGAGGGACAAAAGACGTTAGCGTGCTGCCCAACTTTCACCACGCTCATATTTATAATTATACGGTTCTTGGAGTGAGTGCATACACTCATGAAGTTTAGTAACTTCAGGTCACTGCAACAAGCCCAGGTACAGTTTACCGACGGATGGGTACAGGACCTTGAAATGCACCGTGTAGAACGAAAGACCATCGTACATATCATAAGTTTACCAGTCTCACAAATCGTCTTCATAAATACACATTCGTTAACGTTTATTAATAGGACCTTTAAGCTCAACGGTAATTAATTAGTAGTGGAAATAATTTCTGGTTCGCGTTACAGAAATGTAGCAGTGACAATAATATTGTATGCTGTAATCGTACTGGACAATTAGTGATACAAAACAACAGTTTTATCCTGTGAATAAAAGTATATGTTTTTGTCAGTGTACCATAATAACAGAAGCGAAACGCAATATTGTGTCAGGACAATTTACTATTTATGCACAATAAATAAAGGAGCATAGCGCGACAATTTCTGCTCAGTGCCAGACTTGCTTGTAACCTATATCAACAATTATGTTAAGAAAAATGACGCATTAACTACAACAGAAGACTGACCTTTGTGTAAATGCTTGGAGCAGACTAACATGTGAGCTGGAGTGTTCTGGGACGTTATATTTTGTCTTTGAATGGCTGCAATCCAGTCGCCTCTTTGTTACTTCGGAAACATGGCTGAACAATTTCTCTTCAACGACGTAATCCGATAACAACCGATCTCTTTACCCGTCGACTTTCCGTGGCTGTCATGCGACCGGCTATTGCAGTTAATAATACAACAGCTTCTTGACATTTTTTGTGTTTCTTTTTATCGCTGTATAACTGATTTCAATTGAAACCCTGCGTGCGCTAGTACCTCTTGCCACGAGTTCCCAGAGTTCTTTGCGGTTTTACCCCTGAGTGACGTCACATTTTCAATCTCTATAGATCCAGGGTTTTGCTGTCCCTTGTATGGCAGTCAACGTACTGGGAGAAGTCAGGGAGAGTGACAGATAGTGAGGCATGATTGAAGTCCCCAGAAATAATAATGAGGGACTGCGGATGTGCCGTCTGTAGCTGAGAGACAGTGGAGTGAATGTAATCACAGGCTGCTGTAGCGTCGGCTGAGGGTGGGATGTAAACAGTCAGCACAATAACGTGTGAAAATTCCCTGGCCAGGTGGTATGGCCGGACGCTAACTGCCAACAGTTCAATGTCTTTGGTACAGCTCTGTTCCTTCACAGTGATGTGCCCCGGGTTACACCACGTCTCATTGACATACATTGCTAGTCCCCCACCTCTCCTCTTACCACTCCCCATTGCATTCCGGTCCGCTCTAACCAGTTGAAAGCCATCCAGAGTTGTGACAGAGTCCGGTGTGTGGTCCGTGAGCCATGTCTCAGTGAACAGGAGGAGGCTGCTCTGCTTGAAAACCATCTTAGGTCTTGTTTACAGCTTAGGAAGCTTCAGTCTAACTCAACAGCTTCAGACGGTGAAACATTTTAAGAAGTTTTGCTCTTCCTTTGTCTGTTTTTTATTTTTTTACTTTGGCACAGTCGAATATACAACTTCAAAACATCTTCAGAGCTCTTTGTTTTATTTTTAACCAAAAACTGTGGAGTTACAATATGAAACATGTTTAAACACCACATCAAGCATTCTATCCATTATTCCATTGATTAATCGGGTAATTGAAAAGGAATAACATTTGTCTTCTGAGCAATGATAAATATTCAAAAGGGAAAAAAACTGAGAATACACAGTACGTCACTCTCACTCTCTTTTTCTCTGAAAAAGTGCGAACATCTGCATGAACTGAGTCATTCAGAAACTTCAGATTATTTGTGATACTTTCACAACTTCTCCTCTTCTTTGTGCTCCGCAGAATATTCTGCCTCTGTCCGTCTGTGGTTTTATCTCGATATCCTGTTTGTGTGAGCCTTTTTTGCAATCACGTAGACATTTGTGGAGTCTTTGTAAGAGAGAAATGTGTGTTTTTTTTTCTGTCTGCATTCTGCATCCATGCAGCTGGAGCTTACCCTCCCCCGTCCTTTACAACATATTCATCCGCTCAGTGTTGTCACCCTCTACTTTTTTCTTCTTTTCATGGATTTTACTGGCTGGAGCAATTTTCTCTTAGGAAACCAACACAAACTGGGATAAATGTAACTACTGTTGCTGATTACTTACTTATTGATTACCGTACTGTTACTTAAGCTTGCTTTGAGCTCTGTGTGGTTTATTTTTTGGAAAAATGAAAAACAACAACACATCTTAAACTGCCAAGACAAATAACGAAAGTTTGACTCGCACTTTTATTATTACATCATGGCTGAACTACCCTTAAACGTTTTTTTTTAAACCAAAACCAAGTGACACAGTGTTGTATCTTTTATCTACCTGCACTGTGACACTCTGCGGTGTTGTCATGGGCCATACTTACTGATGTGCAGATAGAGAAGTTAAGAAGGAGAAATGGGAAAGTCTGTGTGTTCATGTTGTTCGTGTGAAGAAGAAAAATCAGCATTTGCAATAAAACGCTGCTGATATAAGTACAGGTTGTTGTTAGTCGTTGGCTGAGTGCAGTGTTTTCTACTTTGCTTTCTGCTTTTTCACCCAAGCAGAAATAACAAGAATCAACTATGTTATTACAAATGTATAAACTTAATATTGTTAATAGAGTTTTGATCATTATATGCACTAGTTTTGGTCACAAGTGTGGGTAAAAGCTGAACTTAGTTTTAAAGTGAGAACAGTTTCTGAGTGTGTGGCTGTGATCTACCAGATACACAAGGCATGTTGTCCTCAGCTCCCTCTTTCTCTGCATACAGCTTCAGTTTCCACTTTGAGCCATGCACCCATCTAATCTAAACATCACTCCCCCTCACTTTGTTAAGATGTCTGACAGCAGACACTCAGCAGGTAGGCGTGCCATCCGTAGCTCCCTGTATAGTCTGTTAGTGCCTGTTGAGTACTGTGTGCAGTTGTTGCACCTGTGCACCGTGTCTTTGTCACGTTTTTGAGGCTGACAGTGAAACTCTGTTGCCGTGTTTCTTTGTGACTAATGCAGTAAAATCTTGATTTAGGATAAAATAATAATGTGGGAAAACAGTCTGACTGCAAAGCAAGGTTACACGATAGAGCAAGGTTTTCATAGAAAATGAAAGAATTTGGTACCTTTTTCATGAAGCTCGATGCTTTTTGTCTTGCAACAATAATATTACACGTTTATTTCTGCATCTCTGTATACCATTGTTTATTTTTCCTGCTGCTTGGTGGCTCAGATTGGAGTGTAACATTGATGCAGATGTTAATTTGTTCAACTTCAGGGACTCACAGTGTGTGTTAGTGTTGGTGTATAAGGTGAAATTGGTCCTTACATTTAATGAACATGTTTCTGTGTGTTACAGTTTAGCTTTCACTGAGAGCTTTCCTGGACAGCTTTTATTTATGCACATCTTTTCAGGATGCATTTGTTTCCTTTGTTTCAGCAAGAGAGAGAGAACTATTGTTGAAGGAACAGAGGCAAAACACTCAAATTGTGATTCTCGTTCTGTATATGAAGTCTGAGGTTTCATGTTGAGGATCTTCTAAAAGAATCCACCCTTAGTTTTATCAGTGTATAAATAGTTTTCCAGGAATACAGATACAGACGTGACATGAATGTTGGCTGCACTCATTAAGACAGGATTTCCTTCCTCTTTTTTTAACAAATATTTTCCCTCACCTTTCATTTGTCCCTACTACTCATGACTTCCCAGAGGTTTAACAAAAAAGATGTTTTCATTAAAAAGTCTAAAGGGCAAAAAAATAAAAAAAATACTGATGTCTGGGGAAGCCTGTGGTTTTTTTGTTGTTTCCTTTTTTTAATATAAAGGCCTGATACTTGGTCGGTTACCCAGTGGTGACTAATAGTTCTTTGGGAGTGACCTTATTGGTACAAAAGTGTGTGTGTGTGTGTGTGTGTGTGTGTGTGAGTGTGAGTGTGTGTGAGTGTAATGATTAATATCACTCAAGACCACTTGGAAAATGACAAAGTCTGGCTGCTCTTAAGCAAAATATGAAGAAACAAGGAGTGGCACAAGACTTCTCTTTACACTCTATAACCAAACAGCTGTGCTCACAAATGACTCACTCGTCACATTAAGATCAAAGCTGTGCTGATCTGCTGTTCTCACTACTTTTTTGTGTTTTGGTCCAAAGCTGAGCTCGGCTCTAAGCTGGTTTCAGACTCAGAATACTTTATTGATCCCTAGGAGAAATGATGTTGGTTACAGTGCTCTAGTACAAACAGTAACAAAAACAGACAATACAAGAAGTAATAGCACAATATATACATATACAAGAAAGAAGAGCATGTGTAAAAAGGGTGTAGCTATTGCAATAAACAGTGTGTTAGGTGGAGGAGTTGTACAGGGAAATTGCCACAGGCAGGAATGACTTCCTGTGTCGTTCAGTGGTGGTTTTTGGTAATCTCAGTCACTCACTGAATGTGTTCCTGTGGCTAACCAGTACATCACGGGGTGGGTGGGAGGAGTTATCCAACATTGTCTTTATCTTGGACAACATTCGCCTCTCCGACACCACCTTAAGAGAGTCCATCAGCAACCCTCTACTCCCCCAGCATGCAACAGCATAGAGGATCGCACTGACCACAACAGACACGTTGTGGTCAGCATTTTCTGAGCATTTTCTGGCAGATGTTGAAGGACCTCAGTCGCCTCAAAAAATAGAGACGACTCTGGCCCTTCCTGTAAAGTGCTGTAGTGTTTTTAGCCCAGTCCAGTTTGTCAGTGTATACTTCGAGGTATTTATAGTCCTCCACAATGTCAACACTGACCCCCTGGATTGAAACAGGGGTCAAGTGTTTCCTGGTCTTCCTGAAGTCCACGATCAGTTCCTTGGTCTTTGCCACGTTGAGCTGCAGATGATTCTGCTCACACCACGTGACAAAGGAGTCGACCACAGCCCGGTACTCTGTCTCATCATCCCTGCTGATGCATCCAACCACCGCAGAGTCATCAGAAAACTTCTGAAGATGGCAGGTCTCTGTGCAGTGGCTGAAGGGTGAAGAGGAAGGGGGAGAGGACAGTCCCCTGTGGTGCCCCTGTGTTGCTGATTACCTTGTCAGACACACACTGTGAAGGATGCACATATTGTGGTCTTCCAGTCAGGTAATCAACAATCCAGGACACCAGAGAAGCATCCACCTGCATCGCTGCTAACTTATCACCCAGGAGGGTCGGCCTGATGGTGTTGAAAGCACTGGAAAAGTAAAAAAACACATGACCCTCACAGTGCTCGCCGGCTGGTCCAGATGGGTGTAGACATGATTAAGTAGGTAGATGATGGCGTCCACGGCTCCGAGGCATGGCTGGCAAATTAAAGGGGATCCTGATGTGGTCTGACTATGGGTCGGATGAGCCTTTCCAGGGTCTTCATGATGTGGGAGGTCAGTGCCACAGGCCTGTAATCCTGGGGGCCACTGGGATGTGGCGTCTTTGGTACAAGGACGAGGCAGGATGTCTTCCACAGCACTGGGACCCTCTGCAGACTCAGACTCAGCATGAACAGTTTATGGAAGACTCCACAAAGCTGGGGGGCACAGGCCTTGAGGACGCGGGGGCTCACCCCGCCTGGTCCAGCAGACTTGCCTGAGTGGAGTCTCCTCATTTGCTTCTGAACCTGGTCATCAGTGAAAGTGTTGGGGCGGGGAGGGGTGTCAGGATTCTCACCAGAGGCAACATGTGAAGAGAGAGGCAGGTACAGCGGTGTGGCTCTGGATTTCAGGCTGACTGCAGGTGAGGTAGTAGGATGTGTGAGCTGCCCCTGCAGTGCCAAATCTGTTTTTACATGTTTCATTCTTGCAGTTTCACAGCATCAGGCCCTGATTGTCGTTCCTCAGTTGAGTTTTCACTTTGAAAACCATCAAACACTTGAGATTCACACGTGTTTGTTTGTTTGTTGCAGGAGTTTCACTCTGAGTCCTGACCTCCTCTTTGTGCTTCTGTGGCTTATGAGGCCATAAATTGGTCACCGTGGCGACCAGCAGGATTATTGAAAGTCCCTCGTCTGACTTACTGAGGTCAGCCGTCACTGTTAGTGTTTATCTCATATTAAGATAAGATAACTCTTTATTGTCATTGCACAGTCATACATAGTACAGTAGTACAATGAAATTGGAAAAACTGTCCTACGTCGGCACTACATATAACACAACACGACACGATATGACACATCACAACGTAACAAACAACACAACACAGTATATTAACTTAGTATAAAAATCCTGTGTAAGTATGAATGAATGGTGTTGGGGGAAAACTCTGTAAAAGACCCAGGAGAAATAAAGACACAATGAGACAAAGTTACTTTCTTTATCAAACGTGTACACGGGTGAGCTGCTGAGAACAACTCACACCATGCACAGTGGCTTGGTAATTTTTATAGGCACAGAGCACAGAGACAGTGAGAACAGGATAACAAATAATAAACAGATAAAATAAAACAACTCCATATATGGTGCTAGTCTCGTCAGCAGAGAGCTAGGGAAGATAAAACAATCTAAAACAATATGTCCCAGAAACAAGATGTGTTTGCTGGGAAAGTCTAAAAAGATAATTCTAAACTAATCTAACCATAGGCAGAGGGCAGACAAAAGGCATCTTTGTACATTTAAAAGAAGGTAAAGAAACATAGAAACATTTTTCCTGTAACATTCCCTCCTGTTTTAACTTATCTTAAATGTATACAACAATTGTCTGTGAAGGTTATTTATTAAGTATCTTAAGCAATTTTTTAATTTTCAAAATGTCAGCATAGCAGAAATGGAAGTCATTTGGTCTAAAGAATAAAACAAAAGAAAATAATAAAAAGAAAAACATAGTAAATGAAAATCATAGTAAATGAAATAACAAGTGGAATAAACAAGAAAAAATAATAAAACTAAAACTACAAAAAATAAAAAGATGAAAACTAAAATGAAAACTTTGTATTTAAAAATGATGAAAACCTAATATGTAAAATGAAAACTTCAAAAAATACAAGGATGAAAACCTTATATTTAAAATGAAAACTTCAAAAAAATAAAATAAAATGATGAAAACCTTATATTGTACCTGCATAAACTACTAATGTGTTAATCAGTGCATGATCACTTGAAAAAGGCAGAAATCATTTTTAATCACCACGTCATTCATTAGCAGTTATTACAAGTTCTCCTCTAACAGAATTGCAACGGGATGCTGTTCTTCTTTAGGCACGGCAACATAAGCAGTCATTGTAGTTGTTATCATCTTTGAAATCATTACTCTTAGACATGGCAACACACACAACACTAATATGAGCAGTGCTATCATGATGAGACCTAGAAGGAAAAATGGCTTTGCTACAGCAGCCAGCCATGAACCGCTGAACAGCCAGTCCAGCCAGCCTTGTGCTGTAGCTGCTCCAGGTGTGTGGTCAGTGACATATTTTTGCAGAGCGGTCAAATTCTGCAAAGCTTCATAAATGTCTCCTCCAGTTTCGTATCCATCAGGGATAAAAGTGCAACATGTCTCCCCGATCAGCTTGCAAACTCCTCCTTGTGATGCTGTTAGCAGGTCTAGTGTCAGTCTGTTCTGCAGCACCATCGTTCTGATGGCCTGCTGTTCTCCTGCTAAGGCGGTTCCCAGGGTCTTAGTCAAGTTGATGTGTCGTAGCAGAGCATATCGGTTGATTTCCACGTGATCCCGCACCTCGGCAACTCCAATGCCGGGGATCAAGCTCTGTAAGAATTTCACTCCTCCTCAGATGCGAAACTCTGGTTCCTTTACTGCTTGGTGCCGTCCGTGCACATCCTGTCTGGTAATGAGTCTTTGTTTGTAGTATCATTCGGTAGCTGTAGTTGGAGCGACAGTTGAGGCTCATCAGTGTCGCGTTACTGGCACAGGTTTCGTTGAGTGAACAGTCAATACACTTCCTCTCGTTCCTCGGTGGGCAGAAAGTGTATATGTATTTGCATAGCAGTCAGTTTTATTATTCAAGTAAGCTGTAGTGTTCATAAACTGCCACCAGAAATTAGTGGCATAGCCATGGGGAAACTTGGTGTACTTTCCTTTGTCATACAGTGTCTGCCTTTTCTTCATATAGCGTGACTTATTGTCCCTCACGGAAGCAAAGATGAGGAGCCCGGCCATGGTCAGGGCCGCTGCAGTTGTTAAGAGCCACCACCTCATGACGACGGGACACACCCTCCTGTCGCGAGTAGACCCCCCGGCCAGGAAAGCTGACCCCTCCACCGGGCGAGATCACAACAAGTGGGCAAGCCTGCCGTCAGCTGTGTTTAGATGGCTTCACTTACTGGCTCTGATGGATGCAAGATGGTCGTTCCGCTATTTTGCAAGCTCCAGTTTTTCCTTTGGAGCACTTTGATCAGAACCCAGTCACCGGGCTGTGATCTGCAAGACACTTGATAGACATCATTACATTCTTCGTCATTTACAATCATCTCTTTATTTTCCTACAACTTAGACATACATTTTGCTACTGAAATTGTATCTGCCTTTTTCACTGGGTAGATTTCTGGCCACTTTGAGAATACATCTATAACCACTAGGGTGTATTTTTACCCTTGGCATTCATTTAGCTCAATAAAGTCCATATGGATTGTGTGGTCTCAGGTTTCCCTGAGCATTACATTTTTGACACGTCATGCACGTTCTGACAAATTGTTTTGCTGAGGTTTCAAAATTTACAGTGTAGAATTTACAGTGTAGAAATGAGAGTTGACAATACTGGTCAGTCCCCCCGTTGACAAATGCGTACAGCCATGAGTCACTAATGCCGCCATCTTGTGGAGGAATTTTGGCAACACTAGCTTGCCATAACACATCATTAAGTCGTTTGTCAGAACTGCACCGTGTTTTAGCCATTTTGCCTGCTCTGCTGTGCTTGCTGCTTTTGTTCATTTTTCAACACATCCAGTGGAATCTGATGTGTGTTTACTGCCATCAATGTGATGTTTGTCTTTTGTGCCGCCTATTTTGCTGCTCTGTCAGCAAAATTGTTGCCTGTAGTAATGAAAGAGTCAGTAGGCTTTGTAAGAGGTTGGCATGGTGAACCGGTTTTCCAGTTGGTGTAATCAGTCCTCTGTTATGCCAAATTTTTTGCAAAATGATGCACAGCAGAGAAAACATACTGGCTGTCTGTATGTATGTTTATTAGTTTGTCTTTGTGTATTTAGCTTTCGCGTATCACAGCTATCAGCTCAGCGCTCTGTGCAGAACATGAAGAAGAGAGTGGTTTTGCTTCTATTATTTTACTATCTGTGGTTACTGCGTAACCTACAATCTCGTGTGAAGTGACCTTCCTCTCCACGGTTCTAGCAGGCGTTGTCTCTATGTTATCTGCTGTTTCTGCGTGGCTGTCTGCAGCCTTGGTGTTTGTGACTTTGCTCGCCTCTCTGTTCCTGATAGCCACCTGCGAATTAGTGTTTTAGTCTGTTGTCAACACGTCAGCCTTATTTCTAAGTTACAGAATGCTTCTTCTCCCTTTTTTTTTTTTTTTTTTGTTTGTTTGGGAGAATAGATGCAACTCTACATTTTCACTTAAGGCAGTTTTAGATAATTTCTAGTTCTTCAAACAATTCATGGATCTCACACATTTCAAACTTTCAAGTTAGGGTTGTTTCCCATTTATACATATATATATACATATATATATATATATATATTTAACTTTGCATTGCTCACAGCTCATAGCTCACAGCTCTAAACCTAGGCATTTTTCAATCATATGCCTAATCACTATGTGTCACTGTGATTCTCAAGTATTGTCACAAGTTCGTTTAAATTCGTTTCCAAAACCAACAAAATAATCAAACAAAAACAAAAAACATAAACGTGTCAGGACACAAAAGAAAGAAGAAAAATGCTGCCACCCGAACAAGGCAGAAGTCTGCATATGTTGGCTTTTAATAGCATGCAGCTTGTAACATGGTAGACTAATGTGCCTGTGTTAATTCAGCTCCATATTATTGTGTGAAGTTGCACTGGGTTGGGAGTGGTTTTGTGGTTGTCACATTTTTGGTGAGCCAATGGCTGGAATGGGGTTGGACTAATTAGGGGCAGGTGTACTTGATTGCACTGATACACTGGTCTACATGTAGCCCACACTACAAACACTGCTGTGTTGTTTTGTCTCTCTGTGCAGTCCAGGGCCTATTATATGCCACAGCCTAAAGGCAGCAGAGTTCCAGAGGCTTGAGTGACCACTGACTATATGCTTGCAGGGTGGTGGGTCTCCAAGGACAACTTCTAACCCTGTTAAAGGCAACATGTGGAGTGCAACTTGGCTGTGTGGCATAGCTGGCTCTGGCCTTGGGACTGTGTGTTTTTATACAATTCTTAAGTGGGACACTGGACTGTTTTATCTTTTATCTCTTGATATATTTTTTGTCAATAAATTATCTTTTAGAATTTTATTGACTGTCATCTTTTTGCCCACGACTGAGACGGTTGGTCAGACCTAGAGTCTTTCTTTGGGTGTGTTACAGCAGCTTCTGCTCTAAAAGAAACAAATAAATAAAAAGAAAAGAAAATGTGGAACATGCTCATCAGCTTAGCAGTGTCTACATATTTAATTCAGCTTCTCAATCCTGTAGTTGTAGCTGTTGTCTACAGGGTTTTGCTTATTGGTTGTTATTATAGGTGTGCTCTATATCTCAGCAATGTGTCATTCTAGGATGATAGGTTTCAAGCTGGTCAAGTGCCTCTATGCACTTCATTAGTTTAGTTATTCTCTGTATTGTCTTCATCTCACATGTCATTACACTGAGTTTCAGCAAACCTTAAGCTTGATGCAGACTACTGCTTAACAGTTATCCACCTCACATCATAACCGATTAAGGTGCCTCTTCATATTAATATTATGTCCTTGTTAATATTATCCTCTTTGTCTTATATAACAGCAATAGCATATTATAATATTTTATCAGTGTGTACCACTATACTACTACTGAGCCAATTTGATAGTTAGGATCATCTTATTCAGCAAACAGATAATTTTGAATTCATCCAATCTGCGGTCACATTTGTTCTCTCTGTTGCATGGCGGACCAGGCAGTTCTATTATAATATATTATTTATATTTTATTTTGTATCCATCAAGGGCTTCAGATGACCTGCAGAATCATCCTTTTCCCAGGGTGGAGACAGTTACCTTTTCACACACTGTCCTTGGCTGAACAGTGACACAGCCTTAATATACTTTATTTATGTTATTAAAATATTTTCGTGTGAATTATTTGCTTTATATTCATTTTATACATTGTGGGCATGGTCATCATGCCAACTGTGTTTCATTGATAATATCACTTTACAGGTTGTTATCCTTGCTATTATTAATTTCAAATACTCTAAAGATAATTTCTACTGTAATTTTCCCTTTGTTCATCTTTATTTCGTACTTTTTATATTTATATCTACTCAGTGGGGTCTGTTTTCAACCCTTTTAAACTAACTCAAACTACTTTGATCTCTAGTTTTCACTTAATAAGGGATTATTATGTTCTTCCTGATATGGGTGTTGCTGCAGGAATGAGTGATGGTTTACTAAAAGGATTGTGGGAACTGCACAGTGTCTCGTCTTCTGGTTTTACTAAACTGGCAGTTGAGTTCTGTTCTTCTGACTGTTTATATTTTGTTTTCTTAAATTTCTCAATTTACAGACACTGTTTTTGTCCGGCGTCTGGACTTTTCTTTTCTCACCACTGCTCGTCAGCAGGAGTGAGTTTTAATTTCACTTGCTTGATTACCCATCTTATTTATGTATTTACTTATTTTTGTTTAAGTAATATATCGTTAGCTTCATAGCATAAGTGCCTAAGTCATTTGACTAAGTCAATGACTTAGGCACTTATGCTATGAAGCTAACGATATACACAATACAGCTGCTATCACCTTCGCTGGTATTAGAGACGAGAGTGGTTGCTCACACGCCCTTCTACTTTCGGACTATTTCCAAAAGCGGTGTGAACTTTACGAGACGGAACTCGACCGTTCTCTCAACTCACCAGCACGTCAGTGAATAGCAGTAAAAGAAAAACACAGTAGGAGCAGCTCAGTCTCTTATTGGACCGTGAAAATTCAGCTTGCTCCATTAATTAAAACAATACACACACATACATTCACATTCACACTTATTCGCGCGATCGGAACCCTTATCATAAGGGGAGCTGCCAGTCTTTCTGTAGACGAGCTACTTATTCCCTTGACCCAGCTGGGGGAGCTACCCAGAGCTCCAAACCTAACCCACAGAAGTGGGGAGCTTCCAGTCAACGAGCTCCAAGCTACCAGCCGACGAGCTACTTTAAACCCACAGAGGTGGGGAGCTTCCAGTCGCGACGAGCTACTTTCGCTATTTTAAATTCCCTGAATTTAAAATACGCTTTTACGCAAGATTGTGTCAGTGTGTCTGTATCTACCTGGTCGGTGTCGCCGGGTCTGGTCCACCTCGATCGGGCCCCACCACCGTGGGTCGCTTTCTAAGACGTTGGCCAAGACCCGAATTTAAACGCTCTTGGACTTTTATCACACACCTGGTGTGTGAGCTGTCGACAGACGAACAACGTGGACTGGTCACGGAGATGGGACACGATGGAGGCGCTCCGGCTGTCGAAGGACCAAGAAATGTTGGGGGAAAACTCTGTAAAAGACCCAGGAGAAATAAAGACACAATGAGACAAAGTTACTTTCTTTATCAAACGTGTACACGGGTGAGCTGCTGAGAACAACTCACACCATGCACAGTGGCTTGGTAATTTTTATAGGCACAGAGCACAGAGACAGTGAGAACAGGATAACAAATAATAAACAGATAAAATAAAACAACTCCATATATGGTGCTAGTCTCGTCAGCAGAGAGCTAGGGAAGATAAAACAATCTAAAACAATATGTCCCAGAAACAAGATGTGTTTGCTGGGAAAGTCTAAAAAGATAATTCTAAACTAATCTAACCATAGGCAGAGGGCAGACAAAAGGCATCTTTGTACATTTAAAAGAAGGTAAAGAAACATAGAAACATTTTTCCTGTAACAAATGGTGATTAAATTAAACAAATAAAATGTATTTTTCTTTTTTCCAGTGTTCACCATCGCTCTGCTCTGCAGCTGGTCTCCTTTTCCACTTTGCGGTCACTTGATGTTGAAGAGGTGAGTGTGTTAGAGGAAATGTTAATGTCAGGTTTAGTCTGTATGCACTCAGAGGTCATTTGTACCTGCTGCTGCTGCTGTGGTTGTAATGATGTAAACCCTGATTGGTTGGATAGTTTGAGTGACAGCATTTACTGAGGCAAAGCAGAACAGCTGCTGATCCTGAGCTACTCTTACAAATGAAAGATCAGTGAAGAGCTTCCCTCACACAGCATATCCTCTACTGCACATGTGTCAAAGTCAAGGCCCGCGGGCCACATCCAGCCCGCGAGATCATTTTATATAGACGTACTATTATTGTTATGCATGGCCCGGCGATATGAGGCGCTAATAATGTACAAACTACAGATCCCATAATGCAGCGCTGCAGCCTCTTTGCTGAGCGCTAGGCTAACTGGGAACATTCCCGCGTCAATCAAGTCAAACTTTTTGCGAAGCTAGCTCCTCACAATGGTGGAGAGAAAAGTTGATTCTGAAAGCAGAGCCTTTCAGCGCCAGCGGGAGACTGAATATATGTTTACAGACATTACTGGTAAACCCGTGTGTCTTATTAGTGGAGCTAACGTGGCTGTAATTAAGGAATTTAATTTAAGACGAGACAAAACGTCAGGATAAGCTGAAAAACCTAAATGCAGAGCAGAAAATAAAGTAGAAGAATGAAGAAGAATCTGACATTTCAGCAGACGTTTTTCACCAGAGCAAAATCACAAAGTCAAGCTGTTGTGAAAGCAAGTTTTATTGTAGCAGAGGAGAAAGGCACATCAGCCCGCTACCACTCTGAAGAGCTGCATGATGGAGGTGTGCAACGTCTTGTGTCCAGACAAAACGCAGATTTTGGCAAATGTGAGCCTGAGGAGAAATACGATTGCTGATCGGGTTAGTGAGATGGCCACTGATTTAAGATATGTCAAAGTGTAACTGACGTGAAACGTACAACAGATGGAGGGCCGGTGCTGTGCGGTGAAAAAAGCAGACTAGTCAGCAGGATGTGAGTAAAGATGCAGGAGGAGAACTGTACCGGTGAGTTAACAGCATATCACAGCATCACACACCAGGAAAGGCTGTGTGGTAAAGTCCTAAAAATGGAGCATGTAATGATCACCGTAACGCAAACCGTAAATTTTGTCTGAGCTAAAGGTTTAAATCACCGTCGATTTCAGTCTTTTATGTGGGAAATAGATTCAGAGTTTGCCGACATTCCTCATCATACAGAGGTCCGCTGGCTGAGTTGGGATAAAAGTTCTCAATAGAGTTTTTGAGCTCAGCAAGGAAACCTGTCAGTTCATGGACATGGCATGTATGATGTGGTGAAGGCATTTCAAGTGAAGCTGTCACAAATGCACCAGTGCAGCCTGCCTCACTTTCCCTGTTGCCAAGTAATGTTGAACCAAGTCAGCACACTTTGCTGAACTACACCTGTGCAGGATTCAGATGGAGCTGCAGTGTAATGATGCACTCAGGCAAAGTACGACACTGAATGGCCCGAAGAGTTTATTAGTTTATTAGTTCCACTCCTGAAGCAGTGCCCAGCTCCGTCTACATGCGGCTCCAACCTTGTGTTTGCTTTCATTTATTTTTTCTGGGGTTTTTGGCAGCATGTTCATATTTCTAACTTGCATAATTTTGACAGGATATATTTTTATGAAGAACAAAATATTTAAAGTTAAAGTTTCTTTTAAGTTTATTTAATCTGGAATAATATTCCTGTCTGTTTTTATTCCTATTTATGTTTAAAAAAACATTGTTTTAGTGTTCAATAAATGTTTATCTTGTTTGGCCCGCGACCTAAAGTGTGCCTTGAGTTTGACACCCCTGCTCTATTGGACCTGACTGAACAGCCAGAGCCTGATGTTCACTACAGTCATGGGCAGAAGAAGCACCAGTGTCAAAAATGAATCACAAAGCTGTTTTTTTTGTATATTTATATGGTAATAAAAAGTCTGTAAAGTGGTGATCTGTGTTGGGGTCCTTAATGCTGACTGAAAATAGTTTCTGACTTCTTAATGAAAAGTACCTTAAAAAACCCTTTTTTAAAATAAATATGACAGGGAAGGTTTTATGGAAATAAAGTAGATGTATTAGCTGTATCTGAAAATCCTTATCAGGTGATTAATTGAATTCACCCTGTTTTGGTGAACTTTGTGTAGATTCACACTTTTATTTAAAGCCAATAAATGTCTCGCCTTTTAATTTGACTTTGTCTGCCTCTGTGTCCTGCATTTGGTTGCGCTGTCATGAAAGTGTTGGTCATTTTACAACATGAGCATTATTTTGTCTTTCCTGAAGGCATATTCAGGAAATGAGGATTAAAACGAGCGTGTCTGTTCATTTCCTTTTGATTCATGAACAGCCTGGATCAGGTCCAGACACTTTCTCCCAGTGTGTAACAGCCTCGGTGTTTCCTGAACCATTTGCCTCCAATAACCTTTGTCTTTGTTGGGCTACACTCGGAAACTCTCCACAGAGGCATTCAAAGGGAAAAAGAATCATTCTTGTGTGTGTTGCCTAATTTCTACAGTTTAGACAATTTAATCAGTTTGTCAGCAAATAAAACCTCTTATATCCATCAGAGATGCTGGCTGTAACCTCATGTTTGAGATCGTTTCTCCTCCTGATTTATAGCTGTTAAATTACTGCCTGTTCGTAGCTTGAACGAGGACCTCTCCGTCTCACAGCACCACATCGCTGCCCAAGGAGGCTCAAACTCGCTTCTACTTCCTCTGGAAATTGAGGAAAGCACAAGTCCCACCTGCCATAATGTGCTCCTTCTACTGGGAATTTTTATTTAAATATGAATAAGTGAATGAATGAGATTCACAGCTTTAGCAAGGACAAGCTTACCAAGAAACCATGCTACAGAAAGAAAATGCCAGACTTTACTTATGCTTGTCCATATTTGATTCTTTGAAATATTTTCTCATTAAGTCTAAATGTTCCAGAACAGATGCGATCAGCTTTTGTTTCCTGTGGCTTTTTGCCCTCTTGTGATCGTTCTGGGTCGCTGAAGGTCTCCATCACCACCTCATCCTACAACCTATAATCTAAAATTAAAGCTTATAAGAGGTTTATAAACGGATTATTTCCTCTTGGCAGAAAACGCCAATAAATCAATAAAACACAAAAGTGTATGTGTTTGTGTGTTTTGTTTTGTTTTTCTTTATGGTCCAAGTTACTGAAGTTACTGGTGTGCAGATACTGTGTAACTTGATACATGTAAACACAGACGGTGAATTTAGACACGATAGGAAGACATGGAGACACTGATGAGGATCTCCAAGTAAAAGAACCAGTTCCTTTATTTAAAAAAGATGTTTATTTAATTTTTTATTCATTATCATTGTTGTTATTATCATTAGGCAGTAGGGTAATTTCCTCTGGAGCATCAGGTGGCATTTTAAAGTCATTTGTAGAGACGTGCTGATCTCCTGATGACTGATCATTATTGGTGGTATGGCACCCGTTTAGTTGGGCTCCGGTCTCCTCGTCTCTCGTTTCTCTCCTCCGTTTCCGGCCCAAGAGGAAAGCCAGAGGACCAACGATCCCAGATGTTACAGCTGCTGTTACAAGGAATGTGATCACTGTGATCCCTGTCCTATCAGAGGACTCTGATGGCTGTGAGGACAAGAAAACAGGAACCAGACATGTTAGTGAGTGTGGTTTGTGCGTAAATTTAGCCAGCGTAAATTTAAACAAACCAAAAACACAATACACAATGTTTCTGTGCAGTTATGTTATCTACTATGCAAGGCATCAAATTCAGGTGTTGGTGGAAAGCCTGCGTGCTGTGACATCACCCCACTGTCCTCCACTCAAACACTGACCCACTGCTCCGAAGCGCTGACTGCAAATCTGGCAGAGTGGCGCCAGATTCAGATGCGCCAAACGCGCCAATAACGAGCCGTCAAAGCTTGCTGTTCAGTGTGCAGCTATTTAAATGTGGTCGGTAAATGGTAAATGGTAAATGGACTGGTTCTTATATAGCGCTTTTCCACTCTTCTGAGCACTCAAAGCGCTTTACACAACTTGTGCATTCACCCATTCACACCCATTCACACTTACCGTGTACTTACCGTCGGTGTGGTTGTAGGCAGAGGTGTGCTACCGGCTGCTGTGGGGAGTTGAGGGTGGACTCGCAGGCGGACAGCAGATCGGTGTCTCTCCCACTTGTCTATGTCACAGTAATAAACTCCTTCATCTTGTTGCTGGACTCCCTTTATGGTGAGGGACAGGTCTGCTTGTCGGTCCCACTCTGATGGTATCGACACCCGGCTTGTGTCAACGTCTTCCCCGTACGTGATTCCCCCTGTTTTAGCATCCAGCTGAAGCACCGCGTTTCCATTTTTCCTCCAGCGCGCAGATTTCACGGACTGGCCCGCGGTGCCGGAGCGGCACGGGAGTGTGGCATCCTCGCCCTCGGTTACATCAACTTCAGAGGGGACAAATACTTCCAGCTTGATCGCTTCCAAGTCTTTGCCGTTGCATGTAAACTCGTACAGCCCTTCGTCGTTCAGATCTGCGTTGTCCAGGATGAGAGAGAGCCCTCTTTGATTCACGCGGTGTGAATGTTGTGGTCCGGGTTTCCAGACGTTTTCCAGGGAGGCGATCAGCTCCGTGCTGGCATCATTCCTTCGTAGATTCAGTGTTCCCCGTCCCTTCAGGCACTCCTCTGACAGCAGAAACTTAACGTCATCTCCTAAAGGAGCTTGGATCAACTTTCCGAAAACCTCGCTGCATAAAAATAGAAGAATGCACAAAAAGCTCAGAGTCTTCATCCTGTGAATGAGGAGGTAAAGTGTCTAGCTCGTGCGCTTTTAAATAAGGAGAATGTTACCTAGGTAGAGGCAGTAACGCCCGCCGAAGGGCAGCACCTCCTACCGAAGCAGGTTTTGAAGTGTGCATTCCTGTCATCACGAATGTTTTCACCACTCCCTGAGTTACTCATACTCATACCGTAGTTTTGCCGGGGCCCATCACCTAATCAGTGTAGTAGAGGAGAGGAGAGGGAAATAATGATATTTCTTTGCAACAGAAGCCTCATCATAACATTACAACACACGCAGAAGCAATGACAATAATAATAATGACTGTATTACGGTCTATATTACTATATTATAGCATGTCTTCTTTTTAAAACGTCTGTGTGACTTTAATCGTGAACAATATAGAGACTTTCTCTATTGTACTGTTATGTTATTCTTTTAGTTGTAGACTACAGTACAGCTCTTTGGTCAACAGTCAATACTTGCTGTTTTTAAATGTGCTAATAAATGTTTTGACTTAACTGTGACAATCAGCTGCGTTTTACTTTAAATGCATGCAGTTTATTGTGTTTATTCACTGTAATAAAGATTATTAGTAGAAACGGGTCAAAAAAGGCAAAAGGAAGAGAAAAAAGGAAAGTGACGTGCTGCGCTCCGGTGTTCCAGATCTACTGGCGTTTAGATCAACTGGCGTTGGTCGAACAGATGTGTGGCAGTCTTGCGTTTCAGGAGCTGCGACCGACAAACCAGCAAAAAAACGCCAAATGTGTCATCTGTGACACTTGTGAGCTTATCTCAAACACACTCTGTCAGTCTTGATGCTGTTGAACAACAAAATGTTTAAAAATGTGGCGAGTTTACCTGGTGATATCCTCATGCGCGATCGCGAAAACAGCAAACAATTAACACCACACCGATGTTGTTCACAGGACAGCAAGAGTAAACGATCGGGAGACTCTTGTCGTTATCGTTCCCCTCGCACGGTTTATTTCTCCGATTTCAGCGTTTTTGCTTCACAACTAAAGCGAGCAGTTTACTTTGTGCACTAACATGGACTCGAGTCAACCAGCGCCACCTCTGACCAAGTGCCACAGCCTACAGCCAGATCAACTTGTGACACACATCTGCAGCACGTTTGAATTCGTGTCATGCACAACACTGTGCATGACACGAATTCAGCCAACTGTGCGGCTCTCAGCCAACTGTGTGGCTGAGAGCCGCACAGTTGGCTGAGAGCCACACAGTTGGCTGAGAGCCACACTCCCTCTGTGTGGCTGAGAGGCTGCAGGAAATCCTAGCAGGGTCATTAGTGATGACAAGGAGGCTGGCTGTGTGCCCAGTCACCAGTTGCAAGGCTTCCCTGACAATTGAGTGCTTTGGTATTCCTGACAGGCTCTTTAACAAGCTGCCATTAATAGCACAGATGTGGAGACTTAGCACAATGCCATTAAAACTCTGACATTTATGTGGACAGAAGTAAGATCAGCTCAGATTTGTCCTGTATCCTTCCTTCACACCAACTGGTCACCAGCAGCCAGCTGTCTGAGCTGAGGAAACAAAAGGCACACTTACAGTCTAAGCTTTGGTTTCCCCCTAATGTTAGAGTTAGCCTCACTGCTACAGTCTCATGTTGCTGTCACAAGGAAGCCACAGGGATCCTGCGCTCACTCTTCATAGAAAGTGACTGTGATATGTTAGTGGTTTGAGTTTTCATAATGAGCTCCTTGAAAGTTGTCAGTCTGTTTCACTGTGGTGAGACTTACCATAGTCCTACTCAGACCCAAGCACCCTGCTTTAAATGTGTGTGGTTGTCTGTGCTGGTCGGCCTGCAGGTGTTTCTCTGTATTTGACTAAGTGGTTTGTGTTTGTTCTCTGTTACAGCAACCATGATGGATGCTCTGATGCTGGTGGAGAGACGTGCGGTCAGCCAGGATTCACCTTCAGAGAGGGCTGAAGGGGCTGGACAGTGGGAGGTGAGCAGAGCTGGAAGGATGATGGCCTGTGTGGTTGGGTGGAGGACAGACGATACAGTCAGATTCAGTATAAAGCAGGTGGAGCTTTGGCAGCAACCACACAGACCCAGGGAAATAATCTCTGGATGATTTAAATGAGACTTTAACTTGTTTTAGTCACATTTGTGATCACTGTGTGGTTTCTGTCTTATTGTTGAACAAGGCTGTGTTCTTCATTGTGTGTAGTTGAATGTGTGCGGTTGACAGTTTCCAGTTGTGCACAGGCTCCTTGGACTGTGTGATTTTACTTTGAATTGTGTACTGTGTATGTGGGAGAATACCTTTAAGGTTTATGTTGAAGAGTGAATGGGTACCACCATCACCCAGGACCTGAAGTGGGAGCCCACCATCACCTCCGTCATCAAGAAAGCCCAGCAGAGGATGTACTTCCTGAGGCAGCTGAAGAAATTCAACCTGCCAACACGGACGATGATGCAGTTCTACACTGCAATCATCGAGTCCATCCTCACCTCCTCCATCACCGTGTGGTACGCTGGAGCCACTATCAGGGACAAACAGAGACTGCAGCGTGTTGTGCGCTCTGCTGAGAAGGTGATTGGCTGCAGACTCCCATCTCTGCAGGACCTGTACACCTCCAGGACATTGCGGCGTGCAGCTCGGATCTCAGCTGACCCTTCTCACCCTGGACACAGTCTGTTTGACCTGCTCCCCTCAGGCAGGAGGCTCCGGTCCATCCGCACCAGAACCTCTCGCCATAAGAACAGTTTCTTCCCCTCTGCTGTTGGACACATGAACAATAACTATATGACTGTACCCGCCACTAACACATGACCCTACGCTGTGTCACTGCATCATTCCATGTTTGGCACTGATCACCACCTGCACTCATGTATATATCTTTCTACGCAGCACTCTTAATTCTTATTCTCATGTATATATCTCATGTATAGCTCATGCACATATCTTTCTACGTAGCACTTTTAATTCTTATCCCTACTTTTATTTTTTTCCATGTCTATTTAAGTGCTATTTATGACACTATGTTTGCACTGAAGCACCGCAGCAATCTCCTAATGTTGTAAACCTGCTCAACATTTGGCAATAAACCCATTCTGATTCTGATTCTGATTCTGAATCTGTTTCAGTGCAGCTGGTGTACTTTCTTCTTCCTTCTTGTTGTCACACTCAGACTTTTAACGTCCTTGATCTTTGCATTAAATCAGCTGGTCCTGATAATCTGCTCCTGCCTTCCAGTGAGAGGCGATCAGGTGACCAGATGTTGTCTTGCAGGTGTCGATTGCATTTCTGTGAGAGCGGAAATGTTACATCATCACCTAGAGTTGGACGAATTGTGGTTGATTAAAAACTAGAAAAGGTAGAAAGCCACTGCTGGTTTCAATTTCACAGCGCCTGTGATGCTCACCACTTTGGGGTTTAAAGTGACATTTGCCAAAACTCTAGCTGACTGTAATTGAGACTCCACTCAAACACATTCTCCAGTGTGTGTGTGTGAGAGAGAGAAAGGAGGGTGGTGCCATTGAGTAAAGTGTTTTTATTTCTCTAAGTAGTTTAATTCATGGTTAAGTACCACATTAACCACAGCACCAGCTGTTTACACAGTCATTTAGTGGTCTGTTAAAGCCTGCTGAGGGGAAACTGTAGAGCAGAGAGGGCCACAAACAGCCCACTTTGGTCTCAAGTGGGTTAAATCACTGCAACTCTGTCAGTGTGAAATGTTTAACTACAGCACCATCCTATCATTACTTGTTTTTTCTTCAGCACACATACAGTAACAGGATAAAACGACTTCCTGCCAAAGTGTGATCCCCCCCATCTGACAGGCAGCAGCAGCAGCAGCAGCAGCAGGCGATGTACTTTCAGTCATGCTATTGTTACTCTTACCAAAGAGCTGATATATTATGGTCACACTTCTCTCTGTGTAACAGCACAGTTCAGCACAAATGCACACCAACAAACAAACAAAACTTAATAAAACACATAAAAAACAGTCACAGTATGCTCACATTGAATAATCTGACAGTCAGAAATATATATGCTCCTCCTGTTTTCTCTCATATGATGATGATTCCGGTGGATCCTTGTAGCCCAGTGACTGTAAGAGATTTTATACAGTCGTTGTATTATACATCCCATTAAGTTCAAATCTCACAGAAGTGGCACGCCCACATACGTCTTTGTTTGAAATTAGAGTTATTGCCAATAAGTTGGGGGGGGAGTAAATTGATAGTATCTTGATATTTTGCGTGATGATATGAAAATATCAATATTTTATATTACGGCCCGTCTCATGCATCATGAGGCATGTTAGCCGAGTAAACTCACATTAAATCATCTCAACACAAATGCCATGGAGCACTGGGCACACTCAGTTTGATAGACCTGCCTCCTAATTCATAACAAATCACAACAACAGCTGCTTCAAGGCACTTTATATTGGAGAGCAAAGACCTACAATAATCACAGACTGATATCATATTGACTGTCTCGTGGCAGCAATTATGTCAGGATTTGGTGACAGTGTCGGTGTGTTTGATCGTCTCATTTTGGTGCAAAAATAGTTGATCTGACTGGATGAAACCGATGTTGACAAAGTTTAACTTTGAGGACATAATTTGCAGAAACAAAGTGATAAATCACAGTTGTTGTTTTTGCAATACTCAGAATATCGCAAAATGTTTCAAAAATGCAACAATATACTATCATGAGTGAAGTATGGTGATAGGATCCCGTCGTGTGCTGTCTGGTGATTCCTGCCTCTAGACTTTGATCTTTGCTGATCGGCAACATTAACGTCCATCAGCACAGCGTTTCCCACTGAGAGCTGTGGACTGGCTGCACCTTGTTGACAGGCTGAGTGACACTTGGAGAGATGTGGACTGACCTCGGTCTCAGGAGCTCAATTCTGCACGAGGGCACTGAGCCTCAGCAGGCAGACAGACTCCCTGACATTTATTAACTGTACTTACTGCACGGGTGCTTAGATTTGTACTGGGAATGACAGCTGCAAACAACTTCAGACTCTTGAGCAGTTTTCAGGAAGTTGGGACTGAAATAATCTCTGTTGTTGTTTGTTTGATGATCTTAGTGCTGATTTATCTTTTCAGCTTGTTTAACTGAGTCTTAATGTTAATGCTCTTTAACAGTCTGTTTGTTTGTGTGTGTGTGTGTGTGTGTGTGTGTGTGTGTGTGTGTGTGTGTGTGTGTGTGTGTGTGTGTGTGTGTGTGTGTCACAGTGTGATGCAGAGCTGCTCCTTACTGAACTGGACCCTGCAGAGCACTGAGGGCGTCCTGTCCAGCATCAGGACCAACTGGCAGGAGTTTGTGGAGGACCTGGACTTCTGGAGGGTCCTGCTGCTGATGGTGGTCATCACCCTCCTCTCCCTGGGCATCGCATACTACGTCAGCAGAGTCCTGCCCTTCTCAGGGTGGAGAGGAGGCAGGAAAATGAATGAAGATCTTTATGTAGAATAAAAACTCTGGTATTTATTTGTTGTGCAAATCTGATCATTTTATTGGAATCTGAACAACATCATGTGATGCTGTCAGCACAAAGAAGAGAGGACGGTGACTCAGAGACACCGACAGCTTCATGTGTGGCCTAACACCTTTACAAGCACTCATTGATAAAGTCACTTTTACATCCCTGTTTGCTCTGTTACAAGCTGTATATTGCTGATGTTTTGTAACTTTTCATTGTTTTCTCTCACTTGTTATTTATTCAAATGTCTTTGGTGTGAATTTTTCCCTCGCTGTCCTTATTTCACACAAATACCTGCAGCCTTTCTGGCTGGAAACAGTTTTGTCAGGATATCTTGATGTTCTTTGTTCAAAGGGTTTCAGTGTTTATTCCATCAAACATTTGAAGTCATTTAATGTGCAAAATGAATAAAATCATGACTGTAATCTGCATCAGGTTAGAGCGTCACTTTGTTACAAACTCAAAACTTTATTGGCACACAGCAGCTAACCTGAGCTTTTTACAAAGCGCAAAGAAAACAGGAAAGACTGCAAATCTGTAGAAACAGGCAGGATTAGTACTCGCTGTAAATGAATATACATACAGAACCTGCTCTCACCAATGGGGGGAAAACCTTCAGCTGCTACTGATCTTTGATGATTCAGCATTTTAATGAATCTGGATGACGGTAAGAGAGATGTTACAAAGAAAATCAAACACTTGAGATTCTTGTTTGACATCTAGACCCTCCCCTGGATGTGCCCTGTTAGAAAAGAGAATATCCTGTCAAATTAAGGCTAAGACTGTTAAAACCAGACTGATGTGTTTGACTTCAACTAATATCAGTACATAAATGTGTCACCGCTTCCTTCCGTTACATAATGTGGTAAAGTGCTGTAGGCTACATGTTTGGTAAAAATTATTTAAACAGAAGTGGTTTTGTTTTGGTTCTGGTTTTTGACTGTGTGCTATTCACAGCCCTGCAATATGACATCCATATTAATTGAAGTCATGTTTAGTCCACATAATGGTTTCAGTGAACCATGCACTGCCCAAACACATTCAGACTTGCTAAACCAAAACAAGGCAAAGCTTCAGATAAACCTACATAAGGTTACTCTACATTTACACTTTGCTGTTTGAATGCTTTGCCTTGCAGTGTCACACCTAAGAGGATATTCAGTTTTAATAAGTTTCACCAGGCCTTTGCATGTAAGTCTTCATCATGTTCAGTCATCTGATGAGAAAAATCAGCCATGGCACATCACCTTAATTGTCAAACTCATTGTAAAGGCTCTCGTACGGCCCACTTTGATCTCAAGGGTGCAGAACCAGAAAAACTCCCCTTTGTGTCAGTGTGAACAGTATGACTCATGCAGTTTTACTGCATGATGTAGAAATACTGCCGCAGTGATGAAAGAACACGTGCTCACTAGTATAAAAACAAAAGGTTATGGTACTGATTACAACAAAAAGAGAGTAACTCATGTTATTTCAAAAAACAGAAGATCTGAATATATAGCAAAAAAAAAAAAAACTGTTAAAGAGAAAATACACTATATATATAGTATATATATGTGTGTATATATATATATGTGTGTGTGTATATATATATATGTGTGTGTATATATATATATATATATGTGTGTGTATATATATATATATATACACACATATATATAACATTTTCAGTATACTCCACAGCAGTATACTGAATTTGTACATCACTTATTCTACAGTTGTGCAGCGGGGCAGATTAGAGCATAGGTGTCAAATTCTGGCCCGCGAAGCCATACCAAATTACTATTAGAGCTGGCCTACTGGTATTAAACAGCTAATATATATATTGTTTAGTATTAAGCTTTGCTTGTTCCATATTCAGTTTTCCAGCAAAACTTATTTGAGTCCATAAGAAAAGATTCATTCCTATATCTGGAGGAAGATTTTTTTTTAAACAAATATTAATGTTAGCCCACGACTTTGTTCCAGTTTTGAATTTTGGCCCACTGTGTATTTGAGTTTGAGACCCCTGGATTAGAGTGTCTGCTGGGCCAAATGTGGCCCCCGGGCCTTAGGTTTGACACTCCTGCCCTAGAACATGCTGTCCATCTTCCTTTTTTCGCTGTCTTAGTGATGAAAAATAGGACATAATGTTATCAATGTAGTCTTTTGTATGTGTTGACAATAGCACATGTAAGAGTCATACGGCGTTTTGTCAGTTTTCAACCAGTGAATCATTAATTTGACCTTAAACACTTTGGTGGATGTGAGCAATCATTACATCATTTAATCCGAATTTTGTCGGAAAATACAAAGAGAAAAGTTATGCAGTGATTTGTGTTAAATAGTAATAAATTTATACATGCTGACGTAACACTTGCCGAACAATTTGTCTTCTTTGTATCCGCATTAGAAAATGTTTGTGTGGAGAGTGAAAGTGGAGTGGAGAGGGTTTGCTTCATTAGTAGATTCTGAGAGGTGATTGGACGCATTTCCGATTCTTATTTAACAAAGATAAATGTAAATATACGTCTACAAATATTAAAATGAATCCAAGAAGCACTGTGGCCTAAAATGTATTCATGTGAATTGTTGAATGGCAGAATCACGCGTTTGACGTTTATAAAACAGCTTCTAAAGGTGAGCCTGGCTTTACATAATTTATTTTCATTTGTCAAACCACGTGTTTCCGTCTGGAAGGAGGAACTCTTAACCTAAGCCGAGGCCTCCGTGATGGAGCAGGCGACCACGAAGTGTCCGTGAAAATGTCCGGACTTCACCGTGAACATACAGGAGGCCTGTGAGGCCTGAAGGCACTGAAGGTGAACGTGTGTCACCTCACTCAGGCAGTGGTGTAAGCACACTGTTTATTTAATCACACACAGCTGAAGCAAGATATTACAAAAAAAAAGGAAATTAAGACAATAAATGAAAGTTTTGATCGGTGTAAAATGCATAATAATAATTATAAGCTGCACACATAAATAAGCTGAAGCACATTAATAAGTTAAAGGTTGCCAGGTATTGATCCTAAAAGTCTTCAGACATCTGCCTGGGACGTATTTGATGGATGGTGGCCATTCATCTGCAGAGGAGGACGATGGCTCAGAGGCTCCGACGCCCCATTTACATCATGGTGTTCATCTCCGGGTCCAAAGCGTCGGAGAAGACGTGACAAGTACGTGGAGCAGTGAGATTTCATCAGCCATCCACACACAAGGCCGCAAACCAAAAAGCCCACAGCTGTGATGCAGACAGCGACCGAAGTTCCCAGTCCGCTTACTTCTAAAGTCGTCTGTGTTGGCTGCAGAGGATACAAGAGCAGAAATGTGATCAGATTCATGGAACTTTATATGAAGCTGTTTCAGGTTTGATTAACGCGTTTCTGTCTTTTTTTTTGTCCCGTTTGGATCTACGTTTGCATGGGATTAATGAAGACTGTCATTTTTAGAAACTCCCACCATGCTGTCAGAGAAGAGCTGATGTTAATGCTTTTAAAGCATTCATGTCGTTTGATGTTTGAGCTGATAAATGGTAGATCTGAAATTTCTAGATTATTACATAGTGCCTGTTCTACATCTATCCAAGGTTCATCTAAGAGGGTGTGTTTAAACCATCTAGAGATGAACTGAAGCCTGTTGGCTAAAAAATAGTGATTAAAATTAGGCAGATCTAATCCTCCTCTATCCTTGGTCTTTTGTAGTGTTTTTAAGCTGATACGTGGGGGTTTATCTTTCCAAAGGAATTTAGAAATATACGAGTCTAGAGATCTGAACCAATCTTGTGATGGCTTATTTGGGATCATTGAAAATAAATAGTTTATTTTTGGCAAGACCATCATTTTTATAGCGGCGACCCTTCCCATGAGTGATATGGGTAAAGATTTCCATCTAGCCAGATCGCCTTCTACTGTCTTTAAAAGTGGGATGTGATTTAATTTAGTTAATTATGAAAGCTTAGGAGAGACATTAATACCTAAATATTTTATATTTCCAGACGCGTTTCTGTCTAAATACTCACACACACCGATGTAGGAGGAGGAGTGCTGGTGGTCGGATCCGGGCTGCTCTCACTGACCTTCAGCCTCGCAGCAGCTGGTGTCCCTCTCTGTTCCGCTCTACCTTCTTTTTGGATGTAACAGAAATAATCCCCCTGATCTTCCCTCCGAGCCCGCTGCAGGTTTAAGGACAGGTCTCCGTGTGAGAGCCAATCAGCTGACAGCGACAGTCGATCATCAGCAGTCCAGTTACTGTTACCACCGCACGAGTCTCTCCTTAACACATCCTTCCTGTCTTTAACCCAGCGCACAAACCAGCAGGTGCCAGCTGTAGTTGCATGGTAGCAGGGCAGGCTGACCTCGTCTCCCTCTGTGACGGATGATTCGGAGACCACGACAACCTCCACATGGACAGCAGACACCTCCCGACCATCGCACATGAACCCATAAACTCCACTGTCCGTGTAAACTGAGCGGTTAAAAACAACAGAGGAATTGGGACTGATGCGATCTCTGAAACTTTCCTCTGGTGTCCAAACTCCGTGTCCGTACGAGGCGACATCCCGGGACTGAGGCTCTGTTTGGCGAAGTTTTCCATCTACATCAGTCGGACAGTTTCCACGAAGAATAAACGAGTCTCCTAAAATCACTTTCACATATGGTATACTACCCTCACTAAAAACTCCCCCAAAGAAGAGCGCAGATAAGAGCAGCTGAACCAGCTCCATTCCTACGTTGAGAAACTGTCGCGGCCGGTATTCGGCTGAGACGCTGTATAGGTCAAGCCCGCAATGTTTTCACTCCACGATCCGTCTATTCCAAATTAAGTGCTTGTCTAAATCCAGCTAGCTTCACCCTGAGAACACGCTGACCGTACCTCTGTAGCTTTGCATCTCCGGTGCAGTTTTGCTGCATTTAAAACACAACGTTAAACTGGGAGCGGTGAAAAGCGGAGCCTTTATTTAACTCGGTATCTTTTATTTTGAAAACAGCGGAGCGGAACAGAACAGCGCATGCAATCCCTGCACGGGGAAGGTTCAGTTCTGTGGCCACACCCCGTTCATTTGTCATTCGTCTCGTCTGCATATCAGCACGGTCTTATTCATATACGATGCATACACGTGTTTGCGCAAATATGTGAAAATCGGATCGCACTGGTTAGAGTGACAAACTCAATCTAGTCAGCGAAGACTGAAAAAATACACCAGAGAGGAATGAAGTTTGGTTGACTAGTGACACAACCCGTGACCCCAACCTCACACTTGCTCTTTTTATGGTGTCTCAATAGTGAATCTCTTCCTGGGGCAGGCTAAATATGTGTCATTAGTGATGTAGTATGACATGTTCCATAACGGATTTATAATATGGATACACATCTTTGCACAATATCAAGTATCATATCGCATTATCAGTGATATAGCGACATGTATTTATGTTCACTAGTGCACACAGAACAGTGAGACAAGCTGAGACATGTCTCAGAGTGTGGGGCTCCAGTGATAATGACCTCAACAATCTCCAGTAAAGCACAGTGCATGCAAACATTAATGCAAATATATAGGACAACTGTACACAACAAAGTTTGCCCTGCAGTCTTATCAGACTATTAAAGCACGCGAGGAGAAATACGAGCTGATTCAAGAGTAAACAAATGAGTCAAAGCCTCATAGCTTCGCCTCATTTGAACTGTAATTTACTGATGCGGTTTCACAGTTAGTCAAAATGATCAAAATCCCAGATATATTTGTCAGTTATTCTGCAGCTACAAGGTTACGTTCTTGTGTTTATTGTCAAACTAAAGCGTGAAGCTGTCATGATATATATTTCCAGGGAAAACTCGCTACTATTGTTTTATAATGTAGCTGCTGGGATCTTGTTTCAGTTGTTCCACACTTTGAATTAGAGTATTTTTTAGTCTTTACATATCAGCATAAATATCAGTATTGTAAATTTCCCTAATATGATTTTGAGGTTGCATCGACACCTGAGGGAGCAGCTTCACCACCAGTTGGACCTGCAATAAATAAAGAGACACTCAGCTACTGTGTGCAGATTTGAAAATAAATACTGACATTATTTTCTTTTTTAAAAATGGCCAAGACACTGGCCTGATGGTGGAATTGAACTCAGGACTGCTCCACCATACTGCACTGAAAGGATATATTTGTTTTAATTGTAGATTAGGTGCTCTGTGAAGCACAGAAATGCTGTTTAACAATATTTTACATGGTTTTAACATGTTTGTAATGGCTGTCTTTCATGGAACAGGGTTGAAAATCAGTGTTTTGTGTGTTTTCTCTGGAAAAACAAGTTGTTGTGGACTACAAAAATCAAAGACAAATGTAGTTCTATAAATAACGGAATAGGAATATACCATTTTGTCTTCCTCTCATAATGTGGGCAACAGGGTTGAATTAATAAGAGTTGCATTTTAGATAACATTTTAAGGGAATTTTACACACAAATTACAGTCAAGGGGACGTCCCCTTGACTGTAATTTGCCTGCTGTGACCACATCCACATTACACACTGACTTCATGCAGTTTATCAGTGGATTAAAGTATAATTTACTCTGTGTAACTTTATCTGCTATAAGAGACGCGACCGGCTGGTTGTTATTATTACAGAGCAATTAATTTTCTTTAACGTGAAAGAAATACACGGCTTCCTGACCGTCGTCTATTTCCTGCCTTTCTTTCCTTGTCAGGGTGAGTTGGGAACAAAGTAAGAGAAGTAAGCTGAATAAAAGTTAAATACAAATAGAAAAAAGATTTGAGCATTAAACTAGTTAAAGAAATGGGAACGTTAGTAAGGAGTTTTCTCTTCACTCGGGATTATAGAGGACTCCAGCCGGACTTCAGGTAATCGTTGTACCTCAGCTAGCTGCTCGTTAGCTTCGCTGACGGTAGCAACAACGTTCACGGTTTCTCATGAACATCCAGAAAATATTAAACTGTTGACACGTCCCACTAGTTTTGTAATTTCTTAGACAAGGTTTAACTAATGGGAAACAATGCAACTGTATTAACGTAACCAATGGAAGGACTAGGCTTATAGTAGCTTAGCATTTTAGCCTTGCTAGCATGCTAGGCTGCGCAAGCTATTAGTGTAACCGTGGTCTATTTGCCATTGTTTTGTCCTCAGTGCGACCAGAGTTCAAGTTAAGTTTATTTTGACCAATGACAATCACGAAGAGTGTTTGTATAACATTATAGTAATGAGTTATAAAGACCTACAACACGGAACCGAAAAAGGCAGATGCGCGATACTGCCAAAAGTATTCGCTCGTCTGCCTGCTCACGCATATGGACTTGTTTGACATCCAGTCCATCTCTGTTCTGCCTGAGGCGCTTTGTAAGCTGTCAATGTGCAGCTGACTGCGTTAGGAAACCCCCTTTGTCTGTGCATAGTTGTGAACTGAGTTTTGTAACCGTGTAAACCAAAAGATGTGAAAAAGATGTGTGTGTGTGTGTGTAAATAAGATTTGTTTGTAAAAATTTTTTTTACACAAGTTACAAATTCTTTTTTGTTAGGGTCTGCTTACAGATACAAAGCAAAAGAACAAAAACCAAACAAACAAACTTTAAAACTCTGAGCTGTGTGTGACTTTTAACTTGTGGATTTTGAACCCAATTTTTATTTCTTTCAGCTGATTGGTCAATGTCATATCAATCACAAATTTAACAATCCAATCAGATAACAGACGGGTTTTGGCCATAGAAGAGGTGCTTTACTGAGCTTCAGGTCCTGGAAGGGTAAAGGCCCTTTCATGTGCCAGCGTTTTCCTTCATCACCACAAAGGAAAACAGTCTGTGCGTGTCTGAGTTCTGTGAATATTTGTTGCCAGCCTGACCTGTAGTTTGATTTCTAGGGCGATCCATGTCAGTGACTCAAGAGGAAGTTGAAACTGCAGTAATAGATGCAGCGCCTTTGCATGTCAATGGTTTTTATGTAACTGAAGGATCTGTGGGAATAATGTGTGTGAACCAGTGCAGTGACAGCAAATGCACTCTTATGGTAAAGTGTAAGGTCAGTTGTAGTGCCCAGACTGACTTTTTTTATTTTTGTTATCATGACTGCCTTTATTATTACCTGCCAAGATTCAGGTTTATACTAGGACTTGGAAGGCAGATATGACAGTAAGTTAGCTCATGTTACAGCTGCTAGTGTGCCTATTGCTCGGGAGGTCAAGCAGGTTGTCTACTAATCACAGGGTTCACAAGGTTCAAGGTAGGGCTGTGCGTTATGACTAACATCCCATATCCCGATATAAGACGTTTATCATCTCGACAATGATATATATCACAAAACGTTTTACATTTCCTGTAAATTTTGTGAATCTCGGGCAACTCGACGTGTGTGAAGTGCTTTCAGTTGGGGGTTGAGTGTTTTGACCGATGGATTAAACTATACATTTTTAGATATAAGTTGTAACGGGTGCCATTTTCTTTGTGAGCATTTATTACACGGCGTGTTGCGGGGAAAAGCCTGTTTTAACGTTCGAGTCTAAGGTTTACTTTATTAAGCACCTGACAGCTCTTTTTTGCTTCTCATCCTTAAACACTCTGCATACTCTTTCATGTGATTCTTGCTTAGGTGGGTGACGAGGTTTGAGTCTGAGGCGGCGACTGGTTTCCTGCATAATTTGCATAGAACAGTTTTCTGATCCGTGGCAGACTTTTCATAACCAAACCATGTTCATGCTACATGCCTCGTTTAGAAATAAGGTCCTAGATTTGTTTTGACTGCTTTATCTGTTTATCATCATTTCAGCTTATTTTGAAAAAATCTCAACAGGATCTTCTCCTTTATTGTGAAAGGTTTATGTGGAAAATAAACAAGCGGGTAGCGGAGCCACACTAATTTGTGCAACTGAAGTAGCTTTGAGTGTTTGAAGTCATTCAATAGTATATTAACTTTGGTTTAGTGTCATTGAGCCACTGAATGAGTCCACTGAGCTTCAGCTGGCAGACGGCCTGATATTTATCTTGCACTGATCAGATCAGATCAGATATTCAGGCCTAGAGCAGGGTGATATGACCAAAAATATTTATCACGATATACATTTGAAAATTTGCAATAACGATATAACTGACGATATAATTGACACCAGACAAAATACTTTACAACTCCACAACTTTATTAGTGCAAAAAACCCATCAATGTATTTTCACTTAAACAAGCAGCTGTTTTTTATGTGCATTAAAGTTATATAAAAACGTCCATCCATCCATTCACTTCCGCTTATCCTTTTCAGGGTCGCGGGGGGCGCTGGAGCCTATCCCAGCTCCAGCGCCTAGGGCGAAAGGCGGGGTACACCCTGGACAGGTCGCCAGTCTGTTGCAGGGCTAACACATAGGGACAGACAACCATTCACACTCACATTCACTCGCACATTCACACCTAGTGGCAATTTGGATTATCCAATTAACCTATCCCCACAAGCTGCATGTCTTTGGACGGTGGGAGGAAGCCGGAGTACCCGGGGAGAACATGCAAACTCCACACAGAAAGACCCCGGCCTGATGGTGGAATTGAACTCAGGACCTTCTTGCTGTGCGGCAACAGTGCTAACCACCGTGCCACCGTGCTGCCCTATATAAAAACGTAACAGTGCAAATTCCTTGCTGACCGTTTAACCAAAAGGCATTTCCAGTGGAAATTGGCCGACATATCCTCAGCATAACCATGTATAATATCTACAAAACTTAAAAAGAGGTTATACACACACAATACGGTAATATTATGTTGAAGCACAGTACGTATCACTCCGCGAGGTGCCTGCCTAATATAGCGGTAATGCGCCGGCAATCCATCAAGCGGTGTGGGTTCGTAGCTTAGCAAAGTCATACTAAAACATTTGACAGATTGTCGAGCGCCGTGTACGACATAAAATCGTTTCGAGGTCAGTAAACACAACCAGGATTCATACATAAGGCACACAGGATTATAAGGGGCACTGTCGATTTTCAGAAAAATCAAAGGATTGATTTTAAGTGTGCCGTATTTTCCAAAAAAGACAGTAATAACGACGGCCCGCTAGCATGCTCTACCAAAAATAGTGCTTTGTTGTGTGTCTGATGGACGAAAGCTAAACCAGTTCCACACCAGTGAAGTTGCAGCATTTTTACAAACCAATTCTGGTTCATCTGTTTCATTCTGTTTCACTGCAGGTGAGGTAGTAGGATGTGTGAGCTGCCCCTGCAGTGCCAAATCTGTTTTTACATGTTTCATTCTTGCAGTTTCACAGCATCAGGCCCTGATTGTCGTTCCTCAGTTGAGTTTTCACTTTGAAAACCATCAAACACTTGAGATTCACACGTGTTTGTTTGTGTGTTGCAGGAGTTTCGCTCTGAATCCTGACCTCCTCTTTGTGCTTCTGTGGCTTATGAGGCCATAAATTGGTCACCGTGGCGACCAGCAGGATTATTGAAAGTCCCTCGTCTGACTTACTGAGATCAGCCGTCACTGTTAGTGTTTATCTCATATTATGTCACATCTAAAATCCTGTGTAAGTATGAATGAATGGTGATTAAATTAAACAAATAAAATGTATTTTTCTTTTTTCCAGTGTTCACCATCACTCTGCTCTGCAGCTGGTCTCCTTTTCCACTTTGCGGTCACTTGATGTTGAAGAGGTGAGTGTGTTAGAGGAAATGTTAATGTCAGGTTTAGTCTGTATGCACTCAGAGGTCATTTGCTGCTGCTGCTGCTGCTGCTGCTGCTGCTGCTGTGGTTGTAATGATGTAAACCCTGATTGGTTGGATAGTTTGAGTGACAGCATTTACTGAGGCAAAGCAGAACAGCTGCTGATCCTGAGCTACTCTTACAAATGAAAGATCAGTGAAGAGCTTCCCTCACACAGCATATCCTCTACTGCACATGTGTCAAAGTCAAGGCCCGCGGGCCACATCCAGCCCGCGAGATCATTTTATATAGACGTACTATTATTGTTATGCATGGCCCGGCGATATGAGGCGCTAATAATGTACAAACTACAGATCCCATAATGCAGCGCTGCAGCCTCTTTGCTGAGCGCTAGGCTAACTGGGAACATTCCCGCGTCAATCAAGTCAAACTTTTTGCGAAGCTAGCCGCTCACAGTGGTGGAGAGAAAAGTTGATTCTGAAAGCAGAGCCTTTCAGCGCAGTGGGTGACTGAATATATGTTTACAGACATTACTGGTAAACCTGTGTGTCTTATTAGTGGAGCTAACGTGGCTGTAATTAAGGAATTTAATTTAAGACGAGACAAAACGTCAGGATAAGCTGAAAAACCTAAATGCAGAGCAGAAAATAAAGAAAGTAGAAGAATGAAGAAGAATCTGACATTTCAGCAGACGTTTTTCACCAGAGCAAAATCACAAAGTCAAGCTGTTGTGAAAGCAAGTTTTATTGTAGCAGAGGAGAAAGCCACATCAGCCCGCTACCACTCTGAAGAGCTGCATGATGGAGGTGTGCAACGTCTTGTGTCCAGACAAAACGCAGATTTTGGCAAATGTGAGCCTGAGGAGAAATACGATTGCTGATCGGGTTAGTGAGATGGCCACTGATTTAAGATATGTCAAAGTGTAACTGACGTGAAACTTACAACAGATGGAGGGCCGGTGCTGTGCGGTGAAAAAAGCGGACTAGTCAGCAGGATGTGAGTAAAGATGCAGGAGGAGAAATGTACCGGTGAGTTAACAGCATATCACAGCATCACACACCAGGAAAGGCTGTGTGGTAAAGTCCTAAAAATGGAGCATGTAATGATCACCGTAACACAAACCGTAAATTTTGTCTGAGCTAAAGGTTTAAATCACCGTCGATTTCAGTCTTTTATGTGGGAAATAGATTCAGAGTTTGCCGACATTCCTCATCATACAGAGGTCCGCTGGCTGAGTTGGGATAAAAGTTCTCAATAGAGTTTTTGAGCTCAGCAAGGAAACCTGTCAGTTCATGGACATGACATGTATGATGCGGTGAAGGCATTTCAAGTGAAGCTGTCACAAATGCACCAGTGCAACCTGCCTCACTTTCCCTGTTGCCAAGTAATGTTGAACCAAGTCAGCACACTTTGCTGAACTACACCTGTGCAGGATTCAGATGGAGCTGCAGTGTAATGATGCACTCAGGCAAAGTACGACACTGAATGGCCTGAAGAGTTTATTAGTTTACTAGTTCCATTCCTGAAGCAACGCCCAGCTCCGTCTACATGCGGCTCCAACCTTGTGTTTGCTTTCAAATTCAAATTCAAATTCAAATTTTATTTGTCACGTACACAGTCATACACAGTACGATATGTAGTGAAATGCTTGGACAACTGCTCGTGACCTAAAGAAAACAAAAAAGGAAAAGGCTATGAATAAGATAGGAAATAAATATGAAAAATTAAAAAGGGTAAATTTAACTAGGAAGGAATAAAATATAAATTAAGGTTAAAAATGAAATAACTGTACAACACAAATTAGAATGAAGGGTAAATTTAACTGGGAAGAATAAGATAAAATATATAAATTAAAGTTGAAAATAAAATAACTGTACAACAAAATACACAATATAGAACTATATAAGAATGTATGAAGAAATCTAAATATAAATAAATATATACACAATAACAGCAGCTGTACAAGTATTAACCGGAAATGAAGAATATAGTGACCAGTGTTGTGCAAAACCAAAGTCCAGAAAGTCCAGTGTGTGTGTAAGAACCATATGTGTGGGTCAGTACTGTGTGGTGGTGTGATTGAGAGACCGTATCGCCTGCGGGAAGAAGCTCCTCCTCAGTCTCTCTGTGTTGGTCTTCAGGGAGCGGAATCGCTTTCCTGACCTCAACAGAGAGAACAGTCTGTTGTTGGGATGGCTGAGGTCCTTCACGATCTTCCTGGCCTTGGTCCAGCACCGCCTGCTGTAGATTGAGTGCAGGTCAGGGAGCTCGGAGCGGATGGTGCGCTCAGCTGACCGCACAACCCTCTGTAGAGCTCGTCTGTCCTGCATGGTGCTGTTCCCGAACCAGGTTAAGATGTTTCCCGCCAGGATGCTCTCTATGGTGCACGAGTAATATTTTTTCTGGGGTTTTTGGCAGCATGTTCATATTTCTAACTTGCATAATTTTGACAGGATATATTTTTATGAAGAACAAAACATTTAAAGTTAAAGTTTCTTTTAAGTTTATTTAATCTGGAATAATATTCCTGTCTGTTTTTATTCCTATTTATGTTTAAAAAAACATTGTTTTAGTGTTCAATAAATGTTTATCTTGTTTGGCCCGCGACCTAAAGTGTGCCTTGAGTTTGACACCCCTGCTCTATTGGACCTGACTGAACAGCCAGAGCCTGATGTTCACTACAGTCATGGGCAGAAGAAGCACCAGTGTCAAAAATGAATCACAAAGCTGTTTTTTTGTATATTTATATGGTAATAAAAAGTCTGTAAAGTGGTGATCTGTGTTGGGGTCCTTAATGCTGACTGAAAATAGTTTCTGACTTCTTAATGAAAAGTACCTTAAAAAACCCTTTTTTAAAATAAATATGACAGGGAGGGTTTTATGGAAATAAAGTAGATGTATTATTTAGCTGTATCTGAAATCCTTATCAGGTGATTAATTGAATTCACCCTGTTTTGGTGAACTTTGTGTAGATTCACACTTTTATTTAAAGCCAATAAATGTCTCGCCTTTTAATTTGACTTTGTCTGCCTCTGTGTCCTGCATTTGGTTGCGCTGTCATGAAAGTGTTGGTCATTTTACAACATGAGCATTATTTTGTCTTTCCTGAAGGCATATTCAGGAAATGAGGATTAAAACGAGCGTGTCTGTTCATTTGCTTTTGATTCATGAACAGCCTGGATCAGGTCCAGACACTTTCTCCCAGTGTGTAACAGCCTGAGTGTTTCCTGAACCATTTGCCTCCAATAACCTTTGTCTTTGTTGGGCTACACTGGGAAACTCTCCACAGAGGCATTCAAAGGGAAAAAGAATCATTCTTGTGTGTGTCCCTAATTTCTACAGTTTAGACAATTTAATCAGTTTGTCAGCAAATAAAACCTCTTATATCCATCAGAGATGCTGGCTGTAACCTCATGTTTGAGATCGTTTCTCCTCCTGATTTATAGCTGTTAAATTACTGCCTGTTCGTAGCTTGAACGAGGACCTCCCTGTCTCACAGCACCACATCGCTGCCCAAGGAGGCTCAAACTCGCTTCTACTTCCTCTGGAAATTGAGGAAAGCACAAGTCCCACCTGCCATAATGTGCTCCTTCTACTGGGAATTTTTATTAAAATATGAATAAGTGAATGAATGAGATTCACAGCTTTAGCAAGGACAAGCTTACCAAGAAACCATACTACAGAAAGAAAATACCAAACTTTACTTATGCTTGTCCATATTTGATTCTTTGAAATATTTTCTCATTAAGTCTAAATGTTCCAGAACAGATGCGATGAGCTTTCGTTTCCTGTGGCTTTTTGCCCTCTTGTGATCGTTCTGGGTCGCTGAAGTTTTCCATCACCACCTCATCCTACAACCTATAATCTAAAATTAAATCTTATAAGAGGTTTATAAACGGATTATTTCCTCTTGGCAGAAAACACCAATAAATCAATAAAACACAAACGTGTATGTGTTTGTGTGTTTTGTTTTTCTTTATGGTCCAAGTTACTGAAGTTACTGGTGTGCAGATACTGTGTAACTTGATACATGTAAACACAGACGGTGAATTTAGACACGATAGGAAGACATGGAGACACTGATGAGCATCTCCAAGTAAAAGAACCAGTTCCTTTATTTAAAAAAGATGTTTATTTAATTTTTTTATTCATTATCATTGTTGTTATTATCATTAGGCAGTAGGGTAATTTCCTCTGGAGCATCAGGTGGCCTTTTAAAGCCATTTGTAGAGACGTGCTGATCTCCTGATGACTGATCATTATTGGTGGTATGGCACCCGTTTAGTTGGGCTCCGGTCTCCTCATCTCTCGTTTCTCTCCTCCGTTTCCGGCCCAAGAGGAAAGCCAGAGGACCAACGATCCCAGATGTTACAGCTGCTGTTACAAGGAATGTGATCACTGTGATCCCTGTCCTATCAGAGGACTCTGATGGCTGTGAGGACAAGAAAACAGGAACCAGACATGTTAGTGAGTGTGGTTTGTACGAAGGTTTCAGCCAGCGTAAATTTAAACAAACCAAAAACACAATACATGTTTCTGTGCAGTTATGTTATCTACTATGCAAGGCATCAAATTCAGGTGTTGGTGGAAAGCCTGCGTGCTGTGACATCACCCCACTATCCTCCACTCAAACACTGACCCACTGCTCCGAAGCGCTGACTGCAAATCTGGCAGAGTGGCGCCAGATTCAGATGCGCCAATAACGAGCCATCAAAGCTTGCTGTTCAGTGTGCAGCTATTTAAATGTGGTCGGTGTACTTACCGTCGGTGTGGTTGTAGGCAGAGGTGTGCTATCGGCTGCTGTGGGGAGTTGAGGGTGGACTCGCAGGCGGACAGCAGATCGGTGTCTCTCTGGCTTGTCTATGTCACAGTAATAAACTCCTTCATCTTGTTGCTGGACTCCCTTTATGGTGAGGGACAGGTCTGCTTGTCGGTCCCACTCTGATGATATCGACACCCGGCTTGTGTCAACGTCTTCCCCGTATGTGATCCCCCCTGTTTTAGCATCCAGCTGAAGCACCGCGTTTCCATTTGTCCTCCAGCGCACAGATTTCACCGACTGGCCCGCGGTGCCGGAGCGGCACGGGAGTGTGGCATCCTCGCCCTCGGTTACATCAACTTCAGAGGGGACAAATACTTCCAGCTTGATCGCTTCCAAGTCTTTGCCGTTGCAGGTAAACTCGTACAGCCCTTCGTCGTTCAGATCTGCGTTGTCCAGGATGAGAGAGAGCCCTCTGTGATTCACGCGGTGTGAATGTTGTGGTCCGGGTTTCCAGACGTTTTCCAGGGAGGCGATCAGCTCCGTGCTGGCATCATTCCTTCGTAGATTCAGTGTTCCCCGTCCCTTCAGGCACTCCTCTGACAGCAGAAACTCAACGTCATCTCCTAAAGGAGCTTGGATCAACTTTCCTAAAACCTCGCTGCATAAAAATAGAAGAATGCACAAAAAGCTCAGAGTCTTCATCCTGTGAAAGAGGAGGTAAAGTGCCTAGCTCGTGCGCTTTTAAATAAGGAGAATGTTGCGTAAGCAGAGGCAGCACCGCCTACCGAAGCAGGTTTTGAAGTGTGCATTCCTGTCATCACGAATGGTTTCACCACTCCCTGAGTTACTCATACCGTAGTTTTGCCGGGGCCCATCACCTAATCAGTGTAGTAGAGGAGAGGAGAGGGAAATGATGATATTTCTTTGCAACAGAAGCCTCATCATAACATTACAACACACGCAGACGCAATGAGAATAATAATAATGACTGTATTACGGTCTATATTACTATATTATAGCATGTCTTCTTTTTAAAACGTCTGTGTGACTTTAATCATGAACAATATAGAGACTTTCTCTATTGTACTGTTATGTTATTCTTTTAGTTGTAGACTACAGTACAGCTCTTTGGTCAACAGTCAATACTTGCTGTTTTTAAATGTGCTAATAAATGTTTTGACTTAACTGTGACAATCAGCTGCGTTTTACTTTAAATGCATGCAGTTTATTGTGTTTATTCACTGTAATAAAGATTATTAGTAGAAACGGGTCAAAAAAGGCAAAAGGAAGAGAAAAAAGGAAAGTGACGTGCTGCGCTCCGGTTAGCTAGTTTTTATGTTGGACGGTGAAAAGAGGGGAGCCGCAAAGAGCGGAAAATGTTAAAATGTCCGCACAGTATGTGCGTTAAACCGGCTACAGACATGAGGACGTTACTCAGTAGTCTTTTATTCATCCCGGATACTCCTGCATAACTTCAGGTAAACTGTTTTGTTGTTTTTATTATTATTATTATCATTTTAGCTCCAGATCTACTGGCGTTGGTCGAACAGATGTGTGGCAGTCTTGCGTTTCAGGAGCTGCTACCGACAAACCAGCAAAAAAACGCCAAATGTGTCATCTGTGACACTTGTGAGCTTATCTCAAACACACTCCGTCAGTCTTGATGCTGTTGAAAAACAAAATGTTAAAAAATGTTGCGGGTGTACCTGGTGATATCATATCCACACTGAGGGAGTTGGCTGAGAGCCACACTCCCTCTGTGTGGCTGAGAGGCTGCAGGAAATCCTAGCAGGGTCATTAGTGATGACAAGGAGGCTGGCTGTGTGCCCACTGAGTCACCAGTTGCAAAGCACCCCTGACAATTGAGTGCTTTGGTATTCCTGACAGGCTCTTTAAGAAGCTGCCATTAATAGCACAGACGTGGAGACTTAGCACAATGCCATTAAAACTCTGACATTTATGTGGACAGAAGTAAGATCAGCTCAGATTTGTCCTGTATCCTTCCTTCACACCAACTGGTCACCAGCAGCCAGCTGTCTGAGCTGAGGAAACAAAAGGCACACTTACAGTCTAAGCTTTGGTTTCCCCCTAATGTTAGAGTTAGCCTCACTGCTACAGTCTCATGTTGCTGTCACGAGGAAGCCACAGGGATCTTGCGCTCACTCTTCATAGAAGTGACTGTGGTATGTTAGTGGTTTGAGTTTTCATAATGAGCTCCTTGAAAGTTGTCAGTCTGTTTCACTGTGGTGAGACTTACCATAGTCCTACTCAGACCCAAGCACCCTGCTTTAAATGTGTGTGGTTGTCTGTGCTGGTCGGCCTGCAGGTGTTTCTCTGTATTTGACAAAGTGGTTTGTGTTTGTTCTCTGTTACAGCAACCATGATGGATGCTCTGATGCTGGTGGAGAGACGTGCGGTCAGCCAGGATTCACCTTCAGAGAGGGCTGAAGGGGCTGGACAGTGGGAGGTGAGCAGAGCTGGAAGGATGATGGCCTGTGTGGTTGGGTGGAGGACAGACGATACAGTCAGATTCAATATAAAGCAGGTGGAGCTTTGACAGCAACCACACAGACCCAGGGAAATAATCTCTGGATGATTTAAATGAGACTTTAACTTGTTTTAGTCACATTTGTGATCACTGTGTGGTTTCTGTCTTATTGTTGAACAAGGCTGTTTTCTTCATTGTGTGTAGTTGAATGTGTGCGGTTGACAGTTTCCAGTTGTGCACAGGCTCCTTGGACTGTGTGATTTTACTTTGAATTGTGTACTGTGTATGTGGGAGAATACCTTTAAGGTTTATGTTGAAGAGTGAATCTGTTTCAGTGCAGCTGGTGTACTTTCTTCCTCCTTCTTGTTGTCACACTCAGACTTTTAACGTCCTTGATCTTTGCATTAAATCAGCTGGTCCTGATAATCTGCTCCTGCCTTCCAGTGAGAGGCGATCAGGTGACCAGATGTTGTCTTGCAGGTGTCGATTGCATTTCTGTGAGAGCGGAAATGTTACATCATCACCTAGAGTTGGACGAATTGTGGTTGATTAAAAACTAGAAAAGGTAGAAAGCCACTGCTGGTTTCAATTTCACAGCGCCTGTGATGCTCACCGCTTTGGGGTTTAAAGTGACATTTGCCAAAACTCTAGCTGACTGTAATTGAGACTCCACTCAAACACATTCTTCAGTGTGTGTGTGTGAGAGAGAGAAAGGAGGGTGGTGCCATTGAGTAGTGTTTTTATTTCTCTAAGTAGTTTCATTCATGGTTAAGTACCACATTAACCACAGCACCAGCTGTTTACACAGTCATTTAGTGGTCTGTTAAAGCCTGCTGAGGGGAAACTGTAGAGCAGAGACGGCCACAAACAGCCCACTTTGGTCTCAAGTGGGTTAAATCACTGCAACTCTGTCAGTGTGAAATGTTTAACTACAGCACCATCCTATCATTACTTGTTTTTTCTTCAGCACACATACAGTAACAGGATAAAACGACTTCCTGCCAAAGTGTGATCCCCCCCATCTGACAGGCAGCAGCAGCAGCAGCAGCAGGCGATGTACTTTCAGTCATGCTATTGTTACTCTTACCAAAGAGCTGATATATTATGGTCACACTTCTCTCTGTGTAACAGCACAGTTCAGCACAAATGCACACCAACAAACAAACAAAACTTAATAAAACACACATAAAAATCAATCACAGTATGCTCACATTGAATAATCTGACAGTCAGAAATATATATGCTCCTCCTGTTTTCTCTCATATGATGATGATTCCGGTGGATCCTTGTAGCCCAGTGACTGTAAGAGATTTTATACAGTCATTGTATTATATTGTATTAAACATCCACAAACACATTAAGTTCAAATCTCACAGAAGTGGCACGCCCACATACGTCTTTGTTTGAAATCAGAGTTATTGCCAATAAGTTGGGGGGGGGGGGGGGGGGGGGGTAAATTGATAGTATCTTGATATTTTGCATGATGATATGAAAATATCATCATTTTATATTACGGCCCGTCTCATGCACGGCCATCATGAGGCACGTTAGCCGAGTAAACTCACATTAAATCATCTCAACACAAGTGCCATGGAGCACTGGATGCACTCAGTTTGATAGACCTGCCTCCTAATTCATAACAAATCACAACAACAGCTGCTTCAAGGCACTTTATATTGCAGAGTAAAGACCTACAATAATCACAGACTGATATCATATTGACTGTCTCGTGGCAGCAATTATGTCAGGATTTGGTGACAGTGTCGGTGTGTTTGATCGTCTCATTTTGGTGCAAAAATAGTTGATCTGACTGGATGAAACCGATGTTGACAAAGTTTAACTTTGAGGACATAATTTGCAGAAACAAAGTGATAAATCACAGTGTTTTTTATTGCAATACTCAGAATATCGCAAAATGTTTCAAAAATGCAACAATATACTATCATGAGTGAAGTATGGTGATAGGATCCCGTCGTGTGCTGTCTGGTGATTCCTGCCTCTAGACTTTGATCTTTGCTGATCGGCAACATTAACGTCCATCAGCACAGCGTTTCCCACTGAGAGCTGTGGACTGGCTGCACCTTGTTGACAGGCTGAGTGACACTTGGAGAGATGTGGACTGACCTCCTCAGCTCCTCAGGAGCTCAATTCTGCAGGAGGGCACTGAGCCTCAGCAGGCAGACAGACTCCCTGACATTTATTAACTGTACTTACTGCACGGGTGCTTAGATTTGTACTGGGAATGACAGCTGCAAACAACTTCAGACCCTTGAGCAGTTTTCAGGAAGTTGGGACTGAAATAATCTCTGTTGTTGTTTGTTTGATGATCTTAGTGCTGATTTATCTTTTCAGCTTGTTTAACTGAGTCTTAATGTTAATGGTGTGTGTGTGTGTGTGTGTGTGTGTGTGTGTGTGTGTGTGTGTGTGTGTGTGTGTGTGTGTGTGTAATCCAGAGCTGCTCCTTACTGAACTCGACCCTGCAGAGCACTGAGGGCGTCCTGTCCAGCATCAGGACCAACTGGCAGGAGTTTGTGGAGGACGATGGCTTCTGGAGGGTCCTGCTGCTGCTGCTGATGGTGGTCATCGCCCTCCTCTCCCTGGGCCTCGCCTACTACGTCAGCAGAGTCCTGCCTTTCTCAGGGTGGAGAGGAGGCAGGAAAATAAATGAAGATCTTTATGTAGAACAAAAACTCTGGTGTTTATTTCTTGTGCAAATCTGATCATTTTATTGGAATCTGAACAACATCATGTGATGCTGTCAGCACGAAGAAGAGAGGACGGTGACTCAGAGACACCGACAGCTTCATGTGTGGCCTAACACCTTTACAAGCACTCATTGATAAAGTCACCTTTACATCCCTGTTTGCTCTGTTACAAGCTGTATATTGCTGATGTTTTGTATCTTTTCATTGTTTTCTCTCACTTGTTATTTATTCAAATGTCTTTGGTGTGAATTTTTCCCTCGCTGTCTTTATTTCACACAAATACCTGCAGCCTTTCTGGCTGGAAACAGTTTTGTCAGGATAACAGAGCCGACTGCAGAGAAACACCTGGGCTGAGTTTAGATGAAGCTTCAGGTTTAACTGGGATTATGGCAGCAGATTAATGCTTCTTACTTTGTTGTATATTCATTTTATCTTAATGTGCTTTTGTTAAAGGTTTTCAGTGTTTATTCCATCAAACATTTGAAGTCATTTAATGTGCAAAATGAATAAAATCATGACTGTAATCTGCATCAGGTTAGAGCGTCACTTTGTTACCAACTCAAAACTTTATTGGCACACAGCAGCTAACCTGAGCTTTTTACAAAGCGCAAAGAAAACAGGAAAGACTGCAAATCTGTAGAAACAGGCAGGATTAGTATACACTGAACAAAAATATAAACGCAACACTATTGTTTTTGCTCCCATTCTCCATGGGATGGACGTAGAGACCTAAAATTCATTCCGGATACACAATATAACCATCCCTCCCAAACAGTGGTCACAAATCAGTCCAAATGTGTGGTAGTGGGCACATCTGCCATATTGATATAATCCATCCCACCTCACAGGTGTGCCACATCAGGATGCTGATCTGACATCATGAGTAGTGCACAGGTGTACCTCAGACTGCCCACAACAAAAGGCCACCCTGGAATGTGCAGTTTTGTCTCACAGCAAAATGCCACAGATGCCACAAGCAATGAGGGAGCGTGCAATTGGCATGCTGACAGCAGGAATGTCAACCAGATCTGTCGCCCGTGCATTGAATGTTCATTTCTCAACCATAAGCCGTCTCCACAGGCGTTTCAGAGAATATGGCAGCACATCCAACCGGCCTCACAGCCGCAGACCTCGTGTAACCACACCAGCCCAGGACCTCCACATCCAGCAGGTTCACCTCCAAGTAAGTGTCAGTGTGCGCAGTACAGCTCCTGTAGTTACATGATGGAGGAATACTGCAGCAGTAATGAAAGAACATGTCTGTACTAATGTATAAACAATTAAAAAGTTATAGTAGTGATTACAATTACAAGAGAGTAACTCATGTTATTTCACCCAAAACGTCTTTTTATTTTAGGTTTCTTTTTTTTTTCCAGCGTCAAAAAATAAGAAATCAGAATATAGCATTTAAAAAAAAAACTTTTCTTTGCTTGAAGTGTTAATTTGTTTATCTATTACTTAACATGGGGAAAACTATTAAAGTGAAAATACACTATAAATTCAGAAACTCATGTGCCCCCCCCCAAAAAAAATGAAAAAATAAAATAAAATAAAATAAAATAAAAAAATTTTGACCAAAAAAATAAAAAAAGAATGTGATGCTAACACCGTGATTTTATAGTGAGGAAGAGGATTTGAGATTAAAAACACGTCAGCAGCTGGAGAAACGCTCCCCGTTTAATCACAACAGCACAACAGCACCTCTCGCTGGCCTGTACAAATCATTTTACTTGGCTCAACCCGAGGCCTTTCAGGCCATTAACTCCAAACAGTTCATTTGAGTATTTTTAATGTTTTTTGTGCTGCAGTAAAAGTGGAAAGTGTATGCTTTAGTTTTTAATGTGTGTATCGCACATGTCTAGCATTCATTTCATTGTTTAGGGGAATACCTTTAGTAATGAATGACACTGACAGAAAGGTTATTTTATTTTATTTTATTTTATTTTATTTTTTGTGTCCCGTTTGGATCTATAGCCATCAGAATTGTTGTCTTAAGGCCAAGAAAGATGCCAAGCGGATTTATTTTACCAAGTGGATCATCATGGCCTTGCCATATTGGTCCATTTGATTGACCTTTATTATAATTATGAATTTATTTTATTTTCAGTTGCTACAAACGGGACAGACATGACTGTGGGACAGGACAGGGAGAAAGAATGAAAGAAAGAGAGGGAGAGAAAGAAAACCAAAGGGGAGAAGAGACGGTGAGAAGGGGGGGAAGAGAGAAAAACAAACAAAAAAAACAAAACAAAACACCTGGATCACCTGTATGGAGAAAAAAAACAGAAGAGAAAGCAAACAACAAAGAGCAACATAGTAAGAAAAAAAAGCACCATCACAATAAACTAGCTAGCAGTAGATATCAATAGTTACTAAATAATAAACAATATTGTGCAGCACCCAAGATAGACAGCGCACAATGTGCTTTGAGGCAGCAGCCAAGAAAGCTGTAGTCCGCGTCTGTGAACACCCGTGTGTACACCTGTGTGCATACCTGTGTGGATCAGCATGCTTGCATTCCAAAGGTTTCTCCATGTAACGATCTGCTAGGGAGTGTGGGGGCCACAGCCCCGTCCTCCAGGGTATGAAGCAGGTATGGAGGAGATCAAAACTCCAGACATCCAGAGGCCCCCAGAACACAAGAGACCAAGGAAGACCAACAGAGGGGCAGCCGCGCCACTGTCCCAGTAAGAGCTGAGGAGAGTCCCAGATGAGGGCTCACTCAGCAGCCGCGGAGCAGAAGCCAGGGGGAGTTGCAGTGACGCGCCCGTGAGCTCCGCCGGCAGCCAGCTGTGCCTGAGTGACCGAGCCCCAGGCCGAGAGGCCGGGGGCACCCCACCTCCGAAGTGGCCCGAGCGAGCCCCAGGCTCCAGGCCCCGATAAGCGGCCGCCAAGGAGTAAGCCGGTGTGTACCCGGACGCCCACCCCCAGACACAAAGAACCACCAACGCACCGATGTCTGAGGGAGTCCGCCACTGGCAGGGGAAGTGGTGGTGGGTGGAGATAGGCCTCCAAACCTTGGAGGGCCTGAGATGTCCCCAGAGAGGTGGCGTCTGATACCCAACCTGACATATAGACACAAACATACAGGCACACACAGATACAAACATCCATTCCCACCCTCATGCTCTCATATGCACTTACTCCACACTCAACCAACGTGGAGACAGACATAAAGAGACGCTGTACACACGATCACACTCCCCAAGCGTACTCTACAAACCGGGTCTAGGTACCCTTGCCCCTGGAGGGGGGAACTGCACCCAGACCCAGGTGGTGTTACCCTTTTCCCTGCGGTGGGGAGAGGCAGACCGCCCCGACTCCGCAGCAGCAGGGAGGCCCCACACCCCAGACCGCAGTCGGACGGCCAACTCCTCCTCCTAGCCCCCCCGCTCCAGCAGGCCGCAGAGAATGGGGGTGAGAGAAGACTCCAAACCTCCCTCCACCCGCTCATTGTAGTGTTGATGCATGTGTGTTCTAAGGTGCATTTAAAACCCAGGAGGACATGGAGCTACCTGCCAGAGAGCAGCAGGTAAGCGCATGGTCCCTCCTGCTAGCCCTCAATGTCTACGTGTATTTAAAATTGAGAGGTGGGCAACGACGCCAGGGGTGAGGTGTACACCCTGATGGTACTTTGGACTCTGTGTAGCGTGCCCACCCCCAAGATCCTATATGTATGTGTAATGAGGGTGTGAGTAATGTGAATGTCTAAGTTGTGGGATAAAATTGAGGCAGAGGCAGCCAGAAGGGGACAGAGGGGGGGATAGCCTCCTCTTCACCCTGGTGACATACCCCTACTCCAAGGCCCTGCATGTGTGGGTGGTTGTGGTGGAGCGGGAAGAGGGAGGCAGCTGGAGATGGGGAGGGAAGGAAGGGAGGGGCAGGTGACCCCTCCCTGGGGCCAGCTCCCCCGCTGACCCCAGTAGGCACTCCCATACTCCGCGACCCGCCAGGGAAAGGAGGCCCAGGCCCATCCAGACCGGGGCCCAGTGCAGCAGCACCCCCCGGCCCCACAGAGCCCGGGACAGTCCACCCAACCCCACCACAGAGAAAACTGCACCCACCCCCCCATCCACTCATCTTCCAGACTACATGAGACGATAGACGCCCAGGCTGAGATCTTCCTCCACCTCTCCTGTATCTCCCCCTCCTGCAGAGGGAGCTCCTGAGGAGAGGAAAGCTCCTGCAAGGTGTGACAATCTCCCCCACCAGTTGAAGAGCCCCCCAGGTGGCTCGACACACCGGCGGCATCATGCACCAGGGATGGGCCCCCATGCACCCACCCGCCCACAACCCCGGCAACACGCAAACCAGGACCCAAGGCCCCGAGGCCCGACCAGGGCCCCAGCCCAGAGACGGAGCGCCCCCAGAACCTCACGCCCATCCCGGACCCACCCAGGGGCAGACAGGCTACCAGGTCAGTAACCCACGTCCGTCAGCACAGACCCTCCCCTAGCCCCGCTGCACGCAGCCACGAGGAAACAGTCAGAAAAGAGCCCACGGGCTCAAATTCAGAAACTCATGTGCCCCCCCCCCCCCCCCCCCCCCAAAAAAAAAAATAAAATAAAATAAAATGAAAAAATTTTGACCAAAAAAATAAAAAAAGAATGTGATGCTAACACCGTGATTCTATAGTGAGGAAGAGGATTTGAGATTAAAAACACGTCAGCAGCTGGAGAAACGCTCCCCGTTTAATCACAACAGCACAACAGCACCTCTCGCTGGCCTGTACAAATCATTTTACTTGGCTCAACCCGAGGCCTTTCAGGCCATTAACTCCAAACAGTTCATTTGAGTATTTTTAATTTTTGGTAGGCAAAGCACTTTATATTGCAGGGTAAAGACCTACTGTGACAGCACTGAGCAGCTCCTTCAGTGGGAGACTGCGGCACCCACGGTGTGGGACGGAGAGATTTCGCAGGTCTTTCCTCCCCACTGCTGTCAGACTCCATAATAAAGACTTTAACTGATCAAGCACACACATCCATACATATGCAATAATACTAAGTGCAATAATCCTTCTGTCATCGTTGTATTTTTACTCAGTTGTATATAGTATTTGTATTTGTATTCTATTTTTATCTTATTGTATATTTATTTTATTTTATTTTATTCTACTGTATATAGTATTTTATTTTATTCTATTCTGTACAGTTGTGTACTGTATTTATTCTTATTGTATTCTAATTTTTGCCTCATAACTTTTGCACTGTCCACTTCCTGCTGTGACAAAACAAATTTCCCACGTGTGGGACTAATAAAGGTTATCTTATCTTATCTTATCTTATCTTACAACAACTTTAAGGTAAGCTAATGGCTCAGTCTCACTGACTTTGACAGTTTATCAGCGTTCATTGCTGGATTATCAGAAATAGATTGCAAACTGATCCCAGTCAATCACAGACTGATATCATATTGACTCAGCAGGCAGACAGACTGCTGACATTTATTAACTGTACTTACTGCACGGGAGCAGAGAGTCCAAGATGAGTCCGTCTCTGTGTTGTGACTTTATGAGATTTCCAAATCATTGCATTTACATTTTAAAACACAGAGTTTGTAAAACTGTGATTCAGATTAATTTAATTTGAGCTCATTGTTCTCCTGCTGGGCCCCATCTGTTGGTTCATGCTCACTGCTCTGAGACTGTGTGGCTTGTAAAAGCAACAGTATATTCTCAGCACAAAGCAGAGCACGTTACTTCACAGCAGTGTAAACCACAGCCATTCACTTCCCCTCAGGAGTGGAAATCAAAACGATTCAAGTCTTAACATTTATTGAAGGCTGTGTGGGAGCGCTGAGTAAACAAGTGCTGCTGTGGAGCTAATTTGGAGCAAACTGCTTTATGTTTAAATTCACAGGGTGATTCTCTTCAGTATTACTGGTCAACAACTGCACATGATCCACACTGTAACTGTTTGTGTGTGAAAGCAGTTACAAAACTAAAGCAGCTCCTGTTACATGTGCTAATGTGTTGTTGGCTGAGGCTCAGGAGGTTACAGAGCAGATCACTTTCCAGTCTCCCCGTCTAAATGAAAGTGTTGTGTAAAAAAACACCAGTGTTATCCTTTTACTGTCTGATATGTTGTACAGGGTGTATCAGAAAGAAACCTCAGGTCAGCTGACCACACGGTCCAAGTTAAAGTCCTCCTGGAGCTCAGTGCACTGGATCCAGCTCTAACTCCAGATGATGATGATGATGATGACGGTCAAACTCTTGGTTAATATGAAGGCTGTCAGGAGGCTTGTTAAGACTCATCAGAACTCTGCTGCTCCCTCTCTGCAGGTGCTGTGTTCAGCTGAGACGATGATGCTGCTCGTCTTCAGCTGTGTGGGTGGAGCAGCAGCAGAGGTGGAGGCCGGAGGATGGTGTGGATGCATTAGCACGTCTGGTGTGTAACAGCCTTTAACCTGCTGTGAGTCAGACTTTATGACCAGACTATCACTGCTGGGCCTCACTGACGTTCTCGAGAACATCGTAACCCAGGATTTTTAAATTGATATCACAGACCACAACCTTAAAGTCAAGGTCAAAGGTCAAGTGTTCTGAAAAGCTTGTGAACTCAGTTTGATGTGTTTCAGTAGAGCTTCCACAAATAACAGGCGATGAAGTAAAATCACTGTTCAGTCATGCGTGCAGGTAAGACTGAGACTGTGACTGAGAGCGTTCATGCATTTAAGGTGGAATAGATTGTGTTCGCTCTGGTGATTCAGCTGTTTCAGGGCTGATCAGCTGTTCTACAACTTTTACCTCAGGGGATTTGTGGCACCTACAGATTCTCCTGTACCTGCCAGCACACTGACACTTTGACTATCACAGGCCTGTGTGTGGACATGTGGACGCTCTGTGTAACAATGATATTCATTTTAGCACTACTTACTACTGACACGCAAGAGAGGAAGGTCAGTTTCCATTTCTGTGCTTATATCTTACTAAATGCAGGGTAATGACTGTGTAATGTGTTGAATTTAATGTAGTGGACTGTCTGAGTGGGTTTGCTGATAAGCTGAGGTAGTAGAAGATAAGCAGCTCTAAGATTTACTGTCTCTGCTGCACTGAACGAGTCCTCTGAGCTTCAGCCGCAGACACAAATGATGTGGATGATGTTGAAGCTGATGGGAGTGGTGGGAGGATTGTTGTAGTAGGTGTGACAGAGCATAAGCGAGTGATTGAAGGAGAATAATTAGTTGATTAAGATTAAATTAAATGTCTATAGATGTCTGTGAAACACTCAGCTTGGTGGCTGGCGTTGAAGTGTTTTCATAAGCTTTCCTGTTGTGACTTTGCATTTTCTCCCTGCATGAAACTCATTCATGTTGCATGACTTGGTGATCCTGAGCTGGCTGTGGATGTGGGGTTAAATGTGGCTCATCGGCTGCTTTGCACAGTGCAAACCCTTCATAGCCCTTCATTTGTAATTCTGCTAAATTAAGCCACCGTCTTTACTGCTGCTCTGGTCAGTGCATCACGTCTCAGTTCACATCAATAATGCTCAAATATTTGCTGCCTCTCAGTGAATGAGTCAGCTGCAGTAAAAGCCTGGTCTCCATCACAGTAATTACAGGGCAGCTTTTTAGCTAGTGGTCATTTTTAGTTGGCTTGTGCTGCTCAAACGTTCACACCGTCATGTGAATGATGTCTGTGGCGTGTGTGGGATCAGAGAAGGTTTACGTGGAGTTTTTGCTTATTTAATAATTGTTCAAAAAAATGCCAACACCTTCCAAATCTGAGACTTTCTCTGAGAAACGGAGAGCTGCAGTCTGCTCTTCAGGTTTTCTTGTATGCGTGGATCTGAATATCAGGATGGAGCTTCATGAATGCCACAGAGTTTGCATGAATCACTGTGATGTGATCAAAGCTAAAAGACCTTTTCTGTCCACTGTCTGATAACAAACACTGACTGGGATTAAAATGGAACTTTGATGACATGTGAACGCAGTTGGTCAGGATAAATTAAAGGTGGTGATTGTGTGTTACTTTATTTAACTGAAATCTGTGGATTTACCTTTTATTTCTTGGCATTTGTTAAATCAAAAAGCTTAAAATGCTCATGTAAATGAACCCAGAGTTAAAAAAAGAAAAGCAAAGAAAGAAAAACATAAAAACTCTTTGGAAGCAAAATGTCTCTGGTCAGGTGAAACTTCTGTCCCACTGTGACGACTCTGAGAATAGACTGAGTCTGTATTGATCTCTCAGTGCATTATGTGCTGAGTCAGTTGAATCTGACACTGCTTGCTGCCACACACTGCTCTAGTGTGCACACACACCTATCTAACAGATGGCCATATAAGGTAAAGCATCCAGGACATCAGTGTAACCAGCAAACAAAGAGAAATGAAACTGTGAGAGATTCTGTTCTTGAGTGTTTCATGCAGGCAGATCCTGATTATATCAGCACAGCTTTTAATTTCTTATTTTCTCGTGTTCACAGAGTATCTTCACTCCACATGTAGAGTTGGTTCCACTACCCCGAATGCTGAACTACAAACCAAGTCCAGCATAGTTTAGCTTTCTTTGCATTAGCTGGCTCATAAAACCTCAGTCAGATATAAACTTCACAAACACCTGGCAGGAGTTTGTGGAGGACCTGAGCTTCCTCCTCTCCCTGAGCATCGTCTACTACGTCAGTGAGGTCCTGCCTTTCTCAAGGTGGAGGCAGTAAAATAAATGAAGATCCTCGTGTAGAACAAAGACCCTGTTTGCTCTGTTACAAGCTTTATATTGCTGATGTTTTGTATCTTTGATTTTCATTGTTTTCTCCCCACTTGTTATTTACTCAAATGTTTTTGGTATGAACTTTTTTTTTCCTTGTTGTCTTTATTTTACACAAATACCTGCAGCTGTTGTTTAAAAATGTCTCGCTATGTGCAATAAATGAATAAAATCTCATAATGACTGTAATCTTCATCAGGTTAGAGTGTCAGTTTGTTATTATCTCAACTTTATTGGCAAACAGCAGCTTCCCTGAGATTTTTATAAAGAGCAAAGTAAACAGAGTGAAGACTGTAAATCTCTATAAACAAACAAACAGGACAAGTTCTCGCTGTAAATGAATCATTTTAATATAAAAGGGGACTAAATAAGTAAGCAGAATAAACAATAAAACAGTTCTGAAGAATGAAGAATTTTGTAAAGTTGTCTGAGGAGCTTGGAAAAAAAGTGACTGGACATTCACTTCTTCTTCTCCACTATAAGGGTTGAGTTGTTTTTCGTTTTCAGCTCATCATTTATAAAGTCAGGGTTTCCGTTTGACTTTAGCATGTGTTGTTGGTCACAGTCTGATTCTCTGCTCCCTTCAGCCCCTCCTCCTCCTCTTTGCCGTTGCAGAGGTGTCCATCACCGTTGTTGATGCTAACATTTTTCAAGTTTATTTCTTCCTGCTCTGAGGATCCTCCACTGAAACCTCGAGTGTGCACATTGAATATCCTGTCCCTCAGAAACCAGCAGAGCCAAACAAGCAGGGCAACGATCACAAATACAGCTGCCGTTATGAAGAATGTTCTCCATGACCAGTCGGAGCACTCTGATGGCTGCAGAGGACAAGAAGACAGAGCAGAAATGTTAGTGAGCAGTTTTAACTGACTTTTAATGCTTTCAGTTAAAGTGAAAATAAAACATTTTACACCGTAAAGCTTAACGTAAGGATGAGATCTTTATGTGGTGCGACAAGTGGTGAGACTGAAGGTTGGACAGCAGATGTGGGGACATTAAAATTGCAGAAAATTGTAGAATTTCGGTCAAACAGGAAAAACAGGGGCTTCTGGTTTTTATGGAGCTTCTGCGACCATTATGACACTGACTATGAGGCTCTGAAAGAGCTGCTTCCACCGAGTTATCAAAGCCCATGACTGCCATAAAGGCCTCCCCCGATCATTAGAATACATTTCTTGTTGAGCTGGGCTCTGTTATCTGTGTGGTTGTGTGGAAGAATACCTCAGTAGACCTTTAATGTTCACAGTGAAGTCTAAAACTAATGCAGTCTGTGTTCTTACCCTCTCTGTGGTTGTAGGCTGTGATGTGGTGCTCGGTGGTGTTGGTGGTGTGGAGACGTGCAGGCGGACAGCGGAGCGGTGTTTCTCCACTTTGTCGATGTCACAGTAATAAACTCCTCCGTCTCTCGCCTCGGCTCGCTTTATGATGAGGGACAGGTTTGCTCGTTGGTCCCAGTCTGATGGTATTGAGACCCGGCTTTCATCAAAGCCGTTCCCATATGTGGTTTTCCCCGACCGGACATCCAGCACCACCTCTCCATCTCTCCTCCAGCACACAGACTTCACCCACTGACCTGCTGTGATGGAGCGGCACGGGAGGATGGCATCCTCGCCCTCGTGTACAAAAACATCAGAAGGTATGAATACCTGCAGCTGTGCACTCTCTTCTTTCTTGTTGTTGCAGTCAAACTCGTAATAGCCTTCATCACTGATATCTGCACTTGTCAGTATCACAGAGTCGCTGCTTTGGAAAAACCTGCTAATATAACCTGGAGCCGGCTTCCAGCTGCCGTCGAGATCCCCGACTGAATGGAGGCTGTTGTCCTGCAGGCGACGTTTCAGCGTGCCTCTTCCTTTCATGCACTCCTCTGTGAGGGGAAACGTTACATCGTCTCCTGCAGCGGCTTGAATCAGTTTCCCAGAAACGCCGCTGATAAAAAGAAGAGGAATGAGCGTAGAGACCGAAAAACGTGTCATCTTGTCAGTGTGGCAGCAAAGTGAGCCGCACAGCAGCTGACTCTTTTTATCTGCAGATGCCTCTGGTTATGACTCCTTGTGCCAACCAATGCACCACCCTCAGAGAAACCACAGGAAACCACAGAGTGGGTGAGTGCTCAAAGGGCCTGTTAGTGTTGGTGTATGAGGTGAGATTGGTACCCAGCACAGACTTTTAAGCCGGCGAGGCATGATAGCGGATGGCGCTCAGGTGCGTCCGCCTCCCTTGCAGCCGCCTCACAGACCACGTCCCGCCACAACCACCTTTATAAATCTTCACAGTCTGAACTCTCTTTGACAAGATTTCTTGTAATACTTCTCCACGCTTCTTGATGGACATTCGAAGTCTTTGTTTCTGCCTTTAGATGATCCCACATGTTGAGTCCCAGGATCTGGGGAGGCCAATCCATGACTGATAGTGTGTGTGTTTTTCTATCCAGGTATGATTTTACTGCACTGACTGTGTGTTTGGGATCCTTGTCATGCTGAAATGAGGCTGCTATATAATTTTGGCACACCTCAGTGTGTTTCTCCTGTTTCTAGTTTGGCTTCTTGCCAGTCACATGTTTGGAACAATTAGTGTGTTTTTTTGACAGGCTGCTGCTAACAAAGTACCCAGTGAAACAGTTTTAAACCATTTCACTGCCCATTCAGGAGTTAGCTACCTGAATGATTGGTCAGTGTTAGTAACTTAACAAAAACCAAGAACACTTCCTTAACCTCTAGGCCCTCCTGCCCACATATGTGGACATCACATTTTGAGTTGTGCCTGATAAAGTGCCTGATATCTGCTTACGAGGACATTATACTGCCTCTGTTTTATCAAACTTTTAAATGAATATCCTCATATGTGGCTCTCATTTTTCTTAGAAACAAAAATCAGGTAAAAAAAAAAATCTGGCGATTCTTTGTTTTTACATTCATCAGGTCCCAATCAGCCCAAATATCAAAGAGAAATTAAAAATGCATGCTGTGGAGGAGTTTGGGTGTTAGGAGGTTAAGAAGCCATAAAACACTTTACTTTTACATGTTTTTGTGCTTTAGGAGCTTCACTCTGAATCCTGACCTCCTTTATTTCACAGTATATAGGAACAGTTAAGAGAGGTTAGTAACATCTGGAAGACTCAGACTGATGCAGAGATCAGATCTGATCCGTTCAGTTCTTCTGGTTACTGAAGCTGCTTCTTTGTCAGTCTTACTGTTCAGTTGTGCGAAAAAGTGTTTGACTCCTTTGTGATTTTTCTTTAAATGTTTGTCACTTGTTTCAGATCACTAAATTTAAATATTAGACAAAGATAACACCAGTAGTTTATTATTACAATTATTATTAATCCAAACCTATATGGCTCTGTGTAAAAAAATGGATGTTTGTGTGTGACTATAACTGTGTCAGTAAAATAAACATCGCTTCAAGACATGTTTTACAGTTTTCTGTAACAAAATCAGAAATAAGATGGATTAATAGTCATGAGGGGACTCTTTATTAAGAACTTGAAACTGTTCATCTGCTGCAGTGTCTCTTTGGCCAGCACCCGTGTGCTCTTCCTGGTATCACGTGTTCATGTGAAGCAGAGAGCGCTTACCTGGAATGACTAAGACACAGTTGTGGTGTTTGTAAGTTGTCTCTTCACCACACGTACTCACATGCTATGAAGCTTAACTTCTTTTAATTTCATTTTTTGTTTTTGTTTACTTCAATGGAAACGACTTGTCTGTAAATGGTCACGAAACAGAAAGAGTTTCGATGCTTCCTGTTCAAAGCGTAGCGACTCAAACTGTGTGTAAAGCCTCCCACATCTGTGTGACTGACAGTAACATCAGTGGCTGACTAGCTGATTCTCTGTAGATTGACATCATCTTTATGAGTTGTGAGTGGCATTGCTTTCATAATCAATCACAAAAAATATCTTAGCTTCAGTTTTGTTTCTTTAAATAAATCCAGTTTTTAACGTAACTGTGTCAGACCTGACATATCTTTCTTTTGTAAGAAAATAAAATCTGAAAAAGTAAAAGTATCATTACTTTTTCTTGAAACTACAAATAGTCTGGTTTGCTGATGTTAATAGTGGCTTTATGGTTGAAAACATTTGGTTAACACAACTTTGTATCTGCACTGACTGTATAGTCAGTTAAGTTTAGGCTGGAGTTTATCAACATCACTGTGTTTAAAGATTTGAATTTTTAATAAAATGTCTGTAGACACCTGATAGCCTCATAGGCTGAACTGACTTTGGAGATCTAACAATTTTCACTTTACTAGTCAATCCTGATCACTAAGGAGGTCTTAGCTTTGGCGAGTTAAGAGACACCGTAGAACCTTCAGCAGCACCGACTAAAAGATTTAAGTGTATGTATACATTTGACCTGTGTGGATTAGAGGAAAGTGTAGTGGTTTTCACAGTCACCTAACGAGCAAAAGATCCTCAGTTTGATCCTGGGAGGAGACATTATTTCCCTTTGAATTTGGCAAAAATCTGCCAAGTCAAACATGTGGAGCTACGCTGTGTGGTGACCCCTTGTGAAGAAGGGAGCAGCTTTTTATATGCTGTTAAAGATGTATGCTGTATCATTTTACCCAGGAAAAAGGAGACTTCAAATAAATTATTTAAAGCCCAAAATTACTATGACATTACTTTTTTAAAACTTTTTTAACTTGTTTTTTTTTTTCTTGCATCCACGATGAGAATCTGTGAAGCCGACAGCAAGATAAACATGACTCGCAGAGCTAAAATCAGCATATGAAAGCCCTCGAGCTGGAAAAGTCAAAGTTCCTTTTTAACATTGGTTTACATTTTGTTTTGGTTGTGAAGATTTTGGATGTGAGTTTGTAAGAGATGCAACACTAACTGCACATCTAGCAGATTTAAAACAGCAGAATGCAATTCCAAATAAAGATTTTATTTCTAGCTGATGTTATTAGGAACAGTTAAGAGAGGTTAGTAACAATGGGAAGACTCAGACTGATGCAGAGATCAGAATTCCGATTACTGAAGCTGCTTCTTTGTCAGTCTGTTCAGTGGTGTGAAAAAGTGTTTGACTCCTTTGGTTTTGAGGTTTCCTGTTTAGCGACACGCTGAGTCAGAACAAGCATGGATGCGCTAAAATGTGTTCCCCACATTGAACAGTGAAAATGAGCAAACATTTGCCAGTGGTTTTTGGCTGACTTCCTGAGAATGAAGCTTTTTGTAGCAAAATATAAAGAAGTAGAGTGTCTTTGCTCCTTTTTTGTTCTCAAACTGTTCTCCTCTAGAAGCTCAGTCTGGCTGGAGTTCGTTTTTTCTCTCCCTGTCTTCCCTCATGAATTACATATTTCATTGTTTCCATCCTACCTCTCTCCGACCTGCCCTAATATGATGTCTGTGAAATGAATGTACGAACGGAAGGGGGTCCAATTTCACTGCATATTTGTCACTGCACATGACAAAGAAAGGGCTATCTATCTATCTATGATGTGTAAGTTAAATCTGTTGTCTTTTTTTTTAAAGCTTCTGTTTGAAAAGATGAACCTTTAACATAAACTGAAGCCCATGATAGTACAGATGGTCTCTGTTAAAACTGAGATTTGAATCTCAATGAGATTTTTACCTGGATAAATAAAGGATTCATAAAATATAACACTACAATCAGCAAATCAAACAGGAGGTCTGTATGTGGACTGGAGGCACTTTTTTGAAAACATCAAACATCCTCACTCTGACAGGAAGTAGACAGTTTATTTAGAAAATATATATACAAATATAGGCATAGATGCAATGAAACAGATCAAATGAAGTTTTAATCTAAAATCATATGTGAATGGTCATTGTTATCATTTGTGACTATGAAAACATCGACATTATTAAAATGCACACTAAACACTAAAGCACGTTCATAAAAGCTGGCATTGTGCAGGAGACGCAGCTGCTGGCAGATGTGCTGAAGAGGAGGAGGAAGAGGAGAGGTTCTCATGATCCATCTAGGCTACATTTGCTCGACCGCAGTGTCTGCATTAGGCACCTCTGGGGCAGCATGTGTGATCAGTGATGGGAATAACAGCATTGCTTTTTTCAATAACGAGTAATCTAACTAATTACTATTTCTATTGTTACAACGTTACTAACAGGGAAATGCAGTCCGTTACTATTTTTCAACAAACAGACGGTTGAAGCTGTGTTCAGTTTACCGCGTCTTATATCAGTTGCACGGAAGTAGCTGTAAGTAATCTGGACGCTACAGCTTTAAGCAGCTGCGCGCGCTCCCGCGGACGGTAATCATGATCACTATCTAGCACAGAGCTTCCCAAAGTGTGGGGCCCGCCACCTAGGGAGAGCGCAGAGCCATTGCAGGGTGTGGGGGGGGGGGGGGGGGGCGCTGTATGAAAAGGGAGAAAAAAAACAACGTTTGGACACTGCTAGCACGGGGCGCCCACAAAAACGCAAAGCAGGAGATGACGCATCGCTGAACATGTTTCCAAACCAACTTCATTCTAAGCCAAAGACTAGAACATATGGTGAAGCAAATCTTCCCTTTGGTTTCACCTGCACAAGTGCTGAGGTAGGTCTCCCCTGCAGAATTGGTTTTCCCTTTAGTTGGGAGCACGCGCTGGGCTGTTCAAATCACAGACAAACAGTGTCCTACAGCTGTTTATGTTCTTAAACCCATTTTGCACAGAGAGGCATTTTTTGAAAAATGTATTGATAGCAATGTTGAATATTATTACACAGGAAAAAAAACAACTACATGTAAAATAATTGCAAAATAATAATTACAGTTTTTACCGAATGCCTAAACCCTAACTGTGATTCCTGTAGCACAATTTCTAAAACCATTCAGACTTATAGCAAAACCACTCACTGAGTTTGCAAAACTAAAAGCACAAAAACTGCTTTGCACTCAGTTTGCAATTTTGTAACACACACTTTGCAAAACTGTAGGCACAATTCACTGCACAACACTCAATTACCAAATTTCCAACACACTCCTAGCAAAAGTATACACATATATGGCTATCATTAACACTAATTTGCCAACTGTCTGGCACACTTTCACATGTGAAAACTTTTTTAGATAATTAGTTCACTTTGCAATCAGCCTAAGCACTATAAACAGGCCACAGGTAAGCTGTCCATGTGGAGTACAATGGAAGGAGCAGTAAGAGCGAGAAGAGTGAGAATCAGAGGAGGCCGAGGGAGAGGACGTGGAGGTGAAGAAGTTGGAGGAAGAGGACGTGGAGGAGCAAGAAGAGGACGAGGAGGGGAAAGAGGAAGGGTAAGAAGAGTAAGAAACAGAATAACTGATGACATCAGAGCTACAATAGTGGACCATGTCATCAACCATGGGATGACCCTGAGGGAAGCTGGCCAACGTGTTCAGCCTAAACTGAGCCGCTACACTGTGGCAAGCATCATTAGGACATTTCGAAATGAGAATCGGTTAGTACTTTGTAGCACTGCCATACTCTAATGAGAAACACAACAGTACCATACATGCAAAAATACTGAAATTGTTACTTTACAGAATTGCTAGACGTCCAGATGTTGGGGGCAGAGGAAGCATGTTCGCTCCAGAGCAAGAGACCCATATAGTGAACATGGTGATTGCCAATAATGCAATAAGACTGCGTGAAATACAGCAGCGCATAATGGATGATGACACCATCTTTCAAAATATACACAGTGCAAGCATTTCTACACTAAGTCGTGTACTTGCGCGCCACAGAATAAGAATGAAGCAAATTTACAGAGTTCCTTTCGAGAGAAACACAGAACGTGTAAAGCAACTGCGATATGACTATGTGCAGGTAAGCTAGTGTCATTGGTTCTGAATTTGGAAGTGCATACTGTAGTGCTGTGCACGGGCCTGATGTGTTGCATTTGTTTTGTCTTGTCCAGAGAGTGATGGAACTAGAAGCAGATGCAATGGGACATGAGCTACTTTTTGTAGATGAGGCCGGTTTTAACCTCAGTAAAACCAGGAGACGTGGCAGGAACATTATTGGACACCGTGCCATCATCAATGTCCCAGGACAACGTGGTGGTAACATAACCATGTGTGCAGCTATAAGCCAAAATGATGTTGTTCACCATCATGCAACCATAGGCCCATACAACACTGCACACATTATTGCATTCCTGGACACCTTGCATGACATGCTCACTGTTCAGAGACCAGAGCAGACCCGATATGTCATCATATGGGACAATGTTAGTTTCCATAGAGCTGCTTTGGTCCGCAACTGGTTTACAGACCATCCATCCTTCATGGCACTCAACCTCCCTCCATACTCTCCATTCTTGAATCCCATCGAGGAGTTCTTCTCTGCCTGGCGCTGGAAAGTGTATGACCGTCATCCTCATCAACAGGTAGCCCTTTTACAGGCAATGGAGGAGGCATGTGGAGATATTGACCAGGCATCATGTCAGGCCTGGATATGGCATTCAAGGAGATATTTTCCCCGGTGCCTTGGACTGGAGGATGTCGCATGCGATGTGGACGGAATTTTGTGGCCGGACCCAGAAAGATGACATGATGTAGGCTGATTGTCTTTTTTTTTCCTTTTATTTGTGGCATTCCTATTTTGTGTTCTGACTTTGTCTTGGTTTTGATGAGTGTGAATAAACACCAATACTTGACGTTTGGATCCTTGTATGTTTACATGACACTATGACAAAGGTGTGACCTCAAATTGACATCTGTACACAGAGAAAGCAAAAGCCAGATGTGTTTTGTATTCATACCATCAGTGTGCAGTTGGCGCATTGTGTGCTTAGTAGATGATGGCTTGTGTGTACTGTTTGATACGAAAACACCATTTTTACAAAGGTGTGAGGAGTTACAGTTTTTTCCGAATGCTTAAACCCTAACTGTGATTCCTGTAGCACAATCTCTAAAACTATTCAGACTTATAGCAAAACCACTCACTGAGTTTGCAAAACTAAAAGCACAAAAACTGCTTTGCACTCAGTTTGCAATTTTGTAACACACACTTTGCAAAACTGTAGGCACAATTCACTGCACAACACTCAATTACCAAATGTCCAACACACTCCTAGCAAAAGTATACACATGTATGGCTATCATTAACACTAATTTGCCAACTGTCTGGCACACTTTCACATGTCAAAACTTTTTTAGATAATTAGTTCACTTTGCAATCAGCCTAAGCACTATAATACAGGTAAGCTGTGTGTGCGGAGTACAATGGAGGGAGCAGAAAGAGTGAGAAGTAGAGGAGGCCGAGGAAGAGGACGTGGAGGTGAAGAAGTAGGATGAAGAGGACGACAAGGACAAGGAGGAGCAAGAGGAAGACGAGGAGGGGGGAGAGGAAGATGAGGAGGGGGGAGAGGAAGATGAGGAGGGGGGAGAGGAAGGGTAAGAAGAGTAAGAAATAGAATTGCTGATGACATCAGAGCTACAATAGTGGACCATGTCATCAACCGTGGAATGACCCTGAGGGTAGCTGGCCAACGGGTCCAGCCTAACTCGAGCCGCTACACTGTAGCAAGTACCATAAGGACATCTTGAAATGAGAATCGGTTAGTACAGTCACTTTGCTCAAATATTTGTAGCACTGCCATATGCCAATGAGAAACACACCAATACCATTGATGTAAAAATACTGAAATTGTTACTTTACAGAATTGCTAGATGACCAGATGCTGGGGGCAGAGGAAGCATGTTCACTGCAGACCACGTAACCCATATAGTCATTATGGCGATTGCAAATAATCCTATACTTGGAAATAAACACTTGTGTTTGTTTTGATGTGTTTGAATAAACACCAGTACTTGAAGTTTGGATCCCTCTATGCTTATGGATCTATGACAGAAGTATGAGCTCAAACTGACATAGCCTACCTTGTGCACAGAGAAAGCAAAAGCCAGATGTGTTTTGTATTCATACCATCAGTGTGCAGTTGGCGCATTGTGTGCTTAGTAGATGATGGCTTGTGTGTACTGTTTGATACGGAAACACCATTTTTACGAAGGTGTGAAGAGTTAATCTAGCTGTGTTTGCTTTTGCAAGAGAACTACAATGTTTTGATGATTGGGTGACAGGTTTTCTTATTTGTGTGAAGAGTTTTGCAAAATTAGCCAATAGTTACAAAAAATGTGCTTAAGCAATCAGAAAAAACTGTAATTGACGCCACTGCCTTTGTAAATAGAGGGAGAGTAACTGCGTGTTTATGTGTAAGCGTGTAAAACCTCAAGATAGAGACAAAATACTGTTAATCTGACTATCTGCAATTCATCTCATGTAATGCCAATCACATGACCACTTAAAGACAAAGCAACAAAGTGATATATACCAGTTTTTAAACTGTGTTGATAGGCCACGTAAAACCAGAGTCATGATAAACAATATATACATGGAGTTTTTTCCTTAATAGTTTCGTCACGTTTACTGTCTAATAGTGTTGGTAAATTTGATTCTTTTTACTGAATCGAGTGTTAATGAGTCACTCACCAAAGTGAATCGGTTGCTTTGAGTCATTTGATTCACTGAGTCAGTTGATCAGAGTGCAAAAAATTTTACATTTTCACTCAAACTTAATTTGTTTCCCTTTTCATGTAAATCCCCCTGCTAACATGAATGATTAAAAAAAACAAAAAACAACAACAACTATTTTATAGAGAAAAAAAAGAGCAAAAACATTTCTAAAATTAAGCAATTTCCTATCAAAATTGGCACATCGTTTACAAACCCTCCGCGGTCTTTCGCTACTCAGGTTTAACATGATATATAAGTCACTTAGATAACTTAAAAACGTTATTGTTTGGCTTTTTTCAGTGTTTTATTTGTTCCTGAGTAAATCGGTTTGACTTAGATTAAAGTTATAGTTTTGACACAGCTGAATAAACATTTAACAGAAAACTGATTAAACAGAAGTGTGAGATGGTTGAGAATTTACTCCTGTGTCCTGTTATATTTGAGATCAGACGGCTGAGATAATTAAACTCCACCGAGACAATCTGCAAATTTCATTTAAATTTAATAAACTATCATCTTGTCTTTATTTTTAGTTAGCACAGACCTTAAACACTTCAAGCTGTAAGCTAATGATAGTTATATAAGAGCAGATGCTGCTGGTGCAGTAAGCTGTACGTTTTACGTCCAATGGATGCATGATCTGATTAGTCGACTAATCGCAAAAATAATCGGTGACTAGTTGACTATAAAAATAATTGTTTGTGGCAGCCCTCGTGGCCACCAGACTCTGGACCTCTCTTCCTCCGAGCTTGAGGTCAGTGGACTCTTTCAAGAAACAACTAAAAACTCATCTTTTCAGACTTGCATTTAGTTAATTCTTCTTTTTTCCCCCTGGTATTTTGCACTGGTTTGTCCTGAAGCACTTTGTAAATTTGTCTTGAAAGGTGCTTTAGAAATAAAATTTTTAATTACTTACTTGATATATGATATAAGATAAGACAAGTCATGACAAGATAAGACATTCTTTCTTAGTCCACATCCAAACAGTGGACAGGAACAAATAAACAGATTCAGCATAACCTGATAGACTCAATGAGCAACCTGGTGAAACAGCAAGCCCAGTGCCTGCCAGAGTTGGTGCAAAAGTTTGAAATGATTTTGGATTTTCTCTAAGCCACACAGGGTCGAAAGGGACTACATGCTGGTGGCATAATTCTGGCTGGATACTTAACCACTCTTTTAGCAGAACCCTTTAAACTGGTTAGTTTCTGGAACAAACTTTGCTTTTAAGCATAGTTTTCAGGAGGGATGTACTGATTTGGGCTTTCACTACAAGTTGTAAAAATATGTGTTCATTCTAGAAGTTTAAGACCAAGTTCAGAGAAAAGATTTGGCCGGTTGAAAAAAATCACTATTATCACTGTCAGTAAAAAAAAAAAATTAATAAAATCATTGTATGTATGAAGAAATTTGGCTTTTGACTACTCCAATTGATTTCACCAGCGCTTCCTTCCCCCTGCTGTGCAGCAGTAAATATTGCAGCATTATCTCAAAGGCAGATATAAAGTTGCATTCAGTTTGACATTGAATATATATGGATTCAAAGAAAGCAAACAAGCAAAAACAGAAAAAATCACTTGATGATGGTGTATAAATATTTCAGTACAAAGTAAGTCATTTATAAACAGGAAATGGTGTGGGAGTTAGGTTGACATGACATTTTTTCTAGTGATTTCATTTCTTAAAGCCAAGCAGCACATGATGCACCTGCTTCTAGATTTTTAAAAACACACAATGCAAACTTTTCTGCCATTGCCTGCAATGTTTCCTCTATCATGACAGTTAAAGTTAAATGGTCAGTGGATCTTTTATAGTGCTTTTCTACTTTGAGCACTCTACACAACTTGTCTCATTCATACAAGCACTTTTTGTATGCTTCTTCTCCGCAAGTGCTTTTTATCTAACGTTCACATACATTCATACTATAACTCATGAATTCAGAGAACAACGTGAGATTTGTATCTTGCCTAACGATATTTGACAGATCGGGATTGAGCCACAAACCTTCCAATTAAAACCTTCCTGCTCTACTTTCTGAGCCGCAAAAAAAGCAAGGGACACTTCTCACTCCCCCTCAGGGAACCCGGTCTTCCATGTGACATGAGTTCCACTTCACTAACTAGGATCTGACACGTGGGTGAATAGGAATTAGTGCACAGTGAAGGACCCCTAGCAGCAGAGGACAAGTCATGAACATAATGGTAAATACAGTCCAAAAACCAGGATTGGAGGAGGAGTCATTGAGTGTTTGTGTTTGAAAAATGGTTAAAGTTTGTTTGGAAGGGGAGTTTTTTAATGTGATTCATTTAATCTTATTTCAGGTCCAGGTCTCTCTTGGAAATGAGATTTTTAGTCTGAGTAAGTTATAGAATATCAAAAGATTACTTTTTTAAAAATCATGACAACATCCAAAGGAAACTACTTTAGTATTACTTAGAAAAACAAACGTTTCCCTCATACTTGATTCAGTTTATATTTAATACAACACATTTTAACAAAAGATTTATAAATGCACACATTTTGGGAACCATTTTTAATTCCTTTGCGAATTTTAATTTTCTGCAAATACAATTTTGTAGCATCCATGACACTTTTCTTATTGTACTCATACAATTACAAATCAGACACTGAACTTTGTATGTATTAAAAACAATGAGGGTCTACCTGCCAGCTGCATCCACCTCAACACATGCAACTGTTATATGAAAGCATATAACAATTTATACGCTTTCATACTGAACTCAACTGACAATTACAAAAACCATAAATGATAAATTTGAGTTATCTTCACTCTTACCCAGATGTGACCGTGTCTTCAGGCAGTAAGGTACATGTTCAACTTTTATTTTCTGTCGTGCAAAATTGCAGTCACCTCAAGGCACTTGATAATTTAAGGTAAAGACCTTCCAGTAACACAGAAAAACCCTTATCAATAGATAGCACAAAATTAAAATAAAGAAGTTGTTTACCAAAAAAGGCAGCTAATAAAAACCCCCAAACTTGATTACATGGAATAGCATTTAAAGATGTATCGAATGAAAGGTTGGACATAGAAAGCAGTGGTACTCCTACATAAAACCCATCACTACATAGCCAGTCACTAGCCAGTGAATAAGAAACTGACATTTTTCAACAATATGCACCAAATAAATGTAATAAATGTCAAATGTAGCACATTTTCACTTAAAAAATTAGCAAAGTAGCTGTAATTCCAGGTTTCTAAAGCAAAAAACAAAAAAAGTTAATTTAACAGATCAATTTTCACATTTTAATGTGACCTTTACTTAATTTTCATAAAACAATTTAATTTTCAATTTTTCGCAGTAAAGGGGGCACTATAATGGTTTGGGTGCTTTTTCCTTCAGTGGAACAACGGAGCTTCAGGAGGTGCAGGGGCATCAAACAGCTGCTGGCTATGTCCAGACATTGCAGAGCATCCCTCATGACTGAGAGCCCTCATCTGTGTGGTAACGACTGGGTTTTTCAACAGGACAGCGCTAAAGTACACAATGCCTGCATGACAAGGGACTTCTTCCAGGAGAATAACATCACTCTTTTAGACCAACCTGCATGTTCCCCTGCTTTAAATCTAATTGAGAACCTTTGGGGATAGATGGCAAGGGAAGTTTACAAACATTTCCAGACAGTAGATGCCATTTAAGAGGTTTTTTGGAGGTGACTCAACCAAAGCTGGTGCTGTTCTTTATTTGAAATTAGGGATTGTCTTGACCTTTTATATTTTTTGTCTTTGAAGATTCAAAGCAATTTTTCTAACATGAAATACAAAAGGTGCACGATTAAGACAAGACTAGTTTCAAATAATCAATGCAGCAACTGCTGTTTATTAGATAAGCCACATGCATTATGACCCATCTGAAGAGGATTCAATCAGTTTAAAACATCAACTGATTGAATCCGTGAATCTGAAAACGTGTTTCTGAGTGAAAGAGACAGACATGTACAGACTGAACTATCTGTTCAACAGTCAGAGTGTTTCTCTAACAGGAGGACACTCTTTACACTCAACTCAGCACAGACACACCGAGGAAACAGGAGACCAGAAACTAAACCCAGGATAAAGAGTTTGAGTGAAAGTGGTGTTGAAGGTGTGGAGGTGGATCAGAGTGTCAGAGGAGACACTGTAGAAGGACAGAGTGCCAGCAGGACAGTCCACATACACTGCTACTCTGTTAGAGACGGAAGAGGAGATGGATGTTTTTCTGTTATTGTGCCAGACAGAGTAACCAAGAACATTAGAGCACCACAGACTCCAGGACTGATCATTGTATCCAAACACACAGTCATCACTGTCTCCTTTCCTTCTGATTCTTCTGTAACTCACTGATATATAAACATTTCCTTTCCACTCGACCTCCCAGTAACAGCGACCAGTCAGACCATTTTTACACAGCAGCTGAGGACGGACATCAAATCTGTCTGGATGATCAGGATATGACTGAACCTTCTCCACACGCATCACCTTCATGTTGTTGTCAGACAGTTTGAGTCTTTTGTTTACTGTGTTTGTGTCGATTGGAAGTTGACAGGAATCTGATGGAGAGAACAAACACAATCCAGTTGCAGTTATTGATCCATCATCTGTTCATTGATTGACACTTTGATGATGACACCTGACATCAGAGATGTGAATGAGTGATGTGACAGTTTGAAGATGGTTGAATGTGTGCTGCTTTGTTTTCATGAATCATATTAAAAACACACTTACACTTCCTCAGACCTGGTGTCAACCATTGTTCTCCAGCAGGCTCCACCCTGAAAGGAGGAGGGGGGGGGTCAGACCAGCACAGTCTCTTTCAGCATGCACACATGGACATTGCATGGCTCTCATACACATACTGTTTTACATTGATAAAGGAACAGTCCAAGAGTTTCACAAATACACTTCAATCCATACGTGGATCAAACTGCTGATGATTTGGACTGATCCTGGATCTGTCAGTACACCACTGTATTGAATGAAATTGATTGATTCAAACTGTGACCTTCATTATCTTTATATTCCTCTTCTGTTTAGCTGGAAAGGACACCTCCCTGCGACATTAGAATAGGATCAATTAGAAAAGCTCTTTACTGAGATTGTACATGTAAAACTAAATGATGGGTGAGCTCACTCCAAGCGTGCAGGAATCAAATATAAATAGTAGACCGCAGGCATAAACACCAAACTGGACAAATATATAGCACACATTGGGAATCAGTAATGTAACATGTAACTGTACTCAATGCTGTAATTACATTACAGTTGTCTTGACGCAGCGTGGATAGAAAAGAAAAATCAAAAACAGGCACTTTCCTTCCTCCACACTGAGCTACAATCAGTTTTTTTTAGTTCGTGTCCCTCAGGAGGAAAATGCTGCAGTGGTTTATAGTGGAGATATACATTTGATTTTTAATGCACAAAAGTCTGATGATGAAATACACACCACATCCAGGACACAAACAACTGCATTATGCTGCTAACACAACTTTGGCTCTTTGCAACCCTGTGCACAGATGGCATGCTAACACAAAGTGACAAAGCCAGAATCCAGAGCAATGTTATAGCTGTGTAGATGCTGACTAGAGTCCAGAAACCCAAGGCTGATTTTTAAACAGACAACAAAGGCAGTGATGAGCAGTCAGGCTTGGAGAATCCATTTCTACCTGCTCACTTTTCTGCAGTAGAATCACTGTGAAGTCTTTGTGCTGCTTTGTGTTGTTGCTTTTGTGTCCATACACAAAAACTATCATTAGGACAGATTTATGTGTTAGAAAAAGAGGAAGTTACCAGAAACCTTTTTTTTTTTTAAATTTAGTAGAACTTGAAATTTTTATCAGTGAGTAAACAATTAGTATTGTGCCCTCAGAAACATCATGTTATTCTTAGTACTGTATACTTGTAATGAATAAGTTGTCCTAACACAGATATCTTAAGTAAGCTTTACTTCGTTTCTTTTTTAGGGAACGAGTTTGAATCATTTTTTTAAGTTTGGGGAACTAATTGGATTTTACAGTGAAGTGGTTCAGTTAATTCATTTATTTGGCAAGTAATTAAGTAATGATTTTCAGAAAAAGGACAATTACTGTGTAATCCATGACTCTTTTGTGTAATGATCCCAACACTGGTAATGATAATAACTTATTGTTGTTTTTCTCTCATTTATTATTTTAATTCTCTCTTTTTCCTCCGCCCAAATGTGTTAATCCTGGCTTTATGCAGCCACATTTAAACCTCTCAGATTTTCTTTACCACCTCTGTTTTGGCAGGTTTTTGTCTTTAAGTAACTTTCCATGTTCATGGGATGTCCTACTCTACTCTGTATGCTGGATTTTTCAAAAATAAAGTTCAAAAAGAGGCAAAAACAGAAACATGGATTCTTTGTCTCAAACAGACTTGAGGCTATAATTGCTGCCAATGTTGCTTCAACAAATTACAGAGCCACAGCTGTAAATACTTGTGTGATATTATCTATCTATATATTATATTATATATATATTATATTATATATACAGGGAGTGCAGAATTATTAGGCAAATGAGTATTTTGTCCACATCATCCTCTTCATGCATGTTGTCTTACTCCAAGCTGTATAGGCTCGAAAGCCTACTACCAATTAAGCATATTAGGTGATGTGCAACTCTGTAATGAGAAGGGGTGTGGTCCAATGACATCAACACCCTATATCAGGTGTGCATAATTATTAGGCAACTTCCTTTCCTTTGGCAAAATGGGTCAAAAGAAGGACTTGACAGGCTCAGAAAAGTCAAAAACAGTGAGATATCTTGCAGAGGGATGCAGCAGTCTCAAAATTGCAAAGCTTCTGAAGCGTGATCATCGAACAATCAAGCGTTTCATTCAAAATAGTCAACAGGGTCGCAAGAAGCGTGTGGAAAAACCAAGGTGCAAAATAACTGCCCATGAACTGAGAAAAGTCAAGTGTGCAGCTGCCAAGATGCCACTTGCCACCAGTTTGGCCATATTTCAGAGCTGCAACTTCACTGGAGTGCCCAAAAGCACAAGGTGTGCAATACTCAGAGACATGGCCAAGGTAAGAAAGGCTGAAAGACGACCACCACTGAACAAGACACACAAGCTGAAACGTCAAGACTGGGCCAAGAAATATCTCAAGACTGGTTTTTCTAAGGTTTTATGGACTGATGAAATGAGAGTGAGTCTTGATGGGCCAGATGGATGGGCCCGTGGCTGGATTGGTAAAGGGCAGAGAGCTCCAGTCCGACTCAGACGCCAGCAAGGTGGAGGTGGAGTACTGGTTTGGGCTGGTATCATCAAAGATGAGCTTGTGGGGCCTTTTCGGGTTGAGGATGGAGTCAAGCTCAACTCCCAGTCCTACTGCCAGTTTCTGGAAGACACCTTCTTCAAGCAGTGGTACAGGAAGAAGTCTGCATCCTTCAAGAAAAACATGATTTTCATGCAGGACAATGCTCCATCACACGCGCCCAAGTACTCCACAGCATGGCTGGCAAGAAAGGGTATAAAAGAAGAAAAACTAATGACATGGCCTCCTTGTTCACCTGATCTGAACCCCATTGAGAACCTGTGGTCCATCATCAAATGTGAGATTTACAAGGAGGGAAAACAGTACACCTCTCTGAACAGTGTCTGGGAGGCTGTGGTTGCTGCTGCACGCAATGTTGATGGTGAACAGATCAAAACACTGACAGAATCCATGGATGGCAGGCTTTTGAGTGTCCTTGCAAAGAAAGGTGGCTATATTGGTCGCTGATTTGTTTTTGTTTTGTTTTTGAATGTCAGAAATGTATATTTGTGAATGTGGAGATGTTATATTGGTTTCACTGGTAAAAATAAATAATTGAAATGGGTATATATTTGTTTTTTGTTAAGTTGCCTAATAATTATGCACAGTAATAATCACCTGCACACACAGATATCCCCCTAAAATAGCTAAAACTAAAAACAAACTAAAAACTACTTCCAAAAACATTCAGCTTTGATATTAATGAGTTTTTTGGGTTCATTGAGAACATGGTTGTTGTTCAATAATAAAATTATTCCTCAAAAATACAACTTGCCTAATAATTCTGCAATCCCTGTATATATATATATATATATATATATATATATAAAACACCCAGCACGCCCCTGCGGGCGGTTTATCCTTCAAGCTTGGGTCCTCTACCAGAGGCCTGGGAGCTTGAGGGTCCTGCGCAGTATCTTAGCTGTTCCCAGGACTGCGCTCTTCTGGACAGAGATCTCCGATGTTGTTCCCGGGATCTGCTGGAGCCACTCGCCTAGCTTGGGAGTCACCGCACCTAGTGCTCCGATTACCACGGGGACCACCTTTACCTTCACCCTCCACATCCTCTCGAGCTCTTCTCTGAGCCCTTGGTATTTCTCCAGCTTCTCGTGTTTCTTCTTCCTGATGTTGCTGTCATTCGGAACCGCTACATCAGGGGTGCCCAATCCCGGTCCTCGAGAGCTACCGTCCTGCAGCTTTTAGATGCATCCTTGTTCCCACACACCCGAATCAAATGAATGGCTTGTTATCAGGCCTTTGCCAAACACGATGGCATGCTGAAGAGGTAATCAAACCTTTTGATTCAGCTGTGTTGGAGTAGGGATGCATCTAAAAGCTGCAGGATAGTAGCTCTCGAGGACCGGGATTGGGCAGCCCTGCGCTACATCGATCACTACTGCCGTCTTCTTCTGTTTGTCTACCACCACTATGTCCGGTTGGTTAGCCACCACCATTTTGTCCGTCTGTATCTGGAAGTCCCACAGGATCTTAGCTCGGTCATTCTCCACCACCCTTGGGGGCATCTCCCATTTTGACCTCGGGACTTCCAGGTTATACTCAGCACAGATGTTCCTGTACACTATGCCGGCCACTTGGTTATGGCGTTCCATGTATGCCTTGCCTGCTAGCATCTTGCACCCTGCTGTTATGTGCTGGATTGTCTCTGGGGCATCTTTACACAGCCTGCACCTGGGGTCTTGCCTGGTGTGATAGACCCCAGCCTGGATCTTGTACTCAGAGCTTGTTCTTGTGCTGCCATGATTAGTGCCTCTGTGCTGTCTTTCAGTCCAGCTTTGTCCAGCCACTGGTAGGATTTCTGGATATCAGCCACCTCCTCTATCTGCCGGTGGTACATACCGTGCAGGGGCCTGTCCTTCCATGATGGTTCCTCGTCTCCCTCCTCTTTCTTGGGTTTCTGCTGCCTGAGGTATTCACTGAGCACTCGGTCAGTTGTATTCTTGGATGTTCGTTGTCTCATCCTGGACTGTGGTGCTGACACTCACCAGTCCCCGGCCCCCTTCCTTCCGCTTAGCGTACAGCCTCAGGGTGCTTGACTTGGGGTGAAACCCTCCATGCATGGTAAGGAGCTTTCTTGTCTTTATGTCTTGTCTATATATATATATATATATATATATATATATATATATATATATATATATATATATATATATATATATACACAAACCTCTTCCTCCACACCACAACAAATCCACACTTCCTGCTAGCTATGAATTATGGAACTGTATCTATTGTATCTATTAGGGGTGCAACAATACTCGTATCAATATTGAACCGTTCGATACAGTGCTTTCGGTTCGGTACGCATATGTATTGAACAATACAAAATTTTTTATTTATTTTATCAACTTTTCTTCTGACGATGCTGTCTGTGTTGAGCGCTCAGTGGATCTGCGTTCAACTACTCCGCCTAGGCTGCACTGTCGAGTGCAGATCCACTGAGCGCAGCGCAAGCTAGCAAGACAGAAGCTAAGCTTGTTGCAACATGGAAACTGCCTCAACGCTACCTGAAATTGAACCTCCCCCACCCTCATTCAGATCTGGTGTTCTGGAAATCCATCCTACCTGGCAAATCATCCTACCTGTTGTTTCTGCGCATGCGCACAACACGAAATTCAGTGGCAAATTGTCCTACCTTTGTGAATATTAGCTAGAAAAATGCTCTGACCGGTAATATTAACTGCCAAAACAACCTACCTTTGTGAATGTCACCTACAAGCATACTTAAACTGCTAAAATTTTGTGGCAAATCGTCCTACTTTTGTTAATCTGAGCTAGAAGCATACTTTAATAGCTACATTTCAGTGGCGAACCATCCTACCTTTCTGAATATGAGCTAGAAGCGTACTTTAACAGCTAAAATTCAGTGGCAAATCATCCTACCTTTGTTAATAACAGCTACACACATACTCTGACGGGTAAAATTAAGTGCCAAACCATGCTACCTTTGTGAATGTTACCTACAAGCATACTTTAACGGGTAAAATGAAGTGGCAAACCATCCTGACTGTATGCATATGAGCTACAAGTATACTCTAATGGGCAAAGTTAAGTGGCAAACTGTCATACCTACTTAAATTGGTGCTGGAATTACTCTGTGACAGCAGAAATGTGCATAAACTACTTACGGTAGGACGTTTTGCCAAAGTAGGATGGTTTGGAACTATCTTGGTTTTCATGTGAAGTATGACCCTGATGGTAAGCGCGTCATGGACAAAAGTAAAACAGTATGTCGATGTGCCATGCAATGCTCAATTGGTGGGAACTAGTGCGTTAGCGCAATTAGCTTGTTAACGTGTTGATGCCGTCCAGCCCCACGCACGGGGCGATCCGCGGTAACTCGTTAACGGAGATTTGCCGTGTTACGGCGTTAAAGTCATTTTTTTTTGTGATCAACATTTTATTGATTTAAAACGGGGTTGGGGGGGGGAGGGGGGGGGTACAGACATATACAGCACAACTGTAAACTGCAGTAGCAAAGCAAACATTAGCAAACAAGGCATAGGGACAGCAAAGAAAAGACACAAAAACACAAAGTTAAAACCAATTATTGGCTCTTCCAGGAGATAACTCTGGATGAGAAGATTTTCCAAGCGTCAACAGTCGTGGGTCGAGCTTTATTTAATTTTGCTGTGGTATGTTCAAAACCAATAACACGGATAAGACATCGTCTCCAGAATGATTCCATACAAATGTCAGGACAGAACCACTGCTTTGTAATAGTCTTCTTTGCGGATGTGAATCCAGCGAACAACATTTTGCATTGCATTTGTTTTAAGGAGATTTCAGAGGTATCATTAAGGAGACAAAGACCAGGATTGGGAACATAAAAAACTTCCAGTACCTCAGATAACACAGAGTTCACAAAGACCCAAAAATTGGATACCACAGGACAGTCCCAAAACATGTGCAAAAACGTGCCAGGTGATGAATCATTGCAGATGTGACACGTTAAAGTCATTTTAACAAGATTAACACTGACAGCACACAACAAATAGGACTGCACATTTACTCCGACATCATCCTAGTGCAAAGACAAGTGGAAGCAGACAAAAACAACAAGCATGCATGCTACAAACTTTACCCGAATCGTTTAGACAGCCGTTAGCACATGATTCTCCTTATGAGGACCTGATATGTGTAATATGCTGCTGAGAATATTGCCCAGAAGAAGCGTATAGTATAGCTTTTGTTTTGGAAAGAGACATTTCTCTGTAATAAACTCTCTTTTCCAAAGATGAGTGATTTCTCGATCAGATAGATTTATTTTATTATTTTGTTGTTTCAGCAACATTAAATTTAAAAACTGTACTTTTGAGTTAAAATATATATTTATAATTTTAATAAATGACAAATTAAAAAGGAATGAACATTTTTTTGTATCGAAAAAATATCGAACCGTGACACCAAAGTATCGAACTGAACCGTGAATTTTGTGTATCGTTGCACCCCTAGTATCTATGTCCTCTGCTTTCATAAAGGATGCTCCAGTAGTATCTCCTCTTCTAAAGGAGGTAATTGTCATGGTACCGTGTCTGCCTGGCGCTCCCTGTGTGGCTACATGTGTGTTTTTGTTTTTGCCTCTGCTCTCTCTTGCTCTCGCTCCTCCCCCTCTCTGTTCTCCCTTTGTTTTCCACTATGCCTGGGCGGAGCTCATTATGGGCTCCCGCCCTTGGCCCACGCACCTGCCACTTCACACCTGAGAGTGATCTCCCTGATGACCTGCCCTGGACTATTTATGACAGCAGTTTGGTGTTATTCCTCGCTGGACCATTGTAGACTGCAGTTAGTTACTGTCAGTAGAATCTAGCTTTCTCCCATGATTTTTTTTCCTTCGCTAACTTTTTTTCTCTTGTAAATAGATTTCCCCGAAGCCTGCCCTCATGTCCCTTGGATTTTTCCCCGTGTGTTCGTCTCAGTGGAGCGTGTGTGGATTACTGAAGCGTTTTGTGGATTACTGCCTGTGGAATGTTCTGTAGAGTCCAAGTGAATCTCTGAGTGAGAGCGGAGTGTCTGTGCCTGTTTTCCCCAAGCCCCGTGAATCCCTGGAGCTCTGGTTTTTCCCTTCACCGTGTAAATATTCACCTGGTGTTTGTGTAAAGAATAAAATTTGTAAATATACTGTCAGCGGTCTGCACGTGAGTCCGTTCGGTCAGCCACGACAAAAATAAAGGAAGCAATGAAGCACCTTTCCTCAGTATTTGGAGAATTCAAGCAGCTCTTATTGTTTTTTTCATGCTTCCTGTGCTGCTTTGGATTTCGGTTTGATGGACTTGTGTCTTTTGGCCACTAAAGGCTCCTTTTGTCACTTCCTCACCTGCCTTTGCATCTTTCACCTGTCCTCAGTATTATTTTACCTTTCATACAGAGCATTTCAGGGTCAGGCTCCTGTGTATGTAGTCCATCTCCACCATCACTCTTCATCTCACTCACTTAGTTCAAACATGACAAATTTACTGTCTGTCGCACAGACCTACCTAAAGGTCATCAAGCTTCTTAGACTGTGCCCCTTTCTCATTTCTCAGTTTGTACATCCTCCACTGCTCTCCTCATATCTTAGCCCCTCCCACCAGAGACGTGAGCAGAGGAGCCAAGGAAAGGACACGAGGAGAGAGGAGTCATGGAAAGAGGTGTCTAACAAAATCCAGAGAAATCCAACAATTTATTTTCACTTATTTAATTCATCCAGTTACTTTAGAGGCTCTTAAATGAAGGATTTTGTTAAGAAAATGTTTTAGTTCCTCACATTTTTATACAATCTTTTTGTTCAACCCACTGAATTAAAGCTGAAAGTTTGAACTTCAACTGCATTTGAGTTTTTTCCTTTAAAATTCACTGTGGTAACCAAAATTACAAAATGTTGTCTCTGTCCAAATATTTATGGACCTAACTGTATGTCTACTTTTAATTAAAATCTCAATATGTGTTATCAGTTATCATTAATGTTTCTGCAAACAGACTCGTTGGAGACCCCCTACATAAAGATCCATGTACTATCCAACTAGACTAGTGTGTCTGTCCCTAAAAATACTCCTCCATGTGTGATTGTTCATGTCTCATCTGCAGGACACAAACAGGAAGTGAGTGAAGGACACAGGAAATGTTTTCAACTCTTCCTCCTCTATCAGACATTCTCTTCATACCTGAGAGTGTCCAGTGGATCCTTCAATCCAGCCGACAGCAGTTTCATTCCTGAGTCTCCTGGATGATTGTAGCTAAGGTCCAGCTCTCTCAGATGGGAGGGGTTGGAGTTCAGAGCTGAGACCAGAGAAGTACAGCCTTCCTCTGTGATCAGACAGCCTGACAGACTGCAGACACACAAAACATGAATCCATCTGTGAACAATGACTTTCTGTTTGTCAGATACAATAACATTATCCATTTACGTCCATTCAGTTTAATTTAACTTTATTTATAAGTGACTGTTTCCGGATAAGGTACCGGACTCCGCAATACAACTACCGGGGTTCTCTGTGCACCGTGCAGACAGGTCACAGGATCTTACTGGTAAAAGCAGAGGCGGTGGTGTGTGTTTCATGATCAACAACAGCTGGTGTGATTATGCGAACGTGCACCCGGTCAAATCCTTCTGCTCACCGGACCTGGAATACCTGATGATTAAGTGCCGGCCATTCTGGCTACCGAGGGAATTCACAGCAGTGATTATTACGGCTGTTTACATTCCCCCACAAGCCGACACTGACCGAGCACTCAGGGAACTGTACAGTGCGATCAGCAGTGAGGAAACTGCACACCCAGAGGCGTTTATCATGACCGGGGACTTTAACAAAGGAAACCTGAAGAAAGTTTCACCAAAACTCCACCAACACATCCATTTCAACACTCATGGAGACCAGCACATGTCCGACTACCAACCTCTGTATATTTTATATACTTTATTTTATTGTTTACTCTATTTTATTAATATCTATTAATTTGTAAAATATGTATATATACACACACACACACACACACACACACACACACACACATATTTAGTATACAAATTCAGTAATATGCATACACTCATATATTGTACATATATTTAGTCATATAATTCTCAGATTTAGCCATTCTTATATTTAGCTTGTTCTTATGGTATTGTATTGTGAAGCTCGCACACAAGAATTTCACTCACATGTACTGTACCAGTTTACCTGCACATGTGATGTGACAATAAAAGTGATTTGATTTGATTTGATTTGATTTAACAGTTTAAGGTAACTCCCTACAATATTAGAAAGTCCCAACCATCAGGCAATCGACTGTGAGCAGTGCTTGGTAATGGTGGGAAGGAAGAACTCCCTTTGATAGAAAGATCCTACCAGTGAAAACAGGCTACAGGAGAACCATCTACAATGACTGGCTGCAGGGTGAGGGGGAAGAGAAGAGATGAGCTCAGAGAGACAAGAACAAATCACAAACTAAGAAGAGAGAAGACAAAAGTTAAGAGCATGCAGTAGTGACATATAAAAACATCAGTAGTGAAAAGAGGTGGGCGGAGGAGAAAGAAGAGTATCATGGGAAGTCTTGCAACAGCCTGGGCCTATAGCAGCATAACTCAGGATCACCTGATCCACCTCTAACAATAAGCTTTATCAAAAAGGAAAGTTTGAAGCTGATCTTAAAAGTAGAGAGGGTGTCAGTCTCCTGAATGCAAACTCAGAGGAGAGTGTTCATCTGCACAAGTTTAACTTGTCACAAAAGCAGAATTCCCAGTTAAACATTATTTTGCTAAACATGAAGCTTTTACAGCTTTTCTCAGTGATCAATATATCAGGATGGGGACAGCAGTGACATCACAGATTTACCAGAATAAAATCTATGATCTCCAGCTTTGTAACTCTGACACTGTGGACAGTGTTGCTGTTAGATTGGAAGTTTCTGGCACTGCAAACATTTACTGTGTCGCACACTGATCAGTTATCAATCATTATTTGACTAGAATCAATCACACTGATGGAAACGTGTGTCACAGGTGGATTTTGGAGATGTCATGACCTTTGACCTTTCTTAAGAGAGTCAGCTGTGGATTATTCATTGTTGTGTCTGATACTTAGAACTGTGAGGAAGAATGGTACACAGTTAATCGGGGTACCCTCTATCTGAATTAGGAAAGGTTGGCAGGCCGCGTGTGGGCCACGCTGAGTATCACTGTTTGAAATGTGAACATTGTTCTGCTACAATCAATGGACTAAACCAGAGAAGAAGTAAACAGACTTTACAATGAAGATCCTCAGTGTGGATCAGTATAATATCAGCCTTGTGTCTGCAGTTTAGTGTCAGCACAACTTTCACATCATATTCATCTCAGCACAACTAAAACATGGTGACTGACCTCAGAGTTTTGAGTCCACATCCTGAACTCTCCAGAAAGCCACACAGCTGTTTCACTCCTGAATCCTGCAGGTTGTTGGAGTTCAGGTCCAGCTCTCTCAGATGGGAGGGGTTGGACTTCAGTGCTGCTACCAGATAATCACAGCTGATCTCTGACAAACCACAGCTCCCCAATCTGTATAAAGAATGAAAGATGTAAGTTTATTAGACAAAGTGTGAGCTTGAAATCAGTCAGTGTTTCATAATCTTTTCAGAGCTGAAGAAGGTTCAGAATGTAGAAGTTTAGAAAATGGAAACTCCAAACAGCTGAAACCAACAAGAAGCAGCTTAAAAAAAACACAAGAGAAAAAATCTCTGAATTTTTCACATTAAAGTTGTACATTTATCATAAAAAACATAAAAAAAGTCATGTTTTTTCATTCCAGGATCCCCATGTCTTTTAAAGGTGAAGTTGGAAAGAAATGGACATATTTGAAGGCCATCACCTTTTTCAGTCACATTATTAAAGCAGACAAACTACAAGCTCATTTTCATTCCAACAAGTCATCTTCTGACCTGGACTAACAACACTGGCCTCAACTGTGTTTAATATTTAGGCACGTAGATTATTTATGTGCTTCAGCTCTTCTTAAATTTTACCACCAACACGTTTCAGGAGGAGCAGCTTTTAATTTGAAGGCCAGCTTTCTCTGTTTCCTGTTTTCATTGTTCTTCAGTGCATTAAATTGTGTTACACAAAAATAAGAAAAGCAAAGTTTTCAAGCGTTGAAGAATGAATTCACACGTCAATAAACATTTTCATCAGCACAAGCAGGAAATAGCCCAAAACTGCTATTTCTCATTCTACAATTTCAACAAATGCACATGAATTATACTTCATACACAGACCCACAGTCTCTGATTGCTCTGAAATCTCACTTACAGCTAATGGAAATAAAGAAAAGTCCAGACTGACAGTTTACTGTCCTTGCCCTGAGTTTCCACGTTTTCACCAGCTAGACAGTGAGATAACGATGATTCAATATCCAGACTTATTTTCCTTTCTGTGCTCATTTATTAAAGACCGGCCTCTCACCGTGGCTCTCTCTTTGACCATCGTAAAACTGAAAGCATACGAAATATTGTGTTAGCTAACCAACATTGCAAACTAGCTTGTTACACGCTTATTGCAAGCTAACAAGATAAAACGTTCATCTTAATCATAAAAATGATCATTAAGCAAAACAAAATAAAATTATGATTTTATCATCATTCATACTGACGGACAAATGTCGTCCAAAGCTACAACATTTTAAGGTTCATATGAGCTTAAAACAATAATACTTCAGCATCACGGTGAGCCATCTTGGATTTTTCTTTTTTCTAAAGTAACCAAAAAAATATTACAAAGCAGCCACTAGAGAGAGGGCAGTTTACAAAACCATATAATCCATCTTAATTTTTAAAAGACAGAACCAATGACTGTATAAAAGATGGACAACGCGACACCACCTCCTCCCATTGTGCAAAAATAAAGCCAAAATATCCCACTTGTGGAGGCTGCCATCTTGCATTTTTGGAGCCAGAGTCTGCGCAGTAGTGACTTGAGGTGGAGCGACTGTGTAACACTCCCGCCCACACACCCGCTAGACGTGACCGCAAACACGCCCCCTTACACTTTTTACGTAGCCCGGCTGCTCTAGTTTTTTGCTGGTTTACCGCGTTCCCCTGGCGTTTACTGGCATTCCCCCAGACAAGCTAGAGGAGGAGGCTGGGGAGAGGGAGGACTGGGCTTCTCTGCTTAGGCTGCTGCCCGCGTGACCCAGCCCCGGATAAGCGGAAGAAGATGGATGGATGGAACAAATAGCCTGCTCATTGGTGTGTCAAACAAAACATGCCACAGAAAACATGAACCAAACAATACTTCTCTTTTACAAAATATGTGACTGTAAAAACTCCTCAGACAGTAATTAAGAACCTCATAAGCCCTCCAAAGATAAATAAAAGGTGAAAGGACTGGTTCTTATATAGCTCTTTTATACTCCATCTGAGCACTCAAAGCACTTTATACAACTCGTTCATTCACCCAATCACACCCATTCACAAAAGAACATTATCTAAGCTGTTTCAGTGCTTCATGCACATTCACACTGCATCGGAGAGCAACATTCTGGATAGTAGCTGACCTGCTCTACCACCTGAGCTACAGCCACCCCGGTCAAAGGTCATTCGCCAATTCTACAAAGCTTGGTTGTTTATTGTTTAATATCATTCAGACCTTAAATGATAAGCAGTGGGAACGTTTGGATTCTGACCTGAGAGTTTCCAGTGTACAATGTGGACTCTGTAGCGCAGCAGACAGAAACTTCACGCCTGAATCTTGCAGGTCATTGTTAGTCAGGTCCAGCTCTTTCAGAAAAGAGGACATGGAGCTGAGAACTGAGGACAGAGCATCACAGCTTCTCTCTGAGAGGTTACAGCCACTTAGTCTGTAAAAAAAACAAATTAATTAAATCAGTCAAATGAATTTTTAAAATGCCACCATGCAATACAATTACTGGTTGACTAAATAGCTTCATTAAAACACAGCTGTCCTTCTATCAGCACTTACTCCTTGTAAGCTTCACCTCCTCCACCTCGTAATTCAGAGGACATTAACATAAACTATAAATCTAGTATAAACATCATTTCTGAGTCATGTTTGGAAATGTAATCTTCTCTGAACCATTTGCATAGTTTAGAGCCTGATACTGAAATATATCTGTGGACAGCACGGACATTCAAAGCAGCAAAGATCACAGAAGACGACTCTGTTCAATAAATATTACACTCATGCTGTCAAGAAAGACCAAAGGTAGGTAAAACTCTGGTTGTTGCAGCCATCCAGTAAGACATGCTTTGTATTTGCAGTCGTGCTGTAGTTTGTGACACCTGGTGGATGAGTTGTGAAGGATGATGAAAAGAAGATTTAAACCCAGGCCCTGGAGTCACAACTCTAACCTTCAGTACATCGGCCACCTGCTCAGCCAGGTAAGCTATAGCAGCAGTCAGTGTGTGAGTTAATTTGAAGACAATGATGAGAATAGCTATAAGTCAGGGGAAAAAACAAACAACTTATTATAAGAAGAGCAGGTTCAGGGAGGGACAACCATCTGCTCCAACCAGTTTGGGAGTGAGGGGAGAGAGCAGGCCAAAAACAACAAAGAAACAAAAAACACACTGTGGAAGACCGAGGCAGAGTTTAGTAATTAACTCAATTCAACAGTGGTGCATGAACACATGAAAGTGGAGAGAGGTGGGTGAAGAAGTAATGCTCATTACATCCTGGGAAGAGCCCAGAAACCTAAGCTTAAAAGTGCAACTAAAGACGTTTCTGTGGCTACAATGATTCACTGAGTAATTCAAATGCAAATGCTTTGTTTAATGCATGAGCCACCATGCATGTAAAAGTGAGTGTTTCACCAATATTTGTGACCAAAAATAGACCTGCAGTAGAAATGTATCTAAAAGCATGCATGTGAATATAAGGTATTACAACATTTGGCAGTTTTTAAACAAAGACTGATAACACAACAGCAGCACTGATGATCATAGTTTATGGTAGACTCAGCGTTTCGAGTACACAGAGTTCTTGAGCCATCAAAGAGGTTACAGCTGTATAGGAGTAATCCCAAACTTTAGGATACAAATTCATACAAAGACAGAAAGCCTGGTGAAATAAATTACTGACACAGTTGGATGTTTGAAGTAAAACATGAGTACAAATGTACTTACAGAGCTTTGTTGGAGGTTTTGAACACTGGCAGCAGCCTCAGAAGAGCCTCCTCCGAAGCAGAGTATTTCTTCAAGTCAAACACATCCAGATCTTTTTCTGATGACAGTAAGATGAAGACCAGAGCTGACCACTGAGCAGGAGACAGTTCATCTTCGGAGAGACTTCCTGATCTCAGGGACTGTTGGATCTCCTCCACTAGAAAACAATCATTCAGTTCATTCAGACAGTGGAACAGATTGATGCTTTTCTCTGCAGACAGATTCCGATTCTTACTGAGCTTCTTATTGATGTACTGGACTGTTTGTTGATTGGTCTGTGAGCTACTTCCTGTCTGTGTCAGCAGGCCTTGTAGGAGAGTCTGATTGGTCTGCAGTGAAAGACCCAGGAGGAAGCGCAGGAACAAGTCCAGGTGTCCATTTGGACTCTGTAAGGCCTTGTCCACAGCACTCTGGTAGAAGTATTTCTCTGAAGATTCTCCTGTTTCAGATTTCTTGGAGGTTGTTTGTTGGTCTTCCATCAGATTGAGTCCAGAGTTGATGAAGGTCAGATAGACATGAAGAGCAGCCAGAAACTCCTGAACACTCAGATGGATGAAGCAGAACACCTTGTCCTGGTACAGTCCTCTCTCCTCTTTAAAGAGCTGTGTGAACACTCCTGAGTACACTGAGGCTGCTCTGATATCAATGCCACACTCTGTCAGGTCTGATTCATAGAAGATCACGTTTCCTTTCATCAGCTGATCAAAGGCCAGTTTTCCTAGAGACTCCATCATGTTCCTGCTCTCTGGACTCCAGTGTGGATCTGTCTCAGCTCCTCCATCATACTTGACCTTCTTCACTTTGGCCTGAACCACGAGGAAGTGGATGTACATCTCAGTCAGGGTCTTGGGCAGCTGTACTCCCTTTTTGGTATTCAGCACATCCTCCAGAACTGTAGCAGTAATCCAGCAAAAGACTGGGATGTGGCACATGATGTGGAGACTTCGTGATGTCTTGATGTGGGAGATGATCCAGCTGGCCTGCTCCTTATCTCTGAATCTCTTCTTGAAGTACTTCTTCTTCTGTGGGTCAGTGAACCCTCTGACCTCTGTGACCATTTCAACACACCTAGGAGGGATCATATTAGCTGCTGCAGGTCGTGTGGTTATCCAGAGGTGAGCAGAGGGAAGCAGTTTCCCCCTGATGAGGTTTACCAGCAGCACATCTACTGAGGTGGACTTTCTAGGGTCAGTTAGGATTGCAGTTTTGTGGAAGTCCAGAGGAAGTCGACACTCATCCAGACCATCAAAGATGAACACAACCTGGAAGTCTTCAAAGCTGCAGATTCCTGCTTTTTTGGTTTCAGTAAAGAAGTAATGAACAAGTTCCACCAAGCTGAACTTTTCCTCTCTCAGCACATTCAGCTCTCTGAAAGTGAATGGAAATATGAACTGGATGTCCTGGTTGGCTTTGTCTTCAGCCCAGTCGAGGGTGTATTTCTGTGTTAATACAGTTTTCCCAATGCCAGCCACTCCCTTTGTCAGCACTGTTCTGATTGGTTCATCTCTTCCAGGTGAGGCTTTAAAGATGTCTTCTCGTCGGATTGTTGTTTCTGGTCTGTCTGGTTTCCTGGATGCTATTTCAATCTGTCTAACCTCATGTTCATCATTGACCTCTGCAGTCCCTCCCTCTGTGATGTAGAGCTCTGTGTAGATCTGATTCAGAAGGGTTGGGTTTCCTGCTTTAGCGATCCCCTCAAACACACACTGGAACTTCTCCTTCAGAGCAGATTTAAGGTTACGATGACAAACTACAGCTGGAAGTTCTGAATGAGAAGAAATATGTAGAATATCATTTGAAAATGAAAATATACACTTAATTCCAAAAACAATGAATCTTTAAAACACGTTGGTCTTTCTCTTAAGACATTAGTAAATGTTTCATTTATCCAGCAGCTTAAATCTTTAGAGAAATCCTCTTACTGCTCTGCAGACGGTCAGCCAGCTCCTCCTGCTTCATTTTCCTCAGGAACTTCAGTGTGATCTTCACAAATGCCTCTCTGCTGCTGCTCTTTCGACTTGCTAAGCACTCTGGGTAATCTGCACTCAGAACCTTCTGGATCTTCTTCAGCTCGTTCTTCACAAAAGTGATGATGTTATCCTCCAGCAGCTGGAACAGAATACTTTATGAATGAGCCAATCAGACTGAAATCATGGAGCCAAACATCAGATCCATGTTGGACACACTTACAATCCACCGGTCTACAAAGAGCAGCATGGAGAGGACTGTGAACACAATAGATGTAAAAGTAGTTGTTGTACATGTACAGACCATAAATATGGAGTCCAGGTGTGTTTGATGCTGCTGGGCAGACTGACCACTGGGAACCTCTGAGCTCTCCTGGTCCACTCTGTGGAGGAACCATGAAGAATCAGTTCAAGCACAAGATAAAGATCCAGTAGTTTCTGCTCAGGTAACTTCATCTGAATCAAGTTTGTCATGTTTTAAACTCAGATTGTGAAAATATCAGGCATTTTCAGTCTGTTTCATGGACTCTCTTTCATTGCTGATGGATGATGTTGCAGAAGCTCAGACTTCATTAAATTGAACAAATTAACTCAGTGGGAGGTAAAACTGATAAACCATCAACCACCTCTACAAGCAGTTCATTGCTCAAAGACCAGAACATTATCCCAGGTCTGCCCTCCACCACTATAACAACAGCTTTACAAACTGGGTAGATTAGTGTAGGACATGTGAGAAATACCTGTTGTGTCATTTTGTCACAAATCATCTGACACCTCTGAGTTTTTTCTAAAACAAACTTTGTATATTGAATGAATTTGTGAAAGTTTTACCGTCATACTAATAATACAATTGCAATTTGGTTCCTTAGTCATCGATTCATAAGTTCAGGAAAGTAGATGCGTTTTTCAGGGCAACCCCCCACACATTTAATCTCTATTGAAATCACTAAACAAATGTAACGTCTAGTATAAAGGTCACAATCTGAAGATCAAATCAGTTTTTGTTCCCTGTGATTAAGTCTGAGCATCAGTATCCTGGGATTTATCCACTACATCCACACTACTGTTGTTCAGTGTTCTCCTGGTGGAGGTCTCATTAACACCACCCAGTATGATCCGGGCTTTAGCTGCTTAGACGTTACCCTGGGTCTCTTTGTGACCTCTCAGACTGTTTAACAGATCAGACACAATGACAGATCAGAGAGAGAGCAGCTCTGTTCTTTAAAGACAAACATGAACCCACTCAGTACACACTTTCCCCACAGATATGAGCATATCTGTCCTGAAACAGTCTGACATTTTTATCTTTTTGTTTCATCGTTTTCTTTGTAAAAATCTGAGGATTTTTCAGCTCGTATTTATCCAGGAAAACGCAAACATCTAAAGGAGCTCATCACAGTTCTCTGACCTCGTTGGTCCAGGTTCATCACTGAAGTATGGAGGTTCATCTTTGGACAGGTCACTCCTCACAGACAGACAGCTGGATCCTGCAGACTGTGACCTCTGACTGCTGCAGGCACAAACATGTTTTATTCAACGATAAATTATCTGATGAAAGTCATTGAAGCAGCTCTGATCACACAGACTGCAGATAATGCAGCTGTTTCCTGTCAGTAACAGTCCTCTTAGATTAGAGTACAGCTTTTTACAGGAAAACAAATGTCCCTGAATGCAACAGTGAGAAACAGTCTGCCTCTGTGGCTGTGATAGCTGCCGTTAGGAGCGTTCATGTGTTTGCAGTTATACGAGGAGATGTATCATCATGGAGATGTTAACAAATCCTCAAATCCTACAGCATCACGTGGCACGCACAAACAACTTCCACTGATCAGAGCGATGTCCTCTTTAAGGTCTGCAAACCTTAGTTTGCTTTCTAGAGCAGTGTATCATCCTCACAGAGCACAGCTGGCATGCTTGTTTGTGTTAGCTTAGCCACTAGGCTAAAGTCAAACTACCCACTGCTAGCAGCTGTTTCCATCATAGTTTAGGATCCAGATGTGTGAGCTCTAAATTTGCACCTGTGATTAAAATAAATAGCTAAAAACAGCCAATTGTGTCCAAATATGTGTTAAAAGCAGATAAAATGACAGTTACACCTGTGCCTGTGTGTCCTTTGAGACACTACTCTCCTACAGAGATGCATTTTAGAAACCAGTAAACATCAAAATCATTTAAATCAGACAAACTGACATCAGTTCATGTTACTGACAGCTCACCTCTCTGCAGCAGACACTTTAAAATCAACGAGACCACCTTTAGACGTGTCACTCCTTAAGGACACAAAGCTGGATGGAGGTCCAGGTTGGTTCCTGTGAATAGTGATGGAGCAGTGATGCGAGTGCTGAGCTGTGACATGGAGAATAGTCATGGACAGTTAGAGATGGTCATCTCACCTCTGAGATTTGGTCTGGCTCTCACGTTCCCCACACAGAATGGTTTTAGAGGGAGGGACTCCCTCCTCTCTGTCCTCACACTGATCCATGCTGCTCAATTTACATCCACATCAGCTCACAAACACTTTCTACCTTCACCTGCAGAGAAAACACAAATCATTCATGTGCACATGAACTGAAATCCTCTTTTCCATCATGTGTGCTGTCCAAATATCAACTCCTTCTTTCCTGCTTCATCTCAGTGTCAGCTGAGAGAATGACAAACCCACTATGTGTCAACATTTGATGGATGATGACACAGAAATGTGAAGTGATATTGACCTAAATGTGTCCTAATGATAATGAGAAGCTTTGATGAGTTGTGATTGTGTGAGCTGTTACTAGGATGTTAGCCCAGCCCTGAAATCTTTGCTATTTTCACTTGATAACAGAAGCTGTTATATATATATATATATATATATATATATATATATATATATATATATACCTAAATAAATACAAGCAGGAAGCATGTTTTCATAGTGTTATTTAGCCATCAGAACATCCTACCTAAATAAATGCAAGCAGGAAGCATGTTTTGATAGTGTGTGTTATGCCTTTTGGTCAGAAGTCAATAGTTAATGCATAGTCTGATTAAGTTACATAAGCAAAGTGATAAATAAGTTCAAAGTTAAGAAATATTATAAGTGATTCATGCTAAAAACAGTTAAAATGTCTGGGTTCGAAATTTGCTCAGAGTGAATCATCGTTATCACAAGTGATCTTGTATTGTATGTGCGGAAACGGGAGCGAGGGAGCGCTCTGATCATTAACATATCTTTGACGTATTTTCTCCGTTAATGCCGTGAAAAGTGCTTCGGCAGTATTAAAAGAGTGAACGAGTTCATGTACACGCTAAGAGTGCCCTACACGCTTGTACCTTGGGAAACGTTCGTCTTTGTGAGTATTAATATGTTCAGAGATAACTTTTATATGTGTTTACCTGGAGTGAACTGCGATGCTAATGTAACGCACGTGTTAAGCTAGGCTAAGTTTGTCATTAAGATGTGTATTAGCTAGCAATTTATTTTCATTTTCTGTATATTTCAGTTACAAATAAGAAATAGCAAGGAGAAACCTTGAGAGAGGAAAGGCTTTAAAGGATCTTCATTAAAAGCAAGAAAAGCAAGCCTTGTGTGGAAGATCTCCTCTATTTTGTTCGCTAGCTGTCTAGCTTCACATGGTCACGTGTCGTGAGGGCAGCGTAGTGTGATTTGGCCATTTGAACGTCCTACCTAAATAAATGCAAGAAATTGATCAGTGTTGTCTTTGCTTACTTACTGTTTTTAGTGTTAACAATCCACATTGCAGGCACTGCATCTTTCAACATGTTTGTGGGTAGATTTGGATGTACCAGGTGTAAGTGCAGCCACTCAGCCTTTACTCGATGTGATCATAGCAGCAGGTGCAGATGTGTGTCACAAGTTAATCTAGTAGTAGGCTATGGTACTTGGCCACAGGTGGCAGCAGTGGACTGACCTGCATTGGAGACTGGTCCAGCTTGTATGTGGTAGTCAGTAGATGGGTTCCAAATTGAGGATTATATGCAAGTTTTGGAGACTGTTTATTACTGATCACTGTGTAACTGTGGATCATTATTAGATTGACCACACTTATACAGATTGTATATAACAACTAACTCTAAAATGTTCATTTGCAGAGAAAAGACACACGCAGACTATGCTAACGACATGTGATGTTACAACACCGGTGAAATATTAGTGTCATATATTTGTTCACGACATTTTTCTTATGGGCAAAAGTATTGATATCATGATGAACAAGGGTGGTGATTCTTATGACTTTGTGTATATAATTTGCTATTTTGTACAAATGTAGGCTGATAATACATACATGATATCATTTCATTCATTTCAAAGGTTTATTTGCATGACGCATAAACAGACACAATTGAAAGGTACAAATGTATTGTGCATGAAACGAATTCAAACGTGCTGCAGATGTGTGTCACAAGTTGATCTGGCTGTAGGCTGTGGCACTTGGTTCACTCGAGTCCATGTTAGTGCACAAAGTAAACTGCACGCTTTAGTAATAAAACGTGCGAGAGGAACGATAACGACGACAAGAGTCTCCCGATCGTTTACTCTTGCTGTCCTGTGAACAACATCGGCGTGGTGTTAATTTTTTGCTGTTTTCGCGACCGTGTCGCGCATGAGGATATCACCAGGTAAACTTGCCACATTTTTAAACATTTTGTTGTTCAACAGCATCAACACTGACGGAGTGTGTTTGAGATAACCTCACAAGTGTCACAGATGACACATTTGGCGTTTTTTTTTTTTTTTTTTTTTTTTTTGCTGGTTTGTCGGTAGCAGCTACTGAAACGCAAGTCTGCCATACATCTGTTCGACCAACGCCAGTTGATCTAAACGCCAGTAGATCTGGAACACCAGCAGCTTTACAGCTGTGGCTCCAGCAAACATCAGCTGATACTAGAAAGTAATATTAAATAAATGCTAACAACAGCTGATCAAGCTTAAACGTGTTGTTCTTGTTTAGCGTGACATCCACTGGTTTCCTCTTTCTGGCGCAGAGAGAAAAGCCGATCAGCTGATCATTGATCAGTTTCATGATTGAATTAGCAACTTTCTACCTTAAGTAGTGATAGGGAGAAATCACGTTCCTTTTCACCTCAACTTTAAAGTTCAACCTTCCCGGCTGTAATTGGTCCAGTCCCGAGTCGATGGCCAATCCACCACCATTCATTTATACCGTTAAAAAAAAAAGAAAAGAAATAAAACCCCATCTGCCCATAAAATCGAAAAATCACAAGTGGCCCGGTATGCCCGATGGCCAGTCCAGCCCTGCACAGCTGATGTTAGCCAGAAAAACATTACACACCGACTTTAAAGGAGAGACCGGAAATAAAAACACACAGAGTTAGTTGTGTGAATAAATCAGACATGAGCTGAAGAAACAGTAAAGTTCCTAAAGACGAACTGTTAAAGGAGGAAACAAAGCACACTTACAGTTTCTTCAAACACACCAACAACAAGCTCCACTTACTTCCTCATTGTTCAGCTGCTTCCTGGAAAGCCAGTAGTGATGTGTCAGTCTCGAACGAAAGTGAATGACGCAAGCCCCGTCTCCTTATTGGCAGCCGTGTTTTGTGTTTGTTTTTCTTTCTCTCACCCTCTGTCTCACACTTTTTTTTCCGCTTCACTCCGCATGCGAGGCTTGTGCTTTGCGCTGGGTCAGGGGGGAGGGGCGGTAGCTACACTGGCAGTAGCACCGGTGTCCTGGGAATCCATCCGACCTGTTGTTTCTGCGCTTGCGCGCAACACAAATTTCAGTGGCAAATTGTCCTACCTTTGTGAATATTACCTAGAAAAATTCTCTGACCGGTAAAATTAACTGCCAAACCAACCTAGTTCAAAAAAGAATGACTTCATATAGGGAAAAATATATATCACATGTGCAGGACACCTTAAACTATTTTTTTAATTAAGCAGCAAGGCAGAACAAAATCGGGGCTGTATCAAGACACGAGGACTAAACCCCAATTCAACCAGACCCAGAACTGATCCGGAATTAAAACAGGACTACAACAGTTCAAAATCAGGACTACTGAGGACTTAACCAAGACAGAACCAGAGTCAGAACTAGATGATAGTAGCACTAAAAATCATCATAGACCTGCACTACACTTATTGTTTTAATTCTACCAAAGTCCACTATTTAGACTGAGAAAAGTTTATATAATTATTTAGCCTTGTTGTGCAAACAAGCCTGCAGAACTTAATAAATGTAGAATTTGAAAAATAACAAACCTAAAAAGAAACAGTAGGTACGAGATACATGAGGACCTATGATACGGTGATACTTTTGGTAAACAACCATTTGACTAACATGTGTGTCTCACCTGCTCTTGTTTATCTCTGTTCTGTCCTCATTCTCTCTCTCTCCCTCTCTGTTCCTCTCTCTCCCTCTTTGTGCTGACAATCATCAAATATACAGTTGAAACCAGATATTTATAAACTCTTCAGATCAAAACACAAACACTTTTTTAATTGTAACATCAAATCAGACTAAATGTTTATTTTTTTAGATTGATAAATATAAAAAACATATTTGTTAACTTTAAGAGTAAAGAGAGAAACTATCTGTATTTCTTAATTGCAAATGGCACCAAATTGTATTCAAAACTTAGCCACATGGACTCTACTAACCAATCAGAAGCTTCTTCAGCTCAGAATGGAATCGTCTGCAGTTTTCTTATTAATTAACAATAAACTTAGTGTATATGTGCTCCTAAATTTGATGAAAGTGATAAAAAATAGACAGCTCTGTCTCTCTTTATTCTGACATTTAACTAATTCAAAAAATATTTCAATATTTATTTATCCAAAACAAAACAAGTTTACTTTAAATTGATGTTGTACAGTAAAAAATGTTCTTGTGTTTTCCATAAAGTGTATGTAAATATCTGGTTTAAACTGTGAATATACTGCTGTGTATTGAAGTTCCTCTTGTTTTGCATAGAAATGTACTGAACAACATACAAAGCATAATATATAAAATACTACCAGAGTTTTTTCTTTGAAAGAAGCTCCTTATGTCCATTCTTGTATATCAGTGCATTACTGAAACCGATTTATTTAGCCGTGGAGGGAAACAACTGAAAATATGAAATAAACACACATGTAAGCTAAGACTCTCTAAACAAAAACAGCATTGTTGTTGTTCAGCTTTTCATTTCACCATTTGTTGATTCACTCGAAGAGCAAGTAACGTAATATGGGTCAAGTGATCAGTTTGATATCAATCTTTCGTGATACACCGTCATATTTACATTATTTGTACAGTACGAATGATGTGCTTTGGTACCTGGTCAAACTTCAGTTCTCCTCTGTCTTCCTGGCTCCGTTTCTCCAACAGCGCACTCTTAGACAGCAGCTGCCCCGCCCCGCTTAGTGCCTGAGCTCAGATCATACCAATTAGGGGGGATTTACGCACAGTTGTAAATTCCCACAGTGTGCACTATGTGCTTCAAATATTGTGTGTAATTTTTGTTTTATACAGTTGTCAGCCAAGCATCTAACTATGAAAAAATTACACTCCAAAAGACCCCGGGCTTCTGACAAAACAACCCGGGCTTAAGCCCAGTAAGCCACCCCCCCCCCCCCCCCCCCTGCTCCGCCACTGCTTAAACTGCTAAAATTTTGTGGCAAATCGTCCTACTTTTGTTAATCTCAGCTCCAAAGTTGATGCTTTCTGTCTTGCAAATTCCTCAGTTTTATGTAAGTATGGATATCTACCATCATTTATCTTCCCTGCATATCTACTGTTTATGTTGGAGGGAAACAATGATGGAGTTTCTAGGTGCTCAAACACAGAGTGCTGTTAGTGTCGGTGTATAATGTGAAATTGGTCCACTTACATTTAATGAGCAAATGCTTAGATCAGGGGTGTCAAACTCAAATACACAGTGGGCCAAAATTCAAAACTGGAACAAAGTCGCGGGCTAACGTTAATATTTATTGAAATATATTTATTCCTCCAGATATAAGAATGAATCTTTTCTTATGGACTCAAACACGTTTTGCTGAAAAACTGAATATGGAACAAGCAAAGCTTAATACTAAACAATATATATATTAGCTGTATAATACCAGTAGGCCAGCTCTGATAGTAATTTGGTATGGCTTCGCGGGCCAAATGTAATTAGGCTGCGGGCCAAATTTGGCCCGCGGGCCAGAGTTTGACACCTATGGCTTAGATCATCCGTGTCCAGCGATGTGCAGTTGGCCTTTTGAAGGACTGCACTGGAGCACGTCTGTGGTGGGAGAAAAACACCCCTCTGCAGGAGCTCCCACATTTATGGGACTACTTTATGCTGCCTGATTTATGCTTAGCAATCATGCTTTTTTTTCTCCTTCAGGAACCACAGGGACAGATTGTGTAATGGAAACAAACTGTGTTAAGCTCTAAGTTGGTCCATAAAAGATGTCAGTTAAACAGAATTCTCATAAAAATATTTAACAAAATGTCATAACTCAACAAACTGATGTCCCCAAATGAGAAACAGCTCAACTTATATTGTAACTAAATAAAGTATTTTAAACATCACAGCTGAAAACCACAGAGACAATAACCGACCATGACTAGGGATGGGTATTGATAAGATTTTAACGATTCCGATTCCATTTTCGATTCTGTTTAACGATTCGATTCCTTATCGATTCTTTTTAAAAAAGGAGAACACTAAGGTCGATTAGCTTAGAACTTTGTTTTATATCTTCTCTTTGAACAAGATAGAAATTTAGGAGTAACATGGCCTTACAAACCCAACAGTGAGATCTTAAGAGATCCACAGCCTACGGCTCTTCAATGGGGTGTCACAGGGGCCCCAGGAAAAAAAATGTATATGTAAAATAATAAAATAAATATTCTCCTGTAGCAATAACAAAGTTTAACATAAATTATTCTGTAGCAATTACACAAGAATATCCAGTAATGTCCCTGCCTACAATTAAACACATTCACTTACCAAAGTGAAATCGGGGGCATCTGCTGTGGCAAATGGGTGCAAGCCTTTGACCACAAACTCAGTCACTGCTCGGTGACATTCGTCTATCCTGGCCTGAAAGGAGACGCTACCGGTAGACTGCAGCGAGAACTGCCAGCATCTGATCCAGACTCTGTCTCTCTCATCATGGTCACTAAATGCAACGCACAGTAATAGCAGGTTTTGTAATAAGGTAAATCGCGCTAACATAATATGCAATGCTAATTGATTAGTTACCTGCAGTATTAACGGGAGAGGACGTGGAAACGCTACCGCTGCTGCTGGGTTGAGCTTCGCTAGTCCGGAGCGAATCAAAAACACGACATTCGTTGAAAGCAATCGCGTGTTTTTTGAGCAAATGCTTTTGCATGTTCGTAGTGTTTCCTCCCTCTGATGAAATCTCTACTTTGCAAGTATTGCACGTTGCCCTGTTGTCATCCTTTCTCATAAAGTGTAACCAAACTTTTGAGCGTTTGTGCCACTCAGGCGCCGTGTTTCCTACTGGGTAAAAGACGCTACTCAACGTGATGACGTCATTCGGGGCGACTGGAATTGATAAGGGAATCGTTTTTAAAAGTGGCAAACGATTCCAAGGAATTGAAACAGTGGGAACCGGTTCTCAACAAGAACCGGTTTTCGATATCCATCCCTAACCATGACACAAGAAGAAACCCCATTCCTCCCTGTGTGTTCACAACAGAAGGTTAAGCCCATTTTTTTGGCCTCTCCACTTAAACCAGCTCCAGCCTCACTCCAAACCACGAAGGACTGCAGCAGCAGCCAGGTAGCTCAAAGGGAACCAAAGGTAATTATTACATCATATACCTGTAGTGACAAACAATACAAACTAAATCCTGTACCATCATTTGTTATGTATGGGAAAGAACTAACCAAATTAAACCTTTGTGCTCTATATTTTTCTTCCTGTACACTTGTAAAACAATAACTGTATACAGACTGATAATACACCTGGCCTATCTATGTTATGATGCCATTATGCCGTTATGGGTAAACTGTGTCTAAAGGAATGTAAATTATTGAAGCAGGGAAGATAAACATCAGTGCTGCACTTATGGCGCCGCTCACATGGTTCATTTGTGCAGCATGACAGATTAAAAGGCACAATCAGCATGTACTGCTCCTGGTGTTGACTTCTAAAAATTACAAGCAGCAGAAAGGTATCGCAGGAGAGGCGACAAACTGCCTGTGTGCCTGACATAAACTACATGGATGGGAAAATTCACTGCTTTCCAAATGATTTCGCTGATTGCTGGGATGTGCACTGTCTTGCCAATCTTTTAAACAATGTCCTGGGAGGAGGTGTGGCCTTCCTTGAAAACCTGTACACGAGCAGTATTTCCCTCACTTATTGTTTGGCTCTGTCTCAAATAGAGCGTGACTCATCGTAGGACATTTTAGGATTTAGTGACGTCAACAGACACATCTATGTGTACATGAACTGGCTTTCAGTACAAGGTGACACATGAAAGTTTGACTAACAAGTTTAAGTCACGGTTGTTTGTTGTGAAACTCTAACAAGTCTAACTTTATTTAAGCTGAGCTAAAATTCATTATTGATATGAAGCTATTCATTCAATCATTCACAGCATTGCTTAAAGTAAAAACCATTCATGGGAGGTTTTGATGGCAGAGGGGCATGCTGGGAAATATTTTTCTTCTTTCTGACCTTTCACCCTTTGATTTGTCGAAGTCATAGCCATCAACCTGTTGTCTGGCTTTGTCTCCTTCTCCTGTTTGTTTCTTAAATCAGTTTTTCCAAATTTCCATTTGACTATTTCTTTTGTTTTGTTTTTGCAGGCTACTTTATTTATTTGTTTGTTTCATTTGTTATTTAAAAATAATATTGCCAGATTTCTGGAGAAGGGGCAAAGGGACACTCAGGAAGACATGAAAACATGACACAAACATTCAAATCTCAGATGTTTCTTAGCAGAAAAGCTGAGATTTATGTCCTATAAAACTCACAGCATCACAGCAGAGGTCGCATTGGTGTAGAAACCGCACGCACGCACGCACACACACACACACACACACACACACACACACACACACACACACACTTCAGTTATCCGATGAACGTCCCTCTGTCAGGGCTCCTCTCAGTGAAAGGTGTCGTCTCCAGGTCACTGGCAGGTCCTCCATCAGCGCCTCCAGGTGTGGATCCTGATCTGCAGGACTTCCTCCTCCAAACCAACCACACAGCAGCAGCAGAGAGCAGCAGGGTTATGAAGGCTGTGTTGACGATGGGAGTTTTCGTGTGTGTCTCTGCTTCACGTGGGGGCTGCAGAGAGACAAACATGAAATAATGTGAGACCCACTGCTGATTTTACAGAGACCATAATGAAGTGTTATTATGTCAGCGGGCTTTGAGGAAATAATTGTTGGCAATGCAAAGCTGGAGCATTTCTTGTCTCATAAAGCTCGTAAACTATGGTAACAGGGATTGTAACTAAAGGATTTATAATTAAAAAATAAAATAAAACATGACAAAAAAAGCGTATCACAGCAGAGGTCATGTTTGTAAAAAAAAAAAAAAAAAAAATCAGCTCTGACTGATTTTGATAAGATCAGGGACGGGCAGAGTGTAACAGTTGGTGAAATGTTAGTATTTGACCACTAGGCTTAGCTCTTGTAATGATAATGTAATTAACGCATTTTATTTTGTATGTTTTATTTTTATGTTGAGCAGAAACATTTTCCTTTTTTTGCATACCGGATTGGTGTAAAGTCAATTTGATACAAGGAAAATAACCGGTTAATTTTTTGAGTATAAGGTAAGGGCAGAGGTCACTTCCTGTTTTGGGAAGTAAGGTCAGAGAAGCTGCTCATAGTGAATGTCAAAGAAGAAATAAATCCTAAGTTCCACTTACACCGGTTTGTCTACTTGCAGGCCAAAGTGTTATGTTTGTTTATATTTTGTGAATTTTATATTGTAATATGTTTTAATGCTGAAATATAATTTTCTTGTACATTTGTATTTGTACCTGTGTACGTTAAGAGAAGCACAGTAAACATCAGTAAAGAAGAACTCTCGTGTCTCTCGTGTATGTGTACAAGCCGGCATACAGAGAGACTTTCCAACACACTATTACTGAACAAGACTCACAGCTAAGTAATGAATGGCAAATGTTCACAGGACACTCACTGTTCACTTGACTGTGAGTCAAGTGCTTGACTCATAAGTAAAGATATCAAAGTTTCTTCATTTAATTTTTAAAACAAATATATATATATATATATATTTATTAATCATCATCATCACCAAATAATAATAATAATAATAATAATAATTATTATTATTATTAGTAGTAGTAGTAGTATTATTAATATTATTATTATTGTTAGTAGTAATAGTAGTAGTAGTATTAGACAGTGGGGTAATTTTAATTCATTTTTAATTTAACCTTTATTTAACCAGAAAGATCCCGTTGAGATTAAAAACCTATTTTCACAGGAGACCTGGCCAAGAAAGGCAGCAGTAAGTGTCTCACACTTGATTAAACACAGGCAGCAACAACACACATGCAAAAATAAAATGAAAAAAACAAAACATAAAATAAAATTCAATAATTCTCTCTTTGCATGGTGGTATGGCACCAGTTTGACTGAACAGTTTTATTGCTCCAGTCTCTTCATCTTCTGGTTCTCTCCTCAGTTTTCAGTCGCAAAGGAAAACAATCCCAGCTGTTAAAGCTGCTATTTTAAGGACTGTGATCCATGTCCAGTGAGAGGACTCTGATGGCTGCAGAGGGCAAGAAAATGGAAATCAGACATGTTAGTAAGTGGAAGTTTCAGTTTCAGTCCTGAATTCATTTGAACAGAAAACCAAAAATGGCACAGTTCAAAGCTCAAGGTATGATGAGATGTATCTACGTGACCTGACTATTGCATTTCCAGAACATGTTTTAACTGTAGATCTGCCTGTGTTAGAGAGCCTAAAAGGCTGCTAATAAGAGGAGACGCTAATAATATAGTTATTTCCTTTTTCACTTCCTGTGGTTGTCTTTATGTGCCCTGGTTTACATATGAGTGGGGAGATTCATGGTCATGTGTGTCATATTATTGTCAACACACACAGTGAGCACAGTGACACATTTCAAATCCAGTGCATTTGTTACAATAAGGGATTATTACCTGTTATAACATTCTGTATCATTGTTTGGTATGGTAATATGTCTTTGAACAATAAGACCAGACTTAGTAATCTGGTTAAAGGGGCTGTTTCGATTTCAGGGAGGTCTCGGGTCCAGCATGTGGACTTACAGGCAGGTGCTGAGGAAGACGACCTGTGTCATGTTATGTTCAGACCATCCTCTCTAATGATTTTCAGCTGCTTCCCTCATGTCGTCAGTATAAAGTGCCTGCAGTGAAGACAAAGAGACATAGAGTGTCTTTTGTATTTGCTGCTATAATCATGGTTAATAACACTAAACCATAAGGGTTGTTGCCATTGCACTTTTTTGATGATAAAATTTGGTCTGTTCTCTCTGGGCTTTGTGTGTGTGTGTTGTGTTTGTTTGTTTTTGTCTCTCTGTATGGATAGAGATCAAATCAATTTCCCACTGGTGACAATAAAGTCACCATTGACCGTTGATTTTTTCTCTCCCCACATGTTCACAGCTATAGACTAAAGCACTTATGTTCTTAAAAATATATGAACAGCTCCCCCGTGTGGTTTGAAAAAGCACCTTGTCTGCTTCTAGTGGTCGGCAACACCCAAACTGCCCAGAAAACACTGGGAGCCGCCAATTTTTGAGATCTAAAATGAAGATAACGCTGCATATATTGTTTGATTGTTTTATGTTTAAGCTTTGTATAAACAACTATAATGTCCTGCTTATGAAATCCATGGAGTACTACAGAGAAAATTGCATTTAAATTATGTAATGAATGCATTTTGAACATTATGAACTCTTAAAAAATAATAACAACGAAGAAACACAATGAGTTAAGGCTAGCGCCAATCTCTCTCTTAAGTTAAATACTTATAATTTGTTGGCCCAAGTTACGTGGAGCCGCAGTATAAGGATGAAAGAGCTGCATGTGACTCGGGAGCTGTGGGTTGTCAACCTGTTATTGACTCAATTGTGGTTGTGGTTTGTGGTTTTCATTCAGTTCTGTGGACAAACTCATTTTGCTGCATAAATGAAATGATCTAATAATTGATTTGTGCTCTTGATTCTCTGTAGTTTGGCTTCATATTAATTTCTATCTATTGTAAAATGAATAATGTTCCAATAATATTCCTTCCTCCGTGAACATGACGACACATGTCTGTCCCGTAACAAAATGACTCAACTATGATGGAGCTAAAAAATACTGAAGTCTGGTTACAGCTGCAGATGTTTCACTCTGAGTGACTCTCAGATTCTTCATTTATGTTCATCTTTGGGAAGTAAAGGAGTTTTTGGTTTGGTTATACTTTAGTGTTTTACAGAAAAAAACACATGTAATTATGTAATGCTGCAAGTACACACTTTAGACTATTAAACTCATTTATTCATGTAAAGAGAAGGACTGTATGTAGACTGAAGGCACCAAAGAAGACACTGGAGCAACCAAAGAGTTTATTTAGAGACAGAATGAGTAGAAATACAAAGGCAGATGGATAAAATGTAAAAGTCATGCAAACTAAAGATAAAATAAAAATCAAAGAAGAAATGACAGAATATAACGAGATATGACTGTCCTGTTAGAACACATTTCTTGTGACAATGAGTCTGAAAAACTTTAATGTTTCTAAGCTTCACACTTAACATCCCAAAGCACATTCAGAGTAAAGCTGGTACTTCTAACTTCACACCTGGATGTTTTTAGACACTGAAAATGAGAAATGTGTAATGGGTGGCAGCCACTGATGAGCTGAAGAGGAGGAGGAAGGTCCGTGTGAATGCATCGGGTGTGGATGTTGCACAGCACCACTGATTTCATCATCCAGTCCACAAAGTCGAGGAGCCAAAGATCCTCCTCTGTCAAGCTGACAGCAGCTCAGGTTTGTTGTGGTTTCTAAGGACAGAATTTCAGAGAACAGGAAACATAAATTCAGTTAAACTCAGACACAAGTGGACACTGTGGTGTTCACATTTCATTGTCATGTGTAAAAGGGAGGGATGCTTACCGACGCAGGCGGTGGAGTGGATGTCCCGTTGACTGTTAGCCTCAAAACAGCTGCGCACCGTTTCCCTCCACCCTGGATGTAACAAAGATAATCTCCTCCGTCTTGCTTCTTAGCCCATGTTACGTTTGGGCAAAGGTGTCGTTCAGGGGACACAGAGACTCGGCCATCAGCACACGTGTTTCCTTCGTCTGTGGTGGAATTCTGCTTCCCGTTTTTCACACACTGCACAGGAAACATAAATTTAGTTAAACTCAGACGTAAGTGGGACCTTTCAATGTCATGTGCAAAAAGGAGAGATGCTTACCAACGCAGGTGATGAAGAGGATGATCCGGACCTTGTGTTGTTAACCTTTAGCCTCACAATGGCTACACACCACCGTTTCTCTTCATATTGGATCTCACAAAAATAATCTCCCTCATCTTGCTTCTTAGCCCGTGTTATGTTTAAGCCAAAGTTACGGTCAGTTGATACAGATAGTTGGGCATCAGCAGACTTGTTTCCTTCGTCTGTGCTGCAATTCTGCTTCACCACATTTTTCCCATTTTTCACCCACAGCATAGATCTATTGCTGCAGGTAGGTTGAAAGAAGCATGGGAGGATGGCATTTTGTCCCTCTTCGACTGTTACATTAAAGGGAACCAGAACAGCACACAGAGAGGTGGCCTTTAAGGAGGAGACCACGAAGAAGAGTTGCAGAGGTCGGGCCATCCTGAGTCTCTGTCCTTCTGAGTGGAGCAGGGGAACGATGGATTAATATAACCTAAAGAAAGTGATCCTCCTCTACGCACCAGCCCATCTTTACTGGCGTCTGATTGGCTATCAAATCCTGGAATGTAAAAAAAAAAATCAGCTGCATGAACATAGTCAACTTGAACATTGGGATGCAGTCAAAGCAGTGAAATGATTATCAGTCACTTTCCTGTGGTAAGTTTCAAATTTGGAGGCAAACGTCATCCTCAGCAGTAAAATTCCCTCCCGGCAATTACAACCTCAAAGCTGGACGGCCCACGCCGTTATCATCTCTTTCCACATCACACGATGTGCCAATGATCACTGTGTTATGTTTTTGTGCAGACTCAATTTCTTAAAAATATAAGTTATGATACTTTTTTCCCATAAGATCTAATACAGTTGCATTGAAGCTTCATTTTAAGACATGATTAAATCATGTTATCCATGGATCCATTGAGCTATTTTCTGCTACTTATCTGAGGCTGGACAGAGAAGCCTAAGCAGAGAAGACCCAACTCATCTGGAACAACACTGAAGCATTCCCAGGCCAATCAAAAGGAATAATTTCTCCAGAGTGTCCTGGGTCTTTCCTCGGGGCTCCTCCTGGTTTAACATGCCCAGAACACCTTACTTAGGAAGCATCCGGGAGACATCCTATTCAGATGCCCGAATCCTCTGCTGACTGCTTTTGATGTGGAGGAGTATGGGGCTTGGAGTTCCTCTCAAATGAACCAGCCACCATGTGGAGAAAGCTCATTTTCCCCTCTTCTTTGATGAGACATTCAGCATCATCTGCAAAAAGCAGAGATAAGATCCTAAGACCGCCAATGTGGAAATCTACTGCTACTTAGCAATCCATGGAAATTCGAATCATAAAAGTTATCAACTGAAACAGTGAGAAAGGGCAAACCTGGAGAAGTGCAACAATCACCAGAATGAGTCCAACTTATTGCCAGGGGATAAAATTCTCAGTTGTACAGATGCAAAATGGCTCCTAGCTATGGACCAGATACCTCATGCCCTCTAAATCACCTCCTACTCCTCCAGAATGACAACTACATCTTTGGGAAAATTTTGTTCTGATGCTCCTGAAATTGAGGCAGGTATTCCTTGACCCAAAGTTTCTAGACATATCAAATACATGCTGCACTTTTTTCCAGCCACACCGACTGGGATGGTCGGTGATGATGATGGGATGGGATGGCACACTGTCATCTTTCCCAGACAGTGTGCCAAAAAGATATCACACTCCTCAGCATGCCAGGGTATTTTAAGACCGCATACATTTGTTTTTCTGAGAACAGTGAAGTGGAACATATAAAATACATAACCCCCAAACTGATGAAAACTAATCATAAATGAACCATTCACTATATTTCAAAAGTATTCTCTTACCCTTCCAAATCATTGAATCCAGGCCTTCCAGTCACTTCCATGGTGCATAAAATCAAGCGCCCGGCATGCAGACTGCTTCTATAAACAACATTTGTGAAAGAACAGGTTGCTCTCATTCAGCTCTTATTGTTATTATAACAACGTGGAAGTGTCTGGGAACGACAGTAACTGAGCCATAAAGTCATGGGCCACATTAAATCACAAAGCAGATGCCGACGTGCATAATGTACAGAGTTCACCAACTTTTCTCATAGTCAGTCACTACAGACCTCCAAACTTCAGTGAACTTGAGACTAGCCTTACATCACCAAGTGCAATACAGAGCACTGGATGCAGTGGTGTAAAGTATGCCATCACTGGACTCTAGAGCAGTGGAGATATGTTCTCTGGACGAGTCTGTGTTTGGCGATTGCCAGGAGGTGATATTTCTCTGATTGCACTGTGCCAAGTGAGAAGTTTGGTGGGACTGCATTTCCCTCAGTTCCATTGAAAGAAACTCTAAATCCTTCAGCATACCAAGACATTATAGACATTTTCATGCCCCCAACTGTGTGGGAACAGTTTGGGGATGGCCCCTTCTTCCTCCAACATGACTGTGCACATCTGGACAAAGATGAGTTTGGTGTGCAAGCCAGATCTTGATCAGTGTCTATCCTTCCTGAATAATGGTCAAAAAATTCCCATAAACACATGTAAACTTTGTGGAAACCCTTCCCAGAAGAGATGAATCTGTTATCTGTGCAAAAGGTGGACGAGCATCATATTAAACCCTCTAGATTAGAAATGGAAGGTCAAGTTCAAATGAGTCAGCCAAGCAAATGTGCTTTACTTGACTGTTTTTTTAATTAAACTTATCGGAAGAAGAAAAGACCCTAAGATGTATGTTTTTATTGTTATCGTAATGATATCAAATGTTTAATTTGTGGTTTAGAAACCTGCCAAGTCATGAGAAGCTATACACTCTGGTGACCCCTTATTAGGAAAGTAATGATTTACAGGAACCTTTGTAGGCTATTGTATGGTATCTTTAATTGATAAATGTATGTTTCCTAGATGATGAGGAATCCCAAATCTTCATGTTTTCCACTAGCAGCGTTTAACACAGCTTACATCTGTGGATGTCATGTGGAGGGAAACCTCGGTGTATGGTGGAAATTGAACGCTAAAGGATTTCAGCTCTACTATAATGACTACAGGCTGCTGTAAGCAGGTTGTAAGAAAAGCAGCAGCATTCCTTGGCTTTTTCCACTCAACGCCACTACTCTATCATTCTGCCTCCGGTAATCACACAGGTCATAAAAAGACAAACCATGTTTATTGTTTTCTAGATTTACAGCCAAGCCCAAAGACTGTAAAGAGGTGCCAATATGTCCAGGAAGAGTTTATTTCCAAAAACATTACAGCACAAGGTGTTACCATAGTATTTGCATCAACACACAACTGGAATCTCCATGACTGCATTTGAATATACTTAAAATTGACCAATTACTCCATTTGTTTTATAGTTGTACATAATTTTTGCACATCTTCTCTGTAGCAGATAACCAGAACAGTCTTTGGAAGATTTTTAGAGCCATTCATTTAAAAATCCTTTTAGCTGCTGGAATGTTATGGATGACTTTTAGAGGTTTTGCTTCTGCTTTTAATTTACAACTCCTAACTTTATTGGAGCATTTTCTCATTTTTAACAAGAGTAAAGCTCAAGATAAATGCAATGTCACATTTATAGAATACTGATGGGACTAGATACACACTGCACTGCTGTGCAGGCTCAATGGTTAAACCACCTTGGTAGGTTTTGCCATTCAACATTAGGGATGGGTACCGATTCTGACATATAAACAGTAGTAACCAGACTGAAAAGCAGCGCACATTTCGGTGCTTTATTTCGGCGCTTTTTTTTCCCTGAGATGACATACACTTTGGATTCTAGCCAAACATTTTACCTTTCCAAGGATAGTAGGCGGGCCCAGGTACGTATGTTCTTTTAGAGCTGAGCTACAGATGAATGTTACTGACGATTACTAATATAATGGAAAACCAAAATACTTACCACTCAGCTGTGATGGGAATAACGGCGTTACAATTAACGGCATTACTAACAGCATTACATTTTTCAGTAAAGAATATTCTAACTAATTACTCTTTCTATTGTTACAACGGCATTACCGTTGCTAACAAGAAAATGCGGTTGCGGTCCCGTTACTGTTTTTCAACAAATAGACGGTTAAAGCTGTCTTCAGCTTTCCGCGTCTTATATCAGTTGCACGAAAGTAGCTGTCTACATAAGTAAGTAAGTAAGTAATAAGTAATCTGGGCGCTACGGCTTTAAGCAGCTGGGTGCTCACATGCAGTTTTGTCCACACATGTAAACGCTAAAAACGAAATTTTGGCCAATCAGAAGTCTAGAAGCCTGGGAGGGAAAGATTAAACAGGGTTTTGTAACCTCACAAAACCTTAAGTACTTGTGAAAAGTTTTTCTATTTTTCTAAAAAAGGCAGCTTATTTTGTGTTACTTTCCAAGTGCCTTCATCATTTCAAATGTTATTAACTAAAGACAGTATTTTGGTTGGTGTAGACTCGCAACTTAGGAATGAACAAAATGCATACAGCATACATCATTTAATTTAAAAAAATCGATTCAAAACCAGCGTCAGGAGTCGGATCGTGAGAGTGTCTGTGTTGAATGTCGAAGTTCACTCTGACGCCTCTGTCTTTCTAAATGGAGGAACAGTAACTGCATGTAGTGCTGTGTGATATGGAAAAAATATTTATCACGATATGAATTATTTTATATCATGATAACGATATATATCACGATAAACCACTTGACCTGTGGTCATTTAAAAGTACGCAGTCTGTAAACAGCAAGTGCCGAGGGTGCAGTCTTTGTTTTGAGTTACCCTAAAGTATGTCGCAAATCCGGGTGCACGTACAGCAGCACCAGCTCGTAAACCACAAGACGGAGTTTCTTTGCGACAAATATCATTTTTTTATACTTTATTTTCTCTTGCATAAAGTAAGAGCATGTATAGTGAGAAGACAACACTAATATATTTGCCACAGGCTATTTAACCCTTTAAGACCTACCATAGAACCAAGTCCGCCCAAGCTTATCTTTATGTTTTTACATGCTGTAGTGCCATTTGTGGGAGCATTTCAAGTTTCCATATATCAATACAACCGTTATAGCCCAAATTTTAATAATATGTATGCATTAAGTCCATAATCGCTACATAAATTGCAAAAAATTGTAGTTTAATAAACTACAAAAAAAATGAAAATCGTTTTTGTTTTTTTGTTTTTTTACATATATTTCTAGTTAGAAAAAATTAAGAGGTGTATCTCTCAAAACTGTAAATACAAAATAGTTTCCAACCACGAGAAATTTATTTTGAGTGTCTTCATAGTTTTATTTTTGAGATACACTAATTTTTATATACACTACAGGAAAAATGAAAATAAATATTATAATGCATGAAAATAAACTATTTCCAACAGTGTAATTTGAGTTCTAAGCATCCCAGAAACGATACAGAAAAGCATAAAGTCAAACATGACTTTTAAAAACACCAACATAGGCTTATAAGGCCCTTTCGCGAAAATGACTTCCGGTTTCGGGCAGGTAATGGCGGACATGCGATAGTTCGCGCTGACGTATATGTCAACATAGGAAGTGTTATGAACATCAGCAAAGCGTGTTTCTGGAATATTATGTTTTTGTTACTGCAAGTTTGGAATATTATGTTTTTTTTGCTGCAAGTGCTTCTTATTCATTTTTTGCAAAGCTATATGTGGAAGGAAACCGTGACCTAGGACAAGCTGATGGCATAAGATGTAAGTACAACTCCTCCGGTTTCACACGTAAAAAAAAAAAAATTATTGCACTAACTTACATGGTTCCAGTTCTACAGGGATTTAAAAATAGTTAGGTAAAACAGAGTGTGCCTGCTCCGACCGGTTGTAAAGGGTTAATTATATATTTTATGTAATAATTTATAAAATTTGGGTTAGAAACTATAGAAACGATAGAAGACAAATGGCACGATAGACACTTTTCTATCGTCCACACGATATATATCGTCATATCGCCCAGCACTAACTGCATGTGTATATGTAAGCGTGTAAAAAGTGAAGGTAGTAATATTAACAGCAACAGTATTTATTTATTGTATTAATCCCATGTAAACAATAATGTGGCGCACAGCGTGACATCAAAATCGCGTGACTAAATCTCAGTTTTCCTTGTCCACACGTGAACGCAAAAACTGAGTTTTTGAAAATCACCACCCTGGCAGGAGTTTTTAAAAATCTCCATTTTCAGTGACCGAAAACACCATTTATGTGTGGACAATGGTGCAAACGCATTGAAAAATCAGCGCTTTCAAAGACACTGACGTCAATAGCTGTGTCTGGGCCCAAACTCCGCTGCAGTTCCCTGGGCTGAACAAACACTGCGGCATCACTGAGAGTCTAAATTCTTTCATCTGTAATAAAAGGATTGGTGTGGCTGCTCTACCAGGTGTAACAATTAACTTTAACTTCCAGGCATCCACGAATTTATCAAATTTAACAGAGATAGAAGTTAGCAGGGAGTTAGCTCACTAGTTTCCACCTAAATATGACACATCATGTTCTGACTAGAGATGGACCGATCCGATATTAGTATCGGTACTGGTCCGATACTGACGTAAATTACTGTATCGGATATCGGAGGGAAATAAAAAATGTAATCGATCCATTAAATATCAAAAAAGCACCTCACAAAACTTGCGACACGGCGTAACTCAGCTCATAACCATAGGACGTCGGAGCAGTGTGCTCACGTGATAGAGCGGCTGTGTGTATTTGTAGCCTCGCTACCAAACCAGCATTTCATCTCTGAGAAAGTGATCCCAGAGAGAAGTAAAGCAAGTGTGTAAGTTCATCTCTGAATGTTTGTAAAGCTTTCCCACGTTAACCGATATATGGAGCGACTGCCTCTTTCTCTCCTGCTGCTACTTCAATCATGAAACTGCTTAATGATCAGCTGATCGGCTTTTCTGTTGCGAGTCCATCTCTCTTGTTTGTTTATCTCCCACTTTGCACCAGAAAGAGGAAACCAGCGGCTGAACAACAGGAGCACATTTAACCTTTATAATCTGTTGTTAGAATTTATTTAATATTAATTTCTACACCAAGATCCTTTTCTAGGTAGCTGACGGCTGGTAACTGTGCAGGGGCGGATCTAGCAAAGTTTAGCCAGGGGGGCCGATAGGGCATTAACAGGGAAAAGGGGGCACAGAGACATACTTTTCTTTCTTATTCTCATTTAAAATATCTAGCTTTTAATAAATAATTGTTGTTTCATTATTAACTGAGGGTGCAAAAGTGATGTAAAATCAATGTCAGATTTCAATGTTGATTTAACAGAATTACCTCATATTGATTTAACATCATTTCAATGTCTTCTTGCTATCTTAGTCTGCTCTTAAGCAAACACAAGTACATTCACAACTAATTTCAAAGCCACAAAATCACCGGCAAACACAGCCTGGCAACCAAAAATCCCTCACGGTGATGAGTCACATCGGAGACCGAAAACCACACCAACACTGCAAACCATTACTGAAGTGAATATTCTGTATAACTCCCTTTTTCTGTTTCCTGTTCATAAAACTGTTGCTAAAGAGTGACCAAGGGTTAACTGTCACTATATTTTTGCATTAGCGCTGGGTGGGTTGCACGCTGCTGTAATGAGCACAGCAGTGAATTCCCAAGGTAGATAAAAGGGTCTGCATTGAACAATCAAAAACTCTACCAGCTATGAACAGTAATTAAAAAGTTCTTGCACCTTTCCAAGTTGATGTAGACACAGCAGCCACGATCACAAGTCTTACCGCTCAGAGCTGCATTTCTACCACCAAGACATGCAGTGAGCCATGTAGCTGTCCAGAACTCTGTCACTGATCCATGTTTCTGTGAAATCAAAGATGCAGCAGTCCCTAAATTTCCACTGAGAGACCGGTCAGAGGGTTTACTCTGGGGTTTTTTTTTCTCATCTTTGGTCTGCATGCCAAATATCCTTGGGCAAGATACTCAATACTTAAATATAAACTTTATCTAACTGCATAAAGGGTGAGGTGGTTTCATGCATGATAATAACCCAGTTTACTGCAGTAAAGACAACAAATGCACATCCACACTGACATTTGATCATAACTAAGATGTGTCATAAATAAACAACACATATATGATAAAAAACAGACTAGGATTTAAAAGCCAGAATGAAACATTTTATAGCAGTTACATACCAGTTAATAAAAAATCAATTGCAGCTCCAAGGGGGTTTTCGAGTCTGTTTGTCCAGTGTGTTGACATGTTGTATATACAGCCGGACAGAAGAGCTTCAACTCCTTCGATAAGAGGTAGCTGGAATCACCCTTCACACACTGGCACTTTTTCTGTGAAATAATAAATAATAATAAGAAAAAAATCCCATAAGGGAGCACATTAAGCTATGATAGGTGTTATGAATAACTGAAGCCCAGAGTGAGCCCACCCAACAGACTTTCACAACATTTAACAGTGTTTCACAGGGGTATAACCCACCCACTGCTGGCCATGGGGTCTGTCCACAGTAGCATGTGCAGGGGTGGATCTACAGACATTTTCTCAGGGTTGCATGGAAATCAAATGGAGTGGCAAAATCAAAGCATTTTTTCCAAAACAACAACAGCAAAAACATGCAGGTGTTACATGTGGTTAAAATGATTCAAATGCAATATGTATACACATTTCATATAAATACAGCCTATAACTTTTTTATTTTCTGTGGCCCATATAATTACCTGCCTGTCTAGTCTACTTTCGGACTTTCAGTGTGCCTCCTAAGTTTGTGATCTGTGCACTTGGTTTGTTTAATTTAGTGGCCCGGAAAACAGGACCCAGGGATCTGGTCATTTAAAAGGGTGGAGAAAAGTGTAAGAGCTATTTATATGTATGTAAACTTTTATACATCTGTAGTGTTTCAGAAAGGGTTAAAAAATAATGTTCACAGTTTATCATTTTTAAATGCAATATATTTTATTTAAGTAATTTAGCAGGTGCAAAGCAAAAGCTGAATCAAATAATCATATAGCCAAATTAATTGCACTATACTAAAATCTAATCTACTCTGAGCTAACGCTGGTTTCCAATACTAATGTTGGGGTGAAGGAGAGAGAGGAGGGTGGACACACTCTGGCCACTGGTGCATTTATCTCCCTTCTGTGTGATACAGTCCAACAGAAAAGCAGTCAAGTGGTCAAACAAGGTAACATTCCAGCATCGATACAGACAGAGAAACTCTGAGCCCCAAGGAAAGAGTCGTTCTTTCTCATGTTCAGCGTCTAAAGAGATCCAGGTGTTATTCTGTTCATTTAATCTTTAGGTTTTCCTTTCTCAAATATTCAGTTTATCCACGTTAGCATGACTTTAGCATTTTATCCATCTGCCTTTGTATTTCTACTTATTCTGTCTCCAAATAAACTCTTTGGTTGCTCCAGTGTCTTCTTTGCTCCCTTCAGTCTAAATGCAGTCCTTCTCTTTACATTATCAGGAGCTGTTTAGCTGCTCTATCACAGAGCCTCTGTCCACACGAAGGTTACACATGAAAATTAAATCACACCAACATTTAATAATAAGAATAAGAATAAGAATAAATAACAATAATAATAATAATAATAATAATAATAATAATAATAATAATAATAATAATAATAAGTGTTTTCGGTGAACATAATGACAAACCACAAGAGCTATTATTATTATTATTATTATTATTATTATTATTATTATTAATAATAATAATAATAATAATAATAATATTCATTAAATTAATAATGTAAAGCAACTTTCAGTGTTTTAGGATTTCACGGAATCAGTATTTTGTGCCACATTTTTGAAGAGGAGTTTAAAAATGAATTTCAGATGTAAACTGGAAGCATGAACTTAACATTACAAGGGAAAATGGCCCAGCACTGACTTCAGTGAACGAACCTAATAAACAATTTAATAAAATACTCTCAACAGTTCATTTCCTTATTTTAACGTTTACTAATTTCTGCTGCCCAGAATTTTCTTCCCCTGTTAAAACAAGTTTGCAATAAAGAGCCAACCAGAGAACAAATATTTCATATTTGAATTTACTTATTTTTTATTATTTAAAAGTGAAATCACCCCTAATTTCCTTTGTTCTGTTTGTCTTTACTGCAAAGTTCCTTCATGTATAATGTCTCAGCACCAGCAGCACAGTCCTGATGTTTACATCACTTACATCAGTGTGAGACTGAAGAGACAGAAGACAAAGATAAAAAACAAATAAACTGTTGCTGAGCTACACGTTGCACAGATGTTACTGTTAACTGTTCATGTCACTGATACAGCCTTGAGTAACTCCAGAGTGTAAACACTAAATCAAAGCTGAGAGAAAAATAAATACATCTTAAAAAGGCAGTTACATGTGGTCACTGCTCGGACACGAGCACTCCTTAACAAACTAGCTCAAACCATGCAGGGAAATCTTATAATGTTGCCACGTTCCTTTTAATTAAAAACAAAAAAGAAAAACTCAGGCAAATGCATTGTTTAAGTATCAGGTTTCTTTATTGCTGATATCAATGTTAATACAATAATCTACTCATGTCTTCCTAGTCAGGATTCCTTTGATCAGTTTCTGAAAATATCTGCCCCCCTTCTTCCTGAATAAAATGTGTTAGAAATGTCCCCAACCTTCTTCTTCTTCTTCATTCTTCCCGTTTAAGGTCACCACTGCGGATAATCTCCATCTCGCTCTATCCCAGCATGCTTCTCTGCCACACCAACCCTTTGCATGTCCTCCTTCACTCCATCTGTGGTTCTCCACTGTGGCCTTCCACAAGAAATGACAACATTTTAAACTCTGCACCTTCAGCTATTCCTTCTGTTTTTTTCTATATGTCACAGTGTCCAAACCAAACATCGCAGCAGCTCTCACCATCTTGTAAACCTTCCTTTTGAATTTTGGGCATGGAGCATAAAAATCATTGCTGACTTAAACATACAGACCTTCAACAATGAGAAAACATGAGTCCTTGTTTCCTTTTATAAGTATTTGAGTCAACACAGTGTGGCAATGTGACCACAAGACAGAGCTTGAGCAGAGTTGCTATTGTGTATTTCCTCTGTTTGTCAATTCAATTCAATTTTATTTATATAGCGCCAAATCACAACAAAAGTCGCCTCAAGGCGCTTCATAGATACAGAGAAAAACCCAACAATCATATGACCCCCTATGAGCAAGCACTTTGGCAACAGTGGGAAGGAAAAACTCCCTTTTAACAGGAAGAAACCTCCGGCAGAACCAGGCTCAGGGAGGGGCGGCCATCTGCTGCGACCGGTTGGGGTGAGAGAAGGTAGACAATAAAAGACATGCAATGGAGGAGAGACAGAGGTTAATAACAGATATGATTCAATGCAGAGAGGTCTGTTAATACATAGTGAGTGAGAAAGGTGACTGGAAAGGAAAAACTCAATGCATCATGGGAATCCCCCGGCAGCCTACGTCTATTGCAGCATAACTAAGGGAGGATCCAGGGTCACCTGGTCCAGCCCTAACTATATGCTTTAGCAAAAAGGAAAGTTTTAAGCCTAATCTTAAAAGTAGAGATAATGTCTGTCTCCTGAATCCAAACTGGAAGCTGGTTCCACAGAAGAGGGGCCTGAAAACTGAAGGCTCTGCCTCCCATTCTACTTTTAAATACTCTAGGAACAACAAGTAGGCCTGCAGAGCGAGAGCGAAGCGCTCTAATAGGGTGATATGGTACTACAAGGTCATTAAGATAAGATGGGGCCTGATTATTGAAGACCTTGTATGTGAGGAGCAGGATTTTGAATTCAATTCTGGATTTAACAGGAAGCCAATGAAGGGAAGCCAAAACAGGAGAAATATGCTCTCTCTTTCTAGTCCCTGTCAGGACTCTTGCTGCAGCATTTTGGATTAGCTGAAGGCTTTTCAGGGAGTTTTTAGGACATCCTGATAATAATGAGTTACAGTAGTCCAGCCTGGAAGTAATAAATGCATGAACTAGTTTTTCAGCGTCACTCTGAGACAGGATATTTCTAATTTTAGAGATGTTGCGCAAATGGAAGAACACAGTCTTACATATTTGTTTAACATGTGCATTGAAGGACATGTCCTGGTCAAAAATGACTCCAAGGTTCCTCACAGCGTTGTTGGAGGCCAAGGTAATGCCATCCAGAGTAAGAATCTGGTTAGATACCATATTTCTAAGATTTTCAGGGCCGAGTACAATAACCTCAGTTTTATCTGAATTAAGAAGCAGTAAGTTAGCGGCCATCCAGGTCTTGATGTCTTTAAGACATTCCTGCAGTTTAACTAATTGGTGTGTGTTATCTGGCTTCATGGACAGATAGAGCTGGGTGTCATCAGCATAGCAGTGAAAATGTATGCTATGTCTTCTAATGATACTGCCTAAGGGAAGCATGTATAATGTAAACAGAATTGGTCCTAGCACTGAACCCTGTGGAACTCCATAATTAACCTCAGTGTGTGAAGAGGACTCTCCATTTACATGCACAAACTGGAGCCTATTAGATAGATATGATACAAACCACTGCAGTGCAGTACCTGTAATACCTACAGCATGTTCTAATCGCTCTAATAGGATATTATGGTCAACAGTATCGAACGCTGCACTGAGGTCTAGCAGGACAAGCACAGAGATGAGTCCACTGTCAGAGGCCATAAGAAGATCATTTGTAACCTTCACTAAAGCTGTTTCTGTGCTGTGATGAACTCTGAAACCTGACTGAAACTCTTCAAATAAACCATTCCTCTGCAGATGATCTGTTAGCTGTTTGACAACTACTCTTTCAAGGATTTTTGATATGAAAGGAAGGTTGGAGATTGGCCTATAATTAGCTAAGACTGCTGGGTCTAGAGATGGCTTTTTGAGTAAAGGTTTAACTACAGCCAGCTTGAAGGCCTGTGGTACATAGCCGATTATTAGAGATAGGTTGATCATATTTAAGATCGAAGAATTAATTAATGGCAGGACTTCTTTGAGCAGTTTTGTAGGAATGGGGTCTAAAAGACACGTTGATGGTTTGGAGGAAGTAATTATTGAAGTTAACTCAGAAAGATCAATTAGAGAAAAAGAGTCTAACTTAACATCAATGGTACTAAAAGTAGCTGTAGATAATATTACATCTGTGGGATGATTACTGGTAATTTTTTCTCTAATGATAAAAATTTTATTTGTGAAGAAGTTCATGAAGTCATTACTAGTTAACGTTAAAGGGATGGTTGGCTCAAAAGAGCTCTGACTTTTTGTCAGCCTGGCTACAGTGCTGAAGAGAAACCTGGGGTTGTTCTTATTTTCTTCAATCAGTGATGAATAGTAAGATGTTCTGGCTTTGCGGAGGGCTTTCTTATAAAGCAGCAAACTATTTCTCCAGGCTAAATGATGATCCTCTAAATTTGTGACACGCCATTTCCTCTCCAGATTATGAGTCATCTGCTTTAGGGTACGTGTTTGAGAATTATACCACGGAGTCAGGTACTTCTGATCTGAGACCTTAGTTTTCACAGGAGCTACAGTATCCAGAGTTGTACGTAGTGAGGAGGTAAAATTATTATTAACAAGATAATCGACCTCTGTTGGGGTAGCGTTCAGATAGCTGCTCTGCTCTGTGTTGGTACAGGGCATTGAAGATGATAACAGTGGGTGGATTATATTCTTAAACTTAGTTACAGCACTTTCAGAAAGACATCTACTCTGATAAAGTCTACTCTCCACCGCTGTGTAATCAATTATTGTAAATGTAAATGTTATCAGGAAATGATCAGACAGGAGAGGGTTTTCAGGAAACACTGTTAAATGTTCAGTTTCTATGCCATATGTTACAGTTTTTCTCAGTCGCTTTGGTGCGTTTCTCAGAACACCATTAACATTTGCACAGCAGTTAGTGCATTTCCCAAAACAATTAGTGCAAACTGCAAAACCTAGTGGATAGCCTGCAAAAGCACGTCACATGCACAGAATTGATTATCCATACCTCAAAAGCAAGTATCCATGTCAATGAAACTGTCAGTGCCATCAAAATGAAAAGTCTTGACACCATCTTTATGAACAAGATAGTCAAATGGCATTGTCATGTTTCCACTATGACAGTTTATAATTTCAGTGTTTCCCATTTCAAAAACAATTGGTGACACCTGAAAATGCTGACGACAGCACTATGGCCTACCTGTACAGCCATCTGAAATGTGCAGTAAAGTCACTGTAGATGTTATGGGAGTCTTGGGAGTAACTGAGACACTGAATACGTACGTTTCACATTTCCATTGTGTAGAAGTGTTTGTAATCCTACAGAATTGTGCAAAAGAAAAATATGCTACAGTCACTTGTGCACTGTAGAATACATGTAAACATAAAATCACCCATTTGGTAGAGCTGTGCACTAATGTGAACAATAAACAGCACATGTAACAGTACAGTAAATCATTCTGGCACATCCAGACGTTTCTGTCTGTCTGGCCACATATTTTCATCTACATCACAACAGATGTTATCCCTCGCAATGCAGCGAGGAAAGTATCTCCTGGAGTGGCGAATCCATCCTCTGCAGGACCCTGCTGTGATGTCGTCACATGCTGCATCCATGGCTGCTGGATTTCATTTTTCTTGAGTACTCTGTCAATTGTTGAAATTGGAACAGATTCAATATTGCCAAATACCGTGTAATTCTCTATGACAGCGCTTTGTATGTCTCTCAGCTTTATTGCATTGTTTGCAATGACCATTGCACAAATACCTTCTTCTTGCTGTGGGGTAAAAAGGGGCCCTCTTCCGCCTCCGCAAGGTTGTCTTACAATCCTATGTGGTGCAGAGTGAACTTCTTGTGAAATTGCAAATACAGTACAGTAACATGTGATGTGTCTGAGATGGCACAGTACAGTACAGTGTATTACTGTTTGCATACCTGTTTTCCCTACGGAATGTTTGAATGATTGAACTGACAGTAGTTCTTCCAATATTGGGTTGCACCCTTCGACCAGCCTCCTCCATGGTGAGGCCGTGATTGACAACATGGTCCACAATTGTAGCCCTTATTTCATTAGGAATCCGCCTATATCTGCCTCTTCTCCCTCTTCCCCTTCCCCTTCCCCTTCCTCCCCGCATCCTCACCCCTCTTCCACGGTGCTGACCTTCCATTTTGTGTCACAGAAGTGTAGAAATGGTACACACTAGCTCCTGCGCAGTTTATATATGCTTGCCAATTGGGGATTCACAGGATTCATCCATAATTGACAGTGAACAAGTTGTTTGTCATTGGTTACAACTAAACTTTCACACGCCTCCTCATGAGTGACAGCTGTAATTCACCCGAGATCAATTGATCAATTTCCAGGAACAATGATACAGAAAGGTATAGGATTTGCTTGACAGATGGCCAATATTTGGCATGTGATAACTAGTTCAACAATTTTGTGTGTGATGACTCAAGCAATGGATGTATGACTATTAGTTTTATTGGGAACGACTATTCAGCATCCATAGGTATGATTACTTTTGACTGACATGACATAAGCAAATGGAAATGTCAGAAAGCAGCAGGGAAATGTATGGAAGCAACTGATTCATGTCCAAAATCATTTGCAGTTTGTTCAGAGAGAGGAGAAATTGCTACTATGATGTGCACAAATGACTGAGTGTTGTGGAGGTTGAACTAATAGTTATGAGAATTTCAATTCTGATCTGAGAAACGCACCAAAGCGACTGAGAAAAACTGTAAAACAAGATCTAGAGTGTGATTAAAGTGGTGGGTGGGTTCTTTTACATTTTGAGAGAAGCCAATTGAGTCTAATAACAGATTAAATGCCATGTTGAGGCTGTCATTTTTAGCATCTACATGGATGTTAAAATCACCCACAATAATTATTTTATCTGAGCTCAGAACTAAATTAGATATAAAGTCTGAGAAATCAGACCGAAACTCTGTGTAAGGCCCAGGTGGACGATAGATGATAACAAGTAAGACTGGTTTCTGAGTTTCACAGCTGGGGTGGACAATGTTAAGCATCAGGCTTTCAAATTAATTAAAAGTATGTCTTGGTCTTTCATTAATTAATAGGCTGGTGTGAAAAATTGCTGCCACACCGCCCCCTCGGCCTGTGCTTCGAGATTTCTGGTAGTTAGAATGACTCGGGGGTGTTGATTCATTTAAACTAACATAATCATCCTGCTGCAACCAGGTTTCTGTAAGGCAGAGTAAATCAATTTGTTGATCAATTATTAAGTCATGTACTAACAGAGACTTGGAGGAGAGAGACCTAATATTTAATAATCCACATTTCACTGTTTTACTCTTTGGTTCAGATGTGGATACTGTATTGTTCTTTCTTTGTAATTGTTTATGTTTAAGTTGTTTGTTGCTGGTTTTTAGTTTGTTTTTTGTCCTTTTGGGAGCTGACACAGTCTCTATGGAGATGGGTTTTTGGGGGGGTAGCAGGAGGAGAGAAGCTGCAGTGAGGCATGTAAGACTGCAACTCTGCTTCCTGGTCCCAACTCTGGATAGTCATATTTTGGGGGGTTTAATAAATTTGTCCATATTTCTAGAAATGAGAGCTGCTCCATCCAAAGTGGGATGGATGCCGTCTCTCCTAACAAGACCGGGTTTCATCCAGAAGGTTTGCCAATTATCTATGAAGCCCACATCGTTTCTGGGACACGTCCTGCTGTATAAAACACAAACTGCTTTCATGTTTAAACTGGACAGAAAATGTTCATACTGGTGCCTTGAAGACTACAAGAATGAGATACATGTCTGTTTCTTAGCAGCCAAACACACCTGATGAGCCACACCATCCTCAGCCTCCACCTCTGCTGCCTCTCCAACTACATAGCTGAAGATGAAGATGAGCAGCATCATCGTGTCAGCTGAATACAGCACAGAGAAGGAGCACAGACATGTGAACCAGCTTAGAGCTGAGCTCGGCTTTGGACCAAAACATAGAAAACAAGCAGTGAGAACAACAGATCAGTACAGCTTTGACCTGATGTGGGGCCTCAGATTGCTAAGATCATTGCTGAGGGATTCCCATGATGCATTGGGTATTTCTTCTTCAGTCACTTTTCTCACTCACTATGTGTTAACAGACCTCTCTGCATTGAATCATACTTGCTATTGATCTCTGGCTCTCTTCCACAGCACGTCTTTTATTGTCTTTCTTCTCTCAACCCAACTGCTCACAGCAATTGGGAATTGAGAGACCTGATGACCAGTGATGGACATTAGATCAATGTTAAAATTGGATGCAGTTTGTTTGCACTAACCAAAACAACTACCATCTTCGTCTCATGCAGCTGCCCTGGCGCCAGCTGGATGCTCGCGGCCAAAGCTGACAGGAATAACAATTCTCGCTTAGATAACAAGACTGTTGTTGTGACGATCTTCCTTCCAGGCCACCTGCATTCACCAAAGATTGACTTTTGCCTAACCAGCTGAAGGGACACTTTCTCTCGGCTAAACATGGAATTCACACACGCGTGTACACTGTTACAGACCTTCACTCCCCCCCTCCAAACGCTATGTTGTGAGATGTGACGATTCATGTGCTATGTGCTGAGGTGTTTTTTTCTGTTCTCAGACTGATTTCCCTGTTGGAGCTCAGTCTGGGGGGAGTTCTTATTTTCTCCTCGCTTCTCCTGTTCATTTCATTTCACTACATGTTGTACTCTGTATGATTGTGTATGTGACAAATAAAGGTTGTTTGTTCGCTCAAGGCTCACTTTCTGTCAGGGGCTTTCCCGTGCTGCACAGGAGCACGTTCAGTGAGAGACTGAGATTACCAAAAAGCAACACTGACCGATGGAGGAAGTCATTTGTTAAATATCAACACTTCACCGAGTTCTTTTGATTCCTCAGAGGCATCCGATGGAAGACACACTGTTCGTAGGCCATTTCACACTTTATTCTATCACAAATTTACTTCTAGAAGGGAGATGCCCACTGCATGACACAGTGCCGCGGATCTCAAAATGGTGACGCAAGCTTAACAGTTTTATTACCAGCTCTCTTATTCTAGTCTAAACAACAGTGATCCAGTAACTTTCCACTAGAAAATGGTCCCGTGTTATGTACTTTTTCCCAGACAAGTGTGAGTGAGAGTCTACAGCATTCTACCCCGCAAGGACACGTAGTCTAATGCCTTTATTTTTCAGGGCTGTGTCCACTTAATACTACATTATATAACTTTACAGCACTTATTAATAAAAAGCATAGCATTATTGAGGCACTTCAAATAATTACTTCTCAACACTCCTGCCTGTGGCTATAATAATGTATTGTTTGGAGTTGTTGGAACCATGCTGAATTTCTCCAGAGAAACACACACATATGAAGTTAGAGAGAGTATGCATAGTATGCAAACAGCTACCAAACAGCCATCATAATTCGTCATACAATGAGAACAGAACAAATCAACAATTGACAATGACTAATTAATATTAAAATCTGTAACATATTGTTTGGAGTTGAGTCTGTTACTGTTACTATTTTTACCATTTCTTCTTGGAGCAACTGTAACCCACATTATTTCCTTAGGGATTAATAAAGTATTCTGATCCTGATTGTTTCAGGATGACCCGCCTTTATCCAATCACACATCTGCTTACCTGTATCTTTTGCTCGTTTCTCCTCCTCTTCTTTTCTCTTTTTTCTAAACTGAGCACCTGATGACTTTGAACTTTTCTTGTCCATCTTCCATTGGTTTTAGTTTTACACTCCAGTATGAACACCCATCCCCCAACCCGATGATCACCACAACATAACCTAATAGACCTACACCTTAGTTCACAGATTCACTTTGTCTAAGGTGTGTTTCTGGGATTTCGCACAACCCAGGATTCAAATCATGAATACACAATGAGCTTGGATTTACAACATTATGAATGAAATGTGCTCTATTTGGAAGCAGCAGGGCCCCTCCCCTGTCGACGGGTTGTGTGTGAGACTTTAAATCATCAAACTGTAAATTATTAATTGTTCTTAATCCCTTTACCTCTAGTCATAAAGTGTATATTTATTTTCTTACTCTTCTTATATTTAATGTTTACTTGCACTGCTGTAACTGGAGCCTCGTCGTCTCGTCTCTCTATATACTGGACTGTAGCGGAGATGACAATAAAGTTTACTTTGACTTCAGCAGCAAGCAGGCGCACCGAGGGCTCTCGAGCCGCTCACGCAAAAGAATTTAGAAAAACATACAATGCAAGGACACATTAAGTGCAAATTATAAGTCTTTATCATAATTTCTGGTGGTTTTTTTTTATTTATTTTACGAGCTAGTTATAAGATGCTGCTTCAGCCACCCAGCCTCCCCCTGGTGCCCGCCCTGTCCTCCCTGTGCCGCAAGCAGCAGGCGCACCTCGCACACGGAGACGCCCTTACTCCTCGCAAAACCGACCGGTGCCTATTCCATCCCCACAATTCGCTGGCATGATGTCGGGCAGCATGTGTGCGACCAACTTTTTTTTTGCTCGTAATGCGCCCCCACCTGGATGCCACCCTGGGCCATCGCCCATATCAAAAACCGCTACTGCTTTCCGATTAGTAGACAATCTGCTGACCTCCTGAGCCTCAGTCACCAACACATTAGCAGAAGTCACATGACCCCTTTTTTTTTTTTTTTGCTCTGATGGGGTGTTAAACGTTCTTGATTAATCAGACCCAGTCGTATCAATGACCTCATAGTACTGTAAAAACCCAATAGAGCATCGGAAGTCTCGCACTGCAGGCTCCTCCAGTCAAGTCTGGCCAACACATTTTAAAAGTTGGCTCACCGTAATTTTTCCCACGTAAATTAATGATAACAAACTATTACGATTATTATTATTATTATTATTATTATTATTATTATTATTATTATTATTATTATTATTAGTAGTAGTAGTAGTAGTAGTAGCAGTAGTAGTACTAGTATTGTCTACAGTGTTTATAGCATCACTGAACAGAAAGTGATGATCAGAATATGTTTGTTAATATTAGCACCTTGTGTTACGTCTTATTGCCAGCTTCAGTTACACGGGGCAGAAATCTATTTAGGCTAGCGCCATTTACAATGCTGGTGTATGCCGGTTGGGCGGACCCTGACATCACATCAGTTCATGCGCATGTAGCAAGCCTTTCTCTCAGTTTCTAAACCTAACGGAGCTTCGCGATAACGCAGAAGAAGGTTGATAACGGAAACACTTCACTGTCAGATGGTCAGGATGAGCCTTTCATCAGTGTTTGTGTTCTTTCTTCCTTTTATCTGTGAGGGGTTGGGAGCACTGATCCAAACCACTGTGGGGGCAGATGTGGAGTTTCCACTCTCAGAGGAGTGCAGGAAGGGAGAGGGCACACTGTATCAGCGGCTGGATGATGCCAGCACTCAGCTCATCGCATCTCTAAATGGTTACTGGAAGCCAGGACGAGATTACACTGACCGCATGGTCGTAGGACGCGATTGGTTAATCTTAACAAATGCTAACTTCAATGACAACGGACATTATGAGTTTACCTGCAACAGGAAACACTTGGAAGCTTACAAGCTGGAGGTATTTGTGCCCTCTGAAGTTGCTGTATCCGAGGGTGGGGATGCCATCCTCCCGTGTCGCTCCGTCACAGCGGGCCAGTCGGTGAAGTCTGCGCGCTGGAGGAGAAACGGGGAAGTACTGCTGGAGCTGAATGGTCGGACAGGGGAAATCACATACGGGGATGACTTTAACAGAAGCCGGGTATCGATACCATCTGACTGGGACCGACGGGCAGACCTGTCTCTCACCATAAAGGGAGCTCAGCAACAAGACGGAGGAGTTTATTACTGCGACATAGAGAAGGCCGAGAAACACCGCTCTGCTGTCCGCCTGCGAGTGCGCAAACCACCGGTAAGTGCACCACACCCTGCTCTATCTTGCAAACCGATTGATTTACAGCAGAAACGCTTTAAATACAACATCTGCATTTGATGCCTTGATGACTTTCTGAGTGTGAATAACTTTACCATACTGTGTCAGGGTGACTCTGCTGTGACAGCATCGATTACAACAACACTGATCTCTGTCCTGGCAGCAAAGACTCACAGTTCAGGTTTTAACTATGTCATTCAGGAATTTAACAAGATAACAGGCACCTACAGGTGATTTTGTGGCTTAAACTGGGATTAACCCCTTTTTTTCTAGTCAGATCACAGATTGCACATGAACATTTCATCTTGATGTTTTGCTGTAAACTGTGTGATCTTTGATTTGCTGTAAACTGAAAGGCATTTAAAGTTTAAACAAACTGCACTGACTAACACCGAGTTTCATGTTTTCTTGCCGTCTGCAGGAGTCCTACCACTGGATATGGATCACAATCATCATAACAGCAGCTGTGACATCTGTGATTGTTTTTACTCTCAAGTTCTTTTGGGGCTGGAGAGAGAAGACCAAGGGTGTACATGCATGAAGAGAGCAGAGGAGACAGTGTCCGAAACAGTCCAGTAAATGACCAATCATTTATAATCAGGAGAAAAGCACATCTCTAAAAATTGCCCTGCCAAGCCTTCTGATGTTATACTGCCTATAAAAATGAATAGAAATAGCTTTTTGTAGTGCATTACTTTTAGTACCAAAGTCCAAACCCAAACCTTTATTTCACTGTGTAATGAAAGTCTTCATGGCAAAATAAACAGCAGATATCTGCACACTGCTAACTTACAGTGTAAAGATAAAATACACACATACAGAGATTTCTTTCTGACTTTTGACTTGCTGATTTATTTGTGTCTTCTTCTTCTTGGCAGCTCTTCACTTGGTACAGTTGAAGGTCTGCCCTGAGAAAGAAGGTATAGCTTGGTTATAGCAACAGCAAATAATCAATTTTTATGATTTCTTCATTGATCTGTAAGAAGCTGGAACTTATGGTTAATGAATGCAACAGTCTGGGTCGAGTAGTTGAATTTATTATCATTGTGTTGAGGACAAAAGAGTCTTCAGGCCTCCAAAAGACCTTTTAAAGGTTCCAGGTGCCACCAAGTGTGACTGAGCAGGAGACTGAATGTAGATATAAATGTTCATTTTAGATTATTGGCTGTAGGGTAAGGTTTTTATTATGATTTAATGCTAACAAGTTTAATTTAGTTCACTGGTTTATTTCATGAGGACACCCTGTGCGCTGCTGTGGTTTGTGGGTCAGTTGGTTTACAGTGAGTGTATGAAGGGCTGCTGCTGAAACCATAAACCACCAGCCAGTAAAGATTTACAGTTTAAGGGTCCTTCATTTGTTTGCTTTAGGGTTGTTTACAGGCCACAGTGACAAAATGTGATGAATTTGCTTGCACGATGAAAACACTACAGTTCAACTTCAAACACCCTCAGAGGTTCAAGCTGGACTTCTTTCTATGTCTAGAACTTTAAGGGATTCTGTTTTTTATTTAATAACTGTGACTTTACTTTTTCCATATAATGAAGTTACACATACATTCTTTTGCATCAAGTTCACTTTTAATAATTCTACCACGCAGTAAATCTGTGTGGTTTTTATGCGTGGCTAACTCAGCATCTTTTAGAAATAGAAGAGTCTGAAACTCAGACAATCAGCCAATAGAGTTTCTGGTGAAGCTGGAGCCAAATAACTACTTTTAAACTGATTCTTAGAGTTCAGAGTGAACCGTTAGTGTCCTTAAACAACTTGTTCATTGGCCACATGATATTTCCTGCATGTTTGTAGAGTTTGAACAATAAATATATTCATTTACAGTGAGCACTTGTCCTGCTCTGTTTTTTAGTCTTTACTCTGTTTACTTTGTTCTTTATAAAAACTTCAAGAAGCTTCTTGTAAAATAAAATATCTTCAATAAAGTACAGCACTTAGGTTCATGAATATTCCTGTTAAATTAATGTCAAAATCAGTCAAACTGCTCAAAGAAAATCAGCACCATGAGGGAGCAGCAGGACAACAAACCTATACACAGACAGAAACATCTTTAATGAAAAGGAGAGCAACAACCAGGGCGAGACAGACGTCTGACCTGAAGCTGTGGAGTCAGGACTTTACATCCACTCATCATGGGCATAACTGTCATGACAATTTTAGTCTTTTCATTATTTCTTTGAACTGCCAGCAAAACAGACCCTGATGCTACCAGCACTATGATGTTTTTAACGAACACCTTTTATTGCTGTAATGCACAGACACACCAACAGAGGGCAGTAATATCCCTTGAACATACATTGTGAAATTACTATTACAACACTCCCACTTAATTTTACCATGGAGTTCACTTACTTGACTGCCATTGGTTATTTCCTTCAAAAAAATATGCCCCCCATATATCACAGTGTTACTAGAAAAGAACATTTGTTTTGTTTTGAACTCACAAAAAAAATGTACTGTGTCCATCTTAGACAAAACTATTATTCTTCATTACAGTTAAATGCTCGACATCTTAATATAAGCATAGTATAGGCATGTTAAGCATATGATAACCCTTTTAAACTGAACACAGTCCAATTTTCTCTCTGAGATACTCAAACTTTTGTCTAGGCAGTGGTTTGGTTAAGATGTCAGCCTTCATGTTTTCTGTACAGCAACACTTCAGCTGGATTTGTCCATTTTGCACACATTCACGAATGTAGTGGTAACGAATGTCTATGTGCTTTGTTCTTGCATGATCGACTGGATTTTTTGTGATTGCAATTGCCCCTTCATTGTCCTCCAGGATCACTGTTGCTGTGGTCTCCATTCCAAGCTCAGTTAGTAGTTGTCTTAACCAAACTCCTTCTTGTGCAGCTTGGCTCAAAGTAATATACTCAGCCTCTGCAGTTGAAAGTGCAACTGTTGCTTGTTTCTTGCTAAACCAACTGACTGCAGCTCCTGCAAGTAGAAAGATGTTTCCAGTTGTAGAACGTCGATCGTCCTGATGGCCTGCCCAATCAGCATCTGAATACCCAACCAAGGTTCCTGTTTCTGTCCTTTGATATTTGAGTCCCAGGTTTAGAGTTCCTTTCAAATATCTCAGGATTCTTTTCACAGCTGTCAGATGTGTAGTGTTTGGGTTTGCATTGAACCTTGACACCACACTCACTGCTTGTGCTATATCTGGTTGTGTGGCCATGGCAGCATACAATAAACTTCCAACCATTGACTGATACATGCTTGGGTTTACAGGTTGACTGACATCATCACTCTTTCTTAATTTGACATTTGTGTCAGCTGGAGATGCTCCTGGATTGGCACTGTCCATTCCATACTTTTGTAGTATGTTTTCAATATACTGTCTCTGATGAAGCATAACATGGTTTTTGTCCTTGTCTTGGATCACTGAGATGCCCAGAATGTAGGATAGCTCACTCATGTCCTTCATTTTGTAGTGTTTCTTCAGAGTGTTCTTTAAGTTCTTCATGCTCTCTGCTGATTCTGTAATCAAAATCAGATCATCAACATACACAGCCAATATTTCCAACTCCTGACCTGTTCTAACAAACACACACTGATCTGAAATACTCTGTGTAAAACCAATGCTTTTCATGAACTCTGTAAAAGCTTTGTTCCAGCAACGTGGAGACTGCTTCAGTCCATATATTGACTTGTTTAGTTTGCACACTAGATGTTCCTGCCCAGGTTTGATGTAACCCTCTGGCTGCTCCATGTAGATTTCCTCTTCCAGGTGTCCATTCAAGAATGCAGTCACAACATCCATTTGATGCACATTTAGATTGTTTTGCACAGCAAATGACAACAATGTACAAATTGAACCAAATCGTACAACTGGAGAGAATGTTTCATCATAGTCTGCACCATAAATCTGTGAATAGCCTTTGGCAACAAGTCTGCACTTGTATCTTTCCGCTTGTCCATCACTGTGATGCTTAACTTTAAAGACCCATTTTGATCCAACTGCTTTGCGATCCTTTGGTAGATCCACTAAATCCCATGTGCCATTTTCCAGCAGTGATTCAAATTCCAAATCAGCTGCTTCTTTCCACTCCTTTGCATTTGGACTTGACATAGCCTCTTTCAGTGTATTTGGTTCTGTGACACAACAGATGTTTGCATAATGATCAACTGTAACTATGTCAGCAAACTCCTCAAATCCACATCTCTTTGGAGGTCTTCTGATCCGCTGATCTCCTTTTGCAGCCTCACTGGCGACAGCCTCCTCAGTACTTGTTTGTCTTTCACCCGTCTTTCAAACTCTTTGAACTTGCTCAGGACTTCCGTTTTTTCCCTTATAAAATAGACTTTAGTACATCTGGAGTAGTCATCAATGAAAGTTACAAAGTACTTTTTTCCTCCTAGTGACTCAGTTTGAAAAGGATCACAAACGTCACTATACACTAATTGCAACTTGCGTTTTGATCGTATTTCTCCCACTGATTTGTAAGGTTTTCTTGATAATTTGCCCTCAACACAAGCTTCACAAAAAGTGTCCTCCTCTTCTTTTGTAAAGGTAACTCCTTTTACCAAGTTTTTGACTTTTTTCAGATTTGTAGTGTGACCTAGATGCTGATTCAATTCAATTCAATTTTATTTATATAGCGCCAAATCACAACAAAAGTCGTCTCAAGGCGCTTCATAGATACAGAGAAAAACCCAACAATCATATGACCCCCTATGAGCAAGCACTTTGGCGACAGTGGGAAGGAAAAACTCCCTTTTAACAGGAAGAAACCTCCAGCAGAACCAGGCTCAGGGAGGGGCGGCCATCTGCTGCGACCGGTTGGGGTGAGAGAAGGAAGACAGATGCCACATACTTGCTGGAACTTTTTCATTGTTATGACCTAAAGCCTCAACCACTCTGCCATCACCGAGTTTCACCGTTTGTGGTTCTGAAAACTCTTGGTAGTTTTGTAGTGCTTTTTTATTCCATGTCATGTGTTTTGACGCTCCTGAATCAATTAACCATTCTTCTTGTTGTGCATCACTTTTACATGACTCATTTACAACAAAGGTTCCCTCATATGAGTCCTCTTTGTCCTTATACACCTAGCCTTGAAATAGCTTGTTAGCAACAGTATCTCTTGCAAACTGTGCTTTTAGCATCTCCCATGCTTCTTTGGGGGTCTTACAGTTTGTTATCAAGTACAATTGGGGTGCACTTACATTCAGTACCAGCACTGAAAATGCCTTTTCTTTCTTACGTTCAAATTCAGCTCGTGCTTGGGCATTAGCTGCTCCGTCTCCTGTACCATACCCCACAGTCCTTTTGCCTTCAACACGTGCTCCAGTTGAAATTTCCACGTTGCCCAATTCTCCGGTCCACTCAGCTTGTCATTAAACAGTCTATCTTCCATTGTGAATCCCATAACTCTGTTTATGACTCCCAAAAAACGTGTTAGTGACCTCTGGGCCCATAACCTGATATTTTTAACGAACACCTTTTACTGCTGTAATGCACAGACACACCAACAGAGGGCAGTAATATCCCTTCAACATACATTGTAAAATTACTATTGCAACACACCATACTTGACAGCTGATACCGCGTTCTGAAGTCTTGAAGCCTCACCTTCACTCTCCCAAACACACCTGTTATCACTGTGGCCAAATAGCTCAGTCTTTGTCTCGTCTCTGCACATTTTTTCTATTTGGCTCGTTCACGTGATCAGCTGAAAACTTCAGGGGAGCATGAAGATGCCGATCTTGATGTAAAACTCACAAACTTCCAGTTCATGGCAGGCTTGAGCCTTGTTGTTCCTGAACACCCAAACAAATTTCCTCTGTCAGAAATGAAATAATGTTGTACTTGTGTTAAAAATGATGTGACCAGGAGTTCAGCCAGTCGGCAGGGTCTCACAGGTTAACAGACATCTAGGATGATCTACTCACCTGAAGTGTTAAGTGCTCCCTCGACTTTCATCCTCGTAAAAAGAGTTGCTATTATTCATCCACTGAATAGGTCAGTACTGCAGGGTCCATCATTAAGTCAGCTGGGATAAGCAGACGACATGTATCGTCCCCGTTATATAAATAAATCAAATAGAAAAGTCCTTTCAGTGGACGATAATCTGATATAATCTTGTTGAGCCACTTTTATGCGTCACTTCCCTTTGTTGTGTAACCTGCTCTATTCTTTGTGCTTAGGTTCTGCTTGACTGTTCTGGATGACTGAGCTATCTGCTCACTGATTCAAACTGAGGTGTGATGACATCGATCAGACGATGCACTTGAACTGCGAAGGTTTATTGAATGAACTGGTTGTGAAAGGAGGGAGATCCGGACCCTAGGTTCGTGTGATGCATTAGCACAATAGCGTATGCGTCGATACCATACAGAAAAAGACCGATAGGTCGATCAGTGATAAAAAAATAAGGATGTTTATAATCGTCGCAAATGTTCCAGGTTTGACTGTAAATTTTTGTAAATAAATATATGTAGTCGCACTGCTGTAATAGATCCTGGTTGATGAGCGCATATTGGAATTTTTATTTTTAAACCAGCTGGTCGGGTGGGGCTCACTGGTTTCAAACACTCAGGATACTTACCCGGAGTGCTTCATGCTTCCTCACCTGTTAGCTTTGTGAATTGTTATTGTTGTTGTTGTTGTGGAGTCATTAAATGCAACAAGGTGCTCAAATTAGCCTTCGATACAACATTCATGTATCGTCCCTGTTGTATAAATAAATAAATAAATAAATAAATAAAACCCAACAAAACAACTTATGACCTGGCATCAAACACGATCCCTTGTTTTCAATCAGAGTCACGTTAATGTAATCAGTAGACGTGGATGTCAGGAATGCACCACGAATCTTTACCGCAGCTGCAAAACAGCTTCTAGATCCACGTCTTAATCTCATAACACTTATACGATTAACCGCAAAATCCGCGTCAGCAGTGAAACTGATATTTCATGCAGCGCGTTTGCTGTTTGCCTAAGCTCAGCAGTCTTTCAAATGATTCATTTCAAATGATTCATTTGAAATGAATCATTTGAAATGAAACACGTGCTTTGTAGTTTATTCTGTCAACAGCCCCCCCTCCCCCCACCCCCTCAAGAATTGAGCTTAGGCACCCATATAAGAATATGAAAAGAACCTAAGAATTACCTGTCTCTATTTCCTCGCGTCTGTTTTCATGCTTTCTTATTTTAAAACGATTCGTTGTGCTTGATTAATCTGGTAAAGCCAAGGGGGTTATGCTGTGATAATCTCTCTCACATCAGCGTTGTCCTCCTGGATTGGGTTTTTTTTAGTCTATGCTTGAAATAAACTGCGAGCGGAAATTTAGCGTGCAGGGACTGTGCCACGCCTCAGAGATATGATAACAAATGCGAGAGGAATGAGAAAGTGGCCCAACAGGTTGATATCAATAAAATACAAGTCCTTTGGGTGGATGGCAATCTTCCAGCTTCTCATTGAACAAACACCGATTTACACATAACAATCCTTTGGTGTGTAACATTATTCTCCCTGCCTGTGTTTTCAATGTCACCTGCTTGATTTGTCTGGATGAGAGAACAAATAAGGTCATTGGAAGACCCGGGAGAAGGCACACAGATTAAAAGGAACAATCACAGCACCTTCTCAGCACTCCCACAGAAAGTCCACCATCTGATGTTTTAAGGTGTAGGGATTTTTGTTTGTTTTATTTTATGCATTTTTACATTGTCGAAAGAAAACTGTCAACCAGTCAGCGTTTAGTGTTTGCTGTGCAGATGATTGTCCACAAAAACAACCAAACGTGGCCTTACTGTCACAAACAGTAAGGTACTAAACAGTTTAAGCACTGGTTTAGTAACCTCAATGAGACTCCAGAACTTGGCCCTCGTAGTTGTGTTTCTGATGATTCATTTTCGTAAAGTGTTTTTTTCTTTCTCTGATATAATCATAGTTCTGCTCGGGCTGCTTCAGGCAGAAGCATATGAGTGGCTACATGTTTGAACTTGGCTGGGCGATATTGTGAAATGTGACATTTTGGTTTTAATGAGGTTTTCTGGATGTCGCTTTCATTAACATCGTTGAAGGTTACCCCTGATCTGTTAATACCTGTGATTTTCTCCTGTTTGACTTTATACACACACGAGTGTTTTTTCCGCAGTGTGGCGTTAAGCAGCAGGGCCTTGAATGTGGACAAACAGGTTAGACTGTGCATTTTTTAATTTTTATTTTTGCAAAGAACAAAGCCAAGAGATGAGCTCCTCCAGGCCAGAAACATGCAGCTGAGGAATGAAGAAGGACAAAGAGTCAAAAGATGGCAAAAGGAGTGCCACGCCGAGAGGAAACCCCTCACAGACAAATCAGAGATATGATAAGAAATGCAGAGAGAATCAGAAAGTTTCCCAGCATCTTCACCTTCAACCTACTTGGCTTCAGGATTGACAGTAACGTCACAGCCTGACTCACTGTGGAGTGGACTGCTGCTGTAGTGACAGAAGAAACGAGCATCCCAGCGTTGTAAGAAATCTATTTATTCACTTACATGCATACAAATAAATGCTAACGATGTAAACAAAATGACAGAAGTTTAAATAAAAACAGACTAAATGAAAGCTTTGAAATGAAAGCAGAATCAGAATACTTTAATAATCTCTAAGGAAATGATGGGTTGCAGTTGCCGAAACAGACTATTTAACAATACAATATATTACAGATTTAAGGAAGAGTAATAATATATACAAACCGTTCTATAATAAATATCAAGAACTAACAGATGTGATTATAAATAAATGTCAGAAATATTTACAGCAGCACTAAATAGAAAAGAGCATGTTAAAAAAGGGTGTAACTATTGCAGTGTTTACAGTGTGTTAGACTGAGACTGCTCAGAATACTTGCCTGGAGGGTTTCATGTTTCCTCGCCTGTTATCTTTGTGAATTGTTGTTGATGTTGTGGAGTCACTAAATGCAACAAGGTCTTCTACTTAGCTTTCAATGCAGCGGCCATGTTAACATGTATCGTCCGTGTTGTATAAATGAATCAAATACAAAATTAAATAAATAAAACACAACAAAACAACATGTCTCCGGTGACCTCCTGCACACGATTGCTTGTTCTCAGTCAAAGCCACTCCCTCACTGGGCAGCCTGCCAGAGTCATCAGTGATGACATTTGGCGCTTTCTTTTGCTCACATTCCAATAAGTTTTTCTTTTTACTGATTAAAAACAATAGAAAAACAGCAGCAGTGAGGGATGGGCGGTAATATTGCTGTAACTGTAGCTGTTAATCCTCTTCAGTCTAAACTATTCACATTCAAATATGAAACGTAATTGATGTAATTAATGTTTATTGAAGTAAGTTGGGCGTGTGCGAGTCAAATCCTGCAGAGCTTGATGGTTAACAAAGCGTGCAGACAAACAACCACAAGTCGCCAACAGTCACCGAGTAACGGAGAGAGAGAAACGTGGAGGACTGACGACACTTGCTTGACTAAAAGGGAAAAAGCAAAGAGACGCACCAACCTGAGAGATGCATGCTGGACTCTGCTGTGGGTTAGACTGTGATAACCTCTCTCTCATCAGTGTTGTCCTCTTAGATTTTTGTCTGTGCTTGAAATAAACTCAGAGCACAAATTTCACCGGGGGTTGGGGGGATTTCTTCTTTAGTTCAATGTCCGGTAGCAGTCTGCTGAGCTATCAGTACTTTTGTCACAAACTGTCTCCTCTGTGTTTGGTACATGGTTCGTTTAAATTATCGTTTACATATCATGTCCTTGTAAACTCACTTTTCACCAAAGAGACGAGAAACATTTGAACAAACAAACAAACAAACAAACAAACAAACAGAAAATGATGTTGACGGAGTGCCTTTTAGTGCAGATTCTAAATTACTCACCCACCACAGTAAAAAGATCACACAACTTGTGGAAACATGACGCTGTCACAACACCAAATATGGCCTCGGTCCCTTGGCTCACTTACTTTAGGTTAACTCAATAGAAAGCTTTGTGGATGCCACTTTTCAACAACACAAACCTCCTCTGATGACATTGAGCATGATCACTGTTTTCAGTCAGACTCTCTCATCATGCCAGTCTTTATCAAAGCGTGACATCAAGCCCAAACGATAACATTTTTTTGGCTCCTTCTGTTCGTAATGATCTCTCCATCCTCTTGTGTGTGTTCGGCTTTGTACTACACACAAACAGTGGCGTGAGGGATAGACGATTCAATGTTTTTACTTTTAAATCCCTTTTAAATCCCTTTTTCAGTTGTTGATTAATTTCTCTTTAGAATGAATGATTCATATTAAAATATTTAACCTATGCTTTAAGTCACATTATTTTACTAAGTATACCTGACAGACCGTATAATCTTTACTGAAGCTCCAGAACAGCCTCGGGGTGTTATCATAACTACAACACTCCTCTGTGTTTGTTAAGATTCACCGCAAAATCCGCCTCAGCGGTGAAACAGATCAACCAGGCAGCGTGTGCTGATTGACTTTAAGCTCAGCAGTCATTTGTAATTCTAGATGACGTGATTAGAAGTTCATTTCTTCGACCTGTTGAAGTTCAGCAGCGTCTGGTTTTACAGCAAATCACTTTATCTCGTTGCTGCTCTGGATTTACTGAGCTTTAACACCAATCTGGATTTCTGGCTACCTTAGCGTTAGCATGCTGTCTGTGCCGGTGCTTGCAAGCTGCGTTAACATTATACTGCTGTTGTATCTGTCCTGGAGCAATCTCCCTGTACCATCGCGCTCTCATCCGTATGTGCAATACAAAGGCTGTGCGTACATACATACATCAAAAAGTAAAAACCACAGTAAAACAGAATTTTACAAAAATGCAAAAGAATTCTGTGATTACCTGTACCCATATTATTTTACGTGTATGGCAATTTTAAAATAATATGGGTAAAATAATTCGCTAGCATTATTTGAACAAGTTACTAAAAAAAAGTCATATTCAAAGTAAATAAGTCTGTTTTGTATATTGTACTTATCAAAACTGGGATCAGATGAACATGTATTAATTCTCCCTTTTTTGAAATCTCCTGTAGATATATATATTTTAATTATCATGTTTTAAAACAGCGCCGTTCACCTCTTTGCTCTGGTAAACCTTAAGTTTACACCTCTTGGCCTTACTTCAGAAGAGTGAGGGCTAATGACATATGAGAGGGATGGCAAGAGGCTGTGACAGGATGAACAATGTCACATCACAGGATTCACGAGTTTGTAAAGCCTGAAAGTTTTTTGGTAGCCTCTCCCTTCTTTTTGCTAGTGCAAAAGAGTTATTCAGACGTCACGGCAGACAAACAAACAATGAAGGATTCATTGTTTTCTCTCACTTGTTATTTATTCAAATGTCTTTGGTGTGAATTTTTCCCTCGCTGTCTTTGTTTCACACAAATACCTGCAGCCTTTTTTTTGTCAGGATAACAGAGCCGACTGCAGAGAAACACCTGGGCTGAGTTTAGATGAAGCTTCAGGTTTAACTGGGATTATGGCAGCAGATTAATGCTTCTTACTTTGTTGTATATTCATTGTATGTCAATGTGATTTTGTTAAAGGTTTTCAGTGTTTATTCCATCAAACATTTGAAGTCATTTAATGTGCAAAATGAATAAAATCATGACTGTAATCTGCATCAGGTTACAGCGTCACTTTGTTACCAACTCAAAACTTTATTGGCTTTTTACAAAGAGAAAAGTAAACAGAGGAAAGATTATAAATCTGTACAAACAAGCAGGACAATATACTGAGTATATAATAATATAAGCAGAATAAAAGTGCTATAAAATGTTACAAATAACAAATAATTTAACTGTTCCATGAAGTTTTGACACAGATTGTTGTGCTGTTACATTTTAGGGTTGTGTGCACAAAAGTGTGACGCTCATATTTTTTGTGTGAGGGATAAATGTTATTATTGAAGAGATCTCATTCATCCATCTTGAAGCTAAATTATCCACTGAGTATGTAAGCAGAGGACTTACAGGTATTACTTCATTGATTGGAAGACAAACGCAAAATAATAGAGACAATCTCAAACATTGTAACAGCAGTCAGCCTGAGCAGAAGGAAAACGGAGGATTTCTAAACCTGAGAAAGTGGAGTTGCACAATGGTGCCGTCATAAAGGTGGCGAGGTCAAATACTTAAAGGGATGAGCTGTTGTTGTTCTTCATTCATCAGTGGTGGTTAAAGTAAGGGTTCCCGTCTGCCCTCTTCAGCCCCTCCTCCTCCCTCCTCTGCGCCGTTGCAGAGAAATCCTCGAGTGCGCACATTCCTCAGAAACCAGCAAAGCCAGACAAGCAGGTCAACGATCACAAATACAGCTACCGTTATGAAGAATGTTCTCCACGACCAGTCGGAGCACTCTGATGGCTGCAGAGGACAAGAAGACAGAGATATTAGTTAGCAGTTTTAACTGGCGTCTGTTATGACGTGGACTGTGAGGCTCTGCTAAAGCTTCCACTAAATTACAGGGACCTGGCTACCCTCATAACCTATATTAACTCATTCCTACAGTGTCCCCCCCCCCCGCCCCGCCTTAGTAGATCTGTGCACCTGCATTGCACTTTACAACCTTATAATAGCTCAGCAGTGACTAACTACATTTGTAGTCACTGTTGTCTGTGTGCTTGCTGATCTGGGCTGTTATCTGCACTGTGTGTCTCTGAATGTGGGATTTTGCATGCGGAAGAGTAACTGAGTGGACTTTTAATGCTTACTGTCAAATGTGAACCATTTAAATGCAGTCTGTGTTCTTACCCTCTCTGTGGTTGTAGGCTGTGATGTGGTGCTCAGTGGTGTTGGTGGTGTGGAGACGTGCAGGCGGACAGCGGAGCGGTGTTTCTCCACTTTGTCGATGTCACAGTAATAAACTCCTCTGTCTCTCGCCTCGGCTCGCTTTATGATGAGGGACAGGTTTGCTCGTTGGTCCCAGTCTGATGGTATTGAGACCCGGCTTTCATCAAAGCTTTTTCCATATGTGGTTTTCCCCGACCCGACATCCAGCTCCAGCACCACCTCTCCATCTCTCCTCCAGCGCACAGACTTCACCCACTGACCTGCTGTGATGGAGCGGCACGGGAGGATGGCATCCTCACCCTCGCGTACAAAAACATCAGAAGGTATGAATACCTGCAGCTGTGCACTCTCTTCTTTCTTGTTGTTGCAGTCAAACTCGTAATAGCCTTCATCACTGATATCTGCACTTGTCAGTATCACAGAGTCGCTGCTTTGGAAAAACCTGTTAATATAACCTGGAGCCGGCTTCCAGCTGCCGTCGAGATCCCCGACCGAATGGAGGCTGTTGTCCTGCAGGCGACGTTTCAGCGTGCCTCTTCCTTTCATGCACTCCTCTGTGAGGGGAAACGTTACATCGTCTCCTGCAGCGGCTTGAATCAGTTTCCCAGAAACGCCGCTGAGAAAAAGAAGAGGAATGAGCGTAGAGACCGAAAAACGTGTCATCTTGTCAGTGTGGCAGCAAAGTGAGCCGCACAGTAGCTGACTCGCTTTTTATCTGCTAATGCCTTATACGGCAGCCTCTGTGCGCCGCCCTTATGAGTCATTCATTAATGTTAATGCCTGTGTGTGTGTTTGGGTTAGAATATGAATGCGGTCTGGAGTTACATCACACTGAAAGCATTTTTTTTTTTTTTTGCTGGGAGTTGATCAGTATTGCTGAACTATGAAATATTTTGTGTGCATTGCATTTGTTGCATACAGGTTTAACATAATAGCTTTAGTGTTTAGAATGGAGTATGAACTTATACGAAATGCAGCGAGATATTTTTTAAACAAGTTTTATTGATTATAAAATACACTAAATCGGATTCATATCTTATTGGCAGATATCCAAATTTATGACATCAGTATCGGACATAAAGGAGTGGTATCGTGCCATCTCTATTCAAAACGTAGGCTCCCGTGGCAATATCTCCATGAATCCCACACAGTGCAAATATTCCTGAAAGCAAAAGATGGCAACTTCAAAACCCCAATTCTAACCCGTGACTTCTCTCCGTGATGAGACATTCCTCTCCCGACTCCTGGTGACACAAAAACACACAAATACATAGCTCAGCAGGTAATCCACAATTGGAAGCAAGTGCTTTACTCATTCATACATATAAGTGAACAACAGGTTTAACTCAAGAATGCTACACTGCCTGGGGCTCAGCCAAACTCTTAAACAGGTTGCTCCTGATGAGAATAATTCACTACAGCTGGCTGTGGGTGACAAGCGGCAGGTGTGGCTGCCTCCAGCTCGACCAAAGCAACGGTGTCAGGCCGTCACACTGATTTCTAGCTTGAAAGTAAAATTCTCGGATTTCTTTCTTAGATCAGTTTTTCCAAATTTCCACCTGACTGATTTTTGTTTTTACAAGCTTTTTTATTTATTTATGTACTTCAGATTTCAGGAGAAGAAGCAAAGAGACCTTCTAGAAGACATGAAAACTTGACACAAACATAATCAAACATTCAAGTCTCAGATATTTATTGGCAGAAAAGCTGATTTTATCTTATTAAACTTATAACCTACAGAAACAGTCAGTGCGGCCAAAGCAAGGAGTGAGATGCCAAAAACTACAAAGAGTGTATCACATCACAGGTCACACACAAATACAGCCAGGTTTAGCACAAGGGTGTGAGAGATTCAGGTGATGTGATGAACTTGGAAGTTCATTACACAACATTACTCCTGAACTCGGAAGTTCAGCACAAGGGTGTGACAGATTCACTGTCTGACACTGACACACCCTTGTGGCACACACCCAGGTTTAGCACAAGGGTGTGACAGATTCAGGTGACTTCATAACTCAGCCAGGTTCAAGACACACAGACTCCCAGAGATAACGTGAGAGTGAGAATGCAGACGGGGATGACAGAATTCATGTTGGTGTGACTTTTAAAAAACTTTTCAAGAACTTTTTTTTGCTCAGCTAATATGTATTCCCAGCCTGATGATCATAGTTTTATTCAAATCAAATTATTCAAATGTTATTAACCGCTTTTCCTGAAATAATGATTCAGATTTAAAAGTTTTTAAAGTCCCACTGAAGAGTAACCACAGAATATATGAGATGAATGTCAGACCTAATGGTCTAGGAACCCTAAAAAAACAAAACAAAAGTGAATTACTCTTTTTTTAAGCTTATCGCTGTATGTTTGCTTCACAAACAACATGTTTGTTTGCTAGCATCAGTTTTTATTTTTGGTAATAAAGAATAAAATCCAATCCTCTTCCAACCAGGTCGCTGCCAGTACTACCTAGCCTGGCCTGTCTCCCCAATGTGATGTTTGTGTATTGTATGTACGTCTATCTTAATTGCCCCTTGGGGATAAATAAAGTCTCTCTGACTGTCTGACCTCGCATCCACCTTTTTATTTCCTGTTTTGGTTTGGTCCAAGGTGCACGCGCTCTTAGCCAGATGATGATGGTAGGATCGCTCCGTGAAAAATGAAGTCAGGGTTTCAAAGAAGGTAAGCAACACTGGTGGAAATAAAACTTATAGTTGGAGTATTAGTTACCTTTATTTCGAACAGGAAACATTATTTTAGTGTTGTTTTAGCCAAACAATATCTCCAAAAGTTGATTCTGTTCATCTTTATAAAACGCTACGTCCAGATGAACAGAATCAACTTTTGGAGATTTACTTACCTGGATGATTGAGCATGCATCAGGAAATAAAACAACATGTAAAATCTGAGGTGCTGCTACACTGTTCGGTACCACAAGCCCCTCAAAATATGATTGGCCCCCTTCAGGCATGAACAGAACCACCTGTGGGATGTAACTGAGTACATTTACTCAAATACTTCATTATTTATTATTTACAGGTAAAGTGATGTATCCATTAATATGTATAATAACAGCTTGGTGGTGAGTTTAGCCACAGGACATGAAGTGCAGATTTGGTCAGATATAACCAACCTTGCTTCCTTTCATCAGCTGCTGTGACAAAATCTAAAACCTCAGATAAAAATAACAGGTATCACACAGTAACTGTGAGATGAGCTGTATCTGCTAATGAGAGGCTGAGGTGGAGAGGGCTAAATGTGGCTCATCAGCTGCTTTGCACAGTGCAAACCCTTCATCTGTAATTCTGCCTTGGTCAGTGCATCACGTGTCAGTTCCATGTCAATAATACTGAGAAGATTCAAGATCTTTTAGTGAATCAGTAAGCTGCAGTAACAGTCATGTTAAATAAATCTTTGTCTCAATCACAGTGATTATTCTGTTCCTTTTGTTATGGGATTTTCTAAAGCGAATCTGAAGTCCAGTTTTTATTTTCAAGGTCATCAACTATTCAGAGACACGTTCACTGAGTTCAGGTGATAAAAGGGACTTTGTGACAGGCTGCCAGATCATAGCTACTGATGGTTTTCTCATACACAGCTGGTGCTAAACTGGGATTTACCTCATCAGTTATGTCAAGACTTGTTCTTTTTTTTTAAATCACTGTTTGTAGTGAAGACAAACAGTGGGAATGCACACAGTTTAAAAGGAACAATCACAGCACCTTCTCAGCACTCCCACAGAAAGTCCACCATCTGATGTTTTAAGGTTTAGGGATTTTTGTTTGTTTTATTTTATGCATTTCTACATTGTCGAAAGAAAACTGTCAACCAATCAGCGTTTAGTGTTTGCTGTGCAGATGATTGTCCACAAAAACAACCAAACGTGGCCTTACTGTCTCAAACAGTAAAGTACTAAACAGTTTAAGCACTGGTTTAGTAACCTCAATGAGACTCCAGAACTTGGCCCTCGTAGTTCTGTTTCTGATGATTCATTTTCGTAAAGTGTTTTTTTCTCTCTCTGATATCATCACAGTTCTGCTCGGGCTGCTTCAGGCAGAAGCATATGAGTGGCTACATGTTTAAACTTGGCTGGGCGATATTGCGAAATGTGACATTTTGGTTTTAATGAGGTTTTCTGGATGTCGCTTTCATTAACATCATTGAAGAAGGTTACCCCTGATCTGTTAATACCTGTGATTTTCTCCTGTTTGACTTTATACACACACAAGTGTTTTCCCCCCAGTGTGGCGTTGTCTAAGCAGCAGGGCCTTGAATGTGGACAAACTGGTTAGACTGTGCATTTTTTAATTTTTATTTTTGCAAAGAACAAAGCCAAGAGATGAGCACTGTCACACACAGCAGGCCAGAAACATGCAGCTGAAGAATGAAGAAGGACAAAGAGTCAAAAGATGGCAAAAGGAGTGCCACTCCGAGAGGAAACCCCTCACAGACAAATCAGAGATATAAGAAATGCAGAGAGAATCAGAAAGTTTCCCAGCATCTTCACCTTCAACCTACTTGGCTTCAGGACTGACAGTAACGTCACAGCCTGACTCACTGTGGAGTGGACTGCTGCTGTAGTGACAGAAGAAACGAGCATCCCAGCATTGTAAGAAATCTATTTATTCACTTACATGCATACAAATAAATGCTAACGATGTAAACAAAATGACAGAAGTTTAAATAAAACCAGACTAAATTAAAGCTTTAATCAGAAAGCCTCGTTGGTCATCAGCACAACAAACTAGAGATGGACCGATCCGATATTACGTATCGGTATCGGTCCGATACTGACCTAAATTACTGGATCGGATATCGGAGAAAAATAAAAAATGTAATCCGATCCATTAAATATCACGAAAGCACCTCACAAAACTTGCAACATGCTGTAACTCACCTCAGAACGTTAGCACGTTGGAGCAGTATGCATCACGTGATAGAGCGGCTGTGGCATGCGGGACCTGTCGGTGGTCTGGATAGCATTTGGAGCTTAGCTACCAACCCGGCATTTCATCTCCGACAAAGTTATCCCCGAGAGAAGTAAAGCAAGTGTGTAAGTCCATCTCTGAATGTTTGTAAAGCATAGGGATGGGTATCGTTTAGGTTTTATCCGATACCGGTGCCAAATCGGTACTTTTGAAACGGTGCCGGTGCTCAAACGGTGCTCGAACCGGTGCTTAAAGAATGGAGAACACAAAATTGGTCCAAAAACCTCTCATATTCAGCTGGTTTTTTGTAAAAAGATAACAATGTTAGCCTTTTCTGCAGCTATGGGGCATATATGGTATCACTCTTAGCTGGAAACAGAGCTTAAACAATGGAAAAAATACAAACTTTGTCCAAAAACCTCTCATGTTTAGCTGTTTTCCACTTTTTCTTTGGTCATTTTAGCCTTTTTGGCCAGGGTGAAGGGAGCATCTGCCATCAAACAAGAAGACAGCCGCATGTAGCTATGATGATGTTTGTCATAGCTACATGCTTGATGTTTGCTAGTTCACCTTACATGCATTAATGTAATAACGTGGTTAGCCTACTCAACGTAAATTACACACGAACAACATTAAGCTACTCACGCAGAGAAGAACGGCTGCTGCTGCCATCCAATACAGCGCATTTCTCGGCTTTTAAAAAAAAAAAAAACACTATGCGTCGCCAGGTGTTTCATCGGATTCGAGGTGTTACTTCCTTTGACAGTATCACAGTATCAGCTTAAAGCACTTGTTGCAGGCTGCTGAGTTTGCATATTTTGCTGTGAAGTACAGCCAGACTTCTGACCGCTTCGCCTTGGGCATTTTTAATCTGTAGCTCTGCATAAAAGAACGTACGTACCTGGACCCGCCTACTATCCTCGGAAACGTAAAATGATTGGCTAGAAGTGTATCACAGCTCAGGAAAAAAAAGCACCGAAATAAAGCACCGAAATGTGCACTGCTTTTCGGTCTGGTAGTAAAGCATTCCTGCGTTAAGCTTAACAAGCGACTGCCTCTCGCTCTCCGGCTGCTACTTCAATCATGAAACTGATCAATGATCAGCTGATCGGCTTTTCTGTCGTGACTCCGTCTCTCTTGTTTGTTTTGGCCCACTTTGCACCAGAAAGAGGAAACCAGCGGCTGAACAACAGCAGCACGTTTAAGCTTGATAAGCTGTTGTTAGAATTTATTTAATATTACTTTCTACACCAGGATCTTTTTCTACGTAGCTGACGTAACTGTGCAGGGGCGGATCTAGCAAAGTTTAGCCAGGGGGGCCGATAGGGCATTAACTGGGAAAAGGGGGCACAAAGACATACTTTTCTTTCTTATTCTCATTTAAAATGTCTAGCTTTTAATAAATAATTATCTGACACCCAAAGTTTTAATTTGATGTAAAATGAATAGAAGTCAATTACTGTATATAGTGACTATTAAGTCGAATATATATACCCTAGTAAGCTATAGTACTTTTTACTTTGGGAAGGTACCATCTGTGCAGTCTGCAATTTTGTTGAAGAAAGATGTTGAATCTATTTAATATTTCTTGAAAAATAATTGATTTCTGTGCATTTTTTTCCACACTGCATCAAATTAAGGTTGATTACGTCGGTTAAGCATCATGAGGTGGCGCGTGAGGGGTGGTTCCCTATTTTTTATTTATTTATTTTTGTTGTTGATGGGAGTTGGAACCCTATTAGTTAGGTTGCTTAATATTTATGCTAAGTACTGTTTAAAATACCAGAATAGGGAGGATGGTGTAGGTTTAAGTTTATTAGATTGATCAGTATTGCTGAACTATGAAATATTTTTTTTTGCATACAGGTATAACAGAATACCTTTAGTGTAGTTGTTGTTTTAAACTTGAGTATGAACTTATACAAAATGCAGCAAGATATTTTAAAAAACAGTTTTGTTGATTAAAAAACACTATATCGGATTCATATCGGTATCTGCAGATATCCAAATTTATGATATCGGTATCGGTATCGGACATAAAAAAGTGGTATCGTGCCATCTCTACAACAAACCACTGATTGAAAGACACTTTTCTTTTGACAACGTAAATATTCATAAAATAAAATTTTTAATTTTTAATTTAAAGTATTTGTAGCTGTTGAATTGCAGTCACATAATTACATTTCAAGTTCAAAATTAGGTATTTAAACTGGTTTCATGTTGTGTTGTCGCCACCTACTGGTGGACTTAAGAGTTGTGCTTATGGCACGCATGCTTTTGGCGGGTGTTCAATTAAGCACATATTCCACCAGAGACTCAGGACTCTGTGTATAAAACGAAAATATGAACATTGTTTATCTGTGTTTTCATTTTGTATTTCACGGTAGTTTTTCCACACTGTTTGCTGGTGAAAAAAAAGATTAAAATACTGGACAAACTCCGTGTTGGTGCGCAGCGACATCCCGGGACTGAGGCTGTATTTGGCTAAGTTTTCCCTCTTCTTCACTCTCATAGTTTCCAGGAAGAACAAATGAGTCTCCTAACATCACTTTGACATATAGTATACTCCCCTCACTAAGAACACTCATGGCCGATGATTTTTTATTTTTTTGATAACGGTATGTAGCCTGGGAAATGGTTAGCCACACAGGACACAATTACTGGGTTTCTTAATGTGCAGTTTTATTGTCAATGACAACTGAATAAACAAAAAAAATGTCCTTTGACTTTTACTTTTGTCAAACAGCGGCCATATGGACTTGTACTGAACATCGACGGCACGAGAGGTAACGTGGCGAAGTAACAGAATAACCGACTAAACAAAGATGCGCCAATACAATACGAGGAATAAAGGAAATGAAATGAAATGAAATACAAAACACAAAAATACGGCAGTGGCCTCTGTCTGTGCAGAACAGAATACAAAGAGCTAAATCACACAAGGCTCCTTTAAAAAAATGTGGAAGTGTTACATACATTTTTATAAACACTTACATTCCACAGAAATCTCACTTGGAATACTGGAGCACACAGACGATCTCGCAACTTATTCGTTGCATGGAGAAAATGGCTGCTCCACGCTGCACATACGGGTCCTTTGCATCATACATTTCAGAAATACATCATCTTGTTAAAAATAATGACGCTTTGCCACGGCACTACAATTATACCAATATGTTTCAATGAGTTATGTGCATATTTAACAATTCCTTACCAACAATTTAACTCCTTCACAACATTCCCGTTCCACATCCACAGCAGAAAAGCAAACAGGAAGTCCCAAGATGCATTTCTTGTTAAGTATTTTTTTGGAAAACTGCAGTTAACCCTTAAGCACTACCACCCCCCAGTGACCACAATATGCAACTACACCAACCTATAAAATTAACAGCTTCAAGTGCACGTAACTATGGAACACCAGGACTGCCATAATGAATTAATTAAATACACCATTAAATAATTAATTAAATGTGTCAATAATTAATTAATGTGTCATACCTATTTATTTAATTAATTAATTCCAATTTAATTAATTATTGCCACATTTAATTAATCATTTAATGGTGTAGTTAATTAATTCATTATGGCAGTCCTGGCGTTCCATACAAAACATGCAGATAACAAAAGAAATAGCACAAGCAATAACATTAATTTACCCAATAACATTCTTGTCTTACCATACATGGAAAGAAAGAAACAACATTTTAAGACCCCTTTTTGAACCTTAAATGGAAAATATTATTATTAATTTACCACTCGGCTACAGGTATAAACAATGAAAGGTGGTGGATTGGCCAGATACTGACCGGTGTGTAAAAATAACCCAGTTGTTTGGTGGTGGCTATCGCGGAGCTTCCACAGATTCAGTAACATTAGCAAGTGGTGGAGGCCAGCAGGTGGATGAGAGAAAGTGGAGGTAGGAGAAGGAGAGACCTAGGATTGCCAACCATCCCTTAAAAAACGGAATCGTCCCGTATTTAGAAACAAAAGTACACAGCTACAAAGGCAGACTAGCAGCACACTGCACAGAGTGGTGCATTCAAGGAGCGTCAGCATAGATATGGTGAGGTTAATGACGTAGGACATATCAATTTCCAGAGCTCAAACACTATCTATAAACAAACCACAACACTTCAACCAAGCAAATAACGTGTAAACAGTGGGCTTTCTAACACCACCCGATGCTCTGATGCGACCTGAGTGCTCACACTGTGCCTCCATAATATGAAGATTATAACAGAAATTCTGTCGCTCGCTCTCCCTCTCTGTCTGTCTTTCACTCACACAGACACACACACCGCCACCATCAACTTTGCTAAATCAAAAACATTGATCAGGCAGCTGTGATTGAGCAGCAATGTAAATCCAACTATTTTCACGGTTCTTGTAGTCGTGATAATTTTGTGAGGCCACACCGAAAAGGCTCGGATGAGCTTTCGAAAGTTCTACAAGTTGTGCCTCCATCGCTAGTGTCCAGATCACACGCTGCACAGCTGTGCTGCTCCGTCTTTTTCACCGTTTACGTGTGAGCGGCTGCGGTGACACCCTCACGAGCGATTGATGATCGGGAGCTGGTCGTGAGGTGTTAATCACTTCTCGTTACCCCACGTATACTACACGATGCACGATTAAGGCCAGAATCGTGCCGATCACCAAATCGGTCGCACGACTGAAAAATCGGCTCAAAATGTGCCAAAAACCGCACAGTGTAAGCCCAGCACTGGGCTAAATAAAGGACACTCTTTCGAGGATGCCAATGTTCACATTTTGGACAGAGAGGACAGATGATTTGAAAGAGGAGTGAAAGAAGCCATCTATGTCCACTGTGAGCGACCATCTTTGAACAGAGGCGGTGGTTTACGACACCAACTCTCTGCCATCTATAATCCAGTTTTGAGATCCCTCCCCAGACGCCTTAACGCCCACTTACATCCTGGGCCATCTGACCTCAGGAATTCACATGATAAGGTGGGGCCAGGTTTCACAATGAGCTCATCCGAAACCCTGGCTGATTGGGACCCACACCCAGTTTCACACCTTGGCTCAAGCGATTAGAGGATCATCAGGGGGTCCTTTTGTCCCTCTTTGTTGTTTGCCAAACTCAGTAACTTTTTTGAAGAAGTAACTTTATAATTAATTGCCCAGCATTGGTCATTATATACTGTATTTTGTAGACAGAGTTACAGGACTCTCTCCCAGACCATAGACTCATAATACAAGTCAGAGCTTTATTAAAAAAAAAGAAAGAAAGTTGTGTTTTTAAAATTGGAGTTCAAGTTATTTTTCCTTCCAATAGTGTTAACATACTACATGTCAGGCGTTGTGTGGAGGCGAGGAAGAAGGAACCCAAACGCAGGACTCGCAGGTAGGTGAAGACTGGTGAAGGTTTATTATAAGGAGTGGATGAACAGAGGGTGAATGGACACTGACTGGCTGGACAACTGAATGGGAACTGAACTGAGGGAACACACATTGTAAGTGGGATAAAGCAGTTAATTAAAAGTAGTCTAACATAAATGTAAATGCTGTAATTTGATTATTTTAATAAACCATGTAACTTGGATGGATTAGATGCTGGCGTGACCACAGTGCACACGTCTGATGAGACTCACAGTGGTCCAAGGGATCGCTCAGTGAGTTTGTGCGTTCGCTCAGACACATGAAAAATTAGAAGGAACATTGCCCCCAGGTTTATAGGAAAAGCCATAAAGCCTTTGAATGAAAACAGACGCTGTTGTGAGAGTGATGTACACTGTCTTGTTGGTATATGTATGATTTCTATACATTTTACGTTAGATAAAAACTTTGGTTGTAAGCTTCAGATAATTATTTAATAAAAGCCAGACATTCTAAATGAGAATAAGAACGTATTTCTTTGTGTCCCCCTCTCTCTGTTAATCCCCTACTGGCCCCCTGGCAAAACTTTGCTAGATCCGCCCCTGCACAGTTGTCAGCGTAACCCTGGTGTTATTTGTCTCTCAGAAACAATTCATAACTTCCCTTCAACTCATTCATGTCACCTAAAAGGTAAACCTGTTTCTCCATCACCTGTTCAGCTCTGATGATTCAGTAAGGACATCTCCTGGTTTCATCATGTTTCCCTCTCACCACATATCGAAACCAACATCATGACCAGCAGCTTTTACATCTGTGGCTCCAGCAGCCATCAGCTGATACTTGAAATTAATATTAAATAAATTCTAACAACAGCTGATCAATATGTCTGTGAAGGTTCTCAGTCATCCAGGTCCAGTGTTGGGAAGGTTACTTTTAAAATGTATTCCATTACAGAATACAGAATACATGCCCCAAAATGTATTCTGTAACGTATTCCGTTACGTTACTCAATGACAGTAACGTATTCTGAATACTTTAGATTACTTAATATATTATCATGCTTTTTACAACAACGTGAATGTACTATTGCTGTGTGATTTATTACTATTACTCCGAACTGTAGTAAAGGGACCTCTGACTAATACGGCGGGGTCCCTGTCGGCTCGTAGCCGAAAAATAGCTTTACTTTGTTGTGTGGGTCAACTTTTCTTGCGAGAGACAGAGAGAGGCGTTGAAAGGCTGCTCCAACGGAACTTATTGTTTCGGAGGAAAACACGAACACAGCGTACAGTCGAGTCTTAATAGCTTACTTACAACTGGGCTCGTCAGGCACTCTTCTTGGCTGAAGTGGTTATTATTATATTTACATGCTTCCAGCTCCCGTTTTTCCTCGATGACAGCTCGTACCTTTCCACTCACCTTTTTCTCCCTCCTCGCGCTCACAGACCCCTAACGTGTATGGCAGTCCATTCTCCCTGCAACACGGACTACACTGCCCATGATGCTACATTCTTTAGAGCTATGCTTGTAGCATTCTACCTGTTAGCTTAGCACAACAACAACAACGAAAAGGCGTTCTCTCATGCAGGAAACACACAGTCGCAGAGAGAGAGAGAGAGCGTCGCCCTGTAACCATGGCAACCGTAACCCTGCCGCCTGGAACTCTCACCCAGGAAACACACAGAGGTCGCCCTGTAACCATGGCAACCGTAACGCTGGCGCCTGGAACAACAGAACGTAGCTGTCAAACAAAACCCAAACAGTCCTGACCCGCGACAAAATGAAACAGGGAAGTACCGCAGTGTAATCCATTTATTTCAACAAAGTAACTGTATTCTGAATACCACCTTTTTAAACGGTAACTGTAACGGAATACAGTTACTCATATTTTGTATTTTAAATACGTAACGGCGGTACATGTATTCCGTTACTCCCCAACACTGTCCAGGTCATCGTAGTCAAAGGAGCTTGCAAAGAAAAGCGTCTGGACTTCTTTAAGTTACTTGAAGACGTTTCACCTCTCATCCGAGAAGCTTCTTCAGTTCTAAGGTCAAATGGTGGAGAGTCCCAGATATAAACCTAGTGGGAGTGACCCCCCACAGAGGGACAAAAGGACCCCCTGATGATCCTCTAATCGCCTGAGCCAAGGTGTGAAACTGGGTGTGGGTCCCAATCAGCCAGGGTTTCGGGTGAGTTTCGGGTGATAAAATCCTGTTGCTATGTAGTGTTATCATGTAGTGCAAATCTGTGAAATCTGTGAAAAAGTCACAGATTAGTTTAAAGTGGACTCCTTCACAATAGCACACCGCAAAGTCCTCGCTTTTCATTCCTTCAGAATTAAATATATTCCGGTGCTTTCAGTCTCGTAACTGCACCAGGCTGAATAATAATCCGGAGCGGCTCATGAGGACGCGGATACCTTTTACCGTGACCTGCATCTGACCATGACAAATCGTCAAATGCGGTATGTTAGGCGGGATAATGCGTCAGTCTCTGTGCATTGATTTCCCCGTTCTTCCCGCTTATATTTTCTTTGGCGATTAACAAACTCTCAACAAACTCTCAATAATCTGCATAACAAACCACTGATTCACAGTTTTCTTTTAACAATACATCATGAACATTTTAAGCATTCAGAGTCCTTAGAAGATGAATTCCTCTGCAGGATTCCTATTGTTGAAAGTTACAAAGTATATATGTATATGTGTACGCATGCACACGTTGCGTTCTGTAAAGTTTTCTGCACAGATTTAGACCCTTGGCTTGTTACTCGCATGCCACTGCACTCTCATTGGATGTAGGAATTGGATTTCATAAGGATGTGGCTGTTGCAACAGGCCTGACCCAACAGAGCAGCGGTTATGGTCGCAGGTCTGTGTAGCTGCTCCCTGGGTTGCTGGTTTGAACTTTCCATTGAAGTGATAGTGCACAGCTTAGTTTAAAGTCCTGCTCTTTTTGTGAAGAAAATAAAACAACAACAACAAGTGATTCTCCAAGGCTAAAGCAGATATCCGGTGCTGGTTGATGTTTCTCAGCGTCACTGTCTTTGACCCCCCCCCCCCTCCCCCAAACAGAGAGAGAGAGAGAGAGAGAGAGAGAGAGAGAGAGAGAGAGAGAGATAATAACATCTTACCTCCTAAAAACACACTCGCAGTAAAAACTATCAACAGATACAAGACCAGAGTGAAATTTCCAGTAAATTCTGCTCCGGTTTTTGATATGGGCGGGATGGGGTGCAGCATCATGGCATCGGCAAAAAAAAAAAGTTGCTTGCACCGATGCTGCCCCGATATTATGCCAGCGCATTTTGGGGATTGCGTGGGCACCAATCGGTTTTCTATTGCCCATTTGCTTGGAGTAAAGGCGCCCTCCATTTGTGAGGTGCGCCACCAGCTTGCCAAACACAGAGAGGAGAGGGCGGGGCGATGGGGGATTCTTTGGCTGGCTGCAACATTTAATAACCAGTTCGCAAAATAAAACAAAACAACAAACTAGGGCTGTCAATGTTAACGCTGTTATCACGATTAACGCAATTAAATTTTTTAATGAAATTAATCCATTTGGAGCGCAGAATGACCAAAAATCTCTGTGTTACTCCTCTGGAGTCTTAATAAAGCTAAACTTGTTCTTTGCGTTTTAACTGACATTTATTTCGGACACGAGGATTCTTCGACATGCCTCAACATGTAATGATGTCCAACCACAGCCGATACAATGCCGTCAGAACTAAAAAGAAATACAAACATAAATGAATATTCTTAATAAAGTCCTTAAGCATTATATATGACGAGACATTCCAACAAAACGATCAATAAAATACACATTACACCTCACACTGCGGTAATTGCACTGGAATATCACGCAACACTCGCACTCAACATGACATTGATTATAAAACTCTAAGCATATATGAGTAGATATTTCTAACCATAAATGACAATCCACTATATAAACCTGACAGTTCTACAGCTGCATTGTGGAGAGCACATTGACCAGCTGGGTCATTGCAATATGGACCGCAAATGCCTGCAGAGAGTGATAACAACCAGGACCCTGCTGCCCTCTCTGCAGAGCATCTACCATCGCAAAGTCCAGAGGAGAGCTGCCTCCATCCTCAAAGACCCCCCACACCTCCAACGCAGACTGTTCACACTTCTGCCCTCGAGACGAATGTTAGAAGTGTGAAATCCAGAATGTCCCAACTCAACAACTCCTTCTTTCCCACAGTTATCAGACTCTTGAACAGCTGACCTACCTCAACTGCAATTTGCACATCAGGGCACTTTGCACACTAATTCATTTTGCACATTAAGCTCCTTTGTACATCTACATCAACATCTGGACACCTCACTTGTCTTCACTTACCTATTTTTGCACTTATTTATTTATCTTTCATTATTTTATCCTTATTTTTTTTTATCTTTATTTATCTTAATATCTTGTCTTATTTTTATACTTATTTATCTTGTTCTTTCAACCTAACTTGGCAAATGAAGAATTTCAGTGCACAGAGAAATGCTCTTTCTTCTGTACACATGACAATAAACACTTTTAATCTTGAATCTTGAAATATACTGTTTATAAGACTGGAGAAACCTGAGGGAGTGTTCGCCCAGGGCACCAAACAGGCAGAACAGACCCTGTCCGCAGTAATTCACATTTGTGGCCAGGGACGTGCAGAGGGGGGGGGGGGGGGGGGGGGGGGGGTAAAGGGGCTTGAGCACCCGCCCCTTTCCTGATGAGTGCCCAAAGTGCCCTTTTGTTGAGGCAACTTTTAAATTTTTTTATTTATTTTTTTATGTGTGTGTGGGTGCGGAGTCCTGTCTGTGCCCCTCAACAATAATATTTAACTATTAATCACAGTTTTGCTAAATAAAAGGATCTGGCTTGCATCAGTCACATGATCACTATTAACCAATGATCGCCCTCGACGGCAGAACGCGCTGGTTACGAGCCGGGAACGAGCTCACAAAGAGCACGCGCATTTTTTGCGGTCCGGAGCTGTAGGAGAAACACAAGTTAACTCAGAGACACAGACTGATGCGACAAAACCAGTAAGTAGGTGTACAGCGTACACTGTAGTGTGTAGCACACAGGAGTATTAGCTTATTACGTACACGTTGGTAAGCTGTCTTGTTGCAACTGACGAACTGAAACAAACGAGCGTGCTGTGTGTGCAACAGCGCGACAAACATTACCTGTCCTTTTATTAACTGCACAAGTAGTGCTGGTCATAGCTGCTGGCTACCTGTGTAAGGCTGTCATGGGTCTGTAGCTCTGTCACCGTTTTAGGGAACATTTAGTTTTAAAGTATTTAGAACATATTTAGTTTTAAAGTAAGTTTCTGGGCATTTCCTGCCTTTCTGGAGGGATTGTATTTCACTAAAAAACGATCTAATATGCATGTCCACATAATAATAATTATAATTATAATATATTAAAAAACACACGCTGTATTTTAAAGAACATACATTAAGAAGCAGATTTATATTTTAAATAAGACAAAAGTTGGATTTTACAGCAGTAAAATGATTGTATCTCTACAGTTTAAACATGTAATAAGCTTTGCCCTGCACAGAGTGGATAGTGAAACAAAGGGAATCATCATAAATACATTATTTCATATTTATTACTTCCCCCTCCTCATTGCTTTATTATTGTAGCTCTAGTAATGAATAATAATGTAAGGATTCTGGATCAGCACCATGATGCCCATAGTATATACAGTATTCTGAAGAAGGTCTAAAATGTCACTGTGTGTGCGTACATGTGTGTGTTTTATTTAGCTGGATTTAAAAAAATATTACTCATGATATAACATTGTGCAGACATGGCTGGTAAGGACATGAGGAGGAAACAGTAGGAGCTGTATGAGGCTACTAAAGGCAGGGCTATAACATTTTTCTGTCATCATTTTATTATAGATTAAGTGCAAGAGTTGTTAGGTGTGGATAATTAGATTATAGTTTATTGCAATAGCAAGTTGCGCCTTGTTCTCAGATAGACAGCAAGTGGAGAGTGATATATGAAATGATGGGAAGGAAGGAAGAAGAGAAGCAAAGAGTGATTCACAGGCAGAGCCGAGTTTATGTCACAGTTTTTTGTTGCCTTATGGTTCCAAGCGCTGTGACCAATCTTTGCATTTTGTTATTATCTCATGACACTTGTTTAATCAGCTACCATCTCTCCTGTGGACTTTTTAATGTCTACAGTCTCAGACCAACACAGCCCTGCCCTTCCCATATTAGATTCTTGATGAATGTGTGTTGTTGTTATTCAGCCTGGTTCAATGTGCCCCTTTTTAACTTTGAGCACCCGCCCCTTTAAACCTCTCTGCACGTCCCTGTTTGTGGCTCATTTAAATATTCTCTTCCTGAAATCGAAACTCTTAAAAACACATTGCCATAAGGACAGTCAAACTGGCACTGTGACGCTGAAGCATTTTTTGTTCTGTTTTGCAGTGTTGTCTACTTCTGTTGTGTTTTATTCAAGTTTCTTAGTGATTGTTTTGTCCTTTTGCAGCATTTTCCTCTATGTTATATATTCTTAAGTTACAGCTCGTTTGAGCTCTCAGGGCCACTCACATCAATCAGTAATGGAGCTTCGTTTCAATGATCCCAAAAACTCCCAATGCAGAAAAAGCAAACCTGGATCGAAAAACACACTATCATAGAGTGACTTGCCCAGAGATTCTTTACTGAAGCAGTGTGGGTCATCTTGACAAAGAAAAAGCAACCATCTATTAAAGAAGAGCTTTGAATGTCCTTCAAGGCGCCTGGAGAACTATTACTGAAGACTACTAAACGAAATGAGAAGAAAGAGATTTCAGACTGTGTCGAAGAATAAAGGTGGTTATCCTAAATATTAACTTTCAAGTTCGTTAGAAGTCATTTGTTTTTTTTTTGTTTTTTTGTTTTGCGTGTGTGTTTTTATGTGTTTCATTAAGTCACCAATTTCACACTTTCCTAACAAAATATAAAGAAATGAGGAGTGGCTCGAGACTTTTGCACGGTACTGAAGGAGCCGCAGCCCGCGAGCCTTGGGCCCGCCTCCTTCAGTCAGCTGATTAGAGGCAGACGAAGTCAGTTGAGTTTCGAGTTAAATTTGTATTTTATTTCAAGCCTTTCTAAATATCTCCAAAGGAGTTCAGTGATTCAGATCTCCCAAACTCAGTAAGAAATAAATAAATACAATTTAAAAACGTATGGTAAAATTCTTACCGACCCTCCTACTTCCTGTTTTGCCAAACTGTAGTTCGTCATTTTGCTTCAGGCTCTTCCCTGGAGAGGACGTACGAAAGACTTTAAGAAAGTTTGGGACCTTTTTTTTTTTCTTTTTTACCTCCTTTTTTACAATCCAGTGAAACCAGCGGGTCACTTTTTCTATGTTTCATCCATGAGTATCTCTGTGCTCCTGCTGCTCGTCGCCGCACACTCTTCTTGCACAGGTAGGATTTGGATAAAGGCGAGCGTACAAGAGTGTTTCGGGTGTAGATGGCTTTTCCACGCTCCAGTTTCCAAACCAGGCATTAATATATTTGTTATAAAAGCTGCCGGGGACGATCTCCGTGCAGCAGCTGCAGGGTCAAAACGAGCCCGTTCAGGAAGCAGAAGTTGTCTGAATAGTCAGGTTTTAAAGGTTTCTTCGTACTTCAGTTGATTCACGTAAAGCTGCCATTAGATGGAATTACCGAACAAAGTAAAAAATGATTTGTTAATGTGTAAGTCGATGTACTTCTCCAAAAATGCAGGCAAAGTATAGGTTATTATTGAGGAGTGACAATGTAACATTACAGAAGCGCAACAAAAAGAGTGTAAAGAAGGGGCGAAAAGGTAAGGGCGGAAAAAACCCATCTCCTAATTAGTCTGAGAAAAAAAGACACGACTTATAAGAACATAAAACATCCCATAATTGCGAGATTACGGCGCTATGTTTCGAAAAGAGAAGTCGGTATATCTGAGAAACAGAGATAACGATCTCACAGGCCTGTGTGTAAAAGTTACGACTGTGAAGTCGGGCTTTAAAGGACTGTCCCTGCTGGTTCTGTGTTAATGCTGCTAACACGAGTGTGATCTTGTGTCGTCTATTATGTGTTAGCGTCGACTTCAGTGAGCAGATGTTTGCATTTGTCAAAAGGATCAAAAGGTAAAAACAGGAAGTGTTTAGCTTTCGATGACTGGCAGGGAGAGTTTCACTTCGCCGTGGGGGAATTGCGGCCCACCTTTGTTTGGCGTTTTGTTTTAATCCCGTCAGACTGCAGGGGTTCCCAGCATGAACAGCTGGTCGTGTCACAGCATGTTAATCGGATATGAATCCCAAACGCTTGTTTGCAATTCTTGCTGCCAAGTGTGAAACCGATTAAGATAAGAAAAGATAAGATAGTAAAGTCTTTATTATTCGCAGAGATTAGAAAGTAACATTGTTTTAATAGCAGATTGAACAAATATAATAAGAACATAAACTCAATATATGATTAAATACAGATTAGTTTATAAGGACAATGACACCATAACAATATGGAAAAACATTGTACTCTCTTGTACTGTAGGAATGTGACTGCTCTGGTTTTTATGGGCGTGTGCAGGGCAGTTAGACTGTGTTTGCTCTGAATGTTGACTAACAGTTAAAGTCGTGATCTACCAAAGCTCAACATATGTTTGTTGCTGAAACACTGCCTGAGTTTTATCCTTTAGATTTCAGGGTCAAGTTCACAGGACGTTTAGAGTATATCAGTGGCATGTTTGGTAAACACACCTCATATTACTGTCATATTACTCATGTTGCATCCCGTAATCGTCTCCCAGTTCTGTTGAAGAAGTTGAAGGTAGCTGTAAATGTTTGTCTCTGCTCAGCTTGTGATCGTGCTGTGCAGACAGACATGTGAAACTCCAGAGAGTTCAGCAGTTTCACAAGGACAAAAGTGCAGAAGTAGTCGACATCGAACAGACGTAAATGTACTTTTCGCATTCTCACTGCACATGTGCGTGACTATACATCGCTTTAACGATTTACAAACCAGAGAAAAAAAAATTAACCCTTGAAAGGTCATTTCCACATCCTTTCTTTCTAATATAGATATGCGTTTAGAGCAGATTGGTGGTCCCTTATCTTTCTTATGTGTAGGGGGCGGTGCTAGCAGATTTGTAGTCCTCTTTTAGTTAAAAAAGTTAAAGAGGGTTTACTATTCTGAGTTTTATCTTCATGGTTTGGTTATTGAAGTCTTTTAGCACCTTTCCACACAAAATATCCCTTATTTGCAGCGTCTTTATCTATTTTAATCAGTTTTCTCCAACATCAAACAGAGCCAAGCAGAGAAACTGCCTTAAACTAAGTGTTCAGTGGCGTCTGAAGCCACAGGTATTACTCATACATACACATGCCTCTTATGTATGACTAATATGTTATTCTCTGGGTTACTAATAAGAAGCTGCGCCCTATAAATGTACATGCTTTAAATTGAATAAAAAGGTTTGTGTGATGAGTAACGATATTATATTGTTGCTACACAGATAAAAGGTGTTAGGATAACTCTTTTTAAAACTCAGTAATGACCTACTCCATGTTTTATACCTTTTTCTCTTCACAGGAACAGCGGCCTCAGCAAACAATGTACCAAAGATCGTAGCCTCTGCAGGTGAAACTGTCCTCCTGCCCTGCAGCACCGCTGCGAGTCACGATGTACCAACAGTTGAGTGGAGTAAGGATGATCTGTCCGCATTTGCCTTCCTGTACCGAGATGGATTCGAGATCTTTGAGATGAAGAATCCAGTCTTTCGGTACAGAACAAACCTCATCAGGGATGAACTTCACAACGGAAACCTGTCATTGGTGATATCCAACGTGCAGCCAAGCGACAGTGGAAAATACCGGTGTGCGATTCGAAAGAACAAGGAAACTGTCATTGCAATACTGGAGCTGTTTGTAGGTACGTCCACTCAAAGTTTAGAGCTGCATGTAATCCCCCTCAAAGTCCCTTTCTTCACTTTGGAGATCTGCACATGTTTAGGTTTCTCTAAACACCCTGAGAAGTTCATCTTACAGATTTCATTCTTTATTCTAAGCGGCAGTAACAGAGGGCATTTTCATTTGTGACAAATACTCTTTTGGGTTCAAATGCAGATTCTTTAGTCATGTATCTCTCTCTTAAAGCTCAGATGAGATTTTCTAATAGTTTCCCACAGTTTTCTAATAACATTTGAACTGAAATTTTGGTCACAGACAACAACCTGAATAATTCTTACTTTTGCAGGTGCTGTTTCTGAGCCGAAACTCTCAGTTGTTCCAGATGAGGGAGGAGGACTGACTCTGCAGTGTGAGGCTAAGTGTTGGTTCCCTGAGCCTCTGATTACATTTCTTGATAAAAAGGGAAATAAGATTAGTGCTGAAGACCCAAAGAGAAATGACGAATCCCAGTGGTGCCTCACAGTCACAAGAAGAGTGACTCTACAGACTGCTACCAAAAGGTTTCAATTCAATTTTAATTTTCAAGCCTGAATTTAATTTATATTCTAAAAGATCTCTGAGAATGGCTTAATCTGCGTTAGTTAGTTAGGCTAAGTGGGATATGTTTTTCAGAAGATTTTTCATGTGCACACACTCTTATTTTTCTTGAAAAACAAAGGAATAAAGCTTAAATATGTGTCTTTTGATCACAGGGTCACCTGCAGAGTCCACCAGCGTGAGATAAACACAACCAGGGAGTCAACGATTTACATACCAGGTACACCAGAGCTTTAACAAACACCTGCATCAGCTGCATTACAAACATTATTATTAATGCATATGCTTTATAATCCATCCAGCTGTTCAGTGAGACAAAGAATATAGCACGATGAATAAATAATTTATATTTAGACTATTACTTATTGAATCTCAGTAAATAACCATCAATCTTAACTATATTTTGGAGGTTAAGAAACAAACATGTATAAATTGTTAATATATCTTCTAACATTGCATTACTGCTGTGGCCTCATGTATACGGACTACACATAAACAATCTCTAATTATTTATTTTAATATTTCTAAAAGTATTTAAATACAACCAGAGATAAAACAGCAACATGACATGTTAACAGAAATTAGGATTCATAAGCAGCGTGAAACAACGTACAGTCCTTGAATCAGTAGCTTATAAACCACATTTAGAACACTAACTTGGTGTAATTGCTCTTCGTATAACTTTATCAGTGTCTGACACTGTTGTGGGGGAGTTTTGGTCCACTCTCCTTCACTATGTTGTGTCAGTTGTATATCCAGAGCTGTCTTACAGTCCCACCACTGCATTTGAGTCAGTTGGGTTTGTGGACTTAGACCGGGCCATTGCAACAATTTTTCTTTTTCAGTGATTCTGTTGTAGATCTGCTGCTGTGTCGGGGACCATTATCCCATTGCATTACCCAAATTATACCATCTGAACCTTGGGGTGAATTTGCAGGGACATTTACTCCTGTTAGACTGGCAGCTGTCCTGAACTTTTCCCATTTGTCAATAATCTCTTGCGCTGTCGAATTAGGACTTAAGTTTATTTGCAAATGGCCTTTTAATCTATCCCAGATTAATGATCAACAACAGTTGCCTCTATAAGTTCATTGCTGGAGTCCTTTTTTTTTTTGCGCATTGGTCTGACCTTGGGGTGAATTTGCTGGGATGTCTACTCGTGGCAGAGTTGTTGCATTGTGTTAGCACACACTTGAATGCGCCAGACCTGCAAACTTTTATTGCTCACAATCAATTAATCAAGTGCGTTTGATCAGGAGCAGTTGGCTACTTACCCTCTTAATCCCTATGAAGGCATTAAGAGCATACTTTGGTTTCCCACAGACTGCTTTTGCATTTTGTCTTATTTTTGTTAAATAAATAAAGACACGTTTTGTAATGAAATTATTGTCAAACTTGGTAAAGACTAGGTCATATTTTTATATTTATATTACTATGTGTTGATATGTAAACCTTAGTGGTAACATTTCAGTTAAAAGCAGCTTAGAAAACAAACTATGATTTTTAATTTATCCCATTGTTCATGCTTGATCTCCTTTAAAAAATCATTTCAGATGAATGCATGAAATCCTCCACTCGAATCGTCGCAATTGCTGTGGTGGCGACCGTCATAGTGTGCACACTAATCTGTGCTCTTGTGCTCTTTTTAGTCAAGAGAGGTTACTTGTCTGGTAAGTCAGTTTTTTTCGGCTCTATGTTTAACTATTACGAAGTATTATTTCATTCACTAACTTTTGTCTTTGTGTGGAGAAAGTGCTAACTGTATATGTTTTTGTGTTCCTCCAGTGGGAGGACAAAAATCGAGCTTGGAGAAAGATGAGATCAAGCGATTAACTAAAGAGCTGAAAGACCTCAAATCCAGGCAGAGTCCAGCACAACAGTCCAGCCAGTCTACAAATAACCCTAGATCCTCACCAGGCACCTCAAAGCGTGACATCCCACCCCCACCAAAGTCTTCCTACCACAGCAAGCTCCTTAAGCCAGCATCCTCAACCAACAACAACAGTCCTGTCGCTTCAGGACAAAATCCGGCACGCAGCCCACAGATGAGAAGAAGCAGTCACGGCAGCAGTTCTGCTGTCTCAATAACTAATGATGCTGCGTCATTCAATCCTCCTCCAGATTCAAAAGACAAACCTCTTCCCCGTTCGACGAGTCTGTCTGAGAAACGGCCTCGTAATGTCATTGCAAAGTCTCCACGCAGGAATACTCTCTCAGGCATTTCCAACAACCCCTACGGTGTCCTGGCAGATTTATCAGAAGATGACAATCCGCTGATTGGATAAAGAGGGATAACCAAATGTGATCAGACAGCTTTTATATTTGTATAAATGAAACAAAACATCTCAGGTTAGGGATTGAATCTTAGTAAAAGCTGTCAGTTAGATTGGAGTTTGGATGGTTTGAAAACGAAAAAAGGAAAAGTAATGTACGGGTACAAAAGTCTTCCCACTGAGCCTCTAAAGCCGGCTGAATCATCAGCTTTGAGCAGCTAAGATCAGAGGAGATTACTCTAAACATTTGCAGCTTGAGTTGATCTTGAGTTATCTATATTTTAATACCTACTACACAAGTAGTAGACTTTACACAAGAAAAGTTTTAGTGCAGTCTATTTATAAAACAGAAACTTGCAATAAGTTGGGGAAATAACCTTGTTATAAACACTTGTTTTGATAGTCTTAACTTCCACAGACCTTTATTTTTTAAAAGTATTTTCTCAGTTACACCTGTTGCATTAAGTGCTTGTTGACCACCACTATTCCTGCAAGTCGCAGTTTATGGGTCAGATTGACCCTCATTTACAAATTTATTAACAGCATGTAGACACAAATCTGTTGTGTGTATGTGTGTTTCACACACAAATCAGTGATTTATCCCCATTTCCATACAGTTTGTTCATACTTTATGAACAAATAAAATCAAACACTGCCATAGGAAATGTAAACATTTAAGATGAATAGCATTTTACCACTACCACTATATATATATATTTTTACTTGAGCCACAGTGAATGTCTCAGTTCAAAGCAATTAATTTTATATTTATATAGTGTCAAATCACAACAACAGATTGACTCAAGGTGCTTTATATTGTAAAGACCCTACAATAATATGAAAGTGTGATTTATATTCAGAGCCTCTGTTACTGCAGCCTTACCGCTTTTCCATCACTTTGATGGAAAGCACAGATGCTTTAAGTGTTTACTTTTAACTCTTGGGACTTTGTTGCTGGGAATTAAATTCTTATTGTTTCGCACTTTTCTCTTTAATGTGATGTTTATAAATGATGTTATTTTGCATTTGTGTTTGACTACAGAGATTTGACTGGTGGGGTTTTGTACAGTTTCCTAGTATAAAAATTACATTTGTTAAACAAATGGATCATTCTGCAGTCTTTGTGCATGAAAAGGAGACTAAATAAAATCAGAGTGCTTCCTGTCTATGAGCAGTATATTATTAAAAGCTTTGCTGGCTGTGGAACAAAGATCGAAAAGTTTGAAGTTTTATTATATTTATAGGATTTTAAATCATTTTAATAGGATCAAACACTTGATCACTATATATATATAGATATATATATATATATATCTATGTATATATCTATATCTATATATATCTATCTATATCTATATATATATATATATATATATATATATATATATATATATATATATATATATATATATATATATATATATATCAGCGTGTCAGGCTACATTTCACTGTGTGTTATACTTGTATAACTATGATAACTATGCATGTGACAAATAAAGAACCTTGAACTTGAATCTTTGTTCGTTAATCAGAGTCAACTGGAAAACAGGAATGTTTTTCAGGTGGAGGCTGCTGATATTTTTCCCTCTTCATCTTTTCTGACTGTTTCACATTCAGCTAAGGTCAGCCTCACTACTGCTAGTGTACCTGGACCCTGCAAAGGTTAGAAAGGTAGTTCAGCTCCTCCAGGATGGCACATTATTACACTCCATTCTAAGAAGGTTTTCTGCATCTCCCAGCACAGTCTCAGGAGCAAGGAGGACACTGTACGAGACAGACCGGTGCTGTAGGAGTGCTGGAAACTACAGAACTTAAGGAAAAATAAACAGGAATCTCTAACGTAAAGTTTTACTGCAAACCTCATTCTCAGATTTTCATACTCAGTCCTGACAGCTGTCTTTGAGGGACAAAACAATGAGCCCACTGAAGTTATTTAGTATGACATGGATAAGAAAAGGGTGAGATTTGGTCTGACTCACAGTCTTATATGCTCAGTCCTCTCCAGGAAATAACTATTATGTAGATTATGTAGAAAATGAACTTACGGCACTTCAAAAAAATTTTTTAAGTTGAGCTTAGCATCATGTCAGAAAATGAATTTATGGCACCTTATTACCACTGCCTATTATTCTAAAGGCAGGAGTAATGAGGTAACAATAGAATCTCTCTTTCTATGACCGCCCATCAAAAACTCCTCAGAGGACATTAAAGCTGGACTGCAGTGGGCATTTTGGACACTAAGCCAATATTGTCAGTAGATGTCAGGCTGACACCAAGTGGAAGAGAGAGTGCTCACACTCACACTCACTAACATGATACAAAATGTTATTTGGTTGAAATATTAACCCTTTCTGTTGTGAATTAACTGCTTATATTATTTAAATCTGGCCGTTCATTCTCTGTGTGCCAACCAACCTTGTTTTAGTTGTTTCACACAACAATACTTTAATCATGAATACAATAATTTTAAGAAATCATTTGTCAACATTTACTGCATCTGTTTAATTAGCTGACAAAGAAATGTGTGAGAGAGAAAAGTGGTGTCACACTTCTCAGCGTTTCAGTGTCTGTGTTGTTTCTTATTTCAGTTTCACTGTATTGTTTTATAGCAGTGATTTACCTCGAGTCAGAATCATGGTTTGCACAGGGCTTTGCCCGTGAGTTCAATTAAAGCCTCACACTATAAGTTCAAGCTGCTGATAGCAGAACAGCTGCACTGGTATAATGTTAATGAGATTGACTCAACAATTGTTTTCTGGAATAATAAAAAATGTATCATGTTCATAAGCCAGTTAAAATGTGGACATCTCCTGTAGTCGCAGCACGCTGGTCAACAAGAGATGTGCAAACTATAAGAAACTCTGACCTTAACACTGACCTATAAATCATTCAAGTGTTATAAGGCTCCAAAATCAAGAGATGAACCAGCGTTTAAACAGAAAGCAGACAGAAATACCGAAAGCACTTAGGTGTTAAAAAAGTTGCGTGTATGACTGTGTGAATGGATGAATGAGTCATATTGTTCTATATAAAGCCTCCGAGTGGTCAGGTATAGTAGAAAAGCGCTATAGCATCCAGCATTACAAAGCTACTTTCAAATGAATGATTATTAATGAGCTTATAATAGATGATGAAAGGAAACCTACCTGTATAAGAGGAAGTACTTTGATTGTTGATCTACTAAGCGCTATAAATGTGTAAAATTATCAGACAGCATGATGAAATTATGGCTCTGATCCCGCCTTCTTCTCTTTTTGCGACTTGAACTACAACAGTCGAAACTGTTCCACTTCGTCTGTGTCGACCTGCTCTCTGAAGAGGAACCATGGACGAAGTCAACAAAGTTTGTTTTGATGCCTGTTTGAACAGGTCGCTGTGGTTTGTCCGCCTGCTCCTGCTCGCCGCTGTCCTGTCCTCATCTTGTTGTACAGGTGAGATTTATGGATTTGTGTTTTCAGCGAGTCACTTTACAAATGTTAACACAGAGTCGCTGTAAAAGTGCGTATCTGTCTACCTTTAATGCCTTTGCTAAAGTTTCTGTATTATTCTGTATCGAAGTTCTGACGATAAAAGCAGGATGTTCGGCACGTGGAGACTATTTGTTTACATTTTGAGGAAACAAGCTCAAAATCTGTGTGTCAGTCATTTACAGAGCTTCTCTGTGTTTAAACTTGAAACGCTGAGCGATATTATCAAATGTTTCTCACAATCTGAATGTTGCAGTTCATTTCTACGTTTAGGGGAAGTTCATTTTGACCGACATGACTCGACTAAATTGATACCCAGTTCCTCAATTCTCATTTCAAGTTGAAGTTCACTCACTTCCAAAGGTTATTTTTGGATCATTTCTGTTGTAGAGCACCGACTGCAGTCAGCAGGGAAATCACACTGCTGCTGATGTTTGTGTGCAAACAGCAAATGACCACAGTTTCCAAAATAAAGCGATTTACTGTGACATCAATGTGCGCAATGTGTGACACCCGTACAGTAAAACATTTTTCAGAGTACTTTTTGTGTACGTTTATCGGTGATTTTGCTGTCACGGTTGCAGCAGAGAGTAATAGTGTGGTTTTGTGCTAAAAATGTGTTTTTAATGTGTTTTCTTTATAACTGTCCCTCAGTTTTATTGCAGTTTCCTACAAATGTTTGTTCTGCATTTATTTGACTCACGTTATGCAGGAAGTTAAAGAATCTGCCTCACATGACAGGATTTCCTTTGTTGCGCATGCTATAAAAAAGGCAACAAAACAAAAATTGAAGTAAATTTACTACTTGCACGTACACAGAAATGTTTCAGTGTATTTGTGCATGACGTTTTACCTGCCTGGAACTGTGAGTCTCCTGCTGGAAAAATTATTATGACATTTTGTCTGATTTTTCGTTTGACGTTATGCAGGGATAAACTATCCACAGAGACTGCAACTGTCTCCTCCTTATTTCAGACAAAACAGACACCTTATCTTAAAGACACCACATAACACTAACAGATTAACATCGCTCTCAGACATGTGGTTCGTCTGATATTTAAAACAGAATGAGGAGGCAGCGCCTTCAGCTTTCAGACCGCCCTTCTGTGGAACCAGCTCCCAGTTTCTTACACTCTAAAGCACCTTTAGCTGTTGTAATTTCTCGCTATATACAGGCTGAAAACATGCTTTTCTTATATGGTAATGTTGGGCATGTAAATGTGCAGTCTGTGGGGACTGACACACTTTTGTAACCAGCATTAATTTGCCACAATAGCGACAGTAGGCTGCATTTCTGCGCTGGCCTCGTTTTTCAGCCACAGAGACTCCTGCTTGGGTAATCTGTGGTGAAGAGGTTAGCTATTACAAATATATAAATGAAATTACACATAAGGCTCATCACTGACCTACAACACAGTCTGTGCGTATTTTAGAGTCTCAGTTTACACAAACAGAAGAAAACTTCAGATTTGTTGGACTATATTGTATCGTGAGAATAAACACTTGTGATGAAACCTGATATTTGTATGAATGATTTCTGAGCAAGTTTTAAAGCATAAAGCAATAATGAGGTTGCTGCTGCACACACACAAACATTTTTTTTAGTAGACTCAGTTCTTTGAATAAACACAGTAATTAGTTCCTCCGTGTTTTGTTATTTCTATTATCCACAGGAAAACCCTCAGCGATTGTCGTACCAAAGATCGTGGCCTTTGCAGGTGAAACTGTCCTCCTGCCCTGCAACATCACCCCAAGTGGAGACGTCCCAACAGTGGAATGGACTAAGGAGAGTTCACTTCCAGATATTGCCTTCCTGTACCGAGATGGGTGTGAAACCTTTGAGATGAAGAATCCAGTGTTTCGGTACCGAACAAACCTCATCAGGCACGAACTTCACAACGGAAACCTGTCAATGGTGATATCCAACCTGCAGATAAGCGACAGTGGAAAATACCACTGTGCGATTATCAGGAAGAAGAAAAAAGTAATCACAACTCTGGAGCTGTTTGTAGGTACGTCCACTCAAAGATCAGAGCTGCATTTAATCTCTTTAATGATATCTATCTATCTGTCTATCTGTCTATCTATCTATCTATCTATCTATCTATCTATCTATCTATCTATCTATCTATCTATCTATCTATCTATCTATCTATCTATCTATCTATCTATCTATCTATCTATCTATCTATCTATCTATCTATCTATCTATCTATCTATCTATCTATCTATCTGGTTGGAAAGTGCAAAGGCTACAATGTGAATATTTAATATTTTTGCAGGTGCCGTTTCTGAGCCGAAACTCTCAGTTGTTCCTGGTGTTGGAGGTGGACTGACTCTGCAATGTGAAGCTAAGTGCTGGTTCCCTGAGCCTAAGATTACATTTCTTGACAATCAGGGAAATGAGATCAGTGCCGAAGACCCAAAGAGAGATGAAGAGTCTTCACGATGCTTCACGGTCAAAGGAAGAGTGTCCCTGCAGACTGCTACCAACAGGTTTAATATCAAATTAAAACTTACCACAAGTTTATATTCTGAATGATGTGTTGGAGAATTTTTATCTTGATCATTTAGTTTGTTTATTTCAAAAAAAGTTGTACTTGTAAATATACATTGATTAGTGTGTAATTGCATCTTTCAACAGATGCCTTCTCACGCTAACCCCACTGGTGCACATTTTGAATAAGATGTAAATGTGTGTGTTTTGGTCCCAGGGTCACCTGCAGGGTCCACCAGCTGGAGATACATCAGACGAGAGACTCAGAGATTTACCTGCCAGGTAGCTTTAATCAAACACCTGGATTAGCTGTGTCTATGCTTCACTATCCATTAGCTATTCAGACACACAACATTTATTGAGTAAAATGTGCTGATAAAGCAGCTATGAAATTATGCAGGTTCCTCCTCTTTTATCGAAATGCTTTTTCAGGTTCAATCTCTTTTTTTGTCATTACAGATGGATACCAGGGATCCTTCATTGTAACCATTGTAATTACAGTTTTAACCACCTTAACAGCCACTGTCATCTGTTCATGTATTGTGCATTTAGTGAAGAAACACAGCTGCCCTGGTAAGTCAGTTTCTAGGCGTTATTTTTAAAACTGCTAATTCAGTTCAATGAATCATCAAACAAGTGAAGGAAAAGCAAAACAAATAATAAAAAATAAAAGGAAAAAATATACATATGGTAAGAAGCACCTGGATTTTAGCCTGAATTTAGGTTGGCTTTGTCATAACAGTTTGTGTGTGTAATAAGAACAATGAAATGTCAGGAATGAAACAGATGCTAATTATTTTTGTTTTTTTGTGTTCATACAGTGAGAAGACAAAAACGGAGTCTCGATAATCATGGTACGAATGATGAAAGGCAGAGTCCGGTCATCCAGACAAGGGACTGTACAAATGACTCCAAATCCTCATCAAGCATCTCAAATCCCACGATCCCGCCCTCTCCAAAGTCTCATCACAACAACGACAACCCCAGACCAGAGGCCTTGACAACATCTGTCAGCTCCTCACAGACCACAGAAGAAGATTCATCACATCTGGACACCAGCGGCGAGATGAAAAGAAACAGTGATAACAGCAGTTCACTTCCAGTGTTGTCCATTCCGCATGAGCGTCTTCGCCGTTCGTCCACTCGTCGGTCTGTTAGAGGCAGTATACGTGTTCAGCACAGAAACATCATCTCTGAAGACTCAGAGCCGCTGATGGAGATCGGTCCTGAAACTAAATGAGGAACGTTTCATAATCAGACAAATGAAACTGTCAGTTAGGTGGGAGTTGACCTCTAAGTATAAACTGATTTGTCATTTATTTCAGGACGCCATCCAAGTGAGTTTCATAGAACAGCATTGCATTTTATAAACATACCAACGTTTTAAATACTTATTTGATAGTTTTTGTTTTGAAATACAGTCAAAGTTGTCATTTTAATGTGCTGACCCAATATCTGCTTTTCTTGATTATCATCGTAGGTAGTAATACGGTTTTATAAGAGAGGCACCTCAATTCAAACTTTATCCACATTCATTTTGTGTAATATATTGGGATATGTATTTATTAGAGCTTTGCTGTAATCTTTTTTGAGTTTTGTAATTATTGTATTATGTAATAGTGCTGTTTTAACTTGCTGGTTACTGTTCTTGGAACAGCTGCAACCACACGATTTGCATTATTTTCACCTGGATTGCTGTGCATGTGAGTATGAGGCTGGCTGAGCTCCAGCCAAAGTAAAACTCCGACACGGACAGCAGTGACAGTGAAAACCACGTCATGTATCATGTAACTGTTTGTGACATTCTGATATAAACACACACACCTATAAAACAAACTGTAATGTTAAGAACAATAAAAGTTGTTCTTGTGAATCTACAGCTGTCGATTAATTCTGGTTAAAGCAAGTTTTCTTCAGTATTCACTTAATGCAGTCATATTTGAATTCATATCAAACGATTCAAGGTAAAAATGAACTATTTGTAGCCAGTTCAGTTTTCTTCTTTTTCCAAAACCTCAGAAAGAAATGGGCTAAATATTCCTCACATTGCAGCAGAGTAAAAGTAAGTAAAACAAATGAAGGTTTTGGAGTGGTCTATCATCTGGGCTTAAATGTGACTGGATTACAGAGATAATCGTGCAATTCTGGAAGAAGCTGCTGCTTTTCCTCTGTGTATGGAAAACTCCTTTAGAAAGCCTGTTGTAAGGCTGATGTTAAATGTTGATGTTGTTGTTGATGCTGATGTTAAATTAAAGTACAATTGCTGTTTGTTAATAGTAAACAATGATTAAAAAATTTAAGTAGCTTTGACATCATATGCAAAGCACACAGAGTAGCAAAGTGTGATGGTGAGTTACTGAAAAAAGTTTCTGTTAAAAACCATGGCAAAGGTTTAACGTGAGTTTTTAAAGAAACAAGGTATCATTTTTATATCTTTTAATTTTTTACATGGTACATTTTTTTCTGTAGTCTACTGAGGATTTTGTGGTATTTACTGTGAAAGGTTAAATTTGTGGGTTTTATAGGAAGTGTCAGGTGATGTGAGAATTTAAGGAAAGCGAATGCAACTGTTTTTTGTTTTTTTCCAGATGTCTTCCCATAATCGTCTCTCATTTCTGCTGAAACAGTTTAAAATTAACTGTAAATGTTTTTTTCTGCTCAGCTTGTGACGCGTGCTGTGCACAGAGTTCAGGAAATTTGTTTCACAAGGACAAAAAGGATTTACAAAATTGCACAAGTTCATGGTAATGAAATAGAAGTAAATCTACTTAGTACGTGTATGGAAGTATTTTACAGCATTTCTGCACGACTTTCTACACCACTTGAACTACTTACAGTTATTTTTTTTAACTATTATATTTTACAAAGCAGTGCAATTAGAACTTTTGAAAGATATTAATTCCACAGCAGTGTGTCCATAGCAGAGTGGTTTCTTAAATATGGGCCCTTTGCTGAATTTCATCCTTTATTTTTTAGTTAAAACATTAAAACAGACCTACTATACTCATTTCAGCCTCCATGTTTCGATTCTTGGAGTCTCCTACAGTAGTTTTGCATGATGCCCACTTCAAAAATATTCCTTCATTTTTAGCTTTTCTTGATCAATTTTAGCCAATTTTCTTCTGATTGGCAGGCTGGTGGGGCTTTTCCTCACAGCCACAGCTGTGTGCCTGACCATGTTAGGAAGATCCCTTTTCTTTGACGTCATACAAAGAGAACTGAGTGTTTACAGCAGACTTTTGGATCACGGAGATTATTAATCTGACATTTTGTGTTGTCTTAGGTTAGAATAAGGGGTACAGTGATTTGCAGTTATTTTCATTTCAATACATTTTGAAAGCACAGAAATAAGTAACAATAATGTAAATAACGTAATGTAACAATAATGCAGCTTAAAAAAACCGTTCACTTTGAACCAGCATAGATTTGTTTGTTTTCTAAACACTTAAATTAAAATATATTAAATACATGTCTTTTGTTCCTACTGAGTCACACCTAATAAAACATTAATGTGCTGTCATGTTTGCTGCTTTGAGTCTGTATTATCTAAATTTTAGCAGTTAACTGCAGGCCTACTTGTTGTTCCTAGAGTATTCAAAAGTAGAATGGGAGGCAGAGCCTTCAGTTTTCAGGCCCCTCTTCTGTGGAACCAGCTTCCAGTTTGGATTCGGGAGACAGACACTATCTCTACTTTTAAGATTAGGCTTAAAACTTTCCTTTTTGCTAAAGCATATAGTTAGGGCTGGACCAGGTGACCCTGAATCCTCCCTTAGTTATGCTGCAATAGACGTAGGCTGCCGGGGGATTCCCATGATGCATTGAGTTTTTCCTTTCCAGTCAGCTTTCTCACTCACTATGTATTAACAGACCTCTCTGCATTGAATCATATCTGTTATTAACCTCTGTCTCTCTTCCACAGCATGTCTTTATCCTGTCTTCCTTCTCTCACCCCAACCGGTCGCAGCAGATGGCCCCGCCCCTCCCTGAGCCTGGTTCTGCTGGAAGTTTCTTCCTGTTAAAAGGGAGTTTCCTTGCTTGCTTGCCTGCTTGCTCATAGGGGGTCATATGATTGTTGGGTTTTTCTCTGTATCTATGAAGCGCCTTGAGGCGACTTTTGTTGTGATTTGGCGCTATATAAATAAAATTGAATTGAATTGAACAAGCCCAACATGACAAAATTTGCCACATCTAGTTTAACCCCTACTAACATTTGTTTATGCTGTTAATCACAGGTGAGCAGATCATCCTGTGTGGGCCAAAAAGCAACAATACAGACAGTTCACCTCACTATCGCTGTCACTGATCAAAAATGAGCTTTTCTGACTGATTCAGATGTGAGACCATTGAGATGAAGAATCCAGTCTTTTGGTAACCTTTGTGCTCAAATTGAATAGTTTATAATTAAAGAAGTTATGAGAGAGTATGAACCATCATCAGTGGTCCTCCAACTGCACAACCAGTAAGAATGTAACAAAAAATCAGAACAGAAAAATGAAGCAACAGATTTCTGTCCCTATAACTTATAAGTAAATAAATAAGTAAATGTTATAAGTAAAGCCAGCTGTCTGTAGACAAATGCTAAACTGTTTCTTTGTGGACATTTTCACCCACATCATTCGTAAAGCGTGTGTAATGTAATGTTTTGTATAAACATTTGACCTGAAATGTTGGTTGAAAAGTTCAAAGACCACAACGTGAATAATTAATAGTTATGTATCTCTCTCGTAAAGCTCAGATGAGGTTTCCTAATCGTTTCCCATAGTTTTCTATGAACATTTGAACTGAGATGTTGGTCACAGACAACAGCCTGAAAAATTCTTACTTTTGCAGGTGCTGTTTCTGAGCCAAAACTCTCAGTTGTTCCAGATGTGGGAGGAGGACTGACTCTGCAGTGTGAGGCTACAGTAAGTGTTGGTTCCCTGAGCCTCTGATTACATTTCTTGACAATCAAGGAAGTGAAATTAGTGCTGAAGACCCAAGGAGAAGTGAGGAATCTCCAGGGTGTCTCACAATCACAAGAAGAGTGACTCTGCAGACTGCTACAAAAAGGTTTCATATTATTTTAATATTTAAAGTTTCAGATCTTAGTTCTGGTTTTATGTGGTTCATTTACCTCAGTTGGGTGGGATTGTGTTGTTAAATTATCATCAGTGTACAGAGAGCTTTAATTTTCCAGGACAAAACTATGTGAATAAAACTAAAAGGTGCTTCTTTCGATCACAGAGTCACCTGCAGAGTCCACCATCCGGAGATAACCCAGACCAGGAACTCAGAAATGTACATACCAGGTACACCAGCGCTTTAACACACCTGGATCAGCTGAACTACATAAAACACATATTTTTGTCTATTGTTTACATCCATCTAGCTTTTCTAAAAAAACACTGCAAACTGTACATGTATATGAAAACTGTTTAAAATGTAATTAATTTTAATGTAAGATTTGCTAATTACTGTGTTCTTTAATGTCACTTCTGTTTTAATGTAAATTTTACAAGATGGAAGTTACGTCACCTGTTTGTGTCATTTTTGCAAAATTTTATTATCCTAATCTTCAAATGTTGAGTTTCAGGTGAAAGCCTGAGATCCTGCACTGACATCCTTCGATCTTTGTAACAGCAGTCATTGCCTTTTTAGTCAAGAAATGTCAGCGTTATGGTAAGTCTGTTTTTTTAATAATGTGTTTTAAAATTAATTATTTAACTGATTATTTGGCCATCAGAATGTAAATATTAAAAAAACAAAAAACAAAACAGATCTGTTGCAATTATCTCCGTCAAGGAGGTTGTGTTTCTGGTAATGTTTGTGTGCTTTTCTTTCTGTCTGTAAACATAGTAGCTTGAAAAGTTTCTAATGAATTCTGATTAAGCTTTGCAGGCGTCATGTTAACAATCTATTCAAATTCAGCTAACATCCACCAAAGTGTTCAAGGTCAACTTAATGATTTATTGGTCAAAAAAGCTGCGTGATTTAGAAACCACAATTCTTACGAGTGTGGTGTCTATTACCAATGTACAGAAAGCGATTTAAAATAATATTCCTTGGACATATAAAGACTGATATAGGTCAAAAAACTTAAACTTTCATGAAATTGATTTGCCTGAATTTCTACTGCCTTAGTTTGCATTGGCAACATGTACGAAATGATATTAGGATATTGAAAACATCACATTGACCTCTGACCTCACTTTTACATTTCACATCAGCTTTTCGTTCAAACTGTAAGGACACAAAGATATATGTTATATCTTTAAAGAACATATTGTCAAGAGAAAGACAATGAACTGCCCATTAAGTGACAAATATACTGACATGTAATATTATATAATGAGCTCGGGTTAGTTACACATCAGTACATATTGTCAAACATCTACTACTACATAATGTCTGCCCTTCTTACAACCTTAAAGTGAATACTGCTGACATTGTGAGCTGACCTGGTGGAGGTTTGCAGAGATTATTTTAGTTATTTGCTGGACTGGGTTTGTGTTTTCACTCTATAAGAATGTTAAATGTAGCAATAATGTGGACATCTCAGGATACACCAGATCGTTGTGAGGCAGTTTGTACTGACTAATTTGACACAAAATCAAACCTCTTTTTACATTTAACTTTCTTATTTTTACAAGGACTGTATAGCTACAGTAAGTTCTCAATCAAAATCTCTTCACACTAAAAATCTTTACAATAAACAAATGCAGCAAAGTGCAGACAACAGAGAAAATATATAATTCATACACTAAGAGCAGTAGTGGTAGTTTAGCCAGGACTATCACAAACATATTTGACATTAATTTAGGTATTAGAATAAGGAAATGGGATGTGGTGTGTTGCAAAGTGGCTTGCAGAAGAAGCAGGCAGGGTAAAAAAAAGAGCTTAAAAATGTGCTGTAAACAAGATTGACCAATTTGATTAGATAAGTGATCATTTGTTGTAGCCTGGCAGTGACAGCAGGTGATGGTCCTGGATTTTGAGTTAATTTGGCCTGAATTTGTGGCCTGCCTAATCTAATGCTCAGTCTAAATATATTAATTTAAATTATATTTGTGTGTGTGTGTATGTCTGCACTGATCGATAGAATGGTCAAGATTTAAGAAAAAATTGCCAAACAAGTGATTTTTTATTCACTTTTTGTGTTCATACAGTGAGAAGACAAAAATCAGGCCTTGAGAAAGATAAGATGAGTTGTGTTCAACAGTCTAGCCAGCCCTCGGGATCATCACAAAGCACCCCAAACCCTGTTATCCCACCCCCAGCAAAGTCTCCCCACACCATCAGCCACCTGAAACCGGAGGCTTCAACCAACAGAAACCATCCAATCAGCTTAACACAGACCAGGTATTCCACACCTGCCGTTTCAGGACAAAATCCAACATCTGGCACGCAGATAAAAAGAAACAGCTGTGACACTTCTGTTTTTTCAGCAAAGAATCGTGCTGTGTCATTCAGAAGTCCTTCAGATTCAAAAGAAAGAAAACATCTTCCTGTTCAAAAAGCATGCGTGTGTCCTGGTCTGGTGCAGGTGGTGCACATGCGCCTCAGCGCAGCAACACCTTCGCTGACAGGTCTAAACTGCACTACAGTACCCTGATAGATTCATCTGATGTCCGGGGACATCAATAACAAATCAATATAATAGTATTAGATTTAGTAGCAGTAGTAGTTATAATAATGATAGTAATTGTAGTATCAAAAGTTAATAAAATTATTAATGCCACTACATAAAAATACTTCTGAGAAAAATTATGATCCCAAGATGTGAAATGATTCAGTGCAAGAAACAGGTCTGTGACATGCTTTATTTTCTTTATGGATTCATCTTATGATTTTTTTTGTTTGTTTGTTTTTTGCTTGTCAAATTATTTCAAGAGTTTCCCAGTCATAACAAATCTCATGCAAAATGACAGATTACTAAAAAAAACTTGGGAAGAGCAGCTAAAGATGAAAATGCGCTTTTTCCCCACATGAAAAGGTTTCTTTTTTAATTTCATTCTCTTTTGGATACTACATCAGTCAGTTTCATGGGAAACCTTACACTTTTACAAATAATTTATCTTTCATTTGTATGTGTATAATGTGTAAAGTAACATACTTGAAGTTGTGTCTCAATATTTTTATTGCTTTTGATTATTCTGATATTGGAATAATACAAAAATATGAAAGACAAAAACACCTTTCATTTTAAGCTTCTTTTAGTTGTATGCATATTGTATGTCCTATCCTTCAGACACTTTAAACTGAGTGTATGTTGACTTTTCCATTTGTATAAAAAAATGAATCAACTTTTTTTTTCTTCCAAACTTAATTTAAAAATCCCATTACAGAGTCACAGCCCTTATCTACCCCAGAATTTTCCAGGGGTTGGCACAAATAAATGGAAAAGAGACAAAATGAAACCATTCCTTTCCTCCTTACAGGAGCCATGGTGGTTTGAAGGAAGCTTCAGTGCTAAATTGATTTCATTCATCTGTAACCCAGAGGTTTTGAAATGAAAGTTTTGTGGAAATATTTAAGCATCTGTTGATCTAAGCGTATGCAAATAAGAACACCGATCCATCACATTAACATCATGTGAAATAAAGAAAGCACATTATACTTCCACCTTTGCTGCTGCTGTGTTCTCCTATAGAGGTCAACTTTTCTATTAAGGCTTGTTTTTGGTCCATGTTTGTCTCTTATAATATCTCTGCTGCTGGACTTTCTGTCTATGTTTATAATTTCTTGGAGACTTAACTGGTCATGAAAAGACAAAGCTGTTTAATAAATGAATAAATCCTGTTGAAACTGTTTTTTTTCCAGCATATTTAAACGAGCAAACATTTTATCTTTGACTCATGTCCCAGTTTTTAATCCCTGTTCAGCGACGATGCCAGACTAGTGGTAACTGCTAGTTTAATGTCAATGGGCTCAACTTACAAGACTGTACATGTTTCATAGGACGCAGAACCAACATAACAAGCTTGTTTCCACCACTGATCAAAAACAACAACAGCAAAAAAAGGAAATTTTGTTTCATAGATGACATTTCTTTATCAAAAGCTTCCATAGGCATAGACAAAACATATAAGAGGGAGAAATTTCTTCTCTGCTCTGGACTCTATTCAAAAAGACGAGCCTTGTCTTTGAAAAATGGGGTCAGTGCCTGCCAATGCTTATAAAGATATAAATGTAGGCATACACTTCAGTCACTGACAAAGGAGAGGAACTGTAATGTTAGGTGACAGTAAGTTTTGCAGAGACTTATGTCAGCATTTGATTGCGTCAGACAGACGAGTAACTTCACAGACAGCAGATACTCGGAGTTCATGAACTGTAAAAAAACTGCATAAACATTTTCACATCCATTAGAAAAAAATTATTTTATTGTTATTGGGAGAGAGACAGAGTGAAGTAAAAACTCAGAAACCAGCGAACGACAAAGGTGGCACCGCTGATTAATAGGATTTTTAAACAGTTTCACATTTGCAATCAGAGGAAGAGGATTTAGGAGAAAATTATTATGGTTTCATGTTTAAATTTTTATTTTGAAACGATATTAGGCTGTTTTAAACATACAACACTTATTACAGTAAAACTGATGTTTTACCTCATCCAGTGTCCCTCTGTTTTGTTCCAACCTATGAGTAACTTTTCATGCTGAAAATGATTCACTGTGTGCGATTAACAGGAAACAGCCATCGTATTTTCTCGAAACCATCGACAGCACCTTTGAATGACTGACAGAGGTTAACTCACTCATCACTGCATCTACAGCAGGTCTATGGCCTTTTGGTCAGTGAAGCTGCACAATGGTTTATGTTTGTTTAAGTTTTAATAAGCACTGTAGATGTGACTATAATTGAAATAATAAAAAAGTTAGCAATAATAACGCATTGCTGTTAAGATTTCAAGCTCCGTGAAATTAAAGCTTGGCTTATTTACTCAAAAACAGCGCAACCGTGTGGTAGGATATGATAACTGCATTTTATTATCGACCTCTTGATTTAATATTCAGCTTTTTAAAATTCGGCTTTATATCTAAATATCCTACATTTTTCAGCAGATCAAAAATTTATTCTGCTTGTTCTGGTAATTGTTTATTTTCTTCCTTTTTTCGGTTTTTTTCTTCCTCTTCAAAGGACTTCCATGATATACGCTCTATATAAGACCAGATCCCCAAAGTGAAACATTAGAAAACTACATGCAGTGCACGTGTGGCAGATGTGACCCTGAGTTGGATAATTAGAAAAGGATGGATGGATATACATATATGTGTGTGTGATACAGGGCTTTAAGAACAGGTACATAACTCAATATGTTCAACACAGAAAGAAATTGGAAGGAACACCAAAGGGGCAAAACACCAGCTCTTGATACAGCTGTTGCTTGGAGTTGCAAGACCAGACTGGTCGTAAGACTGGCTACGGATACCGACTCCAGAATGGAGCAATCTCCACCCACCTCCTCTACATGGATGACAGGAAGCTGTATGCCAGGAGTGAAAGAGACACTGTCATTTGAACTTGAGAAGTGTAGTCAGATGGTAATGAAGACGGTAGTCAGAATTGGGGAGGACTGCACCACCATAAGGCAACATTGCAGACATCGAGGACAACTACAAGTACCTGAGAATCCTACAGGTAAACTGAAACCATGAATAGGCCTCTAGGAAAGCTGCAACCACCAAGTATGTTCAGAGAGTAAAGCAAGTCCTGAGGAGTAAGCTAAACAGGAAGAACAAAATCTGGGCAATCAACACCTACGCCATGACGGTGATCAGATACCTCACCGGGATAATAAGTTGGCCAAATGAGGAGATAAATGCCAGAAACATCAAGACAAGAAAACTCCTGACCGTGCATGGAGGGTTTCACCCAAATTCCAGCGCCCTGAGGGTGTACGCTAAGCAGAAGGAAGGAGGCCGAGGGCTGGTGAGTGTCAGCACCACAGTCCAGAATGAAACAACAAAAAGCAAAGGTCTGTTGTTGTTGCTTTGACATTTTTTATCTGACTGTGTTAATGCTGTCTACATCATCTGTTGGGTGGACCTTTTGTGACCTTTTGTATAGTTGAGAAGACACAGGAGTCTCTTCTTATAATGTGCTCTAAAAAACAAAACAAAACACAGTCTCTGTTAACACATAAAGTTGCCACTTTTACCATATTCAGCATTGCAAAGGAAAATAATGAAAAATGAAAATGCACAGCAAAGGTATAACAGGCTAGAGACTAGGGATGGGTATCGAAACCCGGTTCTTGTTGAGAACCGGTTCCCACTGTTTCAGTTCCTTGGAATTGTTTGACATTTTTGCAAACATTCCCTTATCGATTCCAGTCGCCCCGAATGACGTCACCACATTGCGGAGCGTCATTTACCCGGCAGGAAACATGGTACCTAAGCGGCTCAAACACTCAAAAGTTTGGTTTTACTTTACGAGAACGGATGACAACAGGACAACTTGCAATACTTGCAAAGTAGATATTTCATTTAAGGGAGGAAACACTACGAATATGCAAAAAACACGTGATGACCTTAAATGAATGTCGTGTTTTTAATTCAAATTCAAATCAAATTCAAATTTATTTGTCACGTACACAGTCATACACAGTACGATATGTAGTGAAATGCTTGGACAACTGCTCGTGACCTAAAGAGAACAAAAAAGGAAAAGGCTATGAATAAGATAGGAAATAAATATGAAAAATTAAAAAGGGTAAATTTAACTAGGAAGGAATAAAATATAAATTAAGGTTAAAAATGAAATAACTGTACAACACAAATTAGAATGAAGGGTAAATTTAACTGGGAAGAATAAGATAAAGATAAATATATAAATTAAAGTTGAAAATAAAATAACTGTACAACAAAATACACAATACACAATATAGAACTATATAAGAATGTATGAAGGAATCTAAATATAAATAAATATATACACAATAACAGCAGCTGTACAAGTATTAACCGGAAATGAAGAATATAATTCCGCTCCAGACTCGTGAATCTCAACCCAGCAGCAGCGGTAAAGTTTGCACGTCCTCTCCCGTTAATGCGGCAGGTAAATAATCAACTAACAGTGCATATTATGTTAGCGCGATCTGCCTTATTACAAAACCTGCCATTACTGTGCATTTAGGTGACCGTGATGAGAGAGACAGACAGAGTCTGGCTCAGATGCTGGCAGTTCTCGCTGCAGTCTACCGGTAGCGTCTCCTTTCAGGCCAGGATAGACGAATGTCACCGAGCAGTGACTAAGTTTGTGGTCAAAGGCTTGCACCCATTTGCCACAGCAGATGCCCCGATTTAAAGTGAACGTGTTTAATTGTAGGCAGGACATTACTGGATATTCTTGTGTAATTGCTACAGAATAATTTATGTTATACTTTGTTATTGCTACAGAAGAATATTTATTTTATTATTTTACATTTACAATTTTTTTTCCTGGGGCCCCTTTGACACCCCATGGAAGAGCCGTAGGCTGGATCTCTTAAGATCTCACTGTTGGGTTTGTAAGGCCATGTTACTCCTAAATTTCTATCTTGTTCAAAGAGAAGATATAAAGCAAAGTTCTAAGCTAATCGACCTTAGTGTTCTCCTTTTTTAAAAAGAATCGATAAAGAATCGAATCATTAAACAGAATCAAAAATGGAATCGGAATCGTGAAAATCTTATCAATACCCATCCCTAGAGACGTAAAGAAGTGTGTCCGTGTAATGAGCACTTTCACTTTAATAGAATCAGTAGCCACATTTTATTGAGATCACTGATATCTTATCTGGATGAATCATTTGGTTTGTATCGATAGCATAAAATACAACAATATGAATGTTAAAGTTGTTGTATTCAGTCATATTTCCTTTATTAACAGATTCAGATGTGAACATAATCACACGGGCTATATTGTCAGCAAATAACATAAAGTGCTACTACATGAGTTACTTCTCACACACAAATTTTCTGTAGACTTCATCTTGAAATGCACTGACTGATATGAGCTGTCAAATGACTGTACTGCTGTTGTTTGAGTGTAAACAGGAAATGACCAGAGCTTCAAAATTACAGTAACTTAGCATGACTTCATGCAATGCACAGTAACAAAGCATGTTTCTTGGCTTTTGTTTTTTTGTAGGTTTACCAAAAGTTTCATGGCATTTACTGTAAAAATTGTGGTAAAGATTAACAGTAAGGTTATTTTAAAAGCACAAGCTATCAGGTGATGATTCCTTTGTATCCCTTTTTTGTACTAAAAATAAATTGTGGTTGTGTTTCTTCTTCTCCTTTTTTTAACTGATGTTCCCATAACTGTCACTCAGTCCTCTTGAAAAACTTAAAAAGGTTTGCAAGATGTGTTTGTGTTCTGCATGCATGTGACTCATGCTGTGTGACAAGTTTGAGAAATCTGCCTCACATGACCACACAGGATTTCCTTAAGTGCTGTTAATGTTGTGATAAATAATATGATAGCGTTATGTTCTCATCGGCCTCCTGATTTAATCTTGAGATTTTTTAAGGCTTTCTGGTTACATCTACAAATATTATACTTTTTAATCAGCAGCTCAATAATTGGTTCTAGTTGTTCTGGTTAATAGTTTCTTTGAGGGACATGTGCCCTGTTAATTTTATATAGGAGACCAGACCTCAAAGTCATCTAATGTCTTTGTCTAATATCAAAGACATTAGATGACTACTTACAATGTGGATGTGGTTTGTGGCTGTGCTGTACATCCTTTTGTTGTTGCTTTGAGTTATATTTGTTTGCAGACTTTATGCTAAGGGAAAGGAAGGAAGCCGAGGACTAGTACGTGTCAGTACCACTATTCAGCATGACAAAGAGCAACAAAGAGCAAAGATTTGTGTGAATGTGTTAATCCTGTCTACATCATCTGCTGGGCGACCTTTTTGTGTCTTAAATTTGGGGGTTTGTGTCTTTAAGATATTCCTTTTAGCTTTTTTTTTTTTTTTTTTTTGAGACACTGGACGATTTCCCAAAGGGTTTCATATGAAATGTGATGTGAATTAGAAAATTACAATCTATGATAACAAGTTGTCAGTTTCAGCACATTCAGCATTACAAAACTACTTTTGTAGCTGTTTGTATTGTTTGGCATGATGAAAGGAAGCACTTTCAGTTCACTCACTCACTGTTTGACTTGAAGCAGCAGACCTTATTGTCTTTTTTGAGTTTGTTTTCATTTAGCCAGATTTATCTTGTACTGCATTTGAATCTTATCTGGGTGTAGTTTAAGAGAGCACAATGACTATGATCTCCTAAACTACAAATACATTAAAAAACAAAACAAGAGTGCATGATGACATTCACACCGTCATGAACCCACCCACTTCCTGTTTTGTGAATGAGATACTACAGTTGGAACTGTTGCACATCATTATGCCTCAGGCTGCCCTCTAGAGAGGAAGCATGGAGCAGGTTAACAGAGTTTGGGTCCTTTTTCAGTCCTTATTTCACACCCGTGGATCCGGCAGGTCGTTTTTCTGTGCTTCGGCCACGCACGTCCTTGCGTTCCTTCTCGCTGTGGTCCTATCTTCTTGTAGAGGTAGGATTTCTACAGTCCCGTGGGAGTGTTTTGTGTCGCGTGACTTTCCCACGAATTACTGTGCAGATCACACGACAATATATTTGTTATAAAATCAGCTGAAATGGAGAGAATATCAGTGTAGTAGCTGCCTCTGCCCGTTGTCCATTTATATGCTCATATACAGTGGACTACACGGTTAATGGTTAATTCTTTGTATCTTGTTTTATTTAATCTGAAAAAGTCGGTGATCACTGTCACCCTATGTTTTTATTACCACTGTTCATTTTAAAGCTCAGTTTTTACATCCTTACGATGTGACTACAGCCCAGCTCATGCAGCAGTATATCAATGACTAAACTTATATTGTGGATGGATTATCTCAGCTGTTCTGCTGCTGCACCTCTTAGATATGACTGTAGTCATTACTGCTCTCACTACTTGTTTCAACTTCTATTGACTGTGTGTTTGAGGTGGTTTCAATCAGGCAGAACTGAAAACACATCCACACTGTTTCATGGTTTCTGGTAATATTTGTGTAAAAAGTGATATGCCTAGCAGGTTTTTACAGTTAATGGCTTGACTTTCATTTTTAAGAAACAAAAAAGGTTGTAAATCTGAGGACATGGGGGGGGGGGGGGGGGGGGGGGAGAGAATATGAAGAATGAAAGGTGGTTAGTCGAGCTGATATACCTGTGCAGGTACAGAAGACCAGATTATTTTAGACAGTTTGCCTGAGGAATGGAGGAGAAGTGTACAGGTACCAAGCAGTTTCATGTTTTGATATAATAATGGCATCCATTATTCTGGGAGAAAAATCATCCCACTGTTTGCTTTTGGGCTTTCAAAGCTTTAATGTTTACGCCTGTAAACAATGTTGTATTTTTGGAGCCAGATTTGACCAAATTTGATTGCTAAATAAATGCTAAATGCTAGCATTCTGTTTAGCAAACTGCATCAATAAACTGTATTACACAATAGGTATTTGAGGGATAAATGCCCTAAAAGAAGCCAAGAGGTCTTCTTTATACAATTACTTCAACTGAGTCCTAGCCTATTGGAAATAGCTGCCAGTGTTGGCAGACCCATCGAAGTAGGCTCAACTGCAAAAGTTAAACCTCAACAAAATTTCAATGAGTGATAATAATAAATACATTTAAAAAAAAAAATCACTCCTGCTGTTGTCATGTAGAGATGTACCATCTACAGAGGCTAAAGCTGGTTTGTCTATCAAGCTGTAAACAAATGTTTTAACTTGTTTTAATGTTGTTAACGTGGGCATTTTGAGTTCTATAGCATTGAGAAATACTGTTGCTGCACATGCAAACTATATTAGTAGATCCAGTTCTTTGACTGTAGGAAAAACACAGTAATTAGTTGCCACACATATTCTGTTTTTTTTTTTTTATTCACAGGAATAATGTTAGTGGATACTGGACCAAAGATCGTTGCCTTTGTCGGTGAAACTATCCTCCTGCCCTGCATCACCACCATCAACAGTGAGGTGCCAACAGTGGAGTGGACTAAAGAGGGTCTGTTTCCAAACACTGCCTTCCTGTACCGGGATGGATGTGAGACCTTCGAGATGAAGAATCCAGTCTTTCAGTACAGAACAAACCTCATCATGCACAAACTTCACGACGGAAACCTGTCAATGGTGATATCCAATGTGCAGCTAAATGACAGTGGAAGCTATGTGCAATTCGGAGGAACAGGAAAAAGAAAGTCATCACAAGGCTGGAGCTGTTTGTAGGTACGTTAACTCAAAGTGCAGTACTGTATTTATCCTTTCCTCCACTTTGGAGATCAGCACAAGCCTCACATTTTGGTTTAGGTTTCCCTAAAGACTCCGAGGAGGGTGTGAGGAGTGCACAGATTTTACTGTGAATGTCAGATTAAATGATTTATTATTTAATGAAATAGTCTGAGGTTTTCTCCTTTCTATTCTTTATTCTAAGCAAAGGTAACCAATTATCTGCAGATTTTTCCCAATCATCTTTGCCAAATGTTCTTAGGAGAACATGCAGATTCTTTAATGATTTCTTTGATCCACAAACCTCAGATAATATTTGACATTAAAGTATTTTCCACAGTGAAAATTTTTGTAATAATGTTTGCTGGAAGGTTCAAAGGCCACACCCTGAATAATTCTTGTTTTTACAGGTGCCGTTTCTGAGCCGAAACTCTATGTTGTTCCTGGTGTTGGAGGAGGACTGACTCTGCAGTGTGAGGCCAAGTGCTGGTTCCCTGAGCCTAGGATTACATTTCTTGACAATCAGGGAAATGAGATCAGTGCTGAAGACCCAAAGAGAGATGGAAACTCCCCAGGGTGTCTGACAGTTACAAGAAGAGTGACTTTGCATACTGCTACCAACAGGTTTAATATCATTTTAATGCCTAAAGTTCAAGACCTCAGATCTCATTTTATCTGTGTCATTTACTTCATCCAAATGGGAATGTGATATCAAGTCACTGCATTAGTGCAGTCATGCATAAGCTATGACAAAAAGTGCACATCAGTTTTCTTTTTCCAGGACAAAACTGTGACTGAAACCTAAAGGTGTGTCTTTTTAATCACAGGGTCATCTGCAGAGTCCAGCAGCCTGAGATAAACCAGATTAGGGACTCAGAGTTTTACATACCGGGTAAGCTTAACACCTGAATCAGCTGGACTGCATAAAACTTAGATTTCATTATTCTTTTGTAATTATTCTAAATGTTACATTTTGCAGAATAAAAGTGCATCAAAAAGCACCTTCAAAAAATAAATGCCAGTGTCTCTTTGTGTAAAATGATCTTGATTTTCTCATTAAATCTCTTTTTTTAATCATTTCAGATGAATACCTGAGATCCTGCACTCTAAACATCGTAATCAGCGTTGCAGTGACGATCCTTTTAGTCACAATCACCTGTGCACTCGTATACTTTATTGTCAAGCGCTGTTGCTCCTCCGGTAAGTCATTTTGTGCCATCCATCCATCCATCCATCCATTCGCTTCCGCTTATCCTTTTCAGGGTCGCGGGGGGCGCTGGAGCCTATCCCAGCTGTCATAGGGCGAGAGGCGGGGTACACCCTGGACAGGTCGCCAGTCTGTCGCAGGGCCAACACACAGGGACAGACAACCATTCGCACTCACTTTCATTCACACATTCACACCTAGTATGCCTTTGTTTTTAACTACTTCTAATTATTTGCTAATTAATTAGACAATTTATAAAATGGATAGAATGTTGTCTCCAGAAGTTTAGCTGCTTTAGCGTGGCAAGGTATGGTTGGAGAACACGGAGCTTCCAAGTTTAGCAGATATATTCAGCTGTGGTCTGTAGTAATGGCACATGAAGCAACTATCAGTACTGTGTGCGTCAAACATTCAACACGTCCAAACATAATTCTAGCACAGAGATTCCAGATGGAAACTGTATTCAACACTCACGTGTATAACAACTTTAACAATTACACAAGGTTTATAATTAGCATTAACTAGCTTAGTAGCTTACATAGCGTGTTAGCGTAAGATAGCATTAGCATAGTCACGAGGGAACAAATACACGCAAAAGCATTTGACTTACACAAAATCATGTAAACAGGACCCACCTTCTGGCATTCAGACACAGCAATAACACAAGAACCCACAAGTTGCTGGTGAGAGGACACAAGGAAAAAATGCTGGCTATCAGCAGCTTCGAAAAGCAGTTTTCAAAGCCCACTGTGATGGCATCAGAGCTTTTGTTTTGTTTGAAGAGTCCAGAAATTTATAAGTTAAACATCAAATGAGTCAAGGAGAAGCAGCATTTTCGTACCGTTATAAATAAGAACCTTGATACTGTCTAAAATATTTAAATAGTTATTTGTAAGTAAGTAATTTTAATGTCAAATTGCTGACACAATAGCAAATTGTCTCATAATTGCCCCCAAAGCATTTTTGTTGGGTTCAAATAAAGATGAATGCTATTGTAACTAAAATGCTTATATCTTACAGTTGGAGTTTTCCAAATTTTACACACACAAAAGAAAATGGAACTGTGCCCTCACCAGTGTTATAGTTACTAGTTACTTCTTCAAAAAGGTAACTGAGTTAGTAACTGAGTTACAATATTCTAAAAGTAATTAATTACTTGAAAAGTAACTATTGCGTTACTACTAAAAAACATTTAACCCTCTGGGGTCCAGGGTATAATTGGCCATTTTTAACTACTTTGGATTTTCCCCACATTTCACCTTTAAAAAATATTTACTTTGCCTTGTTTGGCCTGCCGACACAATTTAAAAACTGGTATATATCACCTTGTTGCTTTGTCTTTAAGTGGTCATGTGATTGGCTTACCACGACTACTTTATTCTTCCTCAGTCAAACAGCAGCACTCATGTGATTGTTTTGCCCCGAGCTCCAGGTGTTGTGCTAGACAGTGATCGTGATTATCGTCCGCGGGAGCGCGCAGCTGCTTAAAGCTGTTGCGTCCAGATTACTTACGTAGCCTGTTACTTCCGTGCAACTGATATAAGATGTGGTAAGCTGAACACAGCTTCAACTGTCTGTTTGTTGAAAAATAGTAACGGACCGCATTTTCCTGTTAGTAACGGTAACGGCGTTGTAACAATAGGAATAGTAATTAGTTAGATTACTCGTTACCGAAAAAAGTAACGCCATTAGTAACGCCGATGTTTCCCATCACCGGCCCTCACTGATAAAGACACAGCTCAAAGCAGCTTTCGTTCATTAAAATAACCTTGTTAATCAGAGCAAATCCCAAAATATGGGGTCACTCAAGTGAAGTAGAACCTGGATTTGCTATGAAATTCAGGGAATTAACACTGAAATTATGGTAAAAAGATGCAGTAATGTGCAGGCTTTAATGTGGACAACAGAGGCATACAGCAGTGGTAGTTCAACTGCGACTGCTTTAATTAAAGGAAAGTTATTTTTATTTGGGGGCATTTATTTATTTGTTTGCATGGCTACTCTGATGTCCTCATCCTTTTATGCATTTATGTGAACAGGCAGGGAAAGACAGCAGAGACATAACACGAAATGCAGGAACTCACATGTAGGCGGTCTGCAAGCTGCAAGATAGCTTGCAGAAGAAGCAGCAACTGCAGATAGAGTAAATAAGCTTAAATAACATGCTATAAATTAGCCACTGAAGGATATTAGCAGCTGCCTTACCTAATGCTTAAGGTTAGTGCATTCATGTATATCAGGTATACTATGTTTTCTTTTCCGCTTTGTAATAGAAACAGGGAAATGTCAGGAAAACAAAATGCTAACTGTGTGTCTTTTCTTCTTTTGTGTGTGTGTTTCTACAGTTGGAGGACAGAAACCGAGTGTTAATGGAGAGAGCATCCACCAGCTACCGAATGAGATGAATGAAAGCACACCCAGTCCGGACGCCCCCCCCAGCGAGTCATCAAATGACTCCACATCCTCACCAGGTATCTTAAATCCCAGTAATCCATCAAGACAAAAGTCTCCTCAAAGCAACAACAACCTCAAACCAGAGACTTCAAGCAGCAGCAGCCGTCCAAACTCTGACAGATTATCAAAGACCACAGGAGGAGATTCAGAACCTGCCGGTTCAACACAATATGCAGCAGCCAGCTCCCAGACGCAGAGAAGCAGTCAAGACAGCAATTCTGCTCTTTCAACAAACAGCGACGATGTGTTTTCCACTTCTCCTTCACACTCAAAAGAGCTTCCTTTTGTCTCAAACGCGCGTCGTGGAAGCACTGCACGGCCTCAGCGCAGACATACGCACTCTCCAGAAGCAGAGCCGCTCATCTCGATCTAGAGTGGAACTGAAATACGAGGATGTGGCAACTTTTACAACTGGACAAAAAGAAAGTAAAATGCTGATGTCAGCTGACAGTCAAAGGAGAGTCGGTCATGCAGTTCGAGTTTTACTTTCTGTTGACTGATTTTTCAGTCATGTTTAATCATTCAGCAGAGACGGCTGGATACAGTCCATTTTTAATATATTCCATAACACATAGTCTAAAAAGTAGTAGTAAGTAAATGCTTTCATGTTAATATATGGTATCATTTTCTGACTCACTAGTAGCACTGAATAACTATTATCTTCACATGGTTATCTTGGTGTGTCAGTATGATGCTGCCTGAGCGCTCGTCAAGATAAACCTCCAACACAGATGGTAGGTTAGAGGTAGATGTATTATTTTATGATTCTTTAATAATCAAGCTAACGGGACTTTTGAAATAAGCTTTTTCCTTATTTTTTGTTTCTTCAACTCCCTAAAAACAACAACAAGAACTTTCTTGTTTTGTTATTTTGCACTTTTCTCATGTTGTTCTTTTTTGCACAGTTGTTTCTGTGATTTTACTGGGAGGGCTGTGTAAGGTCTTCTTACTGCTAATCCTACATATCAACATCAGCTTTACCATTTATCAGACCCTTGAAACTTGGAAGCTTTAAAGCTAACTTTATTCCACTTTGAACTACCTTAAGATTGTGATTTTGTGATTTTCAATAATATTTGTTATGGAGTTTTTACAGGTTTATTATATAGTTCTTTTTATTTTCTGGTTGTGTAAAATGAGCCTTAAGAATAAACTATTTTGGCTTTTTAAAACTGTTTTTGTCCACATTTAATAAAACAGACCTTGTTTCTGACCCATATTTTCACAGCTGGAGGAAGAAAACAAAACAGTTAAAGTATTTAAAACAAGTCCAGTTTTTTGTATTTTTTTTCTTCCTTCTCCTTTTCTTCACAGCATTGTCATGTTACAATATTTATAGATGTCTAACCCTCTCAAACTGCAAAACAAGAAATGAACTACAGAACAAAATGAAAATAACTGGAAACCTGCAGCTTAAGGATTAGGATGAGGATCCAAAACTACACACTGTAGCTTGTCTGCCCGCCACTGTTTATTGCACTTCTTAATAATGACAGATGTCAATACACTGTCAGGAAGTACATGAATAATCTTAGTGACTATAGACAGTGACCATCATAACAATATCTGAACATTGGGCCACATTGGCCATATCACCTCCGCCTTTGTTCAGGTTACACACACACATATCACTTGCATCACTAAATACAATATACTATAACTCACAGCAAGCGACTAACAAATAACCATTCATTAGTGAAGCATTTGCATATTGGTTACAGCATTTGCATCTCCTCTTACCTCAACAAAACATAGAAAACACAACTGAAAACATTCATGAGCCTGATTAACTTTACTGTCACGAATACTTTTTGTACTTCATTAGCATCGCTACTGCACTTGAAGCTTTACCTGCTAGCATCAAGTCCATTAGCCTAGCACGACCACGTTGGCGTTATTGTTTCATTCTACTCACAATACTTCGACATTACTGAGTTTATAAGTTATACTTTCCTTTGACATGTTCACAACAGGCTTATTGTTTCTACGTCATTTAAGGACTAATAACCCACCTGTGTATTAAAATAAAGAGGCACAGATCATCAGCTTGTTTACAGTTTGCCTCAAAGAGAGTTTATGTTTCTCCTGTGCACTTTGCACCACCTAGTTGTATCATAAAGTAATGCCGCAAAGTGTAGTGAGAAAACCACTGAACCAGTAACTAAAGACATAATAAACATGCAAGGATAGCACGGTGGCACGGTGGTTGGCACGGTGGTTAGCACTGTTGCCACACAGCAAGGAGGTCCTGAGTTCAATTCTGACCCTGAGGAGGATAAGTGAATGGATTGATACGCCTTTTTTTTTTTTTTTTTTTTTTTAACCTTGTTTAAAAACATGAACTGAACTGTGATTCCATAACTTATGAATTGTCTTTTTTTTTTTTTGTCTCTTAACCTTTTAACTATTAGTTTAATCCCTATTTATGTCTTCAACAACATTAAGCACTGTTTACTGTGTTTAGTGGTCTTCTCTGGATTCCCTTCTAAACCATTTTCCTCTGAGTCCTTGTAAACCAACCTTGAGGAAACACCAGAAACAGAATAAAAGAAATCCTATTGTTTGTTGTGAAATCTGTTTATGTTGTCCTAGTAAGGCTACCATGGGGGCGACCACTAGAGGTCGCTAGAATACTGTATGTGTATATGTTTTGAGAAAATTGATGATAGCCACGTACACTGCTGCTACAGTTCAACAAAAGCTGTTCGTGCAGGAGAACCATGCGTCTTATTGCCTCCAATCACGACATTGTTAATTCCTTTGATCTGAGAGGGAACCAGACTTCTTCACATGTATTCTGTTTTCAGACCACAGAGGCCACAGGGTTAGGAGGACGGACAAATAACCAAAATATTGGGGGGGAGTATGTGCTGCTTTGCACCTGTTCCCCACTACCTCCCCACTTGGTACGTTCTTTTATTTCCTACTTGGTTAGGTTTAGGAAAGAGAGAGAGATATGGCCCAGAGCAACCCTACACACTGAACAGACGGAGGGATTGGCTGATCTGGCATAGGTTTTGGTAGGATCAGTAAACACCAGCAGAGGGCAGCAGTGCACAGCTTTCAGGAATTGTAGGATCGTTACTGGTTGCCTGTTGTCGATACAGATGAAGTCAAACACGTGGATCTTAAAAGAGTCTTTGGTGGATTAATTAAATACACAAGACTCTGCATCACTGCTTCTTTATGTACCTGATAAGTTGACAGCTATCATTGAGTGTGCTGTGATTTGAAGTTTTTCGCTTCAGCTTCACTTGCTGAAGCATTGTGACTTTTTCTTAACACAGCTGTGATTCATAGCGGTGAGTCAGAATGATACTTTGCGTAGTGATTTCCCAGTGAATCTTCCTCTGAATCATTGCACCCCCCCCCCCCCCCCCACACACACACACACAAGAGCACAAGAGAGATGAAGACACACTACAATGAGCTGAAACATGCACTTGTTATTGTTAAAACAGATTATTATGACTCAAAATATTATTTGGTTTTCATACGTGCCTATTTTCAGTGATATCAGCTGTAATAGCAGGATATTAACTAGGCATATAAACCTATAATTCTCTCTCCTTTTTGCCATACTTTTCAAGCAACCTATATTTGACAACAACATAAAAATTAAAATTCTGTTTTGGAGGCACGACCACAATATTTTTAGTGGCCCCGTATGAAAAAATTCTGGAGGCGCCCTGTCTTTGTGAATTATTAAATTATTATTATTGAATTAATTTGGTCTTCTGACGAAAACAAAAAGAGGATTCAATTAAAGAAGATTTCATAGGCTTGCTTTAACTTCTAAAAGAGTGTAAAAAAGAGACTTTACACTTTTTTCCACTTACTGAAGGGTGTCTCATTTCCTGTCATGCTCAAGTGCACGGCATGAAGCCGCTTCAGAGGGGTAGGTGTGAAATGGTGGGGGTGTAAATTCATGAGAAGGATAAGTGTTTGGAGGGGGAAACCAAACAGCACTGCATTCTGCAGACAGAGACCACAGGGGGTGGAAAATAGAAGCCCCCTGCATGTGCTCACAATGTTGATCTGACATTTGGAATATGAGGATTTTTTTTGCAGAGCCCACCAACACCTAATCATCTGTGCGACCCTAATAACTTCCTGCAAGTCAGAGAGCTGCTGAAAAGTTTCTAAGAAAGAAAAGAGCACCAAAGCACAATGGAGATCTCTTCAACGTGTCTGATTATCTGTGAGTAAATGTTACTTTTTTAGTTGTTTTTAATTCAGCTGTAATTGAAAGAATTCCTGAGCTTGCAGGACATTTGAAGGTTTTATTAGGTGTATGTTTCTCCAAAGATCTCAAAGAAAATACGATTACTTCTTTGTCCTACAAAGTACAACTTGATGAGAGGCTGCTTCCTCACACATTCTGCTTTAAATTTCTCCCATTTTTTCCAGAGTTATTAGGTTTTGATTTATGTTCGGCTCGTCACAAGCTAAAAATGTGATTTGCTGTATTTTAATTTCACTTTCATTTACTCACTTCCACGTTGCTGTTTTCGGACGTACTCGTGATATATTGCATGGACAGAATGATGTTTTGCATGATAATTTTACTGTGCTGCGAGCTTAAATTGTTAAACAGAAGCGTCGCACTACAAACCCAAGTTGGCAAAGTACACAAATGGTTTTCCTACTGCAACATGTCAACATATCAGCAGTGGACAAAGTCCGGTTAGTTCCTTTTTGCAACCTGCATGGACTCTCTGTGATCTGCCAACAATGGTACCAATGCCAAGATAAACACACTATTCATTATGTATATCGTGAAAACAACATAATTATATATTTTAACACCCTTGAGTTATATTGTCTCTTGTAAAAGGGACTTCTTTCTTCCCACATTATCCTTAAAGTACTTGTTCAAAGGAGATTTTAAGGTATTTGGAATTCACTTACTAATATCGTATGTCATGGCTACTGAACGGACCCACGCGCAGACAGTTCTTTCAAGGAAACAAAAGGGGATTTATTTACAATAGGGATCACCTTAGTGCAAAATATATGTACAGTGAGTTGGGAGGGGGTCCAGGGCTCCAGGGAGAGAAGGGGGGGGGAATCCACACACACGCTTCCTCTTCCACTCAGTCACCGCCACCGCTCCTCCGCACACACGCACTCCTCTTCAGCCGCACTCGCTCCAACACTCCACACACTGCCCCACTTGGACAGGTCCGGTGATTCGGTCCAGAATCTACAGACAGAAGGTCAAAGGTTAGTTCCACAACATAAAACACGTGTAAGCGATTCTTCTTTGAATATGCCGCGAGCACGAACTCAGGTGGTTCGACGTTCCAGCGGTGAGCTGCTCTGTGCCACTGCCTTAAATAGCAGCTGGGGAAATCAGCCAGATCAGCCGCAGGTGGACACCATCCACAGGGGTGCGTGGGCCAAGAGTGAGAGCCCGTAATGAGCTCCACCCAGGCAGAGAGGAGGAGGAGAGACAAAAAACTAAAACTAACAACAACAAAACCTGTAGCCAGCGTGGGCCAACCAGAGAGACACGGGGACCGTGACATCGTAGGGTCTCTATATTATCAAGCATCACAAGGGTGTTGTTGTGAAAATCCTTCTGAGACCAAGAAAAATAAAGTTCTGGACATTTTTTTGTGTGTTTGTTTTTTGGAAGATTTTAAATTTTTAGATGATTTGGATTAAATACAAAACCTTTTTCCAAATAGCGGTTTATTCATTTATTTTTTATTTTTTATTTTCTGCCACTAGTTCAACAACAGAATGATGTTATGTGGAGATTTGGTGTTCACGTTCATGTGGATTTCTGGTTATTGTTTTGTTCACAAACAGTAAAATTGTTAGATGAAGGAAACTGGAGAGGAAATGTCTGCTCATCTACACAGGACTTCAACAGTCTCAGCATAGAGAGGCAGCTTTGTTGCACTTTGTTGAAGTACAGTCATCTTCCAGAGATCATGAATTTTTCTTATTATTAGAGACATCTATATCAATTGTTACTTTGATGGAGTAATCTTGAAGATTTTGTCTTGACTTAACTGAATTGACTATAATTAGGACTCAAGTGTATCTGGATCCCAGTGCATCAGGCATGCCATGAACACGTTATAGATACACCAAAGATTGTTTTCAGATTTCAGGTTAAAACAGTTAGGAGAAGGAAACACATCAGAACACTAAACCATGAACATATTATCTACGCACTGAAGATTGTTTTCATTTTTCAGGTTGCCTTGTTAGATGAGCACCTCTCTGGTTTGTGTGCTCTGGCATTTTCAAAAACCTGGTTTTCTATTTCCTGTTTGAGGTCACCAGAGGGCCTCCAGGCTTGGCAGTTGTGGGCAGTTTTGTCCTGTCTTCATGTCTCATGGTAAAAACAGCTGCAAACCAGTTTCAATAGAGTTGAAATTGAACTGAAAAAGAAGGGAAGGGTACAGTTTAATGCACTGTTAGGAAATATATTATCAAATGTATAACTAAACAGAGTAAACAGTTTAAGAAATAAAACTAATTATCCACTCTATGTTTGTGCGAGTGTGTGTGTTTGTGTTTATGTGCGAGTGTGTGCATGTGAGGGTTAAAATTGCTCTACATTTCTGAAATCCTACTACAATGAAGGTAGGGATGTAATATTTTTCAAGACTGTAAGGCCAGTAAGCAAAAACAGACCCAAATGCTGAGCTGATAGAGAGTTGTATCAAAGTATTATAATCTTTATTTACACATGAGTTAAGGTACGCATTGAGGGGTCTTGGTAAAAGCACAGGGGTTTCTTTCAGTTCTTGAGGGAAATGTCCATAGAGAGAGACGAGACGGGTGTTAAAAGGTCCACAAAGTAAAAGGTCCACACAAGGTCTGGAGGCCAAATGTTTTCATTCTGTATCTGCCATTTTCAGCTTTAATTAGACTCTGTTTAATGTATTTTAGCCTCTACACGAGATTAAAATGTTGCTGCTTTCCAACATATTGGTGATATACTACGGAGCCCCGCAGGGGACATGGGAGAAAAAAAAATTAGGGAGGAAAAAAAAAAAATTAAGACGGACTTTTGCGAGCTCTCGCAAAAGTATTGCGAGAGCTCGCAAAAGTTTTAGCCGCATTCTTCGGAGGCCGCCAGCTCGAAGCCGACCGGGAGGTCGAGGCACGATGTGCCGGGAAAGCTGTGTTCCTCCCGGCTGTAGTAGGTCTCGACCTCCCGTTAGCTTCGAGCAAGTGGGTGTCAGATCTCCAAAAACGTCGGAGCACTTTTGCAAATATGTGATGTCTTGTAAACCGAGCAGGTATCTGACGTTTACACAACTACATTCACGCCTCAAAATATCTTAAAAGTGTATTTTGTGACCCAGAAAGAGCAATATTACAACTAAGTAGCTGCCGCCATTGTTGGAATTCAACTTTTGCGAGCGCTCGCAATACTTTTGCGAGATCTCGCAATACTTTTGCGAGTGCTCGCAATACTTTTGCGAGATCTCACAAAAGTCCGTCTTAATTTTTTTTTTTCGCCCTAATTTTTTTTTTCTCCCATGTCCCCTGGGGGGCTCCATAATATACAGGAGGGACAGGATGATGTTTTGTGTAATCATTTGCCTGCATGGAGCTTAAATGGATAAACTGAAGCATCGCCCTACAAGCTCAAGCTGGCAGTAGTAAAACAGTTGCCTAGTGATCGTATGTTATATGGACGACAGTATTGGCCCACAGCTGTAATCTTTGAATACAGGTGTTTTAAGTTGCATTTACACAGCTGTATAAAACTGAGCACCCTTTCAGTCCGGCATTACAAACACTTACAAAAGATTGAGTCGTTCTAAAGAGGTCACTGAAACACTGAGCGTGGTATGACTAAAGTCCATTCGTGGAATTTCTTCCCTCCTAGATATTCCATGATCAACTGAAAGTGATATTATTACAAAGTGGAACAACAGCAACTCAGCCATGAAGTCGCAGATCACACAAACAGAGCAGAGTCTCTTAATACGTAAGAGTTTCCAACGCTCTGTTCACTCAGTAACAGAGTCCAAACCCCCTCTGTCATTAACCTCAAACAGTGTGCACTCTTGCGGGTGTACTCCATCTGTGGCCTTTGCTTTGGTCCATGTCCTAATTTGAGACGTTCCTATTATTATCATTGTTATTATTATTTTATACACAGATGTCATGGACTTACAAGTAATAGATTGATATGATGCGGTGATATGGTCTTAATCTTTTGTGGATTTGTGATCATTTTTTTGTCCATGAGCATTAAAACAGTTAGATGAAGGAAACACATCAGAACACTAAACAATGAACACATTATATATGCACTCAAGATTGTTTTCAGTTTGCCTTGTTAGATGAGCACCTCTCTGGTTTGTGTGCTGTGACATTTTCAAAAACCTGGTTTTCTTTTTCCTGTTTGAGGTCACCAGAGGGCCTCCAGGCTTGGCAGTTGTGGGCAGTTTTGTCCTGTCTTCATGTCTCATGGTAAAAACAGCTGCAAGCCAGTTTCAATAGAGCTGAAATTGAACTGAAAAAGAAGGGAAGGGTACAGTTTAATGCACTGTTAGGAAATATATTATCTATATTCACAACATACTTCATACCGTGTACATTATATATCTTTCTACGTAGCACTTTTAATTCTTATTTTTATTTTTATTTTTTCATGTCTATTTAAGCGCTATCTGACAGTATGTTTGCACTGAAGCACCGCAGCAATTTCCTAATGTTGTAAACCTGCTCAACATTTGGCAATAAACCCCTTTCTGATTCTGATTCTGATTATAACATACCATAATAGACCCATTTCTGTAATATACTCACATATCTATACTATTGCTACTATATATTGTAATATATCTATATCACTAAAGCACTTCTGGATGGATGCAAACTGCATTTCGTTGCCCTGTACCTGTGCATGTGCAATGACAATAAAGTTGAATTCTATTCTATTCTATTCTATCAAATGTACAAAACAGAGTAAAATTGCTTGGAAATCAAACTTTTAGCAATGGCTCTGAAATAACTGAAAATCAGGTTGTGTAGGAATGTTTAGCTTATTTTAGAGTTTAGGAATGTGTTAGATAGGATATAGAATTGTGAGACACTGCCTTGGATATAAATAAAGGCCTGACTGTGTCATGAACTTAGGAGTAGATTTTAGGAGACCCTCCCCCAGTTGAACTGTGTAAGTAAGACAAAGAGGAGTTAATGCTGAGTGGAAATTCCTCAGGGCATGCCTGGGTGGAAGTCTCAAAGTTTGTAACTAAATAACTTTGGTTTGGAAGGGAGGTGGACTTTTATGACCCTCAGGAAGGTACGTACATAGAGATATACGCACATAGTGTTTTAACTGTTACGCACACACATCCACACGCACACTCACTCACGTGCATTCACACATACACACAGGTACACGCATACACTCACTCACGTGCACTTACACACACACGGATACGCGCACACACAGGCATTCACGTGCTCGTGCACATAGACACAGACACAGAGTTTGCAGCACACCGTGGGGGGTTTTATGATAGGGTCGCTCCTACAAAACTGTTTCACGGACAAATGAGTGAAGATTTTGCAGAGGGGCACCGGCCTGGCAAGTCTTCCCTTCTAGAAGAATGCATGCTTAAATGAGGATAAATAAAGATGAATAAAGTTTTTGTGAAAATGACTACTGAGTCCGTCTCTGGATGCTCGAGGAATAAAAAGAACCGGGGTAAAACTGATTTCGCAACAGTTGTCATTCACTAGGTGGTTTAATGTTGAAGAACATGTTTTTCTCTATCAACCAATGCTTGCCATGGGGTCTCCAGACCTGTGTGTCTGGGGCTTACCACAAGTCTGCAGACTTGCATGTTTTAAAAGGACCAAAACTCAGCCTGATGCTTTTTTCCTCTTCTTTTTATTTCATGTTTCGAACCCCAGCTGCTATGCTGAGCATCCATCCTGACCGATCTCAGTTCTTTTGGTACGAGACGATCACGCTGAGCTGTGAAGGGACAGACAACTCTGGAAATTGGACTCTGAAGAGAAACACCTCCTCTAAAACTGCTGAGTCATGTATCTCGGGTTGGGGAGTGTCAAATCAGACGTCATGCACTATTGTGGACACCTATGCATCAGACACTGGAACATACTGGTGTGAGTCTGATCGAGGGGAATGCAGTGAGACTATCAACATCACAGTCAAATGTAATGCTCTTTATTATTTGATGTTTTAGACTTTTTATCTGATATACAGCTGAGGAGTCATAGCACGGTTTGATTTTCAGATGGAGTCATCCTGGAAAGCCCTGCGCTTCCTGTGACAGAAGATGAAACAGTGATACTTCTCTGCTATTACAAGTACGATGAAGAGAGCAAGGCGACTTCTAATTTCTCTGCTAACTTCTACAAAGACGGACATTTAATCAGTACTCAGCCTGCAGGAAACCTCACTTTCTCAGCTGTGTCCTTATCTGATGAAGGTTTCTACAAGTGTGAACACCCAACAAAAGGACAGTCAGCACAGAGTTGGATGGCTGTCAAAGGCAAAGGTGGGTTCAGGCAACAAGACATCTGTTTTGAGGAGAAATGTGGTAGACGTGATACATAATCAATAAAATACACCCAGTCTGTCCTTTGACATATTCATTGTGCTCCAAAAGCAATGCATTAACTAATTTCACCTATTTAAACTAGTCACTGAGGATTGATTGACATATATTCAAAAGATTTTGTTATTTTCTAACTGGTGAAGCATAAAATCCTTATTGAGGCAGTCCTGTCTTCCTCCTCTCACCCCAAATGGTCGCAACAGACAGCAGATGGCCCCGCCCCTCCCTGAGCATAGTTTTGCTGGAGGTTTCTTCCTGTTAAAAGAAAGTTTTTCTCTCCCTCTGTCGCCAAAGTGCTTGCTCATAGGGGGTCATATGATTGTTGGGGTTTTCACTGTTTTCTTTGTATTACTGTAGGGTCTTTGCCTTACAATATAAAATGCTTTTAGGTAGCTGTTGTTGTGATTTGGCGCTGTATTGAATGCTGAATTGGAACTATTTAAAATGCAGTCACACACATGCACATTGCATGGCCAAAAAAATATAAACAGTATAAAAAGTGGATGTAGCCATTCTGCACCACTCATTACTTAGTGAAGTACTCTTATGAAACCTCAAATTGAGTGCTTTACCACTTTGAAATGGACATGATAAGGGAAGAGGTGTCCAATGCATATTCATTGTTCAAGAACTTATGACTGGTAATTAATTCATGAGTGAGCATTACTTGGATAATCCTTCATTCTGATTTCAATAAAGGCCATAATTTACTAAAGGAACTTCATATTTTATTTATTATGACTAGAAATTCGTGGCTGAGCCAAGCAAGTCAACAGAAAAAGGTTTAAAGAGGTCACAGAGTGAGGGAACTTCCCCTAGACTTCTATAGCATTGGAAGTCTCTTTCCAGTCACAGGAGTCTCCACCTGCTGGCCATTAAAAGAATGAAGGTTTAACATACTTGCATATTAGACCTTGAGGCTGTATCCATCTTTTATACTGCCTGTGCAGTACTGCTCTGATTCACACATCTCATCTGCACATACTTAATTAGAAGGTAAATATGAGAAATACATATATAAAGTCCAAGAGCTTTTAAGCTCCTGTGCCCTGTATTTCTGCTTTGGCTTTCCCTGTCGGTTACTTAATTGATTCTAATGTGTATTGTTTGATTTCCTTCCTTTATTGTTGCCTTTCAGCCATTTATTCTGCCTGTATTTTTGGTACTTTCTATGCCAACTCTGTTATTTTGTTCTGTCTTCCTTACAGTCAGAGCTCAGCCATCAGTATCTGTGCCTGGACTGATTGGTGCTATTCTGGTGAAACTCTTCTACACTGTGATTATTACACTGGGTGCAAATGTACTCATACGCTGAGCTAATGGTAGAAAACCTGAGAAAATGAGTGTGATGTGACCTCTTTCATATCATTGCCCTCATATATTGAAATATATCTTTATATTTGTACAGCCATGATGTTTCGCTTTTTATTTGAAAATGCTGGAAATTAATCGCAAAGAAAAAACAAAGAATTTAGGAACATCTGAGATAAGATGCAGTAAAAATGTTTAAGGATGCGTTCACCAACAGCTATGGAGTCTGTGTATGTAATGGTGTTAAACATGTACTCATAAGACAAGTATTTAACCATCCAGCCATCAGTTTTTGCAGCTGAGCTAGAGCTGGAGCCTATCCCAGCTGTCATAGGGTGAGAGGAGCTATGGACAAATTGCCAGAACTGGTGAGAGACAGATCTGAGAACAACCAAGTAACCTAGCATATCTTTGAATTGTGGGTGGAAGCTGGAAAACCCACTGGGAGAAGATGCAAACTCCACTTAGAACACCAGGCAACTGATGGATTCACACCCAGGACCGTTTTCCTGTGAGGCCGTGTTGAGAAAACCATATCATTATTCCGTCCTTGTTACTATATGACTGTAACTACCTTCTATAGTGTTTTGTAAACCATTTAACACATTAATATGGTTCTAATAAATGACAACTGGAGTGCCTGGAGAGAACCCACACCAGCACTGTGAGAAGATACAATCTTCATACCGAAGACCAGGAAACTGATGGATTCACACCCAGGACCGTCTTCCTGTGAGGCCGTGGTGCTAATCACCGTATCATCATGCAGCCCATGTTAAACTATATGACAGTAACTACCCTCTATAGTGTTTTGTAAACCATTTAATATGTTATTGTGGTTCTAATAAATTACAACTGGAGCATCACAGAGTGCATTTTGTGTTTTCTGTAGGAAAATACACTTTAGGTTTTAAAAAGGCATTTTAAATCTGGGTGAAGTATTTTTATAAGAAATCAAAAAGGATCAAACTCGTATAGAGGATAAATGTGTTAATGACTATTAAGTTACATAGATGCTGCCTTGATTTGCAGCCAAATGTCTGTTCAAAACTAACTTTTCAGGAATAATTAAAAATAACGTTCAATGTACGATGAAGCTCTCTGCCTGTAACTCAGGGTATCAGCATGTTTACATTGTTGACAGGTGACAAAAAGAAATGTTTCTCAGTGCTCACTCATTTTTTAGGTAATCACCATTCAAACTTGGGTGATAATAATAATAATAATAATTGTTATGGCCCTGGGCCTTGAGGGAGTGAGACCGCTTTTCTCTTCAAGCAAATCCAATAGTGCCAGGACTCAATAATGATTGGCTAGCTGGAGATCTGTGCCAGCCCTCCTGGGCCCTGTTTCAGGAAGCCGGTTTAGTGGAAAAACTGAGTAAGTATACCCTGAGTTAACGAAAACTCTGGGTTTTCAGTTTCACAAAGCGAGTTTAGATTAATTCTGAGTGAGTCACTATGACGACACACTCCGTGAAGCTAACCTGCCCCCTAGCAGGTTTACTACAACTAACCCTGACCTTCTCCGCCCCTTTGTCGGAAACCTGACTGTAGGAAGTGTCAGACATGGCGTGCCCCTTCCTTGAAGAGCCAGTAGATGTTGAAGCCCAAATTGTCTGCAGGGCTCTCCGCCGGGAGAGAGTGATTAGAGCGCGTTTGGACATTTTATCATTTCCTGATGATTTTCTGTGTGAACGTTACCGTTTTTCAGCACAATCTATAATTTATTTGAAGAACATCCTCAGGCCTAATATTGCTCATAAGACACATCGCGGACATCCTCTCAGTTCTGTACATATTATTTGTATTGCACTTCGGTTTTTTGCAAACGGGAGCTTTCTGTATAATATTGGTGACGCTGAGCACGTTTCCAAGGCTACCGTCTGTCGGGCAGTCAGGAATGTTACAGTTGCACTGAAACGTCTCCTGTACTCGTCTGTGGTGTTCCCCGGTCATAGACCCACAAGATTTATCAAAGAGGGATTCCACAAAATTGCAGGTAACAGGATGAACAAAACTTAATTTATGATGTGGTGATACTTGAACTACTACTTAAATTTTACATTTATTTTCAGGGTTCCCAGGCGTGATTGGCTGTATAGATGGCACTCACATTCCAGTCATTGCTCCTTCAGTAAATGAAGGAGGCTATGTGAACAGGAAGTCTTTCCACAGCATTAATGTGCAGGTACATAGTTCCCTGTAGCATTTCAAACTAACAAATTATTTCATTATAGTAATGGATGCTAATTTGTGTTCTCTGCACTGTGAAGATCATATGTGATGCTGCCAACATTATCACAAATGTGGAAGCCAAGTGGCCAGGCTCTGTGAGTGGTGGTGGTGGAGGACCCCCACCTGTTTTTCGGGCCTCCGCTTTTTTTCTGTTGGCTATAACGGGTCACATTTGAGCATACAGAGTAAGCAAATATGTACTTATAATGTGCTCAGATAATTTCAATAAGTGCTTACAGAAAGAAAATTAATGTAGCCTCTAACTGCAATTGATTTACATGGGACAAACAGACCAAGCACTGTGGCTCATAATACAATTACACCTTACCTGTTTGGACTATATTTTTATATTTCATTTTTACTTGCTGCCAGGAACGTTTGGGGCCTGTTGGGTTGCACCTGTGCTCACATCATCACAAAATAAAATGTATAAAATAAAAAATAAAATATAATAAAATAACGTGTTAAATGGGTGGAAATCCCTAGATCAATGTTTAAATTAACACTCAAGCATTGACTCTGTCGGCTATGTTTTGCCATGCATGCTCCCTTTTTTTTGCAGCTGAGGCTGTGTTACTTTTTTTCTGCAAAATTTGCATGTTATCGGCATATGCTGCCATCAGAATTTCGGCGTCAAGCGCTGTAAAATACATTGACCGCGCCTTCTTTCCCTCCGTCTCCATGGTGACTCGCTTAATCTGTGCTCCACTAATCAGGGCTTTATGTATCCTTGTGCACGCGCCTAACTTGGGGTTAAAGCAACTCCGCGTTGATTGAACTAATTGTTATCAGCCTTTCTGAAACCGAATATTCCGAGTTGGACAGTTTGGGGTTACTCAACCCTGAGTATCGTTTTTCACTCTGAGTTTTCTAAACCGGCTTCCTGAAATAGGGCCCTGTATGCAGTTTGCAGTGTGTCAACCCTCATAGACAGGGCTGCACATAAGTGGTCCGCAGGTGCGCATGCGCTGTCAAAATAAAAGACGCGCAACAAATAATAAGTTGCAACGCATGTTTGCGTACATAAGATTTTCTGGAGGAGGACAGACGTTTGTTTAGAACTCTTAAAGATGTCAAGAAGCTCCTTTAAGCAATTACTTTGGTAATTGCTCCTTCCTCCACCTCCAAAGAAATGTCAGAAGGAGTCCGAACCACAAAAGAAGCACGTATTCTCGGAAAAGTGGTTGCAGGAGGTGAGCTGGCTTCAAACAAATGATGAACGCACAGAGATGTGGTGCAGAATATGCCGTGAAAATCCCACTCTAGCGGACAAAAACAGTGCCTTTTATATGGACGCAAACACACATTGCAACTTCTTATCTGGTGTGCGTCTTTTATTTTGACAGCGCATGCGCACCTGCGGACCACTTATGTGCAGCCCTGCTAATAGACACTTGACTGCCTGGGATCCGGTGGTGCTCCAGGAAGCAATGAGTGGTTGATTGTATGCACCTGTGGCTCTGTGTCTGCTGCTTAGGAGTGAACATGCTTCCTTCTTGCCTCCCTCTTTGAACTTTGATCACTCAACTCTGTTCATGGCATTGAATTTTGTTTGTTAACCTCGGTGCCTGGTTGAACTTAACTTGATTAGAGTTTTGTGATGCTAGTGTAAAGTGTAGAAGTAAATTTAAATCTACTTTGATATACAAAGAGGTGTTTACAAAGGTTATAAAGCTAGTTATGTATTTGGTGGTTACGTGTTTTGATATTTACATGTTTACATGTTTGAATGTTTAGACATGCATGTTCAAACCAGTAATAAGTATGTGTTATATCTACCTGGTTGTTTTCCCTGTTTTGATCTGAGTATAAGATTTCCTGGCTTCTGAGAGGCCAGTGAAGTACTCATGAGGGCGGCACACAGGAAGTGTGGGTTATTGTTGCAGTGTGCTAAAAGTAAAGAGGCTGCTAAAAAGTTATCCGTCTCCGTCTTGCTGTACCTAATTATTCAGAGAGATTCCCAACCATCTAGTGAACCCTCACGTTACATCTGGTGGCAGCGGTGGGATTTATTTTCTTGATGGATCTGTGTATTTGGTGAGTTTTACTCCCAAGCTGCGGATAAGATCGTTTTTTTTTCCCGCTGGGATTTATCCCTCTCTGTGAACAGCTGATGAACTGAAAATAATAATAGTAATAATTTTTGGAGATAGTAAGGATTGTTGCAGCTTTTCTCTCTGTTTTTGTAATTTTTGTGATTTTTTTTTTGAGCTGGATATTTGTTGGGAACATGTCGGCTGACGAGAGTGAATCTGTGCATGAGCTGCGCTCTTCTCCTGTGCCACATTCGAGGTCAGTGGATGCAATACGGACTGTTGCTGCTCCCGCCCACCATACCGTTTCCAGTGCCCTGACAATAGATCTTCCACCTGTTTTTAAAGGAGATGGGACTGAATCTTTTACTAGTTGGTCTCGTCGCTTTGAAGTGGCAGTGCAAGCTATGACTCCACCTGAGGTAGATTTGCCAACTGTGATGTCCTCTGTTCTGCCTACTCGTCTAGCAGATGCTGCATTTTTGTACTGGGACAGTTTGCCTTCATCAGCCCAGAAAGACTATGATCTAGTGAAGGATAAGCTGAAAGAGGTTTTCGGTCCAAAATATTCTCTGCCATTCTTCCAGACACATGTGAATGCTCGCCCCCGGAAACCAGGTGAAAGTTTAGATGTGTACAGCGCGGATATTACCCGTCTTGTGCTTGAAGCTTTCCCTAACTATGACCACAATGCCTTGGAAGGTGAAAAATTTCGCCGTTTTGTTGCTGGGTTGGACCCCACCTTGCAATCTAAGATTCATGAGATGGGTGCAGAGGATCTCGACGGAGCCCTGCGCATTGCCAGCCGTTGTGAGAGAGCACGGGCAGCATTGCAACTTACAGCTGCAGGATCCTCTCATATTCCGTCTTCAGAACAGGTTGCTATGATACGTCCTCAGCCTACTGATGCTAAACTTCTTCAAGCGGTTGAGTAGCTCACGCTTACTGTAACCGGCCTGAAACATGAAATACAGCAGTTACGGGAGAAACAGAGTTACCTTGCCCAACGTTTGGACTCCAGTCGTGATAGATCCTCCTCTTCCAATGTTCAGTACAGCACCAGCAGTGCGTCCCCGTCGCCTTATCATGCCAGACAACATTCCAGAGACTATTGCTCGCCTGAGAGGCATTATCATCGTGATCCAGAGTCTCACCGTGAACGTCCTTCTTCCCCTGTTCCCCAGAGGTTCAATGAGTGGGACAAATGTGAGAAACACGATCAACGCACATACCCTTCCCAACAGCCCCCCCAGTATTCCAGGTACAATTACCCTGACAATAACAGATACCGACGCAGTCCCAGTCCTGCTCCACGTAGAGCTAGAGATGCTGCGTCCTACAGTAGGACCGGTGTTCGTTTCCAGTCCCCGGAAAGGCCTGCACATTTCACCTCCGGCCCACAGGGAAACTTTCATTAGCTGCTGTTGAGGGGCAAACATCAGCTACAGTATCAGGGCCCCAAAACCACATCCCCCAGTTCCCCTCAGAATCTGATGGCTCAGTCTCCTCTAACGTCTTGGCTATTGTCGAGGGCATTGAAGTGTGTGCTCTAATTGACTCTGGTTCCTTTGTCTCCCTTGTGAGTGAAGATTTTCGAAACGCTCATCCAGCTTTGAAAAAACGGCCTATGGTAGCATCCTCTGTGCCAGCTCGTTCGGTCAATGGAGAACGTCTGGAAATCTTAGGCAAGTTAACCGTTGGTATTAGGCTTGGGACTCAGGTATGGCAGCAGGACTTTGAAGTCCTCAGAGGTGCTTACCAGCCAGTCATTCTAGGTTGGGATTTTCTGCAGAGGCACCATGCTCTTCTCGACCTCAAAAACAAAGTGCTGCAACTGTGGGACATGAAAATTCCCCTGTTGCCCAAAGGACATGAGGTGGCTGCCTGCTGTAATGTTTCCGTGTTAGCACCAACCAAAATTCCAGCTATGAGCGAAACTCTGATCACAGCCTGTGTGTCAGCAGCCACACCGGCTTCTCCTGTTCCAACAGACTACTGTGGTTTCTTGGTCCCTAATCCAACATGTGACATTTTTGTGGCTCACACTCTCAGTGAAGTTCAGAATGGTACTACAGTGGTTCGAATGCTTAATCCCTCCAGTGATGAAATCAAACTGTACCCTGGACAGCATCTTGGTGAGTTTCATTCAGGCTCATCTGTTGATATCATTCCACTGGAGCAGACATGTTGTGCTACTTCACCTGTGTATGATTCGACTCTGCCGGTAGAAATAAATGAAACAAACTTGTCACACTCCCAGGTTCAGTCCCTGAAATCACTTCTCCAGAAGTATTCAGGAATCTTCAGTAAGCACTCAGAGGACAGAGGTCACACAGGCATAATTAAGCATCATATTCACACAGGTGATGCTACACCGATTAAACAAAGAGCCTATAGAGTGACACCTGATCAGAGAGCTGAAATACAGACTCAAGTTGACAACCTTTTAAAGGCAGGTGTCATCGAAGAAAGCTACAGCCCATGGGCCGCCCCAGTGGTTCTGGTGCGAAAGAAAAATGGTACGTGGCGTTTCTGTCTCGACTATAGGAAACTCAATGCAGTGACAATCAAAGACTCTCATCCTCTTCCAAGGGTTGATGATGCACTGGATGCGCTGTCAGGTTCTGCCTGGTTCTCCACAATGGACCTTCAACATGGCTATTGGCAGGTTGAACTGGAAGAGAAGGATCGTGAGAAAACTGCTTTCACAACCGGCAGTGGACTTTACCACTTCACTGTTATGCCCATGGGACTCACAAACGCTCCAGCCACATGTCAGCGGTTAATGGAGATGGTACTTCGTGGCCTTCCCTGGAAAACCTGCTTAGTGTATTTGGATGATGTCCTCATTTACAGCCGCTCTTTCGCAGAACATCTCCAGCATCTGGAAGAAATTTTCGGCAGATTCCGGGCAAGTGGCTTGAAGCTAAACCCCTCAAAATGCTGTTTTGCCAAAGATCAGGTACAATTTTTGGGCCACATTGTATCAAAACATGGCATCCAGCCTGACCCCAGAAATGTGAACAGTGTGCAAGCCTGGCCTATTCCACAAACAGCGACAGAAGTAAGATCATTCCTTGGACTTTGTTCATATTATCGCAAGTTTATTCAAAACTTTGCGCACCACAGTGTCCCCTTACATGCTCTCACTGAGAAGCATGCACCTTTTCAATGGACTTCTCAGTGCCAGGATGCATTCATGTATCTGAAACATGCCCTCTCAAACCCTCCAGTGGTTTCATTCCCTGACTTCACATTGCCATTTTCTCTGTATACTGATGCTTCTAGCACAGCTATTGGCAGTGTACTAGCTCAAAAACAGGGACAGCAAGAGAAAGTCATTGCCTATGCTAGCCATGCGCTTACAAAGGCAGAAAGAAAGTGGTCGACTTATGATCGAGAACTCTGGGCCATTGTTTGGGCAGTTAGACATTTTCGGAACTACCTCTATAAGCAGCCATTTGTTGTTGTCACGGATCACAAGCCCCTCTTGGGTCTTCGGAAAATACCCATTGACAGTGATAGAACTGGTCGCCGTGCTCGCTGGGCTCTTGAACTTGATCCTTTTGAGTGGACTGTGATTCATAAAGATGGCCACCGCCACCTCAATGCGGACGCACTGTCACGTCGCCCTGTCACTGGTGAAACCGTAGAGCAGGACACAGTCTGCACTGCTTCTGCTACCTTGAAACCTGAAGAGAGGTGCGTGGGTCCTGCAGGCCCGCCCAACCATAGTCCCTGCAGTACTGACCAAAAACACATTCCATGCAATGACCTTCCTGATCCACGACTGCAGTGTGCAGCGCTATCTGTTTCATCCACATTTGTGCTTGAGCTGCCTGAAGATGATCTCAAAAGTGAACAACAAAAAGATCCTGTACTGTCAGAAGTCATTGGCTGGAAAGCTAAGGGTCAGAAACCACCCTACTGGCGTATGAAAAAATGCCCACCTCAGGAAAAAGTGCTATGGCACGAGTACTCTAGACTTACCTTTCACAATGGCTTACTCTGTCGTAAAGCTTTCAACCCGTCCCAAAAGTCAGTGTTGCATCAGTTGGTTGTTCCTGAATCTTTAAAAGACACTGTCCTACAGCTGCTGCATGGCAACCCAGTGTCCGGTCACCTATCAGCAGATAACGTCCTGAAACGTGCTCAGCAGCTATATTACTGGCCATTCATGTCACGTGACATCAGAATATGGTGCACACAATGCACCCCATGTGATGCCAGACGGAATCCCACACCTCATCACAGAGCTCCAATGAAAACAATTGTTGCTGCGGAGCCATTTCAAAAGGTGGCAGCTGACATACTTGAACTCCCCATTATGAGTCGTGGCAACAGGTACGTGCTCGTTGTTCAAGACTATTTCTCGAAATATGTCAATCTCTATGCTATCGCAGACCAACGTGCCACAACAGTTGCAAAATGCCTGTTTGACAACTTCATCTGTCAGCACGGCGTCCCTGAAATGCTACACACAGACCAAGGACGTCAGTTTGAATCTGACCTGGTGAAACATCTGTGTCAGCTGCTAGGCATCCAGAAGACACGGACCAGCCCATATCACCCTCAATGCGATGGGATGGTCGAGAGGTTCAATCGAACACTTATTGACCAGTTAGCTAAGTTACTCCTTCAGCAGCCTGGCGAATGGGATGACTGCCTCAATCAAGTTGCTTTGGCTTACAACACCAGTCCTCACTCTACCACGGGATTTACGCCATTTTTTCTCACACATGGACATGAGGCACGGATGTCTGCTAATATGCTGTTGCCTACCAACATGTCAGCATCATCTACTTCTGTTTCTCCTGCTGACTACGTCACCCAGTTGACTCAGAGACTTCAGTTTGCCTTCAGCACTGCTGCATGGAACAGAGATTGTGCCCACAACCAGCAGAAACAATTGTACGATAGGGGCATCAAACACACTCCTTATGTTCCGGGTGACTTGGTGTGGTTAAATGACCTCACTACAGCAAAGCAGAAACTTGCTCCACATTGGAAGGGCCCCTTTGAGATATTGGAGTGCCTTGGAACAGATGGAGAAAACCCTGGTGTCACGTACAGGATTCGCTACCTCCTGGACCAATCAGACAAGACTCAAATCGTTCACTACAATCGTCTCAGGCCGTACAAAGCACCTGTTCCTAAAGGTGGAACCAACTCACCTGCTGGTGACATACCTGTACAGCCCCAGATTCCACAGTTGACTGCATTATCAGGTGCGTTGCCCTTCACAGCTTCAAAATCTGCAGCTGAAGGGAGCTGGAATGTTCAGTGCCGCAGCCCTGCAACCTCATCAGACCCTCAGGTTTGTCAGCCACCACCTCTAAACCAGTCAAGACCCCATTCCCACTCTCCTTTGTCCCCTTCTCCTCGGTCTGAGACTGTAACGACTTCCCCCTCTGGCCATGTGGTGATACACCAATCAGACATTGTCCCTTCAACTCCTCATCGTGTATCTGGTGTTTCACGGCGATGTGTGAGACGTCAAGTTGTGCCTCCCAGATACCTCAAGGACTATGTTTTGAACTAAACTTGTTTTTGGTTTTGCTGTTGTTTTATTGTTGTCCCCTTTGCTCGCAGCATGTTGGGTTTTTTTTTTCTTCCTTTTCTGTAGGGAAACGGGGACGTTTCTTATGTGAGGGGGGGAGGAAAATGTAAAGTGTAGAAGTAAATTTAAATCTACTTTGATATACAAAGAGGTGTTTACAAAGGTTATAAAGCTAGTTATGTATTTGGTGGTTACGTGTTTTGATATTTACATGTTTACATGTTTGAATGTTTAGACATGCATGTTCAAACCAGTAATAAGTATGTGTTATATCTACCTGGTTGTTTTCCCTATTTTGATCTGAGTATAAGATTTCCTGGCTTCTGAGAGGCCAGTGAAGTACTCATGAGGGCGGCACACAGGAAGTGTGGGTTATTGTTGCAGTGTGCTAAAAGTAAAGAGGCTGCTAAAAAGTTATCCGTCTCCGTCTTGCTGTACCTAATTATTCAGAGAGATTCCCAACCATCTAGTGAACCCTCACGTTACACTAGCTTGCCTCAGTTAACTCTTAGCTTTTACTATTGTCTGTGTTAATGCCTTCATGTAAAGTGGTCTGTTGAAAAAGCCCTGTCGGTTTTTTGTTTTACTCAGTTTCTTGTGTGAGGGCTCGTGTATGTTACTCCTCCCTAGGAGAGGGGATCGTAACAACAACAACAACAATGATAATAATAAAAATCCCAAGATGTAAACCTACCCATGTCACACATTCAACTATGTGTTGCATAAAAGCTTTCACTATAGTGAGATGCATTCAAATTATAATTTGAGTCAGTCAGATCTGATCTTCAAGGTTACAAACATTCATTTCTAATCATTAAACTGCTCAAATTCCAAGTAAGATTATTGCTCATGTAACCTTTGTATCCTTAGTTGTTGTAAGTCATGGCAAGTCAAGTTAATGTGTAACTGCTCTTTTTGTATGCCTTTGTACAGTTATAGTTACTGTATCTTGTATTCTTTATATTATGTTGTGTTGTATTTGAGCTTAGGCTATTTATTTATTTCACCAAAACACACAACGCAAAATAAAACTGTAGACAGACTTGACTGAGCATTGTCGAAGAGAAGGCTTCAGGTTTTCCATTAATTTGTCCTTCCTCTTTATGTTACAATCAACAGTTTGAGATATACGTTTAGTTTCATTTGGTTTAATTTCTTGTGAAGAATGACACAGTAATTTAGGTTTCATGTAACTTTATCTTAGCCTCAGCATCTTCGTCTTTGAATAGTTTCGTCAGAAAAAAAGTTTTTGTCCCTGTTGTTTTGTTGTTTCATGTTGTTTTTGTGATAACAAAGTCCATCTGAAGACTGTTCTCGAAAAGACGAGCACCAAATGATGTTAGACCTGCTGAAGTGAGAAAGTTGTCTTTTTTTTGTTTTCTTTGAGGATCGAAAGTTTTACTTCAGAAAACAGTGAATATGTTTATTAATAAACGCTATTAAAGTTGAAGTTAACAACAGATCCTTTGCTTTACTTGCTAATGTACTAACAGCATTAACAACCTAAAACACACAAAATGAAAAAAACAAACAAACACAAAAAACATGTAAGTCGAGCACTTGCAGACTCAGCAGCACTTTCAGATTAGCATCTATATGAATTCATAAGCTGTGTTATATTATATTATAAATATACTCATTTATTATTTAATGTTTTTTTAAATATAAAATGATGGTAAATGTAAATGGCCTGTATTTATATAGCGCCCCAAAGCGCTTTACATATCCAGTCATCCACCCATTCACACACACATTCACACACACATTCACACACTGATGATGTGTTATTTATTGCAGTAACATTGCTTTTTCATGAAATACACTTTGCTTCTTAGAAAGAACTCAAATAAAAGCTGAAGTCACTTTAATGTGGAAAATGATGCATGTAAAACATGTTTGGTTGGGTTCTGAGAAAACTTACGAAGCGTTTCCGCACTGAAGAACACCAAAACTACACTTCCTCTTTTGCTCAGTTTATTTGTGTGGAAGGCTGTCCAGGTCCTCACTAGCTGTCTTGTTTCCTCTGCTGTATGAACCTGTTACAAGGTCATTTTGCTGGTTTTCACAGATCATTGGAGGTAAGAACTTCTCCACTTATCCCTACTTTATTCATCTTTTAATTTGTAATTTGTGTGATTGAAAAGAATTCTAACTGAATATAGTCAAGCTTCAGTCTCTGTTCGGTTTTCTTGTTCTGTTGTTTCAAGTTTCAAAGTTCTGGATTCCTGATTCAGCTTTCCTGTTTTACTTTGAAGGTTAGCTTTCTTTCTTCTCTGTGAATGTCTTCACCTGTGTTTTGTAAAATGTATTCATCACCTCTGAGAACACGTGGCACATGTATGTTTCAGTATGTTACCTACAGTCCTGCTCCTATCTCTTGTCAGCAAAAAACAAACAAAAACAAACATAAGATGAAACAGGAAATTCTGTCTAAGAGTGTGCTGTTTGTGCAGTGGTGATATTTAAATGAGAAAAGCTGAGAACGACTGTTTTGAAGCAACTCAGAATATCTAAAAGCCTTATTGAATCATGTTTTAGTTATTGTCTGGCTCACTTTGTGTTTTCCTGTAGATGATGAAAAACTGCTTGAGTTTCTGTCAGTTTAATCCAACTGACTTCTGACTGTGCTTCCTTTGTTAACGTGTGTGTTAAAGTGTGAAGAGTGGGTGGGGTTCAGTGTTCACAGAATGGATAGTTTATTTTATATATTATATATTAACCTATTTTTTTTTACTTTTAAGAATGTGGCCATGATAAAAAAATAATATTCTATACTGGTTTATGTTTTATAACCTTTTCACAGTAAAGAGAGGAGCTGGTTGACCTTGGATTAACTCTAAAAGCTTTTATTAATATCTTAAAAACAAAAGCTATCAGATTCTCTCTCTGTGATGAAATGAATTCACGTCAATGACACTGGAATCCTAGAATGGACACTTGGACATAAACGTAGCTCATAATTTGAAACCTTCATCCTAAGAACCCACAGTCACACAGGTGACACTGCTACTTTACACATTGAGGGAAGTTTCTATTAAAGTTTGAACATTGACTCTCCCACAGTTTTCCTGACTGTAAAAATAGGTCTGGGCTCTTATGGGTTATTATGCACGTATATGTATATATCAGGGAATGAGGAAGTATGTTTAATGTAATATCTGTCTTTGTTTTTCTCTAACCCGATGACACAGGGCTCACTGATGATATCATTGATGATGCAGCACCTCCTGCCTCTCACTACTCTGCTCCTTCTGTCCATCGTTCCCACTGAAACTGCAGTGGTGGCATCAGTGGCACAATGTAATGAGTCTTTTCTTGAGAAAACTCCACCAAACATCCCAGATATTTTGGAGGAAGGGAACATCAAGGACCAGAACAGATACAAAGTGATCTGCCAGACTTTGACAGACATCAGGAGGTTTGTGACGCTGTACGACACCAAGAACAGGATTCCAGTTTTTTCTGCTGCAGAGTACAGAGGTGGAGGCGAGGGAAAGGGAAGTCGTTGGAAGATTGAACCACAGGTATCATTATAAGTAACAGCCATCTGATTTAATACATCTTTTTAAGCTTTAATAAAATATGTTCATAATGCAGTGCTACGTGATGATAATACTTACCACATTTATTACTGTGAATCTTAGTATACCACTAAAATTAAACCAACTACCCACAGTGCTGTGCTACTGCTATTGCAACTAAAGCACTCCAGTGAACTACAAAAGTAACTTTTATGGTAACACTTTATAATAATGTCATGCTATTAGTGAGTAAGACATTTTTCTCTTAATTAATAAACTCATGTATAACACGTTCATGGTAACATTTAGAGAGGCTGAATAAGTGATTAACAAAGTAGTTTCATTGACATTTATATACGTAACGATTAAGATATGAGCACATTGTTTGTGAGCGATCTAATAAAGGTTTTATTAACACTTATTTCATACTGTAATTCATGGTTACTTCAATCAGTTATTAACCTTTAGTTCAGTACTTTGACTGCATTTAATGTGTAGAGCATTTTTGCCACATAAAGCATTTATAGAACAAAATGAAAGTATTTCAAGACTGCAATTACAAATTACGTACTATGGAGGAGTAATCCTTTAAAAATGATGAATGAAACATTTACTAATACCTCACTAATGCTGAATAGTCCGAGATTATTATAAAGTATTACTGCTTTAACTTATTACTTATATTCAGTGATCCCATTTATATGTTGATGACGCTACAAAGATTTTCCATTTTTTCTGATATAGGACACGTCTGTATATTTCCTATGTAACAGCAGTCTTGTCAGTTAAAGTTTGCCTTTTTAAATGGTAGCATTAAAATATGTAAAGCTCACAACTTAAGAGGGCTGTTATTATGTTTAAATAATACAACTTTGATCAACCAATTAGTAAATGTACATTTAGTCGACTTTGCAGCAGCCATGCATGGATCACTAATATATCATTTTCACTTTTATAGCTTGAAAACCAAACTGGTGATGCCAATATGACACCAGCAGACAAGAAAATCACCTACGACCACCAGGCTGGAACTAATGATTACAAACAGACAGAGTTTGACAGAGGGCATTTATTTCCAAGCTCTTATAGATCTGAAGAAGGTGACATAAACTCTACATATACCCTGACTAATGCTGTTCCACAAAGAAGACGATTTAACAATGGTAGGTGGAACTTGATGGAGAGATGTGTTAAATGCATTCTGGATAATTACTGCATTAAAAACAATAACCAAAGAGAAGGCTTTGTAGTGATCGGAGCACAGCCCGGCAATGAAAACCCACTCAACCAAAGGATAAATATACCTTCAGTGCTGTGGTCGGCATTCTGCTGTTACAGTCAAAGTAAGGAGAGCTGGTTGGCGAGTGCACACTGGGGTGAGAACACAGATGATGGCCCAAAATATCTGCAGACCAAGACCTTGGCAGAACTCCACACAAAGCTGAGAATTGAAGCATTTCCTGGACCACAATGCCGTAATGGCAAAAGTGCCACTGAGCTTTACTCAGAAAGTCCCTGCAAAGCCCAATGCCGACAAAAGTGAAACAGAAAGAAGAGTACATCTACTCGTCCTACAACCACCCCCACCCCTTCAGTCTTCTTCTTCCACATGTAATTCACCAATCCCTCCCAGCTCCAAATCTTTCTCATCACCTGGAACATCTGTCTCACTTTCCTGCACAGTTCCAAATTACAGTACCACATCTGGCAATCCAACAACTGGCCCTCTGGGTACTACAGCCAGTGTTTCTGCTGCTGCATCTGTCCAGATTTCTAGCACATGTGTCAAAAGGTTTTACTCTAAACCTTTTGTCGCATGAGAGTGATGAGATTCCTTATAAGGCAACAGACTAAAGATGAGAATTCTGATTCAAAGCATTTTTTTTTCTTTTAGAAAACTACCTGTAAGCACCATATGAGAAGCCGGGGTTAATCGAAAAGTGATTTGGAAAAGTTAAAAAACACGATCATGTTAAAAGAATAAATAATAAGGAACTGTATGATTGACTTTGAAATGACTGAAAAAAGTACATTCAAAAGTTTACATCATTATTGTGAAATGAAAGGGCATCATCAGTTTTTCCTCCTAGTCATTTTTATTGATTATTTCATGCTGATGTTTTCTTACCAGAGTCTCTCTAAACATTGTTCTCTATCAGACAGGTGCCACAGACCACATCACAATGCAAATATTATTGATGCTTCATAAAGGAAGCTTGCAATCAAAATTCTTGGCTGAATAAACAACATCAACACTGCAATTTACAAAACAATTAAAAATAAAACAAGTTGGATTATATCTTTTTGGCAAAGATATACATAAAGCATTTCTCATGCATAAAGGGAAACTAAGCATGGTTTTAAAATTAGCAATTATATTACATTTTAATTATAAATGTCTGATTTAAACCACATTTATTTATCTACTATTCATGCCTGAGATGATAATGAAGTAAAAGCTACAGATGTGATTAAATGAATAATGATGTTTTTGGTTCGGGAATCGCATGAAGGATTTGTTAAGCTGTGGTTCCTGCTTTGTAATCTCCATGTTTATTCTTTCCTGTGTTTATAATGACCGTATAGTTTTGGTAATTTGGTAATTTACCTGAATCATGTGCCTTGATTTCATGCCTTTATTTTCCTTCCTGAGTGCCTGATTGATTCTTGTGCTTTATCAGATTTACTTTCTTTGTTTTTGTGTTTTTTGACATTTATTCTTCCTGCATTTGGGGTATTTTATCTGCCAGTGCTGTTATTTTTTTCTCTTTTCCTCACAGTCAGAGTTCAGCCACCATTGTGATTGTTACACTGGGTGCAGATGTACTCATACTCAAAATAAGTGGTGTTACCAACATAAACTGCTTTGAGATCATCTCTTGGTTGAAAATGTCAGAAATTTATCAAATAGCAAAAGCAAGGACGATTTGAGACAATATTTACACACACTGTGATGTGCTGGTATACAGAAAAAAATGTTTAATGATGTGTTCACCAACAGCTATAGAGAAAAGAGAAGTATTTGTTGAAGTACTGAGTTGTAGTACCAGCTACAACTCAACAACTGGTTGAGCTGTAGCTGGAGCCTATCCCAGCACATCATTGAACTGTGGGTGGAAGCTTGGAGAGAACCCACACCAGCACTGGGAGAAGATACAATCTTCACACCGAAGACCAGGAAACTGATGGATTCACACCCAGGACTGTCTTCCTGTGAGGCCGTGGTGCTAATCACCATAACATCATGCAGCCCATGCTAAACTATATGACTGTAACTACTCTCTATAGTGCTTTGTAAACCATTTAATATGTTATTGTGGTTCTAATAAATTACAACTGGAGCATCACAGAGTGCATTTTGTGTTTTTTGTAGGAAAATACACTTTAGGTTTTAAAAAGGCATCATTTTAAATCTGGGTGAAGTATTTTTATAAGAAATCAAAAAGGATCAAACTCGTATAGAGGATAAATGTGTGAATGACTATTAAGTTACATAGATGCTGCCTTGATTTGCAGCCAAATGTCTGTTCAAAACTAACTTTTCAGGAATAATTTTAAATAACTTTCAGTGTACGATGAAGCTCTCTGCCTGTAACTCAGGGTATCAGCATGTTTACATTGTTGACAGGTTACAAAAAGAAATGTTTCTCAGTGCTCACTCATTTTTTAGGTAATCACCATTCAAACTTGGATGATGATGATGATGATAATAATAATGATAATTGTTATGGCCGTGGGCCTCGGAGGGAGTGAGAAAGCTTTTCTCTTCACGATTGGCTAGCTGGAGATCTTTGCCAGCCCTCCTGTATGCAGATTGCAGTGTGTCAACCCTCATAGACAGGGGTGCACATAAGTGTACGATGAAGCCCTCTGACTGTAACTCAGGGTATCACAGCATGTTTACACTGCTGACAGGTGACAAAAGGAAGTGTTTCCTTTAGGTAATCAACATTATTGTTACCCTGTAACTCAGGATAACAATAATAATGACATTAATAATAATAATAATGATCCCAAGATGTAAACCTAACCATGTCACACATTCAACTATGTGTTATAAAAAAGTTTTCACTACAGTGAGATGTATTCAATTTAGAATTTGAGTCAGTCAGATTTGAACTTCAAGGTAAGATCGCCTATTTATAATCAATAAATTGCTAATATCCAAGTAAGGTTATTGCTCATGTAACCTTTGTGTCCTCAGTGGCACTGAGTCATATCAGTTTATCTCGATTCACAGGTTTTTGAAGCTTTGTATTTTTTTTTTATTAATTTTTACACTCAACAAAAATATAAACGCAACACCTTTGTTACTGCTCCCATTCCCCATGGGATGGACGTAGAGACCTAAAATTCATTCCAGATACACAATATAACCATCCCTCCCAAACAGTGGTCACAAATCAGTCCAAATGTGTGGTAGTGGGCACATCTGCTATATTGAGATAATCCATCCCACCTCACAGGTGTGCCACATCAGGATGCTGATCTGACATCATGAGTAGTGCACAGGTGTACCTCAGACTGCCCAGTGTATGTCATGGTTTTTGGGAGCAGCTGAGGGGTTTTCAATTTTGGTCATCAGGATGGTACCCTGGCTACTCTCGGAGCCGCCTGTGTCGCACCTGAGCCCCCTCCGCTGTCAATTATAGGAGGCCTATTTAAGCCAGGGCTGCCTACTACTCATCGCCAGTTCGTTCAGTCACTTACTGTGGTAACTAGGCTTCGTCTACACTCCGCTCTGCCCTCGCCCTGTCTTCATGTTTAACTCTGCTCCCTTGTGCACAGGTGTCCATACAATCCCGCCCTGGACTCATCGCCTGTTGTTCAGAGGAAGTGTTCACCTCCTTGTTCCACCTCCGTCGTCAGCTCTCATTAAGGGAATCATCATCTAGTCATTCACCTGCATTTCGTCCTGCAAGCCCCGACTCTCTTGGCAACACTGATGATTTCTCATTCAACTTGGGCTAAGTGTAGTGATCAAAAACACACAACAACCACCAAAGCCCTTGATACTACTATTACAAACTTCAAGCCCAGAATAAAAGAGACAAGGGGTCAATATTAGCCAGGATATGAGTGACATGATATGATATGAAGATGATATGATGATATAATAAAGAAAAGAGCAAAAATAAGGTTTGCAATAAAACTAAAACATCACAAAAAAAGATCACTTACAATCAACAATGTACCTTTAACCTTTCTGTCGTGTTCGGTTTGATTTACAAATTAAAAAATTCGTAAATATTGTGTTTTACATCCGATTGCCTCAAGTCCTCATGACATCCTCCACACTATGCACTTGAACATATAAAAGTGATGAGCACATCTTTCGTTGAATTTTGACTGTTTTAATCAACTTTGTTAGATCTGTGGTGTTCCCCCTGTCCCACTGAATGACCACTGAACGACTCACTGAACAACCCATTGACCCACCCACTGAACTGAATTTGGTAGTGAAAAATATGATAATTTAAGAGCTGTTAAAACTGACCGGTCATTTTCGACCGGGAACATTAGAGTAAGGGGTGAGGGTGAATGGTGCAACCTGTCCACAATGTAACAATCACCTGGTAACCCGCTCTCACCAGAAGAAAACAGATGCCCCTTACTTAAAAACCCAAATCCACTCCAGATAAATACAACTTTATTACATGCAAATGTTTCCCTAAGGAAATGATTGGTACCACTGCAATCATGTTATCTTAAACGCAAAACAATTCCCAAAAAGCATCTAGGCAAGGCCTAATTTTCTATAAGGTGTGAGCCCCAGCTCAGGGATTGCACATTGCCCGACTAATATTGCACCTTGCCCAGTTAACATAAAGAGCAAACCCAAATGCAAAATAAATAAATAAATAAATAAAAATAAATAAATAAATCTGTTTTAAGATGTGACCCTTACACCAAAGCAGACTAGGGAGAACGAGCAACAAAAGGAGAAAAGGAAAAACTCCTCAGACTCATTACCTTCCCAAATCACCTTTGTTCACAGCCACTCATCAGCACAAAGGAGAGAAGAAGAGCGCCTGCTGCTGCTTCTTCTTTTATACCCTCCCTTTGATCCTCTGGGTCCTAAAACCTTCACCATTAAATAAGTAAAGAGAAATTCTCATTAACTGAAAAGACAAAAAAATTAAGAGGAAGGATCTTTTCATTGTCATTATGCATTCACAAACAACACTTTGTTTGGTAACGCTCGGCACTGAAGACAAGGGGCACTTAGCTCATTACCTCAACCTTTTACATACATACATACTGTACTTACACTACTAGTCAAAAGTTTTAGAGCACCCCAATTTTTTTCAAGTCTAATGAAAAGCTTGAAATAGTACAAACTTAAGTGGTAAAGTGCCAGAGATGAAAAAAAAGGCAAGGTTACACAAAGAAAGGTGTCAGTCAGTACAGTTTCCTTCACCATCAGGGAGGCCGCCAAAGGGACGAATCACTTTACTGTTTTTCCAAAGTTTGTCAGTGTGAACAAGATTTCTCTGTGGGGCTACCCACGGGGGTGTAAAACTGTAGCAGCGTGTGCAAAGCAGACACTCTTGTGTATGCAATGGTTTATTTGTGTGCCCGCTGTTGAGTTGTACATGCGCGGGTTGTTGATTTTACATGCGAGGAATTTAATTGGGCCCGTGAAATGAATATATTTGTTCTGATGATTTTTTACTTGCACATTTATTATGATTATAACTCTAAGAACTGAACACTGCTCATAGCTGAAGTCTGGCTTTTTAATTAGTACATGTTGCAGTGTAAGTAATCCAACAACAGCTTTACCGACCTGATTACAACCTGTTTAAATATCAATTAACAAACAAACTGAGATATATATACATAATATGTGTATGCGTGATATAAACAGTAGCGCAGTCATGGTTGGCTGCCTGTACCTAAACTGTCAGGGCCTATTTTCTGCTCCAGTCCAGTCCAGGCTCCACCTTTTTGCTCTTTGCTGTGTGCCTGCAGACAGACTCCATGTTAAACTATGGCAGCATCATCTTCGTTGTAGCCCCAGTTTGCTTAGTGTTGCCATATCTTTCATTCACACCCCTGTTCCTGCATGTGTTTCTACTGCAGGTCTTTCTTTAGATGCAAATGTGAGTGAAACGTTTGCACAGTGCTTGCACAGAGCTTCCACAGTGACACTATAGAGTCGTGCATTAAACGAAGCACAGAAGTAAAAAATTTGCACAAAGATTTTTAAAAATATTTGAGTTTCTCAATGAATAGTTGCTGTCCTAATTCAAGCTAATTTCTAATTTTGCTTCTTGTCTGTTTGAGATCAACATGCAAAGAGACACAAAAACAACACGAAAAAACAAGGTGACAGGAACAGAAACTGAATGAAGGCCTTGCATTTCACAGTCATAATGTTTCTGAGAACAACCACGAAAAGCAGAACATGCAGACTAAAATAAAGTAACTTACTGTGAAAACAGACTGCTGTGTCACCATCGTCAAACAAACAACATTAGTGTGACAATACATGTCAAAGTGTTAACATGAAGAAGGATAAATTAATGTAAAATACTGAAGTCTGTTCTCCAATAAGGGTCTCACACACACAGCAATGTCTTGTTTGCTGCAACTCAACCTGTCAAACCTGCAACTCCAAGTCTTCCCTTCACAGTAGAAACAGACCTGCTGACTACAAACACTATTAAACTGTATTTAAAGTTGTGGTCTGCCCATCACACAGGCCATTGACCCTCAGAAACACACACACACACACACACACACACACACACACGTTGGTGTGTGTGTTTGTATGCATACATAGATAGATAGAGAATGAGAGACGAAAGGAGAAAAGAGGAAGTTGAGGTGCGAGACTATACACTGTGTAAAACTGACAATAATCATAACATACACAAAATTCTGAGTAGGCACCGACTTCCTCTTTGAGCCTAACTTATCTTTAAGGAGGGTGACTCTGCACCGCACCATGTATCTCATTTCCACTGCTCTGTTAACCCATTAAGGAAACCTGAAGTGGTAAGAACTGTTTTCTTTATTTTATTCATCACCATACTGGTCATCTTAGTAGATGCGCGCGCACGCACGCACGCACACACACACACACACACACACACACACACACACACACAATTGGAGTCAACAAAGTAAAGCCAAATTCCATTAGTTAGCATAGCAGTCACAACAAGCTGTACAAACTAATATGAAGCAACATTAATTGAATTAAAGCAGCACAAAGTTTAAAAAAAGAAAAAATTGATTCTGAACTCCATTACTGTAACCCTTTTTCTTAACTTTCTCTTAAGCTTAACTAAACTCGTAACAGATGCCACACCAGTTAGATGTTTACCTCATTCCAAAAAGGATTAAACATGAAACGCAGAATAAAAGTTTAGTAGAATCACATTTTCTAAAGATTTATTGAGTTGTTTGGAGCAGACTGAAACTGAATTTCACTCCATCTCAGGCCACTTGGGCTGAACTTGTCTGGCTGTTACATAACAGACACTCTACACCATTAAAAGAATTCATGATGACGGTTATCAAACGTGAAGTTTTGATCTTCTTTTGATGCTGGTTCAGTGAATTTTGGTCAGAGTGATGAAACCTTCATATGTCGGTATTCAGCACTGATGGCATGTTCGTGTACGTGCCGTGGGGTGAATGATCCACGCTTTTTGTTTCTTTGTGCAGAATCTGTTTACCTGCTCTCATTTGTTGTTTTAGCTGTTTGGCGATTTTTGAAATAGTTTTCTGAGCTTTAACCTGAGAGTCTGAAAGCCTCAGTATATAAAGTCTTAATTATTGTTGAGCTGACTTTGTGTTTACCTTTAGATAGATGAAGAAAGACACTTAACAGGCTTGAATTGGTTTTAAAATTTGTAAGAATGCAGTTTCATATGCAGGTTTCCTCCACCAGATTTTCTATGGTTAGACACCTTTTTATGATTCACAGTTTAAGCTAATCCTTATCTTATGCTGGGCCTTTGTTCATCTGAAATAAACTGCTTTATTTCCATTCCCGTTAATCCAATCAAATTCTCACTACACGTCCTTTGCAAACAGAAGGTTTGAACCGCACAAAATCCCTTTATTTATAAAGTGATTGCTGCTTGGTTTACTTTTGTAAATACTGTATTTGCATAGTTTCCACTGAGACACTATTTCTTGTGTTACGCCTTTTTGACATTACACAGGTTCAAGAGTAGAAACAAATTGGGTAAAGTCAGCATTTATGGTAATCCTTATCCTTAGTTTTGGGCTCACAGTGATTATTTGTGCATATATTTACCTCATGATTTGAAACTTTAGCTGAGACAGAAAATACGGTAAATTTTAACTGTGCCTCTTTAAATGTAATGATGTGTAAAGGTTTTGGTTTCTCCTCTGACCAGATGAATCAGGGTGCGGTGATGACATTACTGAAGCAGCTCCTGCCCCTCGCTGCTCTCCTCCTTCTGTCCATTGTTCCCACTGAAACTGAAGTGGTGACATCAGTGGCACAATGTAATGAGTTTTTTCTTGAGAAAATTCCACCAAACATCCCAGGAATTTTGGAGGGAGGGAACATCAAGGACCAGAACAGATACAAGCTGATTTGCCAAACTTTGAATAACACCAGAACATTTGTGACACTCTACGACACCCAGAACAAGATTCCAGTTTTTTCTGCTGCAAAGTTCAATGGGAGCACATCTGGAAGACCCCAGATCCCATGGATGATTGAACCACAGGTATATATTAAATATTTGCAATATTTATTAGTTATGTGTAACAACTGTTATGTGTTACTTCATAATAACTGCTGTGATGCAGCTTTCAAACTGAAATAAAATATTATGACACTGCAGGCCTACGTACATGATAAACTAATCACTGTACAGGCTGACTCCAACACTCTAGTGTTGCTGATACCATTTCTACTAATTCAGTAACTGTTTTGAGGGCTCTACAAATTATTTCCATTACATTACGTTACAAAGTGATAATCAGCATTGTTCAGTATATGTTCCTAAAGACATCACTGAGTTCAGCTTCACTGAGTTTGGCTAAAATTAATTTAAATTATGTCAGTTTAAGTTCGCTCTATAGACGAAAAAAAAGCAATATCAGCTGAAATGAATGATCCTGAGGTGATAACTAAACTCTTTTAATCTGTTAATCTATTTAGCAACAACCATGCATGACTTACTGACCTACCCTTTTGATTTTGACAGCTTGAAAAACCAAGTGACAATCCCAATATGAGACCATCAAACAACAGTACCAATTACAAGCACCAGGCTGGGGACAAAGACTACAAATACAACATAGATTTTGACAGAGGACACTTGTTTCCAAGCTCTTATGGATCTACTGTTTTAAAAAGAAATTCTACTTTTACTTTGACTAACATTGTTCCACAAAATAAAGACTTCAACAGCGGAAGCTGGAATAAAATGGAGAATTGCATCAAATGTGTTTTGAATGAATATTGCAAAAACAATAGCAATATAGAAGGCTTTGTAGTTATCGGAGCACAGCCCAGCAACAACCGTCTCAACCAAAGAATCAGTATTCCTTCAGTGCTCTGGTCGGCCTTCTGCTGCTACAGTCAGATTCAGAACAGCTGGCTGGCAAGTGCACACTGGGGCAACAACAGAAATCATGGCCCTGAACATCTGGATACAAAGACCTTGGGAGAACTCCACAAAGAGCGGGGAATACAAGTATTTCCTGAAACACAATGTCCTGAAACTACAACAGTTACTCATCTGTATTCACACCTTCCCTCTAACTGCTCCTGCCCATCAAAAATGTCAAGTAAATCTGTACAAAGTACATCTTTCTCTTCCCCTGAAACATCTGTCCCACTTTCCACCACATCTGGCAAATCAACAACTGCCCCTATGAGTACTACAATTGCATCAGTCAAAAAGTTTAAAGTAAATGAGAATGATGTAAGGCTTTTAGAAGGAAAACATTTTCTTGGACCTAAAAAGAAGAAAATCCCAATTTAAATGTCAGATTTTTTTTCAGGTAACTTGCTTGGAAGCATCATAAGAAGAAAGAAATCGTTAAATCAAAAAGTAATTTGGAAAAGCTGAAAATCATGAAAATGTTAAAGGAAATAACCTGGAAATGAATCATTTACTTTAATGAAGACAAAAGTAAAAATAATGTAAATTAATGATGGTTATTTTCTTAATCTGGTTTTACTCAGTAGGTGTTTTATTTTTTTTATTCATAATAACGTTGTTATCATGTGCTGCAGCTGCCTTTAGTTTAGTTACTGTGTATTCTTCCCTGCTTGGAATTTCTCAGACTATGAACACAGACATATACACCAGCTGTGTATATGTCTGTGCCCCTGCGCAATGTGACAAATCCAAATAACTTTGTATTGAGCCGATTCAGGTTTTACCATTAATTTGTGTCCCATGTTTATGTAAAACAGCCAAATATTTCCGAGATGTGATTATTTTTCAGTTTATCATTGCTGCTTAAATTGTATTAAATAGGACGTGATGTTTCATGTAACTTTTTTGTAGTGTTTGCATCATAAGCGTTATTTTGAAGTGTAAGGGCACCATTAGTTTTTCTCCTGTTCACTTTGATCATTTTGGGCAGATGTTGTGTTTTGTGTGTTTTTTTCTATTTACCTGTGTCTCTCTACACTCCATACTGTAATAAACTTCACAAGGCAACGCCTGTTGAAATGTCATAAGGAAACTTACAGACAAATCTCAGTGCTTAATAAACAACATATTAATGTGACAGGAGTCCAGAGGCTTCAGAACTTGCCATTCTCACAGCTGGGTCCTGTACTACCTGGGTGGGTGCGGTCAAACTTCCGGTTGAGTCAACGCTGGCGCGACTTGCTGCCTCTACTCACCGGTATTTTTTTTATCTTTTATTTATATATTCTTTGATACATCTTAACAATTGCTAAACCTTCTTGTCTTCTACTGACACTACTGGCGATCTCGTGAATTTTGCAAGTTCCTGAGTATTTTGGGTCTAGTTCATCTGCCTGTTTGTTTTGGTCGTTGTCTACTGTTTGGCTTACCTGACTGTCCGTGATGTGGCCTAGCAGGATCTGCGTCTTGCTCGTGTGGGTCTAGATTTTTATGTCATTGGTCTACTGACCTAGTGCTGGACTAAACCAATGAAACAACTCAAGCACAGGACTTAGTTTAAAAGGTTGAACAGTTTGTTTACAAACACACCAGGTGCTATATACAAAATGTGCAAGGGGAAAAAGTCCAGGGAATCCAAGAGTGGGGAAGGGCAGCCACAATCCTGTGGGTCACACACACGAAAATATCATCTTCAGTCACACACGCCTCTCGAACACACTCGCGTTAGCACTGTTGGAGGGGAAACCAATAATTTCATAAATTGTTAATCATGCATAGAAAATAAGCATGATGCCAAAAATCTTTGTGATCATCGTTATTGTGAAATAATAAATGCTAATTTTTAAACCATAAATAATTACCCACGATGTATACCTGAGGTATTTTTCTTTCTTTCTTTTTATTAAAAAGCTCTCATTACTTCATGTTGGAGCTTGTTAAATAGGTGGCTTAATGCAGGATTCCTGTTAGCTTTGCCTGTGAAGCCATTTTTATGCAACGCAATTATGGCTGCCCGTGTTTCTTTGCAGGTCACCATGGTTAACAATGGAGGAACAATGATTTCAAGCATCACCGTCCTTTTAACATGTCAGGTCTGCCATTCTAACCCAATCAGCCTGACATAATGATCTCCAGCCTTGTGCTTGTCAACATTCTCCCCTGAGTTAACAAGACGATTACTGAAATGATCTCAGCGGGTCCTTTGATGACAGCAATGAAATGCAGTGGAAAGAAGGACTATGCAATTCATCTGATCACCCTTCATAACATTCTGAGTATATGCAAATTGCTATTATAAAAACTTAAGCAACAACTTTTCCAATTTCCAATATTTATGTAATTCTCAAAACTTTTGGTCATGACTGTACACTGTAGCATGTATTTATGTTTTGTAGATTTGATGTGGGAGTAGAGGATTATGCAAAATATGTGCACTTTATACAGCATGAGAACGGAGCTTCTTTATACCTGTCATGCTACTATGGTTTCATTTCCTTTAAATAAAAATACTGCAAATAATTTTGTCATGCAATTTTTTTTTATTATTATTATTCTGAAATGGAAGGGCATTATCTGTCAGGTAGGGCTGTGTGGCAGACAAGATTAGGACCCAAATGCAGGACTCTGCATCCCTCCTGCCACTTACAGGGGAGTTTGGTCTAAAACAAATGAAGTAATTGAGCAGATACTTTACAGTGGGGCAAAAAAGTATTTAGTCAGCCACCGATTGTGCAAGTTCCCCCACTTAAAATGATGACAGAGGTCAGTAATTTGCACCAGAGGTACACTTCAACTGTGAGAGACAGAATGTGAAAAAAAATCCATGAATTCACATGGTAGGATTTGTAAAGAATTTATTCGTAAATTAGGGTGGAAAATAAGTATTTGGTCACCTCAAACAAGGAAAATCTCTGGCTCTCACAGACCTGTAATGTCTTCTGTAAGACGCTTTTTTGTCCCCCACTCGTTACCTGTATGAATGGCATCTGTTTGAACTCATCATCTGTATAAAAGACACCTGTCCACAGCCTCAAACAGTCAGACTCCAAACTCCGCCGTGGCCAAGACCAAAGAGCTTTCGAAGGATACCACGAAAAGTATTGTAGACCTGCACCAGACTGGGAAGAGTGAATCTACAATAGGCAAGCAGCTTGGTGTGAAAAAATCAACTGTGGGAGCAATCATCAGAAAATGGAAGACATACAAGACCACTGATAATCTCCCTCGATCTGGGGCTCCACACAAGATCTCATCCCGTGGGGTCAAAATGATCATGAGAACGGTGAGCAAAGATCCCAGAACCACACGGGGGGACCTGGTGAATGACCTGCAGAGAGCTGGGACCAAAGTAACAAAGGTCACCATCAGTAACACACTACAACGGCAGGGAATCAAATCCCGCAGTGCCAGACGTGTTCCGCTGCTGAAGCCAGTGCATGTCCAGGCCCGTCTGAAGTTTGCCAGAGAGCACATGGATGATACAGCAGAGGATTGGGAGAATGTCATGTGGTCAGATGAAACCAAAGTAGAACTTTTTGGTATAAACTCAACTCGTCGTGTTTGGAGGAAGAAGAATACTGAGTTGCATCCCAAGAACACCATACCTACTGTGAAGCATGGGGGTGGAAACATCATGCTATGGGGCTGTTTTTCTGCCAAGGGGACAGGACGACTGATCCGTGTTAAGGACAGAATGAATGGGGCCATGTATCGTGAGATTTTGAGCCAAAACCTCCTTCCATCAGTGAGAACTTTGAAGATGAAACGAGGCTGGGTCTTCCAACATGACAATGATCCAAAACACACCGCCCGGGCAACAAAGGAGTGGCTCCGTAAGAAGCATTTGAAAGTCCTGGAGTGGCCTAGCCAGTCTCCAGACCTCAACCCCATAGAAAATCTGTGGCGGGAGTTGAAAGTCCGTGTTGCTCGGCGACAGCCCCAAAACATCACTGCTCTCGAGAAGATCTGCATGGAGGAATGGGCCAAAATACCAGCTACTGTGTGTGCAAACCTGGTAAAGACCTATAGTAAACGTTTGACCTCTGTTATTGCCAACAAAGGTTATGTTACAAAGTATTGAGTTGTATTTTTGTTATTGACCAAATACTTATTTTCCACCCTGATTTACGAATAAATTCTTTACAAATCCTACCATGTGGATTCATGGATTTTTTTTTTTTCACATTCTGTCTCTCACAGTTGAAGTGTACCTCTGGTGCAAATTACTGACCTCTGTCATCATTTTAAGTGGGGGAACTTGCACAATCGGTGGCTGACTAAATACCTTTTTGCCCCACTGTATATATATACATATATATACATATACACACACACACACACACACACACACACACACACACACACACATTTAACTTTGCATTGCTCACAGCTCATAGCTCACAGCTCTAAACCTAGGCATTTTTCAATCATATGCCTAATCACTATGTGTCACTGTGACTCTCAAGTATTGTCACAAGTTCGTTTAAATTCGTTTCCAAAACCAACAAAATAATCAAACAAAAACAAAAACATAAACGTGTCAGGACACAAAAGAAAAAAGAAAAAATGCTGTCACCCGAACAAGGCAGAAGTCTGCATATGTTGGCTTTTAATAACATGCAGCTTGTAACATGGTAGACTAATGTGCCTGTGTTAATTCAGCTCCATATTATTGTGTGAAGTTGCACTGGGTTGGGAGTGGTTTTGTGTGTGTCACATTTTTGGTGAGCCAATGGCTGGAATGGGGTTGGACTAATTAGAGGCAGGTGTACTTGATTGCACTGATACACTGGTCTACTTATAGCCCACACTACAAACACTGCTGTGTTGTTTTGTCTCTCTGTGCAGGTATGTAATGTGATGAAATTAGATATGTTTGGGATGGATGGGTTTTGCGCTATGAATTTTATATTAAGTGTGTCGTTTTGTCTCTCTGTGCAGTCCAGGGCCTATTATATGCCACAGCCTAAAGGCAGCAGGGTTGCAGAGGCTGGAGTGACCACTGACTATATGCTTGCAGGGTGGTGGGTCTCCAAGGACAACTTCTAACCCTGTTAAAGGCAACATGTGGAGTGCAACTTGGCTGTGTGGCATAGCTGGCTCTGGCCTTGGGACTGTGTGTTTTTATACAATTCATAAATGGGACACTGGACTGTTTTATCTTTTATCTCTTGATATATTTTTCGTCAATAAATTATCTTTTAGAATTTTATTGACTCATCTTTTTGCCCACGACTGAGACGGTTGGTCAGACCTAGAGTCTTTCTTTGGGTGTGTTACAGCAGCTTCTGCTCTAAAAGAAACAAAAAAGAAAAAGAAAATGTGTAACATGCTCATCAGCTTAGCAGTGTCTACATATTTAATTCAGCTTCTCAATCCTGTAGTTTTAGCTGTTGTCTACAGGGTTTTGCTTATTGGTTGTTATTATAGGTGTGCTCTATATCTCAGCAATGTGTCATTCTAGGATGATAGGTTTCAAGCTGGTCAAGTGCCTCTATGCACTTCATTAGTTTAGTTATTCTCTGTATTGTCTTCATCTCACATGTCATTACACTGAGTTTCAGCAAACCTTAAGCTTGATGCAGACTACTGTTTAACAATTATCCACCTCACATCATAACCGACTAAGGTGCCTCTTCATATTAATATTATGTCATTGTTAATATTATCATCTTTGTCTTATATAACAGCAATAGCATATTATAATATTTTATTAGTGTGTACCATTATACTACTCCTGAGCCAATTTGTTAGTTAGGATCATCTTATTCAGCAAACAGATAATTTAGAATTCATCCAATCTGCGGTCACATTTGTTCTCTCTGTTGCATGGCGGACCAGGCAGTTCTATTATAATATATTATTTATATTTTATTTTGTATCCATCAAGGGCTTCAGATGACCTGCAGTTATCACCATTTTCCCAAGGTGGAGACGGTTACCTTTTCGCACACTGTCCTTGGCTGAACAGTGACACAGTCTTAATATACTTTATTTATTTTATTAAAATATTTTCGTGTGAATTATTTGCTTTATATTCATTTTATACATTGTGGGCATGGTCATCATGCCAACTGTGTTTCATTGTTAATATCACTTTACAGGTTGTTATCCTTGCTATTATTAATTTCAAATACTCTAAAGATAATTTCTACTGTAATTTTCCCTTTGTTTATCTTTATTTCGTACTTTATATCTACTCAGTGGGGTCTGTTTTCAACCCTTTTAAACTACTTCAAACTACTTTGATCTCTAGTTTTCACTTAATAAGGGATTATTATGTTCTTGCTGATATGGGTGTTGCTGCAGATGCGGCTGCAGGAATGAGTGATGGTTTACTAAAAGGATTGTGGGCACTGCACAGCAGGGGCGGAGCGTGGGGGTGGCTTACTGGGCTTAAGCCCGGGTTGTTTTGTCAGAAGCCCGGGGTCTTTTGGAGTGTAATTTTTTCATAGTTAGATGTCTGGCTGACAACTGTATAAAACAAAAAGTACACACAATATTCGAAGCACATAGTGCACACTGTGGGAATTTACGACTGTGCGTGAATCCCCCCTGATATTGGTATGATCCGAGCTCAGGCACTAAGTGACTGAGCGAGGGGGCGGGGCAGCTGCTGCCTGTGTCCGCTGTTGGAGAAACGGAGCCAGCCATACTAAGGAGAGCTTAAGTTTGACCAGTTACCAAAGAAAATCATTCATACCGTACAAATAATGTAAATATGACGGTGCATCACGAAAGATTGATATCAAACTGATCACTTGACCAATATTACGTTACTCGCTCTTCAAGTGAATCAACAAATGGCGAAATGAAAAGCCGAACAAATGCTATTTTTTTAGAGTCTTAGCTTACGTGTGTTTATTTCATATTTTCAGTTCTTACCCTCCCCGACTAAATCGGTTTCAGTTATGTACTGAAATATAAGAATGGACATTAGAGGCTTCTTTCAAAGAAAAAACTCAGGTAAATGTTATTTTGTATATTATGCTTTGTATGTTGTTCAGTATATTTCTATGCAAAACAAGAGGGATTTCAGTACACAGCAGGATATTCACATTTGTAACCAGATATTTACATACACTTTAGGGAGAAAACATAAAACATTTTTACTGTACAACATCAATTTAGAGTAAACTTTTGTTTTAGATAAATATTGAAATATCTTTTGAATTAGTTAAATGTCAGAATAAAGAGAGACAGAGCTGTCTATTTTTTATCACTTTGATCAAATTTAGGAGTACATATACATTAAGTTTATTGTTAATTAGTAAGAAACTCCAGACGATTCCATTCTGAGCTGAAGAAGCTTCTGATAGGTTAGTAGAGTCCATGTGAGTAAACTGGTGGCACAGCTGTGGATGCATATAAGGCAAAACACAGAGCCTGTTTTTTTGAAATGGGAAAATCAAGAGATGTCAACCAAAACACCAGGAAAAGAACTGTGGAGCTCCATAAGTGTGGCTCAGTTTGAATACAATTTGGTGCCATTTGCAATTAAGAAATACAGATAGTTTCTCTCTTTACTCTTAAAGTTAACAAATATGTTTTTTATATTTATCAATCTAAAAAAATAAACATTTAGTCCGATTTGATGTTACAATTAAAAAGTGTTTGTGTTTTGATCTGAACAGTACATAAATATGTGGTTTCAACTGTATATTTGATGATTGTCAGCACAAAGAGGGAGAGAGAGGAACAGAGAGGGAGATGGAGAATGAGGACAGAACAGAGATGAACAAGAGCAGGTGAGACACACATGTTAGTCAAATGGTCATTTGCCAAAAGTATCACCGTATCATAGGTCCTCATGTATCTCGTACCTAGTGTTTCTTTTTAGGTTTGCTATTTTTCAAATTCTATATTTATTAAGTTATGCAGGCTTGTTCGCACAACAAGGATAAATAATTATATAAACTTTTCTCAATCTAAATATTGTACTTTGGTGGAATTAAAAAATAAGTGTAGTGCAGGTCTATGATGATTTTTAGTGCTACTATCATCTAGTTCTGATTCTGGTTCTGTCTTGGTTAAGTCCTCAGTAGTCCTGATTTTGAACTGTTGTAGTCCTGTTTTAATTCCGGATCAGTTCTGGGTCTGGTTGAATTGGGGTTTAGTCCCTGTGTCTTGATACAGCCCCGACTTTGTTCTGCCTTGCTGCTTAATTAAAAAACTAGTTTAAGATGTCCTGCACATGTGATATATATTTTTCCCTATATGAAGTCATTCTTTTTTGAACAAAACTCAAAACAGAGCCTATTAATCTTTCAGTCATTTCTAACCTCCCCCCCCCCCCCCCCCCCCAAAAAAAAATAAAAATAAAAATACCACATGCATACTACCCTTTAGGGCTAAGCCCCGGGTGTTTCAAATGTCTGGCTCCGCCTCTGCTGCACAGCGTCTCGTCTTCTGGTTTTACTAAACTGGCAGTTGAGTTCTGTTCTTCTGACTGTTTATATTTTGTTTTCTTAAATTTCTCAATTTACAGACACTGTTTTTGTCCGGCGTCTGGACTTTTCTTTTCTCACCACTGCTCGTCAGCAGGAGTGAGTTTTAATTTCACTTGCTTGATTACCCATCTTATTTATGTATTTACTTATTTTTGTTTGTTTAAGCTGCTATCACCTTCGCTGGTATTAGAGACGAGAGTGGTTGCTCACACGCCCTTCGACTTTCGGACTATTTCCGAAAGCGGTGTGAACTTTACGAGACGGAACTCGACCGTTCTCTCAACTCACCAGCACGTCAGTGAACAGCAGTAAAAGAAAAACACAGTAGGAGCAGCTCAGTCTCTTATTGGACCGTGAAAATTCAGCTTGCTCCGTTGATTAAAACAATACACACACACATTCACATTCACACCTATTCGCGCGATCGGAACCCTTATCATAAGGGGAGCTGCCAGTCTTTCTGTAGACGAGCTACTTATTCCCTAGACCCTGTCTAGACCCAGCTGGGGGAGCTACCCCGAGCTCCAAACCGAACCCACAGAAGTGGGGAGCTTCCAGTCGACGAGCTCCAAGCTACCAGTCGACGAGCTACTTCCGCTATTTTAAATTCCCTGAATTTATTTTAAATTCCCTGAATTTAAAATACGCTTTTACGCAAGATTGTGTCAGTGTGTCTGTATCTACCTGGTCAGTGTCGCCGGATCTGGTCCACCTCGATCGGGCCCCACCACCGTGGGTTGCTTTCTAAGACGTTGGCCAAGACCCGAATTTAACGCTCTTGGACTTTTATCACACACCTGGTGTGTGAGCTGTCGACAGGCGAACAACGTGGACTGGTCACGGAGATGGGACACGATGGAGGCGCTCCGGCTCCGAAGGACCAAGAAATGTTGGGAGAAAACTCTGCAAAAGACCCAGGAGGAATAAAGACACAATGAGACAAAGTTACTTTCTTTATCAAACGTGTACACGGGTGAGCTGCAAAGAACAACTCACCCCCATGAACAGAGGCTTGGCATTTTTATAGGCACAAATCACAGAGACAGTGAGAACAGGATAAGAAAATAATAAACAGATAAAATAAACAACTCCATATATGGTGCCAGTCTCGTCAGCAGAGAGCTGGGAAAGATAAAACAATCAAAAACAATATGTCCCAAAACAATATGTCTTTGCTGGGAAAGTCTAAAAGGATAATTCTAAACTAATCTAACCATAGACAAAGGGCATCTTTGTACATTTAAAAGAAGGTAAAGAAACATAGAATCATTTTTCCTGTAACAATTAGGTTACAAAGTAATTCATTTCAGCTATATATGAATAAATAAAAAAGGAAAGAAAAACATTTTCTGTACTTTTTGTGATTATTGTTTATTTTTTGCTATTAAGCCAAGATAACTTTTTATTGTCATTGCACAGTCATACTTAGTACAACAGTACGACATAATTGGAATATTGTTCTTTTTTTTTTACATGTAAATGTTAATGTGATTTCATTTTTCACACAAATAAACTATAACCTAACCCAAACTCCTGTACATCCCAAAGATGAACATAAACGAAGCATCTTAGAGTCATAGTTCTTTACTTTTAGCAGAGTGAAACATCTACAGCTGTAAGCTCCATTATAGTTGACCATCATTTTGTTACGGGGCAGAAACGTTTTTCTAATGTTTCCTTACAATATTTATTTTACAATATCAAGCTGTTATCATTTCAGACCACACGGGGGAGCCCTTTATATATTTTTTGGACTATAAGCAGTTTAGTCTAGCTGTGAACATGTGGGGAGAGAAAACATCATAATCCTTTATTTCTGTAGAGGTTTCTAGTCATCCAGGTCATCTTAGTCTATGGAAAGAAAATCTGAACTTCTTTAAGTTTCTTGAAGACGTTTCACCTCACATCTGAGAAGCTTCATCAGTTCTAAGAGGAACTGGTGGAGAGTCCCAGATTTAAGCCCCATGGAAGTGTCCCTAAGAGGGTCATGGACCCCCTATTGATCCTCTGCCTAAGCCAAGGTGTAAAAACGGGTGTGAGTCATAATCAGCCAAGGTTTAGGATGAACCCTTTGTAAGACTAGCATCCCCTGGGTATAGACGATGGTATGTAGGGCGGTCAATGACTTTGTCCTTTTCAAGTTTTTGTAGGCAACTGATACGTTATTTGTGCTTGCTTTTGGGGTCTTGTTTTAAGGCTTCATAGGTATTGAAGTCATTGCAGAGTGTAGTAATGTTTGTGTAATAAGCTGCTGTGCTTAGAACAACAGTGCACCTCCTCTTATCGGCTGGACAGCCTTCTTTTCTTGTATTGTGAGGTTGGACAGAGGAACTTTTTGCACTGTACAGGGTGGCTAAAACTTTCCTCCTTATTTGCTCTGATCCTGTTTGTGTTCATTTATTAATCATTATGGTTGTTTCTGTGTCTGTTTTGAAGTCCACTATGGGTAACTGTTGAGAAATGGCAAAATTGAGTTCTGTGGCTAGGACTTCAGTGAGATTCCAGTCTGAAAAGTTCTTCACTCATTTTTCCTGACTGTCTTTGGTTGTGAAGTCCTCCTGTTCTTGTCAATATTGTGTATGTGTTGACTGGGAAGTATAAGTTTTCATTAGCAAAGTAGGGAATTTCTAGAGTTGTCTTTCTTTTCCTTTAGAGTGTTGGGTCCGCTGAGCCACGGCCACAAACTTAAAAAATGAAAACTCTTAAATAGGGTAGGGTAGAAGTTTTTTGAGTTCTAACTAATCTTGTGCATCTATAGTGAAATGGACCTGTCTTATCCTTTCACTTGGAAGTTGATTTTGTGCACTCCATAGAATCGATAAAACTCTGCTCTGAGTTTGTTTCAAACTCTCTGAAACAAATCTGCTCTGTCTGCATCTTAGATTGAAACTGACATGCTGAAGAGTTGTCCCTGTGGAGCTGTACATCAGAAAACTCCACTTAGTCACATGAATATTCTGGATGAGTTTCAAAAGATTTACTCCTTTTTTTCTCATTTTTAACAGAACCAAAGGTCCAACCACCAATTTTGTTCTGCTTATCCGTGGCTTGATAACACAGGCAGTAGCCTAGGCAAAGACGCCCAGACCTTTTTCTTTCCACTGAGGCATTCCTAGGCCAGCTCAGAGATGTCATTTCTCCAGCACGTCCTGGAGTCAGGTCTTGGGAGTGAGCAATACAGAGAGCACCTGGTGGGCTGGCCTGTAATGACAAGATACATGACAGGATATGTTACACTATTTATACGTGATTCAGCAAGGTCTACAGAATATTGCTGGTCACATGTTCCCAGAGACTTAATACTTTAGCCATTAGCTGCACTAGGTTTTAACCAGCAGCATTTCTTTACCTTCCATTTGTCGAATGATGCATTTGGCAAAGTGCACCACTATTTGGAAAGCTCGTCTTTCCTCCTTGGTGCTGTTCCAATACTAGGTGCAGATATTTCCCATCAGGATGCTCTGGATGGTGCATGAGTAGAAGTTCTTGAGCAACTTCTGAGGTAGGTGGAAGTCTGAGTTGTCTGAGGAAGAAGAAACGCTAGCAGGCTTTTTTCACCAGCGTGTTAGTGTGACGTGACTAGTTTCTTTCTAACAATTCTCTCCCTTTGTAAAGGTACATCTTGAACAAACAGCATAAACTGATCTCTGAAGAACTATTCATGATAAGGGACACTAGAAGCACAACTGCATCAAAACATCTTCTGTAAAACTTCCCTTTTCTGTTTACTTTCATAAAACCATTGCTGAAGAGTGAACACTTAATTTCTCTTGTTATACACACACCACCCTAGCAAATGCTGTTACACAAGACTGCAATTTATTGAGTACTGGAGATGATCCTCCAGCTATTGGGGAACTAGACCCAGAGGGGGTAAGCTTGCCCTCAAAGATATTCAGCTGCTCAGATGAGCCAAGGCTACTGGAAGTGTTTCTCTCACTACATTTTCTTTAACATCTCTTTTAAATGCATAATTTCTTGTTCAGACATTTAAAAAAACATTTAAAAAATGCATATGACGGTCCAACAAAACTCACTTGGATGGAGAGCACACCTTATAATGGACTTGAGGATGTAGAAACACTGCGAACAGTGAAATTTTAAAATGTAGTGTTTAAATATCAGCTTTTATTGCTGATATTATTGTTAATAATAATAATAATAATAATAATAATAATAATAATCTACACCTCTTCATAGTCAGGATTTTTTTTGAACCCCTATATCTGAAAGTATTTCTATTTTTGTTTATGACAAACAAACACACGATGGAGCATAAGAGTTCACTTAATTACATCAGTTGGATTCTAATAGACCACTGGGACTTTTACTTCCCAGAATAATTAGTTAGACAGTGAAAAAAACCTTTTCGTGTATTTTCAAACGGGAATGTGAAAGTGTCTGTCTTTAAACTTTAGCTCTGTCTCTATGCTGGGGGTCTGTGTCTGTCTTGGGCAGTAGCGGTTTTTGATACGGGAGACAAAGGCGTGGTGGGGGGCGGCATCACGGGCATCGGCAAAAAAATAAAAAATTGCTCATACTCATGCTACCCCGACATCAGCCAGCGCATATTGGGAATGGCATAGGCACCGATCGGTTTTCTATCACCCATTTGCTGGGAGTAAGGGCGCCCTCCATTTGCGAGGTGCACCTGCTGCTTGCGGCACAGGGAGGAGAGGGCGGGGCGGCGGGGGATTCTCTGGCTGGCTGGAGCGGCATCTAATAACCAACTCACAAAATAAAACAAAATAAAAACAAACTAACAAACACGAAAACACCAGACATCATGATACAGACTTATAATTTGCACCGATGTTTTTTCGAAATTCTATAAGCGAAAAGTGAGCGCGAGAGCCCTCGGTGCGCCTGCTCGCTGCTGAAGTCAAAGTAAACTTTATTGTCATCTCCGCTACATACAGTCCAGTATATAGAGAGACGAGACGACGAGGCTCCAGTTAAGTAAACAAACAATAAATATAAGAAGAGTAAGAAAATAAATAGTCAACAGGAACAAACTCGCTAAATCTAAGTAAAACTAAAATTATCTTATTTGGGAATTCCCTTAGAAATGCAGATTCATTTAGATGGTGTGGAAATTGAAAGAGCACTTGAACATAAGTTTCTTGGTGTGATTATAGATGATAAATTAAACTGGAAGTCTCATATAAATCATATACATAACAAAATTTCAAGAAGTGTCTCAATCTTGAGTAAAGTAAAACACATTCTGGACCACAAATCACTCCACATTCTCTATTGTTCCCTGATTGCACCGTATTTGAATTACTGTGCAGAGGTTTGGGGCAATACTTACAAATGTTCGCTATCATCAATCTTTATATTACAAGGAGGTATTTCTGTAGTCTATTGATTACTAGATAGTGGAAAAGGGGTGGGATTAAATAAGCTTATGCTTCTTCCTGCTCCTTTTTGAACATGAACGTTATTCGGAGGTGTGGTTGCTCGTTTTCCTTTTGTTTTGCTTTGTTCATTTGTCTCTTTTAATTCTATTTTGTTGTACTTTTTCAACATGTTCAAAATAAAGATTCAATCAATCAAATATACACTTCAGGACTCAGGGTAAAGGGATCGATAACAATTTAAAATTTATAATTTACAGTTTAAAGTCTCACACAATCTGTCGAAAGGGGAGGAAGACCTGCTGCTTCCAAATAGAGCACATTTCATTCATAATGTTGTAAATCCAAGCTCACTGTGTATTCATGATTTGAATCCTGGGTTGTGTGAAATCCCAGAAATAAACCCTAGACAAAGTGAATCTGTGAACTAAGGTGTAGGTCGGAGGGTATGATGGCGCCAGAGGGAGTGTTCGCCCGGGGCACCAAACAGGCTAGGACCGCCACTGGTCTTGGGACATGTAGTGGTGTGAGATACTGCAAGTTTTGGTATCGATTGGCCATCAAGTAAATACAGGGCCAGTATTAAGAATACCAGTATTGATGCACTTAATCTATAAAGGCAGCTTATATACATGAGAGTGGAGTCTTACGGTGAATGTGATAGATTATCATCAATTTGCCAAATAAAAATACATTTTAATCAGACTGAGATCAGATCACTGAGATTTTCAAGTATTTTGAAAGAGTGTTTTTGTTTGTTGTAAAATGTAAAAGTGCATATTTTTAAAGCATATTTGATCAACATCTGTTGTTTAAATGTCCTAAATGAATAAAATAGACAATCCAAAAAAGTAACTATATTATATTCAATAAATGTCATTGGCAATGGTCAATAACACTTTAAGTTATGCTTAAGAACTGGGATGAGTCATGACTAAAACATGACTTTCTCCACTAAATTGGCTAACTAAATGAACTACTCTGCTGTGTTCCCCCCCCCCCCCCCCCCCCCACACACACACACACACACACACACACCAGTGTAGGCAGTGATTTCATTTACTCACTGTGGCTGCTCTGTGCCACTGAGTCACTAAGTAAACTAAACATAGCAGATAGAAGTGTGCCTCCATGGGAGGAGCGGTGTTTGCACAATCACATCTACTTTCTGACGATTTCGAGCAAGGGAGTGAACTTAGAAGAGAAAACAACAAAGTACAGTGCAGATCTGTTTTCACTAATTAAAATAAATAGTTAGTGGTTTGCGCAAAATGATTCTATAAAAATGTGACACCAAAGCTGTTACACCCCAGCCCAGGGAAAACTGGCGTGCAACATAAGAAAAATAAAAATAAGGAGAAATGCCCCCACACTCCCTGCTCTCAAGGAAGACGAACCAACAAAAAACAGTTACCACGGATTTCACAACAGCCGGTCAATTTATCAAGTCCCAAAAGGTAGCAGGTTCAGGTTTATGCAGCACAGATGCTTCCTGTGATTTCGCTCAATGAACACTTTAGGCATGGTTTGTAGTGTTTGGCTTTCCGTCTCCAATGTGAGTCATTACGGTGTGATATTTTTGGTTGCCAAGCTGTGTATGGAGGTGATTTTATAGCTTTGAAATTAGATGGGAATGTATTGTGTTTTCTTAAGAGCAGAAAACCAAGGGGAAAGTTTAAAATGTGGTGAAGCAGTTAGGCAGGGAGGTTTCTAGTCAAGGTCAAGGTCCCAATGTACCCTCTGCAGTGGTTGCATCACTCAATTTCATGCTATCATCAAGCACATGCAGTCATTTATACCCACCATTAAGGCACAAGAAGCCGCTACAGTAATTTCCTAAATGACAGCTGTCACCACTCAGACAATGTTACATCAGACATGCTGATACGGAGGAGAAGTCAAAATCACAAGTCAAGACTTGTCAAGACAAGTTGCAAAAATCAAGAGGTGCATGACTGGCTCACATGACACAAGTGACGCGGCTAGCATAGTGAAGGGCCTGGGACAGGACCTTTCTGTGAGGAGTGTCACGGTTCTCTCCATTTCTCCCCTTTTCTGCATTGGTACTGTCTGGCTTCTCCAGCTTCCTCCCAAACTCTAAAGACATGCAGTTAGTGGGGTTAAGTTAACTGGTGGTTGTAAATTGCCCATAGGTGTGAATGGTGGTCTGAGGTACCCTGAAGAGGATCCAAAAGTCACACAGACGCGATGGGAGTTTAGCAACAATTATATTTACTCGAGACGTTCGTGAGTGTGTTCTGCTCTATTTATATAAATAAATTGCAGCTTAGATGTGTTTTTTCAAAGGTGATCTAAGCCTGAGAGCTGTTTCCACACCATGTGCCCGGAGAGGGAAGAAGGCCTGAAGTTTAGGAGCCATATGGGAATTGATACTTTTCTCTGTCTTACTTACTCCTGTCTATTTCCACATGTATGCGGACCTGGGCCGCTGGCTGATCTTACTCTTGGTCAGTCTGAGGGTTTTTTTTCTTCTTTTGACTTTCTAGAGTAAAAAGGCTGTGAAGGTTAACTGTTTCAGGCAAAAGTGTTGGTGAGGAAATGGCTTCATTCAATAGGAGCATGCTCAGACAGTAACTCAGCATTTCAGGCTTGTTGTTATGTATCAAGTCTAAGAAAAGGTGCTGAGGGTGTCATTTGGGGTGTTGTGGAATTTTCTAAATAAAGTCTGCAACACAAAAAAGGCTGTGGTCAAGCTACTTCTTACTACGTGCAGGAGAACACACATACACATCAAAACATAACAGGTTCACAGCAATGAGCGTTCTAACCATGGGGCGTCGCAGCGCCCCTTTCATACCATCGCACAAACTCTGTGTATCTTTTAGTTGCAACAGTCTTTTGTCCAACCCGGGCTATTGCTGAACAAAGAAGACTCCCATTATCTTTTCCCAGGCCAGCACCTGGCACTGACCCTGAGCTTCATCTGTCTGAGCAAAACAGTTAGCAGATAGCATAGTGAACATCATTAGGCAGCTAAGCAGTTTTCACAAGGTCATGCTGACACATACTTACTTCATCTTACGCATGCAAAGGTTATACAGAAATCATACAGTGAAATTCTAACCACCTAAATCTAAATGTGAGGGTTAACTTTAATTTTCCCATTACAGGGTGTTGAGATTTTAAATGGACTAACAATGAGGTGGAGTTGTTTCTGCGAGTAACACAAAAGTACAAAGTTGCAAAAGCGAGTGAGAGTTAAAGAATTTGAGGAAAGTTATCTGGAGCCTGTACAGACTGATGTTAATAGAGCTTTCAAAATTCAGAGGAAACAAAACAACTGCTGTATAATGCCCTTTTATCTTTGGTTAATTGGTCACATGACTAGGGAGTGTCTGCCTCCATGCACGCTGTGCTCACTCTACCAGTTCTACCTCTCTCTCTCTCTCTATCCTGTGTGTGTGTTAGTATGACCTATTGACCTATGACCTACTTAAATGAATAAAAAGTATAATGCTTTGCTAACGCTTATGTGGCGAAATCCCTAAAGTTATAATAATGTATTCCCACAATGGGCATTTACAGGAGATTGTGGTGGAGCAGGATTCCAGCACAGACGAAGGAAACAAGTCTGCTGATGGTGGACTCTCTGTATCACCTGACCAAGCCTTTTGCTTAAACTTAACACGGGCTAAGAAGCAAGATGGACGAGATTGTTTTTGTTACATCCAGCATTTGTGAGGCTAAAGATCAACAAGACAAGGTCTAGTTCATCCACTCCACTGCCTGTGTCGGTAAGCATCCCTCCCTTTTGCATATGGCATTGAAATGTGAACACTACCCACCGTTCACCACAGCGAACATTTGTCGTAATTCCCATACACTTGGCACACACACCAGCACAGCACTTCAGGAGCGAACTCACTCTGATATGCGCGTGATATGATTGTTTATGTGTAAGGGGAGCATTTACAGTTAAACATGTTCTGGAAATCCAATTCAGGTTCAACACTTAGGTCACATAGAAACATCTCATTGTATCTTTATGTTGAGCTTTGAACTGTATCATCTTTGGATTTCTGTTCAAAAAAAATGCAGGACTGTAACTGAAACTTCCACTCACTAACATGCCTGATTTCCATTTGCTTTCCCTCTGCAGCCATCAGAGTCCTCTCACGAGACATGGATCACAGTCCTTAAAATAGCAGCCGTAACATCTGGGATTGCTTTCCTTCTGGGCCGGAAACAGAGTAGAGAACCAGGAGATGAAAAGACCAGAGTAACCAAACAGTTCAATGAGGGAGTCGAACCGGTGCCATACAACTATAAGTGATCACTTATTAAGAGACTGTCTCTACAAATAAAACATGCTTGCTCCAAAGCAAAGACATCTATCAGTGAGTCATGCCAAACAGCAGATAGATGTCAGAGTTATGAATCTCATGTAAAGTGCAGATTAGTAACGTGAAAGATACCCTTCCACCTCACTGTGAGACCCTCCGGATTATAGAATGCCGCTCGCGGTAACACAGGCTTGGAGCAGAGGCTCCAGCCCTCCATTCCAGCCCTAACCATAACCTTAACCTTATCAGATATTGTTTTCTAAAGTGATTCATGATCAGAATGTGAAACACATTTACATGTATAGCCCTGCATGGACTGGCACCAGCCTACATCTTCGATCTCCTACAGCCCTATGTCCCAAGCAGGTCCCTGAGGTCATCTGATCAGGGCTTACTTGCTATAAAACAGACTAAGATGGGAACTAAGGATATTAGAGTTTTTGCCACTGTGGCCCCGAGACTGTGGAACTCTCTGCCCCAAATCTTAAGAAATGTGGACTCAGTAGTTGTTTTTAAAAAACAACTCAAAACTCACCTTTTTAAAACGGCTTTTGATTAAATTTTGCCTCTTTTATATTGTCTGTTTTACCTTTTTATTATTTGTTATCTTATGTCCAGCACGTTGTGACTCTGTCTAGAAAGGGGTAATATAAATAAAGTTTTATTATTTATTTATTTTAACAAGTTCAAAGTGTTTGAAGCAGTGCAAAGGAAAGACGTGGTCTGAGTACACAGTCTATGTTTAGTGGCTGCCTGAGTGATGACGATTACTCGGACGATAGCTCACATTAGTGAGGTGTGGGAGGATAGTGTTTATTGACATTCCGAAGGTCCAAGGGAAGAAACAAATTTGACTAACTAATACTCCAACTATAAGTTTAGTTTCCACCGGTGTTGCTTCTCTTCTTTGAAACCCTGACTTCACTTTTCACGGAGCCATCCTAAAGTCATCAGATGGCTAAGAGCACGTGCACCTGGACCAAACCAAAACAGGAAACAAAAAAAAATGGGCGGGGTGGGGTCGGAGGAGGACTGGGTTTTAATCTTTGTTATCCAAAAGAAAAACGGATGCTAGCAAACAAACACGTTGTTTTTGAAGCAAACAATATTTTATGGTGATAAGTTCCTCCGCTGCTGGCACGTAATCTCTGCCCCTGTCTCTGCATAGTCCAATAAACAAACCGTGCTCCTTTCTCTGTTAACTATCGTACTCCAAGATGTCAGATTAGGCACCAGTTGTCGACCTTGAGAGAGAGACAGTGAGAGAAAAATAGAAACTCTGTAGATTCAATCTTTAGTCCATTCAGTAGCGTTTTTTGATACGGGCGCGACACGGGCGGTTGCCCGGGGCGGCATCGTGGTGGGGGGCGGCATCACGCGCATGGACAAAAAATTTAAATAAAAAAAATTGCTCGCACTCATTCTGCCATGACATCATGTCAGCGCATATTGGGAATGGCATAGGCACCGATCGGTTTTCTATCGCCCATTTGCTGGGAGTAAGGGCGCCCCCCGTTTGCGAGGTGCGCCTGCTGCTTGCGGCACAGGGAGGAGAGGGCGAGGCGGCGGGGGGATTCTCTGGCTGGCTGGAGCGGTATCTAATAACCAGCTCGCAAAATAAAACAAACTAACAAACACGAAAACAGCAGACATTATGATACAGACTTATAATTTGCACCGATGTTTTTTGAAATTCTATACGCGAAAAGTGAGCGCGAGAGCCCTTGGTGCGCCTGCTCGCTGCTGAAGTCAAAGTAAACTTTATTGTCATCTCCGCTACATACAGTCCAGAGAGATGACGAGGCTCCAGTTACAGCAGTGCAATTAAACAAACAATATATATAAGAAGAGTAAGAAAATAAATATACACTTTAGGACTAGGGATAAAGTGTACACTCATACTGGAGTGTAAAATTAAAACCAATGGAAGATGGACAAGAAAAGTTCAAAGCCATCAGGTCTTCAGTTTAGAAAAAAGAAAAAAGAAGAGGAGGAGAAACGAGCAAAAGATACAGGTAAGCAGATGTGTCATTGGATCATGGCAAGTCATGTATCCTGAAACAATCAGAATCAGAATACTTTATTAATCCCTAAGGAAATAATGTGGGTTACAGTTGCTCCAAAAAGAAATGGTAAAAATAGTAACAGTAACAGACTAAACTCTAAACAATACATTATGTTACAGATTTTAATATTAATTAGTCATTGTCAATTGTTGATTTGTTCTGTTCTCATTGTATGATGAATTATGATGGCTGTTTGGTGGCTGTTTGTGTAACCCGTTCAACTGTTACACCTGTTGTTCTTGCGTTGTGTTCTGGCGTGAAAGTAAGAGGCAGGACACAGTACTGGGTCTTTGGCTCTTTACTGCACATCTGCAACACAGAAATATGTGTCTGATCTGTGTGTGTCACGCGACTGCCGTACACCTCTCCTCCGGCCATGCTGAAAGGAGCTGTGTCTGCAGCTTCATTAATACTATAATAATATAATAAATCAAATACAACATATTGTTTTAAAACATTAACTTAAGCTCTCAAAAACAAAAAGCACAAAAGAAATATGTCACTGAAAAATCACCGATTGTGCAAGTTCCCCCACTTAAAATGATGACAGAGGTCAGTAATTTGCACCAGAGGTACACTTCAACTGTGAGAGACAGAATGTGAAAAAAAAATCCATGAATTCACATGGTAGGATTTGTAAAGAATTTATTCGTAAATTAGGGTGGAAAATAAGTATTTGGTCACCTCAAACAAGGAAAATCTCTGGCTCTCACAGACCTGTAACGTCTTCTGTAAGAAGCTTTTCTGTCCCCCACTCGTTACCTGTATGAATGGCACCTGTTTGAACTCATCATCTGTATAAAAGACACCTGTCCACAGCCTCAAATAGTCAGACTCCAAACTCCGCCATGGCCAAGACCAAAGAGCTTTCGAAGGACACCAGGAAAAGTATTGTAGACCTGCACCAGACTGGGAAGAGTGAATCTACAATAGGCAAGCAGCTTGGTGTGAAAAAATCAACTGTGGGAGCAATCATCAGAAACTGGAAGACATACAAGACCACTGATAATCTGCCTCGATCTGGGGCTCCACGCAAGATCTCATCCCGTGGGGTCAAAATGATCATGAGAACGGTGAGCAAAGATCCCAGAACCACACGGGGGGACCTGGTGAATGACCTGCAGAGAGCTGGGACCAAAGTAACAAAGGTCACCATCAGTAACACACTACAACGGCAGGGAATCAAATCCCGCAGTGCCAGACGTGTTCCGCTGCTGAAGCCAGTGCATGTCCAGGCCCGTCTGAAGTTTGCCAGAGAGCACATGGATGATACAGCAGAGGATTGGGAGAATGTCATGTGGTCAGATGAAACCAAAGTAGAACTTTTTGGTATAAACTCAACTCGTTGTGTTTGGAGGAAGAAGAATACTGAGTTGCATCCCAAGAACACCATACCTACTGTGAAGCATGGGGGTGGAAACATCATGCTATGGGGCTGTTTTTCTGCCAAGTGGACAGGACGACTGATCCGTGTTAAGGACAGAATGAATGGGGCCATGTATCGTGAGATTTTGAGCCAAAACCTCCTTCCATCAGTGAGAACTTTGAAGATGAAACGAGGCTGGGTCTTCCAACATGACAATGATCCAAAACACACCGCCCGGGCAACAAAGGAGTGGCTCCGTAAGAAGCATTTGAAAGTCCTGGAGTGGCCTAGCCAGTCTCCAGACCTCAACCCCATAGAAAATCTGTGGCGGGAGTTGAAAGTCCGTGTTGCTCGGCGACAGCCCCAAAACATCACTGCTCTCGAGAAGATCTGCATGGAGGAATGGGCCAAAATACCAGCTACAGTGTGTGCAAACCTGGTAAAGACCTATAGTAAACGTTTGACCTCTGTTATTGCCAACAAAGGTTATGTTACAAAGTATTGAGTTGTATTTTTGTTATTGACCAAATACTTATTTTCCACCCTGATTTACGAATAAATTCTTTACAAATCCTACCATGTGAATTCATGGATTTTTTTTTCACATTCTGTCTCTCACAGTTGAAGTGTACCTCTGGTGCAAATTACTGACCTCTGTCATCATTTTAGGTGGGGGAACTTGCGCAATCGGTGGCTGACTAAATACTTTTGTATGCCTGTATGCCTTTATGCCTGTTTGAGTCAAATTTGACTAGTTTTGACATTTGATTAGAATTTAAAATTATTAAATAAAGCTGTTTTTTTTTTTTTTTTTATATACACATCACATCTCTAAAGTTGAACATAGGACACACACAAACAGGAGGTCCAGTGCTGTAACTGGTAATTTCAACTGCCGAAGTAAATTAAATCGTTTTAAACAATAGATATTTCTCCTGTACTTCCTTCGAAGAAATTGAGCATGATAATAAAAATAAAACCAACTTAAGTTTTGTTCTTTTAGCCTGGAATTTAATGAATTCTTTTAGTTTAAACCAAAATACATAAAAATGGAAATATTTAAAATTTCATAGTATTGCACAGGTGCTACGAATGTGACTTTTCTGGGTCAAATGTTATCTGTATCTACACCAGTGTGAGACAGTCCAAGGTTTCAGGGACATTCTGTATTTCTTTTTTTAGATGGTGACGAAATTCAAAGGTCAGCATGACAATATCATGACAAAGGAACACTTTCGTCATGGTATTGTCATGACAAAGTAGATTTTGCCCAGAGACAGGGACCTGCTGGTCTCTAAAGGATAATGGGGGAAAACCTAAATACTGGAATGACTATATACAGTGCACATAAGGAGCAAAGTTAATACTGAGATGAGGGACTACATTGGCGCCTTGATACATAAAGTGTAACTTTTAAAAGCACTTTGGAGGGGCCAGTACACCCACAAAAGCACTGCATGAATGCATTAAGCCTGTTTTCAGCCCGTTCTTACTTCCAAGGTGTAATAAAGAGACGATTTGCCAAGTCCCGATGCTGTCACAGGCTGGGTCTCTGACCCAGCGCTCTGAGTTCATGTTTGTATTTGTCTCATTTTGTTATGTGATTTAGTTTGTGTTATTTCCTATCTGCCTTTAGTTTAGGCAGTTATTGTTCCTGGGTTTTCTATGTTTTGGGGTTTTGTATTTATTCATCACATATTAGGTCTGTTAAGTTGTGTTGTCATGTTTTAGTTTTAGTATTTCCTGTTTTATTCTGACAATGTCATGTGTTCTTTGTTTATTGTATTTAGCTTTCCTCTCCTGGTCCTGTCATTAGGTTTATGTCTGTCAGCTGTTTCCCCCATGTGTCTCCACCTCCCCTGATCACCTCATGTATGTATTTAAGCCCTTTGTTTTCTGCATGCCATTGTCAGGTCGTCTGCTCATCCATGTCTCATCCCCAGGTACCCATGTCAGTTCACTATGGTTAAGCTTTTTCATGTTTTGTTATTAGTTCACCCAGTTTAGGTTATTGTTTAGTTTTCACCGATGCCCGATTATTTTTACCCTCATTGCTAGCCTCAATAAACGGCTTGTTTTGTTTATCCACACTACGTTTTGGTCTGCGTTTGAGTCCTCCTCTGCAACACATACGGTCTGCCCCAGCCAGACCGTGACAGATGCGTTGCTGAGGAACGCGAAAGGCGACCTTCTGCGTCCTTCTGCTAAGCGCCAGGTTATGGATGATTTTCAGTAGAATGATGCTCCCACGGTAAAACACAATCCAGCCATGTATTCCATCCCTAACCCAAACCTTATTGCTAACCGTAACTAACACTTTAATGATGTCAGATAGTGTTTACCAAAGCGATTTAAGTAAAAGAAAAATGTACATGTGTAGATTCATTGGAAACGGTTCTCAAGTTTTCTAATATACTGCCATGCCACATGTAATATACTGAGGATTTGTCACCTAGCGTAAAATGTTACGCTTTGGGAGTGAGAATGTGTTGCTCTTTTGCATCAGTACCTAGTTGGGTCGACTTGACACGGTTCGCCATGATTTTCAGGGTTTTCCATTAGGTCATAGTACCTGTTCTCCCAGGGTTCCAAGTGAGCTGAGCAGGTACTAAAATGTGACGTTCTTAGACAGTATGCCACTGATTTGCTGGTCAGCACCATCTCTCGACTAGTCATGAGAGCGTCTTGTTCACGAAAATTAAAACTGCCATTTTTGAAACCGGGCAATGAGGGAAGTGATCCTCAAGTCTAACAAAAACCCACAGACCGAGCAGCAGGAATATTCTTGCCTCGACATTCACCTGTTTTTTAGTGTTCGTGTTGCATATTAACTCATTCACTGCCAGCCATGAGTCAACGTATGTTTTCAATTGACGTCTATAGACGTCAATGGCAGTGAATGAGTTAATTATGTTGCGGGATGATTGGACGAGTTGCTATGACAACAACCACACAGATTAGGTACTACTGGATTGTAATGGAAAACCAGTCGATCTGTGTCAACGAATCCCTAGCAAGTGAGTCCCAGTAGGTACTAATGGAAAAGGAGCTTTAGATTACATTTTCACCCCCTTTCACCCTTAATGCCACAGATGAAAATCCCATTATTCAAAGCTAATTTAAATTAGACTAACAAAAAAAAACAAACCTAAACTAAACATATAATTTATAGCCCCAGATTGAGTTAGCGTTTCTAATTATTAGAAAATGTTTTAAAAATTATTTATTTATTTAAAGTAAATTTCATTATTTTAAAACAATATCAAATAAAGGCTGCAGTTTGACTAGATATGAGTAATGCTGCCTGTGAAACTTCATTTGGATTCTGGAAAATTGTAGTGCGCAAATCCACTTTGACTCATTGGCTACAAAACTTCCTGTTTAGGTTAATTTTATATTTATGAAAGACCACCTTGTTCCTCACTGACTGTCTTGTTACACCTTCTGTATGGACACTAGTTTATCCAGGTTTCAAGAGAGAAGAGATGGTAAGAACTTTGTTACAATAATTTAAGTGATGCAAGTTTACAAAAATCACAAACTGCACAGCTTTCAAGTTTACTTTTACATTTACAAAGGCTTTTTTTTTACTTGTTAAAAAAAGGGGGGTTTACAACATTTTATAACTGATATTTATAAAATATGTTATAAAAACATAACATTTTTATAGTACATTCTCAAAACAATATGAATTCAATAGAGGCAACACTTCTGCATGTAATGGATTTTTTAGCATAATTTTAGCACAATTTCAACTCCATCTGGACCTTTCATTACTGCATCTGTCCCTTCCACCTTAACTGGCCTTTTCACATTTACATCTCCTTGTCTTACTACCACATCTGCCCCACCCTCTACCACATCTGACTTCCACTACTGGCCTTTTCACAACCACATCGGTTCCTCTTCCTATGGCCCACCTTCTACCACATGCAGCTGGAAGTGCATTGGCAGCAGGTGGAGCTGGACGTGCATTACCAGCAGGTGGAGCTGGACGTGCATTAGGAGTAGGTGGAGCTGGAATTGTGGCAGCAATAGGCAGAGTTGGAAGTGCATCATTGCAAAGTGGAGATGAAAATTCATTATTAGGAAGTGAAGATGGAAGTGCATCATACTGCGTCTGCTTCTTCCAGCAGGTCTGTTTCTCTTGCTTTTCAAACCATAAATGCTTCTTATCCAACAACAAATGCTCATCACTTAAACTCCACTTCAGCTAAATTTCTCATTTGCAGTCTACTTTCTGTTCACCTCCACCTCCAACCTCAGACCAACAACCAAATCCCTCTATCCCCATCACAGTTCACTCACCAGATGGTCCTTCCCTCCAACTGATTGTTATACCAATACAACATCAGCTAGATTTGTTCTGAAATATCATACTTACTCTGGATGGCATTATCTTGACCTCCATTAACTCCAAGGAAACTTCAAGTTGTTTTTGACCAGAATATGTCCTCCAATGTCTTCTATTTGCTTTATCTCTAAGATTAGAAACATTCCGTCTCAGAGTAATACAGAAACTCTATGTGATACCATCATTAAATCTAGAGTGTAATTCATTATAATCAAGCTGTCCTTAAAACCTGTATTAAAAAACTTCAGTTGATCCAAAATGCTGCATCAAGAGTACTGACAGGGAGTAGAAAGAGAGAGCATATTTCTCCCATATTGACTTTTCCTCATTTTCTCCCTTTTACATCTAGAATCTAATTTAAAAATCCTTCTCCTCACACACAAGGTCTTGAATAATCAGACCCCATCTGATCTTAATGACTTTCTAGCACCACCACAACATAACCTAGACCTACACCTTAGTTCACAGATTCACTTTGTCTAGGGTTTATTTCCGGGATTTCACACAACCCAGGATTCAAATCACGAATACATAATGGACTTGGATTTACAACATTATGAATGAAATGTGCTCTATTTGGAAGCAGCAGGTCCCCCCTCCCCTTTCGACGGGTTGTGTGTGAGACTTTAAATCATCAAACTGTAAATTATAAATTTTAAATTGTTATTGATCCCTTTACCCCGAGTCCTAAAGTTATATTTATTTTCTTACTCTTCTTATATTTATTGTTTGTTTACTTGCACTGCTGTAACTGGAGCCTCGTCGTCTCCTCTCTCTATACTGGACTGTATGTAGCGGAGATGACAATAAAGTTTAATTTGACTTCAGCAGCGAGCAGGCGCACCAAGGGCTCTCGCGCTCACTTTTCGCACACAGAATTTCGAAAAAACATCGGTGCAAATTATTACATTACATTATCACAATTATTACAAGTCTGTATCATAATGTCTGGTGTTTGTTGGTTTTTTGGCTTATTTTTTATTTTGTTTCATTTTGCGAGCTGGTTATTAGACGCAGCAGGTGCACCTCGCAAACGGAGGGCGCCCTTACTCCCAGCAAATGGGTGATAGAAAACCGATCGGTGCCTATGCCATTCCCAACGATGTCGGGGCAGCACGAGCACAAGTACGAGCATTTTTTTTTTTTTGCCGATGCCTGTGATGCCGCCCCGTGTCGCCCGTAACAAAAACCGCTACTGTCCCCATTAGAACATTTCACTCTCAGGCTGTGGCTTATTGTGGTTCCTAGAGTATTTACACGTATAGTGGGAGGTAGAGCCTTTATTTTTCAGGCCCCTATTCTGTGGTACCAGCTTCCAGTTTGGACTCTGAAGGCCGACACCGTCTATAATTTTTAAGATTAGGCTTAAAGATTTTCTTTCCCACTGTCACCAAGTGCTTGTTCAAAGGATGTTGTTTGGTTTGGAAAGATTTTCTCTGCAATATTGTATGGTCTCTTTCTTATAATACCTTATAAAAAGTACCTTGAAGTGACTGTTGCTGTGATTTAGCACTTCATAGTTAAAATTGATTTGAATTAATTAAACAAAACCAACTGATGATTTCTTTCAATCTTATGTTTTATTTAATTAATATGAAATGAATATGCATCAGAATTAAACGCTAATAATAGAATTCATTTACTCTTTTTTTGCTTCCAAAATCCATTAAATGTATATTGAAAGAAATTGTGGCTTGTCACTTTCTTTTGACAACATTAAGCCCACACACACACTGATAACACAACAGCAGCAGTGGTCGTGACGCTTTCACAGTTTAACGTAGAGTCAGCAACCTGTGGAAACCCAACTTTGTAGCCGCTCCTTTGACCATCATTTATTTTATACAGCAGGAAATCTGCACTTCCAGGAGTTGGATTAAAATAAGATGAACTTTTAATTTGGTCTTATAATATATTAAAATTATACAGCTTGCTGTATATGTAAACTAACAGTTGATTGAAAATTAAATCATATAAAATACTGTATTAATTAAACCCAGTTAGTATTTCAAAATATAAAAAGACTTTTTTAACAACCCAATAGAAATGTGGGCCAATAAACTCAAGTTAAAGGTTAAATTTTTTTATGCCTTATTATAGATTTTTTTTATTTATTATTTTATGGAATTTGACCTTTGACTGACCTTTGACATTACGTGCAATGTGTTTGCATGTACTGTGTTTTGTTAGAGGTTTTTGGATTTTTATTGAGTAATACTGCGGAGAATCATAATGTTAATAAATTAAATCAGTGACTGTGGCATCACAGTTAGCTTGAATACCAAAGGTCACCTTTCAGCTGTTGTTTACACAGGAAAACCATGTAGCACTCTCACTGAGCAATTACTAACACTCAGACTGGCCAAGAGTAACATCAGCCAGCCACTCGGCTCCACATACACAGACAGACTGGTCTTACTGAAAAGCCTCCTTTTTTTCCTGTCTCCTCAACCTCTTCCTGCCCTCTTCTCTCTTGGCACACAACTTGGAAGGAATCAGGTTTTCATTACCTTTAGGAATACTGCAGTCTAAGCTCCTATTTATATAAATAGAATGATTTAGAAATGCAGAAGACTGACATCTATTGTATCAATGTGCAGAGCACTTTATATTGGGCAACCTCCCATCTTATCTGTAAATTATGATGTAATGTCAACTAAATGCTCCACTCCCACCACAAAGCCAGTCACAAGAACACTCTACTCACTGTTCACTGAGATCACTCAGCATCACAGTTCAGCATCAGTTAGACTTCACGAAAAATTCAGAGACAAAAAGATTTAGTTTTATTTCAGTTTTCAGTAAAAGTTATTGGAAATGTTTAGCATTCACTTTCAGTGTCCAGTCCAAACATTTTTGTGTGTCAACAGTTTGATGTGCAAACATGTTAAACAGCATACTCACAGTTACTTTGTGGCAAAAGAAGTTTGGTTGGCTTTGACTGTTTTCCAGTTTTAAGAGGTGGTTTAAGTACATGCTGGAAAACTTGATTGAGTGCTTTGTCCCAAATAAGGCCAACATCTGTTGTTTATTGTCAATTATTGTAGAAAAAAACTCAACAGTCATCACACCAAAACTTCACATTCCCTATTCATCACATCTACTACATGGTGTTTTGAGCACACTTGCATTTGCTCATTATACAATGGCTGTTTGCAGCCTCAATGGTCGCATTTTGAGACCGATTACGTCACAGCCGCGCAACAAAGGCTGTCCCAATTCAAACACTGCTTGAAATACGGCCCTCAAATGCCTCCTTCATTTCCCTGAATTCTAAGGATGGGTCGGCGTATCCTTCATGGCCCAACATATGCCAGACTTCATAGCGCGGCGGTGGGTGTGGATAATTTTGCTGAAAAAAATGGTGAATGGCTGAAGTGGGGCAGCTGAAGAGTAAACTTTCAAAAGTAAGTACTGAATATTATGTCACTTATTTATGTGCGAATGTTTAATAATGAAGAACATTAAAATATAACTGTTGGCCACATGTCGGCAAAGTTATGTGACATTAGCGATGTTTGTACTAACTTGGTTTAAAGCCTTTACTTTACTTTTATGGATAATTAAAGTCAGTCATACATCCACAAACACAACAAGCTGAAAGTCAGTGATGCTGCTCGGTTTGCAGTCCTGAATATCACGGCACAAGCAGGATTCAAAGGAGCTGACAGTTCACTCGTTAAGCTGAAAGAAAGATGCTTTAATCACAGCAGTCACACATGTGTCCACTGTACCATCTGAGAACTCTTCTTGTTTAGCACTCGTAATAACACAAACACTAAATCCTCCTTCTCTTGTGCTGTTGTGTAGCAGTGTATACACCTGAGACTGTCACCTGTCTGTCTGTCCTGCACTCTCTCTCTGTTTCTTTCTCTCTGATTGTGGAATAAAAGTAGGAACATGTATTTATAAGTTACACTTGTGTTTGAATCCTGCAGCTTATCACACATTTGATTTCCATGTGTGACGACTGCAAGTGTCCAGAGTGAGGACAGACTGAGGGACCCACTGCTGCACATCATCTGTGAGGCTTTACACCCCTGATGATCCACCAGGACAAACTCAGCAGTGTGTGAGGAAGAGGAGGAGGAAGAGCCAGCAGCAGCTGACAGATGGAGAGAATAGACAGACTGTTCCCTGTTTGTGAAGGACTGCTGGGAAAGTTTAGAATAGCTAATTGTCTGTCCTGAATCAGTCTTATTAGGTAATGTTCAAATAATTTGATCATTTCAGTGTTTTCAGTGTGGGAGAAAGTACTCAGGGCCTTCAAGTTAAACACTATGAAATGCAGCAACAAGTTTAATATTCAGAAACCTGAAGTATGTATCAGCAGCAGAATGGAGCTAAAAATAAATGTTTGTTTCAGTTCTATGAAGCTTTGAAACTCAGGGAACGTGCCAGCTTCAGTGCATAAAGAGGGAAACACATCATCATGTAGCAATTTCAAATATCCAGTGGCCTTGAGGTTTCCATTGATGAAGAATGGAGCCACTATCGTTGTACCCCATACCACACCAAACCATCAATTTTGTCGTTCCAACCGTCTTGGAGGGATCCATCCAATGTGGGTTAGTGTCAGACCAATAGTGGTGGTTTTGTTGATAACTTCACCATTCACATAAAAGTTTGCCTCATCACTGAACAAAATCTTCTGTGTGAACTGAGGGTCCTGTTCCAATTTTTGTTTTGCCCATTCTGCAAATTCTGTGCGCCGATCTGGGTCATCCTCGTTGAGATGCTGCAGTAGCTGGAGTTTGTAAGGGTGCCATTTGTGAGTAGCTAATATCCGTCGAAGGGATGTTCGACTAATGCCACTCTCCAGTGACATACGACGAGTGCACAGTTCAACCTGTTGTAATGATAAATATAATAATAACTTTATTATTGGCCATATTATATCTACATTACCAAAGTAGGATGCCTCAGATACTTATCAAATCACACAAAGCTCATATAAAAACAAACAAACAAACAAATGAACAAAATATGTTCTCCTTCATTTCTGTCAAACAAAGCTGTATGAAACGTTTCCAGCTGTTAGTATCATGGTTGCTAGACAACCTGGGCAGCATGATGGAGGCTAGACCGTCCCATTTCACAAGTCTCCAACTTCCAGCCTTAGTGGTCTTTGAGTACGTGGCCCTTGTGGACCGTTAAGGCTGTGCACTTTAAGGCTGCAGATGCTGAATTGGTATACAGCCAATGAAATGCAGGGTGGTGCCACCTTAAATCACATGCGATAGGTCACATGACAACATGACAGCATTTTCCAGTCAGAACCACATTTTACATGGGACTAACATTTAATGAATAAATAATATAGAAGTAATATAGATTACCTTGGCATGAGTAAAAAGAATCAGTGCCAAGAAAAACTTTCAAGAAAAATTATTGCCGAATTATAGCTCCACAAATCCAACAACAAACAGAAGGACAGAAACACATAAGTTGTGTCCCAATGCCGCATTTGAAGGCCGATTAGGTCACAGCCAGGCGACAAAGGCTGTCCCAATTCGTCGACTCCTTCAAATGTGGCCGACAAATTGCCCCTTTCTTTGTTCATATTTTTTTTTTTTGCCTTTGATTTCAAATCCTTCAATGACTGTTCTTTCTTTCTTTTGTTAACTCTTTTTGGCTTTGTGTTTATTGTTTTGTTTTTGCTTTTTTTCTTTTCTCGTTGTAACGCTCAACGGAGGATATAACATATTCAGATTAATGATGATGCTTTGTATGTTATACTGTTGTTTATAAATAAAGTTCACCAAAAAAATAATAAAATGCGGCCGACAAATGTGTCCTTCATTTCCCCGAATTTGAAGGATGGGTCAGGTGTGTCCTTCGTGGCCCACCATATCCCAAAATTCATCGCGGGGTCGAGCCAATTCCAGTTTCCAACAATGGCGGCCACTACTAAGTTTTAAAATTGGTCTTATTAATCTTTCTGGGTCACAAAATAAACTTTTAACATATTTTCAGGCGAGAAAGTAGCTGTGTAATTTACAAATATCTGCTTGGTTTATCAAGACATCGCATATTTGCAAAAGTGTGCCGACGTTTTCGGAGATGTCTGTTACCCACCCGCTTGATAGCAAGCCGGGGGGTTCAATGGTCACTCGAGCCGGTGAGAGCAGCGGACTCCCAGCTTCATCGTTTACAGTCCCCCGCTCTTTCGCTACTCAGGTTAAACACGATAAACATGATATATAAGTCACTCGGATAACTAAAAAATGTAATTGTTTGCCTTTTTTCTGTGTTTTATTTGTTCCGGAGTAAATCGGTTTGGCTGAGATCAAAGTTATTAGATTATTAGATTAAATAAAGCTTTATTAATCCCCCGGGTGGGTTCCTCCTTGGTTTTCACACAGCTGAATAAACGTCAAACAGAAAACTGATTAAACAGAAGTGTGAGACGGTCGAGAATTTATGCCAGCGTCCTGTTATATTTTAGATAGCAAGGAGCAGACGGCCGAGTTTATTAAACCCCACCGAGACAGCGGTGATGCAAATCTGAAAGCTAGACCGTCCCATTTCAAAGCCTCACACTTCCGGCCTTCTCGGTCTTTGAAGGACCCAGCCCACGTAGACCGCGAAGGTCGGGTCCTCCGAAGGATGCAGCCGACGTTTTGGGACACAGCTATAATGTCTCAGACAATATGTAACTGCAAAATATTTCATACCAGATATTAAAGCTACTCACCCACAAGTAGCAAACATTGTCTATAAAACTACAAGAAAAAGAGGTACTGTTGATAATTTCATGCAGTTACTGTAGTGATTATGTTAGGTTTTGTATTGTTGATTGTCATTTATGCTTAGAAATATTTAACCATATATGCTTAGAGGTGTATAATCAATTGTGTAGTGATAGTCTGCAAACTTTGTGAGTATTAGAGAGCACTCTGGGAGCACGAGGGAGGTCGTACCTTGTTTTATTGTTTTATGGTAGGATTAACGTGGCTGTGTTTGTTTTAGGCTAAGTGCCTTTTGTTTAGATGAACCGCTGGACTTCCAGACCAGCAGGTTTAGGGAAGTCATTTATGGGGTCACACTCTGATCCCACACACACACACACACACACACACACACACACACACACACACACACACACACACACACACACACACACACACACACGGTACTCTTTGTGTGTATGTAGACGTCGTATGTTAATGAACCTATGCATATTCATGTAACCACAATAGGGCTTTGGAGCGTGATGTCACGGGGGTGGGCGTGGAAAGGATTTTGGCCCGATCCGCCATTTTGGGGGTCTAAGTGAAAAAGGAGCGAAAGCATAGCCATGGTTCGTTCTTGCTGTGTGGTCGGCTGCAATGTTCGATCGCACGACCGGCAAGAGAATAAGCTTGAAAAGGGTTTATCTTTTAATTCTTTCCCAACCTGGAAGCGACATGAGGCAGCTCGTGTATCGATGTTACCAAACGAAGGCGTCTAGTCTGGATAGCAGCTGTGAGACGAGCTGATGGAAGTTCTCTTCCATCTCCAAATATCTGTTGGTGCTCCAGACAGTTTCATTCCGGTAAGTTGTAAATATGTTCATATCACTCTTTATAGCCTATTAGTTTTATTTTTGATGCGCTCTGAGGTCATAGCAAATTAGAACAAACATCCTACTGAGTGCAGAACTACCTTCTATTTATAGAGTTGCTAATTATTTGGCATTATTGCAGCAAACCAGCCGATGAAATGGATGAAACACCGGGACTGGTTTCCAGCGCTACACGAGGGACCTGCTTCAAACATACCACCATGCCAATCAGATTACTTCTTCCATGTCAGGGTGAAGAGGTGACCCTCCTGGATAAGATGGTGAAGGTTTGCTGCGTTTTGGTGAACAGTGTCATAATAAAACCAGGGAAAATGAAACCTGCTCCTGTTAAATATTCTTAAGTCTTTTGCTGTATAAATAGCAGTATTTTTTCAAAAGATATAGTAAATAAAGTAATGTTAGTAGTGGGTGATATCATGTAAACACTCATGATTTTGTGTGAACATTTTGTCATTTGTAAACTGTAAATGACATGGATTCTACATTGTACCTGATGTGATGCTCTATAAAGTGGTTTCAATAAAAAAAAAAAGAGGCAAAAATTAGTTTGTTTCTTTATTCAACATTTGAACAGCGGGACAAAGTCAGTACATATTCAGTAAATGCAAATTATTTACACAGCAGTGCACTACAGGCATAAATCTAGACCCCCTAGATAAAACATCATGGCATTACCTTTCAATACAGATGGTCTGTCTATGTTTTGATCAAGAGCCTTTTTTGGGCAGCTGAAGAGAAGTCGTCTATCTTATGGCCAACCTCTGGCTGTATCTTGGTCACATTACCCAGCAAAACCCAGTATGCAGGTTCATCTGTAACAGTCCTTGTGCCACGGATCAACACTGTTCCGTCTACTTTAGACAGAAGAGCAGCGACGTGGGTGCAGGTCTCTGCGACTCCGGCCATACAGGTGCAGCGGGCGGCTTCAACCTTCCCTGTGATGCTCACAGTGACCCATGGCTGCAATGCTGGTTCATTCAGTCTTAGAGTGCAGCACCTGAAACACACACAGACAAAGTTCATTTAAAGACAAGAACTATGAGCCAAGGCCGACATAAATGTGTTTAATCTACTTTATCATAAATGTAACAAAGTGTCTAGAAAGTTAGCACATACATGTAATTACGCATTTCTTTATGTGTCCATCTATAGAGCGCTGCATGTTATAGTCTAAATCTGCCTGTTCTGTCAGAAACCTGCCAGCAGAAAATGAACCTAAAGTATGTAATGCAAGGATGTCATCACTTTAGAGATGGAGAAAGCATAAAGTGACAATTATGAATCACTTAATGTGATAAGGAGATTCTGCAGGTCATTAATCAATCTATAAAACTAAAATAAAATGTATTTTTAGTGACACAGGATACAAATATGGAAGCAAGATGTATAATTAGAATTATTTATAATAAACATTAATAAATCATTGCAATTTCTTTAACCATAGAGAATAACTAAATCCTTCAGGACAATGTCTCATCAATGCACTGAACTCACTATGTTATCCACCTAACAGCCTCCACACGTTCTCACTGTAATTTCCCCTCATGAATGAATTTATGCTGCAGTAATCTGAATGTTTGCAGGGAAATCAAACGCATTTCACACGCTGTACTCGAGCTGACTTACCTTTGTTTGAATGACGACTTGTACGCGCTGATTCCACAGATAAGGTATGAAATATATCAGGCTACGTCAATAGCGGTTGGTCTTCAGGGTTTCTACTCCACGGCCGTATTTCATACGGGTCCACATTTCCAATGCACGCTATTTTCTGCAAGTACCGCCGCTTCGCCTATGGACGCAATCGGTCTCTATACAGTCCATTCTCTATTGAGCAGCTTTTTTAAGCATCTTGTAATCGTCGTTCCAACACAGTGTGTTTGTTTTAATTCGTAGACCCCGAAAATGGTGCCGCGCTCCCACAATGCATTGCGGCGTGACGTCAACTCCAAAGCCCTATAAAAGGAGTGCTATGGGGAACCTGGCTGAGAGTCTGACGGAGGTCAAGTGGTGGAACGACACTTGGCTCCAGGCAGGTCTCCCTCATGCATGAGTAACAAGAAGAACTTTGCCTACTTCGTGTCTTGCTTGCTGTGTAATTATATTGTCTTCAACATTCCAGCGAATAGGTTCAAGCTACAAACCTATCAGATTACTTATGAGTTAGAAAGAAAATGTGGAAGAAAACATGTCACATTAAGTGAAGTGGCTTTTTGTCTATGAAGGTTTTCAGTCATCCAGGTCACAGTAGTTTAAGGAGCTTGGAAAGAAAAGCGTCTGGACTTCTTTAAGTTGCTTGAAGACGTTTCGCCTCTCATCCGAGAAGCTTCTTCAGTTCTACGGTCAAATGGTGGAGAGTCCCACCATGTGATTAGGTAGAGGATCATTAGGGGGTCCATTGTCCATTGTCCCTCTCAGTGCTTTACTCCCACAGAGCTTCAATCTGGAACTCTCCACCATTTTGATTGAACAGTGTTGGGCAAGTTACTTTGAAAAAGTAATTAATTATAGATAATAGCTACTTCTTCAAAAAAGTAACTGAGTTACAAAATTTTTAAAGTAATTCATTACTTGAAAAATCAGTATTACCTTACTTAAAAAAATGTTTAACCCTCTGGGGTCCAGGGGATAATTGGCCATTTTTAACTACTTTTGATATTTCCTCTAGATTTCACCCTTAAAAACTGTTTACTTTGCCTTGTTTTGTCAGGGTCCTGGGACTGGGCGACCCAGGACCCCTGGGCAGTCATGGACCTGTGTTATTATTATGTATTTTTGGTGTTGCTTCCCCTTCTCTGTGCTTGTACATATGTGTGTGTGTGTGGCTGTGTGTCTGAGTACTTGTTTATAGGCGCCGTCAGGCCTGGGGGGTGTGGCCCTGCTAGGGGACTGGCCACACCCGAAGCCACACACCTGCTGCTGATCAGGCCTCGTCGGGGGAGCTACTTAAGAGAGTCTTGGAGCTCCCACCGACGCAGGATCATTGCTTGGGACTCCACGTTAGTTACCCAGTCTAGGTTTTGTCATGAAGTGTATGCCTGCCATTACTGAGTGTCCTGACAGCTGCCGCTATTGTTTCCCGCAGGAGGAGCGTGGAAGGCTTGGAGAGCAGCGAGCACCGGGGGGTGCTGACACGGGAGCAGAGAGCACTAGGAGGACACGACACGGGAGTCTGGGGAAAACACTGGGATTCATTGTTGCTTTCTACCACACTGTAAATAAACGCACTGCTTGTAATTTGAGCTCCGCGCCTGGGTCCTCCTTTCCCACATTCCCCCACGGTTTGCCACGCCAAACCGTGACATGTTTGGTATCATTCTTGTCAGCACAACCTCACGTGTCTGAATTTACAGTTATGTTTTCATTTTGACATACTGTATTAACACAATTGATCTAAAATCAGACAAAAAACATAAAATCTGAGTAGATAAAGTTATATTTCTTACTGTAACAACCACAAACATGTTTAATGAATCATATTTCATAACTTTAAATCCAAATATAAATGGTCAATTTTAAAATCCTATGCACAAGTTTTGCAAACAACAAAGTTATTTGCAGCCATTTACCTTTTACCCTTTTTATCACCATTTCAAACTATTTACAGAACAATCAGCTGTTCTGCATTCAATAAGATGCCACACAAATTATTTGTGCCACTCCAAATATTTCTGTCCACTGTAAAGGAGAACATCACAGCCTGACACCCGGAGGCCTGACAGCATCACTCCTGCTGCTTTCATTCAGCAATTGCCTCATTGTTCTAACACACACCACTACATACTAACAGTGTTGGGACTAACGCGTTATTAAGTAACGCGTTACAGTAACTACGTTATTATTGTGGTAACGAGCACAGTAGCTAGTTATTATGCCAAAATCAGGAACGCGTTAGTCGTTACTGGGATTTAGATAGGGTCGTTACTCGTTACTTCGTGTGGTGGCTATCGCGGAGCTTCCACAGATTCAGTAACATTAGCAAGTGGTGGAGGCCAGCAGGTGGATGAGAGAAAGCAACACGTTCTCGGGCTGGAGAAAGGGGACGCAGAAGGAAAAGAGACCCGAGGTGGCTGCCGGTCCAAGTGTGAACTGAACTTCAGGTAAGAAGTTATGACCTGCAGTCTCTCTGGGTCAGATATAAACCAAATTTAGGTGGAGTTTATTTTCTTTATTCTGACTTTTTCCGTACTGCGTACTAGCTAGCATGACGGAGTTTCTATACAGCTGGGTGGTGCTATGAAGTTAATGATGTTGAACTTTATTTTGTTCATAAGTTATTAGAGTTGCCAACCATCCCGTCTGGTATTCAGAGAAAATATTACGCGTTTGTTATTGAGGTGAAAAGGAACAGAGTTTGTCCCGTAATTCAGCTACAATGGAAAAGACACAAAGCTGGAGTTATTCTGTGTCTTTGCTGCACAGCTGCCTCTTCTTCTCTCATTCTCCCCCCTCCCTCTCCCGTTTCTACTTCAATCATGAAACCTGATCAGTGATCAGCTGATCGGCTCTCTTTTTTGTTTTTCGCTCACTTTGTGCCGAAAGAGGAAACCAGCGGATGTCGCGCTAAACAACAGCAGCATGTTTAAGCTTGATCAGCTATTGTTAGAATTTATTTAATATTAATTTCTAGTATCAGCTGATGTTTGCTGGAGCCACAGCTGCAAAAAAACTGCTGGTCATGATATGGTTTGGTTATCTGGTGAGAGGGAAACATGAAGATGAAACCAGGAGATGTCCTTACTGAATCATCAGAGCTGAACAGGTGATGGAGAAACAGGTTTACCTTTTAGGTGACATGAATGAGTTGAAGAGAAGTTATGAACTGTTTCTGAGAGACAAATAACACCAGGATCCTTTTTTAGGTAGCTGACAGCTGGTAACTGTGCAGGGGCGGGTCTAGCAAAGTTTTGCCAGGGGGGCATGTAGGGCATTAACAGGGAAATGGGGGCACAAAGAAATACTTTTCTTTCTTATTATCATTTAAAATGTCTCGCTTTTAAAAAATAATTATCTGAATCTTACAACAAATGATTGATAGATTGATGCATATATACCATCAGACAGTGTACATCACTGTCACAACAGTGTTTATTTTCATTCAAAGGCTTTAAGATTTTTCCTATAATGGTGGGCCACTCTCTAGTCAAAATGCCCGGGACGATTTATTTGTCCCAATCCAGCCATGTATGCAGCTCATCTGCAGTCTGGTGTTACCTACATCTTCCTATTCAGAAGGCAGAATTTCCGAGTTCTGAGTACAATCAAAGCACCACGACTGCAGTTTTTGTGTTGGATGTAAAAGGCGCACATGACGCTGTGACGTAGGCTAGAATCATGGCAGCAGTCAATGACGGTCCAGGCGTGGGATTTCTCTCGTGGAAATATGCACATTATCTTTTCCTTTCTATTGGTAGGTGGCACAGTGCACTTGTGGCAAGTAAGCAAGCTAGAAGACTGGCAAAGTTATGGAAGCAACACATTAACAAGAGAATTCTGAGTAAAACCAAAGTTACTTTCCCTAGTAACTAGTTACTTTGAAAGTAACGAGTAACTTGAAGTAACTGAGTTACTTTTGAGAGAAGTAACTAGTAATGTAACTAAGTTACTATTTTAAAGTAACTTACCCAACACTGCATACTAGCTACACAAGTCAACACACTAACTACACACTCCAAACACGATAAACGTCACAATCTCTCACATCTCAAAACTCGCTCTCTCTTTTTCTGCTCTCTCTCTCTCTCATCTACACTCCTAAAACTTCCCTCTCTCCCAAAACAACCAAATGTCATGTTGCTATATCATTTTTTTGTAGCCTGGGAAATGGTTAGCCACACAGGACACAATTACTGGGGTTCTTAATGTGCAGTTTTATTGTCAATGACAACTGAATAAACAAAAAAAGGTTCTTTGACCTTTACTTTTGTCAAACAGCAGCCATATGGACTTGTACTGAACATCGACAGCACGAGAGGTAACGTGGCGAAGTAACAGAATAACCGACTAAACACAGATACGCCAATACAATACGAGGAATAAAGGAAATGAAATGAAATACAAAACACAAAAATACGGCAGTGGCCTCTGTCTGTGCAGAACAAAATACAAAGAGTTAAATCACACAAGGCTCCTTTAAAAAAAATGTGGAAGTGTTACATTCATTTTTATAAACACTTACATTCCACAAATGGCCTGTATTTGTATAGCGCTTTACTAGTCCCTAAGGACCCCAAAGCACTTTACACATTCAGTCATCCACCCATTCACACACACATTTACACACTCTCACACACTCTCACATCTTTAAGTGGTCATGTGATTGGCTAACCACGACTACTTTATTCTTCCTCAGTCAAACAGCAGCACTCATGCGATTGTTTTGCCCCCTTAGCTCCAGGTGTTGTGCAAAAATGTGATAATCTGCCAGACAGTAATTGCCGTCCACGGGAGCGCGTGCAACTGTTTAAAGCTGTAGCGCCCGGATTACATAAACAACTACTTTTATGCAACTAATATAACACTCTCTAAGCTGAACACAGCTTCAACCGTCTGTTCGTTGAAAAATAGTAATCCGACCGTGCCGCATTTTCTTAGTGGCTTTTATTGTCATTTTAACCATGTACAGTGGTACAGTACAGAGTAGTAGAGACACTGTTAGGCCTTCTTGGTTATGGACTTGGTGTTAAGGGACCAGAAGATGTTCTCCCCTGGTGGACACCAAGGAATTTGGTGATCTTGACAATCTCCACAGAGGATCCATTTATATTAAATGGGCAGTAATCGGTCTGTGCTCTCCTGAAGTTAACAATCATGTCTTCTGTTTTGTCCACTTTCAGAGACAGGTTGTTGACTCTGCAACAGTCTGTTCACTGTTTCACCTCCTCTCTGTATGCTGACTCATCGTTCTTGCTGGTAAGACCCACCCGGTCATGTCATTGGCGAATTTTATGATGTGGTTCGAACTGTGCATTTCTGCAAAGCTATGAGTTAGACTGAACCGCAGTGGGCTGAACACACATCCCTGACAGGCTCCAGTGTGGAGGGGTAAACTGCAGTGGGTCCAGTGTGGGTGGCATCATCCACAATTAAAATTTGGAAAGCAATCAACCCATCTGGAGTGCAGAATTGACAAACTTTGAACAAACTGCCCGAAATGTGTTGACAGAGACATTTCAGGGACTTTGAGTCATTCTGTGGTCCAGATGGATTAATTGCCTGTTTAATGTTTAATCGTGTTAATCTTGATGACGAGCAACATTTTTTCTGTTGATCAACACTTTTTAAATTTTACATTTTTATTTACTTTTAATTTTTTATATTGTGTTTATTGTCTATTCCATGATTATTTTAATATTTGTGTACAGTGCTTTGTGATGGCCTGTCTATGAAAAGTGCTTAATAAATAAACTTTACTTACTTATGCAGATGCCCGTGATGCTGCCCTGAGCAACCACCCCTGTCGCCCATATTAAAAACCACTACTCACTCTGCTACATGCATCGCATGTCACTGCTGTCCTGGAAGTTGATGTGGATTCTTCTGCTATGTCTGTGCTTCACTGCTTTAATGGCACAAGACAGTTTAGCCCTCGCTGTTCCCAGGGATGCCTTGTCACCTGCTCTGAAGGCTGAGTCTCAAACCCTTTAACAAAAAACTTATCAAAACATCAGACCTGATGATTTTTAATTGTTCAACGAACCATCACACAGTTGATGGCTACAAACAATGACAAACTGATCAAACTAAAACAAACCTTCGAACACATCTTTCATAATATACCAAATGACACTGCGGCCACATGTGAACATGAAAAAGCAGATATAAAAATAAATCACGGTAGTAGAACAGATCTCTGATCGGGACCCAAGATATTACAAAAAGGTAATGGTAAAGTGAAACCATTAAATTATTTAGAAGCTGATTTGATCCTCAAGGGTTGTACAGCATTTATAACTTCCAACACAGAAGGTAAATTTAGACCCCAAATTAGACTAACACATAGTATTAAAAACACCATCTACTACTGTGTCTGAATGTGCTGCACTGTCAGTTCAGGCCTAAAGAGATGTGGTTAAGAAAAGACCACCTAATTTAAATATAATTATTGCATATTAAAAGCCAACTTCCAATATATAAAGTTTCTAATAAGCACAGTTACAATCCCAAAAGGTTTCTTATGATTCAACTGTTGAATTTAACTTAATTCTTTAAAAGGACAAACTAAATTACTTTATTTTAAACTATAAAGCCAACCTAGACTTTAACCATTTAACAGGCCACTAATCTGGCTTAAGGCTTTGGACTTTCACAGTAAAAATTGTATCTATACACATTTTTCACAAAAAAAAACTATTATTATTATTATTATTATTAGTAGTAGTAGTAGTAGTATTTCAAATGTAATTAAACAGAAATATTAGTTAGATTTAAAAGCATTCCACCATTTGACCCTAAAACTGAAGAAACTTCTCGGATTACTTTTATCCAAACTGTTTTTGTGCCTTCTCTCATTTTAGCACCAGGTTCATAAACTTGCTAGCTTGAAAGTATTAGCCTAGTATTGCTGCTCTCGGCTCATGCTACTTAAAAATTAACCTGTTATAGAGCTACAGTAACAGGGTTATGTTACAGTAAAAGCTCTATAACATAACCCTCCAGCTTTAAAAGCCTTCTATAAAAATCTCTCAGTAAACATTTCTGTTGATGTTTGAAATAGATTATAAATATTTTTAAATATTTTTAACAATATGCTCCAAAGAGACCCCGGGTATTTTCTTCCTGGCCTACCCTCAAAAGAAGTAACATTAAATCACTCACAGCGCAAATTATGTGACAAACTGTTGCTGGTAGCTAGGAAATGTATGCGTTTAAGATGTTCTCAGTTAAATAGGAAGTAAGTGTAAAGGACAACAATTCACTCTTGGAGTTTATCTTTTTCTCTTTCTAAATCTGTGGGTAAATGAGCGAAAATGTATTTCTTTTTTTCTCTCTCTCTTTTTTTTCTCCTCTTTACCCCATATTTGTATTTGTACAGGTATATAATGACTTTAATATATTCCCTTTGTTTTTTTTTCTTTCTTTCTTGTTTGTCTGCTTTGTTATGTTTTTATGCTTTTCTTGATAATGAATAAAAACTGTTTAAGAAATAGATTAGTGCGCAGCTACTAGATAAGAGTCCAGCAGTTAGGGAGCGGGGCTTGTTTTCAATCCATATAAACCTTTTTAACATATGAACTCTATATTCTTAACCCCTGTATTTATTTAAATGCTTTGCAGTTGTGGTCTGTGACATCTATTAATGTCAAATTTAGCCTTTCTTTAACATCATAAACAAACTGCTTTTACATTTAGTCTAAGGAGCTTGGAAAGAAAAGCATCTGCTTGCTTGAACACGTTTCACCTCTCATCCAAGAAGCTTCTTCAGTTCTGGGGTCAAATGGTGGAGAGTCCCAGATTTAAGCTCTGTGGGAGTAACCCAACAAGAGGGACAATAGACCCCCTAATGATCCTCTACCTAATCGCATGAGCCAAGGTGTGAAAATGGGTGTAGGTCACAATCAGCCAAGGTTTCGGGTGAGCTCATTGTGAAACCTCCACCCTATCATGTGATTTCCTGAGGTGAGATGGCCCAGGATGTGAGTGGACGTTAAGGCTTCTGGGAAGGGATCTCAAAGCTGGATTGTAGATGGCAGACAGTTGGCGTCATAGAAGAAGTGGTTTATGACACTCCACCATTTAGTGGTGCCAGGGAGGCGGAAAGTAATGCCATGGCATTTCCATACCAAATAGTTTTATCCTTCCATACAGAGAAGCAAAATTTCCAGCTTACGTAGTTTTTCTAATTTAAGACAACTCAAATAAACTGAGTTGACTCTGTGGTGGCTTCTGCTATCTTTTATGGTGTGGTCTGCTGGGGCGGCAGCATCTCTGCTGGGGACAGGAAGAGACTGAACAGGGTGATCCGAAGGGCCAGCTCTGTTCTAGGATGCCCTCTGGACCCAGTGGAGGTGGTGAGTGACAGGAGAATGGCGGCTAAGCTGTCATCCCTGTTGGACAACGTCTCCCACCCCATGCAGCAGACTGTGACAGCACTGAGCAGCTCCTTCAGTGGGAGACTGCGGCACCCACGGTGTGGGACGGAGAGATTTCGCAGGTCTTTCCTCCCCACTGCTGTCAGACTCCACAACAAAGACTTTAACTGAACAAACACACACATCCACACATGTGCAATAACACTAAGTGCAATAATCTTTTCTGGCATCGTTGTATTTTTACTCAGTTGTATATAGCATTCGTATTCTATTTTTATCTTATTGTATATTTTTATTCTATTTTATTCTACTGTATATAGTATATTATTTTATTCTATTCTGTACAGCTGTGTACTGTATTTATTCTTATTGTATTCTAATTTTTGCGTCATAACCTTTGCACTGTCCACTTCCTGCTGTGACAAAACAAATTTCCCACGTGTGGGACTAATAAAGGTTATCTTATCTTATCTTATCTTGATCAGCTTTTTGAATAGAAGTACTGCTAACTTACTGACAAAAATTGTGTATTTTTAGTATTTTTAATTGAACACAATACAATATTTTACACTGTAATATACTTGCAGTGAATACATTGTCCTAACAGTCCTCTTAAGTAAGCTTTACTCAATTTTTTTGAGTCAAACTATGGAGTTTGCATAGTTTTAATAAGTTCTGACAGGTAGAGAAACACCTGAACTTTGAGGTTGAGATTAAGTTTAAGCTATAACTGCCAGATTATGGTAGCAGGATAATGCTTGTTACTGTGCTGTAGATTCATTTTATCTTAATGCGCTTTTATTAAAGGTTTTCAGTGTTTATTCCATCAACCATTTGTGCTAAACGAATAAAATCTTGTATGAATGACTTCTTTAGAGGAGAGTGTCACGTTATCAACTCACCTTTGCCGACACAATAGCTTCTGTGAGCTTATTACAAAGGGCAACGTGAACAGTGCAAAGAGCTCTAACCTAGGATGTAAATATCTACTGACAAACAAGCAGAACTAGTACTAAGAAATATATTTATTGTTCTGAAATGTAACAACCTACCTTAATGCTTCAATGTTTTTTGTACATGTGAGTCCAAATTATGAAAAATGCCTTTACTGAGAACTACATTAAGACTGTGATAAATGACGATCATGATGTGGGAAATGTACAAGATGCGAGAATTGCACCAAAGTATTTGAGAAAAACTGTATATATGGCATGTTTTTATGTAAGCAGAAACATCTTTCTTTACATGAGATGTAAATACTACTTCACAACATAGGTCCAAGTCTTACACACTCTCAAAATGCTCGAAATGATCATTGTATGTTCTCACCGACTCAACTTGAGAACATTCTCAAGGTTTAATGAATTTAATGCTCTGATACATAATTCTGTAACTGAAGAATGCAATCGCTATTCATAAACTAAATCTTGTATTTATATTTGTTTGTGCTGATTAGCTTTATCTTTGTCCCATGTTTGAAAGGACTAAATGTATTGCTTGATATTTTTTCTAATACAGTGATATCACTCCCCAAAACAACACAGACTGTGGCTTTTAAAACTACGGTTTTCCAGAAAACCTGTGTCTAAAAGTATCTGTGCTGTGGTGTGCCTCAGGGATCTGTATTAGGCCTTGTTCTCTTCTCACTGTATTTGCTCGCTCTTGGAGCAATTTTTGAGAAGTATAATATTGCCTTTCATTGCTCTGCTGATGACATACAGATCTTTTCATTATCTTCGTGAATGCATGCATGAGGTTAAAGATTGGTTTAAGAGTAATTCTCTTTTCCTTAACGAAAAGAAAACTGTGTTCGATAGTAAAATCCCCCGTGACCAATTGTGTGCTGCTCTGACTTCCTTTGCTAGCTCCCCTTCTGATTATGCCAGTAATTTGGGTATATTTCTGGATAGCTCGTTTAAATTTGACAAGCAAGTGTCTACCATAGTGAGGTCTAGCTTTCATCAGCTGTGCCTCATTTCTAAGGCTAAGCGTTGTATTCTGCATGAAGACATGGAGAAACTTATTCATGCATTTGTAACTTCCAGGTTGGACTACTGCAGGGGTGGCCAACTTCAGGCCTCGAGAGCCAGTGTCCTGCAGGTTTTAGATATCACCCAGGGTCAACACATCTGAATCAAATGATTAGTCCATTACCATTACTGGAGAACTTAATTTATCCATTTAAATCAGCTGTGATGGATCAAGGACAAATCTAAAACCTGCAGGACACCGGCTCTCGAGACCTGAAGTTGGCCACCCCTGGACTACTGCAACTCTCTTTACATTGGCCTTTCCTCCTCCGTTCTCCTTAGATTGCAGTCTGTCCAAAATGCGGCAGCACGCCTTTTGACAGGTAGCAGGAAATTTTCCTCCATCACTCCTGTGATGAAGTCTCGGGGCGACCCTGCATTTGCCGTAGCTGACCCAGTCTCATGGAACAGTCTTCCTGTTGTTATCCGGGCATCTGACTCTATGCCATTGTTTAAATCATGGTTAGAGACTTATTTTTTAAATATTGCTTTTCCATCTAGCTAATATGTGGTGTGTCTTGACACATTTCTATTTATTATGCTTTTATTAACTATTAACTACTTTTATGTATTATGATTGTCATGGTTTTATATTCAATACGTGCCAGGTCCTTTCTCTTTCTCTTTCCCTCTCCCATCTCCTTTTTCCCCATCTTATTTTGTCAAGCACCTTGGTTTTTAGTGTGCTTTATAAATAATGTTTATTATTATTATTAAGTAAATACTGCACTCCCACCGTAAAGCCAGCCACAAAAAACTCTCCATTCACTATTCACTCAGATCACTCAGCGTCATAGCTCAGCATCAGTTATACACTACAAGAAATTCAAAAGGAAAAAGATTCAGCGATTTCAGTTTCCAGTAAAAGTTATCAGAATCTTTAAGCATTTATTTTCAGTCCAATAATATTTTCAGGAATGTGTGTACATGTTACCCCCTGAGCCACCGTCACCTCAGTCAGATCCAAGTCTACCAGGACACGATTGATTGATAAATAAATCATCTATAAAAAGAAAAATAAGTGCCCAAAAAAATGAAACTGACAGTCAGGTAAATAAAGAACATCTCCACCAATCCAGCAACAAACAGAATGGAAAATATAGATAATGTCCTGTGAAATGTATTACAATAAAATGTTTGATACAGCTGCTTAGACTGATGTCAAATATTAGTGCCCATATTGAAGTGACATTTTGTCTGTTTCCTGTACAAAATCATGCATAAGTGGGAGCTCCACTCACCCACAGTGTTGGGCCCACATCTGTTCTACAGTCTGCTGTGTGGGTTCACCTAAAGCGTCCCTACACAGTCCTATGAAGGCCTGTTCCAGCTGGCTGTTGGAGAAAGGCAGGATTCTGCAACAGGGAGAGGAGGATGATCACCAGCAGCAGCAGCTCCTGCCATGTCATCCTGAGGTTGGACAGGACACCCTGGGCGCTCTGCAGGTTCTAATTTAGGAAAGAGTGGCTGTAAGTCACTGAGACACAGAGAAAGTGTTAGAGGGCTCAATATTAAGGCTTTCACAAATCGGTAACCTACTCTGGCATTTTGGGTGAAACAAAAAACAACTTGTGTGTTAATCTCTTAAAAAGATTTTTATGTTCAATAAATAAAAAAAACATTTACATTAATCAATAATACTGTTAAACGGAAGCCAAAGTCACCACCACCACCAGTCCTAGCTGTGTCTGTGCATTTATTTCCAGTGACTACATATTTTCTATTCCAAGAAAAAAGAAAAAAAAAGGGGACTTTTCGTATCTTTGTTTACTTTTTAACTCATTCACTGCTATAGACGTCAATTGAAAAACTTACGTTGACTGCCATGAAAATGGCTGGCAGTGAATTAGTTAATCCCATTTCCACTCCCAGCCCTCACACCAAGATGGATGAGGTAACTTTATGCAGCAAATATGTTATTATAAGTCTACAAATAATTTCTGCTCTAACTCACTGAACAAAACTTAGACCTCCTCCTTCAGCTCAGTTTATATTTAAGGAAGTCAGACCAGGTCCCCACTAGCTGTCTTGGGTCTTCTGCTGTATAAATCTGTAACAACACCAGTTCAGCTGGTTTTCAGAAAACAAGGGGTGGTAAGATTTTTTTCATCTTTCATCTTTAACAATCTTTCAATATTTATTTTAGGTGATTGTAGTCAGTTTTTGTGTACAATTTATATTAGTATATAAAAATACTCTGTTTGAAAGTCCTGTCTGCATGTGTGGACACATTCTGTTATGGTGGTAGGGTATTTATGTATCTGAGTTTAGGAGTTTCAGTGAATCTCAGGTTTTAATCTTACTTATGCACTATGTATTTAGTAGTTTTGACTACTTTTTAAATATTTTCTGGAACTACATTATAACAAAAACAAAATAATACTCATAATATTGTGACAGTATGTGTGGACACATTCTGTCATGGCCTCAGCGTATTTGTGTATCTGAGTTTTTATCAAAATTTTGTTTCAGTTCAAACCTCTGTGGTATGTAATTGTAACTTTTAGTACCAAGAAAGTTTGTGTGACTCTATGTTAATAGAGTTCATTATTAGGGTTTAAGGAAGTCAGTTCAGGGTTAATTAATAGGCTGGTGTCTACATGATCAGAATCAGAATCAGAATCAGAATACTTTATTGATCCCTGGGGGAAATTATTTTTTGTTACAGTGCTCCATTTTAAACCATGATGGTTAGAACTGAGCTCCCTACAGCTGAATAGACAAAAGCTGTACCCATAAAATGGGTATCAAAGAGTTTTTTTAAATTTATTTTTGTATCAGTGATGGTGGCAAGACTGTTCATGCTGTATGATCCCTGTTCAAAAGGTTTTTTCAGTGAATCAGAGAAAATCAGTCCAGCTTAAAAGCTCTGCTTATTTTACCACAACAATTATGGTGATGAGAAATGGGATTTCTCACATGAGCTTCTTCTCTGCTTTTGTTTTAATCCAGGAAAACCTGTGCCGGTGCAGGGAGTCTGAAAGAGTGCTTAGAGTCACTACTATAATCTTAATTGATAAAGAATCCAGTGTGGAGAGCAGGTGAGACCAACTTGACTTTTTTTATTGCACTATCAGTTTTTTAAAGACAAATAATTTATTTTAAGATATTTTAAATTGCTCTGTGTTTGGTAAGAGGGTCTGCCATTCAAAGAAACAGTTCTTAAAAATAGTTGTTTTTGGCTCATCACCTGAGGGCAGATGCAGGATGACAGCTTTGTGGGTTACGTAAGTGGCAACCTATTGGAGATGAATTCACAAATAAATATTGGTTATCACTGATAATCTAGAGATAAAGGTGGATACTACCTGGAACTAAAATCTAAGGCAGAAAATCTGGTTCAAATTAAGTAAAATCAAACTAGTCCAAATGAAAGAAAAAAAAAAAGCAAGAAAGAAGTTTATTCCATTTGATGGAAGTTTTCCCTTCTAGCAAACAAGATGCAGTTGTAGTGGGCAAAACCTTATTGCAAGAAATCATCTGAAGACAGGGAATTTCAGGCAAGCTCAGTAGTGATACTGAAGCAGCTTTTGCCACCACATCTTTTAAAAAAGTGATTAGATAGACATCAGACATCACTGTGCTAGAACTGGGAAGTAGAAAGAGAGAATGCTTCTGTAGAGACTAAACCAAGCAAATGTTGTTCAGAAAGAGGACTCAGCGAGCTAAGAGCCTTTCCTCTAGTGTTAATGCACATGAGAACTAGTGTAAAAGTTACCATGGTCTCAGCCCTTTTAAGTTTGGGTAGCCAGCAAATATGGGGATAAGGCCCCCAGGAAACCCTCTTTGAACCACAGAACAATGTGAAGAAGAAAAATTGTGCTATTGTGTAACTGTCATCTCCTCTGTCCTCTCTCCAGAGCAGGTTAAAACAGTCCTTCCACAACCAGCCCAAACAAACCTACACTCTCAGCCCAGCATACTGTGTCCTGATCGGAGCTATCCAGGAACTACTGATAACACAGACAGCAGTTAAGGTCAAAGGTAATCCCACTTGGCAGTTGCATTTCTCAATGACAGTAATAACTCATAGGGTTGAAAAATTTCCACATTGATGTTGAGAAAGACAACAAATGTGTACTATTTACGTTTCAATCTACAGCTTTGTTGGAATGATGAAAACGTGCCCTCCGTCAACTAGAGTGAGCCTTCCTCCTAAGTCACATACAGATCACAAACAAGGGATAGAATGCAGGCAATTGTTTAAGCGATTAGGATGCTGTTGCTTGAGTGGTTCAGCATGTTTTCTGATTGCAGTGGCTATTTGTTTGACCTGTCTGGTCATTTTTACACGTGATAAACAGTCACATGACTTTCCAAACATTGCAGATACAGGAAAGGCTTGTAAAACTTGTTCAAGGCATTCCCTTTCAAAGAGTTCCAACCCCTTCTCTAGTCCTGAGGTTATCAAAAATAACTTGTGGCTACAGTACGCAAATTTCACAGTCACTTCACTAACAAATTACTCATGCACATTCTGTATGGCAGCTAGACCGCTTATTATGGTGACACCGGTTCCTGACACCTCAGAAACCTGTACATCAGATCCTCATTTCTCTAGTAACAAGTAGTCTTTCTCTTGGCTCTCAGCGAAGGCGGTTGCACTTTTCTCCTCTCCTCCTCACCCTTATCTTCCCTGCTACCCTGCTTAGCCTCTATGTCCTTGTCTTGTCTTGTGTGCATTACTTTCCCTGGAACAGTCTCTCACTGTCGTTCTCTAAAACCTAACAGAGAATTATGGATTTCATCAACTGGTCTCTGAATGCTATTGACACCCTTTTCTCAACGAGAAGTCGGGGCTCGGGAGAGCCTGAGTGCCCTGAAGGGACTTTCCCTGCCGGATACACGATGGACGGGTGGCAGAACTGGAGGGTCATATGCCTGGCGGGACTGTCGATCGAGGACGTTGAGGATATCTACCTATTCGGAACCATGATAACAGGGTTCATGCTGATTGGAGTTGGCTTAGCCCTGGTTTATCGGAGAAATAAGAGAGCAGAACCATAAGCACTCACTCATCCCCCCTCCCTTTCCAACGCCTTCGATGCTTGCTGCCCCCTGGGAACACGAGGCGGGTCCGGGCCCGCGCTGTCGAAGAGTGGGGCGATGTATTACGTCGCCCCTGGCTTAATGACGGCGCCGTTGCAGGATGGCTGCTGTGTGGCTGGGGTTACTCCTCATCCCCTACCCATCCCTGTGGCTTGTCATGTCTTCCATAATGTTGTGCTGTGGACATTTATGTGCTTTTGTGCAACGCTACCGATCTCCGACTTGTAACCCCATGTGATGTCTGTGTTATGTGTGTAAGGTCGGGGGGGGGGGGGGGGGTTCCCATCTCGCTGCAGGGCAACCTGCTTGTGACAAATAAAGCTTCATTCATTCATTCATTCATTCAATAGCAATTATATCTGTAAGTTCCTCTGTGATATATACTATATAAATTCTAAAACATCATCCAAAATGTCCAAATTTTGTGGTCATTTCATTCCATCAACGGATTTCATTAAGCCTCCAATACTCTTTGAACCACCACAGAATGTATTTATACCGTCCGAGCTAAATGTAACTGATTGCTTTATCTTTTCCTACGGCACCACTGATGTGGGCACAGTAAATGCCAGTTGTAAATACCTCTGGGATGTTCGCAACCACTATAGCAGCAGTGATGGTGCGCTGTTATATAAGACTAATTACGAAACTACAGTAAAAATTACAAAAGACTGCATGACCTGCAGCCGCTCTGAGTTGGTAGCAAAGCGCCCATTTGTCACTTCGTTGCAAAATCCAGATCAAATAGCAGTTGGTGTATGGTGGCTGTGTGGAAACGGACGGCTGCGATCTGTCTTACCTCAAAATTGGAAAGGCACTTGCATCAGAGTTAAATTAATACAAGAAACCATGATTTATCCACACGTTCAATCGCAGGCAATACCCCTTCACAGCAGGTTTAAACGTTCCACTCACATCTTTGAGGATGACTCTAAAGTGTATATAGACTCCATAGGTGTCCCTCGAGGGGTCCCTGATCAGTATAAAGCACGTAATGAAATTGCTGCTGGATTTACATCATGGATTCCATATGGATCTGTGATAGAAACCAACATAAACACAGCATGGATAAATTATATCTATTACAACCAGCAGAGATTTGTTAATTTCACTACACATGCACTCAAAGCTCTAGGAGAACAAATGCATGCAACTAGTCTCATGACATGGCAGAACAGAATTGCGCTTGACATGTTGTTAGCTGAAAAGGGCGGCGTGTGTGTGATTTTCGGTGATGCGTGTTGTACCTTCATCCCTAATAATACTGCTGCTGATGGCTCTTTTACAGTAGCACTCAACAAATTGGAAAAATTGGCTGATGAACTTAAAGAGAATGCCGGCACAGAAATATCAATTTTTAAATGGTTTGAGAGCATTTTCGGGAAAGGGAAAGCCTTGCTATTGTCACTCATGACGGGTGTCATTGTAGCTTTAGCTCTCTTAACACTGTGTGGATGCTGTGTCATCCCCTGTGTTAGAGACCTGACTGTAAGAACCCTTTGCAAATCTGTATAAACAACAGGTTGATACAGAATGAACGAATGATTTAATTTCATTGTTTTATGATACGTTTACGTAAACCCTAGCTGTGTAAGCAGTTTTTATGGATTTGTTTTTATTGCTATTAATTTTCTATTATTATTTTACTATTATATTACTATTATTGTTCATCATTATTCCTATTATCTCTACTACATACACATTTTATCTCATAAGAGTGATTAAAAATAATCAAAAGGTTGCAAATGATGACAATGTGATGAAAAATTTGTATTTTACTCAATTCATCAAAGCTCTGTGTACTACACATATGTAGTTATACCTGTCTTATACAAGGAACATTTATGCAAAAATGTAAAAAAAAAAATGTATCTATACTTCATTAGCATGTGCAAAGTTCTTTCAATAAATCTCAGAAAATCAGTTCAGATTCCAATATTTATTAATCCACAACATCTTTATTATGTTCACCTGTGTCTTGTGTCCAATCAATCCTCCCCATTGTGCTCTGGTTCTGCACGCTTTTTGTATCAGTTTGGATTTTGGGTCTGTTTTTGCCTTTTGTGCAACGTTTTGAACGTGAGCAGAAATGTTACTAATAAACATTATAAATTCAGGATTTTCTAAATCAAACGTCAGTGACTATCACTGATGAGAATGGTACGTACCTTTAAGCAAGGTACTTACAGTCCTACTGTAATCTCTGGAAAATCTGAGCAGTAGTGATAATTAAGCAAGAAAAATTACGACTGATTATTTTGAAGTGATTCTGAATGCCTGAAAGCTTCACTGAAACATACTGTAGTCGTCGTTTTGCTGAATTTCTTAACTGATGCAGATGCAAGATACAAATTGGAGATTAACAATTCATAAGAATACAGCTTCATATAGGTGGGATTCCACCTCTACATTTTATGGTAGCTTTATATGACTCACAGTTCAAGAGGCTTACTGGACTTAAGCCCGGGTTGTTTTTTCAGAAGCCTGGGGTCTTTTGGAGTGTAATTTGTTTCATAGTTAGATGCCTGGCTGACAACTGTATAAAACAAAAACTACACACAATATTTGAAGCACATAGTGCACGACTGTGTGTAAATCCCCCCTAATGTTGCTGCCTGCCACTGCACTGTTGGAGAAATGCAGCCAGGCAGACAGAGGAGAACTGAAGTTTGAGCAGGTACCAAAGTAGATCATTCGTACTGTAATGTAAATATGACGGTGTATCACGAAAGATTGATATCAAACTGATCACTTGACCCATATTACGTTACTTGCTCTTCAAGTGAATCAACAAATGGTGAAATGAAAAGCCGAACAACAAAAATGCTGTTTCAGTCTTAGCTTACATGTGTGTTTATTTCATATTTTCAGTTGTTTCCCTCCACGGCTAAATAAATCGGTTTCAGTAATGCACTGATATACAAGAATGGACATAAGGGGCTTCTTTCAAAGAAAAACTCTGGTAGTATTTTATATATTATGCTTTGTATGTTGTTCAGTACATTTCTATGCAAAACAAGAGGAACTTCAATACACAGCAGTATATTCACAGTTGAAACCAGATATTTACATACACTTTATGGAAAACACAAGAACATTTTTTACTGTAAAACATCAATTTAGAGTAAACTTGTTTTGTTTTGGATAAATAAATATTGAAATATCTTTTGAATTAGTTAAATGTCAGAATAAAGAGAGACAGAGCTGTCTATTTTTTAATCACTTTCATCAAATTTAGGAGTACATGTACACTAAGTTTATTGTTAATTAATAAGAAAACTGCAGACGATTCCATTCTGAGCTGAAGAAGCTTCTGATTGGTTAGTAGAGTCCATGTGAGTAAATTGGTGGCACAGCTGTGGATGCATATAAGGCAAAACACAGAGCCTGTTTCTGTGACATGGGAAAATCAAGAGATGTCAACCAAAACACCAGGAAAAGAATTGTGGAGCTCCATAAGTGTGGCTCAATTTTGAATACATTTACATACATATACATTTGGTGCCATTTACAATTAAGAAATACATATGAGCGGGTGGAGGGAGGTTTTGGAGTCTTCTCACACCCCCGTTCTCTGCGACCTGCTGGAGCGGGGGGCTAGGAGGAGGAGTTGGCTATCCGACTGGGGTATGGAGTGTGGGGCCTCCCTGCTGCTGCGGAGTCGGGGCGGTCTGCTTCTCCCCACCACAGGGAAAAAAGGGTAACACCACCTGGGTCTGGGTGCACTTCCCCCCTCCAGGGGCAAGGGTACCTAGACCCGGTTCGTAGAGTACGCTTGGGGAGTGTGATCGTGTGTACAGCGTCTCTTTATGTCTGTCTCCACGTTGGTTGAGTGTGGAGTAAGTGCATATGAGAGCATGAGGGTGGGAATGGATGTTTGTATCTGTGTGTGCCTGTATGTCTGTGTCTATATGTCAGGTCGGGTATCAGACGCCACCTCTCTGGGGACATCTCAGGCCCTCCAAGGGTGCGTTGGTGGTTCTTTGTGTCCGGGGGTGGGCGCCCAGGTACACACCGGCTCACTCCTTGGCGGCCGCTTATCGGGGCCTGGAGCCTGGGGCTCGCTTGGGCCACTTCGGGGGTGGGGTGCCCTCGGCCTCACGGCCTGGGGCTCGGTCACTCTGGCACAGCTGGCTGCCGGCGGAGCTCACTGGCGCATCACTGCAACTCCCCTGGCTTCTGCTCCGCAGCTGCTGAGTGACCCCTCATCTGGGACTCTCCTCAGCTCCTTCTGGGACAGTGGCGCGGCTGCCCCTCTGTTGGTCTTCCTTGGTCTCTTGTGTTCTGAGGGTCTCTGGGTGTCTGGAGCCTGGATCTCCTCCATACCTGCTTCATGCCCTGGAGGATGCGGCTGTGGCCCCCCCACACCCTCTAGCAGATCATTACATGAAGGAACCTTTTAAAAAAACAAGCGCGTCCATGCTCACAGGTGTACACACGGGTGCTCACAGACACAAACTACACCCTTTTTGGCTCCTACCTCAAAGCACACTGTTCGCTGTCGATCTTACGTGCTGCACAATAATGCATCCGGGCATCTGATTCTATTCATTCTTTTAAATCACAGCTTAAAACATATCTTTTTAAACTTGCCTTCTCCACCTTTTAATTGCTGGTTTGTTTGTTTGTTTGTTTGTTTGGTTGCTGTGACCTATTGACCTCTTGTATTAATTCCCTCCTATCTTTCTATTGGTGTCTTTTATTATGGTGGTACAGCTTTTATCTTGCTATTACCCATGTGCTGTAGTCATTCTTATTGGTAGCTTTTATCTATGAACATAACTCGTTATTTTTTATTTTTTTTTATCCGTTATCAATGTTTGAACCTTTTATTGTTTTATGTAAAGCACTTTGGTATGCCCAAGGCTTTTAAATGTGCTCTATAAATAAAGATTGTTGTTGTTGTTGTTGTTTAATATTTAGTATTTACTGTTATATTTCCATATATCATCATGATGTTTTTTATTGTATTGCTCTCGTTTTCTTCTGCTTGTTTTCTTTCTCAACAGGTGATCCAGATGATTGATATATGTATTCTTTTTTTTAGGTCTGCTTATTTAGTTGGTTTTTGTTTTTTGTTTTTTTGCCCTTTGTCCCCATCCCTCTTCTCCGCTGTTTTTTCCCCCTCTTCCTTTCTCCCTTTTCTTTTCCTCATTCAAGTCTGTCCTGTATCTAGCAAGTGAAAATAAAAAAAATAAAAATAAAATAAACAATAAAAGGTGAATCAAATAGACCATTACGGCAAGGCTGTGATGGTCAATTTGGTAAAGTAAATCCGTTGGGCATCTTTCCTCACCTTTAGACAATAATTCTGATGGCAAAAGAGCCAAACGGGACAGGCAAAAAAACAAAAAACAAAAAACAAAAAAACAATTAAGAAATACAGATAGTTTCTCTCTTTGCTCTTAAAGTTAACAAATATGTTTTTATACTTATCAATCTAAAAAAATAAACATTTAGTCTGATTTGTTACAATTAAAAGTTTAAATTAAATTAAAAAATTTTATCTGAAGAGTATGTAAATATCTGGTTTCAACTGTATATTTGATGATGTTGGTGTTTGGCTTGATTGTCAGCACAAAGAGGGAGAGGGAGGAATAGAGATGGAACAAGAGCAGGTGAGACACACATGTTAGTCAAATGGTTGTTTACCAAAAGTATCACCGTATCATAGGTACTCATGTATCTCGTACCTAGTGTTTCTTTTTAGGTTTGCTATTTTTCAAACTCCATATTTATTAAGTTATGCAGGCTTGTTTGCACAACAAGGCTAAATAAGTATATAAACTTTTCTCAGTCTAAATAGTGTACTTTGGTAGAATTAAAAAATAAGTGTAGTGCAGGTCTTTGATGATTTTTAGTGCTACTTTCATCTAGTTCTGATTCTGGTTCTGTCTTGGTTAAGTCCTCAGTAGTCCTGATTTTGGACTGTTGTAGTCCTGTTTTAATTCCGGATCAGTTCTGGGTCTGGTTGAATTGGGGTTTAGTCCTCGTGTCTTGATGCAGCCCTGACTTTGTTCTGCCTTGCTGCTTAATTAAAAAACTAGTTTAAGGTGTCCTGTACATGTGATATATATTTTTCCCTATATGAAGTCATTCCTTTTTGAACAAAACTCAAAACAGAGCCTATTAATCTTTCAGTCATTTCTAACCCCCCATAAACATGCTGTTTTTTGAGGCACAAAACAGCATGTGCATCAAAATAAACAATTTCCAGCAGTGCAATTCGAGTTCTAAGCATCCCAGAAACTATTCAGAAAAGCATAAATTCAAACATGACTTATGGTCCATTTGATTCACCTTTTATTGTTTATTTTATTTTCACTTGCTGAATACGGGACAGACTTGACTGGGGAAAGAAGGGGAGAAAGAAAGAGGGAAAGAGAAACAACTGAGAAGAGGGACGGGGGAGAAGGGCAAAAAACAAAAACCAACAGAATGGGCAGAAAAAAAAAAGAAAAAGAAAATGCATATATTGATCACCTGGATCACCTGTTGAGAAAGAAAAAAGAAAACAAGCAGAAGAGAACAAGAGTAATAGAATAAACAACATCACAATGATATATGGGAATATGACAGTAAATACTAAATATTAAACATGTGTGAATGTGTGTGTGTGAATGGGTGAATGACTGAATGTAGTGTGAAGCGCTTTGGGGTCCTTAGGGACTAGTAAAGCATTTACATTTAAACATTATTGTGCAGCACATAAGATCAACAGAACACAGTGTGCTTTGAGGTAGGAGCCAAAAGGGGTGTAGTTTGTGGGTGTGATCACCCGTGTGTACACCTGTGAGCATGGACGCGCTTGTTTCTTTAAAAGGTTCCTTCATGTAATGATCTGCTAGAGGGTGTGGGGGGACCACAGCCCCGTCCTCCAGGGCATGAAGCAGGTATGGAGGAGATCAAAACTCCAGACATCCAGAGGCCCCCAGAACACAAGAGACCAAGGAAGACCCACAGAGGGGCAGCCGCGCCACTGTCCCAGTAAGAGCTGAGGAGAGTCCCAGATGAGGGGTCACTCAGCAGCTGCGGAGCAGAAGCCAGGGGAGTTGCAGTGATGCGCCAGTGAGCTCCGCCGGCAGCCAGCCATGCCAGAGTGACCGAGCCCCAGGCCGAGAGGCCGAGGGCACCTCACCCCCGAAGTGGCCCGAGCGAGCCCCAGGCTCCAGGCCCCGATAAGCGGCCACCAAGGAGTGAGCCGGTGTGTACCTGGACGCCCATCCCCAGACACAAAGAACCACCAACGCACTGATGTCTGAGGGAGTCCGCCACTGGCAGGGGAAGTGGTGGTGGGGGGAGATAGGCCTCCAAACCTTGGAGGGCCTGAGATGTCCCCAGAGAGGTGGTGTCTGATACCCAACCTGACATATAGACACAGACATACAGGCACACACAGATACAAACATCCATTCCCACCCTCATGCTCTCATATGCACTTACTCCACACTCAACCAACGTGGAGACAGACATAAAGAGACGCTGTACACACGATCACACTCCCCAAGCGTACTCTACGAACCGGGTCTAGGTACCCTTGCCCCTGGAGGGGGGAAGTGCACCCAGACCCAGGTGGTGTTACCCTTTTCCCTGCGGTGGGGAGAGGCAGACCGCCCCGACTCCGCAGCAGCAGGGAGGCCCCACACTCCAGACCGCAGTCGAACGGCCAACTCCTCCTCCTAGCCCCCCCACTCCAGCAGGCCGCAGAGAATGGAGGTGAGAGAAGACTCCAAAACCTCCCTCCACCCGCTCATTGTAGTGTTGATGCATGTGTGTTCTAAGGTGCATTTAAAACCCAGGAGGGCATGGAGCTACCTGCCAGAGAGCAGCAGGTAAGCGCATAGTCCCTCCTGATAGCCCTCAATGTCTACGTGTATTTAAAATTGAGAGGTGGGCAATGATGCCAGGGGTGAGGTGTACACACTGATGGTAACTTGGACTCCGTGTATCGTGCCCACCCCCAAGATCCTATATGTATGTGTAATGAGAGTGTGAGTAATGTGAATGTCTAAGTTGTGGGATAAAATTGAGGCAGAGGCAGCCAGAGGGGGACGGGGGGGGTAGCCTCCTCTGCACCCTGGTGGCATACCCCTACTCCCTGGGGCCAGCTGCCCCGCTGACCCCAGTAGGCACCCCAATACCAGTATAGGCTTTTAATGCCTTTAGGTAAAAAACTACATTTTCCGCGAAAATGACATCACTTCCGGTTTCGGGCAGGAAATGGTGGACATGCAATCGTTAGCGCTGACCCCAGTTTCAATGTGGGAAGTGTTACAAACAGCTGATCGGATCGTGTTTCTGGAATATTATGTTTTTGCTCCTGCAAGCTCTTTTTATACAACTTTTGGAAAGGAAACCGTGACGTAGGACAAGCTGATGGCATAAGATGTAAGTACAACTCCTCCGGTTTCATATGCAAAAAAAATTATTGCACTGGCTTACGCGGTTCCGGTTCTTTAAATATAGTTACGCAAAACAGAGCGTGCCAGCTCCGACCGGCTTTATAGGGTTAAATCCAACTTATTTCTGATTGCAATTTTCTTGCAAACAAATGGAGAACACAAACTGTCCAAAAACCTCTCACGTTTAGCTGTTTTTTGTAAAAACAACTTTTTCTTTGGTCATTTTAGCCTTTTTGGCCAGGGTGAAGTGAGTATCTGCCATCAAACAAGAAGACAGCCGCATGTAACTACGACGGTGTTTGCTAGTTCACCTTACATGCATTAATGTAATAAGTGGTTAGCCTACTGAACGTAAATTACACACGAACAACATTAAGCTACTCACGCAGAGAAGAACGTCTGCTGCTTCCATCATCATCCGTCATCATTTCTGCTACACTGGCAGGGCTAGGGGCCAGGACTCTCCTCTTCGGGTTCTTGGGGGATGTTGCTAACTCCGGGTCCAATAACAGGCACCACACCCGCAGTAGATGTGCTCGGTGTGAGGTCTCGCAGCAAGCTACCAAATAAGATGCATTTCTCAGCTTTTAAAAAAACGCTATACGTCGCCAGGTGTTTCATCAGATTCGAGGAGTTACCTCCTTTGCACAGTATCACCTTAAAGCACTTGTTGCAGGCTGCTGAGTTTGCATCTTTTGCTGTGAAGTACAGCCAGACTTTGACCGCTTCGCCTTGGGCGTTTTTAATCTGTAGCTCTGCTCTAAAAGAACGTACGTACCTGTGCCCGCTTACTATCGTATCTGGTGGCACCGGATACTGGTACCCATCCCTACTCCAAAACTCTAGTGCTGCTGCTATCATTTTTACTAATTCAGTGATCCTGCTAACGTTACAAGGGCTCAGCATATGTTTTTCTTTACACTGTGATATTCAGCATTAGTGAGTATATTTTCTTAATATTAGTTTACTAAAACACTGTTAAGGTTCAAAATATCGGGGGTGGAGACAAGAGAAAAACCACAATAACAACACTGGTCCGGTCGGGTTGAGTCAAACGATGATTTTAATGATCACACGCGTGGGAGATGGACACTGATGCAGACAGCCTCAAAATCTCAAAATGGTGGAGCATTGCTCAAACTTTTATAGCCTCTGGTGCCTCCACCTTATCATATAAAGCCTAAACATTCACATGCTTTCTCTCACACAGCGCCTAAGCTACGACCTTGGCTCCCTGTTTATCTGCTCCTGCTGAGATGGGGCAGAAAACTCCAGTATGTTCTGTTCTCTTCTAATCAGACAAATAAGGCGATGACTTTCTGCAAACAGTATTTCTTATAACTCAGCAGTATAATGCATCATAAAACAATATCATTCATTCACAATAAATCAACAGTCTACTTTAATGCAAATTAGTTTAACTAATGCAATAGTTATCAGCTTCTTCTAATTCAGGAGAATAATGCAAACTAAAACTACATAATAATTCACAATCTTTAATTAGGGGTATAACATGGCATAAAATAATATTATAATCTAACAACACCTAATAAGAGGTGTAAACGTGAGCGTGAATGGTTGTCTGTCTTCATATGTTAACCCCGTGACAGATTTGTGAGCTGTGCACGGCGAACCCCGCCTCTCGTCCTGTGATAGCTCTGATATCCTGAATTGGATGAGCAGAAGACAGTGGATGAATGCACAATTGAAGCACTTTATGTGTTGAGCACTGTTACGCCCCAGTCTAGGGGTACAGGAACGCAACATAAGTTTGAAAAGATTGCCCCGCCCTGGTCCTCAAAACCATACACAGAGGGAAAACCAATTTCTTAATGAACGGTGGTTTATTTTTCTACACTGCAAAATGAAACTCCGAGGTGAACAAAGGCCAAAATAACAAACAAAACAAGCTAAGTCAGGAGGAGGTGCTATCTAAAACCCTATGTGAAATCAAAAACCAAACAAAAGACAAGCGCTACACCTAACTCCCTAACTGAGATAAACAGGAGAAAACAGTGGAAGGGAAAACAATAAGACAGCTCATCCCTTCTGTTCCAGTGCTATTTACAATGAAAACTAATGTACACACTATATACAGAACTCAGAAAGTCGCAAAAGTCACAGGCACAAATGTCACAGGTTTTGGAGGCCAGGGTCAGGTCTGCTGCTGCTGTCAGTGGCTGCCCGGGACAACTGCTGGTGAGGGATTTTGAATGAGACCACATGACCCGGGGACCAATCAGCAGCCGTCAGCTCATCCACTCAGGGACCTACAAAGACTTAAAGACACAGACAAAGAAACAGCCAACAAAACAGATTATGGCCAGGGCCATAACAAGCACGTTGTCACGTTGATGGAAACATCGGGTCGGTTGGGCGCTCGGTGCTTTGCTCGTGGAGTAAAAGAGCCAAGCATTGTACCTTGAGATAAGCATAAGTATTATAGTTGTTTTGATAAAACAGTCATAGTACATTATATGGATTGCATGGATTTTATGCAATAATACTGAAGAGAATCATTACACACAGCCTTCAGAAACTATCATGTAATTTGCAACCAACACATTTTACAACTTGAATCACTTCAGTGAACATAAAGCTCTTATTTACACACCTGTCTATAAATTCCTCAGTAATATTGTACGAAACCCAAAAAGAACCTTTCTATGTGAAAAATATTTCCTTAACCCGTTTCTAATTATGCCATTTTAAGAGTCATCAGTCTGTTCATATTTTTTATGCATGCTGTGGATCCAGCTGTATAAATAATGTGTAACTTACTCTGAAAAAAGAACTAAAAATGAATTTACTTAACCTAAAAGAAACAACACAACTAAAAAAAGGGAGTAAAAGTAGACATTTTTCACTGGCAGCTTGACCTCATTAATGCCCGTGGCTTTTCTAGCCAAGTTTTTTTTCCTTCTTTTTTAAATCTAAACCTTTGTCAAAAAAGTCTCACGAAACATCTTGTCAGCTGTGAAGCTCTTTTATACAGTAACACACCACTTATGACTTTGCATTTTATGTTTTGTTGAGCTGTATGTCCAGATTTTGCTCTTCTGCACCCTCTGGTGGTGAAGTATAGAGGGTTCAGTTGTTTGCAGGTTGGATCTCCACCCGGCCACTTTATGCTGGCACACATGGTGTCTGCATGCCGCAGCTCGTGGAGAAAATATCGTTCAAAAAGAAGAAATAAGTGAGAAAGAAGGCCATAAAGGCCCCTCTTGGATGTCAGCTCACGAGGTTTGTGTATTTTAAATGTTTTATTTTCTGTATTTAAGGACTTTTGATTGATTGACACTAAGTACAAGAGTGCATTTTGATGTTTTGTTTTATTGTTTTTGAGTAGCTCTCACGGGTTGTCAAGACCAGAATAAAGCCTGTTTTATAACTCTACCCTCAAGTGTTGTGTGCCCAATCATTAACAAAAGTGAGTAATGACTCATACGTACTAATAAACAAATCTAAATAACTCTGAAATTTCTGGTGTTCTTTGTATAACTGCTAAATCTAAAATTCAGAATAACAGTCACAAGTTTTATTTACAAAAACACCATGTTGAGCTATATTAAGTGCAGGAGCAAGAGAAGGAAGGGAAAAACACACTCCACTCTTCAGACACTCAGGCTCACGATCTCTCTCCACACCACCCTGCCAGACTTCAGGGAAACGGTTCAGGAAACAAGGACCGGTCAAGGGAATCTATTTAATCTCAATCAGAATGGACTAGAACATCCACTCTCTGGTGAGTCCCTTGCATATTTTTAAACCCAGCCCCCTCCCCAAAATCTAATCCTGTGTGTAAATATATCTGGAAGCATCTCAATTGCTTTGGACTCTCTTGTGTAGGCTTTGCGTAAAAACACGTAGAACTTGAACACACTCCATCACACCCTTTATGGTCTATACCCACATACTGAAAAAAACTGATGCCTGAGGATTCGTCAAGCTCCACATTAACAGGCAGCTATAAATAACTTATACACAAACAACACCAGCCGTCTCTTTTTAATTGCTTAAGCTAAAATTATACTTTGGAGGTGTGCTCGTAAGCAAACCTAGATGACCAGCTGAGTTATCATCTTGCTGAAATTTTTTTTTTTTTTTATTATTTATAATGTTTATAATCTTTAAAATAAACCTTAATTATGTCTAAGGGAAAACAAACATAATTTTAACAATAATTAGTGTTCTACAAGTATTATAGCCATTGTAATTATACACATGTGGGATATAAACCATTCTTATTTGTCATGACTATGTGCAGGCAGGAAGGAAAAGGATCCAATATGCAGACTCACAGAGGCAGAACTCAAAAACCACAGCTTTATTGCTGGCAAAAGACAAAACAAAACTGAAACTGGGACAGCTAGAAACTGTGGACGAAAACAGAGTCCCCAAGTATGAGGGACAACGTGACAACGAGCAGGGACACACGCAGACACTAAATACAGAAGAGGAACAGGGCAAAGAGCAGACACCTGGGAAACACGGCTGACACTAATCACACAGACTAGATGGGGGAGAGCAAACAGAACATCACGCACACAGACCGAAGACTATCAAAGTAAAACCGTAAGTACACTGAATTTTACAGACTCAGACCCACAAGTAGACACTACGACAACACGGACATGACAACAGAGGGAACAAAGACACGTGGGACCAGGGTAGGCACAGGACAGAGGGGCTAAAAATACAAACAGAAACCAAAATCACAGGAAACTCAAGATACTGGATCAAAATGACCCCGAAATGTGACAATATTACCATAATCCATTTATGGCTACACACATTTTGACTGGTGTAAAAGTGGTCAAATCAAAAAAGGTTTAGCTTGAACTGAGAAACATAATGTTTCCTTGTTTCTTTTTATTTTGTTTCTTCTGTTGGAAATTGTTTTGGAGTACTTTAAATAGGCCATGCAGAAGCTGAAGGTTTAACATTTTGAATGTACACTTAATTAAGTCATGTTTATAACAATTAATGGTATAACAAAAGTCCATCCAGAAGACTGTAGCACTTACAAAAAAGCATAATGTTTATGCTTGCAATATAACCTTTAGTTTAAAGTCTGCCTTGCGGACCAGTCCTTGTAATATTTTTGTGTTTATTTGTGTGCGTGTGTGTTTTCATTTTTGTTTTTTTACATTTTGATAAGATTTTTATTTAATTTACAGTAAAATAACTCTTCTCCAAAGTTGTTGCTTTTCATGAGCTTCTTTTGTTTTAAAAGAACTGCAGCTTGAGCTGTGGTCAGTTTTACTGTGGGAAATGATGCATGTGGAAATCTGTCGTCGAGTTCTGATAAAATCCACTCAGCACCTCCACTGTGATACACATGGATACAAAAATTACTTTTTTTTTTTTTTTTTTACAAAAACATCTTTGTACTTTCTTTGTTTGGGTGATTGGAAATCAAAATGAAAGCAAAAAGAAATTACAAAGAAAGACAGTTTTCATTTTCACTTTGCATTATATATTTCTACAATTAAGCGTGGAACTGGCATGGTCTAAGGGTATTTATGTCTCTAAAGTTAATCGTCTCAGTTTGTGTCATGGACCCTGAGTCCTCAACACTTTCTATCTCTCTTTTTTGTTATTGTTATGGTCTCAAAGTTTTGGTTTTAAATTTGACTCCTTGTGATGTAACTGGTTTGTAAAAAAATATTTCTGTTGTGTCCCATTTACACAGTTTTGGTTCATGTTTTTATTCTGATTCTAGCATGTCGAGCTATAGTTTTACTGTATTTTTCATATGTCGTGTCCATCAGCTTTAATAAGCAGACATATGACCTAAATGTACATTACATAACACATGCATAAAAATAGTTTCAGTGTATTTGACCTCTTGTTCTTTATTCTGACACAGTTTCTGTTTTGAGTTTCTCACATGCTTAGTTCACTCTGTAATTTCTCTGTCTGTTCCCACATCTCTGATGTCACTGTTTCATCTGGTCTCTTTTGAGTATTTTTCCCTAAGTTACTTTCTGCTTTGCTTTGAAATTCAGTTTTCTTACTTTTTACTGTTTGTTCTCATCTTTGTCTTGTTCCTAATCAACTCTCCAAGTGTATTTTTATGCTCTACATCTGTTTTCATTTGTTTGGATTTTGGGTCACCATTTAATTTGCAGAAAGATTTGAACATGAGCAGAAAATCTATAAAATTCTACATAAAATTATCTATAAAAGTGCTGCGGTTTAGAAATGAAAACATATGGATGTTTAAGCAGGTTACTTACAGACCTACTCTCATGTTTGGAACCAGGCAAAAACAGAAAGGAAATCGCTGCTAAATGTGTGCTGTCTTCTGTCAAGACACCCGTACCTCCTCATGCCACATTCAGGTTTCCACCTCTGTGTTTTTATTGTCAGACTATACTAACGTAGTTTTATATGCTCTCCACCAGGAACCACTTTTTCTTTTTTCTTGTATTGAGATATTTTGATATATTTTTGAAAAATATCTTTTATATATATTGACATTAAAATAACAAGTTTAGTTAATCAACCATATCCTATTTCTTTTGATTTTGATTTTATAAAAATGTGTTATTACAGTAACAAAGTTGCTTTTTAAGAAATACATTTTGTTTTATTTTAAAAGAACTCCAGCAGAAGCTGTGGTCAGTTTTACTATATGCATGTGAAAATGTATGACGGGGTTTTGTGGAAACCTACTAGCACTTCCAGTCAGCTGGACTCATTGATACAAAAAATTAACTTCCTCCTTCGGCTCAGTTTATATTTGAGGAAGGCACTCCTGGTCTTCACTGTCTTGTTTCCTCCGCTGTGTGACCCTTTAACAACAGAAGTTCAGCTGGTTTTTACAAACAAGTGGTGGTGAGAATTCTTTCAGTTTATTTTATTAATCTTCTTAATTTCTTTATAATCTGGGTGATTGCAAATTAAAATGGAGAGAAATTACTACATAAACCCTCTTCAAGTTTACTTTCACAGTATGTATGTCTAATATTTACTATTTTATATTTTCTGAAACTAATATTTATCAAAGAAAAAGTAACTCATACAGTCCTGTCTGTGGACACTTTCTGTCATGATCTCAAAGTAATGATGTATCTGAGTTAAGAAGTCTCGGTGAATGTAACTGAGCAGTTGTGTGTTAATGTTCTAGATGTTTAAAGTTGAAAACTTGATATCTTATTCAAATCTGACTTCTTGTCATATTGTTGAGTCTTTGATTTCTGTTTTTACTTATTGGTTTTCCATGTAAGAAGTTACTGTTTGCAGTATTTTGGATCAAGTTAATATTTTTAGTCTGGCATCTTGAGCTTTAGTTTTACTGTAGTTTTAAAAAATTATTTCAATACAGTGGTCCCTCGTTTAATGCCGGAGTTACGTTCTAAAGAAAACCCACGATAGCTGAAATCAGCGAAGTAGTGAGCTTTATATTTTACAATTATTATAGATATTTTAAGGCTGTAAAACCCGTCACTACACACTTTATACACTTTACTCAGACAGGCATGAACATTTTCACACTTTTTTCTGGTGTTTAAAAACTCTCAAAATTCAAATTTTAATAGAAAAAAAGTCCAGTATTTTAGAATAAAACCAAAGGTCAAATCCTGTTTTCAGGTCCAGAACATGGAAATAGAGCAGCTGTGAGAGAATTCAACATTAATGAATCCATGGTACGGAAGTAGAGGAAGCAAGAAGAACAAGATGAGTGAAGTTTCAAATATCGGACTGTTTTATTTCGTTTAATGTGCCTTATAATCCAAAAAATACGGCAACTTCTACCTTCCTTTAGCATGTCCAGAAGTCCAGCTTTTTGTGCGATGGTTAGCATCTTCCTCTGCCTTTTGGGTGCTACTGCAGGTGCCTTTGACGGTGCAAATCGCTTGGTCGACATTGTTGTGTTTGTTTGGGAGAAAACTTACAAGTATACAGCACAGCACGTCAGAGTCACACTGCTAGAGATCGAAGATTTATGTAAATTTGACAAGCTGAACGCATTCTGTACTGTGCAGGAGACACAGCAAGGAGGAGATTGATTAACAATGGTCTACAGCCAATTAGGACGCGGAACACAATGCGTTGTAAAAAGAAAAAAGCGTGCAAATTTGCACACAAAAACTCTGCAAAACAGCGAAGCCGAGAAAGGTGAAGCACGTTATAGCAAGGGACAATTTATTTTGAGCCTGTCTTGTTCTTCAGCTTTAGTAAGCAAAACCATCTGATCTGAAAAGACTGTTGTTCCAAATACATTAGATTTGCCAAGAGGCACTCTATAAACTCTCTATGGGCCCAACTTGTTATCTTTTTTTGTTTTCGTTTATTTATTTATTCCGATTAATAGTTAATAACCATGTATTTTGTAACCATATTAACACTGCAGCTTACAGAGAGTTATGATAAAAACTGTGGAGGAAGTCAGGAGTGGCAGGGAACTATGTGAGAGTGGTGCGGGATATGCATGAGGGATGAAATTCAGTAGAAATAAAACAGAATACGTGTCTGTGAATGACAGGGACATGGGTGCAACAGTGAAGATACAAGGAGCAGAGCTAGTGAAGGTAAACAGTCTACAAGCAAGATGAAGAAGACGATGAAGGCAAGGTGGAGTGGATGGAGAAGGAGGCAGCATGACTGGAAAGGCTTATAAAATGTTAATGAGGCCAGGGCAAACAGAGAGTTGCTGCAACGGAGGATAGGGTGAGATGAAAAAAGACGATCTGCACTGGCAACCCCTAAATGGAGCAGCTAAAGGAAAATAATTGTTTCCCTTTAAGAGTAATATTTTAGAATTGTTTTGTTATTTTCCTCTGAACAGATGATCAAGTGTTTGGCGATGTCATTACCGAAGCATCTCCTGCCCCTTGCTGCTCTCCTCCTTCTGTCCATCTTTCCCACTGAAACTAAAGTGGTGGCATCAGTGGAAGACTGTAAGGAGTTTTTTCTTCAGCAAACTCCACCACACATCCCAGGAATTTTGGAGGGAGGGATCATCCTGGACCAAAACAGATACAAACTGATTCGCCAGACTTTAAATAACACCAGAACATTTGTGACGCTGTACGACACCCAGAACAAGATTCCAGTTTTTTCTGCTGCAAAGTACAGAGGGGGAGCTGGAGGCAAGAGGCCCAAGAATAAATGGATGATCGAACCACAGGTATCAGTAGCAATAACATATAATAGTTACCAGTAAAACTAACAATTAATTTTAGACTAAAATAAAATATTATGAGAGTGTAGTCCTACTTACATGCTATAATTGTAGCTAATCAGGAATCTACAGATATTTTCCATTACATTGTGGTATTCAGAATTCTTCAATGTATTTTCCTAAAGACGTCCTTAATCCTACATTAAATGAGTTTGGCTAAAATTAGCTTAAATTGTGTCAATCCAAGTTTGCTCAGTAAATGAAAACAATCATTATCAGCCAGAAATTATCCAAGGTTTAAGTCCTCTTTTCTTTTCTTAAATGAAAAAATATTAACTGCGCAGTTAATTTATTTATCAGTAACCATACATTCATCACTATTTTATCCTTTTTACATTTTGACAGCTTGAAAACATACGAGACAAAGGCATTATGAGAAAATCAAACAAAAACATCATCTACAACTACCAGGCTGGAAATGAAGATTTCAAAAACAACCAAGGGTTTGACAGAGGACATTTATTCCCAAACTCATACGGATCCACTCTTATTGAAAAAAGGTCGACTTTTACACTGACTAACATTGTTCCACAAATAGGTCATTTCAACCAGGGAAGCTGGAATAGAATGGAAAACTGTGTCAAATGTGTTTTGAATGAATATTGCCTTAACAACAATGAAAAAATAGAAGGCTTTGTAGTTACTGGAGCACTGCCCAGCAACAATAGTCTCAACAACAAGATCAATATTCCTTCAGTGCTCTGGTCAGCATTCTGCTGCTACAGTCACAGGCAGAACAGCTGGCTGGCAAGTGCACACTGGGGGGAGAATGTGGCCGATGGCCCTAAATACCTGCAGACACAGACCTTAACAGAACTCCACAGAACCCTGGGAAGTGAACCATTTCCTCAAACACAATGTCCTCTTCACACCACTGCCACTCACTTGTACTCAGACCTCTCCTCTAACTGCAATTGCTCACCCACATCAAGTACATCTTCTCCTACAACCACTGCTATCCCTTGAAGTCCAATATCTGTGTCTTCCACTTCTAAAGCTAACGCAGCAGCCCCTCCCAGTGCCAGTACTGGTCTTTCACACTTCTAGTCCTGCATCTGACCATATTACTACCACAGTGTCCCACATCTACTTCCAAATATTATACCAATACCATAAAAGCAATTATTCATAAAAAAGCAATTCTTTGCCCTCAATGAATGAGAAGCAGTACATCTGGGTGAAATACAACTGAAATGTATAAAAACTAGCTTATTAATTCAAATAAAAAATCATTAAGGAAAATATGCTCAGTATAAATGAATGTACAACAATCCAGTAAATGTCATTTGATTAAATTCCATTAAATTTAATTGTACTTATGTGACAAGGTTTCATGGGAAATATATTAAACAAAATTATTGTTATAACAAGTAATTTTCACTCATTGGTACTTGATTCTGATGTATATTTTTCTCATCTTAATTGACAATAAGTGTAAAAATAATTGTTTTTGTGATTTGTTTTGTCTTTAAAATCTTCTGCTTATGATAATTTATTAGCAGTTCCAAACTAACTTACAGACTGTTCAACTTTTCTTTCTCATATTTCACAATGAATGCATTAAATCTAAAAATTCAATAAAATAAAAATTAACCTCCATGATATTTTTTAATATTTGACATTAAATGTGACAGCAACAATGTGCATGCTGTCTGTCTGTCTGTTGGCTAGCAGTCCTCAGTTTTCAAGATATCATATTTGATGGGTTTGTAGCATGAACGTATTCGCTGGAACGTTAAGGACAATTTACTACACAGCAAAAGCAAGACACAAGTAGGCAAAGTTCTTTGTGTTACTCATGCATGAGGGAGACCGGACCGGAGCCAGATGTCGTTCCACCCACTTGGCCTCCGACGGACTCTCAGACAGGTTCCCCATAGCACTCCTTTTATTGTGGTTACATGAATATGCATAGGTTCATTAACATATGACGTTTCATATAGGTATACATGTGGACAAAGCATACCTTGTCTCTGTGTGTGTGTGTGTGTGTGTGGTGGGGGGGGGGGGGGGGGGGGGGGTCAGTGTGTGACCCCATAAAGACTTCCCTAAACCTGCTGGTCTGGAAGTCCAGCAGTTCATCTAAACAAAAGGCACTTAGCCTAAAACTGACATAGCTACGTTTATCCTACCATGAAACAATAAGACAACGTACGACCTCTCCCATGCTCCCAGGATGTGGGTGTGAATGCCAGAACACTCTGGAGAGCACACAAAGCCTTTGCAGACTGCTAAAGATCACACATCCTATCACTACACAATCGATTATACACCTCTAAGCATATATGGTTAAATATTTCCTAATACAAATGACAATAATAAAATCTAAACCCATCAATATTCAAAATGTGTTGTGTGATCTAGATGACAGTAGCAAATGTAACTGATTTGGAGTTTGGTGAAAATCAAGTAAGGGTCACTCAAAATGTAAAAAATCATTAAAAACTTTATATTACCCACAAATATTTTATGGATTGGCTCGGGGGGACACGAGTACCTGAGCTGGCTAAGCATTTGACGTTGACCCTTATTGTTGGCACCCAAGGTCAAAGTTGGTCTTGCAAAATATTTTAAAGAAAAATGTTTGAATAATATATCATGTAAAGGGTCAAGAGGAACACTTGTTTTTCATTGCAATGCTCTACAACATTACAATGATGTCATAATGTTTCACAAAATCACACACTGCTTGAGTACATTTTATAATCTCAAATTTTTCAGCTTGTAGAAGCCAATGATTTCAGGCAATTCTGCTCCAAAGACATTAAAAATGCATTTCTCTACAGTGTTTTATGATGACTGTCATTAGTGCTTTTGTTTCTGACTGAAATAAAGGACTGAATAAAAAAGTAATTGAGAGAAATCTGACCCTAAATGTCTGATCCTAATACTAAGTTCTAGTCTTGATTTCCTTTGGCTGTGTTTGTAAAAGGAGCAAATGCACTTGATGTGGGTGAGCAATTGCAGTTAGAGGAAAGGTCCGAGTACAAGTGAGTGACAGTGGTGTGAAGAGGGCATGCTCTTTGAGGAAGTGGTTCAATTCTCAGGGTTGTGGTTTTTTGTTTTTTTTGCCACCTCCACGGGACAAGACTCAGCAGTTCATCTGAAATAAAGGGCAAAGGTCACTCTTTCGAGGATGCCAATGTTCACATTTTGGACAGAGAGGACAGATGGTTTGAAAGAGGAGTGAAAGAAGGCATCTATGTCCACTGTGAGCGACCATCTTTGAACAGAGGCGGGGCTTACGACACCAACTCTCTGCCATCTATAATCCCTTCCCAAACGTGTTTAACGCCCACTCACATCCTGGGCCATCTGACCTCAGGAAATCACATGATAGGGTGGAGCCAGGTTTCACAATGAGCTCACCCGGAACTCTGGCTGATTGTGACCCACACCCGCTTTCACACCTTGGCTCAGGCGATTAGAGGATCATCAGGGGGTCCTTTGTCCCTCTGTGGGGGGATACTCCCACTAGGTTTAAATCTGGGACTCTCCACCATTTGACCTTAGAACTGAAGAAGCTTCTCGGATGAGAGGTGAAACGTCTTCAAGCAACTCAAAGAAGTCCAGACGCTTTTCTTTGCAAGCTCCTTAGCCTACGATGACCTGGATGATTGAGAACCTTCACACACAAAACAAGTGGTAATATCTTGTGTATCCACTAGGGGGAGCAGTGTGGAGGCACATTCATTTAAAGGCTCGCTACACCATTTTTATATCATATTATATCACACCATATTTATATGTTTTAAATTTGTTCAGGGATTTTATAACTAGGGCAGATTCAACCTTTCTATCAAATATTAATATAGATATGTGTTTGCAGCAAATGAAAAACCGGTCAGTGATTATTACTGCCTTGCGTTTATGGAAATGAAAGCATGATTGTTTCATTTCACTGCTAATGTTCTTAGATAAAATGCAAAATCAAAATTTAAATGTGCTCCAATTGCACAACAACTATACAATCAGTGCCCCATGCCCCCACAGAATACAATTTTTTTTCTCACTATGCAATCAGGAGATTATTAACAGCTGATACCTGTTTTATACATTTTCTATACCGTTTCTTGGGATTTTGCAATCAAGTGGCGGACTTCAAGGCCTGATTGTCAGCTGGCAGCTGGCTGTCAGTTAACAGACCAACTGACCTCTGGCTGAAAGTGACAATTTTGAATGACTGCATCTGTAGAGCCACCCGTCATTCATTATATTTTCAAACAAACCTAGACAGGAATGTTAAAACTGCTAAACTCAAGGTATTGTAAACTTGTGACATCAAAACTGCAAAGTCAGTGTTTTATACAGACAGCAGACAAACCCAGGAGTAGAAAACATTCAGAATGCTTTTTGAGCAGTCTGAAGTCGAAGCTTGTAGATCATGTGATATTATAGACACCAACCTCATTATTTGTAATTCTGTCCATGTTAAATATATATATAAATAACATACTATTGCAAGAGTTTATATAACAGCAGATAAGAAAGACATGTCGTATAATTGTTTTTTCTCCCCTGATCTGCTGGCACAGGGCCAACAAGGACATCACTGGTGACACATCATCTCCTGCTCCACGTTGCTCTCCTCCTTCTGTCCATCGTTCCAACCGAAACTAAGGCAGTGAAATCAATGTCAGAATGTGACAGTTTCTTTCTTAACAAAAATTCACCAAACATCACAAAGATTTTAGAGGGAAGCATCATTCTGGAACAGGCCAGATACAAAGTGATTTGCGAGTTTTTAAATGGCACCACTACATTTGTGACGCTCTACAACACCCGCAACAAGATTCCAGTATATTCTGCTGCAAAGTTCAGAGGGGACAAATGTGGGAAACCCAGTTACAAATGGATGATTGAACCAGAGGTATAATAATTGTCATAAATAATAATAATAATTAAAAAAAAAACAGACCACATTATCAGATATTACAAGTGCAGGTAACAACCTAAGCGGACCTGTAATTAGGTTTTAAACAACACAATTTTCTGGAAACAGTATATTTCATCACAACAGTACAACAACATCAATATTGTACTCTTTCCATTTACACAGCTTGAAAACAATGAAGAGATGAGAGAAGAAACAAGTTTCAGCTTGAAGAATCAGGCTAGTAACATTGATTATGCCAATAGCAATGGGTTTACCAAAGGACAGTTATTTCCAAGTACTTATGGATTCACTGAAATTCAAAGAAGATCTACTTTTACCCTGATCATGTTATTTCACAAAATGCTTCATTCAACAGGAGAAGCTGGAAGAGAGTGGAGAACGGCATTAAATGTGTTATGAATAACTACTGCGGTAACAACAGCTATACAGAAGCCTTTGTAGTGACGGAAGCACAGCCCAGCCACAAGAAACCCATAACAAAAGGATCAATAGTCCACATTCGGCATTCTGCTGCTACAGTGATAGGCTGAAATATGGCTGGCAAGTGCACACTGGGGCCGAAACAATGAATATAACGAAGATTACACACAGACTAAGACTTTGGAAAGCCTCCGTATAAAAGTGGGAATCAAAGCATTCGATGAAAGACAATGTCCTGGAGAAACAACTGTCACTGAGCTCTACCCACAACTTTCCCCTGATTGCAACTGTCCATAAAAACATAAATGTATAAACTACTGAGGGCTGAGATCTATCATCAGTTTTAGACATTTATACATGTTGTGATGAATATGAATAATGTTTATTGATTTGATTCAGTTTGTAATTGCTTCTTTGCATCAGGCTTCATGACATCAAATAAAGATACAGCATATTAACCTTTGTGTAAATCTGGTGTTATCAGAAACATTTTTGGTAAATGGAAGGAAACCATTCATGTTAATTTAAGCTGGTTAAATACAAAACTTTTGTTTGAGTGGTGACAGCTATCATAAATATCAGAACAGACAGAGGTAAACACTGGAAACACAAGAAGAAACATCAAAATAAACAAACAATATGATAACAGAAACCGGTTAACATAAAAGAAAAAAAATGGAGAAGGATAAAGAGACTAAAACAATTTCTAATAATTAGATTTTGATTAAACATGAAGGCTCCCTGTCTGGTTCTTGGTCCCCAACAGAGACACCACCATTAAAAAAGAAACCTTGGACTCCCCTGTGATTCGACCACAAATAATACATGTATTTGCTTCAGCTTTGTTACGTTTAAAGACCGTGTGTTTTTTAAGATGCATGATGACACTCAAAATCGACTGACTCAACATTTCCACTTTGGTAGGCAACCAACAGTTTTCTGATCACAAGAAATCAGGCTACAACAACAGTTACACATGACATAAAGGTTAAGAACTATCATGTAACAAAGCACAAAGGCAACTTTAAATCTAACTAAAAAAGATCTGAAGCTGTATTATAAAGTGCACTCATATCTTTTGCGTGAGTCATTTTAGCATTAGTGAACAGTGAGTATTTTCTGGCAGCAGAATGGTCAATGAAGTATTTTGACAAAATACTCTAAGAGCTCAGAGGAACAAATGAACATGTTAGCCATTACAATTTCTTTAATTTCATTTCAAAATAAATTCTTCAAATGTTTGAGAAACAAACTGATCTTTGTGGCTGCTGTAGATTCACAGCAGCAGCACCATCACCACGGCCAGAGAGACAGAAACCCTCAACACAGGAAGTGAGTCATGCAGAAGAGGGGAGTGAAAAGGTTCAGGCTGCCCACCTTCAACACAGGAAATAAAGAAAGATATAGTTTGGTCTCGATACAAATACAGCAATAGCTATGTGGTTGGCTTTTAGCTGAGCTTAGTAGAGAGAGCACATCTGAAATATTTGCTTAAAAGTCCTAACATCATCTCACCTCTGACAGACAGCCAGCTGTATGGTGATTCTCCAGTACCAGAGACATTACACTTGTAGGAACCTTCATCAGATTTTGAAATCTTTGGGATAGTCATGACTCCTGTAGAGCTGTGCCCGATGAGGAGGTTATCATTATAAAATTCAGCTGTGAGGTTGGATAAAGAAGTCTCCCTATATGTGCAATGCAGAGTGACGGCATCGCCCTCCTGCAGATGATGGACCGGACTCTCCAGAATCACTTTACCTCCTATATGAAAAAATAAATATTTAGAGCTTTAAAGGTGCACTTTTGAAAAAAGAAATTCATGCAGCAGAGGTGGAGCCCAAACTTTCATAGAGCTTCTTGCGTAAGCCAAGACATATTCCAATCCTATGGGCTAAAAGAAAAATGCCTTTCTTCAACCTCAACACCTTTAACGTTCGAAGGAATTCATTTCAACCACTTCAAGATGATAATGCTTTTAAAAGCTTTTAATTTCAATATACTTAGTAACCAATTTCCCCTGGAAAATAATTATTTGACCTATACTATTTTAAATGCTGCCTGTACTTTTAGCTTAATAACTGAGCTAACTAACATTTTTATTCATACCATAACGTAATAATTATAATAGATTGCATTCATATAGCGGTTTTCTAGGCACCCAGAGCGCTTTACAATTCCACTATTCATTCATTCTCACATTCACACACTGGTGGAGACAAGCTACAGTTGTAGCCACAGCTGCCCTGGGGCAGACTGACAGAAGCGAGGCTGCCATATCGCGCCATCGGCCCCTCTGGCTAACACCAGTAGGCGGTAGGTGAAGTGTCTTGCCCAAGGACACAACGACCAGGACAGAGCTATGGATTGAACCGGCAACCTTCCGGTTACAAGATGAGCAATATCATATTGCTCAATATCAATACATATCATATTGTACTATTAGCTAATTATTTCAACTTTCACACTTTTAGCAAGTATTTAATTGCTTTTCTTTTTCAAGTATTCACTTTTTAAACACTATCTATCTATTGTAATCAATAGGGAATTTTTTGGAAGAGTATTTTCAATGCAGCTTGTGGGGATAGGTTAATTGGATAATCCAAATTGCCACTAGGTGTGAATGTGCGAGTGAATGTGAGTGTGAATGGTTGTCTGTCCCTGTGTGTTGGCCCTGCGACAGACTGGCGACCTGTCCAGGATGTACCCTGCCTCTCGCCCTATGACAGCTGGGATAGGCTCCAGCGCCCCCCGCGACCCTGAAAAGGATAAGCGGAAGCGAATGGATGGAGTATTTTCAATTACATAGTAAAGTAAATACATACTTTATACACAGTGGGCCAAAATTCAAAACTAGAACAAGGTCGCGGGCTAACATTAATATTTATTGAAAAATATCTTCCTCCAGATTTAAGAATGAATCTCTTCTTATGGACTCAAACAAGTTTTGCTGAAAAACTGAATGTGGAACAAGCAAAGCTTAATACTAAACAATGTATATATTAGCTGTATAATACCAGTAGGCCAGCTCTAATAGTAATTTGGTATGGCTTCGCGGGCCAAATGTAATTAGGCTGCGGGCCAAATTTGGCCCGCTGGCCAGAGTGTGAGACCTATGTAATAGATGAAAAAATATAAACATCGTAGTCTATATATGGCTGTTAGTAAATGGTTTAAATGCTTTTTTCCTGTTGAATTTAATGGTAATCCTCTGTAGTTTGTATAAACTCACCAGTAACAGTGATGTTGACAGCTTCACTGCAGGCTCCAGCTCCAGAATCACACCAGTACAACCCACTGTCTGAGGGGTAAGCATCTTGAAGGAAGCAGTGTGACTCATTTTTTGAACCCCAGTGTTTGGAACACTCATGATTTGTTTTTATAGATGTGTTTCTCTTTATTGTCCAATCAGAAGAGTTTTTATGCTCTCCACAGCTCAGTGTAACAGACTCATACAGGAAGAACTGAGATCTGTTGGGAAATATTCTCAGAGTGGCTGAAAGAAACAGAGAGGTGAGACAAGTTAGTTGTGTTTACAGAGCTGTATTTAAGGGCAGAACAATGAGGTGGGCACAGTTTAGTCTGGCCACCCTATGCATCCAAGGAAACACTGACAGGGGACTCCTCACAATCGAATTCAAATGGATATATGGATTTATATAGTATAACTCCCGACTATAGTATAACATTTTTGCTGTGCTGTTTTTCCATGAACAATTGTAACTGCCCACTTCGTTTGAGAAAATTTTATGAGTTTTACTGCTGATAATTGTTTTTTTTTTTCAGTTGTGTGTTGCATTAAAAAAGCTAATTAAAGGTGATGGTGTAGATATACAGCAGGAAGCTAGCACCATAAAACTCGGAAGCTTGAGGAAAACCCAGAACTTGTAACAGATCAGGGACAGCAAAGGATAAAGAGACTAAATAAACACACAGGCAGGTGACTAAGGAAGAGGAAACTGGTGGGAGCACATGTGACACTAATCACAGGAGGAGGCAAGTTAAAATAAAGACAATGCACATAGAGCAAGGGACTATTAAAATAATATAGAAAAGTAGCACAAAGAGAGACATAGACAAAATAAAAACAAACGTGGAAACATTACTGAGTGGGGAAACAGAAATAAATAAAATTCAAAACCCAGTAATAATAACAAGGGCTGCCTTTTTTATTTGAGAAAATCAAAAATGAACATGAACATGAAAACTTTTTAAAATGTTGTTACTTTTTTCTCTGACAGCTGTATTTTGGAACACAGATGAAGCACTACCTCAAACAAATTAAATTTTACTGACCTTATACTAAATGTATTCTTGCCACCAAACATGGTACTAAAACCCACAGCACTGACATTTCCTTCCTCTTTACACCTTTGCAGCTTCTGCATGCTACCCACAAAATAGTTGCATTACCTCCCACAAGGTTTCATTTTAAACACTGGAACATCTGGTTTTTCATCTGTGCAGATAAGTTTGTAGCTGTATTGATGCCATATAAAATTTATAAGATGAGTTTACACATTTTAAATTAATAAATACAAGTTACATGTACTGTATTTATTTCAACTAAATCAATCTACAATAAATCGACATGAAATACAGTACCTTGCATAGAGTACCTTTTTGTAATGTATCTATTATAAAAACCTGTAATAAAATACTGTTATCAAACAAAAGCAGATGCCCACACAGAAACAAATCACAGACTTCACACACACATTCACAGTAGTACATACCAATAATAGTGCAGAGAGCAGTTATCTCCATGCTGCTTGGCAGGTGTTTGACTCACAGACAGTTTCAGGGGGGTTTGTTCACAACTCAGTGCTGACTGTGAAAAAGTCACTTGACCAAGATGTACGTCATCAATTTATTTTTTAAAACTGCAAGTGTCAAACACTTACATTCTCCACCATAAAGATATAAAGTATATCAAAGTGAAGTTATAGAATATTTAATCCTTCCTAAAATTTGAATCAAAAATATATAACTGATTATTTTTTTTCTTTTTTGAGAGTTTTGGGGAGTTTTTTTTTTAAATATAAAATTACATTAGATAGAGTGCAGTGTTCAGAGTACTTCAAAGTTTTTTGACATTTCTTTGTCTGATTTTTATCAATTACTGTCTTCCTCTATTCCGATTTGTGGAGTTTGTGCTGTTTTGCAATCACAGATTGCATAAGGGCAATGAATAATGTCAAAAAGCTCTACCTAAAATTTTGATACCCACTCATGTAAATGTGGTTTGCATATACTCAGACAACAACACAGTTTTTCTACTGTTGCTTCTATGCACCACCACAGTGGATTTTAATACATTAAAAAAAACAGCATTACCACGGTGGAGAGGTTTGTGTGCCCAAGTGATCCCAGGCGCTATGCTGACCAGATAGTTTGCTTCTCCCACTGGTGGGGTCTTTCAAGGTAAATTGGTCCTCAGTGAAGGGTCAGACAAAGAGCAACTCAATTGACCTCTATAAGAGAGGAAAAAACAAGGGACCTGTGTAGCACTGCCTGGGATAGGTTTACTAAGGGCTTACCCTGGATTTTAAGTTTGTTTCAGGATTTAACAGGACGCTAACACAGAAAACTCAATATAGGATAGATAAGAAGTCTGGTATTATTTGCATAGCAGTGAAAATGTATGCCATTCCACCTAATAATACTGCCTAAGGTAAGCACGTATAATGCAAAATGAATTGGTCCCAGCATATGAACCCTGTGGAACTCCATATTTAACCTTAGTGTGTGACTCCATTTACATGAAACAAATTGAAGTCTATCAGATAGATATGGGGGGCTGTTGCTCAGAACATGGAGCAGGTCACCTACTAATCAGAAGGTTGGTGGTTTATAGGTTGGTGGTTTGATATCTGTCTGCATACCAAATATCCTTGGTAAATAATGTAATAAAATATGGTGAACAGTAATGAACACTGCACTGAGGTCTAACAGGACAAGCACATCTCACACAGAGATGGGTCCACTGCCAGAGAACATAAGAAGATCATCTGTGACCTTCACTAATGCTACACCCAAGGCCTAGCAGCCTGTCCTGTCTGAAACTCTTTCTATCCCTCTTAGTTAACCCTTCACACTGTGAGGTTAATCAACTCTTTCATGGGCATACATTTCAAATAACATTAAATAATAAATAGATTCGATCTTAGAGAAGTACCTTCCTTTGGTGCTCTTACAGGCTTCTGATGATTTAACAAAGATTCACTTAGTATATCAAAAGACACCTGAAGTCTGCCATTTTCCATTTTTGCTCAGGTTTTCTACCCACCTGTCTTAGTTATCAGGTAGCATTGTTCAACCAAGACTGGGTTTCAGGTTTTAGACTCCTGGTTGTGAAAGGAGAAATGTAATCCAGGATTTCCAAGCAGGTTGAATTGAACGGAGAAAGCAAGTCATCGGGGGTCAAGCTGATGGACCTATTTAAAAGTAAGGCATAATTACAATTTTGATAAAACAATCAAAATGATCAGCTGTATCTGAGGCAATGATGTGAGGTCGGTATTTGGACACATCAGATATTTAGAAGTGATTAGAAGTCATAAACCAGAAGAGTAGAGACCTTTTTGAAGAAAAAAAGATGTAAACAAAGTGACCACAAACAGAACAGGTAACAGATGACGGCAAACTACACACACAGGTGCCATCTTCACTCCAATTTCAGTAAACCACCTTGAAATTAGATTTACAGTGTAATTACACTCTTAGTTGTGGAGCAAATCATACAGTGTTTCCAGGTTTTTCATGGTTTTCTTTGAACACTGGCTGCTTTTTCACTTACTTTCAGTCCGGTTCTTGTATGTGGCCATTTTTACAGGAATGTTTGTCTCTTAAGCAACTTAACGCTGACCTATGAATCATTCAAGCATGAAAAGGGGATCTTACTCGAGGGATGAACCAGTATTGTGTCTAGACATGACAAACAGCTTCACAAAGAATCAGCTATTTTTAAACCAACAAGGTGATTTCCCAAAAGACTATTTAAAGTAACTCCCGGCATATTTTTAGCATGGTGTGCAGTGTGTAATTAAAAAATATCGAAAGCAGATAGAAAGTATCTGAAAGTAATATTGTCTGGCACATCAATACGAGCCACTGCCAGAAGGTTTTAACTGTCCCATAAGTATGGAGGAAATTCCAGGAGACATATCCTCTAGGACTCTAGGAGAACTGAACATTGCTATGTGGTCATTTACCCATCAGCACGACCAGTATCTGCTCCTTACTGGAAGCTTGAACAGCACGAGCACTGCCAGAGCTCCAAATGACCCTTAAGGAGGACACTGGTGTGAATTTTCCTGACCAGATAATCAGAAACAGACTTTATGAGTTCAGGTTGAGGGGCTGATGCCCTCTAGTGGGCCTGTGCTCACTGCCCACTGCCATATTGAGCCTGATTAGAATTTGGAATAATATCATAATGCCAGATTTAGCAGATCCACCAGTTTTACTTCAGCCCACACTAGGTTCATCATTTTCTTTTCCATTAACCAATCCTTTAGTTCCCAACACATTTCCCAGTCCACATGAGTGTGGATATCCAGCATGAATTTTCCACCTACTGAAATCTGATATTTTTCACAGTGTTTCTTTAACCTTTGAGCTGTGTACAATCACAGTTGGTTTTAGACCAGTAAAAGCTGACTGAGGCAATAAAGGTAAGAAACAGTCAACACCATACATAAATAGAGTGCAAAGAATTGAACATTTGCATAATTTATACAAGATATTCGATACTCTCTAACTTTCTCTCCTACCAGAGCTGTTCCTCTGATGTACTCCTTTCTGGTGAGTCCTGATTGTCACGCCTAAAAGAGTTTTTCCAGTAAGGTTTTGACAAAAACAAAAGAAAAAAAATGCCAAAAATAACATTTTGATGACTCAGTCTTTTAACTGACTATTGATTTATTGTCAATTGTGAACAAGGTTTAGTATTTTTTTCTTTTTCTTTTTTGCACAGGTGAATCTGTGTTATGAAAAATAAAGTAAACAGGTTTAGATCGAAATGCCCACTAGGGGGCAGAACCGTATTGTATTTGAAAAAGTCCGCAGTCTGGAAGCGCTGACTAAAGGTGGAGTTTTCAGAGATTGTAATTCGACCCTTAAAAGTGAAACTAGTTTGTATATTTGCTCTCATTAAAGTCTCCTGCCGTCTCATCCTTTCATCTTCTACTAGAAAAAATACTTCAGAACAGATTTTAATGTGACACATTTTCTCCTTGAGGTAAACAACGCAATGGGGAAAAAAAAGCTTTCTCATAAGGAGACTTTTGTGATGATGTCATGTTGACAAGATAGTTCCAAGACACGTGGATTGTTTCTTCTTATGTGGAGAAGCCTGAGCCAAACACGTGGGGGAGTTTTTTGTTTTTTTTTAGGAAAGTACATAGCATTAATTTTGTGTTTTAAAGCTTTTGATGGTAAAATGGAAGAAGAGTTTTAAATGCAGTTTCTGAAAACTGGTGGGGAAAATAAAAGGCAAATATCAAACAGGAGGTGAGTTCATCATGAGTAAATTAGTGGGAAGTTCATATCTGCCCACGTTCTATAAACAGACCCACCTGTGACAAGTATATTAATGAATATTCACTCTGATTTGGAGATGTGAAAAGAAAAGGGTTGCAAGAGACTGACTTAGTCAAGTAATTCTGGAGTACTCTCATGAGATCAGGTACATTTTTCAATTAGTCAGCTCCCTCCGAAGCAGCAGAACAGGTTTATCATCACGCTGTTATCTACACTGCCAGCACATGCTGAAAAACAAAGACTGAGCACTCTGTCATCCTTTTCTTCTACTGCAAGATTGGAATAGTTTTTCTTTTTTTTCTTTTTTTTAAGATTTCTATATATGAGATTAAATGGACTCACTGTATCATTTTTGACCAGGATATGCACTTCAATGCACATATTAAACAAATATGTAGGATTTATTTCTTGCATTTGGACAATATCTCTAAAACTAGAAACATCCTGTCTCAAAGTGATGCTGAAACCAATGTGTTGTAATTTGCTATATAAATAAAATGGAATTCAATTCAATTCATTGCCCCCCTTGATAACCCCGGGCTCTATTATGATATATGTGTAGATGTTGTTGCCACTCCATTAATGAAATAGCAACAGATGAATAATGACCTGTGCAAATGTGAAAGAAAAGAACACTAAAGCTTACCATAAATGGAATATCTTACACAAACATCCCAGGCTGCTCCACCTGTTTGCACTTAGAAACCTGTTTCTGCCCCCCTCTTCACTATTATTCTTATCTTACAGGTGTCAAAAGTAAAGTTGATATAGGATGACCTTTCTCCTGATCAGGTGCCAAGAAACACCACATCACTGAAACTGTCTATCACTGCTTTTGTTGGGTGTCACTTGACCATTCCTTCATCAGATTGTCTATGAATTCAGATCCAAACAGCTTTTTGTAAGTAATCCATTGGCTGCGATCAGACAAACCACCTGCCAGGAAAAAATCAGAGATGAGATGACAGTAACGTCAGACAGGACATGAAGATTTGGTGTTCCGTTAGATTTTAAAAAATCATCAAGATGTCCATAAAGCATTATACCCTGTATCCTTATGATCCTGACCATACATCCATGTAACAGTGCCAGACTTACCTGGTAACAATAATAACCAGAATTTATTTCATTTTTTAAAAGTGTGGAAAAAACAAAACACAAATAAACAAATAAAGTAAAAACTGTGAAAACCTCACTACTATACAGTTGTTATTTAAAAATAACACTGAAACATGTTGATCTACGAGGTGTTGCTTTGTTTTGTTTTTTTCATTTTCTCACCTTTACCAACCATCTGTTCAGTCAGGACCTTTTACATCTTTGGGATTGAGTGGCATCTCTGTTGTCCTGTGTTTAGCTGAGAAAAGTTCAAGATTTTATAACACAATAGTCATGGGGCCAAAAAAGTTGTTGCTGAAATTGGAATACCTTTATCAAAATTATTTGAGGCACTGAATTTGCTTACTGTTTTTTGGCATTAGGTATAACTCACCAACAGTCAGACGGACAATTGAAAACCTTGTTTGACTCTTTAACTTTGGGATGAAACATCTGTATCTTTCTTCATTTCTTCTAGTGTCACATTAGTGATTCTTAGTGAGATGTTTCCTTCTTTCAGGCCTTCTGTGAACAACGCTGTCCTCCCGATGTATGATGGGATCTTCATGTCTGTCACCTCACAATTGTGCCGGTAAAGATGAACATATTCATTTAGGCTCAGACGATTTTTGGGGTCTGGGTGGAGGTCGGGCCTCAACCACTCCACCATCAGTCTGCCACATTTAACTTTGGCTCCATGTGACACGGCAGGATGGCACCATCATCTGAAGTAGCCTTGACTGGGTGAGGTGCATAAAATAAATGAAACTGTCCTAAGGAGAAGAAAAACTAATTGATTAAAACAAGTTACATTTGGCATTTTTTAAGAGCAATAGAGAAACACATGCTTTCAAAGTTATTATTTAACTTACTGTGTAGTGTGTGGTTGCAAAGTCTCTGTGTGGTAGCCTTATGTTAGACCGACAGTCTGTAAAATGATGGAGAAAAATTCTTTTGAAACACCCACAACTTCTCCTTAGTTGTGAGTTTGGCGTTCTAAAGCCTATCCTGCAGGTCCTGCAGGTTCAAACCGGACTTTGTGGTGAATCCACAAACCACAAGCAGTCATCTCTGGCTCTCTTGCACAGTGTGTCTGTCTCATGACTTCCTTCCCTAACCCCAACTGCACAAAGCACAGAGAAAACATTAAAAACTCCACACAGAAACACAGCAGGCTGGATTTAATCCCAGGGGCAACAGTGCAAGCTAATGGATCACCATACCACCCATAGAGGAAGTGTGACTCTAAAATGACATCCACATTATAAAATCCAAAATGCACCAAAGCTAAAACTTTGAGTTGTGACCACAATCAGTTTGTGTTTGTGACCTTTGTGAACTGTCACTGCAACAAAATGAACAGACAGAAAAACACCACCCAACACACTAAATGCTTTTTGATGTGCGTGTGCAGATGAGCCCAGAAAAACACTAACTTGGACAACACACCACTTAACACTTTTGAAATGAACTGTCTGCTTTGGTGATGATGATGATTGATGCTGTTTCAGTACTTCAACCTGTTGTCACTATTTTGGTCAAACCACTTACAGGGATTAAAGTCCACTTGGGTCCAAAAAAATGATAGAAATCCTCTCAGCTTATTGCACCAGCATGCATCAGCACTTATATAACTATCATTAGCTTAAAGCTTGAAGTGTTTAAGGTATGTGCTACCTAAAAATTAAGACAAGATGACAGTTTATTAAACTTTTAATGAAATTTGCAGGTTGTTCAGTGAAGTTTAATAAACTCACCCGTCTGCTCTGTGCTATCTAAAATATAACAGGACAACAAAGGCAGTGACGAGCAGTCAAGCTTGCAGCCTCCTGTTCATGCTTGCACAGCAGAATCCTTGTGGTCATCTCACACATTTGAAATTTAACAGACAGTTAGTAATAAAGAATAATTGGGTAGTCAGCATTTTTACCTGCTTTTAAGTAGATGTTTTCTAAAAGTGATTCAAGCACAGTAGCTTTGCTTTGTCAAAAGGAAAATACACAGAGCAGCATGAGAGTGACTTCTTGTTAAACATCATTTTAAATGGTTGGCTCCCATATTGTTTTTGTAGTTCCTTAGTTTTTTTTTTTTAATTGGAGATTTTAAAATGAATAGGAATTTCAGATCTTAAAACCTTGTCCTGGAGCCAGGCCTAGGGAGGCAGTTCAAAGAACTCACTGGGCCCAAAGATGTCAGTGGTCAGAGCGGAGTCCCTGGTCCAATCTCCAGCTGGCTATCAGGTCTGCTTTTATTTTGGTCTTTTAATGTTGTGTATTGTGTTCTACTCTCTTGCTATAAATGTGTTAGATAAATTATTTGGACTCTCTTCGTTTTTTTTTTTTTTTGTTCTCATGCTCTCACCTGCAGCTTACATCTACAGTGGGGCAAAAAAAGTATTTAGTCAGCCACCGATTGTGCAAGTTCCCCCACTTAAAATGATGACAGAGGTCAGTAATTTGCACCAGAGGTACACTTCAACTGTGAGAGACAGAATGTGAAAGAAAAATCCATGAATCCACATGGTAGGATTTGTAAAGAATTTATACGTAAATCAGGGTGGAAAATAAGTATTTGGTCAATAACAAAAATACAACTCAATACTTTGTAACATAACCTTTGTTGGCAATAACAGAGGTCAAACGTTTACTATAGGTCTTTACCAGGTTTGCACACACAGTAGCTGGTATTTTGGCCCATTCCTCCATGCAGATCTTCTCGAGAGCAGTGATGTTTTGGGGCTGTCGCCGAGCAACACGGACTTTCAACTCCCGCCACAGATTTTCTATGGGGTTGAGGTCTGGAGACTGGCTAGGCCACTCCAGGACTTTCAAATGCTTCTTACGGAGCCACTCCTTTGTTGCCCGGGCGGTGTGTTTTGGATCATTGTCATGTTGGAAGACCCAGCCTCGTTTCATCTTCAAAGTTCTCACTGATGGAAGGAGGTTTTGGCTCAAAATCTCACGATACATGGCCCCATTCATTCTGTCCTTAACACGGATCAGTCGTCCTGTCCCCTTGGCAGAAAAACAGCCCCATAGCATGATGTTTCCACCCCCATGCTTCACAGTAGGTATGGTGTTCTTGGGATGCAACTCAGTATTCTTCTTCCTCCAAACACGACGAGTTGAGTTTATACCAAAAAGTTCTACTTTGGTTTCATCTGACCACATGACATTCTCCCAATCCTCTGCTGTATCATCCATGTGCTCTCTGGCAAACTTCAGACGGGCCTGGACATGCACTGGCTTCAGCAGCGGAACACATCTGGCACTGCGGGATTTGATTCCCTGCCGTTGTAGTGTGTTACTGATGGTGACCTTTGTTACTCTGGTCCCAGCTCTCTGCAGGTCATTCACCAGGTCCCCCCGTGTGGTTCTGGGATCTTTGCTCACCGTTCTCATGATCATTTTGACCCCACGGGATGAGATCTTGCGTGGAGCCCCAGATCGTGGGAGATTATCAGTGGTCTTGTATGTCTTCCAGTTTCTGATGATTGCTCCCACAGTTGATTTTTTCACACCAAGCTGCTTGCCTATTGTAGATTCACTCTTCCCAGTCTGGTGCAGGTCTACAATACTTTTCCTGGTGTCCTTCGAAAGCTCTTTGGTCTTGGCCATGGCGGAGTTTGGAGTCTGACTGTTTGAGGCTGTGGACAGGTGTCTTTTATACAGATGATGAGTTCAAACAGGTGCCATTTATACAGGTAACGAGTGGGGGACAGAAAAGCTTCTTACAGAAGACGTTACAGGTCTGTGAGAGCCAGAGATTTTCCTTGTTTGAGGTGACCAAATACTTATTTTCCACCCTGATTTACGAATAAATTCTTTACAAATCCTACCATGTGAATTCATGGATTTTTTTTTCACATTCTGTCTCTCACAGTTGAAGTGTACCTCTGGTGCAAATTACTGACCTCTGTCATCATTTTTAGTGGGGGAACTTGCACAATCGGTGGCTGACTAAATACTTTTTTGCCCCACTGTATATCAGATGAGGAGTTTGGAGAGTTTCAGAGTTGTCTCTGTTGTCATGGTTTTAGTTTGAATTTTTAGTTTGAATTTGGTTGTGAAATATCAGAAGACATTTAATTATTTACAAAACAATGTTTAGTAGTTCTTTGAGGAGCAATAAGTTACTACCAAAATGACTCTGAGTGTTTTTTATTCAGTTTTAAGAAAAACTATTTTCTTTCTAACTCACCAGCAAGCAAAAAGCAGAAACGAAGACTGATTTTGAGTCTTTGATGTTGAGATAAAACTTCTGTATCTTCCATCTTGCCATCTGTAAACAACAGCTTCCTCCTGACGTGTGATTGGATCTTCACGTCAGTCACCTCCCTGTTGTGCTGAGATGATCATATTCATCTCGACTCAGATGACGGTGGGGTTCAGGCTGGAGGTGGGGCTAGAACACTCAGTTATATCAACTTTTGTTTCCATGTGACAAGGCAAGATGAAATCACCAGCTGGAGTAGCCACGATAGGCTGAAGAGATGGTAAATGGACTGATTGTTATATACCACTTTTCTACTCGCCCGTTCTCAAAGCACTGTGTACAACAAGCCTCATTCACCCCATTCACACCCACTCATATAAGCACTTCTAACATCAAGTGCAATCTAACCAACATTCACACATTCACACTCTGATAAACTCATCGGAGGGCAACTTGGGGTTAGTATCTTGCCCAAGAATATTTGGCATGCACACTGGGGAACCCAAGAATCGAATCACCAATCTTCCAATCAGTAGTTGATCTGCACTGCCACCTGAGCCACAGACACCCGCAACCACATAAAACTGACCTGAGTACAGGGGGGGAAATGAAAGTAATTTAAATTTTATATTAAAAAAACAAAGAAGAAAATTCTCACTGGTGTTGAACTTCTCAGTAAAATTAAACACTATCCGTGACCAGTGTTGGGGAGTAACGGAATACATGTACCGCCGTTACGTATTTAAAATATAAAATATGAGTAACTGTATTCCGTTACAGTTACCATTTAAAAAGGTGGTATTCAGAATACAGTTACTTTGTTGAAATAAATGGATTACACTGCGGTACTTTCCTGTTTCATTTTGTTGCGGGTCAGGACTGTTTGGGTTTTGTTTGACAGCTACGCTCTGTTGTTCCAGGCGGCAGCGTTACAGTTGCCATGGTTACAGGGTGACGCTCTCTCTCTCTCTGCGACTGTGTGTTTCCTGGGTGAGAGAGCGCCTTTTCGTTGTTGTTGTTGTTGTGCTAAGCTAACAGGCAGAATGCTACAAGCATAGCTATGGGTGGCTGTAGCTCAGGTGGCAGAGCAGGTCAGCCACTAATCAGAAGGTCGGTGGTTCGATCCCAGGCTGCCTCCTGGCTGCATGCCAAATATCCTTGGGCAAGATACTAACCCCATGTTTGCCTACTGGTGGTGGTCAGAGGGCCCGGTGGCGCCAGTGTCCGGCAGCCTCGCCTCTGTCAGTGCGCCCCAGGGCAGCTGTGGCTACAATGTAGCTTGCCATCGCCAGTGTGTGAATGTGTGTGTGAATGGGTGAATGACTGAATGTAGTGTGAAGCGCTTTGGGGTCCTTAGGGACTAGAAAAGCGCTATACAAATGCAGGCCATTTACCATAGCTCTAAAGAATGTAGCATCATGGGCAGTGTAGTCCGTGCTGCAGGAGAATGGACTGCCATACACGTTATGTGTCTGTGAGCGCGAGGAGGGAGAAAAAGGAGAGTGGAAAGGTACGAGTTGTCGTCGAGGAAAAACGGGAGCTGGAAGCATGTAAATATAATAATAACCACTTCAGCCAAGAAGAGTGCCTGACGAGCCCAGTTGTAAGTAAGCTATTAAGACTCGACTGTACACCGTGTTCGTGTTTTCCTCCGAAAACAATAAGTTTCGTTGGAGCAGCCTTTCAACGCCTCTCTCTGTCTCTCGCAAGAAAAGTTGACCCACACAACAAAGTAAAGCTATTTTTCGGCTACGTGCCGACAGGGACCCCGCCGTATTAGTCAGAGGTCCCTTTACTACAGTTCGGAGTCGTGGACCTTCAGTAACAGTAATAAATCACACAGCAATAGTACATTCACGTTGTTGTAAAAAGCATGATAATATATTAAGTAATCCAAAGTATTCAGAATACGTTACTGTCATTGAGTAACATAACGGAATACGTTACAGAATACATTTTGGGGCATGTATTCTGTATTCTGTAATGGAATACATTTTAAAAGTAACCTTCCCAACACTGTCCGTGACTTCATATCAACTTTTATATATAACTTTTATAACTTCACAAAAAGATCAGTCACAATCATGAATGATCTGAGACATACGTTGGAAAGCACCATGACTCACTCTCTCAGTCCCCAAAGATGGAACATAAAACTACAATGTGGTTTTCATCTTGGTTGGAGAACACTGGACCAGCTCTTTGTACTCTTGAGGATATTTAAAGGTGTGTGGGAATTTGAATTTGTGGACCTGGAAAAGGCATTTGATCGTCTTGAATATAGAGTGTTTGGCCCATTGCTACGAGCCATTTGGTCCCTGTACAACTATTGCAGGAGCTCCAATGCTTCACAAGATTGACTCGATCCCTGTCAGTGTTGTACTCCACCATTGGGGTTCTAAATCACTGATTCTGTTTCTAATTTTTATGGGTAGTTTTACTGCGTAACAAGGTGATGGAAGGTTTCCACTTTGGGTGACCTCAGAATATCATCTTTGTTTTTTGCAGATGATGGGGTTCTATTCACTACATTAGGTGGTGTCCTAGTGCTAGAGCAGTTCATAGCAGAGTGTGAAGCGGTGGAAATGAACATCAGCACCTCCAAATCTGAGTCTATGGTCCTAAGCTGGAAAAGCTGGAGCGGTTTAAGAATCACGAGTCCAACATCATCATCACGTTTGCGGATGACACAACCATCATAGGTCTCATCACAGGCAACGATGAGACGGCCTATAGAGAGGAGGTGATGGCGCTGTACGAGTGGTGTCTGGAAAATAACCTGACTCTCAACATCAGCAAACCTAGAGAAATAATAGTGGACTACCGGAAACGACCGGTCAGGGAACACCAGCCCATCCACATCAACGGTGTCAAGGTCGAAAGGGTCAGCAGCTTCAAATTCCCTGGAGTCAACATCACCGAGGACTTCTCCTGGACCCTTCACACAGACACTGCTATCAGGAAGGCTCGCCAGCGGCTTTATTTCCTGAGGAGGCTGAGGAAGTTTGGCATGAACGCCAACATCACCTCAAATTTTTACAGGTGTGCAATTGAGAGCTTGCTGACGAGCTGCATCACAGTTTGTTACGGAAGCTGCTCTGCCGGCAGCCGTAAATCACTACAGAGGGCGGTGAAGGCAGCAGAGCACATCACTGGTACGAGGCTTCCTGCCATTCAGGACATTCATCTCCATCGATGCCTCCGTAAAGCACACAGCATCATCAAGGACCACAGCCACCCAGCACATCAGCTGTTCTCCTTGTTACCATCTGGCAGACGTTACAGGAGTCTGTCTGCTCGGACTACAAGACTTAAAAACAGTTTTACCACCAAGCCGTACAACACCTCAACCACAACACTTAAACACACACAACACAGCACTCAGAAGCTACCCTGCAGCTTCACAAGTACTCTGTTTAATCTGCACTGGTCACTTCACTTTATTGTCATTGATATTTATATTTAAAAGTGCAATACTGTAATTTTCTGCTGCTCATTCCTGTGCAATATCCCATCTGCCCTCCCGTCATATTTCTTTTCAAGATTTTCTTATTTAATCACTAGTGTACATATATTTATATTTATAGATACATATATATTTAGTCATCTTTTCTCTTTTACCATGTCTCTCTAACAATTTGCTCTTTACTATTTTTCTATTTTTTTATTATTTTATTTTCTTATATTTTCTTATATTTTCTCCTACTGTACCATTCTGCTGAGTGACTGCTGCTCGTCAAACACATTTCATTGCATTGTTGACCCTGTGCTAACTTGCATATGACAAATAAAACTGAAAACTGAATCTGGGGATGTTGTTCATGCACGTAGAGATGTGCGCATCTCTGCTTAGACTGCTGTCCCTATGACCTACATAATAGATATACAGGAATATTTGAAAAAACTTTTTCATGACTCATACCCCAAAATTCACCTATTTTTTTTTTTTTTTAAATAAGTCAATTTAACAGAGAACAGGCATGTTTCACAGTTGGCTGGTAGATTAAAAACCAGAAACTTGTCACTGAAAGGTAAAAAGTTTCTGGTTTTTGAGTGAAGCTACACCCCCACGCTGCCCACTGCAAGCCTCATTCCTAGCAACAGCCAGATTGCATCACTTTGAAAGGCGTAGTGCTCTGTGGTAGAGCCCACGATTACCCATGCAGAGTGATATGAGTCAGCAATAACTGCTAACATTATCAAATTAGCTTTATCTGCAGATCCTAAAATCGTCTCTGCCTGTTTGAACATCTTCACAAGAAGACAAATCATCTTCTACAGTCAGGTCCTGGGCATACTTGTTTTAATCGTAACAGTGTCAAGTGTGTAAATGAGGACATTACTGGATGCCACGTAATATTCCAGGATATGTCATTGTTTCCATGCTGAATCAACCCCAGAGAAGAGACACAACTGAAACCCAAAAACATCAGGTCTTTATAAAAATTAAAGTGGCTGCCTGCAATAACCATTGTTACGTGCTTTGCATTGGGACCCTCTTCTTTCTCCTCTCCTCTGTTTTTGTAAAGGAGCAGCAGTGTTTAGTAGCAGAAAGAAGAGTGTGAGAGTAATGACTCATGAAAGAGGGGGAGCTGAACACGAAGTTTTGCAGCCTAGAGCCACCCATGCTGATTAGTCACCAAATACTACCCCACCACCTCTACCATTACAAATAAAGGAACACATAAATGTGTGTGTCTGTGTGTATATGCATTGTAGTTTACCTTCAACAGGTAGGAGGGCAATAACAAACTAAAAAGCCAGCAATTAAATTTGAGAAATACTCTAACTCCACAATATTCATGTCAATATGAAAAGCAAACATTAAAAGTTGTGCTTTCAAGGAACTCAGCCTGCCCACCTGAGGCTTGTAGCTATTTGACAAAGGGTAAAACCTGTTGTGTAACTTGATGGTGGCTCTCTCACTTTGTTGACCTACTTCAACTTCAGCCTCTGCACTCTCACATAAAACAGGGGAAGGTGACCTAGGTGTTGAAATGGCAGTGAGATTTGTGAAACAAAGAGCTAAATTTTCACCTTCATCATTATCATGGCTGAAACTGAAATATAAATGTTTAAGAAAAAGTGGATGAACGTTACCACACAGAGGAAACTTGACAGTGCTGTTGAAATAACATGGATTTATTTTTTTAATGTGTTCTTCCACACATGTGACAGGTGAGCTGTTAGATTGTAGTATTTCATTAATGACAAAATCACATTGTTTTGATCATGTTCTGGAGAGTTTGTGGAAGTGAGTTTTTACATTTTGTTTTATCAAGTTATTTATTTGTTTGTTTGGTCATTTAAATTCAGAATAAGTCTGGCAATTAAAAACAAAAAGAAAAAAGTCCTCATAGGTGCTGAACTTCCCTGTGCAGTTAAAAACTTGTAAGTTTATTAAAAGAAGATTAAGAACAAAGTTTACAATGTGCAGCATCAATCCATTTTCTTGTCAACATAACCAAGAAAAAAAGATGTGGTCACTTCAGAGATGTAAATGACAATGACATAACTACTGGTTCTTTGAAAAGAGCAATCAGTCAAAGAGTCACCAGATCTCCTGATTCTTGCTGTATTTTATATGTTTTGTGGTGATCCTACTTTATTTTGTGTTTTGTGTATTTTAATCATCTATTTTTGATACACATTGGAAACAATCTTGACTCCGACATTATTGTGCTTTGTGTTAATTCTAAACAGATAAACATCGCATCAAAATCACACAGGCCATCATCAAAGTTTTCCTGATGATGCTTTCAAAAGTCTTTTTTTTTCAGTAACTGTAGCATCTTGAATGGTAAATGGCCTGTATTTATATAGCGCTTTACTAGTCCCTAAGGACCCCAAAGCGCTTTACATATCCAGTCATCCACCCATTCACACACATGTTCACACACTGGTAATGACAAGCTACATTGTAGCCACAGCCACCCTGGGGCGCACTGACAGAGGTGAGGCTGCCGGACACTGGCGCCACCGGGCCCTCTGACCACCACCAGTAGGCAACGGGTGAAGTGTCTTGCCCAAGGACACAACGACCGAGACTGTCCAAGCCGGGGCTCGAACCGGCAACCTTCCGATTACAAGGCGAACGCCCAACTCTTGAGCCACGATCGCATCTTCAATATGAGAAAGAGACAAGAAACTGAGTCACTGATGAACATGAGTCACCTCTCGTCCCTCTGTCTCCATCTCACCCTGCATGGACACAGCATGTGATACATCTATGGACATGTTATTTTAGAGTACAGCACTTTTGTACTCAATGTGTGCATGAACAGCACTTTATACAACATGTCCCATTTACACATCCATGCATGCACATTCAACTAAGTGCTTTTTCTTCAACATTCACACTGCAGAGTGACAAATGCACAAACTTACATATGTGTACATACATATATATGTGTGTATAAGTGTATATGTACGCATGTGTATGTATAACTTGTGCATATCTTTCTGGTGTAAATGTAAATGCCTGTGTTATTGGGTAGATACTTATGTTATAGTGTGTTACACACATTCCCTGAGTAGATATTCCTGAAACTTATGTCTATTTTTATCTACTTCTCTTATCCTAAAACAAACAATGTAAAACTACATGCTGCCAATGGAGAGATGCCAAACTGTGTTTCATTGTTCTGGTAACAGTGACAATAAAGATCTAATCTATTTTTTTTTTTTTTTGTCTTTTCCTCCTTTTGATTTACTGAAAAAAAAAAATGAAATTACAGCAAAAACCTGACGTCTTCAGTTGAATCAAGTAGGTCAGCAGCTATGAGTCTCTTCTTTCCTTCTGACACAAAGTGAAAACTGAATCACAGAGAAGCAGCAGGTTCACCTATCCAGTCAGAGTGTAATGCTCTGTGGTTAAGTCCAGGCTCACGCGATGAGTAATATCAGTCAATTGTAACTGCTCACATGTACAATTCTTTATCACTTATCTCACCTTTCAATTTTATGTGTAACATTTAAATTACTGTAGTTATTATGGCAACTTGTGAGAGGTAATAATGGTTCTTTTTTTGGTATTTTGGTGTATATACCAAAAAAAACTGAGTAAAAAAGTTGTTGTTATAAGACATTTTAAGAGAAACCATAGCCTGTCACACACTCACATCCCAGAGAGACCGAAGAACACTACACAACCAGAAACCAGGGTCAGGCTTGTGTTTTTGTGTTAGTTTCTAGAGGTAGCTCAGGTTTCAGAGCTTTGGATGGTGAACATCAGCTGTTGATTCAAATAAGCTGGTGGTGAAGCTTCAACTTCTGAACTTTGAATAACAAGTTTAAAAAGCAGGTTCTCCACTGGCACTGATGGCACTCTTGGGCATTTGAGTTGACCAAAGATACCAGGAGAGTCGGTGCGGCTGAACGATGAGGCTGTGTGGATAGGGAAAACCCACATTTGTCTCACACAAGCCCTGAGTGGCTGTGCCTACACAGGGCCAACAGCACTGTGTAGGCATCGAGATTACTACTTGAGGTCAGTGTTGTGGGTTGAATTCTGCTGCTAAATGCTGAGGGCAAGCGTATGACTGGAAACAGGTTTATACATTTAATGCATTTAATTCTAAGAAATTGGCAGAGGTTGGAGGATAAGTGAATAAACCAGTTAAATAATTTGGAATTCCCCATCTAAACCTGCTGCTAAAGAAGGCGCATCATTGTTCAGTGCAGAGGCGGGGGCAGACATTTGATACACCTGGGGCTTAAAACAGGACTACAACAGTTCAAAATCAGGACTACTTGGGACTTAACCAAGACAGAACCACAATCAGAACTAGATGAAAGTAGCACTAAAAATCATCATAGACCTGCACTACACTTATTTTTTAATTCTACCAAAGTACACTATTTAGACTGAGAAAGGTTTATATAATTATTTAGCCTCGTTGTGCAAACAAGCCTGCATAACTTAGTAAATGTAGAATTTGAAAAATAACAAACCTAAAAAGAAACACTAGGTACGAGATACATGAGGACCTATGATACGGTGATACTTTTGGTAAACAACCATTTGACTAACATGTGTGTCTCACCTGCTCTTGTTCATCTCTGTTCTGTCCTCATTCTCCATCTCCCACTCTGTTCCTCTCTCTCCCTCTTTGTGCTGACAGTCATCAAATATACAGTTGAAACCAGATATTCACAAACTCTTCAGATAAAAACACTTTTTTAATTGTAACATCAAATCAGACTAAATGTTTATTTTTTTAGATTGATAAATATAAAAACATATTTGTTAACTTTAAGAGTAAAGAGAGAAACTATCTGTGTTTCTTAATTGTAAATGGCACCAAATTGTATTCAAAATTGAGCCACAATGGAGCTCCACAATTCTTCTTCTGGTGTTTTGGTTGACATCTCCTGATGTTCCCATGTCACAGAAACAGGCTCTGTGTTTTGCCTTATATGCATCCACAGCTGTGCCACCAATTTACTCACATGGACTCTACTAACCAATCAGAAGCTTCTTCAGCTCAGAATGGAATAGTCTGCAGTTTTCTTATTAATTAACAATAAACTTAGTGTATATGTGCTCCTAAATTTGATGAAAGTGATAAAAAAATAGACAGCTCTGTCTCTCTTTATTCTGACATTCAACTAATTCAAAAGATATTTCAATATTTATTTATCCAGAACAAAACAAGTTTACTTTAAATTGATGTTGTACAGTAAAAAATGTTCTTGTGTTTTCCATAAAGTGTATGTAAATATCTGGTTTAAACTGTGAATATACTGCTGTGTATTGAAGTTCCTCTTGTTTTGCATAGAAATATACTGAACAACATACAAAGCATAATATATAAAATACTACCAGAGTTTTTTCTTTGAAAGAAGCCCCTTATGTCCATTCTTGTATATCAGTGCATTACTGAAACTGATTTATTTAGCCGTGGAGGGAAACAACTGAAAATATGAAATAAACACACATGTAAGCTAAGACTCTCTAAAGAAACAACATTGTTGTTGTTCGGATTTTCATTTCGCCATTTGTTGATTCACTCGAAGAACAAGTAACGTAATATTGGTCAAGTGATCAGTTTGATATCAATCTTTCGTGATACACCGTCATATTTACATTATTTGTACAGTACGAATGATTTGCTTTCCTGTCAAACTTCAGTTCTCCTCTGTCTGCCTGGCTGCGTTTCTCCAACAGCTCACTAACAGGCGGCAGCTGCCCCGCCCCCTCGCTCAGTCACTTAGTGCCTGAGCTCGGATCATACCAATATGGGGGATTCACGCACAGTCGTAAATTCCCACAGTGTGCACTATGTGCTTCGAATATTGTGTGTAGCTTTTGTTTTATACAGTTGTCAGCCAGGCATCTAACTATGAAAAAATTACACTCCAAAAGACCCCGGGCTTCTGAAAAAACAACCCGGGCTTAAGCCCAGTAAGCCATCCCCCCGCTCCGCCACTGGTTCAGTGCATCAAGGTTTTGTTAAATTAAAATGAACTGCAGTTAATTTTTAATTTTTTTTTTTTAAATTGCAACACAAATTGATTTCTGAGCCATAAGAATAAAGAGAGGAAACGTTAAAGTTCATACTTTATAAATCAGAAACAGCAATGTTTGAAAGAGACCGACCTTTATTTTTAAATAAAATTAAAAAAAAAATGCAACCTCTTAAAAACAGCATTAACATAAATCAGCTTTGATGACATTGGTTATTATTTTAGTCAAAGACAGCTGCCCTGCTCAAAGCACTTTAGTTATGACTGTAAAGTAACTGAAGGGCTTTTTAAAGTTCACTAGATTAAAAAAAACAAAAATCTACCACTAAAAATATTATTTTTATCTATCTATCTATCTATCCATCCATCCATCCATCTATAAAACTAAAAATAACCGCAGAAAAGAACGTCGACCTAAATGCTTCTCTGTGTCCTTGTACAGGTTTCCTCACATGAAACTAACTTGGACAGAAGATTTGCTCAAACAGTCACGAAAAATATTTTTAGAGTTCTGCTCTACAGCAGACCACTTCACGCTTTTGAAGTTTGATCCCAGAAGTCAACTTTGGCACCAAGGATGGTTGTTCTTTCACTGTCTTGTTTAAACCAGGGGTTCAGCGTGACTCCCAAGAAATTACAAGACATTGTGAAATCCTCCTGCTGCAGAGCCACCGTATCCACATGAGGCTGGAAACGTTGTTGCTTTGAATCCTTAAACAAAAAATTAAGTGAAGTGGGTGATGCTTTCACCTCTGTAAATGTTTCCAATTTGTCCAAGAGTCACCTATGAAGTTGCACTCGCAAGCTGGAGTAAGAAAGAACAGACACACAGTTTTCCTTGATTTCCATCCTTCAGCCATGAGGTAAATGCATAAAATCAAAGATTCAAGTATTTTACATACTTCTGTTTTTCTACGCTTTGACTCAATGAACCAGCCTCCTGCGACTGCGACACAGAGCAGCAAAAAAAAAACGAAAACCACAAGTGGGATCAGTCGGCTCCGACGGGTCATACCACCTGCCAGGAAAAACCAAACAGAGATGAGATCTACTGTAAGACACAACATGAATGTCACATTTATTAAACTACCAAGCACAGAAGTTACATAACAGTTAAATAAAGTTTGAATTACTGAGATATCACTGCTGATGGTCAGGACTGGTAGCTTTATTGCTTCACAGAAAGACAACAGATCAGAGCTGCTTAAGGAAAGTACACTACACTTCCTGTATGTGCTTCAATTTAAGAGGTGCACATGTTAAGGACAACAAAGAGAGGGTGCCACCAGTGAGAGAAAACCACACCCTAAAGATGATTTTGATCCAGCTGTAAACTGGTTATTTTAAGGCTTTTTAACTGTCTTGATTTGTTCCTCATGTTCTCACCTTTACTGTGAAACTCTTCTGCCAGATTAGGAGTTTGGAGAGTTTCAGGATGCAGTGGTGTCTCTGTTGTCACAGTTTTAGCTGAATTTAAGTTTGGCAGAACAGAAGATTTTAAATTATTTACAATATATTCAAATATTCTTCAATGAGCAAAAATAAGTTGTTGGTAAAATAACCCAAGTACGCAGTAAGTTTAAAACCAAACAACAAAAATCTTTTCAGTCTGACTCACCAACAATCAGATGAACAATTGAAGACTTTGTTTGACTCTTTAACTTTGGGATGAAACATCTGTATCTTCCTTCATCTTCTTGTGTCACATTAGTGATTCTTAGTGAGATGTTTCCTTCTCTCAGGCCGTCTGTGAACAACGCCGTCCTCCCGACGTACGATGGGATCTTCATGTCAGTCATCTCCCTGTTGTGCCTGTATAGATGTACATATTCCATATTACGATCAGGCCTCGACCACTCCACCGTCAGTCCCACCACGTTAAACTTTGGCTCTACGTGACACGGCAGGATGACATCATCACCTGGAGCAGCTACGATAGGCTGAGGAGATCCAACCACATGTAACTGACCTGAGGAGGAGAAAAATAAAGAAAATAAAGAAATACATCCTGCTGAAAACCAAGTTAAGTATTACAATTCAAAAAAATGTCTTTAATGATGTTAAAACTTTCCAGTGCGAAAATAACAACTTTCCATGAAATTATATCCAACTTTTTAGTATAAAATGTGACTAAGAGCAAACTTTACTTTGTACCACTTGATTCAGGAAAAGAAAAATCTTTAAACTGACACAGAAACTAGAAACTTCTATAGTGAAATGCTCAAACCTGACTAATAGATTCAGCTCAGTTATTTATGATTTAAACATCTGTTGCACTTTTTGTTTATGATTCCTCTTTGTGGAAATCTGAAATGAGAAATATCAGAAGATTTGATTTTAGCCGTTATTTCCGAGCACAATATATATAGGCCTGTATACGAAAAGAAATAGCTAAACTCTGATAGCATAATAATAAAAAAAATTGAGCTTCCTTTCTAAACCCGTAGCATAACTTTACACAGAAGAGTAAGGCACAATTTTTGGTGCAGTATTTTTAGACTAATTTACACTTGAATACAGCGTCTGCTTTTATTTACAGTGTGAAACATCTGCAACATCAGCCAGTATAACAGACTGCTGCTACATCATCACTGAGTTTGCCACTGTTTTTAAATACTCCCATTAAATTATATAGCGGCAACTCTCGGTCCTTCTTTGCCGCTTCTGCAGAACGTAAAGTTTCTGACTTGTGCTCTTGTTAAGTCGCTTGGATGTCTTCCAGTAGCAAAAAACGAGGCGAAGGAAAAAAGGGGCAAAACATTTATTTTCCATACAAATCGAAAGGTACAAAACAAATGCCTCTGGTGGGAGCTCCGTTTGTATTCCCTTTATGTTACAACAAAAAATAACATTAAAAAAAACATCAAAAAACTGTTGCTCCACGTCCTGCTTGCTTACCTAACCTTTTACCCACGCCCGGGCCAAATACACACCCCTTTTACGACATCTATCAACACTTTACAACAACAACAACAGACTAACAAAGCAGGATTAATTTATGGAGCACAGCATATTACATTATAACATAAAATGATCAAGATTATAATAGAAACTTAAAGATCATGACAAATACTTAAATATGGCATGATGTAACTGAGTAAAATATTGGCCTGGACTTGGCTCCAACAAATTATATTTGTAACTAAAGCAAGTTTAATAATTTGCATCATTGACAGGCGCTCAAGGTGCATCGGAAACACTAGAAAAATACGACTAACATGAATTAAAGCTTAAACAAAACTGGACTCATATGGCAGAGCAATCTTACCTTCAACAGGTGAGAGAGCGAAAAGCAGCATAAAGGTGAGCTTTAAAGCTGAGAGAGACACACTGCACCTAAACTCTGCTACATCCATCTACAGTGAGTGTGAGACAGACGCTGACTGACAGCAGCTGATAAATACAAGTCTGTCTCTCTCCCTCCGCCCACTTCGCAACAATTTTAAAGCGCTGTCCCAGCCCCCCCTGCCCCCTGTATTTACCTGTTTCCAGGTGCCATTAATAATAATAATAATAATAATAATAATAATAATAATAACAACACAAGATTGCATAAATGTTAGCAGGAATTTTAGTGCCAGAAAAACAGGAGGTTTTCTGCAACAGTAAAGGAAGCCTGAAAAACTCCAAGTCAAGTAACGGGAAATTCCTATTAATTACTGTCTGCTTGTTTAAAGTAAACAGTAAAAAGTTAACAGCCCACAAAAGTCAAAAGCAGCAGTTAGTTCCTCTTTATTTCACACACTGCTGTCGTGCAGCAAGAGTTGCACAACAGCTGAATGACAGAGAAGAAGCAGCTCACCTGTTCAGACAGGAGCTTAATTAGCTGATCGTCAGCACCATTCTCTTCATGGAGACGAGAAAAAATTATAAAACAGGCTGTTTTCTTCAGTAACATGAAGGAAGGAAGCGCTTCATGTGCGGCTCTGAGTCTGAAAGTGAAAATAAAATAATAAGAAGGAGCAGTTTCGTCATACTGACGTGGGTTTAGTTTCCATTTTGTCTACTCCCGCTTTTAAACATGTTTTAAAGTTTTAGTTTTAGTTAAAGTTTTGTGTTTCCAGCGTAATAATCTTAATCCACACACATATTAATTCTCTTTACATCTTATCCAGTTCAGGGACCTGGTTCAGGGGAATTCAGAGAGAGGGTGGATGGAGTGAAGCTGATGACACAAGAGTGAGAGGTCTACACATCTACACCCACACTGTAGTGGGTAGGTGTAGATACTCACAGCCAAAGTCAAAGACACAATTCAGCCTTAAACCAGGGCGATTTTAGCCCATTCAAAATGAATCAAAGCACCCCCAAAGATTTCTTACTTTTTTTGACAATATCTGCTGTTTGTGTGACACACTACTAAAAATATAAAAAGCATTCAGTACTTGGTTGAGACGTAACATTTTAACAAAAAAAGTATAGATACCCCCCACACCCCCCACATCCCAAATGGTTTGTTCCAGAGTTGCCTCCATTTTTATAATTTTTTTTAATCAATATTTTGCGCATTTGTACATTTCAAGGACTCTATTTTTGGAGTGTATTTTGTATGTATCTGTATTATATTATACATACACATTAAAAGTGAATCTCTGTCCAAAAAAATGCACTCAGTTTACTTCTTACTCATCATCATCTTACAGCATCATTCATCATTTTCCCCCTGTAATGAAGGTTAAATATGTATTTTTTCTATTCCAATCCATTCTTCTTTTGCAGCATTTAAATAACCTTGATCAGATTTGATGGTTTTGTTACAGACTGTGAAAAAGTGTTTTGCTTTTCTTTCACAAATATGGGAATTAAATTGTGTTAAAATGTACAAAACAGTGATGTCATGTTTTGTGACGAGGACCCAGGCACAGAGAGACTTGGCAAATTTAAGAATCTTATGATTTAATAAAGAAATTTGCAGACTTGCACAGAGATGGTAAAATTATGATGACTGATAACAGAGATGAGGACAACAGACGATGAGGACAGGGAGGAACAGGGGTTTAAATACACCAAGGAGACAGGCAAAGAGAACTCGAGACAACTGGAGACATTTAAGGATGCAGGGACTGACAGAGACAGGGAAGAAGTCTCATTGTGACGAGTAAAGTTTATCTTGCCTGGCTGGGCATGCAGCTCTCTGGGTGCTCACTTTTTAAAAAAAGTGATCTTTGCAAACATTTCTGGCACAACTTCACCTGTTTCCAAGATACATGGATGAAAAAATCACAATGCAGGAACTCCAGCAACACTTAAAGGGAAAAGGAACAACTTCACTGTCCACTTTTAAAACACGTCTTAAAACCCATTTTTACTCTTTGGCTTATGACACAGTCTGACCCTGATTTTATTGTTTTAATCTAATGTGCTGATTTTATTGTTTTAAATGTGGTTTTTTTTGTTTATATATATATATATATATATATATATATATATATATATATATATATATATATATATATTTTACTTATCTTATTATTTTACATATTATTTTTTTAACATGCTCAATGTATCATGTTTGGCACGTCAAGTGTACAGCACTTTGTGTTCAGCTGGTGGCTGATCTGAAAGCGCTATATAAATAAATTGCTTGCTTGCTTGCTTACTGACTGACCAACGCCTTCCGGCTGTGACCTTGACCCTGATGAAGGCCACAACACGAAAATACGTTGGTCAGTCAATAAAGTTGTTCGTCTTCCTCCAAAAAGTGATCCTTAAAAAAATGACCAAAGATCATAGTTAATCTCCATGCTTTCTGAATTTTTTTCAGACTTTTTCTTTGAACACTGGCTGCTTTTTCACTTATTTTTCAGGCCAGTTCTTGTAAGCGGTATAGTCACAGGAATGTTTTTGTCTCTTAAGCAATACTGGTCTATGAAGGGTCCCAGCATGAAAAAGGGATCTAACTCAAGGGATGAACCAGTGTTTTGACTAAAAAAGACAAACAGACAACAAAGAACCAATTTAAATAGCATGTTTAGGCATTTTGTTACTAGCAACCTGTAAAACAAACGCCCAAAAACAAGCAAACAAAAAAAAATTGTTCCTAGTTTTATAGCTGAATCTATGATGAATCACCAAGGGTAGCACTGTTTATCAGGAATAAAGCTGTATTTTTGCACCAACAAGCTATTTTGTAAAAATACTATATTATTTAGCATGGTGTGCAGTGTTCTTCAAAAAAATATCTGAAACAATCTGAAAGGAATGTTCTCTGGAACATCAATAAGTGCCATTGCCGGATGGTGTGTTGCTGTGTCTCCCAGCACAGTCTGAGGAGCATGGAGCTGATTCCAGCAGACAGACAGTTACTCTAGGAAAGCTGGACAGGGAAATAGAAGGTCCTTAACCCATCAGCAGGACCATTACCTGCTCCTTTGTGCAAGGAGGAACAGGAGGAGCACTCCCAGAGCTACAGAATGACCTCAAGGAGGACACTGATATGAATGTCTCTGACCAAACAGTCCAAAACAGATTTCATGATGGTGGCCTGAGGGGCTGACGCCCTCTAGTGGGCCTGTGCCTATTAACTGGCACTGTGGAGCTCAACTGACATTTGCCTTAGGATACCAGAATTAGCATGGTTTGGAGTAGCCATGGAGAACGTTATGCTGCCTGTAACATCATTCAGCATAACCGGTTTTGTGGTCGGTCATCGATGGTCTGTGGAGGTATATCCATGCAGGCAGGAACATGCCCTGATGCTGTCCAGCATTCATACAAGCACATGGGGGGCCATACAAACTACTGAGTACCATTTTTAGATGATGCAATGAAATGTCAGCCTACCACATATTTTTTCTGCTTTGATTTTTAGGTTGTTCTTTGTAGTTTTATCATTTTCATTTCCATCAAACAATCATTTAGTCCCTAATGCATTACCCAGTCCACATGAGAGTAGATATCCAGCATCATCTTTGGTCTGTCACAACTGTAGGTCTCTCACTTTCCAACATCCAAAGATGCTCTGCATTCAGATCTGGTGACTGGAGGCCATTGGAGTGTTTTCCAGTCTTCTGTTGTCTACTTTTGGTGAGTCCATGTGAAATGTAGTCTTAGTTTCTTGTTCTTAGCTGAAAGGTGGGGTCCCCAGAGTGGTCTTCTGCTCCGGTAGCCTATCTGCTTCAAGGTCAGGTGTGTTGTGCTTTCAGAGATGCTCTTCTGCAGTAGCTTCTTTGTAATGAACAGTCAGGTGAGTTAATTTCCTGCTCACTGGATATTTTCTCAATGTTTGCTGTCTTGACCGTGTCTACGTGCCTAAATGCTTTGAGTTGTTGCTGATGTATTTGGCTGATTAGATATTTGGATTACTGTGACTAGCTGTGGAAGAGGTGTACCTAATAAAGTGGCTGCTGAATGTATGTAGCTGACTTTATTGGACTGTACAGTAATTGGTCCGATGTTCTCAGGTTGTATATATTTTCCTTATCTCTTTTCTGATAAATATAGTTTCACATGTTTTACTTTAACTTTTCATCAGTTTTGTAAAGTTTCAGAAAATCCTTCAGATCTGATTTTTGTTTCTGAAAATATGTTACTCTACAGGACGCCTACATTTTTGCAGAACTCTCTCTAAAGTCAGAAAGGTTTTGAGAAAAAAGTGTGGTGAAAGGTTTTTCTCTATTCATCATCGAGTTGAAGTCAATTATTGAATGTTCATTTGGCAATTTGTTTAGTATCTTCTGCACAGGTGAGTCTGTGTTATGAAAAATGCCCTGACTGTTTTGAGAACTGCATGAAGAGTGGTGAGATTGGCAAATCGACTGAATTGTCCAAATCTGAACATCTTCAGCTCGGCCTTCTGTCGTTCTGTCAGCGCCATCGTCTCCAAACCATAAATCATAGCAGGCTTCACTACCACCTCATGAACCTTCCCTTTCACTCTTGCTGCTCTCCTTCTGCCACAACTCAAACCTAAAACTCATCATCCCCCAAAACAACATGAGCAACAATATCATATTTTTAATCATGATATTTATTTATTTATTTATTTATTTATTTTGTAGTTGTGATTTTAAACAAACAAACATGTCACCACTCAATTACTTGAAACTTCAAAAACACAAAGAAATCCAATTTTGGAAATGACCACTAGGGGGCAGAGTCTATCAGCCTTCAGTTAATCCAAAATGCTGCAGCAAGAGTCCTGACAGGGACTAGAAAGAGAGAGCATATTTCTCCTGTTTTGGCTTCCCTTCATTGGCTTCCTGTTAAATCCAGAATTGAATTCAAAATTCTGCTCCTCACATACAAGGTCTTAAATAATCAGGCCCCATCTTATCTTAATGACCTTGTAGTACCATATCACCCTATTAGAGCACTTCGCTCTCGCTCTGCAGGCCTACTTGTTGTTCTTAGAGTATTTAAAAGTAGAATGGGAGGGAGAGCCTTCAGTTTTCAGGCCCCTCTTCTGTGGAACCAGCTTCCAGTTTGGATTCAGGAGACAGACACTATCTCTACTTTCAAGATTAGGCTTAAAACTTTCCTTTTTGCTAAAGCATATAGTTAGGGCTGGACCAGGTGACCCTGAATCCTCCCTTAGTTATGCTGCAATAGGTGTAGGCTGCCGGGGGATTTCCATGATGCATTGAGTTTTTCCTTTCCAGTCACCTTTCTCACTCACTATGTGTTAACAGACCTCTCTGCATTGAATCATATCTGTTATTAACCTCTGTCTCTCTTCCACAGCATGTCTTTATCCTGTCTTCCTTCTCTCACCCCAACCGGTCGCAGCAGATGGCCGCCCCTCCCTGAGCCTGGTTCTCTCTGTATATTGTACGATCTACTGTACAATATAAAGCGCCTTGAGGAGAATGTTGTTGTGATTTGGCGTTATAAAAATAAAATTGAATTGAATTGAATTAGAGTCATTTTCCATTTCAGAATGGTGCCACACTGTGAAACGATGATTATAGGTGAAGATTTCACAGATTGTAGTTTCACCTGAAAAGTTTTTTTTTTTTTGTATTATTGTAGAGTCTTTACCTTACAGTATAAAGCACATTAAAGCAACTGCTGTTGCTGTGATTTGGATGTAAAAATAAAATTAAAAAATTAAAATTAAAAAGTGAAGCCAGCTTGTGCCTCATTAAAGTCTCCTGCCGTCTCAGCCTTTTATCTTTTACTAGAAAAAATACTTCAGACGTGGGCGCGAATGGTGACTTTATACTGTCAAAATCAATGCGACTCTTAGAAATGACCTCAATAGATGTGAGGTTGCAGAGCTCGCCTTTTAATGTAAATAAATGAACTTATAATTAAATCTTGTACTGTGTTAGTTTTTAATCACATGACATTAGAGTCAAGCAAGAAATAGTTTTTAAATATTTGTTTTGTTTTTGTCTTAAAATGTCGCACAAGCTGAGGTTTCAGACTGAAACTGTGTTTGCACTTTCATTCAGTAAACTGGTTCTTTGCTCTGACAGACCACCAAATTAAAATGGAAGGACAACATTTATATTTACATATCTTATTTATTTAGACCACAGATTTGCTCTTTTTAAAGTAAATATTAAACAACTTTATGACAAAATAATTCATCATCTTTGAGGGCTGCAGTGAGCTACAGGGAAAGTACAAGAAACTTATATTCACCTGACTATCATATGACAGACTCAGGGTTAAATAATAAAACAACAGAAGCTTGGCACCTGAAAAAACTGGAAACAATGCAATAGAAAAACAGCTTTGTCATGACTTGCTTTCATTAGTATGATGAAAAGATAGTTCTAGGACACGTGGATTGAGTTTCCTCTCACATGGAGAAGCCTGAGGCAAACAAGTGGATGAGTCAGTGTTTGCGGGAAAGTACAAAGCATAAATTCAGTGATTTAAAGATATAAATGGTAAAATTGAAGAAGTTTTAAATGCAGTTGAAACAATGATTAAATGAAAACCACATTTCTAAAAACCTGATTAAAATTAGAGCCTGACAGGATCTGTTGATGAGCTCTGAGTATCTGAATGAAATCAGATACAGTGGAAAGAAGGAACAGGAAGTGAGCTAATCATGAGTAAATTAGTGGGAAGTCCCTGTCTGCTCAGTTTCTATAAACAGATCGACACATAATAAACATATTAAGGAAGTTTCACTTGTACACGTGAAAGCAGAAACTGTAATGAGAAATTACAAGGGACTGGCTCAGTCGGGTAATTCTGGAGTACATTTTCCAGTTTTCTATTTTCCGAGCTTCATTCATAGCAGTAGAACAGGTTACTCAATACACCGCTGAAAAACAGAAACTGAGCACTCTCTCATTCACTTCTTCAACTGCCAAGCTGGAAGTGTTTGTTTGTTATTCATGAGTTATATTAAAAAATTAATTTAAAAAAATCACAAGCAAAAAAATGACAAAAAGAATAAACAATAAATAGTTTAAGAACAAAAGTCTATGATTTTACAGCAGTGCATGCAAAACAAGCGGGTCTTCAGCTGCAGCAGGACTCGGCTCAGTTTACATTTACAGTTTTTATACATGAAGACGAAACAAAAATAGATCCCAGCACAGACTCTGATGCCTCCGCTCAGCTGGCTGCTGGTTTGATTGTTGAATAGAAAGTTGCTTCAGAATCTGTTTCTGCTAAAGACACAAAGATGCAAACTGTTAAACTACTAACAACATGCAGACATTAAAGTTCAACTACACTTCATCACATGCTATACATTTTTAAAACATCTACTTGCAGTGACACCAGGCAGTGTGGGCTTTCTTTGTTTCACGCTTCATTTTTCAGTGACTCTCACACAGTATGAAGGGGGTGTCCCCGCCCCCTTAAAATATAACTGCCTCTACATTCAGCGCTGAAGTGTTGCAGTGAATCAGTACTCACTTGTAGTAATGGGCAATTCTTTATAATGAATACTTTTACTGTAAGCACTGCATACATTTTGATGCTAAAACATTTTTAACATTATTATTAAGGAAGATCTTTGTGTACCAATAATAGGAAATGCAGTAAGTCTTTACATTTAAAAGAATCTCTGTGATGGTACAGGACACAGCAGTCATTTATAAGCCACTTTTCTCTGTTTCTGTCACTAAGACACGTCATGGCCTGGTAGAGGAACCAAATGCAAGGCGCTGAGGGAGGCTGAGCAATGACCAGAAAGTAAAGTTAGTACTCCATGTGAAAAATCCCTAAAATGCATTTAAAGGAGAGAGGACAGAGTTCAGCCTGTCTTATATGGAAAATGGACGCAATGATGCAGTGAAATGTGCAAACATAGAATCACAGTATATTAGGCAATGAAAGCTTGTACAGGTCTTACAAAGTTGAAGGTTGTGTTATTCCTCAACACAGCCTGAACTCTGCAGCGTTCTTGTTTCTTTACGTCATCTTCAGGAATAGTTCTCCGGGCTTCTTGAAGGACATTCAAAGCTCTTCTTTAGATGTTGTCTACCTTTATATGATCCCGTACTTCAACAATGTTGAGGCCTGGGCTCAGGGAGGCGAGTCCATGACTGACAGTGTTTCTTTGTGTGTTTTTCTAACACTCTGTTTCTAATGCATTGTCAGTGTTTGGGATCATTGCCATGCTGAAAAATGAAGTTGCTGCCTTTGAGATGCTTTTCAGATGTAGTGGATCAAAACCTGATGGTATTTTTTCTGTATTCATAATTTCAGCAGTTTTGACAAGATCTCCAAAACACTGGCTGAAGTGAAATGAAAAACCATGAGGAAGCTTTACAGGTGGCTGTAGACACTCACTGTACCTCTCTCACGACTTCCACTGTACATACTGATGACAGTTTGAACCAAATATTTTAATTTGGGATTCACTCCATCACTTCCTGTTTTCCTACCTTAAGAATGGGTTCTTGATGGCAGCCCTACCACTTAACACCAATTCTGATGAGGCATCAGTAAATGTGCAGAGATTTCCAAGATTTTCGGCTAATGGTTCTTTGGGAAGCATCGTGTTGGTGCAAAAATGCTGTGTTTCTCAAACTGTGTTATCTTTGGCATTTTTGTAGAATCTGATGACAAAATGGGAATATTTATGTGCAACAAAGATGCAATTAAAAATGTGTTCTTTGCTAATCCTTTGTTCTGTGTTGACACATCAGTGGGTTAGGTTCCTTATACTTCAGTAATTAATAGTTGAGTCAAGTAGCTTAACAAATAAAAAACACATTCCCCTAAAAAATTAAAATAAATAAAAAAAATTAAAAAGAGTGAAAAAGCAGCCAGTGTCCAAAAGAAATATTTGAAAGACGTTCAGAAAGCCTGGAGAACTACTGCTCAAGACCGCTTTGAGAAAGATTACAGGGAAGTCTGACCCCTTGGAAACCAAATATAAAAAAATTAGGTTAGCTCAGGACTTTTGCACAGCACTGTATACTATCTTGCCACACTGTGTCATATTGTGACTTTAAATCGGGGCCCTAAATGTCAAATATGAGTAGTCTCTCCTCATGGTAGGGGGGACTAAGATGCGAGGAGAGGAGCATAGAAGAATAATGAGCAATGCCCATAGACCAGGCAGAAGTAAACCCGGAGAAACTAAACATAGTAACATTTAAATAGAAACCAAAAGTCATTAAACGCAACAATCTGGGAACACAACAGATTTTGATGATATTTTTATTACTCATGGGTGCTCTCTGTCTGGTTTTTATCCCCCCGACCACAAGTGAAACCACATTTTTAGAACTCTCTGAACCCCCTGTGAGCCACCCACCTGTATTTGTTTCTTTCTATGTTTAGTTATCGTTTGTATCTTATTATGTGCTGATACTCCACTGACTCTATAAATCATTAACAAAATGAAACTTGTTCGTGTGCTTCCTTGATAACGACTGATACTCTTGTGTCATTAAACAATGAGGTCGTAGTTTCATGCAGACGTTTACACTTGACTCAAAGATCAAAGAAGTTTCACTCATGACCAGATAACATAGCACAAATAAAGTCTTTATAACTTTCCACAAAAGGGAAAAACTGAGGTAATATAAATAACATACATATGCCTCAGGCTCTTGTGTACGTGTGGGAAAAGAGCTCTGCATGTGTTTTTACCTTTGTCACTCTTTGGCTGCACTTCCGGTACGATGGTGACATCAGTGTAGGAAACATCAGGGTCAGTTTCACCTGCAGCACAACACTTCTCACTGTTAAACATCTGCTTGGAAATATGATTCTCGACCATAAAACAACCATGTAAAAAGTTAAACATATGTAGCTCTCTGCTACATGTAATCGATCTCATCTCTTCTCTCTCTGAATTTAAAAGTCTTCTTAAAACATATTTATTCGCTGAAGCCTTTGGCATTGATTAGAGGGGTTGACTCAATTTGTTTTGACATGTTTCAATTTATTTTTGTTTTTTAGTTATTTATTTTATCTTATCTCATTTTAATTTTCTTTACTTATGCTTTTAGCATGTACAGCACTTTGTAAACTCTGGTTTTATGTTAAAGTGCTTTATAAATAAAGGTGGTATGGTATATAGTTTGTTCGGTTAAATCACTAAATATAGATCAGCTTAGTAAAGAGAGAACATCACAGAAAACCATTTGTAACGTAAATCCTGCTGTTGATTCATCAAAATTAGATTCTTAAAGCTGTAGCGCTCTTCCAGGTTTTTGTCTTCAGTGACCTGCTTTTACATGACACTCTCTGTTTTACCAGGAAACATCTGCTGCTTTTTTATGCTGTCTCCCAACAATGAGCTCTCAGCGATGCATAAACTCCTGCAGATACAGACGAGGAAGTTCAGTTAAGGCTTGCAGTGTGAGCAGGAAGCTGGACTACCCGAAAGAAACCCACACAGGGAGAACATGTGCAGTCTTTACATAAACCTGTAAAAGTGTGGGGGAGGGTTTGATAGTTTCATAGTCTAATACTACAAGTATTATTTTTGGTCTTACAGTTATGTCTAAACACACCAGAACCAACAACGACCCGATTACTTTCTGATTGTGTTTTTTCACACAGGCCCTCTGTTTTGACCCAAATCAAACAAATACAACATAAACGGTTTCTGTGCAGCGAGTTTCAACACTTTCATCATACAAATAGTGACTAATCAGAGATCAGATCTGCAGTGAGCTCATGAAACACAAAGACATACCAAGGAGATCGAACAGCTGATAACACAGAAGAATATGTAAGACACGATGCACTCATACTTTTTTACGTTAGTCGCACCACTGTGTTTTAAGTATATCAGCTCATGTATGTACCGGCCTGTGTTAAAACCATGTCTGGTGCCAACAATTGACCCAAAATCTTCAATCAGAAAGGGGAAGATATGAACAAAGCGAAAGTACATGGCTTTTGCAAAATAACCACAACGAAATGCAGCAAAACACATTTTTGATGTGGAAAATAATAACTAAGAATCATATCAACACTCAGCAAAATCAAAAATAGTCCAATGACTAGCCCAGTTTCATTACAGCCCTTCTAAGAAAGTGATCGTTAAGTGTATATAAACAGTACACATAAGAAATATTAAATCATCATTTTAAATTGATTTAATCACATTTTTAAAATGTGCATTTATATTTATATTGTGAGCAAAAGATGTCTTCTTTTTTTAAGTTCAAAAATAAATTTGGGAGGATCTAAAACCTGAAAGATTGTTCTTTTATCTTTTGAAAGGCAAAGTTAATTGGTCTGCTAGAAATGAATAGAAACTATGCGGGAAATGACGCTCTCAGTCACCTTTGTTTAGACTGTATCATCATTTTTAAGATGTTTTATTGGTTGTTAAGCTTAAGAGTGTAAAAGCTAGCACCAAGATTTAAAAAAGGCATCAAAGACACTGTTTACATCCGATCACTTTTTAAGTTTCAATATTCTCATTTTACTAAATAAAGAGCCACAAAGGTTCAGTGTGCAGAGATGCGCTGATACTTGCATGCGATGACTACGCACATATAATTTTCTTCTGGAAATTTGCATAATCGGACTCTTTGAAACTGCATGGTGTTATCTGATGTGACACAACCCTCCCAGAAATGCCATCCAGGGGAAAATAATCGACTAAATCAAATACGCGGTTCTGCTGCTGTGACAGCTGAAAGAACAACAGATAAACTTACTCTTTATCGCCACGCTGAAAAACGAACAGTTAATCTCTTTGAAACTTATAATATAATCTTAATATGTACATAGTTTCATAAAGTAAAGTACCTTAATTTATTGGAAACTTAGGGCACTCTAACCAGCAGTGCACTTTTGGATTTTAGCGGCGGGATTCTGTATGAGAAATTGAACGATATAAACTGTGTGTTTACAGTAACTAAAGAATATGACTGTAAGTGCAAAGCTGTGGCTAACAGATATACTTCAAAAACAGACTGACCTTTGTGGTTCCTCCAGAGGCAGAACAGCAGCACCAGCACAACCAACACCACAGCCAGCGAGAGGCAGACACCCACCACAGGAAGCACAACATACATAGGAGGGGAGTGAAAAGATTTGGGTCGCCCAGCTTAAACACAATAGAAAACAGAAACCACAGTTTGTTCTTGATGCAAACGCAACAACAAGCTTGGGCTATCGCGTTGGTAGACTGTGATCTCTGTGCTACGCTCAAATAGAAGCACCAACAAATGTGGAAACAGAAGTTATATCTACTGTGTGAAAAAGTTTGTTTCCTTTTTACTTTTCAGTCCTCTCACCTGTGACAGACAGCCAGCTGTCCGGTGATTCTCCGCTACCAGAGATGGTACACTTGTAGAAACCTTCATCAGACTTTGAAACTTTGAGGATGGTCATGATTCCTGTAGAGCTGTTCCTGATGAGGTGGCCATCTTTATAAAATTCAGCTGGGATAAAAGAAGTCGGTTTATCCATGCAGCGCAGAGTTGCAGCATCGCCCTCCTGCAGAGGATGGACCGGACTCTCCAGGATCACAGAGCCTCCTGAACAACAGCATGACAGAAATGATCAATTAGTTAGTTTTAAGGTGACTCAAAGCTTCAGTTAAAAAAAAAAACTGAAATCAAACATAGTCAATCCAAACTATCCTTCTTCCTTAAACCAAGACATAGTCCAGATCAGATAAGCTCAAAATGGAAAAAAACTTCCTCCTCAACATCTGGCATGTTTGAATGAATTCAGCTATTTCAGCCATTCAGATGCCATTTTAAGTTACTACTGCATTTAACAGCTTTTCATTTCATTACACATAGCGATAAATTTCACTAATGTATCCTTTTTGCTTACCGAGCTAGATTTTTAGTTCTAAATATTAATTTGCATTTTTATCCAAACATTTTAACTGGCAGGGCATACTTTTAGGTCAATAATTTATAACTTTTTGTTCATAATTTTAGCTAGCTCCAGCATTTCATCAATAATTATTGATGAAATGCGAAGCTATGATATTAAATAAAAGCTTTAACTGTTAGCCATGCTTGGAATAAGCTTTGTCCATGCACTAATATCTAAATGACCCTTATTGCAGTACTTTAATTCAAAACCCATTAGAGTCTGCCATTAGATTTTCTGCTAATTTCTTTAGCTAACTGCAGGTGTTGAGTTATCCTTTACATGTTTCACCCAGTTACTCCAGAACTACACCCTCTGGTTAGCATGCTTGTACCCCATGATACAAGTTTTTGTTTATTTTGAACTAAATGATTTATGCTAAGCTAACAGGGTGCAGGTTCTAGCTTTATATTAGATATTTAAAGAAGTAAAACAATAATACTGCTCTTTTCTGTATTTTAGCAAAAGTCTGTTTTTTGAATCTGCTTGTTTGCTATCAGGAGGCCACAGTCAGTATTAATATGAGACAATGGATAAGAAGTCATTTGGCTGGAAAACATAAATGAGGTTTGTAGCTGTTTCAACAAATCCTCATGTCAGGCTTCTCATGGTGTATATTCTCATGGTGCATATTTATAACATAAAGTGACCCACTATAACGGTTACAGGTTGGATTTCCCTGAAATTTGATGCATTAATTTAAATACCCTCAGTCCACTCGGTGACATTTTCTATTAGGTTCAAATCTGTGTTGATTGGTGCTTAATTCTAATTAGACATTTTTCACTATTTTAATATGCTAAACTTCATAAACCTGCTGAACATCCCACCAGCATGTTGGTGTCATATTTCAATCAAAACTCTGCAAAGAGAACTATCTGTAATCTGGCTTTTAAATCCAAATGACGGCCTCTTCAATTTAGTACTTAAACTCACCAGTCACAGTGATGTTGACAGCTTCACTGCAGGCTCCAGCTCCAGAGTCACACCAGTACAATCCACTGTCTGATGGGTAAGCATCTTGAAGGAAGCAGTTTGATTCATTTTTTGTACCCCAGTGTTTGGAACACTCTTCATTTGTTTTTGTTGACGTGTTTCTCTTTATTGTCCAATTAGAGTTTTTAAGCTCTCCACAGCTCAGTGTAACAGGATCGTACTTGAAGAACTGAGATCTGTTGGGAAAGATACTCAAAGTGGCTGAAAGAAACAGAGAAAGAAACAACAAACAGAAAGGTGAAAAACAATTAAATACTTTTACAATAACAGATATAAGGTTTGAGCTATAAGGTAGTCACCACCACCTAAAACTGAGTCTAGCTGCTCTTGAAGCTGCTGTAGCATCTGTTCTGTGAAAATTCTCTACCAAACACTGATGAGAAGGTGCTTCCCTCCATTGTCGTGGGTGAACAGAAACCAAATGAGTGTAGAGTATTTGCAATTAATAATGCTAAATGGTTTCCACCAGTTGCTGTTTCATGAAACAACAATGCACTGTAAAATCAAAAGAAACACAACTGACACCATTTGTCTCCTCTTTGCAGCTCTGTTACGTGACATATGTAATGAAAGCTTCACATATTACCCACAAAACAGATACATCTGCATCTTCTGTTACAAGGTTTCATATGAAACACATGTGGGGTTTTTGAACGATGCTCTTTATGGGTGAATATGTGATCTGTATCAGGATGTCAGAGTGCAAATACGGTTTTATGCCCTAATTAAATGCTCAGCTGCAATTCTTTTTATTTTGTCTGTGTCTATTGTATTATTTACCTCATGAGCACATCAATAATTAATTAGCATTTGCTTAATTTCACTTCATTATCTAAAAACAACTTCATAGGTAAATTAACTCAAATTAATAAAATATGAACAAAAACTTCTGTAGTTAGAAACTACATTAAAATACTGAAGCTGTAAACTGAACACAGATAGCAATAAAATGTAAGAAGTTTAGCAACAATGAGGCAACTTTTTGCTTGTAAGATGGTTTAACGATTTTAAAGATTATAAAGTAACAATTACCTTGTAATATCAAATAATCACAAAGCTTGCAGTTTATTGTAAAGTATGTTTGAATTCATGTGAATTACAAAAACTTGATTTCTCTTTAATGTTATGAAAAGATCAAAGGCTGAACTATTAATCCATCTGTTCATTAAAGCCAAAAGCTAAAGCCCACACACAGACTCACTGGAGACTTGACACATTCTAGTACTCACCCATAATTGTGCACAGAGCTGTGATCTCCATGCTGCTTGGCTGGTGTTCGACTCTCAGACTGAAGAGTTTCGGAGGGGCTGCATCACACCTCAGTGCTGACTTAGTGAAAAAGACAATTATGCAGGATGTATGTCACAGTTTTATTTTTGAAACCACAAATGCAAAATGTTTACGTTCTTCACCCTGAAGACCTGAAGTATATTAATAATGTATTAGACCTGAATCAAAACAGCCCTGAGATTCATGCAGAAAAACTTAAATCTTGAATAACAATCTTCAAACATTGCATAAAACTTAGAGAAGAAATTTAATTATTTTGATGTCTGGAAGTATGTTACTGTTATATTAAAGTTGCATTTGTTGATTTGTGCAGTTTGCACATGCAAGTTGCAAAAGAAGTTTCATGTCACAAGACTTTGGAAGTGAGTCAGGTTACTGGCAGGATTTTGGTAAGAAAAGCAGATATCCCCTAAAGTTTTTTTTTTTGTTTGGTTTTTCAATAATGGCACAACTAAAAGCATTTCCCTCAGCGCCCCCAAAAACTCCAGATTTGACTTCATTAGGTAACTGTAACGCAGGGTTTGCCAGCAAAATTCCCAGAGCGCCTGGCTTGATGAGGCTCACTATCACAAGTGATACTTTGGGCACCTTTTCCATTCAATCAAAACTTAAGACTTTTGTTTTCTCACCAGTACGATTTCAAACGAATCTCTCTCTCTCTCTCTCTCTCTCTCTCTCTCTATATATATATATATATATATATATATATATATATATATATATATATATATATATATACATATATATATATATACATATATGTATGTATCTGCATATATTTATTCATTTATTTATTTCCAAGCAGCTTTATGTTGGTGTGTGTCGGCAGTGTTTGCTTTGAGTTGGATAGAGAGTTAAACAACTCTGCACACTCCCACACACTAGGTTGGCGTTCTTTCAAACCTCTACGCTTTTGTGTCAAAAGGGTTTCAGTTAGTTACAGGGAGATTCGTTTGAAATCATACTGGTGAGAAAGCAAAAGTCTTAAGTTTTGATTGAATGGTAAAGGTACCCAAAGTATCATTTTGGGTACTTATATATATATGAATACAATTTAAAAAATCCTGTCTTAAAACATATAACACTTATTGACCCTACTGTACAAGCACTGAAATATACCAGGCCAAACACAGCTGCAGCAGTGAAACTTCCATCAGAGGCGGTGTGGTGTGTTTCAAAAGTGTCTTTTACTCCATTGCTTCAAAGTGTGCTGAGTCTGTATTTACGGGAACCTTGTTAACAGAGTAAAGTCAAGCAGGAACTAAGGGAATCTAATTACTCTTCAATGAAAAGACTCACTGCAGTCCATGGGCCTTGTTTCTGAAGCAATTCAGCGACTGCTGTGATACAGAGCAGGTGATGATCAGACAAAACTGCTGGAGACGTGACTTTAAAGACACGGGGTGTATTTCAGGAGTTATATTTATGTATGAAGCAGAGGTTGAGACATTTAGTGAAGACATTACAACATTACAACATCTGAACTAAATGTTAACCTCACCAGACACAGGTCGCTGGCCCACATCTATGGAGAGAAATTTGCATTACACACATGTGCGGGTCCTCAAAAGTTACACACAAATCACTGGGCACATTTGTAAACATCCATTTAAGCAACTTTCTAACACTTTTGAGACAAATTTCTCTCCAAATGTATCCGTTTTTTTCTAATATTGGTTTACTCAGGTTACCAAGTAAATAACTTAACTAACCTCACTTGAAATATGAGTGATTACTCATATTTGTAAGATTATGGAGGAATACTCATCTCAGAGATTAAAGATACCAACATCTTACCACAGCTCTTTTCTGTGATTTCATCTATGTTTGTTGTCTTATTCTTCCTGTTGCTCCTTTTATCTTTTAACTGACATAATATACTATTGCGTAGCAGTGGGTTACATAATAACATGTGGGATGTGCAGTCATACTTTAGCAGATAATTCAGTTCAATTACAATTTTTTTTATATTTTTCCAAATTGCAAAAACAATCATCTCAAGATGCTTTTTATTGTAAAGACTCTACAATAGCCCAGAGAAAACCGCAACAATCAGCTGACCGCTATGATCCAGCACGTGGCAACAGTGGGAAGAAAAAAGAAACAGGAAGACACCTCCAGCAGAACAAGCTCAGGGACGGGCAGCCATCTGACATGACCAGCTGGGATTGGCGGAAGAAGTTGAGACACAGACACACTGTGGAAGAGAGTCAGAGACGAATAATAGCTACTGATGAAATGCAGAATGGTGTGTATATAACAGATAATAATGGTATTTTAAATCATCTAAACTGTACAGTTCCAAATCATCTGGCCTGTGGCTATAGTTACCATACTTACCAACATAAAAACTCCAAAACAAATTTCCTTGGCAGGTTTAGTAAATCTAGTGTTAACGTGTACAGATGTGGTTTGTGGTGAATCTCTGTACCAGTTCCTCTAAAGTCCAGTTTGAACCTGCAGGATGGGCTTTAGAAAGTCAAGCTCACAACTAAGGAGAAGTTGTGGGTGTTTCAAATACATTTTTGGTGAGATTTTACTGGATGCCAGTCTAACATAAAGCTAACACACAGAGACGTGCAACCGCACACTCTCACATCCCAGCCAGGTTGAAAAAGCAGAGCTTCTATGAAATGGAAATCCACTACAACTTCTATTTAACCCCACACAGAAAAGTCCCAGCTAACCAGGATGTTTGAACACAAGGTGATACCGACAAATAAACACCGTGGTGCACTGATGTTTCACTGGCAGCGTGTTCGTATTTATCACATAGACAAGATAAAAGCAAATAAAGTTTAAATGAATGGCCGCATCCATGAGGAAAGACAAGCTGCACACATATACAGACTCGGTGGAGACAGAGGAGCTCATTCTTGGACCATGTGAGGCCTTTGCATGTTGATCCTTTCAGCAGCTACTGCATTCAGTTGTTGCCCGCTGTTGCTCACTAAAAATGAGGATCGGAGGTGTTTGATTTCGTAACCTCCCCCATCCCTGCTGCCGCTCCTCTGATCTTTTTACTTTCATTTTACCAACGAGGCAGCAGCTGCTCCACGGTCTCTCTCTTTTACCAAATAAAGTAGTTTTCTTATAAACACTGCTCCGAGAATCCGATGGTCACCGTGAATTTACAAATCTGCGATCCGAACAGGTGAGTCTCTTCTCTGTGATATCACAGCTGCTTATGAAGTTTGGTTTTTATATTCACCCATGTGTCGTTCAATTTTCGCTTTCTCAAACTTCAAGTTCAGTAAAAGTAGGGATAAATATTCACTACTTTCTCCATTTGAAGTTTGATACTGTACAATTAATCACGTTAAAAGCACGTGTTTCTGGGGAATTCACCTGTTAGGACACGCCCCTCATGTATTTATAGCTCGTGTTCAGACTTATATTCAGCTGGTTTCGAGATGCTTTAATTATTTTCTGCATTACTGTCATATTAAAATGGGCGTAGGAGAGTTCAGTTACAGGATTTCTATCTCAACTCTAATAGTCGTCTTTCCGCTCCTTTTCGTCTTCAGGCTTGCTCAAGGTAAGCTTTAAAGTACATGTAAGGTATCCTTGCTTTGCAGCCAAATATTATTGCTACTCTCTCTCTATATGTGTGTGTGTGTGTGTGTGTGTGTGTGTGTTATGGAAGTGTTTTCGTATGTAGCGCTCTTAGAGACCTGTCAGACTTATGCGGCTGTACTGTTATCGTAGCCAATTAAATAAACATGACTGAGGCAATCCCTTTAATTTCTATGGAGACAAAAAAAAAGTAAACATGTCAGCATCTTTGATACTAATGACGTTAGATGCTGTGATGCCTGTGTGTAACGTTTCAGTTTACTTCTATTGATATTTGGTGGCAGTAGGCTGCTTGGATTTGATTGGTCAAATCTTACCCTCATAAAACAAATCACTGAAAAATATTTGGCTGAATTGAACTGATATAAAGCATTGTCCACAAATCTCTGTTGATTTTGTTTTTCATTAAAAATATTTGGTTGGTTTAATTCAATTCAATTCAATTTTATTTATATAGCGCCAAATCACAACAAAAGTCGCCTCAAGGCGCTTCATAGATACAGAGAAAAACCCAACAATCATATGACCCCGTATGAGCAAGCACTTTGGCGACAGTGGGAAGGAAAAACTCCCTTTTAACAGGAAGAAACCTCCGGCAGAACCAGGCTCAGGGAGGGGCGGCCATCTGCTGCGACCGGTTGGGGTGAGAGAAGGAAGACAGGATTAAGGACATGCTGTGGAAGAGAGCCAGAGGTTAATAACAGATATGATTCAATGCAGAGAGGTCTGTTAATACATAGTGAGTGAGAAAGGTGACTGGAAAGGAAAAACTCAATGCATCATGGGAATCCCCGGCAGCCTACATCTATTGCAGCATAACTAAGGGAGGATTCAGGGTCACCTGGTCCAGCCCTAACTATATGCTTTAGCAAAAAGGAAAGTTTTAAGCCTAATCTTAAAAGTAGAGATAGTGTCTGTCTCCTGAATCCAAACTGGAAGCTGGTTCCACAGAAGAGGGGCCTGAAAACTGAAGGCTCTGCCTCCCATTCTACTTTTAAATACTCTAGGAACAACAAGTAGGCCTGCTTTTTTTCTTTTGAATAACCCATAAATTATTCATCTATCACAATCACTCCCTTAAGAAATGAAAATTGATGAATGAAAAGTTTATTGGAAACATTTTTAAAATCTTAGACAGATTTATTTTCTTTTTTTTAATGAACTTACATACTTGCATGGTTAGAAGAAGAAATACTAAGACTGCATGTTTGACTCGAACCTTTTCATTAGCAGTTTGTTTAGCTGGGATAGGCTCAAAGAATTGGAATCTGTATTACTATAACTTGGGTACCACTGGCCTATTTAAATCTTAGGAACACATTATGTATTCTATACCATATATAAGTATAACTGCATGAGATTTTGTACTTATACCAGAGGTGTGATTTGAACCCTCAAGGTCTTATGTCAGTTGCCTCTTGAGTCAGTTAAGTCTGTGAGGATTAAGTGATTAGGCCTTAGTGATTAGACTTTCGGTGGAGATGGGACTGGGCCAGTGTTTGGTTGGAATTTAGGAGCAACTGAGCAACATTGAGATTAAATAAATGCCAAGACAGATTGCACAAAGATTTGTGTGTGTGTGTGTGTGTGTGTGTGTGTGTGTGTGTGTGTGTGTGTGTGTGTGTGTGTGTGTGTGTTGTTAATGCATGATATGTTCACTTCACTAAGAAGAAAAGTGGACAGTTATAAGCCTGATGTTATCTAAAACATGAATCAGAAAGATGACTGTTGTAGGAGGGTGTTCTATCACTTGAAAAGCTCTTTCAAAAGCATCTGATTTGTCTGAGAAGTGCTATATAAACAAGGCCTAATTGGTTGCATGTTGATTTGATTTATATCAGATTTAAAATCTCCCTTTTTGTCCCTCAGGTCAGTTACACGTGGTTGGATCCCTTCAGCCTGTTGCAGCAGCTCCAGGTGATGATGTGATCCTGCCCTGTCAAGTGGAACCAGCATTTAACGTGGCGAGGTTGACGGTGGAGTGGTCAAAGCCGGACCTCCGTCCTGACCCCAACGACCGGCTCAGCCGAGTGGAATATGTTCATCTTTACAGAGACGCCCACGAGGTCCCCGACATGAAGATCCCATCGTACATCGGGAGGACGGCGTTGTTCACAGACAGCCTGAGAGAAGGAAACATCTCACTAAGAATCACTAATGTGACACTAGAAGATGAAGGAAGATACAGATGTTTCATCCCGAAGTTAAAGAGTCAAACAAGGTTTTCAATTGTTCGTCTGATTGTTGGTGAGTCAGACTGATAAAATCTTTTTTTTCTCAGTTTATTTTTTCTCAAAAGTATTAAAAACCTATAAGACCAATGACTTTAGTTATATCAGCTAATTTATGGATGATAAATACATATTTTTATTTAATTTATTTTGTTCTTTCAGACCCAAGTTTAACTGAAACTGTGACAACAAAGGCACAACTGGATCCTGAAAATTTCCATGTTCCTGATTTAAATGAAGAGATAGATAATAAAGGTGAGAACATGAGACCATCATACACCCAACACAGAATATGAAAAAGTCTTGAAATTAGCACTTTTTTGCTCTTGGGTCATCTGCAACCTACCATAAATGTTGCAAGTGCCTGAGACACTGAACCATTCATATTAATCCAACTTAGCTGAATACATGTGTGGTCTACGACACGAGTACATGTATTATGAATGTAAGGCAGTGGTTGCCGGTGTTCTGCGAGATAATGAGCAGACCTCTATGCATGCCAAATTTAATGCAGCTCTCGTCATTGTAACACTGTCACACAGCTAGATCTAAGCCTGTAACAAAAGCCTTTGCTTTCCACATTGTAGTACAGATGCAGGTCTTTTGCAAATCCATGCGCCAAATCTTTATCTCATCATTGTCAAATAATACAGTTTATCTCCACCTTTGCTGACCTCACAAAAAATGTCCCAAAAGGGTCAACAACAAGATCTGGTGGACTGAAAAAGAAAGTGATTTTATGATTCTGCTACTATAAAGACAGTTTCAATATACCAATATAAGATAATTGTTAACTTATATTGGTACCCATAATATGGGTGGATGAGAATGTGAAGTCAGCACATAGCAGTGCTATGTGTTAGCTTATGACATCAGTGTTGTATCTAAAAGTGCAGCAGAGGCTGCCTTATGCTTTATTTCATGACTGTACTGAATTATAAAGACATCACAGGAACTAACTTATCGTCTACCAAAAATTAAACTTCATATAATTCCCTTAGGGATTAATAAAGTATTCTGATTCTGATGATTAGACATAAAATTTCTATCAATAAAATATTGAAATATAAAAATGTGTAACTTCGTGAGTTTGACAGTTACAGTTGGTCTCATCTCTGTTTGGTTTTTCCTGGCAGGTGGTTCGTCCGAGCGGTGCCGACTGATTCCAGTTGTGGTTCTCTGTGTGTTTATTCTTCTGTGCTTCGCAGTTGGAGGATGTTTGATCACAGAGTCACAAAAAGCAGAAGTATGTTAAAGTCTTAAATATTTGTTTTTATGCATTTACTTCATGTTTGAAATATTTGAAATATCACTGTACACAAAAGTGATTAAAAAAATCTTTCTCCAGCTCAAGAAACGTCCAATCTAATTGCTTTGTGCAAGGGCGCATTGGAACTGTTAACAGAGAAGAGTGCTGCCTACGTACCTGCGGATCTTTCATATGTGTTTGAAGATTCGAAGCATTAACTCTTCCAGCCGCTTCTGGACACAGTGGACGTGTCCCATAATCTGTTTGGACCCAAATGAACTTTAACTCCTGTAAATGCTGACCGTGCCTTCAGTGACTGGTCAGCTGATGTCAAGTAGTTTCGAGTGCAGAAACAGGATCCATCATCTGAGCCAAAGTTGAACTCTGGCTTCAGAGTATACGGTTACTTTAAATCTGTTGAAGTGATGTGTTGCAGCACTTTGTGTTTTACATGTCGACACTAAAGCTGAATTTGTTTTTGTTACTTTTATGTCAAAGTTATTTTGCTCACAAGGAAAGATTTAGCTCTGTTCACATAACTTTGCACTACATATAACGTGACTTCAGTGTTTTGCATATATACACACTTGCAGGATATATGAAAAACTGAAGATTGGTGGGAACTGAGGGGAGTTTTGTGTTTGTGTTTTTTTAAAGAGTCAAATCCAGCAGTAATGTATTGAGACAGCCTGGAGCTGTAGGTGCTTTTTCATCTCTTAGTTTTCTTATAATGACACATTGTTTCTGTATCAGTTTTAGGATTTCAGTATTTGGATGTCATTTTAGAGGTATGTTTCCTTTATCAGGAAGAACTTTTCCATCCTCTGAACTCTAAAGTGCTTTTCAGTTACTTAACACTGACAATTAACGGGCTTTTGAGCCACGCAGCTATATTTATGGAGAAAAGAGCCAATATCATCAAAGTTAAATATTCATTGTTCTGTTTATTTGAGCTTCTTCATATTTAAATTCTTAAAAAATTGGTCTTTTTTTTTAACGATTGTTCTGATTTTTGAAGTTTGAAACTCTTGTCACTCCTGCATTATCAAATGAATTTATGTGATATTTGAAACAGTGTTTATTCGGTTTCATGCAACAAAAAACAGCCACATAAAGTGCATTTCCAAGTGATTGCAGTGTGTTTGCGTCATATATTCAGTGATTAAAATCTGTTCTGGAGTTCAGCTGTTACATCACATGATAGGCATCTTATGTTGTGTTAGCATCAAGGAATCATGGATGAGTAATGTGGGTGAGAATGTGAAGTCAGCACATAGGTCATAGCACTGTGTTAGCTTATGGCATCAGTGTTTTATCTAAAAGTGAGCAGAGGCTGCTTTATGCTTTCTTCTATGACAGTACTGAATTATAAAGATATCACAGAAACTAATTTATCATCTACGCAGAATTATACCTTACATCATAATCTGTAGTAGATTTCATTTTCACTGAAACTGTAAACGTATCTGTTGGGTGAAATTTCACATCCACCGTGCTTCATCATATCCCATCATATTGTTTTCATTTCCTTTCTGTGATTCTGTATAAACTTTATGTTTGCAGCCAATCCAGACATAAATACTAACTGCTTCATCAGGTTCTAATGCTTTCTAATTTGGGCCAAAACTGAATAATTTATATGTGTATCTGGAGTTTAGGTGGATCTATTTCTCCAAACATAGGCCGGGGTGTTATTAAAAAGATATATGTTTATGTATGTTTGATTTTACCCACTTACTTCACGGTTGAAAAATGTTAAACAGAAAAAACTGTGCACAAAAGTTTTGGGGTTTTTTAGATTTTTTTTTTTTAGTTATGAAAGCCACTGGAATTCTTTAATTTTCTTGAAGGTTTGAGATGTGTCTCACAACTGGATTGTAGGTAGCAAACAGTTAGTGTCTATGTTCAAGGATGGCCTTTCACAGTAGACATAGATGGCCTCTTTCACTCCTCTTTCAAACCATTTGTCTTCCCTGATCTTCTTTTCTGTGCATCTTTGATGATTTGATGAAAGCCCAGTTGGGATTTCCACATGTTTTAAGAGTTTTCTTTACATGTGTGTGTTCCTTTTCTTTCTCATCTGGCTTAGAGGGAACATTTTCTGCCCAGTGCTGTAGTGTCCTGATTACTCCAAGTTTGTGTTCCAGAGGGTGGTGAGAGTCAAAGAGGAGGCACTGCTCTGTGTGTGGAGGCTTCTGGTAAACTTCAATGTTGAGGTTTCCATGCTGCTCAATGTGCAAAGCACATTCCAGAAATAGCAAACTGTTATCCTTTGTATCTTCCCCGGGGAACTTTATATTTCTACCCACTGAGTTGATGTGAACAGTAAAGGCTTCTACTTCTTAGGTTTTGATTGTGACCCAGGTATTATCCACATACCTGTAACAGCAGCTTGGTGCTGTCCCTTTAAAAAGCCTTTACTTTCCACTTGCTCCATGTAAAGGTTGGCTACAAAAGGTAACATGGGGCAGCCTGTGGCAAATCTATGGCCTCACTGTATTTACAATTAATGGTGGTAACACAGAGGTCTAACAGTGTGCATATCTGACTGGGGGTAAAGCTGGTTCTTTTTTCTAGGGAGCTGTCTTGCTGTAGTAATTGCTGCTTGAAATCAGGCCAGTACAGAATAATATGGAGTTCAGATGAGAACTTAAAAGACTTACTCCAAATATAGGCTCAGGAGGGTTATTAATAGGCTGTATTGGAATAAATAATGCATTTAATTAGGATAAAGTAAACACCTCTTCTTTTTTTCTTTTTTTTAAATTCGACAATATTGCAGAAAAAATCGTCTTATGATCCCACAAACTGAGTTTGTTCAAGCAGATCAAATCAAACTCAGATTTTCAGGACAGAGCCATGGAGCATCCACAACTACTGAAGACCAAAGCCTGAGCATATCACTAACCACAACAAACAAGACAGAAGCTAATCGGGGATCACACAATTTTGTTTTCATTTAAAATCCTTGTTAATTAATTTTTAGTAGACATTTTTAGCTATATAATTTTATTGTCACAAGTCCTGGGTTACACATATGCTCTGCATGATTCAGCTGGTTTGTGTTTATGACAAGTTGCAGAGTGCCCTCTAGTGGACCAGCGATGCAACATCAACACTTATATTTTAAGAGCGTTCCTTCTGTCTCTTCTTTACTCCATTATTATATTTTTCGTTTATTCGCCATTATTATTGTTGATTCCAGTGTAGATTCTGATTGCAGCCAGGCTCTAGTTATTAATACTAAATGGTTTCCTCCCACCAAACAACTCTGAGTATCATATTTACCCCATAAACCCAGAAATGATTAATTAACATTTACTATATTTCATGAAACCTATTCTTTTTCATGTGAGAAGGACAAAGTGAAAGTGAAAATAAAAATTTTCAACTTTTCTGCATATGTCAGGAAGGAAAAGGCTGAGGGAGGCATGAAAGATGTTACTCAGACTTGTTGCTGCCAGGAGATGAGGTAGAGGAGGCCCAGACATGACAGCTTTAAGGTGCCTGAGCAGGAACAAAGTGATCGCACCCAACATCCACACTGGACGAGTAAGGCAGAGCTCTGAATTTTGTGGCATTGCAATGTGTAGGAAGGGAAATAAGAACACTTAGACACACACAAGTAGAGTACATAATCAGATCATTTCTATTCAAGTCACTTTTATTTATATAAAATCACAACAACAGTGGCTGTAATGGAGGAGGTCACTTTAAGAGGGATGGACTTGACCTCCTGACTATGACTGATGTAGATGATAAGGTGCTGACTCTATGAATCCACAATCTCAACAGGGTTGTCCGATAAGAACAGATGGCGTATCCACAAAATCCACTGCCACTCAGGTATCTGTCGTTCACTCATTTATTTAGCAAGAATCCGAAGCACACATCCATAATGTGAGTGAGGGGATTTAACAGGCTGTAAAATGCTATATGCCGTGTGGTGAGTGATGGTGTGGTTTCTGTTGGAAAGAACATAAAAGTCTTCCATAATTATGTGAACAGAGTGAATTAAATGTGTAATACAACAATACAAACAATACTGGATAGTGGAACATGCAACCAAAATAAGGGAGTGTCAACAAATGCTAATTTTACTATTTACATAAATCCTAACTAGGCACTTTACATCAGAGCTAACATGAGAAATTAGTGACGGTCCCTTAATGACCGCACCGCAGTACCGCAGAGGCTGCTTGGCAGTAACAATCGGTAAACAAAGTGTGCGCCAAGGATTAAACAAGGGAGGATAATGGCCGCAGCAAAGAACAAACACGATAAAACACAGAAACTTACAGTCTCATGGACGCACACCGCTAACAGCATTAGAAGGAATGAAAATCCACACGGTGAGTAAAACTCTGCTGACTCTTCCCACCTGCAGCTCCGACCGAACTCTCTGCGTGCGTAATGATGAGGTAGAATTGTGTCTTCTGATTGGTGAAGTGAATGGTTTGCCTCACCGCTCATTGGCTAAACGGCAGCAGTATGCTGATATCTTACTCCGCAGATGTGGCTCCGTTCGTGAGTTCTGCGAACTGGCTGGCCTTTTGTACAGTGGCTTCAAGGTGCTTAAACTATGGGCACTTCCTATTGAACTATTTCTTTGATTTATATAAATAATATTTTCTAAAACTAATTAAACTTTATCAGTTCAGTTTGGAGCCTAAAGAAATGGGGTTACAACAGTTTTTAACATGAAACCTAAAAACTGCCCACAACCACCTCCTAAAGACCTTAAATAGAAAATAGGCAAAGTGGTTTTAAATATGTCAGACCACACAAACCAGAGTCAGGTGCTTGTCGCTGACTGCAACTTTAAACTGAAAACAGAGTATCTATAAAATGTTTGATGCATGACTCTGATACCCTGGGATCTGGATACACTGGGTCCCAGTGGTAGTAAACTCAACAAGTCCACACACTATCCTTAGATTAGGCAGTCCATCAAGAGGCCTGAATCAGCCAAACCATGACACAGGAAAGCCTTTGTCGATGAGCTGATGATTCCCTGCACACACTGCAGTTTGTGTCCAAGTTTGTGTTCCAGAGGGTGGTGGGAGTCAAAGAGGAGGTACTGCTCTGTGTGTGGAGGCTTCTGGTAAACTTCAGATTTCTATTCTCCTCAATGTGCAGCTGTTATCCTTTGTATCTTCCCCGGGGAACTTTATATTTCTATCCACTGAGTTGATGTGAACAGTAAAGGCTTCTACTTCTTAGGTTTTGATTGTGACCCAGGCATCATCCACATACCTGTAACAGCAGCTTGGTGCTGTTCTTTTAAAAAGCCTTTACTTTCCACTTTCTCCATGTAAAGGTTGGCTACAATAGGTAACACGGGGCAGCCCTTGGCAAATCCATGGCCTCGTTGTATTTACAATTCATGGTGGTAACACAGAGGTCTAACAGTGTGCATATCTGACTGGGGTTAAAGCTGGTTCTGTAGGGAGCTGTCTTGCTGTAGTCATTGCTGCTTCAAATCAGGCTTCTACTCCAAACATGGACTCGGTGGGGTTATTAAAAGGCTGTATTGGAAATAAATAATGTATTTAACTGCGATAAAGTCTCAACACCTTTCTTTTTTAAATTTGACAATATTGTATTAAAAACATCCTCTTATTATTCCATGATTATTATTATTATTCCTTATTATTCCATTATGGGAACAGTCTAAATTCAATGTTTCTGATGTCTTCTGGCTGATTAATACATGTGTGTCCTACAGAGGACCCCATAGCTACAATTTTGCGCTTAAGTTGGGAGGGGTAATAAAACAGAAGTCAGTTCAGTACAATCAACTGCCATCCAGCAGTGAGTTTACACACTAACTTAAATCAGCATTTTGTAGGTAAATGTCTAAATGAGCTCGAGTGAATCAAAATGAACCAAAACTTATTGAGTTAAGGATAAAAAGGAAGACTAATACCATGAGACTGAAACCATAACTATAAAAAATGATCATAGTAACATAGTAATCACAAAGTAAACTTCTGTGGTAAACAAACTTGTAATGGTCTTTTTTTGTACAGCTATTTAAATCATTTATTGTAAAGCATTTAAATGAGTCTCCTGTGAATTCATATGAAATACAGAGGCGTGCTTCCTCTGGTATTCTGAAGTAAAACATCACAGGCTGATCAGTTTGTTGCTACATCTATTTATAAAATGCAAAACCAGATGCTCACACACAGACACATGATTGACTTTTCACACATTTGGCTCAATAATGGTGCACCGAGTTGGTGAGCTCACAGTGTCAGAGCGGCTTTGTAAACCTATTTGTGGAGGATGTATGTCACAGTTTCATCTTCGATACCACAAATTTCAAATGTTTACTGTCTTTACCAAGAAGTGTATCACAATGAAGTGAAGTTATGGAATATTTATTAAACTCTGAATTCAAATAGCGCAATGTTATTAGGAGAAAACTTCAATCCTGCATGAAGATCAATTGACACACTGTGGGAAGGTGATTTGTACAACACTTAAAGGAGAACGTCAATGTCTTTTTTTTCCGGATATTTATGTGATATCCCTTAATTTCTGGAGTTTACACACACAGACAGTACTAGAATTAAAAAAAAATACAAATTTGGCATCCATTCAGATGATGATGTAAACTCACAGATTGAGTTAAAGACTCATGGAACAGCTCTGCTGAGTTTTCTCTTCTGTGACTCCAAATACTATCATCATGTCTAAATGACAATCGAATATATACAATATATTATTCTGTAAGAGGGGAGTAGGAGAGCAGAAATAAAGTAAATGTTCATCACTCTATGGAGGATGTGCAGTTACATTTTAGCTGATGCTATTTTAAAATATGTGTAAATATAAAGAGTGTGTTAGTAAACCAGCTATCTTAGTCTTTGGCCAAATGAAGAAGTTCAGTGAGGTTAAACATCCTCTTTGCCTAATCTGTCTGTGCTAAATTTATCCTACATTTCCTCTAATTGCTGGTTTGTGGTTGCTATATTTGGATGGGCTTGTAGAAAAAAATAAGTGAGTAGTCCAGCAGAAGCTGTAGATGTTGCAAAGGAATTTCCTGTTGTATTCTACAGTAGTCCATCTATTGCAGGGATGGCTGGTATGAGCAGGAAGTCGATGCACCGTAGGGACAGAGACACATACAGCGACACACTCAATGAACACTTAACAGTCCATTCTTTATTAAAGCTGTGGTTCTCAGCATCAGAAAGCTTTTGTACTCCCAGTGTTCTGCACAAACTACCACGCTGCATGTGACAGCGATAAAAAGGGAATAAATATCATACAGCATTTATATATTCCGTCATATTCCTTCTTATCAGTTAGGCGGGATGAAAGCATTGGAGGTAAGCTTTCACACACACACACTTTTTAAATTCAGTTTAACAGGATTTGTGAAATGTACAGTAATCGTACCCCTTTCAAAATAAAATTTTGTAGTGAAAGGAACTCACTAACTCCAATTTTCAACTTTAGTCCATACTTTAGGAAGGAAAGGGCTGACAGAGGCAGGATGGATGTTACTCAGGATTATGGGAGGTGACTCAGACTTATTGTCAGGAGATGAGGTAGAGGAGGCCCAGACATGACAGCTTTAAGGCTCCTGAGCAGAAATAAAGTGATCGCACCCAACATCCACACTGGACGAGTAAGGCAGAGCTCTGAATTTTTTGACATTGCAATGTGTAGGAAGGGAAATAAGAACACTTAGACACACACAAGTAGATTACATAATCAGATAAAAGTTTGATTTCTTTGATTTATAGAAATAACATTTTCTAAAAGCAAATTAAACTGTACCTTTCATTTCTTCATCTGTTCAGTTTGAACCCTTCTGAAACAGGGTTACAATAGTTTTTAACATGAAACCTAAAAACTGCCCACAACCATCTCCCGATGACCTTCAACAGAAAATAGGCAAAGTGGTTTTTAAATATGTCAGACCACACAAACCAGAGTCAGGTGGTTGTCACTGATTGCAACTTTAAACTGAAAACAGATTATCTAAAACATATTTGCAGCATGACTCGGATCTGGATACACTGGGTCCCAGTGGTAGTAAACTCAACAAGTCGAGACATTATCTTTAGATTTGGCAGTCCATCAAGAGGCCTTAATCAGCCAAACCGTGACACAGGAAAGCCTTTGTCGATGAGCTGATGAGTCCCTGCACACACTGCAGTTTGTGCCTGGGAACTCAAATCGCACAACTTCAGAGCCCCACCTTACACAGCACTTCTTGTAATTGACTTTGAATGTTGGCATTTTGTTCCAGCTCAGACTTCTCAGAAGCCAGTTTGTCCTATTCTAAGGTTTCACCTTTCTGTTCCTTCTCTCTGTTATTACATACACGATTACTGTTGGTGTCATGCCTCAGGTGTAAGTGACCCAACAATGGAGCTTTAGAAATAATGACCATATGTTAAAAGTCCTCACCTCTGTCCATACGTCAGGAAGCAGAGGACTGGAAGAAAAGTGATTCTCATCGCTGTTAGGAGATCAGGTGGAGGAGGACTAGACAGTGATTGTTAAACACGGCATTTAAGTGTGTGTAATCCACCTCTGAGCACTATGATAGCTGTAGCTATAGGCTCCACCACTCCACCCTCCCGAAACCTGAATTGGACAAGCAGACGAAAATGAAGAAAAAAAGACATGAGTATGTATGGAAACATGAAAGTATAATAATAATAATAATAATAATAATAATAATAATAATAATAATAATAATAATAATAATAATAATAATAATGTATTTTTTAAAAAGAAGCATAACCTGGAAGGGAAACATAAGCCACTCCCTCCTCGTCGTCTTTCTCTCTCCCTTGCACACCGTTGCACACACACGCACCGGTGCGTCAGCTTCAGGCGGACCATCACTACTGTTTTTCATAAAGTTTTCTCCCCTCGATAAAGAACCCGATGGTCGCGATCAGCTAATGAAGCTTCTGACTGAAAAGGTGAGCCGCTTCTGCTCTGATCTACTGTTTGATCATTAATGAGAACGAGCGCTTCCTGGATTCAAACCGCTCCTGTCTGAATGCATAACATCTTCTACGCATTGGCTAAAATATTACAGCACTCCAAACCTCTCTTTAAAAGTAAGATTAAAATTACTTTATTCTCACGGAACGGTTATGTTTAACCTGAAAACACGTCGACGCGTGACATAATGTTGGCAGGCAGCTGACTCATGGCCCAGAGCATGACTCAATCTTTGTCACGTGATTAGTTCCAACATGCCCACAGACCGGTCATTCAGCAGCTGCTCTGCAGTCACATAGTCCTGTCGAAGATGGACACAGAAGAGTCAAGTGTCAGTGTTTCTACTATATTCACGTTCTTGTTGTTGCTTTCCCCCATCGTGTCTCTTGAAGGTAAGCTATAAAGCTATACATAGGATGGCTCGCACATGTAGTTGGGTTTGATGATCTAACTAAACGAGATTTATATTCTAATGTGAAGCGTTCCTGTATGTATGGATACAGTAATATATATACAACATTTAATTTAACAAAGCAATTTAAAACAATGATATATATCTATCGATCAATCGATATATATATATATATATATATATATATATATATATATATATATATATATAGATATATAGATAGATAGATATTTTTATATTTATTTATTTTTGCAAGGACAACACCAGTAAATGATTATTTTGTGTTTGTGTTTTTTTAAAGAGTCAAATCCAGCAGTAATGTATTGAGACAGCCTGGAGCTGTAGGTGCTTTTTCATCTCTTAGTTTTCTTATAATGACACATTGTTTATGGGACAATTTTCTGTATCAGTTTTAGGATTTCAGTATTTGGATGTCATTTTAGAGGTATGTTTCCTTTATCAGGAAGAACTTTTCCATCCTCTGAACTCTAAAGTGCTTTTCAGTTACTTAACACTGACAATTAACGGGCTTTTGAGCCACGCAGCTATATTTATGGAGAAAAGAGCCAATATCATCAAAGTTAAATATTCATTGTTCTGTTTATTTGAGCTTCTTCATATTTAAATTCTTAGAAAATTGGTCTTTTTTTTAACGATTGTTCTGATTTTTGAAGTTTGAAACTCTTGTCACTCCTGCATTATCAAATGAATTTATGTGATATTTGAAACAGTGTTTATTCGGTTTCATGCAACAAAAAACAGCCACATAAAGTGCATTTCCAAGTGATTGCAGTGTGTTTGCGTCATATATTCAGTGATTAAAATCTGTTCTGGAGTTCAGCTGTTACATCACATGATAGGCATCTTATGTTGTGTTAGCATCAAGGAATCATGGATGAGTAATGTGGGTGAGAATGTGAAGTCAGCACATAGGTCATAGCACTGTGTTAGCTTATGGCACCAGTGTTTTATCTAAAAGTGAGCAGAGGCTGCTTTATGCTTTCTTCTATGACGGTACTGAATTATAAAGATATCACAGAAACTAATTTATCATCTACGCAGAATTATACCTTACATCATAATCTGTAGTAGATTTCATTTTCACTGAAACTGTAAACGTATCTGTTGGGTGAAATTTCACATCCACCGTGTTTCGTCATATCCCATCATATTGTTTTCATTTCCTTTCTGTGATTCTGTATAAACTTTATGTTTGCAGCCAATCCAGACATAAAAACTAACTGCTTCATCAGGTTCTAATGCTTTCTAATTTGGGCCAAAACTGAATAATTTATATGTGTATCTGGAGTTTAGGTGGATCTATTTCTCCAAACATAGGCCGGGGTGTTATTAAAAAGGTATATGTTTATGTATGTTTGATTTTACGCACTTACTTCACGGTTGAAAAATGTTAAACAGAAAAAACTGTGCACAAAAGTTTTGGGGGTTTTTTTTAGTTGTGAAAGCCACTGGAATTCTTTAATTTTCTTGAAGGTTTGAGATGTGTCTCAAAACTGGATTGTAGGTAGCAAACAGTTAGTGTCTATGTTCAAGGATGGCCTTTCACAGTAGACATAGATGGCCTCTTTCACTCTTTCAAACCATTTGTCTTCCCTGATCTTCTTTTCTGTGCATCTTTGATGATTTGATGAAAGCCCAGATTTCCACATGTTTTAAGAGTTTTCTTTACATGTGTGTGTTCCTTTTCTTTCTCATCTGGCTTAGAGGGAACATTTTCTGCCCAGTGCTGTAGGGTCCTGATTACTCCAAGTTTGTGTTCCAGAGGGTGGTGAGAGTCAAAGAGGAGGCACTGCTCTGTGTGTGGAGGCTTCTGGTAAACTTCAATGTTGAGGTTTCCATGCTGCTCAATGTGCAAAGCACATTCCAGAAATAGCAAACTGTTATCCTTTGTATCTTCCCCGGGGAACTTTATATTTCTATCCACTGAGTTGATGTGAACAGTAAAGGCTTCTACTTCTTAGGTTTTGATTGTGACCCAGGTATTATCCACATACCTGTAACAGCAGCTTGGTGCTGTCCCTTTAAAAAGCCTTTACTGTCCACTTGCTCCATGTAAAGGTTGGCTACAATAGGTAACACGGGGCAGCCTGTGGCAAATCTATGGCCTCATTGTATTTACAATTAATGGTGGTAACATAGAGGTCTAACAGTGTGCATATCTGACTGGGGGTAAAGCTGGATCTTTTTTCTAGGGAGCTGTCTTGCTGTAGTAATTGCTGCTTGAAATCAGGCCAGTACAGAATAATATGGAGTTCAGATGAGAACTTAAAAGACTTACTCCAAATATAGGCTCAGGAGGGTTATTAATAGGCTGTATTGGAATAAATAATGCATTTAATTAGGATAAAGTAAACACCTCTTCTTTTTTTCTTTTTTTTAAATTCGACAATATTGCAGAAAAAATCGTCTTATGATCCCACAAACTGAGTTTGTTCAAGCAGATCAAATCAAACTCAGATTTTCAGGACAGAGCCATGGAGCATCCACAACTACTGAAGACCAAAGCCTGAGCATACCACTAACCACAACAAACAAGAGATCACACAATTTTGTTTTCATTTAAAATGCTTGTTAATTAATTTTTAGTTGAAATTTTTAGCTATATAACAATTTTAGCTATATAATTTAATTGTCACAAGTCCTGGGTTACACATATGCTCTGCATGATTCAGCTGGTTTGTGTTTATGACAAGTTGCAGAGTGCCCTCTAGTGGACCAGCGATGCAACATCAACACTTATATTTTAAGAGCGTTCCTTCTGTCTCTTCTTTACTCCATTATTATATTTTTCGTTTATTCGCCATTATTATTGTTGATTCCAGTGTAGATTCTGATTGCAGCCAGGCTCTAGTTATTAATACTAAATGGTTTCCTCCCACCAAACAACTCTGAGTATCATATTTACCCCATAAACCCAGAAATGATTAATTAACATTTACTATATTTCATGAAACCTATTCTTTTTCATGTGAGAAGGACAAAGTGAAAGTGAAAATAAAACTCCAATTTTCAACTTTTCTGCATATGTCAGGAAGGAAAAGGCTGAGGGAGGCATGAAGGATGTTACTCAGACTTGTTGCTGCCAGGAGATGAGGTAGAGGAGGCCCAGACATGACAGCTTTAAGGTGCCTGAGCAGGAACAAAGTGATCGCACCCAACATCCACACTGGACGAGTAAGGCAGAGCTCTGAATTTTGTGGCATTGCAATGTGTAGGAAGGGAAATAAGAACACTTAGACACACACAAGTAGAGTACATAATCAGATCATTTCTATTCAAGTCACTTTTATTTATATAAAATCACAACAACAGTGGCTGTAATGGAGGAGGTCACTTTAAGAGGGATGGACTTGACCTCCTGACTATGACTGATGTAGATGATAAGGTGCTGAATCTATGAATCCACAATCTCAACAGGGTTGTCCGATAAGAACAGATGGCGTATCCACAAAATCCACTGCCACTCAGGTATCTGTCGTTCACTCATTTATTTAGCAAGAATCCGAAGCACACATCCATAATGTGAGTGAGGGGATTTAACAGGCTGTAAAATGCTATATGCCGTGTGGTGAGTGATGGTGTGGTTTCTGTTGGAAAGAACATAAAAGTCTTCCATAATTATGTGAACAGAGTGAATTAAATGTGTAATACAACAATACAAACAATACTGGATAGTGGAACATGCAACCAAAATAAGGGAGTGTCAACAAATGCTAATTTTACTATTTACATAAATCCTAACTAGGCACTTTACATTAGAGCTAACATGAGAAATTAGTGACGGTCCCTTTTAATGACCGCACGGCAGAGGCTGCTTCGCAGTAAACGGCAGTAACAATCGGTAAACAAAGTGTGCGCCAAGGATTAAACAAGGGAGGATAATGGCCGCAGCAAAGAACAAACACGATAAAACACAGAAACTTACAGTCTCATGGACGCACACCGCTAACAGCATTAGAAGGAATGAAAATCCACACGGTGAGTAAAACTCTGCTGAATCTTCCCACCTGCAGCTCCGACCGAACTCTCTGCGTGCGTAATGATGAGGTAGAATTGTGTCTTCTGATTGGTGAAGTGAATGGGTTGCCTCACCGCTCATTGGCTAAACGGCAGCAGTATGCTGATATCTTACTCCGCAGATGTGGCTCCGTTCGTGAGTTCTGCGAACTGGCTGGCCTTTTGTACAGTGGCTTCAAGGTGCTTAAACTATGGGCACTTCCTATTGAACTATTTCTTTGATTTATATAAATAATATTTTCTAAAACTAATTAAACTTTATCAGTTCAGTTTGGAGCCTAAAGAAATGGGGTTACAACAGTTTTTAACATGAAACCTAAAAACTGCCCACAACCACCTCCTAAAGACCTTAAATAGAAAATAGGCAAAGTGGTTTTAAATATGTCAGACCACACAAACCAGAGTCAGGTGCTTGTCGCTGACTGCAACTTTAAACTGAAAACAGAGTATCTATAAAATGTTTGATGCATGACTCTGATACCCTGGGATCTGGATACACTGGGTCCCAGTGGTAGTAAGCTCAACGAGTCCACACATTATCCTTACATTAGGCAGTCCATCAAGAGGCCTGAATCAGCCAAACCATGACACAGGAAAGCCTTTGTCGATGAGCTGATGATTCCCTGCACACACTGCAGTTTGTGTCCAAGTTTGTGTTCCAGAGGGTGGTGGGAGTCAAAGAGGAGGTACTGCTCTGTGTGTGGAGGCTTCTGGTAAACTTCAGATTTCTATTCTCCTCAATGTGCAACTGTCATCCTTTGTATCTTCCCCGGGGAACTTTATATTTCTATCCACTGAGTTGATGTGAACAGTAAAGGCTTCTACTTCTTAGGTTTTGATTGTGACCCAGGCGTCATCCACATACCTGTAACAGCAGCTTGGTGCTGTTCTTTTAAAAAGCCTTTACTTTCCACTTTCTCCATGTAAAGGTTGGCTACAATAGGTAACACGGGGCAGCCCATGGCAAATCCATGGCCTCGTTGTATTTACAATTCATGGTGGTAACACAGAGGTCTAACAGTGTGCATATCTGACTGGGGTTAAAGCTGGTTCTGTTTTCTAGGGAGCTGTCTTGCTGTAGTCATTGCTGCTTCAAATCAGGCTTCTACTCCAAACATGGACTCGGTGGGGTTATTAAAAGGCTGTATTGGAAATAAATAATGTATTTAACTGCGATAAAGTCTCAACACCTTTCTTTTTTAAATTTGACAATATTGTATTAAAAACATCCTCTTATTATTCTATGATTATTATTATTATTCCTTATTATTCCATTATGGGAACAGTCTAAATTTAATGTTTCTGATGTCTTCTGGCTGATTAATACATGTGTGTCCTACAGAGGACCCCATAGCTACAATTTTGCGCTTAAGTTGGGAGGGGTAATAAAACAGAAGTCAGTTCAGTACAATCAACTGCCATCCAGCAGTGAGTTTACACACTAACTTAAATCAGCATTTTGTAGGTAAATGTCTAAATGAGCTCGAGTGAATCAAAATGAACCAAAACTTATTGAGTTAAGGATAAAAAGGAAGACTAATACCATGAGACTGAAACCATAACTATAAAAAATGATCATAGTAACATAGTAATCACAAAGTAAACTTCTGTGGTAAACAAACCTGTAATGGTCTTTTTTTGTACAGCTATTTAAATCATTTATTGTAAAGCATTTAAATGAGTCTCCTGTGAATTCATATGAAATACAGAGGCGTGCTTCCTCTGGTATTCTGAAGTAAAACATCACAGGCTGATCAGTTTGTTGCTACATCTATTTATAAAATGCAAAACCAGATGCTCACACACAGACACATGATTGACTTTTCACACATTTGGCTCAATAATGGTGCACAGAGTTGGTGAGCTCACAGTGTCAGAGCGGCTTTGTAAACCTATTTGTGGAGGATGTATGTCACAGTTTCATCTTCGATACCACAAATTTCAAATGTTTACTGTCTTTACCAAGAAGTGTATCACAATGAAGTGACGTTATGGAATATTTATTAAACTCTGAATTCAAATAGCACAATGTTATTAGGAGAAAACTTCAATCCTGCATGAAGATCAATTGACACACTGTGGGAAGCTGATTTGTACAACACTTAAAGGAGAACGTCAATGTCTTTTTTTTCCGGATATTTATGTGATATCCCTTAATTTCTGGAGTTTACACACACAGACAGTACTAGAATAAAAAAAATACAAATTTGGCATCCATTCAGATGATGATGTAAACTCACAGATTGAGTTAAAGACTCATGGAACAGCTCTGCTGAGTTTTCTCTTCTGTGACTCCAAATACTATCATCATGTCTAAATGACAATCGAATATATACAACATATTATTCTGTAAGAGGGGAGTAGGAGAGCAGAAATAAAGTAAATGTTCATCACTCTATGGAGGATGTGCAGTTACATTTTAGCTGATGCTATTTTAAAATATGTGTAAATATAAAGAGTGTGTTAGTAAACCAGCTATCTTAGTCTTTGGCCAAATGAAGAAGTTCAGTGAGGTTAAACATCCTCTTTGCCTAATCTGTATGTGCTAAATTTATCCTACATTTCCTCTAATTGCTGGTTTGTGGTTGCTATATTTGGATGGGCTTGTAGAAAAAAATAAGTGAGTAGTTCAGCAGAAGCTGTAGATGTTGCAAAGGAATTTCCTGTTGTATTCTACAGTAGTCCATCTATTGCAGGGATGGCTGGTATGAGCAGGAAGTCGATGCACCGTAGGGACAGAGACACATACAGCGACACACTCAATGAACACTTAACAGTCCATTCTTATTAAAGCTGTGGTTCTCAGCATCAGAAAGCTTTTGTACTCCCAGTGTTCTGCACAAACTACCACGCTGCATGTGACAGCGATAAAAAGGGAATAAATATCATACAGCATTTATATATTCCGTCATATTCCTTCTTATCAGTTAGGCGGGATGAAAGCATTGGAGGTAAGCTTTCACACACACACACTTTTTAAATTCAGTTTAACAGGATTTGTGAAATGTACAGTAATCGTACCCCTTTCAAAATAAAATTTTGTAGTGAAAGGAACTCACTAACTCCAATTTTCAACTTTAGTCCATACTTTAGGAAGGAAAGGGCTGACAGAGGCAGGATGGATGTTACTCAGGATTATGGGAGGTGACTCAGACTTATTGTCAGGAGATGAGGTAGAGGAGGCCCAGACATGACAGCTTTAAGGCGCCTGAGCAGAAATAAAGTGATCGCACCCAACATCCACACTGGACGAGTAAGGCAGAGCTCTGAATTTTTTGACATTGCAATGTGTAGGAAGGGAAATAAGAACACTTAGACACACACAAGTAGATTACATAATCAGATAAAAGTTTGATTTCTTTGATTTATAGAAATAACATTTTCTAAAAGCAAATTAAACTGTACCTTTCATTTCTTCATCTGTTCAGTTTGAACCCTTCTGAAACAGGGTTACAATAGTTTTTAACATGAAACCTAAAAACTGCCCACAACCATCTCCCGATGACCTTCAACAGAAAATAGGCAAAGTGGTTTTTAAATATGTCAGACCACACAAACCAGAGTCAGGTGCTTGTCACTGATTGCAACTTTAAACTGAAAACAGATTATCTAAAACATATTTGCAGCATGACTCGGATCTGGGATCTGGATACACTGGGTCCCAGTGGTAGTAAACTCAACAAGTCGAGACATTATCTTTATATTTGGCAGTCCATCAACAGGCCTGAATCAGCCAAACCGTGACACAGGAAAGCCTTTGTCGATGAGCTGATGAGTCCCTGCACACACTGCAGTTTGTGCCTGGGAACTGAAATCGCACAGCACTTCTTGTAATTGACTTTGAATGTTGGCATTTTGTTCCAGCTCAGACTTCTCAGAAGCCAGTTTGTCCTATTCTAAGGTTTCACCTTTCTGTTCCTTCTCTCTGTTATTACATACACGATTACTGTTGGTGTCATGCCTCAGGTGTTAGTGACCCAACAATGGAGCTTTAGAAATAATGACCATATGTTAAAAGTCCTCACCTCTGTCCATACGTCAGGAAGCAGAGGACTGGAAGAAAAGTGATTCTCATCGCTGTTAGGAGATCAGGTGGAGGAGGACTAGACAGTGATTGTTAAACACGGCATTTAAGTGTGTGTAATCCACCTCTGAGCACTATGATAGCTGTAGCTATAGGCTCCACCACTCCACCCTCCCGAAACCTGAATTGGACAAGCAGACGAAAATGAAGAAAAAAAGACATGAGTATGTATGGAAACATGAAAGTATAATAATAATAATAATAATAATAATAATAATAATGTATTTTTTAAAAAGAAGCATAACCTGGAAGGGAAACATAAGCCACTCCCTCCTCCTCGTCTTTCTCTCTCCCTTGCACACCGTTGCACACACACGCACCGGTGCGTCAGCTTCAGGCGGACCATCACTACTGTTTTTCATAAAGTTTTCTCCCCTCGATAAAGAACCCGATGGTCGCGATCAGCTAATGAAGCTTCTGACTGAAAAGGTGAGCCGCTTCTGCTCTGATCTACTGTTTGATCATTAATGAGAACGAGCGCTTCCTGGATTCAAACCGCTCCTGTCTGAATGTATAACATCTTCTACGCATTGGCTAAAATATTACAGCACTCCAAACCTCTCTTTAAAAGTAAGATTAAAATTACTTTATTCTCACGGAACGGTTATGTTTAACCTGAAAACACGTCGACGCGTGACATAATGTTGGCAGGCAGCTGACTCATGGCCCAGAGCATGACTCAATCTTTGTCACGTGATTAGTTCCAACATGCCCACAGACCGGTCATTCATCAGCTGCTCTGCAGTCACATAGTCCTGTCGAAGATGGACACAGAAGAGTCAAGTGTCAGTGTTTCTACTATATTCACGTTCTTGTTGTTGCTTTCCCCCATCGTGTCTCTTGAAGGTAAGCTATAAAGCTATACATAGGATGGCTCGCACATGTAGTTGGGTTTGATGATCTAACTAAACGAGATTTATATTCTAATGTGAAGCGTTCCTGTATGTATGGATACAGTAATATATATACAACATTTAATTTAACAAAGCAATTTAAAACAATGATATATATCTATCGATCAATCGAGATATATATATATATATATATATATATATATATATATATATATATATATATATATAGATATATATATATATATATATATAGATAGATATATATATATATATAGATATATATATATATATATAGATATATATATATATATATAGATATATATATATATATATAGATATATATATATATATATAGATATATATAGATAGATAGATATATATAGATAGATAGATATATAGATATATATATATATATAGATATATAGATATATATATAGATATATATATATATATAGATATATATATATCTATATATCTATATATATATATATATATATATATATATATCTATATATATATCTATATATATATCTATATATATATCTATATATATATATATATATATATATCTATATATATATATATATATCTATATATATATATATATATATATATATATATCTATCTATCTATCTATCTATCTATCTATCTATCTATATATATATATATATATATATATATATATATATATATATATATATATATATATATATATATAGATAGATAGATAGATAGATAGATAGATAGATAGATAGATAGATATATATATCTATATATATATATATATATATATATATATATATATATATAGATATATATATATAGATATATATATATATAGATATATATATATAGATATATATAGATATATATATATATAGATATATATATATATATAGATATATATATATATCTATATATATATATAGATATATATATATATAGATATATATCTATATATATATATATATATCTATATATATATATTTATTTTTGCAAGGACAACACCAGTAAATGATTATTTGAAAATACTTGACTTTTTAAGCAGGATGTGTGTATTTATTTCTCCTCCTCAGGTGAGTTTGATGTGGTCGGATCACTTCAGCCTATCCTGGCTGCTCCAGGTGATGATGTCATCCTGCCGTGTCGCGTGGAGCCAAAGTTTAATGTGGCGGGGTTGACGGTGGAGTGGTCGAGGCCCGATCGTCGTCCTGACCCCAACGACCGTCTGAGTCGAGTGGAATATGTTCATCTTTACAGAGATGCCCGAGAGGTCCCCGACATGAAGATCCCATCATACGTCGGGAGGACGGCGTTGTTCACAGACGGCCTGAGAGAAGGAAACATCTCACTAAGAATCACTAATGTGACACAAGAAGATGAAGGAAGATACAGATGTTTCATCCCAAAGTTAAAGAGTCAAACAAAGTCTTCAATTGTTCATCTGATTGTTGGTGAGTCAGACTGAAAAGATTTTTGTTGTTTGGTTTCAAACTTGCCTTAAAGATCGGTGTGCTTGGGTTATTTTACCAACAACTTATTTTGGTGTTGCTCCTTAAAGACTTCTGGATATTATTTTATTGTAAATAATTAAATGTTCTTACAATCTTATATTCAGCTGAAACTATGACAACAGAGACGCCACTGCATCCTGAAACTCTCCAAACTCCTGAGGACGAGTTTCACAGTAAAGGTGAGAACATGAGGAACAAATCAAGACAATTAAAAAGTCTTGAAATGGATCTAAATCACCTTTATGATGCAGTTTTCTCTCACTGATGGCAGCCTCTCTGTGTAGTCCTCAAAAGGTTTAATGTGCGCTGCTTTATTTTGAAGTAGATGCAGGAAGCGTAGTGTAATATCCTGGGAGCAGCTCTGCAGATCTCTTTATTTATTTCTGTGAAGCAGTAAATGTATCAGTTATTCTCCTGTGGTTTTTGACAAAGTCATGTTTGCTGCCCTGAGAATTCTGGGACTTGTAGCACTAAAGTGACCATCAGGACTGATATCTCAGTAATTCTAACTTCATTTCACTGTCAGGTAACGTCTGTGCTTAATAGTTTAATAAATGTGACATGTCATGTCAAAACATGTCATGTTGTGTCTTACAGTAGATCTCATCTCTGTTTGGCAGGTGGTTTGTCCCGTCGGAGCCGACTGATCCCACTTGTGGTTTTCTGTGTTTTTATTCTGCTCTGTGTCGCAGTCGCAGGACACCGGTTCACAGAGTTGAAGCATTGAAAAACAGAAGTATGAGTAAGCCTTAAATCTTAAATATTTATGCATTTACCTCATGGCTGAAGGATGGAAATTAAGGAAAACTGTTTGTGTGTCTGTTCTTTGTTACTCCAGCTTGCGAGTGCAGCTTTGTAGGTGGACGCATTGGAAACATTAACAGAGGCGCAAGCATCACCCACTTTACTTGAACGTTGATTAAAAGCATTGATTTTTCCAGCCTCATGTGGACACAGCAGCTCTGCAGCAGGAGGATTTCACTATGTCCTGTAATTTTCTTGGAGTCAACAACAACCATCCTTTTTGCCAAATTCAACTTGTGGGATCAAACTTTAAAAGCGTGAGGACCTAAAATTTTGATGCCTTGCTCATGGGCACATTGGAAACATTAAGAGAGAGAGAGTGCCAACTTCTTACTTACTTTGAGATGTTTCTTATTTGTTTGAGGAGCCGAAGAACTTTTCCAGCCTCCTGTGGGCACAGTGGGCCTGCAGCAGGTGAATATCATGACGTACTGCAGTTTGTTTGGACCTGAATTCTACCTTCAATCCCTGTGATGGTGCCTGAGATTGTATGACTGGTCTGTTGACTTCCAAAGGGTTGAACCACAGGTTGTACTGCAGCACTAAGACTGAAATTGTTTTGTGAGACTTTGATCAAATCTTAATAACCTCACATATAAATTCTCTTGCATGTGAGGTTATTTACAAAGAAACACTTAAGTCTAATTGGATGTCCTTTCACGAGAACTAGATCTGAAGTGCTTTAACTGTTCTTGCATTTATGCCTGCGTTAGTTTGAACTTTTTTTGTAGCTTGTGGGAACATGAAATGCTAGTTTAGATACTAAGAAAATGAAACCTGTTTAAAAGCCCCTTAGAGTCATCTTGTATTTTGAGGAGATATGAGTGAATATTTGCACTTTGTTTTGTATTATGGGTGAAGTCTTACTTTATTCTGCCCTTTAGAGAGCGGACTACAACAGTACTAGATCAGGTTGAACTCATGTAAACATGTTTGCTGTGATGTGATTGTAGGTATTTAATTTGTCTTTTGGGACAGCTTGGAGCTAAAGGTGCTTTCCATGGGTTTGTTTTGTTAAAGTTCCTAACTGTCACTCTGACATACTGATTGTTTTTATCAAGCTCAACTTTCTGCTTCCTTCTTACGGAAGGAATATCTAATACATAGTTCTGTTGTTTTAGGCCTTATTCTATTTAAAAATGTCTCTTAAAGAAAAGCAGGTCTTCTCTTTAAAACACTGATTTTTATATTTTGAACCTTTTGTTATTTTGGACTTTCCAACTAATTAAACTTAAATTTGAGGCAAAATGTTTCCAGACAATTGCTTCTCAGATAAAGTTCATTTGCAAATGATTTCAGTGTGTTTGCATCGTTTATTCAGTGACTAACATCTGTGCTGGAGTTCAGCCTTGTGTTGTTGTGTTATCATCACAGGTCAGCAATGTTGAAAACATGCCGACCTGAGCTGCTTGTTAGATTAGCTCAGCATGACAACAGTGCTTCATCCAACAGCAGTACAGCAGGGGCTGATTTACACATTCATTTATGTCTGTACTGAAGTAAAAAACGTATTACAGATTTAAGTTTCACTAAAAGTGAAATCTCAGCTGTTATTGGAGGATGCTTTTACTGAAGGACAAGATTTACCTCCCAATGCTCTGTCACCTCACCTTGTTATTTTTATTTTTATTTTTTATTATTTATATATATATATATTTTTTTTTTTTTTACTTAAAACCGTTTTCTAATTTTGTCTCCCCCCCCCCCCCCCAAAAAAAAAAAAAAATTACAATTAAAATAACAAGACAAATAAACCTAAACCACAATCATAACGGGATAAATCATGGACAGAAGCCACCACCTTCGACCCAAAGTCTGTTTGAGGTTTTAAGTTTTATTTAAGAACACAAAGAATATCTGGATATATATTTATAATAACTCTCTGTTGTACTAAAAATCACAGCAAATGATTTTCCATTATATTTATAGACAAAGGAAGTACTCTAGCCTATATATAGATTTTATCGTTTCTGTTTACATGGGTATCCTTCCACTCGAGAGAGGAAAAATATTTGGTTGTGTTCAGCCTGTGGGTGGGGGAAGCACAGAAAACATAAGAAAGCCTACTGCTTGTTAAGGTATGATCGGGCCCACAGTCTGCCCCGAATTGTTTTTAAACAAAAGTTTCTAACACAACCCGCTGGAAAAAACAAAATGCCTGTGGGCGTGTTGACGAGACTATATTGACTCCCGCAGTGACTGCTGTGCGCTGGAACAAAGGAGTGATTTTAAATATGAGTTTATGCATGAGTAGTTTGGTCTTGTCAGAGATCATGTACAAAAACAGTCATCTCAGAGAGATCTGAACAGGGACTCTAACCAGCAACCTGGAGATTACAGGTGAGCTGCATTAATCTCAAATCTTTTAGCTGCCCACAAAGAAACGAGGCAGGCTGCATCGCCATGTGTGAAGCACATCAATCTTTCATCTGGTCTCACAGTAAAAAAGGGAAAATCCTGTCAACAACTTACTAGCAACACTAATTACTGCACCCTTACTGTAAATCATGTTACAGTAAGGTTACTGAAATACTGTGAGCAACGACTTTCATTCAAACAGTTATAAACTTTTCTTTTTGTTAATGGTGCCCATGACTGAATTCAATCCACTACTGAAAGCCAATGAGATCTTTGAAAATCTTTACTCCACCTCTCTTTGATGAGGCTAATTATGACACACAGAAACAGATGGCATTCACTCCATCGGACCAGTGTCACTGAGTTTCAGTGCAGTTCTTGTGTAACTTAGCATACCTAAACCTTTTGTTCCTGTCTCCCTTCCTTAAGAATGGCTTCTTGACAGCCACCCTTCCACTGAGACCATGTCTGATGAGGCTTCGGTGAACAGCAGCTGGATGAGCTGAAGGGGCAGATGCATCTCTCAGGTTTGTCAGCTCTTTCAAAGAACTGTAAAAGACTTCAGAAAACTCTTGCTCAACACCATACAAAATGTGAAGAAATGGGTTTTGATGACCCTGTATTTTATGTAGTACTGTACATATAGATACAGCTGGCTAACTAAGAACAGGTAATGGTGGTTGAGTGCATTACTTGTTTTCTTTGAAATAACTGTACCTGCTGAGTCCAGGTCTTTCTGTAGCTCTCCACAAGTGGTCTTTGGCTCTTGGACAACTCCTCTGATCATTTTCACTCCACTGTCTGAAATCTTGTGGGGAGCACCCGGTATGGTAAAATGATGTTCTTTCCACTTCTAGATTATGAGCTCGACAGTGCTCACTGGAACCTTCAGTAGTTTAGAAATTCTTCAATAACTAATGCCATCAGTAAGTTTGGCATGTTTTGCAATAAGGCTGTAAAGCTTTTCATTGGTTTTACCCATCATGTGATGTTTATTGTGTGGCACCTTGCTAATGATACATTTTATAGGGATGAAAGCAGCTGATATTAATTTATATTAAGTGACAGGATTACTTTTTAATTAGTGATACATTTCAGCTGGCGTCATGACTTTCCATGCCCTTTTAGATGCCTCTGTCTTCATGTGTTCAATACTTTTTCCCTGTGTCATTTCTCATTATTACACATAATAAAATTAGTATTTACATTAAATGTGTTAAATATTTCATTAAAGAATACAGTAATGTGACATCAAAAGAAATTTCCATGATGCACTCATTGACAGGAGTGCGGTTCTTTGGACCATGGTGGTGAATGGGTTATAGTAAGGGTTTGAGGTTAGGCGAGTCATCCTCAATCAGGATGAGTGAGTGGGTGGATAAATGTAATCTGTTTTTCATATGTTTTAATTCAGGTCCCACTTTCTCCCCCGCCCACATCTGCGACTCTGCCTCCTCTTCACACCACCTGAGGCTGCTCCACACATTCCACTGTCCAAATAAACACTCTGAAGGATCCTCAGAAGTCCTGGAGAGCTCAGGATCACTCTAAATAAATGTGAAGAAATGTTTGATGACCAAATGCTTTTACTGTGTACATAATACATGTCTGAAGAAATATCAGGTTTTCTAAATCATTTCTAGATCACATCCATCAGTATAAAAAGATGGGCACCTCATTGTTGCCTATATATATTTAATTTTGTCTGACACACTGAGATATTTATAATTAGAGCTATCTGTATTTTTTTAGGGTTTTTTTTTATTATATTTCTGTAACTTTGTAAAATATTGTATTAATAATTTCATTTTGTTTACTTAGTTACAGTTCAGTCTTGGAGCAACTGTGACCACCTTATTTTCTGGGGGATTAATAAAGTATTCGGGCTAATATTGGCTAATTAGCAATTTGACTCTGTGTATTGGGATGTCACACGGTGTTTTACAACATTACTTTAATCTTTACTTCTCGCTTATGTTGGAAAGGAGCCTCACATCCAGGCAGCACTTGACCATGCACTTCTGGTAATTAACCTAAAAATATAATGACATTTAAATGTGCAGAAATATGACATCATGCAAAATGTCCATGATGCAGTCATTGACAGGAATTAGGTTCTTTTAAATGTGGTCGTTAAGAGTGTTGCATCGCATTGAATTGTGTCTTTGACTTTTGGCTGTGAGTATCTACACCTACCCACTACAGTGTGGGTGTAGATGTGTAGACCTTTCACTCTTGTTTCATCGGCTTCACTCCATCCACCCTCTCTCTAAATTCCCCTGAACCAGGTCCCTGAACTGGATAAGATGTAAAGAGAATTAATATGTGTGTGGATTAAGATTATTACGCTGGAAACACAGTTAGAATAACTAAAACTTAAAAACGTGTTTAAAAGCAGGAGTAGACAAAATAGAAACTAAACGCACGTCAGCATGAAGCCACTGCTCCTTATTCTTATTTTACTTTCACTTTCAGACTCAGAGCCGCACATGAAGCGCTTCCTTCCTTCATGTTACTGAAGAAAACAGCCTGTTTTATCATTTTTTCTCGTCTCCATGAAGAGAATGGTGGTGACGATCAGCTAATTAAGCTCCTGTCTGAACAGGTAAGCTGCTTCTTCTCTGTCATTCAGCTTTTGTGCAACTCTTGCTGGGATTTGTAAATATTTGTCATTTTATTTGCCCGCGCTCTGCAGGTTAATTAAAAATCAAAATAAAGAGGAACTAACTGCTGCTTTTGATTTTTGTGGGCTGTTAACTTTTTACTGTTTACTGTAATTAATAGGAATTTCCCGTCACTTGATTTGGAGTTTTTCAGGCTTCCTTTACTGTTGCAGAAAACTTCCTGTTTTTCTGGCACTAAAATTCCCTGCTAACATTTATGTAAGCTTGTGTTATTATTATTATTGTTATTATTATTATTATTATTATTATTATTAATGGCACCTGGAAACAGGTAAATGCAGGGGGCAGCGGGGGCCTGGGACAAAAAAAAATAAGCGCTTTAAATGTGTGCGAAGTTGGCGGAGAGAGAGAGAGTAGACAGACTGGTATTTATCAGCTGCTGTCAGTCAGCGTCTGTCTCACACTCACTGTAGATGGATGTAGCAGAGTTTAGGTGCAGTGTGTCTCTCTCAGCTTTAAAGCTCACCTTTATGCTGCTTTTCGCTCTCTCACCTGTTGAAGGTAAGATTGCTCTGCCATATGAGTCCAGTTTGTTTAAGCTTTAATTCATGTTAGTCGTATTTTTGTTTCCGATGCACCTTGAGCGCCTGTCAATGATGCAAATTATTAAACTTGCTTTAGTTACAAATATAATTTAATGGGAGTATTTAAAAACAGTGGCAAACTCAGTGATGCTGTAGCAGCAGTCTGTTATACTGGCTGATGTTGCAGATGTTTCACACTGTAAATAAAAGCAGACGCTGTATCCAAGTGTAAATTAGTCTAAAAATACTGCACCAAAAATTGTGCCTTACTCTTCTGTGTAAAGTTATGCTACGGGTTTAGAAAGGAAGCTCAATTTTTTTTATTATTATGCTATCAGAGTTTAGCTATTTCTTTTAGTTTATAGGCCTATATATATTGTGTTCGGAAATAAAACAGATGTTTAAATCATAAATAACTGAGCTGAATCTATTAGTCAGGTTTGAGCCTTTCACTATAGAAGTTTCTAGTTTCTGTGTCAGTTTAAAGATTTTTACTAACTTAATTCATTTATTATTATTGTAGCATTAACCAAAGCTACATTTCCACAGTGTTTACAGCCTGAGCCAAGCTAGCTTTCAGTGCATGTTGTAAATGAGCCACTAAGCTATAATACATGAAGTGGAACATGTAAATAAAGAAGGAAAAGCACAAAACATTCAGGTTATAAGGTTATAAACAAGGATAAAGTGCATGCAACTGATTCCTTTTTGTTAACTGACGTGTAAACGGTGACAGTCAGGATCCACTTTGCTCTCCACATGCTTCGCAAACAGAGGAATCTTTCTGTCAGTGATTTGATTTTGCTCGTCTTAATCTTCTGAATCACTGTTTTTGAAGTTACAGGTGCTCTTTTGTGTTATTTACCATTATTATTTTACTTTTAGAATAATGTAACTTACATTCAATGCAAGAATACGATGTAAAGACCTGAAGCCTGCCCCATAGCTGTGTGGAGCTTTGGGTCTATTTTAAAACAGGCTTTGGTTCTAAAATGAAAGCTGTGCTGATTTCAGAGACCCAAACCTGTCCATGTTGCACATTTTACTGAGATGCATGTTTAACACTGTTAGAGCTGCACTTTTTCAGCGTTTATCAGCTGCCATGAGACAGTTTCTGCCTCCCTCTCACTGTAGATGGATGTAGCAGAGTTTAGGTTCAGTGTGTCTCTCTCAGCTTTATGCTGCGTTTTGCTCTCAAGTCTCACTGCAATTAAAAAAGTAATAATTCTGAAATACTAGTTACTTCATTTCTTTAGATTTGTTTAAGCTTTAATTCACGTTAATCATCTTTTTTTGGCCGTGCTTCTGATGCGCTGTCACCGTGTTTACACTTGAGAGTAACAATTGATGGAAAAAGTGTGGACGTTATACCAGTTTTTAAATTGTGTTGATAGGCCACGTAAAACCAGAGTTATGATAAAAATATCTGAAATGTTTGGTTTTCTTCCTGAATACTATCGTTGTTTATATTTACTGTGGGAAGAAACTGTAAAAACGACGTTTTATAATGAATAAGGTTTATAAGGTTTTATAAGAAAAACGCTCGAAAGCACTCTCCACCTGTGAGCAAAAAAAAATACCAAAAAAACCCCAGCTTTTCCTATTTGTCGAAAAATGTACCATGTCGACCAATCAAAAAATGAATGATATGGCAACATGGCATTTAGATGATTAGGAAAGAGGGAAGTTTTAGGAGTGACGGCGGTGTTTTGAGATGTGAGAGATTTGCGACGTTTAGCGCAAATCTTGTGTAGTTAGTGTGTTGTGTAGTCAATAGTTTTGTTGTGTGTGTCAGAACAATGAGGCGACTGCTGAATGTTACAGGAGTGATACATCTGCTGTTGTCAGGCCTGCAGGTATCAGGCTGTTGTTCTCCTTTATCTCATAGTGGACAGAAATTATTTTTTGGAGTGGCACAAATAATTTGTGTGGCATCAGATTTGATGCAGAACAGCTGATTGTTCTGTAAATAGTTTGAAATGTTTATTTAAAAAAACGCCTTGGCTGCATTTTTAGGAGAGAGTTACAGACTCTCTCCCAGACCACAGACTCATTATACAAGTCAGAGCTTTATATAAAAAAAGAAGAAGTTGTGTTTTCAAAATTGGAGTTCAAGTTATTTTACTTCCAATAGTGTTAACATACTGCACAGATCATGAACAATTTCAATGATTTTTTTTTTTTTATTTTCATTGTAAGTGGGCTAAAGCAGTTAATTAAAAGTAGTCTAACATAAATGTAAATGCTGTAATTTGATTATTTTTAATAAACCATGTAACTTGGATGGATTTGGATGTGAGCTGTTGCTCACAGTGGTCCACGAGATCGCTCAGGGAGTTTGTGTATTCGCTCAGACACATGAAAAATTAGAGGGAACATTGGTCACAGGTGTAGAGGTGCTAAAAAGTTGATATTAACATTTTTTTATTGCACTTGGAAGTGTTTGATGAGAAAGGAAGACATTTTTGAAAACGTCAGACTTGGTTTTCAGCAGGATGTGTGTCTTTATTTCTCCTCCTCAGGTGAGTTTGATGTGGTCGGATCACTTCAGCCTATCCTGGCTGCTCCAGGTGATGATGTCATCCTGCCGTGTCGCGTGGAGCCAAAGTTTAATGTGGCGGGGTTGACGGTGGAGTGGTCGAGACCCGATCGTCGTCCTGACCCCAACGACCGTCTGAGTCGAGTGGAATATGTTCATCTTTACAGAGACACCCGAGAGGTCCCCGACATGAAGATCCCATCGTACGTCAGGAGGACGGCGTTGTTCACAGACGGCCTGAGAGAAGGAAACATCTCACTAAGAATCACTAATGTGACACAAGAAGATGAAGGAAGATACAGATGTTTCATCCCAAAGTTAAAGAGTCAAACAAAGTCTTCAATTGTTCATCTGATTGTTGGTGAGTCAGACCAAAAAGATTTTTGTTGTTTGGTTTCAAACTTGCCTTAAAGATCGGTGTGCTTGGGTTATTTTACCAACAACTTATTTTGGTGTTGCTCCTTAAAGACTTCTGGATATTATTTTATTGTAAATACGGTAATTGAATGTTCTTACAATCTTATATTCAGCTGAAACTATGACAACAAAGACACCACTGCATCCTGAAACTCTCCAAACTCCTGAGCCGATGGACGAGTTTCACAGTAAAGGTGAGAACATGAGGAACAAATCAAGACAATTAAAAAGTCTTGAAATGGATCTAAATCACCTTTATGATGCAGTTTTCTCTCAGTGATGGCAGCCTCTCTGTGTAGTCCTCAAAATGTCTAATGTGTGCAGCTTTTATTTTGAAGCACAGTTGAAGCTCTGCAGATCTCTTTATTTATTTCTGTGAAGCAGTAAATGTATCAGTTATTCTCTTGTGGTTTTTGGCAAAGTTGTGTTTGCTGCCCTGAGAATTCTGGGACTTGTAGCATTAAAGTGACCATCAGGACTGATATCTCAGTAATTCTAACTTAATTTCACTGTTATTTAACGTTGTGTAACTTCTGTGCTTGATAGTTTAATAAATGTGACATGTCATGTTGTGTCCTACAGTAGATCTCATCTCTGTTTGGCAGATGGTTTGTCCCGTCGGAGCCGACTGATCCCACTTGTGGTTTTCTGTGTTTTTATGCTGCTCTGTGTCGCAGTCGCAGGAGGCTGGTTCATTGAGTCAAAGCATCGAAAAACAGAAGTATGTTGATCTTATGCATTTATCTCATGATTGAAGGATGGAAATGAAAGGACATTGTTGTTAAAAAAAATTTTTTTTTCATTCTTTACTCCAGCTCGAGAAAGGACCTCCTAACTAGGTGCCTTGCTCGTGGACGTGCCTTCCTCCCAAACTCCCAGTTGGGATTCAGGAGACGGATACCCTCTCTATTTTTAAGATTAGGCGTAAAACTTTCCCTTTTAATAGCTAGGGCTTGAGACCTAGCTTTATGACCTAGCTAGGGCTTGACAGCAAAGCTCTGCTGAGGGTGGCGAGATCAGCACAGCGCATCACCAGGACTGAACTACCAGCCGTTGCATGAGGAAGACGCAGCGGATCCTCTCTTATCCCAGCCACAGACTTTTCACACTCCTGCCATCCAGCAGGTGGTTCAGGACCATCCAGACCCGCACTACCAGATACAGAGACAGTTTTTACACACAAGCCATCAGACTTTTGAACTGCTGACATTCTATACACACCATTACACACTCATTACAATTACAGGACTCTACACACTGCCACTTCAAAAATGCCACTTAAATGCTCATTGCACAAGTTTTGCACAACCTGTAAATAACAACTTGTCTTAAATTCACTAAATATTTAATACTTTTTATTCTTAATTTAACTGCACACATGGGGGTTAGTACTGTTTCCTCACAGCAGGAAACTCCTGGTTTTGAATTCCTCATCTGGCCTGGGCCTTTGTGAGGTTTGCATGTTCTTCCCATGTCTATGTGGATTCTCTCTGGGTACTCCAGCTTCCTCCCACAGTCCAAAGACATGAAGTCAGTGGGTTTAGGTTAAATGGTGATTTTAAGCTGCCCATAGGCAAGAATGGTTGTCTTTCTCTGTTTTAACCCATACATATTCAGACTAAAACCTGAGGACCAAACTGGTTTAGATAATAAGAAGTCAGCCTGTTTAAGAACTGTACCACATCTAGCAGTCTGCATGTATTCTAAAGAGAGCTAAGATTTCCAACACCTTTTGCCTTGATGTGACTACAGCAGCTAGGATGTAAACATGTTTGGACACTAGGTATTTTTTCTAACCACAGCCTGGAGCTGCAGGTGTTTTTCCAAATGTTTGTTTTGTAATTATGAAAGTTCATAATTGCCACACACAGACACACTGATTATTGTCTGAAGTACATTTTTGGTTTCAGTTTTAAGGATTTGGATGTCATCAAAGTTAAATTTTCTTTATAAGGAAGAACTTGTTCATTGTGTGAACTTTAAAGTCCTCTTCTCATCCTTAGCAGCGATGATCTGTGGAGGAGTTCAGCTGTGTTGTTATTAAAGTCAGAGACGTCACTGAGCACAGTGGCAAACGCATCAGTCATGGTGCTTTTTGTTTTGAGGTCAGGATTATTTTACAGTGGGGGTTTTTTAGAATATTTTGTTTAAGGACAGTACAGCAGAGGCTGCTTTTTGCTATAATGTATGTCTGTACCAAAGTATAAAGATATTACAAAAACACATTTATCAGGATTTATATTAGACTTGATTTGGCATGAAAGCTCACAAACAGCTGAGTTCTCACTTTTCATGAAATTTAAATCTACAGCTCGACTGTTACTGATATTTTGTTTAAAGATGAGATTTGATTTCCATTGTTCTTTATTGTCTATTGTCTGGCATTTACGTCAGCAGGTGCAGGAGCAGTCCAACCTGTATCACGATTAACCCCACACACCCAACCCAGAAACTCTTCGACCTCCCCCCTGAGGCAGGAGTATGCACAGCTTCTTCTCAAAGGCTGTAAGAGTGGTCACCTCCAAACCTCACTGGTCTCATTCTAGCTTGCTGTGCTGCTGCGCTGGTTTTTAAAATGCCACACCTGGGTCTTTTGTCTATTTATTATAAAATATGTAGTCATAAATTATATATCTTATTATTATTTTTATTTTTAATCTCATAAAAGCTGCTTTCTCCTGCACACGGTGGTTGCTCACATGCAAGTCCCTTTGCAACCCACCTCTGCCCTTACTCCTCCATACATGCAGTAGCTGACTTAACCCTCTGGGGTCAATGGATGCGCTGGCGCGTCCAAATCACTTGACCAATTTGAGACGACACAGCAACAAGATGTAGCCAACCAGAGCCTCCATTTCAACTTGTGTTGAAAGTGCAGACTTCAAGCTATATTGCAGTTTTTAAAAGTTTTAAAATCTTTTTTGCAAAACTTGTGCATAGGTTTTTTTAATTTCAAGTTGTGAAAATTATTTGTTAAATTTGTGATTGTTACAGTAAAAAAATAAAGTACTTTTTTTGTACTTGGATTTAGATTTAGTCTCAGATCAATCCCGTTATTGCAGTATGTCAAAATGAAAAAATAACAGTAAATCCAGATATTAGATTGTGCTGAAAAGAATAGTACAAAACAAGGCAAGGTAAATAATTTTTAAAGGTGAGGTAAAGTAGGAAAAAATGGCCAGTTATAGTGTGGAAGAAAGAGGGAAAGTCAATATATCAGTCATCACAGGCTTCTGACTATAGAGGCTCTAGATTTGTGTTTTGAGACCTAGTTCCAGCTTAGCCATCAGAAAGGGATCCGTCTAACTCTACATCATCTCTTTACAAAAACAATAACAACTGAAATCACCAGTGATGAAACATGAAAGTCGGGACTTTTTAGATAGTTCAGGATTTTTCACCTTAAAGCTGTCTTTCTGGGTGTTCATGTTTGTCAGTGTTGAAAACACTTTTATTAAAAAAAGAAAAGTACCAAGTATGTGTGGAAAATAAGACTAGGCTTATCTTTGAGAGTTGTTTCTTAGTCTTCAGTGTCAGTTTCGGGGAAGAAAGAAATTATGTAAGAAAAAAAAACACGAGTGTTTTTAGTTTCCCTGAAATTACTTCAGCTTCTGTAATTTAAACTTTTCCATCAAGTTTCATGAACATGGCACTTTTGTTTCTTTCTTTTTTAACTTGCTGTAGGGACAATGAGATAAAAGAGCAAACAGCACTGTAAACCTGATTCACAATGTGAAAATACTTTTGCATGTTAAAAATATATTAAAACTCTTAAAGTCTTTGTTGTGACGCTCCAAACTGAAGGCAGCAGAAACTAGTTTGCCTTTGAGATGTGATAGAACTTGTTCCACTAATGGCAAACTAAATGGACTGCACATAGTTTAGAAATATACTTACTCGTGTAATTAAGATCAAACTAACTAAAGACCAAAACACCGCAGAACCATATGTGACCAAGTGGACTTCAGGGACTAGTAGCCACAACTCATCATCACTCAGGAAGCTCCACTCTGAATTAGCAGACAAAGGTAGGGGTGGACTCCTTGGGCAAAGTGTAGGGGGCCCCGGGCAAACCTGTGCCTTTCAACATGTCACAATGGAGATGTCGAACTGATGATAAATGATGCTATATTTTGTAAAACAACATTTTATCACCTATTTTTAACAACTTTCTCAGGGGCAGACCTAAAGAAATGTTCTTAGGGTGGCATGAGGGCAGCAGGGAAGCTACTTTTTTCACACAAAAAAGTCAGAAATCTGTAGTGTTACGAAAAAAATTATATATTATCACCAAAAATGTAAAACAAATTTTTGATGTTTCACTGGGTTAATGCACTTATCTTCATGCTTTTTCCAGAGTGTACTAATCAAACATCTGCACTCAAAAAAAATGAAATTGGGTGGTTGTTAGATTTACAAGATTGAAACTTCTAATTTGAACAAAATAATTTAACATTTCTATGGTGAACATAATTAAATCAAATAGACAATTTGATGTAAGCTACCAATCAGTGTAAAATTAAAACAAAAAACCAAAAAATATCTTTCACATCTCGTAAGTCTTACACGAAATAAAAAAAATGTATTTTTTTATTTCGCCATGTGTGCAGAGTGTTAGATTTTTTTAGTGCTGGCTTGATATTACTAACAAATTGGGTGCATCAACACCTGATATATGGATAACATCTATAGAGGTGCATATAGCCAAACCTTTACAGGCTTGCTGTCGGATACTTGTGCACCCCTGCCTCCTCAGTGCCATGTGAAAGTGTTTTTTTCTGAAGCTGGAGGGGTTATTACGAAAAAAAAAAAAAAAAAAAGGGGAAACTCACTGAGTCCAAGCACAGTGGAAAAAAATATATTATTTCTTAATAAGACTGACTAAAGTTTTCAGGAGCACAATCACTGTGTCATCATTTGAAAACACTGCAAAAGTTTTACATAAACGTCTCCTGTCTGATTGGATTTATTTAAAGAAGAGGGCGTCACTAAGTGACAAGATTTGTGACCAGCAGGGAGGGGCTGTGTGCACACGAAGCCTCAAGAAACTTAGATGAAAAAAAACTTACATAAAAACAAATACCGGAAATCACTTTAGCAGAGACCTTGAATAATAATACAATTAGTAATAGTATAAAGAGCAGTAATGCTATTACTAGTTTAGTCTCTGTAGTTTTTCCTCCAGGTCATTAGGTGGCGATGATCCGGCCGATAAAATTAAATCACATGATTTCCGGCGGAACGTTAAGAAAAAATAACAAAACAGGGTGGTATGGCAAAGAGGTTGTGATGAAGCCAAGGCATAAAGCTCAGTTACCGTTGATATTACTATGTGTAGCGTTCGGATTAGGAGGTGAAGGAGCGGACACCGAGGGGAAGCCAATGTTAGCCAGTATCGCATTGTTTTGTGCACCATGAATTTACGAGGGCTCTTTCAGGACTTCAACCCCAGGTAACGTAGCTGCGTCTCAGCTAGCACCGTAGCTAGTTAGCATGGATTAAGTGTTCGGTGAGATCGTCTCTCTGCTGTTTGGAAAAGAAAAAGTAAAAAGCAGACTCATTATGCGTGTGGAAATCACGTTGTCTGGTTTCTGGTTAACCTACAGGGATACCTCTCAATAAAGTAACTAATGCTAACTAAAACCTAACCAAGGCCCGGCTAGCAGGCTAGCTGTTACCACCGATGATTTGCTAGTTAAAGACAATTTATTGTTGTCTACAGTGGATTGTGGCTCTAGTTATGTCATGTTTCCTTTTGTTTCAATTGCCACTTTTCGGTAAAAACAAACAAACAAAATAAAAAATGATTAAAATAAAGTTATTTGGCATTTGTGCACATATAGTAGGTATGGGTACACAAGAAATACTGTTCTAAAATGTAACCAAAATTGTATTTGTTAAAGTTGTTCTTATGTTGGCCTGCTTTTCTTAAATTGGAGCAAGTTTGTCCACATGATTGCTGACAGCTAAGACTCAATACCCTACATGCTGCACTCAACATATCTATCAAACTACCTGTCAAAAAACAAGAAAACAAAGTTTTAGAAATCTGTCAAAAACTATTCTAAGCTCTAAGGCAGGGGTGTCTGACTCCAGGCCGCTAGGGCCAGAGTCTGCAGGCTCTAGATATCACCTTGGGTCAACACACCTGAATCAAATGATTAGTTCATTACCAGGCCTCTGGAGAACTTCAGGACATGTTGAGGAGGTAATTTAGCCATTTAAATCAGCTGTGTTGGATCAAGGAGACATCTAAAACCTGCAGGACCCTCGAGGCCTGGAGTTCGACACCGCTGCTCTAAGCGTTAACCATTACACAAAGTTTTAAAAGGGATTTTTGTAATTACCATTGGGTTATGGCAGTTGTGGTATAAACCTGTCTAATACAGTTGTTAAGCATCTTATAATAAATTTTCAAGTGGGAGAAAATGAGCTTTCCATATTTGCCTTTAACTATAAAAACTGCAAAGCTGCATCTTTTTTCATCATCATGTCTTTCATTTTTCCTCTCTTCTGTTGCAGCAAGTTCCTAATCTATTCTTGCCTGCTGCTCTTCTCCGTGTTGCTGTCCTTGAGGCTGGATGGAGTTATCCAGTGGAGCTACTGGGCTGTGTTTACGCCAATATGGCTGTGGAAGCTGTTGGTCATCATCGGGGCGTCTGTGGGCACCGGAGTCTGGGCCCACAACCCTCAGTACAGGTTAGACTCTCTCACTTGTATGTGAATTGGTAGTTAGTGTAGACTGTCTGTAAAAAGATAGACGTTCACTATTGCTTAGTGAAGTCCCCTTGTGAAGCTTTTCCTCAGGCTCTGTTTTATTTTCGTAGTCATTTTTACAATTCATTTTTTATTCAGTCTGACCTGAGTGTAGTGATTGAATCTGTAAAGTAAATAATGGAAGTGTTTACTGGGGTAACAGAGCGAGGGAAGCGGGGCAGTTTTCCCAAAGTCTCCTGTAGCATCAGAAATGTTTTTTTGCAAGCAGAGGAGTTGTTGCCTGCTGGACAGTGAAAAGAATGCAGGGTCGGCTTCACTTTCTCAGAGAGAAGCTCTGTCCATCTCTTCTTGCTGTCTGTGGTTTAAAGTAACTAGCAGACCCTGAACTGTGCACAGCTCTTTGCATTGGTGTTAGGTAAACAACTGTATACTGTTACATTTACCAGAGCAGTACTGATTTTTAGAGTGATGAATTTGTTAGACAAAATAAATATGTAAATATGATGATGCTCACCCAGACTTCATCTTCTTATTGTTGTCGTCTCGTTTTAGACTTAAATCGGTGGCTTACTTTGATCATTTGACAGATATAATCAGCGGTCGCTGGTCTGTACTACAAATATTAAAATTTGGGCTGATGGTTAAAATTCATAGCTTAACGAATGTGGCATGTGAACACAGTCATAAGTTTGTCACATGGTGCTCAATGTAACTGCCAATATTAATGATTTGTATACCCTATAAGGATGTTGACATTTCCATTACCCTGGGGAATGTTAATGAATTCATCTAGGAGAAGATTGGGAACATACGTTTAAGTATGGTGATAGCAGCAGCCCAGGTTCAGCTTGAATGCTGAGATCAGGGCACCTGAAGTGTTTTAACCTTTATGATGACCTCTGTCAGGGCTGAGGGGGAGACGTGTGTGGAGTTCAAGGCCATGCTGATAGCGGTGGGGCTCCACGTCCTGCTGTTGATGTTCGAGGTGCTGGTGTGCGATCGGGTAGCGAGAGGAAACTACTTCTGGCTTCTCGTCTTCATGCCACTCTTCTTTGTGTCACCCGTTTCCGTAGCAGCGTGCGTCTGGGGGTTTAGACACGACCGCTCTCTTGAGGTAAGGCGTCTGATTTTTATGAGGAAACTCAGAAACTATGATCGTAAAATATCACAAAACTACACTTTTCCAGCTGTTTGTCAAGATTCAGTGTCAAAAGATACAACAGTGAGGGGTTTGTATTTTTGTTATCCTCAAATGTTTTATTCATCAATCTTTAGTCAGAGTCGTTTGAATTAAAGCCTGATCCGTGTCTGAAGTCTTCTGCATACTGTTCTTGCATTATCAGACTCAACTCAGGCAAAGTTGCACTTTTTTAAACATCGTGTATGAAAAAGCAAGAAATGGTCTTAAGGGTAGTGCTTTCTGTGAGTTGAAGGTGTTCGTGACGTGTGAAGGTCTTGGCCAGCTGTGAAGCGTTTGTATGTTCTCCCAATGCCGGCGTAACTCTTGGTCTCCAACAACACTGGTTGTTTTTGTTGCATCTTCTGCATGGCTTTAAATCCCACTGAGAGTGTTCATATGTAGGATGCGTGTAACAGAATAGGCAGTTTAATCAAAGTACAGTCCTGAACTTCTGTCCTGATTGTTTCTCCCTGTCTTCCTCTCCTCAGCTGGAGGTGTTGTGTTCAGTAAATATTCTGCAGTTCATCTTCATCGCTCTGAAGCTGGACAAGATCATCAACTGGCCTTGGCTGGTGAGGCACACAAAACATGCCACTTATTGTGCTTCCATTGTGACCACAATCTGTGCTGGTCCTGAAGCCCTCTTTGAACTTGCTTTAATGAAACCCTGCCTGTGTTTGTGTGCTGCAGGTGGTGTGTGTCCCACTGTGGATCCTCATGTCCTTCCTGTGCCTTGTTGTCCTTTACTACATCATCTGGTCAGTCCTCTTTCTCCGCTCCATCGACATCATCGCCGAGCAGCGGCGAACTCACATCACCATGGCGATCAGCTGGATGACTATCGTCGTACCGCTTCTCACATTTGAGGTGAGGCGTGAAGTCTGCATCATCTCGTGTTGTTTAAAATGGCTAGCTGTTTGGTCTCCAATGTAAAGGCCAAGACTCAGCAGTCCATCTGCATCTTAAGGATAAAGGACACTCTTTCAAGGATGCCAACGTTCACATTTTGGACAGAGAGGACAGATGGTTTGAAAGAGGAGTGAAAGAAGCCATCTATGTCCACTGTGAGCGACCATCTTTGAACAGAGGCGGTGGTTTACGACACCAACTCTCTGCCATCTATAATCCAGTTTTGAGTTCCCTTCCCAGACGCCTTAACGCCCACTCACATCCTGGGCCATCTGACCTCAGGAAGGTGGGGCCAGGTTTCACAATGAGCTCACCCGAAACCCTGGCTGATTGTGACCCACACCCGTTTTCACATCTAGGCTTATGTGATTAGGTAGAGGATCATTAGGGGGTCCTTTTGTCCCTCTCGGGGGGGAAACTCCCACTAGGTTTATATCTGGGACTCTCCATCATTTGATCCCAGAACTGAAAAAGCTTCTCGGATGAGAGGTGAAACGTCTTCAAGCAACTTAAAGAAGTCCAGACGCTTTTCTTTGTAAGCTCCTTAGACTGTTACAGTCTTTGGCTCATGCTCGTCTTCTTTCTTTTCATCTTTCTTGTTTTTAATAAATACAAACTAAAATATATTGTAAAGCGAGCTGGAGAGAATGGCGGATAAAAAGCCTTGCAAACTAAGGCACAGTTGAACAGTCTAAAGTGGGCTGTGAACCATGCTCAGCGCAGGCACTTAGACCATAAAGACAGACGCTCCTGTGGTGTCTGGTTGGTAGAGTCAAAAATCGCTGCACACATGCATGTTTTTTCCTCCCAGCAGCAGGATGTCTGATAACATTCATATGTCTTTACAGATCCTTCTGGTGCACAAGCTAGACGGTCACAACAGCCTGAGCTATGTGTGCGTGTTCGTCCCTCTGTGGCTCTCCCTGCTCACACTCATGGCCACCACCTTCGGCCAAAAGGGAGGAAACCACTGTGAGTATCTGCAGCTGGACTTGTGGTCCCTGCTGCTGCTGTTGTTTCAGAAATCCCACAACTTTCCCTTAATATAGCTTCATTAAAACTTTTATCTTTCGATGTTTGTCATTTCTCGGACTCCAGCAAATAATGTTCTATGAAGCTGCTGGTTCTGTAAATCATTTGGTCTGTAAAATGTGAGGAAAAATAAATGAAAAGATTATATTTTGACTTTTTGATTGACCTGAGAGTAAATGAGAGGAGGGTAAATTTCCTTTTAATTATTTATGTGGTCATATTTTAATAATATTAAACTTTGTCTGCAAATCAAAAGCTTTTCATTGTTTCTCTCTTCTGCTCCGTCCTTATTTCCGATCAGGGTGGTTCGGCATCCGGAAGGACTTCTGCCACTTTCTGCTGGAGCTCCTTCCCTTCCTGCGAGAGTATGGCAACGTGTCCTATGACCTTCAACGTAGTGAGGACCCCGAGGCGGCCGAGGATCTGCCCGTCCCTGAACCGCCGCCAAAGATTGCCCCCATGTTCCACAAGAAGACCGGCGTGGTGATCACGCAGAGCCCCGGGAAATACTTCGTCCCGCCACCCAAACTCTGCATCGACATGCCGGACTAATGGCGGGTCAAAGCATGAGCAGTCGTGGGTGCCGAACTAAAAAAGCCAAAACCGCTTCAGAGACTGTTTCTTTTGTTTTGTTTTAAATCCACTCTCCACTGAAGGATTTTGGTCCCCCCCCACCCTGAACTGTGCATCAGCATGCCCAGCACGGGCAATCCACCTGAACTAAAACGGCGATGGATCCAAGATCCCCGCTGTCCTCCTGACTTGCTGCCTTTAAAGGGTGAAATCATGGAACCCACGAAGGGACAGCTTTGTTTTTCACCTCTCGCTGGAGCCACAGTGTTGTTGCTGACTCCCAGTTGTATCTGTGGTGAGGAAACATCCAAGACTCTATTGGATCTAAACTTCAGGGTGACATGATGCTGACATCAGTGAGAACTGGATGCGTGTAGACTTTAAATGTTCGCTCTGAACTGCTGTAGATCTTTGCTTTATGTTCAGAGGATGTTAAAAACAAAATCAACACTTTTTGGGTTTGTGACGGGGACCATTGGAGAGGCTCCATACAGGGATCAATGTAACCCTGTCCTTTCAATTCTCTCTTCATCATTTAGGTGTAAAAAAAAAAAAAAAAAAAAAAAAAAAAAAAAAAAAGGTGTGGGGCTCAGAGGAAAAGTTTCTATCTTTTTTGTTCAGGGCTGCCTTGGAGCAATACTTGTGTGTCAGTGCATTGAAGCAGCTGTTGGGCTGCTTTCTGATTGCACATTTGGAGAAAAGATTCACAGGGCTTATATGTAGGGCTGTGCAAAACTACACGATCCCCAATACTCTGCCCCAAACATGCAAGTTGTTTAAACGAATTAGTTTGGCTAAGAGGGAACTTCTTCTCAGCCACCCCAAACGGGAGGAAAGAGTAAAGTTTTGTTTTCCAAAGCGTTCGTGCACTCTGCAAGCATTGCTTTAAGACTACCCTTGAAGAAAAAAAGCATCTTTTCTTTAAAAAGAAAAGGAAATAGCACTTTGTTACTATGTTCCAGGAGGAACCCAGTTTGACTCGTTGGATTTTTCTATTCCTGTTTAGTTTTTGTTTTTGTAAATAACACAACTTGTCAAGTTAGGGACCATAGCGCTGACGAGAGTGGGTGGGAGTAAAAAGTAAACGTCAATCATGCACTCCTGATTTTTGATTGAGGATGGTAGAAAAGATTGCACAGCCAATCTTATGAATGCAATCTGTGTGACTGCAATTTTAAGGTGATGTAGCATCCTTAACATTAAACTGACGGCTTGGGTTTTTGATTGAAGAAGTAAGGAGTTGAGCAGAGTTTAGAAGCTAACACATATCTGCATTAAGTCTAACCGTGAAAATAAAAATCTTGACCTGTTCAGGAGATAAAGACAGCGAGCCCTCCCCTCTTCTTTTTTTTTTTTTTTTTTTTTTTTTTTTAAACTCTCCCTTCTATGCTGCCATTAGTTTCTTCTCGTCATTGCTGGGGGATTGTCAGGTGTCACTAAACATACCGGGTTTTTGTTGTCTGTATATTTATTTCAGAATTAAACTGAGAAAGTAATCCAGCCCTGAATTATTCTTCACTGTGATCGTGCCACAAACAGTTCCCGTGCTGCGCTCTGGTCTAACAGTGCTTCAGTCGGCATGCAGCAGTCTGTCTCTGCCTCTTGGATCACTGATTGACTTCTTTCTGTAAAGTGGGTGAATGTCAGAGATCGATTCTATGGGTCTGACACTGAAATATGATATTCAATGTTTTCTGGGATTAAACTCCATTGTCACGAGACAGAGCGATGTCACATCATGTTTTGTTTTTGGGCCGGAGGTCCATGGGGAAAAAAAAAAAAAAAAAGAGTAGTATCTTTAGGATCTTCACCAGCAGCCCATCACAAAATACATTTGTCCTTATTTCTTTGGTCGACTCTATTAAAAATGGTAAAGAGGACACAGTTTACCAGGAATAAAAGTATTCTTGCACCAACATGTTGACTCCCAAGCTGATTCCCTTAGTTGACGTAGCATGTGTCAGCATTGGTGTGTCCTTAAAAAAATTTGAGAAAACTTGGTAAGTGAAGGACCAAAGAAGCAACAGGCCTAAAAAAACTATAGAGTTGATGAGCGGTATCCGTAGTTACGTCCTTAAGAAATTCAATCATTTAATTTCATTTAAATAGCGCGAATTCAAAGCAACAAGGTAAAGACGATAAGGAAAAAAAGACCTCATCGCCCATATTAGACAGCTGTACAAAGATATGAGCTTTAATAGTTTAATTTCACCAGCAGCGAGTAAACTCATCGATAAAACCTGTGGCCGTGTAGCAATCTAATACTTACCATGCTCAGAAATGCAGTTTTCAAATCAAGGTTAAACTTTGGCTCTTCATGTTTGATGTGTTAAAAGGTCTTATCAGGTAATAGCAGCTCCTGAAGACCTCCTGGGTACAAGGCTCCACTCCCATAAGTGTGCACGAATGAGCAGTAACGCTGGACAAGCTGGAAAGGTGCAAGCTGGCTTACAGCTTTAAGACTTCAGCGTCTGGGCACTGGATTTGGATTCTGACTAGAAAAAGTTATTTAAAATAAACTTTATTTGTGCACTAATGGGCCGTGTGAACTTCTTCAAACAGGAATCTTTTATTAATATCAAAATATAGCAGTGTCTTGACTTTTATATACACTTTTACATAATCATACTCAAAATGATGCTGTTCAAGTAAAGGAGGACCTAAAAGTTAATGACTGTATAATTCACATTGTTGAGTATACTTTGGGACCACCTCCAGGGCCGCCTTCATGTCAGAGCTCCTTGTGTACAGTAGAGGTGATAAACTGTTCTGCTCAAAGCTGGACCCAGGTTCCTGAAAAACAAGCCAACAGGAGAAAGCATGAAGCATTCACACACACACACACACACACACTCAAGGTACTGTAGTGGTTTGTGGTGGTCAAAGTATCAACACTGGAAGTTCATGACATTGATTAAACCTCTCTTGTAATTCTTCCATCGCTACCTTTCTCTCCACAGCCATGCTAATCCAGTTGGGTATTAATATTCTCTCCAGTGTGTCCACCATGAACAAGTCCAACTTATTGCCGGCAATCTGAACAAAGCTCTTATCACACTTGTACAAGGATCAGAAAGTCAGATATTCTATACTTGTACCGTGAGAGGTCAAATGTCTTCTCCACGTCTGCAAACCAGATGCAGACTGGCTCTGAATTTAAGCCACATTATTTTTCTTGAAGCTGAGGTTGAACTAGTCGATCCAGCACCCTGCCACAGACCTTCCATCAAAGCTGATCTTCCTCAACACACCCTCCGGTCCCCTTTCTTCAAAAAGGGGGAACGCCACTCCAGTCAAAGGGCACTTTGTATCACATCCACTATACCACAGCATGGGCAGGAAGCTTCTTTCCCTTCCTGACGTGTCTGTCAGAATCACTTCAAGACTGACAAAAAGTTTTATTCCATTGCCTTTCCAAACTCCTTCCACAGCCATATTTCTGCCTACGAGCCCCTTCCTCAGACCTGGCATCTCTGGTCACACTCAAATACTACAAACACCACTGGAAGAAGCCAGGAAAAAATGTGAAACTGTATTTACAAACCTTTTGAGCTTCCCGTATCGGATCGAGGAGAGGAGTTTCTCTTTCTCTGCTTCACTTGTGCACTGTTCATATGCTGTCAGAAGACTGAAAATGACAGAAAAGACAAAGATTTAATAAATAATCCTTCATATCTTACATTAGTATGGAGACACAGCGTGACTGCTCTGACATATTTAGTTATTTTGTTCTGGGGCCATGCTATTCAGTCAGCATCTAATGACCTACTGCCATACTGATTTTTTTTAAACATCAGGTGCAGATCTTTTAAATATTCCTGCAATCAGATCCACATATCCTGAGGGTGCCTTCAGTTAGTGTGTTTTTTTGGAACAAGCTGCCTGCTGATCAGAGAGCAATTAAATCTGTGCCGATTACAGATGTGCACAATACACTCCAGACAAAGAAGAAGAAAAACAAGCAACACACTAAACGATATGATATGAAAATGCATTAATGCAAAAGACGTATTATTAAAATGTGGCAACTACCTCAACAAAAATTTAAACTTGAAATGATAACAAAACAATAGATCATCCATCCGTCCACCCGTTCTGAGCCCTTCCCAAATGACTGAACTCCTCACCCCATCTCTAAGAGAAAGCCCAGCCACCCTTTGGAGAAAGCTCATTTCTGCCGCTTGTATCCATGATTTCGTTCTTTTACTTTCAAAATAACTAATAACAAACAAATTAACAGAATTCTCCACAACAGCTCCACCTGGTGGCAGACGACCACACTGGCCATCATTTAAAATGTTAACGGATTAAAGCTGCTTGTTGATTTGATTGTACACTTCTTTATGACGCACAGGAGGAAATAGCCCTAATCTAACAGGCAGCAACAATAGATAAGGAACTGTAACTATTGGAGATCATAATCCCTCCTTGTCTTTATTTTCGTCTCTCTCTTGGCTGTTAACTTAAGATAAGCAAATCAGGAACCCCGGTGAGCTGTGGAGTATGCAGTATGCTGTACTACCAGCTACCTGTGTGGCGTGCTGTAATGTTCCAGTATAGCAGCTGCTTTGTCTCCAGACAATCCGCTGATCTGCATCAGCTGTCTGGCAAACACTTCTCTCACCGTCTGACACTACAGGGGAAGAAAGAGTGAAGCCAGGATTAGAGACGATCACCAAGACAACCAGTTTAATTCAGGCTTTTGAAGCAGATTCACACCTTGTTTTTGACTGCACCGTGGTTGAACTCTGCAAAAGACATAAGGGAGCAGGAGGGGAGCCCTCTCTCCTCTTCGTCACTGCCTCCATCGCCCTCCAGCTCTCTGGAGCGACAGATCAGCGTTCGGTTCTGAAAAAGGTTTAAACAGGAAAAAAGCAAAAGTTACAGTTAAGAAAGATTTAAGGCTGATTTTATGTTATGTTAACAGTAAAATGATCCTTATGGCTCAATTAACAAGTGTTGTCATGCAGTAGAGACGTGTGCACAGGTGGAAACTGGTGCTGCCTAATCTCAATGTGACAGCATATATTCAGATGTAAATCTTACCAACATCGACACAGTGGGAAACGAGGATGAAACAGTTGCAAGGTTTCATGCACCTTTTGACTGTGGTTGACTGCACCACAGAGGTGGTCCCCTTGCCATCCACAACTGGTCAGGATCCACCGCACCACTGCAGATGACCCACAAGCTAACAGGATGTGCGAGCAGTTTCACAGGTCGCTTAAGGCTGTGCTCCATGCTTCTCTAACAGATGGCAACTGGGTTGGACCACCTCCAGTGGGCTTTTGCTGGGGCTGCGCTCTGCAGTTAAGGAGGATCTTGGTGCCCCCACCCCAGTGCTTTGATTCAAGTGGACTTGCTTCGTGCTCCTGGTCTGGTGCACCTTTGCCCAAAAGACTTCAGAAACTTTAAAAAGTTTGTTTTCGTCAGGCATGATGCCCATAGGACACCATGCGTCTGAGACTCGACATAGGGAGACTATATGTGTTGATACACTTAAACCCGCACACATTATTGCGGACAATCAAGTAGTGACAGCCCAGGTCCCCCGCCGCAGCCGCCCACCTTCCACAGGGTTAAGGGTTTTCCCCCTAAGAGCGCCGCTCAACCGACAGAGCTCGAGTTTTCTTCAGCCTTTCCTGACCGCCCACACCAGCCTCATTCTCAGGACAGAGCTTCCTCTACCAGTTCTCTGCCTCCCAGGTTCAGCCGTTTGCTTAAGCCCAGGGTCCTGGACTAATAGGAGACCCCACTGGGTGTTGGGAGGGGGAAGCACCACTAGGTGGCTCCACTCACACCCAGTGTGTTAGAGTTTTCACGCCTTGAGTGTTCAGCTGTGTGAAGCCCAGATTAAAATATTGGGCTCTCTCATGTCGCCCTTACATAACTCCACAATGTAAAATTGGAACATGTATCTTTTTGTGTTTACCTGGTACAGTTTAGTCAGGAATCGTGTCATGATGGTGAGGTACGCCGCCGACTCCCTCACATCCTGCACTCTCTTCACAAAGAAACCGTCAACCACCTAACGCACACACACACACACACACACACACACACACACACACACACACACACACACACTATGTAAATACCATACACATTAAACATGGTTAATTTTTAGTTAAAAGTCGAGGTTAGAAAATAACTATGTTGTGTGTTTTGTGTGTTTATTTGTTATGGCGCTGGTCATTAATAGCTCAGAGCCAGACGAGCAATGCTGTGATTACATCTAATCATGATACGAATGGTAAAAGAAAATTAATGAAACTCAAATATCGGCAAGGAAACAAAAATTAGACAAAATATAAATCTACTGTCACTGGTCGCCTCACTAGCTACACCTGCTCGACTGGTCTGACGCGTCTCAATTTCTGCTGCAACTTTCTGATGGAAAGATAAAAATTTAAAGTAAACAACAGGAAAGCATGGATCTTTCTCGCCAAAGTTTCGGGCTGATGATGTAAGGGTGTGGGGATATATTCTTGGCACAATTTCGGCTCCTTAGTATGGTAGAGATGCTACACAGGTGCCACAGCGTACCATCTTCTGATGGCTGCGTCCAGCAGGACACCACAACATTTGTTTCAGTTTGAGAGTGACCCATGTGGCCCCACGTGTGCACTCTACCTGTGTGTTGACTATGGCCTGCTGCAGTGTAGTTTCAGGTAAGCTCAGGTGAGAAGCAGCTGATCCACACTCCTCCACTAAATAGATGGGCTTATGAAGACCGCACCTCTTCAGTCGGAACTGACGGAGGGAAGAAAACAGACGAATGAACAAAAGCAGGAGGTGCTGCAGGCCGACGCGAGACGAGGAACAAGCACCGGGTTCTGATGATGTCACTACTTTATGTTTTCCAGTTCATACTCATATAAATTGAACTCAGTTTGGGTTCATCTTGCTTGTAAAAAGCACAAATCATCACCTGTAATTTTGAAGGCGGCGTGCCACCTCACCGATTAATAACTGTATTGGATAAAACCGGGCTGCACACCGACCTTCTGTTCCCTGAAGCGTCCGTCGATGATGCTGCCGCACAGGTCGTCCATCCTCTTCCTCTCCACTATGTAGTCAAGGACCAGCTCCCTGCCTACAGGCGCTCGCAACTGACCTGAGACAGAACAATCCTCCCTGTAAGTTAAACAGGCGTGGCGCGGGATCCCTCCCATCAAACATCAACACTCCCACTCTCTCCTCCTGTATGTGTTACCTGCAACAGGTGCCACCTTTTCCCGAGCCACCCACAGGAAGTCCCCGACGTTTAGTTTCCTGATGTCAAAGTTGACTCCATTTCTCTGAAGCTCTTTCACCAGCTCCTGCTTACGATGGTGACTCCCACTACATAACAAATAAATACATACACAATTCAATTTTATTTATTGAGGTGCTTCACATGGTAAGATAAAGATCCTACAATAATACGGTGAAAACCCAACAATCAGACGATCCCCTATGAGAAACCACATGGCGACAGTGGGAAGAAGAACTCCCTTTTAACAGGAAGAAACCTCGAGGACTGAATGGAGCACAACATGGTTGTAAGAGCAGTTATCGCATGAGAACACAGTAACAACAGTTAGGTCAGTAAATGTGAATGACTGTGATAAATACTGCTGATATTAATACACATTTTTATACGTACACGGCTTTTAATATATTTAAATTCATCAGTAACATCAGTAGCGTGTTTCTTACATGTTAGAAGGCAGATCTCTTACCCAGTGGTCTCGATGAAGTCAACACAGAGCATAATTTCATACGTTCCGGGTAGGAGACATTCTGCGTTCGGCTTTCTGCTTGTCGTCATCGTCGTCTGTGAATCCTGTGGTTTCCCCGATGAACGCACGTCGTCCACGTCGCAGCTAACCTCAGTGACGGTGGGTTGTCTCTCTGCAGGGCTGTGAAAAGAAGAGGAATGCTTTATTCCAAGAGAGAAAAAAATAAGGAGATGAGGATTCAATCTTTTAGTTTCCACTCACTGTATTCTGTTCTCCTCCTTCTCTTCTTCATCTTCATCACTACCAGTGAGGTCTACGACGGGATCATCTTCCTCAGTCGCCTCTAACTCACTCCTAACCGCCTCTCTGTCCCCGTCTGTGTTCGTCTGCTCTGCGGATGCCAGTCGCTCGGCCAAAGTCAGACCTCCTTCTGTCAGAGAATACCTGAAAGAAGCACAAAGGCAAAGAAAAAATACTGCATGGTGGATTACATCTTTGTGGTCGTTGGCAGAGTTTAAATAAAGTAGAGCTGAAACAGCAACAACTGTTAAGTTTTAGCAGCAAGTGCGACAACAAAAAGCAGCCAAGAAGCATCTTTGTCAAATACAGCAGAAGAGAGAGACTAGAAATTATTTGATTTGTTAACAGTCTGATTACTAAGTTGATCCTAATTTCAGTCAAAATTACACCGATTCTTTTTCTTCTTACCAAAGCAGATCATCTGCTTCCACCTCACCCTATCATCCTCCTCCAAAACCCTCTGCAGGTCCTCCTACACTACATCCATGAAGCACCTCTGTGGCCACCTTTCCTCCTGCCTGCCAGCTCCACATTCAGCATCTACTATCCATCTCAGCCCCACCTCTTTGTCTTCAAGCCTGAGACTTCAGCCTGTCCCTCTGATGCATTCATTCTAATCCTGTCCAAATAAGTCAAAAGCTTAATTTCTAAAAAACACATTTTACTACCTAAATTAGCTGCACTTAAAACACTCAATACGAAAATAAGCCGACTTCTACAAGACTAAAAGAAAAGACGTGAGGTTACAGTAAAAGCACTGACACGCTTCAAGCAGCCGTACCTTGCAGGATTGTGAGTCTTTATCACCAGGTTCTTCTGGATCAGAGTGCTGACTGAGCTCCAGGCGGTGTACTTACTGCCTAAATCAGGCTGCAGACAGAGAAAATGAAGGATGGACACTTCACAAGAAGACGGCGTGCATGCAGACGGATGAAGAACACATGAGATCGAAGTGAAAGCACTCACCACAGTGAACGATTTGTCACAGAGATGCTGAGCTTCTGCCTGCAGCTCCATCTTAAACATGTAACCTTTACTACCAGGGACCTAGACAGAAAGCACACGGCGGTAATGAAACACCGGTTTAACACTGACTGATGCTGCAGTAGTTGGAAGAAAGACGAAAAATCTACCTGAGTTTCTTTGTAAAGAGTCAGCAGCACAGCATAGCCCCCGGATCTCTTCTGGGGGACATACTCCCTCTTCTTCTTCCTCCCTCCATCTCCTCCTCCATCCTTTCCTTGATCACCTGCAGCATTTTTCTATGAGGAAAAAATAGTTACACACTGTAATGACAATGGAAACATCCCCTCATACTGCAAATATCTGGCTGAGGTTTTTTTGTTGTCGTTTCTGATGCTTCTACTTTTACTGTAATCACAAAACGCATTTATTGGTGTGAAGGAAAATATTTATTTCCATGAATCTCCTCTTTGTTTCCAACTTTACCTTTTTGGATGGAGCCAGGATGATGTTATTGTCTGATCGGCCAGGAGGGGGCGCTCCTTTGGGGAGAGCGTGTATAGAAGCGTCAGCACCTGGAGCAGAGGAACAGGTGAAGACACGGGAGCTGGGTAAACTGGTTGGTTTGTGATACGTGATTTTCACAGAGTAAATATCACTTAGAGGTCACTCGACAAGGCTCACACGTCTCTGCAATGGTCTGACCAAAGAACACGTTACCAGTTCCACTGATTATTTTTTTTTTTTTTTTTTTTTTTTTTTTTGTTAACAACTCCCTAGTTTTACTAATCTCAGAATCTCTTTACAGAGTCCCACCATGATACCTTCTTTGTTTAGTGAGATGCTGTATAGTGAGAAATAAAAGAGGATTACTTCAGTTTGCCATGTATTCTTTCAGCTCAATATATGTTGATGTTTGTTTGTTTTACAGGGTAAAACATACCTGACATTAATGATAATGTTACAAAACTGCTTTCAGTGATCTGGGGTTAAGCGTCCATTAAAAGCTCACTTCCTCTACTTTAAACAGACTAAATATTTGTTCCTTTAATGTTTTATGATTTGATGCAAAACTACAGACATTGAACACAACATAAGTTTATTGAGAGGTCAACAATTACATGAATACAAACTTCCAGATTTGCAAAGCAAACTTTGCAATGATGCATTTTTTGTATGATTTTCTACAGTTTTGCTCTTAATTCTACTTTTTAATCACAAGCTCATTTTGTTTGATTGCCTGATCATTGAGGACATACAAAAGCCAGAATGATCAGGCTCCATTATATCTGAAAAGAGCACTTCTCTCTCAGACTGCCGGCTTACTTGTGGTTCCTAGGATAGGATTTAAAAGTAGAATGGGAGGCAGAGCCTTCAGCTTTCAGACCCCTCTTCTAATTAGACAGACACCCTATCTAATTATTAGTTTAGGTTTAAAACCTTCCTGTTTGATAAAGCAAATAGTTAGGGCTCGATCAGGTGACCCTGAATCGTCCTTTAATAGTGCTTCTAAAAACTTCTAAAGAAAGGCTACTCTGGGACTTCCCATGATGCACTGAGCCTTTTTTCTCCACTCCTCTCTTTTCACTTCTGATGTTTTTAAATGCCACAACTGCATTTCTGAAACTTTTGTCTCGTCTCCCTCATAGTTAGTCCTTGGTCTCTTTGTGTTGCTAATGTCAGATGGCTGCCCTTTCCTGACCCTGGTTCCGTCGGAGGTTTCTTCCTGTTAAAAGGGAGCTCTTCTTGACCACAGCTGCCAAGTGCTTGCTCATAGGGTATTGCCTGATTGTTCCTCCCTATCACTTTTAAGGTGCATTGAAGCGGCGGCTGTTGTTAATTGATGCTGTATAAAGAACTGAATTGAAACAGTGAAGAAAAGTAACACACAAGTACACATACAGTGAAATCTAGTCTAGTTCTGTGTTGTAAACATATTAGCGTGTGTTTTGGATCATCTTATCCACCCATGCGTTTGCTTCTTACCGTTCTCTCTATAATACCGTTGCAGCTTTTCATCCAGTATCTTACAGATGCCGTCTCCGAAGTTTTGGAGGATCTTTGCCTCTTTGGCGTTCTTGAGCGGCAGTGGATATTTATTCAGTGAGTTGATGGCCTTAAAAAAGACAGCAGCACACAAAAATAAATAGAAATTAGCCATTTCTGCTTTCCTGGTGATTTATATCCCTTTTAATTCCACATTGTCCATCAAAAACGGAAAGCTTGTAGACACATGGAAGGATTTTATTTGTTATATTTGTCCACAGTGGTGGTTTGTGCACCTCACAGCAAGAAGGTTTATGGTTTGAACTTGCCAGCCAGTTAGAGCCTCTTTATATGTCGTCTGTGCCTGCATGCTTCTCTCTGGGTACTCCAGCATCCTCCCACAGTCCATGCATGCATTTCAGATTAACTGGTGTTTCTAAATTGATCTTGGGTGTGCCTGTGTCTGTGTGTTAGCCCTGTGGTGGATTGTCGGCCCAGGATGTACCCAGTGATAGCTGAGGTAAGCTTCCACCCAGAAGCCAACTAGGATCCCTCTTGCTTTAAGGCGAGAGTGCTAACCCCTGCTAACCGCTACATCCTCTGTACCTTGTGGTAGGTGTATTGGATCTTTAGTCCTTTCTCCTTCGCCTCGTCCCGGAGCTCGGTGAGCCACTTGAGGAACAGCGGGTTCGGGCACGAGGGCAGGGCGCGTTTCCGACCCAACCGGACCGGCTCGGTGGCGGGCATCCCTCGGGATCTGTCGGGAAAAGCAGGAATCGATTTAGCCTGTGTAAGATAAAGTCAACCCCAAATAAAGTTTTTCAAACAAGCTACGGGAGCTCTGCGGGTTCAAAGACGTGTGTACAGACAGTTAGATCAGACAGAAATGTAAAGAGAAGTTGTGTGGATGTCCTATAATGCTGATTACCTTTCACTTGTTGACTAGGAACGGCTACTGGCGCCTTGTATTCAAAGACACAGCCCACTTCCTTGTTGACATATGTCACGTGACACAAAAGGGACGGAAGCCCCAAAGGTTCCTAATGTGACGAGTGGCCTCTAGCGGCAAAGGAGGCAATAATAGTATAATAGTGATATAATAAACCTGTAATCTGAAAAAACTTATTTTAAAATCCAACCTTATATTTAATAACTAAAGGCAACACAGAGACATTTTTTACCTTTATAAAAATATGATACTAATTTAAAAAGAAAAAGAAAAAAGAATTGCTGGTCTCCAGCTGTCTGAAATGGTTTGTGGACTCCTTTGTTTCAGAATTATCCAGATGTATTCAGTGGATGCATGTTTCCACAGAGCCTTCCAGCATACATCACACGCCAAATAATTTGATGTTGTCTTACTGAAATATGTAAAGCTCTCCTTTGAAAAAGATGTGTAGACGTTAGCACATATACTCAAAAATGTGCAGCACTTCAGACGGGTGCACTTATGTACTGTCGTACCATCAGAGATGCTTTTGAATTGTTCACTGATAACAGGTCACATGATCTGTCTCTTCTTTAGCTGGGATGATGTCATGATTCCCAGAAAAGATTTTCAGATTTTGATTAATTAGACCACAGCAGTTTTCAGAGAATGCTGCAGTGTTTCAGCATCTTGGTTTTTGTTGTCCTTTGAAGAGGTAGATGTATGAAGATGTCTATGAGACTTTTCAACCAGAGTGTTCAACAATTCTGGAGAATGAGAGAATACCTACAGAGTGCATGAGAAGTGTAATGGTACCTATTTTTATAGCACAGGGTGATGTGCCGAGCTGTATTAACTACAGAAGGATAAAGTTGATGAGTCATACCATGAAACTGGGGGAAAGAGTTGTTAAGCAAGGCTAAGAAGCGAGTGACGATCAGTGAGCAACAGTATGGCTTCATGCTGAGAAAGAGCACCACCGATGTGATACCTGCTTTGAAAGTATTGATGGATACGTATAGAAAAGGTTGGAAGGAGCTTCACTGTGTCTTTGTGGATTTACAGAAAACATATGATGGGGTATCAAGAGACGAACTGTGGCACTGCATGAGGAAATCAGGAGTGGCAGAGAAGTATGTGAGGGTGGTGCAGGACATGCATGAGGACAGCAAGACAGATGGGTTCAAGGTGGGGGTGGGATTACTACTTTCTTGCAGTGGGGATGGATTGGCTGACAGGTGAGGTAGGAGTGTCATCTGATGATGTTTGCAGAGTACATTGTGACATGCAGTGAGAGTCGGGAGCAGGTGGAAGAGAGGCTGGAGAGGTGGAGGTATAAACTGGATAGAAGGGGAGTGAAAGTCAGTAGAAGCAAGACTTAATACATTCGTTTGAATGAGAGGGAGACAGGTGTAACAGTGAAGCTGGTGGAAAGGTTAAGACGCAAGCAGCAGGTTAAAGTTTGGTGTTACAGAGGAGGATGTTATGGATTGGGCGAAATGGAGGCAGATCATCGACTGTAGTGGCCTTTAAAGCCAAAAGAATACTTAAAAGGGACATTTAACTTAGATCAATGGATTCAGCACTGAACTGTTTTCACTGACAATAGTTTTTAGAAGTCTTTCTGAGGCTTTGTAGTGATTTCCGCTGCTGAATAATATCTGTTTGTAATTGTTTTTAATGTAGTTCCACCTGTTGGCTCAAAGGACATAACCATTTATGACTGGTTTTCAGCCTCGCACAGATTTCAACTTTGCTAAACTAAACTAACCTCTAAGCTCACACTCATGTTTGAAGAGTGCCTGGCAAACATTGAGAGGCTCTTTTTACATCCCAAATAACTTCTGACACCAATACAAACAGAAGTGGTAGAAACAAATTTCCTAAAACCACAATGTCAACCATGTGGAGTTACTACAAGTCAGTAGCATTAATCTTCAGGTCAACACAAATATCTTTACACTTTAATGTACCTAAACAATTCAACAGTCTTAGAAAGCACATAAAAAGATAGATACAGGAAAATGTCAATAGTGCTGCTATGTGGAACATTATTCATTAACAATGTGTGAAAAGGGAAGGTGTGAACAACTGTATGACTCTCAAACTTCTGTTTCAGTTAACTTTCAAGACCGTTATCTTGTCGTCACCTGAGTCTTTTTACACATATCCTGAGGCTGAAAGCAGTCTCCTGGAATCCTCCAACAAGACCGGACAGAGATCAGGAATCCGACCTCACCCTCCCAACCACAGCCTCTACCTCTCTCTAGCACACACACAGCCAAACACTTGGGAAAGGTAGCATAATTAGCGACTAGCAGCAACAAAACAAGGCGGTGGTGTGAAATGAAATGCTGTTGCTGAAGCATTTGCGGTGTATTGGAACGGGTTGGTCTGGGTGGACTGAAAGGCAGAATAATAAAGCTATTTGAGGATTTATACAGGAAGCTCAAGAAAATCCACCAATGAGACTTAATATTGGCTTTACTGCTTCATATTTGAGCGGATATAATGATACTGAACACACAGCCCTATGTAGAAATATGGACTTAAAGATTTAACAGTCAATTGTACCAAGAACTCAGCAGCAGTAATAGCAACTAAAGCTGTGGTCAGAAATGTACATCCAATCATCATGGGCCCAAACTTTGTGGTGATTTTGGGCTTTTAATGATTTCTTTGAACTGTTCTTTTTCCAGGGTGGAATGATTTTACAGCATAAAGCATATTAAATGACTTTGAAAAACAAGAACTGGGTGCACAAGTTGCAATCTGCTTTGAATTTTCTCTAATCGACACAGATCAAAACACCCCCACTTATATCTGGTTAAATGTCCCTTAGCAAGTTATGCGTCAACCAGAAGCTTTTGATAGCCATCATCAACCCACATAGCAAAATTGGTATGGTCCGGATCTGGTTTGCCAGATTTGGCCCACACATGGGCCAGCACAAGGCCAGTTGCAGACACATTGCTAGTCCTGTGCTGGCCCGTGTGTGGATTACCTCTGGCAAACCTGATCTGGGCCACCAAAGGGCCGTCATTCTTTGCAGTATGTGTGTCAGCCTAATGTGTACCTTAATCAAGCCATGTAATAACAACATGTGCCAGAACATAATAGTGCAAAAGCAACATAACAAAACTCTGTTCAGACAGTGAATGGACTGAATCTTACACAGCGCTTTTCTACTCTCCCAGATTACTCAAAGTGCTCTATACAACATGCCACCTTCACCCAATCACACCACGCTTTCTCTAAGCTGAGTGCTTCCTAACTATATTCACACTCTTGATATGCAGACTGGAAGAGCCAGGAATCGAACCACTAACCTTCCAATCAGTAGGTGACCTGTTCTACCTCCTGAGCTACAGCCACCCACTGGTAAACCTGAGCAAACTCTCACTAGGTTTTGGATTAAGTGTACACTCACAAACCTGTCAAACCTGCATTTGAAACGTTGGCTACCATAGCAGTATAGTATTGCAACATGGCATTTGGGTCTTCTAACTAAAATAGGAAAATAGGAACATAAATAGTGCCATCATTGCCAGACCTGGCCCACATCTGGCTGACATACACCCTGCCATGACACCGGTCAGTCAGAAGTGCTAGCTTGATGCCAGATCTGGGCAAGACCTGTTTTCTATGAGCCTGGGCCACATACACCAAACCACAATTGGGCTAGGTGTGGCTGCCATCACATAGACAGTGCCATCTATGCCAGGCCTGACCCTTATCTGGATGACATACGTCTTATCATGCCAGAAGTCAGTCAGCAGTGCCGGCTTGATACCAGATCCGGGCCAGACCTGCTTGCTATGTGGGAAGCTTCTGTCATAATACTAACTTGATATTCGATCACTTTTCTTGGCAGAATTGATAAGTTTCCTGGGACAGACCCAGCTTTTGAAGTGAAGTCCACATATTTTCAGTAGGGTTGAGGTCGGGCTTAATATTAGCTTAAATTTATCCATTCCAAAACCAGTTTTAATCTGTGTTTGGGATCATTGTCCTGTTGGAATACCCAACTGTGTCCACGGTTCACCCATGTATGTACCAGTACAACTAGCAGCAAAACAGCCCCAGATCATGATGCTACCACCATGCTTCACAGCTGGTACAGTGTTCTTAGGTTTACAGCCTCACCTTTATACCTATAAACATACCTGTTATTCAGCGAGGGCAAAGAGCTCCATATTTGTCTCGTCTGAACATAAAACTTTGTTCTTCTTCCAGATCTCGGAAAAATGAACTGATGATTTCTAAATCTGCATTTGTTCAGAAACGACTACAAGAGATTTTCCCAATGTGTGTAAATCTACAATTCTTCTTCTTAGATCCTCATTTGGTTCTTTAGACGTTCCCATTGTTATGAGCATTGGTCAGTCAGCTGACAAAGCTGACAAAGAGAAACTACCAGTAGTAGTCAAACATGATTATTGGAGAGGAGTTAACACACCTTGGCCTTGTCAAACTTAAAGACAATGTAGAACATTCGGCACTATATCTATTAAATATTTAAATTATTGTATTTATACTCTGGACCTTGTGTGGATTGGAGAAAATCCAAAATGCGTTCAAGCTTCTCCCCACGATTCATGTTCAGGTTTCCCCTCAGGGCCAATAAAGATGCTTTACTTTCTTACTTTATTTACTTTTACTTCATCACGGCTGCTTTTCAATATATTTTACATATATTTCCTGTACTAAACATTTTCAAGGGCACTGCTTTCAAACTCACAGACACCTCAAGGACCTCATTACTATGTAACTGTACTTTTGTCTCAGGAGTCCCTTCCTTTGGCAGTACCAGCAGGCAGCTACTTATAAGTCACTTAGTTAACCTCAAATCCTCATTTAGCTTGCATCTGCAGTGTGGCTTACTGTAAAGGACAAACTGTGACCAAACAAATCCTCGTAATATATTAGTCCCTTTAATGGATAAATGTTTGTTTGTTTGTTTGTTTTTTTTAAAAGCACATTTTCATAGTTTCTTGCTGTACATATAAACCCACTGGTAATATTCACATGAAAACAAATATGTAAAAATATTCTATCTATGATAGCGATTCTCATGCAGATCAAAATGCCACATGTAAATGCACAGATGAGCCAAAACATTAGGACCGGTCTTCTCGTAAATCAGGTTGCTGGAATTTGGTGAAACCCCTGACACCTGCAGTCTTTGAAACGAACGGCAGGTTGCAAAACAAGCCTGAATGCACGGAAGTCTATGAAAACACAAAAAAACATTTCTCATTTTTCTGAGATCTTAGTAAACACTTTCAATTATTCTTCAACATAGCATTTTATGAACACAGTAAAAAAAAAAAAAAAAAGGGGGCCATGTCCATCTTTGCTATACAGTCTATGGGAAAGGCCTGATACACGACCACCTAAACGGCACTGTGTTTTTGTGAGTACTCCTGATCAGCAGAGGAGAGTACCAGCGGTGTGTGTTGCAACAAGTTTGATCTGCAGCAACTCCAAAACACGGTTTCCTATATTTAAAAGTTCTGATGTTGCGCTACTCGAGCACTTTACTCAAGACAAAGTAGAGTACCCCAACAGCTTTTTGTAAAAGTCAAACTTAATCTTCTTTAATGCATTATTCCACTGAGTTATTTACAGTAGATGCCCAAATCCAAACACACACACACACACACACACACACACACACACACACACACACACACACACACACACACACACACGTAGATATGCACACCTATACAGTGCAATCAGTAGCTTTCTTTCTCCCATGGCTATGCATCTTGGCTCAAACAGTCACCTCTGCACTCAACACAGTCCTTCATCGATGCCCCCTGAGTTAATTTCTGAGTATCTTCTGTATCTTCTCCCTTTACTGCTCGGCCGATCCAGTGGTATCATCGCTTTCAGCTCCCTGCGGAGAACCGGGAATGGATCCTCCGACCGACCCGCCGTCTCTTTCTCCCACTCTTCTCGCGGCCTTGCTCTTCAGCAGGGCGCTGTCAGGGTGAAGTGAGTGGAGATGGATGAGCAGCGCATCCTGAGTTGCCGCCGTGTGGCCGCACTCCTCGCACACGTACAGCTTGTTGCGTCGCTCCTTGTAGGCGTACTTCAGGGTGACGCTGTGGATCTTCTTCATGTGGGACTCCAGAGAGCAGCGCTGGGTGAAGGCCTTGTCGCAGAAGTTGCACTTGTATGGACGGACGCCTGTGTGGAAAATGAAAGGAACATCATCCGTTACCTCTGTGTACGTGTGGAGGTCTGAATATGCCAAAAATAATATAATATATACTTGCACTTTTAAAAATTATTCACTTATTAGGTCATTTTAAAAATTTTAATTGTGTACGTTTTGTACACTTGTTTTATGGTCTAAACACACAAAGTGAGTGGCTACCTGTATGTGTGCGCACATGTCTTTTGAGGTCGAAGGTGTCGTTGAAGCCTTTGCCGCAGAAGCTACACAGGTGTCTCTTTGTCTCGTTGTGACACTTGATGTGTCTGTTCAACATCCGCTGGTACTGGAAAGTCTTCTGGCAAACCTGTAAATGAAGCAACAACACGACAATCAGGTCAGGGCACTTCCACACTTCGCCGACCTTCAGCCACCTTTCGTTTTTCTTGTGGACAAACATTAGCCAAGTTTACAGTCAGTGTTTATCTTTGTGTGAGGCATTCTGTGCAAACTGCACCTATGTAACACGTCTCTAACCACGTCTTATCTTATATATGTAATTAATATATAATAACACAATTTATAGGGTTTTTTAATGCAGTGGGTGTTTGAGACAAAATTAGGTTGCATTTGGCAGCTATGATGGCAGTGTTTCTACACATCATTTAGTTTTACAAAAGTAATAAAGCTGAAATGTGTATTTCAGGTTCTACGATCATAACGCACAAAAAAAAAAAAGAAAAAAAAAAAAAAGAAAAAGGGAAACGAACCTGGCACACGAACGCTCCCATCGACCCACTTTGACTTTGACCCGTGGATCTGGTCACCATTGGGACCGGCTCTGGGGGGGGTGGGGTCGGTGCAGGAGGAAGTGCAGCTAATGGTTGCGGAGTGGGAATGAGAGGAAGAGCCAGAGCAAGGGGAGCTGGATCTGGGGGTAACTCGCCTGTAGTTACCTGAGATGGGAAAGAAAGACATGATTCACAATGCCATCCATAAATAATAATAAATCAGTCTAAGACCTTGTACAGTAACACAAAATTCTACCTTGTAAACTCAATCAAAAATATTTTGACACGTTGTGCTGTGCTCTGTCCCTCTCAGTTCTTACCTTTATTTTGGCTCGGAAGTACGTGGAGCTGGCCTGCGGCCTCCTCTTGATCTCTGATCTCCCCTCTGGTAAACCCGCCGGGCTCTGGGGTCTGCCGAGCACCGTGCTGGAGGGCAGTTCTGGGTGAGTTTGTGTGTCAATGGTAGAGTGTTTGGTGAGGCAGAGGGGCGTGGTCATCTGAGTTGTCTCAGCGGGGCTGGCCTCCACCTCCATCGTCAGGATGGACAGAGGAAAGACGGAGACTGCAGAGAGGAGAGAAAGAGAAAGAGGAAGTGTCATGTGTCATGTCTGAATTTCCTTCTTTGACACCTCCAAAATTTCCTGAGGGAAAAATCCGGTGATTCAGCTTCCAAATGATCCCCTGTGTATGGATGTTACATTACTACAGGGGCCTTTTAGCAGCACTGACCTGAAATTAGCAATAAAGCCGAGGAGAAACTTCAGATTCTTCTTGGCTTCATAATTCTCCTCAGATTATCTTTTGTCTCTTTTATTGTGTCATTTCATTATTGATATGTTACTTACATTAACATTAATTGTAGCCTATTAAAGACATACAGACAGCAGTTAAATTTAATTCCACTTGCCTTTGATTGTATATTTTATTCTTTTATACAGAAAGTCTCTTAAATGTTAATAATTCGAAATAAAACCTCACATAGAAGCTCACATTGTGTGCTTCTACTAAACTTTTACTAAGTTACAAAGAAAAACAGGCAAATGCATTTTTGCATGGACAATAACCCAAAAAGTCTTAATCTGAAATTTTTATTTTTTTTCTACCACTGTTGCGAAACACAACTTATAAGCTTAACTAAAGGTTAAAAAAGACAAGAAATGTCTTTAAAAGGGGTCAGAGGGTGAGAGAGTCACGTATGAGGACAAATTCAATCCAATGTACAGAATTTCACAACAAGCGGTCGGCTTGCACTGCTTTATATTTGCACAATTAGCAAAGAACCACAGCTAAATAGGAGTGTGTACTTGTGTTTGTGTGTGTGGGTGTGCACAGGTTTTTTTCCTATTGTTTAGTACGACTTCTGCACCCTCACCACACACACACACACACACACACACACACACACACAGATTACCATTACTTGTTTGACCAGACAGTCTTGCAGCACCAGCTTTTTACCTTCCTCAAACAATCCACCTCCGCAGGGGTGTGTGTGAGTGTGTGTGTGCATACACTGAACCAACTGCATGTATGATTTGTGCAAAACACAACAAAACGTCACTGAAAGAACCAGAGACAAGCCATTCAACTGACAGTAAAACACAGAGAGGCGTGCAGGTGTGCAGGGGTGTGTGTTACTCAAAGGCAGGCGTGGCTGAGCTCAGCCGAGACAACGAATCAGTTGAATGTGCCGTCGGGCCTCAATCAGATAAAACCCAAATGTAAATGCAAATGAAGTGAGCTATATGAAGAGAAGACATAAAGCCAGTCTGTGAAGCAGCCGGATTAACGGAACGCTGAGAGAAACAGTGACAGCTCTATGCAACATCAACGCCACAACTGGTGAAGACATATCACTCTTCGAGCCTCTGTGGGTCTCCGGGTTGGGTTTACAGTGACGGCTCAAACAGGCCAACGGCTCAAAATAAACCCGGTGAAAGACTTGAGCATTATTTGGTTAAACAAACGCATTCAGTGCTGTAGTACTAACCTCCCTGCTCTCCCTACGATTCTGATTAAAATAGATCAAGCTAAGGCACACACTGAGATCATTCCACACAAGAAGAGACTCCTCCAATCATGTATTCAAAACCAGCTCTGCAGGTTATTTGTACAAACAGCTGAATTTCAGTATGTGCATTGAAAGGTGACAGTTAGATGAGAGGGCAACTTGGTGAAACTCATAGTTGAAAGTCGGATTTATTTATAGAAGAAACATTTGTGAAACACATTGGACATCAGACCATCAGTAAGATGCCTCACTGAGCATTTTCTAGTGTTTTAAACCCTCAGTCACAAATGTCTAGAGCAGGAGTGGGGAACTCCAGACCTCGAGGGCCGGTGTCCTGCAGGTTTTAGATATCACCCCGGGTCAACACACCTGAATCAAACGATTAGTTCATTACCAGGCCTCAAGGAGAACTTCAAGACATGTTGAGGAGGTAATTTAGCCATTTAAATCAGAATCAGAATCAGAATCAGAATACTTTATTGATCCCTGGGGGAAATTATTCAGCTGAGTTGGATCAAGGATACAGCGAAAACCTGCAGGACACCGGCTTTTGAGGCCTGGAATTCCCCACCCCTGGCCTAGAGACAGGTGGCGTGTGATCCCCAGCAACCACAGGTCGCTGTGGCAATCCCCCGACTGGTAGGAGACTGGTTACTGGAGGTAACTGGCTCTTGCCAGATAAAAATCAGTCGTAAAGACGTTGCTGCACCAACAACCTCTTTGATTGCTTTGGTGACCAACAAGTCTCTACTAGTCTGGAAACACTTGTCAACTAACGCCGAGAAACCTGTAAAACTTGAAAAAGTGCAGCGCAAGCTAGAAACGAAGAGTGGTCACCTTCAGAGTAAATGCTGCGGCCTCTGTTTGCTACCAACATGTGTCAAAGGCAGAACTTTTTTACTTGAAGAGAATTTTCTTCATTTCCAGTTTGTTACAGTCTTCATAGTTTCACTACTACTCTGTGAGCAGTTGGCAAGTGTTTGCAGACAAGTTGGCATCTTACATGCAAACTACAGGCATGCTGCTAGAGACCTTTGGGAATACAAATTTTTCCTTGGTGAACTCTAGTTGCCAGGTTGTGGCCAACTGGTGACCAGGATGTTGATAACAAGTTATTTCCCAGCAACCACTTGCAACCAGTGTGGGAATACTAATTATTCAGTAGTTCCAAAGGGCTGTCAGGCTGATCTGCCAGCCTGTGTGACTGAGGGCTTAGAGGAATTTAAGAAAAAAATGAAATGTCGCTGGACATAATCACTGTCTATAGCAAGTGATCAATCCAGCTGTGGAATATTCACGACTATGTCAGTGAATGAAATGGTTAATGGACTTATTTTGATGTTTTTGGTGTATAAACAGCATTTTGAAAAATGCTCTTGTTGAAAAAAATTGAACAATAAACTCTTAAAAGTTTAAAGAGTTTATATTTACAATCATTTACAAAGGTAGTGAAGCCTCACATTTCAAAGAAAGAAGTGGCAATGATCTGAGTTTATTGCTTATAGATCCTTATAAAGTCAGTAATGATTAACAAACTTATTGGCCAATCATTTTCCTATAAATGAGGTTTAATGATAAAAGTTCTTAGAGAGACTTTATGACTTTTAAAATGAGAGATCTTTTGTTTTTAAGTCACTACATGTCTGTACCATGACTGTATCCTCGCTTCAGTGCCTGAAAGACTCGCATCTTCAACATTAGCATTTCACATTTCATGAACAAATCTGTTAATCAAATTATCTCCATGAGGAACTTGATCTCCACATTTAGTTTCATCTGCAGTTTAAAACTTTTTGAACCTGTTTCTGGTGTGTGACACAAAACGTGTGCTATCTGCCACCGAGAGCCTAATCCTATGATTAAAAGCCGCCGAGATGATCAGAAATTTTCACTGTACTTCTTTACCACGTTTTCAAATCCTTCTTAATTACTCCTGAGTGCTGATAGTTTCTGTGGTGATTGCTGCTGGCTGGACATTTAATCTCATCTTGTATTGTTTGTTCACCTCTCCTGCCCCCCTGACCAATGAATGAGGTGTGTGCGTGTGTGTGTGCGTGTGTGTGTGTGTGTGTGTGTGGTAGTTAAAGGGCAACGTGGAGGGTTAAAACAACTCAAGGCTTCTACTCCATGAGCAAGTAAAGGAGGAGGAGTGGTGCTGCTTTAAATGCTCTGTAATATTTTTCTTTTATTCATTTAACATCGCTCAGCTGGTAGAAAGAGTCAACAATCAGTAGATAACTTGATCAAACAGAGGGTGTGTGTGTGTGTGTGTGTGTGTGTGTGTGTGTGTGTGTGTGTGTGTGTGTGTGTGTGTTTGCTTAAGGCGTATTGCCTGCAGCAGCAGGCTGTCCATAGGGTCCGTTACATTTCCTTCCATCCAATAAACATTAACCTTGACATTGAGCAGATAGTGGAAACTATTGGTGCAATGCAACAAACCCCCCAAACAAAACAAGACATCAGCTCCTCCTGGACTGCTCTGAGATTCTGGGGAACACGTTTAGTCGTTTTTCGCAACATCTTTCTTGTGTGTGCATACATGAGCCCGTCTGTGTAAAGGTGAAACTAACGTCTGCTAAAACTACAGAATGAAGTCAACACGACAACAACAAAACTTTTGTGTTATAATATAACCTCAAAAAGAAGAATATTATTTAGCTTTATAGATAAAAGCTAAGTTATATACATTTGGAAAGTAATAATTAGATTATATGTGACCTCTGAGTGTAACAGAAAAATAAGGCATAATGATACATAGACTTATTCAAAAACTAAGTATGCTATAAGCTAATTTTTACGGTTTATTATAATTAATAATTAATAATTAATAATATTATTATTAGAGAAAAGCGGCGTGTAGGAGAAGATTTTTTCATTTCCATTTTTCATTCTTTTCCCCTCTTTTTCAGTTTTACTTCAGTTTTCTTACTTTTTAAATTTCTTTCAAAATGTAAAACACTTAAATGACCTTTCGATATATTTTCAATTACAACTTTTATTTGAATAAAAAAGGGATGTTTCGTCTACTGCGCTTGAAATCAACGCTGTATGGGTTTGATGAGTTTCATGGCGGATACTGATGAGATGCAAGTTGATTTTCTCCAGTGAACCATCTGGTCCTTACATCTGGGCCCAAACACTTTTAAGCATCTATTTATGTATATTGAAGATTTGTTTCTTTTCTCTGCCACCAGTATAAGGAGGGAATAAACTTTTATTTCAAACACTGGTACCGACCGGCGCACAAGTTCAGAATCAGCGCATAGGCAGCAAATACCTGCGCATGTTAACAGCGGTACTCAGTAGTATTTTAATTTATGTAAAAGTTAAGAAGAAAGTATACCTACTTGGCAGTGATGCTGAAACACCAGCAGTCTTTGCAAGGGCAGTTATTATGACGTACTGTCTAAATTAGCTTTCGTTTCAATAGCCACTGGGAGATTAAAATTGCGAAATATCTTTAATTTCTATTTAGGAATATGTTTTTTTCTCTGTTGCCTTTTTCACACGCAGCGGTTCAATGTGTGTCTGGAAGATGGAGGAGGGATGATACAGACTCGAAACAAAGGTTGATTTCAGACTGATGACCCATCAGAAACAGGCCCCGGCACATGTTTGTGGATAAAAATAAACCCTTGCGCGCGCGCCCACACACACACACACACACACACACACACACACACACACACACACACACACACACACACACAAAAGTGTCCAAAGCCATGGCATGTGGCGTGTCACAGAATTATTCAACACGCAGATTACTGAAGACAATTATCACATCTGAGTGTGTCAGCTTGTTATTAGGTTTTTGTGCGTGCGTCTCTCATACACGCCGGGCAGGTACATCAAGTAACGGCACATACCAGAAGATTTAGCTGAGACCGTTGCTGGGCTTGGCAAAGCGTTAACAGTACGCGGCACAATTACGCGCTGACGTTCAGGTTTCATCTTAAGGTTTTTCCTGGAAAACTAGTTGCTGAAACTTTCTGCGACGTTTCTTTGGCTCGTGGATGTTGAGAAATAACCTGAATAAAGACATTACACGGCAGATTCCTTTTGTGTGTGAGTGGGGAAGGGGAAGGTGGAAATAACTGCAGAGAGAAATCATGTTTGCTCTTCTCACGAAAGCTTCACATAAGGCCTGAATCAAACCCAAAATGCCCGCGCGCTTTTATTTAGGTGGTTACATCCTATGTGAGCGTGAGTTTTTCCTCTTTTCCTTTTTTTCTTTTTATCGATCTTGTTTGGGTAAAAACCGTTTGAAGCGTATCCTGGTTCAGTTCATCCAAGTGTTCCGGTTGCAAACACCCCAAGAGGATGTAAAAGTCAATGATTAAAAGTTAACGGTGATGGGATGAGGACAGAAAAAGGACACACACACACACACACAGGGAGAGAGAGACAGAGAGAGAGAGGGGGAACGAAAGAGGGGGAGGGAAAAGAGAGAAAGGAGAGCGAGAGAGACGTTTAGGGTGTAGTCCGTTACTTGTTATCTGATACCGGCGGGGTCTTACAATAAAAACTCCGCCGATGGCAACAATGGGGATTGTTTTCACGAAAACTGGGGGGATGCGGAGGGGGCAGAAGGAGTCATTTGGGACCTCAACGTGTCATTTAAATGTAAAGTGACGCATTCAAAGAATCAAACTTGGACACCCAGCTCAGTGAAAAAGTATGAAAATCATTGTGCAGGTCAGGAAAGCTGATGTGTTTAGTTTCTTTAAAAAAAAAAAAAAGTAAGACCAACACGTGTAGATACAATAAAAACAAAAAACAAACAAACGAAAAATTAAAGGTGTAAAACATCATCTCATCGTTTAAAACTAAGAAAATGAAGAGATTTGAATTCAAGTGTTTATTAATTGGACTGTGCTGAATGACTAATCAGAAGCCGATTAATAGGTCGTTATTTGTGCTTCATAAGTCAGGCCGGTGCTATGCTGTACAAGGAAGAACAATCAGGGGTTGAAGGTCGATATGAAAAAACAAAAAACAAACACCGGGCCTTTGCGATCGCTTATAGGCCACAACACTGGAGTTGGTGTAAGAACACATTAGTCCTGTCACTGTTTGCTTTTGTGACACTGTGCTCAAATTGTTTATATGTGAATCATCAAAAACACGAAAAACGAGGAATGGTTTTTAACATTTTCATTAAAATGAAATAAGTTTAACATAAAAGGTTATCTAAAGTAAGAAGAGCACAGCTCTGACACCCCACAAAACAGGAACTACTTTCTCCGAGCACGGCGGGCCGCTGCTGTTTCCCGTTATTCCGTGGCCCCGTTACAATCACCGCCGGACACCCCTTCCCCCGCCACCTGTCACATCGGTATACCCGCTGGATTGCAAACCGCGCAAACAAACAAACAAACAAATAACAAAAATCCACAAATCCGTGCGTAAAGGCGCCCGAAAACGAGCCCGTACACGCTATCGCCAACATTTCTTTTGCTTTTTAAACAACAACAAAAATGGCTCATCACGGCAGTGGACTCACCTGGGATGTAGACGTCCCCTCGTTCATGATCGGGGAGTTCACTCCAGTTCCGCTTTCCCGGCGAAACGTTCGCCTTTTTAACCAGAAAGGCCCTCGGCATGCTCAGTCAACACAAAGTCCCTTTGAGAGAAAGCGATGTGCAGGGAAAGCCGCTGTGGCGACGTAAAGTCACGTTAAAAGTGACCAAAAAAAAAAAAGCAGGAAACCGAGAGGAAAAACTGGAAGGTCGGTCCCCTCTTCTCCTTCTTCCTCCTCTTCGCACCTTTCTTCTCGTTTCGCAAGCCTCGTCCCGCTTTTTCACCTCCTTCCAGCACACCTTTCCTCTCTACCAGATTTGTTTTCGAGCTCTAAACAAAAGTCTTTTCGGCGTCGGGACAGGTGAGTCCGCTCAGGTGAGCTACCAGGTCAGGTACAGACAGATATCGCCCACAGCGCCCTGAAATAACGGGAGTGTGGCGTCACTAGGTGAGGGAGCGGGGCTGGGAGGGAGAAAAAAACGCAGATATTCCTGGTCGCACGCACACACACATACACAAGTGTCGATAGAGGTGGGTCAGAGAGCTGCACAGGTACTCATTTAAAAGCAGGAAACAGGCAGCAGCGCGCATGCGCGGGAGAAATAACGGTGACAACAAGCCGGAGAGAGCCTAGGTTAGGCCTCTACCTGCTGAACCGGTTTACCCCTCCTTTTATTCTCTGTCTCGGCCTTTCCTATCCTCTCTTTCTCCACCTCTTCTCCATTCCGCTTTAAGGTGTGGGAACGGTGAAAATGACGAGAAGAAAGAGTGAAAGATTGAGAGTGTGTGTGGAAGTGTGTGTGTGAAGGAGTGAAGGGCAGTTATACAAGAAACTGTAGACACAAAGAGACAGAGGCACAGTTTAACTGTGCAGATGCACAAACACAGCAGTCAGAATAAAGAGACTAATGGAGGAGTTCGTTATTTCTTTATCACTGTCACAGTCACACTTATTTAGCAGATATTTGTAGAACATATAGACAAATATCTGCTAAATATGAGAGTCTAATGCTCATCTTACTATCTTTTTTTGTCGGAGTACTTAAAAGATGAAAAATCTTCACAGTCAGGAACATTTTAATGTTTCGAGACGTGACAAAAAACCAGTTTATCATGAATCACTGAAACAGAAACGAACATTCGTCTGAATCTCAGGCGAAACGAAGTGAACCTATGAGAGGTATAACCATGGATCTGCTGTAACAAGTGAAAACAACAGTCAAGTTTGAGTGTGCATGTTGCAGATTGATCTCTGAGGATGCTCAGCTGTGTGTGAAGTTTTCAGTTTATTTTAAATGTGTCCTGAGTGATTAGATCAGAGTCAGGGAGCTGAAATAGACCCCTCCCACACCCCCCAATTCACCATTGTGTCTATCAAGTGTCTCCGAGATGTCTAAACTGGCTACACAATTCATTACTGTTTAAGTTGATTACTCTAGAAGGTCATAGGTCTCCATGTGCATTGATCTGCTGCCAGGAAGGTGCCGACTTCATTCAGATAGGCCCAGCAAAGGAAAACAAACTGCAATTGAGATTTTGCAGGACAAAGTTATTTGTGAATTTGAATAAAAGCCACCATGCTTTGCTTTGTTCACATGCAATTCCTTGTTGTAGACGTATCATCAGACCAGGTGTAGATTACACACTCACACAAACAGGACCGTGTAGGTCAGTCCTTTTATGTCATCTAGTGTGTCATAATAAAGGAAAACCTACACTGCAGCTGGGAAGACTCGGTACTGTTGCATCAGAAAGACTCGTGTGTTGTGATGTTTGTTTTAGTCTTCCTCTGTGGTTTCCTCACTGCTGTACGGTTGATCAGTATGAACAGAGAGCTCTCTACCAGCTGTTGAGTGTTTTCCTTCAATTAACTGTGTACATATTGTGTAAATGATGCTATCGCCGTAGCTAGGTGTAACTGGGAAATGGAGTCAACAGCCTGTACCAAGCGGACAGCACAGCAATTTATTGTTGACACTAGGACACAGAAAACATATCAAATGTTTAGACTGAGAAAATATTACCTTGTTTAGAATTTCATGACAGGTAAAAGTCTCAAAAAACCTGGGACAGGGTTTTGTTTACCGCTGTGTAGCATCCCCTCTTTTTTTATAACAGCCTGTAATGGTCTGAGAACTGAGGAGAGCAGCTGCCGGGGGAGGAATTTTGCCTCAGTCTTGTCTGATAGATGAGTTTAACAGTCTTTGTTGTCATATTTTTCATTTCATGATACTCTAAATGGTGAAAGGTCTGGACACCAGGCAGGTCAGTTCACCACCTGGACTCTTCTACTATGAAGCCATGCTGCTGTAATAGATGCAGTATGTGGTTTAGTACCGTCTTGTTGAAGTATTCAAGGCCTTCCTTAAAAAAGATGTAATCTGGATGAGGACATGTAAAACCTATAGATACCTTTCAGCATTAACAGCGCCTTTCCAGATGTGAAAGTTACTGATTCAGTGGGCACTGACATGCCTACGTACCAGCAGAGATAGGCCTGTTGAAAACGTTGCTGAAAGCATCTTGATGCATACTCAATCATCCAGCTGAGACTGAAGCAGTCACTTGGATGAGTGGCTTCTTCTTTGGATGATGGAGCTTTTACTTGTGTTAAAGTGTCCATGTAGTCATTTCCAGGCAGTGCTGTGAAAACCGGAATATCCCTCCAGTGTGAACATCTAGTGTTGATTTGTAGCCAGAGTCTTGGAAACTTTTGATGATATTAAACATGATTGGCATTGTACACTGAGTAACTCATTCCTGACATCACGCACACTGAGAAAAACAAAGACACGATGACTGATGGAGGGAGCAGCATGTAGTCCGTCCTGTCTGACAATCATAAAAATGATGCCCAGACAGTTATTATTATTAAAACACGCAAAAACATTTTGCAGTCCGAGCGGATAAACAGTAAATTCTACTGTGAACAGTCTTGATATTCAAACCTTTAAAAAATGCTCTGGAATATGTAGTGTGTGGTCCTATATTTCTGTTATTTTGTCCTCTCCATTTACTGTTAATCAGCTGATGCAGGCTTGCAGCTCCCTTTTAAACAACTCTTCTCTTTGGTTGCACAGGTGTGCTGGCTGGTTGTGATATTATAAAAGGCTTCCTGTTCAGGCCTGATCAGATCACTCACATGATGTTGTATTTGCATAATATATTGAACACCAGGACCTCATGTAATGATGTTATAATTTGTGTTTCTGTGTAATGAAAGAGACGTGACAGCAAACTTGCCATAGCCAGTTTTTGATGTGTGTCGGAACTTTGTTTTGTGCCCCGATTGCCAAAATTTTGCAACAACTTTGGCAAAACAATTAAAAAAGAATCAAAATGACACATCACGAAGGTGCTGGGTGAAGGTTAGGGACATCAGCGGTGACCTCTCGGGGTGTAAAGAGTCTCTTCTCTCCACGCTGCCTTTAAATACAACAGGAAATTCCAGTACAGCGAGATTCACGTCTTACCTGTCTGTTCTTCTTATGACTAATAGCAAAAGAAATGCTTCTCAAGACAACTAATACGCAAAGTATTTATTTGGCTGTAACAGGAGACACGCTATAATGCCATGTAACTGCATTGTCTGTGTGGGTGTGTGGGCGGCACGTTGTCATTTGAGATCATGGGCGTTTAAATTGTTATGATCTGAGGATAATTTTAATGGATAACAAATATTTACTACGTTTAATGCCAAATAGATTTTCACAACCAATGGACAAAACAATTAACCTGTGAAAACACTTTAAAGGCTCAACGCAGTGGAAAACCACTGACCTGGCAACCCTGTTTATGTTTTGTGTTTTTTCCCTGTTTAATAATCATGCAGACATCAACATATCCACAGCAGCAGTGTGACAGTGACGTCATGGCCGCTGATCTAGTGCAGGACATCTCACATACGGCCCACTTTGATCTTAAGTGGGCCGAAACTACAAAATTGCCCTTTCTGTCAGTGTAAAGATGTGTAACTACACGTTTAACCCCCTTCAATATAAAGAGCAGTGCAATATCAACAGTATTCCTCGGTTTTTCTACTCAATAAAGAAATGCTGCCATACTAAATGAAAGAAATCTGTCAGCACAAATAAATAAATCCGTAAAATTACAGACCAAAGCTCCCGTAGCTCACTGAACAGAAAATGCCCTTTCCCCCCTGTGGGGAGAATATAGTGAACGAAACAGGAACCTTTCTGTGATTAGATTGTTTTTGTTTATCTGTTACTTAATTAATTTGTTGTAGTATGAATGGTAGTGGGGGAGTTTTTTAGAAAGTAGGAAATGCTGTAAAACCTTTAAAGTACAGTTAAAAGTCCAAAATCTGTGCCCTCGTTTCAAAGCTGTTCAGTTGGCCAGATTGGGGTCTTTGTCAGGCTAATTCTGGCCCCCGGGCCTTGTGTTTGACACCACTGATCTAGTACATTATCACTAATAAAGGGACAAACCTCAGCCTTTAGGTATGCAAATTTGCAAGTGTGCCCCCCACCTTTCCATCCCTGCTGTGTGTTTACAGCCCCCTCTTGGTTTCTCACTGTTCCCTCATCTTTGGAGTTTAAGTAGTCTAACACACCCACTCAGACCCACCCTATAGTCTCTTAATGGCTGCTTGAAAAAACTGAAACCTAAAGGCAATACACAGAAACACAGAAACTGCTGATCTGGACCCTCCATCCATCTCAGATTTAACCATTTATCCAAAGCCATTGAGTAACCGCGGTTCAGTTAAATGCATGCATGTCTTTAGACTGTGGGAGGAAGTTGGAGCACTCACAGAGAAATGGCAGGAGGAAAAGATGTAGACCTTGGAGGACATTCATGGATATTACAGAGAACGTTAAACTTTTATGCAGTGTTTTAAACTTTAATGGATTACTAAGTATCCGAATGACAGTGACTGTTATCAAGGGCACGCTCCGTTTTGCGTAACTATTTTCAAATCCCTGTAGAACTGCAGCCACATAAGCTAGCGCAATAAATTTTTTTGCATATGAAACTGGAGGAGTTGCACTTACATCTTATGCCATCAGTTTGTCACAGTTTCCTTTCACATATAGCTTTGCAAAAATTGCATAAAAAGCACTTATAGCAATAACAACATAATATTCCAGAAACAGGCTTTGCCGATCTGATCAGTTCTTCATAAAAAGTCCTACCCTGGAATAGATGTCAGTGCTTACTATCGCATGTCCGCCATTACTTGCCAGAAACCGGAAATGATGTCATTTTTCTTTTTAAACCTTCAGGACCTTGTAAGCCTACACTCGTGTTTTTAGAAGTCATGTTCGACTTTATGCTTTTCTGTATCGTTTCTGGGATGCTTAGAACTTAAATTGCACTGCTGGAAATAGTTTTATTTTGATGCATATGATGTTTTTCTTGCATTTTGCATTATAATATTTATTTTTGTTTTTCCTGCAGTGTATAAAAATTGGTGTATCTCAAAAATAAAACTACGAAGACACCCAAAATAAATTTCCTGTGGTTGGAAACTATTTTGTGCACCTTTTTTGTATTTACAGTTTTGAGAGATAAACCTCTTACATTTCTCTAACTAGAAATATATGTATAAAAACAAAACAAAAACGATTTTCATTTTTTTTGTAGTTTATTGCACTTTTTTGCAATTTATGTAGTTCCTATGGACTTAATGCATACATCTTATTAAAATCTGGGCTATAACGGTTGTATTGATGTATAACAACTTGAAATGCTCCCAAAAATGGCACTACAGCATGTAAAAATATAAGATAACCTTGGCAGACTCTAATCTGACCTGTTCTTGAGTGTAACCAGTGGTTTGCACCTTGTTGTAAAGCCTCTGTATTTACATTCATGAATGTGTCTCTTGATTGTAGACGTTGACAGTGATAATCCTACCTCAGCGGTCCCCAACCCCCGGGCCATGGAGCGGTCGGTGAGGCCTCATGGTACCGGGCTGCGCGAGTTGAGGCAAAATTGCCAAAAATATAGGTCACTCGCCAAAAACCAATGGACTATAAAATATGCTGGAAAATCATACAGCTTCAGTATAAATTAGTTGAAGGCTCAGTGATCGATTTAGTTCATTAAAAGCCTTTGAAAACCACATAAAGAATGTTGTTGCAATACCTGTCATAAATAAAAGGCTGCTGAACAATAAACATTACGGGAAGTGTTTGTACTGAACTGAAAGTAACAGTAACATACTGGCACTCGACATACTGAGCTGTGAATGAGCACCGAATGCTGCTTGACTGCATCTGGGCACAGATGCAGTTAAAAAGCAAATCACATTATCAGCACCTCTGAATCGCACAGATTTAAAAGCAACATTATACTTACAGTGGGGCAAAAAAGTATTTAGTCAGCCACCGATTGTGCAAGTTCCCCCACTTAAAATGATGACAGAGGTCAGTAATTTGCACCAGAGGTACACTTCAACTGTGAGAGACAGAATGTGAAAAAAAAAAATCCATGAATCCACATGGTAGGATTTGTAAAGAATTTATTCGTAAATCAGGGTGGAAAATAAGTATTTGGTCAATAACAAAAATACAACTCAATACTTTGTAACATAACCTTTGTTGGCAATAACAGAGGTCAAACGTTTACTATAGGTCTTTACCAGGTTTGCACACACAGTAGCTGGTATTTTGGCCCATTCCTCCATGCAGATCTTCTCGAGAGCAGTGATGTTTTGGGGCTGTCGCCGAGCAGCACGGACTTTCAACTCCCGCCACAGATTTTCTATGGGGTTGAGGTCTGGAGACTGGCTAGGCCACTCCAGGACTTTCAAATGCTTCTTACGGAGCCACTCCTTTGTTGCCCGGGCGGTGTGTTTTGGATCATTGTCATGTTGGAAGACCCAGCCTCATTTCATCTTCAAAGTTCTCACTGATGGAAGGAGGTTTTGGCTCAAAATCTCACGATACATGGCCCCATTCATTCTGTCCTTAACACGGATCAGTCGTCCTGTCCCCTTGGCAGAAAAACAGCCCCATAGCATGATGTTTCCACCCCCATGCTTCACAGTAGGTATGGTGTTCTTGGGATGCAACTCAGTATTCTTCTTCCTCCAAACACGACGAGTTGAGTTTATACCAAAAAGTTCTACTTTGGTTTCATCTGACCACATGACATTCTCCCAATCCTCTGCTGTATCATCCATGTGCTCTCTGGCAAACTTCAGACGGGCCTGGACATGCACTGGCTTCAGCAGCGGAACACGTCTGGCACTGCGGGATTTGATTCCCTGCCGTTGTAGTGTGTTACTGATGGTGACCTTTGTTACTTTGGTCCCAGCTCTCTGCAGGTCATTCACCAGGTCCCCCCGTGTGGTTCTGGGATCTTTGCTCACCGTTCTCATGATCATTTTGACCCCACGGGATGAGATCTTGCGTGGAGCCCCAGATCGAGGGAGATTATCAGTGGTCTTGTATGTCTTCCATTTTCTGATGATTGCTCCCACAGTTGATTTTTTCACACCAAGCTGCTTGCCTATTGTAGATTCACTCTTCCCTGTCTGGTGCAGGTCTACAATACTTTTCCTGGTGTCCTTCGAAAGCTCTTTGGTCTTGGCCATGGCGGAGTTTGGAGTCTGACTGTTTGAGGCTGTGGACAGGTGTCTTTTATACAGATGATGAGTTCAAACAGGTGCCATTCATACAGGTAACGAGTGGGGGACAGAAAAGCTTCTTACAGAAGACGTTACAGGTCTGTGAGAGCCAGAGATTTTCCTTGTTTGAGGTGACCAAATACTTATTTTCCACCCTAATTTACGAATAAATTCTTTACAAATCCTACCATGTGGATTCATGGATTTTTTTTTCACATTCTGTCTCTCACAGTTGAAGTGTACCTCTGGTGCAAATTACTGACCTCTGTCATCATTTTAAGTGGGGGAACTTGCACAATCGGTGGCTGACTAAACACTTTTTTGCCCCACTGTAAGTAGTCTTTAAACCTGTGATGTCACTAAAGGTTTGGTCATTGGATGTAGAATAGGTCGCGATGTGACTGAAATGTAAAATCAGCTCATGAATTCCACGTCAAAGGACACAAACTGTGTTCCAAGAAGAGTCGCCTTTGATAGATGCAACCCTGGTTGTGTTTGTTTTGGATCATTTCCAACTATGCATCAGAGGAACTACCTGAGAAACCCTTTTTTGTCACATGTCACAAGCAGAAGTCATTTTCATTTCCTGGTAGCTTACGTGTCTTTAAATGTAAGAATTTATTCAAAGCAAATATTTTAAGGCTTGTACGCACACATTGTGTTGTCATGTACAGCTCAGTTACCCTCTTTGTTTACTACCAAGTGCCATTTTCACTCTTTTTTTTCCTTCCGCTGTCCACCTCTGCTGGGATGTCTTCCTCTCCTTTACCTTGCACGCCCTCAAAACGCCTAAACAAAACCTTTCCCATCCAAAAATAAACCTATGCAAAACTTACGCAGTGTCTGAACAGAGGAGGAGAAATCAGACCCAGGTATGAAGAAGAAGAAGAAAAGGAGTGGTGCAGGATAAATGAATGAGCGGTATGTCGCCCGTGCTGTTGGAGGAGTTTTAGAAGATGGGTTGGGGTGGCTTCCCCTCTCTTCCTTTACTTTCATTCTTCATAACTGCCATCTACACTTGTGTAGACTACACTACACTTTGGTGCAACTTATCCCAATTTATCACCTGAAATCCCAGCGTTACTTTTCCTGGTTGCCCATTAACCTCAAACCAGCAAGACCAGAGGGATCAAAGCCAACTTTTACACCAGTTGGACCTGATCAACGGCCTTATAATTTCTCGGTCCGCCTCCGCGTGAACATTAATTTGTTGAGTTTCCCCCTCACTGTGTGTTACCACACAACAGGCAGAGATTCCCATAAGTTTTGTTCTTCTGTGTAAACTATGAGTAAAAATATTAGATTGTTCGATTTGCTATCATTTGTGTCAGGACACCTCACAGTGTGCTTTTCCATACACGACTGACCTGATCTGGTAAGTTTAAAGGCCTCATGTGTTAAAACTGGTTAATGTGTAAGTTCAGCAGCTCTGAGTGGCAAAAATCGGAGAGCATGGAAATAAGATACAAATCAAAGTGTTAGTATGCTGATTTTCTTGCAGAAAATAGCCCGATCCCTCCCCTTTGCTTAGGTGCACCAAGCCCACATACCTGGCATCCATCTTTATGTGAGACTGCACAGCATTTTTATTATTTATGCCTCTTACTGAGAATGTATGTCACATTTTGGCTAACTTTACGTTTTACTATTGAACTCACATGCGTCTCAAAAGAGATGATTCACAAAAATACAGATGTGCATGCTCATAGAAACCCAAAGATGATGACCGGACAACAGCAGCTGAAGTAACAGTCAACAGTTGTAATACATGAATGTCAGAGGCTATTGAGGCTGTGGAGAAGTTTCAGCTAAGATGACCTGGGGAGCGTAATTCTTCATACAACTGATGCCAAACTTATAACCTGCACAGGGTCTTGTCTGACTTTTTTGGGATGTGCTGTGGAGTTTTCCCCATGGATCGGGGGGACCCTTTGACACTTTGGGATCTTTGTGATGTCCTTTGCCATACTGCCACACTGGGGTTTGTGCTTTGCCTATAACAAATTGTCTCTGTTTACGTGGGTGGTACTTTTCAAAGTGACATCCACATTATTGGCAGGAACTAAGTTTCCCAGCAGAGCTTTGTATTCTAACAAGATTTTAATCAATATGTTTTTTTTATTGTTGTGGCTGAGTAGGTGTCACAGAGTGAAAGTTAATCAGAGTGGATATATGAATTATGGAGGGACAACACTGGTTGTGTAATCCTAGATGTGTTACTGTGAAGGAGCGTTTCTGTGGGTTGAATGTTGAACTGCCACCTGTTTGGAATGCATCAATATGTCTTGCTGAGGGAATCTGTTATTCCTGTGGGTGTTTGAAGCCAGTTCGGCATCAGCTAATGCAGAAGTCATCCAAACGTCAGTGGCTGTGGATAATTAATGAGTCCCAACCGCTTAATGGACACACAGCTGAACGTGTTGTCTAACCCACGTTTTAGCTGAAAACCTGCGTTCTTTTAGGACCCAAGCTTCACATTGTGTCATATTTAGAATTTGATTTGTAGAGATTTTCTCCTTTCTATATTTTCTTTTTACCCGATCTCTCTTTTTTTTTTTACTATAGTTTTGAACTTTTTTTTTGTGATAAGTGATGAGTTTTTTACAGCTCTGTGGAGGAATAATGGTCCACTCATATTTGCAGAATTGTTACAAATGTGGAGAAGTGTAAAAACACATATTGGGTGAAGAAAAGTGAATGTATAAGAAACATGGGAATCCCCAGCAGCCTAGACCTATGGCAGCATAACTAAGGGAGGATTCAGGGTCACCTGATCCAGCCCTAACTATATGCTGTCGCATAAACGAAAGTTTAAAGCCTAATATTAAAAGTAGAGATAGTGTCTGTCTCCCATTCTACTTTTTAATACTGTAGGAACCACAAGGTAGCAGTCTGAGTGCCAAGTGCTCTAAAGGGGTGATATGGTTTAGAGAGGTCTTTAAGATAAGATGGGGCCTCATTATTCAAGTAAGTATGTATGTATGTAAAGATGTAAGATGTATGTAAGAGAACATTGATCCATCTTTTATTGTTGATCGGTTTTGAAATGTATGACATGAACACCTTCAAGCTTGTGTATCCCACCAGAAAGCATCTGAACAATGTTGGTTTAGCGTGTTAACATATCAGAGGATGATGGGAGTTAGTGTCCTTGGTTTTTCCTGTGTTTGCTCCCAAAAGGTGAGATGCTAAACTAAGACTTAAGATATCTGAACACGCCATTTGTAAGTTATCCCACTTATCTTCAGTCAGCTACAGCAAAAATATAAAATAATTATTAATATTTAAAAATACTCCCTCTGGTGTTTTATAGGTGGTGAATCCAATTTCAGGCTCATCACGGCCACTATTTTTACTGACCTACTTATTTTAATTTCTTTCTTTACTTTTAATCCTCTTTAATCGTCTTTGCCCGTCATATATTATTGCAGTAGGTCAGTTTGGGTACTTCATATTTATAGCCTTTGCTTTTTTTTTTTATATATATAACCATAGGTAGGAGCACTGGTCAGGTAGCATACCTGTGTGTGTGTGTGTGTGCAGTTGTTGACAAGAAAAGCCTGCCGTGGCACAGCATATTTTTCCAAGTGTTGGGTGTAGCACCGGTGAAGTATATTTTGGTTTTTGACTGACAGATGCACAATGTTTCTCTTTAATCCTGAGAAGAAATGTAACAAAGGGCCTGCAGGAGAGATGAAACGAAATGAAAAGAAAAAAACAACAAGTTCGACAGCTACAAGGAAGATACGTCATTTTTCATGTGGGATTTATGAACGTCTGTGTGGTGCTCTACAAAAACAAACTAAAACCGACTAATGGCTAAACTTAAACTGTAAGGGAGAGGAATTTACTTTAATCCTCATATTTTTGCAGTCTCCGTGACTCAGTAAAAGAAATCTTGTGTTGTGATATTTCTATTGGGAAGTAAAAGGTCAACAAGGTTGTCAGGCCATAAATCTTTAGATTATTAACTGATTATTAATTCATTTACTATATATCCATCAGTAAAGACTTGTAGTTCTTTGTATATCTGTAGTGTTTGTGTCATTTGTGTCTTTTAAATGCTTTCAAATTCCCTTTTTGTTCATTTCCTTTCTGCAGTGTGATGCATTGAATCAGAATCACTATGGCGTATTTATTCAAACCTTTGCATTGATAAGCTTTTCCTCTGTTGTTCTTCTTTTTATTTCTGCCTCATAGAAAGAAAAAAACAAACTGCTTCAGCAATAAATTGTTCATTTTGAATATAATATAAATGTGCATGAAGGATTACTGAAGTCAGTCCAATTCAAACACTTCACACTGTTGAGGAAATTTTGACAAAAGAGACCAAAGACCAAAATACGGACTAAAGTGTACACTAGTGGTTACTCTATTAGACTCTCTGTCAACAAAGTCAACCAATCACATGAGCATCAGAACCGGGAAGAAAACAGGCTGGGATTTTCTTACATAACTATCTCTAGGGTTTACAGCAAAAGTATCTGAATCTGAAAAAGAAAACGTGAGCATGCAGTATGCAGTGAGCATCTCTGAATGCTCTTCTGCACGGATTAGGAGGCAATAAATCAGCAGCAACTGTGTGACGCTGTTGTGTTAATATGGACCAAAATCTCTGAGAAGATTTTCCTCTGAGATGTTGTTAAAGCAATGCCATGAAAAAATTAGGTCAGTTCTGAAAGCCAAAATGGTCCAACCAAGTACTAGCAAGGTGTACCTAATGAAGTGGCCAGGAAGTGTATACTACAGTGTCCCAGTCTAAATCTTTAGGACTGCTCCAATAATAATCACAGTATTTCACTGGTACGCTGATAGACTCTGATAAACTAGAACATAACCAATTTCCTTCTTCTTCTCCTGTTGGAGCTGTTAGAGTAGATTTCACTGTTACATCACTGTTATATTAAAAACAACATTTCTCTGCATAATTAGCAACTACTGTCCTACATAATATAGGATAAAGTAGTTTTCTGCTAATAACACAAGACAGTCTGAAAATCTCAACAGTCATCACAACACTGTTTATTTTAATTACAAAAGGAAGGCTGTATAAACAATAACCTGGAAGAAACTATATTATTTGTGGACAGGTTGTTTCTAGATTATATGACTAACCACATACAAAAGGATAGTAGCCTTTATTACTGCAGCAGCACATGACTAAACATAATGACTTATATGTGCAAGGAAAAAGGGAAGGTCCAGAAATTCAGTCATTATCCAGGAAAACAGCAGATTTGCTCGTCGGTCCAAAAGCAAAAGGTGGCGCTGTTGAGCAAAAAAAAAGTGAATGCAGAGAAAAGTTGCTCAGTTGTGAATCACCAGAACTCATCAACATGACTTTCTTATTTCTGTGAATTTGTTGTGGGTGTTACTCCACAGCTAACCCAGATCAACAGATCCTCCGTCCACACAGTGTTTTCACTTCCTGCCTGAGCTAAAGTCTACACTATTTTATCCTTTGACTGTTTCTAATTAATCTACATAACTACACTGTGACAGGTCAGATGACGATGTACGAAAATTAACATTTGTGATAATTCAACATTTTAGAGACTGTTCAGGAGTCAACATTACAGAATGGTTTTGTTTGTGAGTCTTTCACACCAGACCATTTATTTATATTAATTATATTACAAAAGTTGATTTTATAATTAATAATCAGCATTTACATCAACTTGTATGCTTTTCCACATGAGACAGAAAGACTAAGTTCAGCGCGGTTTCCCTGAAATTACAGCAGGCCGTTCTCACTCCCGAGGCTTAACATCCCGACGATTTGGAGAACGATTCGCTGTGTTTACAGAAAGTCAGTAAAGGTCAACACTGCCACCTGCTGGCTAACCTGCAAATTATCGCATACATCTGTACATAAAATGTAAAAGCACAGCTTTAAAGTCCATCACTGGTCATTTTGGAAATTGAATCAACAAACTTCTTTATTTTTTTGACTGCACTTTCAACTGGTGTCAATATCCTACCATATCTATCTATCTATCTATCTATCTATCTATCTATCTATCTATCCATCGATCGATCGATCGATCGAGTCTGCATGTTCACATATCTGTGTTCTCTCTCTGGGTACTCCTGAATACATGCATGGTTTTATGTAAGATGGTGATTCTAAACTGACTGTTGAACGTCTGTCTCTCTGATGACTTGGATAATTAGGAGAAAATGGACTGAATAACTCTGAGCCCTGCAAACCCCATTTGAGAACCAGTGCTATAAGGGGATATGAGCAGCATGATAACTGTGAAATGTTTTTCTCTTCCCACACTGACCTTTTTATTGTTCGCTTCTTGCATGTCTTCTGTCAAGGATTCAGAGGACCTATCTGTCAGTTCAATGCTTCGCTACAGCTCCTTATTGTTGCAAGTGCGTGGACAATAAGATTATGCGCACACAGCGACAGTCACCTTAAAAGTGCATGAAACAAGGTGCTGCAGTAATAAGGAGAGGTAGTAAGACACTGTAGTTAATGCTGGATGGACCTGGCCCATCCAGGTCATCATAGTTCTTCAGAACTCTAGAAAGCTCTCAGATGAGAGGTGAAACATCTTCAACAAACTTAAGTACAGAAACTTTTCTTTCCAAGCTCCTTAGATTTAATTATGTTTGATAGAAAATGTTGTCCAGCATAATATAGTGTAGCTTACATAGCTCCTGAGGTTATTGAGGGACTACAGATATGTTCTTGTCCGTCTTGGAACTAGACGTCAGCACACAGTCAAAGAAACCTTTCAAGACTGAGTGTTGAATACCTTACTATGTGACATTTGACTAATTTTACTTCCAGAAACTCATACATCATCATACATCAGTTTCTGTGAAGACGTGTGCGTGCCAACAAAGACCTTTTGCACATACAACAACAATAAACCATGGTTCACTCCTAAACTCCAACATCTTTGTAAGGCCAAGGAGGACGCCTACAGAAGTGGTGACAGGGTCCTGTACAAGCAAGCCAGGAACACACTGACCAAGGAGATCAAAGCAGCTAAAAGCATCTACTCCCAGAAGCTGGAAGAACGGCTCTCAGCCAACGACCCAGTGTCAGTGTGGAGGGGCCTGCAGGAAATCACCAGCTACAGACGCCCCCCACCCACTATTGAAGCAAACAAAGACCTGGCCAACGAGTTAAACACTTTCTATTGCAGGTTTGAGACGGACAGACTCCCACGCCCCACCCTCCCCTCCTCAGGGACATTGCTTCAGACATTGACCCCCAACACACCTTCCACCTCTCCCCCCTTCACCCTTCCCCTCCCCAATCCAGTCTCAACGACCACCCCCACCCTCCCCAATCCAGACCAAACGATCACCCCCACCCTCCCCAATCCAGACTCAACGACCACCACCACCCTCTCCAATCCAGACTCAACGACCTCCACCACACCTCTCACCCCCCTTTCCTCCTCCCTGAAACTCAGAATACACACCGAGGATGTGAGCCGACTATTCCAGAAACAGAAGCCCAGGAAAGCCCCCGGACCAGACGGCATCTCACCCTCCTGCCTCAAAACCTGTGCTGAACAGCTGGCTCCCATCTTTACCCGCATCTTCAACAGATCCCTGGAGCTGTGTGAAGTTCCCTCCTGCTTCAAACGCTCCACCATCATCCCTGTTCCCAAAAAAACCCACCATCACAGGACTGAATGACTACAGACCTGTCGCCTTGACGTCTGTGGTCATGAAATCCTTCGAACGACTGGTGTTAGCCCATCTGAAAGACATTACAGGCCACCAGCTGGACCCTCTGCAGTTTGCCTACCGGGCAAACAGGTCGGTGGATGATGCAGTGAACATGGGGCTGCATTACATCCTGCAACACCTTGACCGCCCGGGAACGTATGCCAGGGTCCTGTTTGTGGACTTTAGTTCGACTTTTAACACCACTGTGCTTCTCTCCTCCAAACTCTCCCAGCTCAGCGTGTCACCAGCTATCTGTCAGTGGATCACCAGCTTCCTGACAGACAGGAAGCAGCAAGTGAGGCTGGGGGAGATCACCTCTGAAACTCGGTCCCTCAGTATTGGTGCCCCTCAAGGATGTGTCCTCTCACCACTACTGTTCTCCCTCTACACTAACGACTGCACCTCCAATAACTCGGCTGTCAAACTCCTAAAGTTTGCAGATGACACCACTGTCATTGGCCTCATTCAGGATGGTGATGAGTCTGCATACCGGCAGGAAGTTGAGCGGCTGGTACTCTGGTGCAGTCAGCACAATCTGGAGCTGAACACTCTTAAGACTGTAGAGATGACAGTGGACTTCAGGAGACATCCCTCAACTCTGCTCCCCCTCACCATATCAGACAGCCCTGTGTCGACTGTGAAGATCTTCAAGTTCCTGGGTACAACCATCTCCCAGGACCTGAAGTGGGAGACCAACATCAACTCCATCCTCAAAAAGACCCAGCAGAGGATGTACTTCCTGAGACAACTGGGGAAGTACAGTCTTCCACAGGAGCTGCTGATCCAGTTCTACACTGCGGTCATTGAGTCTGTCCTGTGCTCCTCCATCACAGTCTGGTATGGAGCAGCCACTAAACAGGACAGGAGCAGACTGCAGCGGACTGTACGGGCAGCAGAAAGGATCATCGGCGCCCCCCTGCCCTCCATCCAGGATCTGTACCTCTCAAGAACCAGGAAACGGGCAGGGAAAATCATCACAGACCCCTCACACCCTGCACACAGACTTTTTGATCTGCTGCCCTCTGGCAGACGGTACAGAAGCCTGCAGACCAGGACCACCCGACACAGGAACAGTTTCTTTCCCCTCACCATCTCCCTTCTTAACAGTTGACCTGTCACACTGCTCCCACTGCCAGACTGCAGCTGCACCTTATGTACATTTTGCAGTATTCATTCCACTTCTGTATTTTATGTATATAAGTTTAGATTTGTTATTTATAGTTGGTTTACACAGCTTTGTGTATGTATGTGTAATGTGTGTATATAGACACTTGTGTGTGTGTGTGTGTGTGATTTACATTGCTGTGCTTGAGAGCCACCATCTACCGGAACCAAATTCCCTGTATGTGTCTGCACATATACTTGGCCAATAAACACGATTCTGATTTTAGCACCTCACCTTCTTTTCTACATCATGTGGTACCATGGTGATGTTCTCTGATAAGATGTGAATGTGTTTCATAGTACAGAAACTCAGAATAAAACCCAGATTCTGCTCCATAGTCTAGGCCTCTGGTGTCCTTGCAGTAAAATGAGTGATCCTTCCTGTTTATACTTCACTTTATGTGATCATATGCAAACACAGCCTTTCTTAACATTTGATTTAATTTTTAAAATTCAAAACACTGCTGACATTCCTCTTGCTCGACACAGGTAAAGTTTCTTGCTTAGAGATGGTAATAAAAAATTACATATCAGGATGTAATAAACTTTTCTGGCCCTTACCAGATCTTAAAATTAGGTAAATGCAACATCAGATGAACAAAAACACGACATATTACAACATGACATTGTTTGTTTAATAAAACTAAACCAAAATGCAAAAACAATGTGTAAAAAGAACCCCAAATGTTCTACAAGCTATGAATCAGTAGCTTGTAGAACCACCTTCAGCAGGAATGACTACGTATGCACTTTAGCAGCCTCAGATCACTGTAGAGGAATTTTAGCTCACTGTTCTTTACACAGTTAAAGGGTTCAGAGCTGGACTTTAACTCTCTGCAACACAAGACCCAGTTTCAGTAAAGACAGACAGATGGCCTCACATTTGAATAGTTTGGTACACAGAGGTGGTCATGGTCGACTCAGTGACCACACCACCGTGTCTGACAGCTGATTGGTGTTTCTGCTGATGCTGTGCTCGTTTTCTCCAAACATGGTGCTGTGCATTATAGCTAAACATCTCCACCTTGGCCGGGTCAGAAGTCTTGTTCAGATACACTTTAATCAACCTAAGCCATGCTGTCACATTGTTTTTAGAAGCAGAAGAGACTTTCTGCTAGCAACCCTTCCAAACAAGCCATACTCGTCAAGTCTTTTTCTGTTTTTTGTTTGTTTGTTTTTTTGCACTCTTTGAACATCGCACAGTCCGACCTTGGGATCATGAGACGTCAACTTCTGGGAAGCGTGTGGCATTGTGTTAACTCACAGGTGAGAGCTCTGGACCTTAAAAATGGTCAAACCTCTGCTTTTATAGAGGTCCACACACATGCTGATGATAAATTAATCAAATGAATTTGACTAGCAGGTGCTGCTAACCTCCTGCATTTTGGCTTAGCTTCTGTTAAATTGGGACAAAGTGTAGTAGGCCGTGTGTTTTTACACATCCAAAGTTGCCTTTCCCCATTTTTAACAACTGGTGAGGACCAGATGATTATTTTATTATGTCCTGATATAAAAAAACAAACAAAAAACAAACCCTTAGAATTGAATGAGGATCTGCTTTTTTACCATTACTACAAACCCGTCTCTTGACATTTCTAACATATACATGACTAATTTTAATTATTTTGATTTCTTCCATTTATCAAAATTAATCTGCCATTAGAAGTTCTTACAAATGCTGTGGTCCTACTGAGGTTTTGCCATTGGTTTCTGCAGGAGAATGAGCTCAGCAAAATCCCACACAGCTCCTGATCCCCTAGAAAGGGGGCAGATGTACTTTGCAGCCTTTGAGGCCAACTCTGGAGCATCCCCGGGTACTGCACTCAAACCTGCCAGCTTCAGCAATTTCTCATCTGCTTGATCAAAACCTGAGGGGGGGAACAGAAAAACATAGTGAGGCTAAACTGAAATGATAACTCTCAAGAAATAAGAGTGCAGTTGTTTTACCCATGAATGCCACATGTTTCCAGTCCAGACTCTTGTTCTTCATGACCTCTTGCAAATCGTTCAGCGGCTTCTTTCCCACCTCCATGACCTGGCACCCTGTCCTTTTTTGAAGTTTGGCAGCCAAAGACTGGGCCACAGCGTCATCACTGGAGGTCAACAGAATGACCTTGTGAAACAAGACAGAGGGCAGTTTGTGGGCAATGTTATACATGACGGGTCAGTTTACTCAATTCTGTTCAGACAGCTGATGAAAAAAAGCCAACCTCCACTTGTTTTTCCTGCAGCATGTGAATAGCAGATGTGTTTCTGGTATTACTAGACAGAGCGTTGATTCCTTCTGCTAAACATGCAGAAACATTGCAGAACAACAGGCGGACTACCTTACCGGGGTACCCGTACCTGATTGAGGAAGCACAGATTAAATGAGAAAAAGGAGTCGATAGTTGATTAAAAGCAGACTGAGAGGCGCTTCTCACCTGAGAACCCTCTGTTCTGCAACAGGCCAGTCGATGTCTCCATCTATGTCCACACTGAACTCCGGCAGCATCTCATAGTAGATCGACTTACCGCCCTAGAGAGGTGAAAATGCAAGGGTGAGAAAAATATGCAGTTACCTGAATGAAAGATGGTGTAGTTTCATGCACTGGTACTTGAGGCACAGTTTTGCCCCATTACCTGCAACTGTCCCGTCTTAATGAGATCTTTTGTGGTGAAGTAAAACGAGCCATTCTCACACAGCTCTCCGGGCCAGTCCTGACGCCGCGGCCGGTTGGCTGGGTCCAGATTTATAGCCTCAGTTTTTTCATCAGCTAGGAGGAAAGAGGCTCAATTACATAAATTGAAGGATTAAAAGCATATGACTGAATAGAGTTTCAAAAATCAAACATAGTGGAAACTCAGGCTATCATTGCAGCAGCCGTGTAACTAAATTTGGAAAGAGGAAAAACATAAAATGAACCTAATAACAGAGTTATCGGTTGTTATCAATTTGATAGTGAGTGCTCATTTTCTGTATTTCATGTATCCAGAATTTTAAAAGCCAAGGCAAAACCTTCATCACTCAGGACTAGGATCTTCATCTCGCCGATCTTTCCATTTTTAGTTTCACCTTCAGGTAATCAATTCTTTCCTCTATTGGTGAAGTGGTACTAGCTACAACATGAGCCCAAAGCATTCCCGATCCGTACTTGTGTACATAGGTTTTCCATGAAAATGAGAACAGCACGTTGCCACTCCTCAGTCCGCCAGTCTTCCTGAAAGCCTTTTGCAGTTACACCAGGAGTTCAGATTTCTAGTGAAGAACAACAAGCAACTCTAAAAAGATTTCTTGATCTTCCAGACATCAACTAATGCAACATTTATAGTCCTGCATTGCTATAAGTCTTTGACTAGACAGTGAGGATGACTGTGGGAATTTAGGGAGCAAAATTCTTTGTTTAATGCAAAGAGCTTTAACTAGAGGAACAGAACAAAAACAGCCAGATGGTTGTTCCTCATATTTGAGGCCAAGTCCCTCTAAGACAGTAAACCACTTTAACATGTAAAGTTGGGCCTGCTGTGACAGACAACCTACACACAATACCACCATACCAACTGATATCTAATTAATTAATTGATGTCACTCTAACATCTAAAATTCAAAGGATGTGAATGATCAGTTGTTTGTTCAGACAGGAGAATATTCGAGTTGCATTGGTAGGATTTGTTTCATCCCAGTTAATAAGTTACTAAGGTGGAGGTCCACTGGCACATTCAAAGTAGGTCCACACTGACAAAAAAAAGAAAAAAGATTTTGCAGAACTGACAGACTGCAACTTGTAAAGATATGCACATAGATCTATTTAGCAAAACAACAAATAAAACATCAACGAACCAAGACTGTCTAAAATTACTTCAAATAGGCTGTTGTAATGTCATTTACAGATACAATATAATGTCAATATTATTCACTCACTTATCCAAAAAATTGAATTCAGGTGTATAAAATCAAACACCTACTATTACACCTACAGGATGCTACCTGTGCAGCAAGTCCAGTTGTGAAATTTCCTTGCTATTAAATATTTCACAGTCAGCTGTTTGTGGTTTTATATCCAAGTGGAAGCAACTGAAAGACAGCAACTCGCCTACAAAGTGGTAGGCCACATAAAATCACAGAGCAGGCTCAGCTAATGGTGAGGCACACAGTGTGCAGAGGCTGCCAATCGCTTCAGACCTCCAAACCTAACATGGCCTGTAGACTAGCTCAAGAACAGTGAATGCTATGAACAACTGTCTGTGAACTCAGCATGCACATAACAGTCAAACATGTGTTAACTTACATAATTCATCTACCTCCTTCCACCGAAACTGGTGTCTCCTGACCACTGAAAAGACGGAGTCATAGCCGTCCTCTGTGATCTTTTTTAAGGCCTCCTTCACATCAAACGGGTGGAGGCACGGGGATGTAGCCTGGATGTTGCAAACTATATCCACCTCTGTGAAAACAAAAGCCAAAGAATTTTCAACTGTGTGGCAGAAGAATGATGCTCGTGAAACAACAGCGTAAAAACTGATTCTTTGACACGTCAGCAGTTTTGCGTGATGGGGAGGGGCAGCTGTGGGTTGCAGGTGTACCTACCATTATGGTATTCGAGGAACTCTTGGATAGTTTCTAATGATGAAGTAGAGTCTCTGGAGACTTCAGGACTCCTCTGGTGCACCTGAGCACCCCATGCCTCAGCAACTTTCTTAATCTCGGCATGGTCCGTTGATACCCACACACTGTGAAAGAAAAGACGCATTGTTGTTGTTTTTATTGCATTTCACATAGGCATGTTGCAACAACAAGAAAGTTGTAGAGAGCCCTCTGGTGAAAAAACTACACAATATAAACACTCATAGCATGGTTGAAGGGTGCTTCTCTTCTTCACGTTTCATTTTTATTTATCGGACACTATAAAGGCCCATACTGACACATGGACAAATTGATAACAGTGGGCAAACATATCCACCAACAAATAAGTCGGCTGAGTAACCCCATCACTCAGACCGCTCACACATGGACTCTATACACACACACATAGTCCTTTGCGCTACTTCTAAGCACTTTGTTCTCCAATTTCTCCCTTTCTCTTCTTTTATAAATCCCTCTTGATTGTGTGTATGACGAATCTGTGGATGCAACACGGAGAGTGGAATATGTAAATAAATCTAACCAGTAATAATAACCCGTAAAAAACAGTTAGCCTGGAACACCGACTCAGAGTAGATTGATGAGCCATTCGTTAATACTTAAAGAGCCACCTATAAGAAACAGGGAAATGCGCAGTAGGGTACAATGATCATCCCATGTGGATCTAATTTGAACTGGTGGTTCCACAGGGACATGGAGGAGTCTCGAGTCCAGCAGACACAGAGATCTGAGCTCCTTGCAGCTCTAATTCAGTTTGAAATCACCGTCACACATTTGCAACGTACCTATCAAACACTTCGGAGTCCACAGCAGCCCTCAGCACCCATCCCATGAGGGGGACACCGGCTAAGGGCTTGATGTTTTTAAGCGGAATGCCTTTGCTTCCCCCCCGTGCCAAAATGAGAGCAGCTACATGTCTCTTCTGGTTCTTGTTGGAAGAAGCAGCTACTTGTCTCTTCTTCTGTTTCATGTCGGAAGAAGCAGCTCCGTCCGCATCGTTGTCATCGTGTCTTCGCTTAGCGGACATTAAAGCGGTTCTTGTGGTTAAAAACAGACTTTTGGGGCAAAAGGGAGGAAATGAAGCTGCTGGAAACAAATTCTTCTTCTTCTTTATAGGGTTTACTGGCGGTTAGCAAACAGCAAAATGGTGCATTACCGCCACCAAGTGGCGTGGAGTGTGGACCGAAATGACAGAGAAATAAATAAAAAAAATCCTCCCAAACAAACGAGTCTGCCTTAAAAACGAAAATATGGCCTGCTAGCTTTCACTCACTGAGTTCTTGCGAAATAAATCAACCAAGTCCAGTTTTACTTTAATATCGTCAAGCGTTTTGATCAGTTGTCTTCTTTCATCATCGTGCTTCTGACACTGCAATAAAACATGCAGTCACGCTTCGCTGTAAAGGTCTCGGTCGTTGTGTCTTTGGGCGAGACACTTCACCCGTTGCCTACTGGTGGTGGTCAGTGTCCGGCAGCCTCGCCTCTGTCAGTGCAGCTGTGGCTACAATGTAACTTTCCATCACCAGTGTGTGAATGGGTGGATGACTGGATGTGTAAAGCGCTTTGGGGTCCTTAGGGACTAGTAAAGCGCTATATAAATACAGGCCATTTACCATTTACCATATTACAGTCCCATTTTCCTGTATGGCTCTTTCCTCTTAAAAATAACCTGCTGCCCAAATCTAAGTTGTGATTTAACTGTCTCATCTCTGCTGTTTTCCTTTGGATTTTGTAAAACCATCTTCCTTTTCTCTCTTCGCATCATTGCTTTTGCCACCTTTCCTTCATTTTCTGCTTTATTATGCCCTTTTTCATTGTCCCGCTGACACCGATAACCACATCCTCTGAAAGACTTTTTGTGGCTTTCATACGCTTTAACTCCACAGTGTGCTGGTACCCAAAAAAGGTCTCCTTAAGCCAAATCAAGTGTTTTGTGAATTTCTATCAGGATGTCTGCTCTGCTGTCTGAATTACAGCACTGTAAACCGGTTAATGATGAACTTGACTCTAGGCACATCACTGCTCTTTATGGCCTTGTGTCTTCTCTATTGAGTAGGTAAAAGGTATTGAAAGCATTTCTCCTGTGTATACTGATGCCCCAACCAGAGGCCGATATACTGGGGTGGTGTGTGGCACCCAGGTTTTGCATATGACAATATTGCTTATTAATATAAGCTAGCACTAAGACTTTGAGCTTAGCTACAATTAACGCAGAATATGAATTCAAAAACTGCATATGTTGCATTATGTTACTGTCTCCCACTTAAAAAAAAAATGGTTCAGCGCATAGTCTGAAACTGCATTATTTCTATATTTATATAAATATAGAAACATTTTTATTTCTATATTTATTTATTAATCAACATCATTGGCAATTTAGATTACAACAGAGGTGCTTGATTGCTAAACTCTGGAAAAGCCATGAAGGTGTGAGTTATTAACCTAATAAATCATGAAAAAATGAGGTTTGTTCATGACAGTGCAGATTTTTGACATTTTTTTGTAAATTTAAGCATGAAAAAAAAGATTATTTCTGTGTATGTGTATACTTGCTGTACTTGATGTATTTTAACCAATGATATAGTACACAAAGAATATAACACCTGCATATGTGTAAAGAAATGGCTTTGATTTTGTCACCCTAAGAAACTTTCTCTAGATCCGCCACTGACCCCAACACTGATCCTTTTCCTGCTTTGGCATGAAAACCATGCGCAACAAATGCCATTCCAGCTGGGTTTGTTGGCTGTGGTGCATCTGTATATATTTGGACATAACTGTAAAACTGACCCATGCATGCAAGTTTAAAATGATACTCACTGTCTACACAGAGCTCTTTATCCCTCCTTCCTCTTCCCAGCAGGGTTTAAGCACATCTTGTGTTGGATGATCTTGTCCGTGTCTCCTGGCATTTCTCCGTCTACCTGTAACCCTACTGCTGGGTTGTTTTAAAATCCAGGAAGCATGTAAAAGCAGTCATCCCCAGTGTGCACGCGCCTTCTAGTGGTCCGCGAAGGTATTGCAGGTGACCCGCAGTAAAGACAGAAACGATTGCATATTTATATACATGTATTCATTTCTATAAAAATCGACTTAAAGCTGCTTTCTGATGTTACATTCCTCTCACCTGAATTTCCCTTACACGGTAGTTTGTTTGGGGTTGACACACTGGCCTTATTAAATCCCCTCAGTCAGTTTGCAGATAGGAGCTTTAGTTTGTATCAATTTTGCTACATCTGGCATTTTTGGTGCAATTTATTGCTTCAAAATTGAATATGGAATTAATCCAGGTTTTTGAAGAAAAAAAATCCATATAAAAATCATGCCAATTGCAAAAGTCGCCATCAAGTGTGGGATTTACTGAGGAAATGCTCTGCCCCCACTGCTGTGCTACATAGGTCTGAACACCCTCAGCGAGATAACTGAAAAGAGTGGCTACACATACCGATTATGGAATGGAGCAGTCTTGAGCCACATCCTCTCTGACATCAAGATGTATGCCAGGAGGGAACGAGTTACTGATTGACTGATCCACACCACTAGTATGGATGCCTACCCTTACATGTGAGAAATGTGTTCACCTGAAGCATGATTGCATGCTCCCTCCCTTCAGTGGTGGTGGGGATGAATAGAATAAAATCATTCTATTTTATACTATTTTCATATTCATCTTTGGAGGACACAAGGCCCTGCGTTGGCTAAGCATTTGATCTTGTTAGTGCCCAAGTTCAAAGCTAACCTTGAAAAAATTTTCAAGAAATTGTAAAGAGTAATACAACATCAAGGTGATGCCAAAACTACCTGAAATTATCATATTTTAATTGAAACAGGCGGATGTCAACATGTTGTAATGAAAACATCCCAAAACATCCAAGTATTAGTTTAGCTCTTGCCCTTCAAGGGCAGTTGTGCTCTCTGGGTGCTCTTGTTGTTATAGTCATTATGTAATATTTCCTCATACCTCTCCTTTAGGCTACATGCATTTCTCTGTAGTAGATCATTAATTTATCCCTTTTATCACAAAGCCATCGGACACTTGCTGAACAGGACTTGCAGACAACACCATTCATCCATGCCAAAAATTAAATATTGACTCAAACATCCTAGTCAAAGGCACACACCTGCAGTGCAAACAGAATTTAGAAAGGCATCACTGCTGCTCTGTGTGGTTTTCCTCTCATAGCAGCTGGACAGAGGGAAATAAAGCGAAAAGCCTCTGTTTGAATCCAGTGTATACAGAAATATGAATCTATTTAGATTTTTAAAAGAGACAACCCCATTTCCTTTCATTGATCAGGATATTACATCTGATTTAAAAAAAAAACGTGTACTTCATTGTCTCATGAAGTGTTTTTACTAATCTTTCTGGAAGCAGCCCTATAGAGACTCCAGCAGGTTTGATTTTCAACCATATCTCCAAACACACACAACCTCAGAGAGACTTTCTTATAGATTAGTAATTTACACCTCACACCTCACATTGTTAGGTGCATCTTTTCATTTACTCGTTAACCCAAATATCTAATGAGCTAGTCACATGGCATAAGTGGTCAACAGAGCCTGTTTAGATTCAAACCCAGCATCAAAATGAGGAAGAAAGGGGACTTTGAACTTGACATAGTTAGTGGTGTGAGTATGTCAAAAGATTACAGAGGATGGTCTGAAAAGAGAAAATTTCCAAAATTGAGGAATTGTTGATGCCAGAGGTCAGAGGAGAGGGGCCTGATTGCTTTGAGCTGACAGGAAAGCAGCAGTAACTCGAATAACCACTCATTTGGTGCAGAAGAGCATCTCTGGTCTGGTCAACAGCAGCAGAAGACCACACCAAGTGCCACTCCTGTCAGTTAAAAACAGGAAACTCGGGCTACAATTGATACAACCTCACCAAAGCTGGACAATAGAAGACTGGAAAAACTTTGCCTGGTCTGGTGTCTCAATTTCTGCTGATACATTTGAATGGTAGGGACAGAATTTGGCATAAACAAAATCAAAGTATGGATCCATCCTAGCTTTTATCGATAGCTCAGGCTGGTAATGATGGTGTAATGATGTTGATAGATATTTCATGGCACCCTTCAGGTCTCTTAGTACCAATTGAGCATCATTTAAATGCCACAGCCTACATGAGAATTGGTTGCTGACCATGTCCATCACATTTGTTCCACAGTCACCAGATCTCAGTCCACTAGAGCACCTTCGGGATGTGATGGATCAAGAGAGTCTCATTGTGGATGTGCAGCCGATAAATCTGCAATAACTGTCAGCTGCTGTCATGTCAAGTGCCACAAAGAAGCTCCAACCTGGCAAGGGTGTGCCTAATAAAGTGGCTGGTAAATGACATTTGCGGATGCACCTGCAGTCGTCAGGCAACTTGCACAAAAAATGAACGATAAACAGCACAATTGTCACTTTTGCTGTTTCAGTATTGGTTCTTCATGCAGAAACAACCGAATGTTGATGATCTGTCATATTGAAAAATCACATCAGGGAAGCTGGATAGAAAGACAAATAGCTCTCTTTCCCAAAATAACTGGGAACTGTAGTTTCTACCAAAAAGGACTCCAAGTGCCTTTTACTTAATGAGTGCTTTAAAGAATATTTGCCACTATAAGGCTTTGGATAGCCGACAATAGGCTAAGTGTTTTCAATTTCTGTGCATTTTGGGATTAAAATTAAATTAGAGCTAAAAAAAAACAAAGGATTTGCCATTACGTCAGCATTTGTTAAGAATTTAGTTTCTGTATTCAATCATCGTTTCTGGTGTCTCTGGTGTCTCCGGTGTCTCCAGTTTATTTTTAAAAATGTTTGCTGGTAACTTGCTTTGTTTTTCTTCCTCACCTTTGTTCTCCTTCCTTCATCATTATCCGTTTCACCCAGCCAGAGTAGTTTCACTTACACTTCTTTGCACTTTCCAGTCAGTCCTGTGTGTGTGCAATTTTGTTCCTCCGGCTCCTCCCTGTGAGTTTATCCTGTGCTCAGTTGTCTGCATGCCACAGGGATGAGTTTGTCCATTTAAAGCTCTCAATGAATTGATGATGGTTTAACTTATGAGGAGATGAGAAGGAATTATTGGTTAGATCAAAAGGTTAAATCCTTGCCAGATGGCTCCAAGTTTAATGCCATTTACGCACATCCTTAAAGGAAAGTAGTAAAGCCTTTTAAGGGAACTGAAGACTTCTTTATAGGATTATGACACCTCTTGTAAAAATAAACGCAGTAAGAATCATTAAAATAAAATTTAGACGTTTAGGGTTTTTAAAAAAAATATGATTAAATAAAGTATTGGACCTCCTTACAACTGTATAGTCTACAAGGTTAGGTGTCTGTGAAACAGGAATCTGGGTATCCAAAAGAAAATCAGTGAGCCTGACGGTTTTTAACTCCCTGCATAACTCTGGAGAGTAAACTCTGTGAGTTTGATGTTTGCTGAAGGGGAAAACACTCTTAATAGTAAAGAAACATCTCAGTAGAGGTGGGCCCGGAGATGTACTGATAAAGCAGGCTGATCTAGTTAAGCACAAAGATTAAAAATGTGCTGGAGGGGGTTTGGCAAGCAGACAAAAACTTACAATGACAGCTTTTATTTTCTTAGCAAAAGGCAAAGAAAACAAAAGCAAACACAATAACAGAGCAGACCAGACCAACAGACAATGAGGGTGGACATGACAAAGATATATAAACACAGTAGGAGAGTAGGGCAGAATGGACACACCTTGGAGCACAGCTGAACAGATGCTAACTGACAAGACAGGGATAGTAAAAAGGAACATCAACACCAGACAGGCACGGGGAGACAGACGTCGAATCACAAAAAGAGATTAGACTAGAGAGTAAACAGACCGCAAAAAGTTTATATAATTCATGATCAGGGAAAATAACAACATACTAATATTACCAAGACTGAACATAAGATACTAACTCTAAATTACTGGACCCAGGACCATGAAAGAAAACAATAAGCTGCTACACAATAACTATGGACACAATCATTGCACATTTGCTAAAATACCCACCCATTGATTTCAGATAATACACAAACGTATTGCATTCGTACATTCACAACTAATATCATCGGTGTGTCTCAGTTTGCATAGTTCTGTTAGTTCACTTTGATTGTGTGTAACAGAAAGATGATCTTTGGCACAGTGTTACTAGAGACAGGTCACTATATCCAACATCATATTCCTGCATTGGGAGCCTCATTGTCAGCATGCTGGACGGGCACAGAGGCCTCCTCATTACCAGTGTCAGTTAGAATGTGTCTTTATTCTCACTGTAATGTTTAACGTGTGCAACTTAATATAGTGCAAAGATCTCAACAGTGCAAAGATCACTCACAGCGGTCATAAAAAAACCCCAAAGAAACTATAAGCTACATAATATATAAAAACAGAAAAAAATTACAACAGCTATTCCCAACCCATTTGTGCACAGAGCAGATTCAAATAGATGCTGCTGTGTTTAATGCTCGTACATTGATGCCCCATTAAAGAAGATTCAAGTCATGTAAATAATAAGCTCTTTATGGAGGACAAAACAATCTCAGAGAGACTTGTTCTTCCTGAGGACCCCCATGAAGTATAGTCTCTGCTATGTCTGCTGTGATGTTTACACTCCAGGTTAGATCCTCTTTGATGTAAAGTCCCTGAAACCAGAGGTCTGTGACCCTCTCCACAGTCCCCCGGTGATATTTAAAGGCTTATTGTCTTGTTTTTTTCTTCCTGAAGTCAGTGATCAGTTCTTTTTTCTTGGATGTATTCAGGAGCAGGTTGTTATCTCTGCATTGCTGACACATTTAAAGCCGTTTAAACATTTTGTAGCCTTCATTTTTTCATTCATCCATTCATTTTAAGAGATTTACTAACAGACAATAACAAATAAATGTCATTGACCTGACTTAGGAGGTGTGGAAATCCTGATTATCTGGTTGTACAGGTGGAATTGGTGACATTTTTCAGTCAGGTGTGTTTGTGACAAGTAGATGAATACTTTAGAGATGAGTCGGCGCAGGCAAGTGGAGACACAAAAAAAGCAGGATTTATTCCTGTCAGTTAATTATTTGTGCATCCTTATCTTCTTTGGGACTAAGACGTAAAGAGGGGAATCAAGGATATGCAGTCTATGAAATGAGAAAGGGCATGGAAATGACACACGGCAAAAAGGGCAAAGCAGTGGCAAGGCAACACTCAAGGCACAGGGACGGTTTGACAGTTAGTTCTGTCTTTAAAGCAGAGGTGGGACCAAGTCATTGTTTTGCAAGTCTCAAGTAAGTCTCAAGTCTTTATCCTCAAGTCTCAAGTCAAGTCTCAAGTAATGTCAGGCAAGTCAGAGTCGAGTCTCAAGTCACTGGTGTAAAAGTCCGAGTCAAGTCACAAGTCTGAAACTTTGAATTTCAAGTCCTTTCGAGTCTTTAAAAAAAAAAAAAAACGAAAAAATAATGTTGCAGTTATATGCTAAATGTAAATATTAGACCATGTAATTTTAAAATCTGTGTTTTTCTCAACACATGACAAAATAGTGAACTTAGAAAATATACACAAATTGTGAAATTGCACCTCTTTAAAATGCAGCTCAATTAAACCTAGCTCCAAGAATAATTTTCACCAACGGTTCTGAGATAAGCTGCATGTTATTCTTGGATGCGGTTGTAGGACCGGCTTTAAAATCGCATGACAAAAATATCATACACATTTAAAAAAAACTGTATCACCAACATAGCCTGGACAACATTTGCTAGTTAGATGAAGTCAGCTATCTCATCTTAGCATATTTATATGCATATTTATAATTATACGGTTCTTGGAGTGAGTGCACACACTCATGAAGTTTAGTAACTTCCGGTCACTGCAACAAGCCCAGGTACAGTTTACCGACGGATGGGTGCAGGACCTTGAAATGCACCGTGTAGAAAGTAAAGACCATCGTACGTATCATAAGTTTACCAGTCTCACAAATTGTCGTCATAAATACACATTCGTTAACCGTTTATTAATAGGACCTTTGAGCTCAACGGTAATTAATTAGTAGTGGAAATAGTTTCTGGTAGCATCACAGAAATGTAGCAGTGACAACAATATTGTATGCTGTAATCGTACTGGGCAATTAGTGATACAAAAAACCTGTTTTATCCTGTGAATAAAAGCATATGTTTTTGTCAATGTACCATAATAACAGAAGCGAAACGCAATATTGTGTCAGGACAATTCACTATTTATGCACAATAAACAAAGGAGCATAGCGCGACGATTTCTGTTCAGCGCCAGACTTGCTTGTAACCTATATCACCAATTATGTTATGAAAATGACGTATTAACTACTAAAAAACACTGACCTTCGTGTAAATGCTTGGAGCAGACTAACCTGTGAGCTGGAGGGTTCTGGGACGTTATATTTGATCTTTGAATGGCTGCAATCCAGACCATCCGTCGCGTCTTTGTTACTTTGGAAACATGGCTCGAACAATTTCTCTTCAACGACGTAATCCGATAACAACCGATCTCTTTACCCGTCGGCTTCCCGTGGCTGTCATGCGACCGGCTATTGCAGTTAATAATACAACAGCTTCTTGACATTTTTGTGTTTCTTTTTATCGCTGTATAACTGATTTTAATTGAAAGCCTGCGTGCGCTAGTACCGCTTGCCACGAGTTCCCAGAATCCTTTGCGGTTCTACCCGTGAATGACGTCACATTTTCAATCTCTATATAATATGCATGTTAAATTTTATATTTGGGGTAAAATATCAAGTCTTTTCAAGTAAACCGGTTCAAGTCCAATTCAAGTCCCAAGTCATTGGTGTAAAAGTCCAAGTCAAGTCACAAGTCTTAGAACATTTTTTCAAGTCAAGTCTAAAGTCATAAAATTAATGACTCGAGTCTGACTCGAGTCCAAGTCATGTGACTCGAGTCCACACCTCTGCTTTAAAGGCATGACCTTTGATGCAAATGAACAAACCTGATTTGCAACTTTCATATGCAAAGATTTTCATTGTATAAACTTCTAATAAAACAAGACAAAAGCATCTGCACTAAGAAATTCTAGCAATGACAGTTTGGCACTTACAATATCTTGAAATAAACTCCATGCACATTTAAGCCTGTTTGTTTTTCAGTGGGCATTTTAGATGCAGGTGATTCGGTCCCAGGCTGCTCCAGTCTGCATGCCAAATGTTCTTGGGCAAGATACTAACCCCATGTTTCCCATGTTCTAGACCTGAAAACTTTGATCTTTGGTTTCATTCTATAATACTGACCTTATTTTTCTATGAAGGTTTGAACTTTGAGAGTTTTTAAAGAAGAAAGAAAAGTGTGAAAATGTTCATACCTGTCTGAGAAAAGTGTATAAAGTGTGTACTGTGGGGTTTTTCAGACTTACAACATCTATAATAATTGTAAAAAATAAAGCTGGCTACTTCGCGGATTTCACCTATCATGGGTTATTTGTGGGCCGGCAATAAGTCGGACTCAACCAGAAACGAGATCATGTCTGTCACCGATTCTGTTTGTAATTTTTGAGGACAGAATTTCAAGGCATAGCCAAGTGCTGGAAGGCTTTCACCACTTTCAGATTTGGCAGTGGAAGGCACTGCCAAATCTGAGGCCATGGTCCTCAGCTGGAAAAGGGTGGAGACCAAAATTGACCCGTGCCAGAATTTCTTTTGGCAGAGAAATTGTCCGATGTTCAAAATAACATTAGCAAATGCCATGAAGTGTTGAGTTTTTGTGATGACCTAAATTGTCTTTGTCCAACTACATTCCTGTTAAGAAAATGGATAATGATGACAGTACCCAAACTTGTTTTGTTAACTTGAAATATTTTATTAATTTAAAAATAATTATAAAATAATCATAATCCAGTCAAATTAAAACCAGAGAATGATTTAAAAGACATTTAACCAAAACAAGCACAAGCAAGCAAAATCTTTGAATAACAGAATTAAAAATGGAAAGAATACACCTTTACACATACACCTTACCCCACCTTACCCCCCCCCCCCCCCTCACAAACACTGTTAAATTCTTATTTTTAAAGAATACGTTTGCTTTCTTACCCTATTCTAGAATAATCTAGAGTATACTACAGTGAGGAGAAACCTAGCTAAGCATATAGCCTGCAAAAAGAGGAAAGTGACAGAATCCAGCTAGCTTCACCTCCAAACCTTACCAAGAAAACATCAAACTTCAGTTTTATTTAAGGCATTGCCCTTATGTTTGAAGCAGGGCAGCAGGGGATATCAGCGGCATAAACAACAGATGCATGATAACTGTGACATGTTTTTGAGTGGAGAGGTGATAGAGGACTTCATTTCTTTTTCACATCGACCTTGTAATTATTTGGATTTTTGCATGACTTCTTCCCAGGACTTGGAGACACTATCTGCCAGTTTCGAAAAAGAAAAACATAACAATGACTCCATCTGTAGATTTGTGATTACAGAGAGATCTTACACGGTAGCTTCAGAGTTGACCCCAAACATTGCTTTCTAGTACAGTCCTCCAGTGTCCTTGTAGTAAATGTGACAGTTCAGTGCAGCCTTGCTAGTGCTAGCTTAACGCGTTATGCTTACATTTGGTGCTTTACTTTGTGTGATGGAATTCAACCCTAACGTAAATTAACATCTGATTTAACGTATGAAATTCAAAGCGTTGTCAAAATTTCTTCTTTTATTCCATGTGCAAGAATCCTATTCATAGTGTGTGTGTGCGTGCGTGTGTGTGGGGAGGGGGGACAAAAACCTTCACTGCATGAGGTCCGGGTGCAAGTTTCTTTGCTTTAACCCAGCTACTGCCAAGTTGGACATGAATGCCAGGGAATATTTTTGACCAGGTTTATTAAATCAACCGAAAAAAAACTTCTATTAGTGTTAAAAATGAAGACAATTTTGAGAACCTAAGAGGTCACTTAGCCATAGTGAAAAAAAAAGACATTTTTGGTGCAACAAGTTTGTTGTTTGGACCTTTAGTGGGAACAGTTTCCTTGTAGTTTATTTTTTAAAACAAGTGTTTTATAATGTGTTAATGTGTTTTGTGTTTATGTACAGACCACATGACTTTTTTGATGTCCTGATATATAAAACCTTAGATTGAAAGAGGGTGGGCTACTGTAAATCTGGCCTCAATATTTCTAACATGCATGTGCATCGTTTTGTTTTAGTACTCTCAACCTTTTCCATGTAGACTTCTTTTAAGATTAGAAGTTGTGGCGGTCGATGCGGTCGTGATCCCTCTGAGATTTTGCCATTTGCTTCTGCAGCAGAATGTGCTCGGTGAAATCCCTCACGGCTCCCGATCCCCCAGCACAATGGCAGATGTACTTTGCAGCCTTTTTAGCCACAGCTGGAGCATCGCCGGGTACTGCACTCAGCCCTGCCAGGTTCAGGCATTTCACATCTGCTTGATCAAAACCTGAGAGGGGAACAGAAGATCATTAGTCCCTATAATAATTTACTTAAACAAGCTGCAGAGATTGGCTGCACAAACACAAACAGTCAGACATCTTTAATTGTTAATTTGTTGCCAGACACTATTCAGATTTTATTAAAACAGCACTTTAACATAAATGTTAAATACACCACTTTTTAAAGCAGTAGCCTCAACATGTTTCCAATTCCTGCCAATTAAACTGTTAACAAATAAAAATACAGTTGTTTTACCCATGAACGCCACATCCTTCCATTCCAGCTTCTTCTTCTCAACGATTGATTGCAAATCATTCAGCGGCTCCTGTCCCACCTTCTCAACCTTGCACATTATCCTATCTTCAAGTTTTTGAAGCAAAGCTGGGTCAATGGGGTCTTTCTCTGTGGTCAACAGTATGACCTGGTGAAGCGAGACAGAGTGCAGTTTTGTGAGCGACGTTCCACAAGATGGGCCAGTTTACGTAATTCTGTTCAGACAGCTGAAAAAAAAAAAAATCCAACCTCAACTTGTTCTTCCTGCAGCATCCGAAGCCCAGTTGTGTCTCTGGTGTTGACAGACACCATTGCCTCTCCCGACACAGACATAAAGATCTTTCCATCAGTTAAACAGCCGGAAATGTTGCAGAACATTAGGCGGACCACCTCTGGTGTGTCCTTACCGAAGTAACCGTACCTGATTGGAGAAACATAGGCTGTATCAGGAAAGGGAATGGATAGTTGATTAAAAGCTGACTGGTAGACATTATTTTCGGCGCTTCTCACCTGAGAACCCTCTGTTCTGCCACAGGCCAGTCGATGTCCACGTCTATATCTACGCTGTACTCCGGCAGCATCTCATAGTAGGTTAACTTACCGCCCTACAGAGGTGAAAACACAAGCATGACTTAGATGTATTGTTACACAAAGGGTTTGGAAAAGCCGTGGAGCTGTCACAGTCCAATTTGGTCCTTTGGTTTATTATAGATTTTTTTCCCCTTGTTGGGTACCAGCCAGATCTCTGTCCTTATGTTTTGGGTTTTGTTTTGTGCCAGATTCTTCTCCTAAATACATCAAACTACACAACAATTAAAGAGAGAAATACGCAAGACTCTGAGTATCAAATGAAATTGAACCCAATATCAGTTTGTTACAGCCCTAGCAGGGCCTCCTCCTGAAGGTGCCTGTGTGGGCGTGTCCCACTACCTCTTCTGCCTGAGGTGCCACCTTTCCCTTTTACACAGCTGACTCCCGTCAGTAATCAGGGAGATTTAAGCCCAGGGAAAGGTGAGCTCTGGGCCAGAGTGCGGTTACAGCTAGTGAGCTGAGTGTTAGTAGCTAGTGAGCTGAGTGTTAGTAGCTAGTGAGCTGAGTGTTAGTAGCTAGTGAGCTGAGTGTTTGTAGCTAGTGAGCTGAGTGTTTGTAGCTAGTGAGCTGAGTGTTAGTAGCTAGTGAGCTGTGTTAGTGTTTTTGGTGGTTTTCAGCTAGTGAGCTGCTCTTTCTTTTTGGCTTACGTTTTACTTTATTGACCACGCCTGAGTTTTGTTTGTTTTCTTAAACAGTGATAGTGGTTTGTCCGTCTCTTTTAGTTGAGTTTGAAAGGGAACTTTAATAAAACTCTTTGATTTAACCCTTTTGCCTCCTTGACTCCTTTTTCTAACCCGGTCACTTTTTGTTACTCCCCCCTCATCGCCTAGACCCCTCAGGGGAACGTAACACAGTTTCAGTAAGAATCCCACAAAAATAGAACACAACTAACTAAACTTTCAACACAGGAAATCCAGCTCAGAAAGTCTGTTTTTTCTTTACTTCCTCCCAAAGTTAAGTTAAGCTTCTTATTCAATGACACTTTTTCCCTATAAAAATAACATTGTTCCTGTTTTAAGCAGACTTTTTTCCTGCAGTCCAAGGACTCCTTTTCATAATAAAGAGTTTGGAGATTTCAAAAGCTTGCAGACAGCATGCCGAGATATTTTTACAGCAATAGGGATTGAACAATCTCTTCGACAACTTAGCTGATGAAATCTGATCCATTTGTCATCAATCTCATCTGCTGCTGTCTTATAGGTGTGTGTTTAATGTTGGTGCCAACCAGGAATAAAAAAAGGCACGGTTTAACTGTTGGGCATTGGGGCTGTTTTTTCAGTCATTATAAAGTCATTATAGTAATTTTAAACCATATATGCACCACCACCATCATCACCACCACCTTTACCTGCAAGTGTCCTTCCTTTTCAATGATCTCTTTTTTGGCGAAGTAAAATGAGCCATTCTCACACAGCTCCCCTGGCCAGTCCTGACGTCGCGGCCGTTTGGCTGGCTCCAGATTGAATGGCACTGTTTTCTCACCAGCTAGAAGGAAATAGGATCCCTTAATAACAATGCAAACTCCTCTTTCCATCAAGTAGTTATTTACACAGAGAAGCTGTCTGCTTCTTGACATAGTAACCAGTGTGTGAGTGAACTGAGTTTTTAAAAAGACATTTAAGGGAAATTCATGCCATCATAGTAGGTGGGTGACCAAATCTGTGAGAAATGTGTTAAATTCTGTAGCTTTGTTTGTTTGTATGTCTTTTATCAAATACATGTTAAGAGTTGTATTGATCTGTTCATAAAACTAATGAAAAAAGGAAACACGAGTGTGCACGATGAAGGATGAAAAGGAAATTCCAGTAAAAGGAACAACAGTCACGATCTATACCTCCAGCAACCAGTTTATGAGTTAACCTTTAAACTGGTTGTAAACCTGGAGGTAGGTGTGTAATCAAGTGCACTGACAGGTTGTGTGCATGTGGGTAATTACAAACACAACTTAGAAATACATGCATGTGCCAAAGTGAAATGACTTTATGCCAAGTAAAACAGGATGCATGGTTCAAAATGTCTTATTGGTGACAAGTAAGCAAGTGAAAAGGAATTAACAACTAAATTAGGACTTAAAGTTTGATTTTATGATTCACCGCATCAGGATATATTAGCACTCCGTATGGTGACAGTAGGAACTTAAGAGTCTTTTAGTTCTTGTCTGAGGAGATTCACTGTTCCTGCAAAAACCCTTCACTTCTGAGAGATTCTGGGTCTTTCATGCCTCTTTTAAAATACAAAAGTGTGGGACTAGTCAGGTAGATTTTTAAATGTTAGCTGTTATTAGTTTTGTTTTATTAATGCACAGCAGCAGTTTAATGTTCAAAGTTACAATGCCACCAGCCACTACCTGGAGCTGCGCACCTGACAGATGGCTGCACTCCTCTTTGGCACTCTGTGTGAATGCAAGATATAAATGAAGAAAAGTGGAAAATGAACTAGTGACAGCCGTGATAACCGGCAATGTTTTGGATTATTATTAGTATAACTATGGAGAGTGAACAAGATTGAAAAGATCAGTGTCTTGTTATGTTATTTGTTTAAGCTATCAACATACTGGGAAATGATGCAAGTACCTGACTTTTGTTTTGTTACATGGATCTGCTGCATCTGATTTAGGTTGGTAAGAAATGTCAGGCACAGTGTGCAGTGACTTAATTATTGGTACCTCTTTTAACTCAGCCAAAAAGTGGTAGGGCACACATAATCACAGAGCAGGGTCAGCAGATACTGAGGCACTATGTGAGGAGTGAATTAGAGAGAAGATTGTGAGGCAGGTCTTCTCATCATACATCACTGTCTGACCTCGCAAATGTGCCCCAGGAAGAATCATAAAAAAAAAAAAAATTCCCATATAACTTCTAAATTTTGTGGAAAGCCTTCCCAGAAGAGTTGAAGCCATTATAGTTGCAAAACGTCAGCAGAGATCATATTAAACCCTATGGATTAAGAATGGGACGTTCATATGCATGTAAGGTTAGACAAGCAAATGCTTTTGGCAGTATATTGCATTTTGTAAACACTCTCTGCAGGGAGACGAGTAATCCATGAATGCCTAACAACTGCCTCTGTGCTTCCCCCGGGTGGAAAACAAGCACAAGTGTGAGTAAGTATCAAAACTGAAAGCTGCTTGCATGCAGATCAATAATTATCAGATGAAGAGAGCTGATAAGCTTGGAAATTTAGTACTGTAATAGCTCAAATAACCAGTTCTCAACTTGGAACCAGTTCTCCAATCCCATTTTTAGAAACACCAAGCAGTTAAAAAAAACAAGTATAAAAAAGAAAGACTGTCACTGTAAGGATTCATTGTTTGTCCAGTGAAGCATCTGTTGGATTTTGTTTATCGCAGTTAATAATTACTAAGGTGCAGGTGCAAAGATCGTCTATTTAATGGCTGCTCCTCCCTGTCATTTGAATCCTTTAACATACCAGCAAGAAATCTGACCTTTTTGTGAAAATTGAGAAAGTGAGTGTAAAAAAACAACACACAGGTCTATTTGGAAGAGAAGACAAACAAGATGAAAAGGATAACCACAACCTCTAAAAATAGTTTAAATACTTTCCTTTAGGCAGCTGAAATATAAGAAGCACTCCAAGAGCACAAACCTCATTAATTACATTAATTTATGTTCTTTGTTGTTTTTAAATGCATTTTAAGAGGTTTGTAGTGCAATAAGAATCAGATAAGGGGGGCATTGATATGTTTAGTTATACAAACATGTAGGAGCACGTAATGGATAATAGATGAATAACTTGAGCTTATTATATAAAAATATACTACAGTATATTTCTAACTAACTAGGCAGCTCATTCTCTTTCTCTTCATAATACTTTCTGTAAGACAGTAACACATTTTGTAAAAGGTAAACGTGAGATCAGAGGTCAAATGTGCAGACTTGCTCACTTACATCCTTTTTTAACCTCCTTCCAGCGAAACTGGTGTCTCCTGACCACTGCGAAGACTGAATCGTAACCGTGCACCGTGATCTTCTCCAAGGCCTCCTTCACATGGAACGGGTGGAGACACGGTGATGTAGCCTGGAAGTGGCAAACTATATCCACCTCTGTGAAAACAAAAGCAGAGTAATCTGCACTGTGTGGCAGCAGGGCAATGCTTTGAGACCATCTTAGAAACACGTTCCTACCTTTATGGTGCTCAAGAAACTCTTGGATGGTTTCTACTGATGAGGAAAAGTCTCTGGAGACTTTAGGACTCCTCCGGTGCACCTGAGCACCCCATGCCTTTGCAACTTCCTCAATTTTATCATGGTCCGTTGATACCCACACACTGTGAAAGTGAAGGTGCATAATCATTATTATTAATTGTAACCGTCTCTTTTCATAACACTACTAGACGTTCTGTAATTTGTCCTCATAGCCAAAGATATAGTGATTAGAGATCGTCCAATGTAAGCGATTAAGAAAAACAATACTCTGATATATCGCCCGATATTTTTGTTTTTGGATATACAAAACAGTTAATTTCTCTACCAATTGTCATGAGTTATTTTTTTAATTGTTTACTCCCGTTTTTGTTAGGATCAGTGTGTTGAAGTTGTGGTGTTGCAAGAGGGAAGTTGGAACTTTGAACAGTCAACACTGGTAATATAGTTGAAGGGTGTTTCTTCCGTCTCTTTTTTGCTTATTTAATTTTTATGTCGACATTTTTATATCAATATCGACTTTTGGTCTATGGATGTGATCCATTATAATTACGGAGATTAGACTGAGACTCAGTCTCTTCACATTTTATTTTACTTAACACATGAAAGCTCACTGAACAAATTGGGGGTGGATCAGGAAATTTGCAAAATCAAATCTGTGTATCCACCTGTTGGGGCGACTTAAGAGGGATTCTGGGCTTAATATTAATAAATGTGTCCAGTATAATTGTCGACAATGACACAGCCAGCTGTGATAATGATGGCAGAGAAGTCTCACCTTATCAGAAAACAAGACATGACCTGCAAAAAGCTAACAAAACAAAATGAGAATTTGTGTCTGTAATTAACCACACGCACACAACCTGCCAGCCTCTTGGTGACACACGTACCTCCAAGCTTATCGGTAAACGAACAAACCAGTTGTAGGAAGACTAAATAACTAGTAATTGCTGTTCTTTTCGCTGGAATATAAATTATGCCCTAGCTCAGTGCGCATGCTCCATTTTTTAAATGAACGGATCCGATGTACGATAAAAACAAACAAACAAACAAACCTGCACTTATAGTAAGCAGATTTTTTGATGAATGATCTCATGTTGGTTAAACGATGGCTGCAGCGGCACTAAACTGTTAACGGATAATTAAACTGAGCTCACAGTGCAATAACTCATTGGCAGTTTGGACGTTTTAGGGTTTTGTTGCATAATTGTATGAATTGCTGTAACTCACAGTTTAAGTGTATGAGTAGTTATGTTTCAGCTGAGGGTGACTTTAATAGGAAGAGACAAATTCCAGATCGTAATAGTGTTTGTAACGTCAAAATAAGTTTGACAAAAATGTTAGAAAATGTTTCTCATAATGTGCAGGTTATGTCTGCGGAGTCACGCCGATGAAAAAAAAGAAGTGGAATATAGTAGATAAATGCGAGCAGTTTTCTTCATTTGTGACTTTAAGTAAACATCCTAAAAGGACGCGTGGGACTCCTCCACGTCACGCTTAAAGCTGAGCACAGAGCTGCTCAGCAGCTGCTTAGCGATCAGGGAGCAAACTGATGCATTTTATATTCCCTGACTTTACTGATGTGCAGAATACTTTAGGCCGTTATGACATGTGGACAGAAGTAGGTTAATATAATATAATCAAATCTGATTTGATTTGATGTTTTCATAACGAAAAGACATTAAAGTTGGCTGCTGGTGCTCGTTCATCTGACCCTACAATAAAAGCTCTTGTCCTTCCTCACCTGTCAAACATTCCCGAGTCCACGGCGGCCCTCAGCACCCACCCGATGAGCGGGACCCCGGCCAGCATCTTGATGTTTTTCAGCGGGATCCCTTTGCTCCCCCCTCGAGCTAAAATTAAAGCTGCTATGTGACTCTTGGCATTTCGCGGCAGTTTGCTCGATGACTGACATTCGTCTAACGAGGTCTCATTGTTTCTCCGTGTAGCGGATGCCATAACGACGTCAAAGATCTACTCCTACTACGAAGCAAGGTCTGGGTTTATCCGGGTGACTTCCGTGGCCTACTATGAAGGTGGCTCACTTATCACCGACATAAATCGCTATGATAACCTGTGCAGTAGATCTACCTGCTCCGGAGCAGGTTAAGTAAAATATCAAAGAGCAACAGGTGTGAAAGCACCGCCCACCGACCAATCAGGTCTCCGGAACACAGCGTCATCATTAATGAAAGATTCCTCAGCCCTCTGCAGGGAGAGGAGGCGGGTTTATAGTTTGTTCTATGCGCCTTATTATATGAGCTGAACCAGGACATACGCACTGTACCGACCTGTGTGTGTATTAATGTGGTGATTTGGAAAATGTATTAAATGTTATTTTCCTCGCTTACATTTTGCTGTACCTGCAGCTGTTTGAACAGCGAACACACACCAGGAACACCTGTTCAATCAGTAACATTAACTTTGATCTGCAGACAGACTGAAGCGATACCTCTTTTTCCTAACCGGAATAAGAGGTTAAAAGAAGGGTAGGGGAACTGCAGTCAGGAAATGAAAAGAGCTGTCCGCTGTGTTGAAACTACAATTTGAATTTGGACAACACTCCTAATTCAACAGGCAAAGGATAAAGCCTGTAAACTCCCCCCCTTTGAGTAAAGCAACTGTAAGTTTAATTTAGAGTCAAATTAATGTATAAAACTATTATGGTGTCTTACCATTACTGTAATGTCTTAAGTTTTTTGCAGTGTTTGCATCAGTCTTGTTTTATTATTATTTAAACATTGTTGTAGTTGTGTTTAATAAATGTGCGTTTTCAGTTCCAGCCTTAACTTCAGGTGTTTTTGTACATTATTCTCATATTAACAAGTTTCTCTGATCTTTTTTGACACAATTCACACACATTATTTCTGATTAATTATTACTTTGAGCTGATTTTAATAGCAGTTGATTTAAAAAATCCATCCACATTCAGTCTCGTTGATTTCGCATCCCTCAGCACAGATGATCACACACTTAAAGTTCAGAGGTGAAAGAAATATTTCTGCTTCGTTTGAAGTTTGACTGCAGGTTAGAGTTAGTCCAGCAGGTGGTGCTGCTGGATGAAACCAAACAAACTGATTCACAATGATGGCTGATGCATTTTTTCCAACCCTCCGTGTGCAGATTATTTTCACTTGACTGTTGACTTCTTAATTTGTTCCATCTAATCACTGAATAAAAACGTATTTAACCCAGTGGAGAAAACATGAAATAAATGTCATTTGATCAGCTCAAACACTTCAGTGAAACTTCTTCATGGGAAACTGATTCATTCCAGGTTTTTTTTTATTAGAAAAGACAAGAAACCCCCCCCCCCCCATCAATACATTTAATCTGTTTTATTAATGATACATTATTCAGGAGATCAAACTAAATGTGAGACCACAGCTTCAAGACACATTAAACCAATAAGTCTGTCAGATTATGTACAAAGTAGAATTCAAAATTCAAATTCCCCCAATCATTACAAGTAGGCTAATAATCAGTGTTGATTAACATGTCTCTATTCAGCAAACGAACAAAAACAATGTTATTGAAGATTATATTTCACATAAAAAAATTAAAAAAAGAGACTTATAAAGACAGTTATGCTCTGCTGTGGTTATGTTCTTCTGTCTTTATGATAATTTGTCCTTAAGTTACTGCTAAATGATCACAAAAACTCAGCTGTCCCAAAGAAACTGATTGTTTCTTTCAGCTTCATGTCCTTCTTCTTTGGGTAACATATTGTAGCGGGTCAGGGCTGTTTGGGGTCATGACAGCTATGTTCTGTTGTTCCAGGCGGCAGCGTTATGTTGCCATGGTTACAGGTAGCGCTCTCTCTCTCTCTGCGACTGTGTGTTTCTGGGTGGAGAGAACGCCTTTTTGATGCTGTGTGCTGTTTCTGCTCCCTGGCTAACTCGCGGGAAGCAAGACCAAAGGACACCCCTGTCTCCTCCTTGTATAAGCTCGCCACAATATACTCTGTTTCTCTTTCTAACACATACTGAAAAAAGGTTCACACTATTACTGTTATTATTTTTCATTTAATTCCTTGTTTACCAGCTGATGATACATTGGGGCAAAAAAGTATTTGGGAGACACAGATTGCTGTCCCACTTAAAAAGATGAGAGAGGCCTGTAATTTTCTGCATAGGTTCACTTCAACTGTGAGAGACAGAATGTAAAAAAGAAACCCAGGATATCACATTTTATGATTTTTAAATAATTTATTTGTATAATGGTGCAGAAAATAAGTATTTAGCACCCACAAACAAGCGAGAATTCTCTCCCTCACAGACCTGTTACTTCTTCTTTAAGAAGCTCTTCTATCCTCCACTCGTTATCAGTAAGACACATCTCCACACCTTCAAACAGTCAGACTCCAACATCCACTATTGCCAAGACCAGAGAGCTGTCTAAGGCCACAGGGACAAAACCCGCGAGAATGTTATGTGGTATAAACGCCACTTGCCATGTTTGGAGTGGGAAGAATGCTGAGTTGCATCCCAAGAACACCATACCCACTGTGAAGCATGGGGGTGGAAAAATCATGCTTTGGGGCTGTTTTTCTGCAAAGGGGACAGGCCAATGAAGGAGTGGCTTTTAAAAAGCATTTCAAGGTTCTGGAGTAGCCTAGCCAGTCTCCAGACTTCAATCCAATAGAGAATCTGTGGAGGGAGTTGAAAGTCTGTGTTGCCCAGCGACAGTCCCAAAACATCACTGCTCTAGAGGAGATCTGCATGGAGGAATGGTCCAAAATACCAGCAACAGTGTGTGAAAACCTTGTGAAGACTACAGAAAACGTTTGAACGCTGTCATTGCCAACAAAGGGCATATAACAAAGTATTCAGATCAACTTTTGTTATTGACGAAATACTTATTTTCCAAATAAATTCTTTAAAAAGACAATGTGATTTTTTGGGTTTTTTTTCTCATTTTGTTCTTTACAGTTGAGGTATACTTATGATGAAAATTACAGGCCTCTCTCATCTTTTTAAGTTTGAGAACTTGCACAATTGGTGGCTGCCAAATACTTTTTTGCCCCACTCTAAATGTTGACTTCCACTGAGTATTACTGTGTAACACAATCCCCCAATTTCAATTTAAAAATTGTAGTTTTTAATGCCAAATCCACTGCAGCTCTTGATGCAGCTCCAGCCACCCCTGCAACTCCCATACCTTCCACTCCTCGAGCACAAAGTCCAACACCAACACTAACTGCAACACCAACAGCAGTAGCAACTCCAGCACAAACTTTTACAGCAGTTCCACCAATAATGGCATCCCATTCCCCCTGAGTAACCTCGTTCCTTCTTTCAGCTTTGTATCTTGCTTCTTTGGCCGTCATCTCTGGATTTTCTTTCCGAAGTCGTTCCATCTCTGTTTTCATGGCTTTCACTGCCTCTTCAAACATATTGGTGGTGTAGCATCCTCCTTTTCTTCCAGTCAGATTGTTGATTTCCTTCAGCAGCTCAGAGGGATTCTTGTTTCTGCTGTTAAAAACATGATATCCTCCACGGCACTGACTGATAAAGTCTTTGAGATCTGGATGTTTGATTGCTTCTTCTATGGTGTCTTTATTCTCATCATCTTCATGGATTACCAAGGCCATTGTGTAATCAGCTGCTTGTTCACCAAATATCTTCTGAATGATTTTCACAGTTTTTTGTTCTTCTTTGGTGAATCTGTTTGGTTGGATCACAACCAGGAACACATGAGGACCAGGAGCAGCAAAGGAGATGCATCTAACAATCTCTCTCTTCACCTCCTCTTCAGTTAGTTTAGTTTCATACAGACCTGGAGTATCAACTACAGCCACTGTTTTACCTTCAAACTGACATGTTTCCTTCTGACACACTGATGTTACAGAGGAAGAGGAGGATGTTGATCTAAATACTTTTCCCTTTAAGATGCTGTTTGCTGCTGCACTCTTCCCAACTCTGGTTTTCCCAACAAGAACAATCCTGAGGTCGGCTTCTGGTTTTTTCGTGGCTCTCTGAGCTTCTCTGAACATTTCATTGGTGTAGTACTCTCCTCCATTTCTCGCAATCATTGTGTTGATCTTCTCCAGCAGCTCTCTGACCTGAAAGGGATTCTTGTTTCTGTTGTTAAAGACATGATATCCTCCACCACACTGACGGATGAAGTCAGTGATATTTGGATTATCATTGATCATTTTTTCTATGGTGACTCCATCTGCCTCAAGATTGTCTCCACAGGTGAACAAGACCATAGTGTAACATGCTGACTGTTCTCCAAACATGTTCTGGATGATTTTGACAGTTTTTTGTTCTTCTTCTGTGAATCTGTTGGCCTGAATCACAACCAGGAACACATGAGGACCAGGAGCAGCAAAGGGGATGCAGCGACTGATCTCTTTCTTCACATTGTCTTCAGTTTTTTTGGTGTCAAATAAACCTGGAGTATCAATTACAGCAAGTTTTTGACCATCAAACAGACCTGGTTTCTTCTGACACTTTGACGTTACTACAGAAAAACCTGCTGCGGCTTTAAAAGCTTTTTCTCCTAAGATGGTGCTTCCTGATGCACTCTTCCCAACTCCAGTTTTCCCAATAAGAACAATCCTGAGGTCAGCCTCTCTGAACATTTCAACTGTGTAGTATCTTCCTGCATTTCTCTGAACCATGGTGTTGATCTTCTCCAGCAGCTCTCTGACCTGAGAGGGATCCTTGTCTTTGTTGTTAAAGACATGGTATCCTCCACCACACTGACGGATGAAGTCACTGAGAGCTGGATTTTTACTGATTAATTCTTCTATGGTGTTTCCATCTGACTTCAGGTCATCTCCATGGGTGAACAAAACTAATGTGGAACATGCTGACCCTTTTCCAAACATCTTCTGAACGATTTTCACTGTTTCTTGATCTTCTTCTGTGAATCTGTTGGCCTGAATCACAACCAGGAACACATTAGGACCAGGAGCAGCAAAGCAGATGGCTCTCTCCATCTTTGCTGTCAACTCTTCAGGCTTGCGGGTGTTAAACAGACCTGGAGTATCAACTACAGCCAGTTTTTGACCTCCAAACTCTCCTCTTTCCTTCTGACACTCTGATGATGTCAATTCAAAAGCATTCTCCTTTTCTAGGATGGTGTTTCCTGATACACTCTTTCCAACTCCAGTTTTTCCAAGAAGCAAAATCCTGAGTTCTGGCTTCTCTGGTTCTTCTTGTTTTGCTGAAGAGTAATAAACATTTTAAAGGTAAAATTTAAAGTTAATATATTCACAATTCAAACTCTGAAGACAAACAATATGTATTTTCTATTATGTCAAGTGTGTCTCTGGACTGTTGGAGAAAGCTGGGAAGTGGGAAACCCATGCAAACTCCAGAAAAAAATAAAAAGATCCCAGAAGGATTTGAACCAGTAACCTTCTTACTGTGTCAATTATTATAGATCATGATGTCAAGACACCATCTCTCCCTCACCCTTCAACCTCTGTATGACTTCCTCTTCATGTGCGCCATATATGATGATACCTACAGTATAGTAATATTTAACTGTTTAGAGACTCCAAACCAGTAGGTGCCTGACTTCTGTCACCCCTGTTACATCAAATTAAATAAAGAAAAGGCACACAGATACTGTAATTTTCTCAGTTTAAATAGTTGATGTGTTTTCTATGTTCTATTGTAAATAAAATCTGGGTGTTAGATTTTCTAATCATTGCAATCTGGCTTTATTTAGATTTTACAAATATTTTGGAATTGGATGAAATTGGATCAAACAAGGAAATTAAGTCTTGGTAGATTTGGTAAGTGGACCATTAATCTGAAGCGGGGTAAAGAATCATGTTTATTAGTGAACAGAACAAATGTTGAAGGAGACGAACAAGAAAACACCTTCCTTCTTTTGTTCCTCTGTAGTTTTGTAGGAAAACTGTTCAAATCTTTTTTTTCCCACTTCTCGTGTCATCAAGAAACTCCAGATGACATTAATTGAAAAACAATTCTGTTCCTACGTTCTTTCTGACTCTAAGCTTTAATAAAAGAAAATAACTTTTCAGTCAAGCTTTTCTTATAACTTTTGAGAGTTGATGTTCATGTTGGGCATTTCATGAACCAGCTTTTGGATTTGTAGACTAAAATTCTGATTTGAATCACAGTGTACAAAGTACCATTAAAAGTAGTAATAACAAAGGGAAATTGTTAAAGGGATAGATCAAACAAGGACATAAATTAAAATAATGACTAGAATCTGATACATGTTTGGTTTAATAAGTGGCTGTTGACTTTTATTTGCCTTTATATAAAATTAATGTTATAGATTAGTATTTTGAAATGTACTCACCAGGACTAGTGTGTTTGCTGGCCATGTCTGTCTTTTATTGGCAATTGATGTGTGATTTTCTGGCTCTGCTGATGTTCTGCTGCTCAGCAGTTTCCTCTTTATCGCTCTGCGGTGTTGGAACGTGTGGAAACGTGTCTGAGAAGTGGGGCAGAAAGGTGAGAAGGACACAGGAACAGCTAGTTGTTAGTTACATGTGATTCAAGTTGAATTACTTTTGTATGAGAGAAGAGTTCATATTTTGTGTTTGGTGTATTGAAGAAAAAAGGAGAGCTAATCTCAAATCCTAGTTTTTGGCCTATGTAATTGTGGAGATCTGAGTATTGACAGTTAATCACAGACTCCGTATTTAATATTGATGTTTCTATTGCTTTCACAAACCTGCATGAAGATGTCTGGGACATTAACTTTGTGACTCAAACTAGGAGTACAGTGGCTTGTGCCACCCTGAATGGAAATCGGCATTATATATGCCAGCTGAGGGTTTAAATTCTTATTTTCCATGTCATCATATTTCTGTTTGGCTTTTGAATATCCATCCATCCATTTGCTACTGCTTATCCTTTTCAGGGTAACTGGAGCCTATCCCAGGTGTTTTAGGGCGAGAGGCACGGTACACCATGGAGAGGTCGCCAGTCTGTTGCAGGGCTGACACATAGACAGAGACAACCAAGCGCACTCACATTCACACCTATGGGCAATTTAGTGTTTCCAATTAACCTAACCCCTCTAACTGCATGGAGAACCCACACAAACACGGGGAGAACATGCAAACTCAGGACCTTCTTGCTGTGAGGCAACAGTGCTAACCACCATGCTGCCCACGGTGGCTTTTTAATAAATCAAAGAAAGAGAATATCATAATATTCGTCATCTCCGAGCATGAAGTAAGGAGAGCCTTCAAGAGAGTGAACACCAGGAAAGCAGCAGGACCAGACGGCATCCCAGGTCGTATCCTAAGAGACTGCGCATACCAGCTAGCTCCTGTGTTCACTGAGATATTCAACATCTCTTTATCTCAGTCGGTGATCCCCACATGCTTCAAAGAGTCCATCATTGTTCCTGTCCCGAAGAAACCCCACCCTGCTTCTCTCAATGACTATCGCCCTGTAGCCCTCACCTCAGTAGTGATGAAGTGCTTTGAACGCCTGGTCAGAGACTTCATCATTTCTTCACTACCAGACACACTGGACCCACTACAGTTCGCTTACCGTCCAAATCGTTCCACAGACGATGCCATCTCTCATCTCCTCCACACATCACTCACTCACTTGGACACTAGAAGGGGGAATTATGTTAAAATGCTCTTCATAGACTACAGCTCTGCATTTAACACCATAATTCCCTCCACACTCACCACCAAGCTGGAGCATCTGGGACTCAGCTCATCTATGTGTCAGTGGATCTCCAACTTCCTAACTGGCAGACCACAGGCAGTAAGGATGGGCGGACATGTCTCAGCCTCCACCACTCTCAGCACTGGAGCCCCCCAGGGGTGTGTTCTGAGCCCCCTGCTGTACTCTTTGTACACATATGACTGTGTGGCCACTACCAGCTCCACCACCATCATCAAGTTTGCTGACGACACCGTCGTGGTGGGCCTGATCTCTGATAACAACGAGACGGCCTACCTGAAGGAGATTAGGAATCTGGAGAACTGGTGCCAGAGGAACAACCTCCTTCTAAACGTCAGTAAGACAAAGGAGCTGATAGTGGACTTCAGCACTAAGCAGGAGAGGAACTACCAGACCCCTGTCATCAACGAGTGCCCAGTGGAGAGAGTGGACAGCTTCAAATACCTCGGAGTTCACATCACGCAGGACCTGTCATGGTCCTGTCACATCAACACCGTGGTGAAAAAGGCCCGACAGCGTCTCTACCACCTCAGACGCTTGAGAGACTTCCAACTGCCCTCCAAGGTGCTCAGGAACTTTTACTCGTGCACCATAGAGAGCATCCTGACGGGAAACATCTTAACCTGGTTCGGGAACAGCACCATGCAGGACAGACGAGCTCTACAGAGGGTTGTGCGGTCAGCTGAGCGCACCATCCGCTCCGAGCTCCCTGACCTGCACTCAATCTACAGCAGGCGGTGCTGGACCAAGGCCAGGAAGATGGTGAAGGACCTCAGCCATCCCAACAACAGACTGTTCTCTCTGCTGAGGTCAGGAAAGCGATTCCGCTCCCTGAAGACCAACACAGAGAGACTGAGGAGGAGCTTCTTCCCGCAGGCGATACGGTCTCTCAATCACACCACCACACAGTACTGACCCACACATATGGTTCTTACACACACTGGACTTTCTGGACTTTGGTTTTGCACAACACTGGTCACTATATTCTTCATTTCCGGTTAATACTTGTACAGCTGCTGTTATTGTGTATATATTTATTTATATTTAGATTTCTTCATACATTCTTATATAGTTCTATATTGTGTATTTTGTTGTACAGTTATTTTATTTTCAACTTTAATTTATATATTTTATCTTATTCTTCCCAGTTAAATTTACCCTTCATTCTAATTTGTGTTGTACAGTTATTTCATTTTTAACCTTAATTTATATTTTATTCCTTCCTAGTTAAATTTACCCTTTTTAATTTTTCATATTTATTTCCTTTCTTATTCATAGCCTTTTCCTTTTTTGTTTTCTTTAGGTCACGAGCAGTTGTCCAAGCATTTCACTACATATCGTACTGTGTATGACTGTGTACGTGACAAATAAAATTTGAATTTGAATTTGAATTTGAATTTGATTTGATATCTGACCAGGCATCCAGGGCAACGCCCAGAAGCTAGGCAAATACTTTCTCTGTAACATATCACACAGCCAAATCTAGCCTCCACTCTGTACAACTGAAGAGCATAGCATGTTACATAATGTTACGTTACATATGGCCTAAAATTCATATCTCGATATTATTTAGCTGGATGGTGATACATGATATATATCTCAAGCTTTTTTTTAAAGCCATAAAGTAAGAACAAAAAGAGAGTTCTTAGTCAAAGCTGTGTCCCAGATCTCACACAGGCACTTTTATTAACATCCAGCGTAGATGTACATGAAAAAAACAACTCAGAAATAAATTATCAGCATTTATTAAATAATAATCCTCCATAAATAAAATAAAACAATGTTGTTTTTGTGCATAAAAAAAGCTCACAATTGTGCAGTCAAAATGTAGCGTTAACGTCATTTTAACGAGCTTAACGCTACCAGCACTAAAATAGTCATTTCCAGATGTTTTCTTTTAACCGACCAGCTCCTCTTTGATAGCTGCCGTGTCCATCTTGTTGTTGCGTGCAGGTGAAGCGATGGGGGAGGGGGAGTTGTGTTCAGTGAAGGAGAGAGGCAAGGCAGAGTAACATTGCGTAGAGACAAAAGTGGACGAAAGAGAGGAAAACTTTCAGCTCCACGAGTATAATTATAACGTGACAGAACAGAGGGCGACACAAACAGCACACAGGAGGAGATCAGGTCAGAGTGGACACACATGGGGAGCACAGAACCTGGAGGAATCAGGGTGAAGCAAAACTGAATATAAAACACACAAGATGGGAGACTATCAAAATAAAAAAGGAAGTACACACACACAGACACATACAAACTAAGACACGTGAACTTGACACTGGGACAGAGGAGAGACATGGAGACATGATGAACTAGGTGAGAGCAAGGAGTAAAATGCACAGGCACAGGCACAAAACACTGAGATGAAACTAGGACGGACTAACAGAATGAAATTAGATGCAGAAAATAGAAAAGTAAAGACCAACTAATACAGAACTAGAATATGAAAATCTCTTGAATCCAAAAGAATGAGTCACAACACAAACTCATAATCTGGCTCAAAGACCCAGGACCATGACAGTGATATAAAGACTTGCACAGACATTCATACATGTATGTAACCCTTTAAATATAAGTGTGGACACATAAGGGGCTGAGAAAATAATAAGGAAAAGGCCAAAGAACCAGAAATTTCACACGGATGTGTCTCTGCTACACGGCACTTTGGTTGAGGTCTACACTAATCCGGATAAATTTGAGAACGGCGTTTTCGTCTAAAAACGCTGCGCATCCAAACTGAGCCCGTTCTGGTAGTGAGAACGTGTTATCCAAACTATCATTTTTAATCATTTCCGAAGAGTTGTTCATCCACACTGAAACGACTGAAAACGCGTACGTTCCTGTACTGCGCATGTGTGAAACTGCTCCATTTGAACAATTCAATACATGAAAAGTACATTAACAGGCTCGCATATAGTCCACATATGCCTCAAACACTATTATAAAAACTTTCGTTTTTAGATGTTCTAGATGAGCCCATAAATCCAACTCGGTTGTGCATAAGACAAAAAGCCGACTGTAAAGCTAATTACTGTGCATTACTGAAACGGGCAGAAGGAAACCCGAACGAAAGCTGAGAAAGTGAAAGCAGAACTTCTCTAATGTAGCCCAGAGAAGTAGCAGTCCGCTGTTAAGATATCAGCCTCACACCAAGACCAGACTGCCTGTAATGTACCGTAAAATTAACATTTACAGTAAAGAGACCATTGTGACAGCAGTAATGCTAAGATTGTAACAACTCAAAGTTACACACCAATCAAACGGCGCCGACCGATTCTTAAACAAAGTGGCCAAAATGAGGTTTCTGCAGCTCCAACCTATAAAAACACCTGTTTACTACCAGGTAAAATAATTAAACGTACGACACAAAATAAACACATACCAGCAAGCGACGGCGAGAAGACTTCAGAGAAAACGATCCGCAGGTGATCTCTACAAAAACATGAGGCACTCCAGTCAACAAAAATATGGCCAATTCAGACAGCTTGGGACACGACTCCTACCTGTGGTAGCTGGGAAGGTCAGGAGTCCGGAAACCCGGATACATAGGGGAACAGGTGAGTGAGTGTCAGGGTTGCTCAGCCACTAGCACCGTATACTGTGACTGGCCACTAATGATTAACAATGTGATATTAAAACATAATATTTACTCTGCTACATAATTGCATTAATTACAATATGATGGGTGCTTGATACCCTGAAATTCACATTGAAGATCTTTCTTGAGAACAAATCAAACTATCATAACAAACCAGGGGCCAATTGAAGTGTTTTCAGAGATCCTCTTTGAGATCAGAATGAGAAACAAATGCAGCTTGTGTAACGATGTAAAAGGATGAATATGGTTTTGTTGTTGTTAAATTCCTGTTAAACTTGGGATCGCAACCATGGGTTTATTTTGAAACTTTTATTTTGAAAATCCGCAGCGGAAGTCTGCTACTGGTAAACGGGCTTTCCCTAAGCTTATCCGTTAGTAGCAATGAAGCTTTTGCTGTGGTAAGTTCTTCCTCAGTCCGCCCTGACTGAACATGAGTTTAAAACATATTTGAAAATCCTCATTGAAGTTAACATGACAGTGCATTAACAGTATGAACTGCCCATACAGTAGCATCTGAGTAGATTTCAGTTTTATGACCTTGTTTTGCAATTAATGGGTTAGACGGGAGGAAAAATGGACACGCTGAGCTAGCGGCTAACAGCTAGAGGGGACTGTCGTGTCTAATAATTTTGAAACTTCTCTTGATAGTTTGGGCGGAATCCTGTTGCTGGAAACCCATGGTTATTTATGTCCCATGTTATTGCAGAGACCCACAAAAAAGGGGAATAAACCACGCCTGAGCTCTACCCATCTCGAGTCCAGAGAGTTTTACTCATACAGCACTGGAGATAGAGACTGAGGGGGGTTACATTGGTGCCGTGAGCCGTCAATCAACTGTTTGGACGGTGGACTCCTCTCAGCAACGTGGGGCCAGTTTCAGCGCTGCACATTGGTGATTTATTGTTGTTCTTCCTGACACGTCTTTTTTTTTAAGGAGCAAATATAGCATTTTTGTTTTATTCTAGTCGCTGTAATGGACATCACAGAGGAGGGATCGAGTACTCCGAATGTTGTTGGTAGGGGTAGGGGGTTGTTATGTTCCCCTTTGCGTTTGCGTCATGACACTCCTGTTAGTGGGCGTGGTTTTATTAGAGGGAATAATCAGGGGATCCCAGGGTCCCAGTCCAGTACAGGGATTGTTGTCCCTCCCCCTAGCCCTGTGTCACACACGTCTCAGAACAACAGCTCACCTTCTCCTAACCCAGACACTATTGCCACGGAGATTGTGAGTCAGATGGGGGATGTGATCCAGCTGGTTGGTCAGAGGGTAGCGCAGAGTATCTTAACCCAGCTTAGCCCGTCTGCTAGTACCCCTTTACCTGCACCTACTGCCACATCTTTCCATGCTGTGTCGTCTACATCTGCTGTTGATGCTGCGCCTGTGCAGTTTGTGTCCCACAGGAAGCTTAAGGACCCACCATGCTTCAGAGGGGATGGTTCTGATCTCATTTCTGTGAGAGAGTGGGAGGATCTGATGAGAGCCTTTATAAAGCTGGGGAGTCTGAGACCCGAAGAACAGGCTGAGGAGATTCTTGTTCATTTGAGAGGCAAGGCTAAGGATGTGGTCCAGGTTGGCATTAGAAACAGTGTCGTAGATGTCACACGTGATCCTGAGGCTATTTATGGAATCCTGAGGAGACACTTTGACTCTGCTCAGTGCTCACCTCTTCCACTGGCAGACTTCTACACCACTCTCCCAGAGAAAGGTGAAAGTGTATTTGATTACTGGCTTAGGCTGCACCATGCTGTTGATCTTGCTGTTGAGCGCCTGAAGGAACGAGGACAGGCATTGGGTAGCCCCAGCACTGAGGTCACCCAAATGTTCATCAAAAACTGTCCCTCTCCTGAGCTTGCCATGATCTTTAGATCAAAGACAATTGATAAATGGACGGCCAACGAGGTCCAGGAAATCCTGTGTGAGTCCCACTCTGGAAGAACGTTGAATTCAAGCAGCATGACAACCGGGAGAGTTGCAATGAATGCACAGGAGATATCAACAGCATTGCCTGCCCAGCCAACAGAGAAACACATTCAGCCACAGTCGACAGATTCAGCTACTTTGGAGCGGCTCACAGGCATGCTTGAGAAGGTTCTTCTGCAAGGATCCTTTCAGCCTGGTTTGACCACGCGGCCCAATTCCAGACGTTCCAGGATTGAGGGCCTACATGATAAGCCCTGCTCCGTCTGTCTTGATATGTCTCACACAGCTTTTATGCACTGCCGAGATCACAAACTCTGTTTTCTGTGCCACTCACCTGACCACGCCAGGCGTGCTTGTCCTAGATCCTCGTCGTCCTCTGTACCTCAACGGTCGGAAAACTAGTTGATCCACATTTGAGGGAGGAAGGTGTGGATCATCTGAGTGACTCTCCCATCTGCGACAGCGATGACCTGGGATCCATGTATGAATCTCTGTGTTCCGCTTCGCCACCTGGTATGACAGTTGTCTTCCAAATGACACAAAGAATTAAGAAATCTGACAGTTTGTTTTACACAACTGTGGGGACTGTGGGTGGAGTTTCACTGAGAGCCATGATCGACAGTGGCTCTATGTCGTGCTCTATTAGTGAGGCTGCTGCTACGCGGCTTTTACAGTCCTGTCCTGATCTGAAGCTCGAACCAGCTAATGACATTGTAGTTGTTGGTGCTGGGGGTCACCAGTTCCAACCAAAAGCAGTTTGTGATTTGGAAGTGACTATTTATGGTTTCAAGCTGCTCATCCCCACGCTGGTTATTCCAGGCCAAAGTGATGACATGATTATTGGCAGTAACGCTATTAAGTCGTTGATTCATGTGATGAAGAATATGGATGAGTATTGGAGGCTTCTATCTATTTCAGGTGATGTCACCAATGATGACTGTAGACAGTTTTTATCCATGCTTTCCAATGTTGAGCGTTGGCGAGGGGGGGCGGTGCCTGGTAAGATTGGCACAGTGAAGTTGAGACAGCGTGTTACGCTGGAACCCCTTCAGGAACACTTTGTGTGGGGTAAATTACCTCCCTCTTCACCTCTATCAGCAGGCTGCACTGTTATTGTTGAGCCTACACAGTCACGGTGTAGACCCAGAGACATCCTGGTTGGCCGTTCCGTCTCATCACTGTGGGGTGACAAATGGGTTCCTCTCAAGCTGATTAACCCCAGCAACAAGCGTGTGACTCTGAGGAAGAACTGTAAAATCGCTGATGTCTACCCTTGTATCGCAGTTGAAGAGCTGTCTCCTCCTGAAAAGATCATGTCTAACAGCCACTCTTTTGAACAGGGTTCGGTGCCCATAAGGTCTGTTGAACAAAGGAAGGAACTCTTGCACAGACTAGGACTACAAGACTTGGACTTAGACAGTTGTGAGGTGTCTGACAGATGGAAAGATCAGCTTCTGCAGCTTGTGGAAAAGTATGAGTCTATCTTTTCTAAGGATAAAATGGACTGTGGAGAAGCTACCGATTTTGTCCACAAAATACACCTTGTGGATGAGAAGCCTTTTCGTTTGCCTTATCGCAGAGTACCGCCGAGTCAGTATGAGAAGCTGAGAACTGCTCTGAATGACATGGAAGAAAGGGACATAATCCGGAAGTCAAACAGTGAGTATGCATCGCCGCTGGTCTTGGTGTGGAAGAAGGATGGCAGCCTGCGCATTTGCACTGATTTCAGATGGCTCAATGCAAAGACTGCTAAAGACGCGCACCCGCTGCCACACCAAGCCGACGCCCTGGCTGCTCTCAGTGGAAATGTTTTCTTTTCAGCAATGGATTTGACCTCTGGATTTTACAATGTGCCTCTCTGCGAGCCTCACAAGAAATACACAGCATTCTCCTCACCCTTTGGTCTCCATGAGTACAACCGGATGCCTCAGGGCCTGTCGAACAGTCCGGCGACCTTCATGCGAATGATGATGTCGATCTTTGGTGACGAGAATTTCAGCAGCTTGCTTTGTTACTTGGACGACTTGATGGTGTTTGCGCCTGACGAGGTGACTGCCCTTCAACGTCTTGAGATGGTCTTCTCTCGGTTGAGGAGTCACAACCTTAAGCTGGCCCCTAAGAAATGCCATCTTCTTAAGAGGTCAGTTAAATTTCTTGGACATGTCATTTGTGCGGATGGTGTGAGAACTGATCCAGACAAGGTAAACACCATTACCAACATTAGGGAAGAACAGCTTATGGAGAGCGATGGTGTGACTCCCTCCCTTCTTAGGAATGATCCTTTATTACCAACATTTCATTCCTGATTGTTCTGCAAAGGCCAAGCTGTAATGAGCAGTTACATCCACCAGCAGAGACAGATAGCTCTGATACAGGTCAATAATCTTCAGAACTAGAAATAAAGTCCCTGCTGCTGTAGCCATCGGAAGCATGTAAGAACTTAAAACAAACTATATGGCAGAAACAGCAGCTAATGGAAAGTAGCAGGAGCTACAGAAGCAAGGCAGCAAGGACAGGAAATACCTTAATAGATTGGGGATCCCCTCTTTAGACTACTAGAAGAGGTGAGTGCGAGGAGGATGTTAGTCAAGCTAATGTACATTATCGATAACACCTCTCACCCCTTGCATGAGCCTGTGGAGGCCCTGAGTAGCTCCTTCAGCAGCAGACTGTTACAGCCACGGTGTAGGACGGAGCACTATCATAGGTCCTTCATCCCGACAGCAGCCAGGCTGTACAATATCCGCACACAATAAATACTGTCTAAAGATACACCTGTATTAGTTATCATTCCCACTGCACTTTATATACATATAGATAAAAAATCCTGGTGTATATACTAAGCATCTGTACATAGTATTTTGGCTTCAAAGTCTAACCTTTATCCATCCATTTGCTAAGTGTCTGTAGTGTCATGTAATTAATATATCCTTAGTATCCTTATTTTCTTATTATATTGTTTTATGTACTTTAATAATGAAGGTTTGTAGAGCAAGGCCACTTTTGACTCATAAACTAAGTGCTCAGCCAGACTGAAAACAGGAAGTGTAGAGCTGTACAGTATATTAATAAATACAGGAGGCCAGACAGAAAAGAGGAACTTTGCCATATAAACAATGGTTGTATTGAAACGGTGACATGTAAAGTACCAAAATAATACCTATATGAGACACAGTTTATGATTCTAATGTTAGAGATCCTGCAACTGGCGTTTTGGGCTCTCTCTTCCGGAAGATGATTGAATAAAAAGAAATATAAATGTTTTAACACACTATGAGTCGGTTTTCTCTGTTCTATCATGGGGACAAAAGAATCGGGGTTAATAGTAGTTACCATGGTTACTGCAGAAGCTGCTGTGAATTAAACATCTGGCACTGCAATAACTTGCCGGCGATATGAATGTTTACCTTTTTTCATTTTGAAAGAATTGTATTAATTAGTGTAATTTATAGTTTAGGAGAATCTAGAATAGAAATAGTGGGGGCACAGTGACGGACCCCGGGGCCCATTCACAGGCTGTCCTCCTGTCGTCGGAAACCTCTACTCGTGTCGACTTTCCAAGTAGGAACGAGCAAGGATGCAAGAGCAAACTGGTGAAGAACTGTAGATCAATATACTGAAATAAAAAGGCTAGTACTAAGATAAGATAACATTTATTAGTCACACACATGGGAAATTAATTTTGTTACAGCAAAAAGTGTATAGTGCAAAGTTACATAACAAAAATTTGAAAAACACTGGAATAGGATAAGAGTAAGAATAAGATACTGTACACAATAGAATAGAATAAAAGGGCCTGTATTTGTATAGCGCTTTTACTAGTCCCCCCTAGGGACCCCAAAGCGCTTTACACACCCAGTCATCCACCCATTCACACACTGGTGGAGGCAAGCTACAGTTGTAGCCACAGCTGCCCTGGGGCAGACTGACAGAAGCGAGGCTGCCATATCGTGCCATCGGCCCTTCTGGCCAACACCAGTAGGCGGTAGGTGAAGTGTCTTGCCCAAGGACACAACGACCAAGACTGTCCGAGCCGGGGCTCGAACCGACAACCTTCCGATTACAAGGCAACCCCTAACTCTTGAGCCATGATACTATATATGATAGAATAAAATACAATAGAATAGAATACAGATGACTGAAATGTAATCAACAGATTTACCGTAACATACGAGTGTTATATAAACTATGATATAAATCTGAAAGTGCTATTAACATGTTTAGTTACAAAGAAAAAAGATCTTAGAAAAAGGAGGGTAGCTGAATTGATGAGGAGTCCAGAAATGAAAAGAGCTGTCCGCTGTGTTGAAACTACAGTTTGAATGAGATGGACAACACTCCTAATTCAGCAGGTAAAGGATAACAGCCTGTAAATACACTCAACAAAAATATAAACGCAACACCTTTGTTACTGCTCCCATTCCCCATGGGATGGACGTAGAGACCTAAAATTCATTCCAGATACACAATATAACCATCCCTCCCAAACAGTGGTCACAAATCAGTCCAAATGTGTGGTAGTGGGCACATCTGCCATATTGAGATAATCCATCCCACCTCACAGGTGTGCCACATCAGGATGCTGATCTGACATCATGAGTAGTGCACAGGTGTACCTCAGACTGCCCACTGCCCACCAAATTGTGAAACACAAATCAGTTTAAAATGACGAAATTTACAAGCTGCTATGAAACCAGATGCTTAACTGTACTGCATGCTTTTAGGAAGGAACATCTGGTTTACTTACTCCTAAATGACCCATTCCTAAGCAGCATTTTCTGAACTGTATTTCTGATTTCACCACAAGTTGACAGCGTTTTACAATAATGTGTTTGTATTGAAATAGGGCTGACCCAGTGACATTGAGGCGGTCGAGTAGTAAATACCGTATATCACAGTAGTTGTTGTAAGAAATATTTCAAATACAATAATTGTCAATTTAATATAATGTATTTGATGTAATTTAATTTACAGTAAAATTACAATTATTACGATATCTCATATAGTATCCTGTTTGAGTAAAGCAACTGTAAGTTTAATTTAGAGTCAAATTAATGTATAAAACTATTATAGTGTCTTACCATTACTGTAATGTCTTAAGTTTTTTGCAGTGTTTGTATCAGTCTTGTTTTATTATTATTTAAACATTGTTGTAGTTGTGTTTAATAAATGTGCGTTTTCAGTTCCAGCCTTAACTTCAGGTGTTTTTGTACATTATTCTCATATTAACAAGTTTCTCTGATCTTTTTTGACACAATTCACACACATTATTTCTGATTAATTATTACTTTGAGCTGATTTTAATAGCAGCAGTTGATTTAAAAAAAATCCATCCACATTCAGTCTCGTTGATTTCGCATCTCTCAGCACAGATGAGCACACACTTAAAGTTCAGAGGTGAAAGAAATATTTCTCCTTCGTTTGAAGTTTGACTGCAGGTTAGAGTTAGTCCAGCAGGTGGTGCTGCTGGATGAAACCAAACAAACTGATTCACAATGATGGCTGATGCATTTTTTCCAACCATCCGTGTGCAGATTATTTTCACTTGACTGTTGACTTCTTAATTTGTTCCATCTAATCACTGAATAAAAACGTATTTAACCCAGTGGAGAAAACATGAAATAAATGTCATTTGATCAGCTCAAACACTTCAGTGAAACTTCTTCATGGGAAACTGATTCATTCCAGGTTTTTTTTTTATTAGAAAAGACAAGAAACCCCGCCCCCCCCCCCCCCCCCCCCCCCATCAATACATTTAATCTGTTTTATTAATGATACATTATTCAGGAGATCAAACTAAATGTGATACCACAGCTTCAAGACACATTAAACCAATAAGTCTGTCAGATTATGTACAAAGTAGAATTCAAAATTCAAATTCCCCCAATCATTACAAGTAGGCTAATAATCAGTGTTGATTAACATGTTTCTATTCAGCAAACGAACAAAAACTATGTTATTGAAGATTATATTTCACATAAAAAAATTAAAAAAGAGACTTATAAAGACAGTTATGCTCTGCTGTGGTTATGTTCTTCTGTCTTTATGATAATTTGTCCTTAAGTTACTGCTAAATGATCACAAAAACTCAGCTGTCCCAAAGAAACTGATTGTTTCTTTCAGCTTCATGTCCTTCTTCTTTGGGTAACATATTGTAGCGGGTCAGGGCTGTTTGGGGTCATGACAGCTATGTTCTGTTGTTCCAGGCGGCAGCGTTATGTTGCCATGGTTACAGGTAGCGCTCTCTCTCTCTCTCTCTCTCTGCGACTGTGTGTTTCTGGGTGGAGAGAACGCCTTTTTGATGCTGTGTGCTGTTTCTGCTCCCTGGCTAACTCGCGGGAAGCAAGGCCAAAGGACACCTCTGTCTCCTCCTTGTATAAGCGCGCCACAATATATTCTGTTTCTCTTTCTAACACATACTGAAAAAAGGTTCACACTATTACTGTTATTATTTTTCATTTAATTCCTTGTTTACCAGCTGATGATACATTGGGGCAAAAAAGTATTTGGGAGACACAGATTGCTGTCCCACTTAAAAAGATGAGAGAGGCCTGTAATTTTCTGCATAGGTTCACTTCAACTGTGAGAGACAGAATGGAAAAAAAGAAACCCAGGATATCACATTTTATGATTTTTAAATAATTTATTTGTATAATGGTGCAGAAAATAAGTATTTAGCACCCACAAACAAGCGAGAATTCTCTCCCTCACAGACCTGTTACTTCTTCTTTAAGAAGCTCTTCTCCACTCGTTATCAGTAAGACACATCTCCACACCTTCAAACAGTCAGACTCCAACATCCACTATTGCCAAGACCAGAGAGCTGTCTAAGGCCACAGGGACAAAACCCGCGAGAATGTTATGTGGTATAAACGCCACTTGCCATGTTTGGAGGGCGAAGAATGCTGAGTTGCATCCCAAGAACACCATACCCACTGTGAAGCATGGGGGTGGAAAAATCATGCTTTGGGGCTGTTTTTCTGCAAAGGGGACAGGCCAATGAAGGAGTGGCTTTTAAAAAGCATTTCAAGGTTCTGGAGTAGCCTAGCCAGTCTCCAGACTTCAATCCAATAGAGAATCTGTGGAGGGAGTTGAAAGTCTGTGTTGCCCAGCGACAGTCCCAAAACATCACTGCTCTAGAGGAGATCTGCATGGAGGAATGGTCCAAAATACCAGCAACAGTGTGTGAAAACCTTGTGAAGACTACAGAAAACGTTTGAACGCTGTCATTGCCAACAAAGGGCATATAACAAAGTATTCAGATCAACTTTTGTTATTGACCAAATACTTATTTTCCAAATAAATTCTTTAAAAAGACAATGTGATTTTTTGGGTTTTTTTTCTCATTTTGTTCTTTACAGTTGAGGTATACTTATGATGAAAATTACAGGCCTCTCTCATCTTTTTAAGTTGGAGAACTTGCACAATTGGTGGCTGCCAAATACTTTTTTGCCCCACTCTAAATGTTGACTTCCACTGAGTATTACTGTGTAACACAATCCCCCAATTTCAATTTAAAAATTGTAGTTTTTAATGCCAAATCCACTGCAGCTCTTGATGCAGCTCCAGCCACCCCTGCAGCTCCCATACCTTCCACTCCTCGAGCACAAAGTCCAACTCTAACAGCAACTGCAGCACCAACAGCAGTAGCAACTCCAGCACTAACTTTTGCAGCAATTCCACCAATAATGGCATCCCATTCCCCCTGAGTAACCTCGTTCCTTCTTTCAGCTTTGTATCTTGCTTCTTTGGCCGTCATCTCTGGATTTTCTTTCTGAAGTCGTTCCATCTCTGTTTTCATGGCTTTCACTGCCTCTTCAAACATATTGGTGGTGTAGCATCCTCCTTTTCTTCCAGTCAGATTGTTGATTTCCTTCAGCAGCTCAGAGGGATCCTTGTTTCTGCTGTTAAAAACATGATATCCTCCACGGCACTGACTGATAAAGTCTTTGAGATCTGGATGTTTGATTGCTTCTTCTATGGTGTCTTTATTCTCATCATCTTCATGGATTACCAAGGCCATTGTGTAATCAGCTGCTTGTTCACCAAATATCTTCTGAATGATTTTCACAGTTTTTTGTTCTTCTTTGGTGAATCTGTTTGGTTGGATCACAACCAGGAACACATGAGGACCAGGAGCAGCAAAGGAGATGCATCTAACAATCTCTCTCTTCACCTCCTCTTCAGTTAGTTTAGTTTTGTACAGACCTGGAGTATCAACTACAGCCACTGTTTGACCTTCAAACTGACATGTTTCCTTCTGACACACTGATGTTACAGAGGAAGAGGAGGATGTTGATCTAAATACTTTTCCCTTTAAGATGATGTTTCCTGCTGCACTCTTCCCAACTCTGGTTTTCCCAACAAGAACAATCCTGAGGTCGGCTTCTGGTTTGTTCATGGCTCTCTGAGCTTCTCTGAACATTTCATTGGTGTAGCATCCTCCTCCATTTCTTGCAATCATTGTGTTGATCTTCTCCAGCAGCTCTCTGACCTGAAAGGGATTGTTGTTTCTGTTTTTAAAGACATGATATCCTCCACCACACTGACTGATGAAGTCAGTGATATTTGGATTATCATTGATCATTTTTTCTATGGTGACTCCATCTGCCTCAAGATTGTCCCCACAAGTAAACAAAGTCAGGTGACTAGGAGTTTTAATTTAAAAAATCTTTAAGTGAAACATGTTTTTCACAGGTGAGCCGGATTTTAAAGAACTCTCCTCTGATCCAGAACTTGTGGCCTCCTGAGCTCTTCCCTCAATAAAACTGAACTTTAACCGGAAAATTCAAAAACTCTGTTATCTTTGAGCGGACTCTGGCACACTCAGTCTCCGCCCCTCGAAGGAAACCAGTAACAGTTCTTTTCAGTCTGGATGAATCTATTTCCGGTTCGAATTTAACTTACGCCGCGCGCTCGAGTTGCCTAAGCAGGTGAACGACCAGGGCCCTGTTTCAGGAAGCCGGTTTAGTGGAAAAACTGAGTAAGTATACCCTGAGTTAACGAAAACTCTGGGTTTTCGGTTTCACAAAGCGAGTTCAGATGAAGCCTGAGTGAGTCACTATGACGACACACTCCGTGAAGCTAACCTGCCCCCTAGCAGGTTTACTACAACTAACCCTGACTGTCTCCGCCCCTTTGTCGGAAACCTGACAGTAGGAAGTGTCAGACATGGCGTGTCCCTTCCTTGAAGAGCCAGTAGATCGTGAAGCCCAAATTCTCCGCAGAGCTCTCCGCCGGGAGAGAGTGATCAGAGCGCGTTTGGACATTTTATCATTTCCTGATGATTTCCTGTGTGAACGTTACCGTTTCTCAGCACAATCTATAAGTTATTTGAATAACATCCTCAGGCCTAATATTACGCATGTGACACATCGCGGACATGCTCTCAGTTCATTAAATATTATGTGTATTGCACTTCGGTTTTTTGCAAACGGGAGCTTTCTGTATAATATTGGTGACGCTGAGCACGTTTCCAAGGCTACCGTCTGTCGGGCAGTCAGGAATGTTACAGTTGCACTGAAACGTCTCCTGCACTCATCTGTGGTGTTCCCCGGTCATAGACCCACAAGATTCATCAAAGAGGGATGCCACAAAATTGCAGTTATCAGGATGAACAAAACTTAATTCATGATGTGGTGATACTTGAACTACTACTTAAATTTTACATTTATTTTCACGGTTCCCAGGCGTGATTGTGTCACGGCGGGGTGCGCCGGTGTGTGTGGAAACAGGACCCAAAAGCAGATGACGATGAGGAGTAGTAAGGTTTTAACAGAAGGTGAAGCTTTAATTTAAATGACGGCAGGGTTAAACCAGGAAACTAAAACAAACTGGCAAAACACTAAGAAACAAAACACTAAAGGTACTAAGACCAAAAACTATAACTATAACCGAGGTAGAAAATAACAGGCAAAGACTAAGACTATAACTGTGACCCTGGTGAGAATAAACAGACGAAAACTAGAACTATGACTGTGGTGATGTAAACAGGCTAAGACCATGACTATAACTGTAACTCTGGTGAGATTAAACAGACGAAAACTAGAACTATGACTGACGTGGAAATAACAGACGAACCGACAATGGCATGAAGAAAGCAAAAGGCTTAAATACAGACATGAGGTGATCAGGGGAAGTGGCGACACATGGGGGAAAACAGCTGACAGACATAAACCTAATGACAGGACCAGGAGAGGAAATCTAAATATAATGAACAAAGAACACATGACATTGTCAGAATAAAACAGGAAATGACAACACAACTTAACAGACCTAATACGTGATGAAATAAATAGAAAACCCCAAAACATAGAAAACCCAGGAACAATAACTGCCTAAACTAAAGGCAAATAGGAAATAACACAAACTAATAACATATCAAAAAATACAAAGAAAACTCAGAGTGCTGGGTCGGAGACCCAGCCTGTGACAGATTGGCTGTACAGATGGCACTCACATTCCAATCATTGCTCCTTTGAAGGAGACTATGTGAACAGGAAGTCTTTCCACAGCATTAATGTACAGGTACATAGTTCCCTGTAGCATTTCAGACTAACAAATTATTTCATCATAGTAATGGATGCTAATTTGTGTTCTCTGCACTGTGAAGATCATATATGATGCTGCCAACATTATCACAAATGTGGAAGCCAAGTGGCCAGGCTCTGTCCATGACTCACAAATATTCCGTGAATGTACACTGAGCACAAAATGTGGACATGGTGAGTTGAAAATACTTTAAAATATATAAAGACCAATTGCTTCAGGGACATTTGAACTGAAGTGTATCCTTCTGTCTTAGGAGAGTTCACTGGCTACTTGCTTGGTGATAGGGGGTATCCATGTTTACCCTATTTGCTTACCCCTTACTCTGACCCTGAACCGGGCCCACAGCAGCGATATAATCTGGCTAATTGCAGGACAAGAGCCAGAATTGAAATGACTATCGGAATGCTTAAGGCCCGGTTCCAGTGCCTGCAAAGACTCAGGGTCACCCCAGAAAGGGCATGTGACATTATTGTGGCATGTGTGATTCTTCACAACATTGCCACAATTAGAGGAGAACACTGTCCTTCTGAACCAAACATCAGTAGTGATCCAAACCATGAACATCCTGACCCTCCCACGGACATACAAGATGGAAGTGCAGTCAGAGACACCATATGTCACAATCATTTCTTTTGACCCATCACCTCAACATGTTGAAAGAAGAATAAACAGATTTTTTGTTCAACTGGCTTTATTGGTCGCCTGTGTTTCCTGTACACAAAGTATTAAAAGATGTAAACCTCATGAAGTGTCTCTGTTGCTTCCTCCTCTGTAACAGCTGTCAATGTTTCTTCATTATTTTCCTGCAGTAAAGAAATAAACAACATTGCTGTTCTACTGTAAACTCATATAATCTGTGGAGTATTACTCACAACTGCATGTTGGTCTGGCTCAACAGGAGGCTGCACCAGATGCAGTACACCACCACCATCAACTGATAGAATATGAGGTTTATACAGGTCACTTATAACTTACAAGGGACCAAATGGCAATTAACAAACATACCAATCACCTTACACTTCATTGTCATTATGCTCTCAAAGACAACCAAGGCTGAGGGAAGGCAAACTCAGTAGGAAAATAACTTCACTACAAACAAATTCATTATGGTGAAGAGTTTATCAAATGAATGAGCAGCACTGCAAAGGTGACTGTGAAGAAAGGATGTATGCACATCATGTATTATTTTGAATTTACCCCCTATGTAGGCACTTGTGTCTTGCGGGGTTATTGACTCAGAGGATGTCCCCACAGAGATGCCTTCGGCCACAGGGCGCCCACTGTTTTGGCTGAGGGCCAACTGCTCAGCCTCTGTGAGTGGTGGTGGTGGAGGACCCCCACCTGTTTTTCGGGCCTCCGCTTTTTTTCTGTTGGCTATAACGGGCCACATTTGAGCATACAGAGTAAGCAAATATGTACTTGTAATGTGCTCAGATAATTTCAATAAGTGCTTACAGAAAGAAAATTAATGTAGCCTCTAACTGCAATTGATTTACATGGGACAAACAGACCAAGCACTATGGCTCATAATACAATTACACCTTACCTGTTTGGACTATATTTTTATATTTCATTTTTACTTGCTGCCAGGCACGTTTGGGGCCTGTTGGGTTGCACCTGCGCTCACATCACATCACAAAATAAAATGTATAAAATAAAAAATAAAATATAATAAATAACGTGTTAAATGGGTGGAAATCCCTAGATCAATGTTTAAATTAACACTCACGCATTGACTCTGTCGGCTATGTTTTGCCATGCATGCTCCCTTTGTTTTGCAGCTGAGGCTGTGTTACTTTTTTCTGCAAAATTTGCATGTTATCGGCATATGCTGCCATCAGAATTTCGGCCTCAAGCGCTGTAAAATACATTGACCGCGCCTTCTTTCCCTCCGTCTCCATGGTGACTCGCTTAATCTGTGCTCCGCTTATCAGGGCTTTATGTATCCTCGTCCGTGCGCTTCACTTGGGGTTAAAGCAACTCCGCGTTGACTGAACTAATTGTTATCAGCCTTTCTGAAACGGAATATTCCGAGTTGGACAGTTCGGGGTTACTCAACCCTGCATATCGTTTTTCACTCTGAGTTTTCTAAACCGGCTTCCTGAAACAGGGCCCTGGTGGAAAAACTGGTTTATTTTTCAGCAACAACAAGTGATTGGGTGTCAGTGCTTCAAGATCATTTGAGTCATCTGAAACTTTAGTAATGGGTCTGTCGTTCATTACAGCTTCAACCTCACAGAAGACTGTTTGGAGTCCTTCATCATCCAGAACTTGCTCCTTAAGAACTGAGGCTAAAATATTCTTTATTGAACGAATGAGACGCTCCCACACACCACCTTGGTGAGAAGCTGCTGGGATGTTGAAGTTCCATTTCATGCCATCCTGAACAAAAGCCTTTTGAATTTTGGCATGGTCCAGCTCAGTCAAACTTTCTTGAAGAATAGCTTGATGTAAGTTGTTTTCTTGTTGTCTTTTCTAATGAAAAAAAAAAACTGAAGTGAACCACGAGCCCTATTTCAGGAAGCCGGTTTAGTGCAAACTCTGACTAAGTATACCCTGAGTTAACGAAAACTCTGGGTTTTCGGTTTCACAAAGCGAGTTTAGATTAATCCTGAGTGAGTCACTATGACGACACACTCCGTGAAGCTAACCTGCTCCCTAGCAGGTTTACTACAACTAACCCTGACTGTCTCCGCCCCTTTGGAAACCTGACTGTAGGACGTGTCAGACATGGCGTGCCCCTTCCTTGAAGAGCCAGTAGATGTTGAAGCCCAAATTCTCCGCAGAGCTCTCCGCCGGGAGAGAGTGATTAGAGCGCGTTTGGACATTTTATCATTTCCTGATGATTTTCTGTGTGAACGTTACCGTTTTTCAGCACAATCTATAATTTATTTGAATAACGTCCTCAGGCCTAATATTGCTCATAAGACACATCGCGGACATCCTCTCAGTTCATTACATATTATTTGTATTGCACTTCGGTTTTTTGCAAACGGGAGCTTTCTGTATAATATTGGTGACGCTGAGCACGTTTCCAAGGCTACCGTCTGTCGGGCAGTCAGGAATGTTACAGTTGCACTGAAACGTCTCCTGCACTCGTTTGTGGTGTTCCCCGGTCATAGACCCACAAGATTTATCAAAGAGGGATTCCACAAAATTGCAGGTATCAGGATGACCAAAACTTAATGTATGATGTGGTGATACTTGAACTACTACTTAAATTTTACATTTATTTTCACGGTTCCCAGGCGTGATTGGCTGTACAGATGGCACTCACATTCCAATCATTGCTCCTTCAGTAAATGAAGGAGACTATGTGAACAGGAAGTCTTTCCACAGCATTAATGTACAGGTACATAGTTCCCTGTAGCATTTCAAACTAACAAATTATTTCATTATAGTAATGGATGCTAATTTGTGTTCTCTGCACTGTGAAGATCATATGTGATGCTGCCAACATTATCACAGATGTGGAAGCCAAGTGGCCAGGCTCTCTATTTCAGGAAGCCGGTTTAGAAAACTCAGAGTGAAAAACGATACTCAGGGTTGAGTAACCCTGAACTGTCCAACTCGGAATATTCGGTTTCAGAAAGGCTGATAACAATTAGTTCAGTCAACGCGGAGTTGTTTTAACCCCAAGTTAAGCGCGCGCACGAGGATACATAAAGCCCTGATTAGTGGAGCACAGATTAAGCGAGTCACCATGGAGACGGAGGGAAAGAAGGCGCGGTCAATGTATTTTACAGCGCTTGAGGCCGAAATTCTGATGGCAGCATATGCCGATAACATGCAAATTTTGCAGAAAAAAGTAACACAGCCTCAGCTGCAAAACAAAGGGAGCATGCATGGCAAAACATAGCCGACAGAGTCAATGCGTGAGTGTTAATTTAAACATTGATCTAGGGATTTCCACCCATTTAACACGTTATTTATTATATTTTATTTTTTATTTTATACATTTTATTTTGTGACGTGATGTGAGCGCAGGTGCAACCCAACAGGCCCCAAACGTGCCTGGCAGCAAGTAAAAATGAAATATAAAAATATAGTCCAAACAGGTAAGGTGTAATTGTATTATGAGCCATAGTGCTTGGTCTGTTTGTCCGATGTAAATCAATTGCAGTTAGAGGCTACATTAATTTTCTTTCTGTAAGCACTTATTGAAATTATCTGAGCACATTACAAGTAAATATTTGCTTACTCTGTATGCTCAAATGTGACCCGTTATGGCCACTAGAAAAAAAGCGGAGGCCCGAAAAACAGGTGGGGGTCCTCCACCACCACCACTCACAGAGCCTGGCCACTTGGCTTCCACATTTGTGATAATGTTGGCAGCATCACATATGATCTTCACAGTGCAGAGAACACAAATTAGCATCCATTACTATAATGAAATAATTTGTTAGTTTGAAATGCTACAGGGAATTATGTACCTGTACATTAATGCTGTGGAAAGACTTCCTGTTCACATAGCCTCCTTCATTTACTGAAGGAGCAATGATTGCAATGTGAGTGCCATCTGTACAGCCAATCACGCCTGGGAACCGTGAAAATAAATGTAAAATTTAAGTAGTAATAATAATAATAATGGATTGGATTTATATAGCGCTTTTCAAGCCACCCAAAGCGCTTTACAATGCCACTATTCATTCACTCTCACATTCACACACTGGTGGAGGCAAACTACGGTTGTAGCCACAGCTGCCCTGGGGCAGACTGACAGAAGCGAGGCTGCCATATCGCGCCATCGGCCCCTCTAGCCAACACCAGTAGGCGGTAGGGTAAAGTGTCTTGCCCAAGGACACAATGACCGGGACAGAGAGCCCGGGGATCGAACCAGCGACCTTCCGGTTACAGATACGCTTCCCAACCCCATGCGACCATGGCTCAGGGTCGCATGATTTGGTGATACAAGTATCACCAAATCATGAATTAAGTTTTGTTCATCCTGCTACCTGCAATTTTGTGGAATCCCTCTTTGATAAATCTTGTGGGTCTATGACCGGGGAACACCACAAACGAGTGCAGGAGACGTTTCAGTGCAACGGTAACATTCCTGACTGCCCGACAGACGGTAGCCTTGGAAACGTGCTCAGCGTCACCAATATTATACAGAAAGCTCCCGTTTGCAAAAAACCGAAGTGCAATACAAATAATATGTACAGAACTGAGAGGATGTCCGCGATGTGTCACATGAGCAATATTAGGCCTGAGGATGTTCTTCAAATAAATTATAGATTGTGCTGAAAAACGGTAACGTTCACACAGAAAATCATCAGCAAATGATGAAATGTCCAAACGCGCTCTAATCACTCTCTCCCGGCGGAGAGCCCTGCAGAGAATTTGGGCTTCAACATCTACTGGCTCTTCAAGGAAGGGACACGCCATGTCTGACACTTCCTACAGTCAGGTTTCCGACACAGAGGCGGAGACAGTCAGGGTTAGTTGAAGTAAACCTGCTAGGGGGCAGGTTAGCTTCACGGAGTGTGTTGTCATAGTGACTCACTCAGGATTAATCTAAACTCGCTTTGTGAAACTGAAAACCCAGAGTTTTCGTTAACTCAGGGTATACTTAGTCAGAGTTTGCACTAAACCGGCTTCCTGAAATAGGGCTCGTGGTTCACTTCAGTTTTTTTTTTCATTAGAAAAGACAACAAGAAAACAACTTACATCAATAAATGTAATCTGTTTAATTCATAATTCTGAATTTGAATGTGAGACCACAGCTTCAAAACACATTGTACACAATCTGACAGACTGATTGGTTTACAGTAGAATTTAATATTTCCCCAATCATTACAAGTAAGCTAATAATCAGTAATAAGTTCCTATTCAATTAATTAATAAAAAGCTATTATGTTATTAAAGGTATTATTTCATGTAAAAAAAATCAACAATAAAAATTACAAAGGTAGTTACACTACAATGATTACATTCTGTCTTTATGTTAATGTGACTTTTATAAGTTACTGCTAAATGATGGCGTCAATAAATGCTGGATTTTCCCTGTAGCAGTGGGAGTAGGATGCACTGCAACTCTAACACCAACTTCAGTGGCAGCTGGAGCCCCAACTGCAACAACATTAACTTTATGTCTTTCTTATTTGCAGCTCATATATTATGTTTTTCTTTAGTCCATCTACTAAACAACACATACTCAAAAAATGATTACTATTACTCTTATTCTTCTAATATATTTTTCTTGTAAATGAGCTGCTGATAAATGTTATTTTTCATTGATTATTACTGTGTAACACAATCATTTAATTTGCTTTTCAAAGTTACAGATTTTGGTTTCAAACCAGCTGCAAGTCCCATAAAACCTCCAACTAACGCTCCTACTACAGCCCCCACTGGACCCCCTATGGCTCCAACACGAGCTCCAAGACCAATTCCAGCACCAATACCAGCACCAATACCAGCACCAGCACCAGCACCAGCACCAGCTCCAACATTATCAGCTCCCATAATGACAGCATCCCAACTCCCCTGAGTAACCTCGTTCCTTCTTTCTGCTTTGTATCTTGCTTCTTTGGCCGTCATCTCTGGATTTTCTTTCCGAAGTCGTTCCATCTCTGTTTTTATGGCTTTCTCTGCCTCTTCAAACATATTGGTGGTGTAGCATCCTCCTTTTCTTTCAGTCATAGTGTTGATTTTCTTCAGCAGCTCTCTGACCTCAGAGGGATCCTTGTTTCTGCTGTTAAAAACATGATATCCTCCACCGCACTGACTGATAAAGTCACTGAGATCTGGATGTTTGATTGCTTCTTCTAAGGTGTCTTTATTCTCATCATCTTCATGGATTACCAAGGCCATTGTGTAATCAGCTGCTTGTTCACCAAATATCTTCTGAATGATTTTCACAGTTTTTTGTTCTTCTTTGGTGAATCTGTTTGGTTGGATCACAACCAGGAACACATGAGGACCAGGAGCAGCAAAGGAGATGCATCTAACAATCTCTCTCTTCACCTCCTCTTCAGTTAGTTTAGTTTCATACAGACCTGGAGTATCAACTACAGCCAGTGTTTGACCTTCAAACTGACATGTTTCCTTCTGACACTCTGATGTTACAGAGGAAGAAGAGGATGTTGATCTAAATACTTTTCCCTTTAAGATGCTGTTTCCTGCTGCACTCTTCCCAACTCTGGTTTTCCCAACAAGAACAATCCTGAGGTCGGCTTCTGGTTTGTTCATGACTCTCTGAGCTTCTCTGAACATTTCATTGGTGTAGTACTCTCCTCCATTTCTCGCAATCATTGTGTTGATCTTCTCCAGCAGCTCTCTGACCTGAAAGGGATTCTTGTTTCTGTTGTTAAAGACATGATATCCTCCACCACACTGACTGATGAAGTCAGTGATATTTGGATTATCATTGATCATTTTTTCTATGGTGACTCCATCTGCCTCAAGATCATCTCCGTAGGTGAACAAGGCCATAGTGTAACATGCTGACTGCTCTCCAAACATATTCTGAATGATGATAACAGTTTCTTGATCTTCTTCTGTGAATCTGTTGGCCTGAATCACAACCAGGAACACATGAGGACCAGGAGCAGCAAAGGGGATGCAGCGACTGATCTCTCTCTTCACCTCCTCATCAGTTTTTCTGGTGTCAAATAAACCTGGAGTATCAATTACAGCCAGTTTTTGACCATCAAACAGACCTGTTTCCTTCTGACACTTTGACGTTACTACAGAAAAACCTGCTGAGGATTTAAAAGATTTTTCTCCTAAGATGGTATTTCCTGATACACTCTTCCCAACTCCAGTTTTCCCAATAAGAACAATCCTGAGGTCAGCCTCTCTGAACATTTCAACTGTGTAGTATCTTCCTGCATTTCTCTGAACCATGGTGTTGATCTTCTCCAGCAGCTCTCTGACCTGAGAGGGATCCTTGTCTTTGTTGTTAAAGACATGATATCCTCCATCACACTGATCGATGAAGTCACTGAGAGCTGGATTTTTACTGATTAATTCTTCTATGGTGTTTCCATCTGACTTTAGGTCATCTCCATGGGTGAACAAAACTAATGTGGAACATGCTGACCCTTTTCCAAACATCTTCTGAACGATTTTCACTGTTTCTTGATCTTCTTCTGTGAATCTGTTGGCCTGAATCACAACCAGGAACACATTAGGACCAGGAGCAGCAAAGCAGATGGCTCTCTCCATCTCTGCTGTCAACTCCTCTTCAGGCTTGCGGGTGTCAAACAGACCTGGAGTTTCAACTACAGCCAGTTTTTGACCTCCAAACTCTCCTCTTTCCTTCTGACACTCTGATGATGTCAATTCAAAAGCATTCTCCTTTCCTAGGATGGTGTTTCCTGATACACTCTTTCCAACTCCAGTTTTTCCAAGAAGCAAAATCCTGAGCTCTGGCTTCTCTGGTTCTTCTTGTTTTGCTGAAGAGTAATAAACATTTTAAAGGTAAAATTTAAAGTTAATATATTCACAATTCAAACTCTGAAGACAAACAATATGTATTTTCTATTATGTCAAGTGTGTCTCTGGACTGTTGGAGAAAGCTGGGAAGTGGGAAACCCATGCAAACTCCAGAAAAAAATAAAAAGATCCCAGAAGGATTTGAACCAGTAACCTTCTTACTGTGTCAATTATTATAGATCATGATGTCAAGACACCATCTCTCCCTCACCCTTCAACCTCTGTATGACTTCCTCTTCATGTGCGCCATATATGATGATACCTACAGTATAGTAATATTTAACTGTTTAGAGACTCCAAACCAGTAGGTGCCTACTTGGATCAAACGAGGAAATTAAGTCTTGGTAGATTTGGTGAGTGGACCATTAATCTGAAGCGGGGTAAAGAATCATGTTTATTAGTGAACAGAACAAATGTTGAAGGAGACGAACAAGAAAACACCTTCCTTCTTTTGTTCCTCTGTAGTTTTGTAGGAAAACTGTTCAAATCTTTTTTTTCCCACTTCTCGTGTCATCAAGAAACTCCAGATGACATTAATTGAAAAACAATTCTGTTCCTACGTTCTTTCTGACTCTAAGCTTTAATAAAAGAAAATAACTTTTCAGTCAAACTTTTCTTTTAACTTTTGAGAGTTGATGTTCATGTTGGGCATTTCATGAACCAGCTTTTGGATTTGTAGACTAAAATTCTGATTTGAATCACAGTGTACAAAGTACCATTAAAAGTAGTAATAACAAAGAGAAATTGTTAAAGGGATAGATCAAACAAGGACATAAATTAAAATAATGTCTAGGATCTGATACATGTTTGGTTTAATAAGTGGCTGTTGACTTTTATTTGCCTTTATATAAAATTAATGTTATAGATTAGTATTTTGAAATGTACTCACCAGGACTAGTGTGTTTGCTGGCCATGTCTGTCTTTTATTGGCAATTGATGTGTGATTTTCTGGCTCTGCTGATGTTCTGCTGCTCAGCAGTTTCCTCTTTATCGCTCTGCGGTGTTGGAACGTGTGGAAACGTGTCTGAGAAGTGGGGCAGAAAGGTGAGAAGGACACAGGAACAGCTAGTTGTTAGTTACATGTGATTCAAGTTGAATTACTTTTGTATGAGAGAAGAGTTCATATTTTGTGTTTGGTGTATTGAAGAAAAAAGGAGAGCTAATCTCAAATCCTAGTTTTTAGCCTATGTAATTGTGGAGATCTGAGTATTGACAGTTAATCACAGACTCCGTATTTAATATTGATGTTTCTATTGCTTTCACAAACCTGCATGAAGATGTCTGGGACATTAACTTTGTGACTCAAACTAGGAGTACAGTGGCTTGTGCCACCCTGAATGGAAATCGGCATTATATATGCCAGCTGAGGGTTTAAATTCTTATTTTCCATGTCATCATATTTCTGTTTGGCTTTTGAATATCCATCCATCCATTTGCTACTGCTTATCCTTTTCAGGGTAACTGGAGCCTATCCCAGGTGTTTTAGGGCGAGAGGCACGGTACACCATGGAGAGGTCGCCAGTCTGTTGCAGGGCTGACACATAGACAGAGACAACCAAGCGCACTCACATTCACACCTATGGGCAATTTAGTGTTTCCAATTAACCTAACCCCTCTAACTGCATGGAGAACCCACACAAACACGGGGAGAACATGCAAACTCAGGACCTTCTTGCTGTGAGGCAACAGTGCTAACCACCATGCTGCCCACGGTGGCTTTTTAATAAATCAAAGAAAGAGAATATCATAATATTCGTCATCTCCGAGCATGAAGTAAGGAGAGCCTTCAAGAGAGTGAACACCAGGAAAGCAGCAGGACCAGACGGCATCCCAGGTCGTATCCTAAGAGACTGCGCATACCAGCTAGCTCCTGTGTTCACTGAGATATTCAACATCTCTTTATCTCAGTCGGTGATCCCCACATGCTTCAAAGAGTCCATCATTGTTCCTGTCCCGAAGAAACCCCACCCTGCTTCTCTCAATGACTATCGCCCTGTAGCCCTCACCTCAGTAGTGATGAAGTGCTTTGAACGCCTGGTCAGAGACTTCATCATTTCTTCACTACCAGACACACTGGACCCACTACAGTTCGCTTACCGTCCAAATCGTTCCACAGACGATGCCATCTCTCATCTCCTCCACACATCACTCACTCACTTGGACACTAGAAGGGGGAATTATGTTAAAATGCTCTTCATAGACTACAGCTCTGCATTTAACACCATAATTCCCTCCACACTCACCACCAAGCTGGAGCATCTGGGACTCAGCTCATCTATGTGTCAGTGGATCTCCAACTTCCTAACTGGCAGACCACAGGCAGTAAGGATGGGCGGACATGTCTCAGCCTCCACCACTCTCAGCACTGGAGCCCCCCAGGGGTGTGTTCTGAGCCCCCTGCTGTACTCTTTGTACACATATGACTGTGTGGCCACTACCAGCTCCACCACCATCATCAAGTTTGCTGACGACACCGTCGTGGTGGGCCTGATCTCTGATAACAACGAGACGGCCTACCTGAAGGAGATTAGGAATCTGGAGAACTGGTGCCAGAGGAACAACCTCCTTCTAAACGTCAGTAAGACAAAGGAGCTGATAGTGGACTTCAGCACTAAGCAGGAGAGGAACTACCAGACCCCTGTCATCAACGAGTGCCCAGTGGAGAGAGTGGACAGCTTCAAATACCTCGGAGTTCACATCACGCAGGACCTGTCATGGTCCTGTCACATCAACACCGTGGTGAAAAAGGCCCGACAGCGTCTCTACCACCTCAGACGCTTGAGAGACTTCCAACTGCCCTCCAAGGTGCTCAGGAACTTTTACTCGTGCACCATAGAGAGCATCCTGACGGGAAACATCTTAACCTGGTTCGGGAACAGCACCATGCAGGACAGACGAGCTCTACAGAGGGTTGTGCGGTCAGCTGAGCGCACCATCCGCTCCGAGCTCCCTGACCTGCACTCAATCTACAGCAGGCGGTGCTGGACCAAGGCCAGGAAGATGGTGAAGGACCTCAGCCATCCCAACAACAGACTGTTCTCTCTGCTGAGGTCAGGAAAGCGATTCCGCTCCCTGAAGACCAACACAGAGAGACTGAGGAGGAGCTTCTTCCCGCAGGCGATACGGTCTCTCAATCACACCACCACACAGTACTGACCCACACATATGGTTCTTACACACACTGGACTTTCTGGACTTTGGTTTTGCACAACACTGGTCACTATATTCTTCATTTCCGGTTAATACTTGTACAGCTGCTGTTATTGTGTATATATTTATTTATATTTAGATTTCTTCATACATTCTTATATAGTTCTATATTGTGTATTTTGTTGTACAGTTATTTTATTTTCAACTTTAATTTATATATTTTATCTTATTCTTCCCAGTTAAATTTACCCTTCATTCTAATTTGTGTTGTACAGTTATTTCATTTTTAACCTTAATTTATATTTTATTCCTTCCTAGTTAAATTTACCCTTTTTAATTTTTCATATTTATTTCCTTTCTTATTCATAGCCTTTTCCTTTTTTGTTTTCTTTAGGTCACGAGCAGTTGTCCAAGCATTTCACTACATATCGTACTGTGTATGACTGTGTACGTGACAAATAAAATTTGAATTTGAATTTGAATTTGAATTTGATTTGATATCTGACCAGGCATCCAGGGCAACGCCCAGAAGCTAGGCAAATACTTTCTCTGTAACATATCACACAGCCAAATCTAGCCTCCACTCTGTACAACTGAAGAGCATAGCATGTTACATAATGTTACGTTACATATGGCCTAAAATTCATATCTCGATATTATTTAGCTGGATGGTGATACATGATATATATCTCAAGCTTTTTTTTAAAGCCATAAAGTAAGAACAAAAAGAGAGTTCTTAGTCAAAGCTGTGTCCCAGATCTCACACAGGCACTTTTATTAACATCCAGCGTAGATGTACATGAAAAAAACAACTCAGAAATAAATTATCAGCATTTATTAAATAATAATCCTCCATAAATAAAATAAAACAATGTTGTTTTTGTGCATAAAAAAAGCTCACAATTGTGCAGTCAAAATGTAGCGTTAACGTCATTTTAACGAGCTTAACGCTACCAGCACTAAAATAGTCATTTCCAGATGTTTTCTTTTAACCGACCAGCTCCTCTTTGATAGCTGCCGTGTCCATCTTGTTGTTGCGTGCAGGTGAAGCGATGGGGGAGGGGGAGTTGTGTTCAGTGAAGGAGAGAGGCAAGGCAGAGTAACATTGCGTAGAGACAAAAGTGGACGAAAGAGAGGAAAACTTTCAGCTCCACGAGTATAATTATAACGTGACAGAACAGAGGGCGACACAAACAGCACACAGGAGGAGATCAGGTCAGAGTGGACACACATGGGGAGCACAGAACCTGGAGGAATCAGGGTGAAGCAAAACTGAATATAAAACACACAAGATGGGAGACTATCAAAATAAAAAAGGAAGTACACACACACAGACACATACAAACTAAGACACGTGAACTTGACACTGGGACAGAGGAGAGACATGGAGACATGATGAACTAGGTGAGAGCAAGGAGTAAAATGCACAGGCACAGGCACAAAACACTGAGATGAAACTAGGACGGACTAACAGAATGAAATTAGATGCAGAAAATAGAAAAGTAAAGACCAACTAATACAGAACTAGAATATGAAAATCTCTTGAATCCAAAAGAATGAGTCACAACACAAACTCATAATCTGGCTCAAAGACCCAGGACCATGACAGTGATATAAAGACTTGCACAGACATTCATACATGTATGTAACCCTTTAAATATAAGTGTGGACACATAAGGGGCTGAGAAAATAATAAGGAAAAGGCCAAAGAACCAGAAATTTCACACGGATGTGTCTCTGCTACACGGCACTTTGGTTGAGGTCTACACTAATCCGGATAAATTTGAGAACGGCGTTTTCGTCTAAAAACGCTGCGCATCCAAACTGAGCCCGTTCTGGTAGTGAGAACGTGTTATCCAAACTATCATTTTTAATCATTTCCGAAGAGTTGTTCATCCACACTGAAACGACTGAAAACGCGTACGTTCCTGTACTGCGCATGTGTGAAACTGCTCCATTTGAACAATTCAATACATGAAAAGTACATTAACAGGCTCGCATATAGTCCACATATGCCTCAAACACTATTATAAAAACTTTCGTTTTTAGATGTTCTAGATGAGCCCATAAATCCAACTCGGTTGTGCATAAGACAAAAAGCCGACTGTAAAGCTAATTACTGTGCATTACTGAAACGGGCAGAAGGAAACCCGAACGAAAGCTGAGAAAGTGAAAGCAGAACTTCTCTAATGTAGCCCAGAGAAGTAGCAGTCCGCTGTTAAGATATCAGCCTCACACCAAGACCAGACTGCCTGTAATGTACCGTAAAATTAACATTTACAGTAAAGAGACCATTGTGACAGCAGTAATGCTAAGATTGTAACAACTCAAAGTTACACACCAATCAAACGGCGCCGACCGATTCTTAAACAAAGTGGCCAAAATGAGGTTTCTGCAGCTCCAACCTATAAAAACACCTGTTTACTACCAGGTAAAATAATTAAACGTACGACACAAAATAAACACATACCAGCAAGCGACGGCGAGAAGACTTCAGAGAAAACGATCCGCAGGTGATCTCTACAAAAACATGAGGCACTCCAGTCAACAAAAATATGGCCAATTCAGACAGCTTGGGACACGACTCCTACCTGTGGTAGCTGGGAAGGTCAGGAGTCCGGAAACCCGGATACATAGGGGAACAGGTGAGTGAGTGTCAGGGTTGCTCAGCCACTAGCACCGTATACTGTGACTGGCCACTAATGATTAACAATGTGATATTAAAACATAATATTTACTCTGCTACATAATTGCATTAATTACAATATGATGGGTGCTTGATACCCTGAAATTCACATTGAAGATCTTTCTTGAGAACAAATCAAACTATCATAACAAACCAGGGGCCAATTGAAGTGTTTTCAGAGATCCTCTTTGAGATCAGAATGAGAAACAAATGCAGCTTGTGTAACGATGTAAAAGGATGAATATGGTTTTGTTGTTGTTAAATTCCTGTTAAACTTGGGATCGCAACCATGGGTTTATTTTGAAACTTTTATTTTGAAAATCCGCAGCGGAAGTCTGCTACTGGTAAACGGGCTTTCCCTAAGCTTATCCGTTAGTAGCAATGAAGCTTTTGCTGTGGTAAGTTCTTCCTCAGTCCGCCCTGACTGAACATGAGTTTAAAACATATTTGAAAATCCTCATTGAAGTTAACATGACAGTGCATTAACAGTATGAACTGCCCATACAGTAGCATCTGAGTAGATTTCAGTTTTATGACCTTGTTTTGCAATTAATGGGTTAGACGGGAGGAAAAATGGACACGCTGAGCTAGCGGCTAACAGCTAGAGGGGACTGTCGTGTCTAATAATTTTGAAACTTCTCTTGATAGTTTGGGCGGAATCCTGTTGCTGGAAACCCATGGTTATTTATGTCCCATGTTATTGCAGAGACCCACAAAAAAGGGGAATAAACCACGCCTGAGCTCTACCCATCTCGAGTCCAGAGAGTTTTACTCATACAGCACTGGAGATAGAGACTGAGGGGGGTTACATTGGTGCCGTGAGCCGTCAATCAACTGTTTGGACGGTGGACTCCTCTCAGCAACGTGGGGCCAGTTTCAGCGCTGCACATTGGTGATTTATTGTTGTTCTTCCTGACACGTCTTTTTTTTTAAGGAGCAAATATAGCATTTTTGTTTTATTCTAGTCGCTGTAATGGACATCACAGAGGAGGGATCGAGTACTCCGAATGTTGTTGGTAGGGGTAGGGGGTTGTTATGTTCCCCTTTGCGTTTGCGTCATGACACTCCTGTTAGTGGGCGTGGTTTTATTAGAGGGAATAATCAGGGGATCCCAGGGTCCCAGTCCAGTACAGGGATTGTTGTCCCTCCCCCTAGCCCTGTGTCACACACGTCTCAGAACAACAGCTCACCTTCTCCTAACCCAGACACTATTGCCACGGAGATTGTGAGTCAGATGGGGGATGTGATCCAGCTGGTTGGTCAGAGGGTAGCGCAGAGTATCTTAACCCAGCTTAGCCCGTCTGCTAGTACCCCTTTACCTGCACCTACTGCCACATCTTTCCATGCTGTGTCGTCTACATCTGCTGTTGATGCTGCGCCTGTGCAGTTTGTGTCCCACAGGAAGCTTAAGGACCCACCATGCTTCAGAGGGGATGGTTCTGATCTCATTTCTGTGAGAGAGTGGGAGGATCTGATGAGAGCCTTTATAAAGCTGGGGAGTCTGAGACCCGAAGAACAGGCTGAGGAGATTCTTGTTCATTTGAGAGGCAAGGCTAAGGATGTGGTCCAGGTTGGCATTAGAAACAGTGTCGTAGATGTCACACGTGATCCTGAGGCTATTTATGGAATCCTGAGGAGACACTTTGACTCTGCTCAGTGCTCACCTCTTCCACTGGCAGACTTCTACACCACTCTCCCAGAGAAAGGTGAAAGTGTATTTGATTACTGGCTTAGGCTGCACCATGCTGTTGATCTTGCTGTTGAGCGCCTGAAGGAACGAGGACAGGCATTGGGTAGCCCCAGCACTGAGGTCACCCAAATGTTCATCAAAAACTGTCCCTCTCCTGAGCTTGCCATGATCTTTAGATCAAAGACAATTGATAAATGGACGGCCAACGAGGTCCAGGAAATCCTGTGTGAGTCCCACTCTGGAAGAACGTTGAATTCAAGCAGCATGACAACCGGGAGAGTTGCAATGAATGCACAGGAGATATCAACAGCATTGCCTGCCCAGCCAACAGAGAAACACATTCAGCCACAGTCGACAGATTCAGCTACTTTGGAGCGGCTCACAGGCATGCTTGAGAAGGTTCTTCTGCAAGGATCCTTTCAGCCTGGTTTGACCACGCGGCCCAATTCCAGACGTTCCAGGATTGAGGGCCTACATGATAAGCCCTGCTCCGTCTGTCATGATATGTCTCACACAGCTTTTATGCACTGCCGAGATCACAAACTCTGTTTTCTGTGCCACTCACCTGACCACGCCAGGCGTGCTTGTCCTAGATCCTCGTCGTCCTCTGTACCTCAACGGTCGGAAAACTAGTTGATCCACATTTGAGGGAGGAAGGTGTGGATCATCTGAGTGACTCTCCCATCTGCGACAGCGATGACCTGGGATCCATGTATGAATCTCTGTGTTCCGCTTCGCCACCTGGTATGACAGTTGTCTTCCAAATGACACAAAGAATTAAGAAATCTGACAGTTTGTTTTACACAACTGTGGGGACTGTGGGTGGAGTTTCACTGAGAGCCATGATCGACAGTGGCTCTATGTCGTGCTCTATTAGTGAGGCTGCTGCTACGCGGCTTTTACAGTCCTGCCCTGATCTGAAGCTCGAACCAGCTAATGACATTGTAGTTGTTGGTGCTGGGGGTCACCAGTTCCAACCAAAAGCAGTTTGTGATTTGGAAGTGACTATTTATGGTTTCAAGCTGCTCATCCCCACGCTGGTTATTCCAGGCCAAAGTGATGACATGATTATTGGCAGTAACGCTATTAAGTCGTTGATTCATGTGATGAAGAATATGGATGAGTATTGGAGGCTTCTATCTATTTCAGGTGATGTCACCAATGATGACTGTAGACAGTTTTTATCCATGCTTTCCAATGTTGAGCGTTGGCGAGGGGGGGCGGTGCCTGGTAAGATTGGCACAGTGAAGTTGAGACAGCGTGTTACGCTGGAACCCCTTCAGGAACACTTTGTGTGGGGTAAATTACCTCCCTCTTCACCTCTATCAGCAGGCTGCACTGTTATTGTTGAGCCTACACAGTCACGGTGTAGACCCAGAGACATCCTGGTTGGCCGTTCCGTCTCATCACTGTGGGGTGACAAATGGGTTCCTCTCAAGCTGATTAACCCCAGCAACAAGCGTGTGACTCTGAGGAAGAACTGTAAAATCGCTGATGTCTACCCTTGTATCGCAGTTGAAGAGCTGTCTCCTCCTGAAAAGATCATGTCTAACAGCCACTCTTTTGAACAGGGTTCGGTGCCCATAAGGTCTGTTGAACAAAGGAAGGAACTCTTGCACAGACTAGGACTACAAGACTTGGACTTAGACAGTTGTGAGGTGTCTGACAGATGGAAAGATCAGCTTCTGCAGCTTGTGGAAAAGTATGAGTCTATCTTTTCTAAGGATAAAATGGACTGTGGAGAAGCTACCGATTTTGTCCACAAAATACACCTTGTGGATGAGAAGCCTTTTCGTTTGCCTTATCGCAGAGTACCGCCGAGTCAGTATGAGAAGCTGAGAACTGCTCTGAATGACATGGAAGAAAGGGACATAATCCGGAAGTCAAACAGTGAGTATGCATCGCCGCTGGTCTTGGTGTGGAAGAAGGATGGCAGCCTGCGCATTTGCACTGATTTCAGATGGCTCAATGCAAAGACTGCTAAAGACGCGCACCCGCTGCCACACCAAGCCGACGCCCTGGCTGCTCTCAGTGGAAATGTTTTCTTTTCAACAATGGATTTGACCTCTGGATTTTACAATGTGCCTCTCTGCGAGCCTCACAAGAAATACACAGCATTCTCCTCACCCTTTGGTCTCCATGAGTACAACCGGATGCCTCAGGGCCTGTCGAACAGTCCGGCGACCTTCATGCGAATGATGATGTCGATCTTTGGTGACGAGAATTTCAGCAGCTTGCTTTGTTACTTGGACGACTTGATGGTGTTTGCGCCTGACGAGGTGACTGCCCTTCAACGTCTTGAGATGGTCTTCTCTCGGTTGAGGAGTCACAACCTTAAGCTGGCCCCTAAGAAATGCCATCTTCTTAAGAGGTCAGTTAAATTTCTTGGACATGTCATTTGTGCGGATGGTGTGAGAACTGATCCAGACAAGGTAAACACCATTACCAACATTAGGGAAGAACAGCTTATGGAGAGCGATGGTGTGACTCCCTCCCTTCTTAGGAATGATCCTTTATTACCAACATTTCATTCCTGATTGTTCTGCAAAGGCCAAGCTGTAATGAGCAGTTACATCCACCAGCAGAGACAGATAGCTCTGATACAGGTCAATAATCTTCAGAACTAGAAATAAAGTCCCTGCTGCTGTAGCCATCGGAAGCATGTAAGAACTTAAAACAAACTATATGGCAGAAACAGCAGCTAATGGAAAGTAGCAGGAGCTACAGAAGCAAGGCAGCAAGGACAGGAAATACCTTAATAGATTGGGGATCCCCTCTTTAGACTACTAGAAGAGGTGAGTGCGAGGAGGATGTTAGTCAAGCTAATGTACATTATCGATAACACCTCTCACCCCTTGCATGAGCCTGTGGAGGCCCTGAGTAGCTCCTTCAGCAGCAGACTGTTACAGCCACGGTGTAGGACGGAGCACTATCATAGGTCCTTCATCCCGACAGCAGCCAGGCTGTACAATATCCGCACACAATAAATACTGTCTAAAGATACACCTGTATTAGTTATCATTCCCACTGCACTTTATATACATATAGATAAAAAATCCTGGTGTATATACTAAGCATCTGTACATAGTATTTTGGCTTCAAAGTCTAACCTTTATCCATCCATTTGCTAAGTGTCTGTAGTGTCATGTAATTAATATATCCTTAGTATCCTTATTTTCTTATTATATTGTTTTATGTACTTTAATAATGAAGGTTTGTAGAGCAAGGCCACTTTTGACTCATAAACTAAGTGCTCAGCCAGACTGAAAACAGGAAGTGTAGAGCTGTACAGTATATTAATAAATACAGGAGGCCAGACAGAAAAGAGGAACTTTGCCATATAAACAATGGTTGTATTGAAACGGTGACATGTAAAGTACCAAAATAATACCTATATGAGACACAGTTTATGATTCTAATGTTAGAGATCCTGCAACTGGCGTTTTGGGCTCTCTCTTCCGGAAGATGATTGAATAAAAAGAAATATAAATGTTTTAACACACTATGAGTCGGTTTTCTCTGTTCTATCATGGGGACAAAAGAATCGGGGTTAATAGTAGTTACCATGGTTACTGCAGAAGCTGCTGTGAATTAAACATCTGGCACTGCAATAACTTGCCGGCGATATGAATGTTTACCTTTTTTCATTTTGAAAGAATTGTATTAATTAGTGTAATTTATAGTTTAGGAGAATCTAGAATAGAAATAGTGGGGGCACAGTGACGGACCCCGGGGCCCATTCACAGGCTGTCCTCCTGTCGTCGGAAACCTCTACTCGTGTCGACTTTCCAAGTAGGAACGAGCAAGGATGCAAGAGCAAACTGGTGAAGAACTGTAGATCAATATACTGAAATAAAAAGGCTAGTACTAAGATAAGATAACATTTATTAGTCACACACATGGGAAATTAATTTTGTTACAGCAAAAAGTGTATAGTGCAAAGTTACATAACAAAAATTTGAAAAACACTGGAATAGGATAAGAGTAAGAATAAGATACTGTACACAATAGAATAGAATAAAAGGGCCTGTATTTGTATAGCGCTTTTACTAGTCCCCCCTAGGGACCCCAAAGCGCTTTACACACCCAGTCATCCACCCATTCACACACTGGTGGAGGCAAGCTACAGTTGTAGCCACAGCTGCCCTGGGGCAGACTGACAGAAGCGAGGCTGCCATATCGTGCCATCGGCCCTTCTGGCCAACACCAGTAGGCGGTAGGTGAAGTGTCTTGCCCAAGGACACAACGACCAAGACTGTCCGAGCCGGGGCTCGAACCGACAACCTTCCGATTACAAGGCAACCCCTAACTCTTGAGCCATGATACTATATATGATAGAATAAAATACAATAGAATAGAATACAGATGACTGAAATGTAATCAACAGATTTACCGTAACATACGAGTGTTATATAAACTATGATATAAATCTGAAAGTGCTATTAACATGTTTAGTTACAAAGAAAAAAGATCTTAGAAAAAGGAGGGTAGCTGAATTGATGAGGAGTCCAGAAATGAAAAGAGCTGTCCGCTGTGTTGAAACTACAGTTTGAATGAGATGGACAACACTCCTAATTCAGCAGGTAAAGGATAACAGCCTGTAAATACACTCAACAAAAATATAAACGCAACACCTTTGTTACTGCTCCCATTCCCCATGGCATGGACGTAGAGACCTAAAATTCATTCCAGATACACAATATAACCATCCCTCCCAAACAGTGGTCACAAATCAGTCCAAATGTGTGGTAGTGGGCACATCTGCCATATTGAGATAATCCATCCCACCTCACAGGTGTGCCACATCAGGATGCTGATCTGACATCATGAGTAGTGCACAGGTGTACCTCAGACTGCCCACTGCCCACCAAATTGTGAAACACAAATCAGTTTAAAATGACGAAATTTACAAGCTGCTATGAAACCAGATGCTTAACTGTACTGCATGCTTTTAGGAAGGAACATCTGGTTTACTTACTCCTAAATGACCCATTCCTAAGCAGCATTTTCTGAACTGTATTTCTGATTTCACCACAAGTTGACAGCGTTTTACAATAATGTGTTTGTATTGAAATAGGGCTGACCCAGTGACATTGAGGCGGTCGAGTAGTAAATACAACGAGTAGTAAATACAACAGTAGTTGTTGTAAGAAATATTTCAAATACAATAATTGTCAATTTAATATAATGTATTTGATGTAATTTAATTTACAGTAAAATTACAATTATTACGATATCTCATATAGTATCCTGTTTGAGTAAAGCAACTGTAAGTTTAATTTAGAGTAAAATTAATGTATAAAACTATTATAGTGTCTTACCATTACTGTAATGTCTTAAGTTTTTTGCAGTGTTTGCATCAGTCTTGTTTTATTATTATTTAAACATTGTTGTAGTTGTGTTTAATAAATGTGCGTTTTCAGTTCCAGCCTTAACTTCAGGTGTTTTTGTACATTATTCTCATATTAACAAGTTTCTCTGATCTTTTTTGACACAATTCACACACATTATTTCTGATTAATTATTACTTTGAGCTGATTTTAATAGCAGCAGTTGATTTAAAAATCCATACACATTCATTCTCGTTGATTTCCCATCTCTCAGCACAGATGATCACACACTTAAAGTTCAGAGGTGAAAGAAATATTTCTGCTTCGTTTGAAGTTTGACTGCAGGTTAGAGTTAGTCCAGCAGGTGGTGCTGCTGGATGAAACCAAACAAACTGATTCACAATGATGGCTGATGCATTTTTTCCAACCATCCGTGTGCAGATTATTTTCACTTGACTGTTGACTTCTTAATTTGTTCCATCTAATAACTGAATAAAAATGTATTTAACCCAGTGGAGAAAACATGAAATAAATGTCATTTGATCAGCTCAAACACTTCAGTGAAACTTCTTCATGGGAAACTGGTTCATTCCAGGTTTTTTTGTTAGAAAAGACAAGAAAATCCCCCCATCAATACATTTAATCTGTTTTATTAATGATACATTATTCAGGAGATCAAACTAAATGTGAGACCACAGCTTCAAGACACATTAAACCAATAAGTCTGTCAGATTATGTACAAAGTAGAATTCAAAATTCAAATTCCCCCAATCATTACAAGTAGGCTAATAATCAGTGATGATTAACATGTTTCTATTCAGCAAACGAACAAAAACTATGTTATTGAAGATTATATTTCACATAAAAAAATTAAAAAAGAGACTTATAAAGACAGTTATGCTCTGCTGTGGTTATGTTCTTCTGTCTTTATGATAATTTGTCCTTAAGTTACTGCTAAATGATCACAAAAACTCAGCTGTCCCAAAGAAACTGATTGTTTCTTTCAGCTTCATGTCCTTCTTCTTTGGGTAACATATTGTAGCGGGTCAGGGCTGTTTGGGGTCATGACAGCTATGTTCTGTTGTTCCAGGCGGCAGCGTTATGTTGCCATGGTTACAGGTAGCGCTCTCTCTCTCTGCGACTGTGTGTTTCTGGGTGGAGAGAACGCCTTTTTGATGTTGTGTTTTCTGTTGAATGGCTGTGCTCCCTGGCTAACTCGCGGGAAGCAAGACCAAAGGACACCCCTGTCTCCTCCTTGTATAAGCTCGCCACAATATATTCTGTTTCTCTTTCTAACACATACTGAAAAAAGGTTCACACTATTACTGTTATTATTTTTCATTTAATTCCTTGTTTACCAGCTGATGATACATTGGGGCAAAAAAGTATTTGGGAGACACAGATTGCTGTCCCACTTAAAAAGATGAGAGAGGCCTGTAATTTTCTGCATAGGTTCACTTCAACTGTGAGAGACAGAATGTAAAAAAGAAACCCAGGATATCACATTTTATGATTTTTAAATAATTTATTTGTATAATGGTGCAGAAAATAAGTATTTAGCACCCACAAACAAGCGAGAATTCTGTCCCTCACAGACCTGTTACTTCTTCTTTAAGAAGCTCTTCTATCCTCCACTCGTTATCAGTAAGACACATCTCCACACCTTCAAACAGTCAGACTCCAACATCCACTATTGCCAAGACCAGAGAGCTGTCTAAGGCCACAGGGACAAAACCCGCGAGAATGTTATGTGGTATAAACGCCACTTGCCATGTTTGGAGTGGGAAGAATGCTGAGTTGCATCCCAAGAACACCATACCCACTGTGAAGCATGGGGGTGGAAAAATCATGCTTTGGGGCTGTTTTTCTGCAAAGGGGACAGGCCAATGAAGGAGTGGCTTTTAAAAAGCATTTCAAGGTTCTGGAGTAGCCTAGCCAGTCTCCAGACTTCAATCCAATAGAGAATCTGTGGAGGGAGTTGAAAGTCTGTGTTGCCCAGCGACAGTCCCAAAACATCACTGCTCTAGAGGAGATCTGCATGGAGGAATGGTCCAAAATACCAGCAACAGTGTGTGAAAACCTTGTGAAGACTACAGAAAACGTTTGAACGCTGTCATTGCCAACAAAGGGCATATAACAAAGTATTCAGATCAACTTTTGTTATTGACCAAATACTTATTTTCCAAATAAATTCTTTAAAAAGACAATGTGATTTTTTGGGGGTTTTTTTTCTCATTTTGTTCTTTACAGTTGAGGTATACTTATGATGAAAATTACAGGCCTCTCTCATCTTTTTAAGTTGGAGAACTTGCACAATTGGTGGCTGCCAAATACTTTTTTGCCCCACTCTAAATGTTGACTTCCACTGAGTATTACTGTGTAACACAATCCCCCAATTTCAATTTAAAAATTTTTTTTAATGCAAAATCCACTACAGCTCCTGATGCAAATCCAGCCGACCCTGCAGCTCCTATACCTTTCACTCCTGGAGCAAAATATCCAACACCAACACTAACTGCAACACCAACAGCAGTAGCAACTCCAGCACAAACTTTTACAGCAGTTCCACCAATAATGGCATCCCATTCCCCCTGAGTAACCTCGTTCCTTCTTTCAGCTTTGTATCTTGCTTCTTTGGCTGTCATCTCTGGATTTTCTTTCCGAAGTCGTTCCATCTCTGTTTTTATGGCTTTCTCTGCCTCTTCAAACATATTGGTGGTGTAGCATCCTCCTTTTCTTACAGTCAGATTGTTGATTTCCTTCAGCACCTCAGAGGGATTCTTGTTTCTGCTGTTAAAAACATGATATCCTCCACGGCACTGACTGATAAAGTCTTTGAGATCTGGATGTTTGATTGCTTCTTCTAAGGTGTCTTTATTCTCATCATCTTCATGGATTACCAAGGCCATTGTGTAATCAGCTGCTTGTTCACCAAATATCTTCTGAATGATTTTCACAGTTTTTTGTTCTTCTTTGGTGAATCTGTTTGGTTGGATCACAACCAGGAACACATGAGGACCAGGAGCAGCAAAGGAGATGCATCTAACAATCTCTCTCTTCACCTCCTCTTCAGTTAGTTTAGTTTCATACAGACCTGGAGTATCAACTACAGCCACTGTTTTACCTTCAAACTGACATGTTTCCTTCTGACACACTGATGTTACAGAGGAAGAGGAGGATGTTGATCTAAATACTTTTCCCTTTAAGATGATGTTTCCTGCTGCACTCTTCCCAACTCTGGTTTTCCCAACAAGAACAATCCTGAGGTCGGCTTCTGGTTTTTTCATGGCTCTCTGAGCTTCTCTGAACATTTCATTGGTGTAGTACTCTCCTCCATTTCTCGCAATCATTGTGTTGATCTTCTCCAGCAGCTCTCTGACCTGAATGGTATTTTTGACTGTGTTGTTAAAGACATGATATCCTCCACCACACTGACTGATGAAGTCAGAGACAGTTTGATGATCATGGATCAAGTTTTTTATGGTGACTTCATCTCTCTCCAGATTGTCACCACAGGTGAACAAGACCATAGTGTAACATGCTGACTGTTCTCCAAACATATCCTGAATGATTTTGACAGTTTTTTGTGCTTCTTCTGTGAATCTGTTGGCCTGAATTACAACCAGGAACACATGAGGACCAGGAGCAGAAAGGGGGATGCAGCTACTGATCTCTCTCTTCACCTCCTCCTCCTCTTCAGTTTTTCTGGTGTCAAATAAACCTGGAGTATCAATTACAGCAAGTTTTTGACCATCAAACAGACCTGTTTCCTTCTGACACTTTGACGTTACTACAGAAAAAGCTGCTGAGGATTTAAAAGCTTTTTCTCCTAAGATGGTGTTTCCTGATGCACTCTTCCCAACTCCAGTTTTCCCAATAAGAACAATCCTAAGGTCAGCCTCTCTGAACATTTCAACTGTGTAGTATCTTCCTGCATTTCTCTGAACCATGGTGTTGATCTTCTCCAGCAGCTCTCTGACCTGAGAGGGATCCTTGTCTTTGTTGTTAAAGACATGGTATCCTCCATCACACTGATCGATGAAGTCACTGAGAGCTGGATTTTTACTGATTAATTCTTCTATGGTGTTTCCATCTGACTTCAGGTCATCTCCATGGGTGAACAAAACTAATGTGGAACATGCTGACCTTTTTCCAAACATCTTCTGAACGATTTTCACTGTTTCTTGATCTTCTTCTGTGAATCTGTTGGCCTGAATCACAACCAGGAACACATTAGGACCAGGAGCAGCAAAGCAGATGGCTCTCTCCATCTCTGCTGTCAACTCCTCTTCAGGCTTGCGGGTGTCAAACAGACCTGGAGTATCAACTACAGCCAGTTTTTGACCTCCAAACTCTCCTCTTTCCTTCTGACACTCTGATGATGTCAATTCAAAAGCATTCTCCTTTCCTAGGATGGTGTTTCCTGATACACTCTTTCCAACTCCAGTTTTTCCAAGAAGCAAAATCCTGAGCTCTGGCTTCTCTGGTTCTTCTTGTTTTGCTGAAGAGTAATAAACATTTTAAAGGTAAAATTTAAAGTTAATATATTCACAATTCAAACTCTGAAGACAAACAATATGTATTTTCTATTATGTCAAGTGTGTCTCTGGACTGTTGGAGAAAGCTGGGAAGTGGGAAACCCATGCAAACTCCAGGAAAAAAATAAAAAGATCCCAGAAGGATTTGAACCAGTAACCTTCTTACTGTGTCAATTATTATAGATCATGATGTCAAGACACCATCTCTCCCTCACCCTTCAACCTCTGTATGACTTCCTCTTCATGTGCGCCATATATGATGATACCTACAGTATAGTAATATTTAACTGTTTAGAGACTCCAAACCAGTAGGTGCCTACTTGGATCAAACGAGGAAATTAAGTCTTGGTAGATTTGGTGAGTGGACCATTAATCTGAAGCGGGGTAAAGAATCATGTTTATTAGTGAACAGAACAAATGTTGAAGGAGACGAACAAGAAAACACCTTCCTTCTTTTGTTCCTCTGTAGTTTTGTAGGAAAACTGTTCAAATCTTTTTTTTCCCACTTCTCGTGTCATCAAGAAACTCCAGATGACATTAATTGAAAAACAATTCTGTTCCTACGTTCTTTCTGACTCTAAGCTTTAATAAAAGAAAATAACTTTTCAGTCAAGCTTTTCTTATAACTTTTGAGAGTTGATGTTCATGTTGGGCATTTCATGAACCAGCTTTTGGATTTGTAGACTAAAATTCTGATTTGAATCACAGTGTACAAAGTACCATTAAAAGTAGTAATAACAAAGGGAAATTGTTAAAGGGATAGATCAAACAAGGACATAAATTAAAATAATGTCTAGAATCTGATACATGTTTGGTTTAATAAGTGGCTGTTGACTTTTATTTGCCTTTATATAAAATTAATGTTATAGATTAGTATTTTGAAATGTACTCACCAGGACTAGTGTGTTTGCTGGCCATGTCTGTCTTTTATTGGCAATTGATGTGTGATTTTCTGGCTCTGCTGATGTTCTGCTGCTCAGCAGTTTCCTCTTTATCGCTCTGCGGTGTTGGAACGTGTGGAAACGTGTCTGAGAAGTGGGGCAGAAAGGTGAGAAGGACACAGGAACAGCTAGTTGTTAGTTACATGTGATTCAAGTTGAATTACTTTTGTATGAGAGAAGAGTTCATATTTTGTGTTTGGTGTATTGAAGAAAAAAGGAGAGCTAATCTCAAATCCTAGTTTTTAGCCTATGTAATTGTGGAGATCTGAGTATTGACAGTTAATCACAGACTCCGTATTTAATATTGATGTTTCTATTGCTTTCACAAACCTGCATGAAGATGTCTGGGACATTAACTTTGTGACTCAAACTAGGAGTACAGTGGCTTGTGCCACCCTGAATGGAAATCGGCATTATATATGCCAGCTGAGGGTTTAAATTCTTATTTTCCATGTCATCATATTTCTGTTTGGCTTTTGAATATCCATCCATCCATTTGCTACTGCTTATCCTTTTCAGGGTCACTGGAGCCTATCCCAGGTGTTTTAGGGCAAGAGGCACGGTACACCATGGAGAGGTCGCCAGTCTGTTGCAGGGCTGACACATAGACAGAGACAACCAAGCGCACTCACATTCACACCTATGGGCAATTTAGTGTTTCCAATTAACCTAACCCCTCTAACTGCATGGAGAACCCACACAAACACGGGGAGAACATGCAAACTCAGGACCTTCTTGCTGTGAGGCAACAGTGCTAACCACCATGCTGCCCACGGTGGCTTTTTAATAAATCAAAGAAAGAGAATATCAAGGGTATGATATCTGACCAGGGATCCAGGGCAACGCCCAGAAGCTAGGCAAATACTTTCTCTGTAACATATCACACAGCCAAATCTAGCCTCCATTCTGTACAACTGAAGAGCATAGCATGTTACATAATGTTACGTTACATATGGCCTAAAATTCATATCTCGATATTATTTAGCTGGATGGTGATACATGATATATATCTCAAGCTTTTTTTTAAAGCCATAAAGTAAGAACAAAAAGAGAGTTCTTAGTCAAAGCTGTGTCCCAGATCTCACACAGGCACTTTTATTAACATCCAGCGTAGATGTACATGAAAAAAACAACTCAGAAATAAATTATCAGCATTTATTAAATAATAATCCTCCATAAATAAAATAAAACAATGTTGTTTTTGTGCATAAAAAAAGCTCACAATTGTGCAGTCAAAATGTAGCGTTAACGTCATTTTAACGAGCTTAACGCTACCAGCACTAAAATAGTCATTTCCAGATGTTTTCTTTTAACCGACCAGCTCCTCTTTGATAGCTGCCGTGTCCATCTTGTTGTTGCGTGCAGGTGAAGCGATGGGGGAGGGGGAGTTGTGTTCAGTGAAGGAGAGAGGCAAGGCAGAGTAACATTGCGTAGAGACAAAAGTGGACGAAAGAGAGGAAAACTTTCAGCTCCACGAGTATAATTATAACGTGACAGAACAGAGGGCGACACAAACAGCACACAGGAGGAGATCAGGTCAGAGTGGACACACATGGGGAGCACAGAACCTGGAGGAATCAGGGTGAAGCAAAACTGAATATAAAACACACAAGATGGGAGACTATCAAAATAAAAAAGGAAGTACACACACACAGACACATACAAACTAAGACACGTGAACTTGACACTGGGACAGAGGAGAGACATGGAGACATGATGAACTAGGTGAGAGCAAGGAGTAAAATGCACAGGCACAGGCACAAAACACTGAGATGAAACTAGGACGGACTAACAGAATGAAATTAGATGCAGAAAATAGAAAAGTAAAGACCAACTAATACAGAACTAGAATATGAAAATCTCTTGAATCCAAAAGAATGAGTCACAACACAAACTCATAATCTGGCTCAAAGACCCAGGACCATGACAGTGATATAAAGACTTGCACAGACATTCATACATGTATGTAACCCTTTAAATATAAGTGTGGACACATAAGGGGCTGAGAAAATAATAAGGAAAAGGCCAAAGAACCAGAAATTTCACACGGATGTGTCTCTGCTACACGGCACTTTGGTTGAGGTCTACACTAATCCGGATAAATTTGAGAACGGCGTTTTCGTCTAAAAACGCTGCGCATCCAAACTGAGCCCGTTCTGGTAGTGAGAACGTGTTATCCAAACTATCATTTTTAATCATTTCCGAAGAGTTGTTCATCCACACTGAAACGACTGAAAACGCGTACGTTCCTGTACTGCGCATGTGTGAAACTGCTCCATTTGAACAATTCAATACATGAAAAGTACATTAACAGGCTCGCATATAGTCCACATATGCCTCAAACACTATTATAAAAACTTTCGTTTTTAGATGTTCTAGATGAGCCCATAAATCCAACTCGGTTGTGCATAAGACAAAAAGCCGACTGTAAAGCTAATTACTGTGCATCCAGTTACTGAAACGGGCAGAAGGAAACCCGAACGAAAGCTGAGAAAGTGAAAGCAGAACTTCTCTAATGTTGCCCAGAGAAGTAGCAGTCCGCTGTTAAGATATCAGCCTCACACCAAGACCAGACTGCCTGTAATGTACCGTAAAATTAACATTTACAGTAAAGAGACCATTGTGACAGCAGTAATGCTAAGATTGTAACAACTCAAAGTTACACACCAATCAAACGGCGCCGACCGATTCTTAAACAAAGTGGCCAAAATGAGGTTTCTGCAGTTCCAACCAATAAAAACACCTGTTTACTACCAGGGCCCTGTTTCAGGAAGCCGGTTCAGAAAACTCAGAGTGAAAAACGATACGCAGGGTTGAGTAATCCCGAACTGTCCAACTCGGAATATTCCGTTTCAGAAAGGCTGATAACAATTAGTTCAGTCAACGCGGAGTTGCTTTAACCCCAAGTGAAGCGCGCGGACGAGGATACATAAAGCCCTGATAAGCGGAGCACAGATTAAGCGAGTCACCATGGAGACGGAGGGAAAGAAGGCGCGGTCAATGTATTTCACAGCGCTTGAGGCCGAAATCCTGATGGCAGCATATGCCGATAACATGCAAATTCCGCGGAAAAAAGTAACACAGCCACAGCTGCAAAAGCATGCATGGCAAAACATAGCCGACAGAGTCAATGCGTGAGTGTTAATTTAAACATTGATCGAGGGATTTCCACCCATTTAACATGTTATTTTATCATATGTTATTTTATTTGTTATTTTATACATTTTATTTTGTGATGTGATGTGAGCGCAGGTGCAACCCAACAGGCCCCAAACGTGCCTGGCAGCAAGTAAAAATGAAATATAAAAATATAGTCCAAACAGGTGAGGTGTAATTGTATTATGAGCCATAGTGCTTGGTCTGTTTGTCCCATGTAAATCAATTGCAGTTAGAGGCTACATTAATTTTCTTTCTGTAAGCACTTATTGAAATTATCTGAGCACATTACAAGTACATATTTGCTTACTCTGTATGCTCAAATGTGGCCCGTTATAGCCAACAGAAAAAAAGCGGAGGCCCGAAAAACAGGTGGGGGTCCTCCACCACCACCACTCACAGAGGCTGAGCAGTTGGCCCTCAGCCAAAACAGTGGGCGCCCTGTGGCGGAAGGCATCTCTGCGGGGACATCCTCTGAGTCAATAACCCCGCAAGACACAAGTGCCTACATAAGGGGTAAATTCAAAATAATACATGATGTGCATACATCCTTTCTTCACAGTCACCTTTGCAGTGCTACTCATTCATTTGATAAACTCTTTACCATAATGAATTATTTTGTAGTGAAGTTATTTTCCGACTGATTTTGCCTTCCCTCAGCCTTGGTTGTCTTTGAGAGCATAATGACAATGAAGTGTAAGGTGATTGGTATGTTTGTTAATTGCCATTTGGTCCCTTGTAAGTTATAAGTGACCTGTATAAACCTCATATTCTATCAGTTGATGGTGATGGTGTACTGCATCTGGTGCAGCCTCCTGTTGAGCCAGACCAACATGCAGTTGTGAGTAATACTCCACAGATTATATGAGTTTACAGTAGAACAGCAATGTTGTCTATTTCTTTACTACAGGAAAATAATGAAGAAACATTGACAGCTGTTACAGAGGAGGAAGCAACAGAGACACTTTATGAGGTTTACATCTTTTAATACTTTGTGTACAGGAAATACAGGCGACCAATAAAGCCAGTTGAACAAAAAATCTGTTTATTCTTCTTTCAACATGTTGAGGTGATGGGTCAAAAGAAATGATTGTGACATATGGTGTCTCTGACTGCGCTTCCATCTTGTATGTCCGTGGGAGGGTCAGGATGTTCATGGTTTGGATCACTGCTGATGTTTGGTTCAGAAGGACAGTGTTCTCCTCTAATTGTGGCAATGTTGTGAAGAATCACACATGCCACAATAATGTCACATGCCCTTTCTGGGGTGACCCTGAGTCTTTGCAGGCACTGGAACCGGGCCTTAAGCATTCCGATAGTCATTTCAATTCTGGCTCTTGTCCTGCAATTAGCCAGATTATATCGCTGCTGTGGGCCCGGTTCAGGGTCAGGGTAAGGGGTAAGCAAATAGGGTAAACATGGATACCCCCTATCACCAAGCAAGTAGCCAGTGAACTCTCCTAAGACAGAAGGATACACTTCAGTTCAAATGTCCCTGAAGCAATTGGTCTTTATATATTTTAAAGTATTCTCAACTCACCATGTCCAAATTTTGTGCTCAGTGTACATTCACGGAATATTTGTGAGTCATGGACAGAGCCTGGCCACTTGGCTTCCACATTTGTGATAATGTTGGCAGCATCACATATGATCTTCACAGTGCAGAGAACACTAATTAGCATCCATTACTATAATGAAATAATTTGTTAGTTTGAAATGCTACAGGGAACTATGTACCTGTACATTAATGCTGTGGAAAGACTTCCTGTTCACATAGTCTCCTTCATTTACTGAAGGAGCAATGATTGGAATGTGAGTGCCATCTGTACAGCCAATCACGCCTGGGAACCCTGAAAATAAATGTGCAATTTAAGTAGTAGTCCAAGTATCACCACATCATACATTAAGTTTTGTTCATCCTGATACCTGCAATTTTGTGGCATCCCTCTTTGATAAATCTTGTGGGTCTGTGACCGGGGAACACCACAAACGAGTACAGGAGACGTTTCAGTGCAACTGTAACATTCCTGACTGCCCGACAGACGGTAGCCTTGGAAACGTGCTCAGCGTCACCAATATTATACAGAAAGCTCCCGTTTGCAAGAAACCGAAGTGCAATACAAATAATATGCAATGAACTGAGAGCATGTCCGCGATGTGTCACATGCGTAATATATGGCCTGAGGATGTTATCCAAATAAATTATAGATTGTGCTGAGAAACGGTAACGTTCGCACAGAAAATCATCAGGAAATGATAAAATGTCCAAACGCGCTCTGATCACTCTCTCCCGGCGGAGAGCTCTGCGGAGAATTTGGGCTTCACGATCTACTGGCTCTTCAAGGAAGTGGCACGCCATGTCCGACACTTCCTACTGTCAGGTTTCCGACAAAGGGGCGGAGACAGTCAGGGTTAGTTGTAGTAAACCTGCTAGGGGGCAGGTTAGCTTCACGGAGTGTGTCGTCATAGTGACTCACTCAGGCTGCAGCTGAACTCGCTTTGTGAAACCGAAAACCCAGAGTTTTCGTTAACTCAGGGTATACTTACTCAGTTTTTCCACTAAACCGGCTTCCTGAAACAGGGCCCTGGAGTGCCTCATGTTTTTGTAGAGATCACCTACGGATCGTTTTCTCTGAAGTCTTCTCTCCGTCGATTGCTGGTATGTGTTTATTTTGTGTCGTACGTTTAATTATTTTACCTGGGCCCTGTTTCAGGAAGCCGGTTTAGTGGAAAAACTGAGTAAGTATACCCTGAGTTAACGAAAACTCTGGGTTTTCGGTTTCACAAAGCGAGTTCAGCTGAAGCCTGAGTGAGTCACTATGACGACACACGCCGTGAAGCTAACCTGCCCCCTCGCAGGTTTACTACAACTAACCCTGACTGTCTCCGCCTCTGTGTCGGAAACCTGACAGTAGGAAGTGTCAGACATGGCGTGTCCCTTCCTTGAAGAGCCAGTAGATCGTGAAGCCCAAATTCTCCGCAGAGCTCTCCGCCGGGAGAGAGTGATTAGAGCGCGTTTGGACATTTTATCATTTCCTGATGATTTTCTGTGTGAACGTTACCGTTTCTCAGCACAATCTATAAGTTATTTGAATAACATCCTCAGGCCATATATTACGCATGTGACACATCGCGGACATGCTCTCAGTTCTGTACATATTATGTGTATTGCACTTCGTTTTTTTGCAAACGGGAGCTTTCTGTATAATATTGGTGACGCTGAGCACGTTTCCAAGGCTACCGTTTGTCGGGCAGTCAGGAATGTTACAGTTGCACTGAAACGTCTCCTGTACTCGTTTGTGGTGTTCCCCGGTCATAGACCCACAAGATTCATCAAAGAGGGATTCCACAAAATTGCAGGTATCAGGATGACCAAAACGTAATTTATGGTGTGGTGATACTTGGACTACTACTTAAATTTTACATTTATTTTCAGGGTTCCCAGGCGTGATTGGCTGTATAGATGGCACTCACATTCCAGTCATTGCTCCTTTAGTAAATGAAGGAGACTATGTGAACAGGAAGTCTTTCCACAGCATTAATGTACAGGTACATAGTTCCCTGTAGCATTTCAAACTAACAAATTATTTTATCATAGTAATGGATGCTAATTTGTGTTCTCTGCACTGTGAAGATCATATGTGATGCTGCCAACATTATCACAAATGTGGAAGCCAAGTGGCCAGGCTCTGTCCATGACTCACAAATATTCCGTGAATGTACACTGAGCACAAAATTTGGACATGGTGAGTTGAGAATACTTTAAAATATATAAAGACCAATTGCTTCAGGGACATTTGAACTGAAGTGTATCCTTCTGTCTTAGGAGAGTTCACTGGCTACTTGCTTGGTGATAGGGGGTATCCATGTTTACCCTATTTGCTTACCCCTTACCCTGACCCTGAACCGGGCCCACAGCAGCGATATAATCTGGCTAATTGCAGGACAAGAGCCAGAATTGAAATGACTATCGGAATGCTTAAGGCCCGGTTCCAGTGCCTGCAAAGACCCAGGGTCACCCCAGAAAGGGCATGTGACATTATTGTGGCATGTGTGATTCTTCACAACATTGCCACAATTAGAGGAGAACACTGTCCTTCTGAACCAAACATCAGCAGTGATCCAAACCATGAACATCCTGACCCTCCCACGGACATACAAGATGGAAGCGCAGTCAGAGACCCCATATGTCACAATCATTTCTTTTGACCCATCACCTCAACATGTTGAAAGAAGAATAAACAGATTTTTTGTTCAACTGGCTTTATTGGTCGCCTGTATTTCCTGTACACAAAGTATTAAAAGATGTAAACCTCATAAAGTGTCTCTGTTGCTTCCTCCTCTGTAACAGCTGTCAATGTTTCTTCATTATTTTCCTGTAGTAAAGAAATAAACAACATTGCTGTTCTACTGTACACTCATATAATCTGTGGAGTATTACTCACAACTGCATGTTGGTCTGGCTCAACAGGAGGCTGCACCAGATGCAGTACACCACCACCATCAACTGATAGAATATGAGGTTTATACAGGTCACTTATAACTTACAAGGGACCAAATGGCAATTAACAAACATACCAATCACCTTACACTTCATTGTCATTATGCTCTCAAAGACAACCAAGCCTGAGGGAAGGCAAAATCAGTAGGAAAATAACTTCACTACAAAATAATCCATTATGGTAAAGAGTTTATCAAATGAATGAGTAGCACTGCAAAGGTGACTGTGAAGAAAGGATGTATGCACATCATGTATTATTTTGGATTTACCCCCTATGTAGGCACTTGTGTCTTGCGGGGTTATTGACTCAGAGGATGTCCCCGCAGAGATGCCTTCGGCCACAGGGCGCCCACTGTTTTGGCTGAGGGCCAACTGCTCAGCCTCTGTGAGTGGTGGTGGTGGAGGACCCCCACCTGTTTTTCGGGCCTCCGCTTTTTTTCTGTTGGCTATAACGGGTCACATTTGAGCATACAGAGTAAGCAAATATGTACTTGTAATGTGCTCAGATAATTTCAATAAGTGCTTACAGAAAGAAAATTAATGTAGCCTCTAACTGCAATTGATTTACATGGGACAAACAGACCAAGCACTATGGCTCATAATACAATTACACCTTACCTGTTTGGACTATATTTTTATATTTCATTTTTACTTGCTGCCAGGCACGTTTGGGGCCTGTTGGGTTGCACCTGCGCTCACATCACGTCACAAAATAAAATGTATAAAATAACAAATAAAATAACATATGATAAAATAACGTGTTAAATGGGTGGAAATCCCTAGATCAATGTTTATATTAACACTCACGCATTGACTCTGTCGGCTATGTTTTGCCATGCATGCTCCCTGTCTTTCGCAGCTGTGGCTGTGTTACTTTTTTCCGCGGAATTTGCGTGTTATCGGCATATGCTGCCATCAGAATTTCGGCCTCAAGCGCTGTGAAATACATTGATCACGCCTTCTTTCCCTCCGTCTCCATGGTGACTCGCTTAATCTGTGCTCCACTTATCAGGGCTTTATGTATCCTCGTCCGTGCGCTTCACTTGGGGTTAAAGCAACTCCGCGTTGACTGAACTAATTATTATCAGCCTTTCTGAAACGGAATATTCCGAGTTGGACAGTTCGGGATTACTCAACCCTGCGTATCGTTTTTCACTCTGAGTTTTCTGAACCGGCTTCCTGAAACAGGGCCCAGGGCCCTGTTTCAGGAAGCCGGTTTAGTGGGAAAACTGAGTAAGTATACCCTGAGTTAACGAAAACTCTGGGTTTTCGGTTTCACAAAGCGAGTTCAGCTGCAGCCTGAGTGAGTCACTATGACGACACACTCCGTGAAGCTAACCTGCCCCCTAGCAGGTTTACTACAACTAACCCTGACTGTCTCCGCCTCTGTGTCGGAAACCTGACAGTAGGAAGTGTCAGACATGGCGTGTCCCTTCCTTGAAGAGCCAGTAGATCGTGAAGCCCAAATTCTCTGCAGAGCTCTCCGCCGGGAGAGAGTGATCAGAGCGCGTTTGGACATTTTATCATTTCCTGATGATTTCCTGTGTAAACGTTACCGTTTCTCAGCACAATCTATAATTTATGTGAATAACATCCTCAGGCCTAATATTGCTCATGTGACACATCGCGGACATTCTCTCAGTTCTGTACATATTATTTGTATTGCACTTCGGTTTTTTGCAAACGGGAGCTTTCTATATAATATTGGTGACGCTGAGCACGTTTCCAAGGCTACCGTCTGTCGGGCAGTCAGGAATGTTACAGTTGCACTGAAACGTCTCCTGTACTCGTTTGTGGTGTTCCCCGGTCATAGACCCACAAGATTTATCAAAGAGGGATGCCACAAAATTGCAGGTAGCAGGATGACCAAAACTTAATTTATGATGTGGCGATACTTGAACTACTACTTAAATATTACATTTATTTTCAGGGTTCCCAGGCGTGATTGGCTGTACAGATGGCACTCACATTCCAATCATTGCTCCTTCAGTAAATGAAGGAGACTATGTGAACAGGAAGTCTTTCCACAGCATTAATGTACAGGTACATAGTTCCCTGTAGCATTTCAAACTAACAAATTATTTCATCATAGTAATGGATGCTAATTAGTGTTCTCTGCACTGTGAAGATCATATGTGATGCTGCCAACATTATCACAAATGTGTAAGCCAAGCGGCCAGGCTCTGTCCATGACTCACAAATATTCCGTGAATGTACACTGAGCACAAAATTTGGACATGGTGAGTTGAAAATACTTTAAAATATATAAAGACCAATTGCTACAGGGACATTTGAACTGAAGTGTATCCTTCTGTCTTAGGAGAGTTCACTGGCTACTTGCTTGGTGATAGGGGGTATCCATGTTTACCCTATTTGCTTACCCCTTACTCTGACCCTGAACCGGGCCCACAGCAGCGATATAATCTGGCTAATTGCAGGACAAGAGCCAGAATTGAAATGACTATCGGAATGCTTAAGGCCCGGTTCCAGTGCCTGCAAAGACTCAGGGTCACACCAGAAAGGGCATGTGACATTATTGTGGCATGTGTGATTCTTCACAACATTGCCACAATTAGAGGAGAACACTGTCCTTCTGAACCAAACATCAGCAGTGATCCAAACCATGAACATCCTGACCCTCCCACGGACATACAAGATGGAAGCGCAGTCAGAGACACCATATGTCACAATCATTTCTTTTGACCCATCACCTCAACATGTTGAAAGAAGAATAAACAGATTTTTTGTTCAACTGGCTTTATTGGTCGCCTGTGTTTCCTGTACACAAAGTATTAAAAGATGTAAACCTCATAAAGTGTCTCTGTTGCTTCCTCCTCTGTAACAGCTGTCAATGTTTCTTCATTATTTTCCTGCAGTAAAGAAATAAACAACATTGCTGTTCTACTGTAAACTCATATAATCTGTGGAGTATTACTCACAACTGCATGTTGGTCTGGCTCAACAGGAGGCTGCACCAGATGCAGTACACCATCACCATCAACTGATAGAATATGAGGTTTATACAGGTCACTTATAACTTACAAGGGACCAAATGGCAATTAACAAACATACCAATCACCTTACACTTCATTGTCATTATGCTCTCAAAGACAACCAAGGCTGAGGGAAGGCAAAATCAGTAGGAAAATAACTTCACTACAAAATAATCCATTATGGTAAAGAGTTTATCAGATGAATGAGGCGCACTGCGAAGGTGACTGTGAAGAAAGGATGTATGCACATCATGTATTATTTTGAATTTACCCCTTATGTAGGCACTTGTGTCTTGCGGGGTTATTGACTCAGAGGATGTCCCCGCAGAGATGCCTTCCACCACAGGGCGCCCACTGTTTTGGCTGAGGGCCAACTGCTCAGCCTCTGTGAGTGGTGGTGGTGGAGGACCCCCACCTGTTTTTCGGGCCTCCGCTTTTTTTCTGTTTGCCATAACGGGTCACATTTGAGCATACAGAGTAAGCAAATATGTACTTGTAATGTGCTCAGATAATTTCAATAAGTGCTTACAGACAGAAAATTAATGTAGCCTCTAACTGCAATTGATTTACATGGGACAAACAGACCAAGCACTATGGCTCATAATACAATTACACCTTACCTGTTTGGACTATATTTTTATATTTCATTTTTACTTGCTGCCAGGAACGTTTGGGGCCTGTTGGGTTGCACCTGCGCTCACATCACGTCACAAAATAAAATGTATAAAATAACAAATAAAATAACGTGTTGAATGGGTGGAAATCCCTAGATCAATGTTTATATTAACACTCACGCATTGACTCTGTCGGCTATGTTTTGCCATGCATGCTCCCTTTGTTTTGAAGCTGAGGCTGTGTTACTTTTTTCCGCGGAATTTGCATGTTATCGGCATATGCTGCCATCAGAATTTCGGCCTCAAGCGCTGTAAAATACATTGACCGCGCCTTCTTTCCCTCCGTCTCCATGGTGACTCGCTTAATCTGTGCTCCACTGATCGGGGCTTTATGTATCCTCGTGCGCGCGCTTAACTTGGGGTTGTAGCAACTCCGCGTTGATTGAACTAATTGTTATCAGCCTTTCTGAAACCGAAACTCAGAGTGAAAAACGATACGCAGGGTTGAGTAACCCCGAACTGTCCAACTCGGAATATTCGGTTTCAGAAAGGCTGATAACAATTAGTTCAGTCAACGCGGAGTTGCTTTAACCCCAAGTGAAGCGCGCGGACGAGGATACATAAAGCCCTGATAAGCGGAGCACAGATTAAGCGAGTCACCATGGAGACGGAGGGAAAGAAGGTGCGGTCAATGTATTTCACAGCGCTTGAGGCCGAAATTCTGATGGCAGCATATGCTGATAACATGCAAATTCCGCGGAAAAAAGTAACACAGCCTCAGCTTCAAAACAAAGGGAGCATGCATGGCAAAACATAGCCGACAGAGTCAATGCGTGAGTGTTAATATAAACATTGATCGAGGGATTTCCACCCATTTAACATGTTATTTTATTATATTTTATTATATTTGTTATTTTATACATTTTATGTTGTGATGTGATGTGAGCGCAGGTGCAACCCAACAGGCCCCAAACGTGCCTGGCAGCAAGTAAAAATGAAATATAAAAATATAGTCCAAACAGGTAAGGTGTAATTGTATTATGAGCCATAGTGCTTGGTCTGTTTGTCCCATGTAAATCAATTGCAGTTAGAGGCTACATTAATTTTCTGTCTGTAAGCACTTATTGAAATTATCTGAGCACATTACAAGTACATATTTGCTTACTCTGTATGCTCAAATGTGACCCGTTATAGCCAACAGATAAAAAGCGGAGGCCCGAAAAACAGGTGGGGGTCCTCCACCACCACCACTCACAGAGGCTGAGCAGTTGGCCCTCAGCCAAAACAGTGGGCGCCCTGTGGCTGAAGGCATCTCTGCGGGGACATCCTCTGAGTCAATAACCCCGCAAGACACAAGTGCCTACATAAGGCGTCAATTCAAAATAATACATGATGTGCATACATCCTTTCTTCACAGTCACCTTTGCAGTGCTACTCATTCATTTGATAAACTCTTTACCATAATGAATTATTTTGTAGTGAAGTAATTTTCCGACTGATTTTGCCTTCCCTCAGTCTTGGTTGTCTTTGAGAGCATAATGACAATGAAGTGTAAGGTGATTGGTATGTTTGTTAATTGCCATTTGGTCCCTTGTAAGTTATAAGTGACCTGTATAAACCTCATATTCTATCAGTTGATGGTGATGGTGTACTGCATCTGGTGCAGCCTCCTGTTGAGCCAGACCAACATGCAGTTGTGAGTAATACTCCACAGATTATATGAGTTTACAGTAGAACAGCAATGTTGTTTATTTCTTTACTGCAGGAAAATAATGAAGAAACATTGACAGCTGTTACAGAGGAGGAAGCAACAGAGACACTTTATGAGGTTTACATCTTTTAATACTTTGTGTACAGGAAACACAGGCGACCAATAAAGCCAGTTGAACAAAAAATCTGTTTATTCTTCTTTCAACATGTTGAGGTGATGGGTCAAAAGAAATGATTGTGACATATGGTGTCTCTGACTGCGCTTCCATCTTGTATGTCCGTGGGAGGGTCAGGATGTTCATGGTTTGGATCACTGCTGATGTTTGGTTCAGAAGGACAGTGTTCTCCTCTAATTGTGGCAATGTTGTGAAGAATCACACATGCCACAATAATGTCACATGCCCTTTCTGGTGTGACCCTGAGTCTTTGCAGGCACTGGAACCGGGCCTTAAGCATTCCGATAGTCATTTCAATTCTGGCTCTTGTCCTGCAATTAGCCAGATTATATCGCTGCTGTGGGCCCGGTTCAGGGTCAGAGTAAGGGGTAAGCAAATAGGGTAAACATGGATACCCCCTATCACCAAGCAAGTAGCCAGTGAACTCTCCTAAGACAGAAGGATACACTTCAGTTCAAATGTCCCTGTAGCAATTGGTCTTTATATATTTTAAAGTATTTTCAACTCACCATGTCCAAATTTTGTGCTCAGTGTACATTCACGGAATATTTGTGAGTCATGGACAGAGCCTGGCCGCTTGGCTTACACATTTGTGATAATGTTGGCAGCATCACATATGATCTTCACAGTGCAGAGAACACTAATTAGCATCCATTACTATGATGAAATAATTTGTTAGTTTGAAATGCTACAGGGAACTATGTACCTGCACATTAATGCTGTGGAAAGACTTCCTGTTCACATAGTCTCCTTCATTTACTGAAGGAGCAATGATTGGAATGTGAGTGCCATCTATACAGCCAATCACGCCTGGGAACCCTGGAAATAAATGTAATATTTAAGTAGTAGTTCAAGTATCGCCACATCATAAATTAAGTTTTGGTCATCCTGATACCTGCAATTTTGTGGCATCCCTCTTTGATAAATCTTGTGGGTCTGTGGCCGGGGAACACCACAAACGAGTACAGGAGACGTTTCAGTGCAACTGTAACATTCCTGACTGCCCGACAGACGGTAGCCTTGGAAACGTGCTCAGCGTCACCAATATTATACAGAAAGCTCCCGTTTGCAAAAAACCGAAGTGCAATACAAATAATATGTACAGAACTGAGAGAATGTCCGCGATGTGTCACATGCGTAATATATGGCCTGAGGATGTTATCCACATAACTTATAGATTGTGCTGAAAAACGGTAACGTTCGCACAGACAATCATCAGGAAATGATAAAATGTCCAAACGCGCTCTGATCACTCTCTCCCGGCGGAGAGCTCTGCGGAGAATTTGGGCTTCACGATCTACTGGCTCTTCAAGGAAGGGACACGCCATGTCTGACACTTCCTACTGTCAGGTTTCCGACACAGAGGCGGAGACAGTCAGGGTTAGTTGTAGTAAACCTGCTAGGGGGCAGGTTAGCTTCACGGCATGTGTCGTCATAGTGACTCACTCAGGCTTCAGCTGAACTCGCTTTGTGAAACCGAAAACCCAGAGTTTTCGTTAACTCAGGGTATACTTACTCAGTTTTTCCACTAAACCGGCTTCCTGAAACAGGGCCCTGGCCAAAGCAATGGTTTTGACTCGATCAGCGTTAACCCCGCCCCCTGAGTTTGATGGGTGAGGCTGACAGATAAAATTATTTCATGATGAGAGCCAGGCGCCAAGACTGCCAAAATGAAATAAATAAATATATCATTAAATAATTAATTAAATGTGTCAATAATTAATTAAATGTGTCAATAATTAATTAAAATGTGAAATACATAAATAATTAAATGTGTCAATAATTAATTAATTAAATGTGTCAATAATTAATTAAAATACGAAATACATAAATAATTAATTAAATGTGTCAATAATTAATTAATTACATATATCATAACTATTTATTTAATTAATTAATTCCAATTTTAATTAATTATTGCCACATTTAATTAATTATTTAATGGTGTATTTAATTAATTCATTATGGCAGTCCTGGCGTTCCATAGCAGAGGCAAGTAGACAGGGTTTACCGAGCTATGACTCTATGAGCTATGAGCTGACGTTCCAACAAGGAATGTTTGAGAACGCTGGTCTTAAGAGCCTCCCAACAAATTACACACAGGTGCCACAAACGAGGGGTGTGGTGACTCTGCCCAGTGATGGATTTACTGACACGCAGGAAAACACAGCACTCACCCGGACCATGACACAGACGACAATCAGGATCTGTTTCCCAACCCAAAGGCGCAGGGAAAAAACCCTCTCATCCACCGGGAGAAACCCCAACGTACAGGCAGTAAGCTGAGGGGATACTAGGATACCCACCCCAGCCCGCCGCTTCTCACCAAGGGCAACTCCAGACTGAGACAGAGTCCAGCCCCTCTCCAGGAGACTGGTGCTAGAGCCCAAGGCCGTGTGTTGAGGTCAGCCTGACTAGCCAGTACCTCTCAACCTCACGCACTAATCCAGGCTCCTTCCCCACCAGAGAAGTCACTTCCACTTCCCAGTCACTAAATGTGTGCAAGCTGTACAAACCACAGGGGGAAGTTTTTGCATAGATACATTTTACATATTGCAGCAATGAAGCAACTCAAAATTGTTTGACAGGAATTTTTGATGCCTATATTTCCTCTTTGTTCAGATTGTACCAAATGCTGAGAAAAACATTGTTATGTTAATAATGAAGAGAATTTGTTAGAGGAAGAGATCCAACAAGGACATAAACAAAAATAATAGCTAAACTGAGTGTTTGCATTTTTTTTTTTATTCTTATATAAAATTAATGTTATAGATTAGTCTTTTTAAATGTACTTACCAAGGTGTTTGTATTTCCTGGCCATGTCTGTCTTTTACGGGCAGTTGATGTGTGATTTTCTGTCTCTGCTGATGCTCTGCTTTTCAATAGTATAGTTTCATCTTTATCCTTCTGAACTGTTTGTATCTGTGGAAACGTGGCAGAAATGGGAGGCAAACAGGTCAGAAGGAAACAGAAAAAGTTAAAAAGACAGGTTGAACAAACACATTTTTTCTTCTTTGCCTCGTCCGTCCCCCTTTGTCCTTTGACTGATAGACATTGATAGTGATGTCTTGTCATTTGTGTTACACAGAGCATCAGTGGTGCCTTTAGAAATCTGTTGTTTCTGCACTCGAAGTCTTGACACAATCCATAATTGGTTGGTTTAAACTCAATTCAATTTAATTCAAATTTATATAGCGCCAAATCACAACCTTACGATTATTAGGCGAGCCTAGATGTTGTAACAAATTCTATGAATCTGATGTAAAACTGACTCAATACCAAACACACGTTCCTCCAGCTCCATCACTTGTATGTAATGCTGCACATTACATTTTAAGAAGTGCACCCCTGTGTGAAGAAACACTGAGCTGATTTGCACCAAAAAAAAGACGAGAACCTACAAAATCAAATTGACGTGGTTAATGAACGGCTCCAGATCTATCAAACTTTCAAGGAAAGATGCCTGAAACTGGAGTCTGAGGAACAAGGCCAAGCAGTTAGTTCACTGTTTATAGTCATACTAAGGCTGTGAATAATCATCACAAGGAAGCAAACTGGAGATAGAAGTGACATTAAAAAAAAAGTGGTTAATGTCTTAATGAAAAAAACATATGGGATGACTCAAGAAACTCATAGATTAACACAGGAGTACACATATTTGAAAGGTTTTATGGAAAATTATAATTCACTGAAGGCAGAGAAAGAGACTAAACAACCAAAACAAACCTCTGGAGAGAAGTGTGAGAAGCTGACATCAAGGTTTCTAAGAAAGAAGCTTTACAGGAAAACATGATGAACTAGAATTTGAGACTAAACAACCAGACAATCTAATCAGAAAAATGCTGTGCTTTTAATGAGCAGCTTTGACAGCGACCAATCAAACACCAGCAGCTTCATGCTGACAAACTCATACTTCAATCAACTGCGTTTTAGTCACCTTTTGTGAGAATTCAGACTTTAACCTGTTGTATTTAAAGCTGCTCTCTTTGATTAAATATCAAAGAGAGCAGCCTCTGTCAGTGCGCCCCAGGGTGGCTGTGGCTACAATGTAGCTTGCCATCACCAGTGTGTGAATGTGTGTGTGAATGGGTGGATGACTGGATATGTAAAGCGCTTTGGGGTCCTTAGGGACTAGTAAAGCGCTATATAAATACAGGCCATTTACCATTTAAATAGACACAAGTAATCAGCTGAACAAAATATTAATTAAACAAACTGGCATCAGTTAATAGTTAGGCAAGCAAGCAAAATAATTTGGCAAGTTGGCAAAACAATCAATCCATCAGTGAAAAAAAACATTAACTTGTCAAATTATTAAAACATCAAATATGTATCATTTGTGTAACTGTGAAGGAGTGTCTTCCTCCCCTCATCCCCAACCAGCAGATGACTGCACCTCACTGCACATGGTTCTGCTGGAGGTCTTGTCCTTTTAAAATGGAGTTTTTCCTTCCCACTGTCACCAAGTGCTTACTCACAGGAGGTTCTTTAAATGTTAGGGTTTTCTCTGTACTATTGTAGGCTCGGGATTGTGAAACATATGAAATAAATGCATACAATTTGATCTTGTAATAAAAAATAAATAAATCAGAAAACAACCAGAAAAACATGCTCAAAGTGCTGAGCTTCTTTATTTGAACTATACCAGACTGAGCAACTCATCAGAATCTGAGTTTCTGCAGCAGAAACCTTAAAATGTTACATCTACAACACACCTGATACTTTCTGATATTGAAGCAGGATTTTATCAAATAATTCATCTGTCTGTTTGAGCAGATATAATGTGAGAAAACTGCCTTCATTATTTCCATAAAATTACCATATCTTTAATATTACTTCACTCAGCTTTCTAAAAGTTTCACAAATTAAAACTAGAACGCAGTATGGTTATGAGCAGTTAGAAGCTCAATACGTTTGAATCGGTGATCATTTCAAAGAATTTAAAGGATGAGCTCAATAATAATCCCTAAGAATCTTCTAATCAAAGCTCAAACGAAAAACGTCAACGATTTTGAGCCTGTGAGGGGTTTTTAGACTCAGAACTGCATCCTCTGGTGGCTGTGGGAGGAACTGCAGCTGAGTTTAGTAGAGCTTCATGGAGGCCTCAAAGAGCCGACTCAGATCCTCCACCGTGTGCGCTCTGGGAGACAGCTTAGTCACTCGCTCCTGGAAACAAACCAGAAGAAATAAAACATAAATCAACACATGTATCCAAACAAATATCTCCTTAAAGCCATGTTACAAATAGCACCTCCTTGTGAAGGACACAGGGCCAGGGTGGACCAGGTTTAGGCCTGGTCCACCCTGGCCCTGTGTCCTTCACTATTTCACATTACATCACATTTGCAGATATGAAATCAGCTAATTCAAAGAATCAAAGAAGTCTATGAATAACAAGGTCGCATTAAAAGATTACATGGGGAGAAAACACAATACTACGGGGCCTTCCACTCTGTCTGGACAGTTTAATACCCTTCTAACATTCAAACCAGAAAACAAATTGCACATGTTTTTGAGGAAAAGCATACAAAGCAAGTAGCCTCTGAGTTCGAACAGGATGTGAACCCAGGACCTCTCACACCCTAAGCACTAAGGTCTTGAATAATCGTCACAAGGAAGCAAACTGGGGATAGAAGTGACATCAAAAGAGAGAGGTTGATGTCTTAATGTAAAAATATGGGATGACTCAAGAAATTCACAGTTTAACCCAGGAGTACACATATGAAGGGGGACTCTGACCCACCTGAGGGATAGTTCCTTTTACTAGTGCCGGGATGTCGTCTTTGGTGTATCCCACAGCTCCCAGTCCATCTTCCACGTGCAGGTCAAACAGAATCTGACGCAGCGTGTCGGCCAGAACGGCACCCGCATCCTCCCTCTTCACCTGCCGGATATCTGCACCTGAACATAGCGCAGAGAAAGTCTGTTACTGCACAATTTTTAAAGAGTGATGGCAGTTTTGGTGAATTTGGATATTTTCTACTGATAGCTGAAGAAATAAAGTGCTACTACTGCAAAAAAATAAAGAAAGAAAATTACTTTTTTTCTATTTTAGACTTCTTTAAAAAGGTACAAAGAGCCCTTAAAAACCTTATTTTTGAATACCTTCAATATTCTTAAATAACTGAAAAGTCTCTCAATGGAGGCATTTAAGGTCCCGCTGACTGTCTTGGATGTTTGATGTTTCACTGTTTGTGTGCCCTGTTGTTGTTGGAGGTTCCTCTCCAGTGTATTTCTGTCTTTTTTTCTGAGTAATTTTATTTGGCTCATTGAAGTCTGGAAACCTTTTGGTTTGGCTGGATAAATAAAGTAGACATTCCACACAGTCTCTATTATACTAAATCTAATATGGCCTAGTGTGAGGCGTCCAGGTACCGAGGATCTCTGCGGCCTCAAGGTGGCGCTCCGGACACATCGGGGCTGTGAAGTTGAAGACGGCCGGAGACGTAAGGACAACGGAGAGCCCGTGAGGCTGAAAACAAAGTTTAACAGAACATTTTATTTAAAAGCTGCACAGGTCGAGTATGAAACAAAGTAAAGTTCTGTGTGGAGTTCCTCAGGGAACCTGCACAGGTCCATCTCAGTCAGAGGTGTAGTGTTTTGTTTAAGCACCAGAGCATTGGCCACGTTTGAGTCATCCATCATTCAGCTCTAATTAAGCAAAGTGATCAAATGTCAGAATGAATTTAAGAATATGAAGTCATCTGTCTGACCATCCTCATCAGTTCTTCCATGCTGCTCACAGCTCTCTCCCTCCCTGGTGTCTTTTCTCTCAGTCTTTCCAACGTTGCCATCTCTCTACTTCACTTATTTCTGCTCAATTTTTAATTCTGCATTATTCTCATCACAACATGTGAGTAATTAATAAAATATCACTAAAACCTTTATAATAATGCCAGAGTACCTCAAGTTTTTTGTTGGTGAGTTTGTACATAAATGATTTACCTGAAATTTGTACCTGTAGTGTAACTTACAAATGTTTGCTAATGATATACTTTTATATCTATATGTTAAAAACCAAGAAGCAACAGTCCCTTTAAAATAAACAAACCCATAGCTCTTCACTCACTCCTGACCCTGCGTGTTTATAGCTGAGCCCTCTTCTGCTGAAACCAGCAGAACTGAAGTTAACTAAGTTTCAGGGTTTTAGTCTCATTTCTGCACAGAAATCGGGTCACAATTTAAATATTTTTGTGGGACTTTGCTCAAAACACCATTCTCCTACAGTGTCTTCTTTCTATTAGACTCATACACTTCAGATAGAAATGTGTATGAACCTCATCTGTTAATGTGACTGTGTTAAGATAAGAAGGAACTTTATTGTCCCACGTGGCCAAACAGTACTACACTCTCAGAAATAGGGGTACCAAAGTGTACCAAAAAGGGTACAAATGCTTGTCGCTGGGGGTGTTCCTTTTTGAAGGACATTTCTGTACCCTTTAGGCTTGGTACATTTTTGTACCTTATGAAGTTGTACCATCTGAGGTACAGTGGGGCAAAAAAGTATTTAGTCAGCCACCGATTGTGCAAGTTCCCCCACCTAAAATGATGACAGAGGTCAGTAATTTGCACCAGAGGTACACTTCAACTGTGAGAGACAGAATGTGAAAAAAAAAAAAAATCCATGAATCCACATGGTAGGATTTGTAAAGAATTTATTCGTAAATCAGGGTGGAAAATAAGTATTTGGTCAATAACAAAAATACAACTCAATACTTTGTAACATAACCTTTGTTGGCAATAACAGAGGTCAAACGTTTACTATAGGTCTTTACCAGGTTTGCACACACAGTAGCTGGTATTTTGGCCCATTCCTCCATGCAGATCTTCTCGAGAGCAGTGATGTTTTGGGGCTGTCGCCGAGCAACACGGACTTTCAACTCCCGCCACAGATTTTCTATGGGGTTGAGGTCTGGAGACTGGCTAGGCCACTCCAGGACTTTCAAATGCTTCTTACGGAGCCACTCCTTTGTTGCCCGGGCGGTGTGTTTTGGATCATTGTCATGTTGGAAGACCCAGCCTCGTTTCATCTTCAAAGTTCTCACTGATGGAAGGAGGTTTTGGCTCAAAATCTCACGATACATGGCCCCATTCATTCTGTCCTTAACACGGATCAGTCGTCCTGTCCCCTTGGCAGAAAAACAGCCCCATAGCATGATGTTTCCACCCCCATGCTTCACAGTAGGTATGGTGTTCTTGGGATGCAACTCAGTATTCTTCTTCCTCCAAACACGACGAGTTGAGTTTATACCAAAAAGTTCTACTTTGGTTTCATCTGACCACATGACATTCTCCCAATCCTCTGCTGTATCATCCATGTGCTCTCTGGCAAACTTCAGACGGGCCTGGACATGCACTGGCTTCAGCAGCGGAACACGTCTGGCACTGCGGGATTTGATTCCCTGCCGTTGTAGTGTGTTACTGATGGTGACCTTTGTTACTTTGGTCCCAGCTCTCTGCAGGTCATTCACCAGGTCCCCCCGTGTGGTTCTGGGATCTTTGCTCACCGTTCTCATGATCATTTTGACCCCACGGGATGAGATCTTGCGTGGAGCCCCAGATCGAGGGAGATTATCAGTGGTCTTGTATGTCTTCCATTTTCTGATGATTGCTCCCACAGTTGATGTTTTCACACCAAGCTGCTTGCCTATTGTAGATTCACTCTTCCCAGTCTGGTGCAGGTCTACAATCCTTTTCCTGGTGTCCTTCGAAAGCTCTTTGGTCTTGGCCATGGCGGAGTTTGGAGTCTGACTGTTTGAGGCTGTGGACAGGTGTCTTTTATACAGATGATGAGTTCAAACAGGTGCCATTCATACAGGTAACGAGTGGGGGACAGAAAAGCTTCTTACAGAAGACGTTACAGGTCTGTGAGAGCCAGAGATTTTCCTTGTTTGAGGTGACCAAATACTTATTTTCCACCCTGATTTACGAATAAATTCTTTACAAATCCTACCATGTGAATTCATGGATTTTTTTTCACATTCTGTCTCTCACAGTTGAAGTGTACCTCTGGTGCAAATTACTGACCTCTGTCATCATTTTTAGTGGGGGAACTTGCACAATCGGTGGCTGACTAAATACTTTTTTGCCCCACTGTACAATCATGTACTTTCCTAAGACATAAATGTACCTTGAAACTATAGTACAGAAATGTTCTCTTGAAAAGGGTACAATAGGGTACCTATGAGGGTACCCCCCCAGCGACAACCTATTTCGTACCTAAAGAGACAAAAATGTACCCCCAATAGTCCAAAATATTTGGTTATTTAACCATTTATTTTCGATAATAGAATCACATCAAAGCACTTAAACAACCACAGGAATACATCCTTGATTACATTCGTATATTGCTATAGGACATGTCAAGAAAAATACATTCATTTAAAAAAAAAAAAAAGTAAACAATCACATAAAGACATTAAACACCTGAACACAATGTTTTGACGGATCACAGAGATGGCATGTATTTAAAAAACTGTCCACACAAATGTTTTGCTCTACTTCAACAAGCATGCACATACATACGCACGCACGCACGCGCACACACACACGCACACAAAAATGTTCTTGCAATCACGTCACACAGAATACCTCAAGGACACAAACAGCCTATCATCAACTAAATAGGTGTCTAGAGCTTGAAAGTCTAATTCATTTCCTGGATTGAACAGGATCCAGTCATTGTCAACTGCCACTTGGTAAGCATGGAAATGACATTCATAAGTGCAAGGAAGTAACAGTTTCCCACACAATACCCAACAAGTATCAACATTCAAAATATACTTGATTTTAAAGAATTGAGGTATGGCTTCAGTGTGTACATGGCCAACTACAAAAACATCCTCAAGTTCATATTTGACACTGCTGACAGATATAGCAGACACACGCTGAAGCACTTTATCCTGAAAATGCACATCTGTAAAACTTTTGTTCATTTCCAGAGCATTCTGTAAGTCACCTGGCAGAGATGAAAATGGCACACTGACACTTGTGCTCAGTGAATGTTCAAAGTCAACAAGCAACTTATCTGAAGAAAACTCCCAGCACTGTTTCATTTGATGACGATTGCTAAGAGTTGCAGTGATGTTTACAACGTTTTTGCATTTACTCGCTAGATTTTTGAAATATTGATGCTTGCTTTCATATCTCATACACCACAAAGGGCGAAGAGGACCATACATCAAAATCAGCCTTGGGTAGTCAATAAGGTAGTGACACTTGGGTGGGGGCGTATTTAATAGAGTTGGTTAAGTACCCTGGTGACACTTACTGGCAGGGGTTTGTCTCCCTGGTCTCCTATGTTGACAATGCAGTTCTGAAGAAAGTTCTTGTTATATGTAAAATTGTATTGTATTTATTTATTTAAATTTTTACTTTTTAATTATTTTACCTGCATTTTTTAATCACTCTTATATTTAAATGTTCATTTGCTATTTTATCTAGGGATTGAGAGTAACGTAGTTTCTATTCTCTGTATGTCCTGTACATGTGGCAGAATTGACAATAAAGTTGACTTTGACTTTGACTTGACTTTGAAAGACAAGTGTTTTCTTGAAGTATGCAGGGTAGGTCATGTTGAACACGAAGAAGGTGGAGAATGCTGAGATGTAGGCCTCATCCAGCGAGCGGCACGAGCAAACATCCACTCCTTCAAACTGTCACAACATGGCGACACTGTCTTAAGAGGGCAGTTGTCCAACTCTTATCCTTCATTCGAATGGTTGGGTATGGACTCGTGGGAGTATTCTGCAGAAGAGGAAGAAAAACATTAGTATACAGTATGTTTAAGCAATGTGCGAGTGAATGTGAGTGCGAATGGTTGTCTGTCTCTGTGTGTTGGCCCTGCGACAGACTGGCGACCTGTCCAGGGTGTACCCCGCCTCTCGCCCTATGACAGCTGGGATAGGCTCCAGCGCCCCCCGCGACCCTGAACAGGATAAGCGGACGCGAATGGATGGATGGATGTTTAAGCAATATGTGCCAAGTGGATTTTCAACAGATTCCTCAAATTACCTTCTTTATTTGCTGCAAAACAAAACTGTCTATTCTGATAACCTGTAAACATGGCCCCTACTCCAAACAAAAAGCTTCTTGACCAATGACTGTTGTGGTAGTGTTTGATAAGCTGCTAAAGTTTGACATAATATTCAAGGGCAAAAGCAATCACCCCTGACAGTGACAGTACCTGTGAAGAATTTCCCTAAGGGGACAATAAAGGTCTATCTATCTATATAAACACCAGACAAAACCCAAGAGCACAGCAGCACTGTGGATTAACAGCAGTGTTTCCCCTACATTAGCTTAGCTGTGATGCTGAACTGCAGCTGAATTCAGCTCCATGCCAACAAAACACCGAGAATGAAACTTGTGGCCAAAGGCTATGCATTGCATCATGCATTTACCTCTCCAAGGATGATGAAATCTTCTATCTTCTCCTTGAAGATGGATGGCAAGAGAAGTGCCCCCTTGAAGTCAATTCCTAGGGCATACAGATGCAAATGCACTTCATTAGATTTTGATAGCATGCAAATTCCCATTAACATGCTCTTCACATGACACTATGGTACATCAATTATCTTTGGAAGAGAGAGCAAATGAATTGTCACAAAATTTACTATTTGTATGAGGTCAAATTAGCACCTGTAATGTCTTCAGCCAGTGCATTCTCTCTTGCCTCCATGTAGACCTTCTTCAGTGGCAAATCCTTGGTCATTTGAAGAACAGCAGTGAAGTTTTCGCTAAAGCGGCGACAGATGTTGTCTTGGCAGGTATGCATTAAATCAACCTCATCACACAACTGGAAATGAAAAGAGCAGAATAGACAAAAGAATGACATTTTACATTGAGGATTTAAACTTTTGACATGTTTAAAGACACAGACTGGAGATAAATGTAAAGTGCTTTAACCCTTGAACAAAAATTCTAAAGCTAATAAACAGATTGATTAATCAGTTAGTACAGAAAATAATAATAATCAGATTTAGAGACAAAAAAAATCATTAGCTGTTTCCCCAATCATCTTAACAATTCTTGGGTTTGCGACAGTGTCCCTGCGTAGAGCTTACAGCTCTCATATTCGAAAATCCCAAATCCCACTAAGTAGGTGGAATGGTACAAATGTGTACCTTCCATTGTTTAAAATCCCTTTGAGCGGGAAACAAGTTAGATGCGATAAATTTTGCTTAGAAAACGATTTTGTTAATAGCTATATTTACATACAAGCATGTTTTGAGAAATTATTGATTTTTTTACATTGTTGTACACGGTTAGTGACTATTTATCGATAAAACACTGGAATACGGCGGGCAGACAGACGTTGAACATTCCACCAACAGTCTAAATAGTCCACATTTGTACCTTTCTTTGTTTAAAACTTAGCTAACTGCTAGCATTCACCCATGTTAAAGCTAGCTCTTCGGACTTTTGCTAACTCTACTGTAAAATTACACGTTGTAATTTTTATAAAAACACAAAATCACACTCGACTTACCTCTAAACCTTTGCGCCTCGTCGTCTGACACATCAATGCCTTCTTCCATCAACTTTTTAAGGCGCTCCTCCATCGATAACCCCCTGAGAGTCATTTTCTGCGTCAACGCTAGTCAGCGCGGAGGCGGAGCACTCATCGCTGCTGCCTTTTCAGCCTTTGGGATTAATGCGCGTTGCGAACTTGATACATGGAAATACAACATTGTGGTATTAATGCGCAGTTGTTTAGAAGCAGTTATGCTGTCTTGGCGAACTATATTTGTAACTTACAAAATGTAGTCACCGTAACATAAAAATCTGGTTGACATTTTAACTTCCAAAGAACCTCGGTTTAACTTGATGTTGCAAATTCCATAAAAACCTCCCAATTAATGAACAATTCTAGGATGTAGTAAAAGCGAAAAAGTAAATGGCCAAACATAACAGTAATATGATTTCACGTTTTTGAAAGGTTTAAAACATTAAAAAATTATAACTGGAACTTAATAAAATGGAAATGGACCAGTTTTTTTTAACATCATTTGGTTGTGCCTGCATGTCATTGTGTGTGTGTGTTTTTTTAATATAATTTAACATACTTACACAAAGGTAGGTTACAGATATTCTTTGCATCATAGGATAATTTACGTACAGAGGAGAGGACCGACAGATTTGATTATAACATGCAGCTTTTATGAGCACACTCACATCTCATATGAATTTTACAATTAACCAGGCCCATCCAGATTTTCCCGAATTTGCGTGTCATCCTTGCGCAGGGGCCATGCTAATCTTCTCTGTATCGTATCCAATTTAGCGTACGCGCTCCAGATTTTCCCATGCTGACCCATTACCACATTCTGCCACTGTCACTGCAGTACAGGTCAAAATGGTACAGATTTGTACTTATTTCAAATTGTACCTTTAAAGGGGCATTTCTGGACTTTTAAAGACCAGTATTGTACTTTTAAGGGAACATTTTTAAAAAAATGTACCTATAGGTACAAAAATGTTCTTCTCTCGTACCTCTATTTCTGAGAGTGTATAGCAGCACTTGCATGTGAAAACCAGCTCCAAACCTCGAGAAGTAAATTACTTATCTAATTAGTAAAAATTTGTTTCCCTTAATACAGCTCCAGCAAACATTCAAGTACATGATGATGTGACTCCAAAGTACAATAGATGTTGGGACAAAGGAGAGCTTATAGCGATTTGTTTTACAAGTACTTGCTGTTTACTGGGGCCGAGGGTAATAAGTCATACTCTGAAAAATGGATCATTAACAATTTTATGAGCCTGAGGAAAAAACTGATTTCTTGTATCTTGATTGGAGAGATTGGTGCTCTTTCATTTCTATGTTTGCATATTTTCATTGCCGTTTTTACCAGTTTAATCTTCAGTCTTGACTTTACTGTAAGTAAACCAAATCAAGCTTCTGCACCATATCTAATCAAACTTTAAAGCACTGCATTATAAAAAAAAAATACCCATAACCTTATCGCTACGAACGATGTGTGTTAGACTTTAAAAAGTACCTGCAGAAAAATAAAGGCACGCAACTGTCCACATGTCACAGTAACAGCACCTTCATGTACTCAGGCCTAGAATGAGCAATAAATTGTGTTCATGGTACAGGCCAGCTGCTTCACACAGAGTTCTGTTTGTAATAATGCAGCTCTCTTTTGGATAAATCCTAAATAAATAACCGTGGAAATGTTGTTTTCCCTCTTGGAAAATGAAAATCATCACTCCAGCTGCACTACACCAGTGATCTCAGCCAAGAACATCTGTTTGCAATGCCAGCTGTCAGTAGCGGTTTTTGATACGGGCGACACGGGCGGTTGCCCGCGGCGGCATCGTGGTGGGGTGCGGTATCACGGGCATCGGCAAAATAAAAAATTGTTCGTACTCATGCTGCCCTGACATCAGCCAGCGCATATTGGGAATGGCATGGGCACCGATCGGCTTTCTATTGTGGCTAGCTTGACTGTGACTTCGTAAGTGACGGCTCACTTGACCGCGGTCCCATTAGCTGAGAGTTTGGGCGCCCTCCGTTTGCAAGGTGCGACTGCTGCTTGAGGGGGCGGGGCAGCGGGACAGACACCAGAAATTATGATACAGACTTGTAATTTGCACCGATGCTTTTTCGAAATTCTGTACGCGAAAGGTGGGTGCACCTGCTCTGCTGCTGAAGTCAAAGTAAACTTTATTGTCATCAGTATATAGAGAGACAAGACGACGAGGCTCCAGTTACAGCAGTGGAAGAAAACAAACAATAAATATAAGAAGAGTAAGAAAAATAAATATAACTTCAGGACTCAGGTTAAAGTGATCAATAACAATTTAAAATTTATAATTTACAGTTTGATGATTTAAAGTCTCACACACAACCTGTCGAAAGGGGAGGGGGGCCAGCTGCTTCCAAATAGAGCACATTTCATTCATAATGTTGTAAATCCAAGCCCATTATGTATTCATGATTTGAATCCTGGGTTGTGCAAAATCGCAGAAACACACCTTAGACAAAGCAAATCTGTGAACTAAGGTGTAGGTCTGTTAGGTTATGTTGTGGTGATCATCGAGTTGGGGGACTTATGTTCATACTGAAGTGCAAAATTAAAACCAATGGAAGATGGACAAGAAAAGTTCAAAGTCATCAGGTGCTCAGTTTAGAAAAAATAGAAAAGAAGAGGAGGAGAAACGAGCAAAAGATAGAGGCAAGCAGATGTGTGATTGGATAAAGGCGGGTCATCCTGAAACAATCAGAATCAGAATACTTTATTAATCCCTAAGGAAATAATGTGGGTTACAGTTGCTCCAAAAAGAAATGGTAAAAATAGCAACAGTAACAGACTAAACTCCAAACAATACATTATGTTACAGATTTTAATATTAATTAGTCATTGTCAATTGTTGATTTGTCCTGTTCTCATTGTATGACGAATTATGATGGCTGTTTGGTAGCCGTTTGCATACTATGCATACTCTCTCTAACTTCATATGTGTGTGTGTGTGTTTCTCTGGTGAAATTCAGTATGGTTCCGACAACAGTTTTATGTTAATGTATAATCCTTAATATGTTTTATGTGTGTGTGTGTGGCGCCCAGGGCGCCAAACAGGCTAGGACCGTCACTGCCAGCTGTGATGTCCAGTAATGATCACTCACCACTAGGGGGTGCTCCACGTTGTAACCCTTGGCTGAGTGAGTCTTGACGTTTCCTGCGATGGGATAGGACATCCCGTGACTGAAAGGAGGGAACCACAAACAGGTTGAAACGCTCACGCAAAGGTCTGGATCAGTTTAGCTCAAATAGGAAAATATGCACGTTGGCTATGAGAGCTCAAATAAACTGCAACATAAGACCAGTCCTACAAATAGAAAAACACTACAAAAGCACACAAAACACATTGCAGGAGGGGGCAGTAAAGTTGTATGTCTCAATCACATGAATCATACAATACTGCAGATACATGTTTGCTATTAGCTGTATACCATTAGCTTGTTACTTTCATCACATGATTGACTCCACAAAAACACTTCTGGTTTGTTATCTGTTTTTTTTTTTTTTGTTCTTCTGCATCGTCTGCTGGTGTTTCTACATTTTCAGTGCATTTCATCCACTCATCACTGTAAATAAGGCCTTAAACTGTCCCTAAAGTTTCAATGTGATGTCACCAAAGTGTTAAAGAACACCTACAATCACAGGTGACATTTTAAAACCACGATCAGCTGTCTGTACTGCAACACTGCAGAAACAGATCCATGAACTAATGAGCTAAAAACCCTCTTCAAAGCCTGATTTCCTTTCTCACTGATGAAGTTCAAGGAAACGTTTGCAGTTTAATAGAAACAAATTAAATAATTAAACAGATTTCAAAAGAAGATCAGCTGATGAGCACAAACAGCCTGCATGCAGGATTACAGGAAATCTCAGTCTTAGTCTTACCACAGATGAACCCCGGCATTCCCAAAGCCAATCCCGGCAAACACGCTGGCCAGGTGCATGCTGGAACGAGCCTCCAGGTCCTCAGGGTCTCGCACAGATCTGTAATCAATCAATCACGACTTATTTCAATTACAAATTAATCCAGTTGAATGAAATGCATATCATGGATATACTTTAGTTGTAGTTGGGGCCGTACCGTTTCATGTACTTGGCAACCACGTGGAGAGCATGGCGGGACCAGACATCGCTGATGGGGTTGCTGCCCTGGTAGGCTGGGCGGTTGATGGGGTTTGTAGGGCAGGGGCTCCTCTGGTCGTAGGGAAGGGCGGTGTATGACTCCAGGGCATGACTGAAAGGCAGAGATCAATCAGTGTGATGGAAGTGTCTCACATCAGGTTGGCAGTATCTCTACCTCTATGAAAAACATGAAGGGAACACGCCACCATCACAGCAAATAATAATTATATTAATACTAATAATATAATGATAACAAAAATAATAATGATGAATCAAAAAATGCAGAAAATGAATAAATGTCCTTCATAAGTACAGACAGACCAGAGGACGTCGAAGCCACTGTTGGCGGCGACTCTCTCAGGCATGCTCAGTGTGTGCGTCGGGTCCACGATGCCCAGTGTGGGTCTGATGGCTCTGCTGGCAATTCCTGAGCATAAACAGCCAATCACAGCTCAGGGTCCATCATAAGAACTTGGATAATGAATAACAGCTCCCGCAGCTTGGTTTCTATTGGCTGATTTATGATTTCTATTAAATCTTCACTGACTGTCTTTCTAAAACATCTCAAAGGGGAAAATCAACTTCTAATATGCTTTTATATCCCTATTTTTATACCTGTTTTGGCTTTTAAGGGCTCGTAGTCGAAAATGGCGACACCTGTGGTCTCACTGCCGGTGCCTGCAGTTGTGGGAACTGGACACAAAAACCCAAAGTTAGCCACAAAGATGGAGGAAGAAGGAAAAAAAGTGGGACGCGTCATACCTGCAATCAGCGGTTTCACAGCTCCACTCACTGGCTTCCCTTTGCCAATCGGAGCGTTGACAAAGTCCAGGAAGTTGGCATCGGGGTGACACGCGTACAGATTGGCCGCTTTACATGTGTCGATCACTGAGCCACCGCCCACCGCCACAAACGCATCAAAGGCGTGGTTTTTAGCAAAGGAGATGGCATCTTTAAAGCTGAAATTCAGCAGAGATCGAGCTGAGGTCATTTCATCTGATAAATTAACTTATTCATTTACTTACTGATTGTCTGCCATTAACACTGCTTAAGTATTTCAGCACTCTGATGTGCACACGGTTCATTCTGTGTGGAGGAAGAGTCATGTGACCCTGTGAAAAGCCCCTATGTAGGTATGTGAGCTGACTCAGAGCCAGGAAAAAGCCTGGCTCTGATGAACTTTCTTCTCTCCTCTCTGATGAGACATTTTGGACACAAAGACATGTTTTTTTCTCTTCATCTGACAGGCAATCATTAATCAGATCGTCACTTGTGACAGCGACCTCATTGAGCGCACCTGGAGTCCGTTGGCTCGACGCGGACATTGTCATAGACTTTGTACTTGACTCCGTTTTTCACTAGAGACTCCACAACAGCCTTCATTGGAGGAAGTTGGGACAAGTTCCTGTCTGTCATCACGCAGACGTTTTTTGCACCGAGGTTCTGCAGGTCCTGCACGCAGAGAACAGCGAACAGCCACAATGATAGGAAGGACAACACAGAGAGCCACATTGGTCACTCCTTCTCAATGCATCACATTAAAAGAAGAAAGAAAAATTCCTATCTGACCATCACATGACAGCAATGAGGAGGATGAAGATGGTTACCATGCCGATCTCTTTGCTGACTCCTTCTCCATAGCGGATGTTGGAACTCGCCATCTGAAGGAAATAAAAAGAGAGTGAGTGCAGTACCTACCTGAGTAGGTGCTAATGGAAAAGGGATATAAGTGTGTAGTTTATCAGTCTGTTTATCATTGGGATAAAGACTGTCCACACAAAGACGAGCAAGTCAAGACTGATGGTGGTACACATAAAGTTGAGGATTGTTACCTCACCCACAGAAATCCTTATGACCCAGTGACCTTACGCATTTATCCAAGATAGATACACCTAAGTATCAATCTGAAAATCCTATATCGCCTCATTCTTGAGTTACTGTGTTCACAAACTTGTGGGTCTATGCCATGGCCTGTCCAACAGGGTGCCAATAATACCCCATCAGCCTTTTACGGCTAAGGAGTGAAAATGCCACTGTGCAGACTTTGCATGAAACAAAGATGAGATGAGCAGCATCAAAGAACTTATACAAACTCAAAACTTGGAATTTTTGACAACCTCAACAGTCTGTAGGTGGAGGTCACAGGTGTCAGTTCCCGTTAATGCACCACAGGAAATACAGATACGGTGGTTTGGGAGTTAGTTCTAGATCAACAGATCCATGTGTAACATGCGAGCCGCAAAGTTTGTACTAAAATAAGCTGTGTAAACATGTTGGGACTATTTCTGCTGGAAAGTTGGACATGTCAACATTGAAGTCTATGGGGACTAAGTTACTCCTTGGACCCTCTGCTGGATGTTAGAAGAACTGCAGCTTTCATGCTGCTTTGATTTTTAGTCTCTCCTGTATTTGTACAGGTCAAAGCTTCAAATGAAATTCAGTGCATTTTCAGAGCAATCCCACAGACTAAAGGAACTACTTTGTGGGTCTTAGAAAAGTGAGGAGCTCAGTTTGGAGAGCTGACAGTTTTAGCTACTTCTGCAGATGAATCCAGGAAAACATTCAAAACTTTAAGTTCTCATTCTGTGGTTGGTTGAATCCATCAGTTGATTAAAAAAATGAAAGAAGCTTCATTTGAATGTGTGAATGTGAGCTGAACTCTGAGCTGACACACGTTAATGATTTACATCTCCTAACAGCCTTCAAGCTGAACTTCTTAAATCAGACACTTATTAAACAGAGTCTGGTGTGACGTTACCTCAAAGGCATAGTCAGTTTTCCGGACGGTGCAGGGTGCCGCTCTGACACCTGCAGAGATAGAAATCAAGCCATCAGTTAAGGATCCACATTGATCAGGATGCACTTGTCTGCTTTTTCAGAGACTCTGATAAATACATGAATGATGTGTAGATGAGTGCAGGTTACCCTGGTGGAAGGTGTTGGAGTGAGCAGGACATCTGCACCTGTTCACACAGAGACACACAGAGCAGAAGTCATGTCACCAATCTGCACATTTAGAGAAGGTTCAGCAGTTGAGTTGTTGCAGTAGCTTGTGAACATCTCATACACAGGAAGCATTTCCCTGTCATTCTTCCTCCAACCTGACAAAGATGGGTTCAGTATTTGAACCCAAACTGCCAATGTCCACTCATGAAAACATCCAAAAAGGAGACCATTAGGTTTTTATGTTAGTGTCACGATGTTTCCACGTCCTATGACTCCACTACAATGTGATTGGTCATTTGCAATGTTGAACCTGGACAAAGATTAGTTTTGTTAATTCAGGAACAACACCATGATATCAGAGCGAGCATTAGACGTCAAACTGTGCAAAATGTGAGGATGCACTGACAATTTACATGAGAGAATGTGAAAGGGGCTCTAAAAGCATTAGATATTCCAGGTGCAGCTTTACACCTGTACCTGGTCGCATGTGCTCCCAGAAATCACTCAAATTTCACTTTTTTTTAATCGGAAATGTATGCAGTCACATTTGACGTGTGGTCAAATGTGACTGCAAAACTAGGAGTTTTAATTTAAAAAATCTTTCAGTGAAACATGTTTTTCACAGGTGAGCCGGATTTTAAAGAACTCTCTTCTGATCCAGAACTTGTGGCCTCCTGAGCTCTTCCCTCAATAAAACTGAACTTTAACCGGAAAATTCAAAAACGCTGTTATCTTTGAGCGGACTCTGGCACACTCTGTCTCCGCCCCTCGAAGGAAACCATTAACAGTTCTTTTCAGTCTGGATGAATCTATTTCCGGTTCGAATTTAACTTACGCCGCGCGCTCGAGTTGCCTAAGCAGGTGAACGACCCGGTCCCGACCCGCCATGTCCAAGATGTGAATGACCCTCTGCAACGAGCAGCCGACCCCGGTCAACAGGTTGCTTCCGCCTCTGATTTTCACAATAAAGGCCGCTCAGACACATTAGAAGCACGAGGACAGACGTAGAAAACACCCGCTGGGCTGTCATTATTATTATTATTATTATTGTTGTTATTATTATGACAAAATAACGAAATCAAGGCAATAATTCCTCACATGGTACAAAAAACTTTAACACAAAAATACTGATATGAATATAAATATAAATCACAATATTTAGATATAATTTACTGTGTATGAGAAAGTAAAATGTTTAATACGTGTATATGCTTCATTACATTCACAAATTTACAAATACCCAGTAAGAAATAGATATAAGAAAAAAAATCATGTGCATGGACTGAACATGAGGTATTTGCAGGCCATGTGTATACATATTTTATGTATATCCTGAGGCTTTTAGTTGTTTGGAGTTGAGGAGTACAAAGTGAACTTTATTTACATATTATAAACTGTAGTAGTTACGTGGGCAAGGGATAGGATGTGGGATTGGGCAGAAGACTGTTGCACATGAGGGTGGTACATAGGTGCTGCGGTGTCAGGTTCAGGGGTGCTACAGTCCTAGGGAACAAGTTGTGTTTCAGTCCGTTTGTGTGTGTTTGGCTAGTTTTTAAAAATGGAAGCAGCGTGAACAAATGGTGTCCTGGGTGTGTACCATCTTCATGGATTTGCCCAGCCCTCTTCACAAAAGTGGTGTAAAGATGACCCAGAGATGCCAGCTGTTAGCTGACTATGTTTTGTCCTGTTTCCACAACACGCTGGGGGGCCTTTTTGTCACTTTTGGCGCGACTACCATACCGGACAGTCATGGAGGTTGTTAGGATGCTCTGTAAAGTTGACCTCCAGGAACCTGAAGCTGAAGTGAATGTACGAATATTGGTTTTAATTCTCATCAGCATGCAGCAGCACAGAGGACTTATTTTTAGATACATGTATTAAATCACATTCAGGATATTTTCACCTTTTCCCTTTTTTAACAATAAAACAATAAATCAAAGAAACACAAAGAGTGATGCATTGTAGTGATGATGTGTCAGAACAGGGACTCAAACTAGCAGCCTTCAGCCTCTTCTGCAGGCTTGCTCATTCACACCTATTCACACCTAGCTGCCCACCATAACATCCCTGTTTACAGTCAGTCCTGCATTTTACTCCATTAGCTGCAAATGAGTTGAAGTAACACTTAAACAAGTTTCTCTTCTGATGGACTTTGCTTTGTATCACAAAGTGGCTTGTTATAGTGTCACTACTAGTGAAGTTTTCTACTCAGCTTCACTTTTAAAAGGTAGAAATTTGTTGTGTGGATCAAGTGCTGTTCATCTTCTTTCGCTGTAGGGGTCGCCACAGCTCATCATATGTTTCCTTTCACGCTATCATTGGCATCACACCTCTGCGTTGGGGTATGAGTCTCGCTACGGCTGGGTCTCAGGTACAAATCCCGTACGAGCCCTGGCAATCTTGCGTCAGGGTTTCTTCATGTAGTCTGTGCATGTTATCAAGTTATGTCATGTTATCATGTTGTGTTTAACACAATGTGCATGTCCCGTATGTGCACGTCTGTGTGCCCCCAGTACAGGTGCAAATGTGCGGGCGAAATTCCAGTTTTATTTTGCATAAATGAAATGTGCAAAACACAATTTTAAAAATCTGAGCAAACAGAGGTCTCCTGTTTTCCAACGTTTTCCTGGAAAACAGGTAATGTGAGGTTCACACACAAGGGTACAGATGAAATTATGTCGCTGCTAATTAAGTAAAAAATATTGAGGCCAGACAGAGTTCGTCATGCGGAATATTTGTGACACTTTTATTGGATTTGTTACATTTGGTACCGGGCTGGCAGCATGGTCTCTGTGGCGCAATCGGTTAGCGCGTTCGGCTGTTAACCGAAAGGTTGGTGGTTCGAGCCCACCCAGGGACGGCAGTTTTTGCTAGAAATGTTAGATAGGGGTTAAAAGCAAGCCAAACAGCTTTGCGATAACACAGATACGTCCTGCTTGGTTGGGAATTAACAGCTGGCACAAACGTTGTCTAATGTTGTGTTTTCTCTGAGGTCATCTGATTAACTAAGTAAAACTCTTAGATCATCTAATTTAGCTTTCTGTGAGAATACCATGAGTAATTAACAGATCACTACTAACCACTAATTCAAAGCCACTTCCTGACATAACAGGTTTATCCAGGATTTGATTCTTACAAAGTGAGAATCAAATCCTGGACATAGAGTCACAAAGGCCTACCGTAACTTTCAGCAGTCTAAAGAAACGTTCTTAAACAGAAGGAAAGTCAAGCATACACAGTGGGTCAGCTGCTCCATTTTCCAATCAAAATGTAAATACATCTTTTTATGTTATACATGATTCATTATGTAAACAAATAACAATGTGGGAGAAACTCTAATTATGTCAGCCTCTCCGGAGAGAGGAGCATTTATAGGACCAATATCTTCTAATTAAAGTGATTGAAGATGTTGGGTGATGCACACAGTGTCGTTAACAGATTAGAAACATTCACAGCAGTACACACACGCATACACACACAAATTATTTTTATCCCTGCTCCCTCAAGTCAGCATGCTTCCCGTAAGCTCTCTACGTGCTCGCCCTAAATGTGTAGATGACTGCAGCGCAGTGGGTAAAACTATAAATAGAAGATAAACAAAATCCCCCCATGTCTGTTTGCAGCTTGACCCCATTACTGAACATTAGCAGGATTTTTTCATATAGTTGTATTATTTACTGCATCATATATAAGCTTCTGCTGAAGGTTTAGTTAGTAGAAGAGAAGCAAATTCCAATAAGTCACGAGTTCAAATTCCTTTGCTGCCTTCTCTCATTTGTGAGTTGGTAAAACTTTAGTCATGCGAGGCAGAGACTGGAATGAAGCCAGTCACATGAAGAGTCTTAATCTCTAGATTGCATTGTGATTCTGTTCACTGAGTCGAATAACATTTAGTGTTTGACTCAATGATAATTTATGCATGGTGTAAAGTATCACACTCATTCTTAGTCTGACTTTATTTGGAATTTAAAAGTGTATTCATCTTATCCCAATATCTTCATCACACACCTTGGTGTCCCCTTAGAAGAAGGTCTGGTCATGTTTTCTTACACTGCTACCCCCAAGACCCAGACAAGCAGAAACAAGGAAATTGATTGACTGATTTTTCTTAATTGCATTTCTGCATTAAAACGTAAGTGGAAACATAATTTTGCATGGTTATTTTCTGAAATATTCAGAAAAATTCTCTCTCTCTCTCTCTCTCTCTCTCTCTCTCTCGCTATATATATATATATATATATATATATATATATATATATATATATATATATATATATACACACACACATTTGAAATTCCTGATGATATGAACCAAAGCGTTCTAATTTGGACTTATTACTCAATAAGGTCAGATGGTTTTTCGAGTTGGTTTTGAAGTTGGTTCAACTGAGTAATTTGGCACACCTCAGCCTTATTCTCAGTTTCTCTTCCTTAAAAATGACATGCCAATCTTTGGCTAACTGCATTTTAGGAATCACCTTGTTGGCACAGCGCTGTTGTTTTATGCTTGTCAAACTGTGCTATTTTTGACATTTACCTTAGATTCAACTAAAGAAACAAAATTTTTTGTTTGTTTTGTTTTTTGTAATTTATTTTGCAACACTTTGTGTTGACTCAACACTGGCTCATTCACTTTCTCTGAAAATTGTCAGGAACAAGGAATGGGCTTAAAATGAGTGAAACAGCAGTTAATCTTCTGTCCCTTGAAGTGGACAGAAGGTCTAGTTTGATCGCAGTTATAGGATGGTTGAGTGAGACAGAAAGGATTTTCCTCTGAACTGTGGAGGTGGAGCCATGCTTAGAGCTGTTAGGAGATGAGGTGGAGGTGGAGGAAGGTCAGACACAGGACATTCCAGGTTTTGAGGAGCCGGGGGAAAAGCAAATTAATGACCCTCAAACTTCATTATGGATAAGAAGTATTGTGTGAGCCAGGACTCTGAAGTTGTGGGATTTGGTTTCTCAGCTGCCATATAGAAAGGGAGCCATCGTTCCATGACAGCCTTGTTGCACTCTGTTTAAGACAGTTCTCTCTTTCCAGTAGCCTTTATTAAAGTCTATTCAATTCAACTCCTTATTTATATAGGGACAAATCTACACAGTCTCTTCAAGGCACTTTATATAAAACCAGAGCAATCAGACCATCCCCAAGAATAAGCACTTGACGACAGTGGGAAGGAAAAACTTCCTGGGCCTTAGGACATAAATAGAAACAGTTTACTTCAAAACTACAAGTGCATATTAATTTCTTTTAGGGGTGGGGTTGGAAGAGGTTAAGCCAAGTTGTATTTAGCATTGTCCTTGTTATTCAAGGCTTTTTTGTGATATTGCTGCCTTCTGCTGGACAGTTGGGTGTCCCAATAACTTTCATTCTGAATTAACTTGACTACACAGAAGGTCTCTTTAGTGTACTTCAACTCCTGGAGCGATTGGTGGGGGGAGGGGGGGAGGGGATAATTCATGAGAAATCCACAGATTGTGACAGTGAACCCAGCAACTATAGTTGCTCTACACCACCTTTAAAGATCATCTTTGATTGTACTACATCTTGCTCTGTTGCATCTGCATCGACTGGCACATTTTCTAGCCGCCCATGTGTTGGTTTAAGTTGGCAGTGTTTGAATGCTGATTCTGTTGAGGTAAAAAAAAACTAAAGGCCATTGTGTTTGTGTGTGTGTGCATAAGTATGTGTGTTTGTGTGCCTTACTGGCCCTTTAAGCCAGCTGTGATTGAAAGGACAGTGTGTGTGTGTGTGTGTTCCTGTCTAGCTATCTTTGTGAAGATCGAAATCTTCATTCTACTATACTTGTGAGAACCAACAGTCACTTGTGAGGACACACTCACCGGTCCTCACAAGTTTGAAGGCCTTTTTGAGGCTCAAAATGTCATTTTAGTGTCAGGGTTACAATTAGGTTATGGTTAGGTTTAGGGTAAGGGGCTAGGGAAAGCATTATGTCAATGAAGGTCCTCACTAAGATAGCTGAACAGGCTTGTGTGTGTGTGTGTGTGTGTGTGTGTGTGTGTGTGTGTGTGTGTGTGTGTGTGTGTATGAGTCAGCTATAGTGCACTATGGTCTGTGCTACGTTTGTCTCGCGTCTGTGGGGAGTGAGGGAGACAGCTGAGAGCTGCAGATAGACCACTCGCTCTCTCAGTTCTGACTCGTGTCTCTTATTCTCATTTCGCCCTCTCTCTTTCACTGCCATGGATCTCTTTTTATTTTAAGGATACTTTTTCTATATTGTCACCCTCATATGGATCACAGTGTGCTTCTTGCTCGGATTTGACAGCTGTGTGTGTGTGAGCCATGCTACGCGTGTTCATTCTGTGTGCAGAGCGGTTGCAAACGCCGGACGATGACATCAGTGATGCCTACTGCAGCGTCACCTATGAAGGTATGGACGGCTTGTTCAGGGGGCCTGAAGGGAAAAAAAACAGCTGAGAAGTTATTTATTTGAAAGTGACCTCTGATTATCTTTCATGGGGTGGGGCAGAGAAAGAAGAGCTTACAGGAAAAAGAGACAGACCTAGAGGAAGAGGGAGAGAGAGGAGATGAGGATGTGAGCAACATGAAGAGTTAAAGCAGTCCAGAAAGTATGCCGACTGTGTTTCCAGTAAAGCACTTCTGTGTTTATAGATACCTGCAGTCTTTCAGCAGAGTTTATCTTATGAGGCGCTTCCTCGCTCGGCTTCAATTGCAGCTTCAGTTTACACTTCAATTTAAAGTAACATCCAGGTTCTTATATTTAGGTGACCTGATAAAAAAAAGAAATCTTGTTAAATGAACTGAGATTTCACACAGTCATGGTCTACATAAAACAAAGAAGTTATTCTTGTACATGACAAATGTCTGACTGTCTCTTTTGTGCTCCCATGAAATTGCCATTTGTGGTTATGAGTGATCTGTCGTGATAGCCGTTGGCCTGATAGTCTTGAAATTTAATCCACTCATTCACTTCCCCCCTTAGGATGAATTATAATAGATCACTGCAACATTTCAACTGTCCAATAAATTGGTTTAATTTATTGAGCAAATTCTAGCTTACCTTCTAACAAGTTTAAAAACTTTGGTAAACATTATACCTACTAAAGACTTGTATGCTAATGTTGTTACTGTTAGCTGTTATCTTTAAGTAGAGGAACTGAACCCTGAGCCTGAAACCTGAACAGAAATCTGAAACTTCAATTTTAAGTTAAAGTAGAGTGCATTTAATTCCACAGGCCTCAGGTTTACAACCAAATACCAGCAACATTTTGTCCTGTATCGTCTGTAAACGCTGTTTAGTTGTGATTAGCAGATGCTAAGTAGCATGCTAAGGTTTGGAATTGGTAACCATTACCATAATTATTATTCTGTCCTATTATTCTGAAACATTTGTATTATTTGAAAATTAATTAATGTAGATTCAAGATGTGTAGAGTTTTCCATGGATCTCTTTTGGATCACACTTTTCTATGTGCCTACAGGTCATTTCAAAGAGCTTGATGTTTAGCTGCAGAGCATTCAGATGTAACCTGACTTCAAATCTGTTAGTGCATTTCTGTACTTTGTGCCAAAATGGTGTGGAGTACAGAAGTTTCGATCTAATTTCAGGACACTGGAGGCACACTTAAAAATAATAAAACCAGTTCATGAAGGATTCATTTAAAGCCCCAAAAAGCAAACACAAAACTCAAATCCAGAAATAACCAAGGCACAACACACTTTGCCCAAGACTGAAGGGACAGCAGGGCTATTTATACACCGAGGGCTGTTAGGCACTAAAACGATTGTAATGACTGAAGTCCGTATTCACTCCTGTTAACAGGACTGCAACACATAAAACATAGAAATACCAAGGACCACAGCATTTTGTCATTCTGCTCGAGTGTTCAGCAAAAAAAGACTTTTGGACTTTTATGGACAAAAATATTTTATGTCTCAGCCGATGTAAAGCTTGGATAACTTGTTACTCTGAGCAAATTTAAAGTATCTGGAACGTTTGTCTATGTTCAAATTAACAGTAAACACACTGGTACTAATCTTGTATCCCAGCTGAGGGAAGTATTTTATTCATTTATTTATTCATCATTTGTTTGCTTTTAACATTTGGTTTGTTTTTTGAAAAGACTGTTTTGTCTTAAATGTGTCATGAACTCTTGACACTATGACTATGCACAAATGTTTCCCTGTGTGATATAGGCCACACACACACACACACACACACACACACACACACACACACACACACACACACACACACACACACACACACACACACACACACACACACACACACACACAACTTCTGCAAGTCCTCTTTGCAATCTGTTTCAGGACAAACAAGTGTATTAGACTCGAAGTGTGTTATTGTGCATTCTTTTGTTTTAACGATTTCTGCTTGGTTTTTCTAAGCAAAGTAAACTTTTTCACTGGAAGCACAAAGATTAATGGGGACTGTTAACGTTTAACAAAAATTCTTAATATAGTAGTGCTGGTATAATTATTTCTGTTAGGGTTTGGCTAGCAACAGACCACTTTGATACTTAAGTTTTCATCCTTAAGTAATAGTCACTCAAAACTATAAAGTTAGTGTAACTTGCCTCTCTTAAGTTAAAGTGAGTTATTTTTTCTTTTGAAGCAGTGAGTTTCCAGTCATCCATCCATCATCTTCCAGTTATCCATAGAGGATCCCAAGGCATTCCTAGGCTTATGGGTTCTTTATTTACAATGGGATATTCCAGCTGAATGTCTGGAAATCACCCTGAACAGATGGATGAGGAACCTCAACAGTCTCCTTTTAACATGGAGGAGCACTGGTTTCATCATACAAAACTGCAGGCTTCTATGCACACTTAAAAATGGAATGATGACTTCCTGAAAGCAAAAAGATGAAATGCTTGGTTCTATGTCTTTGGCTTGAACAAATGAAAATATTCTAATATTCTAATATGGATCACAAAAAAAGAGTTAAATTTTCCAGCATGCAGATAGTTTATCCTGTCTTGAGGTCGGCAACATTTGCAGGTGAAATTCATGTCTAGTTAACCCTTGGAGACGAGAGATTTTGCAGTAAGTGGTCAATCAGAAATTCATATTTTCTATAGATGTGGATCTGATGTTGTGCTGTATAAAATGTTGCCTTACATAAAAGCTGCAATATAGTTTTATTGGAGAAAAACAAGTGATGCTCTTAGGATCAAGCAGTTCTTGCACAATCTTTAATGCATCACTGAAATCACTGTCTTTAAAATGTGACCATTTGGCAGATTTAAATGCCTGAATCATAGTAATGGTGAAACAACATAATCAGACTTTGTGTAATTATCAAAATTTGCAATACGATATAGTCTCCTGCATGCAAATGAAAAAGTGGTCATTACTGTGGTGGGTTAGGACAAAAACTCTGTGGCTGCTCAGTGAAAACATTGACGAACAGCTGAACACTCAGGTTGTTGTTGAGCTTCTCCTCCTCACTGATACAGTGGAACCCCGACTTACGAAATTAATTCATTCCCGAGGCTCTTTCGTAAGTTGAAAATTTTCGTAAGTCGAAGCACCCATCGCGTCTTTTGAGTGAACGATAGGCTATAGGCTAATTGCTAAGTGCAACAACAATACGTCGTTCAAGTGTAACAGCAAAGCGCAAGTATGAAAGCCAAGGGGGTTGTCACATGATTCGGAAGGCATTGTGAGCATTGTAGGCATTCTGGGCTCAGCCAATCAGAGCCAGCAGATTTTCGTTAGGTGGGCATTTTGCCGTAACACGGGAAGAAATATTGCCGTTAAGTGCCTTTGTAACTTGAATTTTCCGTTAAATGGGGTATTCGTAAGTCGGGGTTCCACTGTATCTGACACTTGTTCTGCTTTAACTCATCTGCTCCCCCTGATAGCTGAATGCTGTCTCTGCTGTGTCTGCTGCATCTGCTCCTAAAAACTGCTGCATCATTTCTTTGAATCAGTAAGGCCTCAAATGCTACTGAAGAAGAAAGGATAGTAACAGATACCCTGGTTTGGAAAGTGTAAGCTCATTAGATTATTTCGATCGTTTCTGTCCTAGCATCATCTGGTTTCTCTGCAGTGAGTCTAGGATTGTGTAAAGGCAGGAGACTGGACCTCAGAAATAAAAAAAATGCAGAGACTTTCATCTGGGAATGAATAAGGGGAATTTTATTGCACTAAATCAGATCCTACATTAACACAAAAATCAACTGACAAGCATACCACATTCACTGTGTTGTAAAGTCAGGATGGCTAACATGGTACGAGAGCTAATCACACATCAGGCTGATAAAGAGCATTGTAATTTAATGGCTCTATAGTGTAGCTGGTTTAGTTCAGCACTTAAACGTGAAACCACAACCTCTGAACCTAATGCAGCAGTGCGGGTTTGATTCCATCATGAGGTCCTTTGTCTTTGTTTTCAGCCAGTTACTTCCAGTTTTAGTTTGATTCTTTGTTGTCTCGTGTGCCTTTAGTTTCACTTCCCCTTGTCATCTTGAATAGTTTCAGCTGTCTCATAGTGGAAATGCATGAACGTGCCTGCATTCCTTTGTTGTGTCATACTGTGTTCCTCCCATGTTAGTTCAGTTAGTATTTTTTCCCTGCTGGTGTCGGCTGTATTTTTGATCTTCATTATGTTGTATTCTAGGTTATCATCTCCCTTTTCGTTCTCTTTAAGTAGTGATGCAAAAGGCAGGTCTGAAGCTATTTTGCTGGAATTTTACAGGGGTAATTTTATATACGCATAAAATAAACTGAAACTGTGTTTGAGTTAATCATATAATCAAGTGTAATTAGATCTGCTGACTGCCTCAGAAGAACAAGATGTGTGAGCACAGGGCAGATGAGAGGATGCTGCAGGAAAAGAGAGGAACAAACAGACAAGACACAGACTGACATGGCTTAGTTCATCAACACGGTTTACCTACATATGTGAACTTCCTTTAAATTTTATTTAAGATCAGAAAGTTTTCAATTACATTATACTTACGTGTTCAGCTTCCTTACAGTTTGATAATGGTAACAAAGCAGAGTTCAGACAGTTTAATCTATTACTAAATTTACTTTAGATAGTGAGATAGAGTGCATACAATTTAAAAAAGCAGACACCAAGTATGAGAATTTGATGTTACTATAGAGAACTATGAGAGGACTATTTTGAGAATATGGGTTCAGATGACTGAAAAGCTGTTTAATGTAGATGTTTAAAGGTGATAATTAGTTACACACACAAAAAAGTTTTGGGTCTGTTTTCTTTGAACAGCTGGGTACATTTGTAGGTACCAAAGTTCATATTTACTCAAGTGCTGGTCTCAAAACTCTCAGTAACATTTTATCTTTGCAGGTTGTTGCAGTTTATTTTCTGGCATGGTTCTGGGTCGCAGTGTTTATGAATCTTTTTTGGTTATTGTTGTTGATCTCAAAGAATGGGTTACATTTACTAGTTTAGTTTTCTTGTGCTTTTGAGTTTTCTGATTGTACTATCATCTGTTGTGGTTCAGATGATTTTAGGTTGTTTAGTTTCATGTCCTGTCCTTAGTGTCTCCTGTGGAAGTCAGTCTTGTCTCCATGTTTATTTACATCTCTGTTTCTTTCTCTTTCGCTCTCTCTCTTCTTCGCCTCAGTCATGTCTCTGTGTTCTGTCTCGTTACCTGTTCTCATGTTCGTCTCTTGGGTGTTTCATTCTTTTTCTCTTGAGTCGGTCGTGTGTTTGCATGTTTGTTTAACCTCATCTTAGTGTCAAGTTTGCATGTCCTTGTCTGCGTCTCGGTGTTCGTGCTACTTCCTGTTTTATTTTGACAGTTTTTGTCTCTTGTGTGTTATGTTCAGTTTTGCTTCCTCTGTCTAATTACGACCAATTTGTTCCCGCTGTGTTCAAATGTGTTCCCTGATCTTCCTGATCACTCATCAGTGTATATATTGTCTCTATTTTCCTCTGTTTTTGTCAGTGAGTCTGTTCATCTACAGCTATGATCCTGGTGGCCCAGGGGTCCCAGTGTTTTCCCAGTTCAGTGTTTCTTGATTAGTTCGTCATTCAATCTGATTTTCTTATTTTTATGCTGTTTTGCCTGTCAGCCTGAATAAACGGCTTGCCTTCTGTTAACTCCAGTCTCCACGCATCTGCATTTGGGTCCTCTCGCTGCTCCACTCAATCTGCTGCTGCAGATCATGACACTTTCTTGGATGCATGCTGATAAGTATAGTCTTATTTGTTTGTTTAAATTGAATTTTTCTACTTTCCTAAGGGTTCTGACAAAAAGGCCTAGAGACCGGTTGGCAACTGGCATCAACCACACATCCTTAGGGACAAACAAATTGAATGACCGGTTGGTGTGTGGTTGCTGACAGTTGCTAGGTGGTGATGTCTGCAAAAAGGTTAGCAGATTCACACCCATAATTTTCATTTAAAAACAAAAAAAGTACATTTGTCCTGTAATAGACAGCAATGTCAAGCAAACAATCACCAGTAATTTGGGGAATAGACATTTTCCCCTGTGGTTGTCAGGGGACCATTGTGTGAACTCTAGGGTCATGTGACTGAAACAAAAGGTTTCATAGCAACCTTAAGCACACGCTTGCCAACTGGTCAGGACATACATATTTTTTTTTAGCCTATTAAGAATTGGCTTAAAGGGGTTGCTGACTGGTCTCTAGGCCTTAAGTACAGATAATAAACACACTGGTGTAACTAGCTGCTCTTGAGTAGTTTGTACTTGAACTTATCAACTTTTAAGATTGCGTATAATCAGCTTCAAAGATCCAAAGTTATCTTAAAGGATCAAAGAGAAATTTACTTCACATGGGACACACTGAGTCGAGACTGAAGGCAGACAGAGATGCCCCAAAGTAAAAGAAATCACAACTGTTACTATTACAATATAAAGAAGAACTGATGTAAGATGAAAACATTTTGGACATAAAGTATAACATTGATACAGCAGCACGGATACACTCCGGCAATTTTCAACATTTAATCAGAGGGTGAAATTTTGTATCCTGAAAAATCAGATGAAACTCAGCTTTCAGTTACTGAATAAGAAGCATACTGACAGCCTACTTCTGTTAGTACTTCTCATGCAGATGACTAGTTTATTTTCTCACCACTTTTCATAAAATACCATTTTAGAAATCAATTATAAATATATTATTGTAAAGCTTGTGTTAAAAACCTTTCATTAAAAAACAATCCCATGAACTAGTTGCACGACAGCTTGTAGGACCCTTTTATTAACAAGTGACTCATAGATTAACAATATTTCTTATTGCTTTATTGCTCAACACCTCATATTTTTTTCAGAACATTTCAGTATAATGTTTACATTATGAGGAATAACTTATTGGAAGGTGATTCAGGTTTTCCTGAACCACACTCACTTTATTTCAAATTTTAAAAATTTGGGGTATGTGTGTCCCCCACTTTACATCTGCAGGTGGTGCTATCTCCCTGTGCATCTAGCTGGCACTGGAATTTATGTGTCTTAGAGTTAAGGCTCACAACTCTTCAACTCTGCTGCAGATAGCCTACATTTTTCTGACAGAATATTTAAATTAACCTTTTATAAATGTTCCACAACTTATCTCAGTGCAACTAAAACTTTTGGATTTTTCGACCTGATTTCGCTGCGAAGGGCACACATAGTCTAGTTGATCATTTCAACCAATTAAGATCGTGTCTTCTACAAGAAAATGCCAATTTTGAATTGATAAATCTAACTAAACAAAAGCCACTGAAACTCCTGGAATTATATACCAGTTCATTTTCTAGGATTTTGAAGGAAATCCAGAACATTGTTCCAAATTCCATAAGAACTGTTGGTTTTAGCAAAGGTGCCGGTTTACTGAAAACATGAGAGAGATGGAAGCAAATAAAGGGATTAAGAGAGAGACTGAAGTGAAAGAGGTGTGCAGGAAAATATTTGGGCAAGACAAGGAAATAACCAGAAGACGAGAGGAAAAGAGCACAGGAAATGTTGAGATTTCCTTTGGTTGTTGGGTTCCTGACATATTTGCTCACTACCCTCTTTCCCTCCGGGAGTGTTACAGTGAGAAGAAAGAGACATCTCCGACTGAGAAGAAGAGCTTTTATTTTGTAGTTACTGAAAGAGGGAGATGTTGTGAGGCAATGTGGAGAAGCTATCTGAGGATATTTTCCTTTCTGATTTTTCTGGATTTTCATTCATCTTTCTGACTATTTTTCTTTCATGTTTTTGGTCATCAGTTTTTGGCAAATAAGGAAATAAGTTACTGATTGATTTATCTCTTCTTTTTGGTCTTTAGCTTGTAACTTTTTCGCCGCTACTGCTTTGGTTGTTTTCATTACATACTCCCTGTAGTCATGTAATCAGCGGTTCATTCGGCACTGGATCCACCTTGTATTAACCCTGTGACAGTGGGATTTGATTTTTTCATTTCTGAGAGAGTTTTTACAGCCTTTCAGCTTTCAGGATCGTGCTGCGTTCAACATGTTACGCTGTATTATTCAGCGAGCCAACAACTTGAAACACTCTGACCCTCAGGCCAGTGTCATTTTCAGAGGTAAGAGGATTATGGGACGTTCAGGGCATGCATAAAGTCAGGGAATAATAGGATCAACTTGGAAAGTTGGCTGTTAAAAATATCAAGTAACATGTTCAAAATAAAACTGTGTCAGTTCTCTTAGCTTGTTCTTTGGTTTTTGGAAATATCTGTTTCTTTGGCTGCTGAAAGCTCAAGCTGGTGTGTGTGTGTGTGTGTGTGTGTGTGTGTGTGTGTGTGTGTGTGTGTGTGTGTGTGTGTTAAATTTCATTTGACTTGAAAATTAAGGTGTAATATATGTAATTTGTAAAATTATGTTACTGTAGAAATAACAGACCATTGAGTTGATTGTAGTATTGCTGATGTCCAAGTTGAGTTTCGAATGAAAGACACACAATTCTTGAGTCTGTGTGTCTGGATAAATGAACTAGACATTTCACTGCAGCTACTGTACACAGTTTTTATCCAAGAATATAACTGTGCACATATCTGTGAGAGAGATCTAAGAAATGTGGGTTGCAAATGCTGGGAGTTGAGGTGAATGCTTTTGAATGGGAAATGTCTTAGCCATTTATGTTCTTCTTTTACATTTTTTTACATACATACACGGACTGCTGGTAACATAATATAACTAAATTGAATTAACTGAGTGTCTTTATTGCATGTGAAATTTCGGATCACCCGTTGTGCTAACAAGTTGGGTTTTTATTCTTAACTGATTCTAGCAAGCTATTTGGCTAATTAGCTTTGAAGCATACTGATATTATTCCCACTAAAAGTTGTTCATGTTATTTATATAATTATGGCACTTTCACTGTACTCACATGTTTACCTTAAATTAAAGAAAAAAAAAAGGAAGAGTTCAGCTAGCATAAGCTGTCTCTTTGTCATTCAAAGCCTGTCAGATATGACTTTTGCAGCTTATTGTATAATCTCAGACATTTTTTACTGTGACATTGTTTTTAAATTAGGCAATAACACAAATAAATATACTGATGACGAAAGTCAAATATGGTGGCTAAACAGATGGCTAACAGTGGCACTCAACACTGAACTTACTGGTGTTTAAATTTAATTCTATTACTAGTGGTTTTTAATCTGTCATTGCTGGAATCTAAAAAAGTACTGCATGAATGAAATTATTGAACTGCACCACTAATGTAGGTGGTCCTATCACTGCAGAAAATCTATGAATGGTAAATGGACTGGTACTTATATAGTGCTTTTCTACTCAGTTTGAGCACTCAAATGTAACGTCTTGATGCATTCTTAATCATCCAGGTAAGTAAATCTCCAAAAGTTGATTAGGTTTATCTGGACGTAGCGCTTTCAGTGGGAGAAACGTTTTGTCACTCATCCAAGTAACTTTTTCAATCTCAGCTGACTGCAGGTTTCCCCAATCTTATAAACAGTAATGCATGAAACTAGCACCACTGAATGAACAATGGGCTGGGAGGTCCCATTCATTGATCAATGGCCATTGATCAGCTGTCTTTGATCAGTGGTTGTTGATCAATGGTCATGAGAATTTGCATAATCATGATTTAGAAACCTCCCAGCCCATTGTTCATTCAGTGGTGCTAGTTTCATGCATTACTGTTTATAAGATTGGGGAAACCTGCAGTCAGCTGAGACTGAAGAAGTTACTTGGATGAGTGACAAAACGTTTCTCCCACTGAAAGCGCTACGTCCAGATAAACAGAGTCCACTTTTGGACACTATAAGTTGCGTGAAATCACCTTTTATTATTTATTCAGGACTTAAAGCCAGAACTGCAGCCTCCAGTCTAGACTTTGGTGTCTTAAAATCAGAAAAATGCCTAGGACGCAACAAAGTAAACCAACAAAGTAAACCAACAAAGTTTTGGATTGTCATGTCATGATTCTGTTGGTTTTTGCCATGATTTCAATATTGGATAAATGCAGAAGCTCAAAGATTCCCAGTTTATAGAGAGGGAGATGTTGCAACACCTAAAAAGATGGAGAAAACAAACAAAATAAATCTTCTTCTACTCTTGTACCAGCGCTAGATTTCTTTCTGGTTGGCGACACCTATTGTTCAGTAGAATACTGCAGCATGTGGGACACGCCCTCTTCTCCATTATTCATGGTGACAGGGCTGTGGTGATGTCACAATCAGCGACAATAAATGAGCTCTTAGCTACTTTGCCTCAGCGGCATTCCTGTTTTCCGATCTGATTTTCGTGTAGGGCTACTTTCCATGACTCAGTATCTGACTCCTTTATGAAGAGCGCTCTGCTTTCTACTTCCTGCCTTTGTCCTAACAGTTTTCTCGTGCCATCACACAAATACTTGTATCGTCGTCTTACCTCAATCTATTGCTAATTTTAAATTGAGTGCACAGATCAACAGCCCACTTTTAACAAAGACTAGTGTAAGTCTCTTTCACGGTTTAATAAGCGACGTGCCAGCAGATGTTTTTCCTATTTTGTTTACTCATGCATATCTCACTCTCCTCATACACTCTTAAATTAAGTGAATTTGGTGCAGTGACTCTGCATCTTTCCTTTTCCAGCAGAGCCAGACACCTTAAGCATCAAAAATGAATGATATAATCCATTTATATACTTAAAAAAGCATGGAAAATAAACGAGTTGGTGGCTTTTTCCCCCACAAAACTGTGTTCCAATAACTTGAAGAATTTAGAGTTCGAAAGAAAAATGACAGAAAAATTGAAAGAGAATTTCCTCCCCTCAAGAACACAGATACCATGTCCATTTTTAGACATCAGAGATGTTAGTTGAGCAACTGTTATATGAACTGACTAATCTCAACGGATCCAGAGGGAGGGATATGCATTTTCTGCATTTAATGTATTCAAAACGGTTTGTGGAAATGTATCCCAGAGTTTCCAGAGCAATTCTGGCCTATAATAGTGACCAATACAATAGACATTTTCATGGAAACTCTTTCTGCACAAGGTTATGGTGAGTGCTAATGCACAGACAGATGACTGTTTTTTTTTTTTTTTTTTTTTTTTCCTACGCTGTGTTTGTGAGCAATGAGTCTATGGGTGCTGTGATTAAATCTGGCAGCGTGTGCTGGTGTTTGTGTCCTAAAGGCAGGATTTCCGGCCAAAGTGTTGTTATTGTCAGTGAGTGTTGTTCTCAATCAAAACAGAAATAAAAGCTGGCAGCACTGTACTATTTATAATGTGGATCCCCCATGTGGGTCAGACTGAGCTGCTGGTACTGTTCTCAATTACTCCACACAGACACTCCTTAACCAAACAGGAGGCAACAATAATAAACCCTTAACACTTCAAGTCTACAAACTGTGACATAGTCTCTATTTCCAAAGTCACTTCTTGAAAATAATTAAAACATAGTAACATTTACCGTACACATAAATTGTATATTGTTCAGTTTCATATTACTGCTTTAAATTGTCAGTATCAGTCATCAAAGTATCATTGGCTAAAATACAGAACCATGAGTTACTCCTAAGGAATGATTGAGAGACACTGTAAAAGTGCTCAAGCAGAGTGCAAACGCACACAATAAGAACCTAGAAAACACATCAAATACGTAAACTGAGATATTTCATTATTTCTAATCTCTCCAAATATTATTGGTCCAAATATATCAGGCTCTGAAAACTACATGGGCGATTGGTTGTTCATGTGACCATAACTCCTTAAACTTTGAGCTGACTTTAAAAATACATGTCCACACACACAGTGAAGGTCTAAATCTAGGTTTCCTATACGTGTCTGAAAACCCAGAGGGCTGCACTATTCTATTCTCAGCTCATAATAGAAATGTGCCAAGCTGAACCGGGAAGTTAATACTGTGCCACTTCCTCTCTGCAGGTTCCAGACTGTGGCACCAGCACTTGGGAGATTTCTAGAGTTGACACGCACAACACACACACATTCACTCATGAATCAAATGTAACCTCTCAACCTTTCTGTGGAAGGGTGGAGATGTTTTTTTGTTTTTTTTTTTATATCCCACAAGAACGGAGGCACTCTTACGTAGGTAACTTGTGTGTGTGTGTGTGTGTGTGCACTTGCTTGGGTGTGTATAGTTGAATTAATGGTTTTATTGCTCTCTGTTTGTGTTTGTGTTCTCAAACTTGGTGATCGCTGTAGGGAAAACAGGAAGGCAAACAACTTTTGTCCGTGTGTGTGTGTGTGTGTGTGTGTGTGTGTGTGTGTGTGTGTGTGCATACTGGGAATACATGTATTAAAAATATTAATTGTACTCCAGTTGAAGCCAAAGATATGTGACCTTTGGTTTCCAAAAGGGTCTGGAAATTTTTAGACAACCAGACTTGCATGTTTAGAGCGCTAAAAAAAGTGTCCACGCAGAAAGAAATTCGCAGAAACGTGGTGACTAGAGACCAGAGAAATTCAACAACATCAGTGACTTCAATCTAATATGCTATCAGGGCAATGTGAAGTGGGAAGGTTCCAAATACAGACCGTATGTATAGACGACTGACATAAGTACTGTGACATCACCCACTGGCTTCTGAAGTTCTGTTTTGAAGCCTCGAGATGACTGCTTCCACCCGAACCATGTTGGAAAAGCTAAGATGAGACAAAGAAGTGTCGATCTGACTGTAAAAGCCAACACTCATTGGCTAATGACTCGTGATTGACAAGTCATAAGCGAGCACATGGTTTTATAACACAGATAATACTATTTTATAACATTGTATGACCAAGATTGATAAAACAGTACCTCATTTTTTTTATTTAATATAACCCCTAATAAATGACTGAACCCTTCAACTCAGCAGTTTGTCTATGAGATTCAATTCAATATTATTTATTTCATGAAAAATCACAACAACAAAATCACAACAAAAATCAATGCAAAGGCCCTACAATTTTAGAGAGAAACCCCAACTATCAAACCGCCTATGAGCAAGCACTTGGTGACAGTGGAAAAGAAAAACTCCCTTTTAATAGGAAGAAATTTCAGCATTACCTGGCTCAGGGAGGGGCCACCATCTGCTCAAACCATTTGGGGGTGAGGGGAAAAGATGTGATGTTATTTTCCCATGAACTGCTATAGGACAACAAGTCTTTGTTCAACTACAGTTATCACCATAGTGTGGCAGGTTTTTAGGCACAACTGCATTGACTTAATTTTTTTGACCTGGAAGTTATGTCCACGTTTGATACTCCCTGTGGTTCTAAGATAAACTTGTGTCAACTTTGAGTTGGATGATATGGCAGGCTGATGAATCCAGAAGGTTACCAAGGCAAGCTGAGCCTAGAATGTTGTTGGTGACCAAACCTAAGCAACAAAATGATGTGCAATGAACAAATAGCTTCCTGTGTGGACACCCTTTTACTTTCATTTTTAGTGTCTCCTATCCTCTTATTACATTTTTCTGATTCTCTTTTTTGCACATTTTATGCACCAGTTGTTTAAGTTATTCATTCAGCGTTTTTTATTTACTCATGGTTAAAAATCTGTAATTATTCATATTTGACTTTTGTAACCCCTGACCTTTCTTGTTTTATTTGCACTTGCCTTTAAAATACATCATAATGTAAAAAGCATGTCTGTAAAAGCTCCTCAAGAATAACTTAAGTAATTTTTAAAATAATCTAATCTAATGGGATTATCAGATAAACAACTGCAGTCAATACATGCAAAACTACCGTCATTTGTATCAGCTTCAGCTGTCCTTGGTGACATTTACCAGGAATTAGCACGTCATGGAAATGAAAAGGTAACTTCAAAGATGAAGACAATGGCCATTGACTCTGTTTCCTTTTATCTGGAAGCATCAGTTTAGTCTCTGTCTCAATCAATTCCTGTTTTACCAAAAATAATTGGAAACTGTGATAACTGCCCCCCTGTGTGATAACTCACATTATCACATATTTGTACACATATTGTTTCATAAGTGGCCTTCAGTATTTGAGTACCTATTCTGGCAGGGTATTAACCTGTCTCACCTCTCACTTCTGGTTAAAGCTGCCCGACGGCGGGCAGGAAATCAGAGCACCGAACTTCATGTTACAGGAAGCCATGGAAAGATAACACACATATACAAATAAACCTATTGTGTGTCAGTAGTTATTTTAGAGCAGAATATTTATACCACTGTTTATGTGCGAACTTGTTTCTATAGTGCACCTTTTGGAGGAATTACAATAAAATGTATGTCAGTAATCATCACACAAAATGAGACGACTAGAATTGATATACTTATATTATTTAATCTTTACAACAACTTAAAATACAGATAATAAAAATTACATAGTAAGTTCAATCTCTGCAATAGTCTTAATTTTGTTTACCAAAAATAGTATATATTTCAACTTTAAACTCTGACTTTAGCAGTTTTTTATGGAGAAGGGTAATTTATTCCAAAGTTTTAAGGTGCAATGTGTAAAGTTTTTTTTTTGTTCTTATGTTTTAATATTCAGAATAACTTCATGTCTTTGATTAGCATAACCATGAACGAGGGTAACAAAAGTTTCATGTGATGGAGCAGTTCTTCTTATCATTATACAGGTACATGAGTGGTAAAGATAAACAATCCACCCTTACTGGAACATTTAACTATTTTATTCTACACATTTCATTAAAATGTTTGTCAGTGTGGATAGTGTAGGATAGATCGGGGTGACTGCATAGACTTTGAGTCTTTTCTGAAGGACCTTACTAAGTTATTATTATGCTTATTCAAAGTTGGAGTAGATAAGGACACATTTTCTTTTCTATTGTTAAAAATATTTTTTTCCCACTAATCTGATTTATAAAAATTGTTTTTTAGATGGCTATGCTCATAAATGTTGGTCAAAACTTTACTTTGTAAGTAAAGTTTGCACTATTAGTTGAGCTAATAGCAGAGCAAATATATTTGACACACAGGTTTCTAACTTAAGTTGTTGGTTACTGCAAAAAGGAGACTTTCAGTTTTTCCGAGATGGCGTTAAAAATTATTTTTCTCATTTCTGACACAACTTAAGGTCAATATCTGTATTGACCTTAAGTTGTTAATATCCTAAATTGTAGGATTATCTTCATATAGAAAAATTACAAACATTACATTTTCCATTTTCTATATCTGTTTCAGGGTCCAAGAAGAAGACAAAGGTCATCAAAAACAATCCTAACCCTGTGTGGAATGAGGTAAGTCCCCCATTAAGCCACAAATTCATCAACCCATCATCCGTTAAAGTTCCTAAGTGTGTGATAATGCAATGTCAAATATTAAGTATATTTTAATTATTAATGTGAGAACAAGTTATAACCTAATTTAAAAGTAAGGCATTGCTTGGTAAAGGACTCAAAGTGGAAAATGCAGGATGAGTCCTCCTCTTGCATACAGTCCTGGAGTCCTCATCAAAGTGAAGCATCCATAGATTCATATAGAAACTCAAAATACAGACAAAAATAGTTGAAAACAAAAAAAGATCTAGTAAAGATATAAAGATAATGTTTTATTTGTTAGAATGGCAGCAGCCTTGCAATTTAGGTAAGTCTGTTGTTATGGTACATTAATCTACCATTGGGTCCTAACAATGCTAGTTTTGACTGCTTCTTTATTCATATCTGGTCGCAACATCAGGCCGCTCAAAGTGAGTAAAATAATTTGCTACCTGAAAGTTAGATCTGACTTGGAAATTTGTAATAATTAACATAACTGCTTAAGATAGAAATTTGCTGTATGTAGTCAGCAATTTGCAATTAACGTGAAAGTTAACATTAGCTAACGTTAGTCAGAAAAAAAAACCTGTTTGATTTTACTTACACAAGCCTGTATGAATGATGTTTTGGGAATTGAAATCAACCCTGAATTGGCTTTCCCCTGGGTTAGCTTACCACCTATCTAGCATACCCTAAAAACACATTCAGTGCATTTAGTAAGTTTGCAACATTACGAGCTGGTGAAATTGTGACAACATCTCTGTATGAGCAAAATAACCAGACAAAAAAATTATTTGCAATTTGCAAGTACTTCACAAATATAATGCAATAAAGGTGCAGTAAGGATATTACAAAATATCATCATTAAAATGTTCTGCCTTAATGATCCCATTTTCACTCTTTTTTTTTTAAACATTTCTTTCCTTTGTGTCCGTCAGGGTTTTGAGTGGGATCTGAAGGGGATTCCTCTGGACTCTGGAGCTGAGATTCACTGTGTTGTTAAAGATCATGAGAAAATGGGGAGAAACAGGTACTCTGTGCTATGCTAATTATATGCATTCAGATGTGGCATCAAAACACTGAAGAAATATACAAAATGACCCTGAAAAAACTTCTTTAAGTAGTTTTCCTTTTATAGGCAGGCAAGTGTCTCAGATGGTGACAGATCCTATCATTAGAGATTTCCAAAAAAAAGAGGCATAATTGTTTTAAACAAGAAAAATAGATCAAACCCATAAATACAACTGAAGAGTAAAAGGGAAAGGTCTGTTTTAAACTCCAAACGGGCTATATTTACTTTTAATCTCTCATCACTGGCAGCTGTTTGTAAATCATTTTAAACCTTGTCCTGGCCAACAGACAGATAAAGAGGCGATATGTACAAATCACCCCTGGGATAATAAATTTAGGATTGTCATACTATGTTTGACTAGATGGAGCTGCACATTGTCACAGTAGAGATGTGGCCAGAGGACCCCTCAGTGGGTTATTTTTGGATTACTTCACTCAATCAAGATGTCACACCAGTCAGAGTTCTTTCAGAAGGGAAGGGGCAGGAACGAAAGAATCAGGTCTTCCCCTCATTGTGGTATTTATTCTGCCAAATTCCCACCCATTCACTCTCTGTTGTGCTGAAAGATGAATGGATCCATAAATCAGCCACTCAAATTACAGTGGAACTTGACTGTGTCTCAGCTCTCAGCATAAATCCATTATCGTTGGACTAAGTATTTGTTTTCTAAGGAGCTTCAAGAAAAGCGATTGGTCGTCTTTAAGTTTCCTGAAGACGTTTCACCTGTCATCTGAGAAGCTTCTTCAGTTACCCACTACTGATCATGTGCCTCACCACATGAGCAAAAGTGTGAAAAAAGGCATGGGTCATGAGTTTTCCAATGAAACCATTGTGAGACCTTGCTACACCCTATCATGTGACTTAATGAGATCACCTAAAGCAAGATGGGATTGGGGGTTGAGGCACCTGTGGAAGGGATCTCAAAACCGCGTTGTAGGTGGCAGACCACCTCCTCTAATCAAAGATGGTCATTCACAGTGGGGATAGATAGCCTCTTGAGGGACAACTCCCACTAGAGTTTAAATGCCATTTGGTTTTAGAACTGAAGGAGTTTCTCAGATGAGACATGAAACATCTTCAAGAAACTTAAAGAAGTCAAGTCGCTTTTTGTTTCATAGCTGGATAGAGTACCATGACCTGGATGACTGAGAACTTACACAGCATTTTTTTTTTTTTTTTTGTCGGTGATTTTCTGTTCACCTGGACTTAATGTGTGAAGTGCATATTTGTCATTTTGAGGTGTATTTGCTTTACCATGTTCCTTTGATCTCTCTAGGCGTTACAACTTTGCTTGACAATGTTGTACAGTAACAAAAATAACCACCAAGGTTGGGGAATAAATGTTGTAAGATGTCAGAAAATGACTGTGAATGGGGAAACAGGGAAACTAAGAGTTTATCAGAGACTAGGCACAGGTGCAACACCGTTAGGGTCATGTGGTAAGAGCTGTAATTCAGTCCTTGAAGTCTATAACAGATGGATATCACCAAATACTGGGTTTCCTTCTTTGAGAGGCTTTGCCAGATAATGCATCTCATTATTGGAGACTTTGATAATGGCATGCATGCCTCCTCAAGAGTGTTCATGCTATGGCCAGATGTTGGGAAGAGGTTTTTTTGTTTTGTTTTTTTAACGAAGGAATGAATTTTGGGATCATCAGCTTTTCTTGGTTGTTGCTGAGCTGGTTAGTGCATTCCTAATTTTTAAGAATTTACCAGTCCTAAAGTTTTCTCTCTCTTTCTGATATGTTTATTTGATTTTTTTCAGCCCAATGGTGGCTGACATATTAATGTTGTCATTTCTTTGATTCTCATACTGGGACTTCCAGGGAAAATGTACTTGGGATCAACTCCAGCTGTAAATAACACAGTTGTGTTTAAGATCCATCTCTGTGTTTCTGGTGTGTGTCTCTTTCAGGTTTCTGGGGGAGTGTCGGCTAGGTCTTAGAGATGTGCTCAACTCTCCCAATTTCGCCGCCACCTTCACCGTCTCCTTGCTGGACACCAAGAGGAACAACACAGGGGTGAGCACACGGAACTGCACTGACTGATTAATCTGCAGCCTAACTGCGTCACAAGTCAATTATAAATGACTCCAAGTTTCCTCTTTTGAGCTTAAAATAAAGTGAGCAACATTTCTGAATCATAGTTGATTTGTTATTTCCTTCTTTGGGATCCTTAATAAAAAAAAAGAAAAAAGAAGAATCAGAAACACAAAAATGTCTCTCCACAACAAATAAAATGAACTATAAATAACTGCAATTGATTTTATTAGATGGGTTCTTTGCTAATCTGCTGACTAAGGCTGATCAGGGCTGTAATGTCAAGAAAAATGGTCAACAGGTGGTTAGTGGGTGGGTCTTGGACTTGATGAGGCACTGATGTGTTCATGTGCTGCTGGGGAAATCCAACATGGATTTTCCGTTTATATTTCTTGTACTTTTTTTGTTGGAAAATATGAACTCATGAGCTCAAAATTAGGCAAAGGTCTTGCTGGAAGCAAGAGATGTTCTTTATGTTTTTCATCTTTTTCCGTTTTTTTCCAAGTGTGTGAGCATTACTATTTATCTTATATCAGCAAGGTTATGTCAAATTTAATTAACTCTAGTAAGCACTGGTACCACACTGCAAGAAAGTCCTAGCTTGCATGTTCTCTCCATTCTGCATGTATTCTCTGAGGGTCCTTATGGCAGCTGGGATATTGTATTCTAGGTGTTTTTTTGTTTTTTTTATTGTCATTAAAAAGACACCTAGAATACAGTATCTATTACTGACTAGTATTACTGGAGCCTTTTTCTTTTTTTAAATTAAAAAAAAAACCCACTTCTAATTATGAGAAACCTTCAGCAGCTGATGGTTATTCAGTGATGAAATGCTTGATTTCCTTTTTCCTCTAATTATGCAACACTGCTCTATGGAGACCCACATTGACATAATACAGGTGTAGCCTAGAAAACCAGTCATCACAGCTACTGGTCTAACCCAACACCAACTAAAATAAAATTGTTCAGTAGTTTTAGTTTCCAAAAGAGCTCAAACTCAAATTGGTCTTTTAGTTGAAGATGCAGAAGTATAAGATCTGGGCACGCACACACATGCACGCACACACCTTGGCAGCCAAACCTATAGCAGCAAATGAAACACTGTTCTCTTCCCCATCCTTGCTTCCTGAAGCCAAAACAAAGTCTTCCTGTCACTGTCAGACTGGACCTGATTGATGCCACATACATGTGCACACACCCACACCCACACTGTATGGTATGTACAATGTGTGATTTATCAGGTTTTTTCTTCATTAGTCATAGAAAGCAAACTCTGTTACAAACAAAAATAAAACTAATATTGTTTCTTCAAAGATTTCTTGAGGCATCTGCCCTTACAACTGTTTGCTTCCACAAACAAAATCTTACACAGATTCAGTGAGATAGAGCCAAGAAATCAAGAAAAACATGTCAAGATATTCACATTCTTAACATCTACTCCATAGAAACTGTAGTCTGACCAGAGTTGGACACGCCGAGTCTGATGAGTTTGTTTACAGAAACATAACAGCTTATCACTTAAGCTGCTTTTTCCTGTTGAAGGAAACAGTAGAAGCCACCCCTGCTACCACAGGGTAACTCATCTTGATTACAGTGTGCAGGAAACAGGTCTTTTCTGGTGGTGGTGGTGGTGGTGAGGTTAAATGCCACTTTGAGTTTGGGTAGAGAACCATAAGTGAAGAATGGTGGGCTCGTCCAGGATTTAAACCAGGGACAAATTGCACTTTAAACTTGAACCAGACCAGTGAAACGGTTCTTTCTGCCAGTGTGCAGAAGTTTAACTACATATTTAATCCCTGAGATATCTTATATACAAAAGTGAAGTACTATTTCAACTGAAGGAAAGTCAGCACAACTCTTTGAGCTTAAACTAAACTACAGAAATCTATAATTGAATTACTTTGGTGAAATACAAATGGCTACAGGGGAGGTCTTCATCAGTAGGAAAAGTTGTAGCTTATACAAATAAACTATACAATTACACAATTAAAAGTCCAAATATTATATTCTCCTTTGCATTTTCCGAAAGCGATCCAGTGTCCCAGACTGGAATCTTTGCCAGGCCAAGTCATGTTTGACACCCCTGCCCTAGACCAATGAGCCACATATTTTATGCATAATTTGTGCTGAGGTGTATGATGAAGTGAAATTCTCTAAGTTTAATTATCCCAACTTGTAGGGCACAAAAAACCCCAAAACAAATAAAACTGCTAAAAAGTGCTAAAAAAATAATTGCAGTTCCTCAAAAGGCCTGTAGAGGCACTAAATAGAAGTCACGACTTCCTGTCTTAAAAGCTTAAACTTAACAGCATTAATCACAGCCTGGTTTAAATAACTGTTTTGGCCTCGTTGGATAGTTTCCACCACCAAAACAACTGAACACAGAGTGAAATGGTTTTATAACTCAGTCTTGCATCAGTTTTAGTAAATCTGAAGGTAGGGTGGCAAACTCTGTCTCTAAGCCTAACCCGGATGATACAGATGAATAGCATGGGTAGCATAAAGGCCACTGCAGTTAAGTTACTTATTAAGTGCCATCCGCTGACCTGCTCTTCCATCATCTTTTACTGTACTTCTCCAGAGACGTATACAAGTGTCCTATGCATTCACTTCCTCTTTGCCTTCTTATGTATGATTAGTTCCAGCTGAGTGTGCACCTGTTCGCCATCCTCTCGTTATCCTGCCTGTGTATTTAAGTCCTCAGTCCTCAGGCCACAACAACAAATGGTCCTCTGTTTGTTGTTGTGGCCCCCCACATTTGCTGTGTGTTCTTGCATAAGCACCATGTTCTCTAGCCATGTCATGAAATGTTGAGTGCAAGATTTTTAGTTCTAGTTTATCTTTTCTTTGTTTTCTTTCAGCATTCATATACCTAGTTTTAGTTTGTGTACTCCAGCAATAAAGCTGCCACCTTTAGTTAAGCATTTTGTCTCCAAGCCCTGCGTTTGGGTCCTACATTCTGCCTGCCACACAGCCAAACATGACAGATCTTCTACAAGTTGTGTTTTCTGCCTCCCATAGGCCACGCTGACCCTGCAAGTTTCCTACCTTCCTCCTCCGGGATCGGCTCCGATGTTTCAGTCTCCTCCCCAGCTGGACCCTCAGCCTCATAACAATCCCAGTGTGGAGCTGGACACGGTCACAAGTAACCTCAGCGTGTCATATAGTGAAACAATAATTGCAGTGGTGTGAAAAAGTGTTTACCCCTTTCGAGATGCTGTGTTACTTTTACAGCAGATGTAATGACACACATACACACATTGTGGTCAGCTGACCACTCCTGGGGGGGTCACCACTGTTTCAAGTTTTCTCCATTTGTGGGTAATGTCTCTCACTGTGGTTCACTTGAGTCCCAAAGCTATAGAAATGCTTTGTAACCTTTTCCAGACTGAGCGATCTCAATTACTTTGTTTCCCATTTGTTCCTGAATTACCTTGTGTTGTGGCTCCATGTCTGGCTTTTCGTCTACACCACTTTGTCAGGCAGGTCCTATTTAAGTGATATCGTCAATCACATTTTCACACAGGTTTTTTCCTCCTTTAATAATAAACACCTTCATTTAGAAACTGAACTGCATTTTGTATTTACTTATTATCTTTATCAAATATTTAAACTTATCTGATGATCTGACACATTTATGTGTAAAACAAAAACATACAAAGACCCTGGAAGAGTGCAAACACTTTTTCACACCACTGTATGTTTTTTTCCCCTTCTTCTGTTTCCATTTGCCCAACCCAGTGTCTCCATTTTGTTAGTTTACCCCAAGATTTATTTCCTGGGACTACTTTCTGTGCAGTGATCTCTCTGGATACTTTGGGCGAGGAGGATACAGAGAGTATGATGATGCTTGAGCCCACAGAGGACCAGGGAGCAGACGATGGACGCTCCATGGTGATAATTGGTCCTCAGGGGCCCCCGGGCCAGGAATCCCCCACCGCCCAGACGCCCAAGCGTTCACCGCCATCCTACCACACCCAAGGAGGGCTGAGGAAGAGGAGGAGAGGAGCCAGCAGTCAGCCCAAACAGCTACCCAACAAACCACAGGATCTACAGGTTAGTTACGATACTTAAAAAAGACACATTAAAGGAATACTTACACTCCATACATGTTGCTGTCCACACGTGTCCTCTTCCAGATTCGTGTGCGGGTCATTGAGGGACGACAGTTGCCGGGCATCAACATTAAACCTGTTGTTAAGATAGCAGTTGCCGGGCAGTCCAAGAGGACCCGAATCAGAAAGGGGAACAACCCAGTCTTTGATGAGGTGAGTAAATGTTTTTGCTGCTTTTTATTATAACTTTACATGTTACTTTTTACTCAAACTTCAACTTGCATTTATTTCCCTCCACAGACTTTCTTCCTGAACTTCTTCGAGACACCCTCAGACTTGTTTGACGAACCCATTTTCATCACTGTGAGTGTGACGTTTTTCTCTCTCTTTTTTTTTTATTTGTTTACCTTGAATAAATCCAGCGTGTGGGAGAAATTCAACACTATCAGCGTTTCTTATTTTTATCAGAGTTATAATCGTTCTCTTTTTCAGGTATGTGACTCTCGTTCGCTTAGAACTGACGCCGTGATAGGTGAATTCAAGGTAAGAGCTTTAACTTGAGTCTATGATTTCTATGAATATTGGACTGCGGTGTACTGTGATAAATTAGGAGGGGAGGCACGTGTGCTTTGGAAATTAGAAGAACTCAAACATCTGTCTCTGTGTTCTGTTTTCCACAGATGGATGTGGGCACCATCTACAATGAGCACAGTGAGTATATGGTTGTTTGATTTAAACATTTTTAGGTGTATTTGCTTGAAAAAGTTTAAACAAAGATCTAAATGCTAAACTGTAAATTATGTCAGATTGATCAGTCTGATGACATTTTTCATTTACTTAGCTTTTAGCCATTTAGTCAGGCAGCTAGCATTCTCACCTCACCTCACAGCAAAAGGGTTCCTGGGCTTATTCCCTGACTTTTTCCCTTGTGTTAGCTGGGAAAGGCTCCAGCATCCCTATGACCCTGATTTGGATACGTGGTTATGAAAAAGGATGAGTGAAGAGCTGTTCTCACACATTGGCACTGCTGCTGTTCTACACAGCAACCTGGCAAATGAAAACTTGACAAATGTTAAAACGGTCTTTAACCTGCCAGGTCCAAAGACTTTGTGATGTCAGATTGAGTCAGGGTGCAAATGCAGTTAACTGTCCAGTGTATTCAACACTAGCAAGTCAGAGTGTTGTGTGCTGCCTACTGCCTGTGTCCATTTAGCTAAACCACACATGGAGTATTTCCAGGTATGAAAATGTTTCTGAACCATTAGATGATGCCACCCACCGGTTTTCTGAACCACTTTTTGAACCCTCTGTGGTAATTGTTTTTGCTGCTGCCATGCTGTTTTTTGGACCAGAAATAACGATATCTGGATAAGAAGTTGGAGTGCGAAGTTATCAGCTAAAGCTAGCAAGCTTGGATGGACAGCTGTATTCATAGACCTCACAAGCTGTAACATCTCACTTTAAAGGGTCCAGCAAACATTTATACAAGTGTTAAGAGAACAAAAAGCAAAACAAAACATATTTGAATGTATTATCATTGACTGTCAGGGCAGTCAAAATTAAAATATTTGAAGATATATTCATATCAGTGATACTGATGTGTTAAAATCCATTAAGTCTGTCAAACAATGATGCTTACAGCTAAATAGGAATCCAGGGTGATGATTGTATATAATATTTAGAAAATCAAGATCACTTTTTGGTCCATGCCAATCAGAAAGCTAAGGTTTTTTGTCACATGCTCCATGGGTTGCAGCTTGGTGTCATTATGTCTGGCTTTGTGTGAGAAAGGATAACTGTGAAAAGTTTCTCCTGACGTGTGTCAAAGCTGCTTTTGTTTATCCTGAATTTACAAGCTTCTGGCTTTAAACCTCTCTCTTCCTCCCCTCTTTTCAGGGCACTGCTTCTTGAGGAAGTGGCTTCTGCTTTGTGACCCTGACGACCTCTCTGCTGGGGTCAAAGGCTACCTGAAGGTCAGCTTGTTTGTCTTAGCAGCTGGAGATGAGCCACCGGTGAGTTTCATACTCTTTTACAAAATAGTCCTAGAAGGCTATGAGGTCAATCAAGTAACATGAGTTGTTCTATTTTTACATGGTTGTGCTTTTCTGTGCAACTCATTATCACAAGTGAGTATTTGTACTTTAATGTGATTGCAGGCTGATAAACGTGAGTGTGTGGAGGATAAAGAGGATATAGAATCAAACCTGTTGAGGCCTGCAGGTCTGTCTTTGAGAGGAGCCTCGTTCAACCTGAGGATCTTCAGAGCTGAAGACCTGCCACAGAGTGAGTCTCTGTTGTTATTCTATGCACATTTGATAAGCTTGAAAAAAAAAATGTATAAAGATTCCTAATATGCTTCTCTGTCTGAAGTGGACGATGCCTTCATGGATGGGATGAGGCAGATTCTTGGCTTTGATAGCAACAGGAAGAATCTGGTGGATCCTCTGGTGGAGATTCACTTTGCTGGCAAAACGGTGCATATGACTCTATAGAAGTTAATTACATTGATAAAATGATTGTTAGTCAACAACCAAATAAAATAAAACTGGAAAGCAAATACGTTTTTAGTTAATAAAAACAAATGTGGATTGTCTTGTTTTTCGTTGTCAGATTTGCACTAAGACTTTGGAAAAGAATGCCAATCCACAGTGGAACCAGCGCCTGGCCATGCCAGTCAGAGTAAGAAATAAAGACAGACTATTCTTGTGCCAAGAAGTTGTATTTTCATTGTCACTAGAAAGTACATGTTTTTTTTCCTTCTTCTTCCCAGTTTCCTTCCATGTGTGAGAAGATGAGGATCAGAATTCTGGACTGGTGATTTTCAGCTAAAATCTCCCTTTCTCACATTTGTTCATCAAACTTTGCATCATTATCAATATTATTTTGACCTCTTTAAAAGATGGGACTGTTGTGGAGACCCACACCAAAAAATAGGGGTGGGCAGTTAATTTCCCACATGAGGAATTGGGACTGTTGTGCAGTGCCACACCAATAAGCTGAACTCAGTTGTGCTCAGTACTAACTTTATCTCTTTATAAGTCCTAGTATTTCATGTAGAAATAGAAACATTAATTATCCCACCACGCCCTAGTGTATAAGATACATTTTGACCTATGTCATTTTGACCTATGCGCTTTGCATCCTTCTATGGCTTTCTCATTTTAGGGATAGAGCCAGTCACAACGACGTTATCGGCACCACCCACCTCTGTATGTCCAAGATCTCCGCCCCCGGAGGAGAGATAGATGGTGAGTAACAAGTTGCAACCAGTCTGAACTAGACTCTACCAGATCAGATTAGGCTGGTTCAGGCTGGATTTAAACTGCACCAAAGTGTTGAAACTTGCCTGGTTTGATTACTGACATCCAGTGATAATCACACTGTTTGAAGTGTTTAACATCACATTCAGCTCTGCCTGAAAGCAGTTAGCTTAGGGAAAATGCCCAACCTGTTTTAGAGATATTTTCAGCGAGGTTTCAGCTGATCATACAGGTCAAAATAAGGTTTTTGTCAACTTTAACTTCAACTTTATTCTTGAGCCACAAAACTATAAAAACCTTAGTTCTGTCTTCTATTTATATAAATATGTGTAATTTGAGCGGTTTAAACATGAGTGAAACAGCACTGTCTACACTGACAGCCTGCAGCCTGCTTCATTTTGTTTCATGGATTATCTTTGTGCTAGTTATTACCAAACAGACCTGCAGTGGTTGCTGCGGTAAAGTTTCTGGGCAGGTGTATGACAGACTACAGTGAAGTTCTACACCCTACAGGGTAAAAGTGAACACAGTACTATAGATCAAACACTGAGCTTTATTCGGTTTATTTTTTTTAACACGTCAGCTCAGGAAATGACCCAGTTTGATTGGTGTGGTTGATACTCCCTGCAAACACTTAAGTTATTAACTTAGTACCCTCAGGAGCTGCAGCCTGAATCAGTAGATGCATCTGTTAGACTTTAAACAACTTCTGCCATTGTGTGTGTGTTGTTACACCATTTGCTCACACGTTTACTTGAACAATTAGACGTGATAACTGTTTGTCTCAGGTGCTGCTGTCTGTGTTCACAACAGACTTTTCCACTCTCTCTGATGAAATTTTTGCTAACCTTGTTGACTGTGTGCTTCGACAGCAGTTCTACTGGATAAGTTGTTTTTGAATAAGCAAAACCATCCTTACAAGTGGTGCATATTATAGGATTTCCCTTCCCACTTTGTTGTGCACACAACACAATCAGTATTACTGACACTTTTAAAACTGAGATTTTGACTGTGTTGAAGGAATGCCTTCAAGTGTGTGCAGCTTTGAAATACACCACTTTAACTGAATGCATCACTTTATAGTTTATGGCTTTGCTAGTGTGTTAGTTTTCACCAGGATCTAATAAACGTACTGTCTTTACTGTTGTGGTGACTTCCAAATGTGCACATCTCAGTTAATGTCTTTGTTTTAGCGTTTGAAAACTTGAAGTGTAAAGTTTTGAAACACAGAATGAACCTGTGGTTTGTGCATAAAATGCATGGATGTTTCTTCAGTGGCATGTATGAAGACTAACTCGGTAATGTTTGTGTGGGAAACACTGACACTGCTTGAGTTTTCAGTCTTTGATGCCCCCAGCTGCAAAAAAAGAGAAGGTGCATGAGCTTTGATCACTGCTTGTGGTAAATGTAATTTCTTCTTTGTCTGGAATACGTGAATAATAATGAGCCATTTTAACCAGACCATGATAAGGAAACACCAGAAAAGTAATAGAACATTCCTCACCAACCGGCCTCAATCAGCCCGACTCCCACCTCTCCCCTCCACTGTCACTCAGCATCGGATCACCCCAGGGCTGCGTTCTCAGCCCCCTACTATACGCCTTGTACACATGTGACTGTACACCAACCCACCCAACAAACGTCATCGTCAAGTATGATGATTACACCACTGTTGGTTGGGCTCATCTCTGAAGGAGATGAGACAGTGTACAGAGCAGAGGTAGAGAACTTGTCCTGCTGGGACTGTATGCTTCTCTGAGCCATGGTCTGAGTAACCTTCATCACTCAGGCCACTCACATACAGACTTTATACTCAGATCAAGTATTTTTGCACTACTTCCAAGCACTTTGCAACATGTTCTCTAAAGAGTTTTTTATATACATTTCTTTTGTCTTGTGTATATATCCCTGTATATATTTCTCATCTTTGCTATTAATTCCTGCAGTCTACCATTTATATTTATTATTTAATGTGGCGCACCCACAATTTCATTGTACATGTACATTGACAATAAAGGGCTATTATGTTCTATTCTATTTTATTCTATTGTATCAGTGCAGTAAGCTGTGTCACTGTGCCAGAAGTATTGCAGTACTCAAGAAAACTCTGTTGTATTCTATGGTGCTGCAAAAAAGACCCCTTTTCATCCACTACATCCCTCATTACACCTGGTTTAAAAAAACAAAACAAGTTGGCAAGAGTAAAAATGTTTAACTTTAGGCTTCGAAAGAGGACTTAACGATCCATGGTGGCTGTGTACATCTTTAATAACCACCCATGGTTAAAAGTGATTCACTCACCTTCATGTTTTTCATCAGCTCTTTTCCTCCTTTCTTTAACTTTTGTTGCCAATAACTGTGAGTGATTTCCTGTTTCATGTTGTAAGGCCATCAACCAGATTTCCCTCCAAATCTGACTCACACATAGTGTTGATCCTGCTTATGGCAGCAAGGGTCTAACTTTATCAGCATTGTTTATGTGGTAAAAATAACAATAATCAGGGACAAAAATATTTAATCTTTCATAGACTTTCTAAAGTTTTTCTAAAAGTATTTTATATTAAGTACCTTTTTCTGCCATTACTCGGTTGCCCACCTTGTTTAAAGTCATGTACTTCAAACAAGCTAAGCTGAAGTGTTTTGCATGTCGTGTTTGGGCTTTGAGTTTGAGTGGCGTTCAAAACACATCTGTTTCCTCTTGTTCTGTGATTCTGAACCATCCTTCCTTTCTACGCATTCAGATGACTTGACTCCACGGAGCGTCCACTCTGGCAGTACGTCCACCATCCTCTCTGTACTGTAACGCTTTTGTGTGCAAGAGTTGGGCAGTCATTTGCACTGTCTCACTTCACTGTTGTGATGTTCTCTTCTCTAAACTCAAATCTCCTTCAATCATGGTTAAATTTTGGAGAAATCTAGAAAATATCTAATCACTGCAATTGTATTTAATCATACCTGCTTGATTCTAATCATAGTTCTGCATCTTAACCCCTCCATAATAAAACATTATGTCCTTTTTGTCCCCACAGTGGATGACAGTCTTGGTTTCCTGCCAACATTTGGTCCATGTTTTGTAAACCTATACGGCAGCCCCAGAGAGTTCACCGCCTTCAATGACCCCCATGAGGCTCTTAACTTGGGAAAAGTAACCTATTTATCTTTCTTAATGCGTTCATGATCTCCATGGCTAGTTTCAAGTCCTTTTGAATTCAATATCATGTTCATTTTGTAAACTATGGACCCATTTGGAGCACAAAAAGGAGAATTAGGCAGAGAATTAGCCTGCTTTTGTGCAGGCCCAGTCTGTATCAGATGAGCACACAGTGTCCTTTGGTTTTAAAATATCAAGATGTTGTTGGATCAGAACATTCAGCTCAAGGCTTCATTAGGAATGGTATCACATGTTTTACAGTACAGTACAGGCTGTGGAGGTGTATTTGTTTAAAGGTTATCCATGGTTATCTACACAGACTGGGTTTGTAATGACAAACTGTGACAGTGCCAGCGTCTGTCCCTTTTTTCTGTCCGTCAGGGGGAGGGCGTGGCATACCGAGGCCGGGTTTTACTGGAACTTACCACGAAACTGGTGGACAAGCCGGAGCAAAAAACTGAAGACATACCCTCAGATGATCTTTTGGTGGTGGAGGTGAGAGATTAGGACCTGATTCCAGATAGAAAGATGGATAATTAGACAGATACACTGATCCCTCTTTTCCCCGCCCCTCGCCATCATGCAGAAGTTTCTCAGGAAGAGGAAGTTCTCGCTCTTCGTTGCATTTTACTCGGCCACGCTCCTCCAGGACGTCGACGACGCCATCCAGTTTGAAGTCAGCATCGGCAACTACGGCAACAAGTTCGACTACACCTGCCTTCCTCTGGCCTCCACTACTCAGTTTAGCAGGGCAGTGTTTGACGGTGAGTCAGAGGTCAAAGGTCAGGCTGGAACCGGTGTGACATTCAGAAGGATAATATTCAAAATATAACTTTATGTACTAATATAAGAAAATTTAAACATTTTCAAGATCCCGACGTGTCAAAAAATGGTTGCCACTACAGACACGTACTAAAGCCTGTGGTGATGCACTTGGCACCCCAGTGTAGTTGGCGTACGTTAACAGTTTTTGCCATCCAGACGAGTGTAGTCAACTTCTCATTTGAAACTTTGTTTTCCTCAGTTTTCACTTGCTGGCTAGGTATAGCCATGAAAAACATCAATGCTAAACATATTACACTTACCCCGTGTGTATAAATATGACGCCTTTGCAATCTTCCATATGAGACAGATTAAGATGCCAATACACACCTTATGTTTATCTGTGAGATACCAACAACTCAGAGTATTTGACACTCAGGGAACTAAAAAGGACTGAAATCTTGAGCTGTTGGGTAGTTTATGTCTGCTGTACACCTAAATGTGTGTGCAGAAAAGCAAGAGAAATGTTCAAATGTAACAAAGTGGTACACTTGAGCAGTAAATGAGTGAAAATAATAATAACAATTACGCATAAATAAATGATATACAGCATATGTAGTGAACAAAGAACTATGTTTCAGGTAGTATGTATTAGTTCTCAAATCATAAAGTCAAATATAGTTTACAGAGGATGATTGGTGTTCAATGATCAGTATCAGATTTCGATGGATCTGCAGTTCAGATGATTAAAAATGTGTATTTTTATAACGCAGATAAATTTCATGCAGATTGTGATTTAAAAACTATGATTTAATTGTTTTTACAGCACTGTCTCTATTCTTGCTGCCTATGTAAATGTGTGTGTGTGTGCATATGTTTCAGGTTGCCACTATTACTACCTCCCATGGGGAAATGTTAAGCCGGTGGTTGTTCTCTCTTCTGAGTGGGAGGACATCAAGCCAAGGATCGAGGCTCTCAACATGTTGCTGGCCATCACAGACAGGCTGGTGTGTGCCCGAATGTGTCTTCATCTGTACTTGTTACAACTAAATCGAGTTGAAGATTTAAATACTTTATTTTTTATGCAAATATTTAAACATGAAAATAATAGTTGTTTTATGTTATTTTTATCTAAAATTACATTAAAAAAAATCAGTGTTAATAATTTAACTCAAAGCTCCCTGGAGTCGGTTGTTAAATTTGTATGCTGAGCTTTAACTGAGTGAACGGGTTTGTCTGTCCAGGAGGCGAACCTGCAGAGGGTGCAGCTGGCAGTAAAGGCTGGCGGTGATCTGGAGGAGGTGGAGCTCAGAGTGGTGGAGTTGTTGGACCAGCTTATCAGTGACTGCAGGTAAACTCAGTGTTATTTAAACTTATTGTGGTCCACTTATTCCCGAGTGTTCATATGTGCTTCATTGCAGGGAGGGAAATCCAGGGAAGTTTTTATTTGTTAATGTGTCATTAAGACTTTGCTGGAAAAAATAGTTAAATTCCTTTAACGACAGATTTTTGCTGGTTAAATTATAGAGTAATTAAAATGATCTCTATCCAGGGAACTGACTCAGTTTAAGTGAGTTCATGTAGCTGCATCAGCCTCAATACATAATATTGAGCTAAGCAGCAATCATCTCTGGAGCATTAAAAGTACATTAATTATTTTTAGTGACAATAATCTTTGTTCTTTGTTTTAAAAAAAAATATTTATCAACCAGCACGTGCTGCACTCATCATTAGCCCCGTGACTTCTCACTGGTTAACTCTTCATTTCCTGCCATGTTTGCTTCCCGTCTTTTTCGCCCTCTTTTCCCAGTGATGAGCTGCCCTCACTCGATCAGTGGCAGTGTGCAACGCCTCTGGATCGCTCGCTGAGGCACGTTCGTACCCTCCACCTGCAGCAGATCGCCGCGGCGGCGCTGGCTCTCAAACACGGCCCGGAGACTGAGCTCTCCACGATGCTGGAGCAGGCTGAGGACTGGGCCAACAGGCTGAGGACCATGACTGAAGAGGTGCGTTTAAATAAACTGCTACAGTTTGAGTCAGAAGCTCTTGATATCTGGTGGGTGAAAGTGAGCACAGGAAATAAAAATAAATAAATTGAGTCATTTTTAAGCAAACGTCATATAAGTTTTCCCTTTTCTTGGTCTTCCTATAATGAATTCAAGTATTAATTTTAAATGTTATTCAAGGTGATGAGCTTTGAAAAAAAAACAAGCTGACCAACCATTTCCTCTCTGAAAGTTTATCTGGCCTAGAGATGGATGCATAGACACATTCCATAAACTATTATTCATTTAAATTATCCTTTAATGAGAAAACTCGTTACCACTAATTTCTCTCTCTCTTCCTTTACGTCAATCTTCCAGCCCCAGAACAGCCTTCCAGACATCGTGATATGGATGTTGCAGGGTGACCGCAGGGTAGCGTACCACCGCATCCCAGCACACACCGTCATCTTCTCCCAGCAGCACTGTGGGAAACACTGCGGTCAGCTGCAGACTGTCTTTCTTAAGGTGCACACTCACAGTCGAGTAACATCAGAGGACATTACACCTCTTACGTTAATCAGCTTCTTGACACAAAGTGTGACTCACCGTTTGTATGTGTTTGCTGTGCAGTGTCCACAGGGCAGTGGAGGAGAAGCCAAACTTCCCGGTCAGTTGAGGGTTAAAGTTTGGTTTGGATTGGCTGCTGATGTCAAACACTTCAATGAATATGCTGAAGGAAAACTGTCTGTCTTTGCCGAGGCGGTAAGAAGTCGACAGAACTAGAATGAAGTCTCAAAAAGAAGTCTTTAAATATTAGCAATGATCCCAGCCTGCCTCTTTCTCTCTGTCTGTAGTATGAGAACCAGACACGGCTCGCCCTGGTGGGCAGCTGGGGAACTACAGGTTTAACCTACCCCAAGTATAGCGACATCACCGGGAGAGTTAAATTGCCCAAAGAGAGTTTCAAACCCTCGCCCGGCTGGTCCTGGGCTGGAGACTGGTACATCAGCCCCGAGAGGACGTGAGTCTGTTCCTTTAACCTTTCGCACTCTCATTATTCTGTGATTAACAGTTTCAAACTCTGGGCTTTGTTGTGTGCTGAAGCTGTTGGAAAGAACATGGGAATTTTGTGGCTTTAACTGATTTTTTTTAAGAGGCACATTTTTAGGTTTAATTTATCCACTAAGATTAACATATTTGCTCCAGATATCAACAAATGGACAGGCTGGAACCCATCAGTCAGTTTTATACATTAAGATGGAGACACTTATACATGTTAGGAAATATATATATTTACAACACTTATGGATTTAGTCTGTGGATTTACTTATTTTCACAGGTGCAGCCCTGAACTTTTCTAGACATTATAATATATAAACGGACTGAACCAGACTATTTCCTGGTGTATGCTACACGTGTGAAAGGAAAGCTATGGCAAATATCTTGATGTGATTCTTTCCAAAATTTTCAGAGGCTCTCTTGTGAAATTTATATAATTATCTTGAATCGAAGCAGGGTCAAAAGTGTTCATACAGTTGCCTAAATCTTTGATTAAGTGGCGCTAAAGGTTCTGGCTGAAGGTCTTAACCTGACAACTTCAAGGTCTATTAAATCACGGTTGGTGATTGAGTGGCAACTGGTAGTTTCTCTTGTCAGCATAGAAAGGATTTGTTTGACAGCACTTACTGGATTGACTGATACTTGAAACGATAAGAAAGTCCGAGCAACTCGGATCAAATAAGGAGAACTCTAGATTCCACAAGTTTGGAAGGTCTGTTTCCATTTCTTAACAGCTACAGATTAATAGACTGTCATTTCAAACAATTCAACACAAGTTAATCAGATGTATAATGACTTTGCTAAGGTCTGGAAGAAGACCCTAACTGTCACAATCAGATGAAAGGAAATTTGTTAGGATGTTTGGGAACAACCCAGAAACGACCAAGGCTCAAGCCTGCCATGAACTGAAAACTTCTGAAACACCAGCATCTCTGTCCACAGTGAAGTGAACTTTAAAATCAACACTTTCAAGCTCAACCTGAAATTTGCAGCTGCCCACATGGACAAGCTTAAATACCTCAAGGAGAAAGGTTTTATGATGAGACGAGACAAAAATTGAGCTATTTGGCCACAATGATAAGAGGGATATTGGAGGATTAGAACATTGCATCAGTTGTCAAGCATGGTGGTGGTGCATCATGCTCTGTGGCTGTTTTGCTTCCAGCGGTACTGCTACATTGCACAAAGTGGGTGGAATAATGAAGGGAGAGGACTACCTCCAAATTCTTCAACTTCACCTCAAATCAACAGTTTGTTGGTTGAAACGTGAACACAGTTGGGTGTTCCAACAAACCAGTGATCACAAACATGCTTCAAAGCTGCGTCTGGAATGGATGAAGCAATCTCATGTTAAGCTTCTGGAATTGCCGTCCCCATAGCCTGACCTCAACCCTATTGAATATTTTTGGAGTTAGCTTAAAAGTTGGGTCCATGTCAGGAAAGCAACCAGTTTAAATGAACTCTACAGTTACTGCCAAGAAAAGTATCCAAATATTCAACCAGAATTGTGCCAGAAGCTTGTTGACGGCTAACAAAAACATCTGGTTGTGCTAATGAACATTTAACTAAATATTAGAGTGTGTGGGGGGTAAATCTGTATACTTTTGACCATGTGTAGATTAGAGAAATCCAAAATTAGAAGTCCAAAATTACCCCAACATTCATGCCTCCGATGATGGATGTAAGCTTCTGACCACAACTGTAGTTGTTTAGCAGTGAGTTAAATGTGGCAAATGAAAATATTTAAACATGAAGGTCATTTGTAAATGAATGTGTATGTATCTGTTGCTTTGTGCTGTTAATACTTCAGACTCCTGTTTGATGTGGATGCCGGTCACATGACCTTCACAGAGGAAGTGTTTGAAAACCAGATGAGGCTACCAGGTGGCCAGTGGATCGGCATGCAGGAAGGATACACGGATGTGGTATGTATAAGTGCTTATGTAACATATTTTGGCTTCAGTCATCGCAGTAGATCTAAGCAAGTGTGTCTTTGTCAGAACGGGGAGAAAGCGGTGCCAAAGGACGAGATTGAGTGTCCACCAGGTTGGGTATGGGAGGAGGTGGAGTGGAGTGAGGATCTCAACAGGGCTGTGGATGATCAAGGTACACACAGGCACACAATAATACCACTTTCAACAATAGAGAGTAAATTAAAACTAATAAGTCCTTTTCTGTGTGTTCAGGCTGGGAGTACGGCATCACCATTCCCCCAGACCGGCGTCCCAAGTCGTGGGTGCCGGCAGAGAAGATGTACCACACCAACCGACGAAGACGATGGATACGGATGAGGCGACGAGACCAGCAGAAGATGGATGCTCTGAGAAAGGTAGCAGAAGAGAAGGAAATGAGTTTGAACAAAATATACTTCATTCACTGTTTTTTCTGACATATTAAATATCGGCGCTTCAACAAAGCCAAAAGCAGGACAAATGAGTCTGCAATGAACAAAGCGGTGACACTTTATAACAAGGGCATGATAAATACAGTTTCAATGTGTGTATTTGCATAACTTCGGGTGTTTTCAGGAAAAGCGATGCAAAATATACTGTAAGCAGTTTTAAGTTCAGCGTAATTTTATGGTAACTTTGCAACAAACCCAACACAATTTCTCCGTCTGACATCAGAAATAAACTGCCCATCGGAGCGTGGGCTGTATTATGTTGATGTACATGATGATGTTCTATTATTCACTCTGAGTCGTGGGCCATATTCTGAAGCATTACCAGCTAATTTTGAGGTGTTGCATGAATGATTGTCAAATAATCCCATAAATAATACATATTGGTCTCTGGAATTCTTATTTCCTATTTCTTCATGCTGCATATTGTAAATTCCTCAAGTGTTTTTTTTTTCTTGTTTTCTAGGAAGAAATTAAGAAGAAATTATGTTCTTTACTTTTCTCACTCTGGGATTATGATACATTCTGTAACACAGAAGATATCCTACTTTACATCCCATTCTTTTTAGGTCACGGATCCGTGTATCCCCATCATGTCTGCCCATCCTAAGAAATCCGGTGATGTGAAGAAGGCAACCATGATAATAGTCAGAGGAACATTAAAGTCTTAAAGTTTCCATCAGTTTGATGGCTTATTTTATTCCACACACTGTATGTTTTATTTTATTTTATTTTTTTTGTTTATCTTTTGAGAAGATATATTTGACCAAAATATCATGTCAGTAAGGATTTGCTGGCCTGATTTGATGTATAAAGAAAGGAGCTGATGAAGACAAGTGAAAAAATGATGTTAGTCAAAAATGTGGATTAATAGTTTTTCCTAAATTGAATTTTAAAATAAAAATGTAATTACAAAATTAAGTCATGAACAGCTGAAGTTCCCCATAGTAACCACTAGATGGTGGCCAAGCTCCACAAATGAATTTAGGAAAGTTTGCTTTGAGCGTCTCTTCTGCCCTCATGTTTTTATTTTTGGGGAAAAGCTGATTTAAGTTTATGTTCGTGTTCACAGCAGCGTCCAGACGAGGCGGAGAGGGAGGGCTGGGAGTACGCCTCGCTTTTTGGCTGGAGGTTCCACCTCAAGCCCAGGAAGACGGACAGCTTCAGGAGGCGCAGGTGGAGGCGCCGCATGGAGCCGCTGGAGAAGACAGGACCGGCAGCCATCTTTGCCCTTGAGTGTTCTCTGGTGAGGAAGTGCCCCAAATTATGTAGACACCTAAACAATATATAACCCAGGTGTTTTGATTTCACATGTTCAAAACTGCTAATCCTCCTCTGAAAAGTCCTACCCTGAATTTTTGATGGCTGCCTGCAGGCATGTGTTGTTTACCACCACAGGAACTATCAGCTGATTTTTGGATGGTCTCACCTGTAGGAATTCTTTCAGGATTTTTCTCATAGGAAAAATGAAGTGTCTGGACTAAGTTCTCCTGAAAACATTTGATTGGTTAAACTCTTTAAGGTCAACCACATAGTGCCATTTTTAAGAAACAAAGACAACGTCACACAGACCAAATGAAGAACAGTAGAAACAGACTGATGAGGCGCAGGCTGAGACCTGAAGTGAGCTAGAAAGAAAAAACAAAGTGGCTATCACCCAGACCTGGAGAGCCAATACAGAATGAGAACTCAACAGGGTCAGAAACAGAAAAAAAAGGTAAATACTCGCATAAGACTGGAAATCCAGGGGTCAAACCTCCAGTCTCCTGATTAGCACATGACCTGCTCCACCTCCTGCTGCAAAATCAAATTCATCCAGTCCAAATTCTGGGTAATTTATCCCTTAATTGGCCTGGCTTTGTGCTTTATCACTGGTATTTGGCGACATACTTGAAGATGGGCTTAAGTGGACAAAATCATCAAAAATGGTACAGATAAAATAAAATAAAGTGATTTGACCTGTCATTATTTGTGCAGTAAAAGTAACACAGTCTTTTATTTTGAAGGCCACACAGAAAGAAAGTGCTTGTAAAAGGTTTTGTTTCTGTTCTGCTCCTCTCCTCCGACCCTTCCTCCACAGAGCAGTATAGAGGACAAGAATGAAGACAAGTCAGTTACGACCACGTTTGGAGTCAACAGGCCTACCATTTCCTGTTTCTTTGAGCGTAAGGCAGCTTCCTTTTTCCTCCCTTTCTTTCCCGTCCCTGTTTTTGTGTGTATAATGATGTGTGTACATATCTGTGTCTGTGTGTGCATTTGTATATATGCAGGTGGCACTCGATACCATCTGCGGTGCTATCTGTATCAAGCCAGAGACCTGCTGCCCATGGACAAAGACAGCTTCTCAGGTACTGAAGACAATGTTGGAACTGCTGCATCATCTGGCAGCCAAAGTTGACCCCAAATCATTTTTTTCCAGCAGTTTTGATGATTTTATTTTGTTAGACACCTTTAATGTTGTTTTCCCCCTTTATTCCAATCCAGACGCCAAATTACCGTATATTCAGTGTTTATTACATAAGATGGATTTTCTTCCGTCCCTCCAGAAAGAAATTAGGGTTGTGGTGATTATCGGAGTGTTATGTTTACATATACAGGACAAAAGTTAAAGGCAGTAAAAGCAATGGTGCTTTTAAAAACATACAAAGTGCAAAATTATCCCAAACTGCATTATCTGTAGGATGCCTTCATCTTTCTGTGTCTTAGAAATAGATTTTTCCTGACTCTGGGTGCATAAACACACAAGACAGAACATGGCCTGCAGCTGCAAATATAACTACAACATGAAGCAAAACCTGGAACAATGAAACTCCATCTGTGAATAGGATCGAAAGATCAAAACACAAGGATAGTTACAACAATGCACAACTAAAGAAAAAAAAAACTTAATTGTGTCCAAGGCCATGACAGGCTCATTGTTGAGGGAGGGTGGATTGTTTCCACTCACTTGCTACTTCATATCAAGTAGCAGCCTGTTTCTGCCACTAAAAAAGACAAAACAACAAGTATCCATAACTCGAAATTTCGAGTTATTTTCTCGAAATTTTTAGTTAATAAGTCGAAATTTCGAGAAAATAAGTCGAAATTTCGAGATCCTTTTTTTCTTTTTTCTTTTTTTTTGTGGCGGAAACGAGCTTCCATACTAAGAGAGAGAATAATAAACTTGCATTTAACATGTCTCTGCTGCCCCCATGTGGCCGAAAACATATGTTCATAAGTTAAAACATCACTATTGACAAGTGTCTTTTCACGCTTTGTCATTGCTAACAATCCTTTGACTTTTCAAATAAATAAATAAAGTCTTTAAATGCACCGCAGCAGGCGAACCTTACGGGACATGAAGAAAAAGAAGCTTTGATATGAAGCACCGAGTTGTGTATGTGCAGCTGGTGTTACTGCACTGCAGAGGGAAGCAGCGCAGAAAACAGGCGCACAGAATGAGAGAGCAAAGCACACGCACAAAACAACATGTTTTTCTTCCATTCAGAGAGGTCACGGTAACTGCGACTGCTGCGAGCCTGTGTTAATCAGAAACCCACCACAGACTCGCATGTAAAAACAGAGCTCTCAGAGAACAGACGAATGGATGGACGGACAGATGGAGGGGGAGAGCGATGATAGATGGGAGGTTGGTTAAAGACAGGGTTAGAGAGAAAGAAGCTCAGAGAGCATCCTGGCCACAGACTGACATGATGAATCGCTATCACTCTCATTCACTCGGTCTCCTTAGCACGCACACACACACACAATGTAATGGATGAGAAGAGTTGATGGATGGGCTTCACTTCTGCGTTAATCTGGTGTAACATGGCGTCTGGGCATCCATGATTAAAGACGCTGAGGTCTTTCTTGTTTTCTTTTTCCTTCTGTCTGTTGTCTTTTTCTCTGATTGCCTTTCATCTTTTGTCTGTGTTTCTTTCTGCTTTTCCTGCACATCTGTCTTTTTAAGCTTCTCTTTATAGTTCCCCGTTTGCCCTTTGCCGTCTGCCTCTGTTTGTTTGCTTCTTTCAACCTGCTGAAGCAATGATCTTACCAGAGCAAGAAACTGCTTGCTGACGAAGCAACTAGTGGAGCAATCAGCTGATGAAGTGTTTCTTCTCTTTACATGTTTGGTTTACTTCCTGCTTTGATTTAAGCTTTGTGCTCACAAAAGCCACAAAGAGGCGAGACTATTTTCTCTTAATAGTTTAACTTCTTGAGGTTAAAAAAAGCCAGACGATCCCTTAAACTGCAGTTCTTCAAATGACCACTTGAAGCTGTATTCAAACTAGAGTCCATTCCCATGTTCTCATGTTAAAATGACGTAACTCTTTCCCCCGTAGAGACAATATTTGATGACTTTGGAATTTAAGAACTTGTTTGATTAGATTCTTGGTAGCCCAAGTAGGCTGTACAGGCCTCACTAACGTCTAATACACCCAGGTACTTTATAGAAAGTGCTATGCACTGTGCTCACCACTATTTCTATCAAGCTGGCTGTACTTTGTTATTTTTTGCGGTCATTCATGGGCATACTGTACGCAGAAGATTGAGACAAAAGTTAAACATTGCAGGTTTAACTGCCGCGAAGCTCTTTAGTATTTTATTCTGACAGAGTGTCTTTTGTAAGGATCTATGTTCCCTCAAAAAGCAGAAATAAAGTCATGAAGAATGCTTGTGTGGCTTGATTCCACTGATTCCCCTTCTTGGATTTTTTTCATCATTCTTCCTTTAAACTGTATCTAATCTTGGATCAAAATCTCCACATTTAGAGATAATGCTCTTTTCCTCCTGTCCTCTCCTCCCTCCTTTTCTCTTTCTTTCCATCCTCCCTCCTCTCCTCTTTCTCTTTTCCCAGTCTTCGTTTGCTTATGTCCCTCTGTGGCTCCCACCAGGGTCCTGACTACTGCCGCTTCCCCTCTACACAAACATAAACACACACACTCTCACTAAAAACACACAAGCACAGACTTACATAACCCCCCGGGGCTGTTTGTATTGTGGTTTTTATGAGCTAATGGGATGTTGGAAATGGACGGTAATTGAATGGGTCACCATGGGTGGTGTGTCTGTACACTGTGTGCGAGTGTGTGTGTGTGTCTTAGATATAGGGTTAATTGAGGGCTGGTGGGAAAATGCATCTTAACTTCTGTTTACTCCAATGCTAACGGCTCCACAGAGACTCTTTACCCGGCCTGAAACAACAAACTACTCAGTCTGTGTAACTGTACGTAGGCTACATGTGTTTAATTCAGTGTGTGTGTGTGTGTGTGTGTGTGTGTGTGTGTGTGTGTGTGTGTGTGTGTGTGTGTTTAACATGGAGGAGAGCCGTTTTAACCTGGAATAACAAACTTCCCAGAGCGGCGTTCCCAGCCCTCTGTCTCCAGCTTGGCATTCCCAAGCTGCTGATGTCACTGTGCAGGACGCCAGGACAGTTTGGACATAATCGTGCATAAGTTTGTACCGCTATACTTGCGAGGACCGTCTTTAAAAACTCACTCAGCATCTTCAATAATAACCTTGCTCTCTGCTTTGCAAATTAGGGCGGCAAAAGCTCGTAAGCAGCTTCCAAAACCTTCGCCCAGAAGATGTTGCAACCATTTAATTTTCCTTTTGTTTTCTTTTTTTTTGGGAGTGACCAAAATGAGACCCAGTGTGAAAAACAGAAACTACCCTTTCTGCTTATACATGTTTGGTCTCTCTGAGAAGTTGCATTATATTTCATTCTTTCTAATTTGCAAGTGACAAATCTTCTCATTAATGCATCACTAAGGGCCAGCTTCTTGAAACTCTTCAGTATCCATCAAGCTAGATGTAATAGTTCACCCATCTCCTAAACCCCACTAGTACGACCTCTGTAGACGATGCAGGGTCTGGAGATGACTCTGTTTCACTGGGCCTGTGGGTTGGATACAATTCACTGGGACTCCTTTAAGGCTCTGGATGTTGAGGGGCTGCCCTGGTTGACACTCCTCTGCAGCATTGGTGAAGTTCTGGGTAGGCCTGTCTGGATTAGCAGATTATAGTGGTGGTGGTGGTAACTTTTTAAAGGAAAAGGACCTGAGCTTATGTTCCAACTCCAGGAGGATAATACTCCTTATCCTCCCTGTGAAGGTCCACAGTGGGAGGAAATGGCTGGAAGAGGGCGCTATGGGCTTCCCTTCTAAAATGGGTATTCTCTTGGACCCAGATAAGTGGATGGATGGAACTGTCATGCAAAAAATCCTTTTAATAATCCAGTCTAATACATCAATAACATTATATCTTCCATAGGTAAAGGAAACCCTATAGGTTGAGTAAACAAATATTGAGCCATTAAAAAATAAATGACCTCACTCTGCCAAACGTCCAGACCTTGAGTCATATGTACTCTCACCAAGTTTAAACTAGCGAAAAGAAAGGCTCACAGTGTTTTTCTCTCCAGACCCCTACGCGATCGTATCCTTCCTCCACCAATCCCAGAAGACGGTGACGGTGCGAAACACTCTCAATCCCACCTGGGACCAGACGCTCATCTTCTATGAAGTGGAGATTTTTGGCGACTCCGAGGTCACGATGGCCAGCCCCCCCAATATTATAGTGGAACTCTACGATCAGGACACATACGTGAGTGTTTAAATCTCATGAAAGCTATTTAGAGGTCTTTGAACATCTGTTTGTCTTCCTATATTGCTAAAACATGGATGTAACATGTATGTCTATGTTGTGTTTTCATTCTTCAGGGAGCTGATGAGTTCATGGGTCGCTGCGTGTGCCAGCCCTCACTGACTCGGTCGCCACGCCTGGCCTGGTTCCCAATTCGCAGAGGGGACAAGAACGCTGGCGAGCTGCTGGCTGCCTTTGAGCTTATACGCAGAGAAAAGGTCAGAGGTCAACTTGACACTTTCACCTACTGGTCTTTTTCCTTCTTGTCATATTCAAAGTTTTTAAAAAGGCATGTGGTTCTGATATGGATGCTTTAGTCTTTGAGGACGAGTCTTGATTTCACTGTTATTCCAACAGCCGTCACTTCACCATATTCCAGGTCAAGAGGTACGTTTATCTCCATTTTTTCCCATTCCTTCTTGAATTTTTGTCTTTTCCATTTAACTTTGAAATATAACTCATGTCGTATCACCTACAGGGAGATTTCCTGACTTCCACCCACATCTTAGATGAGGTAAAACCACACCAAGTATTGTACCGTTTTTCTCTAAATTTAAATGTTTGACAGTAAACATGACTGATATGAGACTATCACACAGTCTAGGAGAGTCAAAGAGTAAATATTCATAAAAAAATTTAAATAACTTTTTTTTTTTTTCCCCCCATTTTTGATTTTTGTTAGGAAAAGTCTCAAAGTAAGCAAACTGGCTAAATCAGAATAATTTATTATGAAGTCCTTTCTTCAGTTTTTCTTTCTGCTGCTTTCTTCATAAACTGTATGTAAAAGATAGAAGGGGACACAGTGATGTTCTATTTTGAAGCCACAACTTTAACATTTTTTGTAATTCCCTGATCGAGGATCGGATCAAACGTAACTTGTCAGTCACAAAGTTACTACACCATGAACAATACGGTGCTTTATGACCTATTTTACTGTAATTGGGAGCCATAATTGACAAAAGCATCTTGAAACTGGAGATCATAAAATAAGCAAGTGACATCAAAGGCAAATAAAAATTAACGCTAATTTCTGCAGTTCCTCCAGTAGCCAGATTCATGGCACTTCTGCATTTGTCTTCACTTCAGCTTTATGCGTCTTGTATGCAGTATACAGCCTGTCTTCCAGTCGTATCAAAAACACCCCACATGTTGCAGTATATTTGTGCAGTTACAGCTCTTTTCATTTATCTTTTGTGCTGAATTATTTTCTTTTTTCTTCATTCTGGCTTCTTCAGCTGATGTTTCCAGGATTCCTCTCTGAAAACCTGCAGCAATGGGTACAATATAGAAACACAAAGTCAAATCCATCCATGGTCATCCCATTTGATGTCTCTGTCCATTTACTGCATACGCTAATAATTTTATCTCACGTGCATGTTAAAAGCCATCCCCTTTTTCTAAAACTTGAAATGTTTATTTACTTATTTTTGATCAGCAGTAATCTAACACTGTGTGGTTTTTACACGTGGTTTGTTATATGTTGTATGCAGATGCGTATGGAAGTCCAAAGACAGCATGCATGCAGACTTTAAATCATTTTTACCTTTTTTATAGGAGCTTAAGAAAGTTTCACTTTCAGAAGATTCCAGATTAAATTTTATCATTAGTGAGTACAGTTAATAATTTTGTGTCACAGAAAGAAAGAGAACATTATATCATAATCAGATAATGTTTCTGTTACTATAATTACACCTTTTTAGGAAAACATACTGAAGCTCAGAAGGAGAAATGCTTACCGATGTTGTCTTTGGTCTTCTACAGATTCTTGTAGGTGCAAAAATATTTTTGCCTCTTATGCATTTTAATCGCATCTTAATTGGATTATGTGGTTTATAAATTTACAATGTAGGAAATTTAATGTGATGCATATTTTTATATTTTTCAGTCAAACTTAAAATTGACAAACACAATGAGTTTCAAATACATTCAACGTGTTTTATATGATTTTAGGATTAACATGCTTGTTGGGTCTTCTACATTACTTTTGTATTCAAAATATTTAATCCAAATAAATGTTAAATTTGAATGCTTTAAAATACATAACAGGCTGCTTGTTGTAAAGTACTATTTTATGCTTTTTAAAGTGTTTTTTTTTTATGTTAAATGTTATTACATTTGTGTGGTATTAACACTCTAAAACAAAATTGATATACTCATCCTAAACATTGTCATTTAACATTTCTTCATGTTTGTTTCCATAGAACAATTCACCTGGCAGTAAATAGCACGGCAAGCTGTTTAAATCGTTGTTGTGCATTCATGGATGGTCCCGACCTGGGAAATTCCTCTTCAGAATTTGATGTGTTCTTAAATTTGAATTTGGAAACAGCAAAAACACTACAGAGATTAAAGACTTGTTATCCAGCTAATAAATGTGTTTTCTGCCTAATCTACGTTATTGCTCATGGACTGCTTTAAACAGTGACAATGTCATATCACCTTCTTGATTAAACGTTAGCCATATAAGTCAATTGATTTAAAGTTTCTTACCTTAAACCAAACCTTTACCAGATTTTTGTGTAATTTCAAGTCACTAAAGTCACCCAGAAAAGGGGATTTTCCTAGTCGGGGAGTCATTTCTCAGATGATTCCAATACTCCATGACTGCACAAATTCTCATTGGTCACTTGTTGATGACCTGCTACTTTCCTGCATCCATATTCACAGCCGGAGGAGTCAGACCTTCCCTACCCACCGCCTCAGAGAGAGCCAAATGTCTTCATGATTCCTCAGGGAATCAAACCTGTTCTGCAGAGAACCGCCATCGAGGTATCACTAATTATCTGCTTTAACTTTTCTGTTTCATTATCACCACCTTCCTGGGTGCTGAGAAACGGTGAAAATGATCATAGTCTTTTGATCCCTGGTACTGATTCTCTATTGTGTTATGTGTGTCTTAATTATAGATGACTTTAGCTTTATTAGTTCCCTTTAGCCTTCCCTTGCTGTTCCCTCAGGCTTGTCTTTGTGTTGGTCTTGTCTGTCATGGTCCTTAGTTTAGTTGTGTTACGTTGATCTAATATTGCTGTTCTGCTGTGTCTCTCTTCCTGTTTTATTTTGGTACATGTTGAACTCTGTGTCCTGTGTTGGGTTTGTCGTCCTGTGTCTTGTTATCCATGATTTGTTTCCACTGTGTCTCCCACCTGTTTACCCCTCGCCTCATTACCATGTGTATAAATTGTCTTGTCTTGTCCTTTGTTGGATCATCGTGTTTCCTATTTCTTGCCGTCCCTGTTTGTAGCGTCACTGTAGTTATTTCTTTAAAGCTCCCAGTGTTTCCCACAAGTTCCTGCTTTTCCTGCTGGATTTTTGGTTTGCCTTAAAGCTTGGTTTCATTTAATGCTTCTCTATGAGTCTGGATCTGGTGTCCTCTTCAGTCATTATATATGATAAAAATCTGTTCAACTGAGAGTTTCTGTTGTTTTTCAGTATTAATATTTTTATAATTTAAACTCAAAGAAACTTAAAGGATCTTCATTTTGTTTATATTTTTAAATTTTGAATATCTATGAGCAGTTTGATAGATTTAATTATTACAAGTCTAAAAATGACACCAACACTACTCTTTCTGTGTCATCCTGACAGATTTTAGCATGGGGCGTCCGGAACCTGAAGAGCTTCCAGCTGGCCAGCGTTACCTCCCCCAGCCTGCAGGTGGAGTGTGGAGGCAGCATGGTCCAGAGCTGCGTCATCCGCAGTGTGAAGAAGAAGCCTAACTTTGACATTAATACGCTTCTCCTTGATGTGGTGAGCTATGCTGTACTAGACTTAAACACACAGAGTAATCAGTGCCCACAGCTTCCATGTTAAGGACAGCTCTGCTGTGGTTTGTGTTACTCATTTATCTTCATCAGTGAAACCACAATAATGGCAGAATAGAGAAATTCCTTCTCTTTTTCCAAGAAAATTATAGGTTTCCTTGTGTGCTGCAGCAGATTTTTAAAAATGTATTTTTAGAAAAGTGAATGTTTCTTCAGATAAGAGTTAATTATCTTCCATGGCTATTAGCATAGGCATTAATGTACCATAAATGCAGGGTGGATATGTTTGCCATGGGTATGGTGGAGGGTACAGATGCTTACTGGATGTTCTTAAAGTGGATGTCACTGTAGTACAAGGTCAATAGTAAGCTGAGTTTGATGTTTAGTAAATCAGGGATAATACCTTTAACATCGATGTAGTTTTCTTTGGATAAACCAATTCATCTTATTTTCCACCACTGAAGAGGCAGACATTTCCACCTTGTTCAGGGATCCTAGGAATAAATAAAATATGTAGAAGTTTTATATTTGTTAAGACTTTGTGATTGTGTAATGAAGTTATGGTCACATTTGCACATGAATCTGCAAGTAAGTACATAAAAGGGCACAAATTGCTAACCAGCTGACACTGGTAATATCAGGGGTGTCTCACACACAGTGCATTATCTGACATGTAGTTCAGTTATGGGTTATCAGGTTTTACTAATAGGGTCATCCCATCTCAAGTGTTAGCTAGCTAGTGGTTATTTGGGTGGTGTTAATTAGCCTCTGCACGGCCTTCTTGTTCTCAGTCTTGGCCCCTGTGTACCAAACGGCCAGCACGCTCTCCACTGAGGAGCAGTAGAAAGCCGGCAGGGAGAAAGTGCAGCCGCTGCTGCTCTTTCTTTACCAGGGCGTTGGTGTTGTGGGTCCAAGTGAGATCAGCGAAGATGTCGGTGCCCAGATACCTGAAGGTGGAGACAGATTCCACCCATTCTCCATTTATAATGAGAGGGGAGTGGACCTGTCTGTGCCTCCCAAGTCCATTATGAGTTATTTTGTTTTAAGGAGGTTCAACATCAGGTTATTTTCTGAGCACCCGCAGGGCAAGTTCTCTACCTCTGCCCTATATGCTGTCTATCTATATGCATTTTTTTTTTAAATAAAACTTTATTTGGGCAGTTGTTGTAGTTTGAAGGTTATGTTTGGGGTCTTGTATCAGGCTACCAATGTGAAGACTACAAGACTACTCACATGAAATTGGCTTCTGACATCTTTTCATCTCTCTTGTTTCACTAAATTTATTTCCATGTGTAAGTGGGAGCCAAAAGTGAGCTAAAATGCCTTGTAAGGCTGAGAGGAATTGCAGAGTTGAATATAGTGGGCTATTATGAAAGAACACAAGTTATAGCAGGTTAAAAAAAAGGGTTGTATGGTCGCTAAAAAAACCCAACTGCATGCACGTCGACGCCTGCGCTCCCCTCGCTGTCACTCTGCAAAGAGCGTTTTTTAATTCACTCATTTATTTTAATCAGACCAGCCGCAATCTTCAGAGCAGGGAATCGTACCAGTCGTTACTTATCCTTCGAATGTAACACTGTCCTCTGAGAATATGTTTCCACTGAGTTTACATTGGTGCCATTGAATTCCACCTAAGTGTTTTCTTATGAAAACCTAAACTGAAATATGGAAATATTAAACACATTTTCCTAACAGCGGCTCCAAACAGGCTAGAGAGTTTAACAATATTAAGGTCTGAAGTTGATCACCTCCGTGTTTTATTATGACAGCTATAACTGGCGTATGGAAATATTCACTTTTTTCCCCTTAAATGCAGATCCTTGCTTTGACTCCTGCAGTTTAATGTTAACAAGATTAAGGTCCTGTTTTGACCACCGCACGAGTGTGACAGCCTCAATCGGACTGTGGAAATGTGCACATTTCTTTTCCCCTTAAATTTAGCCGCTGAACCAATTCCAAGCATTTAATGTTAACAATATTAAGGCCTTAAGATGACTGCGTAAGTGTTTTCTTATGCCACGGGAGCAAAAGAAAATGTCATGGGCATAGTTTCCTTAAATATTTCTCTTTGAAGTGTCTAACCACCTAATGTTAGCTCTCTCAGTTTATTGTGTGAGTTTAGCATCATCAGCCTCACTTAAGCCTTTCTTAAAGCCAGAGAGGTCAAACAGATTACAGTTGCCAGCCCATTGTTTATTTACCTTTGAGTGAGTTTGGATAAATGAGGTTGTGTTGCCATATTGTATTCAGATGTAGCTGCTGTAAATGTTTTGAGGGTTTCATTATGCAGCTGGTTCTTTGAGATTCTTCTTCTGCAGCTCTCTGTAAAAGTAAGAGGGATTGAGGGAACTCGAGCCAGTTGAATTTTATTTAAGTATATAGCTGTTGCAGAAGCTCTGCCAGCTGCAGCACCTACAGTATCAGCATCAAGCGGGAGAACATGCCCGGCAGGTCAAGTGATGGTCTGCTTGTCTTCTAAAGCCTGCAGACGTACAACCCAATGAAGGTTGCAAACTTAAAGGGGGCAGACGTTCTGGACCAAAAGTCAGATCTTATACAGGAAATCGCAAGAGAGGATTGTATAGATTTCACTAAATATGTTGCTACATGTCATTTAAATCTAAATTGAATCCTCTTTAATAGAAGATCATGATGACTGTATGAAAACAGGAAGATAAAATGCTCAGTGTTGATCAGATTTGTGGTTGTTTAGTAACTTTCTAATTGTTTTATTGGGCTGTGGCAGATATAAGTTGTTCTTTCTGCTCTAGTTAAGTCAGCTGTGAGTAATTCTGGAAAGGTTTGATTAGATTTTTTCCATAAACTCACATGAATAAGGTCCATTCTTGGTTTTTGTTTTTTCTTTGCGGTTATTTGTTTGTTTGTTTAAAGAGAATGGGCTTCATACGCTGATATGTGCATAGAACAAAATAAAAGCACATGGAATGTGATGTTCCTACCACTGTGCAGCCATAAAAGACGACAACAGTAAAATAACAGGAGAAACACTACTGAGGAGGAAGTCTGAAAAAAAGCACAGGAGTACCTTTAGTTTAAAATAAATACATAATTATAATAATAAATAAGAAAGGCTTAGGATGAAATATCATTTCATTGTTTTATTTTACAGAGCAAACTGTAGTCCTACAACGCAGTAACGGCCTTCATTTTGGACCTTCAGGGTCATCATTCCCAGAAGTTCACAACAGTCTGTTTTTGCAAAACACTGGTGTGAAAATCTCTAGTGTGCGATTAAGATTAATGGAGCCATATATAATGCAAGGAAGTGACACTTACATGACAGAACAAAATGGCATATACTGAAAAGGACAGAGTTTACCGCAACTTGTGTGTGTGTTTTTTATTTTGTTTTGTTTTATCTTTTTTTTTGTGTCACTTTACTTGCAAACCTTATATTAAAATCCTCAACTTATATGTTAACTCAAAGTCCCAAAAAGTTGATTCTTTTCATCTGGATGTCATATTTTTAGTGGGAGAAATGTTTCATTACTGTCAGTGACAACTGATCAATGGCCATCAGTACCATTCACAGAGTTGGGGAATGGCTGCAATCACAGAATTGTAAGATTGTCAATGATCAGTGGTCATGACAATTTGCATATTAATCCAATGATCAAGAAACTGACCTCCCATCCTACTGTTCAATCAGTGGGCTAATTTCAGCGTTGTGCAAAGGTACTGTTGAAAGGTTTTGGGGGAACCTGCAGTCAGCTGAGACTAAAGAAGTCACTTGATTATGAGTGACGAAATGTTTCTCCAACTGAAAACGCTACGTCCAGATGAACAGAATCAACTTTTGGGGGATTTCCTTACCTGGATGATTGAGCATGCGTCAAGACACTTTAACTCAAAGTGTTGTATGTACCCTGATTTCCATCACAAAGATGGTATCTGCACCTCTGCAGATTCAGCTATTTCTTCCTTTACATCTGAAAAGGTCCATTTAAGCCTTGATTGGTCATGCTTTGGTGACCAATCAGTTTTAGGCAATCAGCAGCCACAGCCAGTCAACATCACGCAGGCAGGTGGCATAACCAATTAGAAATAGACGTTAAGCAGCCAGACGCTTAAGTCCCTGTGTTTTCATCTTCCTCCATCTCACCACAGAGACTTCCCCAAGAGGAGCTCTACATGCCGCCAATTGTCATCAAAGTCATTGACAATCGTCAGTTTGGGAGGAAGCCGGTGGTTGGGCAGTGCACCATCCGCTCGCTGGAGGAGTACCGCTACAACCAAGAAGATGAGCAAGCTGTGGAGTTGGAGGGAGAGGAGGAAGGATGGAGACGTAAGGCACACAGCAGTGGAAAAAAATAGAGCAAAAATGATTAACACTGATGATAAATGTTAAGTGTCTTCTTTTCCTGTGTGTGTTGGCACGTGTAGGTGAGACGCCCCATTTAATTTCTGGGGAGGTTTTTATTGACATCGATGATGAGCAGCCGCTTGTGTCTGACCAGGTAAAAGAGCTTTTTGTATCAGCTAGTTGCCTAAACCTGCTCTGTGTACACAACACTGTACATTTATTGGCTAATTACTCTGTAGGTAATTACTGGTAATTAGTACTTTAAATAATTGCCACAAAACTGCCTTTAAAGCATCAAAAACACTTTTCTGTTCATCTCTAAATTTCCTCTCACTAACATAAGGATTCTCTGGCTGGGCTGTGACTTTCACCTTCCTGTTGAAATCCAAAATCTTTGACAAAAGAAAAGGAAAAAAAGAGCCTATCCAACAATATCACTCGAATGCAGATAAAATTGTTTATTTAGTAAAGGCTATTTTTCACATTGAGTTAAAACTGCCAAGGATAGTGGTGAGGAGGGAACCTATATACAGGACACAGCCCTATTAGGCTCATAGCAACAGGTCCCACTGTCTTACCCTTTCATTTTTTTTCTCTTTCTTCTTTCACCAGATAACTGGTCAAAGATTTTTGACATCCCAGTTTGAAGAACACACAAAGTCAATTACTAACAAAATGTAGTCTTTTTAAAGCATTTTTTTTAATATCCCCTCTTACCCCCCTCCTGGTCCACAGTCGTAAGTGGTTTCATTGTGTGTATTAGTGAATAGAAGATTGTATAGAATTAGACCGTGACATAATTTGGCTTTATTGGTTTGGCAGACCGCACGAGGTTCCGTTGAAGGGAGCAAACATAAATAATGCAGTGCTATAAATGCTAAACACACACTCGCAGACCGCAGCTATCGTTGTGTAATCATGTTTGAGGACTGAAGGGAGCTGGAAAGTTTCAGGAGGAATGCATTGTCATCAAACTGTGGTCCCCCCAAAAACTGCAAAAACGCAAAGTCATTATTATGTTTAAGATGTTTTTGTTGTTGTTGTTGTTACATTTTCTAAAAATAGTGTTAGGAGGAGAAGAGTTACCAGTAGGCCCAACAATAAGTAAATACATGTAATAAGTGCTTTGCTGGGCTATTGATTATTAAGGTTATTATTATTAATAATAATAATAATAATAATAATAATAATAATAATAATAATAATAATAATAATAATAATAATAATAACTACTACTAATGGTACAAGAACATGTCTGGAAATGCTTCTGAACCAAACTGTAGTTTGTCAAAGGTGTTTTTTATATTTGCAGCATGCATAACCACACACAGCCAATATAAACTTTCCATTTTCAAGGTTCACCAGTAGAGTTTTGGTCTCTGATGTGATGGGTTTTTTATTCAGAGTCAGAACCAATTTGATTTGAATGACAAAATCAAAATCTAACCTGGGAGTTACTCAGATCCCAAGTTACTCGGAGAGGAACTTTGTATTAGTATCTTGCCCAATGTTATGTGGCATGACGGGGACAGAACCACCAACCTTCCAGTTAGTAGATGACCTGCTCTACCACCAGAGCTACAGCTACCCCACATGTAAACAAAAAATGAATTCAGTTGAATTTAATGACTTGAAGCAATGGATGAGGTCTAGCAGACACTGATTGGCTCCAGCTGCCTGCATTGGCACATTTGTCACTCACACAGGGAGCGATTCACTTGTCATGTATCTCTTCGAAGTTGACCATTGATCGCCAGTAGGGCTGAACGATTATGGAAAATAATCTAATTGCGATTTTTTTGCCCCAATATTGCGATTGCGATGCGATATGCGATTATTTTTTAAGGTCTTTGTCTTCTGTATTATTAAACAAAGACAAGCAATACATCATATAGTATGGCCAATACTATATTACATTAATTTTAAACTGTTCTTTCCTGGAAGACAGACCTCTGTTATGATGACATGAGGTGATGCATGAATTGATGACTGACATTTTTATTTAACTTCTTCAATCACAACAGTATATTTGAACATACACAATAGTTTATTTTTAGCTTACAAACATCTGAGCATAAAGTGCTGACAAGGAACCCTGGTGTAAACATTAAAATGAAAGTCAGTACAATGTGCAGATTGCAGAAATATACATAAAAAAAATCAGTGGCTTTACCACACTCAGTTTTTCGACATCTGTGAACTACTAGACAGTCATTCAATTAAAAAATAATATTAAATAAATAAAACTAATAAATAAAAAATACACACATCTTACTGATCTCTGCAGTCAGTAACATTACACATAAAGTGCAAACATAATAGCAATTGTATAAACACACACACAAACACGCCTTTAAAGTTTAAAGGTGTGAAATTGGACGGTCTAGTTCTGATTAGCGTCACCGCTGTCTCGGTGGAGTTTAATAAACTCGGCCATCTGCTTCTTGCTATCTAAAATATAACCAGACACTGGTGTAAATTCTCGACTGTCTCATACTTCTGTTTAATAAGTTTTCTGTTTGACGTTTAGTCAGCTGTGTGAAAACCAAGGAGGAACCCACCCGGGGGATTAATAAAGTTTTATTTTATCTAATCTAATAACTTTAATCTCATCCAAACCGATTTACTCACGAACAAACAAAACACTGAAAAAAGCCCAACAATAACAATTTTAGGTTGTCTAAGTGACTTATATATTACGTTTAACCCGAGCAGCGAAACTCCGCGGTGATCTGAAAATGATGTGCCGGGAGTTGTGCCGTTCTCGGCCGCATCAGTAACCCTCGAGCTCCCGGCTAGCTGTCGAGCTGGTGGGTAGCAGACGCCTCTGAAAACGTCGAAGCACTTTTGCAAATATGCGATATCTTGATAAACCGAGCAGATATTTGATGTTTACACAACTACTTTCTCGCCTGAAAATATGTTAAAAGTTTATTTTGTGACCCAGAAAGATTAGTATGAGTAATTTTAAAACTCAGTAGCGGCCGCCATTGCTGGAAACTGGAGTTTGGCTGGGCCGCGCTATGAATTCTGGGATATGGTAGTAATTTGGACAGCCTTCGGCGCGTCGCTGTGACGTAATCGGTCTACAAATGCGGCCTCAGGAGGATGCAGCCCATGAATTTGGACATGTCCAGAGTATAATCGCAGCCTTTGCGGTTAGAAAATTGCACTTGATCATGTCGCGATATTATCGCAAATGCGATATATCGTTCAGCCCTAATCGCCAGTGGACATTTCGGACTCCAGTTTCCTAGGTAATCCGCTAATGTATTCACTACCAGGTCATAGGTTTATCTGTGGTATCTGGCACTCTTATTGACAATCACTTCAGTTGGTTGCCTCCAAGTTGAGGAAAGTGTATTTCAGGACCCGCTTACTTTGTGTCACCTGTAGCTTGAAGTCAACAAGTGTCATTTCTGCGGTGTCTGGTCACCATGGCACTGTACTGGTTTCTGTGAAGACATAGCTTTATAGTCTATTGAAGCAAACACTATTTTCTTGCCTCTCAAATATGTTTTTTATTTTAACAGTTTAACATAAGACCCTGTTGGGGACTGACAAACTTGTGAAGTCAGCCCTATGTGTCCATTAGAAGAACTGCACTTTTTGGCACTCGTGTTTTGGCTTCATTTTAAAGCCCTGGGTTGTTGTCACTTGGACCACCACACTGGTTGAGCATGTTTGTGGGCACTTTTTAGTGGCATTAAAGGAGTTCTAAAAAGTCTCAACATTTAACTCTGTTTAAACTTAACCATACTTTTACGATAGCATTGTGTCATCAAAAATGGCCAGTCTATTTTTCAGCACTTTTAACAGTTTATGGCATATTTCTGCCTCTATGATCATTGTATGTTAGGTCAGAGGGTAGGAACAAACAGCCTACATGATCATTAAGGTTAGAAGTCTTGCTCTTACCTTTGGAGATGGTAAAGGTACTGGCACCCTTGTCTACAATCTTTATGCTAAAATACCCATCTGGCAGCCATGATAAGAAAGTAAACACTCATCAAAATATGAAAATATTCCTTTAACATAACTAAAAGAATAGATGAGTTGTCTCTGCTGGTTGGTATTTGCTCTGAACTGTAATTATGCAAAACCAATGGTTGCCTGTTCAGAAATCACTAAAGACAGTGTGGCAGGCCTTGGAAAATGTTCTGCAGTAATGTTTAAGTGTGCAGGATTTGAAGTTAATGGGCTACAACATGGAAAACCACTGGATTGGCCCCTTTGAGAATACTGAAGTAACTTTTGAAGACAGTGAATCTGCAGAGGACTTGTGAGTTTTCTGGAAAGAATTCCAAGCTCGTGATTTCTGTCAGCCTCCTCTGTGAGAGTAAAACAATTCAAGACTTCTGTTTTGGAGCCCTGCACCTTCTTGCTGATGTCTATTACTTCTTCTTTTCTTCTCCTCAGTTTCCCCTCTCTGCTGTCATCAGCTGTCAGTCATTTTATTTGAAGACCCTTGGTCTTCCTCCTTTGCTTCTGTCTATTGTTCTCCCTCTTCTCTCTCCTCTGCACAATAAAACGATTATTTGGTTTTCATTCTTTACATTCAGCTTTTCCCCACACTACTTTTATATCACTTCCTGCCACTTTCCTTCTTTGCAAAATATCCAGTGGTGTAAAATGGATGCTTAATTGCCAAAAACTGCAGTTCCTCAAGTAGCCACTTTGGACTTCCTCGAGAAGTGAACTACCCCTCATGGACTCCCAGGGTAAAATGACCAACTTAATAGGAGAAATGCCCAGTCATATGAAAAAGAATGATTTTATAGGACTCTATGAAGTCTATAAAGTCTGTACTACCTACACCCTTACTGCTTCCATAGGATTTAAAAGGACAAATTACAGACAGATGCTGCTTCTCAAATGCAATTGGTTGATTTGCAAGGGTTGCCAAGACAAAGCCTCTTCCCTCTAAAAAACAAACAAACAAAAAACAACTATTGGCATATGGCCTTGCTTTGCCAATTTGCTTCTTGGAACATTGTGTAAAGACATGGCAAAAGTGGTGTCCATAATCCACGGCACCACATTTCAAGAAAACTAAATTTCAGGCACAGCAGTGGAGGCCTGAGCATTGTGGCTTGTTTTGTAGGCACAGGACCTGGGCACCATGTATTGACTGTGTCGACCATGAACTTATCTATATACCAAAGTATTCTAGACTCGAATGTGGGGCCATCTGTCCGACAGATAAAACTTGTGCCAAACTGGGGCTTAAAGTTAGGAACACCGCCAGTTTGACTGGTAGATGTGCCAACACAGCTGACTAATAACACTCACTGAACTTGATAACTTAATTGCGTTTGTGCTGCTGCTGCCTTTTAGCATAATGACCATTGGCCCACAAGGTAGTAGCTGATGTCTCAGTGGCCTTTTACCTTGTTTTAGATGCACTCTCTAAATCTGTTTTTTGTTGCCGTCTAACTAACTTCTTCCTTTTATTTATCAGTTGTTGTTCCTTCTTTTCTCCTCAGTTTCCTGGCTCTTTTTAGCTTTTACCAAATTATGTTTTTCTTCTGCCTTCCTTCCTTGCTTCTTTTCCTTGTTACATAAAATTTACTTAACTCTATTCCCTTTTCCCAGTAAAACCTCCTTTGCTCCATCTCTTCTTCTGTCCTTATTTTCACTCATTATGTATCCTTCCATTCCTTACATCCCTCTGCCCTTTCCCTTCTAAATTCCTTCCTACTTTACTATCTCTATTTATCGCCATTCTTGTTATCTTCACTTTAGCCATACTTTCTTTTGCGCAGTTTTCATCTATTCAGTAATCCTTTCATCTCTCCATTTTATTGTTCTCCATCTTTCTGTTTTTCAAGCTTGCTTCACCTCTGTTTTTTATTTTCCCTCTCCAGTCAACCCAGTTTTTCTCACACTCTCTCTCTCCATCCGTCTTTTGCCTTCCCCTCTTTACCCTTTTAATTCATTTTCTCATTCCTTCTTCCCTTCTCTATCGATCAAGCTGGCAGCTGTTTTAATGTGGCAGCTCATTAGGGGGAATCCTCATGTTATCCTCCTCCGTTTCCTCTCTCTCGCTTCATTGTTGTGGTTCATCAGCCAATCATCCCCTCACTGATCCTTTCATCATCTTGAAATGCCTGCTGGAATTTTTCCCTTTTTTAATTTCTCTGTGCGGCCCTCCTTGGTATCCCTTAACCCACAGGCGCCACAAAAGCTGCGCGCGCGCGCGCGCGCGCGCACACACACACACACACACACACACATTTGTGTTTCTGTCACTTAGAGAACATTACATTGACTTTAATTTATCTAAATGATAATTAAACCCTTGACTAAACCTACCAAAACTTCATGTTAAAACTGAATGATCAACATTATGGAGACGTGTTTATGCATTTACATCATAAGGAAAACACATACACACAAATACGTGCACTATTTAACATAAGGAGACATCATGGGACTGTCTCTAATATATTGCTGTTACCTCATTCTTACGACACTGACCATTTTTCCATTCTCTTGCACTGATGCAAAACCTCAATTGCCTTGTTGTGTTTGACGGGGGAGGGCAGCGGTAAATGTTTAGTGACATGGGAGTTCAAAAAAATATGTACAACATGAGCTAAATAAGCGAGGTTAATTAGTGCGTCTGCGGGTGTTGAAATCAGTGTACACTCCCTGACATTAACACCCTTATCCAATTAAAATGTGCAGTTCATCATCAGAACAGCTTTGTGTGGGTACAATAACAGTCACGCAACTGGATGATAAATTTGCAGTGACAGCTTAAAAAGAAAAAAGAAAATCTGCACTCTTGTCAACCCAATTTGCAGATTCAGACCGGGCGATGAGTTAGAAGTTGTAAATTAATGGAGCAAAGTGCGACATTTGATCAGCAACAAGCAGCTTTGTTTCAGCGGATTCTTTGTACTGCTGAAATTCTTCGTTGCACTTTTAAAAAAAAATGCAAAAAACCCAAACTTGGCGCACAGCTAACTTGTTTAATTAAATTGGTCTTTGATAATCAATCTTTGTGGAGCTTCATCTGTTTCTTCTTAACTTGAAGATTGCAAACTTTTAAAGAATAAAAGTGGGATGGTGATCAGTTCACAGCTTGTGCAAAATAAAATGATTAAACGCTGAGGTTTCTTCATGAAAGTCAAAGTCAGCAGAGACATGTGGCAACCAGTTGTAGTCAAATCGAATCAAGTGTCCAATTGGATACTTGAATATTGGAACTATAGATAACTAATTTATTTATAGTACTACAAGGACATCGCTGTCCACAGTTTAGTGGACAGTGATGTCCACAGCAATTCATAATGACTCCACTCCCTTATGTGAGAATTTTGTGTAATTCCAGCTACCATCACACTCACACCCACCTCTGGATGAGTCGTCAGCTTTTGCGGCAACATCATTGCCAGGGAATTTGTCCACCCACCACAACCAAACTCCTTATTGACTTTCCATTGGCATTGTTTTCCTGGTGCCTTGTGTGCCATCACCACATAATGCATTTTGAGGAGGCTGTGGTCACTTCACATTATTCACTGAGATCAGGTTGCATGTAACCTTGGTTAAACATGGGTTGAAAACCACTTAACTTTGTTCTGATTTTTAAAGAAGTTTAGCATTTAAGAGCTGCATTTTTTTTTTCCGTGAATTATTGCTATTAGTTCAGATTGCTCCAACCAAACAAATACTGATACTCTGTTTTCCAATTTGAAATCATTACACATGTTTGAAAATTCACTAGGGTTTACTACTATTACTAGGGCTGGACGATTTTCTCCAAAGTCTGGGACACTATCCACTTCCATAATACATACCGTTTCACCAGCAGCAGTAATCCTGGAGACACAAAGAGAGACAGACATAGTCTTCATTTTCCATTTCCATATTTAGTAAAATCTTTTTCTCTTTCGGCCTATAGTTCATCTAAGTTTTTCAGTCTCTCTCTACGCTGCTCTTCCCTGTACTCCGCAGTCAAAAGCTCAGCAGTAAAATGACAAACATAAAACCTGGTTAAACAAAAAGTTGGATCTGCACGTGCACAAGCATCCTTTTTACAAGAGATCGCACAGAGTAGTGAGATAGATTCTCTTTAATAGGAATCTTACAATAATCAGTTGGGAAACAAGCCAAATATCACTATTTAACACGATTTGTTAACTTTTGGCAGTCATTCTGACCATCGTCGGTTACCTGCATCATCTTCCGTGAGCACAAACCTACTTTCCACCCGTTTTGCTACTCAGGCTTTTGGTTATAAAGGCATCAGTATTTACCCCTTAGACCTGGCAGAGGTGCTCCAAGGACTGTCGAGGAACTGTCAGGATGTGGGGATCTGACTGTGAAAACAAGGTCACTGCATGCTTATTGAGTACTGACATGTAAATAACAAGGTTGGCCCAACCTAACATAAACGATGCTTTCATCCTGATTTATAACTATTATTGGACTATAAAGTAAATTAAATTATAGTAAGAGTTCAGACTAATGTAAGAGGTCATAAAGTCATTAGGAGTTTTTTCTGAAGGTTCTATTGTTACAAATATCTACAAGTTATGTCCATACATTTTTTTAATATAAAGTCTACCACTGCAAGGTGATGACGGCACAAAAATACAATAACTGCATTCAGATTTTCCCATCCTATCTTTGTTCTATCCTTCTCTGTTCTCAGCTGATCTCTAACTTTGTCTAAACACTTGAGGCCAGATTTACTGATGAGTGGTGCGAATGCAAACTGGCCTTTAAATTCATGTGAGTTGTGTTTATATAGCACTGTACAATTATACAGTGGTGTAAAAGCAAAAATACTGTTTGTTTTTATAAAGACTCTCAAACTGATTTACTAGCATCTGCGACACATAATTTACTGCTAATTATGCATGATATGATGCATGGTATGATATTTAATACAGAAAAAAAGGTGTGTTTTTTATGTTTGATTTTGAAATTAACTAACTGTGCGATGAAATAAAAACAGCTCAGCTGTTGTAAATCACTCATGTTTAGTAAATCTGGCTCTTTGTCCTCCTAATCTAGGTTCTGTCACAGTCCATCAGAGTAAATTCTCTGAAGTATAAGGCCGTTACTAACCCTAACCCCAATCCTTCTCTAATGTGTATTTTGGTGGAAGATAAAACAGATTTATTGCTTCTGTATTTTACCAATATCATGGAGAAAAAAAGGCATATTCTGATTGCCTTGGGTTAGAGTTGGGGTTAGGGCTGTGGTCATCTACAGTGATGACTTAGACCTGGGTATCTGCATTTCTTCCATAGTGGTGACAGTGATGTTTCTGTGTTTGAGTCGCTGATGTCCCTTCAAATGTTAGTAGATAATGTCTAACAGTGTCTAATGTTGTAATTTTCATGTATATTTCTAATATCATGTTCCTTCTTTTTGAGTGATTAACACTTTCAAATTGTCTTTTATGATTCATCATTGAGATGTGTTGCAAATATTGAAGCTAACTCTAACAAACTAACCTGAAAGTGTGTGTTTCTGTGTGTGTATATATGTGTTGTAGCTTGCGGATGGAACCAGTTCTGCTATCATTAACCTTTCAACCTCTAGTTCCAGCCTTCATGTAGGTAACAAACTCATCTTGTCATTCATTTCATTCATTGAACAAGAATGTCAGTCATGCTTTGCATTTACTTTTCATTGCACTTGTTTTTTTTCATCATCCATCCATACATCATGCCTCCCAGCCTCCCACTTAATTGTCTTTTTTTCACATACTAAAGAAAAGTGGATACTTACTGCAAATCTGCTCATATTGGCAACTGACTGTCTAGATTTTTTAAAAAAGGTCTACACCAGAGCCAGGAAATTTTTGCAGTGGTCGCCAGGCAGAGGATAGTAGTGGAAACTGATGTCGCTCTTATATTGAACACAGCATTGAGCCAAATGTTCGGTCTCCCTTCTTATCATTTGGCTCATTTGTGCACCACATGCACCATGAGACAAGTCTGTTACAACTCAAGATGTTAGCGAGGTTGCAACTGTTGATAAAATTTATACAGTGGATGTTGTTAGGAGTCCACAAGGAAAAAGCTGCTATAAAATGAAAATGGCTTTCAAAAAAAAAAAAAACTCCCAAAGTTTACATTTAAATTCAAGTTACTGTATGTAACTCTATTTTATTCATTTGTTTCTCTAATGGATATCATCATTTGGCTGTTTTCCACTGCAAAAAACAGCAAAGTGTTTTATCTTTTCTTGAAGAAGGTCTTTGCCACTCAGCAAAAACTTGTTGAAAAGATGTTTAATATGCTCTCAAAATACAATGCTGGAATTTGGGTAAAAAAAACAAACATCTAATGTGAAATGCTGCTCTTTCAGGTCAGTGAAAATATGTCTGGAAAAAGGTTTCTCTTTATGTCTGACACCTCGGATTCAAAACCTGAGGGGTTTTTTTTGTTTTTTGCAGTGACATTCATTACTTATTACTGCACCAACAACTTATAGTAGCATGTGCCTGCAATAATGAGGCCTTTTCATGTGGAGTTTGCATGTTCCTCCATTGCCTGCATATTTCTCTGGGTACTCCAGGTTAGGTTCCTACTCACACAGGCACAGTAACAGCCAGCAAGCACTCACCAACCAGTCAGAGACTAGTTGCCAGGGGATTGCTGACAAGTCCTTATGCCTGTGGCCCAGTGGTTCTTATCTGGCAATAGGTGTGAATGTGAGCCCTCACTTCCAACCAGCTGTTTTTCAGCACTACTTAGAAGCACCTACCTGCCTATTATACCCCAAAAACAGGGCTGAAAAGACCCTATAAATGGATGGGGTCCAAAACAGTCTGTGGGAATTTTTTTCCATCTCTAAGTAAAAAACAAAACAAAAAACACACATTAATTAGTAAAAAGGCAGTCAAAATCTAAAACTAATAAACAATGTTTCAGGTGATGCCAGGTCACAGTGTGTAGACAGTAGCACAGTTTTAGTTTTGCTATCTATCGATGAAGTTTATTTAAAGTAAGACACTGTTGAATAACACTGAGTGCAGACAGATGAGGGCCGATCTGGAATGAGATAAAAGTGGGGCTTTTTTCCTGCTGCCAGGATGAAACGGGAGACTTGCTGCTTTGCTGGTCTTGTGTCAAAAAAATGCATCCTACTTGAGAAAGCCAGATTTTACAGAGCGACACACCGAGCTGTGCGGTTACACAGGAAATCTAATCCCACATTTGAACTTGGGGTGGGGGGGGCTCCGCTGCTTGTTACATTCTTCTATTTTATTTATCTAAGCCAGGTCAGTTTGAAGACTAAGCATGACCCGGACCAGCCTGAGCACACAAACATACACATCCAGTAGTGCTCTTTCCTTTCTTGCTCGAATTTGGGGGGGGGGGGATTTCTTCCTCTCCAAACAAAGATATTTGTTTTATTAAGGGTCAGATATTTAAAGCAGTCAAATTAAAAGCTCAGTTTTCTGTCTGGCCATGGCCAAAGTCAACAGAGCTGCTTATAGATCCTCTATACCACAACTCTCTGTGAGCTCTTACTAAAAGACAGAGGAGGGATGGATGAATGAGAGAGGGAGAAAGTGACTAAAAGAGAAGCAGAGAGAATGAAAAGAATCAGAAAAGTTTCAACTAAAGGAGCAAAAAGAGGCGGCTAATATCTCACGGCACCAGAGAAAGAAAGCATGCTCTCTCATGTGCCGTAAATCCTGGCATCCTTAATCTCTGGGTCGCAACCAAAAGAACAGGTCATGCGCGTATGTCTGATGATTACCAGATTACTGCAGCAGAGTGTGCGCTCAGCAGAGCCGCTTCCAAAGCAGATCAGTCAGATTTAGTTTCAGAGTTGGAAAAGTTTAAGAAGATCGGCTGTCAGGAGCATCATGGCTCCTCAAAGCTCGGAGGCTCCAGCCCCCCTTTCGTGATATCTGAGATCTAACGTCGCTCAGATGGAAAATGAACATTATATGTCACGTCTCATCGGCAGAATGCGTGCACGATGACAGTATATATCGTGGTTCAAACCAACCTCTGTGTTTTCTCATTTCCATAAGGAAACTGGATTTCAAAAATCTGTCAGGTCACTATAATCTGGTTTTTGTGTCTGCTTTTTCTATCGTTGTACCTCTGCCATTAATTCTTATTAGAATTATTCCACTTCTTCTCCAAAAAGCAGTCAGTTTTGGTTAAAAATCCTGCTCTGAAAATGTTGCAGTTTACCTCAACTTCCATAAATCCTTCCTGGCTGCTTTGGATCCAGAGAAACTAACTGACATGGCTTTGTGCCAGGCGACTTTGTGGCATTTTTGGGGGTTTGTGAAACACACATTTATGGCCCTATAATGACACTGTAACCAGAAACAAGATGTCAAAATAGCTTAGTAAATCATTATTGTTTTTCTTGTTCTGCTAATTTCAGCCACAGGCTGATGTAAGCTGCTGTTCAACTCCAGAATCTGAGCGCTGCACATATTTGTTGCCCAGACCATCATCCAGATGTGTCTGTGCTTTTAAAGATGGCACTGGTGTACTTTTAAGTCTATCATTAGTCGCAAGTTAGTGTTTGAACTTTCAGATATCAGACAGACTTTCAAAAAGCTCCTGTGAAAAGCCTTATTCACTCAACATCTCCCTGACAGTAGAAGGACATTGTTTACTGTAGCTGGTGACCATAGCGGACCATTTAGCAGCTAAAGATGCAGACACAGATGCTTCCCACATTATAGAGAGCCTATCCGACTTGGCATCTGAGGCCAACAGTCAACATTTAGGTAGTTAGGGCATCAGGGTTAAGGCTATCTGTTCTTTTTTTTTATACTTGTTAACCTTTATTTAACAGGACAGTGGAGAGATACCAGGAAAGCCAGGATGAGGGGTAAGACGCACAGTTACTGGCCTCAGGGCAGATTCGAACCCAGGCCTATATGGGTTACCTTCTCAACCCAGTGGGCTGAATCAGTGTCCATGACTTCCTATTCTGTCAGTTAATGTTTGCTAGTCCTCCATATATGATTCCCAATTGTCTTTGGTGTTACATATAGCATGGACTGTTTACTAGCAGCCACAGCTTGCTCAAACAGTCAGTAGCAAATGCAAGAAAGTTTGTTATTTTCAAAACCTGTGTCGCTTTTTGAGGCTTCTGAGGTTCTTTTAAATTGGGGAGAATGTGAGAACAAATTGTTTTCTGCATAGCAGATTGGCTTTTCAGATAAATGGGCTAGTCGGCGGTATGAGTTTAGAACAGCATATGAAAAAAGCTTTCAGAAACTGGACATGCTGTAGATTGAGTCAGCCCTGTGTAATATCAATCAATGATAGCAAAGAAGACATTCATTTATGTGCAAATGCCACAGATTTTTACTTGAGGTTTGCTGTTCTGCCTTGAAACCGCAGTGGAGCAAATGACAAATACATGCAAACAGTTGTGCCTAAGAAGCCAACATAGTTTTTCCACTTTCTTCACACTGACCAGTTTATTTTAGAGGTATGGAATGAGGTCAAAGAAAATTTGAGTTTTTGGCAGAATGGCTTGCTGCTTCAGAAAATTCCCCAGTAGACAACTGATCTTTGAGTAGGAAAAGTTTTTGATTCGGGTGCTTTGAAGTCAACGTTGCCGGATTGGTTGAAATGGACCATACAGTACGTTTTTGGCATAAAATTAGAGGACACTGCACGGTTTCCCGGGTATGCTGCACACCACCAAAGTGAGCCAACATATCCAACCAAGCAGCATCTATAGCTGAAAACTAAGCTTAATTAGTGTGAAAGTTCTCAGTCATCCAGGTCATCATCTGGACCGCTAAGTTATCAGCTACTCCAAACAAACTGCTTTCATGGACTGTGCTGGTTCATCAAACGCACACAGCCACACACAAATAATTACTACAAAGTAGGAACGCACAACATGTTTTACAGATCAAAACTGAAGCACAAACTTCTTTTTTTAATGCAGTTATCTGACAAAAGATGTACTAGCTGTACAGTTAGTCTAGGAAATGTGCATTACAGTTTTGATAAGTAAAGGTTTAGTTACTTTTGTGTTTCTCAGGAATAATTAGCATGTATTTGGTGTAATAAGTGCTTGCCAACCGAGCTTGTTAGTGTTAGCAGATCCTTTTAGACCTCCACCCTTGTGTCCAAATATGCTCACTTCTGGCTCTAAAAGTAGCAGGTGGTGGTAGTGGCCAAAATGCTAACATTTAGGCAAACCAAGCAATGATGTCATGGTGGCAAAGTCCATCTTTTATTCACAGTCTACGGTTCCACAGAGTAACCTCCACAGATGATTCACCGGGTAAATTGCAGCTTTTTGGGAGGCTCCTGATGTCATCGATTATGTAAGGTCACAATTCATGCTGTTGGAACTTTGGCATGCTGGAACTTATCACAGATTATAATTCATCTAAAAACACTTTTCTTTTCTTGTTAGAGAGCAGCTCCCTCGTGATAAATGTGTATGTTTTTGACATTACAAGGCAACAAAAAGCTCCTAAACGCTCTGTCAGATTTGGCTCTTTATGTGTGTGAACTTTAAAGGAAGCCTCTTCCAGCCCCACCTGTGACCTCTGACTCTGTTGTGGATGGGGTTTCCCCACAAAAAAGCTTTTATGAAGCAGCTCGGTGCTCTTATGAACTCTTATGTAAATGCACTCGCTCTGCTCATAGAGTTCTTGGCAGTGCCAGTCTGGTTTGGTTAGGCTGGCTTTCCCCACAGGGCATAATGATAGGCTGCAAACCACACCGACACCCTGACCAGACCACTACAGGCTCTGTGTGTGTGTGTGTGTGTGTGTGTGTGTGTGTTCGATCTCCAGAGTGTATACTTAGTACAGAGTTTGGAACACTCCACCGGCGGCCTTAATCTGTCTGAATCAGGAGTCGTGGACACACACACACTCACTTTCTGGCGCCCTGGTCATCAATGCTTGGCACCAGCAGCACACAGAGGGCACATAAACACACAGCAGACACTTCACGCCTCAGACACAGGGCACTGTGCATGTGTGTGTGTGTGTGTCATGTCCTAGTTAAACGCCACGTGCTGACCTTTTCCATGCCATGCTGCCACTTTGGAAAAATTAGGAATTCCATAGTCCCCCTACTTCTCCTGTGTGCGTGTGTGTGTTTCTGTCTCAGAGTTTGTGGGAAGTAGGAGAAAGGGGATTCCACACAAACCCAGTGCCATAAGAGCACTTTTGTTCAACATTTATGCCTTTACTTACACACACACACACACACACACACACACACACACACAGGAAAAAGTGGCGCATGCGTCACAACTGTGTTTCTGGAGTGTTCCTCAGAGGGTTGAAGGTTGCAGGGCGGGGATGAAATGTGTGTTTTTGTATGTGTGTGAAGATACACACTGTAGGTTGATCTGTCCCCACTGTATTCTCAATTTTTGTGGTCGCTGTTTCCTTGTTGTGAGCAGCCAGCAGCTTGCCATCACACACACACACACGCACACACACACAGTGAGATGGACAGACTTTTCGCTTCTGTGAGAAAATAATCAAAAATGAGCTTTTAAGTAGCTCTGCGGTCGGCGTTGCCAATGTGAGCAGACTTTTAGTAAATTTGATGGATGAGGCAGCTTCACGCTTGAGAAAATGGAAGTCTTGATAAAACACATGAAACAGGGTTTCTTTCCGAGATGTCACATATTTCCCCAAAAATCACATCGTATAAATCAAAATGAATCCAAACCTCAAAAGGCCATCAGTCAAGATTTCAAAAACAAAGATATATATTTTACCCTCCAAAACAGAACGACATTGTGAGCGCAGGATGACTCATAGCTGTAATAGTAAGGCTTTAACAGCCTTTGATTTAATGCCAGCAGTCATTTTGTAATAGCGGGATTTATTTCTTCTTCTACTTTTTTTTTTTTTTATATGGTGTATGTTTCATTTTGGATTGAAACCCCTAATGTGCTATGAGAATAACGTGTTAAGAAATGTGTTGAAAAGCTCCTTAAAATGTGTTTAATCCCTCTACTTTAATGCGTGGTTACAATTCTGTCAGCATTTGTGCGTCTGCACTGAGTGATCGTGCAGTCTACGGTGAAATTAAATTTCTCTCTGACCTGTCTTTTGTTGTTAACGCTGACACTAGATGTTACAGTGGGTAAGTTTTGGAGCTCACCGACTTATAAAAAATGCCATTCCAAGCGTGTGAGATGGTGTGGTTTTGCCAAAACCACTGAAATCTTTCACACATTATGCACTACCAGTGCATTATAATCCCCCAGCATCAGATGCTGCTGTTCTTTTGGCATCTGTGCCATGATGCAACGGGTTATTGATGATTGTAAGGGCCTTTGGTGTCACATTTAAATTGGTAGGCTTTTTTTTTTTTTTTTTTTTTTTTTTTAGCTGCAGGGTTAATTTTGTCAAACCAAAACACAATCTTTTCCCAAACCCAACCGAGTAGCTTTTGTAAGCCAAACTAACAGTAGAAATTAAAATTAGGTGAAACAAAGCACGAAATGCAACACTGTGATTTATTACACCAGTGATTTATTGCACTTAAAAAACATTTAATGTGGACCTTTTAAAAGGGAAACTATATGCCCAACTGCACCCAAAACCCTTGTGCATCATGATGGAGCTCCAGTATCTGACACCCATCTGGTGTGAAATTATGTTGGCAGTGCAATATGTGTAAATGCATCTCATTCTGGTAACTTTTGCACTTGCATGCATTTGCCCCATCTGTTAACTCAGGGTGGAAAATTAATTTTCCCAGCAGGCTACATGAGAAACTGGGACTGTTGTGGAGGGCCACACCAATAAGCTTAAAAATTTATATTAAGCAAAGGTGAGATCAGCTTAATTTAGTTCAACAACTCCATTCTGCTTAGTATTAACTTTCTATCTTTATAAAGTGGGACTATTGTGGCGGCCGCATCAATAGGATGAGCTCAATATTACTCCGTATTAATTTTATTTCTTTATAAGCTTACTGTTGCGGTTCTTCACAACCATCCCAGTTTCTCACCTCGTAAGAGCCAAGGACTGTTGTGGAGGACCACACCAATAAACTGAACTCAGTTTTGCTTAATATTCATTTGACCTCTGTGTTATTGGTGCAGCCCTACACAACAGTCCCAGTTTCAGGTGGAGATTGGCTCCAAAAAAGAAAGAAATACTTAGGAAACAATAAAATCAAAGCAATCAATGTTTTCCAGAGACTGAGAAGTAATGCGTTTGGAGAAAACAAATTAAGAGACATTTTGCTTCTAACACTAAAAAACCTTTTTTAGATTATGGGTTTTTTTGTCAGAACTTTAAATGGTATTAAATTTAAGCAGGGGTATGTTAAATTTAGGGTTGCGCACAAATTACAAACTTGGATTCCACTTAGTCTGACCTCTTTCATACTCCCTTAATCACATGAACTACACCAGCCAATCTCTCGGTAGATAACTTCAGTCCAGCCTCAGTGAGTTTGTGTTTTCGGGAAGGTAGTTAACATTTTCACATTTTCACTACATCTGGCCTCGTCTGATCAGCATAAAACACCCAAAAAAGACAATGAAAGCACCAAGTATTTTTTGTTCCTGAAGAATATTACTAGGTTATAGAGAGACGTGGTGAAAAACAGCTTGGAGCAAGGTAGCAGAATAATTAATTTCTTCATGAATAAATATACATTTTTGAACTCTTTTGGCATAACTCGGTTCTTCTTATGTCCATGTTGATTTTCGTCCACCTTGTGCCAGTTCCCATCCCAGTGTTGCCCGTTTCCATTGCCTCAGAACGCCCATATACCATGACCTTAATGCCATGGAGTCACCAGAGACAATTTTTACTTGTGTTGACGTAACTTGGCTAACTCGATGTTGCCATGTGATCATTGGAAAAATCATGAAAAGCGCTGCAGTGCTCTACTCACTGCAGGACTTTGAACAGGTTTGAAAGGTCAAAGGTTCTTCAGAAGAAGTTCAGATATCAAACAAACACAGCCCATAAACGACACAAAAATCACTTTCAGTAGCCACAGACAATTTGGTGGAATTGGAAATGACCTTTCAAGTATTTATTTATTTATTTTTAGTTTGACTCGTCAGGTAAATGAAGCAGCAAGAAAGTAACGCAAACATGAAGTCTAACCAACACAAATATTTTTTTAAATAATATTACGCAAGCCATAAGACTGCATGCAGAGCAAACCTGAATGATTCAAAAGTATCATTTGGGTTTTACCAAACAACACAGCCTTATTTATATTCAGCACCTCCTATTCAATCTTCCAAACTCTGACATCTGATTGTGTGACCAACAGGGAGAAGAGATTATGGACTGGTGGAGTAAGTTCTACGCATCAACTGGAGAGAAAAACAAGTGTGCGACTTATCTGGAGGAAGGCTTTGACACTCTCAAGGTAAGGATGTGTGTTAAGTGCTTGTAGGAAACAAATGTTGTTGTTTTTTTGTTTTTTCCTTAACTAAATGTTTATATCTTTCAAATGAAGCTTGCAAATAATACATATGTTACAACTAGATACAAGATTCTTATTAAGTTTGTCTAGTATGATGTGGGAATTCATATATTCGAACATGCAATTGGCTATATTCTTTAGGCAGCTGTGGCTCAAGTGGTAAGTTAATTCAAAGCATTAATTGTATCCATCTTTTACTGGTCCAGCCCTTTGCAGCAGCCCTACTTTTTCCATTTGATCCATGAGAAAATTAACCACCTAACCCTTTATTAACCTCTTAGCATCCAGGGGTGGACAATTCGTTTTCCCAAGAGAAAATGGGACAGTTGTGGACGGCTGCTTAATCAGTTAATAAATCTGAAATAACATTCGATTATTCTGACTCACATTTGACAAAATGTAAAACTTCAAAGTTCCAGCTGTCTGAAGCATGAACCAACACCAATAATGTAACAGCTTGTAAGATAGCATTGGTTTAGTACTAAATTTAGTTTAAATGGGGAGGCTGATGGTGAGAGAAGTGTCTTCTTTATTCCTACAAGGCATATCTGAAGTTATTTTGAAGCAGATGTATGTAAATGAATTCGTTGAGCCATTGGTCAGCAGAACTCTGCCAAATCTGATAAAACCTTTGCACAAGGTTATGGTTTCACTTATGACTCAGTGTGCCAGCATGTTCAGTGTCTTTGCCTCATCACACCAGAGCACTAAGCAAATCATGTTATGGATACTGCTAAATTAGTACAATTATAAGTGCACTTACCTGAATAATTTTTGTATACACCTGCTGTCACAGAGTTTAAACTTTTTTCTAACCTCTGCTTTGTCAATGCATCAGTGCAACAACACTCCTGTAGCTTTTGGGCAGCTGTGGCTCAGGTGGTAGGTTAATGTAAAGGGTTAATGTAAAGTGCAGGCCATTTATCATCTATGAAGGACTATGGAATACAGTAAGAGAGATGATCCAAATGCAGGACACTGCAGACTGAATATTAAGCAATAGGCAAGCCTTTAATGCAAACTATCAAAGAAAACTATCCTTCAAAGTTAAAACGTAAAACAATAAATAAGTAAATAACAGGAGATAATCAAAAGTCGAATACAAAATAGCCAAAAACAGTCAAAGGAAAAAAGAACCCAAGGAACATGACAAATTAAAAAATGTAATTGTTTCATTGTTTAATTGTCTTTGCGCTCTTTGGGGCTGCTTTCATGAGTAAATAATTTTATGCGACATGTGCATCTTGTAAAACTGCACTACATACTATTACTATTTGAGGAAATATGTAAGTTCTTGTGATATCTTTGTATTTCTATAATAATATGAAATTTATGCACACATTCCCCATTTTTCCCTGTTAAGGCATATGTTAACTCACATTCCACAAAGTTTACTTATTGTATATGGTGTGGTTTCCTGGCCTTCATAAATAAAAGATTAATAGACGCTAAAAGGTAATTGTCAGCTTTGAGCTGAAAGGTTTGCAGCTATTATTTTTATGATTTGTGTAGTTTCAGACCAAAAATAAAGATCATGTTCAATTACAAGAGTTTACCTATTTAATTTACATAGTATTTATTGTATTTTTATTCTTTTTCATTAGTATTGTAAGTCACATAATAATTGGAAAAGGGTTGTACATTGTTTTGGGGTTTTGTATTTCTTCTGTTGACGCTTTTGTCATAAAAATAACCCTGACGTGCATTGTGGGGGGGGGAGACAGTTTTATTCAGTGGTAATCTGACACTATCTTCCAAAATGCTTATTTAACATCTCCATCAATGTGCATGTACACTGTCACTAAATAAACAGACACTTTTTTTCTTTTGTTTTATTTCTAGGGGAACAGTTTTTTTGGGACTGGGAAAGTACCCCTTAATGAACCACCATTATACTTTAGACCCTTGGTATTTACTTTGCAGTTTGTGTCTTGCAGACATAAACTGCGAAACTTAATGTAAATGTACAAAGTGGACCTTTCATCTTACAAAGCAACAAATGTATTAGATTGCCTTATTAGATATTTTTAGAAACAATAAAACATTCCGTTAAATTCCAATTCCGTTAAATACACCTAAGATGCTTACATAAATCCAAGAGATGGCCCGTGTCCTTTTTTCAGTGTATGCGTATATGCTTTTAATTTACCCAAAATAAACAGCAATAAAATATTGCATCTTGAGATGTAAAAGTGAAAGACTACACCATTTCTATCTGGGGACACTGGCTTTCGGAAATGTGCTCATAGTTAGTTAGCTTGGAGTCAAGGCTGGACTGGGACAAAAAATCGGCCCGGGCATTTTGACTAGAGACCGGCCCACCAGGATAAAGATTGAAAATGTGACATCATTCAGGGGTAAAACCGCAAAGGATTCTGGGAAGTTGTGGCAAGCGGTACTAGCGCACGCAGGCTTTCAATTGAACTCAGTTACACAGCGATAAAAAGAAACCCAAAAAATGTCAAGAAGCTGTTGTATTATTAACTGCAATAGCCGGTCGCATGACAGCCACGGGAAGCCGACGGGTAAAGAGATCGTTTTTTTTTTTGTTTTTTTTTTTATCGGATTACGTCGTTGAAGAGAAATTTTTTAAGCCATGTTTCCGAAGTAAGAGCCGACGGATGGTCTGGATATACCAAATATAATGTCTCAGAACACTCCAGCACACATGTTAGTCTGCTCCAAGCATTCCCACAAAGGTCAGTCTGCTGTTGTAGTTAATGCGTCATTTTTCTTAACATAATTGGTGATATAGGTTACAAGCAAGTCTGGCGCTAAACAGAAATTGTCGCGCTATGCTCCTTTATTTATTGTGTTTATTGTGCATAAATAGTGAATTGTCCTGACACAATATTGCGTTTCGCTTCTGTTATTACCATGGTACATTGACGAAAACATATACTTTTATTCACAGGATAAAACAGTTGTTTTGTATCACTAATTGTCCAGTACGATTACAGCATACAATATTATTGTCACTGCTACATTTCTGTAATGCTACCAGAAATTATTTCCACTGCTAATTAATTACCGTTGAGCTCAAAGGTTATATTAATAAACGGTTAACGAATGTGTATTTATGACGACGATTTGTGAGACTGGTAAACTTACCTTTGTTCGTACGATGGTCTTTCGTTCTACACGGTGCATTTCAAGGTCCTGTACCCATCCGTCGGTAAACTGTACCTGGGCTTGTTGCAGTGACCTGAAGTTACTAAACTTCATGAGTGTGGGCACTCACTCCAAGAACCGTATGATTATAAATCTGAGCGTGGTGAAAGTTGGGCAGCACGCTAACGTCTTTTGTCCCTCTGTGTGCTCGTAAGGGTCTGACCCTTTCACTCCTTTGATTTTTTTCCTCGTATTTTTCTTTGACTTTTCGTCGAGTCTGTCTTTGTACGGACTGGCATGGTTCTCCTTTTGTTTTGTACATTCCTTTTTTGTGCGGCAAAGAAAAAAACAAGAAGGTATTGGAACCGGAGAATGAACGTTTTGCGGTGCTGCAAATGCTTGCGTTTGATGCGGTACTTGGATTGTTTTGCCACGAGTTCCCAGCATGCAATGCGCGAAAATCACGTGATTGCTAAACAAGGGGGAGGGTGCATCCGGCCTCCTCGGCTGTAATTGGTCCAGCCCAGAGTCGATCATGACCAATTGGCCAATCCAACACCTTTCATTATATATACCCTTCCTAAAAAAATAAAAAAAATAAATAAATAAAAAATCCATTGGCCCATAAAAACAAAAAATCGCCAGCGGCCCACCGGGCAATTGCCCGGTATGCCCGATGGCCAGTCCAGCTATGCTTGGAGTCCCAACAATTAATTGATGTGTAATTCATGCACCTTGGACTTGTATGGACAGAAATTGAATTTTACCATACCCTTATTTCTGAGAGTATAATAGGGTAAAGGTAACAGTAGCAGAAAGAATAAAAAACTGAGAAAGTAATAAGAAAACATGAAAAAGATGGAGACGCCTTTAGCCTTTGTTCCTTTTTCTTAAAACCCGTTCATTGCTCTAAACCTCACCATTTAAATCATTTATCTGCCCTAATGCCAGTTCACTCTGTCAGTCTGTCATTCCCCTCCTCCCCCTCTCTTCTCATGCTCCATCATCACAAGTCTCGGCATCGTGACATTCTGTCCGTTTCCCTAACTTCTTCATCCATGACTCATCCATGTTGAATTTGCTTTGGGAACACCACAGTGGGAGAGATTCAGGGAAATGGCTGTGCTCTGATGTTGGCGACTCCGAAATGAGCCGTCGTCAATGTTTGTCTATAGTCTGGTCCTTTAAGAGTCTGCCGCCATCCCAGGAGCAACCCTTGATCGCCCACGCTCTGTTCAACCCTTATCCCGTTTCTCTTGGCCCAAACGGCGACCTTTCCTTCCACCGGGATTCAAAGCACACGTCAGTCTCTTGTCTGATTCCCAAACAAATGACTAATCATGTCAGAATGTTGCCTTTTTTATTACTCTTTAATTAGAGCTCTAACCTCTGCCTTGAAAGCCCTTTCACATCATCACAGCAATAACAACAGGTTGTCTGCATGTACCCTGACATACATGTTGTACAAAGTCAAAATCAAGGGCTTAAAAGTAAAATATTAGTAATTGATAGGCTTTAAGTGTATTTATTAATATTATTAAATCACATAGCAACACAGTTAGTCATGAATCTAATGAAAAAAACGTTTAAAAATAGGTTTTAACATCCAGAGATTTTCCATAAAAGCCATGCTATATGTGCTGTAATGTCAAATAATATTTCTTTGCCTCTTTCTTTATATGAAACCATTAAAGTAGAGCTCAAACTAAATGGCACAGTAGAGAACAATTACATCTTGCCCAATAGTCATTGACCCTTGAAAGACTCTTTCCATTTTTCTAGTGGTTGTATTTTTTTCAGTCAGGAGCCTATTAAATGGTTTCACCCTGGCCGATGGAAACACATCTAAGTCACCTCTGAGTTTTTGCGACATTTCAAAACTTTGCTCAAAATTCAGTTGACAGTTGGATGGAAACTAGTGAAATGACCAGTGAGCCACTGATTCCATCGTCACGTTGCCTCACTTTCACCCTTTCACCGACCAGCTCGGTGCCAACACCTCCTTTTGATTTACTCCCCCCCGCCCCTCTCCACTTTTCTCCCACTCTGTTTCCTTTATGTCTTTGACAAGTCCTTAACTCAGATCTGCTACTGTCACAGAGAAATTAGCTGCTGTTTCCAACCTTTTTCAACCTCTTTTTCTGATTTCCTCTGACCTTTCACTGTCTTTGGGTAGCAACTGTCAGCAGACACAGTTTCCAGCCCTTGCTCTGACCTGAGGAAAATTTGTTTACTTTTCTTCTCAGCCTTGGCTTTGTGCTCCCCTCATTTTGTCACCTTTCTGGTTCTGTTTCCATCTCCTCCCGCTGCTGCAAAAACTTTTTCGGTTACATCACCAATTTAGCACACTGGTGTGCCACTCATATGAAGGTGGACAAGAAAATGACATTCGAAAAGGGCTAAATATTTGAGAACAAGTGAAAATAGAGACTTTGCTAAAAAAATAAATAAACTGGCATAAATGGGAGAATAAAATTAATTGTCTGGAAGAATAATGCAATCCACTAGAGAATAAGTAAATACCACAAAGATTTTCTTCATCAGAATGAATGAAAATGTTCACTGCATGTATTATTGTAGGGTCTTTACCTTACAATATGAAGCGTCTTGAGCCAACTGTTGTTGTGATTTGGTACTATATAAATAACACGGAATTGAATTGAACTTCAGTGTGGCCAGTTCCCCGCTATCACTATAGAAAAAAGTCAAAATTAAGAAAGACCTTTTTTTTTTTTTTTTTTTTTTTTTTAAACATATGTTTTTATCATCATATTGTACGAGACTCCTCAGACCAGACAATGTCCTTCCAATCTTCTAGTGTCCAGTTTTGACAATAGAAGCTTGTGTGAATTGTAGCTTGCGTTTCCTGTTCTTGGCTGACATAAGTGACACTCGGTATGGTCTTCTGCTACTGTAGCCAATCTTCTTGTGAATTAAGAGATACTATTTTGCAAATCTTCATTTGGAAAATAGAAAACACCCTGGTTATTGTGTTACAGCTCAAAGCAGTCCAGCTGTTCTCCTCTGACCTCTGGTATCAGTGAGGCATTTTTACCCCTAGAAGTGCCGCTCACTGCATATTTTCTCTTTTTCCTGACCACTCTCCATTTGGTCATCCTAGTATCGGCAGTTTCTGAAATACTCAGACCAGCCTGTCTGTCACCAATTACCATGTGACATTCAAAATCATTTAAATCAGCTTCATTTTGATGATAAGTTTGAAGTACAGCTAAATGCATGGGTTTGCTGTCAGACAAAGCCTTGGGTTTTGCCACTATGATGCTTCAGCTGCAACAGTGTTTGAATAAAATAAGTTTGAAAGCACCAAAAAGTTCACATAAAACTTACTTTACATTATCGGGCTAAATACATGGTTTAAACATGATGAAGACAAAGGCTGTGTTAGACAGACATGATAGCAATATGCTCTGTCAACACGCAATGATTAGCACAAAGATAATGCTATGCTTTGCTAGCAATGCTAATATCAAAGCTAATATTTCTCCATATAGGCTGTAATAATCTGTGTGGAGTTACATGTATTTTGTGTTTCCTACCGTTTAGTAAGATTTATTAGCTCCAGTTTCAGCAACGCAGACATCTTTGAACTTAAACTTAAAAAGGCAGGAGGTATGGCACAGTCAAGACCGTGTTAATGCTCTGGTTTGAAACATGCAAACAAATGACACTAAGGCTACGTGCACACTAATGCGTTTTTGTTTAAAAACGCATCGTTTTCTCTCCGTCTTGGCCTCTCGTCCACACTGAGACGGCATTTTCGCTCATGGAAAACGCAGCGTTTACAAAACGCTCTCGAAAACGGATACATTTGAAAATGGTGCTTTCGCGTCGCAGTGTGGACAGTGAAAACGCAGACTTTGTAAAACGATGATGCATGTTAGTCATATGATGCAGTCATGTGACCAATTAAACTAAGATAGCGGAGGGCATTATACAGCAGTTGTTTTGTTTTTCTACTTTATACTTTTGTGTTACTCGCAGCAACAACTCCACATCATTGTTAGTCCATTTAAAAAAACTCTGTGCCTTTCCTCGACATTTTGCCACGACGTTTCAAAGAGTAAATAAGCGGCAGACAGAAATAAGCGGCAGACAGAAATGAGGCAGGTCGAATCTTCTTGCATTTCAAGCATGCACAGTACTGGAACGTAAGCGTTTTCGTCCATTTCAATGTGGACACACAACTCTGTGAAAACGACTGAAAACGCTAGTGTGGACGCGAAGCGTTTTCAGATGAAAACGCTGTTTTCAAATCTATCCAGGCTAGTGTGGACGTAGCCTAAAGGGTTATCATTGCATTTAAATGTGACACCAAGTCCTAATCAAGCATCCAAACATGAGCAAGAGTCAGTTGAAGTTTTTTATGTGGTATTTCACTAAGTTCATGTTTGTCACATCTGATTTTTATGCAGGGCACATGATACATGGTTTATCTCATTGTGTACAATGACCTTAAAGTTAATACAGGCTAGAAGAAAGAGTATAATGCTAATGCTAGTGCATAGCTTGTAACACTCTAAAAGTTAGCTAGCACTAAAGTGATTTATAGCAATTAAAAAAAAAAACATTCATGATTTAAACAATTTGGTAAACCAAGTCATAAAACAGCTTTGACTGGTGACATTCAGGAACAAGAGCTGTGATTGCCACTGTGGTTTCTAGTGGGTGCGCTGCATTTTTTTTTTTTTTTTTTTTTACTTTCTTGCTGTCTTACATCAGCCTTTACCTCATCTCCTAATTTTTCCATTTTACCTTCTTTGTACTGTCCTTTTCAATCCACACAGTGATGTTCTCTCAAACCTTGGGCTTACTCCACTGCTTCCACACTCTGACCACTCATTTCACATCTTTGCTTCTGCCCTGCAACAGACAGCAGAACTGGTTAGTTTTGCTTCTGTCACAAAGACACCGCTGTTACCACCCTTGTTATGACTTCGCCTGTCTCTTGGCGTCTCCTTTCCCACCGCCTTCCATCTCCATTGGTATTGGGTGCATTTCCAAACTTGTCTTGCTCTGTTGAGAACAAGCCAGCTATTTCTTAGTCAGAACCAATGGCTTTTTTGAGTCTCTGCTTCATGGTAGATGTCAGTACAAGTTCAAAGTGTTATTTTGAGCTTTTTTAAAAGAAAGAAAAATAAAATGCAAACTGTTAACTGGTGAATTTGAGAAGGTGACCTTTAACGTTTTGATCGAGAAAGGTTTGCTATTTTCTGTCTTTTTTTTCATGTAAGGTTAATTTAGCTAAACTTTATATCAAAAACGTAATTTCTAAGTACATTTTCTATAAGTGATATGATTTAATCATATCGTGGTTTAATCAGCAAGGTATCTGTTTAGTACCTGTGTGTATCCTATACATTATTAACTGTATATGCTTTGCCAGAGCCTTTTTCTCCATGCTCTGCCTTGCCCTTTTGGGTTTGGTGTTGAAGTACTGAAATGAATCGCTGTTTCCAGACCTTTCATTCATTTACATCACCCCCGTCGTCGGTATGTTTCCACAGTTCCTGCCCCCATTCCTGCTTTTCCAACTCTTTCACCTCTCTCCTTTCACAGCATTAACCGTACACCCTTCATTTCATCCAACACAACCCCCTTGTTTCTCCTCATTTCCTAACAATCCTCTTTCCTCCCCTTCCCAGTTTAATAACAAAGTAAATGGAAAGCATCTCATTGCTTTCACAACCTTTCTCCTCCCTCTTTCAATTCATTTTGAAAAAGTGCTTGCAAGACCACTGTCTTAGTTTCTGCATAACTTGAAAAAAACATTTGCAAGAAAGAAACAACAGCCTTTTGTTTAACAACAATCTTCCAATAATGAGATTTGGGAGTGCACATGTTCCCCCAGCAACAGGTTGTTATCACAGGGTCACTGGCTGGTTTGTTGGACTGCGTAAGTGGAGACTTTAGCAAGCATTTCACCAGCAAATCCCATTAACATCCAACAGCCACTCGCAACTGGTTGGGGAATATGTGTTTTTCCCTCACAGATGGTTGCCAGATGGTCACAGATCAGTCTCTGTGCCTGTGTGACTGGAGCTCATTTCAGTCTATCCTACTTTTTCATCATAATTGTTACAGATGCGAAATTTCAAACACAAAAGTGACTGGTGTCACAACCTGTAGCTGGTGACAAATATGAGATTTCAGTTGGCTGCCTCTTTCACATACTAGATTGTGACTTTCCAGAACTTGATAAGCTGAAGAAAGTCAATGAATTTGACTGAGTTAGTGAAGTAGAAAATCATCACTAATGAAAACAAATTAATCTAGTCATGCTTTGGACCCATTGAATTCTCACACATGTGTATCTAATTTGAAAAAAAACTTGATAAACTTGATAATGTCTTAAAAACTGAACATGAATTAGATGTAAACACCACTGTTATTCTTATATATTGATGAGCTCTTTAGCTTTGCATGATTCACAGCTTAAAATAAGCCTTGTGTATCTTTTACTGGACCTCAATTCATCCATGTTTGGCTTCTCCCTATTTTGACCAACTTTATTGTGATTGGCTGTCCCTCATAAAAGGCTTGAACATCAGGTGGTCTCCTCTGTGGACACTTTGCGTTGCATGCATCTGCATGCATCCGAGGCAGTGGACTTCAGTGAAGTATAACAGGAATGATTACTCAGCCGTGGTGCCTCCAGCTGCCTGTGTCCTTGTCTGCAACAGAGTATAATTGAGGCCTTGGGGATATCCCCTCTCTATGACATCATGCAGATCCAAGACTTGGAAAACCTCAATCTGAAGGCTGAGCTTTTGGCTCACAGGGATTACTTTTACATACTCTGAATTCATTATTTGAAATTTTAAACATGTTGATTGCGACAGATCCAAAAAGCATTTTCTTTCTCATTCTCTGCGTTTACATTCACAGCCCCTCTTCTTCTTTCTCTTTGTCTGCTCACCAATTTTCATTGGCTCTGATGTTTTCATGTTCACTACTCTAAATAGTAAGCATATGATGTGTCCTCCTTCCATACCCCAAGCGTCTCTTCCTTTTATTCCTTTCTGAGTCTTCTGTAATTTAAAATATGTCTTTCATTCTGTCATCTCCACATCTTGTTGCGCTGTGGACTTTCATCCATCTCTGCCCCTCTTTTACACTCTCTTAAATGTCTTTTTTTTTCTTTTTTTTCTCCTACCTCCTTATTCTGCTTTTCCTCTTTCTCTTTTTTTTTTTTTTTTTGCCCCAAACGTATCTATTACTTTGTAATGTGTGAGTCAGCTATTAAAATAGACCTGTTTTAGGGCTAAATAAACTCCTATCCCGCTCTGCTCTTCCTCCTCAGGTGTATGACCGGGAGCTGGAGAAGATCGAGGATTTTAAAGGACTTTCTGATTTCTGCCAAACATTCAAACTGTACAGAGGAAAGACTCAAGATGAAGGAGAAGATCCCTCAGTGGTGGGAGAGTTCAAGGTAAATGCAAAGTTTAAAAGTTGTTCGGTCGAGTCTCACTATTTGCCATTTTCTTCTAGTCGCCACATTGCAAGTTGTTGCAGCCTGATGTGAAGTTACGTATCACATATCACATGCTAAATTGTGCCTAGAGCTTATCTCGATTCATTCATCTTTGTCGGTACTTATTAATTTAAAAGCTTCCTTTACACCACTTCACATCTACTTCTTTAATTCACAATCCCTCCACCCCTCTCCCTTATGAACCAGGGCATGTTTAAGATCTACCCCCTGCCAGATGACCCCGGTGCCCCTGTTCCCCCAAGGCAGTTCAGAAAGCTGCCTCCCAATGGCATCGAGGAGTGCTTGGTCCGAGTCTACATCATCCAGGCTCATGGACTCCAGCCCAAAGACCCCAATGGGAAGGTATAAGGGGAGAAAGGGAGAGAAATGTAGAAGAGGATGGCTAGAAAATGTAACCAGAATTAGGTACTCATGGTTAGGATACTCATTAAGGTCAAGGAAAAGATTTGTACCAAGGAGGGTATAAGTGATACCAAGTAAATAGAAGATGACATGAGTTAACAGAAAGCTTGTTGTTTTCAGTGTGACCCGTATGTGAAGATCACGCTGGGGAAGAAGTCAGTCAACGACCATGAAAACTACATCCCCTGTACACTGGACCCAGTCTTTGGAAAGTACGTACACTAATGCCTCTTTGGTCTGTCCCTCTTTCCCCCCTTTCTGTCTATCTGTGCCTAAAACCAAAAGTCTGGACTTCCCCGATCTTGCTGACTCGGAGGCGATCCACAGACTTTCAGAGTCTCTGGTCTAGAGGCAGGCTTCCTTAAACTTCACTCCTCTATCCTCTGTTATTCCATGCAAACCAGCACACCCTGGCACATATTTCATACCACTTGACATTTTCAGTGCCATAAACCGCAATGGTTCACAGGGAACTGAATACCTACCCATGGGTTCCTGTTAATTGATGAATTGTTTTATATTGAATGTCTTAATATCAATAAAATGTTAAAAAACAAAATACAGAACAGGAAAATATACCATGAAAAACTATTTATTACACAATTTACACAGGGGTAGGATGAAGTGTACACATGTTGCACTGTTGTCACGTATCATGTATAAAGGTCCCAATCTGTCCCCAAGTTAAAAGGATGTGGATTCAGTCTGTGTCTAACTGTGCCACAAATCTTTGTGTATGTGTAGAGGGATGAAGGTTGTATGTCCCGGCTGATTCCTAGTTTGGACAAAAATAATAATAATTGAGGTTGCAGTACAAAAACTAACTTTTAAATGTTATTCTTTAACTAAACTGAAGTTTAAATTTTGCATTTGTTTATATTCAGCACTCTGGGACTGATTATGCTCATTTCCACATCCTCATGTTTATTCTTGAGCTCTACTAGAGTCGCTTTGCAAACTTCAAATATTTGTTAATCTTATATTAGGACTTGTTCCTCTGTCTGTTTACCTCTAGCTGTTTTACTGCCCTTCCTTTTAAGGCCACCTCCTTGTTAAGCTAACTTCCCTGTGATTGGATGTCCTTTACAAACAGAAGGTTTGGGTGGGGCTATTGTGCTCACAGACAGAGCAGTTTCCCTCTAATGACTACATCCACTCTGACACCATACAGAGCCTAAGAGCAGACAAAAACTGCCTGAAACCTGAGCATTGTGCTCACAGGGATTACTTATACATATACAGAATGTATTATTTGAACCTTTGCTCATTTGCCATGTTTAATATCAACTTCAACCATCATATACATAAGCATAATTAAAAGTTATTTGAAAAAAAGTAATCAATTGGTGGTCGATAAAGCAAATAGACTTTTTTGGAGACTAATAAAACCAGCTGAGTATGAGACGTCATCAGCAGGTGGCCTCTTTGCTTAGTTGGTAATCCAGCTCTGGTGATTGCTGCATAAATTTAGCATGAAGCAGTGTTATAGAGAACTTTTGTATAATTTTATTAAAGCTTCTCTCTATCTTTTTTAGAGCTAATAAAATATAATGACTTTAAAAGAAGCTGACAAAATGAAACTAAAGAGGGTACAATAATAAAACATGGATTCTTAAAATAATTAAAAGACAATCCATTGTAAAATGTTCATAAAACAAAAAAATCTTGATTAAAAAAACCCAACTAACTATCCTCTATCTATTCTATTCCACTTATCCTTATTCAGCTTCACAGTGGGCAGGAGCCTATCCCACCTACAATAGGGCGAGAGGCGGGGTACACACTGGTCAGGTCGCCAGTCTGACCCAGTTCTAACACAGACCCACAACCATTCAAACCTATGGGAAATGTAGAATAACCATTTAACCTAACCCCACTAAGTGCATGTCTTTGGACTGTGAGAGTACCCAGAGAAACCAGACAGACACAGGGACAGCTCTGCAAACTCATGTCTTACATGATGATGATGAGGATGATGAGGATCCAGTCTAAATACATGACTCAGAATTATTTCCATAAGCACACATACTGAATTCACTCTGTCACTCTTTCGTATGCTTGTTACTCTATTTTGTGTCCTTCGCCCTTATGTGTGTTTTCTTGCCAGTAGGGGTCACTACACACAAACCAATCAGAGCACCAGACCACAGTAGAGCAGAAACTTGGTGCACATCAGAGCTCCGACTGCTGGCTGTAAACTGCTCTCAGTCAGTGTGACAAGTCAGTGCACACCAGCGTTCTGCTAAAATGTCTTTCCATAGACTCATGAAGACGGCAACAGGGGGATAGGCTTGACAAATGTCCTAGCAGACCAGCACACATTACTCATCACAGGAGTGAAACTTAAGAAGTTCCTTCAAGTGGACGTGCAGATTTATGCTCCTTTTCCAGGAGGTTTTATCTGACATTGCATGTTAGGACATAATTTTGGCCTTAAAAACCACAAAAATTGTATCTGCATTTCAATCACTTCTACATGCATTTAAAATGTGATCACAATTCCTGTCATTGATGTGGTCACACAAACGCGTGAGAGGCCACTGGAAAGCTCCTAATGCCTGAACCAAAGCTGAAAATCCTTTTCTGCTTTCCTTTTCTACAGGATGTTTGAGCTCACATGTTCTCTCCCACTGGAAAAGGACCTTCGCGTGATGCTGTACGACCACGACATGCTCACCAAAGACGAGAAGATCGGCGAGACGGTGATTGACCTGGAGAACCGCTTCCTGTCCAAATATGGAGCCATGTGTGGCCTGCCACAGTCATATCATGTGTGAGGAGACATTTTTTTCTGTTTATTAAGCTTAAACTGAATTTCAATTAAACTGATAAAATTAGACCCTGAACTGTTCCAGATGTCACCCAACAGAAATGGATGTGAGAACAAAACCTTTTTTTTGTGACAATGATTATAGACAGACGAGATCGCGGATACAAGCGGCGGAAATGAGCTTCCTCCGAAGGGTGGCTGGCCTTCCTTAGAGATAGGGTGAGAAGTTCGGCCATCCGGGAGGGGCTCAGAGTAGAGCAGCTGCTGCTCCACATCGAAAGGAGCCAGCTGAGGTGGTTCGGGCATCTGACAAGGATGCCCCCCGGGCGCCTCCTGGGTGAGGTGTTCCAGGCATGTCCCACCGGGAGGAGGCCCCGGGGCAGACCCAGGACACGCTGGAGAGATTATATCTCTCGGCTGGCCTGGGAACGCCTTGGTATTCCCCCGGACAAGCTGGAGGAGGTGGCTGGGGAGAGGGAGGTCTGGGCCTCTTTGCTTAGGCTGCTGCCCCCGCGACCCGGCCCCGGACAAAGCGGATGAAGATGGATGGATGGATGGATGGATGGATTATAGACAGATATAACAAAATAAATAAGACTTTATTTATATTATTTTTTTGTCTCTCACCTGTTAGATCTGGAGTAAACCAGTGGCGAGACCAGCTGACACCCACGCAGCTGCTATACAGATTCTGTGAGAGAAGAAATCTGCGGAAGCCAGTCTATGAAGACGAAGCAGTCCGCTTCAAAGGAGAACGATACATCGCTGCCGACCTCGGTGAGTGACCATTCCTCACAATTCAACTGAAGTATATAAACACGTGCAATAATAAATCTATACCGTTCGTTATATTGATACATTTACTGTATATAGATATGAAATACTTGAGCTGTACATTGATCAGGCATACAGTTTAGAGCACTGTCACTGAATCAGAGCATCTCCAAACCTCCCGCTATTATGGGATGTTGCCGGTCTGCAGTGGTCGGTTTCTATTAGAAGTGGTCCAAGGAAGGAACGGTGGTGGACCAGCAAAAGGGTCATGGTGGCCAAAGCTCACTGATGCACATGGCAGCAAAGACCGGCCCGTGTGGTCTGATCCAACAGACGAGCTGCTGTAGCTCGAACTGCTAAAAATGTCGATGCTTGTTCTGATAGAAAGGTGTCAGAATACAGAGAGAGTCACAGTTTGCTGGGTTTGTGGCTACATAGCTGCAGGCCAGTGAGAGTGCTCATGCTGACTACTGTCCACCACCGAAAGCACCTACAGTGACCACAGAACAATGGAAGATGGTGGCCTAGTCTGATGAATCATGTTTTCCGGGTTTGCGCGTTGCTCACTTGGGGAATACCTGGCACCAGGATGCACACAAGCCCACTGAGATAATGTGATGCTCTGGGGAATGTTCTGCTGGCAAACCCTGGGTCCTACCATCCATGTGGATGGTGCTTTGGCACATAACACCTACTTAAGCCTTTTTGCAGATCCTATATTCACCTTGCACAGGGACTCTATTACCACCTCCAAACCCCTTTTCGCCATAGTCCATATTGTTGTTTTTGAGATCTTTTAGCTGACTTCACTTTGTCTAATATAAAAATTTGGTTGATGAAGTATTTAAGCTAAGCAATGAGGACTGGGGCAAATACTGCATAACACAAAGAAGAGCAGTAGTTTACAACCTTACAGCAGTGAGTGGGAGCAGAGGCAGAGCAGAAGACGTGAAGGTCTCACTTTCAGTTTCACTGTCAAATGATGGCTAAATGCCTAAATAAATAAACAAATCAGGGATGCCATCATGAAAAACGTAAGAAATCTGATTTGAGAACAGTAAAACATTTTTAAATTGAGTAAAAGGACTCCACAGATCAGATATTAAATGGCGTTCTACCAGCTTTGGTGGACATGTCTCGGTCTTAGCAGCTGTTATGCTGTTTGTGTTTTGATTAGAGCGTCGCTCCGCCAAACACAAACACACTTTTCACACAGCTGATTAAGTTGCTTACCAAAAATACAAACCGCAGATTTGTACCGTCCACATATTCACGTATGCTCAGTGCCCCTTAAGTACATTTACAGCAAGTAAATCAGTCTGCACTGTATTCCCACTGCACCCATATCCCCCTCGCTCTCTTCTTTTTCTTCCTTTATTTGTGCTTTTCTTCCTCCTTTCTATTCTCTGCTTTTCTTTCTTCATCTTTTCTGTTCTTCTTTCAGTTTGACCCCATGATTCTGCTCTTCACAGCATCCATCACGCCGTCTACATCACCCTCATTTTCCCTCTTGTTGTTTCTTGTTTTTCTCTTTCCTTTTACCTCCTTGTCACCGTCCTCTCCTCTTTTCTTTTCACTCACTCTCATCATTATCTCGAACTTTCTGGCACCTTAATTTCTTTCTCTGTCTCTGATGTTTTCCTTCTTACGTGTTCTTTTCCACCATCCCCTCTCCATATTTGTTGGGATTTACATTATTCTTGGGTTGATATTGTTCATTTTCGCTTTTGATTTCAAGCTCTATTCTAGTCTAGTTTGAAAGCACATGTTTCCACATGTGCAGAACAGTTTATAAAAATAAAATTAATCATCCATACAAGCTCTTTTTTTCTGCACGTAAGTGCTTTTTATCTGACATTCACACTTCAATGAATACAACCCAGGGTTCAGTATCTTTCCCAAGGCATGCAAACTGGAGCAGCCAAGAATCGAACCACCATCTTTCCAATTAGTAGATAACCTGAGGTACAGTCACCCCCAACAGGCACCAGCAGGTCAGGAGTGAAACCAGGAGCACGTTTGTAAGTAAGTAAAGTAAAATTTTATTTATATAGCACCTTTCTAGATAAAAAGATCACAAAGTGCTTCACACAGGGATGACGAAGTATAAAACAAAAACAGACAAAAGTTAACAAAATGTAATTCTAAAAAGATGTGTTTTTAGTTGTTTTTTAAAAAAAGAACGACTGAGTCCACAGATCTTAAGCTCAGTGGGAGAGAGTTCCACAGTCTCGGGGCCACAGTGGCAAAAGCTCTGTCTCCCTTAGTAGTTTGTAGCTTTATCAGACATCCACAGGGTCAATCACAGCACGCTGTGATTAAGTCTCCCCTCAGGGCTAACAGGGAAGTGTTCAGTAACATCCTGAGGCGTCTAAGGAAGAACTTGCCTTAACAGTTACCTGAACTAACACTGTGAGTCAATGTGATCTCAACATTTGGTTTCTTGGAAAAAAAAAAACTTTCTCAAATGAATCGCACCTTACATTTAATATCATCATCTTTCTTCTCGGTTTTGCCTTTCATCCTCCTCCCCTTCATTTGCTCCCCTTCTATCCTTTCGTACTTTCTCCTTGCTCTTCTACTTCTTTGCTTCCCCCGTTCAATTTTTCCAACATTTCACTCCTTCTACTCACTTTCTTTTGATGCTTTCTCACCCTCATCACCCCCTCCTTCCCTGCCCAATGCCTCAGTTTTACCCTCCTTCTCTGCCACTAAAGAAATGGAGGTGTAGAGAAGAAAAAGGAGGTGGGGGAGTGAAACCGCAGGACCACCTGAAGAGTGGAGTGATGAGATAAATATTCAAGATTCATTATCATCCCTGTGTGCACACAAAGCCGACCCACACATATGTTCCATGCAGGCTGCTACGGTGCGGGGGTCACGCTTGTCGTTTTTTTTTTTTTTTTTTTTTTGGGGGGGGGGGGGGGGGGGTGATTTATGGTACGTGTGTGTGTGTGCGTTCTTGTGTGGACGAGCCAACGTCAACATCATGGTCGTCTCTCGGTTGGTGAGGAGCGCTGCTGCAGCGTTTTCTTTCCACAGTTGCCGCGGTTACTGTGCGTCAGCTTGCTGTCCATCAAACGGGGCTGCTAATTGGCCAAAAGGCCACGATCCTCATCCTCCCCTCATGAGTTTGGCTTTTCTTCACTCTCTCCACCTCTTCGTCACATTCGTTTGTTTTTTCTTTCTTCTGTCTTGAGTTTCTGCTCTTCTTCCATCCTTTGTGCCTCTCTACTTTTTGCTCTCCATCCTCTTTTTTTCGGTTGTATTTTTCTTCCTTTTAGTTTTAATATGAATTGCTTCTCTTGTTCTCTTTTCTGTGGGTTTGTTGTCTCAGAAGTCAAATTAAATATCTCTTTTGGCTTTCCACTTCGTCTCATCCCTCCTCTGTGCTTTTGCCTAGTCTCGTCCTTCTGCTTTGCTCCTCTTTCATTTTCCTCTGCTCTCATCTTCACATCTCCCCTCCTCTCCTCTGCCTCCTCAGTCTTTCCTTCCTCTCCTCTTACAGCCGAGGTGACTCCAAGTTTACAGTCATAAACTTTTGACGTTAGCTTGATATTTTCATTTTGCTTGGAAGCCGTGAAGATTTTCCTCATTTGGTTGTGATGCAGAGAGAACAACCAATGCTTTAGAGTGTGTTAGTGTCTCACTAAGTGTGTATGTGCGTATGAATAATGAATTATTCCTAAGTGACCTGCTTGCTTCCCAGTTTGCCCAGTATTCTGGATTTCCATTCTCCACTCTTGAGTGGCCCGGCCCTGTACTTAAACCCTAATCTCTGCATGTGTGTGTGTGTGTGTGTGTCTCTGTGTGTGTGTCATGTTTTCAGAGGACAAAAATGTGTCCAAACGTCATCTTGGCCCGATTAAGGAGCGACTGTCCCTTCACATCTTGAGGAAACTGGGATTGGTACCCGAACATGTGGAAAGCAGACCACTCTACAGCCCGCTCCAACCTGACATAGAGCAGGTAGCACGCACACACACACTGCACTTGTGTGTGTGCTTAAGTTCTTCTCAGTTTCATCCTTTCCCGCTTTTTTTTTCCTGAGCATTTTCTTACCTTTTGTTTGCTTGTCGGTGCTCTCTGTCAGGGGCGTCTGATGATGTGGGTTGACCTCTTCCCCAAGTCTCTGGGACCACCTGGACCGCCGTTCAACATCACGCCACGAAAGGCCAAAAAGTAGGAACACAAACATACAAATATGTCAAGAAAGGCAAATCCATTTCCCGTTCTGATAACCAAAACAAGTCAGTCAGTATCTGAGGTAATTGAATCTTTTTTTTTCAGGTTCTTCCTGCGTTGCATCATCTGGAACACCAGTGATGTCATCCTGGATGATGTCAGCATCAGCGGGGAGAAGATGAGCGACATTTATGTCAAAGGGTAAGAGGAACAAATCATTTAACTTCAAAATAAAGCTAAATAAACTGGGTGAGGGTCACAATAACTGATTCTGTCTTTCAGCTGGCTCGACGGACATGAACACAACAAGCAGAAGACAGACGTCCACTACCGCTCTCTGGGAGGAGAGGGGAACTTCAACTACAGATTCCTGTTTCCCTTCAACTACTTACCAGCAGAGCAACTGTGCGTCGTCGACAAAAAGGTAACAACGAGCCCAAATACAGTGAAGGACCCTGTGTTTGGTTTGAATAAATTAGACCCACTGGGACATAAAATCCACTGTGGTGAGGCTGTGATTTCATGCCATCGTCATGATCTTTAAGACTAAATTTAGCAATCACTTGACAATAATTTATTATGCTGCATATGGGGTTTAGAAACCAACGAAGAGACGAGTGTTGAAAAGTTTGAAAGAAAGGTGTTCTGGGAATACTTATACTGGGCTTTGAAAGTTGTGTTTGGACACTGATACAATTAGGCTACCAATCTACATTTTCCTCTTCAATAAGTGGTGAGTAACTAATGCACTTTCTGTGAACTAACCTTTCAAGTAAATGTGAGGATTCCCATTTGGAAATGCCATCCATCCAGCTTGTTGTAACTTCGCCAGGGTATGATTTTAGCATCTGACCACCAAAGTAGAGGAAATGCAGGGACGAGCTACCCCTCAGTAGTTAAAGCACATGTACGTCATCACCTGTGTCACAGCGCACCACACAAGTAGATTAAAAACCACAGAGAAGTCAGAATACTAGGATACTTTAACTTAAAACCGAGAACGTTCTGAGTGACCTGATGACATTTTTAAGAGTAGTGTTGTTGCTACTATGCTAACTAATCTATGCTTCAATAACATTTGAAATTAATACTATTCCTGAAAATCATCCTGGAGCACAGATATTCCTGACATACTTGACGTTTTGAACATAAAAACACAGGGATAATGAGGTGTTTATAGTTTGTTACAATAATGAAATATTCACAGGCATCAAGGGTTAGGGTTAAGGTGGGATGTACAGAAATGCAGAAATAATATGCAAATTATTATAGAAAATGTATTCTATAGAGCAGCGGTCCTAAACCCCCGGCCACAAAGTGGTACCGGTCAATGAGTCGCTTGGTACCGTGCCGCACGATTTGAGACTTGAAATTTATGGTTTTCAGGGTTTTTATCGTTAACTCGGTTTCCCTGGGTCTTTTCCCGTGTTGTAGTTGTGAGTCTTATTTTGAAAGAACTATTTACATGTTACCATAGTGACCAGAGAGCATTAAGGGGCAGAGGATGTTACTCTCAATGTTGTTGGCACATTTCAGGAGGACGCTGCATTTTTTTGTGTTGGTCATATCATTTTGTTTTGTTGTATTTATCCGCGACACCTTAAAGGCCGGTCGGTGAAAATATTGTCTGACATTAAACAGGTCCGTGGCACAAAAAAGGTTGTGGCTGCTATAGAACAACACATATTTGGAAGGAATGCCTGAGATGTATTGTAATCAGAGATGGGCAGTAATGTGTTACATTAATGCATTACTGTAATCCGATTACTTTTTTCAAGTAACGAGTAAATTAAGGGATTACTATTGCAAAAAAGGTAATTCGATTATTGTTGCTTTCCCGTAAGCACTCTGCGTTACTGCGTTACTAAAACCGTGATTTTTTTTTTTTTTTTTTTGGCAAGAATGTCTCATGACAATGACGTAAGCGAGTGCGACGTTCGTGACAACAGCATGGAAGTACTGATCTTACTTTGAGTTTGATTCCATAAAAAGTGACAAAAACATTAGTGTCCGTTGTGCGTGGGAAGAAAACTTTACAGCGAAAAAAAACCCCTAAACTTCTACGACGTAATGGGAAATTCACAGAGAAACTCGCAGATTCTTCCACTGACCGCAGCACACCTGCACCAGGGCAAACCTCCGCCTACCCCACTCCTGCTTTACAGGTGAAAATAGAGCAACAGGACCGTTAGTCTTTGACTTTATTTATTTTCTGCTGTGTTTCACTTGCATTCATTTGAAAGAGTGAGTGTAAACACAAAAAAACATATTTTATTTTATTGTATGTGCTGGAATGTGCAGAAAATAAATAAATGTTAAACAAATTGCTTCCAGTCAGAGAATGGTGCATATAATTTAATTTTTGCTTGATGCATAAAGTTAAAAGATTAAAACTGATAAAGCAAGTTTTCCATTTGATTACATTTTGTATGGATTATGCAGAAAAAGTAGAATTGGGCTGAAAGATCTATCACTTTATCACCTATTCAGGTTGTAAATCGTGTTTTTAAAAAGTAACTAAGTAACTAAGTAATTAATTACTTTTGAAAATAAGTAATCAGTAAAGTAATGGGATTACTTTTTGGTGAAGTAATCAGTAATTAGTTACTGATTACTTTTTTGAAGTAACTTGACCAACACTGGTTGTAATATACCTTACTTTGTCATAAAGTGATGCAGAAAATTTACAAAATGATTCATAAAAGTTTGCAAATATGCAGAAAATTTGTCTGACCTGAAAATATCCTGATAAAGAAACCCCCACCTCCTTACCCCCATACTCCAGCCTATGTATTGATAACATTCAGTTCCTGCAAACAGACGCACACTGTAAACTTGTTCAGTTATAATGAAAAAAAACCTCGCTACAAGCCCCTTGCTCAGTCCAAAAAACAGCCTCAAATTTAGTTTAATCTTATCACCAGTTAGTTTCTATGAGCTGGAGACATGTGGCAAAACCATCACACCCAAACATGAGCCAGTGCACAAAGTTCGGTCAGGGGGAATTTCCGAGGCGAGGTCGTCCCTCCAGAGTCCGCTAACGAATCTACTGTGGCCTTCAGTTAACAAAAATAATGATGTGACAATTTAACAAGAAAGAGTTGTGAGTAAAATGTTGTTGAATCTTTGAGACTCAACAATAACACTGAGTGAAGAGCTAAAATAACATCACTCCCGAAAACTGGAATAACAACCCGGCTGTCATTTGCTTTTCTTGGCATGAGCCAGAGGCTCTTTAGCCGCTCGCGGCCGACATGTTTTACGACGGCATTCTCTCACTTGCAGCAGCATCTTCAATCAGCGAGCGGCTGAACAGACGAGAGGGAGTTTTAAATGAAAAACTCCGCTGGGCGGAGAGAGCCTCAGCTCGAAAACAGAGCTGCGGCCAGAAACGGAGTTTATGAAGCCAGAAACCTCAGCGGTTGGTGATATAATCACTGAGTCACAGGAACAAATCAGCGGCGCTATCAACACTCTGCAGTCTTGCTGTGTGATGGTCGGATGGGGTGTGTGGAAGGAAAAGTCACACTTGTTGTCTTTTCCAGCTTGATTAGTTCAACCATGTCACCATGACGTCTGTTTTTCTGACTTCAGCCTTAAAATTCAGCCTTCAATTGTAATGTCGATCTATCATTCAGTTTAATGATTAAAATATTTAAATATACCTTTCGCGTTCCCTCACAGCGCAGTGTGATATCTGAAGTGTTCTCATTGTGTCTGACCAGAACTCCAACCCACTCAGATTGACTTGCACATAAACCAAAGGACTGAAAGTCAAGTAGCGATGGAGTTGTCAATGTACAATTCAGTGTGGTAACTGGGAATGTGATTTTTTTAGGCAAATTAATTAAAAAAACAAAAACAGATTAGTCATTTTGGGGAGATTTCCCTGAATTTTAACACTTTGGATCGCCGAAACCTTTGGTGCCTCACCGATCATTTGCATAATGGGAGGACAGCGGATGAAATGTAGCCTCTTGATGCTCAATAATCCAGGTAAAGAAATCTGAAAGATTTGATTCAGTTTGTCTGAACACCACACTTTCAGCAGGAGAAACATTTCCTCACTCATCCATTTGGATGTTCCAATAATATAATTTTGCTGAGTTGATATCTGTTAATAAAATAATGAACAACTAGAGAAACTAGAGACACAGGCATTATTAAGCACCACAGGCCCATTAACATCACTAACAGAGGTCATTAAAATATTTTCCTAGCAGCAGATCAAGTATATTAGTAAGACAGCATTGCTCGCCAGTGAAAGCAAACAAATTTATCCAAACTGGAATATTCTCCATTTTTCTTCACAATCAGTGGCGTTACCTTGGCCTCCAGTAAGGCTGTGAAGGATGTTGGGATTGTTAACCAGGATATGTCTTTCAATGTCGGCAACAAATATGTGCATTTGTGCAACATCTCTAAAATTAGAAACTTATTGACTCAGAGTGATGCTGAAAAACTAGTTCATTCAGGTTAAAATACTGAAAAACCATCAGCTGATCCAAAATCCTGAAGTGAGAGTACTGACAGGGAGCAGAAAGAGAAAGCACATTGACTCTTTTTGATTGGCTCCACTGGAGACTCTTGAGCTACACCCTGTAGGCACACCAGCAGTTTGAGAATATTACCGCCCTTTGAAGCACGACTGACCAATAACATTGCTCCAGTGCTTTTGTTACAGGTGTTTCAAATTCTTTAATTAACTATGATTTTGAAATTGATTTCCCGTGCGTGCCTTGTTTGCACAGATTTTCCATATCAAACTCTTTGACAGTGTTTAAGACATTTACACACCTGTCAAATTTTGCCACTGTAAGTATACTTGTTTTGTTACTGAAATGTGACAATGCCCAAAGAACAAAGGCACACTAGCTGAATTTATTTATGCTGTATGTAGTTCAGCTCCATCATCAACTCAGGACGATGAGTCAAGGAAGTTGGAAAGAAGACAAAACGAATTTCTGCACTTAGCACTCTGGCAACAAAATGACAAGCTGATGGCTGCTGATTGCTGCTGCTAGATACTGCAGCAGTTTGACACACACACCCACACCCACACACACACATATAGACGTCCCACCCTGACTTGTGACATCTGTGAAGTGATAACTTGGATGTATGTAGTTTGTGGATGAAGTGAGCCAAGGAGCTTACAAAGCTTTAGGAGCGACACACGCACACACAGAGGGTGTAGTGTGTTTACTGTAACAGGATGGCGACTACCTAACCCTGGCACATGTATGTACAGACAGAGTAGAGCTGTGGAGACCTGGCTTCTGTGGTCTTGTTCCGCTAACAGTAAATAAAGGTCTGTTGTTCTATTCAACTAACTGGCCTCCGAGTTGTCCCTCCAGATGCTAAGAAAAATTACAGTGGAACCCCGACTTACAAATACCCCATTTAACGAAAAATTCAAGTTACGAAGGCACTGAATGGCAATATTTCTGCCCGTGTTACGGCAAAATGCTCGCGTAACGAAATCCGCTGGCTCTGATTGGCTAAGCCTACAATGCCCATAATGCCTTCCGAATCATGTGACAACCCCTTGGCTTTCGTAATTGCGCTTCGCTGTTCCACTTGAACGACGTATTGTTGTTCTAGTTAGCAATTAGCCTATAGCCTATCGTTCAGCATCGCCTCACTCAAAAGGCGCGATCGGTGCTTCAACTTGTGGGGCGATCGTGGCTCAAGAGTTCGGAGTTCAGCTTGTAATCGGAAGGTTGCTGGTTCGAGTCCCGACTTGGACAGTCTTGGTCGTTTTGTCCTTGGGCAAGAGACTTAACCCGTTGCCTACTGGTGGTGGTCAGAGGGCCTGGTGGCGCCAGTGTCCGGCAGCCTCGCCTCTGTCAGTGCGTCCCAGGGTGGCTGTGGCTACAATGTAGCTTGCCATCACCAGTGTGTGAATGTGTGGATGACTGGATATGTAAAGCGCTTTGGGGTCCTTTGGGACTAGTAAAGCGCTATATAAATACAGACCATTTACCATTTGCGAAAATTTTCGACTTACGAAAGACCCTCGGGAACATTTCGTAAGTCGGGGTTCCGCTGTATGTATCACACAACCACTTGGTGAATGGTTGTTGGAGGTTTCCTCTCTGTCGCTAGGAGAATATGCCAGCTAGCGACAGCTACATCCAAAAAGAGGCGAGGAAGTATACAGTGTCGCACACAGAAAACATATGTGTAATTTCTTCTTCTTTCCTACGGGTGACAAAAACTAAATTCAAATGTCTGCTCTCAGTTATAAAAATGTTCACCTAACATAACATGAAGGAGCAAACTATCCAAATGTATTTGAGTTTTTTCTGTAGCACACTGCAAATATGTTTTGTTTTTGTTTTGTTTTTAATGCCTTTTAGTTCAATATTTTAAAACAACAGTTTCTGGATATGTACTCACTTTGGGAGCCAGCCTCTAGTGTCCACATGAGGAACTACCAGTCCACAAATGTCATCAACTCTGTTATCCAGTCAGTGGGTCAGCATTTAATGGCTTCAGGTCATTTAAAACAATATTCAGCCCCTGAAAGAGGGTCTCAGACTAAAACCTGCTACCCCCTCGACCTGATTGTACTGAGTGGGGGTATGTCCTGCCTCCATGATGCCACCATGATGGCACCGCAACACCAGCATGAAAAGGAATGAACAGATCCTGGGATTATTGCTCCACAGTAACAGACACGAAAGAGTCAGAGGGAGAAAATTAATATTTGCATTCAAAGGTTGCCAAGTGCAACTTTTTGTTTGTGTAAAATCTCCTTGCTATATTAAGTAACAGCAACATGCTGTCGTATTCTGCAAATCACAGAGGGGGGTAATTTTAATTCAGGTGTGAAAAGCCGTACTTTATGTCAGCATAACAAAGTCTCACACGCAGATAAAAAGGACGACTGAGCGAATGGAAAGAGAAAGAGAGGAACTTGATGTGCAGCAGCTGCACAGTGAAGCCCATTAGCACAAAGGTGAGACGGGATCAGTTTCTGTCTGCCAGTGTGGCGTGAATTTACCAGAGGCCATAATAACTATACTGTAACACACACCACGCACACACACAGACTTCCAGTATGGAAGTGGAGATGCAGTGAGACCTGTGTTGATGGAGTGGCTGCAACATCTTTCAGCACAATTTGAGAACATTTAGAGAAGAATGAAGCAGACTTTTAAAGGTAAATCACCTTCTATTATTATTATCCTTATGAAATCTAATTTCCAAGAGAGACCTGGTCAATAGGCAGCAAACGTAACAACAAATTGCATAACAAGTAGAAACCCAAATATTCAGTACAAACCAGTGAGCACGTGTGAATCATATGCAATAGCAGGTCATTAAGAGCGACATTAAAAACAGTAACACTGACCAAAAGATTTATTCTATCGCTCCTTTAAAATAGATATAAAGCTGCTGAGTAGCTGGATAGTGGTGGTAGTGGTAAGACTACACGGATCCCAGGACACACTGATGAGAGTTGGCCTACGGGAACAAGAAGACGCAAGTGGGCAAGTTATGAGAACACCTCGCTGTGGGAATGTTAGTACACTTGTAACCCCAAATTCAAATTTTATTTGTCACATACACAGTCATACACAGTACGATATGCAGTGAAATGCTTAGACAACTGCTCGTGACCTAAAGAAAAAAAAAGACTATGAATAGGATAGGAAATAAATATGAAAATTAAAATGAAGGGTAAATTTAGCAAAAAGGAATAAAATAAAATATAAAAATTAAAGTTAAAAATAAAATAACTGTACAACAAAATACACAATACACAATATAGAAATATATATATATAAGAAATTATGAAGAAATATAGAACAATAACAGCAGCTGTACTAGTACTAAATGGTATGAAGAAATATAAAGTCCAGGGTTGTGCAAGCGGAAGGGGTTACATGAATAGGATGAAGGACCTATGAAATCTTCAATACCAAACACAAATTCTACAGCAAGGGGAGCCAGGATGACGGGTGAAAGGGGAGATATCATCACCTCCACCCGAGATTAAGTACCAAGCCCCAAGTTCGATGGAAGAAGAAGGGTTGAGTGTGAGAGGAACGGACCTGAAAGAGAGTTCATCGGGATAGATAGATATTTTAGTGCTGTCAGCGTTACTCTCGTTAAAATGACGTTAACACCATAACTGCATTAACGCGGCAAATCTCCGTTAACGAGCTTACCCCGCGCGTGGGGCTACACGGCGTCAACGCGTTTGCACGGTTAGCTCATGCTAGAAAACAAATATTATATTAAAGGTGCATGGTTTTCTTATTGTGCCCTCAATGCTAAATCTTAAAATTGCATTATGTAAGCTACAAAATGTCAGGTATACAAAACAATGGTGTTGCACATAACTTGCTGGAAATGTGTGGATGCTACACCGATAGCTACGGTAAAAACTTTTGATAGCTATTGTGAAAAAAGCGCAGATTTGGATTAGATCTTCCCTACACGCACAAAAATCAGTCACACTCACTGATTCCTTTCACCTCTAGTGGACTGGATTCACACAGCGGAGCTCTGTTACTGTTACAGACACTTCACGTTAAAAATGGTTCCTTAAGGTTGGAGTCTTTGACTTTAATGAAATCCCCACCAGTGATGTAGTCAGTGCAGCCATGAGTGGTGACAACCCTCCAAACTCCATGTGATAAACCTGCTGGTACCTCCAGCATTATGTATATTTTTCTCAGCCTGAAATGGACATAGCTGAGGAGAAATAGGTTTATGATATTTAGGTAAACAAATTTATTCTTAATTTTTTTCATAATTTCCATTTCATATCACAATGTATTTGCTCCATATCTCCATATAACCCATTTATAGATGAATTTTTTAAAATATATTTTTTATCTGTAATTTTTCCATGTATTGTTTGAGTTCCTTTCTTTCTTTCAACATTTCTTTCTTTCGCTGACAGCCTTGTCAGCTGGCATGTTTTCCAAGCACCAAGCGGTTGTTTCAGTCTTTAATGGACATAAATAAAAAGGCAGATCTTCTTTCAGGGCTTCTATAACCCAAGTGTTGACCCTGTACCTCTGTACAAGAATAAACAAAATGAATCAGAATTCATGTTTTGAGGATCTATCATTGAAAGAAGGAACCTGGTGTTATGAAATTGCAGCTGTTTCCCATTTTCTGCCTTCTGTTTGTCTGCAGGAACATTTCTGGAGTCTGGATAAAGCCGAGACTAAACTGGCTCCTAAACTGACCATTCAGATCTGGGACAACGACAAGTTCTCCTTTGACGACTACCTAGGTAAAAACCATCACTTTGACTGTCTGTGTTTGTTTTTTCTGGCGTGCCACATTGTGTTTACTGTGAAAATGAGGTGAGGTCTTTAAAAAAAAATCATGATTTATCTCATCCTGTCACATGTCACAGCTGGTTGGTCCCAGAGATTTTAGACCCATGATGTGTGGTAAAAACATAATTGGATTTCCTTCACGAAACTTCAGTGAAATCAAAGTCGGACTAAAAGCCATTTCTTCTGTTCGTTGATTTACTGTAAAACGTGTAAATGGATCCGTATTCTCCAGGTCAGAAACACATGTGCTCGACTTTGGATGGTTGAAATGCACTTAACTCATTTGTGTATGACATTTAGACAGATTTCCCCTCATTTCTGGCTCAAGGTTTAGAGGTAAATATATCCAGGGAACCATATGTGCGATGTACGAACAGCTACTGTGATAACATTTATCTTTAGAATTAGCACTCGCCCGTTTCCACTGTGTCTGCACATTTTACAGCAAGGGAGGGGCTGCTTTTTCTGCTTTTTTTTTTTTTTCTCGAGTCTCAAGCTGTCCAAATTCTGCCTTTCCTTCACCCCTAACGCTGCCCCAGCCCATTCCCTTAAAATAACTTACCACCGAGATTCTCCCCTTTCGCTCCCCCTGCATGGGTTCAGCTTCTTTTCTTTATTTTTGCCAAAGAAGGGAGGATGACAGTCTGTGGACGGAGCGTCCCTCTGCGGTGAGAGAGAAGGAGGAAGATGAGGAATCCAGATTCTGACCTGTTCCTGTCTGTCACCGTCTCGCTCTGCTGCAGCATTTTCTCCCGCTCGACTTTATTCACCTCATAGAGTCTGCGGGTGTGTGGCCACCTCAAAGCATTTTTTCCATGCCTGCCTGTCTTCAGCTCGTCGGCTTGGACCGCCGACTGTTAATCTTCCTGCACGGTGTGCGGGTCAGACACGAGCCATTTTCCTGCGGTTGTACTGTCAAACTGAAGCTAACTCTGGAAAAACACTTCCAGTGGATCTCTGGTCTCTCTTCAGCCCACAACTTAATGTCAACAAAGATCAAACCTTTTACTAGCTACCCTTCACCACAGGGTCGCCAATAATTCACTCAGCGCACGCTCGATAATTAGTCATTCAGAAAAACTGGCTAAACAGACAGCTGAATCTGCTGAGTTTTAGAGATCTAAGCCTTGCTTGCCCCAAAATATCCATCTCCTCCAACCCTGCTTTAACAAATACAGAGTTCAGGCTGTAAAATATTTCACTGCACGAAAAGTGCAGTTTATCGGCTAACAGAAAACTCCCGGGAATTGTCGTGGTTGACATAGTTTGACTTCCTGGCAGATTTATGGATGTTCACCTGGCAGAAAGTTGTTTTTTTTTTCCTCCATTATTTGTGTGATTAGGTCTTTACATCGTCTCATGAGATGTTAAACCTTGAGCCAATCATAGCTTGACATTTTCATATCTAGTACAATGTCATTAGGAAAGAGCTGCAAGGGAAACAACATGAAGAGAAACAAGAGGATATCATTGGTTAATGTTGTTGCACGAAAAGGTGCCCTATCGAGAGTTTACACTGCATGTTTCCCCAGCTTTTATTATTCTGATCCATCAAGGTGGGACAATGAAGTCATTTTTTATATTCACAAGTGTAAAGCTAATGCTAACTGTCTGTGCACCATCGTCTTAAACTGAGTAGCTAAGTAGACCTTTTTGGGCCTGAGTAACTATATCTGCCATTGTGACCTTTTAATTCATAAAAACTTTTCCTAGTGTGAATTTTTGAATTGACCCGTTCTCAAAGAGTATGAAATTAAGCAACAAATGTATGTGTGAGAGCAGGAGAAATACTTACAAATGAAACACTTTTCATCTCTTTGTGAGGTGGATTGTGGGTAATAAGTTTTCTTCCTGCTAAGGTGGCTGTTGTGTCATTGTTGTTTAGTTTAATCTGCTTGGTGGCTTTATTTTTTCACATTCTAACAAAGCCCCTTTTCCATTATGTGTGTGGCTGTCGTCATAGCAACACGTCTGTGCGTCCTGCAACATAATCAATATGCGACGTGAATGCTACAAAATCAATTGATAATCCTGGGGCTGGATCGTTTAGACGTTTTAATGTAGGAAAAAAAAAGGAAAATATCAGACATCAGTATATTCAGCAGGTGTTGTTATCATCATTAATTTATTATGTATATGAGTCTCTGTCTAACTGTAGTGTGCTTGTTTCTTTAGGTCACCTGGTGATGGACCTGAACCACATGTTGCGTCCAGCAAAGTCTCCAGAGAAGTGTACCCTTCAGGTGCTCGACCAGCCACCGGAAAAACTGGTGTCTCTGTTTGAACAGAAGACTGTCAAAGGCTGGTGGCCCTGCACCTGCGAGAACAATGGAGAGAAGATCATCGCTGTGAGAGCACAAACACACACACACAACCATTTTCAACAGGGTGCGAAAACATATAAGCCCACTGCACGCTTCAGGCTCATGAAACAAATTTTAATGATAGATCAAAGTAAACCAAGTCCATGCCAAATGCAAGAAAGTCTTGAAATATTTGTAATTCATATGCCATGCAGTTATTTATCAAACACTGGCACTGAGTATTTTACTATGTATTGACATGAAGTTTAAAATCCCTTAATTCCCATAAAGACAAAGTAAAGTAAACATCATTCAGTCGCTGAGCAATATCCGTTTTACCCACCTGCCAGTCGTGCCTACTTTGTTCTCTGAAGAAAGGATGAGACAAACTGTGTGTTTGCTGCCTCCATTTCAGGGGAAGGTGGAGATGTCTCTGGAGATAGTGACAGAGCAGGAGCAAGAGGAGAGACCAGCCGGCCTCGGCAGAGATGAACCCAACATGAACCCTCACCTGGAGGAGCCTCAGTGAGTCTACACACACACACACTAAAAACCACACACACAAATATAGTTTCTCATTCTCGTCTTTTCTTCTCTCAGGCGTCCAGAGACATCCTTCCTGTGGTTCTCCTCCCCTTACAAGACCCTCAAATACATCCTGTGGAGACGGTTCAAGTGGTTCATCATTCTCTTCATTTTCCTCTTCTTCATTATCCTCTTCCTTGGAGTCTTCCTCTACTCCTTCCCGGCAAGTTTTAGTGTGTGTGTGTGTGTGTGTGTGTGTGTGTGAGAAAGAAAGAAAGAAAGAAAGAAAGAAAGAAAGAAAGAAAGAAACTGTGACTAAGCAGATTCAGGGAGCTTCATTGCAGCAGAGACAGAGAGGAGGCGGCTCCAGTCACACAGGTTTAGAAACTGGTTGCCAGATGGTTGGCAACCAGTTTCTAAACCTGTGTGACTCTAGATGCTATTGAAAAACGAGTAAGCAATCAGGACCAGCCTCCAGCAATCACAGCAACCGACCGGTTGCTGTGATTGCTGGAGGCTGGTGGCAGTTTCAGTGAAATTGATTGCTAAAACCTCAGTAATGCAGGCCTAGAGATCGGTCATTTATAAGCGGTGGTAACCACCGAGGAAGATGGTGGTAATCACCGCTTGCTAGGGAAAAATGCATAATCCCCAACTGGTTGGCAAGTGGTTGCTGGAGATGCTTAACAAGCTGCACCATAACCTTCCTTGCAATTACTTCTAAGATTGCCGCGGCCCCCGGTTTGCATGGAAGACACGGACTTGTCTCCAAAAGCTGTTTGCCAAATGTTTACTGAGCGGGAGTGAAATTGAAATTCGCTTTCATAGGAAAGGTTGTGACTTACCACTGAAGTCAAAAAGACACAACTTATTTTGGTTTGTATCTCACTTTCTTAAATTTCATGGTTAGTTGTCAAGGGATTGCAGACCGAATGCAAACATCCAGCAACCGCTTGCCAGTCAGTCAGTAAATAACAGTTTTTCCTGAGGGACTAGAAGTTGCCGGGGTGCCACCAACCAGTCTCTAGGTCTGTGTGACTGAAGCCGTACACGGAATAACACTGGGAAAATGAGACACGGAGGCAAAGACAAGGCAAAAGAAGTGTGCTGAAAACTAAAAGAACATTAAGAAATTACAAAATCAATGTAAAAAATAAGAAATTGTAAAAAAACAAATTTTGACTCTTTAAATGACAGTTGAGGGGGAGAAAATGAAGAAGAGAAAGCATTAGCAACAAAAAGAAAGGAACTTCCTGCATTATTTTGTGTTTTTCCTCTCACAGAACTATGCTGCCATGAAGATGGTGGGACCATTTGGACCAGCCAAGGAAACAACTTAAGATGAGGAGCATTTGAAGGAAAAGACAAACAGACGTGAACAAATGGAGACAATGAGAAACCACACCACTGTTCTGAGAGTGAAACAAGCACGGATTTTATTAGCCCTTTCTTCTTCTTTTTGAGACTTTTTCTGTTGTCTTCCTGGAGTCATGAGTGATGAAGTCAGCCAAATTGTCAGATCCAGATGTCCTTTGATATAGTCACACCTGATTAGCAGTGGCTGTATGTACGCTTATGTTTGATATGTGTGCATTTTGTGCCTTTACAGTTAGATTCACTTCTGTACTTCTGTGCTGAAAGCGTTTCCAAAGTTACTATCAGAACTCAGCGTGTGCCGTCTGCATCGCCGTCATCCCTCAGTCACCGCTTTCATCTCTCTTCCCGCCTCGCGCTCTCTCTGCTGCCCTCATGCAGGGGAGGACAAGAAGAAAAGCTCGCCGCTGAGTGAGGCTGCGCTCCGAAACTGCAGAAACAGAATTAAAGATCGTGATTTTGATGGTGTTTGATCTTTTTACCGCCCGCTGCTTCCCTGCGAGAGGCATAGTCAGGTCAGGCAGTCAGTTTACCGACTCATGTCAAACTTTATCACTCCAAAAAATTCAATCTGAGGTTAAAGCGTGGCGGGAGTTTTCAGCTATCATTCTCTTTGAATCACCTTTTAATGTTGTTGCCCTGCTGCTTTCAAGTGCAATCAGACTTTTATTTTTAAAATGTTCAGATCAGAGTTAAGTTGTTAGAAGTGAAACATAATATCCAGGCTGGGTGTTTTTTTTTCTTTGATTATATTTTTATTACAGCAGGTCACATACAGGTTGTGTGGGATTTCCCAGCACTTACTGAATACTGTTAAAAACAAATTTTCGAGCTCCTCTCCTTAACTATCAGTTCTTCTCCTTCTTTTCCCTCGTCTTCCTCCGTTTTCCCCCTCCTCCTTCTCTATCCAACCTAATCCCTCTCCTCCTCAGGGTTCAGCAGGTTAAGTCAGGGATTTGCTTTTGAGCCGTATTATTACACAGCATGTTTTAGATAGATGATGTGGGCTGATACGGACACACAAGGACACATTGTGTTGTTGATCCTTAAACCGCTCAAGCTTTAGTGAGCAAAGCCGAACATCGGTGAACGATAAAGAAGAACAGAGTCATGATTTGAAAAATTTTATGTAAAGTCTCATTTTTGCTTATATTTATTATCTTCTTTTCTTTGGGTGCAACCACATCCTGGCTTAGTTTGGTTTGCTCCACAGTGGAAAAGTTGACTTGGACCCTTTTAGTTCATTTTAGGTTCACACCAGCTGGTTACAAGTCGAGCAGGCCTCGTAAATAAAAGTCACATCGACTCACAAGCAGCTCATTTACGTGAGCACTTTTGGTAACCTGTCGTCCTGCCAGGTCAGAGAGGATTTACCTCCAAGCTTCACTACATCAGCATATATCACTGTTTCTGAGAGTAGGTGTTTTTTTGTGTGTATTCTGTTTGTTTGTTTGTTTGTTTTTTACGTTAGCGTATTTCAATGTTCACCTTTAAATGCTGCATTTTTCTCTTTTTTTGTATTTTTTTTTTAATCAGAGATTTGATTCAACTAAAAAGGCAAAAAGTCTCACGAAAACCAAATTCAAAAACCTCTGAGGGTAAGGCTTACTAAAGTGCATTTGATTTATGCTGCAGATACATATGAAATGAAATCAAGTGCTTTATGATTATTTTCCAAGTACTCACAGTATGTTGAGTTTCTGCATAGCATTTAATCTCCCTTTTTGAATGTAGGGAATTAAGTTTTGAAGTATGAATTCCATAGTTTCTGTCTTAATTAGCCAAAGTGTGGAGGACCAAAGCTGCCAGAGAAAGACAAAAGTTAACATCAGAAAATGAATGAATATGGCATTAAATGTAGAAAATTAAAATTATAAATATATAAGCATTATTTTCTTTTAAAAGCTTGTGGATGAAATGCATAATTTCAATTGTTATACATTTTTTATGTACTTATGCACCTTTTGTGTAACTTTCACTTTATTATTTACCATTTATTTTGCTTTTTTAAATCAGTTTACTCATTTTTAACTGTATTTATTTATAAATTAAATGGCAGTGCTATTTTCACAATGATTAATTAACTTTTTGGACACAAAGCCTCCTGGTGTTGATCAACCACGAGGATGATCTTAAAGAAAGTTTCCCAGCATATATTGAACAAATACTAAAAGCCACACCTTGGTGGCCACACTGTTTTTTTTTTTTTTTTCATCATGAAACTGAAATGTAAAATAAAAAGGTTTGAGGGAAAAAAATTAATGGAAAAAATAGGAAAGTAAATAGACTGGTTGTACAGGTAATTAACGAGCATTAAATGAAACCAAAAAAAAAGAAAAAAAATCCTACATGGAATGTATTAGTTGCAATGCGTGTAATGCCATATTTATTTATTAGGTCTTTTTTAAAATGATAATTTGTTTAAATTTTGACAGTTTTAGTCCTCCACTGTTGACTTCCTAACTTTAATACACTAAAAAAACCCAACTTTATTATAATTTTAGTTTGTGAGAGAAAAGAAGGATCAGACTAATAAACTTCAAATTTATTTAAAAAAAAAAAACAACCCACACACACTTTACATTTTTATTCTAAAACATTTCCAGCAGACACAGCTGGAACACCAAATACCCCAAATCTGCCTGACTGTGGGATGTTTAAAGTGTCTGATGGTTTCAAGTTAGTTATGGGGAAGTATTTCAGGTTACTTCTCACTGGCCTGAGGGTCTTCCAGATGTTTATATTGCAGATATTCTTGGTTCATATACAAGTTTATTATAATAATAATGATAATTATTATTATTGTTGTTGTTATTATAGCTAATAAAAATGATGCAAACAGTATAGTTTAGAATTGTTTGAATTAAAAACTTAAAAACTTTTGTAGTTCTGCAGGTCCTACAGAAATAATGGATGGATGAATGTCATCTGCAGGTGAACATTTGTGCGTTTAAAAAAGACCATAATGCTAAACAACATGAAAAGTTCTGTGCTTTGTGTCGTAATGCATCAGATCTCTGTTTAGAGGTGGGCATTATTGTCAATTAAGCAGAAAAAGCAGAATATTTCTTCAGCTTTTTTAAGTTTGTAACTTTTGTTTTAGAGTTTTGAAATACCTTTATATATTGAAGTTCTGCTGATGTTAACAAGTCTTGAAAGGGTGAAATTTTACTGAGACAATCCTGCTTACAGTGCCATATACACTGGTTATTTGAAGTCTCGAGAAGCCGAACATTAACTCAGCGCTGTTTTGACCTGACATTATTCTTCTCAGTGAATGCAACGTGCCTTCAAGTCTTTAGCCTTTAGCTTTGCTGCCTTGTCGTATAGCAACACTAGCTAACACCTTCCTCAACAGGAAACGAAAACAAAATCACATGCTTCTGTGACAGTTTAATGCTGCTTATCTCTTCACTGTTATCTGCAGAAACCAGGGGTTGATCTTGTTCTTTGAACCTATTGTTTTACTCTTCTTGTAAACTGCACTGTGCTTCAGTTTTAGACACAAGCAGGGCTCTGCTGCTGGCTGTGATAAACTCCTGCTGCCAAAAAACTGCACTGAAAAATAACACGCGGGGACTTTGTCATGTGAAAGGACAAAGCCCTTTGCTGTTACTGTTTAATGTTTTGTGGGAGATGTGCACTGAATGTTTTCTACACAAGATATGAATTAGACTTCATAGCTGCAGAGAGAAATACTGTGTGCACTGCATTATGTCTGTATTATCAATAAAACTGCAATCTTACCCTTCGACTAGTGAATTTAATTAGCGAGAAGAAACATAAGCCATGTGTACGTCACATGAAAAAACGTGACCTGAAGTGAAGACTCATACACAATAGAGATGTTTTTAGATTCAGCTTGACTGACACGGTAAGTAGATGTGAGTATATAATTGTTATATCATCGGCTTAGAAATACTAAAACTTACCAGAGTGAGTACTCTTCTCTATAAACAGCTGTCTGTACATTAACGCGAGTAACAGAGTATGACAAAGGCACCAGAGGTCGTCAGAAATTACAGTGCAACCAAAGTATGCAGAAGAGCATCTCAAGCCCTGAAGCAGATTGGCTATAAATGCAGAAGACCACACCAGGTGAATCGGAAGCTGAGGCTATAATTTTCAGAGGTTCACCAAAACTGGGCAATAGAAAATTGGAAAAATGTTGCTGCTCTTGATTTCTGCTTCAATATTCAGATGGTAGGGTCAGAAGTAGATATAAACAACATGGAAGCATGGATCCATCCTGCATTTTTATTATCAGTGCAGGCGGGTGTGGGGATAAGTTTCATGGCACACTTTGGCCCCCTTAGTAGCATTCAAGCATGGTTTGAATGCCACAGCCTACCTGAGAGATAGTATATTAATCTTACTATCATAATATATTTTAAACAATCAGTGACTGGATATGTTAACAGCAAAAAAAACATTATTGATGATCCTGTACTCTGTGTCTCACCTTACTACACAAGAAGATTACTTCTAACTGGATCACATTCAAGCTCACCTGGCCAGTCTACACACACAAAAAAGTTCTGATCGGATCTAATTTCTCCACAATATTTTATTGACCTGAAGTGTCAATACTTTTTATCATATTTTTTTTGTTCTCGTGCTTCGTTGGGGAACAAAATTGATGAAAACCATTGGACAATGAAATTAACACTGCCTGGAAACCCTCTTAAAGGTGCCATCCACGAAGGACGACAAGAAATATTGATCTGATTATTGCAATAAGGAAATTAAACCAGTGTTTACTCCAGCAACATCTGATTTCCACTGACAACTTTTTGGACACAAAACATCCGCCCAGTGTGCACAGACTGGTATTGCATACCAGAGCCTGTCTGCTCCACTGTAATTAAAACAAAAAGATAAATATACCTTTTTTTTCTGACTCTTTGCATTATTTTGAAATCTGGAATCCACTCATGTTCAAATAAACAAGTTCACTCTCATGTAGAAGAAAGTAAATGAGTGTGCTTTGTGGAGGTAAAGACTCACATTTTCCTGAATTAAATGAGTGGAACAAAGTAGATCAGAGAGGCTTTGGTGTCGACTAAGGGATTATTAACCTGCTGGCTCACACTCACAAATGCATATACACACACAGTGGGGCCCGTTAGGCTGGAAAAACAGATGAGGGTTTAAATATTAAAGTACATGCTCACACAGAGTACATACACCAGTCTTGTATGTGGGTATGTCTTGCATTGTGTCCTGTAATAAAATTCCTGTAGTTTTCTTGACTTTTTATGTTTTTTTTAATGTTGGATTGAACAAATTTCATTAATTAATCCTGTTTTGTGCTGTGAAAGTGCCAATTTACTCAATCAGTGCTGAGTGTTCTGCTTATCCAGTCAAGGCAGTGTTTTAAATGCTCATAAAAGCAGCATTTAATTTGACACTGTGAGGATTTTCCAGAGATAATGAGCCAGTGATGCAGAATACATTATTTAACAGACCAGAGAAAAGGATATGTCTGTGAAGGTTCTCAGTCATCCAGGTCATTATAGTCTAAGGAAAAAAAAGCTTTTGGACTTATTTAAGGTGTTTGAAGACCCACCCACCACCACTTCCCCTGCCAGTGGCGGACTCCCTCAGACATCGGTGCGTTGGTGGTTCTTTGTGTCTGGGGGTGGGCGTCCGGGTACACACCGGCTCACTCCTTGGCGGCCGCTTATCGGGGCCTGGAGCCTGGGGCTCGCTCGGGCCACTTCGGAGGCTCGGTCACTCAGGCACAGCTGGCTGCCGGCGGAGCTCACGGGCGCGTCACTGCAACTCCCCCTGGCTTCTGCTCCGCGGCTGCTGAGTGAGCCCTCATCTGGGACTCTCCTCAGCTCTCTCTGGGACAGTGGCGCGGCTGCCCCTCTGTTGGTCTTCCTTGGTCTCTTGTGTTCTGGGGGCCTCTGGATGTCTGGAGTTTTGATCTCCTCCATACCTGCTTCATACCCTGGAGGACGGGGGCTGTGGCCCCCCCACACTCCCTAGCAGATCGTTACATGGAGAAACCTTTGGAATGCAAGCATGCTGATCCACACAGGTATGCACACAGGTGTACACAGGGGTATTCACAGACGTGGACTACAGCTTTCTTGGCTGCTGCCTCAAAGCACATTGTGCGCTGTCTATCTTGCGTGCTGCACAATATCGTTTATTATTTAGTATCTACTGATATCTACTGCTAGCTAGTTTATTGTGATGGTGCCGTTTTTTTTTTATTATGTTGCTCTTTGTTGTTTGCTTTCTCTTCTGTTTTTTTTCTCCATACAAGTGACCCAGGTGTTTTGTTTTTTTTGTTTGTTTTTCTTTCTTTCTTCTCCCCCTTCTCACCGTCTCTTCTCCCCTTTGGTTTTCTTTCTCTCCCTCTCTTTCTTTCATTCTTTCTCCCTGTCCTATCCCCCAGTCATGTCTGTCCCGTTTGTAGCAACTGAAAATAAAATAAATTCATAATTATAATAAAGGTCAATCAAATGGACCAATATGGCAAGGCCATGATGATCCACTTGGTAAAATAAATCCGCTTAGCGTCTTTCTTGGCCTTAAGACAACAATTCTGATGGCTAAAGATCCAAACGGGACAAAAAAAAAAAAAGGTGTTTGAAGACGTTTCACCTCTCATCCGAGAAGCTTCTTCAGTTCTAGGGTCAAATGGTAGAGGCCCAGAGGTATGACCAGACCTCTATATTGGAGAGACCAAACAGCCTCTTCATAAACGCATGGCACAACATAGAAGAGCCACCTCCACAGGACAAGACTCGGCAAGACTGGGCCTTAACGCCCACTCACATCCTGGGCCATCTGACCTCAGGAAATCACATGATAATGTGGGGCCAGGTTTCACAATGAGCTTACCCAAAGCCTTGGCTGATTGTGACCTACACCAATTTTCACACCTTGGCTCGTGTGATTCGGTAGAGGATCATTAGGGAGTCCATTGTCCCTCTTGGGGGGACACTCCTAAAAGGCTTAAGTCTGGGACGCTCCACTATTTGACTCTAGAACTGACAAAGCTTCTCGGATGAGAGGTGAAATGTCTTCAAGCAACTTAACCTCCTAAGACCCGAACTCTTTCATGGCATGCATTTTTAATTTCTCTAATTTCTTTAATTTCTATTTGTGCTGATTGGGACCTGATGAATGTAAAAACAAAGAATTACGTGATTTTTTTTTTTTTACCTGATTTTTGTTTCTGACAGAAATGAGATCCACAAATTAGGACATTCGCTTTAAATTTTGATAGAACAGTGGCAGTATAATTTCCTCGTAAGTGGCTATCAGGCCCTTGTAGAGCAAAATTTAGTATTTTGGTCTAGACAACCCAAAATGTGACATCCACATATGTGGACGCCGGGTCCTAGGAGGTTAAAGAAGTCCAGGCACTTTTCTTTCCTAGCTCCTTAGACCAGAGGAAAGAATCTTATGCTCTACAAACTTCAGTGGTCTCAGAAACTCTTCTTTGGTTCTATAGCAAATTCAGTTGATTTAGGGGCAATTACATGATTAGACAACTAGCAATGAGTTAGAAGAACTTTGGACCACTCTTATTTGTGAGAATAGGGGCGATTGTGGCTCAAGAGTTGGGATATCGCCCTGTAATCGGAAGGTTGCTGGTTCAAGTCCCGGCTTGGACAGTCTCGGTCGTTGTGTCCTTGGGCAAGACACTTCACCCGTTGCCTACTGGTGGTGGTCAGAGGGCCTGGTGGCGCCAGTGTCCGGCAGCCTCGCTTCTGTCAGTGCGCCCCAGGGTGGCTGTGGCTACAATGTAGCTTGCCATCACCAATGGGTGGATGACTGGATGTGTAAAGCGCTTTGGGGTCCTTAGGGGCTAGTAAAGCACTATACAAATACAGACCATTTAATTGTTTACATTCAGCCACACTGTTGAGTTTTCAAGCACGAATACCCTGTGTAAGATCATGTGAAACCATCTCAATTGGATGGCAGGATGAATTATGGACAACTCAGAGGAGGCCTTGCTCGGTTTTGGACATTTTCCTGCTGCTGAACCTAGGTGTGTCTGACATTCAGAGCATGAACTTAAGGCAGATCTCCTTCAGGATGGTTCCATCATTAACAGGAAGTCGTCCTGAAGCAGCCTCAAACTATCACACTACCACCACCATGTTTGACTGTTGGTATGATGTTCTGTTTATGAAATTATGTTTTAAACCAGATGCAATGGGATTCAAACCTTCTAAAAAGTTCAGCTTTTGTCTCATCAGTCAGTCAGTTCAGAATATTTTCCCAAAAGTCATCAATTTAAGTTTTTGGCTTATGTAGTAGTCGAGCCTTTGTGTTCTTCTTGATGAGCGGTGGTTCTCTCCTTAAACTCTCCTATCGATGCCATTTTTTGCACAGTCTCTTTCTTATTGTTCAATCACGACCTCCGACCTTAACTGAGACAAGTGAGGCCTGCAGCTCTTTAGATGTTGTCCTGGGTTCTCCTGTGCCCTCCTGTATGAGTCATCGATGTGTTGTTGGTAGGCTGCCCACTCCTGGGAAGCTTCACCTCTGTTCCATGTTCTCTCCATTTGTGGATAATGTCTCTCATAGTGGTTCACTGGATTCCCAAAGCCTAAAAAATAGCTTTTAATAATTTCCAGGCTGCTAGATGTTGATGACTTTGTGTCTCAGCTGTTTCTTTAGATCATGGAGTGATCTAAAGAAAGTGATCTAAGATACGCTACTTCAGGTTCTATTTAAGTAATTTCTTGACAAAGCAAGTCTGGCAGTAATCACATCTGGGTGGTGCTACTGACACTGAACTTATATTTCCAAACAACTTTCCAAAAAAATAAATTACTTGATTGAAAATTAACTACAGTTGATACATGATTTAGCAAGCTGGCAGTTATTTTTCCACACAATGCCATGTAGGTTCGGATTGCTTCTTTTCCCTAGATAAATCAAGTCCAATATTGAAATTTGTTTGATGATCTGAAATATGTTAGCATGCCAAATATGCAAAAAGAAAAATATATGAATACTTTTTCACAGCGCTGCAAATACCAACAAGAAACTGTCTTGCATTGAGAAGACGGTTTCTTCTCAAGGGAGTATTACTCATTAAACACTAACCTGTGGAAATATAAAACAGTGTAGTACAACTAACACTCAGTTTTCTACATTTTCCTTACACTATTTTAAAATATGACCTTTAATGGGAAAAAAAGCACTACAATTTTAAAAACTGGCCAGTGTGTGGAAAAGTTTTAGCCTGAAGGGACGGGGGCAATGATACTCATACACAATGATAAATGATTGTATTTACAGTCAAATTAATTTATTTAAGGCTGAATCATTAAATCAATGAGTTGGCGCTGTGACTAGTAACTCTGATTGCAGTAAATTGTATTTCAAGATCTAAAGATCTAAAAGCACACCAGAGACCACAGATTGATTTACTGTACTTTAACAGTTTTCTTGAAAACAATTTTCTTTTCCCCCAAAAAAAGTAAAAAAAAAAAAGAGGTTTTGGGCCGCTTGAAGATACATCTTTGTGTATGTAATAAGAAGGAGATTGGATGCACATATATGCTGAGGGGGTTTAGTTTGCTGACCTCCGATTGAACCTGCAGCGTCGGCAGAAGTTGAACTGAACTTCTTTTTTTTGACCGATTCTTCTCCTGAGCTCCCTCAGCCCTAAATTATTACTTTGCTTTCCCACCTCTCCCTCGTTTCCTCCCTCCATCCCTCCTCGTCCCGTAACCTCTTTCTTTTTTCCTCTCCTTGTCCGTCTCGTGTTCTGGCTTTTGCGATCTTTCTCAGGGGTGTTGTTATGGTCAGCGTGAACTGCAGGTGAACCTCTGACTGCAGCGTGTGTGTGTGTGTGCAGTGTGGGTGGGCTGTCTTCACTCTTCTTTCTCTTTCATTTTCTTTGACTTTTACATCTTCCTCCGTCTCCTCCTCATTACCCTTCCTTGACCTCCCTCGTCGTCCTCCTTCTTCCATTTGAACTCCTTCACAGTTTTTGCTCCTTATCAGTTCCTCTGTCGTGCACATCAGTCCTTCTGTGTTTTTTGGCTGCGTTCGCGCTGCAGCTGAAAACGTCCCACGTGTGATGGCTTTCTCTCGAAGAATGGGTGGTTTCTAATCTGAAAAGCTGCACTGAAAATCTAAATAAAGCCTCAACAGAAGAAAGAAAGTAGTTACAGAATCCATCCATCACAGTCAAAGACTATTTCTGTGAAGTCTGCTGAAAAAATATCTTCTTACCCGTGCAACCTACACAGAATCTAAATGTACTGGTGTTTGATGGGTCAAGAAAATCAGTATGCATCTTAATATTATTCTGCTTTACTTCCTTTTTTGAGATTACTAATCTGAAATAATATTGATTTGAGATAAAACTGTGTTTTTTAGGCCATTCAGAGCCATTATTAAGACATAAAAAGGTCTCACTAAAATTGCTCTTCTATCATAACAAACATGTTAAATTATGGATTCAAGCTGGTCTTATGGTGTGTTTTAGCCTTATTCACTCAGCTGCAATCTCAGCACTGATAAACAGTGTTGCTCAAGTCACTTGAAAAAAGTAATCAGTAACTAATTACTGATTACTTCCCCAAAAAAGTAATCCCGTTACTTTACTGATTACTTATTTTCAAAAGTAATTAATTACTTAGTTACTTAGTTACTTTTAAAAACACGATTTACAACCTGAAGAGATGATAAAGCGATAGATCTTTCTGCCCAATTCTACTTTTTCTACATAATCCATCATACAAAATGTAACCAAATGGAAAAGTCTCTTTTTTTTAACATGTTTTATTAGTTTTAATCTTTTAACTTTATGCATCAAGCAAAAATAAAATGCACCATTCTCTGACTTGAATAAATTAGTTTAACATTTAAACCTATTTTCTACACATTCCAGCACATAAAATAAAATATTTTTTGTGTTTACACTCACTCTTTCAAATAGATTCAAGTAAAACACAGCAGAAAATAAATAAAGTCACAGACTAGCTGTCCTGTTGCTCTATTTTCACCTGTAAAGCAGGACTGGAGCAGGCGGAGGTTTACCCTGGTGCAGGTGAGCCGCAGCGGTCAGTGGAAGAATCCGTGAGTTTCTCTGTGAATTTACATCGTAGCTACTCGGTGCTTGCTTGTAAGTTTAGGGGGGTTTTTCGCTGTAAAAAGAAGTTTTCTTCCCACACACAACGGACACTAATGTTTTTGTCGCTTTTTACAGAATCAAACTCAAAGTAAGGTCAGTACTTCCACGCTTTAAACACTGCACGCTCATACTCTCTCCCGCACTCGACATGTGATCCACTGTTGATCTGCACACAGCTGTTGTCACGAACGTCGCACTCGCTTACGTCACTGTCGTGAGACATTCTCGCAAAAAAATCACGGTTTTAGTAACGCAATAACGCCGCGTTCCTACGGGAAAGTAACGGTTATCTAATTACCGTTTTTGCAATAGTAATCCCTTACTTTACTAGTTACTTGAAAAAAGTAATCAGATTACATCTCTGCTGATAAACATGTAAAGCATGAATATGCAAAAAGTTAATATTCGATCCCCAAGCCGCAAAGCTTAATTCCTTCATTTATACTCTTTTTTTTTTCAGTCATATACAGCAATATAATTACTTTAAACATAATTATAGCCAGCAGGGTCCCTAAAAATCAGTATTTTCCATTTTTGCTTATCAAATACAAAGACTTTTGTAGACTCTTTTAAGAGCAGTGATGCTATCTTCCAGATAACCTGTCATACACAACTCCATAGCAGGTGAGCTGTGCATGATGACGTATCTCAGGAAGAACTTTGTAACCCTAAAAACCTGGGGTAAAACCTGAAGTTACTGCTTGCTAATACATGCCACCTCGGTTCCTGATAAAAATCGACTGCTCTCATCTATTTGCTGCACTACTTGGACAAAAAGTACTGGGCAACGTGCATGTTACACCTGCAGGAGCTGCTCAGATTTGGTGAAGCTCCTGGTGTAGTTTGTGTGCTGATGTTAATACCAGAGGAAGTTTGGAGCCCTGCAGTCACTCAATCAGCAGAGCATTGACAACTTTTATACACTGAACTTGAAAATTAAGCTTTGCCCAAATATTTTATACTTTTATAGTGTAGCTACTGTATGTCCAGCATCACTGTTGGTAATGATGTAGGCTTCTCCCACTGGTTGAAAACTGGTTGAGGAACCTTCCTCTATTGCTACTCAAGATACCAACCATATAGCAACAGCTATGTGTGCGCCAGCAATAATAACATGCCATCATCCATCGGCTTATCAACCCTGGTGTTTTGAGAATATGATCTTCAGTGAAAATAAAGATGCTGGACGCTCATATGGGTGGTGTTTTATGAGTCACAAGGTAGACCCACCACAAAATATAAATTTAGTGATTTTAATGTCATAATTCACAAAATGAATGCCATGCTGTATTAAATAAGACATGGACCTAGCAGTCAAGAAAAGAAACTGCTCAGAAAAGTCTCGGTATAGTATGAATGTCCATAAGGAGAGGAAAAGCTCACCAGGAAAAGCTCTAAAACCTATGAAAATTCAGCTAAAAGTAAAGTTGCTTGCAATTTAATTCAGTTGATTCAGTTCCTTTCAGTTTTATTTACATAGCACCAAATCACAACAGCAGTTTTACCTCAAGTCACTTAAAATAACAGAAGAACAATCTTCAGCTTCTTGGTACGTCTTGGCATATTAATGTTTCTGCTTGTATTTGCACGTTTTCCTCACAATAAATGCTTTTTTTTGTTCTCAAACAAATATGAAATCTCTATGAACCATGAATGAACTATGAACATTAGCTAATGCCTAAGTGTGCTTTATGTCCGATTCAGTTAATAACCCAAAAATCTGAAACAAAAGGTAAGAAGATAAACAGATGCATGATAAAAACCGTGGCAACTGTCATGTTTATTTTACAACACATTAAAATATAAGAAGTTTAGAATTATCTTCACTTGCTCCAACACAAGTATCCCCCTCCTTTTTTTGTCCTTTTTATTATCCTACACTCCCTGCGACCTCCCGACTTGCTCTCTCTCCTCGCCCTGTTGCCTCATCTCGCCACTATGTTAATTAAACTCGCTGAGGAAATAAACGTGATTTCTCCAAAGCAATCTTCTGTTTACAGCCAGGCACAGGGGAGCGCTCGCAGACTATCTCCTGTGTTCTTAGGGCAGCTTTGAACATGGGGTCAAAGTGCACTTCGTTCACCAGACGTGATGGAAAATGACTGGAGGGGAGGCTCGCAAACAGAATTCCAGTTGTTTCATTATCACCTAAAACTCACACACACACACACACAGACACACACACGTCAGGGCAAGAAGGCCTATAACATCAAGCACTTGCAGCTAGTAAAACTGTAGTAGCTCCATCTGTACCTGTGAGTCTATCCTTCTCACTGCCAAAGTTCAGAGCAGTGATATCAGCTTACAAACTCTCTCACACATGCAGACATATGATATCAGCTTGCAAACACTCACATGTGTACAGATGTGCGTTAACAGCTTGCGCTGACACCTCCGAGGCCATCCAGAGTGCAAATCCCGGCCTCGATGAAGCTGTCTGTCAGTGAGCGCTGATGTTGTAGTCAATGCTGTAGTCAAGGCGAGCTGCACTATGTGGAAGATAAAAGTTCTGGAAGTCAGCAGATAAGGGGGATGAACACTGTAATGGCTTAACATCAGCAGCCATAGACTGACATAATAAACCTTGTAACTCAGCGGCCCCCAACCCCCGGGCCTCGGACCGGTACCAGTCCGTGAGTCGTTTGGTACCGGGCCGCGAGAGTTGAGGCTCAGGTGTGAAATGTATGGTTTTCAGGGTTTTTATCGGCTTTCAGCGTTATTTTGTTATCATTTTTATTGTTAACTCGGTTTTCCTGGGTCTTTTCACGTGTGTTATGAATAAATCTTCTTTTTTTCGATACCGGTACTAGTTTTATTTTGTTGTATTTATCCGCGACACCTTAAAGGCAAGTCCGTGAAAATATTGTCGGGCATAAACCGGTCCGTGGCGCAAAAAAGGTTGGGGACCGCTGTTGTAACTTTCATATTTCTGGGCTGACCACATGTTACATGCATGTCTGTGCGCAGCCTTTGCGCTTGGGCTTGCCTTGCTGTGACTGCCAGTCTCAGTGTGTCTTCCCTATTGTTTGTTTTCTGTTGTCCGTGTATCAGCGGTGCACGGCTGTAAACTCATTTTACATGCCATGCTCCTCTCATTAGTGCTTGTGTTAACTACTGGTGAGGAATGCAGTTGAACAGCTCAGTGGAAAAAGCAATATAATTTAACAGGATGCTAATCACCAAATTGTTGCGGGGTTTAGTCACCGTGTAGCTGCACGCGGTGACGTCTTTGGGAGCTCAGGTAAGGAGAGGGTGGGCTCGCTATTTACTTCATCCTCTGGTTTGTCTCAGGCTTCCGGCTTTAACAGTTGGGTGGATGTGAAGAGTAGACAATGTCTTTTAAATGGAAAAAGAAATCACAGATTTTTTTCTATCGGGACACTGCACTGACTGGTTGCTGAATTTGGTACACCTGCTCAACTGCTGGTTTTTACAAAGGTGAAGAAGGGTGATTCAATTACTTTAATTGGAGCATGGTTGTTAGTGCCAGACAGGCCGGTGTGACTATTTGATCTGCTGGGATTTTCCCGCATAAGCATCTATAGGGTTTACAGAGAATGGTCTGAAAAAGAGAAAATATCCAGTGATCAGATTTCTTATAGAAAAGGCAGCACAAACTCAAAGTGTCATTTGTTACAACTCAGGTATGCAGAAGAGCATCTCTGAATATGCAAGAAGTGGGGTTACAACAGCAGAAGACCACAAAAGGTGTGTGGAAAGGACCACAATTCGACACACTGTTTATTTGTCAGTTTTATTTGGTGGCAAAACTGTTTGCTGTTCTTCAGGTTCAGCACCATGTTCCTCAGCTTTTGGGCTTCGCTATATATAAGGGAGAAACCTCATTAGTTAATTCAGTGCACTTGTCTCTCCAACCTCCTTGGCACTTTCCCTTGAGCTCACTGCACCACCCCTCCCCTGCAGCTGAGCAAGGGACCATACCTCCCCCACAAGGTGCCACTCCTGTCAGCTAAGAACAAGAAGAATTTGTGTTAGAATTTGTGTACTAACATGAAAGCATGACTCCATCCTACATTGTATCAACGGCTCAGGCTGCTGCTGGGGGTGGTGGTGCGAGGCAGTGGGTATGTTTCGTTTTCACTTCTTTTATATTTGTTTTATTGTTGATTTCTATGGTCAAAGCCATTTTTAAAAATATTACCTTTTTTGAGGATCTGAGCATTTTGGATGTCGTCACCGTGGGCTTTCGAAACCAGATGTTGTGAGCTTGACTTTGACACTGAGAAACACCGCTGGCTACTACCATAATTTACAGAATGAATGTCATGTCGTTTGCAATAAGACACGAAGTTGAGGCTTGAGATTGTGAAACTCATCCTGTAAGCATTTACTGGATCACTCATCAAGAAGCCGAGGAGTCATTTTCTCATAGACTCTCATAGATATAAATAATGTGTTTGTTTTGCAACATTTCCTCAGTGGCTTCGCTTTCAGACATGTTACATCTTTTACATGCAGCTGATTGTCAATAGTGATATTTTTCACTATTCCACATGAACATTTTTAATACATTCATGCTTTGCCTGTGAGATCTTGGACATGGTTTATCTAAGTAATGGTGATTAGTTTTTGACTGAGCGTTACACACTGTTCTTAACCTTTACATGTGCTTTTAACCTTTTGCAAAATGAAGTCAGTCTGGATGTGCTTTAACTCAGAGATCACTGCAAATATGTTTTCAGTAAGACACTGCAACATCTGCAGTGGTACCTTTATTTTAACAAGTGCTCAGAAGGGCATGTGCTTATCCTTTTCCTCAGTTAATCCTTCTGCTTTCATGTCTGAAGCTGAATCCCAGTCATGTGACTCCAAACCAGGAAGTTGTTGCTTGTGCCGGTGTGATGAAGATCCAGATCCAGAGGTGCAGGTATCCTCTGCTTATTTGCTTAAATGGATTTGTGAATTCTTTTTGTGACAAGCACCTGTTCAGGATTCATTTCAGAGATGATTCATAACTAAAACAGTCTTGATTCATTTCCATTATTTCCCTCAGGAAACAAATAATGAGTTACTTTTTTAAGGGGATTTTAAGTTTTATATTTAATTCCTTATGATTAGAACAACCTTGAGGTGAATGTGGGTGTTTCACATTCATAGTATATTGCATTATTTATATTATAGGTACTTTACCTGTTTGTTACCATTCTTACTGTTATGGAGCAACCGGGAACACATAATTTCCTCTGCCATTTTTTGTGGTAATTCTGCATTTTAATCGACTACCTTACCAACAGACCACAGTATGAGAGGCTCCATGACTGTGTGTCCAAGGTTCTCTCACCTTTCCTGTTCAGCCTTTATACTTCAGACTTCTGTTATAATTCGGACGATTACCGTCTACAGAAGTTCTCAGATGATACAGCCATCACTGCAAGTGTATCAGACGGGAATGATCAGGAATACAGGGGGGTCATCAGTGACTTTGCTGGTTGGTGTGAGACCAACGCACTCCAAATCAACGCCGGCAAGACAAAGGAGATGATCATAGACTTCAGGAGGAAGTCACCCCCTGCAACACCGGTGAACATCCAAGGTAAAGACATTGAGATGGTGGACTCTTACAAGTACCTGGGTGTTCACCTCAACAATAAACTGGACTACAAATACAGACATCCTGTATAAGAAGGGCCAGTCAGGGACCTGGATCTGAGCAACCCAGGGTCCCTGAGCAGTTATGGACTTGTATTATATTATATGTGTTTTTGGTGTTCTTGTCCTCCCTGCTTGCAGGTATGTGTGTGTGTGTGTGTGTGTATGGGTGTGTCTGGGAGCACCTGTTTCCAGGTGCACTTCAGGCCTGGTTGGTGGGGCCCTGCCAGGTGGTTGGCCACACCTGAAGAGCATCACACAGCTGATCAAGCCTCGTCGGAGGAGCTACTTAAGAGTGTGGTGGAGCTCTCTCTGATGCTCATCATTGCGTGACTTCACGTTGGTCTCTCGGCCAGTGAGTACAATTAGTCAGCCTCATTGAGGTGTGTCTAACGGCTGCCTCTTACCCCAGGAGAAGTGCGGAGACGAGAGGGCAACGAGCACGGGGTGCTCAGACACGGAGAAGCGGGGACAACAAACACTAACAGTGGGAAGAGGACATGTCACGGGAGTTGGGAACGCACATATCTATATTTAGTGTATACGTGTGTGTGTGTGTGTAATAGTACACAGCAAATCCAGCATGTCCAAATTAACACTGTCGGATTTGATTTCAACACTATTAAAGTGTCTATATGGGTCCACACCAGAGAGTGTTAATTTAACTCTTTTTGGAGAGTTGGTACGTTAACTCTGATTTAGTGTTAAACACCAAATCTGTCTGGAGTTGATAATTTAACACTTGGTGTTAAGAGTTTATATATTAACTCTCAAAGAGTATTTTAGTTTAACTACGTAAGAGTTATCTTCTAATTCATTCTTAAAAGCGGGAATTTTACTGTTCTGAACTTCTAGAAATTTCTTTTGGAAATAAACATTTACTAAAAAGATACAATGGTTTTTGAAAAACATTTATTCTGAACTGTGCACCACAATTTCAAAACATTTTCTGAAAGATGTAACAGTATACATGTTCTCACTTTCATTAGAATTTTGTTTATCAAAAGGTCTGACATGGTAAATGCAAATAACAGCATGCTCATCACTTATTTCTTCAATACAATATGCATGTCCTTCATTCATCACTTTGTGGAACTTCAACGCACTTCTGCTCTCCCCCATATTCCATCTTCACAAGCATATCCTGTGCGGAGATTGAATAAAAATTAGTTGACACTAATTAATGGCACAAATAATCCAGTAAACAATTGCAGCACAGTAAAAAAAAAAAGGAATTCTCTTTGAGCCATTACTTGTGTAAAGTATTTTCCCAAAAGACAAGGACACAGGCAACAGGTAATACTGAACTAAATGTAAAACCTCAACCTTTTTAATTTTTACCTAAACCGTGTGCACAAAACTCTGGAGGGATCTATGCTAACGTAGAACCCAGTCAGGACGTCAGCTACTGCTGTTTGCTCGTTTTTTTTGTTTGTTTTTTATGGGCGATCGTTTTCAGGCTTCAAGTAGCACCATTATACCAACATTTCACATTCTAGACATTGTTTTAGGTATATTTGACCAAAAGTTTGACTGAAAATTCACATGCAAGCTTTTTTTCAAGGCTGTGGCATTTGCCCGCAGACAATACCTTTCAGCTAGCTAAAACAGAATATTTTGCTATCACCGAGCAACATGGCTAATGCCTTTCACACAGCTTTGTCTCAACTCCAAAGAGCCACAGAAGTAAAAGCTCATAATAATAATTGAAACAATCTTTGAAAAAATGACTTACCAAGCATGGCAAACAACTCAAATATGTAGAGCAAAATGTTCTGAAACGGCTTCACTTCAGCTTCGATTGGAGCCGTGCTGGGGGCGGAGTCTGTGAATTCACTCTATTGGTGTCATAGCCCCTGTAGGAGTTCAGAGTTAAGAGGTCAAGAGTTAATGTTTCCATTTTAACACCTCCAGATTTGACAGAGAAACGCTCATTTTTAACACTCGATTTTAACTACTATCATTTTACACCTCAGAGTTACATTAAAAGAATGTGACTCTGCTTAGAGTAAAATCAACTCTACTTTTGCAAGGAGACTATTAACACCAAAAAATTTAACACTTTTGAATTTGCTGTGTAGTGGTACAATAATTATGTAAAGCTGTATAGTTTATGTCTTGCATATTTCCACAACCATATCCACCATCACATACTACTACCGTTGTATATAGTGTATTATTTTATTTTTTATTTGTTTGTACTTGCATTTTTCCTTCTGATATCTGTACCTGAGCTGAGGTAACACAACAATTTCCCCATCGTGGGATCAATAGAGTCTTAGATTATCTTAAGTCAAATAACTACATTTCCTTTCACTGTCACTTCAATCATTCCCCATAGACTTCCATGTTAAAGTATACAACGTTCCCAACAAGTGTCTTTAAAACCTGGTAGCTGGGGCCACTATGGGTACTTTACCTCTTCAGGTCAGCTCTTAGGGGATGGATTTTTTGTAATCTTTTTTAAAATCTTCTTTAATCTTTTTTTTTTTTTTTTTATCTCGTCTTAATAAGAAAAAAATTCAGTTTGAGGCATAAATGAGATTGACTGGTGCCCCAACATTGACTGAGCTGAGGAGTTGAGAGATTTCTCCCAGGCCTCGCCTCCTTATGATGGACATCTTAACTCTGTGATTACTGTTGGTGCCTTCTGGACCGTTTTTAAAGGATTATTACCTAAATTATGACTTGCTGTGTAAAACAGACATCCCAAAAGATTTTTTTTTTAAAGGTTTGGTGAGTCTCTTTCACAAATTGGAGATAAAGTATCTGCATTTTAAGAGCGGGACCATGCCTCCAAACACGCTCCTTCCGGTTCTTATCTATATATGTTCCCCCAGTTCTACAAGCTGTTTTTTCTCATTTACGTGCCCCACCCTCCCTGCCCTTTTCAATTCTTTAACTTCTTCACTTCTCTTTAGTACATGGCGATCTGCCAGGCTCGGGAGCTGTCGCCAGTCCCCTTCGAGGCCTTCCCCAAACCGCAGCACAGTTCACGTCCAAGCCTTTCATCTTTATCTACTAAAATGCTGTCAAACCTAAAATGTGGACGTGGGCCCAGCTAGCGAATTAGCAGATATGTGTGTGCAGGAGCTGATAACTTCACACTCCTCTCTCCAAATATGGTGACAGGGTGCACATCATTTTTCTACATTGTCTGTGAATTCTAAGCATTTTACATGTTTAATTTTGCATTATTGTGAAATTTAAATATAAACCATTCAGAAATGACCAGTATTGTCTTTGCAACTGAGATAGTTGAGCTGAAATTGTTAGAAAAATTGGCTCGTTTGTGACGGATTGACCCATACAAACTGTATGGGCCGCAGAGGTATGTCCCAGTGCTTCCTAAAGAGGCTCTGCTACTGATCTGACCCTCAATATAATGCCCGCTGTCCCCAGTGCCTATTGTGATTTTTGAAAAGTTCTTTTTCCCATGAAAACTGGCGTCATCCACTCAACGTGTCTGCCTGAAGACTCAGGGAAGGGTCACAATGTTTTCCTGTAATTTTCCCAAGATATTCCCAAGTCCTCTGCTTCCACGTCTGGGACGTCCGAGGCGTTTAAACCACAGAGCTGAAGTTACGAGTGAGCAGAGCAGGAGGAAGAGGAGCCAAAGGGCGGACGTCCCGACTTATCCTGAAGGGACTTTTTAAGGAAACGACACAGACATCATGACGAACGTTAAACGAAGGTGACTCGACCTCAGGCACCTTCAAGGTCATCGTTGACGGGTGTCACTCACACGGTCGCAGAGAGGCTCCTGTAGAATGCCTGTCCATTTCCTGTGCTGGACAGGAAGCTGACAAAAGAAACCCAAAATGCCCTGTTTTTTAGTGTGGGGATGAAAAAAAAAATCAGGCCTCACCTTTATTCCACTGTGGGAACTGTAACTTTGTCCTGTCTCACACACACACAACAAAGAACCCCCCCAACAAACAACAATGCCCATCTTTGTTTGGCCTCCTATCGTTGCGTGCCTGTAAAGCGTGTGGCCTTTTATTGAACGTAGTTTTTAGCTCAGCGGCGGGATGTTTTGATTACAAATTAGCATCAGTACTAATAAGATTTCAGGCTTTAAAAAAGAGTGAATTTAAAACAGAAACAAACATTTAATTTATTTATTTATTTGCTCGTTAAGCGCTGCTCTTAACAAGCTCAGAGGCTGACAGTAAAAACAGCAATGAAGTGAAATGAAGTGTGCGTTACTGCCTGAATGGCTTTTACCATAGACGTTCCCGGCCTCGGCTGTTGTCCTCTCGTGTTTGTTTGTTTGTCTGTTTGTCTTCTGCATTCATGCTTTCAAAGAGTGTGTGTGGGTTTCCAAGCATGCATGTCAGCGTTTATGTGCCTTATTGCACATGTTGGTGTATTACGTTTTAGCCCACACTTCTCTTTTTTTTTGCATTGCGAAGTATATTTGTGTACCCATTGTTTGTGTGTGTGTTTGCAGCAGTTTCTGGTGGTCACAGTTGCACAATATCCCTCTGTGTTGTTGCGAGCAACAATAGATAGTAAAGTTAGTTTCGTACTGTGATGATTGCTCTATAAATCTAAGTGCACACTGAGTGTGTTTTAGTGCAGCTCATTGTTCTTTGTCTCGTGCGAGAGCCGTGCTGGTTGGTCACCGGGCTCTTCATCACCATCTTCATCATCTCTTAGCCCCTCAGCTGCGGTTTTTAAAAAAGTACGCACATACACACCAAGCTGTGCTGTTTGGCAAAGCAGAGTTAATGCTGGTGACACTTCTGAGGAAATGTCGATTTGTCATAAAGAGCTCGCAGCCAGAGTCCGGACCTCCTCCTGGTCCAGTTCAGAAGAGAGTCCAGGTCAAGACCAACATTTTAATAATGTTGTTAAATCCAACACAATAAATTACGAAATAAAACAACATTTCTGCCCTTTCCAGCATTTTTTGAAAACCAATCTTGTTAATAAACTACTGGTAGATCCATAGTTTTGGATGTCTTCAAAAAGGCCACAATGTGTGTTCATTAGGAACAAAGGCTTTGATCTCAGATGTTACCGTGCATTCCTCTTTAACAAAAGCGTGAACCCCACAAAGCAAACTGTGGTTGAACACAGAGCTTTATAGATTTTTTTTTCTAATTAGATTTTATTTTATAGTTTTTTTGTAGTTGAGTTTATTTTTCAGTTCGTTTCCACAGCAGAGCTGCTCGTTTCAGTTTTTTTTATTGTCTGAAAAATGTTTACGTTCACTTCAGTTTTTATTTGTTTCGCTATTAAATTTAAAAAGTTTAAAAAGTTTTTTTTCGAGGCGCCAACCATCAACCAAGACTCCTACCATGTTGCGTGTTTTGAATACAGATGAAATGAAAGGGTGGATAGATCAAAAGAAACTTCTGCTTTTATACACAAAACGATTCTATTCTATCTTCATCATTTATTTGGTTTATCATTTCAATATATATTTTTGTCAAAAACGGATCATTTGAGCATAAAACTGATTTTTTTCTCCTCTTTTGCTTAATGTAAGTTTGATTGTTTAGCAAAATGAACAAATTAAGTCAAATGTAAGCAAAGAGAAGACCTCTAACTTTCAGGTACAACTATAAAATAACTGTTTAACACTTCAGTTCAACAATAGCTAAAGTGATGTAACCTTGAGGCTCCTCAGGAGCTGCTCAATATTGTCACACAGTAACATGAAAAATATATATTTTTTAACCTGGTTTGCTATATAAGCATTTTAACCTGCCTCTAAGAGTGCACATAAAGCGCAACTAGCCATGCTCAGTGGACTCATTTGTTTACATTTAGGTCGCGCATCACCATCTGCTAGCATCTCTTCTGTTCTTCATGGTGTTTCCTTGTCAAGTCGTGAAACAAGTTTGATGTTTCCACCTGCAAAAAGTCTTTTTGCATGCTTTGCAAAGGTTCTGTATTGGTTTCATAAGCTTTATGCTTTGGCTTCTAAAAGTGCGAACAAGCTTATAACTGCATCCAACAATGCATGCGCCTCTTTAGGAGTTTTCTCACACTTGAGGATGGAGTGGTCTGATGGTGGTGTAAGAACTCCTTATTGAGGGTTTCTTTTGATTGTATGTCATAGTAGTCACATTTTTTGCATAACAGATACTGTATGTCACATGTAGTTAACTGGGTGAGTAGATTTCACATCTATCTAACCAATAGGACACATTGTATTTTTCGTCTTCCCTTCTGTTAGTTACTCGTTTTTTCATTTCCTTGTTCTTTTTCCTTTTTGCTCTTCCAGGCACAGATTTTTCTGACTCATGCAATGAAAATATCCACGACGTTTAGATGTTTTATTTTTTTGACCTATGTAAGATGTGGTTCTGATTGGATTTTACTGGTCGTAGTTAAGTGACCTATCACAGGTGATGTACTGTAAGTGTCATGATCCACTAACATTCTTAGTTTTTGTGTTTTTGTATTTTGTTCTTTTATTCCATGGTCCCTTGGCTGTTCTGTTAAGATGTTGCTTATTTGATTTCCCCTCGTGACTTACCCCCTGTGTATCTGTGAGTCCTCGTTTCCCCTCGTGTTTTATTCCATGTTTTCCCCAGGTCAGATAAGCCAATAAGTATGTCATATTCAGTTAGCAAATTTTCTTCACGCTCAGACTTGAAACTGTGAAGCATTAGCAGAATGCTAGACTCAAGTGAGTCAACTGGATTGAGTTCAAAAGCTTCATCTACAACAAGAGTTATAAATGGCAAACAGTCACTAGAATACTTTCTTTCTGACATCACACACTTCCCTGTACCGACCCGGCACCCAATATTTAACCCCTTCCAGACCTTCCAGTGTCACGACATTTCTCAGTAGCGCTGCATGCCAGCCACCATGAACCACCGAGACGAGTTCACCCTGCGTGTGCAGATGTTTTAGAATGAATATCCAGCAGGCCTGCTCAGTATATTCTGTGCTATTTATCTATTTATTCTTGGATCTCTAACTCTCTGAGAGGTTTCAGTCTCGGGGAGTAGACGATCCCCAGCTTAATACTTTTATCCCATTATAATATTGCGAGCTTCTCCCAGTGGATGTGAGTGTGTGCCATCTTCTTACCTTATCCTGAAACATTAGAAGGCTGAAGAATGTCGACTGCTGTGTAAAGAAACTGGAAGCTGGAAAAGCCATTTGCAGTCATTTTTTTTTAACCCAGGTCTTTAAAAAATATATATATTCACTTCAATCTTTCACATTATTCTTTTATTTTCCTTTTAAAGCAATATAACTCATGTTTTCCTTGTATTCTGCTGTTTTTTTTTTAACTTTCCTGTCTGCTTGCTGTGCTTCTCATTAATTTTATTGCCAATTCTTCCCCCTTTTTCACCGTTGCCTCCATTCGTCTTGCTGTATTTCTTTAAATGAAATGGCCCATTTATGTGTAATTCCTAAAGCCGAGGCTTATAGCGCTATAGTAAAAGTTAAAGCGGTGCAGACTAAACATTTGGACTCAGAATGATGAAAAATGACCAATCAGACAGCTGGGATGCCGGCCAGCTCCATGATGTAACATCCCGTTGGGCTAAATCCTTTTATTTTAGGGTAACTTGGAGCCTTTCATTCTTCCCCTTTGCATCCTCGAGAAGGCGCACATGCAGTCTCATATCCTTTCGCTCACCTCTGTGAATGGGAGCCGGAATAATGGGCTTCAGACGTCAGAGAGGAAACGACCCAAACATTATTCCAATAGGTTTTTATTGCTGCGATTATTAGATTTCATAAAATAAATCCATTTTAACGGAGGTTACCGCTTGTTTTCCCAGCCTGTTTCAGGGTTGTCGTGTGTGCATGTGCACAAACCCAAACTTTTAATGTTTTACGCATGTGTGAGCAAGTGTGTGTGTGTGTTTCTGACATTTAATGACACTGGTGTGTGCTCATATGTGTGTTTGCATGTTCGGAGCTACAATAGAGCTATACATTAATGTAAGTTTTGTTCCTCAGCTCTGCTCAGTTTCCACTTAACATAAAACTATTTCCCTTATTAGTCTGCTCTAATCGGCTGACCTACTATATGATTGTGTGTAACAGGAGTGTATTAACAGATATTTTCCACATGCAAGTGGGTCAGAGTGCACTTTCCATCATGCTGTCAGTGCTTAATTATGTCTCTAAATGTTTGTGGGTATGTTGCATTGCCTTAAATATCCCTAATGTAGTGTATGTTAGTGCTGGCTGATACTGCAAAATTTGTTACCAATCTGATACCATGTACAAAAAACGTTTTGTTTTTTTTAATTCTGTGCACTATATATACTAAACTTTGAGTATGATACCGATACCAGCGTTGGTGTCAATATCGGCATCGATAAATATTTGGCTTGATCAGCCAACGTCTTCATCTTGTTTGCACAAAAATAGATATCAAAACCCCAGATAATCGTTGATTTACAAATCCACTGAATTTTTTTCACCCAGTAAAAGTTTTTACAGAGGTCATGTCAGACAGTCTTTTTCTTATAGACTTCTATAGGTCTGGAAGTCTTTTTGCAACCATAGTTAGCGCCATCATCATTCAGATAGAATGCAGGTTTCAGGCACATCCGTATTGTTTACACTGCATTATATTGGCTCTGTTGTTTATAAATGCATGTGATTGGAGGACGTTGCTCAGTGCTGAAGTGCGGTCATTATTGTGCTTTTACCAGTTTTGGGACGGTGGGGCTTCAGATGCACAGACAGTACTTGGAAGTCCCTTTATGAAGCTTTCAGTTTTTGTGTTTTTTTCCACCTCCACTTTGCTCTTTTTGGAATTCATGCTTCAAAATTGTGTGATTTACAGAGAACATGACAAACAACATTATAACATTGGCTTCCATTCATTAATATGTGGTTGGAAACAATCGTACCCAGCACAAAAAGAAAGAGGAGTCATTATTGAATCAGACTCATTCTAAATTCCCTCGCTCACTTGCATCTGTAATCTGCATAAATCTGCATACGGCAGAAAATATGGAGATCCATCTTATTTTCTTATAAACACATGAAGCAAGATAATTTCTATTTATTTGGCCTTCCAAGCATGCTAAATGTTATCTTTATATAACTATATGAGCTATACTTTATATGAATATTAGTCACACCCTTTATATTACCTAATATGTATATATAAATAACTTATTAAAATATGATCATCTTAACATCTTCTATATACATGAAAGAAAGAAAATGATGAAGAGATGGTGGTACTGATGATAATGATGATGATGAGATGATTATGACAGTGGGAAGAAGATAATAATGATGATTTTTATTATAATAACTATTATTTATATATTTTATATTGGATGTTGTTATTGTTATTGATTCTTTTAAAATAATTCTTCTCTAGTCTGTATCTCTCCTGTAAAATAGTCAGATGTCTATTCTCATTAATGTACAGAATTCACCTGCTTGCTGCTACTACTGCACATTCACCCAATGTATATACTACATATATATATATATATATATATATATATATATATATGTATGTATGTATATATTAGGGGTGCGAGGATATTCGTATCGATATTGAACCGTTCGATACAGTGCTTTCGGTTCGGTACGCATATGTATCGAACAATACAAAATTTTTCATTTATTTTATCAACTTTCCTTCTGACGATGCTGTCTGTGTTGAGCGCTCAGTGGATCTGCGCTCGACAGTGCAGCCTAGGCGGAGTAGTCGAGCGCAGATACACTGAGCGCAGGGCAAGCTAGCGAGACAGAAGTTAAGCTCTCCTTGCAACATGGCAAATTGAACCTCCCCCACCCTCATTCAGATCTGGCGTTTGGAACTATTTTGGTCTTCATGTGACGTATGACCCTGAAGGTAAGCGCGTCATGGACTCTCGCGCTTTCTCCCGACTTTTCCTGACATGATTCTGCGCGTGGACGGAGCAGCAACACAGATGACTCGACTAACGTACTGCCACCTGCTGGCATAATTAGACAGCAAGAAAAAAATCTGGAAACTAAACTTCATTTTAACCCTTGACTATTGTATGACACGCACACATCAATGAAAACTAAACACATTTTTGCTATAAATTCAGTTAATTTTAGTTAGTTTTGTGAACACTCATTACAGTTTTAGTTAGTTTTCCTTTTTTTGTTTTTATTTTTATTTCCGTTAACGAAAATGTTTTTTCACTTCTAGTTTTCGTTATTTCGTTAGTTTTCGTTAGCGATAATAACCTTGATTTAGACAGCCGTTAGCACATGATTCTCCTTATGGGGACCTGATATGTTTAATATGCTGCTGAGAATATTGCCCAGAAGAAGCGTATAGTATAGCTTTTAGTTTGGAAAGAGCCATTTCCCTGTAATACACTCTTTTCCAAAGATGAGTGATTTCTCGATCATATAGTTTTTTTTATTACTTTGTTGTTTCAGCAACATTAAATTTAAAAACTGTACTTTTGAATTAAAATATATATTTATCATTTTAATAAATGACAAATAAAAAAGGCATGAACATTTTTTTTGTATCGAAAAAATATCGAATCGTGTCACCAAAGTATCGAACCGAACCGTGAATTTTGTGTATCGTTGCACCCCTAATGTATATATATATATATATATATATATATATATATATATATATATATATATATATATATATATATATATGTGAAAATTCTGTCTATTTTCTGCTGCTTATCCAGGTTTGGGTCAGGGGAGCAGCAGCCCTCTGTGAGTCCGGGATCTGACACATCATAAAGAACATTGAGCTTTTAGATTAAACTCCTTAAAAATATATATACATGATTTATCATTGTTTTTAAGGCCCACACCCACAGGTCCAGCTAGTAAGAAGTGTAGGTGTGTACCCTTCCTTAGAATTTAATAGGTTCTTTGTTTTGGACAGAATAACTTTGATTTTTTTCTTTAATATAGTGAGTGTGTTGTTTCCATGTACTTAATATGTTAATCGTGGGAATTTACACATTGGCTTAAACACCATACTATCATGTAATATTCAAAAGTGACTAGCAGAATAGCTCATTCATGGTTGATAGTGAATGGTGAGAATTGCCAGACAGGCAGTTTCGCCTGATGGTGTTTCTTTTTGTGGTCATGTCTTTTTTTTTTTCTTGTTTTTTGTTCATTTACTTTGTTTCAATGTCTTTGTGCAAACCTCTGTGTTGGCTTCATTTTCCAACAGCTGGAAAATGAAGCCAACACAGAGGTGCAAGAAATAGTTCCCAACTTAACAGAAAACATAAATATGATTGCAACCTGGCACTAAAACTTGTGTAATATGCAACATACTTTATATTGAAATACTAAAAGCACAACTTTTAAATGTATATGCCTCTTTGAATCCTGCAAATCTTTTGGGGGTCTTGTTACAATGCACTGTGGTGTGTATCAGTCTGAAGTTGTGTCAGACAACTCGTGGTGCAGCGGTAATTATATTACAGTGCCCATTGTGGCTTTGAGACCTCCTACTGTGAGTATTATGAGTCCAGCACATGTGGCACAAACACACAGGATGTTTCACATACTTCATTAATCTAAGGTTTTATGGTAAATGTACACTGTAATCCATGTAGCCAGTGGGGCGGTACAACCATGAATGTATGCCAGTGAGTGTTATTAATGTTGACTAAGGTGACCACACACACCCACGCACTTTCTGCCCCCTGCTGTTTTAGGAGCCATGGTTTTGATCAAGCAGACCGAGACCTCTCACTGGTTGCTGGCAGATTTCCAGCAGCCAATCACAAGCCTCCGCCAATTAGAGCTGAAGGTAGAGAGCACAGAACATTTAATGGAGCTTTTACAGGCTTGTTGGTGTGTGTTTGTATGTGTGTCTGTAACATAATACATGGTATTTCTGTGTGTTTTTAAAGTATATCATGTATATTTTCATGTGTGACAAATTCTTGCGTGTGTGTGTTTTGCAGATTCAGCGGCAGAGTAACCCATTAGCATAACAGCTCTGTTGCACTGCCCAGGCTATTACGGTGCAGTTTTCTCTCTCTCTCTCTGTGTGTGTGTGTGTGTGTGTGTGTGTGTGTGTGTGTTGTGCTTGTGACCTTCATCACAGTCTCACCAGTTGATTTAGCTTTACCCCCCCCTAAGGTAATGTATGTTTTTTTTTGTTTCAAGGCAGCTTCAATAATTAATCAGGACTTTTTAACTCTGTGTGTGTGTGTGTGTGTGTGTGTGTGTGTGTGTGTGTGTGTGTGTGTGTGTGTGTGTGTGTGTGTGTGGGCGGTCAAGAATTTAAAATGCTTCCTCTGCATATTGCGAGAAACCAATAAGGGGAGTGGATATAGTAGGCTTTCCATAGTAGCCTGGTGGTAAGGGGTCAGAGGAACATTCCAGGTATGTCACGTTTGCAAGTGTTTCCAGGCTGATCTGATGGGACCCAACTTCAAAAGTAAATGAGACTGTAAAGCATTCTTTGGTAAGGACCACCTACATTTTTGTCCTTTGTTTTCTTCAGTTCATTGCAAATAGATGTCTATTTATTATATACACCTCAAAAAATTAATAAATAAAGGAACACTTTTTAATCAGAGTATAGCATCAAGTCAGTTAAACTTCTGGGATATTGATCTGGTGAAATAAGTAGCAGAGGCAGTTGGTTATCAGTTTCAGCTGATTAGCATTCTTCATTAGTGTTAAGGATATTCCAGGAGACAGAGAGTTACTCTAGGAGAGCTGGACAGGGCTGTAGAAGGCCCTTAACCCATCAAACGATGGGAATCTGCTCCTTTGCACAAGGACCACTAGGGTGAGCACTGCCAGCCACAAAATGACCTCCAGGAGGACACTGGTGTAAATTTCTTTGCCCAAAAATTAGAAACTGACTTCATGAGGGTGGGTTGAGGGACCATCATTCTCTAGTGGTTGGCATTTGCCATAGACTACCATTAGGTGTTGAGATGAATTGGCAGTGAAGAAGGCGCAGCAGTGCCTCTTCTTTCTCAGGAGACTGAAAAGATTCGGCATGAGCCCCCGCATCCTCAGGACCTTCTATCGCTGTGCCATTGAGAGCATCCTCACTGGATGCATCAGCACCGCCTACAACCACAAAGCTCTCCAGAGAGTAGTGCGGTGTTCTAAACGGATAATTGAAGGTGAGTTTCCCTCCCTCCAAGACATCTACAGGAAGCGCTGCCTGAGGAAAGCAGGAAGGATCATCAAGGACTCCAGTCACCCCAGCCATAAACTGTTCAGACTACTTCCATCAGGAAGGAGGTTCTGCAGCATCCGGTCCCGTACCAGCAGACTGAGAGACAGCTTCTTCCATCAGGCCATCAGACTGCTGAACACGTCATAGACACCTCACCTTCACTACTGGAACTTCAACATTATGCACTCCACACTGTATATAAATGCCACTTGTTTTGCACAATATCCAACTACCAACCTCTGTATATTTTATATATTTTATTTATTGTTTACTCTATTTAATTTGTAAAATATGTACACACACACACACACACACACACACACACACACATATATACACACACATGGACATACATATCTAGTATACACATTCAGTAATATGCATACACTCTTATATTGTACATATATTTATTCATATAATTCTCAGATTTAGCCATTCTTATATTTTGCTTGTTCTTATGTTATTGTACTTTGCACACCTCTGTTGCTTGTGAAGCTCGCACACAAGAATTTCACTCACATGTGCTGTACCAGTGTACCTGTACATGTGATGTGACAATAAAAGTGATTTGATTTGAATTCCATGGGTTCACTGTCAGATCTCAAACTGGTGCAGTGAATCCTGTATTGTTCCCACTGTACGACAATGCCCAGCGTCATGTGATGACAAGTATGCAGGGGGTTTCTAAAGGATGAAGGAGTTGATACCACTGACTGACCCCCAATGTTCGCCTGACCTAAACCCAGTAGAACACTTCTGGGACATTATGTTTCAGTCCATCCAATGTCTCCAGGTTACACCTGCGACACTCCAACACACCATCTGTAGTTTCATTAGGAGTATTCCTTCACATTGTCAATATTGCACACAAGCATGTAATGGTGCATACAAACTATTGAGCACCGTTTTGAGTTGCTGTAAAGAGATTATAATAAAATGGACCGGATTGGTGCATAATTTTTTCACTTTAGTTTTCAGATTGTCTTTGAATTCAGCCCTCTGTAGGTTGATAATTTTTATTTCCATATTTCCAACAATGTGCATAATTTAATTCCCAACACATTACCCAGTTCATATCAGAATATATATCCAGAATGGCTTTTTGTTCCATTGACATCTGATGTGTTTTCTAAGTGTTCCTTGACGTTTTTTCCAGAAAAAAAAGATCAAGCAAGCATGAGGTGGAAAAAAATGAGCATCCTTCCCAGAAAACAACCCATTAGCTCATTTTTACAGCTCTCATTTTGTCATTGGGTTTAAAATGTAAGTGCCCTCTGGCAGCAGTATGAATAAGCAATTATAAAATGTAAATATAAAAATGTCTGCTCCATCACCTTAAGATGACATCATATTTAAAGTTGTCTCCCAAGCTAACCAAACTGCAGACTACAGCAAGTGGTCCTTCCCAGATAAGACCGAGACCTCTTGGTTTGAAAAATGACAATACGTTAGTGCCAAAACCTTTGGTTCCTGGAATGGCCACTTGTGGCTGACTCAAAAAGCAAGCCAATCCCCATAGATCCCCTTGTTAAAATTCCATAAATTTATATGTGGGAATAAACATCTTTACAGCTTGGTTCTAAAATCAGTGTCATCAGTGAGGACCCAAACCCTAACAAAAGGACTTTTTTTTTAGAGAAAAAAGGGTAAATGGCTTTTGATGTGTTTCAGCTGCAATCATTCTTTGCTCCCTGATTTTTCTTATGTTTCTTAAAAATGATATCTTTTATCATAGACTTAGACCTCACAGGGTAGAACAAAAAGAAAGAAAAGTAAAGCAAAGACAGTTATTGTCAAACGATTTCCATCTACTTGTTTTCTGCCCCTTATCCAATTTAGGGTCCTGAGAAAGCTTGAGTCTGCAGCTATTCTAGAGCAAGATTGATGGGCACACTCCAAATCACTAATTCACCTAATAGTCATATCATTGGTCTATTGCAGTATCCAGAATCCACATATATATATATATATATATATATATATATATATATATTTATATATATATATATATATATATATACGTAACAATTATCTATGTCTGTGTAATGCGCCCATACAGTATATTATTAGTCAAATGTAGTCCCTTCTGGTATCTAACCTCCTCTAAAGATTTGTTGAATTTCACTCACACTTGGCATTCCCCCCCCCCCCCCCCCCCCCCCGTCAGCTAAGTGGTCACATCACTGTTCAAAGGCACTTGAGTAAAGAAAGCAGGAGAGCGGTGTTGTACCCTGCTGCTGATCATTAACCCTGTCTGACCTTTTTCTAAGTTATACAGATTATTCTCAGACGCAATCAAGCATTGCACTGGTTCATGTGGCTATTTAATGATGATATCCTTCATGTATTACTCTGTACATGTTCTCTTCCTTCTAATGTTTGATAAATGGACACTCCTTCACTTAACCCAGGAGAAAAAAAAGAAAATCTTACACACAGAGATACATAAAACCCATAAAAATACAACTTAAATATACAAAACTGATTTTAAACCTTAGACAAATAAACCCAATAAACTCAAACATAAACCTACTACACACACACACACACTTGCATACACATGCTCCCAGCAACTGCTAAAGACCATTTGTATAAAAAGGGAGGAAAGAATAAATAAATGTTTTCAGTAGCTGGAAAGTTATCAAGTCTGTAGTGGGAAGGCTACACAGACTAACACCAGTCTAGACCCTCACACAGGGAAACACACACACACAAACACACACACACGATCGAGCACCAACACAAATAACGGCAGAAAATGTATCACAGACTGCCAAGGCCATGGTCCTCCCTTTTATCACAATAAATCACAGCAAAAAGTTGGAATGGTACGGCTGAGTGTGGATGTGTGCGTACAAGCTCGTGGGCCACTGTCTAAGCATTGCCTTTGTTTTCCATCCCACTTAAAAAGGTCAGAGCCCTCGGGAGTCATTATATCACCCTGATATTAATGCCTGTGAGCCAAGAAGAGTGTGTGTTTGTGTGTGTCAGCCATGTGTTTCTACTAATACAATGGGCCTGAAAAGTAGAGTTCATTATTTTAGTAATGCCTGTTTCTGCCTGTATGTTTGATATCTTTAAATTAATCCATGTCGGTTTGTGTGGTTCCTTCCTGAGTTCAAACAATGAGTAACAGCCGAGTCGCACTCGGTGTTGGCATTTTGTCTTCATTTATACTCGTCCACTTCAATGGAGTGCCAGTTTAAATCAGTTCCAGCTTAAATCAGAAAGAAAACCATACAGACAGATCTTTTACGAAGAACAAAAAAAGTTTATTTTAATGTCTACATGTTATCTGGTTCACTTCCCTGTAGTTTCCATGTTTGCTAAAAGTTTACACGATTATTTAAAGCCGGTTCATTAAACCGAAATATATAAACAATAGATAGAAAAGAAATATGAAAGAGATTACCCACAACGATGAATGCACAAAGAATCATCACTCAGTGCTTTTAGTTGTATTGTTTTTATATACCAACCCTTAGTTTTAAAGTTGGTATCTGGGTCTGGGTGCAGTTCCCTCCTCCAGGGGCAAGGGTACCTAGACCCGGTTTGTAGAGTACGCTTGGGGAGTGTGATCGTGTGTACAGCGTCTCTTTATGTTTGTCTCCACGTTGGTTGAGTGTGGAGTAAGTGCATATGAGAACATGAGGGTGGGAATGGATGTTTGTATATGTGTGTGTCTGTATTTCTGTGTCTATATGTCAGGTTGGGTGTCAGGCGCCACCTCTCTGGGGACATCTTAGGCCCTCCAAGGTTTGGAGGCCTATCTCCCCCTACCACCACTTCCCCTGCCAGTGGCGGACTCCCTCAGACATCGGTGCGTTGGTGGTTCTTTGTGTCCGGGGATGGGCGTCCGGGTACACACCGGCTGACTCCTTGGTGGCCGCATATCGGGGCCTGGAGCCTGGGGCTCACTCGGGCCACTTCGGAGGTGGGGTGCCCCCGGCCTCTCGGCCTGGGGCTCGGTCACTCAGGCACAGCTGGCTGCTGGCGGAGCTCACGGGCGCGTCACTGCAACTCCCCCTGGCTTCTGCTCCGCGGCTGCTGAGTGAGCCCTCATCTGGGACTCTCCTCAGCTCTTTCTGGGACAGTGGCGCGGCTGCCCCTCTGTTGGTCTTCCTTGGTCTCTTGTGTTCTGGGGGCCTCTGGATGTCTGGAGTTTTGATCTCCTCCATACCTGCTTCATGCCCTGGAGGACGGGGCTGTGGCCCCCCCACACCCTCTAGCAGATCATTACATGAAGGAACCTTTTAAAAAAAAAAAACAAGCGCGTCCATGCTCACAGGTGTACACATGGGTGATCACACCCACAAACTACACCCTTTTTGGCTCCTACCTCAAAGCACACTGTGTTCTGTTGATCTTATGTGCTGCACAATAATGTTTAACATTTAGTATTTACTGTCATATTCCCATATATCATTGTGATGTTGTTTATTCTATTACTCTTGTTCTCTTCTGCTTGTTTTCTTTTTTCTTTCTCAGCAGGTGATCCAGGTGATCAATAGATGCATTTTTTTTTCTTATTTTTTTTCTGCTCATTCTGTTGGTTTTTGTCTTTTGCCCTTCTCCACCGTCCCTCTTCTCAGTTGTTTCTCTTTCCCTCTTTCTTTCTCCCCTTCTTTCCCCCAGTCAAGTCTGTCCCATATTCAGCAAGTGAAAATAAAATGAACAATAAAAGGTGAATCAAATGGACCATTACGGCAAGGCTGGGATGGTCAATTTGGTAAAGTAAATCCGTTGGGCATCTTTCTTTGCCTTTAGACAACAATTCTGATGGCAAAAAGAGCCAAACGGGACAGGCAAAAAAAGAAAAAAAAAGTTCGTATCTGAATTGGTTTGGGGTGGTGAAGACCAAATATAGAGCTCAAAGGACGGTGATGAAACGGTAGGCAATTATCTGCTAACATTTGTCATTGTAAAATCATAATGTGCATTTTTGTGTATTTATATGTATGGAATTGTGATTTTTTTTTTTGTTTATAGCTTGTTCCAAAAACAATTAGTTTTAAAGCTGTAAAAAGTAACTTCCTGCTGTAAAATGATTATGAAAGTAATACTTTTTTTTTTTTTACAGTTAGTGATTTTTATTTTCGTGCAGACATGTTTCACCTGGAAAATTTTCCTCTGGATTAAAAAAAATGTACCTCAGGTGGTTGGTACAGTTGATGCTCAGTTTCTTACTTTTAGGACTTTTTTTTTTTTTTTATGTTTTTTTCTGCTTTTTCTTCCAGGATCAAACACAGACCCACTACTTCACTGCTAAACTACTCCTACAGGCAACGTAAATGTCGAAGTGGGGTTTTCATTATATTTTAAGAGTTGCCTCTGTTTTTACAGGCCAGGTTGCTACAATATAACCTTTCTCCACAGTAAGTGAATGGGAGCCATATGGAAAACATGGTACTGTACCTGAGCTGCTATTTTGGTCACACAGACAGAGTATTGTACACATAAAGTTTAAGAGAAAGAAGGGATAGGTTAACAGACAGATATCTAAAAAAGGAAGGATCGATAAAAATAAAAAAATGAAACAGAAGAAAATGATATCAGAGTAAAAACAAGATCCCGTTTGTGAAAGTCTTACTGCAGTCAAAAATGAGGACAGGTCTTCTGTCTGCAATTACATGTGGATATGGACAAGCAGCTGCCACATGCGACCATCATCTATGAGACGACAAAAACACAAATCACCCCCATTACTTTGTGTCTTGACAAAATGTTCTGTGAGCCCACAGAGGTTGGATGTAGAGTTTTGTTTGGATGGTTACTCCAAAGTCCTCAAGCATATGGGCAATAGAGGACAGGTGAGGAGAAGGGCCACAAAGAAAGCCACTAGATAGCCAGGGCTGATCTATCCTTGGGCGGCTGTTAATGGAACCAAACCTATTATTAGATTTTGATAGAATTTACTCTGCACAACTTTTACTATAAGGTTATTTTATTCTGACCAGCAAGCTGGGGCTTGATTAGCCCTGCTTGGTTTGGTTGTTGATACGGAGAGACCAGGAACACCCTGTGACTGCAGAAAAATCAAAAGATGGAGGGGGGATGTTTTCTTATTGAGGTTTTATTATTGAATGCAAAACGTACTTTATTGTTACTGTTTTGCTGTATTTGAGAGAATTTATTATCATGGTGCGGGGCAGGCAGGGTAGGACCCAAACTGTAGGACTCTCAGGCAGAACTAAACTTAAAGGCATCTTTATTGCTGGGTTTAGAGACAAAAAACTGAAAAGACACTAGGTGGACAGAATATGCAGCATTGAGAGAGATCGCAACAGGGAGCAGAAGGAAATGCAGACAATAAAAACAAGGGAATCAGGGCAAAGAGGAAACACCTGGGGAACATGGCTGGATGTAATCTAATCGATGAGACAGAGGATGCAAAACTGAACATGATGCGCAAAGGACAAGTGACTATCAGAATAAAACAGGATGTGCAAGAAACACACACCAAGATGCAGAATAAGACACACAAATTGATGTGGGAAGACAACAGCACACATGGTAGACGAGCATGACAGAGCTGAAACACAGAGAGAGCCAGGGAGCTAGAGAGCAAGGGACAAGAGAGTGAGAGGGAGACAAAGGGAGAGAGACAGCAAAAGAAAAAAGAGAGCAACACTAAACTTGACATCCATAAACAGACCTTATAGACTACACACCACGGACACCAAAACTCAAATTAACCCTTTAAGACCTACCATAGAACCAAGTCCGCCAGAGCTTACTTTATATTTTTACATGCTGTAGTGCCATTTCTGGGAGCATTTCAAGTTGCTATACATTAATACAACTGTTATAGCCCAAATTTAAATAATATGTATGCATTAAGTGCATAGTAACTACATAAATTGCAAAAAAAGTGCAATAGACTACAAAAAAATTGAAAATTGTTTTTTTTTTTTTTTTTTTTTACATATATTTCTAATTAGAGAAATTTAAGAGGCTTATCCCTCAAAACTTTAAATACAAAAAAGTTGAAAAAATAGTTTCCCACCACAGGAAATTTATTTTGAGTGTCTTCCTAGTTTTATTTTTGAGATACACCAATTTTTATATACTGCAGGAAAAACGAAAAACAATCCTATTATGCAAATTTGCAAAGAAAACAGCAGGTGCATCAAAATAAACTATTTAAAGCAGTGCAGTTTGAGTTCTAAGCATCCCAGCAACTATTCAGAAAAGCTTGATGTCAAACATGACTTTTAAAAACACCACTATAGGCTTATAAGGCCTATAAGTATAAAACTGCATTTTCCGCGAAATTACCGCCATTACCTGCCCGAAACCAGAAGTGACGTCATGTCACTTCTGGTTTCGGGCAGGTAATGGCGGACATGCGATAGTTCGCGCTGACGTCTATTTCAATGTAGGAAGTGTTATGAACAGCTGATCGGATCGGCAAAGCGTGTTTCTGGAATATTATGCTTTTGTTGCTGCAAGTGCTTTTAATGCAATCTTTGCAAAGCGATATGTGGAAGGAAACCGTGACCTAGGACAAGCTGATGGCACAAGATGTAATTTCAACTCCTCCGGTTTCATATGCAAAAAAAATTATTGCGCTAGCTTACGTGGTTTCAGTTCTACAGGGATTTAAAAATAGTTACGCAAAACGGAGCGTGCCCGCTCTGACCTGTTTTAAAGGGATAAGTGTCTGAATAACCTGAGAGAAATGAGCAAAACACTAAGCAAACTCAAAAACCTGGGTCAAAGAAACATGATCATGACAGTTTATCAGATTCTCAGCAGCTGGACCACACCTTAAATAATCCCCTTCTTCATCTATAAATGCTTACTTGTTCTCGTTACTGCACGACACCCTCCCAGAGTTTATTTTTCTGATTGTTGACCTCTGTCAAAGGGATCTGCCAGGCATTTAAGAGAAAACTCTGATCCTCAGTGAGGCCTTTGCCAAACTGCAGCCTCCTAATGGAACATCTAAGCCAGCAATTATATTCTTTTATTTAATTTTGCACACCAGACTTGAAACTGCACATGAATAGATTTTGTTTTTCCATAGCACTTACATTCCACCTGTTCCCCCTGAAGAAAATCTTCCTTAACTAGTCACTAATTTGTCTGAAAACTATGGATATTCATTCTGCAAAGCAACCAGATGCTAATTAATATAATAGACACATTTTCTTTCTTTTTCTGGATGCACATTAGATAATCTTTTTCTTCACCCTATGTCTAGCATCCTCCTCTATCACACCAACCCTCTCCATGTCCTTATTCACTACATCTATGAACCTTCTCCACATTTAAAGTCCCTACTATCTCCTCCACAACACTGTTCACTCTACACACCCCCCCCCCCCCATCTTCTGCCTTTGTCTTCAGCCAACAGTGGCACAGTTTCCACCAGCACTCTGTTGGCCAGACCTGAGGCGGTCCTTATTAACCCGGGCCCTGACCCATCTGGTATGGAAATCTTGTTCTTTATCATCAGCATGTTTTGAATAATGATAAGTATAACAACAGAAGTGCTATAATAAAGCACTGAGTTTCAAGGGAATATTTTCAACTTAAAAACTGAACACAAAGGGGATTAGCACCTGCACTGGTGAAGGTAAAGCAAAACGTATTCTACCAAAGCTTCTGCTATCACATCTCTTTTTATATAACTGTTCTTCTTACAGTTAGAAGTGCTCATGATTTGCATGTTAAGACATCTTCATTTCACAAAATCACACAAACCTGAGGTGAGGACACGATCAAAGCTTCAGTGCAGAGAGAACCTTGGCAGCAGCAGTCACACTTCATCCAGTCCACCTATCCATCCAAGACTAGGGTCAAGGATTTGGTAAGATCTGTGGTGCAGCTGTGCGACACATGGGATCTAGACCATGAATAACTTAAAACACACAGTGCAAGGGAAACACGAGTAGGAAGAAACTGTAAGAAATGGAAAAGTGTGGGGAATTAAAGGAGGGGAAAGAGTGGAGGTCGAACTCTGTGGCAGCATTTATTCAGAAGAGCAAGGCAAGACGGGCGAGCAATTCTGTCTCTGCATCGATTAGAGCGATTACTAACCAGAGGCTGACACATGATCGGGTGGGAAGAAACGCAAGTTACCGATGTAAGACTGTAACATTGCCTATGTTAGAGGGAGCTCATAATGGGAACACACACGGCCACTTTATTCAGTGACGCACGTAGTGACACACAAAGATCACATATACACATGATCGTGCACAGTGACGCATGAATGTGTAAATATTTCCTAATGCAAGCATGCACACTCGAGTCCTGAGTGGTACTTGCTGAAACCTACTGGAAGTTGTAAATGAGCGCTAACGTTGTTTTGCTTTTTTTTTTAAGTTCATGCATTTGACGACTTTATTGGTTGTCAATCAAAAGAATAAACTACATTTTCTGTCTTTAAGGCTCTAAAATAATAATAATTCCTTTTGTAAAAAGCGTAGCTAAAACATGAACCAACTGTGTTTTATGAATGTGGACAGGTGCTATTTTCACGTAGAACCTTCAGCTTCATCACAGCTAAATCTACACGCTCATGTGAGTGCCATGAGTGAGTAGGGCTTTGAAGACAATTCACAAATATCTCCATAAAAGAGCTTGTGAAATTACTTCCAAAAAACATTCAATCTCTTAAAACAAATGTCTTTCGCAATATGCATGCACTGTCCACACATTGCTCAGTCCACCTTTTTAACTGCTTTCATCATGCAAATATGTATTCAGCCAATATTAAGGCAGCGAATCAGTGTTTTTTAACATGTAGAGGTGGTCAGGTGCTAGAAAACTGTCAGATAATCAAACTGAAACATTGTGACTGTGATGGTCACCTATATATGTATATAGTTCAATGGTGTCAGAAAGTTTTCACATTTGGTAATGAATGCTTTGGTTTAAGATGTGTAAAACACAAAGTCTCATATGTGTGTGTGTATATATATATATATATATATATATATATATATATATATATATATATATATATACACAGTGGGGCAAAAAAGTATTTAGTCAGCCACCGATTGTGCAAGTTCCCCCACCTAAAATGATGACAGAGGTCAGTAATTTGCACCAGAGGTACACTTCAACTGTGAGAGACAGAATGTGAAAAAAAAAATCCATGAATTCACATGGCAGGATTTGTAAAGAATTTATTCGTAAATCAGGGTGGAAAATAAGTATTTGGTCAATAACAAAAATACAACTCAATACTTTGTAACATAACCTTTGTTGGCAATAACAGAGGTCAAACGTTTACTATAGGTCTTTACCAGGTTTGCACACACAGTAGCTGGTATTTTGGCCCATTCCTCCATGCAGATCTTCTCGAGAGCAGTGATGTTTTGGGGCTGTCGCCGAGCAACACGGACTTTCAACTCCCGCCACAGATTTTCTATGGGGTTGAGGTCTGGAGACTGGCTAGGCCACTCCAGGACTTTCAAATGCTTCTTACGGAGCCACTCCTTTGTTGCCCGGGCGGTGTGTTTTGGATCATTGTCATGTTGGAAGACCCAGCCTCGTTTCATCTTCAAAGTTCTCACTGATGGAAGGAGGTTTTGGCTCAAAATCTCACGATACATGGCCCCATTCATTCTGTCCTTAACACGGATCAGTCGTCCTGTCCCCTTGGCAGAAAAACAGCCCCATAGCATGATGTTTCCACCCCCATGCTTCACAGTAGGTATGGTGTTCTTGGGATGCAACTCAGTATTCTTCTTCCTCCAAACACGACGAGTTGAGTTTATACCAAAAAGTTCTACTTTGGTTTCATCTGACCACATGACATTCTCCCAATCCTCTGCTGTATCATCCATGTGCTCTCTGGCAAACTTCAGACGGGCCTGGACATGCACTGGCTTCAGCAGCGGAACACGTCTGGCACTACGGGATTTGATTCCCTGCCGTTGTAGTGTGTTACTGATGGTGACCTTTGTTACTTTGGTCCCAGCTCTCTGCAGGTCATTCACCAGGTCCCCCCGTGTGGTTCTGGGATCTTTGCTCACCGTTCTCATGATCATTTTGACCCCACGGGATGAGATCTTGCGTGGAGCCCCAGATCGAGGGAGATTATCAGTGGTCTTGTATGTCTTCCATTTTCTGATGATTGCTCCCACAGTTGATTTTTTCACACCAAGCTGCTTGCCTATTGTAGATTCACTCTTCCCTGTCTGGTGCAGGTCTACAATACTTTTCCTGGTGTCCTTCGAGAGCTCTTTGGTCTTGGCCATGGCGGAGTTTGGAGTCTGACTGTTTGAGGCTGTGGACAGGTGTCTTTTATACAGATGATGAGTTCAAACAGGTGCCATTCATACAGGTAACGAGTGGGGGACAGAAAAGCTTCTTACAGAAGACGTTACAGGTCTGTGAGAGCCAGAGATTTTCCATGTTTGAGGTGACCAAATACTTATTTTCCACCCTAATTTACGAATAAATTCTTTACAAATCCTACCATGTGAATTCATGGATTTTTTTTTCACATTCTGTCTCTCACAGTTGAAGTGTACCTCTGGTGCAAATTACTGACCTCTGTCATCATTTTAAGTGGGGGAACTTGCACAATCGGTGGCTGACTAAATACTTTTTTGCCCCACTGTATATAATGTCTCTATATATCTCTATATAGAAATATATTTATTTCACTTGCATCCTACAATTTTAATGATCCAATTCCCATCTTTTGTCTTTTAGTTATTTCAAATATTTTCAATCTCACATCAACCCTAAAGTACTAACCTCGTTGATTAATGATCAGTTTCGATGTCATTGCAATGTTGTCAGGTTGTGACTGTTGCATGTAGAGTGACAGGTTTTTATACTAAATTATGTTACAATTATTTAAAATCTGTGCAGATAAATTAATCTTTCTAAAGTTCATGACTAAATTGTTCATTTTCACTCCTTTTTCACCACATAAAAACAACATTTCATTTTGTGAAAGCTTCCTCTCTTATCTAGGTATGCATGTACTTGTTGTATTAAATGGCTAAAATAAAGCCTAAAACATAATGTGTTTTCTGTCAAACAGCCTCTCTGAGCTATCCTTCTTCCTGCTGTATATTATCTGACCCAGTCAGTCAGTTTTCCACTGCAGCTGCCTGAATTTAATACACGATACAACATTTCAATAATATATGGCAGAGATCTGTTAGATTCAAGCATGCTAGTTCCTGTCCCACATGTACTCACATCCCATGTGCCACATGTGTGTGCGTACATGTGTAGAGGTCAGTAGAGTATGATTGAGGAAAGAGGTGGTGGAAAGGAAGGAGGAACAAAGGTATAATTTAACGCCTGTCAGGTTCATGGCCTTAGAGAAGATGACAGACGAGGGAGATGAGAGAGAGGTGAGAAGTTTGAACTGTTCCTCTGAATTCTGCAGCCAATTTCTCTTAAAGAACAAGCTATAAGCTCTGCCAGCAGTTTTTGACTCAAGCAAGTGTGTTGATATCCTGAGGTTCCTGCAAGGTTCATTTGCCTGTTGTGCCCTTTTCTGCTGATCAGCCTCTGTGTATTTATGACCTCAGTTCTCTTGTCCTTTGTTGTCATGTCTGGTGTCATGTCTTGTCTAGCTGTTTTTATTATGCTAACTTCCCTGCTTGTCACCAGCCAGTGTTAAGTATTGTCATTAACTTTTTGGACTCTGGAGCTTGCATTTGCCACAATAAAGGTTGCCTACTGCCTGCTTGCTACCAATGAATGCTGGCAAGAGCATTACAGATGACTTGGGGTAAAAATGTAAAATTTCACTAAAATATTTAATCAGCACTTTTTTATTCCTGATTTATAGTAAGTGTTAAATTATTCAAAGACATTAAAACATAGTGTGCAGAAAATGTTTTACATACAAATCGTAGTGCATCCATTGAGCAGCTGGCTGTGGCTGTTATTGGGTACAGAGGGTTAATCTGAACTACATAAATCATAATCACAATTTGAAAACATTAGTCACTGTTGTACTGATAGTTTAACCAACAGCCCAATTTCAGGTCGTTCATCAGAAACAGGCCCTTCCCTGCCACAGACTGTCTCTCTAACTGCCTCTGAGAAGCGCAAGGCTGCTGCCACTGTGCTTTGCCATAGAGATGATATCAGCTAGCTGTTGAGTTGTCCTGGTGTTCATCTTGTCTAGTTCTGTACCTTTTTCACAAACTCTAATGGGGCTCTATCATAGAGCCTGTTGGTTAACACTGGGGGTGGCAGTTCTTGCTTGGATACTGAGTTTGGCCAGACTGCCAACAGCTGGAAGAATCTTAGTGTTTTCAGACTTCTTTCATTACATAATTATTTAGACCACTGTGCTCTAAACACATTATGTGCAACAAAGAGTGAAAATGCATGTTAACACTGCCCCTCCGGCCCTGCTCATTTATGTTAGCTTGCTAGCTTGCTTTATTTATGTTAGCTTCCTTTGATATATTTGCCACCGCATAAAATGACTGCAAGTAATTTTCAAAACCACAGAAACTGAGTAAGTAATTTATTAATTGCCTTCACTTACACTGGTCCAATGAATTTTGTTAAAAACATGCTATGCTGAAGTTTTTAATGATTGATCACTAAATGCTAACAAATAGCACTCAAAGAAAACAGTGGGATGAAAATATTCAGCTTTTTATATAGAGGAGACAGATTGGCCATGAATATGACTACAGATGACTGTTGTTCAACATAGAAACTAATGCCATGTCTTGATTCTTCAAGGCACTGGAAACATTCCTCAGAAATCTGCATTCATATGAGAGTACCTGCAGCCCATTAAAGTTGCACATGCAGTTCACTTCCTCCAGTTTTACGAGTATGCAGGACAGTTTGAGGGGAAGAGCAGGATAGCACCGTTGAAAGGCATTACCTCAGTACTAGGATGGGTATCTGCTGCTTTGTGCATGGAGGAACAGGAGTTGAACTGCCGCACAGCCCTACAAAATGACCTCTGACAGACTACTCATGTGCGTGTTTCTCCAATGCTACATTTCACTATGTGTTATACTTGTATAACTATGCATGTGACAAATAAAGAACCTTGAACAAATTGTCAGCATCCGTCTCTATGACCATGGCATGAGGGACTGACGTCCTTTATTAGGACCTGCCTCAAAACTGTTACAATAACTGAACAGAACAATGAAAAGAAGGTCAATGCTTTCTCCTCTGAGATGCCTTAGAAATATAGCGTTTCTTTTAGGTTTTATAAGTTCTTTTACATTTCAATTAAAGGTTTACTGAAAATTGCATCATTTGGCCCAGAAAAAAAAAACTTCTTTTCAACTTTTCAAAACAGCAAAATGTTCTCCACATTTTATGACTGCAGCTTTATCATAAATGCTTCTTTGATCCTGATTAGAAAGAAAAATAAATCTATAAACATGGCTCAGAGGGATCTTAGGAGCAAAAGGTGAAACTCTTTTAAATAAGAAGCGAGATCATTTTTGGAAAACATTGGCACGCAAGATAACGATATAGTTTTCAAAGCATGACACGCTTTGAAAATTATACTGCTATCATGTACAAATACTCCAGCAAAATATCCTATTGAACAGTATAAGATGCTAATAGGAAAAAGATTTTGAACTAATGAGAAAAATATATCAATGAGAGATGTTTTCTGTGATGAAAGCAGTGTGTTTTTGTGTTGCCCTGATGTTGAACTGTGGGTCTGTACGTGATTAAGAAAAGAGAGAGAAGAATGCAGTCCACTAACAACACGAGGCCGGTACCGTCCCAGGCTGTAAAACACATTTTGATGCTGTTCATACACACACAAATACACACACTCATCCGCGCACACCATAACTGAGATGGACACCCTGCTGCTTTCAAACTCAACAGCTGCCGGAGTGTGAAACCCGATAAAAGCGGAAGAAACTAAAGTGCTGGCCCAGCAGAGGGATCATCCAACTTTTGATAATAAGGTGATAGTTTATTGATCCAGCAGAGGTCAAAGTTCAGACTTAAGCGCTGGCGCAGCACCTCTGGAGCTGGAGGGAATATAGTGACTTTCGGACTTGCTTGCTATTTCTTCATTTTGGTGCACAAACAGCAGATCAAAAGGCATATGAAAGACAAAAATACACACATATCTTTTTTTTTTTAAGCCAACTACAGCTCATAGTTTGTGTTTTTTTTTACAACACAGTATACAGTTGTGGTCAGATAGTTACATTCACTCATCATGGGCTTTTCATTATTTCTTTGAACTGTACAGCATTGACACCTTTAATGCCTTTAACAAACAAAAATTGGGTGCACAAGTTTGAATTTGTTTTCAATCTCGTCTAATCCACAGTGTCAAAAGTACATATATAGGCAGAAATAGATATACATACACTCACTTAAATCCTTTTTTACAAGTGGCAATTTGGCAAGTCCAAAACCTATTTACACTAACTGTCAAGATCATCAGTTTTCAGTTATTTGAGTGTGTCACCACTTTGTCAGAGTCTGGAAGAAGACCCTAACTGTCAGAGGAAATTGGTTAGGAAGTTCAAGAACAACCCAGGACCCACCAAGGGTGAAGCCTGTCATGAATTGGAACCTGCTGGAAAACCATATCACTGTCCACAGTGAAGCTAGTTTTACATAACCTTGGACTTGAAGGTTCCTCACAAGAACATGGACAAGCCAAATTTCTTCTTTAGAAAAGTTTTATGCTCAAACAAGTCAGCGATTGAGGCATTGACGACCAGAGATGTGCAGTAAAGCGTTACTTATAACACATTACTGTAATCTGATTACTTTTTTCGAATAATGAGTAAAGTAAGGGATTACTATTGCGAAAACAATAGTAATTTAATAGTAATTAAATTACTGTTACTTTCCCGTAAGCACGCTGCATTACTGCGTTACTAAAACCGTGATTTTCTTGCGAGTGTCTCGTGAAAATGACGTAAGCGAGTGTGACGTTTGTGACAACAGCTGTGTGTACCGCTGTTCACTGCGTGGGAAGGAAACTTCTTTTTACAGCAAAAAAACCCCTTAACTTCCGAGCAAGCACCGAGTGCGCTACCACGTAATGTGAAATTCACAGAGAAACTCGTGGATTCTTCAACTGACCGCTGCAGCACACCTGCACCAGGGTAAACCTCCACTTGCTATACAGGTGAAAATAGAGCAACAGGACCGCTAGTCTTTGATTTTATTTATTTTCTGCTGTGTTTCACTTGCATTTATTTGAAAGAGTGAGTGTAAACACAAAAACATGTTTTATTTTATGTGCTGGAATGTGCAGAAAACAAGTTTAAATGTTAAACAAATTTCTTCCAGTCAGAGAATGTTGCATATAATTAAATTTTTGCTTGATGCATAAAGTTAAAAGATTAAAACTAATAAAACAATTTTTAAAATGAGACTTTTCCATTTGATTACATTTTGTATGATTATTTTTGAAAATAAGTAATCAGGATTACTTTTTTGGGGAATAATCAGTAAATAGTTACTGATTACTTTTTTCAAGTAACTTGACCAACACTGTTGACAACAATGACAAGAGGTATGTTTGGAAGAATAAAACTGACACTTTAAAACCTATGAACACTGTATCACCTGTCAAGCATGGTGGTGGTAGCATCAAGCTTTGGGACTGTTTTGGCTCCAATGGCACTCGAACATTGCAAAGTGGATGGAATAATTAAGAATTAGGACTACCTGTCACGATCCTGGGTCTTATGACCCAGTGTTTTGAGTTTTAGTTCATTTTGATGTTTTAGTTTATGTAAGCCCTTCAGGTTCCTAAGTTCATTTGTTATCATGCTTAAGTGTTTCTAGTTCTTATTATTTCCCCCTCGTGTTTCCAACTATGGTAAATCTCCCCTGCTTTTCATGTGTTTCATGTCTGTGTCTTACATTGTGAAGTTTGGGTTGTCATGTCTACGTCTCATTATGTTTCCTGTTTTATTGTGAAGAGGTCTGGTGTTTCTGTGTTCATCGTGTTCAGTTTTACTCTTCCCCTGTGGCGTTGTTATGTTCATGTTGATCTACTGTGCCTTTCTGTTCCATGTTTCAGATCCCTATGTTCTGTCTCCCCCAGTCTGTTAAGTCCACATGTCTTGAGTTCCGTCAGTGTGTTTCCTGTTTTACTTTCACAGTCTGTTCTATGTTAATGTTTCTAGTTTTGCTTCCCTTGCCTCGTCCTGCTTAATCACTCTCAGCTGTGCTCTCCTCCTGTGGCTCATTCCCCCTCGTTATCCCTCAGTGTATTAAAGCCCCATGTTTCTCTTTGTCAGTGTTGCGTCCTCCATCATAGCTGTGTGATTTTTCCCTGTGGCTCCTTGTGCTTTAGTTTTTCCCAGTTTAGTTTATTTTGTATTGTTTTTCGTGTCCCACTCCACGCCAGCAATAAAGCTGTGTTTTTTGAGTTTACCTTTTGACTCTGTGAGTTTGCGTTTGGGTCCTACTCTTGCCTGCACACAGCCGAACTGTGACACTACCTCCAAATTCTTCGAATTTACCTCAATGGATGGTTGAAACTTGGACACAGTTGGGTGTTCCAACAGGTAAATGATGACAAACACATCAAAAACTAATTTTGAATGGATGAAACATAAAGTTTCTGGGATCCCAAAGCCCTGACCTCAACTCTACTGAAATTTGTGGATTATTTTTAAAAGCCCTCTGTACCAACCAATTTAAATGAACTCTACCAATTCTGACAAGAGGAGTGGTCAAATATCCAGCCAGAACAGGCACGTGCAGAGGGGGGGGCTAGAGGGGCTTGAGCACCCGCCCCTTTCCTGATGGGTGCCCAAGGTGCCCTTTTGTTGAGGCAACTTTTTAAAAAAAATGTTTTATTTATTTTTATGTGTGTGTGCGTGCGGAGTCCTGTCTGTGCCCCTCAACAATAATATTTAACTATTAATCACAGTTTTGCTAAATAAAAGGATCTGGCTTGTATCAGTCACATGATCACATTTAACCAATGATCGCCCTTGACGGCAGAACGCGCTGGTTACGAGCCGGGAACGAGCTCACAAAGAGCACGCGCATTTTTAGCGGTCCGGAGCTGTAGGAGAAACACAAATTAACTCAGAGACACAGACTGATGTGACAAAACCAGTAAGTAGGTGTACAGCGTACACTGTAGTGTATAGCACCCAGGAGTATTAGCTTATTACGTAAACGTTGGTAAGTTGTCTTGTGGCAACTGACGAACTGAAACAAACGAGCGTGCTGTGTGTGCAACAGCGCGACAAACATTACCTGTCCTTTTATTAACTGCACAGGTAGTGCTGGTCATAGCTGCTGGCTACCTGGCTGTCATGGGTCTGTAGCTCTGTCACCGTTTTAGGGAACATATTTAGTTTTAAAGTATTTAGAAACATATTTAGTTTTAAAGTAAGTTTCCGGGCTTTTCCTGCCTTTCTGGAGGGATTATATTTCACTAAAAAACGATCTAATATGCATGTCCACATAATAATTATTATAATTATAATATATTAAAAAACACACGCTGTATTTTAAAGAACATACATTAAGAAGCAGATTATATTAGATTTATATTTTAAATAAGACAAAATTGGGATGTTACAGCAGTAAAATGATTGTATCTCTACAGTTTAAAAATGTAATAAGCTTTGCCCTGCACAGAGTGGATAGTGAAACAAATGGAATCATCATAATGACATTATTTCATATTTATTACTTCCCCCTCCTCATTGCTTTATTATTGTAGCTCTAGTAATAAATAATAATGTAAGGATTCTGGATCAGCACCATGATGCCCATAGTATATACAGTATTCTGAAGAAGGTCTAAAATGTCACTGTGTGTGCGTGCATGTGTGTGTTTTATGTATATGGATTTTTTTAAATTATTACTCAGGATATAACATTGTCCAGACATGCCTGGTAAGGACATGAGGAGGAAACAGTAGGAGCTGTGTGAGGCTACTAAAGGCAGTGCTATAACATTTTTCTGTCATCATTTTATTATAGATTAAGTGCAAGAGTTGTTAGGTGTGGATAATTAAATTATAGTTTATTGCAATAGCAAGTTGTGCCTTGTTCTCACATAGACAGCAAGTGGAGAGTGATATATGAAATGATGGGATGGAAGGAAGAAGAGAAGCAAAGAGTGAATCACAGGCAGAGCCTAAATTATTTCTCACAGTTTTTTGTTGCCTTATGGTTCCAAGCGCTGTCACCAATCTTTGCATTTTGTTATTATCTCATGACATTTAATCAGCTACCATCTCTCCTATGGACTTTTTACTGTCTACAGTCTCAGATCAACACAGCCCTGCCCTTCCCATATTAGATTCTTGATGAATGTGTGTTGTTGTTATTCAGCATGGTTCAATGTGCCCCTTTTTAACTTTGAGCACCCGCCCCTTTAAACCTCTCTGCATGGCCCTGAGCCAGAATAATGTAAGAAGTTTGTTGATGATACCAAAAGCATCTAGTTGAGTTGCAACTTGAGAGATCTTTAACCAAATATTAGTGGAGGTGTATACATATATTTTTAGCATCCATGAAAAAGCCACACTGGTAACTGTGTTTTGCTAAACTCTTTTGTACTAAGACATTTTTCTGACCCTGTTTGCAATAGAGATGGCACGATACCACTTTTTTATGTCCGATACCGATATCATAAATTTGGATATCTGCTGATACCGATATGAATCCGATATAGTGTTTTTCAACAAAACTGTTTTTTTTAAATATCTTGCTGCATTTTGTATAAGTTCGTACTCAAGTTTAAAAGAACAACTACACTAAAGCTATTCTGTTATACCTGTATGCAAAAAAATAAATATTTCATAGTTCAGCACTACTGATCAATCTAATAAACTTAAACCTACACCATCCTCCCTATTCTGGTATTTTAAAGAGTACTTAGCGTAAATATTAAGCAACCTAACTAATAGGGTTCCAACTCCCAGCAACAACAAAAATAAATAAATAAAAAATAGGGAACCACCCCTCACGCTCCGCCTCATGATGCTTAATCGACGTAGTAAAGTAAGTAAAATTTTATTTATATAGCACATTTCTAGATAGACATCACAAAGTGCTTTACAGATATAACAACTGAATCAACCTTAATTTGATCCAGTGTGAAAAAAATGCACAGAAATCAATTATTTTTCAATATATTAAAATATTAAATAGATTCAACATCTTTCTTCAACAAAATTGCAGACTGCACAGATGGTACCTTCCCAAAGGAAAAAGTACTATAGCTTACTAGGGTTTATATATTAGACTTAATAGTTACTATATACAGTAATGGACTTCTATTCATTTTACATCAAATTAAAACTTTGGGTGTCAGATAATTATTTATTAAAAGCTAGACATTTTAAATGAGAATAAGAAAGAAAAGTATGTCTTTCTGCTCCCTTTTCCCTGTTAATGCCCTATCGGCCCCCCTGGCTAAACTTTGCTAGATCCGCCCCTGCTCAGTTACCAGCGTCAGCTGCGTAGAAAAAGATCCTGGTGTAGAAAGTAATATTAAATAAATTCTAACAACAGCTTATCAAGCTTAAACGTGCTGCTGTTGTTCAGCCGCTGGTTTCCTCTTTCTGGTGCAAAGTGGGCCAAAAACAAACAAGAGAGACGGACTCGCGACAGAAAAGCCGATCAGCTGATCATTAAGCAGTTTCATGATTGAAGTAGCAGCAAGAAGAGGCAGTCGCTCCATATATCAGTTGTTAAGCTTAACGCAGGAATGCTTTACAAACATTCAGAGATGGACTTACACACTTGCTTTACTTCTCTCGGGGATAACTTTGTCGGAGATGAAATGCCGGGTTGCTAGCGAAGCTCCACATGCTATCCAGACCACCGACAGCTCCCGCATACCACAGCCGCTCTATCACGTGATGCATACTGCTCCGACGTGCTAACGTTCTGAGGCGAGTTACGGCGTGTTGCAAGTTTTGTGAGGTGCTTTTGTGATATTTAATGGATCGGATTACATTTTTTATTTTTCTCCGATATCCGATCCAGTAATTTAGGTCAGTATCGGACCGATACCGATACGTAATATCGGATCGGTCCATCTCTAGTTTGCAATGAGGAACCATGATTTGAACATTTTGCATGCAGCTGTTTGGAGATGTCTTTGCTCTGAGTGTTCATCTTTGCACATGGCCCAACCTGCAATAAGCAGCATTACATACTAATTATTCTTAATTGTTCCTGACACAGAGAAATGGTCAGTGTTTTCTACGCCTCCCATAGCTGAACTGTCACACAGTCATAGATTTACAGTTATATATTGGTTGTTATACTGTGGCTTTACTTAGACTGAATCATGAGCTCTGTCATTGCTGTCAGGCCATCTTGCATCTTCCATCGTGCCAGTAAGTCTGTTTTGGCTTTCATTATTTTTGCATCTGCTGATTATTATTTTTTTAATTTATCTGTTTTTAAACAGTTATAGAGGGTTAAAGTGTATGCTTCAGTCTGCTGCTTATTTGTGGTTGCATACCCTGGGCATTATAAACACAGCAGTCGCATAAGAAACCACTCACGTCTTGAGCAAAGCATAACATCATTCAGTCTATAAATATGACTGACATTTATCTTTCTGTCAATATACTGCTAAATCCACTAAGTTGAATATTCTTATATTACTGGCAACTGTATTCCCTAAACAGGTAATAGAAAATGGGTTTTAAGAGCCCTGTCGCTTTATATCTGGTGACGCCATGAGGAAAATTGTTGCATTGATCACTTTGGGCACCACAGGGCATTAATGGAGGGCTGGGGTCAATCCAGTCTAAGAGTTTGAGTCTGAGAGTCTGAGAGTCTGCGTTTATTATTCAGCATTTGATACTTATGAGATCAATTGATTGCACTGTTCTGGAGGCAGACGGACACAGAAGGAGCCATGAAGCTAATTGGTGCAATTTACACCTCATCAGAGGTCACTGGTGGACCTCAGCATATGATGACATCATAAAGCAGAAATAACAGTGTGCTACAATTAACACTGACGGAGTTCACTATCAAAGACACCTGCAGGCAATATGTGTACAATGTAATTCATGTAATAATTGGCTGATATCCTTATTAACAATACAATAAAGTATATTATTAGTATAAAATCAGGTAAATTAATGACTCAGAAGAAATCCAACATTCAGCACATGGTGTGTGTTTTTTCCAGGGCTGCTGTAATCACATTAAATGATCATATAGGTTTTTGAGAGGAACAATCAGTGTTGGGACTAACGCGTTATTAAGTAACGCGTTACAGTAACTACGTTATTATTGTGGTAACGAGCACGGTAACTAGTTATTATGCCAAAATCAGGAACGCGTTAGTCGTTACTGGGATTTAGATAGGGTCGTTACTCGTTACTTCGTGTGGTGGCTATCGCGGAGCTTCCACAGATTCAGTAACATTAGCAGGTGGTGGAGGCCAGCAGGTGGATGAAGGAAAGGGGACGCAGAAGGAAAAGAGACCCGAGGCGGCTGCCGGTCCAAGTGTGAACTGAACTTCAGGTAAGAAGTTATGACCTGCAGTCTCTCTGGGTCAGATATGAACCAAGTTTAGGTGGAGTTTATTTTCGTTATGCTGACTTTTTCGTACTGCGTACTAGCTAGCATGACGGAGTTTCTATACAGCTGGGTGGGTGCTATGATGTTACTGATGTTGAACTTTATTTTGTTCATAAGTTATTAGAGTTGCCAACCGTCCCGTCTGGTATTCAGAGAAAATATTGCGCGTTTCTTATTGAGGTGAAAAGGAACAGTTTGTCCCGTAATTCAGCTACAATGAAAAAGACACAAAGCTGGAGTTATTCTGTGTTTACGCTGCACAGCTGCCTCTTCTTCTCTCATCCTCTCACCCTCCCTCTCCCGTTTCTACTTCAATCATGAAACTGATCAATGATCAGCTGATCGGCTCTCTTGTTTGTTTATCGCTCACTTTGCGCCGAAAGAGGAAACCAGGGGATGTCGCGCTAAACAACAGCAGCATGTTTAAGCTTGATCAGCTGTTGTTAGAATTTATTTAATATTACTTTCTAGTATCAGCTGATGTTTGCTGGAGCCACAGCTGTAAACCTGCTGGTCATGATATGGTTTGGTTAACTGGTGAGAGGGAAACATGAAGATGAAACCAGGAGATGTCCTTACTGAATCATCAGAGCTGAACAGGTGATGGAGAAACAGGTTTACCTTTTAGGTGACATGAATGAGTTGAAGGGAAGTTATGAACTGTTTCTGAGAGACAAATAACCCCAGGATCCTTTTCTAAGTAGCTGACAGCTGGTAACTGTGCAGGGGCGGGTCTAGCAAAGTGTTGCCAGGGGGGCATGTAGGGCATTAACAGGGAGAGGGGGGCACAAAGAAATACTTTTCTTTCTTATTCTCATTTAAAATGTCTCGCTTTTAAAAAATAATTATCTGAATCTTACAACAAACGATTGATAGATTGATGCATATATACCATCAAAACAGTGAACATCACTGTCACAACAGTGTTTGTTTTCATTCAAAGGCTTTATGATTTTTCCTATAATGGTGGGCCGGTCTCTAGTCAAAATGCCCGGGCCAATTTTCCCAGTCCCAGTCCAGCCCTGTATGCAGCTCATCTGCAGTCTGGTGTTGCCTACATCTTCCTATTCAGAAGGCAGAATTTCTGAGTTCTGAGTACAATCAAAGCACCACGACTGCAGTTTTTGTGTTGGATGTAAAAGGCGCACATGACTCTGTGACGTAGGCTAGAATCATGGCAGCAGTCAATGACGGTCCAGGCGTGGGATTTCTCTCGTGGAAATATGCATTATACATTATACATTATATTTTCCCTTCTATTGGTAGGTGGCACAGTGCACTTGTGGCAAGTAAGCAAGCTAGGAGACTGGCAAAGTTATGGAAGAAACACATTAACAAGAGAACTCTGAGTAAAACCAAAGTTACTTTCCCTAGTAACTAGTTACTTTGAAAGTAACGAGTAACTTGAAGTAACTGAGTTACTTTTGAGAGAAGTAACTAGTAATGTAACTAAGTTACTATTTTAAAGTAACTTACCCAACACTGGGAACAATACATACCAAATTTTACAGTGGACGTCATAGGAACAAAGAGGGTGTAACTTCAAGATTTATCAAAGAGGAAAGAAAAATACATGTCCCAGTCAAAATTCAAATATTTTATATTTTATTTATTATATACTACCACTTCATAACAAGTTATCCAGGGCACAAGAGGCATGACTGTTTTAAAAAGTTGATGCAAAACATTTTTGCAAACTAGTTAGTAAATAGTTATGTCTTTATGTTACACCTATGAAGTCTATGGATGCAATTTATCAAGGATAAAACCCTAACCCTAACCCTAACACAGGCCTTTATACCAATTGGCAATCACCTGTGTATTATTAAAAAGAAAATCCTGATTGCTTTGCTTGCTTATAGTTTGCATAGAAGACACCAACTGGTCTGCACTCCCTAACTACTACCTGAGTGGAAATGTAGATGCTTTGCCAGAAGTGTATTGCAAACTGGAAAATGAGAACATTTTTTTCTTCGAAGCAAAAGTTGCACACAACACAATTTTTATTTTGAAGCTGAACACTACATTTCCAGTTTGTGTGGCACTTTTCACAGTTTCGCTACCACTTGCTGACTAGTTGGTGAGTGTTTGCAGACAAGTCAGCATCTTCCATGCAAACAACAACCACAACAACCTGCTGGCGATCAAAGCAATCCCAAGAAGGTTTTCAGGGCAGCACTATAATAGTCTTTGCAACTAACTTCCCATATCATCGGCCTCCAGCTATTTCAAAATCAATCAAAGAATATCTATTTTCTTTACAACCAGACAGATTGTTGACTAGCCAGTTGGCCTAGAGTGTGTGACTGTGGTCTAACCCAGGTTCCTGGCCTTAACTTCTAGTTCTAAGAAAAGCCCTAATGTGGCAGTGGCCAAAATGCTAATGTTAAGGCTCCAGAGTCCAAAACCAATGAGTGACATCATGCCATGTCCATCTTTTGTATGCAGTTCATGGAATAAGCCCCAGTAACATTTCCTCTTTATTTCTCTTGGTGCTTTGTGCTGCAAAATGGCTGTGAGGTCACGAGAAGTGTATTTGTTTGGGATGATTTGAAAGTCACAATAAAAGAGACACATAACATTCGTAGGGTAAAAGTTAAAGACAGGCAGTCGCAATCAAAGCTGAAAAAGCTGAGAGAGACAGACATTCATCAGGGGAGCATGTGGACAGAAAAATGGATAGAGCTGTCAGCTTTTCCAAACTCAAAGATCCCCCATCAGAAAACACACACACGCTCATACACCACAGGGGTCTTGATATACGAGTGTGCAGTCATGTGCTTTGGTTGCGGTAGTCGCCAGTGGCGACTGAATCACAGACCACGATGATGTCATATCTGTCTGGCTTGATACTGTGTGGATCCGTGTGCGTGTTTTTCTCTGTGAGTTATAAAAAACGACTGACCTCAGCATTACAGTAAATCTCTCCCATTTTCTTGTTGTTGTTCAGTGTTTCACCATAAAGATGAGACCTGATGCCACATGTGCAATTACTGGCAGTGAACTCATGCTGGAGGCTTGATATATGGAGACTTACCCAGGATTACCTCTGCCGCCATTACCGAGGGCACGAGATGAGACAGCGTCATATTTAATAATGGAAATCATGATGTTTTTAAATAAGGGCTTTATAAAAAATTAATGGAACAACCAACATTTATGACCTTCCTTTTAATAAATTGCCATGGCCAGTCAGGACACATTGATAATGTTAAATACACCGTGGGTTATGTGTTTTCGTTTAGTCCTCTAAGCTGGACAAATGACGTCATGAAGGTGGAGAAGTTCTGATCCTTTAATTGCAGAATTTTTACATAAATTAAACCTCACAGGTGAGAGAGAAATGGGAGAAAACAAGTATTTTTTTTCTGTAAATGTATTCTTGAATTGATGCAGGATGACAAGGTGGGCTGTTTGCCAGTCCAACAAATAACTGAATCTCACTTCTTGTAATGAAAGATTTGCCTCTCCCTTCTTTTCATTCATGCATTTACATGCTTCTAATGTAGGTCATTAACTTTGTTGATTTTGGTCTGTCTTTAATTTGCTTTTCTCCATTTACTTTCCCCTCAAAGCTCAACTAGTTGTGGTAGAATGCAACCCCTCCCTTAGACTGGTTCTGTCAGATGCCCCGTGTGTAAAGGGAGTTCTTCCTCTCTGATGTCGCCAAGTGCTTGCTCTTCAGGATTTGTCTGATTATTTAGGTTCTGAAAGGAAAAAGCACCTGCTGTGCTATATAAATAATACTGAATGGAAATATAAGGTGAAAAAACATGCTGACTAAATGGAAAGCCTGTATGAGTGCATGGTGAAACCAGACTTCATCACACAGTACTTTCTTCATTAAACCAACCAAACTGCTCACTTTGACGACCATTCTGTGTGTTGATCAGGGTTGTCACAAAAATGTAATGTTACCAGGGTAATTCACATTAATAAAACTTGTTCAAGAAAGTTATTGGACCAATTTTATGTCCAAACAATAGTTGGAATTATAATTGAACATATAACTAAGAAAGTTATAAATCCAAACTGTTATAAAGTACTGTGCAAATACCGTAAGCCACCTCTCATTACTTTAAATTTTGTTTCGAAGGAAACTGACTTTTTTTTGTAATATTGTAAAGCGGTCTTGAACCTTTGATCTTCATGCTTTCTTTGGAAATTGGCTGCTTTTTCTCTCACTTTTAGTACAATCCTTGTACCTTAATGTTTTTTAGATGATTTTCTTTGTTAGTTAGTTTGTTTGTTTGTTTGTTAAGCCACTTTAAAGATTGACCTATAAGTCATTCAAAGTGTCATGTCTGCACAACACTGCCTAAACAGTGATAGGCACTTTGTTACTAGCGCTCAGTTGGATCTACTAAAAATGGCAAAGACACATGTAACTTATGTTTGAAAGTCATAAAATAGTACTAAGAGCTATTAGCTCAAAACGTGCCATATGCACTTTGTGCGGTGTGTTCTTCGGAAACTGGACAAATGTGAAATTACTGGTTCAAATTATCATCACTATGCAGGGAGGAGGTCAGGAGAGAGATACAACAGTGAGTCTCTAAAGCCATCTGTAAAACATGGTGGAGTCTCTGTCATGGTTTGGCGTTGCATTTCGGCCAGTTTTGTTGGAGATCTTGTCAACACTGATGGAATCATGAACACTGATCAGATGTTGATCCACCATGTAATGCCATCTGGAGAGTGACTGGCAACAGGTTCATTTTTCAGCTTGTCAGTGATCCCAGACACACTGCCAATGCAGTAAAAGTGTGCCTAGATAAAAAACACACAACGCAACACTATCAGTAATTGATTGGTCGCCACAGAGCCTGGAGCTCAACATTATTGAAGCAGCATTGGACCGTCTTTACAAAGCATAGAACAACTACTAGCCAGCACTGAAAAAAGAGCCTTGAATGTCCTTCAAGAAGCCTGAAGAACTATTCCTGAAGACTACTTAAAGAAATTACAAGTCTTGTCAAAGAGAGTTAAGGCTGTGGTGAAGAACACAGGTGGTCACAAAAACTGACATGCAAGCTCACTGCACAATCTCTATTTTTGCCTCCTTTTCTCTGTTTCCATTGTCCAAGCAACATAAAAAGAAATGAACGATGGCACGAAACTATATGTTAGAACATGAACAGCAATTTTTATCCTCCTTTTTACAGCCAAAACTATTATCACAAGTGTGATATAAGTGGCATATGACTCTATTATAAAATCATTTTTGAAACAGAAGGCTTCATGTCAGGAAGAGGAACTTGGCATCAAAATGTAGATTACAAAAATGATATTTTTTTTCATCTTTTATAACCTGTTTTCAACAGCCACATACCCCACATTGTAGTATGACCCTTGAAACTGTACCCAAACTGCCCTTTTGAACTCTTCCCCAAAGCGATTAGGCACAGGGCAGGGCTCTAGACTAACTTTTTGCCACGGTTGCACTGGTGCGCCAAACAAAAAAAAGAAAAAAAATTTAGGTGCACCCAAATTTTTAACACTGCGGTTTTACATGTGCACTTTTTTGGGGGGAAATTGCTGTTATTACAGACAATATTCATTTGCAAACGATTAATTAACAATTTTGTCAACACAAAGTTCTTTATTTGAAGCACATTTCTTCAAAAAAAAAAATGAAAAAGTGCTTGTGCTGAAAGTGCTTTGGCACTCTTTGGCAATATTGTAGACAATGTTAAACTTAATCATCACACAGGCCTCCTCTGACGACCTGTTTGCTGCTGCCTGCCACTGAAAGGCAGTGGGGAGAGGAGACACTTGGGCAGTGCATTTATAGCAGCATATAATGTGTTTTCTGGACACACTGTGCTTTTTCAGCATTGAGAGATTGATGGCTCCATGTCAGAGCACTGGCTATGAATTTCAGACGGATCAGGCCTTAATAAAAAATGTATCAACAGTTCTTTTCATCTTTTCTTTTTACCCACAGCTCCATCTACTTCTGCCGGGCCTAGGCTGCTCACTAGGGCTGGGTATCATCACTGATTTCTATAATCCATTCGATTCCGATTCACGAGGTCCCAATTCGATTCAATTATGACTCACATAGTCAGAAATATTAAATTTCTGATCATTTATCAGTACTGATACTGTGAGACTTTATCAGAGGTGTGAGCATCACAGCAGATGCCTTTGTGTCAAAGTAATTGAGAATAAAACACAGAAAAATATGAAGGAGATTTTCCCGGCTTGGCTTTTTATAGCAGATAACCTTAAAAATATTCTGCAATTTTGCATAATTTTAAAAAGTTTAAATTTCTTCAGTATTAAACAGCAGAAATTAGGTTTTCTTGTCCGAGGTCATTTAAGTAAAAAAAGAAAAGAAAAAAAATTAATTAAAGCATTACTACGCTTGTGGATGGTGTAACAATTGCAGTTGCAGTTTTGTAGAGAGCTGAAATATGAGCTTAAAATCTAATGCACTTGTACATGAACTAATAAAGTCTAAAATGTGGGAAAAGGATATGCTCGACGCATAACTCATATCAGGGTGAAAGTCATTAGATATGTTAAAGTTATTGTACAAAATAAGAAATCATCTTGAATAGTAAGCAGTGCTAAACAACAAATCTGTGTGTGGTTCCTCTCTCAATGCCTACAGCTTGAGCTGAGTTGCCTCAACATAAGGATCAATTTTTTGGCCTTGGAGATATTCACTGTCTGTGGATCTTTCAGCATTTCGGTCGCCTTCATCGGTCCATCCTTAAATATCTTGCTGCAGGTGGTCCATCCGTAACTGTCTTCCCCAGGTGTCTAAATAAGAAGATGCCGAAAGACGTGTCAGATTCCTAGAGGAATAACGGCTGTTACAGATATTCAAAGACAGATGCACCCCCCGATAGATGTCAGTGAGGCCATTTGCAGGTATTAGGGTCAGGTGCAGCGGACAGATGCGTCATTAACATCACAACTCTCCTCCTTTTAATCAGAGCATCACTCATCCCTGGCACTCATCCTCCTGTTTCTCTCATCCCTCTCTCATTTCACTCCATCTCATGTAATTGCAGAAGGAGAATTATTCGGCTGGATGAATGACCACAATGTAGCTTTTTGTTTGGGGGATTTCTTTGCAGAAATAGAATGTTTGTGAAGAACACACAACATGAAACTGTTCGGATTAGCTAAAAATCAGAGGTGCAGATATTAAAATAATGATCTTTATTCTGTAGCGCCTTTCAAAACAAACTTCCACATGACAAGACAGGAAGCAAGTAGTGATAAAATGTTTAAAAAGATAAAGGTAAAACTACATTCAGAAGCGGGAGACTGGTAGCACAATGAGATTAAAAGCAAGGAATAAAGAACATTTAAAAACAACATAGAAGAGACAACTAGACGGGACAGTCTAGTTGTCCCGTCTAGTTGTTCATCTCCATCTAAAGTATAAAGGTCAGTCTTTCGAGGATGCCAATGTTCACATTTTGAACAGAGAAGATCAATGGTTTGAAAGAGGAGTGAAAGAAGCCATCTATGTCTACTGTCAATGACCATCTTCGAACAGAGGTGGTGGTTTACGACAGTCCCTTCCCCAGACTGGACCATTTGACCTCAGGAAATCACATGATAGGGTGGGGCTAGGTTTCATAGTGGGTTCACCCAAAACCTTGGCTGATTGTGACCTACACCCGTTTCCACACCTTAGCTCGTGTGATTAGGTAGAAGATCATTAGGGGGTCCATGACTGGGGACACTCCCAGAGTGCTTAAAATCTGGAACTCCTCTAGTTGCTCTTAGAACTTATAAAGCTTCTTGGATAAGAGGCGAAACATCTTTAAGAAACCTAATGAAGTCCAGAAGCTTCTCTTTTCAATCTCCTTACACTATGATGACCTAGATGAATGAGAACGTTCACATAAACATTTAAAAATAAAAAAAACAGGTCAATGAAAAGCATTTTTCCAAATATTAATATAATTTAAAATTATCACTAAAAAGAGATGATAAAACAATTAGAAAGAGCAACAAAATAACCAGGGGCAAAGAAAAGGTTTGATTCTAAAAATATGTCTTTATGAGGGATTTAAAGGAGACAAGGAGCTTGCAGGTCTGATCTCCTCAGGGATGTTGTTTTTCCAATGACAGAGTGCCCTGACAGAAAAAAGCCCCATCACCCTTTTTGTCAGCTGATATTGTGGGACGGCCAGCAGAGACTTGGCTAAGGACCCTAGGTTATGACCAGGGGCATACAGGGTCAGTGAGTCGTCTGAGATATATATTTTGGTGTAAGCTCAAAGTCTTAAAAGTGAGCATTTAATCAATTAATTAAAGTCACTTCTAAAAAAAGGGGGTGACCAGTGAAAAGAAGCTAAAGTAACAGTAATGTGCTCTCTTTCTTTGGTTTTAGTAAGGCCAACTGCTGCATTTTGGACCAGATGTATCTATGGAAACACTGTCGGAGAACATACCCCTGAAGTACACCACAGGTCATCTTTATAGAAAGTGGATGTGACTTGCCAGTGACAATAGTAAAAGACCTACTTTGAACCTGAAATGCCAATTCAGTACTGAAGATAACCCCCCAAAATACTGTAGCGCTCAAATATAATAAAACTAAAACAGAGAATTTGCCATCATCAGCGGCAAGTAGCACGTCATTGATCACTGTGAGCAGAGCTGTCTCTGTGCTGTGGTTTGCTCTAAAACCCAGCTGGAATAGTTCAAAGAGTTCATTTCTGTTTTAAAACAGCAATCAACCGTTCAGCAACAATCTTTTCTAAAACCTTGGAGAGAAAGGGAAGTTTGGAAATGGGTCTAAAATGATCCAATTATCCAGGGTTTTTTAGAGATAGAATGTGTGGACTGATAGATTCATTAACTTCCCCACAGGCAGGATATCCAGGGCACACGAAGAGAGCTTAATTTTATTAATCATCTCAGTCAGAGTTTCCATAGATGGAGATGAAGTGAACAGCTTTTTTAGTCATTGTAGAAAAGGCATAATAGTCCCATTGCTATCAATTTAATTCATGATTAAAAAAATTCTCACATTTCTCCAGGGAGGGGTCTATACTTATACTTGGTGGAGCCTCTGTGACACCATTAATTACTTTAAAAAGAGTCCTGGAGTTGTTTAGGTTCCTTTCAATGACTTCTGAAAAACACCGTGCTCTGGTATTTTTTTATTTTGACCTCAGAGTTAAAATTCCTCATAGAGGCTTTTAAAATGTCAAGGTTAGAGTGAGAGCTTGTGTTTTTACTGTAATGTTAATAGATGTCCCCGTTCCCCCTCTTTTCTTTGCTTTTCACCTTTCTCAGTAATTTCTCCTGTTTTCTCCTGGTGTCATTCATCTTTCTGCGCCTTTGTTTGAACTGACTGAGTGAAAGGTAATTTGTTCATTTTTTTCTTTTAAACTCCCTGCCCTCTCTGCTTCATTATCCACCACAGAGCGGTGACACACCGGCATGGCATATGCAGTAATTGCCTTCCTTGTCAGAGCAATTGAACTTTTACAGAAATTTCTTTCAGCACCTTGAACTTTCGCCTGCGGTTTGCTACAACTTGTGTTTTTGGTGTCTCAGTGCAATGAACGCTCGGCCTTTTTCATCTTCTCCTTTGTGTTTTTCTCTGTTTCTAGTCTTGCATCTGTGGGTCCAGCCAAGAATTCAGAACTGCAAATATATTAGTTTCTATGCTTGTAGAAGATTGACATGACTAGAAAATATAAAAAATGTATTATAGCTGTAAGGCCATTCAGATTAAATTTGTTAATGTCATTATTTGTGATTGGATCCAAGATGCAAGTGGTTGTGTTGAGATCTTTGTTTTGATCTTTTGAACTCTTAAAAACTCCTAATTTACTGAGACTTGGCAGCCATACCCCCATGGACGTACTGTAGTCACACTTCTTACTGCTCTTTCCATTCTATCGTCTATTTCTCACCATCTGTCCTTGAGATGGATAGTTGCTTGTTCTCTTTTGTCAATTTTCATTCTCTCTTTGCTTCTCTGTCTCTTTTGCATTCCATTCTTTCTCTCTCACTCCATCAACAGAAATGCTTTACTGTGGTTTCTGGTGCTTTGGTGGAGTTCTTCCCTATTACCCCCCGAGCTTCGGCAAATGATGGAATAAGCCACTGATAGTTCCACAACCCTAACCACAAACATACCCCACCTCCTGTGTAGAGTGTGTCTTCTTACACATTTGTGTGCAATTGTGGGAACTGAGACCGCTCTATAACATCTATGGAAATAAGTCTCCTCCTCTTCTGTTAATATGTTGCCATGTGTTTCACAGACACAACATTGTGCAAGGAGAGTCAATTAATATATCACTACTTCAAAGTGACCATTGTTCGGACTTGTTTGGGAAGGGGGAGCCGTTCAAAAATAAGTTCCTGTAGAGGGAAATGAGCTGAAACAACTGGTTTTAGATTGAGGATGAACAGAAAGGATGTACTTACATTAAATAAGGATTGCTGAATTGTGAATTATATGACACTCCTTGAGTAGAGCTTAGTGGTGGAGTGGTTGAGTCTTCAATAACAGTAAGAAGGTTTCTAGTTTCAGCTTCCTGGATGGCTGAGGACTTCCTGTGTGAAGTCAGCTCCTACAGTCCAAGGACATGCTTGTCAATGTAGCTTGCCATCACCAGTGTGCGAATGTGTGTGTGAATGGGTGGATGACTGGATATGTAAAGCGCTTTGGGGTCCTTAGGGACTAGTAAAGCGCTATATAAATACAGGCCATTTACCATTTAACTTAGGCCTCAGTCAAACAATCCAAGAGACAGGTCTGTAATCTGCTGGAAACCTCTAGTTGTTAGGGAAAAATTAATATTTGTGAGTGGTTGGTGGCTGTTGCTAGTGGAGATCAGTCACAAAGAGGGTGCTGCACCAAAAACTTTCTTGTGATTGCTTTGGTCACCTGTAGTTTGCAGACCAGTTCGCACATTCCATGTAAACACCAAGTACTCACCGTGCTTTTAAGGTTAAGCTCTCTATTTATGTTTTGTGCCAAACTACCGCTCGACAAGTAATTGGTGAGTGTTTTCAGATGCGTCAGCATGTTCCATGCAATGGAATTTGATAGCAAATGAAGCAATCGAAAACAGTTTTTTGGTGCAGCACCATTTTTATCTATCTAGCAACCTCCAGAAACCACTTACCAACTGGTTGCAACCTCCAGCAATCAGATGGCAACTCGTTAGCAAATACACATTCAAAGATGCACCAGATGGGTTCATACAAAAAAGTAAGGGGTCACTGACCAGTCTCTAGGCCCGTGTCACTAGGGTCTTAACAGTGATTATAAATTGGCTATAGGTGTGACTGTGATAGTGATTGTCTTTGTTGTCTCTGATTGACTGGCAGTCTGTCCAGGGTAAGCCCAGCCTCTCGCCCAATGACAGCTAGGATAAGCTAAAGCTCTCCCACAGCTTACCATTTGGATAAACAGCTGAGAAAATGGATGGATTTATCTTTAAATCAGCATAATATATCCCCCAAAAAACAATAAGTACAAACATAGAGTATGATAAAACTTAGGCCAGGGCAATATGAATGCAGTCTACTGATTAAAAAGGGTCTTTTGGTTGCAAATGGAATTGGGAGTCATGGGAATGCATTTGAGGGCACACACAAGCATAAATAAAAATTTGAGATGCTTCTCTCTTTCAAACGTGTTTACTGTGAAGCTAAATTCCACATCAACCCCACAGAAATGGATTACATGGTTTCCATTTTGTATATTCTTACACAACAGACACTTGAAGGAGGAGACAGAGAACTTGACAGAAGCACAAAGACAAATGCTTTCCAGTGTGTTTTTGACAAATTTTAGACAACATTCTTTGTTTTGTATGAATTCATTTGGTCCTACGTATCATTTCAAATCCATCTTTTTAATGCATACACACTCCCTGTTCATGCATTCATATATGTGACCCCGTGCACTTAGCAGGGACATGTCTTATTGAGGCTTTGTAGCCGAGGCGCTGAGAGCTCATTTGTGACTTTGTGTGTCGTAAAGGTGTTGAAAGATCAGGCACAGAGTTTGGCAGCACCCTCTCATGCTAAGCAATACCAGCTGAGGTACAAGGGCCACATCACATATAGACACACACACACACAAACACACACACTCCCTATTATCACTTTAACTACATATGCATTACTGCCTTTACAGTGTCTGAAGAATCAAAACCAGTGATTTGTTTTACAATACAAGGGCTTCACCCAAAGTGGACTTTAAATTACACTGTAAAAATGTAATTCCAAGTGTAATGGTAGGAGATTTGCTGCATACGTGCCCCAAACAGGATTACGATCACTCACCAGGGCTGCTTTTATTAAATAACCAACGCCCCCAACAGAAGTAAATTCATTCTGAGGCTGTACAAGAGAAAGCATGCAGCAACTAAGTGTTTTGGCATATCACATGTATTAATGGCTTGTTGTGTTCTTTAATGGTCATCGGTAGATTTTATGCTAATAAATCTATAAATTTTTTTTATTGGGCCTCATAATTTGGAAATGGTGAGCTACAGAATTGTACAAAAGTCTTGTGCCACCCTTACATCTCTGTATTTTGCTTCCAAAGAGTCAGACTTTCCTCTAACTTTTAAAGTGGTCTTAAGCAATTGCTCTTTGGACTTTTTGAACGTTTTTCCAAGTTTTTCTTTGGACATTGGCTGCTTTTTCACTCATTTTCAGTCTATTCCTTGTACCACACCATCTTCAAAGTAATTTTGTTTGATGATGATGAGATGATGATGAGATAGGCTTTATTTGTCAGTTGCATGTCTTTTGCCCACAACCGTTTGTTTGTTTGTTAAGCCATGTAACACTGATCAGTGAATCACCAGAGCATACAAAATCCTGGGGTTGAAACTCAACGGATGAACCAGTGTTGTGTCTATTTAAAATGTCACCTTTCGGTACTTTGTTACTGTGAGCATGTTTCAAAAAAACACAACTTGTTGTCATAAATCGATGACAAATTCCAAAGATAACACAGTTTGATAGAGATGAAATAGAAAAGTAACAATGATCCACCAATATTGTCTCAAAAGCATCTGACCAGAAAGTTTGCCTACGAGAGTTCAAGTTGTGTTGAAGAAAAAAGGTGGACTGACTTTCAAGCTTGTTAGAATTGCACTAACTCTTTGCTTTATATATTGTATTTCTATATATGTTTTCACATTTCAATAAATCCATGCACTTATTTCATATTTTGCCTGCAAATGAAGACAAAGACCTTTACAATGTTAAAAGTGCATGCACATTTTGCATGGATTAAACCTTTACTAAAACATGTCACGTTTTCAGCAAATTATTTCTTTTTCGTTCAAAGGTCAGAGAGACATTGTCACCTATGACCTTTCACCTCCTTCTTCCATGTTTCTTGCAATGATGCTGCTGTGGGAGCTGAAGCTTATTCTGCTGTTTCACTCACTGTGAAATGCATAAATGCAAGAACGTCACCAGGCCAGTGAGTGGGTAATGTGATCCTCAAAGTACTGCTCTCTGGGGCTGCATTTGGATTCCCCAGCTCCTGAAATTAAGCTTTTTTTCCCTACTGTTACTGTACAACCATCAGTGAGCATGTATGTGTGCATTTATTTATGCAGGGAAACCTGATTGAAATACCATTTTCTTATTGGATTACAACCAAACAGGGGGGGTTACTCAGAGTTGTTCCAACTTTTCCTAAAGCTCAAGCCAGAAAAACATGAAAGGATTTCCCCCCCCCCCAGTCTTGTGGTGGTAGATGCACATGTATGAGCCCAATCAAACCATTTGGTCCTTGAATGTAAATTCCTAAAATTACCTTTCCACATGTCAAAAAAAAAAATCTTTAAATGTTGACAGTCTTACATGCCTCCTGGTAGCATCCCATGTTTCGCTGAGAATAATTTATTGTGTTTTAGAGGAAGAAAGGAAGGTGGTTTTCTCCCCACAGTAATGAAAAGAAGAGCAAGGCTAGATGGTTCCTTCTATCCACAAGACTAGTGAAAGCCAGGAGGGGAGTAAAGGTTAGGTTCAGGACAGAGTGAGGGTAAAGGTCAGGCATGAAGTAGTGAATGTTAAAGCGACTGTTAGAGTTAAAGACAGAGGACAGAAGAAAGGTCATGTGGTAGCGAGGTAGTGACAGAGTATGACATTAATCCACAGGATTGCTCTGTGTGTGTGTGTGTGTGTGTGTGTGTGTGTGTGTGTGTGTGTGTGTGTGTGTGTGTGTGTGTGTGTGAGTGAGTGAGCACCACCAACCTCGTTCAGCCAGTAAATCTGACAGAACATTTGTTTGGCCTCTGAACCATGATCACCCCTCAGAGTCCTCTTTCTCTCTCTCTCTTCCTCTGTGTGTGTGTGTGTGTCTGTGTGTGTGTGTGTGTGTGTAGCTTATGCAGGCCTCATCAGATATCTTATAAGATATCTGATGAGGCCTGCTTATCCCATCAGCGAAGAAGACAGAAAAGGGGAAAAACAGATAGAATCAGATAAAAGGAATCGGCAACGATGATGAGTGCTTTTAAGAGTTTCAACAAGAAATTTTTTATGCAAAAGATGTAAAAGTGAGGTAAATATTTGTGACTATAATGACAAAGTCTTTCAGTGTGCATTGACTTGGATTTGGGCTCCATATACAGTTGTGGTTGGAAGTTTACATCCACTCATCATGGGCATGAATGCTGGTTTTCTAATGATTTCTTTGAACTGTTCTTTTTCCAGGGTGGAATGATTGTACAGCACATCTTTAAGGACTTTAAAAAACAAGAGTTGGATGCACAAGTTTGAATTTATTTTTTTAATCTTTTCTTTTCCATACACGCATGCCGAAATATATGCATACGCTCACGTAAATCTTTTTGTAAGTTGTGCTCAGAGATGGGCAGTAACGCGTTACAAGTAATGCGTTACTGTAATCTGATTACTTTTTTCGAGTAACGAGTAAAGTAAGGGATTACTATTGCAAAAACGGTAATTAGATTACCGTTACTTTCCCGTAGGAACACTGCGTTACTGAGTTACTAAAACCGTGATTTTCTTGCGAGAATGTCTCACGACAGTGACGTAAGCGAGTGCGCCGTTAGAGACAACAGCTGTGTGCAGATCAACAATGGATCACATATCGATTGTGGGAGAGAGTATGAGCGTGCAGCGTTTAAAGCGTGGAAGTACTGACCTTACTTTGAGTTTGATTCCATAAAAAGTGACAAAAACATTAGCGTCCATCATACGTGGGAAGAAAACTTCTTTTTACAGCGAAAAAAACCCCTAAACTTCCAAGCAAGCACCGAGTGCGCTATGACGTAATGGGAAATTCACAGAGAAACTCGCGGATTCTTCAACTGACCGTGGCACACCTGCACCAGGGTAAACCTCCGCCTACGCCACTCCTGCTTTACAGGTGAAAATAGAGCAACAGGACCGCTGAGTCTTTGACTTTATTTATTTCCTGCTGTGTTTTACTTGCATCTATTTGAAAGAGTGAGTGTAAACACAAAAAATATTTTATTTTATGTGCTGGAATGTGCAGCAAATAGGTTTAAATGTTAAACTAATTTATTCAAGTCAGAGAATGTTGCATATAATTACATTTTTGCTTGATGCATAAAGTTAAAAGATTAAAACTAATAAAACAAGTTAAAAAATGAGACTTTTCCATTTGATTACATTTTGTATGATGGATTATGTAGAAAAAGTAGAATTGGGCTGAAAGATCTATCGCTTTATCACCTCTTCAGGTTGTAAATCGTGTTTTTAAAAAGTAACTAAGTAACTAAGTAATTAATTACTTTTGAAAATAAGTAATTAGTAAAGTAACGGGATTACTTTTTGGGGGAAGTAATCAGTAATTAGTTACTGATTACTTTTTTCAAGTAACTTGACCAACACTGGTTGTGCTAAAGATTTCCACGGTGCTTTGCATTTTAACTTCAAAACTGCATAACAACTGTTTTCGTAATGGATAAATTGAGCTTCTGAAATGGCCCTCCCAAAACCCTGACCCAAATACTGCTGAAAATTTACTTAAAATATCAGATGCATATTATCAAATATCTAGTCAGAATTATACCAGAGGCTTGTTAAACTGTTGGTTTAGTTGCAACTTGGTAAGAGAAGGGACATTTTGCCAGATATTAGTGGGGGGTTAATGTAGACATTGTACAATGTATGGATTGGAGTAATTCCAAAATAAACTTGTGTACCAAATTATTGTCTTTTAAAGTTTTTAAAAATGTAAAGTCATTAAAAATAAAAATTACAAAATCAAAATTACCAGCAACTAGCAACATTTGCTAATTGGCAATAAAACTGGATAACATCTTAAACAAAAAAATCATGACATTAGACTGTTGACAACAGGAGATGAAAAGGTAATAGATTGCAAGAGTTAATGCAGTTAATTTTAAAAGTTATTTAGTAAAATAGCTCCAACATCAGCCTGTTTGTGGGAGAAAATTCATAGTATCATAAAAGTTATTAGTCTACATCATCTTGGGAACTCAACTTTTTTTTTTTTTTAAATTCACGATCACTTGATATTGCCATTGCCATTACGAGTATGTGGTCAACATGGCTAAAAACATCGATTTTTACATTACATTTGGAGATTATGTACATCTTACCCATGATGGGGAGTTGCTGCTTATGACTTAATTGATTAAAACGGAAGCTTAACTTACGGTGGATCAAACTAGCTAGCTGTGAGGTTATGTTAAGTAATAAGTTTGTTTTCTAGTTCTATTTTCTAAAGTAAGAAAAACACAGTAAGCAAGTTTTACAAATTTGTTTTTGTAGTTTGACCAAAGTTTTGCTTCTTTGCCCCTTTTGTTCTTAGCTAGCTCGACTTTGGCCAATGACCTGCACATTGCAGTTTAACTTGCTCCTTATTATTTACTCTTACTACTGCATCGACGTTGCTAGATAACTTTTATGAAAATCTCATTGACATAAAAATTTGCTTGAATGCCAGCTTCCTGTTCTTCTCCCTCATCCCTCGCCCCTCTCGTGATCATCCATAACTCAGTAATGACCATGAATCACACAGCAAAAATACTCAATCAACACAGAAAGATTGTCTGTGTCATTTTCCTTCACCTCCAGGATCGAAGAGGTAGGGAGATGGAAAAAAGAGATTTAGATATATGGACAGAGAAGCAATGAAGACCAAAAAGGGAGGAGGAGGGCAAGGAAAAAGCACAGTTAGAGAGAAAGAGGAAGTGGGACAAGAGTGAAAAAAGGATGATCCGTTATGGGAGGATTTTAATGACCGTGTTGGGGTCTCAGTAGAAACAGGAGGCCCTCTTTAGAGGGAAAAAAGTATATTTGTGGGTGTGTTAAACACATTGACCCAAGGTTTCCCATCAAGTGGAGAGGGTGATGATGGGAAGAGAAGAGAGGAACAAGAGTGTAGTCAAAATCTGAAAATAATGAGGTAGATTGGGATTTTGCTCATTGATTGCCACTCTTTAGCCAAGCACATCAACAAAGGCAGTTGTTTCTTCGCGCAAATGAATGGAAATGGAGTGAATCAAAGCGAGAAAAGAAAATTAAGTGGGAGGACGGTATAATGGAGGAAAGAGGAAAAAAGAAAAGACTTTGATTCTTCTCTGTGAGGTCAAAAAGAGGGCTACATGCTGGAACCCACTATTAGCTTCTCGCCGAGTTCCTGACCTTCCTGTGCCTGTAACACCAGCCTTATGAACCCTCATCACTACATTACAAACCTTCTCCAACACGCCATGAACTCCCCACGAGCCCATCAAGGATGCTCTTACGAGCCCCCAAGTGCTATTTAACCTACAATTTCCCAGGCAGACCCTCGAAGCAACACAAAGACCCTCCTGTCACCCAAGCTGACACCAAAGCTTCTCCAATCACAGGGAGAATCGTCCTTGTGGTTTGGAGGCTCTGCTGTAACTGCAAAGTCATGGGTTAAGTCTTTGCAGTGGTCAGTCAATAAGACACTACCCTTCATTTGACCCTTTAAATGCCTTTAACCTAATCACTTCCCATAGCAAATGCCAATAATGTAATAAAACAAAATGCAATGAAGCTTGTAATTCAATAAATGACAAAGACTGCAAGAAAATACCAAAATGATAATGAAGTGTCATTGTTGCCAGTATTGTTTAAGTAATTTGTTGCAGATTATCCCTATCCCCAGCCAATTTTCAATTTAGTATGACATTTACGCCAAAAAATAAATATTTAAGACCACTCATCAACTGTGAAAGGAATAAAACTGTCAAGTAAAACCTACAGAAAAAAGCCTGTTACAAACACTTCTGAGAAGTTACTCTAAAGTTCCTAACTCTGCGCCAAACCCTGACCTTTGACAGCCCCCTCTGAAATGTCAAAAATGCAGCTGCATTGATGAGAAAAAAAGGCCAGGTTTTCCCATTTCCTCAAAAATTGACTCTTTAGAGTCATATAAGGTTTTTGCAGGATACTAATGATTTGTTTTAGCGGTGGGGGGCTCTATGGGAGCATGTTATGAATACCTTGCGGGCCCCTTAGCAGCATCTTATGAGGGCCTTATGAACTGCTTGTGATCCCCGGGTCTTTTCCCAGGCACCTTAAAGTAAACAACACAGAGGCTCCTTGATGGTCGACTTACTTAACAAGACACATTAGCATTGCTCACTGTGGAAACATCCTGGAAAACTTACCTGCCTTTTTATGTGTAAATTGGGGTATTGGGGAGCTTTAAGGGGCATTACCACTGATACTGCCCAATGCATGTGGACATTTTTTCCAACAGCCACATTACTGATCTCTCTTAACATGCTGCGAATTTTTAGACTGATTTCTGGGTGGCTTAGCACTGATGTCTATTTCACAAACATTTTTATGATTTGTGCAATCATATTACAGAGACAACAAGGACCCTTTATGGAGAACTAATTGAAACACATAGAAATTATTATTTTGAACACAAGAGTGATACTGGAGAATATTACAGATTCTTTTTCCAGAATTTTCTATTTTAAGCTGCAAATCAAGGTCAAAGAAGTGACCACTTTACTGTAAACATTTTCCCCAAAACAGGAAAAACACATGTAACCTTCAAAGAATATTTACTTAAGGGTGTTTTTCTTGATTGTCACCAGTGCTGGTAAGGTTACTTTTAAAATGTATTCCACTGCAGATTACAAAATACAGAATAAATGTAGTTTGTAATCTATTCTGTTAAGTTACTCAATGAGAGTAACATATTCGGAACGCTTTGGATTACTTGATATATTGTCATGCTTTTTACAACTACATGAATGTACTATTGCTGTGTGATTTATTACTATTACTGAAGGTTACTCGCCTCCAAGCTAACATTGTTAGGTTAATTATTATTTCATTATTTGCAGCTACCATGTTGTAATGTAGTCTTCAGTAACAGTAATAAATTACACAGCAATGGTACATTGAAGATACTGAAGTGGTGCATAACCCAGGGAGCTACCACAACTAAAACAAGGTAGTTGCAGCAGGCTAACGTTAGTTTTTAAAAAATAACTTACTTCCAGATGTTTCTTTAGGTTGCAGTCTTTGGACACTGAGAGCAGCTTGGTTGCTGGCAAACAGAGTTTGCATTGCACGGTCAGATTTCGCCCATCCCTTCCTTCTTTAAATATGAAGTGGTGTTGGAATTTCCAAATAAGAAATGCATTCCTGCCCGTGTACTACTGGCTCTGTTGTGCTGGCTCCGGGTCCATTGTGGAACTGACGCCACTAACATACACACGGCGCTTCTGTTAGAGCCGCTTATTGCGTGTTTTGTTTGGGTTTCCGGCAATGCGTTAATTACCAAAATTAGAGAGGGAATAGCCTAATATATGAAACAGGAAAAGAACTCTGTATAATCCATTTATTTCAACAAAGTAACTGTAGTCTAATTATTTAAACGATAACTTTAACAGAATACTGTTACTCATATTTTGTATTTTAAATGCGTAACCCCAGTACATGTATTCTGTTACTCCTCAACATTTTCTGTCACTGCCACTTTTCACAAATCACACAAATTAAACTGCAGTCCTGTGTAGTCACAGGCAACTGCTTTTTGGTGTTTGATACCTTTCTTTAAAGTTTAAGTTCATGAGCATGTGCATACACCCACACAGTGCTATGACATGGCACTTGATGGACTGGCTTAAAGTGACCAAGTTGACAGTTTCAAAAGAAACGCGAGTACATTTTTGTGTCAATATTCAGATAAACTGTAACAGCGATATGCGCGGATCTTCTGAAAACTAAATATATTGACATAGATATTATAAATGCATAACAAAAAGAAAAAAAAATAGCAGTATAGCCTTATAAATATTGGTATTCCTTATTTTTTTTTGACTTGATGAATAGGACATATGATCAAACATGGGGCCACCATTCCTATGCCACAAATTTCACAAATTTCTGGAAGTCCAAAACAAACCACACCTATCTCAACCTTTAAAACAACCTTTGAAATCTATAATGCATGACTTTCATCACCGTATCACTGACAGTTTTGATGTTAAGACCAAAAATGTTAGAGTAGGTAGGATCAAAATACTCAAATTGCCAGAAGAACACTTAATTTTGAAATGTTCCAGGCTCTCCTCATTGGTCAGAGTCAATGTGATTTTTGCTGATTGGCTGGGATAAATTCGTGTGGTTTTACAATGTCACTGTGAACCATGGGGAGGCCAATTTTCATACTCATTCAAGTTACCCCCCGCCCCCTCCTATTGCACAGCTGCATTTCTAATTACAGGTATTATGAAATAGCTGTCACTGTGATTGCTAATTATTATTATTACTACTACACTAACTGGCGCAGGTTTTGTGCGTGGGCTGGAGGGTTTTGCTGGCATTCTGATAAGCTTCTGTATTCCTTCAATGTGCCTGTAGTATTTAATCATAGAGACAGCGGTGGTTTAAATAGCAGCTAGATACATAAATAAGACTGCAGATTCTTCGGCTGAGCAATAACCATCACAGCCCAGCAGAGCAGCTGCAGATGTGAAAATCCATTTTCAAAAGGGTAACGAGCAAGAACTGCGTTGCATTATGTCACATCATCTCTGCTTTGTGTATCATCTGCAGTGTGTGAGTTTTTTCCATTAGGATGCAGTATTTTATAACAGGACTGGACAGGATATCATTCAGAGGGATTGCAAAAGCACATCGAAGAAGCTTAAATTAATTCAGGGGAGACAAAAAAAATCTGACTGTGACATTTCAGCTGGTCTGTTTTTTCAGTGCTTGTTCCACTTTGTCTGGCTTGCCAATCTGGAAACATTCAGTGTGTTTATCAAAACCTTTTTGCTGGAAACATCAGCCACGTGATGAATGCTGAGTCTGAACCACCTGCCAGAAAACTAAGAGCTAAAAGCTGAGTGGGATAGTAGAGTGCATATGACATGCAGTCATTCTTTTCAGCAGTAATAAGAAGTATAACACCTTAATCTCTAAGCTTAACCTTTAACTCCCTTTTTTTTTTTAGATTGCAGCCAAATTGTACAATATCTACAGTTTATTTGGTAATTAATTTGTCAATTCTGAGGCCAAACATTTGTGGGTCCCAGCTTTTCAAATGTGAGGATAATTAATGATTTGTTGATCTGACTTTGGACCAGGGATCCTGGGAAAAATTGGTGGGCATTTTTCATTTTTTCATTAATTGAAAAATAAATTGACAGTGAAAGTAACTGGCTTCCATTTAACTATAATCTGCATACACTCACTTATTCCCTTGCACCTCCATCATGGCGCCAGGAGTCTTTTTTTTTCCTTTTTTTTTCTGCAGGGCCCTTATTAACATCCTGCGCTTTGACTGCAGCACCGATTTTCCATGTTACAGGCTAATTAGTTTGTCACAGGACCTGGAGCTGTCTCCTCTGGCTCCCATTCCTTGTTTAATACGCCCTGAGAGCCCTTAACATGCGTGTTCCTTTTACTCACACATCAAGAGGGTGTGAAAGTAAGAAAAGAGAATGTGAAGTCCATGTTAACAGTGTGGGAGACACGACTTTTCCCACTTGTATACTGACAGACTGTCAGGCGTGGGTCAGTGATATACTGTAACGTGTGTGTGTGTGTGTGTGTGTGTGTGTGTGTGTGTGTGTGTGTGTGTGTGTGTGTGTGCGCACGTAGGTGTGAGTCAACCAACTGGAGGCGATCCCTGTGCCAGCTCTCTGTTCTCTGTCACTATTTGAGAGCCGCTCTGAATGAACACGTCATTAAACCTCAATAAAAAGCCTTTATTCACCCCCCCAAAATTATTACAGCAGCATGTGTGAGCCCACTGGCCAAATGTGTGTGAGAGTACAGCATACCAGACAGACGGAGAGGTCACAAAGAGTACTGTAGTCCTCCCATAAAAGCCTTTGTATTTTTTTTATATTTTTGGAAGAAGTGTGTGTTTCCTGTGTGTGTGTGTGTGTGTGTGTGTGTGTGTGTGTGTGTGTGTGTGTGTGTGTGTGTGTGTGTGTGTGTGTGTGTGTGTGTGTGAGTTAGTGGTTGGTCCAGTCATATTAATGCAATGGAAAATAATGAATTTTTTGGGTGGGTAAGAGAAAGAGCATGAAGCAAAGACACATTTCTCATCTTCCCCAAAGCATCATAGTTTTAAATTGTATTTAGTTAATTGTATTCAAATAATCAAATTCCAATTGCTTGTTTTTGGTGTTGATATGATTGTTGAGGGTGTCTTAAACTGCTCTCTGTAAAAGTCCCACTTTAGCGTTTTCTAATTTTTTCCTCTTTTTTTTTTCTACTTTGGTTATCATGTTTTATATTGTTCATCTCACCCAAAGTTGCAGACAAGTCACTGAATCAACTACAGACTACATACTGAGTGCATCCTCTAATATAAATGAGTGTATTTGAATTAATTTATAGTTAGTCAGTTTTATCGAGTTTTTTGTACTTTTTCCCTGCATGCTGAAAATTAAAGTTGTGCTCTCTTATTTAATTTAATGATTTGTACGTTTTCTGCTTTTCTAAGTACAGAACACTCCCGCAATGGCAAGCATGGAGACTCACAGGACTGTTAACTTCAGATCATGGAGTTTCCAGTGTTTCTGTGCCAAACACCGGTAATACACTGTTCTTGGCACAAGAACAGCCACCATGACTGAGACTGTTGTACCAATTAATGACTTGTGGTCAGCGTTTTTGTAACTGTGTGGTGTATGGGGCACAGAAAAGTGACAAAAGCTTAGTTCTCTGTCTTTTAACATGTAATCTAAATATTTTTGTACATGAACTTTCAAATGTTCTAGACCTTACACAGTGACATTTTGCCATCATCAATACAAAAATCTATTGTCTGCCTGTTATCCAGGTCTAGATCATGAGGGGCAGCAGTCAAAGCAGAGATGCCCCCAGATTTCCCTCACCCCTCCAGGTCTTCTGGGAGTACACCAAGGAATTCCCAAAGCAGCCAAGAGATGCAATCTCTCCTGCATGTCCAGGGGCCTTCTTGCAGTACGACATGCCCGAAAAACCTCACAGCAGGAGACAACCTAATCAGATGCCCAAACCACCTTAGCTGGCTCCTTTTGATGTGGAGTAATTGCCTCCCTAATCTGAGCACCTCCAAATAACTGAACTTCTCCCCCTGTCTTCAAGGAAGACTCCTTTGGCGGAAGATAATGTCCAACTTTTGATTTTAATGTCACTATTTGCTCCCTCGTTCTTTCTGTTCTTTAACAACCTCTCCATCCTCCTCACTCAACTAGGAAGTAGAAAATTACAAAAATATAATCCTATAATAGTAAGTGGGGGATCTGCAATCGACAACAGTATGACACACTGCTTAATTGTGTGAAATCATCATCAACGAATGTGGGTTAAACAAGTTACAGCTTTATCATTTTTGGTGAATTTAAATATGACAGTGAATAAAAGTGACAAACTGTACTGTAATTAAACACTGAAGCCCAATGCGATCTGAATAGGAATAGCAATTTTTAACAAGCTAAAATAATAATAATGCACATCGGCTCCTTGGATGAAAAAAAGTGATATCTCAGGTTAAAATTCTCTAATAATCTCTAGCGATTTAAGCTACATTAGCTACCATTTTTTAAACGCTGTTTAGAGAACAAATAAAAATAAGCAGAGACTTTATAAGTCACAGCAGCCACGCCTCTGTGTGAGTGCGCCGTAACATCATGACATCAACAACACTTGACAGAAAACCTGTTCCATTCTATTCTGTGCTGTCGTCAGTAGAAAAGTTAGGAAAATATAACATTTAAGGATAATTCCAGAAAATTTGACTAAAACACGCTATTATTTTGCTAATAATAGTTGTTTTCAGCAGTGCATTGATAAACTCGCCTCTGCACACAGCAAGAGCACGTTTGGGTTCAGATTTTAGGAACATGCAGCTCTACCAACCAAAAGCCACTGCAGCAGAGCTCTGTGGGATGTGTTCATCTCAGCTACGCACTCACCAAGAAACGATCTGCGTCACAGCTTGTCCTGTAAAACGGACTGGAATTTGACCACGGCCTATGTAAAACGGCTGCCTTGGTGCATACAAAACAGACACACAAACTAACCCAGCAGGGTGCGGGAAGGCCTGGTCCTGAGCCCGAGTTTGTGTTTTGGCTTCCATCCGGTCGTCACTCTTCAGCTCTCCTCAGTGACTGAAAGTTCACCCACAGTCTTCTGCTTATTACGCTTGTGGGACTTTTTTAATGCTTTGCTCCATAGACTTTTGGATGGTCTTGTCTGTAAAGACATGCACCTTCCATGAATCAAATTACGCTAGCTGGGACCAATACTAAATCAGGTCTCCAGTCAGCTAAGATGTAAAGCGAGTCCCAAGTCCTGAGAGGTTAATCTAATGGAACTAACATGAATGCAGCAACTATGTAAGACAAATTTAATAGCTACATACAACAAACTTTAGCAAAGGGTTGTTGGAGTTTGCCACTAAAAGTCTAAAAAGTTCAGACTTTTTGGAGGCTCTTCCAGTTATACTCTACAAGGCATATGTATAAATTATCTAATCCAGAGTCTCCATTGCTGCTCATCTGCAGGGATCACCTCCTCCAGGATTGAGCAAGCTGAGGAATCAGTAACATCCAACCAAGTCATACAAGATGGTGCACAACAAACACACTCCCACAAAGAAACACACAAACATACTCTAACGCTTCCATGCAAACTGGCAAACTTTCTCTCTGCGACCCCGAGGCTGTCTCAGTCATGTGGTTGTGGGAATGTCGCTGGGATTTGTGTGTTCAGTGACTGCAATAACAGGGATCAAATGGGAACATGTGGACAGAATTCCAAACCCGGGTCAGAACACAGCAGTGCTTGTTTAAGCTCATTTTGATGTCGCTGCTTTTCACGAGATTTAGTTTTATGGCGTTTTTGTTTATCATTAGAGAGAAAGCAGGGAGGACAGCCGTGGAAAGAAAAAAAAGTTCAACAAAGCAACAAAGATCTAAAGCCTGAACACGCCACGTCTCCTCTGCTAACCAAAATATCCATGAAAGCACCAAACTCTAAATGACCTCAATAATCGTTTTTAATGAGTATTTTTTTTCACTGCTTTTTAACCCAAAGCTAAGTATTCACAAGTCATTTGTTGGCATTTTCTTTTTTTTAGAATGAATGACTTCTGTCTAACCTGACAGCCTCTTACTGCTCCAGTTTTGTTTCACATGACAGAGCTTGCTGGCTCCATTAAGGGTGTGTCTGTGTGTGTTTTGGTAGTTGTCATGCAAAGGACAGCTCACAAGATGGCTGGATCTGTGAAATGTTTTATGTATGAAGAGCACTTGTCAGAGAAAGCTGGCATTTCCTGTATTTGTACACACAAGGTCCCCGCTGTCCTTTTGCCCCCATCTTTTTTAAATTTCCTGCATTTAGTGTTTGTGATGGCTGGATGCTTGTTTAGTTTGGTGGGGAGCGTGGAGGATATAGGGCAGTTTTCATAAAGGACATGACTTAAAGAATCCTTCAGGCTGGGTCACGGTGCTCAGCTTTGCTTAAAAAGCACTTCTGGACTTTTTTGCTGTTTTAAATCTGTGACCTCCATGCACCCAGGCAAGCGTTTCACTGTTTTTGAAATGTTTTTGCCTAAATCATACTCGATCTGTTACTTTCAAACTGCAAGTGAGGGAACTGCAGCTTTTTAAAAACATTTTTGATATCTACAGCATTTGATTGTTGATTTGGTTGCCGTGTGCTGCCTTTAGAGGTCTAACTGTGTTGTTTTTGACTGACAGCAAGAGAGGTTGTTTAGTTTTTTTGTCAAGATATTTTAGCGAGTCTGCAGTAATTAGTCTGGCAGTATGGCAGTAGTTGGGATGTTCATTAATAAGACACCAGTTGGGTCAGAAATGGCATTAAAGTAGGAACTGGGATGGTGGTGGGATGCAAAGCGGCTTGCAGAAGCAGTAGCACTTGCAGATAGGCTAAGGCAGCAGCAGGGTACCAGATGAGCCATGAGCTGATGGTTAAATGATCGTTAAACTGTTTATTGAAGTCACAGAGCAGAGGAGAGAGTTGTTTTCCACATAGACATTATCTAACTGGAAAGCATTTTACAGCCAGAGTTGTCGCCCCCTGTAGGTCATTAAAAATATGTAGGTTTTAGGCACATTGGTACTTTTCAGAACCAGAAGTTTCCTAGTTTTCTATGTTTCCTATCTAACTTGCACAGACTGAACTTTTGTTTAAATCTGTCGAGCTGATATTATCGTCTGTAATGGAAGAAGCTATTAAATTCATGTGAAGTAGAAGATGTCAGACGTTCTCTCAGACATTTTGATCTCACTGTAATACCAGCTCACTGAGCTCCTGACCCGGAGAATCCCATTACTCTTCAGTAAAGGTTCACCGTTGCAAACATGTGGATGTAATGTCAGAGAATCAGATTTACAAACTCTGTGTTTCCCAGCTGTCCCTGACCTCAAACAGGAAAACCAAACTAATCTGCCCCTCTTCACTCCTCCCCTTCATCTTTCTCTCTCTCCCTATCTCATGTTTTTCATTTACTCATTTTATTTCTTTTCCTTTGTGTCTCTGTTGATCTGGTTCTCCATCACCCCTTCATCTCTCTCTGGTGTAGCTTTCTCTGTAATTATGGCAGAAAATAAACATGGCTTTGGACAGGCCACATCAGTCAGGATCGATACACAGGGAGGGACACTCACACACAAATTCACACATGTATTCGCTCTTACACACACACACACACACACACACACACACAAGTACACGCATGCACGCAGAAGTACATTTTGAGCAACTCACTCATCCAGCAGAGCGTTTTGAGCCAGTAACACCATGGAGGAGTCTTTCTGAGAGAGAAATCATATAAAAAAGTGTTTATTTTTCCCTCTCTGGCTTTTGATGGCCAACTGGATCCATATGGCTCCTCGGCCTCTCTGTTTAGCTGCTAAGATTCAAAACGGTAAACTGTTTTCCACATGGTCAGACGGGGGTCAGCAGTTTGAAGCCTGATTTAAACTCGCTTAAAGGCAACAGCTTTACGTGTTTAATCCCAGGCTCTTCCTGTGTCTTCAAATCCTGATTCCTCAATGGTTTGAATTTGTCTGTTTTGCTTTGTTTTGCTTTGTTTTGTGCTCATCATGTGTCCCTTTGTCTCATGTTTCCCCTTAATTTCTCTTCCATATTTTTAACAAATGTTTGGACCAAACCCTTTTTGACGGTCACATGGTGAGTGTTATTTAACTTGTTGGCACATGAAAACTCAAGTTTGTTTTTGATCTCTTGTGATTCTCTAAAATCTGAGTACACAATCGCACTTCTTGCACTTTTGGCCAATTTTCTGGATAAACTGGATCACATTAAAATATATGATTTGTGCTGCATGGACAACTGCACCTTTCTGCGCTCCTTTCTGGCCGAAGAACTGTAAAATATCATTACTGGTATGGCTAAATAAATATCTACTATTATATTACCAAAATGTTTTACTATTATTTAAAAATGACATGTGATGGAGGAACCATTCTTTTAAGAAAAGAAGCGATAAAGAATCATGAAAACAACTCAGTACACTTAACTGCATTATAGGACAATTATGTATGAAGTTAAAAAAAATTATAATTGTGCAGATAAATTTTCTCCATAGGTGTTAAATTGATTAATCTTACTGTTGTATATGTTTAAGATTGAACTCATCTTAAATACTGCCCAGCTTCATATTCAATAAATCATATGTTTTCAGTGGCCGTCCTGAGAGAAACAAAAACAAAATACAGTTCTTCATGTAGGTATAGGCCTCCATCTTTTAACTATTTTAACTATATTAAAATATATTAATAACAAAAACTTCTGCTGAATTATGGTTAACTGTCCATATCTACAGGGGGTTAAAATCATCATAGTTTTCTTTGCTAATGTACTAAATAAGTTATTAGGTTTTTAAAAGGTGATCTTGGATGTTCTGAGAATGACAGAGCTAAGCTCCTGTGGGACTTCCAGATACAGATGGGCAAGGTGGGGATGGCTACCCATCATGGACATAGTGGTGAAGAAGATGTATAGATGTAGGCCTATAGTGATAGATATAGCTTTACCAAATGACAGCAACATCAGGAAGAAGTAGCACAGGAAACTCGAGAAGTTCAGAGTGCCTGAGAGAGGAGCTCTAGAAGCCGTAAAGGGTGAAGCCAACAGTGGTCCCAGTGGTAATCGGAGAACTCTGGGCAGTGTCCCCCAAACTGGGTGAGTGGCTTCAGCAGATCTCTGACTCCATAAATAAGGATTCGTTTGGGCTGGAATCTTAATACGGAGGCAAAAATGAGCATAAATCAGTCGCCTTGGAGAAAATCTGATTTGCACAATGCTTAGAAATGACCTGTGTGTTTAATTTGCTAATACTTAATAGCTGACCGAGTGCAGAACCTTACTTATCTGTCCTCCATTTTACATTTCATAAATACTCTGAAGCTGTTTCTTATATTATTGCTAAAAATACAGAAAAACAAAAGCCTCAGACATTTGAACCATGGAAACGTGTGTCTCAATAACAAATTCTCCTCCTTTTTCATTTTTTACTATAAAGACCTCACTGATTGAACTGTCAGTATGATACCTGAACAGAAAAGAAACAAAACTATTGGGAAAAAAAAGTTTCTTCATATTGGCTTTTTTGCCTTTGGTTGCAAATGCTTCTGGTAAAGAAAGAAATATTGATGCGTATTTGTTGGTGGAATATCTTTTCAAAAACGCCCATGAGTCTTGTTGGCTGCGGCTTTAAAGAAGACAGTAGACAGAGCAGTGAAATCAGACTTTTGGCAGATTCACAGCATTTTTTTTTTTTTTGTTAGGGTCAGGAACTGAATGCTCAACCACAGTTTCTGAAATGAACCAAATCCAGCAGTGGATCCATTGAAATTGATTACATTATTTATCAACTTTGACAAACTTCAACCTCTACGTTCCAGCCACCATTAGCAGCTAGCTGCCTGACTTTTCTCCTCGAGGCATTTATTTAATACTGCGTGCACTTATAGCAGGGACTGGAACTGTTTTAGCATATGTTCTCATTCGTGTCATTGACTATTCAGTCATAAGATGCCGAAACTCACAAAGCCGCTGTGAAAACAATACCAGAAATTTGGCACTGAAATTCTGATCGCATTCAGCTTTCCAATGTAAGTTTAGTCTGACTGGTATTCTTAATATTTAGTAATATCATAAACACAAGTGTGGACTGAAGACCAAGAACCAAATTCACATGAATTTTTTTTTTTTTTTGTTTTGTTTTTTTGGCCTGTCCCGTTTGGCTCTTTTTGCCATCAGAATTGTTGTCTAAAGGCAAAGAAAGATGCCCAACGGATTTACTTTACCAAATTGACCATCCCAGCCTTGCCGTAATGGTCAATTTGATTCACCTTTTATTGTTTATTTTATTTTCACTTACTGAATACGGGACAGACTTGACTGGGGGAAAGAAGGGGAGAAAGAAAGAGGGAAAGAGAAACAGCTGAGAAGAGGGACGGGGGAGAAGGGCAAAAAACAAAAACCAACAGAACGGGCAGAGAAAAAAAAAAGCATATATCAATCACCTGGATCACCTGCTGAGAAAGAAAAAAGAAAACAAGCAGAAGAGAACAAGAGTAATAGAATAAACAACATCACAATGATATATGGGAATATGACAGTAAATACTAAATGTTAAACATTATTGTGCAGCACATAAGATCAACAGAACACAGTGTGCTTTGAGGTAGGAGCCAAAAAGGGTGTAGTTTGTGGGTGTGATCACCCGTGTGTACACCTGTGAGCATGGACGCGCTTGTTTTTTGTTTTTTAAAAGGTTCCTTCATGTAATAATCTGCTAGAGGGTGTGGGGGGGCCACAGCCCCGTCCTCCAGGGCGTGAAGCAGGTGTGGAGGAGATCAAAACTCCAGACATCCAGAGGCCCCCAGAACACAAGAGACCAAGGAAGACCAACAGAGGGGCAGCCGCGCCACTGTCCCAGAAAGAGCTGAGGAGAGTCCCAGATGAGGGCTCACTCAGCAGCCGCGGAGCAGAAGCCAGGGGGAGTTGCAGTGACGCGCCCGTGAGCTCCGCCGGCAGCCAGCTGTGCCTGAGTGACCGAGCCCCAGGCCGAGAGGCCGGGGCACCCCACCTCCGAAGTGGCCCGAGCGAGCCCCAGGCTCCAGGCCCCGATAAGCGGCCGCCAAGGAGTCAGCCGGTGTGTACCCGGACGCCCACCCCCGGACACAAAGAACCACCGATGTCTGAGGGAGTCCGCCACTGGCAGGGGAAGTGGTGGTAGGGGGAGATAGGCCTCCAAACCTTGGAGGGCCTGAGATGTCCCCAGAGAGGTGGCGCCTGACACCCAACCTGACATATAGACACAGACATACAGGCACACACAGATACAAACATCCATTCCCACCCTCATGCTCTCATATGCACTTACTACACACTCAACCAACGTGGAGACAAACATAAAGAGACGCTGTACACACGATCACACTCCCCAAGCGTACTCTACAAACCGGGACTAGGTACCCTTGCCCCTGGAGGGGGAACTGCACCCAGACCCAGGTGGTGTTACCCTTTTCCCTGCGGTGGGGAGAAGCAGACTGCCCCGACTCCGCAGCAGCAGGGAGGCCCCACACTCCAGACCGCAGTCGGACGGCCAACTCCTCCTCCTAGCCCCCCCCCCGCTCCAGCAGGTCGCAGAGAATGCGGGTGAGAGAAGACTCCAAACCTCCCTCCACCCGCTCATTGTAGTGTTGATGCATGTGTGTTCTAAGGTGCATTTAAAACCCAGGAGGGCATGGAGCTACCTGCCAGAGAGCAGCAGGTAAGCGCATGGTCCCTCCTGCTAGCCCTCAATGTCTACGTGTATTTAACCTTGAGAGGTTCACAATATTCACATGAATATTGTACTCAAAGTTCAAATGAAGTTCATTCATTGTCACAAAACTGAAAGAAAATGTATTAAAACTGTGTGAAACCCACTTTAGTTTTATGACTCATGATTTGGAAAAGCCCTCCTGAAAACCTTTCAAATGTCACATAAAAAAGCTATAAAGAAGGGCGGGGCTCAGGTTTATTAGACTCTTAAATGTAATTTATTCAGAAATGTCTGTCTTTGAGTTTACTATAACTGAGTCGTTCTTATTACGTTCTCCAAAAAAAATGTCGTGAAAAACTGTCACAGGACCCAAGTGCAGACACTGACCACTGACGACTTGACTGCCAATGAACTTTATTGACAGTGCAGACAGAATACATACAAAAAGCAGTAAATGGCAACAAATAAGCTGAACAAAATCTAAACTGGGTGCAACTACAAAATAATACAAAGGAACAAAAGCCTGGGACTAGAAACCTGGAACATGAAACATAAAAACCTGAGTCGGGAATCACGAAACAAGAAAACAAGCGGCAGGGAATGTGGAACCTGGAACACGGAGAAATACAATGAGTGATACTCAGACAAACCAAATATATAGAAGGACAACGAAGGAATGAGACACACGAGGGGGTAATCACAACTAATGAGACCAGGGGAAGCAAAACATCAAACACTAAACACAGGACACTAGACTATCAAAGCAAAACAGCAAACATAACCCAGGTACAGAGACACACACTTTACACAGACACAAGGAGATATGACTGACACAAAAGAGAGGCTAGAAATTCTAAAATAATAATGAAAGCAAAGACTATAAATAATTAAAAACACGAAGACCTGGGTAACCTTGATAAGACCATCTTTAACATGTAGCTTTAGGCTGAACGTTATATTGAAGCAATGATGATTAGATGATTAGATTAGACCATGTAGACATGGTCAAGAGTGCATCAGCGTGGGGAAGAAAGGTGATTTTTAGTGACTTTGGCATGTTTGTTGGTGTCAGATGGGCTGGTCTGTGGATGGTGTCTGGGTTGTTGCTGTCAAAACAAAACAGGAACAAAAAAACCCCACTTTTTATAACCAAGAGAGGTTTTTTTATGCAAAACGTGTTGAACCTTGGAGCAGATGGGCTGCTGCAACAGAAGACTACACTGGGTGCCAGTCCCGTTAGCTAAGAAAAGAAAACAGAGGATACAGTTCATCCAGGATCACCGAAATTGGACAACACATGTTTTATTTCAGATTGATTGATTTATTGCCAAATCAGAACAAGAGTGGCGACTTGATTTATAAAGAACATGAGAATTCAGGGGGATAGGTTAATTGGATAATCCAAATTGCCACTAGGTGTGAATGTGAGTGTGAATGGTTGTCTGTCCTTGTGTGTTAGCCCTGCGACAGACTGGCGACCTGTCCAGGGTGTACCCCGCCTCTCGCCCTATGACAGCTGGGATTGGCTCCAGCGCCCCCCGCGACCCTGAAAAGGATAAGCGGTAGCGAATGGATGGATGGATGGATGAGAATTCAGAGTAGCTGGTCTGAGCCAGAGGCTTGTCCATTCTTATGCTGCCATCTTAACTTCTCTGATTTTTGGTTTCTGAAGACAAATCAAACATCATTCCTCTAATAGCCAAGACAGACATAACACAATCATTCTCATTATCTCCTCTCCTTCCATCTTCATTCTTACTCTCTCTCTCTGTCTCGCCACTTTCTCCTCAGTGATGTGATAAACATCGGCAGATGTTGATTGCGCTGACACACACAGACACACATTCACGCAGAAGGCAAGTAGCAGCCCGATTGTGTGTCATGAAGCTTTATAATCGGTCCATTTATCTTCATGTTAATTTAATGTGGTGGAGTCCATGTAACCTTCACCGGGAGACGATTGGTTACATATGCGAGCCTGGAGCAAAACACACAGTGCGGGTTGAGATGGTCTGATGGCTGCTCATCCTTTCATCACGCTGTCCTCGCCCTCTTCCTCCTTCTGTGCTCATTTGTTTTACTTTGTGTTAGTTTTCATAGTGTATACAAATTCAATCATGGCATCTTGTCCCATATTAGATGTTAGTAGAAGATGTTTTTTGTTGGTCCCAGGAAAAGTTTAGTTGCATATCATCTCATCTGGGATAAAAAAAACAACAAAAACCTAAACCTCAAAGTGACCCATATCATTGATTTTTATGTCTTAGACAGGCTTGGAATGGGATGTGTAGTATGTTTTCAACAGATGCTTGATGTGGACGTGCTTGCCAACTAGCTGGCCAATAAGCCAAGATAAACAGCAGCAGGGATGGTTCATTTCACCCCGAGAAAAGACATTTCATGGCAAATTGAATTGTCGCCTCGCAAACATACCAGATTTTTTTTTGGTACTTGTTTAAAAATAATGTGTGAGGGATTACTAACACTATATTCTTGCTTTGTTGAGGTAAATGATCCGAATCTGTATTTTTTTATGATACAGCATGATTTTTTTCAAATTAATGTAGCATATGTTTGCAGACCTGTCAGCTATGGGTCAAGGACCTCTGTGAGTCCCTGGGCCTCAATTTAAGAACCAGTAGTTTCACCTAATTAGTCATATTGCATTATAATTTTTCCCCAGAGTAACTGATCCAGAATCCAGAGATTTTAGTCAAGGAACTCATACTGAATATCTGATTGGCACGTCCCTATGGCAAACAGATCAAGCAGCAGTTTCAAATCAACATTTGGATAATTCTGCAAACACTGGGAAACAGTGGTTCAAGCCCACGTCATGACCAAAATTACTGTAACTGTGTGCAGTGAACTTGCAATCCCATTATGTGGTTGTTCAAGGACAAGGACAAGTGACTTTGGTGCATCTAGACGGCAATAAGATGGAGTCAGTCTGCCATTAGTTTGTGACAAAAATGATGTCAAGCATAGCAATTACATGCAATCTGTTTGTGATAATATGGTGATTAACTGTGAAAAAATGTGCAAATTTGGTGCTAATCACTTTACACAGAAATTCTAAAACAACCGTCGCATTTTAAAAACTCATTTTAAAGATTTAAAACCTTGCTCTGCAGAGTCGTTTCCCAATTCTTATATTTTGTTGTAAAACCTTCCAGGCCAAACATTTTATTGTTGTAGGTCAGGGGTGTCAAACTCAAATACACAGTGGGCCAAAATTCAAAACCGGAACAAAGTCGCGGGCTAACGTTAATATTTATTGAAATATATTTATTCCTCCAGATATGAAAATAAATCTTTTCTTATGGACTCAAACACGTTTTTCTGAAAAACTAAATATGGAACAAGCAAAGCTTAATACTAAACAATATATATACAGGGAGTGCAGAATTATTAGGCAAATGAGTATTTTGTCCACATCATCCTCTTCATGCATGTTGTCTTACTCCAAGCTGTATGGCTCGAAAGCCTACTACCAATTAAGCATATTAGGTGATGTGCATCTCTGTAATGAGAAGGGGTGTGGTCTAATGACATCAACACCCTATATCAGGTGTGCATAATTATTAGGCAACGTCCTTTCCTTTGGCAAAATGGGTCAAAAGAAGGACTTGACAGGCTCAGAAAAGTCAAAAACAGTGAGATATCTTGCAGAGGGATGCAGCAGTCTCAAAATTGCAAAGCTTCTGAAGCGTGATCATCGAACAATCAAGCGTTTCATTCAAAATAGTCAACAGGGTCGCAAGAAGCGTGTGGAAAAACCAAGGCGCAAAATAACTGCCCATGAACTGAGAAAAGTCAAGCGTGCAGCTGCCAAGATGCCACTTGCCACCAGTTTGGCCATGTTTCAGAGCTGCAACATCACTGGAGTGCCCAAAAGCACAAGGTGTGCAATACTCAGAGACATGGCCAAGGTAAGAAAGGCTGAAAGACGACCACCACTGAACAAGACACACAAGCTGAAACGTCAAGACTGGGCCAAGGAATATCTCAAGACTGATTTTCTAAGGTTTTATGGACTGATGAAATTAGAGTGAGTCTTGATGGGCCAGATGGATGGGCCCGTGGCTGGATTGGTAAAGGGCAGAGAGCTCCAGTCCGACTCAGACGCCAGCAAGGTGGAGGTGGAGTACTGGTTTGGGCTGGTATCATCAAAGATGAAAAAAAAAAAAAAATGACAAAGGATGAACTGAAGCTCTGCCATCACGTAATGTCGCATACTGCTGTTTCTGATGTCATTTAAAAAAAAAAAAAAAAAAAAAGATGAGCTTGTGGGGCCTTTTCGGGTTGAGGATGGAGTCAAGCTCCATCACACGCGTCCAAGTACTCCACAGCGTGGCTGGCAAGAAAGGGTATAAAAGAAGAAAAACTAATGACATGGCCTCCTTGTTCACCTGATCTGAACCCCATTGAGAACCTGTGGTCCATCATCAAATGTGAGATTTACAAGGAGGGAAAACAGTACTCCTCTCTGAACAGTGTCTGGGAGGCTGTGGTTGCTGCTGCACGCAATGTTGATGGTGAACAGATCAAAACACTGACAGAATCCATGGATGGCAGGTTTTTGAGTGTCCTTGCAAAGAAAGGTGGCTATATTGGTCGCTGATTTGTTTTTGTTTTGTTTTTGAATGTCAGAAATGTATATTTGTGAATGTGGAGATGTTATATTGGTTTCACTGGTAAAAATAAATAATTGAAATGGGTATATATTTGTTTTTTGTTAAGTTGCCTAATAATTATGCACAGTAATAGTCACCTGCACACACAGATATCCCCCTAAAATAGCTAAAACTAAAAACAAACTAAAAACTACTTCCAAAAACATTCAGCTTTGATATTAATGAGTTTTTTGGGTTCATTGAGAACATGGTTGTTGTTCAATAATAAAATTATTCCTCAAAAATACAACTTGCCTAATAATTCTGCACTCCCTGTATGCTGTATAATACCAGTAGGCCAGCTCTAATAGTAATTTGGTATGGCTTCGCAGGCCAAATGTAATTAGGCTGCGAGTCAAATTTGGCCAGAGTTTGACACCTACAATGTAGGTGGTCAGCAGAGGAATTATGAAAACTGTCTTGTCAGTTTGAGAAAAAGTTTTAGAAATAGCCCAACATTATCCTCAGAGACCATTTTGCTCCAGACTCGATTCTTCTTTCATCCATCCTTACGATAAACTCCCTCCTTGAACCCTGCATGAAACTCCATGTGCATATCCTTTCCTTTATCTGTCCATCAAAGCAGGTCAGATCTTTTCTCATGTACATTTTTCTCCCCCTCTCTATCACCCTGTCATTTTCCAATTGCTTCTTTTTTTTCTGGTTCCAGCTGCCTTTTCCTGCCTTGGTGTTGATGGCAGAGATAAACTCAATATGACTTTGAACCACGGTAACCAAAAGAGATAATGAGATGAGATAGTCTTACATGTATGTTTATTCACACAGAGCAGACCATGCATTAATATCAGGGCTCTTTTGCCAGCTGTCTTACATCCATGTCTGCTTCATTACATGTCAAAAACGCACATCAGAACATAAAAACACCCATGACATAAATATGGGGATTACCATAGAATATGATACAGTACTGCTTTGTTGCGTTTTCCCCAAAGTCAGATCTTATCGGGATTATAAAATCATGAAAATAAATGATTTACTGTTGTTTTTTATATAAAAAATAATAAAAGTGGACACAGGCATTACAACCCTGTTCTCTGTGCAGAATCTTAGCTATTCCTATAACTGCACTCAGCTGGACAGATACCTCTGATGTCTGAAATCTGCTAGAGCCGTCCTTCCAGTGTTGGGGTTACAGCTCCTAATGCTTCTGTTACCACTGGGACATCTTTGGACTTTACCATCAGTGACTGCTCCAGTTGTTCCTGGTTCTTCTCTGTTTTCTTATGTTACTTCTTCCTGATGTTGCTGTCCACTGGGATTGCCACATCTATCACTACTGTGGTCTTCTGCTCCTTGTCAACCAGACACCACTACGTCTGGTTGATTGGCCAGCAGTTGCTTGTCTGTCTGGAATTTGAAGTCCCACAAGACTTTAGCCCCGTTGTTCTCAACCACCTTTGCTGGCATTTCCCATCAGGACTTGGGGACTTCTCCATATGTGGCACAGACATTCCTATACACTATCCCGCCCACTAAGATCTGTCTCTCAGTGTAAGCCATCCCAGCTTGTGTTTTACATCCTGCTAGTATGTGTTGACTAGCTTCTGGGCACCTTTGCAATGTCTGGAACTTGGGTTCTGTCCAGTGTGGTAGACTCCTTGCTCTGTGGATCTGTTGTCTGTTCTTGTGCTGCTATGATCAAACCCTCTGTACTGTTCTTTAAGCTGGCCTTTATTAGCTACTGGTAGGATTTCTTTTCCACTTCCTCTATCTTTCATTGGTACTGTATGGTCATCGATGACAGTTCCTCTTCCTGTTCCCATGTCTTCTGGTGTCTGAGCCATTCTTGAAGCAGTACATCTCGGGGGGTATCCTTGTGATGTATTCATGGATGTTCACCCACCAGTCCTCGCCATCCGCCTTTCCTTTGCTCATAAAGCTTCAGGGTACTTGGACCTCAGGTCTTCGGGAGGCCTGAATGTATTGTGAAAACTTTTCATGTGTTGATATCAGTGGCATCTATCCCCTTATTATTGTTTCAGCTGGATATTTGATGACCTGATGATGATTATATGTATTGATGGATTGGATGTTAATCAACTGGATTCTCAGGACAGAAGCTCCACCCACCTGATGTTCAAACCTTTTATGTAGGAGGGGCTGTCACCAACACCAGATATAAGATCAACAACAATTATTTTGGAGTCTGGGTAACACAAACTAAAGCCTAAGGGAAAAAAACAAAATCTGGAAATGAGCATACTTGGTCCCTTTTTAAATGATCAGAAATATTAATATGCTTAAGGCTTTGCCTGGGAATAACAAAATTAATGGTCAGAGTAAAGAACTTAATTTATCATGCTTCCTAAATTATTATAAAAGTGACAAAGTCACTACTTCTTCTTCAAAGGCCTTGAAAGCCTTTGAACCAAGAATTGTTCTCTTTCTTTTAAATTTGCCATGTGTGAAAGTCACAATTCTAGGCTTGGCTTGGACGAAATAAATCATTTTCAACATGGCCCAGTGGCAACCTGGGGGCCTTAAAGAAATAAAGAAATAAATAATCCAACACACAACACACATGTGACAGTTTCTTAATGATGATTTGTGGCTGACTCAAGTAGCAAGTTGTTCCCAAAAGAGTCCAGTGATAAACTTCCTAACTTAACAAAAAAATGCATATGTTTATGGCCATTCTATTTCATTTCTGTTTTGCAAAGATGTGCATTATTACGTGCAGGCGTATGCCAACTAGTTTTTGAGCTGTCATTACCGCTGCTATGTCAACTCACTGAAGTGGGCCTCTTGACCATCTTTGAGTTAATAACACATTTTTAATGTAATCATCTGGCACTTAATTGTACTGACAGCCTATCCAAAAAGTTTGTCCTCCAGAAGCGTGAAATGCAGCAGGAGCACAGGAAGACTGGAAAGCACTGACACTGCCTGCAGGGAGCTCGTTGTGTTTCACTCTACTGCACAGAATTTATTTGTTTACTTGCACTCTGCCTTTTACAAGACAGTGGGCAAAGCTGAAGCACTAGCAATGGCACGAACACAAAAATGTGTAGCTAGCACTCCTGGCTATTCCACATGTTTTTGACACAACCTGCAAGTGGCAGCAGGCAGCTATATCTGCAACACAACAATGTAATACGGAGATGTTAAACTAAGTCCAAGCATTAAGCCTTTGAAGAATCTAAAAGACCGTGTTACATGGGTACTTTCAATTTACGAACAGGATCTGATGTTTTAAATGTGTATTCGTTTGCCATTTTTAAAAAGGAAACAAGTTTTTATTTATTCTAATACGTTTTTCAGGACACTCATCTACATGAAATGCTGTATGTTGTCCAAATCAGATGCTCAGCTACTGTTTAAGTCTTCCTTCAGTTTCCTGCAATACACAGTCACAAATGCATACAGTACATGTCTCTGTCAGTGTTTCACTTGGACACAATCCAGCCGGTGGTCCAACCCCGCCCAAGGCAATGGGAACCAGGTTTACTGAGAGAGACCATCCGTGTGTGTCCATGTTTGTTTCTGTTTGTGTCTATACGTGTAAGTCTATGTTTAAAGACATTCTGCGGTTGCTCTTCACTTTAGATGAAACACTTAAGGTCTGTTTGAGAGGTTTACACTTCAGGTTAAAATTAGGTTTAGGTTATTCCTAATGCAATGATTGGAAAGGGAATTATTTCTACCTTTTGGAGATAGATGCTTGGCAAAACATTACATAAGCAATGTTGCTCACAAAGACAGCAAAAAAAATGTGTGACACAGCACTGCATTTTTACTAAAAACTGCCAACCACACCCAAAAAAGTGTCATCAGAGTCCATAAATGAGATGTTAACCATCTCCAACAGTTATTGATAATGAAATACCTCTTCTGTTTTTACTGGTTTCTCTAATTGAGTTTTAACCAAGCAGCAACATCTTGGGTTGCAAGAAAAGAAGTTATGCAGGCTGTTGTGTGTGGCTCTAACAGGTTCGCTGAAACCCTTTATGAGCTTGTGTCTGGTGGCTTGTTAGAATTCTGGATCCTCAGAGTTTAAACCTCATTGAGAGGAGTTTCAAGTGAACTACAGCACTGTGAGATAGTATAATAACATGTATGTGTTAGTCCCCGTAGGGAAATTACTCCTCTGTATTTAACTCATTCACCCAGTGAAGCAGTGGGCAGCCACCAATGCAGCGCCCGGGGAGCAGTGTGTAGGGACGGTACCTTGCTCAGGGGTACCTCAGGGTAGCCGTTCAGTGGAGTCGAACCTCCGACCTTCCGATCATGGGGAAACCACTCTACCTATCCTATCTATTATTATTTGTTGATATAAATCTAAAATTACGTTTTTTTAATTATGATGTTAGAAAGCCATTTCTAAGCGTTTGGGACTCCAGCCAACCACAGTGAGAGAAATTATCCACAAATGGATAAAACTTGGAACACTGATGAATATTCCCAGGAGTGAACAGCCAAGAGTTACTCCGAAAGTGCATCGATGACTAGTCCAAGAGATCACAAAATACCCCAGAACAACATCAAAAACACTGCAGGCCTCACTTGTCTCAATTAAAGGCGTTCAACATTAAGAAAGAGACTGGTCCAAAATGGCAACCATGGCAGAGTTCCAAGGAGAAAACCACTGCTGACCAGAAACACTACAAGGGCTTATCAAACAAATGGTAAACATGGCGGTGGTAGTGTGATGGTCTGGGGCTGCGTTGCTGCTTCAGGACTTGGATGACTTGCTGTAATTGATAGAGACATGAATTTTGCTCTCTATAACCCAAAGCTTAGGAGCACTTGGGTTCTGCAGCAAGACAATGATTGGAAACACACAAACATGTCCACCTTTGAACAGTAAAAAAAAAACCAAAATTTTAAAAACAAAGGTTCTGGAGTGGCCTTGTCAAAGTCCATACTTAATTCTGGACTGTGCTGCTTTAGCTTGACCTTAAACACACCACACATACTTGAAAACCTTCCAGTATAGCTGAATTAACACAATTCTGCAATGATGACTGGACCAAAATTCCTTGGTGATTATCACAAATACTTGATTGCTATTGTTGCTGCCAAGGGTGGCACAACCAGTTCTTAGGTTTAGGGGCAATCACTTTTACACACAGGGCATGTAGGTTTGGATAGAATTTTTCCCATAATAATTAAAATCATCATCTAAAAACTACATTTGTTTGATGATCTGAAACATGACAAAAATATTTGACAAAAAAAGACAGAAAAAAGTCTGGAGGGGGGCAAATACTTTTTTGCAGCACTGTACATCCTCCAAGTGTGTTCACTGTGCAGAAGAAAGCATCATGAGAAAAGTTAGACATCCTAGAGCTGATGTTCTCCAAAACTGGGCAAACCACACCAAAACTATCTAGGTAGATTAATAGCACTATAGGCCAAGCATGTACATACATGTGGTTTTAGGGTGAAGAGCAGCTTTAACAGCAGAGCAAAGCAGCAACTCACTCAAATGACTTTAGAAGCAAAATTACAGCTTATGGGTTAAAATCATTTTTGGAGCATTTACACAAAAACCTGAATAAGAGCATTTATTGCCCAGAGGAAATTATACAGCACAGTCTCCAAGCCTTTTATCTTGTACTCAAGTTTCATTTGCTTCTGACAGTTGGGCCCATTGTGTCTATGGATTTCACTGATTACTCTAAGATCCTGCCCTTTGTCTGCGGCCATGTTGTGATTGGCTCGTCACCCAGTGCGCGACGGCGACAAACGAAACAGGGCGGTTTCTTTTCATCGTAAACACTGGCTCTAAGCAGGCATGCCGCTTCCCCTCTTTTTACCCTCTGAGAGCAAAGAGACGTCTGGAAGCAACATGGCTTCGATATGTAAACACACTAAATCTATCCTTTGGTTTAGAATTAAAATTGAAGGCTAGATGAAAAACTGGTTGACTAAAAATAAATATACATATGTATATATATGAAATTAAGATACACTTTTTCCCAGAGGTGAAGCCTATTTCTGTTGGATGATGGTATGTCCTTACTTTTTTCCACATGCATTTTTTTCCTACTATTTTGCTTGTGGAATTTGGCATAGAAGATCTTCCATACAGAGTAGACTGTAGGCTCCTTCACTCCTGGGTGCCGGTATCTCAGATTTGCCCACCAATATTTCAAGGGTGGAGAATATTCCATCCAAAAATCAACAGGATTTCAGAAGCCAAGGCCCCCAGATGACTCACAACTTTCATAATATCCACCGTTGTGCCACGTTTTCATGCCAGCAGTCTTTTTGGAAGAGTAGGTGTGAAATTTCTCCAGAGTTGGAAATTTCTTACTTTGGATCGTGTTCTCTTCATGTCTTCGCGTGAATAAAAATGATTAACGTAGCATTGAGTTTATTTTTACAACTTTGGACACACACACACAGAAATAGAGGGAGATTTTTGATTTTTGAATGTCTATTATACTTTAACCTATCTAGAAAACCTTATTGAATAGCGCAGACGAAAAGACACAAGACTCAGGAGACGCAGATAATGCCTGTCGCCTGTTTGTTGACCGTGGTTGGCATAGCAGCTGATCTTGGGGCTATATCGCAAAGCTTGTACAAGTATCAATCACACACACACACACGAAGTGCTGCTCCACTTTTGCCAAAGAACAGGATTGGCAGAGCTTCACTGCAGTCGCCTTCAAGTGTTTGTTTGAGTTTTATGGCCCCAACGTGAAACAAGCTAACATTATGTTCTTGTGTGTGTGTGTGTGTGTGTGTGTGTGTGTGTGTGTGTGTGTGTGTGTGTGTGTGCGTGTGCGTGCAATGGAAACAAATTCATTGGTAGGTATGAAAGCCACCCGTCGATGTCTGGCCAGGACGACTGGATGTGAGAATTGAAGCAAACTGACATCAGACTCCCTTTTCCTTCCTGCCTCTTACTTTCATTTATTTTATTTTCACTCTTTTTCATCCTACAAGGTGAGTCTTTTGTTAAAAAGTTAGAGAGGAAGAGGGAGGGACACTACAATGCAGTAATTAAAGGAAGGAATAAAGCCTGAATACAGAGAGGAAACAATAAAAGCAAAGGATGCGTGCAAGAAGACAATGGAGAGTAAGTAAAATGTTGTTTGAAAAAAAAATTGCAAACAGATAAAAACAAATGATAGAAATGGTGAAAAATTCCAGGAAACTTTATCTAAAAAGGTGGTTAGGATGTTAGAAGTAAATGGATGTGGCAATGATAAAGTCGGAGAAAAAAGGGAATGGAAAAACAAAATGTAAAGGAAATTCTGAGAGTGATTAATGGACGGGCAAGAGCATTTACTTTTGTTGCTGTATTGTCCAAGATAGCGGATTTCACCCTCTATATTACTGCATCAGTGGTGTCTTATAAAACAACAGTAAACTACGCAAAACTCTAGAGAAAGAGTCAGGTGGGGCTTCCTAAGAAGGCCAAGTCTCTGACTGTCAATACAAACACTGCACATCGTCACTGCAGTAGTTTAAAGTTTATCAGCCCTCTGGGCCTCCACTGGCCTGTGGCACCTACCAGATGCCTACCTTGCCTAGTGACAAGCGAAACCACTGAAGGTTGGTGTTGTTAACATTGGGCTGCATGGTGTTGCAGTGGTTAGTACTATTGCTTCACAGGAACAAGGTCCTGGGTTTAAATCTGCCACCCAGATGGGCTGAATAGATTGGAGGAAAGAAGTGGATGGCTGTTGGATTACAATTAAAAAATTCTGCATATTTGGGCCCATGACTTCCTCTGTGCTGTTAATTGCAGGTGAAACTGAATAACCTTCAAAAAAAACCTAATGTTGCATTTGTTGTCACAAATTAGTTGCCCATCCTGTTCATATTTCCTGTTCCCGCTGAGGAGAGTATCCTGTGTAACTCTTCATGTTATCAAGGCTTTCGGTAAATGAAATGTCCTACCAGCACTGTATTGCCAGTCCTACCAGGACTGGCAATACAGCAACAGTCAAAATCAAAGTTTCTTTTATAAATTTGTGCTCATCATGCAAGAATCAGTTTTTATTAACTTGTTAATTACAAGGTCTTGTCTGATTTTATCTTATTAAGACCTCATCGTACGACATTACTCTAACTGAGCACTACTTTCAATATTTCAATATTAGACTTACAATTTTCCTTTTTAATAAAACGTACAATTGGGGCTGGATCAGGTGACCCTGAATCCTCTCTTATTTGCGTTGCATTAGGCCAAGGCTGCTGGGGGATTCCCATTACACACTGACTTTTTCTTCTTTACTTTCTCTTTTCACTCTCTATGTGTTTATACACCACTCTGCATTTAATCAAATTCAAATTCAAATTTTATTTGTCACATACACAGTCATACACAGTACGATATGTAGTGAAATGCTTGGACAACTGCTCTTGACCTAAAGAAAACAAAAAAGGAAAAGGATATGAATAAGATAGGAAATAAATATGAAAAATTAAAAAGGGTAAATTTAACTAGGAAGGAATAAGATAAAATATATAAATTAAAGTTGAAAATAAAATAACTGTACAACAAAATACACAATACACAATATAGAACTATATAAGAATGTATGAAGAAATATAAATAAATATATATATATACACAATAACAGCAGCTGTACAAGTATTAACTGGAAATGAAGAATGTAGTGACCAGTGTTGTGCAATCCACATTATGTCTTGGACAGTGCAAATATGCTTAAAGTGATTTAATTGATGAAGTGAAAACAATGTCCAGAATGTCCAGTGTGTGTGTAAGAACTATATGTGTGGGTCAGTACTGTGTGGTGGTGTGATTGAGAGACCGTATCGCCTGCGGGAAGAAGCTCCTCCTCAGTCTCTCTGTGTTGGTCTTCAGGGAGCGGAATCGCTTTCCTGACCTCAACAGAGAGAACAGTCTGTTGTTGGGATGGCTGAGGTCCTTCACGATCTTCCTGGCCTTGGTCCAGCACCGCCTGCTGTAGATTGAGTGCAGGTCAGGGAGCTCGGAGCGGATGGTGCGCTCAGCTGACCGCACAACCCTCTGTAGAGCTCGTCTGTCCTGCATGGTGCTGTTCCCGAACCAGGTTAAGATGTTTCCCGTCAGGATGCTCTCTATGGTGCACGAGTAAAATTTCCTGAGCACCTTGGAGGGCAGTTGGAAGTCTCTCAAGCGTCTGAGGTGGTAGAGACGCTGTCGGGCCTTTTTCACCACGGTGTTGATGTGACAGGACCATGACAGGTCCTGCGTGATGTGAACTCCGAGGTATTTGAAGCTGTCCACTCTCTCCACTGGGCACTCGTTGATGACAGGGGTCTGGTAGTTCCTCTCCTGCTTAGTGCTGAAGTCCACTATCAGCTCCTTTGTCTTACTGACGTTTAGAAGGAGGTTGTTCCTCTGGCACCAGTTCTCCAGATTCCTAATCTCCTTCACGTAGGCCGTCTCGTTGTTATCAGAGATCAGGCCCACCACGACGGTGTCGTCAGCAAACTTGATGATGGTGGTGGAGCTGGTAGTGGCCACACAGTCATATGTGTACAAAGAGTACAGCAGGGGGCTCAGAACACACCCCTGGGGGGCTCAGAACACACCCCTGGGGGGCTCCAGTGCTGAGAGTGGTGGAGGCTGAGACATGTCCACCCATCCTTACTGCCTGTGGTCTGCCAGTTAGGAAGTTGGAGATCCACTGACACATAGATGAGCTGAGTCCCAGATGCTCCAGCTTGGTGGTGAGTGTGGAGGGAATTATGGTATTAAATGCAGAGCTGTAGTCTATGAAGAGCATTTTAACATAATTCCCCCTTCTAGTGTCCAAGTGAGTAAGTGATGTGTGAAGGAGATGAGAGATGGCATCGTCTGTGGAACGATTTGGACGGTAAGCGAACTATAGTGGGTCCAGTGTTTCTTGTAGTGAAGAAATGATGAAGTCTCTGACCAGGCGTTCAAAGCACTTCATCACTACTGAGGTGAGGGCTACAGGGCGATAGTCATTGAGAGAAGCAGGGTGGGGTTTCTGCGGGACAGGAACAATGATGGACTCTTTGAAGCATGTGGGGATCACCGACTGAGATAAAGAGATGTTGAATATCTTAGTGAACACAGGAGCTAACTGGTATGCGCAGTCTCTTAGGATACAACCTGGGATGCCGTCTGGTCCTGCTGCTTTCCTGGTGTTCACTCTCTTGAAGGCTCTCCTTACTTCATGCTCGGAGATGACGAGCACGTTTCCGGTGCTGGCAGTATCTTCCTGTCTGCAGCCGTTAGCGCCGCTAGCACTAGCATTGTTGGAGTCCTTAGCTGCAGCCTCGAAGCGAGCATAGAAAGTGTTCAGCTCGTCTGCCAGAGTCACGGCCGCGTTTGTCATACCGGTTGTTGGTGCTTTATAGTCCGTTATTGTCCTTAGTCCCCGCCACAGGCTCCTAGAGTCACTCTGTTGGAGTTGTGACTCTAGTTTCCTCCCGTAGCGCTGCTTCGCCTCTTTCACCGCCCTCCGCACGTTATATGACGCGGCTTTGTACGGGTCCATGTCCCCCGTCGTGAGTCCCATGTTGTAGGCAGCGGTGCGGGATCTCAGAGCATCGCGGATGGTTTTATCCACCCACGGCTTCTGGTTGGGAAACGTTGTGATAGTCTTTGTCTCCACGGTATCATCCGCTAGTTTCCCGATGAATCCCACAACCGCTTCCCTAAACACGTTGACATCATCATCGGAGCTGTTTCTGAACATGCCCCAGTCTGCGTCATCGAGTGCGTCCTGTAACGCGGCCACCGATTGATCCGTCCAGCCTGCGACCTTCCTCTGAACCGGAACTTCCTGTTTCAGCCTTTGTTTGTATTTTGGCATGAGGAAGATGCGGCGTGATCAGATTTGCCAAACGGAGGGCGGGATTGTGCCTTGTAGCCGTCCTTGACCGTAGTGTAGCAGTGGTCCAGTGTCCTTTCACCTCTGGTGGGGCAGGTGATGTGTTGATAAAAGTTCGGCGCTGCACGTTTGAGGTTGGCGCTATTAAAGTCCCCCGTCACAATAAGCGCAGCGTCCCGGTGTTGTATCTGGTGCTGTGTGAGTGCCTCATGCAGCTCGCATAAGGCGGTGACCGTGTCCGCTTGTGGTGGAATATAAACGGCACTTACAATGACCGATGTAAATTCTCGAGGTAGATAAAAAGGACAAAACATGATGGACAGTAGTTCCAGATTTGGTGTGCAGGAGCGTGTGAGAGGAACAACGTTCGCACTGTTGCACCAGTTGTTGTTCACCATTAAACACATGCCGCCTCCCCTTGACTTCCCCGAGCCCCGTGTCCTGTCCATGCGGTGAACCGAGAAGAACTCGGCCGGCTGGATGGCGTGGTCCGGCACCATTAGTTATTATTAATGTCTGGCTCCACAGCGTATCTTTATTATGTCTTCCTCCCATCCATCCATCCGCTTATCCTTTTCAGGGTCGCGGGGGGCGCTGGAGCCTATCCCAGCTGTCATAGGGCAAGAGGCGGGGTACACCCTGGACAGGTCGCCAGTCTGTCGCAGGGCCAACACACAGGGACAGACAACCATTCGCACTCACATTCACTCCTAGTGGCAATTTGGATTATCCAGTTAACCTATCCCCACAAGTTGCATGTCTTTGGACGGTGGGAGGAAGCCGGAGTACCCGGAGGGAACCCACGCAAACACGGGGAGAACATGCAAACTCCACACAGAAAGACCCCGGCCTGATGGTGGAATTGAACTCAGGACCTTCTTGCTGTGCGGCAACAGTGCTAACCACCGCGCCACCATGCTGCCCACTGTCTTCCTCCCCTCACCTCCAAATGGCAGATGGCTGTCCCCCCTGAATCTGGCTCTGCTGGAGGTTTTGTCATGTTAAAAGGGATTTTTTCCCACTGTGACCAAGGGCTTGTTTCACAGGGAGTTGTCTGATTGTTGGGTTTTTGTTCCTATTATCGAAGGGTCTCTACTTTACAGTACCAAGTGCCTTGAGGGTAACTGCTGTTGTGATTTGGTGCTATATACATTATAACTGAGTTGAATTTATTCTAATTAATTCTAAAGTTTGGGGGATTTTTTGAGCAGTTAGATAATGTCAGATGAATCATCAGGTGACATTGTTGCCTCTCCTTTGATAAAGGATGGCCTGGTGTATCCTTGGCTAAAGGAAGGACTGCAGCACCTTTTATCAGTATATTTCGAGAACTCAACCAGCTCTGGTTACGGCTCCTATCCTGGTGCATCCAGGTCAGTTCACCCAGTTAGGAACCTCGTTAAAAAAATATTACTATTTGAGCACAACCTTTAAAAAGATTTACACATAGACATGAACAAAAACAACAGAGGCATAGAGGAGACACTGGGGACAAAATACACAGAAACAGTAACCAGTCATCTAAACCTTAAGACCCTGTGACTGTACATGGATCGCTTCCTGGGTTTCAGTCCTCGTATCATTGCATTCCGAGAAGATGAAAACAGAAAGCACACGTTCATTCCCACACACAAGAGTAGAAATGAAAATATACTGACAGTTTCCCACCACAGGTTTCACTTTAACACATCTGGATGAATGTGGAAGCATTTCGAACAAGGGTGAATGAGCAGGGGAGATGCAACAGGATACAGCGAGGAGGTCAACGGACGGAACACGACACCACCACCTTCGACCGAGAAATCTCACAACAAGTTGAATCGTGAAGCCAACATGAGAAGCCCGCCTGTCCTCTTCATTCCATTTGAGTTCAGTCCTCATCTTTTCCATCGCTCCATCTGGAAACAGAGATGCACTCCTGTTAACTCTATTACACAAGTCCCTGTTGCGTCTTTTGTGCGTGCTTGTGTGTGTGTGTGTGTGTGTGTGTGTGTGTGTGTGTGTGTGTGTGTGTGTGTGTGTGTGTGTTGAGGTCAAACGAACAAATGCATTTGGCAGGTCACTGTGGTCTTGGATGAAGGATAGAAAAACGTCTTAATGAACTTGCCAATTCGCTGCTGGAGAAAATCACAATCTGCTGTGCATCACACACACACACACACACACACACACACACACACACACACTGTAAACACACTAATATGCAGACACGTTTATTTTGTTCCTGGTGTGTGTAGTCATATACATATGTTAAAGTTTGTGTGATTACATGGAAGTAGACAGTGAGACATTTCAAAGTTGCATCTCTCACATTATTGTTAACATGTCTTGTCTGTTTACCCGTTGCAGTGTTCCACATGCGATGAGCCACATAAGAGCTGAAGAATTGCCACACAACCATCCCGAGCCGTTTGACTTGACTTTGCCGTTGCACCCTACGGATGCAACACTTTATGGAACGCATCCCTGCATTCGATTCCACTTTACTTATGACAAACGTAATCCCAAACATGCAGAATTTCAAAGGACAATACGCCAAGAACAAAGACTGATGGCAGCTCTGAAAGAGATCTTTTTAAGAATTCATCAAGCTCAGGTATCATTGAGGGTGGAGCGGGGTTTAGAAACAAAAAAGCTCTCTGATTCCATAACTCATGCTGATGATGATATGCTGTAAATCAGAATCTTACTCACACTGGATTCATTGCATTGTTTTTATCCCCAGGCACAGATGGTAGAGTTTAGTTTAAAATCCATCCCCATTAATCACAAATGAACAGAAATATTTATTTTGTAGCTCTCAAATTAACTTTAGAGAGCTTTAAAGGATTATCAAGATCAGATGTCATGAATATTTTCTCACTTTTCTGAAATATCAAATAGATCGTAATGTGAGAAGATCCCATATTACAAACAGTCTTTTTTCTAAATAAAGAGTAAAAGAGTCAATGAAACTTTTTTGAGTAGCTTCCTCACTCTGACATACCCAGTAATGCTTATCTAAGTTTGGCAAAATGAATAAAATTGGGTGAATGTTTTTCACAGCGATGGGTTATCAATCTTTGATTGGCCTGATTCCAGAAAGACAACCGCATACAACTCCAGAAAACAGGATGTGAGCATCAATGGGTGGATCTGACTGTAAAACCAATGGCAACTCTAATGCATTTCCAGCTTTCTCAGACTTTTTGACTCTAATAGCGGCCATTATTTGCTAAATAAAAATCATGTTGTGTTCAGTAAGACTTGGAAATAGTGATCAAGACCATAAACTCATCTGGAAAGTGTTTACTGAGGTGACATGGGAAGAAAACCAAATCCCCCCCCCCCCCCCCCCCCCCCCCCCCATTAATACTACCCACAACAACCACTACTAGCCGACAAAATGTATAGATTCTAAACTCTTTATAGTGAATTTTGTATATAATGGAGTACAGCATTACTTCAGACTGGTCAAGGTTACTTGCAATTTGGGCAGCCCTGCTGGTCTCAGTGCCTGCCCACATCAGACAATAGCTCAGCTGATGCTCTTTAGCACTTCAGTTGCATCTTCAGTTGCACCTGCAACCACTTTGCAACCCCACTCCACTCCAGTTCCTCTTTCCATGTATGTTTCTCACTTAATACGTGTTATTGTTGTGTAACATGCTCTTCTGTACAGGAGTCTTGGCTCTGCACTACTACTCACTTCAGGTTTTCAGCAGGTGGAAAGAACACGGATTGATGTGAAAGGGCAAGGAGGTGTGCTCTTCTGTGCCATATCACCAAATTTAATGTAGTAATCTTCTCTTGTCTTTAGTGGTCCTGACTTAGTGTGTTTTTTAACAGAAATAAATATATATAATGAGTAATCCAAGTGAAGTTAAAAATAAGTTAAACTTGATTTTTATCTTCAGGTCCCTATATAAGGTTTTTTTTTTGGATTGAAAGTACAAGTGAAGCCCCCACATTCCAGTTTTTTTCTTTATAAACACCAGGATATGTGCTGGAGGGAGGGAAAGGCAATTGCAGTTGATGGGACTCAAAAAGAGGTCATTTTCATTCAGATCTACATACCAACACACAATAGGAAATATAATAACATAAAAAGCACTGTGATGAAATCATTTCCATTGAAGCAGTCCTGTGTTCTTCATGAACACTTTGATTACTTCAGTGATAGCTGAGAATCATCAGGTTATGGCACTAAAAACTAACTGATTGGTCAAAAAAGAAATATGGATGGTTCAATACAGACGATTTTCATCTAACAGGGTCATAAAAAGCTTATTGCCACTATCCCAAGCCAAAAGCTGTCAAAGAAGCTTTACTAATGTCACAAACATGCACCATGACTTTACTGTTTGGATCTACTGACAAATGACTAATTAATATAAGCTCTAGCCAAAGAAATGGATCATGATTGGAGCTGCTGAGACTCAGCGGTGAATCCATCAGTCTGTAGTAGATTTGACTGACCAGCTCAGATGCTGCCAGCTTTAACAAGCTTGTTCAGTGTCCACATATGGGCTGAATTTCCCCACTCACTGAGGTCTGAAACAAACGAGCAGACTTCTGCTGACTTGTCATTCGTGTTTCTTGCACTGTGAACAGGATCACATTCCCTCGCCACCGCTACCTCAGACACTGTTTCTCAGAAAGCACCAGTGCCCTACCAAACTAAAAGCCAGAAGCTCCTCTTCGAGCCATTGTAGCCAAAATAACAGCTAACTGTGCTTGCATGACATTTTCAGAAATCAGCCAAAGCACGAAATGCTACAAGCCACAACTGTGTGAATACTCCTGCTTCTAATATACCATGTATTCTGTGTTTTGGGCAAGGATTGCACTCGAGCTGACAGTTGACGGTGACTTCTGTTGCAGCTGCATCTGTGTTCCTTGTCCTTGTAAAAAGTACAGCGCAGCAGGACCACTGTGACAGCCTGGAGGTGAGGTGGAGACAGGCAAGGCTGCAGAGCTGCTGTGCCTGTCTGAGAGGCCTCTTGTCTGGGTCTCAGCTCTGCACCAGAACCCCCAACCCCACCCCTGCTCCGCAATCTGCTGGAGCTCAGACATGCACCTTCTTATAAATGCACACAGACACACACACATACATACACACACACAGAGTACTCGCATACCATGTCTGCAGACATGCCAGGCTTTGCCCTGCAGCTACGGGCCCCTAAACTCACAGGTAACTATGGCACGTAGCAGATAGCAGCTGGTTTCAATGTGTGAGGAGCACCGGGGTCAGCCTTAATGGGTTTGTTCATGTCTTCTTCCATCTTTTATTAGCACGCCTTCCATCCCTGCTAGCACATGGACTTAATGGTTTGTTTTAACCTGCTGAGATGACTTATGGGCAAGCTTCACAGAACAGGACATTGCAGTGAAGTTTAATTGAACATAGCGTCTTATTTTTGCTCTTTTTTTCCTTTATGTTCTTTTAATTATTTTAATCACAGCTTAGTTGTTTGCTTTATCACTGTTAGACAGCTGTTACCATAGCAAAAACTCTTACAGACCCACTGTACATAACTCTGAAGCCACAAACAGAAGACACAGTTGGAGACTGGTTAGAGAACACGGTGGAGTATTTAGCAGCTAAAGTGGCAGACTCCGCAGCAGGTTCACAAACAAATTATCAGCAACCAGCTAAACCTCAAAAAGCTGAACTTCCACAACATCACATCAAGTTTTCAGTAATCGGTTGTAGTGCTAATTTTCTAAGTGAATAGCATTCTATCATTATAGACAGTAATCCATTAATAATAAAATATTCTGGGTGGAACAAAAGCCCAAGGGATGGACTAAGACTAGAGACTGATCATTTTTGGGAAAAAATGACTCAACCAATCAGTGGTAGTATTACTTATAATAGTAACATTGTCATGTTGTTACATTGTCATTGGATTATTGTAACGGTCTTTTTACGTGTCTTAACAAATCAGCTCTGGATCGCCTTCAGTCTGTTCAGAATGCAGCGGCAAGACTTTTAACTGGTACAAACAAGAGGTCACACATTACTCCAGTTTTGGCTTCTCTTCATTGGTTGCCTGTAAATTTTAGGGTTCATTTTAAAATTTTAGTTGTAACTTTTAGAGCTCTGCATGGTGAAGCTCCCCAGTATATCTCTGACCTGTTGAAACCTCATGCTTCATCCCGAGCACTTAGGTCTTCAGGTCAGAGGCTACTGGTGGTCCCACGTACTAGATTTAAAACACGTGGGGATCGGGCTTTTCAGGCACTGGCACCTAGGCTGTGGAACTCTCTGCCGTTGTCTTTACGCTGTCTAGACTCTACTGACTCCTTTAAAAAGCAGCTGAAGACATTTTTATACAAACGGGCTTTTAACTAATTTAATTAATTTTAACTTGTATGTCTGATCTTACTGTAAAGCACTTTGTGATTTTTATCTGTGAAATGTGCTATATAAATAAATTTTACTTACTTACTTTTACTATGAAAAGTTATTTAGCCAAAGCTTCATTCAACGATGACCAGCATGCACTCAGTGGTATTTAATTGTTTAATTGTTCCTCCACAATCTTGACTTGATTTCTCAATCATTGTACAGACTACTGCAATTCATTATTATCAGGCTTCTCTAAAAACTCCCCGAAAAGCCTTTAGCTGATACAGAATGCTGTAGCATTAAATTCAAAGTTGATTTTAAAATACATTTCCTCACATTCACATCTTAGGACAAGTTCTATTTACATTATACATGCTTCCCTTAGCCAGTATTAGTGGAAGGCATAGCATGCATTTTCACTGCTAACCCACATAGGAAGCAGGTCTGGCCTGGATCTGGTATAAAGCCGGCACTGCTGGCTGAATTCTGTCTTGATAAGATGTATGTCATCCAGATAAGGACCAGACCTGTCATAGATGGCACTGTCTATGTGATGGCAGCCACACCTAGCCCAATTATGGTTTGGGTTATGTGGCCCAGGCTCATAGAAAATGGGTCTGGCCCGGATCTGGCATGAAGCTGGCACTTCTGACTGACTGGTGTCATGGCAGGGTGTATGTCAACCAGATGTGGGCCAGGTCTGGCAATGATGCCACTGTTTATATTCCTATTTTCCTATTTTAGTTAGAAAACCCAAATGCCATGTTGCAATACTGTACTGCTATGGTAGCCAACGTTTCAAATGCAGGTTTGACAGGTGTGTGAGTGTACACTTTATCCAAAACCTGAGGGTTTACTCATTGTCATTACTGGGTGGCTGTAGCTCAGGAGGTAGAGCAAGTCACCTACGCTCGGAAGTTTAGTGGTTCGATCCCTGGCTCCTCCAGTCTGCATGTGAATGTGTATTAATGTAGTTAGGAAGCACTCAGTTTAGTGAAGGTGGCATGTTGTATAGAGCACTTTGAGTAATGCAGGAGAGTAGAAAAGCACTATATAAGAATCAGTCCATTCACTGTCTGAACAGAGTTTTGTTATGTTGCTTTTGTACTATTATGTTCCGGCACATGTTGTTATTACATGGCTTACGGTACACATTAACCTGACATCTGGGGCCAGTGCTGAAACTGTTCTGGGCCAGCACAGGACCACCAGTGTGTCTGCAACTGGCCCGTGCTGGCCTATATGTGGGCCACCTCTGGCAAACCAGATCTGGGCCACCAAAGGGCCGTCATTCTTTGCGGTATGTGGTCCATGTGTAAGCACACTGTGTGGGCCAGATCCGGGCCATATCAATTTTGCTATGTGGGATGCAGATGATACCCAGCCATGAAGCCAGGTATCACACACCAATTAGTTAAACTGCAGGATGATGCTGAATAACTCATTCTTGCATTACTTCTAGGCTGGACAATTGTAGTTCATTATTATCAGGGGAAAAAAAATCCTCCTTGACAAGACTTCAGTTGATCCAAAATGCTACAGCAAGAGTACTGACAAGGACTAGAAGAGAGCGTGTCTCCCTGTTAAAGTCAAAATCTAATTTAAAATGCTTCTCCTCACATTCAAGGTTCAGGGAGGGGCAGCCAGCCGCAACCAACTGGCGATTAGTGGAGGGGAACAGGACAAAAAACACACTGTGGAAGAGAGCCAGAGATTAAAAAATTACAAATTTTTGATTTTTGATTACCAGTGTAATAAAATCGATGATAATGCAGACCCTTTGATTGACCAGTTGCTACGTTTCTCACACAGATCTAACATAAAAATGTTCAACCTGAAGATTCTAAATGGAACTTCACTATCCAATAAGGAGCCACTGAGCTCATCTTTTATATACAGTCTGTGGCCATCATACAGACAAAGCAGTCAGCAGATTGTAGGCTGCTGGTAAGACGACCCTTCAGTGCATGTTTGACTGTGTGTGTCACAGAGGTAACTCGGGCAGTTCTTTAATATGTATAGTTAATAGGAAGACTTGGTGTTTAGCATAGACTTTAATGATGTAGGCTTTAATGTGATCCTGCAGCATTCCTGTTAAAACAGGCCCATATTTCTGAAGTCTCAAGTTGAGTTACAGGCCCCCAGATTTCACCAAAAAGTCTTTTAAAGTGCATCATTTTCGGCTTAAACCACATCTGTGCGGTATGTGGGTATAATGTAATTATTAGACGTGTGAACGGTGTGTGTGTGTTTCACTGCAGCCGCTTTTAATACGTGAACATTAAAATGCCTGCAAGCGTGGAGCACAGTGTTGGTCTGCTTCGAGATGGGACCATAAAACATTATAAAAAACACACATAGCAATGAATCACTCTCTTAAATACCACACGGCTGTGTGTTTGTTTTATAAGGCTACAGGCTTGTGTTTGTGTGTGCGCGCGTACATGTGCTCTCACACAGTAGCTGGCTTGTCCTTGCCTCTGTAATGTTTACAGCTCGGCTCTAATCACAGAGAATTATGTTAATTACACACTATTAGGCCCCTACACAAACACAACACACATGCACTCAGTGCTTATTGTGCAGGAGTGAAAAAGGGCAGTAGAATCCAAAAAGCTTTACAATAGCCGCTCAGACATGGATTAAAAGCCTAGATAATCGGCTGTCCTGTAAATGGTGCACTTTCAGATCCAATAAGGTAATCAGAGACCTGGAACACCTTTGTTCCTGGCTTCTCCACTAGAGGGAGCTGGAGGCCAGCCTCCACTTAAGAATTTATGAAGAAGGACAGGTTTGAAAATGAAGGTTAAAGCAGGGTGACATGGCAGGGAGGGTGATGTCAGGAAGAAGATGAATCATTTAACTGTGATAACAGAGCTCCACTGTCACCAAAGACTCTGGATAGGAAGAATTTAAATAGCAGATTATGACATTTCTTTACATGGTATTGTATTATTTTTCTTTCTTCTGCAGCAAATTGGGATAATTTATTTTTAGGATAAGAAGCAAATTTTTATTTAATGCATGCTATGGCTGAAATGCAGCATTTAAACTGCTTCTTTTAACTATAGTAGATACATAAAATCTAAAACTGCACTGTGTGCAAAATACATGCTGTAACTTTATCTTTGAAATATAACGTTTATGGTAGTTGCCTGATGCCCTACTCTTATGGTGATAAGAAGAGATAAATCACCATCACCTCATTCATCTTCCAAAACTGGCATTAAACTATTAGACTTTCTGTGTCACTGATTACTGTTAATGAGAATTATCGATTGAAAGATGAATTGAAAAACAATCCTCATGTTGGAAAGCAGTGTTCTGCTTGGAAACCTGGGGTCCTGACTTTCAACACTGTTGCACACCTAGCATATTGCTAAAGGCTACAGCATCTGCAGAAGTCTCCATCAGCAGGTAACCACAAAAGGACTTGAAAAAGATGAAAAAGAGCCCAAAGCTTTGACCAGGCATCTGACATCTGCAGATTTCAAACTGGCACATTATTCTTTAGGATGTTCCGATGGACATCTACAGTATATGATTCTGGCTCTGATGTTTTAAGCTTCTGACTGGTGCACGTTGTAGTGGATACTACTGCCATGGTTTAGGATGTAGAGTGAATTGTCTCCTAATCGGAAGGTTGGTCATTTGAGCTCCTCCAGGCTAATCTGTCAAAGTACCCTTGGGCATGATACTAAATGGACTGGTTCTCAAATTCCGCTTTTTATACTCTAATTGAGCACCTTATACAACAAGTCTCATAGACCCATTTATACAACCATTATATTTTATGGCCTGGAGGCTTTCTAGTTAACATTCACAGATTCCGACTATAGTGAACACACAGGGAGCAACTTGGTGTTCAATATTTTGCCCAAGGATATTTGGGATAGAGATTGGAACAGCCAGAGATTCAACTATCAACCTTCCAATTAGTAGATGACCTTCTCTGCTTCCTGACCCACATCCACCCCTTCAACTTTTTCACTCCGATTATACACAGATTGATTCAATGTCCTTAAAATTGTCACAGCTGTGTGCCCATTTCAAACACGAGCATCCACTGAGCATCTGACATTTGCATCTCTCTTTCAGTAAAAGAGGAGAAAGCGTGAGCCGGTAGCTTAGGGCTGTGCATTTATTTATTTTTTATCTTATGATTAGCTCAAATGCAGCTTCAATCCTCCAACTTTTTTAATTGACTAGCACATTTCCAGTGGTTCCCCTGATTCTAAGTTTTACGGTTTAATTTAAAGTTCTTAAAATCTTACCGACTAATTTGGTTTTTCTATCTCTTCCTTTGGCTGTTAACATGTGTCGCTGGAAGGAGCTCCAGCTTTCCTATCTTGAATCATCCCCATCTGTCTAATTGCAGGGGAAGTTCATAGTGGAGAGAGACAGACGGAAACAGAAAGATTTCGACGCTGCAGCGGAGCCAGGGTTACAGGGTTACAGTCTGATAAGGCCTACAGAGAGTCACAATATAATGACGGGGCATTACACGGTGCTGATAGCATTGACGAGCGTTAACAGAGGAGAGGAGAAAGGAGGAGGGCAGAGGAGGAGAGGGAACGATAAGGGGAAGGTGGACGAAAGCGAGACTGAGTTGTGAAATTTTGTGACTGACAGACAATAGAAGCCAGCGTGCTCAAAACGAAACAAATAAATAAATGAGAAGGTCTCTGAGTGATGATTACGATATGGTTTTTGGCCAGTGTCAAAATTTCATTACTGCAGAGTTCGTTTGTGTTACAGTGGGAGCTCATTCCTGCGTGGATTCTGGGAAGTTAACACCCCCTCTAATCTTACAGAGCTCATGTTGAATTTGGAGAGCACAAAGCGCTCTAAAATGTTTTGTCTTGTAACAAACTGTTAAGACATGCAGCTTAATGAGATTATATAAGTCGAATCAGAGTCTGATCTGAGAATTCTTCAGCATGTAATGCGAGCATATCGTCATATGTTTGATATATGAGAAGCTGATGCTGGACATTGCATTTGTCTCCTGCAGTAACTTCATCAGTCCATTTACTTAACTGCTTTAGGGTTGCAAGGAGCTGGAACATATCCCAGCCATCAGAGGGCAAGAGGCAGGATACATTCCACCACAGGACCAAAGCAGACAGGAAGACAGCTATTCACGATCACACTGAGAATCTCAGTTAAGCTAACAGAGAACCAACAAATGAACAATGGAGCGAACAGGCAAACTTCACACAGCAATGTCCCAGCCAGCCGCTGGAGTCAAATCACTGACTGGCTGGAGCAGATACTACATTAAGAGGCTAGCTTGCTTACTTAAGGAGCACCATGCAACGCAGTCAGATGGTGGTAACAGTCAATGAAAACACATTTTTGTTCTTTTTTTTTTTCTTTTTTTTTTTGGTGGTGGTGGTGAGGGGGTAAATAGATGGTAGACTTTGGTGGAAAAAAGCATACTAAGTATATTTAAACCTAGGCAAGAATCATCTCAGTATTAGAGAAGGCAAAGTAGGCATTAGATATACATGACTCCATATTCTCTGCTGTTTGCAGGTTTCACATTATTTAAGCTACTGTGCAGAGGTCTGGAGAAATAGCTACAAGTATAAAAGTAAATTACAGTCACTTCAAAACGAGGTTTAAACATGGTTTTCATAAGATATACAGAAGAGGAAAATGTTTACATTTCGCTGAATGTCTCTTTTTAGTAAGTTGATACTTAATGCTAGTTACATTTTTACAGTTAATATTACAAAATTGGAAATACTTGCCTTTAACCCTTTAACACCTACCATAGAACCAAGTCTGCCAGAGCTTATATTATATTTTTACATGCTGTAGTGCCATTTTTGGGAGCATTTCAAATTGCTATACATCAATACAACTTCCTACAACATATTTTAATAATGTGTATGCATTAAGTGCATAGTAACTACATTAATTGCAAAAACGTGCAATAAACTACAAAAAAATTGAAAATCGTTTTTGTTTTTTTTACATATATTTCTACTTAGAGAAATTTAAGAGGCTTATCCCTCAAAACTTTAAATACAAAAAAGTTGCAAAAAATAGTTTCCCACCACAGGAAATTTATTTTGAGTGTCTTCATAGTTTTATTTTTGAGATACACCAATTTTTATATACTGCAGGAAAAATGAAAAACAATCCTATGATGCAAATTTGCAAAGAAAACAGCATGTGCATCAAAATAAACTATTTAAAGCAGTGCAATTCGAGTTCTAAGCATCACAGAAACTATTCAGAAAAGTCAAAAATGACTTATAAAAACACCAGTATAGGCTTTTAAGGCCTAGAAGGAAAAAACTACATTTTCCGCGAAAATGATGTCACTTCCGGTTTCGGGCAGGAAATAGTGGACATGCGATCGTTCACGCTGACGTCTGTTTCAATGTGGGAAGTGTTACGAACAGCTGATCGGATCGGCAAAGTGTGTTCCTGGAATATTATGTTTTTGATCCTGCAAGCGCTTTTTATGCAATTTTTGCAAAGCTTTATGTAGAAGGAAACCGTGGCCGAGGACAAGCTGATGGCATAAGATGTAAGTACAACTACTCCAGTTTCACATGCAAAAAAAATTATTGCGCTAGCTTACGCGGTTGCAGTGCTACTGGGATTTAAAAATAGTTACGCAAAAAAGAGCGTGCCCGCTCCAACCGGCTTCAAAGGGTTAATGTGTCCACTTGCAAGGGGGCATTCTAGAGTCATAAAAACAGGACAATATGATAATAATTAGTGTCATAACAAACCATAAGGGTGGCAAATCTTTTCTGTAATTTACCCATTCAGTTTTTATTAAGCGCTATATTAGTATTTAATTAAACAAAGTGAACCTGTTGACTGCCTTCCTGCTGCTGATGTCTTTGAAGCAGTTTAAATCAAATTATCTGGCAAATGGTGCGGCCGTCCGCGTGCTGTCAGTTGTCTGCTATTTAAATTTGGTTAATGAATTTCAAGTATTTTAGCCGTCGGTTATTTAGCACTTCTTAGAAAGTATCTGTGTCTGAGCAGCCATACAGTTTATGGATGCAGCTTACTAACCACGGTCCCGCAAAAAATCAAAGAAAGAAAAACATTGGCAGACATGCAAAGCAGAAACTAGAAACCAATGGCTGGTATCACGCTGCACTCTTCTATCATTTACATACAGTAAAGGTGAAAATGGCATTTTTTCTCTCTCCTCTCTTCTCTGCCCTCCTTCTGACTCCTCACTCTTTTTTAACATCCATCTATCTTCCTCAGTCTCTTTGTTTTTCTTTGTCACACCCGCAAACTGTTAAACCTCAATGAGGAGCCCAAGGTCCAGTACGTAATCAGGCTGACACACAAAGAAAAGCCATGTGGAGCAGGTGTCTGCACACACAAACAGAGAGTTTTACATGAATGTTTGCACTGAAAGGTTGGCAATATATCAAGCGGGGTGTGACACACACAGAGTGTTTTTGTAGGGTTAATTTGAGGAAACGGCACAAGGTTGTAGACCGGCTAATGAGAGAACAGAGTCGATCTGTCTGCACACACACAGACACACACACCCTGATATCGTATACCCCACATGCACACACGTACTTTTATCAATCAACTGACTAATGCAGAATAATGCTATTGTGCAGCAGGCATCAATTATTAGTTTTAACCCAAATTGTTCGCATAGAAAATATAAAATTCCTCCCTCCTTTCACTCCCCACGCCTTTTCTTTTGCTTAACCCCTCTTCCCCCCCCCCCCCCCCGAGGAACATAAACCCCCTCACTTGTGTCCTATCAGTGAAAGTCCATCCTTCCATCCTCCCTGGAGATGACCGAAGTGAATGAACCGATGGGAGAAAGGATGAGAGGGGGGAATGGTGACGGACAAGAGAAGCTGTGTCATTTCGCCTCATCCAGCCATCTGCTTCGACAGGGGGAGTGTTTGTGTGCTTCAACTTGTGTGTGCGCGCTCGCATAGGTGTGTGCAGGTATGTATTCTTACTCTGTGTGTCCATTTACGCTCCACACATTCTTTCTTACTAACCAGATCCCCTCTCCAGACTGCCAGAGAGGCCCACCTTGTTGCCTGGTTCGTCCCAGGAGAGGTGCTCTGACCGGGGCAAGGGGTGCAGGGACCAGTGTGCTGGGGGGTTGGGTTTAGGTCAGCATGGAGTTTCCCACTCAGTAAAAGTAATAGGAGAGGAAGGTGAAGAAGAGGACACGGTGATTTGCATTGAGTCTAGGCAATGACCAATCAAATGCAACAAGCATTACTAAAGCTTCCGTCTTCTTATATATAACTTCTAACATGTTTTTTTTTTTTTTTTTTTTATTTTAAGCCAAACAATGCAACTTAAAATTGATCACGTCCTTTATAAGTTTCACTTGAAGGAGCAGCAGAAAAGTTTTTTACAACCATTGACAACCATAGCTCTCAAGGGCTAGTAAACCAGGTATGAGTTTCCTGACTTATGTATGGATCAAGAAACTATCATGGATGGTCTTCCCCTTAGGGATGGTTTTGGTCCCAGTCGAGGAAGAGATGTTTAAAGAAATTAAATGAGTGGACAGCTGGAAGAAAATGTATGCAGTGTTTCACAGTGAGACCATCTCAAATATACATACAGTCCTGTGAAAACCTAAATACATCCAATGATTCTGCAGCTCGTCGAACCACAGGAATTTTGGCCCATTCTTCTTTATAACATTGCTTCAGTTCATAGAGGTTTACAGGCATTCATTTATGCACAGTTCTCTTACTACAGTATTTCAATCAGGTCAAGCAGTCAATATAAGGTGTTTGTGTAGATATGCTGTATTTGGATTTTTGCAAACATGGAGCTGTGCATTATGGCCAAACATCTCCACTTTGGTCTTATCTGTTCAAAGGACAGTGATCCAGCAGTCTTGTGATTTGTTCAGATGCAACTTTGCAGACCTAACCTCTGCTGTCAGGTTTCTAGAGAGTAGAAGCTTTTTCATGGCACACATTTGATTACTCATGACCAGCATACTACTAAAGCCTCTGTTTTTATAGAGCATCCTCACCTGCTGATAATCAGTTAATCAGATCCATTTGATTATCAGCACATTGATTCTATTTGCCATCTTGATACCTATGCGAGCAGTAAGGGCTTTTTCAGTCTTGTGAAAACGTTATTTTTGACAGGATTATATTTTGTAGGAAACATGACTAATGTCATGTGATTCTGCTGGTCTGTATGAAAATATTAGGTTATTGTAGCCACAGACAATTCAAGCTGGAGTCCTGGTGACTGACTGGTTTTGGACTCTACATATTGAAGGCTTAGTGCTGTTAAGCAAGGTATATATAGACGTATCACAATGGCAGAGATGGTGGCTCACTTGTGTCAGAGCAGTAAAATGCTAGAATTTATCTATCTAGCATTGGAATAAATCCGAAACACAAACGTTTTTAATGATGAACAAAACAAAAAAATCTGTGTAAAATCAGATTCAGATTTTCTTTTAGACCAGCTCTGATCTCTGGAAATTCTACTACGGAGCTGTTGCATAGGGAACAAAGATGTGTTTCAGGATGGCCCAAATTTCATGTGAAAAATCTTAACTGAGAAAAGCTGAGTCACCAGCTACAACTGAGAAGTTTTCACTGTTTTACACTGCATCCAGCCAGTTTCCAGGCATGAATACAATCCATTAGATGAGAACAGAAGACCAAGAGCATGTTCATTACTCTATTCAACATTCACTGTAAATGATGCAAAGGTACCCTCCAGGGTGAGAGTATGATCAAGCAGTCCTGTTTTAACTTCCCAAGGTCCCTGAGGAAAAACATCTAAGAAATAATTGGAATTGTGGTGTGTGCCAGCATGCCATCTCCTGCCAGATGCCACAAGATGTTCATTTAAAATAACACCCGGTCCAGTCTGGACTCTCCGCAACTTCATTCACTTCCTGAAAATGAAAATCAAGATGAAGGATAGTCTCTTTGACACACTGGAGAAGATCCTGTGTCCACTCAAGAAGCACAAGCACAAGGAGGGAATAATGGACTTCCATGGAGTGAGCTCAAAAACATCAGCCAGGCTGATACAGTCCAAAGGTTGAGTGTTTGGTGCACGGGGTTACTTACTTTATAGTTTAATATGTCTTGAATGATTTATGATGATGAAATGTTTGAAAGTGTGCAGCTGAGGTCAAAAGTTCCCTTCTTAAACCCCAATGAATAAAAAATGGAACATCAAGACAACAAATGAAGCGAAAACCAGGGTTGCCATTCAGAGACTAAATGAAGTGAAAGAAGCAAAGTCCGAGCCAGGAACCGGTTTGGAAAATGAAGAGCAGCAACAGAGCAAATGAAAAATGGAAATCAGGAGGGGAAACCAGGGCAGGAAAGTTCACACATCTTCAGATTCTCCTGTGTACACTCTGGGAAATTTGAGATTTTTTTCTTTTTTGGTATTTCTTTATGTCTTCCACTGTCATCCCCCCTTCCCCCCTCCCTTCTCTCACTCTTGTCCATGTTGCATCAGGCGGGCCAACCTTCCCCTGAACCCTGAGCGGCCTGTTTCCCATACACACACAGCTCTACCTGAGGGACAAGCCTGTGTGTGTGTGTGTGTGTGTGTGTGTGTGTGTGTGTGTGTGTGTGTGTGTGTGTGTGTGTGTGTGTGTGTGTGTGTGTGTGTGTGTGTGTGTGTGTGCACCAAGCCAAAAGAGCAAAGGAGCCTGACTGACCCCGTCTTGTGAAACTGTGAATGAATGGACGGGTGGAAAACAGAGCAGAAGAAGAGTGGATGATAGGCGTCACTCTAGGATAGGGTCTCCAGCCTCAATTGAGCATCAACAGATAAACCCTCTCTTTCCCTTATCTGGGGGAAAAAAGAGAAAAAGAAGAAGGTATTCTCTTACAGCCAGGAGACAGTTTTTATCTCCTAACCACCCCTCTTTAAGCCTCCTCTCTCCTGCTCTCTCACTCTCTCGCATATGCCTGCTTCTGTCTCTCTCTCTTTCTCTCAGCATTGTTCTTGGCCTCTCTGGTTACTGTTAAAAGGGCGAAATAAAGGGCAGAGAGAAAAGGAGGGAAGGGAACCATGAGGCGGGACAAAGAGACCACTTAAAATGCCCAAAAGGAGGCTCCGTGTGGAAGCGTGTTTACCTCCTACCTACCCACCTACCTAGTCTTACTCCTGTCACTTATTTTTTGACTTCATCGTGCTTTTCTTTCTCTCACTAACTCATCCCCTCTCCATCTTTGTGCTTCTCTGACTGACTATCGACTCTTTGCATTCAAGGACCTTCTTCTTGGAAATGAAAAAAATATATATTTTCATTTAAAGAAAGGAGAAAATTTTTTTTTTTTTCCAAACTAATATTTTGGCTCTAAAACACTGTTTTATCTTGAAGCCTCATTCAACAAGCTGTTGGAAACATTCCTCACAGATTTTGGTCCATATTGAGTTGCGTTTCACCAAAGATGCTTTATTGAACTGAGCTCTGTTGACTAGTAGCTATCAGAAGATCGGCCCACTGTGGTCATAAAGTGATGGACATTGTCAGCAACAATACTTGGTACTAAGGAGCCCAAAATGCCCAGAGAAAATATCCTACACATCCTTACACCACACTCTACACCCCGAACTATTGTTACAAGGCAATATCATGTTGTTACACCAAATTCTGAATTCTATTTTTAAATCCCGGTAGCACTGCAACCATGTAAGCTAGCGCAATATTTTTTTTTTGCATATGAAACCGGAGGAGTTGTACTTACATCTTATGCCATCAGCTTGTCCTAGGTCACAGTTTCCTTCCACATAAAGCTTTGCAAAAAACTGCATAAAAAGCACTTGCAGCAACAAAAACATAATATTCCAGAAACACACTTTGCCGATCTGATCAGCTGTTCGTAACACTTCCTACATTGGAATAGACGTCAGCGCGAACTATCGCATGTCCGCCATTACCTGCCCGAAACCAGAAGTGACGTCATTTTCGCGGAAAATGTAGTTTTTTACCATCAGGGCCTCAGGGCCTATAAATAGTGTTTTTAAAAGTTATCTTTGACTTTATGACTTTCTGTATCGTTTCTGGGATGCTTAGAACTCAAATTGCACTGCTGGAAATAGTTTATTTTGATGCATATGCTGTTTTTTTGCAAATTTGCATTATAATATTTATTTTCGTTTTTCCTGCAGTGTATAAAAATTGGTGTATTTCAAAAATAAAACTATGAAGACACTCAAAATAAATTTCCTGTGGTAGGAAACTATTTTCTGCAACTTTTTTGTATTTACAGTTTTGAGGGATAAGCCTCTTAAATTTCTCTAAGTAGAAATAAAAAGCAAAAACGATTTTCAATTTTTTTGTAGTTTATTGCACTTTTTTGCAATTTATGTAATTACTATGCACTTAATGAATACATATTATTAAAATCTGGGCTATAATGGTTGTATTGATGTATAGCAACTTGAAATGCTCCCAAAAATGGCTCCACAGCATGTAAAAATATAATATAAGCTCTGGCGGACTTGGTTCTATGGTAGGTCTTAAAGGGTTAAAGGGTTAAAATCTGTGCAGATAAATTAATCTGTCTAAAGTTCATGACTAAATTGTTCATTTTCACTCCTTTTTCACCACATAAAAACAACATTTCATTTTGTGAAAGCTTCCTCTCTTATCTAGGTATGCATGTACTTGTTGTATTAAATGGCTAAAATAAAGCCTAAAACATAATGTGTTTTCTGTCAAACAGCCTCTCTGAGCTATCCTTCTTCCTGCTGTATATTATCTGACCCAGTCAGTCAGTTTTCCACTGCAGCTGCCTGAATTTAATACACGATACAACATTTCAATAATATATGGCAGAGATCTGTTAGATTCAAGCATGCTAGTTCCTGTCCCACGTGTACTCACATCCCATGTGCCACATGTGTGTGCGTACATGTGTAGAGGTCAGTAGAGTATGATGGAGGAAAGAGGTACACTACAGCATGTAAAAATATAATATAAGCTCTGGCGGACTTGGTTCTATGGTAGGTCTCAAAGGGTTAAATAAGTGGTGGTCATCTCTGGACCATTATATAATATGTTTACTTGCTAAACTAGATCTGATAGTACTCAACCAAAATGATCATTTGGTTAGAGAGCAGAAGCAATATGCTACTAAATCAATAAATTAGAAAAATAGCTGACTCTGCCTCATATGTGGAGCTGTCAAAGAGTGATGCTTGCCAAACTTGAATTGACTGTACATGGTGAAACACTCAGCTTTGTTATAATGTGTCTGTCTGTCTGCCTCTACCTTTATATTTTAGCTGACTGAGCCATGTGTGTGTATGTGTGTGTGTGTTCATTTTGTTAAGCGTATTCATGTGAGCTTTGGTGTGTGTGTGTGTGTGTGTGTGCAAAAGGTCCCCTACCATGTACAGTAAAGGCAGCTACCCAGAGCCCACTAATGGTCCCCTCAAGGCTTAATGGTGCCAGTTAACACGAACACATGTCTGAGGTCACACACTCACACGCTGAACACCCTCGGGGGCACCGGAACACCAAATCCTGCTAATACACATTCCAACATACAGGAACATTCAAAACAGGTCAAAGGTCACAGCCGTTGGCACCTTGTATAGGGTTTTACAATCTCTCTCTCTCACTCACACACACACACACACACACACACACACACACACATTTCCTTAATCTGTCTTTTCTATGTATTTCCACCTTTGATATTTTTTTCTATTTTCCACTACTGTTCTGTCACGCTTGGTGCCGACACGCACACACAGACACACACACACACCTGTAAGGTCTGGTTTAATAGCAGTGTGTATTGTCAGTAGTGTGTCCAGACCAGCGTTTTACAGCTCTGTTCCCATGGCTTTACCGTCACAGCACAGACCTGTGGGCCAAATCCAGTGGCTGCCGCGCCACCATGCGATGCCATGGAAAATCACTCCACCACTTCCTCTGAGCTCGAAAAAACAAGTAGCTGGTGGCAGCAGGAGCAGCTCGGGACAAGGTTAAAGGATCACCTGTGTGTGTGTGCTTTTTTAAGTTGGTTTTACAGGGCCCTGGTTTAGCTCAGTGCATTGAATGGCCGGCTTGGGTTCAAGTCCAACCCGCGGCCCTTTGCCGCATGCCTTCTCCGCTTTCCTGTCCTCTCTACACTGTGTCTATCTAATAAAGTTGAAAAAAAGTTTTGGTTTTACTTCCGATTTCCAATGTGATTACAGCTGGTGTCTTTGCACTGTTAGTGTGGTTATTCTTAATTTGTTTTATCATGGGAATTTATTATCTGATGAGCAGAAGTCTCCCAGAGCAAACATCCACTAATCCTTTAGTTGAAATTGTGCCTTGAGGAAGGGCGAATCTGAGAAGATGAAGGCCTAAGGAAATTTTTTGTTGGATCCATATTCCTTATATGAAAAAAAAGGAATAGCCATGGACAGAGAGCCTGATGTTTTGGCTTTGGCCATCTTGCTATTTTGAAGCCAGACATGACCATATTTGACAGGATCATGTCTCAGGAGTTAGCGCAGAACACCTACTAATCGGAAGGGCGGTGGTTTTATCCCTGGCTGTTCCAGTCTGCATGCTAAAGTATCCTTGAGTAAGATACTAAACCCTCGGGTTTCATAATTCATGTTGTGACATGACGGTCAGTTTAGGAACACATGAAACGTACCTATTTCTGGACTTACCATTAGCGGCTCAACCTGAATAGAGTTACCCTACAGTGCTCAAGTTTACCAGGGATTAGTCCTCATTCAAAGGTCGGTCAAAGAATAGAGCCTATAATGACAATCGATTCACTCAGTTCCACTTCTGCTTTCCCCTGACATTAAGTTCTTTGATTGATTGTTCAAGCAAGACAGTGCTTCTTAAATGGGGGTCACTGGTGAACTGAAAGTGAATGACGTTCCCAGATCAATGCTGTGGTACAGAATTACAAAGAAGGCGCTATGCTGGAATTTCACAGTCTTGGAAGATGTTGTAACATCCCCTTCGTGAACAATAAAATGATTCAAAATGCCGCTCATGGAGCCACTATTATGATTCATTCATTGTGTGTGTGTGTGTGTGTGTGTGTGTGTGTGTGTGTGCGTGTGTGTGTGTGTGTGTGTGTGTGTGTGTGTGTGTGTGTGTGCGTGTGTGTGGAATTTTTCTTTATAAATCTGTTTACCATGGAAAGTGGCAGGAAGTTTACAAATGCTTGAAAACACATGTACAACCCATATATACATGTGGGTACCCCAGTGTTTGTTATTCAGTATTTTAGTACTTCTGTGGTGCTTTGTGATTTCTCTGGATTGAGCTTGTTCTGGCACGTCCTGTATCTGATAGGGAGGTGGGTGTTTTAAGGTCGTGTCCCTTGAGCCAGCTTACCAGCAGAAAATTGTATTGTAAGGACAGGGCCCAATATTCTTGGTTGGTTTAAACCTTTTAATACAGCAGGCAATAGATCCAAAAATGACTTTTGAGAATGTAACATCAAAAACATCTGACTCAGGAAATCCATCAGTTTTTAAATCCTTATTTTTAAACAGCCTTCTTTGTGCGCTGTGGTTCTTTGAGCTAAATACCAATGTCAGCATGCTAATATGCTTACAGTGATAATCATACCCAGATCATCAACTTAGAGACCCCTAGGCACAAATGCTTGATGGGCCCTAGCTAATTTGATTTTAATGGCCAGGCTATTTTCTTCCTTCTTCAAAAATGAGATATCATATACAGTTCCTATAGCGTACACAGTCATGTGAAAAAGAAAGCACACACTTTTTTCAAAAATGAAAAAGCAGTGTGTAACTTGCAGAACCATCTTTAGCTACAATGACTTGAAGTAATTGTTTTCTATGACTTTATTGGTTTCTCATGTTGTGGATTGGCTTTTGGCCCACTCTTCTTTACAACGTTGCTTTAATTCGTTGAGGTTAGCAAGCATTAATTTATTCACAGGTCTTTTTGCATACCACCAAAGCATATTAGTCAGGTTGACTTCTGGATTTTGACTGGGACATTGTGACAGCTTGACTCTTTTCTTTTCAGCCATTCTTATATAGGTTTGCTGTTGTGCTTGTGATCATTTTCCTTTTTCATGGCATCTTTTCAACCAAGTCATAGCTGTTGGCGAGATAGCCCGACCTTTGACTCTAAGTACTTAAGTATACAGAGGAGTTCAGGGTCAATTCAATAACTGCAAGGTGCCAAGGCAAAAGAAGCCCAAATCATCACACTTCCACCACCATGCTTGACAGTTAGTATGAGATATTTATGCTGCTATCCTGTATTTTTCCCAGTTTTCCCTAGTTGTGGTGCTGTGTATTATGGCTAGGATTAAGAACATTGTTCCAGAAAGAAATCTTGTGGTTTGGTCAGATATAATTTTGCAAACCTAAGCCCTGCGGTTATGTTTTTTTTTTTAAAAGTGAAGAGGCTTTCTGCTGGCAACCCTTCCAAACATTTATACTTTGCTGTAGTCATGAACATTAACATTTAACAACAGAGACCTATAGAGTCTAACATGTAGCTCTTGGTTTTTTCCAAGTTCTCTAATTATGTTCAATATTGCGTTCAACAAACACAGTCTGAGTACTCACAGCTTTCCCATCGTCAGTCAGCCTTTTTTCATTGCAGAATGAAGGACTTCAGATTGTTCAGAAATGGCCTTATAACCATTTCAGGTTGATGGGCAGCAGCAATTGCTTCTCTAAGAACATTGCCGATGTCTATCGTCCACACACCTGAATGCTCCAGAACTGCCAAAACTTCTGCTTTCATCGAGGTGCTTTCAGTTGTTGATGATCAGTTAAACAAGTACACTTGAAGAGCACCACATGTGTTATTAATTAACTGATGTTTTATTTACCTACCTTTAAGAAACTGTACCCCACAGGAAAATGAAAAGTAACCACCAAAGTACAAATTCACTAAAATCTCTAAAAGCATCTGATACTTTAGATTTGCTGAAGTGAAGCATATTTCATATATAAATCCATTGCCATTATGAGTTGCTGCTAGATTAGCGTGCATGCCATCAAATTTAACATCTTCTCAGCAACTTTAATGTCACCATGTTTGCATAAAAGTGTTTTCAAGGTTATCTACTTTTCAACCTTTTCTCATGTTTTCCCTTCATTTACTAAACAAACTTCTTTACTGTAGCCTCATATCTCTGCTACATTTGGAAGATAAGAGCATATATCATTTGCATCGTTTTTGTGATTACAAATGGATATAAACTTGTCATTTTAGTAATAAATGGTTTCAAGACCACAGTCATTTACTTTCTTTCTTTTTATTTGTAGATGGATGCTAACGTGCTAATGTTCAGCAAATATGCCTGCCACGTTTGCCATCTTCATCGTTCTCCTTTACGTATAAGTCGATTCTAAAGGAGCGTCTGCCAATTTGCTATTTCATGTTATTGAAACGTTTTGTACTCACTTGTCTGTACGGAATATTGTATTTGTTTTTTACTTGTTCTATTGCAATGTGTTTTATTAATTGTAACTTTTGCTGCCCTGTTAGCCAGGGCTCTCCTAGAAATGTGATTTAGATGTCAATGATACTTTTAAATAAAAGGTAATCATTTCTTGAAATCTGCTCAGGTAAAGTGGAGGCAAATTGGAGGTATGCAGCTTTAGTAGAAACGGTGAAGATTTTACATAATAATATATTTGAAGTGGCTCCAAACTTAATGCCTTCAGTGAGACAGCTTTAGGAGACTTTGATATTCAGCGTAAAATGTTGCAAAGCACTGTTTTTAAACTATACTATAGTCTTGCTTTTCCCACAGACAGGTGTGAGGTGTGATTCACGTGTCTTCCTCCATCATCCACATGGCCATGAGCAATTTTCCAAACCCCTACAAGGCCGTCTCACTCACTGTAAGTGTCTCTGGATGAAGCACTGAGCACTTGAGGTAGAAATGGAAAAGAATATATCGAATCTCTATGTTTTGAGCAGATGTGGTGGTGGCGGTTTCTTTGTATTTTATATCAAAACCCTGGAAGCAGCGTCAAACGATGGCCTAGAGATATAAAACTCTTAACGACTATGTCACTGGCTCATTTTAAGACCAGCAACTTAAAAACATATCGGTCTTTTGCTCTCAGACTAAGCACCATATCTGTAACATCATTTTAATGCCTTCCCCCCCCCCCTTACAGATACTAGAGATATTAATCCTATTAATTTCACAGATGTTAGCTGTTTCCGCATTAAAGCGGAAATCAAACCCTTTAAACTTGGATCAAGCGCTGCAGGTCTATCGCTGAGCCCTGTCGTGCGCTGTTAAATAATCAATAAAAAATTATTGGGAGTATTTCAATCCACCTTTCCGATGTCATGATCTCTTTTTTGTGGATGAAAGATAAAAAAAAAAAAAAAACATATATCAAAAGCCACAGACCAGGAGAATATGGGGAAATCTTGGGCAATACCATCTGGAGGTTTGAGCAGCCGACTAGTAGTAGAGCTCTCTTACATGGTTGTTTTTATATATGATCACTAACTTAGAACAGTAATTTGTAGCAGTCCTTATGTTTTGACTCTAAGATATGTTCTTCCGACAGAAGAACACCAGTATAATATCTGCCCTCACAGAAGTTCCAATAAAAGCAAAATTTTAAAAATCATCAATTTGTCAAGGGACTATTCACTGTATCAGAATATCTTTATAAATCTCTTCACACAAAAAATAACAGTGATCATTAGGTAAAGAATTATTTTTTGCTTGTAGGCTACTCATTAATTTCACTCCTGTGTTAAAAGTAGAAAAACACTATCTCCCTAATCAAACCTCTGTAGCTCTGCTTTGTTTCACTTCAGCACCATCAGTGTTTCCACAGGTAATATCCATGTGTTGATTCATGGTTTTCTTCAGTTGTTAGTCTATTGCAGCATATTTTCAAAGGGGCAAAATGCCATAAAAGACAGTAAAAAAATATTTTTTGTTCCATGCTCAGAGAAAGAATATTGATAGGATATTGATAACTCAAATAATCACTTATTACAGGCAAGGTATGCAGAAGAGCACCTCTGAACTTACAACACATCAGATCTTGAAGTAAATGGACTACAGCAGCAGAAGGTGCCACTCCTGTTACCTACAAACAGGAAAATGAGACAATTCACATGAGCTCACCAAAATTGGACAACATAAGATTGGAAAAATGTCTAGTTTGATGATTCCTGATTTCTACTGCAAAATGCAGATGCTTACCAAATAAGCAACATGAAAGCGTAGATTTATCCTGTATCAGTGCTTCAGGCTGTGCTGCTGGTGGTGTAATGGTGTGGGGGATATATTCAAGGCACACTTTGGCATGCCACACCTTTGTACCAACTGAGCATTGTTGGCATTGTTGGTTTATGACCACAGTGTACCCATTTTCTGATGGCTGCTTCCAGCATGATAAAACACCATGTAATAAAATAATCTCAACTGGTTGAACATGAAAATTAGGCCATCAAATTAACCAGAGCTCAATCCAGTAGCGCACCTTTGGGACATTGTGGAACGGGAGATTCCCATCACAGATGGGCAGCTGACAAATCAGCAGCAACTGTGTGAGGAAACCTTAATGAATCTATGTTAGGAAGAATTATGGCAGCTCACAATTAAAAAAAAAACAAAAAAAAAAAAACCTAGCACGGCGTACCTCACAAACTGGATGGTGAATGTGTACGTGAAATATATTACAGCACATCCACAGAGAGAGAAGTGGATTAGGGATGTTTTTGTGAAGTCTGCATTAAAAACATAAAAAAAGAAAAGAGAAAAAGCTGGACAGGAATTGCCGGCCTGAGCACTGCATAAATGTCCTTAAGCAGGAAAATGAAACCCAGAATGACTATAAATCCCCACTGTCTCCAGAAAAAAAATGCTTTCTATGGTTTTGAATACCTGAATGTAGGCCTTTTTTTTCGTATTTTCTAAAAGACCCGTCTCGTTAAACGATAAACACAGCTAATGAATATTTGAAATCTTTTTTTTTCTTTTCCTCTGACTTACTTCCCTCATCTGACTGCCAATATTTTTAAGTCTGTACTTTCAACACAGAGCTGGTGGTCCACTCTTCATCTGTGATTTATATGCTAGTCAAAAGCCAGAGTGAAAATACCAGTATAATATAGAATTCTTGCTAACAGAGAAATGTGAAGCCAAGGAATCAGACTACTGGCGTCTCAAACAGCGTCCCAAACACGATAAACACCAGTCGTGCGTCGCTGTCTCGCTGGCTGATTTTAACATCATTTTGGCGCTTCGGATTGCACTTGACATAACCCAGGAGTACAAATGTAGTCGGGTGTGGTGTCACGCGTGAAACCTAAAGCCAGTTTTAGTGTTTGGAGGTATTGCTCCTTTTGTAATAGGGCTGTTAGGAAAAATGACTTTCTACCTTCTGAATAACCCTGATATGAACTGGTTTTATCATCAACACAGCAACATTGTGCATGTGTGTACCTCTATGAGAAGAGAGAGAAGGAAAAAGAGAAGAATAGACCACAGAAAGTGGCGAGAGAGCACTGACTGAGAGGCCTAGAAGAAGCCAGAGGGTGTGTACACGTGTGTGTGGTTTTGTCATTACTGTTGAAGGGTTATTATGAGTTCCCAGACTAACTGGCCACTGCAGTAATAATGTGCTAATACATGTCTGTCTTTCATTTCTTTTCCTTTAATATGCCTCTCTATAATTCACTTTCTTTTTGAGCATTTGAAGTTACTTCTGTTTGTAAATGCAGCAGATGTGTAAAGGTCTATAATAATGGTGACATTTGTAAAAGTAGGTATGCAACAGGATAACTCAATGTTGTACTTACGTGGACATGGAATTGTAATAACAGGATGGTTCACATAAATGATAACTAGCGACAACAGATCCTGCTTGCAAGTGGTGCATAACAATGCTGCCCTATGATAATGTGAACAGATTTTAGGCCATCCTGCTGAACCAAATAGTGTGTAGACAGGTCTGGGACAAAAAATCTGCCCGGGCATTTTGACTAGTGACCAGCCCACCATGGTATTATAGGAAAAGCCATAAAGCCTTTATAATAACCTTAAACCTACACCATCCTCCCTATTCTGGTATTCTAAACAGTACTTAGCAAAAATATAAAACAGCCTAATTTATAATTACATATACCTATAACTAATAGGGTTGCCAACTCCCAGAAAAAAAAAATAGGGAACCACTCCCCCACCCTCTGCCTCAAGATGCTTAATTGACTAAACCGATTTTATTTAATGCACGTATAAAACAAATGCACAGAAATCTATTATTTTTCTCCAGCAATTAAATAGATTCAACATCTTTCTTCAACAGAATTGCAGACTGCACAGATGGTACCTTTCCAAAGGAAAGAATACTATAACTTACTAGGGTATAAACTAGATTTAATATTTACTGAACACAATAATGGATTTCTATACATTTTACATCAGATGAAAACTTTTGTTGTAAGATTCAGATAATTATTTATTAAAAGCGAGACATTTTAAATGAGAATAAGAAAGAAAAGTATTTCTTTGTGCCCCCCTTTCCCTGTTAATGCCCTACCTGGCCCCCCTGGCAAAACTTTGCTAGACCGGCCCCTGCACAGTTACCAGCTGTCAGCTACGTAGAAAAGGATCCTGGTGTTATTTGTCTCTCAGAAACTGTTCATAACTTCCCTTCAACTCATTCATGTCACCTAAAAGGTAAACCTGTTTCTCCATCACCTGTTCAGCTCTGATGATTCAGTAAGGACATCTCCTGGTTTCATCTTCATGTTTGCCTCTCACCAGATAACCAAACTGATATCATTACCAGCAGCTTTTACAGCTGTGGCTCCAGCAAACATCAGCTGATACTAGAAAGTAATATTAAATATTGCTAACAACAGCTGATCAAGCTTAAACGTGCTGCTGTCGTTTAGCACGACCTCGCGGTTTCCTCTTCCTGGCACAAAGAGAAAAGACGATCAGCTGATCATTGATCAGTTTCATGATTGAATTAGCAACTTTCTAGCTAAAGAGGAGCGGGACAAATTGCGTTCCTTTTCACCTGAACTTTAAAGTTTGACCTCCTCGGCTGTAACTGGTCCAGCCCAGAGTCGATCATGACCAACAGGCCAATCCACTACCATTCATTTATACCGTTAAAAAAAAAGAAAAGAAATAAAACCCCATTGGCCCACAAAAATGAAAAATTAGGAGCGGCCCACCGGGCAAATGCCCGGTATGCCCGATGGCCAGTCCAGCCCTGTGCGTAGAGGACACAGTCTCCAAATAATGAACTACTACTTCTGTTTGAGTACAATGTGCTGCAAACTGCTGTAACTGTTCTATGACGCTTTAACCTATAGTGCAGGTTTTGCATCGTATCTGGTAATGCTTGAAAGATGAGTTACATTCTTGTTCTGGTTGGTTTCAATGGGGAGCACAGCAGAGCAGAGGAGTCATAACCAATTTTACCCACAAACAGCCAGAAACCTCCAGAAGCCAAAAGGAAGCAGTCAGGAAGTTCACTCAGAAACCAGTGGCTGTATAATGGCTAATATGTCAGACAACTCTCAAACAATGTGCACAAGATGCCACGTGGGAAACCTTGATACAATTACATGCAGTGTAAGTCAGAGATTGAGGTGAAGTGGTTGTTCTTTGGCACTGAAGAAGGCAACCATGCTTGGACCGAAATGGACGAGCCAGTATGGAGGTGGGTGGCAAAGTGGCTTGCAGAGGCAGCAGCAAATGCAGACAAACTACCAAAGCATAAACAGTGTGCTATGTATGAGAAAGAGTTTGAGTTCAAGTGGCAAGGACTGAAAATGCCTAAGAAAACATGAAGATATTCTTTTTCTTCAGGTATCTTTTGATTGTTGGAGAAGGTGTGAGCTGCAGTAAATATTTTAAAGAGGATTTTTAAAAATTCTTATTCTCACTGCAGTAATCATCAAGATTATATCTTGTATATGGGCATGTATACAGGCAAAGCTGCCAGATAAATATAGCGAGTATAAAATATTTAATTGCATAATAAAATACTATAATTCAGTCTGAAATTAAGTGAGTTAAAATAAAGCAGCAGAAAAGTAAAATTTTCATTGCAAATATGTTTTTTCCACTGCTATCTTTTCACACTGCAGCTCCTCTCCTTCTCCCAATATCTCTTGACTATCTTTCAGTCTTTTTCTTTTTAAACTCTAAAATCTCTCCAGGTCTCTATCGTCTCTGTGAAACAGATTGTGAAAGGCCACTGGCTCACTATTAAAGGGGAATTGCCAGCTGGAAAGAAGCACTGGAAGATCAAGAAAGTCACATGGAAGGGTGGATGACAGACTGGGCTGAATTATGAAAGAGCAAATAAAATTGTGGGAATAAATAGTCTGCAAATCAGAAGGGAGAAAGAAAAAGGGTACAGAGGGGCAAAAGAGCACTGAAAGCAAAAGGAGAACGAAAGAAGGTAAGGGAGGTTAGCAAAAGGGTGAAACCCTTTGAACACAGGAGGGTTTTTGAAGAGAGCTGCAGTGAATCCCATCAGCCAGTAATTCGCACTGCTGTGAATTTTATACACATTTCTGAGGCTAGTTCATAGGCCGAGAAAAATGTAGATTTAGAGCCGTCCAAGATTTTATATAATGGGGAGAACAGAATTTCTGTGTGTTTTAGGAGAAAGGGGAGGTGGGGGTCAGAGAGAGGTTCATACACTTGAACTCTGTGTTGGCAAAACCCCGAAACCAGAGTCGGGTGGTTGTAGAGTTCAAGCCGCCATTCGCTGAAACCAATGATTAATGGAAGAGATTTATTTCCCTAAAGAGCTGATGTTTGTCCATCAACAGTTCATCCGTGTTTGAGCTGCAAAGTACACCCAGAGTTTACTGGATGAAATTTTTAATTCATATTAAACACCAACCTCAAATGAACTCATTTTAGAAGTTCTTAAAACAGTTGCTTAAGTGCCCACCTGAGGTTGGCTCTAAAAATCAGTCGGTCCATAAACCTGCCGTGTTGGAATTCCGAAGTTTTACATATTCACAGCCTGGGAAAAAAATGTTGGTCTCAGTAACTAATTTTACTCTTTGTGACAAATGCAAAGGTTTTGAATATCTTCCACAGTTTGTCTGTTCTAGTCATGGCAGATGGCTGCCCCTCCCTGAGCCTGGTTCTAATAGAGATTGCTTCCTGTTGGAGGAGTTTTTCCTTCCCACTGTTGCCAACTGTATTATTGTATGATCTTTGTTTTACAATATAATGTGCCTTGAGGTGACTTTTTTTTTTATTTGGTGCTAAGTAGAATTGTTAATTATCACTCAAATGATCTTTATCACTGACAGTTATGTTGCTTCTTCTACTTTGAGTCACTGAACTAGACATTGTTCAGTAATTAGACCTGTCTCTTAGCATGTGGATGTTCTCCCAGTTCTTTCCTATAGTCCAAAGACAATCTTGTTAGATTAACTAGCCATAGATGTGAGCAAAGATGTGGCTGTTCGTCTCTCAAGGATGTCTTTTCTACTTTACTTGAGCCCTCAAAGCGGTGTTTGCACTATGCCTCAATCACACAAGCCTGTTTTCTTCAAAGCTTTTTCTAACTTAGTGCTTTCTGTCTAACATTCACGCTCAGATGGACACATCAAAGAGCAACTTGGGGTTCAGTATCTTGCCAGAGGATAATTTGGCAAGCACAAGGTTTGAATAATCAACCTTCTACCAACCTTCTGCTTAGTAGATGACCTGCACCACCTCCTGAGTCTTCTTTTGCGCATGCGGGCCGCTTTCAGCGTTCACACTAGAGCGCGTTTGCTGTCGCATTTTATTTGTAGTGTGAACACGCAGACAAAAAAATCGGATTGGAATTGAGCATTAAGACCTGCAGTGTGAACGTGGCCTTAGAGAATTGGGCACATTGCAGTAATTAACTCGACCATGAACCTGTCTGTCTACTAAAGAATTCTAGAGTCAAATTTGAGACCATTTGTCCAACAGCTAATCAAACTGTGTCATATAACTTTACAATGATCTCAAATACAGCAGCAATTCTACAACAAAATGACAGAAAAAGGAATGAATCAAGGTGCTGCAAAAGTCCAGTCAAAGTCGTTCAGACCAGTTTGAAATACTGTGGTGGGAACTTAAGAGAACTGTGCAAAACCGAATGCCTGCAAACCTCAATGAACTGAAGCAATGCAAGTAAAAACTAGTGGGCCAGCATTCCTCACAATGATGTGAGAAGCTGATAGACTGAAGTCATACAGAAACAAATTCCATCAAGTTATTGCTGCTAAAGGTCATTTTAAAAGCAACTAAATCACAATAAGTACTTGGGTTTTTTTTTTTACATATAGAGTCCTGTGAAAACATCTGTTGTTCTACGTTCAGCAGCAAAGTGTTCAATTAGGACCAGAAATATAATTGATTAAAAATAAAACTTGAACACTCAGTGGATGTGACAATCCCAAATGAGCCTGGCTACTTAAAAAAAAAGCAAGCAGAAGTTGTGAAGCTGTACTAAAGCCAGAATTCTAAAAATTGACAGAAAACAGGCCTCAATAGTTTAAAACCCCAGCAATTAAACAGATCCTTTTGTACAAGCAAGGTAATGTGTTTCCAGCTTTTCTTTCAGACTTTACTACTTGGGGATATTAAGCTTTAGCTCAACAGAAAATACTTTGATGCCTAATGTATATATCCAAAAAATGTTCTGCATTTCAAAACCTTTAATCTAAGGAAATGGCAGCAGCCTTAAGATAGAAACTAGACATAAAACCCAGTTAAGAACAATAAAGCAAAGAGAGTGAATAAAAAATATTTTCCCTCCTTTAAACAATCCCTTTTCCCCTCAAGGTGCTCTTAAGCAAGGTGTTTAATATTTCCAGTGTTGGTATGTTTAAGACTGACAGCCTGCAAGTGTGAAATATGTCTCTGAATGGAAGAGAGGAAACCTCGCCTAATGTCCATTCACCATTCTCTCAATAAATGCATTTGCATTTTCTTTCTTTTGAAAGGGTGTGGGGTGGTTTGTTTAACCACAGTTCTTACACTTGAAGCTATTAAAGTCGAATCTTAAGAGAAAATTAAGTTCATCCAGATCTGCAGTTTAAAGGTTAAGAGTTTTAAGAAGTATTTTTGCTTGATGGCTATCCAAGATTTCATAGAGGACGTCCAAAAAGGTCCTCTATGAGATTTTGGCACCCACACGGTGATAACATTTGAGAGCAATGGCATCCTAAGCCAATAGGGAACCAAACCAAATCTCTCAAAATTGCATGCAAGCTATTCCACTCAGCTGCAGAGGCTGTAGTAAGATTTCAAGAATCAGTACCAGAGCAGATTGGATAGATTCGTGTTTCATTTTAACATAAATTGTGCCGCCAGGTTTTTGAAGACTGCAACACAGAAATGAAAACCCCATTCTAAAGTTGTGAGTCATCCATAGGTTAAAGAGACCTTCAGTAATAGTGATGGGATTTCCGGCTCTTTTTAAAGAACCGGCTCTTCCGGTTCGGCTCACTAAAATGAGCCGGCTCTTTCGGCTCCGAACCGGCTCTTCAGGTTGTTTTGTTGCTTTAATTAATTTATTATTAACAATAATATGAAATTATGCACAAAAGGAATTACTAATGTAAAAAAAAAAGTGGTTTCATTCATATATGTTTATATATAAATATATACAGTGGCCCCTAGAGATAAAATACATACAAACTTCAAACGACGTACAAACTCCAAAGCCGGCTCGCGTCATTCACGTCAAAGATCCAGCTCTAAGAGCCATTTCGTTCACGACCGACACATCACTATTCAGTTACTCCTGCGCACTCAGTTTTTGAAAAAAAAGGAAAATGTAGTTTAGTGTGCTTTTGGAGAAACAGAGGAAGTTATATTTCCAGTTCAAATTCTGGTCTTCTTGATAATCATATTGAATCTTGAGATCATCAGGACAAGATGCACATGAGCATGCTTCACTTCCGATCCCAAGCTCTTTTGCTCTTTGAAGCTTCCGGGACTAAACCGATTGAGATCAAACTGATCGGGGCTGTTCGTTGATTACAGTATCACAGCATATGTATTCATTGAAACTTCATGTTGCAGTGTGTTTATCACTGTGGGGACCTAATCAGTTTCATCCCCGAGTGTAAAGCACATGGCTTGTTTTGTTTCATGTTTTTTTCTTCAAGCTGTTCATGTTTTATGTTCATTATTATCTCTGAGACAGACTTCGTTGACCCTAATTTCGAGAGGAAAAAAAGCCAAAAGCCATTTTAGAGTCTGTGCAGTGGCACGCTAAGTCATGTTGAGAGTGCTTAGATGTTGTGTCTGGGTGCATTTTAACAATGAATCCTGAATCCAATGAAGTCCTTCGAGCTGGCTTCAAAAGCAAGCTAGTACCCATAGACTCCTATGTAAATATGTCCAAATTTACAGCATCAAAAAAATATGTTTGCAGCCTGGAAGAGAATAAAGTTTTCACCTAGTGTCTTTTTTCTTAACAACTGTAACGTGGTTGGGGTTCGTTTTTTATAAATCATTCATTTGGATGTGGTTAAGGCTTAAATTTAATAATAACCCTGCTCTGAGTGACAGCAGCTAGCTACCTGCTGAGCCTCACCTCACTAATTGCAGTCACTCAGCTGGGCCTCTCCCCTGTGTCTGTGCTGGTGTTGATGTTTTCGTGCATTTTAAAATTATCTCACAAAAAAAAAGTAGTTGCTGTCAGGCATGTCCCACCGAATTAATAATGAAAGCAGATAACTTAGAACTCCAGCCTTTTATCTAAAAATGGTAATTTAGGCTAAAATAAATCCGGCATGGCAGCGTCCAATACAACTAACGTTACACCCACTACATCCTCTTAGTCAACGGGTAAATAAGCAACAAAAAAAGAGGACGTATAATATGGTGATAGTGCACTGGGTTTCAAACCAACAGGCAATATTACAGTGTCATATACAGTGTCATATACAGCCCATCTGCCCATATATATACATGTTTACTAGTGGCATTGTAGTGTGGTGGGCATTTAGTCATTTACTTGTCACGGAAAGATTAAAACAAATAGTTAAAAATCACATGGAATAAGCAGCTGGATAGCTAATGCATTTTTTAAAACAGCACACTGGGTGCTGCTCCTGTGAGCTAAGAGCAGGAAACTGAGATTACAACTCACACAGGCCCACTAAAACTGAACAATGGATAATTTAAAAAAGCATTTCCTGGTCTGATGAGTCTCAGTTTCTTCAGTAACATTCAGATGGTTGGGTCGGAAGGTTTGGCATAAACAACATGAATCCAGCCTGCCTTCTATTAATAGTTCAGGCTGACTGTGGGGGCGGTGTAATAGTGTGCAGGATATTTTCCTAGCATACTTTGGGTCCCTCGGTACCAATTAAGCATAATTTCCCCAAAACTGGTGGTAGCATCACACCCATCATTCTTTGCAGAGACAAGTGAAAGCATCGCTCTAACAGTTTGGTAATTTCCTGACCTATAAATTTGCTTTTACATTTTCATGAGGGATTTTTCTTTTTTTTTTGCCCAAAGGTTAACGGATGTGTGTAGCACAAAGCAAGATCACAACCATATTAGATGGAAGATTTAATGATGATAAAGGATGACTCAGAAACACGTCTGTTTCTGGTCATTATGCAGTCTATCTGGTGTTATTAAGAGTTCTTCTTGCTGGTGAAATCAAAAACAAACGTGCAATAAAAAAATCAGCCAATATCTTTTTTGTTGTTAAATTGGCATATAAAAGAACATTTAATTTCATTAAAACTGGACCACCACTAAAGCACTGTTGTCCACACCTGCTTAATAAAAACTGCTCTACTCCAGTTTACTAAACCCTATTTCTTGTGTTTACCTTGAATTAACACCATGAAGATCACACGAGATTACCACAGATACCTCTGTATAGATCCTGGTCGGTTTATTACTTGTGCATATCCAAGTGTTTCCTGTAACTGTTTTTATGTCCTTTTAAATAAGCACTTTTACTGGAAAAATCAGAATTCAATAGCAGGCAAAGCAAATTGGCCTGTAATGGAAGCAGTTGGTGGAAATGCACTGAACTAAAGATATTTTGATAAAAGGGCAGATACTAATAGTGGAAGCTTCTGAGGCTATTGCAGAACACTGTTTAGACTCGGCTAAACGTCATTAAGCAGGAGAACAGACACAGACGTCGGCTGCAACTCTTGAGTCAAACCAAAGTATATTTCGGTCTTCCAGCACATCTTTCCCCAAAACTTCCTGTCTGGAATCAAAATAATATAAATTCACAAGCCATGTACAGGCGCCAGAGCCACTAGGATCATGTTCTGAACTTGTTTAGCACGTGGTTGGACAAAACGTCTCCAACGACAGATCACTTGTTTAGTGTCCCACAAGCAGCCAAATAAACAATGTGGCAGAGTGAAATAAACCGCTGTCTGTCCTCCTGCCCATTTGGTCAAAGAGACAAAAGGGAAAATGGTGTCAGCATCTGGTTGTTGTGTCTTGCTTGTTTGACCAAACAAAAAATGTCTGCTTTGGTTTTGTACTTGAATTGGTCTTGAGTCCTGGAACTCACCCTACCTGTCAAGAACGTGTAAACGTTCAGATGAAAGGACCCTTTACTGTAGCAGCGGCAGAAATATTGTGTTTGGTGTACAGTCACAGATGAAGAGATATGCAATTTGAATCTTTCATTCATTCTGGGATACAGCGGAAAATCTAGATTTATAATCACAATCCTGGAACCATAATGGTCTGGACAGTTACACATTTTACATTATCCAGACTCATAGCATCAGCACTTTTGGATGTTCATGTACTTTTGATCTCAGCCATTGTAGAAACAGTTTTCCACAAACTGTAACTGAGATTATGATTTAAAATGTATTTTAAAGCAAAAACATGGCAAAACAAAACACTGCTAATATCTGCTAATTAGCCTAAAACTCAAGTGATAATAGGCTATTTTATTTGGAGGACACTTAATTAATTAACAGGCATCTGTGTCTGTACTGTTCACCAATACAGTTTATGGAAAACCTTGCCTGATAATTTTAGGGAAGACTATATATATATATTTAACCTTCCTGCCTTCTTGGGACCTTTTTGTGCCACTGCTATGTGTTAAATGGCTGCCATTTCCACTGTGTTCAGTGGAATATAACCAAACTTGCCACAGGATAGTTTTTACCTGTCAATGTTAATATTCCAGTGTGAATTCCTTAAATCAGCCTAAAATGGCTGAGCAGCAGAAATCCCCACACCCATCACCCTGGGGACCATTTTCTGCCCATTGACTTCCATTATAAATGCTATTTTTCAACCCCAAATTATCATCATATGATTTTATTTTTTCTTCTTTTCTTGGATGTCAATGAAGACTCAGGGCCTTGAAGTTTTAATTTTTAAATTGCAAAAAGAATGCAAAAAAAATAATGGCAGGTCAAAATGTATGTTGGTGCCAATCTTTGGTCCATCTAAAGGCCTACTTATAATGACAATCACATATTACTTCAACTGTTTTTTTGTGGAAATATTTAGTTTCGTTTTTTGGTTTTTGGGGCTTATAACACAGGGCGCTCATGTAATAACACTGGGATTTGAAGGGTTAAAACAACGAAAATATAATTAAAACTTTACATGAATATTTCAGGGAGAAGTAGTTTTACAAGGTTGGCTAATTTAAAGTGGAATAAAATATGGATATATGGTCTTTTTATGGCGTGGCTGAGAATGGTCCCTAGGGTGATGGGTGTGAGTTTTTTAAAGGATGGCAGGAGGGATATATATATATATATATATATATATATATATATATATATATATATATATATATATATATATTTACTAGGGGTGCAACGATACACAAAGTTCACGGTTCGGTTCGATACTTTGGTGTCACGGTTTGATGTTTTTTCGATACAAAAAAAATGTTCATGCCTTTTTTATTTGTCATTTATTAAAATTATAAATATATATTTTAACTCAAAAGTGCAGTTTTTAAATTTAATGTTGCTGAAACAACAAAGTAATAAAAAAATTAATCTATCAGATCGGGAAATCACTCATCTTTGGAAAAGAGAGTGTATTACAGAGAAAGGGCTCTTTCCAAAATAAAAGCTATACTATACGCTTCTTCTGGGCTATATTCTCAGCAGCATATTAAACATATCAGGTCCCCATAAGGAGGATCATGTGGTAACGACTGTCTAAATGACTCGGGTAAAGTTTGTAGCATGCGTGCATGTTGTTTTTGTCTGCTTCCACTTGTCTTTGCACTAGGATGATGTCGGCATAAATGTGCAGTCATATTCGTTGTGTTCCCACTAGTGCTGTCAGCGTTAATCTGATATGACGTTAACGCCACAACACGGCAAATCTCCGTTAACAAGCTACCGCGGATCGCCTCGTGCATGGGGCTGGACGGCATCAACACGTTAACGAGCTAACTGCATTAACGCAGTAGTTCCCACCCATGTAATTGAGCATTGCGTGGCACATCCAACATACTGTTTTACTTTTGTCCATGACGCGCTTACCTTCAGGGTCATACGTCACATGAAGACCTAAATAGTTCCAAAAGCCAGATCTGAATGAGGGTGGGGGAGGTTCAGTTTGCCATGTTGCTTAGCTTCTGTCTGGCTAGCTTGCGCTGCGCTCAGTGGATCTGCGCTCGACAGTGCAGCCTAGGCGGAGTAGTCGAACGCAGATCCACTGAGCACTCAACACAGACAGCATCGTCAGAAGAAAAGTTGATAAAATAAATTAAAAATTTTGTATTGTTCAATACATATGCGTACCGAACCGAAAACACTGTATCGAACGGTTCAATATCGATACGAGTATCGTTGCACCCCTAATATATGTGTGTTTGTGTGTGTGTGTGTGTGTGTGTGTGTGTGTGTGTGTGTGTGTGTGTGCGCGCGCGCGCGCGCGCGCGTGTTTATCTATGGGGGAAAATCTGGGGAAATTTTTTTAACAAAATCAAGATAAGGTTTGAAAAGCTGGAATAATTCACAGCAAAGTTGTTGCAAGTTTTGTCTGGATTGGTGCCAAACTGGGTGTCGTTAATAACTGATTACCCCCACAATGTGCAGCATCTCCACTAAGACAAGTTGCTTCCACATGTACAGTGGGGTAAAAAAGTATTTAGTCAGCCACCGATTGTGCAAGTTCCCCCACTTAAAATGATGACAGAGGTCAGTAATTTGCACCAGAGGTACACTTCAACTGTGAGAGACAGAATGTGAAAAAAAAAATCCATGAATCCACATGGTAGGATTTGTAAAGAATTTATTCGTAAATTAGGGTGGAAAATAAGTATTTGGTCACCTCAAACAAGGAAAATCTCTGGCTCTCACAGACCTGTAACATCTTCTGTAAGAAGCTTTTCTGTCCCCCACTCGTTACCTGTATGAATGGCACCTGTTTGAACTCATCATCTGTATAAAAGACACCTGTCCACAGCCTCAAACAGTCAGACTCCAAACTCCGCCATGGCCAAGACCAAAGAGCTTTCGAAGGACACCAGGAAAAGTATTGTAGACCTGCACCAGACTGGGAAGAGTGAATCTACAATAGGCAAGCAGCTTGGTATGAAAAAATCAACTGTGGGAGCAATCATCAGAAAATGGAAGACATACAAGACCACTGATAATCTCCCTCGATCTGGGGCTCCACGCAAGATCTAATCCTGTGGGGTCGAAATGATCATGAGAACAGTGAGCAAAGATCCCAGAACCACACGGGGGGACCTGGTGAATGACCTGCAGAGAGCTGGGACCAAAGTAACAAAGGTCACCATCAGTAACACACTACAACGGCAGGGAATCAAATCCCGCAGTGCCAGACGTGTTCCGCTGCTGAAGCCAGTGCATGTCCAGGCCCGTCTGAAGTTTGCCAGAGAGCACATGGATGATACAGCAGAGGATTGGGAGAATGTCATGTGGTCAGATGAAACCAAAGTAGAACTTTTTGGTATAAACTCAACTCGTCGTGTTTGGAGGAAGAAGAATACTGAGTTCCATCCCAAGAACACCATACCTACTGTGAAGCATGGGGGTGGAAACATCATGCCATGGGGCTGTTTTTCTGCCAAGGGGACAGGACGACTGATCCGTGTTAAGGACAGAATGAATGGGGCCATGTATCGTGAGATTTTGAGCCAAAACCTCCTTCCATCAGTGAGAACTTTGAAGATGAAACGAGGCTGGGTCTTCCAACATGACAATGATCCAAAACACACCGCCCGGGCAACAAAGGAGTGGCTCCGTAAGAAGCATTTGAAAGTCCTGGAGTGGCCTAGCCAGTCTCCAGACCTCAACCCCATAGAAAATCTGTGGCGGGAGTTGAAAGTCCGTGTTGCTCGGCGACAGCCCCAAAACATCACTGCTCTCGAGAAGATCTGCATGGAGGAATGGGCCAAAATACCAGCTACTGTGTGTGCAAACCTGGTAAAGACCTATAGTAAACGTTTGACCTCTGTTATTGCCAACAAAGGTTATGTTACAAAGTATTGAGTTGTATTTTTGTTATTGACCAAATACTTATTTTCCACCCTGATTTACGTATAAATTCTTTACAAATCCTACCATGTGGATTCATGGATTTTTTTTTCACATTCTGTCTCTCACAGTTGAAGTGTACCTCTGGTGCAAATTACTGACCTCTGTCATCATTTTAGGTGGGGGAACTTGCACAATCGGTGGCTGACTAAATACTTTTTTGCCCCACTGTAGGATAGACAAACATTTAACATTTAGTTGCAGAAGACATGGTCAAACTTTAAAAGCACGTCCTCATTTACCGCCCCTCCTTACTACTTTTTCTTCTTCTCCTCTGCCTCACATTTTGTTCCATTTTCCTCTCATACCACTTAAATGATTTCTTTATTATCCCATGCTAATTCCAACCACCTCATTTCCTTCTCTCTCATCTATCATGTTCCCCTCTGCTTGATATTTTTCCCTTTCTTTCCTCAACACTTTCTTCATTTTTGAACTTCTTGTCATTCCATCTCGGCACTACCCCCATTTTTCCTTAGGTTTCTTTATTTTTAACCTTAATATCTTTCCCCTTCACCGGTAATTCATCTTCATTTCACCTCAAAACTCTCGCTTTAATCTCTTTTGCATCTCACCCAAACTGTTTTAATCATACCTTAATGCCACCTTTATTTCCTCTTCTTTGTCACCCAACTTTCCTTCCTGTTACTGTGAAACCTTATCCCCCTCCTCTGTGTAAATCCTGCTTCGTACCTCTCTAATTCTTGGAAAGGTTACATTTCAGGGGAAGAGGGCTTACTACTGGTTACTGTGTCGAACAAATGGGATGTTTTCCCCAGTAAAAATACGTATATTTGGCACTGTCATGAAGACACTGACTCATGGAAAGTCAACTCTGTGAAGAGAACTTTACCATCAATGACGAAAACCTATGAGTATGTGTGAAGGCGGAATTACACAAGTACACAAGCTGGAGGACGTTCTAACTCAGCGCATCCTCGTCTCTGTGTGGGAAAATACTGCTCGCACACTTGAGAGAGATTTCCCCTTAAATTTCAATAAAAGTATTGAGAAATAGGGAAAATGGGGAGAGAAAGAGAGACATCTGTCCAGCAGATTTTCATAGTTTCTCTGCAGAATTTGACTTCCATCCGTTCTCTTGTTCTCTCCTCTTTGTTCATCTGAAGAGCATCAAGACCTGGTTCATGGAAATGTCAGAGAGAGAGATCCCAGAATTACGAAACCAATTACTACAAGACGTCTAATGTTCTCTTGTAATTTATTATGATCTCTGTAAAGGGTATTTAAACACACAGCGGTCATTATTTAGTCACAATTCCTATTTTCAAAATTCCCACGAAAGACTGCTAGTGCTGTGATTAAGGCCCCAGACATCCAGCTTTAAAGACCAGTCGGTGACCCCCTCATTGAATAAAAAACTGTTTGCCTTAAAATGAAACATTTTACCTTAGAAATGTGTTGATTTGGGTGCCAAGGAGCAGAGATCCTTTTCAGTTTCCTTTAAGAGTTGCACTTTTTCCAATTTCACTACCACTCTCTGGTTATTTGGTGAGCATTCATCAACTCGTCTCTAGGCCTGTAAGTGACTGAACAAAAGTCTTTTTAAAAATCAGTTTTTACCATTGCGTTGGTTTATGTTTTAGCGACGGGTAATTATATTGTCCATGTTGACCTCCTTGCAATAAGATTCTTTAGAAGTTATGTCTTTATTCGGCTAATTTAAAAGCAAATCAGGTTTTAAGCAACACTCAAGCACTAAACACAAGAACCAAATCCTAAGAACCAATACGAAAATCAGAATAAACACAAAACGCTGGGTCAAAATGACCCAGGATCATGACAGTTCATTTGTGTTGACTAAATTACTTTTGTTATTTTTGCTATGCAGTTTTTATTTGTTCAGATTTTGACAGTACGAAGACAGGAGAAAATATAATGATCTGGTCACAATTTAATAAAACAGTCAGTCGGACTGTTTTCTGGGGTGGACTCTTGAGAAGACATTGACTGTGAATAGTTGTTTGTTTTTGTCATGTTTGTTTAAAATATATAAATAAATACACTAAAATAAATATATTATTGGAAAAATGCCCTGAGGTATTGCAATAGCAGAATCCATTCATATTTAAATTTAGTGGAAATATACAGTCCTTAACAAATTTATTAGACCAATAACCAAAGAAAGGTTTATGCCACATTTACACAAAAAATGATCAGTATAGGTAATTACCAAAATATATGTTTATGTGTCTGTAATGGTCTGTCCACCAGTATGTGCAAGCTTTCTAATGAAAATGATATGTTTGATATTAATATATTATGATTGTTGTTATTTAAGAAATTTCAAATGCATTGTTGTATTTGTTTTAAAAAGCAGTAAAGCCCATTATTTGTTATTTTTTTAATTAACCTTGTAATGCCAAGTGATATTTAATACATGAGTTCTTGTGAGTCTATCACTATGATACCCCAGAAAAAACAAAATAAATTGCACAATATGTTTTTAACTCAATGTATGCTAATTGAATCTAGTTGACCTTTATGCTTGAATAATTTTTGTCTTCTGAGAGAAATCTGGTGTGCCAGCTCAGATTTCGGTATAAAAACATGAATTTAGTTTTCGACAGATGCAGGGCCCTAGAGTGCGACCAATTTGGTCGCAAATGCGACCAAATTTTTCAGTGGTGCGACTAAAAAAAATATTTGGTTGCACCTGTGCGACCAACTGTTCGGGTAGCAAAAAAAAAAAAAAAAAACTGCAACCTTTCCTGTGGTCAACAACAGACACACATTATGCCCCTATCGTGGACTAAACCAATCAGAGATAGTCAGGGGCGGGACCTCTCTGATTGGCCGTGGTCCAGTTGAAAGTGCAGGTGGAAGTGTGAGGTGAGTAGCTTGAATAAAGCGATATCAATTCATTAAATCCTGAATCGACTTTTAAATATAACTGTGTTTTGCCAGAAACGCCAGATTCTCAGATTAAAGCTCACAAAACCATTTCAACAACAACCAAACAGCAGATGAGAGCAGGTACACGGATTCCACACAAAGACGTAAACACAGACCGACGCATCAGAATCAGCTTTGTCTTTCTCGGCTTTCTCACCCGACGGCCCGCAGACGGACACGCTGTCGGAGCTTAGCGATTCTGATGCGTCCAGTCCGCGCTGTAAATACGTCTTTTTGCGCTGATTCTGAGCTGCAGGTTTAGTCTCTCCAACCAAAATTCACGAGCCAGCAGCAAAAGAAGCAGCAAACTGCGCTTCACATTTGATCAATGTCGTCATGAATTTTGCTGTTTTGCTTCCACGACTATTAAAATCACATTTCATGCACAGCTAGCTCTCTCTCGATCTCTCTCTGTACTTCAAGAACAGTTTCCCGTCTCCAATCTCTGTTTTCTGTATTATTCATTCGCTTATTACCCACCAGTCTACCGTTGTTTACAGAGAGTAACTGAAGTCATTTTAAGTAAGTGATCGTTTGGTGACAGGCTGCCTATTAGGAGGCAGGTGGTGACCCGGGGTCTGAGGGTGACATGTGCTATAGGGTCAAAAATAGAAAAAAAAATCGATGTGATCACTAGTTAACCACTGATTTTTTTTTTCTTTTTCTAATTGCAAGTAGGTGACCTCCCTAATTGTATTCCAGTGTCACTAAATCAAAAACAGTGCTGTTTCCACAGTCAATGTAAGTTTAAATGCAATTCGTTTATATACTTTGTGTTGTATACTTGTTGTATCCTTTGTGTTTAGCAGGATACTGCTGAATGATAGACCTCATGGCTTTTGTCAGACGGCAATCTTTGCGTGACTGTTTTAGAACTTCGGTGAACATGATCCAGTAGAAATATTAAATTCTTCATTATATTGTTAGGATGCTCACATTGCATTCAAATCATATTCATGTTGACCTGCTCATTTTAAACTCCCTCGTCACGTACAAACCAGATTCAGATTTCTGTTCTAAATATTGAAGATTTATATTTTTCAGGCTGGTGTACAAAATATTCATTCCTGTTAGTAATGGTGGTCCTTCAGCAGAATGTGATTGTATTTTGTGGCCGTACTGTGGTCTGTTTTGAACTCTGATTTTATTTGAATATGTGCACAGAGTGAGAAAAACAATAAAAAAAAAAGGTTCATGCATATTGATAAATACAATCCAGCTGCTGAATTTCCCTCCTGATTTTCCTTCAAAATAAAAGCATTATGTAGCTCATTTAGGCCTAGTAATGACAACAGAATGGTAAGTTCCTGAGAAAGAGTGAACGAAATGGAAATAATTAACATTCTCCATTACAGTCTTTTGTTGTACTTGTTTTCTTGATTTTTCCCGTAATTCTGTGCATTTTTTGGGCTGTTAGGAGAAAAGAATTTTATGTGTTGTGTTACTTTTTTTTCTTCTTCTTCTAAACAGATGAATTTTCCTGGACCCATGATTAAACCTTATTGGCCAATCAGGTGAACTCTAATAACCTCTCTGTAAACTCCATTTGTACCAAACAACTTTCAGGTCCAGTAAGAAGAAATCTGATGGTCTCCTGTCAGACGCCATTAGTAATCAGCACACACACATACAAACACACAAGATGGTTCCCTCACAGAGACACACAAGCATCCAAAAGTGTTGTTCATACCTAAGTGAGTATGTGTTTGCCAGCCCATGCACAAACTAAGCTGCTCTTGGGGTGAAATCAGAACATCTGGCTGAACAACAGACAAAAAACCTAGCTCTGCCGCTACGTTACGTTGTTTTACTGGTTTATTGGTAAGAGAAGGCACACATGTACATGAGATTATTTTGATGATTTACTGGTAAGACTTTGGGTCGGTGCTGCTGGAGAAATATTCAACAGCAAATAAACACGTGTTTCATCTACAAAGAATGGCCTGCAGCGGCCTCTGTGTGTGTTACCGCTGTGATGGATCGTCTTTGTTCTTATGCTGTGGAAACATTGTGGCTGCTTTTGAGACATTATCCTCATTAAGTTCCCACATTGTGTCTCCCAAACTTGTCAGATAGATACAATTATTTTGTAATTATCTTATTCTTTTACTCTCTTGCCCAAAATGAATTGGGGTGGATTACACAGGGATGGAAGGTTATTTGTTTTCTTTTTACTTTTTTATACAGAGCTGGGTAGTTAGAGTTTAAAGCCTCAAAGAAAGGCTGTTCATTTACTGCAGTCAGTGTAGAAGTCTGAATGTACTAAACAGTTTTTGTAATTTTCAGAGAAGATCGTTAGGTTGCTTTAAAGCATGTTTTGAATCTCTGTGTGTCACAGAGTTATGTTATTGCCTTTTTATCTTGGCAATAAACAACTGCCTTAGAAATAAACATTATCAGTGCACTTCTTGATGCATTCTCAATCATCCAGGTAAGTAAATCTCCAAAAGTTGATTCTGTTCATCAGGATGTAGCGTTTTGTGGGAGAAACGTTTCGTCACCCATCCAGGTGACGGGTGGGGTGGCTGTGGCTCAGGTGGTAGAGCAACTACTGATCGGAAGGTTGGTGGTTCGATTCTTGGCTTCCCCAGTCTGCATGCCAAATATCCTTGGGCAAGATACTAACCCCAAGTTGCCCTCCGATGCGTTCATCGGCGTATGAATGTGTGTGAATGTAGTTTAGTTTGCACTTGTGTTTAGAAGTGCTTGTATGAGTGGGTGCAAATGGGTGAATGAGGCATGTTGTATACAGTGCTTTGAGTACTCCGGGAGAGTAGAAAAGCGCTATATAAAAATCAGTCCATTTACCATTCTTCAGTCTCAGCTGACTATAGGTTTCCCCAATCTTATAAACAGTACATTGCATAATGGCTGAAACCAGCTCTGCGCTCAGGGAGGGAGGAGTCAAGAAGACTGACAGGAAGGAATGCTGTTTTGAGCGCGGAGTCAAGGAGGCCATTTACGTGAAAAGGGAAAGGAGGGGGCCTATGGGTACATCTTTCACCATCTTACAATGCTGTGATTGCAGCCAACTCTCTGTGAATGGTAGTCATGGCCATTGATCAGTGGTTGTTGATCAATAGACATGAGAATCTGCATAATTAAGATTAAGGAACTGACCTCCCAGCCCATTGTTCCTTCACTGGGCTGGTTTCAGTCAAACCTGCAGTCAGCTGAGACTGAAGAAGTCACTTGGATGAGTGACGAAACGTTTCTCCCACAAAAACCTACGTCCAGATGAACAGAATCAACTTTTGGAGATCAGTGCGCTCAATTGCATCTAAACCCAGATCATGAGATAAGATAAGATAAGATAGAACTTTATTAATCCCTCGGGTGGGTTCCTCTGGGAAATTCGATTTCCAAAAAAGCACAGCACCGACAGAAGTTACAGTTACAGAATGTTATATATATATATATATATATATATATATATATATATATATATATATATATATATATATATATATACACACACACACACACACACACACACACATATAAATACAGAGACAAATATAAATAAAATATACAAAGGGGATAAATAGAATAAATAGGAATAAAAAATAAAAATACAAGTGAATTGCACATTTCAAGTATTGAGTCTATTGCACTGTTGACTATTTACAAAAAGTATTGCACAAGGTATTGTACAGTGAGGTGAAGAGGCACTACAGCTTAGTTGTTCCCCCCTCCTTTGTCCTCCTGTTTCCCCTCCCTCTCCCCTCCAGAGAGGAGTTAAACAGTCTGATGCCGTGTGGGACAAAGGAGTTTTTAAGTCTGTTAGTTCTTGTCTTGGGGAGAAGCAACCTGTCACTGAACAGACTCTTCTGGTTGTTAATGGCCGTGTGCAGAGGATGCCCAGCATTGTTCATAATGTCCAGCAGTCAACAGCAGTCAATGACTGTTGCTTGTCATCAACAGCAATCAAAACACTGCATTTCTTTACTGTTGGTACCCATATGGAAAAGAAATAGTAAAAACTTATATGTGATTACTCATGAAAGTGGCCACTTTCGCATTACTTTCATACATTGTTTTAGTAAGTATCCAAAACATACAAGTTTCATTATATAATTTTTCAAGGGATCTTATATCTGTTTTCACACATATATGCTTTTCATACAAGTTTCACACAAGACAGATACAAACTTTATAAGATTTATATATATCTTTTCCATATGGGTATGTTCTTCCTGGTGGGTTCTCCAGGTTCTGTGGCTTCCTCTCACCAGTCATCGTGATCCCAAATTAGCCGTAGGTGTGAATGTGAGCATGAATGAGTGTCCTTCTCTGTTGGACTTGTGACAGACTGGTGATCGGTCCAGGGTGTACACTACCTCTCACCCATTGCCAGTTGGAGAACATTCTGTTAGGATTTAAAATGATTAAACAAAGCTTCTTTTTATGATTTTTATATAAACATCGCATGTGCTCTTTATTGAGTTGGTGCTCCATGTTTTAGAAGGTCCGGAGAAATATTGAGAACTGATGTTGAAGCTCTGAGGGTCTTTTGCTGCATGCTTACACACCACGTCAGATAACAGTCAGGATGATATTTTCTAGGCCCAAGGAGACCAAAAACAAATAAGAATCAGTATCAGGATAATATTAAATAACCAAGGCTAGGCAGGGGGGTGTTTTTCTGTCTCTGTCATTCCAGGAAAAGGAGCACACACAAGGGAGAACGTGGACGGACGTGGAGACTCGAAGTAAGACAACAAGACTGCCACATTGGTTCCAGAAGAAGATGTGGTCATAATATTTATGTGTTTGTTGGGGTATAAAACTTTCGGGCCCGATTCAGCGTCATCCACTTTTTGTGAAGACAGACTCCTGGTTTCACAAAAAGGTCCAGCTCTCTAACTTTCAACTCAACTGCCAAAGCAATTTAAATCTTTTTAAAGCACAGATATTTCTCCCGAACTTTCTTCTGAAGAAACTGAACACGAAAGTTCCTGACCCTCTTCATTACACAAGTAAGATAAGCCGTTAATGGAATGCATGGATACTTAGCATTATACTAGCAAGAAGACTGAACTGGCTTCAAACTCACTTTAAGCTTGTATTTCTTTTGACTATGGGAAATGTGTTATATTACAGGTATGCTAAATATGCTAGTGTGCCCATGGCTGGAATGATTAATTGACGCCACACTGAAGAAAACTTTAAAACAAAATGATCCTCGGGTTAATTCTGCCAGTAGAACTTAAAATACTGTATTTCGATGTGACAAAATGGGTTGGAGTGACAGAGGAAAATGATAGGGATACGTGAGATGAAGGCAGATAATTCTCTGTAGTGACCCCTAAATAGAAAAGCTTAAAGACAAAAAAGAAGAACGTGTGAAATCTTGCACTGAATTTATCCAGCACTGAGGCAGGATGTGGGCTTATCAGGGTAACTTCAGAGTTAACTCTGTGTTTTCAGTATTATGAAAGCCATTCACCTTGGTAATTTACTGTGATGTGGAACTAAACTGCTCCAACCCAGGTTATGTTCGAGATTAGAGATCAACAGGTTTGAAATCAGTTCTCTGGAAAACAGCATCACCATTCCTTGAAGCTCTCTCAGACCTCTTCACATGCATAGTTGGAACTGTCTGAAGTGTTTTCTTTTCCTGACAAGCATCAGTAAGAAAGATCGGAGAAACTTATTTCTACTTCTATATTAAATTTGCAAGTAAATATCTCTTATTAATTACTTTTTGTCTCAAAACGCATCCTCAAAGCTTTTTATAAACATGCTTCATTCACCCATTTAGACAAGCACTTTTTTCACACCTACATGCTTGACATGTATCATTTACACTCTGATGGATGCATCAAAGACCAACTTCTGCTCCTGCATCTTGCCCGAGGACACTTGTAAACTAGAACAGCCAGGTATCGAACCACCAACTTTCTGATTAGTAGATGATCTCTCGTCCTGCTGAGCTACAGTCAACCCAAAGGCAGAGCTGTCTTTGAATGCTGTTTTTTATACTTATTCCTGGCTCTCATGATGGTAAATATCACTGAGGCTGAAAGAATAAAAAGTAAAACTATTCATACACATTAAAACATTAATTTAATGGACCAACAATTATAATCCATCAGATTATCCCATGTCTTAGTGATAGAGGTATGATACTGAGATGTCTGTTAACTGCTCAGTAAACAGTTGTTATTTGACGTCTTTTTTTTGATGGCTCTCCTTCCTGTACTCAAATAGGCTAAACTTTATTATTGCAAGCTTACAGCCATTCATTGGGTCTTTTTAATAATATACTGTATTGCACTGTTCCCTTGGCACATATTCATATACTGTGTTACTTTAAGCCTGTATTGTATGTTAAACCTCTTCATATTTTTCCTCATTTTATTGTTTTACCTTTCCTTGTAAAATCAGTCGCTCTGCTGCCAGTGCACTCATATACGTATGTGAGTGGCCATAAACCGCTGATATCTAGACTAATAAATCATGGGTGAACTTATCAAGCTGATGTCTGTGAAGGTTCTCAGTCATCCAGGTCATCGTAGTCAAAGGAGCTTGCAAAGAAAAGCGTCTGGACTTCTGTGGGGGTCACTCCCACTAGGTTTATATCTGGGACTCTCCACCATTTGACCTTAGAACTGAAGAAGCTTCTCGGATGAGAGGTGAAACGTCTTCAAGCAACCTAAAGAAGTCCAGACGCTTTTCTTTGCAAGCTCCTTTGACTTATCAAGCTGATAGCATCCTTTGTTTCATCGTTGACCCTGATTGCTGATGTCAGGCTAAGTTAAGACAGATAACTGAAAGATATCCTTTGGATACTGAACTTGCCTCTAATTCCAAGACCCAGGTTTCCTCCACGAGAGCCGTTTTCGTCTGCTGTTAAAAACAGATTAATTTAATCCCCCTGTCAGTCACCCGTTTACCAAAGCACTTAAAGAATTAAATGCAGAGAATGACTTTCCTTACTGGAATAAATCAAGGGTACTTTACCTTGTTCTATCATACCCCTATCTCTGTATTGCTGATACACATCTGGCATCCGTAATAAACTGAACATTGCTTGGAAATCCAGCAATTTGCGATTATTTTAACTGCGGCGGCACCTCCCATTTTAAAAGACATTCATGCATAATTGCATTTGGCTTCTCCTTAAAAGTTTAGCACCTGCACTATGGTACTTAAATCTGTGTTTGCGTGGAAGACAGCATCAGAGAAAGATAAGCGTCCTTAGTTTTCTAAAGTAATCGCTTTCTTTCTCTAGTTAACTATTTTCACATTTAGGAGTTTTATATGACATGTGTTTTATATATGAGGTGAATAAAGTACAAAAAATGTAATTTTGGTAAAGTTTTTATGAGTCTCAGAAAAAAACGTCTGTGACCCATTTTCTCTCGACTTAATCACTGTATGAGGTGGCAGGAAGTTTAGGCAGGAAAAAATGAGTGTGAAAAAAATGGATTCTCTTAAAATGGGAACAAGGCCAATTAGTGAACTTGAACTCCAGAGGTCACAAAGAGAGAGTTCATGACTTTTTAGAAAGGTTGCGACCTCACCGTTTACTCTATGAGGAAGAAACACATATACACACACACACACACCTATTCCGCGGTGTAGAGGTTAAAGTTCATGGGTTAACTAAGGGAACTAACAGCAGCTGGAGGCAGGCAGGGAGAGAGGAGAGAGAGTAGTTTTCTAACCTGCATCTGGCCTCCAGATGGTTTGTGAGTCATCCCTGGGTTACACACACACATGCATGCAACACACCTTTGGAAAATACACACACACACACACACACACACACACACACACACACACACACACACACACACACACACAGACATATAAATACAACACATGACACACCTTCAAACATACAAACATAGAGGAGCAGTTTTGGCTTCCCCCACTGAGGCTAGATCATTCCCAGGTTGGGTCGATCAGGGGCTAAACTTGACACCTGACTCTTTCCCTTTTTCACACACACACACACACACACACACACACACACACACACACACACACACACACACACACACACTCATGCATTTCCACACTTTTGCAAACAAGCTGCACCGTATTGTGGTGTACATTATTTAACATATGGCTCCACGCACTTCTGCACCAGTCATACTGTGTGATACTATCATATCACGTACATATGCACATAATGTGGAAAAACACCTGAATCACTTCTGTGCCAGCAGAGAGTTCGCATGCAGGTTGCTTTGTAAGAATAAAGATGAAAAAAGTGATATATGTGCAGAATGGATGACAGATGGAAAATATATGGGGTTAATATAGCAAGTTTTAAAAATAGGGAGGAATAAAGCAGCCTGAGTATAGTAAGCCCATTTTTCTGACTTTTATTTGGAAGGGGAAAAAGGTCTAAAGACCCTTTTTCAGAGGACTGAGAAGAATAGATGCCCTAAGACTCCCATTGCTCTCATAATTATAGATATTAGTGTGCTGGTAAGGTTAAGAATGTGTGCACTAAACAGCAGAACACTTTCTAGATAACCCATATTATGCTGAAAATGTTTAGTGAACAGCAACCCTTGATTTTAATTAAGATAATGTTTTAGAAACCAAGTCAACTGGTATGTCAGATGGTTTCAAGGTTTTTTTTACATAAATTCTGAGTGTAACCTCAAATGTTTGCACATTGAGGTGCTAAACTTCCATGTGTGTTAAAGTTTAACTGGAGTGTGTTGCACAAGAATAGCAAAAGTGTCATAATTTGTGTGACCCTCAGCTCAAATCATCAAATAGGTTTCGTGACTCACATCATTTTTGATTCTATTCTCGGTGTTCATTTTTGCCAGTCGGAGAGGCGCCGTTACAGAGCAATGATGATGAAGGGCAGCGTTAGTGGAGACAGACATCAAACCGCATGAATCTCAATGCAGACTATTTTCACAGTACCTCTACAGACAGACTTTAAGAACATATATGCTTGTATATTTTTTAAAAATAGATAGTAATTTGGGCCACTTCAGTGAATGTGAATGTAACAATATAAGGCACTTGTCAGGCAATGCTGTCACGGTCCGAGCGAGTATCTGGTGTGTGGCGTGTTTTTCCGCTGTATCCAGTTCACTCAAAAAACAAATTCTTGCGTCTTTTCAACAGCTCGAATCACATAATGAGGCAGTCACATCGTTTCAGAGAAACGGGGCATCGTTTAACTTTGGTCACGTGATATTCTGAAGAATGATACGGGTCTAGACACAGGCTTTATTTGGGCACGCCAGTGTCAGACATGACCTGTGATTCTCTCTCCTCTGGAAACACCTACAGGTCAGATCTTCCCACCATCCTCAGGGCTCCAGTTCCCTTCCTTTTGCCGTCCCACAACCCACCACATACAACTTATTCCTTTGAATTAACTCCCCTTTCTCTCTGTTTCCAGTGGATTTAACACCTGAGACTCTCGCTCCAATCACACATCAAATGCTTCCCTGAATTAAAGATTTTGTTGACCTGCAAACCAGTCTGTCTATGGAGTCTGCTTCTGGGTCCAGCCTTTCAGCCATGTGACAAATGCGAGCGCAAGTTTCCCCTGTGATTACTATGGTACACAATGGCATCGGTGAGTAGATCTGTCACCTTCAGATCATTGTGATTTTAAACATATTGACAGATGGAAGCAGAACAAACATCCTGTATCCAACTCCAGTATTTAGGAGGAAGCGTATTTCAATGAATCAAACCTCTGAGTTTACAATAGACACTGTCTTGCATATTCATTAAAGCTATTTTAAAAAAAAGCATTATTTTAAGCATTAAAGTCCTCACACGGAATAATGCCCTGTATATGTATATTTTTTTAAAACTTTTATTATCGTAGGAAGTGAATGTTTTTCCCGAGTGTGTCCTGGTCGACACAGGTAGAGTGCCTGTGTCAACCGATAGAAAACAGGAAAAGTGAGTTGGAATAATGCCTGAATCTTGCAATATGATGTTCAGGTATCACTACATTTTGTTTAGCATTTTGCTAAAATTGCTTAATTACCCACAGGTGCCCTTGGGTCAGTCATTCCACTGACTCTAAGAAATACATGCTGCCTAAAAAAATCGTACCAGTGATTTTAACAGTTAATATTATGGAGAACAGCTGCTGCAATTCAATGATCCCACAAAGTCCCCGTTAGTTTCTGACAGAAGACTTCACTCTTGTATTGGACCATATCAGTTCTCAACTTTTGCCTTGCACTAATTTGTCCTGCTTAGTAAATCGGCTAAATGAATGATTAAAAGTTTTAAAAGACTGCACCTAGAACTAAAAGTACTCTGGGTTGCCCCAAAATCAAGAAGTTAGTCTACAACTGGAGGCAACAGGTGTAACAGATATCAGGGTCATTTTATCCTGGGATTTTTTTTTCAGTTGATGAGAAAATGATGTACTTTTAAAAAATTTTAAAATCTACCACATATATGAGGTAATCATATCTTGTTTAATTTACATACAGCATTTTCTCAAACTTAGCAACCCAACTTGTTCTTACTGTTGAGGGTGTATGCTGCTGAAGACAACCCCTAAATGCACAGAGGCGCACACACCAGCGCTACGAACTCAGATTATCTTTGACGAATGCCGTGGTGATCTGATCCAGATCAGAAAACAGACAACCCTAAAATAAACTTCCAGCACTGACGACAACATCTTACTGAAGCCTCATTGTAACAAAGCGTCTCTTAACTACATCAAGCTTGTAGACTAAATAAAAAAGATGTTTACTGCTTATAAAACAGATTGTGCCCACTTATATCAGTCAAAGATATCTGAAACAAACAAGCAGATGGAATCAATGAAGAACACAAAGCTGTGTTGAAATCCAGACAGTCATTTTGTTTCCTCAGATATTTATGACTGTGACTCTGGTGCAAACAAGTGGTTGCCGAGCCCACAAAAGACGTAACAGGTCGCTAACTTCAAAATGGTCTTCGTGCCTTTATGACCCTAAAATGCCCGAAAGATAAATTAAATCAACTTTGAACTGCTGGATTGTGTTATTTGATTATGAGTGAGAGCCTGAGTCAGATCCTCAGTCTGCACAGAGCATATGTAATTACTGTTTCAGGTCAATAAAGGACTTATTTCGTGTTTTAGAAAAAGCGCCTATTGCGTACCATGTTGAGGGTGATAGAGACAATCAAATCCATGATACATTTTATATAAAGCTAAAGTTGGGAGACTTGCTCTGTCTGGTGATCTAAAGTCTGCCTACAGGACTTTTTAAAGCTCAGTAATTACCAGAGTGTAATCAATACCATTTAAAAGCAGCACGTTGCAGCAGTGTAGTCACAAATCACTTTTGTCATAAACCACCATAACAAAGAGTTGCTTTACATGCCTGGAAAATGTGTTTTCTTTATCACAATTTAAGACCTACAGTAACAAACTTGTGAACAGGGTCAGAAGGTAAACGTTAATAACGTTAATAATTCGAAATGGCATGCAGACCGCAGATGCAAAATTCCCCAAAACCCAGGAGAAATATTTACTCATGCCAGGTCAAGCAATTTTTTTTAGGATCCCATTCATATATATATTACTTAACTCTATTTACACTGAAACAATTTTGCCTTTGTGATTTTGTACAATCCAGCAAGCCATTTTCTGCTGCTTTACTGGATCCAGGTTGTTGGGGCTGCAGTATTAGTAGAAATACCCAAGCCTCTCTCTCCCCAGCCTCTAGCTATTTTCTGTAGAGGGACACCAAAGCATTCCCAGGCCAGTGGAGCGTGTCCTGTATCCTCTATTAATTACCTCTTTATTATTGTGGAGGATCCCTAGTGGTCCCAGCAGTTGTGTTGTCATGAGCAATTTGCCCTTGGTAGTCCAGAGTCCAGGCAGATTGGTATTGGGTGACTCGTCACAATCATGGACGAGCCATAAAGGTCTGGTGCATAGTGGGTTGGGTGGCAGTCAAAAGCAGAGTCCTTGGAGGCTTAATCCCCAGCTGCTTAAAACTTTGAAACAAATGTATTTCAGTGGGGAGAATTGGGCCTGTGCAACCTTTTTGAGACCAATCTAACCAAACAAGTGGACAAACAGTGTACAAAGTGTAATTTGGTATATGGCTGTTAATTACAATTAATTTCCATCACCACGAGGCAACAGACCATCTAAAACATTACTGAGCATGTGCAGTGGACCATGCTATTCAAAAGCAATTTGCAGCATAACAAATTATATCTGTATTTGTGTCATTCTCTTTACAGGAAGCCTGTTTGCTGTCCATTCCTTGGATTCCTTGAATTGAACGTCACATGAGATGATTGTGAGATAAAATCTTAAAATATTGTCTAGTAAATAGTTTTGGCTACTTGTATGTTATACCTCAAGACAACCACAGGTGAAGGTTGCATCACTTCTCTCACCATTTCACACATGCATAAAGTCCATTTCACAGTGTTCAAAGTTCATAAACTGAAGTACTGAAATCTGTGGCGCTCCGGGGCTGTCGGGGTGAAGTAAAGGCCAAAAGGTTGTGGAGACTGAATGTACATGTTGTCACGCAGGTGAATCTGCAGCCGTTCACAATAAAACCAGAGTGATAAAAGAGGAGAGATGATATCTGATGATTTCGCACACAGAGGCCAGAGATGGAGGGAGGCGATGGAGGTCATAACCTTTGATGTCTTCCTGGAACTATTGTGAAACCTGAATGTTTTGGTTGTGGCATTGATGGTGTTTTTGGTGCTGATATTCCCGTGGAGCAGAGACGTACAAGCACAAGCATGCATGTTTTCCTCTACCTGTGAACACCGTGCACACGTACACCATGTCAACAGGCTCGAAGTCACTTAGGTGTGAGAGGTCACACACGGAGATGTTTTCTACCATTGTTTTGTTGGAGATTTTGTTTTTCAGTATTTTGCCTGCCAGGGAATGCAAGTTTTTTGTATTTGTTTGCAAAGTGGGAGGCATCAAGCCTGAGAACGCAGTTTTATATGTGGATGAGTGTTTATTCACATGCATTTTGATTTATGTATAAACAAAGGTGCGAGGAGAACTGTGTAAAACACACTGTAGATCAAAGTACAAGTGAACACTGTGTGAATACTTTCTGCAAGCCCTGTCTCCTGCTCGGTTTCATTTCCATATGCTTGTCTATTAGCGTGTGAGTGTTTTGTCTTCTGGTTCAGAATCAGAAAAAAACTCATTAGAGAAATATTCCACTCAAGCCAAGCAAAAGAAAGTACATAATAAAATTATGTACACTGCATACACTGCTGGCAGTATAATGTGTAATAGAAGATTTAGCATCATCACGGGGAATCAAGGAAAAGAAACCTTTCAAATTTGGAAAGAAAACCTCGTTTTAGTCCCATCTCTAAGTCTCTGCTTTGTCTTCTTTCGCCTTGATCTCGTGTTTCTTCTTCAGTTTTATCGACTTAGATACCATTTAACTCGTAGATTTATTCTCTTTGTCACGCTTCTTCTGTCCTTAACCTGTCTTTTACTTTTACTAACTTGTTTCATGCTATTTCCAGATTTGTTAGTGTTTCTACTCTTTCTCTTCCGTAGTTTTAGATCAGGCTTTATTGCTATTCTTTAAAGGTTTTACTGTGCTCATTTTACTTTTGTCTGGTATGAGCAAATGTCTGACTGTGCTTTTTTACCACAGTAAATATGCTGCCTTTATTACCTTCTAACAAACACTTACTGGTACTATGGTCTCTTGCCTAAAAATGGAAATCTGTCCTCTACTTAAAAAGCTACACTCCTCTCTCTATTTTTGGCCCTTTAAATGTTCTTGATGCAAATTCCTGTGTTTAATAATAGTGCGCAAAATTCCAGAATTGCTTAAAGCAAAAGAGTATGAAGAAACAACTGCTCTGACTTCATGTTTAAAGTATGTGTGCAATGTCTTCAAGAGATATCAACTGAAGGTGAACTGGGCTGTGCTTTCATGCAAGACCAAGATGGCATCACGAGATGAGCCAGTGTAACCATTTTTGTAACCATTAAAGTCATTAAGAGGGCTAAATCTAAAACCCAAAAAAAGGTAAAAAAGCAGCACACATCCAAAACATCTCAGCATGCCGTGGATAAGATGCAATAACAGTGGAGATGAAATAAAGCCATGCTGTATCCTTCCATGCTTCACTTACCTTTCTTCTATTTGCGTGTGAAGAGGCTTGTTTCTTGACGCCTTCGCAGATTTGATGAACCTCATTATGGCTTTATAGGATCGTTGCACACATGTGAACACACACGTTCCTCCTGGTGTTTGTAATGGTGTTCTTTTTGTTTTCTTTTTCTTTTTTTGCTTACCTGATCATGTCCATGTGTCTATAAAACAGCATTGTTTATAAAAATCAGTCTACACATTAACACATTATGCACACTGTAATACACACATAGACACAAAGCTGCCAGCCTGTGTATCCATGCCGGGACCAGTAAATAGCTTTCATGGCTCTGTTTCAAAAGCGCCCTCACCTCACCAAGACATCCTTAAGGAAACACAGGTGGGTGAAATTTTTCAAATGCTTTCCCTGAGAATGTGAGCTTGCAAGTTTTTGCCAGTTGAGGAACAATAACAGTCGTTACTGCGAGGTAAGAGAACGGTCAGTGCAGGGCTTTTTAATTTCAGCTGCATGCCACATTGACCAACTGGATTTAGCAGAGCAGAGAGATGGAAAATGAGTGGTTTGAGTTTTTCCTCCTGCAGAACTTTACTCCTGATGTTTCAATTAGCATCACATTCACATTGAGTTTGTGTGATTTGAATTACTAAATTTCCAATAGAGTTGAGTTGTTTTTTAATATTCCCTTTTCTCATATTGTTTCAAACAACCACTGAAAAATCCAGGGTTGGTAACTTATGAGAGTCTTTGTGTTTAGTTTGAAACCCTTGAATGTAAATATTAATTCTCTGCATGTCCTGCATTCACATACCAACTGAACCTTACTAAATGTAGTTAGGTTTGGATGTGAAAAACCTGAAAAGACACCACATATTTAAAGTCTGGCATCCACAGGCTACATCTCCAACACGGTCAAACAGGGAAATGTTTTTTGGACATTATTCCTGTTGTAGAAATGGTCACACACTTAATTGAGCCATTCACTAGAACGGCATTTGATTATCTCAGTTGTACAATTAATGAAGCACTGGATTCAAGTCATCCTTATTCTTGATCACTGCTGGTTGCCTTTCTCATTGAATCTAAACTAGCCGCTGATCTTCAGCTTGTTTAACGACAAATGAACAGTGCTGTTTTGGGGTCCAGTTTTTGTTAACATGTTTGTCACTTGTTTTAAAACCAGTGTGTGAATGTGTGTGAATGGGTGGATGACTGGATGTGCAAAGCGCCTTGGGGTCCTTAGGGACTAGTAAAGCGCTATACAAATACAGGCCATTTACCATTTACCACTTACTTGTTTTAATAGACAACTCGATGAGGATTTGAACCTAGAACATGCTTATGACGTCAGACTTAACAGGCAAGTGCTCTTCTTTGAAGCCAGCCAGGAAAATGTATTTCAAATATTCCTTCTCTATTCTTTGACACCACACAGCATTGATATGAAAACAGTCAGAAATTGCCCAGAGTAGCATGGATATTATATTTGATAATGTCATGACAATTGCTAAATAATCACAGTGGATCTGGTGCCTGCACAATTATTATTAAAAACAGTGCGTTGCTAATGCATTTTACTCCGCTTTCTCAGAATCTCCTTCAATCCTTAACGGTAAAAAAGACATGCTCTATAAGAGTACATTCATTCATGTAAGATACCATGATTGCATTAACCATTAAAATTAACCAGCACTATAATACCTAATGTCCAAAGGTTAGATTTATATTTACCTTTAATAGCAGGATGGGCTGGCACAAATAAAGCTAACCTCTCAAATCGCCTATTACCTTCCTCACTGTGTCCTGGAAGAGGACATTAAAGCCCCTTCCTTTGCCCATTGGCCTCATGATGAAATTAATCCTGCAACAGACAGACCAGAGGGATACATGAGAAACTAATTCTCTTCTTCATCAAAGTGCTCCACATTCCAGAAAACTACCTTCTGCCAAAATGCAGCGAGTTTAAGACATTAAGCGTATGCATCGTGTGCAAAGGATTGCCTGCTTTTCACCACGAGAAAGAGAAGATGACACAGTGGGTTTGTCTGTGGAGCATCCCTGGTCAGCCTATATTAGAGATGTTTAAAAAGATGCTACCCAAACACATGCACACAATGAAATGGCCACTGATCACATTAGTTTGTGAAGCATGCAGAATAACTGCAGTTAGCTAATGACATAGAAACGGATGAAAATACATAAAAACACATGCACAAATTCACCGGCATACACACATGAAGGTCTAAAGGTAGAAGCTGGCCATGCTGGGATATCTGTGAAATCTCTGTGGTCTGACTGTCCATTATTAAACTACAGCTGAAACCAATATAAGACCAGGGTGGAGACAGTAACATTAACCACATCACCAGAGGAACCCCAGTCAAGGCTGGGCTGAATATTTGACTGTGTGACTTAAGGTAAAGGTCTTTATTCCCAAAACTGTATTTGTGAAAATGTCGTCTGGTATTCATTGCTCAGTTTTTAAAGTTACAATTGACTTTCACCTCACAGATGTCAATATTTTGCTTATTTGTAGGAATAATCATGTTTTTTTTCCCCATATTTATGAGTTGATAGTAGCTTTTTAGTCATTCGCTGATGTGACTTACGTGAAACTGTACTTCACAATGTATCTTTGCCACACTGTGCAGAAAGCCATTAAGATGCACCAGTGTGGTACGGGTAAGCCCACAAAGCTAATAGCCTTTGGGTAGATAACCCAAATGGATTTATGGTTAACGGCATATATTGATTTCAATATTAGATTTAGTTTTAAATCTTTTAGTTTCAGTTTAGTTTCAAGAGCACTTTTATCCTCATTTCAGTCTGTTTTATTGTTGTTAGTTTATTTGTTTTTTACATTTCTTATTACTTTTAGTATTTTTTTCTGTGTTATGTAATTGGTGCGACAAACGAACATTTTTATTTTAGTTAGTTTTGTAAGTATGCTGTATTGTTTCAGTTAGTTTTTTCCTCTTAAACGCTAGTATTTCTTTTAATTCAGTTAACTAAAGTCCCAGTCAGATGGGCCTAGAGACCAGTTGGCAACCACTGGTCAGCCACTGCTAAGGAAAAATGGTTGGTGAGTGGTTTCTGGTAGTTGCTACTAGAGATGGACCGATCCGATATTACGTATCGGTATCGGTCCGATACTGACCTAAATTACTGGATCGGATATCGGAGAAAAATAAAAAATGTAATCCGATCCATTAAATATCACGAAAGCACCTCACAAAACTTGCAACACGCCGTAACTCACCTCAGAACGTTAGCACGTTGGAGCAGTATGCATCACGTGATAGAGCGGCTGTGGCATGCGGGACCTGTCGGTGGTCTGGATAGCATGTGGAGCTTCGCTAGCAACCCCATCTCCGATAAAGTTATCCCGAGAGAAGTAAAGCAAGTGTGTAAGTCCATCTCTGAATGTTTGTAAAGCATTCCTGCGTTAAGCTTAACAAACGACTGCCTCTTCTTGCTGCTACTTCAATCATGAAACTGCTTAACGATCAGCTGATCGGCTTTTCTGTCGCGAGTCCGTGTCTCTAGTTTGCTTTTGGCCCACTTTGCACCAGAAAGAGGAAACCAGCGGCTGAACAACAGCAGCACGTTTAAGCTCGATAAGCTGTTGTTAGAATTTATTTAATATTACTTTCTACTCGAGGATCTTTTTCTACGTAGCTGACGCTGGTAACTGTGCAGGGGCGGATCTAGCAAAGTTTAGCCAGGGGGGCCGATAGGGCATGAACAGGGAAAAGGGGGCACAAAGACATACTTTTCTTTCTTATTCTCATTTAAAATGTCTAGCTTTTAATAAATAATTATCTGACACCCAAAGTTTTAATTTGATGTAAAATGAATAGAAGTCAATTACTGTATATAGTAACTATTAAGTCTAATATATATACCCTAGTAAGCTATAGTACTTTTTCCTTTGGGAAGGTACCATCTGTGCAGTCTGCAATTTTGTTGAAGAAAGATGTTGAATCTATTTAATATTTCTTGAAAAATAATTGATTTCTGTGCATTTTTTTTCACACTGCATCAAATTAAGGTTGATTACGTCGATTAAGCATCATGAGGTGGAGCGTGAGGGGTGGTTCCCTATTTTTTATTTATTTATTTTTATTGTTGCTGGGAGTTGGAACTCTATTAGTTAGGTTGCTTAATATATATGCTAAGTACTCTTTAAAATACCAGAATAGGGTGGATGGTGTAGGTTTAAGTTTATTAGATTGATCAGTATTGCTGAACTATGAAATATATTTTTTTGCATACAGGTATAACAGAATAGCTTTAGTGTAGTTGTTGTTTTAAACTTGAGTATGAACTTATACAAAATGCAGCAAGATATTTAAAAAACAGTTTTGTTGATTAAAAAGCACTATATCGGATTCATATCGGTATCGGCAGATATCCAAATTTATGATATCGGTATCGGTATCGGACATAAAAAAGTGGTATCGTGCCATCTCTAGTTGCTACTGTGAAACTGGTTGCAAAGAGGTTTACAATGCTTGCAACTGCTTTGGTCCTTAGGAAATGAATCCCCAAGTGGGAGTGAAATTGTAAAAAACCTAACACACAAACTGGAAAACCCTCCGCTCACCCCCTTTTACAAATGTGTTGATTGGAATGGTGAGGCCTAGCTTTTACTTTAAAGTGTAACATTTTCCACTTGGCACTCTGTTAGCTGCCAAAGCAATCACAAGCAGGTTTTCAGCGCAGTACCCTCCTTGTGACCAATTTCAGGACACTCCAGCAGGTTTTCAGCGCAGTACCCTCCTTGTGACCAATTTCAGGACACTCCAACACCCACTTCCCAACTGGTCATTTGGTTTTCCCCCTAACAGCTAGAGGTTGAGGTTGCCAGGAAGTCGCCATACTTAGCTTAATTTTAAGTAACCAGATAGGTTACCTAAACTCATCTTGAACAGTTTGTTGAATTATCAAATGAAATCCTCTTGATTTAAGATCCACTAAAGCCACTTTACTTACATTTTTGTGTTGACTTAGTGACAGTACTAATGCAGTGGATTTGCTAAATAAGAAACAAGGGCTAGCTTTAATGCTGCAATCTCACTTGATAAAGTGTAAAGAATGGAAAAAAAAATCAACCAATTTTTTTATATTTTAACCAGATATTTTTTTTTTACCTTATAACTTTACGATTGTTCAGTGTTACTGTGGTTAAGCCTTCTCTAATAACTGGTGCCTGTGGTGGGGTCACAGAAGTTCTGCAGAAGTTACATATGCTTGCTTTAAATCAATAAGATAGATACAAATCTACAAGACAGATTTATTTATCCCAAAGTATCAGATTTAAACGATTTTAGCATATAAGCTGGGGCCATGAAGATTTGGCTACCTAGAAATGACAGTCATATGGCTCACAATTTAGAGTTGTCCTCTTGTATGTTGAGGTGTAGCGGGTGATCTATGAGGCGCACATGGATGATTTTTGTGTCTGCAAAATAACTAATGTGCCACTTTCCCCAAAACCTCAGTGTGGCCGTTTGAAGCACAGAATGAAAAACACGGCCATTATAATGGTTTATAATGCAAAAGAGAGCTTTTGTCGAGGGGTCAAGGTCAAGATTAGGTGAGAGGTAAAGGTAATCCAGATCCTCCGTTCTTAAATAAAAACACGCACACAACGATTGTAAAGAAATGTAGTCCCCTTTAGAGTAGTCGGTAAGGTAAAGAGGTGATAACGAGTCTCCTCTGCTCAGGTCTCTCTCACACACGGAGGTCAGGCTGAGGTAATGATGACACTATTGCCGCAGTGTTCACACGTACACACACTACAACCTATCCATACATACACCCAGACTGAGCTAAGGGTCACAGTGGGCTAAAAGTTAAAGAAGATTTGGTTTTCAGTGGGAGCCCAGAGACTCATAAATATAGACCTGATACACACAGCAGGGGGAACAAGAGTTCTCTCTCGCACACACATGCACACACATGCAGACGTGCATGGTATTAAAAAAGAAAGACAGAGAGAGAGAATTAGGGCTTTTTCTGTAGTTTCTTGGCTGGCGGTAACACTTATGTATTTGTCATCAGGAGTAACAGTTAGGAAAAATGCATATGGTGATTTATCTAGAAGAAAAAGACAGAGAAGTGTTGATGAACAATCCAAATGTAAATCACTCATAAACATTCAAATTTAAAGTAGAAACTAAACACAGGAACTGGTTCAATGCAGTAATGCAAAAATTGCAAAAACACATTTGTAGCCGGGGACAACTCACACCAAGAAAGCCGTTAAAAGGACTGTTTTGGTCAATCTTGGCCTGTTAGAATAATAATTTCTAACTTTTTTATTTTGGTGATGCTTTGCAGCAAAGAAAGAGCTGCTTGTTACGCTCATCATACCTTCCAATCCTAGATCTTAAAGCACAGAATATATGGATGCAACCACCAACAGCAGCACAAGTCACTGGTTCTGGACTCCACCAAGTGTTCTGGAGCCAATAAATGACCATATTAGAATAAATGGACAAACAGAGGAGGCATAGAGGATATACTGGACAAAGAATATTAAAGATAAAGCTGCCAGGCTGGAGAAATGAATTTCCAAACAAGGGATTTCACATTTTGATTGGTCAGACCACAACAAAGGTCAAGTAAATGATCTCAAACTCAAAAGAAGGCATTTCTGCATTCTAACTTGTTTTTATATTCTTATAGATAATCATTAAGTTCATATTGAAGATTTTTTTGAAAGATTTTTTTAACACCCAAAGACTGTTTTATACATCACTGTACTGACTGGTTGCCAGGTAGTTCAAATGTCCCTCGTGAACTTGTCTTGGACGGCAGAGGAATTCCATTTAGCTCCAAAGTCGTGGAATCTTCACTGTTGGTACAGAACTTCATGGTTGCCCATCTAGTAGTTTTCAAGATGTTTCATAACCTGCCATCTCTAAAAACTGCTCCGCAACGTGGCTAAAAACAAAACAAAGCAAAAAGTACAGCTTTCACAATAACTCTGGCCTGTAGTTACAGTGTTTGGGTAACTGCTTAGTTTGGAGATAATTACTGGAAAAACAGAGGGTTTGTAGACTGAATATACGTGTGTGTGTGTGTGTGTGTGTGTGTGTGTGTGTGTGTGTGTGTGTGTGTGTGTGTGTGTGGCGGGGTGGATGAGAGGGCATCGTTGGGGGCCTAGCAAGGCGGTGGGGTCTAGCAGGATCGAGAGAGTCGTAAATGTAAAATACTGTGCTGCAGTGTGAGAGTGTGGGTGTATGTGTGTGTGTTGGTTCAGCCCAGCAAGAGGTTATCCAAATAAACCACTAGAATGTCAAGTTACGTGCCGACGATTCCTCTGTGTTTTATTGGCTGACTTCACCAAGTTACTCCTAGGTCAGCACACACTCTGTATGTGCATGTATGTGTGTAGGACATACTGCTCAATTTTAGTGTTTTAGTTTAGAAGAAATCTGTGTTTTTGCCTCCTGTGTGTTTGCTCGCATGTGTGCATGTGCTGTGACAGTAAGGATGAGGTTACATGGTGAGAGTCCTGAAGAGACAGGCAAGGGTCAACCTGAAGAACAAGCGGTGTCCAGAGGCCGGCTGTGTGTGTGTGTTTGTGCACATAAAACTTCGGTATTCTTCGAATCCATAAGACCTTTCGCCCTCTTGACTAACATCTGAGAATGTGATAACTGGAGAGAATGTGAGAATATATTGGAGAGCGGACGGTTGTGAATTGGGAGAGAAACCCAACGGATGTTTCGCGAATGTATGACCTCCCGGTGACCACAGAGGAAGAGGTGGGGTGGGGGGGATAAAAGTTGAAATGAAAGTGATCTGAAGTAAGCGGGCTAGCCAAAAAATTCTTGTCTCGAAGAATATTTGGAAGGAAGGCAGATGGAAAACAAGAGCAGAGGCAGAGCAAGGTGTGACCCAGTTTTTCATGACATATGAAGAGATGCAGCGGCTTGTCCTGCATAAATTGTTTAGAAAATTAAGACATCCAGACGAGGTGAGACACAGACAAACAGTCAAATCATTTCTATTAAAAATATTCCCAGTAAATCAGAAAGAAAGATGTGTTTCATAAAACTATTAAAAACACGATTGAGCCACGGTGTTCTTCTCACACACTTTGTAGTTCATTTTAAGTCAAATATTCAGTAACGAGTCAGATTTATTAGTCCATGACTGGGTTAAATGGGATAAATTTATTGAGATTGTTTAAGGGGTGCTGGGAATCTTTCCCTTGTGCTTGAAAGTTTTTAAGATTTTCATATATTCTTAACAGTAGATAAGTAACATATATACAAAAATAAAGAAGTGAATGAACAAATAATCAAGTCAAAAGAAAATTATGGTTATATCGTAGAAAGTTCAAACCAACCTCCTCGTGTTGGCTATCACAAAGTCTTCCTGCACGCTTCATAAAGCAATTTTAAGATGTTTCATGATGTAGTGTTTCTGCATCTACTGAGCTTGTCTTTTTTTAATGTGTTGCATTGCTTTGATCCCCCCCAAAAATTTCAGTTATCAATATTAGGCTTGCAGCCTTTCATCAGCATTGCTTATGTGTAGCCTGAAGCTATAATTCCAAAAACTGTGTGCACTGAGGCTAGTGGCCCAAAGTTTCCCAAACACTAATTCTTCAGAAAGGAATCACTCATGCTGGCTGCATGTTCAGTGTTTTTTTTTTTTTTACTGTATTTTTAGACTTTTGATAGTGAGTAATCCAGACCAGTAAGCAGCACATTAATGACCAACTTTGTGGGTGGGCTGATCTCACACTCTTTGCTGAAGTTTTGTCTGTTTTTGGTGATCTTCTTCCTGCCAATATGATGACATTTATTTCTGCCCACAAGGGGCCTTCAACATAAATGCTTATTGAGAACAATTAAACCCCATGTCCTACATCTTCCATGTGTCAATGCGTTTTCATTTGCTTAGCAATAGCTCTATTGTTAGCCATAAGATTTTAAAATATTAACTATTCCTTAACCCTCCAAACATGAATAGTATTTAATTATTTAACATCAGCATTTTATTTTTGTTCTTACTTGTGTACTTCAATCAGAACACAGTAAATCAGTTTTAGATATCAACTATTCAACAACCTTACAAATTAATTGTAACACTTGGGCTCATACACAATAGTGAAAAGCAATATGGTCCTGACATTTAAAACAAAATCGCTGCCACTCTGACTGGTTTTGAGTATGGAGATTGCACTTAAAGATTCCTAGATTGAAATCTATAGGATAATCCTAGCATTCACATATTGGAGGAAAATGCGTTTAAAACCTTTAAACTTATTCTGAGGGAAAGTTACCAGACTTTTTAAAAATAATGCAACTGAAAACTGTATAAAACTGTATAAAATCAGTGGTTTGTTTCTTCAGATACTTGTTGTTTTGACCACTGAGAATAATTCATTGAGAGGACTTAGAGCGAAATGGCCAAACTACTTCAGAAATCTGTTACACAGATAGCTGCAGAGTCCGAAAACGTGCTTCTAGAGGAACTTTGATTGGGGATTAAGTATCAGGGATGGCTGTCCACTTCCTCCCATTGATTCTTGGGTTTTGTCAGCATCAACACTCTTCCAATCCATCATTACAGAGATTGTCTGTTGGTCTGCTATTCTTTTCTGACATAGATTAAGGAAGCAGTGTTGAGCAAAGTTATTAAAAAGTCTAAATATACAAGGTTTGGTGCGTGTCTTAAAGTTTTGAAGGATGTCCTGATCAGAGTGTGATATTTCTTTGTGATTTTACCAAGTGACTCACTCACCGCAGACGTTTTCCCAAACAGTGAAAGAGTGATTGATTTCAGACGCTGCCTTTGCCCATGTTCTTGTCTGTTGTGTAACAGCTCTTCGATGAGACATTTTTATGAGGGCAGATCGATTTACTTAGCACAAAAGAAAAGGCAAGATCGGAAGCATTTATGTGTCCTCGCTCATGTCTTTGTACACATCTGTGAGTGTGTGCGAGAGAGGCTACGTACAGGGCACAAGTTCAGCTCTGTGTGAAGTTATGAGAGAGTTAAAATGGAGAGGAGGCGAGGTCAGACCAGCTGAGGTGTGTGCGTGTAGAAAAAGCAAGGGTAACAATGTTTAAAGGTAAGTTTAGGGTTACAGCTGCTAGTGGGGAGGAGGGAAAGTGTGAGATATTTGGGGTTGGACAGAGGGAATAAGGTGAGTATAATGTCAGAAGGGCAAAACGAGGGGGTGAAAGTAAAGCTCGGTTTACAGGCTTGGACAGACAAGAATGGGGGTTTAGTTGGGCTTGAGGGGCAGAGTGAGAAGTTATTGGGAGGGTTAAGTTTCAGGCCAAAAGGTCCACGTGGAAGCAACGAGGAAAGATTAGCTGGCTGATGGAAAGTCCATTGGTATGGAGATGCCACTAATGGTTTGAGTAATGGACCAGTGTGTTTAAAAGCTTAACTGATGCCCCAAAAAACGTAAAGTAGGTAATACTATGAAACAAAACTTTACAATGCTTTAATTCTCTGTTTTGAGACTGATGAGCAAAACAGTGGAAACCTCCCTGTTCACAATACCAAGAATGCAATCTTGAATTGCTACTCTAGCACACTGTTGGATTGTGCAAGTGAACCTCCATAGTTTAACCTACCTAAATATTACACATAAACAGCTGCATTAGGTATGTCTGAACATGGCCTGTCTGCATCTACATTCTACATTTTGATTAACACTGAAGACCTCTATTTCTAGGAAGGAAACATGTAATCGGCCTTCATCAAGGTGGCAGCCCGAACCAACTGCTGAAGCACCTTTTTTTCTAGATGAATTCCTTCCTCTCCTCCTGGGAGATTTCGGCACACTATCCGACTCATCAAAGTTGGACGATGTGTTCAGGAAAAAAATTATTTTTAATTTTTTTCTTATGAAAAACGTGGTTAAGCCCTATGTTCCATCAGTGAAGATTAATGTAAAATAACTTTTTGCAGTGCAGAATATGTGGGTGAAACACATTTCTTCTTGCTAAAAGGGAGTTTTTCCTTCCTACTGTCATCAGGTGCTTGCTCATATGGGGTTTTTTTTTTCTAATATTGTGGGTCTTTACCTTAAGGCAACTGTTGTTATGAAATGTCCTATTTAAATAAAGCTGAACTGAACTGAATCTCAAATTTGAGACATTGAACCAACTGGTGTGGGAGTAAAGTGATATATTTACATATGAGCCTTTGGTAAATTCATTAAGATGGGTACGTGCACAAGATCCATGCACAGGAAGTTACACGCCTCATATGTGGACAGGGACTTAAGTTTAATAGTCAACCAGTTTGATGTTATCTTGTAAAAGCTTCCACGAAAAGACTGTAAGGTCAAAATACTGGTGTGAGATTTTTAAATGTCTTAAATGTAGTATCTTGCAAATGTGCTCAATCAGCATTTTACAATCATACATGAAATTTCTGTCTATTTATGTATGTTTGTTTCTTTGGCCACCAACTCCTCCTGCCGAAGGAGCGGCTGTAGCCCTACCTCCTGAGCTACAGCCACTCCATCATTAGAGCAGGTCATCTAACCAGAAGGTTCCATGGCTCCTCCAGTCCAAAAACCCTTAGGGCAAGATAGTGACACCAAGTTGCATTGGAGCTGAATGTGTCTGAATGTTTGATAGAAAACACTTAAACATTGAAAAAAAGTGCTCGTATCAGTGGGTGAATACGGCAAGTTTGTGTAAAGCACTTGGCATGCTCAGGCAGAAAAGCAATATATAAGAACCAGTCCATTTACCATTTCCACAAACAGGAGTAGAGAAATCAAACCTGGTGGACAGGAACACCTCTTCTTATCCATATCAGATGTTATGATACCATCATATCATCATCATTTCAAAACAGTACCAAAATGTTTGCATTAGTGTAACTAAACTACAACCCTAACCAAATCACCAGGTCCAACTTTGTCAGTGCTTCCAATGACAAACTTTTCTGAATGGAAACAAAACTTCAAGTCTACTCTGACCCCACGTAAGAAGATGCTTTAGAGTTAACCGTGACACGCAAACAGGAAGTGAACGTGCAGCAGTGGCCTTTCTAGTCATTGCATTGACCTAAAACTGTTCCATCATTTTCTTTTTTTCTCTGTCATTTTGCTTGACTGCAGCTCTCCGTTATCTCTGGCCACCTTGTAGTTATTCTTTCCGTCTCTGTTTATCCATTGGTACATTTTCTTTTCGCTTGCTCTCTCCGCCGTTCCCCCTCACATCCGTTCCAGGGGGTTAAGTAGACTGTTGACATTTTTGTGGCCGTTTTTGTATTATGTTGGGACTATCAGATTTATACTGACACGGTTCACCAGCGTTACACTGACTACCCTTTTGTCTGCATGTGCGTGTTTATGTGTACGCCTGTGTTTTATAGACTTGACCTTGCTAAGAGTGAATGATGTTTGGAAGCAAACCGAGGAATTCCGGCTTCTGAAATTTCCATAATCCTGACTCTAGCTTTCTTTTATTTGCACGCTGACCACAGAAACAGCAGTGTTGCTCATTCTGGATGCTGCCTCTTATACAAGCACTCTCGTTCTCTCTTAAACACCCATACATATGCACATGGGTGAACGGAGAGAAAAAATGCATTTACACAAACACATACATTCACACATCCATCACACACAAACACAAAACATGGCTGTGCAGGCACGTACGCCTGCAAACAGACAGACATTTGGATCCACACGCACTCGTGGAACATTGTGTTCGCCTGCTCTCCAGCTCTCCCAAGTTTCTGATGACATTGTTATGATCATACTGGAACGATTTAAGCACTGTTACACACACACAGGTCATGCGGGAGTGATTGTACCTAGCAGAGCCAGACCGGGCTCTTAGACTTTGATATAAAAGGCTCCCCTACTGTTTGACCTCCTCTGTGAATAGACACACACATGCGCACCCTTTCAGTGCGAGTTATAAATTGGCAACAAGGTGGCATATAAACGAGCGAGGGTTTGTGAAATATCTTTGAGCTTGCAAGTTTGAGTCTACTATTTTTTTCCATCCTGCATGTATTTTTTGAATCATATTTTCATTCACTCATCAGGCATATGTCAAAGCACATTTATTAAGAAGCCCAAGAGTGCAGTCAGATTCAAAGCATGGGGGTTGATGGGGGAACGTTATTTTTGGAAAATATAAATTTTCATGAGGATTAATGGGAAGCCATTGTGCTTTTTTTCTTATTTTCTGTCATGTAATAATGTTACAATGTTGAATGCTCACATTACACACTGGCAAAGTTTAAAATAATGAAGTCAGCATATGTACAAGTATTTTCTTTGACCCAAAAACTTACCTTTCACATGCTCGAAATGTTCAGTTTCATACGGTTAACATTAGAGAAAGGGTTATCTGAGAAAGCCAGTTCTTCTGTTAGTAAGTGCCAGCTAATTAGATAAAAAGCTGGCTTAAAAGGAGGAGGAAAGGAGATAAATTGGCTAAATTTCAAGGAACTACCAAGACCCAGTAGGATTAAAGTGCACATGAAACACTACATGTATAAAGGCTAATTTACACCACAGAGCCCTGCTATTAAAAACTAACATAGATGTAACACTGTATGTGAAGCTGAATTTAAGAAAGAAGTCCATAAATGTTTATTGCCATCTTGTGCGAGTACATGATGTCACTGGGTTGGTTGGTTGCAGTTAATAGACATACATTAGCTTATGTTAGCAAACTAGTGACTGAAATGATAACTCAGTGGAAAACAATGGGACTACAACTAAAAAGCAGTGTAAGCGGGTCAGCTTTGTGCTGTCCCTGGCTGCAACAATGAGTTTTATATGTTAAGAAGCCAAGGACATATTGTCCACTTAAACTCTCAGTCTCTGCTTTGTTGTTTGGCTAACTGCACTGAAAATCCAGCTGTTAGCTGTAATGTTCAGATTTGTGAAGCACTTTATAAAGTGTGTGGAGGAGAGCCTGTTTGAGTCACTAGACCGATAAGCTCGGGTCAGAAACTCTGATTTTTCCTTTCTGGCCAGTTTTACTGAGTGGTGCAATCAGCTGATGGGATCAGGGATTTAATGCAATAAAATATTCTCTCTTTTCTCCCAACTACATCCAAACACTTTACAACATAACAGGTTCCTACATGCACATCACACCACAAACATACATTGTAATGTAATTTCATTAACTTTTTTAACACATAAAGACCAGCGATACTTTTATGAAGACCGAGTGTCAGTTTGCCATTTTGAGCCATGATGGCAAAAACTTCACTTGCACAGAGACCGTGTGCCTGTATCATAAAGAGAAGAAAATAAATTGCCTGGAGGTGTCTGCTTTCAGTTACATCTGATAGCAAAATCAGTGTAATGTAGTAGAGCTGACAAGTGGATTGGAAGACAGAAGGGAGCAACAGCAAATTTAATAGGAATGAAAGATGCAAGAAAAAAGGCATCAAAGATTAAAAAAAATACAACATGAGAAGCACAGACAGCAGATGTAGTGACACTACCTGCTACTCACTCAACTGACATATGGACCTAAAACAGCACAAAAGAGAGTATCCCACAGACCATAAAGGCAGTAACATTTTTTAGTAGCAGGTAATGCCAAATACAATGTTTCTATCAGCTTAACAAATATGAGCAAACACACAAACTGTTTGTGTCCAGCTCGTCGCACAATGTGTCTGCTAATTGAAGGCCTAGCTGCTATACTTTACAGGGAGAGAAAGAGTGCAAGATAAATTTACTTAGAGATGGAGAAAGATGAACAGGAGAGGAAGATGTGTTGTTCTGTTTAATGGTAAGGACTGCACAGTGGTGTTTGATAAAGTGAAAATTTACATGTAAGTCCTAATTTGTTAAATCAAATATTGGATTTGTAAGCACACTGAGATAGACTAACTTTGTGCAGGGTAGTTTGTCATAATGTGATGGAGTGTGTAAAAAACAGTGCGTGACGAGTGCACAGTGGCTGCGGTGCTAGTGCTAGTCAGTGTAGAAGTTTGTAAGAAGCCACAGCAACTCATGAAACATCTGTTAAATTCAGGTGTGCAAGAGCACAAAGAGCAGTAAACCTCAGAGCAGCAGTAGCCCAGAACAGCTGATCACAGCCTGCAACCTAAAAAGAAATCTACTGGCCCCACAACAGAAAGTGAGTTGTGATTGTTTTCCTCCACACGCTGAGTCACTACAACTGATGGGGGTTCCTCCACTCCACTTGCTGAATCCCACTTTAACCCCTGACTGCACTCATTTTCCTGTTTAGGTGTAGGCAAAGTCACCCTCTATAATGTAGGCAACAGAAAATAAAGATATTCTTAAAAAATTATTCATCTTTTTCTATGTTCAAGACTGATTCAAGCTAAGTACAATCAAATTTTAGACTTAAATAAAGCTGTATTAATGTAATTCTATTACATATTCATAGCATGAGGTTCAGTTAGCTTTGCACATAATAGCTGGAAGTTTTTACTTCAAGTACATTTCAGAGCCTGTACTTTTTCACTTTTTCTCGAGTAAAAAAATGAATCAGTACTTCAATTTTTACCAGAGTATTTTTAAACAGAACTATTTGTACTTCTACTTGAGTACAAAGTGTCCGTTAGTCTTCTTTGAGGTCCTCCTTTTTGTCCACTATATCCCTCCTCTTCACATGTCTAAACCATGTGAGCCTTACATCTATACCTGAGCTGTCCCTCTAAAGTACTCATTTTTAATACTATCCTTCCAAAAGACCCCGTGCTCTTCTTTTAAAAAAGCATTTTTTTTTATCTTGTTACATTTGCACTAGCAGATTCAGTCTTTGTCTATAATGTTAAGAAGATACTTAACATTATAGACCAATCATGGTGATATTAACATCGAACTGACTTTTATTTCCAGTTCTCCATATTCATGCTAGAGTTTTAGCTATTTCCTCATTTGCTCTGGAAAGATGTGAATTGTAATTCCTAGGAAGCAGTACTTTGTCACTTGGATATGAACCAGGGATATCAATCTTTAAAGATTTGCTGAAAAAAAAGACAATTTATTTTTAAAAGACAACTCTTTTTAATTCATTCATTTTTGCTTCCCTCTTCTTATGCTTTTTTCTTTCACCATCAACCCATCCATCAGTGCCCTGGTAGGACCGCTTACAGTACCATCCTCCAATGCGGACCACACAAAATCCTTTTTCTCTTTAATTCTTCCATGTCTGGCTTTTTTTTCGCTGGTACGGTCTTTTTTTTTTTTCATCCTGAGGCAACATACCACAGATAAGATTGCAGCTTTGACTTTCTAGATCAAAGTTAATATAGTTTAATATGTTCTAAATTACACCGGGAATCATAAAGAACAGCTGCAAAGATCTTCACTGAATATGAGAACTTTAATGGACTTTTTTTTAGATACTACTGTCAAAACAATGGCTCTTTTTTTAAAAGGTGGCATTTGCCAATTTGTACAAAACTATCCAACACAAAACGTTATTGAATTTTCAATCATTTTAATCACGTATAAAGTTTCATTTCATAAGACAGTGAGAAGAACAAGTTCTTACTCTCCTGGCGTACATCGACTTGAGTCTATTTTTCTCTTTTATTTTCCCTTCATCCATCTACACTTTGCCCTCTGGAACACCTCGGCCCGTCTGTGCTCCAGCCATCCGTTTCTCTCTGCCTAAGTATTCCAGTAATGTGGAAGTATTTATATGCTCGTCTGTCTCACAGTGTGTGTCTGTCCGGCAATATTATTATGGTTGGCAACAGCAGATGTCAGCCTGGCATGGAGGGAAGAATTTGCACACCAAAAGATGGGGGTGGACGGGTAGTTGGGATGGGGGGGGGTACAAAAGCAAATGAATGAAGCCGAAATAGCCATTATTCTGTTCTTGCAATGAGTTTCCATCTTCAAAGCTAGACAGATAGCTTACACTGTGAACTTTTCCAACAAAAACAAGGTGTAACTTTTCTGGACTTCAGTGACACTTCTCATAAGTAATTGTGCTGTTTTTGTGCAAATAACAAAAAAAGCACAAGACATCATCATGACATGAGTATTAACGTGACTCTGTTTTATTTACAGCCCAAATTGTGGTGAAGAATGTAAATGGATGAATGCTAAATATCAGCTGTTTGGCTTAAACGAAAGTTTATCAAACTCTGAATATCACTCTGATGGTGTTTAAAATGCAATTACTCACAATACACGCAGACAAATCATTTCCAAGGCAACAACGTAAAAGAATGAGCCACAGCAGAACAAGCTAGTCGCACCATGTGCTCCGCCACGTCTGACTGCAGTTTCTCAGCACCAGAAGGTGGCACTGTGGTTCAGAAAAACCCCTCGGATATGTATATGCTCTCATAATGAGGCAGAGACATGGGGAGAAGTGCTGGGAAGTGACGACAATCCATTCAATCCATTTTTTAAATTCCCCTTTAATATTTCTTCTTCATCTTGTTTGGCTTCCCCTCCATCTCTCCTATAATCTGTGATGATGAATGAAATCAACAAACTTGTAGAAGCCTTTTGGCTCTGATGGTGAGTCATTATGCAATCAGTCACGCTGGCAAAAGTGATGCTCTACTTTCTGCCTTCACTACCAAATGAAGAGCTGAGAAACAATTCCTCTATAAAAGATACCCGCTTACATTTACTCCCTGCCAAAAGCTTAAATAGACATGTGTTCGGGATTATCATGTGACTTCCTCAATTTGTCAGAGATGCAGTGGTTGCATAAATACCAAAGCAGGGCAGACTGTAATGATTTTAATGTGATGTGTAATTACTGTAATTATAAAGCTTCTTTCTTTAATTTATCTTCGTCTTTGTAGCTTTGTGCTGTTTTCTGTGGTCTTTCTACACTGAATTTCCCAGAAATCACATGTCAGTCAAACTCTGTGTGACTGTGACATCTTGTTCTCAGTGGTTCTGTTCTTTTCTTTGTCTCCTTATTTTCTTTTGTTTCATGTACTGCCTATACGTCTTATACAGAGATAGTATATTGATTTTCTTGTCTCTCATTGCTGGTTAAAAAACGTTTTTCTTACTCCTCTCTATAAAGCTGATCTATGTGCTGTTAAAAAAAGTCAGCTCAACTAGTGGCAATATTTACTAATAATCATCACACATGAAGTACATCTTATATATAAATAAGTAAAAGCTTATGTTTATTTCATAATTGGTATTACATCTGCTGTTGGAGATGAGTTGAATCCACTGCTGGCTCAATTTTTTGGGAGAGTCTGTTAATAATTGACCTGGAAAGCACATTTCCATGGAGAAGCTGCAAGTTTGGATTGGCCATACTACACACCTCAGTGAACTGATTTCTGATTTTCATAAAACAGGGCTGTGACTAAATGAGCCATCTTTAGTTTTGTATATTTTTTCCTAATCAATTGCTTGATTTAATAAGTAGTCCAAATGCTGTAGTGCTTCCTGATAATTTTAGTCTGTGGACGGGCTGACAGATGAGCTCAGGCAGGAGTCTCCATGGACTTTGGTGTTTGCAGATGACACCGTGATCTATAGTGAGTTTAAAAATTACTACATGAGAGGGACAGCTTAGGTTGAGACAAGGTCAGAGACGATGCGAAATGAAAAGAGGATGACCTGAGAGAGGATTTTGTAATTGTAGTGAAGGAGGACATGCAGATGATCCGCTGAGGCAATCTCCAATAGGAGCAGCTGAAAGAAGAAAATTACTCCACCCCAGTAACAGCAGTGGAGAGGGGGGGACAAATGGTTGGACAAATTATTTTAATAACAATTCACCGAATATTTGTTGAGCTCCTTCACCCAAACCCTACAATGTGTTGCTACTTAAAAGATCAAGACATTGTCTTGATAAGTCTTTACTGTTTATCTTGTGAGGACTTTTAATGTGCAAATTTCAAAAATCTGTCCAGTAGACAGTTACAGTAAGACCAAATGTAGTGGATCATCCCACAGCCACGCAAAGGACCACACGGTTAAAGATGATTTTAATTGAAATAAAACTTTGATTTGGGGGGAAAATGTTGCATAACTCCGAAATCTTCCATTCATACATTATTGTGTCAGTAGCTATCATCCTCAATTTTCAGATAAGTTGTAAAGATGACTAAATGATTGACGAATGAGTGACTCTTGGGCAACAATTTCTCAGATGAAAACTGGCAGCAAAGACAGTAAAAAAGAAATGGGAGTTCTCCCATGTATGCTGTCATGCTCAAGAGCCCTTTGGCAGTACAAAACTTAATCAAACCTCTCTAGACCTGGTTTTTACTTATTCTACTTTATCTGCCTCTTCTTTTTAGACTCACACTTCAAACCAGATGCAGTTGGAAGCTCCAGCCACAACTCTTTATGTCTGTTCGGTACATATTGAACCTGCGAGTTGAAAAGCTTAAATACACTAATAATTTGCACTTGGCGATGAAAGGCGGCCAAACTCCAGAGTACCGTTGGGAATTCTCAGCAAGCATTTCCACCAAAAAAAAAAAGAAAAAAAAGAAAGAGTATGAAGGAAGAAGAAGCCAAACTATAAAGAACCACTCTACCCACATTCAGGCTGTGGAGAAGATCTGTTTCTCTCTTTAGCTGAGTCATTAGTAAAGACAGGCCTTTATGACCTGTTTATGACTGAAATACTGAGTCTGGATCTGTGTTTGAATCAGAGAGCAAAAGGGAGAGGTTGAAGGAAGTATGAGTCTGAGTGCGATTGAGTGAAATGTTGTTGGAAGACCATATGTTAAGCATGCGCATACTTGCAGGTGAAAAATCCCAAATGCTGGCATGCTTGAGCACTAACAAGAGTATTGTAGGAAACTTGTGTTCTGGTGCAACAAGCTTTAGACAGTGTAGTGTAGCGCTGAATTCACTGATGGATAATTAAAGCAATAACTGGCTCTTCAAAAAGTATTGGGCATATAATCCATCTTCTGCTTCCCGCTGATTATTATCATGCAGCAGGCTGTGGGATAGATGGACATGAACAACAAAGACAGCAAACTGCAAGAGAGGAAAGAGACGATAATTACTGTTGTTGATTTAATACTGTGCATATCAAAGAATGAAAAATAAATGAAAATCGTATTTCACTGTTTCGCATGAGCCGTTTGTCCCTTGTGGATCTCTCAGGCACGTTTGACTTTTGGAACTTTTGCACACACAGAAATAAAAAGCAGACAAAAGTGGGGTTTTTTTTTGTCTTTTGCTTCTTCTTTTTTTCAAATGTTCGACTTGGTTTCATTTCCCATAATTCCCGCCCTCCTTGTCTCTCCTAAACCCCTGGCTCAAAGTTGATCGCCTCGTTTCAAGAACACACACATGTGAACACACCCATGTGTATTTGTGCAAGGAAACACACATGCACGAAGAACTAGATACACGCGAACACACGTTTTTGAACCACGATTCAGGTTCACGTCCGCCGGCCTCCGGTGAGCTTCCAGGATATCTTCAACACCTCGAACCGGCAGTCCTTGTCTACAGACGGACAAAATGAGGAAGAGAGAGAGAAAGGGGAACAGAGGCCGAGGCTGAGAGTTGGATCAAAGATAAATGAGGGTGGGGGGGGTGATGAGAGACATTTGGGCAAGACATTTGGTGAAGAGGTTAAGCGATAGAGACACGAGACAGCGATTTGGAATGCAGAGAGAAGAGGATGGCAGGAGCAAAAAAGCAGCGGAAACAAAGGCAAAAGTTCAGATTTGATGTTATCAATATGCTCAGAAGAAAACAGAGTGAAGATCACGGGCCTGTTATGTCATTTAAAATAACTATTCTTCCTTTATGGTCCTTTTAGTTGCTCTGCACCCTAGCTGTGGAACTCTTTACCTTCTAGTATCAGAAATATTGATTCACCAGTGCTTTTAAAATCTGAGCTCAAAATCCAGACATTTAAAAACTGCTTTTTCCCCTGTGATCATTTATTGTATCCTTAGGTATTTTGATAGGCGTCTAAAAAATAAAATGTGTTGTTATTATTTAGCTCCAATTGTTCAATAACTTTCAGGTTACAGTGTGGTCCAACACTTAAGCTCATGTCCCCACATGCAGAAAAAACTGTTGCTGGGTTTTACTCTGGGCGAGTCTAGCTGCATCAACAGCCGCTGATCTGCCGTACACGGGACAGCTTTGTTGTAACATTTGAGCCACATCTGGCCCACAGAACACTTGCTGTAACCCGATTCAGGCCTGTCTCATGACTTCTGGTCCACATCTAGCCTGTGCAATATTTGCTATTGCCTTAACAGAGCTTTGGCTGTGCCAAAGGTTGCCCAGATCAGGCCCAAATATGGTTGCTATCTGGGCAGTAGTCTAAAAATCTGATTGAATTAGTATTTAGTTTCACTACATCTTTTCCTTGGATCTCACATTCAGGTTGGTTACTTCATATTTGGAATCAGTGAGTATTTTGCTGTATAACAGAGGGTCTTAAACCTTTTTTTCTCTGACATGCTGCTTTTCAGAAGCCAAAACAAGTTCATGGATCCTACAATATTTCATCCGTCATTAACAAGGACAGGGAAAGCAAGTAATAAAAAGGGTCCTGGGTCAAAATCTCATTCTGTTTATACTTCTTGAAGAAGTGCATACAGCTTGGATATTTTGGCCTAGTTGTTTATTTGGGCCACCTCACAGTTCGATAACCACTGTAAAAGCTTTTCTTTTTTAATAGGTTGATGAAATGTATTGATCCAAGTCAGCTTTGTAACATCAGTCCATACTGAGACATTTGAACAACAAGTTTTTCTCATGACGTAACTGAAACACAGGAAGACAATATACAGGGTGGGCCATTTATATGGATACACCGTAATAACATGGGAATGGTTGGTGATATTAAAGTCCTGTTTGTGGCACATTAGTATATGTGAGGGGGCAAGCTCCTCAAGATGGGTGGTGACCATGGTGGCCATTTAGAAGTCGGCCATCTTGGGTACAACTTTTGTTTTTTCAATAGGAAGAGGGCCATGTGACACATCAAACTTATTGGTAATGTCACAAGAAACAAAACAATGGTGTGCTTGGTTTCAACGTAACTTTATTCTTTCATGAGTTATTTACAAGTTTCTATTTGTTCAAAGCCATTGACATGTCGAAGAGGTTAACACGTGAGGAACGGATCGAAATTGTGTTGATATCTGGTGAACGCAGTAACCGGGTCATTGCAGCAGATTTCAATGCAAGACACCCTACGAGACCACCCATCTCCCATGCTACAGTTAGCAAACTGCTTGCTAAGTTCCGTGAAACTGGTTCAGTGTTGGATTTGCCAAAATGTGGACGCAAGAAAACTGTCACTAATGAAGAAACATCAGTGGCTGTCCTAGCTTCATTCAGCAAGAGCCCACAGCGTAGCACTCGCCGCATGTCACTGGAGAGCGGCATTAGTCGAACATCCCTTCGGCGGATATTAGCTACTCACAAATGGCACCCTTACAAACTCCAGCTACTGCAGCATCCCAACGAGTATGACCCAGATCGGCGCACAGAATTTGCCGAATGGGCAAAACAAAAATTGGAACAGGACCCTCAGTTCACGCAAAAGATTTTGTTCAGTGATGAGGCAAACTTTTATGTGAATGGTGAAGTTAACAAACAAAACCACCCCTATTGGTCTGATACTAACCCACATTGGATGGATCCCTCCAAGACTGTTGGAAGAACAAAAGTGATGGTTTGGTGTGGTATATGGGTTACAACAATAGTGGGTCCATTCTTCATCAATGGAAGCCTCAAGGCCACTGGATATTTGAAATTGCTACATGATGATGTTTTCCCTCTTTATGCACTGAAGCTGGCACGTTCCCTGAGTTTTTCCAGCAAGATGGTGCACCACCACATTATGGGTGCCAAGTCTGAGCATTCCTAGGTGAACAGTTTCCTTGGAAAGTGGATTGGTCATTGTGGGCCAGTTGAATGGCCCCCAAGGTCTCCCGATCTGACCCCCTTAGACTTTTATCTTTGGGGTCATCTAAAGGCAATTGTCTATGATGTGAAGATACGAGATGTGCAGCACCTGAAACTATGGATGCTGGATGCCTGTGCTGGCATTTCTCCTGCGGTGTTGCTATCAGTGTGTGAAGAGTGGGAGAAGAGGGTTGCATTGACAATCCAACACAACGGGCAGCACATTGAACACATTTTATAAGTGGTCAGAAACTTGTAAATAACTCATGAAAGAAAAAAGTTGCATTGAAACCAAGCACACCATTGTTTTTCTTGTGACATTACCAATAAGTGTGATGTGTCACATGGCCCTCTTCCTATTGAAAAAACAAAAGTTGTATCCAAGATGAGTTTGCCCCCTCACATATACTAATGTGCCACACAGAGGACTTTAATATCACCAGCCATTCCCATGTTATTACAGTGTGTCCATATAAATGGCCCACCCTATAGATCTGCTGCAAAAAGCAACATTTCAGAGGTCTTTAAACAAATTCAAAAGCTCACTTAGAGTCCTGATGTTAGCCACATTCAGCACCTCTTGGATGGTCTAGAGCTCAGACTGTGAGCCTAATGAGGCCTCATCACCCAACAACATTTAATTTAACAAAATACGTGCTGTAATCTTATGGAAAGCCTCCCTATATAAGTCGAGCCTGTCAAAGCAGCGCTCCAGGTTTTTGATGCAATCAATTTTCAGACACCTTCATTGTTCTCATCACAAAGTCCCTTTTTTAATTTAAAGTTAAAACACTTGAAAAGACACCGCTGATGAGGTGTTTGTAATTTATGCCATCGTTGTTCTCATTTTTTTAGATTTTGCTTTTACTTTTCCAAGTGGAGTTGGGGATTGTCTGATTTACTTCCCATCCAAATCGCTCTCTACTTCTTCCCTTTGAGCCAAATTCTCACTGGCTGCTGCCAGGATCGCTGACAGATCCCCGCCTTGGTGAGTCTTGGCTTCCGTTCGACCGTGTGAGCCCAGCCAGACTGGACCGACCAAATCAAACACCTATAGTACAAGAGGAAGGGGGGAAAGCATCTTCTCAGGCTCCGTCAGGTCTGGAGCGGCATGGAGGGTCGATACCTCCCATTTGAACTTATTCAGACCGCATTTGAGTGACTGTTGGGCCAACTTCGTGGTGGTCTGGCTGGATGTTGAACAGGCATAGGAATGATGTAGGTGCACTTAAAGCCTAATAGACTTGTACTGGACTAAAAGAAACTTTACTAATAAATTATTTTATTTCTTAGATGTTCAGAGTTGTCTTTTTATTTGTGTCCCCTCTTTGTTTGTGACACAAATTTTCATCGGAAACATGTACTTTTCTCATGGATAATGAAAACCAACTCGTCCAGTTAAAATTAAAGTTCTTAAATGATTAAAGTCTTTATAAACAGAAACAAAAGATGGATAGTGGTTTCTTTCCACTCATAGTCTTACTTAAAATGACCAATCAGGCTTGAGCAGGCTTTGGTTTCATTCCAGGAAATTCCTAAATAAATTTAGATTTTGGTGAAACTGTTGGAATCACAGGCTATTTATCCAAAGTTACATAAGAAGCCCTAAAAAACTGGTTGGTTCCGACTGGTTCCCAAGTTTGGTTAAAGGAGATTGAGGATGGCACGCTATCAAGTGAATTCCAATCATGAAAAGAAGACATTTTTAGGTAAATGAACATCTGCTCTGCAGCTGGGACCTTCAGTGCCAATTTGCAACCACACAAGGTGGAATATGCAGACTAAATGGAAGTGGCCACTGAAGGCACTAATGCGTCTTTTCCACTAGTTCCTACTCAGCTCAAGTCCACTTGAGTCTACTTGGTTTAGTCATCTTCCATTACAATTGAGTACCACCTCTGCATGGGGTTGTTATGACAATGTGTCCGAAAGTCTCTGACGTAATTTGTATATGACAAGTCAATACCTACATTTTAAAACATTCAATTAACAATCAACAAATGTGACTGACTGAAAATAATAAAACAGAGAAATATTTTATAAATGTGCATTATTATCAAGCTATCTATCTAATGTATGATATATTTAGAGTTGTATTATTATTTTTTAAAGCCTACAATGGCCCTTGGACTGCAAGTACGCTGTGTATTTTAAAGATACCCGAGCAAATGTGATTCTGTAGTTTTAAGGATGTGGTGAATTAACTTTTTTTGATCATAGACAGAAAAAGTTAGAAGTAAGTCACTTTCCAAAATTCAGCAACAGTTCTACACGTTGCCTACAGCTCCACATTTTCTCCCTCTGTACCTGGATGGTGCCTGCCTGGCACCTCCCCAGGGGGCGGGCCCCATGCTTTGGGAACCCCTGCTTTAGACAATTATGTGATTCGTTCCCTGTGGTCCTGTTAATAATAAACTACAAATTTACCCCAAATTACTAAAATATCAATATTTTAATATGAGAATCGATTCTAGAACATAAATATCTGGTTTTGGAAAAAATTATATTTCAACATGTTAATATATTAAAGAAAGTAATTACATTACAGTTTAGTACTGCAGACTTCTTCTTGCAAACATTTAGTACTCTGTTATTAGGTGATGAACTAATATCTGTGCTTATGCAATGCGCTTTTACAGTTTATGGTAGCGGTAATGCTAAATGCACCCGAGTTACTGAACTGTCCAGTGTACTGTAGAATCAATAAAACTGTTTTGGAGATTAGAAACAGCATTTTATGACTTCACAGGTTGTGAATGAGTGAAAGGAGCAAGCCAGCCAGAAAGTGGTCTCATTTGTTTTTGGAGGCTGTCTCACAGGCCATTTGGGGACATAAAGACCAGAGGAGGAGGGTCACTGAAGAGTTCCCACTGACTGGCTGCTGTTTTGTATTAATGGGATTCCAGACCTCCCTCACACTGCGACAAGATTCCCTGTTAGTACAGAGTGTCGAGGTAAACAGCGGGGCGGTTTAATCTCCCTCCATTGCTGATAGTTCTGACCCCTCTCCTGCTCTTCTGCCTTTCTTCTACTTCCTTTATCTGCACATCAGTCAGTCTTTTCACTGTTTCCATTTGTCTCCTTTCCTCTAGCCTCTCATCTCCTCTAATGTCTTCAGTTTCCTCTTCTCTTATCTCATCTTCACTTCATCTTTTTTGCTTCCTTCTCATCATCTTTTCCCTTTGTTCCAACTTCACCCTTCTGAACTCCCTCCTCTGTATCATCCTTAATTTCCTTTCCTTCTCTTCTGGTCTCCCCTGCCCTCGCTTTTCCCGTTCTGTTTTCACTTGTCTCGTCCAATTGAACTTCTGCCATTTCTTTTCTTCTCTTTGTCTCCTTGCTCATCCCTCAGTCTCTCATTCTCATTACCCCTCTTTGAATTTGCCTTTGCTTTCTCATGTTTACATAGTTGTTTCTGCTGTTCTGTCCATTTTCTCTCCCCTACTCCTTTCCATGTGTCTCATTTGTCTTTAGATGCTCTCTGTTTCCTCACATCTCCTCGTTCTGTCATCATCATCTGTTTAACTTTTGTCCAGCATCCACTTCTCTCGCTTCCCTGTCTCTCATCCATGTTTCTTTTCTCTGCCCTCTTCTTCTTCTTCTCCTCTCCTCTTTCATCTTGTCTGTACCCCTCTTGACTTCTTCGCCCTGTGTTCACTTCTCTGCTTGTCTCTCTGTCCTCTGTGTGACTCGTCTCTTCATTAACTTTGTTTGGAGACCAGTAAACCAGCTTGCAGCTCACAAACCTCCCAGTGCCCCCATTCAAAGTACGGACAAACAAACAAAAGCATGGAAGGAGCACACATATGCACACACACAAACAAGGACTCAACATAACACCCGCAAAGGCACACACAAACACACAAACACAGTGTTTGTCTGAAGTCCGTGCCCACTAACGTTCAGCTCAATGGTGCGTTTATAGTGTTTGTGACCCCTGAACTGTGGTGTAACAGCCATATTAAAATGTGCACAAGAACAGCAAAGCTCAGCGTCTTTGCGAAACCGCTGTGTTTTGTGTGCAGTTTCATATTTTCGGCCGATTTTATTGATCGCAGCGTTGTTCAGAAAGTTAGCGAGTAAACACAAATAACGAGGGAAAATTGCATATTTCTGTGTGTGTGTGTGTGTGTGTGTGTGTGTGTGTGTGTGTGTGTGTGTGTGTGTGGTGTGTGTGTGTGTGTGTGTATTTTCAGTGCTTCCAGATGTATATTTAGTTTGTTATTGATTAATGGAAGGAGATCAATAAAAAGCAAACAGGAACACAGCCGGAGATAAAGCCAAGAAACAATTGGATGCACCGTTTGTTTATAATCACATTCAAATGTTTTGCCATGCAAAAATTCTCCCTAATATTTTCACTCAGCTGTTAACAGATCAAGGAAAATAATAAACATCCTCTATCCTAACCCCAGTCATCCACCCATTCACACACAGGTGATGGCATGCGACATTGTAGCCTCCCTGGGGCGCACTGACAGAGGCGAGGCTGCCGGACACTGGCGCCACCTCTGACCACCACCAGTAGGTACCAGTGAAGTGTCTTGCCCAAGGACACAACGACCGAGACTGTCCAAGGCGGGGCTCGAACCGGCAACCTTCCGATTACAAGACGAACTGTTAACTCTTGAGCCACGATCGCCTGTGGCCTGTGTGTTTCCCATGTCTTCATAAGTTTTTTGTCTGTGTTAGGTGTTAGGTTTCAGTTACTTCCTGTTTTATTTTGATAGTTGTGTGTTCTGTGTGCCTTTGTCTTCCCTTGATTACCTCGTGAGTATGTTTGTGTCTTACTATTAGTTTATCTTCCTGTGAGTTTTCCATTATGTATCACCTAAATTTGGGGATGGCAGCTGCTGGATTGCTACTGAATAATGTCAGGGTTTTTTTGTTTTGCTTTTTTTCCATAATCTGAGTCTGCATATTGGGTTTAGAAATCAACCATCCAAATTTGGAATAACTTGTTCTTATCATTTGGGTGTAATATATGAACATAGCACTTCTATTCAGAGCTGGAGTTTTTAGTGGACTAGTTACCATTTCTGGTCAAAAGTTAACTCATCAAATAATTTTTGTCTTGTCCTTTGCTTTTTCACTGGCAGCAGAAGGCTGGTCTTGCTCAGATTACTTTGGGAGAAGGTTTCTTACCATTTGTGTGTTTATTCACATGAGTGTTTATTCATGTTGTGTCACTGGCCTGTTGGGTTTGTCCCTGTAACATTGTGGGTTTGTCAACTTTTCTTTCTTTGTTTTTTCATTCGGTATAATATGTGGCAGCACAGACGTGCTTCACATCAGTGGAGCCTCTCTGTGTGGAGTTTGCATGTTCTCCCCATGCCTGCATGGCCTCACACCTGGTACAGCCTCTTCGTCCCACAGTCCAAAGACAGCAATAATAAATTTGGCGAAGCTGTGTAATGGAGTGGGAATTGTTGTCTGTCTAAGATTCTCAGTCTACCCAACCCTTTGTTGTGTAACAACCAGTGAGAATAAATTGGATAAGAAAATGTGATGAATGGATTAAATTATCCTCGAAGTTTATCATGTGTGTTGTTGTAACATGATTGCAGTGGTCATCTGTGTTTTGAATAATTAGGAAACAGCTTACACTGTTTTCCTTTAGGTTTTTTTCCTCTTTGGCTTTGCTTCAACGCCCATTTTTATCAGCTTACGCTTACCTGGAAGCCACAGCAACGTATTTCACAACAAAGTTTCTTGTTCAAGTTTTATAAAAGCCTTACGGCACTGTCAGCCAAGATAGGTTGTGATCCTAATTTGGATAAGAAAATGGATGGATGTGAGCTTTCTTTAACAAAAAAAGAAAAAAGAAACTGTCAGCAGTGCTGTACAGCTTTCTCAGTATTACACTGAGTCTGATTCTCTCTCTGGTTTTAACTGAATGTGCCCTGAAGTTAAAGATACTGACTCCTGCAAGTCAGCCAGTGTGTGTGTCTGTTTCATGTTCAACCTCTCGGCGTGTTTGCATGTCCCCACAACGAGCCAGATCCTGGTCTTGCCGTTCCCCAGCATGCCAAACTCTCTTCAGATGCCACATACACAAAAATGCAACGATTTTTGTGTGAGGTTGACATATAACAGACCATGTGTCTGAGTGTCAGTTAATTGAACTGGAGACAGTCTACCAGTTCTGGATTCAGAGCTGTTTAATTCCATTACTCTCATTTTGTTGTTAACACAACAGGCCAAACGTCTCGTTTTACCTCTGGGTGTCGCCCACTCTAAGTTGTTGTTTCAGCTTCTTGTCAGTCTTCTTTCTCACACCCTTTATCTGTCCTCTGCTTTGTCTGTCCTCAGCACAAAATGCTTCAAAGTGCCTGTCCTGCAGCTGTATCAGTGATGGGCTTTGGCAAGTCGAGGTTCACAGGGTATGTCTACCTTTGACATCAGGTTTTTTCCTTTCATTTGCTGTGCCCACGTCCTCATTTTAGGTTTGAGAGCGTTTTAGTAGGTAAAGGTGAATGCTTGGACATGAATTGAGCTGCGGTTTGGGGAAGGCGACGGCTCCTGGGCCTGGCAGATCCCCATGTACTAAATAGGAGGGAAGAAGTTAAAGAATTGAGAACAAGGAGGGAGGGAGGGAGAGGCACGTAAACGAGAATGAACACTTTGCAGAACTGGGGGAACCTATATAGATGACAGCCGGAAGGAGCGTGTTTGGAGGCGTGGTCCCACTCCTGACATTCCGATACTTAATCTTCAAATAAAAGTTTAATAAACCCAACCACACTACTTAGCTAATCAGTATTTTTTGTAATCTGTGTATACAAATGGTTGCATGTAGAATCTGCATGCAAGGAACAATAATTCTGGTACCGTAACATTTCTGGTTGTAATTTGTAGCCCACTTCTGTCATGTCTGTGAGGAGCAAAAAATAAATGAATAGGATTTTACCATGTGCAGTCTTTAAGCCATTTCTTCGATGGATTTAGCTTTTTGTTATTTATTTATTTATTTATTTATTTGACCTTTTGTACCTGCATTCATAAACAATGACCAACTAAAATAACTGGAAGTCCGATGTAGCCATCTACTGGAGCCCCGAAAATTCTGCTTCCCCAAGTGGTTATGTCAAAAGACCAAACAATGGGTTTTTTAGATTGATGTGGAAACATCACATTAATCACATGGCAGCGGAAAATGAGAGAGAAAGAAAACTTGAATAACCGAAAGATATTTTTTTAAACCATCTTGTTTCAGTGTTGTTTTAACTGTGCAGTCTGGTAACCTCTCGACTTTGTTCACTATTTCATATTTTTCTAATCAACCATATTCTCACTGACCATTATAAATTTGATAAACTGCCATCAAGTGCTTTAAGGTGAGGAAACAGTCGTCGTTACAGTAAATTAAGGAAAGGATATGCTGTCTGTAGTGTTGGCCCACCAACCTATCTCGGGTTTCAACAATGTCACGACTAGGGATGGGTACCGGTATCCGGTGCCATGATGGCACCGGTTCTGACATAAACGGTAGTAACCAGACCGAAAAGCAGCGCACATTTCGGTGCTTTATTTCGGTGCTTTTTTTTCCTGAGCTGTGATACACTTTAGATTCTAGCCAATCATTTTACGTTTCCCAGGATAGTAGGCGGGGCCAGGTACGTACGTTCTGTTAGAGCAGAGCTACAGATTAAAAATGTCCAAGGCGAAGCGGTCAAAAGTCTGGCTGTACTTCATAGCAAAATATGCAAACTCAGCAGCAACAAGTGCTTTAAGCTGATACTGTGATACTGTCAAAGGAGGTAACACCTCAAATCCGATGAAACACCTGGCGACGCATAGCGTTTTTTTTAAAAGCCCAGAAATGCGCCGTATTTGATAGCTTGCTGCGAGACCTCACACCGAGCACATCTACTGCGGGTGGGGTGCCTGTTATGCAACATCCCCCAAAAACACGAAGAGGAGAGTCCTGGCCTCTAGCCCTGCCAGTGTAGCAGAAATGATGACGGATGATGGTGGCAGCAGCAGCCGTTGTTCTCTGCGTGAGTAGCTTAATGTTGTTCGTGTGTAATTTACGTTGAGTAGGCTAACCACGTTATTACATTAATGCATGTAAGGTGAACTAGCAAACATCATCATAGCTACATGCGGCTGTCCTCTTGTTTGATGGCAGATACTCCCTTCACCCTGGCTAAAAAGGCTAAAATGACCAAAGAAAAAGTGGAAAACAGTTAAACATGAGAGGTTTAGGACAAAGTTTGTGTGTTTTCCATTGTTTAAGCACTGCTTCCAGCCAAGAGTGATACCATATATGCCCCATAGCTGCAGAAAAGGCTAACATTGTTATATTTTTACAAAAACAGCTGAACATGAGAGGTTTTTGGACCAATTTTGTGTTCTCCATTCTTTAAGCACCGGTTTGAGCACCGTTTGAGCACCGGCACCGTTTCAAAAGTACCGATTTGGCACCGGTATCGGATAAAACCTAAACGATACCCATCCCTAGTCACGACTGATAATTCAAAAGAGTGCAGAAGTTTTCTTGGTAAATATGGATGCACATTTGAACAACCTCATGTGAGATGAGTCTGTATGTATTATTGTAGGATCTACCTTACAATATAAAGTACCTTGAGGCAACTGTTGTTGTGATACGGTGCTGTATAAATAAAATTGAATTGAACTTCACTTATCTCTAGGTTTTCTTCCTTCTTCTTGCCTTGTTCCTTATTTCTCACAAATCAATTTTATTGTCACATCACATGTGCAGGTACATTGGTACAGTACATGTGAGCGAAATTCTTGTGTGCGAGCTTCACAAGCAACAGAGTTGTGCAAAATACAATAACGTAAACAAGCAAAATATACGAATGGCTAAATCTGAAACTAATAAATATATGTACAATATATAATAGTATATGCAAAAAAAAATTTTTTTTTTGGATGTGTATACTAAATGTTTTTCTACGTGTGTGTGTGTGTGTGTGTGTGTGTGTGTGTGTGTGTGTGTGTGTGTGTGTATACACATATTTTACAAATTAAATAGAGTCAACAATAAATTAAATATATAAAAATATACAGAGTTGAATATGTGCAAAACAGTGGCATTACTGTACAGTATGCAGTGCATAATGTTGAAGTTCCAGTAGTGAAGCTGAGGTGTCTATGAAGTGTTCAGCAGTCTGATGGCCTGGTGGAAGAAGCTGTCTCTCAGTCTGCTGGTACGGGACCGGATGCTGCAGAACCTCCTTCCTGATGGAAGCAGTCTGAACAGTTTATGGCTGGGGTGACTGGAGTCCTTGATGATCCTCCCCGCTTTCCTCAGGCAGCGCTTCCTGTAGATGTCTTGGAGGGAGGGAAGCTCACCTCCAATTATCCGTTCAGAGCACCGCACTACTCGCTGGAGAGCTTTGCAGTTGTAGGCGGTGCTGTTTGCCATACCAGGTGGTGATGCATCCAGTGAGGATGCTCTCAATGGCACAGTGATAGAAGGTCCTGAGGATGCGGGAGCTCATGCCGAATCTTTTCAATCTCCTGAGAAAGAAGAGGCGCTGCTGCGCCTTCTTCACTGTTTTGTTTGTGTGTACTGACCACGTAAGATCCTCAGCCAGGTGTACACCAAGGAACCGGAAGCTGCTCACTCTCTCCACAGCAGGGGGTGTGTACTTCTCTGCACCTCCGGAAGTCCACTATCAACTCCTTTGTCTTTGCGACTTTGAGGGTGAGATGGTTGTCTTGACACCAGTGGGTCAGGGCGCTGACCTCCTCCCTGTAAGCCGTCTCATCACCGTTGGTGATAAGACCCACCACTGTAGTGTCGTCCGCAAACTTCACAATGATGTTGGAGCTGTTAGTGGCTGTGCAGTCGTAGGTGTAGAGTGAGTACAGGAGAGGGCTCAGTACACACCCCTGTGGAGCACCAGTGTTCAGTGTGATGGGGGATGAGGTGATGCTGCCCAGTCTGACCACCTGGCGTCTGTCAGACAGGAAGCTAAGGATCCAGCTGCAGAGGGAGCTGCTCAGTCCTAGATCCTGCAGTTTCCTGTCCAGCTTCGAGGGAACGATGGTATTGAATGCTGAGCTGTAATCTACAAACAGCATTCTCACATACGTGTCTCTCTTCTCCAGGTGTGACAGGGCAGTGTGTAGTGTCAGGGCTATGGCATCATCAGTGGACCTGTTGTGGCGGTATGCAAACTGTAGAGGGTCCAGTGAGTCGGGTAGTGCAGAGCAGATGAAGTCCCTGACCAGCTTCTCGAAGCATTTGCTTACGATGGGGGTCAGGGCTACAGGTCGCCAGTCGTTCAATGAGGAGATGGTGGAGGATTTGGGTACAGGGACGATGGTGGCCATTTTGAAGCAGGCTGGGACTACAGACAGAGTCTCCTTCTATCTATAAGAAAGAATTCTTCCTTCCATCCCTCCGTTCACTTCTCCTTCTCAATCCATCATTCTGCCTAACATGAACATGGATTTTTAGAGACGTGAAAAGAAAAAGATGAGAGCCCAACATGCGGTTCTGTTAATTATAGATGGAGAAAGTGTGTGTATGTGTGTGTGTGTGTGTGTGTTTTTTTTTTGGGGGGGGGGGGGGGGGGGCATCAAATCTCTACGGTCTGTTTTCTGTGGTCAGACAGAAGGTTCTGGAAAAGTCGATCATATGCAGCATTTGACGGCTCATTATCTCTTTATGTCTCCAACAACTCACGGACCATTGGAAAAGAAGACACTGTGTGTGTGTGTGTGTGTGTGTGTGTGTGTGTGTGTGTGTGTGTGTGTGTGTGTGTGTGTGTGTGTGTGTGTGTGTGCAAGCAAAACTTTGCCTTAGGTGTCAACAAAAGTTCTGTGTGCTCACCAGAAAATTTCGCTGCTGTAGTTTTTGGTTTCTTTGCAAAATTGGGATCAGTGCTCAGGAAGGGAATCTCAGAGGCTGTAGCCTGCAACAACAATCAAAACCAATTGACTGTCAGTGCAGACGAGCAGCAGTCAACTTTCGCTTGATGAGCCTTCTGTGACGATACACTGCAAAACAGCACAGCTATCTTCTGCAGTTTTCTTCAAGAAGATGTCATATGAGTGCCACAAAATGCTCGGTAATGATTGATTTTCTTTTTTCTTTTTCTTTATTATGCTAATAAATATTTTCAAAAAATGAAAGTTGGATTTGATCGCATTGGGGGAGCGCAAGAGAGGGGGAAAGAAAAGAAGTACTAATAAAAGTGAAAGGGAGAAATTCTGGCCTGAAAGAAAAGCTCTGATTTTTGAGGTCTTGTCATCACTTTCTGAGAGGTTTGGATACACCACAAACACACTCATGTCCACACACGCACTAATACATGGATCTGGAAAAATGCTTAGTAAGGACCAAAATCTCTGGGTAACTCAAAGACGCCTGAAGGCAGAGAGCGCAAGGAAGAAAAAAGAAAAGGGAAACAAGTTTGGAGATACTGAAAATGTTCAGATGTACTGAACGTGTGGAGGGTTTTCCATCTATGTGTTCTATTGTTTATGCAACAAAATTCACAATAAAAACGTGTAAAGGAGCCTCAGGAAGAGCAATGGAGCAGGGATCCCTCCTGCTCGACTTCTGACCTGAACAGAAGCAGCAAAGTCGGAGTTCTGGCAGCAGCATAGTTATTTAACTAATTTTATTAGTTAGCAAACAGCTGCAATTAATTTATAAACTACAAGGCCAAATTAATTGAGACAAACTGAATTTCATTTTGGGAAAAAGAAGCAGGCGTCTCAGTGGTGCAGGGGTTAGCAGTGTTACCTCGCAGAAACTAGGTTCCTGGTTTGAACCCACAAGCTGGCTGGAGCCCTGCTGTGCACAATTTGCATTTACCTCTGTTGGTTCAATGAGGATGTGCCTCTCACACAGTCCAAAGGCACAAATGTTAGACTAATTGCTTATTCTTAATTGGCCATAGGTATGTTTGAAGAACGTCTGTATTGAATAAGTGATAGAGTTGTCCAAGTACAGCTAGGATAGGCTCCAGCCACCCTGTGATACTGAACTGGACTAGCAGTTAAAGTTGAAGGCAGGTTTATTGGGGAAAGGCAATGAAAATGGCAGCAATTTTTTTTGGTTTATTATTATGGCAGGACTATGGCTTAGGTGGTAGATAGTGTGTGGACTGGTTCTTATATAGTGCTTTTCTGTTCCACCAGGGCACACAAAGTTTATACAACGTGCCCCATTCACCCATTCACATACGCGCTTTTCGTAATGTTCACACACATTCGTATTTCAATGGGTACATGAGAGAGCAATTTGGGGTTAGTATCTTTCTCAAGGATATTTGGCATGCAGACCGGAGCAGCCAGGGATCAAACCACCAAGCTTCCATTGAGTAGATGACCTTCTCTAACCCCTTCAGCTTCAGCCACCCCTAGAGTGGATTCATCTCCAGCTACTCCAGTCCATGTGTCGGAGCATCCCTTTTTATCTAATTTTCACCCATCAGGTGCAAGGGTGTTCCCTGAAGATACACTGATTGTGTCTCTGGGATCATGCTGGTGATTTAAATGCATTTTTTTATGTTCTGATCACCGCTTAAATTAATGCAGAAGCTCAAAGCCTTAGGCTTCAGTCACACAGGCACAGAGACCAGTCAGCACCCTCCTGGCAATGTAGAGTTGCAGGGCAAAAAAGCATCTTCTCAGACTGTTTGGTGGGTGAAGTTGGTGCTGTACTGAAAAAAAAATAAATAAATAAAACTCCCTGTGATTGCTGGTGGATAGCAGATTGCAACAGTTCCTGAGAGTTTTTATGGAAGACACCAAAAATGCTCACCAACTAGTCTGAGCCAGTAATGTCACTGATTTCACAGTGACTGCCAGCAACCTCCATGAACCAGTTGGGAATGCACATTTTTCCTTAGAGACTGATGGTTTCAAAAGAGTTTCCAACTAGTCTCTAGGCTTGCGTGACTGTGGATTTTAGTTTAGACAAGCTCTTTGAGATAACTTTCCAAGTGGCAAGGTTTGCTTCTAGAAAGACTTCGGTAGGATATGCACTCCGATTTTGCCTTCCAGTTTTATTTAGAATTTATAATTCACACTACTTATCATAAACTCAGCCAATGATATTATTTCCTCCTCTGAGCATTTGTGTTTCCAAGGCATACTTGGAATGACGACGAAAGCAATGTAATTGTAAATATTGACTAAAGACGTTGGGATGAAACGAAGATGAATTGCTGAGCAAAAACATAGAGTGCTCCTTGGCAAAAAACAAAACATAAACATTGAAATAAAAAAGGGGGGATAAGACAGAAATACTGAAGAAAAGAAAGGAAAGAATGTTAAGAGTCATGGTTATGTGAAGAATGTAGATACCGTTTAAAGAAAATTTAAAAAAAGACCCAAATTGCTTCAGTTACGGGAATCCTGCTGACAACCCCCCCCTGTATACGACCGACTGCTGACCAGCTAATTTGAGAATCCCAACCACAGCAGAGAGGAAAAGTCTCTGTGTGTGTATCAGAGGACCAACTATGTTTGCATGACTCTGAGTACTTGGCAGCGATGGAAGGATAAATTTCTCCCCTCATCTTCTTTTTTGGACAGTGTAGCTGATCTTTGTGTGTGTGTGTGTGTGTGTGTGTGTGTGTGTGTGTGTGTGTGTGTGTGTGTGCGCGCGCGCGCGCGCACGCGTGCGTGCGTAAAGAGGGGATCAAAAAAACAAAGAAAGCTATTCCTTGGATGTGATCCCGTCTAAAAATAAGTGAACAGGTCAAAGATATTTAAGAGTTATCCAAAGGTAAACAAGAGGTGCTGTCCATTCGTCTTAATCTCCACGTGTGAACGTAGGAAGGTAAATCGGTGTAGCTAGCCAATTCAGACCCTGGATTTACTGGAACTGAGGCCACCTAAAAAGTCAGAGGAGACCCACACAAACACACACACAGCCTCTTTGTGCCCTGAACTCAAATGAAACACGGCTGTCTAGTAATCCTGTTATCATAAGCTGCGGTCGCTCTATCTGTATCACTTACACTGTATTACAGTATGCACACAAGAAGAACTAAAGGAATTACAGAGAAAGACAAGAAGAAGCAGAAAGGAGATAATGGTAGTGAAGAAGACAGCCTAAGGTAAAAAGATTTTTTTAAGTAAGAAGAAAAGCTTTCCAAGTGTAAATCATCCAGTAATCCTTTCCAAGCTTTCCAATCTAATTTTGAGCCCAGTGCTCTTTCTTCTGATGTGAAGTTTTGCAGCTCTCATCATTTTCTTGCAGTGGGTCTAAAACATTTTGCAGTCATTCTTCCCCCGGCCTGTACACGGACGTAAAGACAGAATTTTAAGTGTGGTTAAAATAACTAAAGATATCGGTGGAGATTTGTGCACAACGCTGAACTTTCAGTCTTTGATTCAATCGTGATCAATTCCTTTTTTTGCATTGATTTTTTTTTAAAGAAAAAACTCTTTGTCACAGAGAATAGAAAGCACGGCAGCTATTAGCGTATCGATATGTCCCATCCCTGTATGACCACTGTCTTCTGATGACTGCTTCCAGCAGGCTAACACACCATCTCAGATCATTTACTGACTTCTTAAACATGACAATGAGTTCACTGTACTCAAATGGCCTCCACAGTCTCCAGATTTCAATGTGGTGGAGCAGGAGATTCACATCAGCTGTGTGAGGCGACCGTGTCAGTATGGACCAAAATCTCTGAGCAGTGTTTCCAGGACCTTGTTGAATGTGTGTCATGAATTATCAAAGCCTCTATGAAGGCAAACGAGAGTGCAACCCAATACCAGCAAGTTCTATCTAATTAAGTGTTCTCTGAGCGTTGGTATTAAATCTGAATACAAACTTAATTTCACTTGAGGAAAGTACAGACACAAAGTGATTCCTTTTCACAATTTCTTATTTTAACTTGAGGTGTTCCTGGGCCGTGTACTATGAAGTCAGGGTTGTGTGCAGGTGGCTGGTATTCTCCTCTGTGAACGACCGTCATTGAACAGAGGTCAGCAGTCTTCAGATCCCCTCTCAGGTGCTTCAACACCCACTCACACCTTGCCTTAGGTGACCTCAGTAGCGCACATGATGGGTTTAGGCAAGGTCCCACAGTGGTTTCGTTACAATCATAACCCAGATAATGACTTTTTTCACACCTTGGCTCATTTTATGACTCGATTTTATATGATTTTATATTGAGCACATGATCAGTGGTACAGTAGGGAACACAACACCTACTAGGGGTTAAACGCCTGTGACTCTCCAGCTTTAGTTTTTGTAACTGAAGAAACATATTGGAAGAGGGATAAAATGTCTTTGCAAACTCAAATAAGTCCCTTTCTTTGTCACGGTATTAAATCTAGTCTTACAAATCTGGTTATCAACTCGTAAAGTTAACCCACGGTTTCCACGGGACAGTGAAAGTGGCGGTTCTGGCAGCATCTGACTAATTATAGCTATTGATAAGTATACTGGCAGCAGAGTGGTCCAACAGCGGAAGATAAAACTACACTGTGGGAAAATAATAAAAAGGTTAAACACATGAAATGGTCTGAAAGCAACACAGCTGCTGCAGATAAATCAGCAGAGTGTATATGTGTGAGGGGGAGGGGGGGGGGGGGGGGGGGGCACTGTAAAGTAGTTAAAAGCACAGAATAAGTGTGTGTGGGCTTTAAGAGCTTTTGTCAGTAAGACTGGAAAAGAGCTGCTGTATTAATTTGGTTTATCTGAAGCCAGGAAAGAAAGCTGGCAAAAATGCAGACTGCATAAGTTAACAGACGTCTCAATAACACAACTCTGTCATTAAAACGCCCGAGAATCTGATGGATTATAATCATTAAATTAGTGTTTAAAAGACATCTTTCTGTCGGTGTTTTTAAGCTTGCTCCTTAAGTCTTCTTAGTTTTTCTTGTTGTTTAAGCTTTGATCTCTATTATTCTTGAGCATTTCAAACCTTTAGTTCTTCTTTTTTTAATACAGTCTTGGTTAGAGTTTAATTTGTTCCCTCACCCTCGCCTCTGTCTGACCTTTTTAGTGTTATTCCTTTTTCTTTCTTTCTTTTTTTTTGTTACTTTGTATGTTGGACTCAGTTGTGTGCCTCTGTTTTGGATTTATTTTTTGGGACTTTTATCAGCCTAAAGTAAACGGCTTGCTCTTTGTTCCCTGGCCTTCTGCCTTGGCGTCTTGCACTTGGGTCCTCACTCTGCAAACTCAACATTATGACACTTTCAGCTGTAGCCTCAGCTGGTTTGAGAGTACAGAATATAAAAATATAAAAAGAGGGTTAGGCTAGGTAAACATGGATGATCTGATGTAGGATCACACATTAATGGGTTTAGAACGGTAAATTACTGTAAAATCATTTTTGCAGCCAAAAGGAAAAAGTTGATTTATCGGGGAAAGACAAAGACAGTAGAAAAACTTTAGACCCTCCTGTCAATGCACAGAGGAATAATAAATCTTCAAGGCAATTTCTGAATAACTGATGGTCGGTATGTGATGACTTTATACCTCTTGATCTCGAATCAAAAATCTAAACCGCTCCAGAGCAGTACAGTACAAGTTACCATAGCAAGATAGTGTTGAAATCACCTGGATCAGATGGTACAGGCCACTTCTTCTTTTACTTGCTTGCTTTAGGAGTTGCTACAGTGGATCATCTCCATCCATGAATCTCCTCTGAGATCTTCCTCTTTTCCTCCTGCCTGGCAGCTCCATCTTCAACATCCTTTGCACACCCAAACTATTTTAGCGTTGCCTCTCTAACTTTGTCACCAGACTGATTTCCTCATTCAGTACCCCCTATTCCTCTCAGAGCATCCCATCATTTGCTTTATTTAGAGCCACAAAGACATGGTGAAGCTCCTTCTGACCTTCTCTATACGTACGTCTCCATCAACACTTTCAAAGCAAACACATCTTTAGTGCTCTTTCTCAGCATGAAGCCATACTGCCACTCGCTGATCACCTTTTTTTCTCAGCATGACTTCAATAACTCTTTCATACCACTTGTTACAGCCCTCTGATTAAACATATTGACTGAGTATTTAATATGCGATTTGATCCTAGAGAAGTTCTTTTGCTTCATTTATCTCTGTGACAGAGAGGGCCTGCAGGTAAGCTCACGTTTACAACAGGCTTTCCACCTGTTTTCTTCACTATGTGACCCAAGTTTTACTCAGGAGTTCACCCTGAATAGTTAAATCACATCATGTTCTCTAGCAGAGAAACAAGCAAAATCTAGAAAAGCACAGCTAAAGCTTTAGAGCCAACTTAATGGTTTTGGTTTTTAAGATGTTTACAGAGACGATCCTCTCTGTAAGAAGTAAATTATTACCTTGTTAGGCTTAAGATTTACATGAGTTTTATGTAGCCTTAGAATATGATATATGGGTTTCTTTATTTTCTCTCCGTCCTCCACCCATCCATTCAGACATCGTCCTTCACTGTTCCAGTAATGTGTAACTATATATACTAGTCTTCATTCTTCGTGTGTGTGTGTGTGTCTGTGGGCTTCTGTTCCTGGAAGAAACTCTGTCACCCCGGGTCATTATATTTTAACGACCACACACAGAAAACTCCTTCAGTAGCAATGTTATAACTCAAGGTGATGGGATAGCCTGTGATCTTTAAGATTATTCCTCATAATTTGTGTTGCAAAGGCCTGATGTAAGGCCCAATACATCAGCTTAGTGTGCATTTTTTTCATATATTTAAGTCAGTCATCTAAACTTTGATCTGTAAAGTCAAATTTCCAATATTTTTTGCAGCAAGAGTGAAATTAAAAATGTTTTGTCAGATACTCCTGCACTTAAGCCATAACTTTTGTTAGATGAAGGATGATATTTTTGAGCATGGCTCCAAATCTAAGGTCCTACATCACACACTGAGTGATAAAACTGACTGGCTTTCAATTTGCTCCAAGTTCTAGCAAATGGGAAAATTAGGCAAGAGTGAGTAATTATTCCTAACATTGGATGTAATGACCACAACTGCTCATAGAAATGAAAAAGCCTATTGCCATTCATTAACCATTGCTATCAATGTGTGATGCTTTTAGCATACAGTGGCAGCAGGATCCCAAACTGTTGGAAAATACCCTTTTTTTCATTGGAAATCTACCACATCAGATAAAATACCGAGCTCACGCACAGCCACTTGAAAAGTTGATACAGTGGTGAACCTCTGTAAGAGTGGTCGGCAGACCTAAATTATTCCCAGAGCAAATCAACGGCTTATCCATGAGGTCACAAAAGAGCCCAGAACAACATCCAGATCACTGCAGGCCTCACTTGTCTGAGTTAAGGTCAGAGTTCATGATTCAACAAAAAGAAAGAAAAAATGGCATCCATCTATGCTATTATCCTTTCCCTCCTAACAGGACCAACACTACAGTGTTTAACTGGAACTACTGGCTTGTGTTGATGTGCATTTTATGTTAATTTTTAAGTTGTAACTAACCTTCATATTCACTAAGTTAAACAAATACTAGAAGCTGGTCCAGTTGCCTGAAGCTGAGTAACAGGTTTCCACAGGTCAAAGGTTTGTGGGATTTGTTGTAATCTTTGTGGTGGGGATTTTATCTCAGTTAGTCTCTGAATATTTTATAACTGGATACAGGAGGCTACCAGATCTACCAGGACAAGGGAGTTTGGTAAGGATTAGACATGATTTAAAAACCTAGCCAAACCTCTAATCAAGACTTCCCTCTGATCTCTTGGACAAATCTGGTGTAAATCATCCAGTAATCCTTTTGTGTGTCCCCAGCCTGACTTCTGTTCATCTTCTATATTCATCTCATCTGTTTGTGATTTTACTTTAAGCAAACAACAGACACTTGCCTTCAAATGCTCTGTTCTTTAGGAGCACTAATTTGAAACGTGCATGTGTGCAGACACACAAGTTTGCAATCACCTTATAGCTCCACTCCTCCAAGGGTCTTGTTTTGAGAAATGCCGTTCATTCGTTTGAGTGGAGAACTCTTCAAATATGGAGACAGTTTAATAAACCCAAGTGCCCTGTGAAGTACATCAGAAAAATTATTGAGGCTTTTTATGTAATTTCTAGAATAGCTAGTTGGCATTCTTAACATCCTGGAAAAATTTGCTGATCACTCATTTGAGGCATGCTGAGGGTGAGTAGGGTTGCATCGGTGTCATGGGAATTCAGCTGCCCATTGTGAAATCTGACTAGTAAAGGCCAAAGCCCACAGGAGCCTGATTTCTTCTCATTAGGTATGTTCCTTCTTTTTTAATTTCCAATCTCAGTCCTCATTCTTGAGTCCTGTTTTGTACACTGCTGCATAGAAGAAGCTGGCAACAAACTGGGACACAGACTGTGCCTTCACTTTGCTGAGTTTGTTTTGTCCTGTTTGCCCTTGCTTTTGTTTTAATTGTGTGACATTTTAGTAACTCAGTCTCTCATCGACCCTATGCTGAATACAATTGACCGAACTAGAAGCAAGTCTTGACACTCAGTAGCCTATTTTGCAATGATGCAAGCACATAGTTTGCATAGACAAGACCAAGACCCTACAACATTAAGTCTGACTTTCTCAATGCTAAAAAGCATTATTCTTCCACAGGTTGTACTTTTACTTGACATGTGGAACTTGCACTTCAGTAGCTCATCTCAAAGTCACGTTTTACTCAGGATTCATCCACTTCACATTGCTAATGGTCATTTTACCTCAGCGTCACAAGTCATTGAATTTCACTGACAGTCCATGGTTACATCATCGCTAATCTTGTCCCATGCAGAGACCCCTTAAATGTTTATTAAGATTGAGTTTACAAGATGGCAATGAGATCTGCTATGCTAAAAAGAAATGTAGTCGTCGAGCCAAAACTGCAGGTCAATTGAAGTTCACCGTTTGAGAGGCAACCAAAGGATATCCCAAAACCACAGGTATGACTGTGTATATATATTTGTTCATGTGCGACTGCCACTTTAACTGTGCAAGGTATGATCACTGGGATGCATTCAAGGTCCCCTAGGAATGTACTGCACTACTCCGTGTGGGACATTTGTTAAAGTTCAGATAGTTAGGTTGACATCATGATTACAGACTGGAAAACACAGAGGCTACTGGGTGAACACACACACACACATGACCACGCACAAACACACTACCCTCGTTGTCCTCATTCAGTAGAATGAAGCTTTCTTGAACAGACATCCTTCTTCTTTTTCTAACTGATGCACGGGTATGCAGGCAAACACACACGCACACATGCAAACTGGGCACTGAGTGATAAATTTGTGGTCGTCTATGAATAGCGAGCCGAATAGCAGAGCTGACCAAAAGCATGCAGCATCCTTGGCCGGTGTGTAAATCGGTGTGTGTGTGTTTTCCTTGAGTTCAGTGATACAGATCTTGGCCAAAAGTCACCTCAATGAAATGGAGACATCCAGCCACGTGTGTGTGGGTTAAAGTGGGAACAGAAAAGTGGAAATTTGCAGGTTTATCTGCATCTGTGTCTGGATACTGAGTGTCTGCGCAGCAACAGTAGCCAGGCGCAGGTCTTGAGGAGTTCATGAACAAAGACCTCATCATCATTATAATCATGATGTTTGTCAGCGTGTCTCCATGGGCGTGTATGTACTTATGCTGTCATGGGATTAGCGCACGTGCGTGTTTGTGTGTGTGTGTTTGTATGTTTTGATACAGCTGTTGGACAAAAGTCACTGGTTTACCTCTGCCCCAGCTCCTGGGAGATAGTCAGCTTTGTGTGTGTGTGTGTGTGTGTGTGTGTGTGTGTGTGTGTGTGTGTGTGTGTGTGTGTGTGTGTGTGGTATACTGTCAGTAAGTAATGTCCTAATGTCCGAGTGTGCACGGTTACTGTAGAAAGACAGTGTATATAGGACACTGACAAGTGTAACGTGTGTGAGTCCTGGAAAAGGTTAGGAGACGGTGTGTGTTCGTGTGTGACAAAGAAGGATGTGGAAAAAGGAAGACAGAGTAATGGAAAATTAACCTTGAGAAAGTGTGTGTTAGAAGATGAGTCAAAGAGGTTGTATAAAATACTGTAACTGATTGCATTTTATTTGCTGTATGCGAGCATGCACTGTATAAATTGTAATACCATGGCCGGGGTAGAATTGAGCCTGAGCACATTCCCTATCCTTCAAGGGGTGTTTAATCTCTATGCACCCATTTTCTTTTAAAGTTTTTGGTCTTAATAATTCAAACAATGATTAAAATAAAATGTTTTTATTGAGTTAAGTAACTTCCTGGTATAAGATGTTGAGTAAAACCTGTGTGTAAATATTAGGGGTGCAACGATACTCGTATTGATATTGAACCGTTCGATACAGTGCTTTCGGTTCGGTACGCATATGTATCAAACAATACAAAATTTTTAATTTATTTTATCAACTTTCCTTCTGACGATGCTGTCTGTGTTGAGCGCTCAGTGGATCTGCGCCGACAGTGCAGCCTAGGCGGAGTAGTCGAGCGCAGATTAACTGAGCGCAGGGCAAGCTAGCAAGACAGAAGTTAAGCTCTCGTTGCAACATGGCAAATTGAACCTCCCCCACCCTCATTCACATCTGGCGTTTGGAACTATTTTGGTCTTCATGTGAAGTATGACCCTGAAGGTAAGTGCATCATGGACTAAAGTAAAACAGTATGTTGGATGTACCATGCAATGCCCAATTACATTGGTGGGAACTAGTGTGTTAGCGCAGTTAGTTCATTAATGTGTTGGCCGTCCAGCCCCACGCACGGGGCGATCCGCGGTAGCTCGTTAACGGAGATTTGCCGTGTTGTGGCGTTAACGTCATTTCAGATTAACGCTGACAGCACTAGTGGGAACGCAACAAATATGACCGCACATTTACTCCGACATCATTCTAGTGCAAAGACAAGTGGAAGCAGTGGAAGCAGACTGGGATTAGCACACATGCTACAAACTTTACCCGAGTCATTTAGACAGCCGTTAGCACATGATTCTCCTTATGGGGACCTGATATGTTTAATATGCTGCTGAGAATATAGCCCAGAAGAAGCGTATAGTGTAGCTTTTATTTTGGAAAAAGCCAATTCTCTGTAATAAACTCTCTTTTCCAAAGATGAGTAATTTCTCGATCAGATAGATGTATTTTTTTATTACTTTGTTGTTTCAGCAACATTAAATTTAAAAACTGTACTTTTGAATTAAAATATATATTTATAATTTTAATAAATGACAAATTAAAAAAACATGAACATTTTTTTTTGTATCGAAAAAATATCGAACCGTGACACCAAAGTATCGAACCGAAGCGTGAATTTTGTGTATCGTTGCACCCCTAGTAAATATGTATAATCTTTATTAATATGACATTTCCCAGAGTTTCCTTCCCTAAAAACCATCTTGTCCCTTTTTGTCTAACAGTGCAGTGGCTGGGTGGATGGGAGGGTGGAGAAAGAAATGGCTCAGAAAGTGACACAGATTTCTCATTTTTTTCATGATATTCTGCTCAAGCAACATAAATATATATATTTTATTACTTGTTATTTAGCAGAATATAAGCCTAGTTCAGATGTGGTAAGCACTCTTATGATCCAGCAGCGGTAGCACGCTGGCAGTCCGTGAATGGCCCTCTACCTGCACAGAGCATTTGTTGTTGATGGAGGTAGTCTACAAATTGTGCATTACAAGTTGAGTGTGGGCCCCTCTTTCTTGTGCTGTTGTTGATTCGTCAGCCAGCCTCAGAGAAAAGCTGAAGTGAAAACAATAAAAAGTCTCGACTGCACCCCCTGTCTGTGCTTAACTTACTTTCATCTTAGAAATAGTAAATTAGCATGGCTTAGCTAGAATTTATTTGCAATACATCTGAAAGAAAATCTGCAAGGTATTCATATTCTTTGCTTGTAGTATGATCACACAGAGGAGGTGCATGGATATAATAAAGGAGGACATACAGAGTGTTGGTTTGACAGAGGAGCATAGTAGGGATAGGGATAGCTATTGCCGGTTACATGTTATTACACGTTATTACAGTTATCACATCAGTTATTACATCATGGTTAGTTACTTTAAATAAAATCCTGTCAGCAGACACACGGCAGAAGAGAGACATCTGCTTTACTGTCAGCTGTTTGTCGGAGTGCCAACCTATAACATTCCCAAGGAATATTATATCCGCTGTTATCCTGAATCCCTGACACTCCCATCTTTTTACATTTTAGGGACATCTCAAGTGGTGTAATTCAAAAAGAAAGACCATGCAATAAGGCCAGTCACAGTAATATATAGCATGTCTGTTCCTCTAACAGGGACACATTATTTTTCTTTATTATATTTCTTTTGCCAACATTAAAAAAAGGAGCAGTGCCATTAAATGGGCAGCTAGTGTTTGCTGAAGAGCTATGAGGGTAAACGAGCAGTTGAGTCACTGGGGTATCTAGGACAGAGTGGTGAATGCTGTGAGTTCTTGGAAAAGTCTGGCTTCCTCATGCTGTCCAAAGACTGTGGCTGTAGGTGTGAATGTGTCGGACTGGTGATCTGTGCAGTACACCCTATGATGGTATAGATAGGCTGAAATAGCTAAGTATTTTAGTAAAGGGATGCATGGGTAAAGCTGCTGTTGTATAAGTAAAGGAGCAAGCACGCTGACCAGCTAGCAACAATTTTCAGCTACTGGAAAGCTCAAGTTCATAAAACTAGTGTTCTATTTTGAGGCTGTGCAGCTACGTCCTTCGGGCACTTTGGGACAAGCTCAAAGGAGTGAAAGAAAACTGAAACATAATGCATTTCTCCATGCGGAGGTGTTTGTCAGATGAAAGCTACCTCCTGTGAGCTGGCTTAGTAGACTGTGCTTTGCTCACTAAGGCATCTATGCAGAAAAAATATTGACATTACCCACACTGCACTGGGAATGACAGGCAGCTGAGTCCCTTCAACTTAGCATCACGCTAGCTCCCGTCGTTGGCTAGCGTCTGGTAACCTTTGGCTTGCCTCTTGAGTCAGCTGGTGTATCCAGTTGGCTGAGAAGAGAAACCAAAAGAAATGTCTTCATTTTCGGTCTAATAGCTGTCTCTCTGCCTGCCAACTTCAGCTTCATCTAAACATCATCCAGATTCCCACTGTTTGTTCCTCGTCTTGGCTGTTATTCCAACCCTAATGAATCCTATCATGTGTTAAGCTTTCGGTTAAGTCTTACAAAAAAAATTTTAAGTACGCATTCATCCCAGTGCAATTGCACTGCTTCTAAACCCTGTATGACTGTATCTGGGTGTTATTTCAGCTTGTAGCAGCCTGACTCGAGCTGACCTTGGATGTAATGATGTATCTTGACAAATGGGGCCTGGTCAGCTTCCGACCCCCAAACTAACGGAGTCATTTAGAGATACGGTTTCACATAGATTCTGGCATGGCTGTACTGGGATAAATCTGCATCTGCATTGGATAGAAAACAGACTATTTCACTGTGGTCCTCCATCACAATCTATTTTGGTGAGGAAGAGCTGAAATCAGAGCAATTTTACAAATGAACACTAAACAGGCAGTTAATGATAGCATGGAATACAGGCCCTGGCTTATTGGTTGACTGAATTGTTTAATTGGCTCAACTGCTCTCAGAAGCACTACCTTAAGATTAGCACTCTTTGAGTGAAACTCTGTTGATAACATTTCCATTTCTGCAGCTGCTATTAAAACTTTAAAACACTAGTGAAGTTTTTGGAACAGTATTTTTTCATGGACAGATTTATCCAGAAGTCCATGTCGGTCAGTGTATTATTGAGCAGCAGAACTTCTTTAATCTATGACAATGTAATTGCACATTGGCATGGTGTAACTAGAGGATGAAAAAGTGCTACCTTGAGTCTCTAATAGCTGAACCATAGAGAGTAAAGGAGGCACAGCGCAATAAAGCAGAACAGAGCAAGCACGCATTGACCCTCCAATGTCCTCTTTTAGGCAGATGGACAAGTCATTAGAGCAAGTTTTTCATTTCTGTCTATTAGCCTGCCAGTAGTTTCCTTTCAACTGTGGCCAGTGGTATAAACTTTCAAAGGTACAAAAATATTGGTATGTTAAATTTATATTTGTCAATAAGAAAAATAATAACCCACGTCACAGTAAGTCCACAAGGTGAAAGATTATCGTGATTGCATAAATTTGGGTTTCTGTGGCATATGCCGCTCTAACCCTTCCTTGCCCTCTGTCTCACATGGACTAATCATCAGGGACATGGAGACATCTTCATATCTGTGTTTTATAGCCCGTGTCCTAGCCTGCCAATAGTTTCATCTCAACTAAAGCCAGCTTCCCACTGTGTCTTCTGGACGTTCCCCAGCAGCATGGTTTCCACCCCAGGGCCAAACCAGTCCTAACCAGGGCTTAGCTACTCACCATTTATCCCAAGTTACTCCCCTCAAAACAACATTTCTGGGATTCTCTTTGCCTCTGTTTGCCAAGATGTACATTTTGCCAGTTTGGCTTCAGTTTTAAACGACTGATAGTACAGAGTATGCTACATGATCTGCATTCTGCCATTTCAGCGCTTTGAATGTTTGGCAATGACAAGCATTTTGTCAGATTTCCCAATTCCCACTGTAATTTTCCAATAATGTTAGATCCAGAGACAAAGAGGAGTTGAAAAGGGTGCAGAGAGAGCTGAGGGGACTGATAAGGAATGGGAAGGAGAGCTACAGGCAGAAGATGGAGAACGAGCTTCAACAAAACAACGTTGGTGAAGTCTGGAGAGGCCTCAGAACCATCTCGGGCCACAAACAGCAGAACTCTCTGCCTGGGAGGGATGTGAGGTGGGCAAATGAACTGAATCATTTCTTCAACAGATTTGATTCAGCCATGAGGCAGTCTGCAACATCGGCTGCAGACTCACCCACCCCCACTGCTGCTGTTCCACCTCAGACACTTCACACCTCCTCTATTCACCCTGCTCACTCCCCCCCACCCCCAACTGCAGCATCCAATACACACTCAACACAAGGCTCCAGCCTGTCTCTCTCAACCACCCAGGTTAGGAGGGAACTGAGGAGGATTAATGGCAAGAAGGCAGCGGGTCCAGATGGCATCAGCTCGAGGGTCGTCAGGTCCTGCGCGGACCAACTGTGTGGGGTGATGGAGCACCTCTTCAACCTGAGCCTGAGGTTGGGAAGAGTCCCACAGCTCTTGAAAACCTCCTGTGTTGTACCAGTGCCAAAGACTTCACGCCCCAAGGACCTCAACAGCTACAGGCCGGTGGCTCTGACATCCCACCTGATGAAGACCCTGGAGCGGTTGGTCCTGGCTCAGCTTCGGCGCCTAATAAGCTCATCACTGGACCCACTTCAGTTTGCCTACCAGCCTGGCATTGGAGCGGATGATGCCGTCATTCACCTCCTACATCGTTCCCTCGCTCACCTGGAGACCGCTGGAAGCACTGTGAGAATCATGTTCTTTGATTTCTCCAGTGCCTTCAACACTATTCTTCCCTCGGTTCTAAAGGACAAGCTGGTGAACTCTGGAGTGGACCATCACCTCACTACCTGGATCCTGGACTACCTCACCGACCGACCACAGTATGTGAGGACTCAGGGCTGTGTGTCGGACAGGGTTGTCTGCAGTACGGGGGCCCCACAGGGAACGGTTCTGGCTCCGTTCCTCTTCACCATCTACACTGCAGACTTCTCCCACAATTCCACCCAGTGCTTCCTGCAGAAGTTCTCTGATGACTCTGCAATAGTCGGCCTCATCACTGATGGGGACGACAAGGAGTACAGAGGTCTGACCCAAGACTTTGTGGACTGGTGCCAGCTGAACTACCTCCAGATCAACGCCAGTAAAACCAAGGAACTGGTGGTAGACTTCCGCAGGCACAAGCATTCTCCACTGCAACCACTGAACACCCAAGGTATGGACATTGAGGCTGTGGACAGCTACAGGTACCTTGGTGTTCATCTGAACGACAGACTGGACTGGACTCATAACTCAGACGCCCTCTACAGGAAAGGGCAGAGCAGGCTGTACCTGCTGCGGAGACTCAGGTCGTTTGGAGTGGAGGGCCCACTCCTGAAGACCTTCTATGACTCTGTTGTGGCTTCTGCTATCTTTTATGGCGTGGTCTGCTGGGGCGGCAGCATCTCTGCTGGGGACAGGAAGAGACTGAACAGGGTGATCCGAAGGGCCAGCTCTGTTCTAGGATGCCCTCTGGACCCAGTGGAGGTGGTGAGTGACAGGAGAACGGCGGCTAAGCTGTCATCCCTGATGGACAACATCTCCCACCCCATGCAGCAGACTGTGACAGCACTGAGCAGCTCCTTCAGTGGGAGACTGCGGCACCCACGGTGTGGGACGGAGAGATTTCGCAGGTCTTTCCTCCCCACTGCTGTCAGACTCCATAATAAAGACTTTAACTGATCAAGCACACACATCCATACATATGCAATAATACTAAGTGCAATAATCCTTCTGTCATCGTTGTATTTTTACTCAGTTGTATATAGTATTTGTATCTGTATTCTATTTTTATCTTATTGTATATTTATTTTATTTTATTCTACTGTATATAGTATTTTATTTTATTCTATTCTGTACAGTTGTGTACTGTATTTATTCTTATTGTATTCTAATTTTTGCCTCATAACTTTTGCACTGTCCACTCCTGCTGTGACAAAACAAATTTCCCACGTGTGGGACTAATAAAGGTTATCTTATCTTATCTTATCTTATCTTATCTTATCTTATCTTATCTTATCTTATGTTGTATTTATTAGGTATGTGAGCAAATACATAAGGGGCATTGTAGAAACTTCTCTTTCACCCTTGAATTTGAAAATGATTCATGCATAAAATACTAAAAGTACAGAACCTAGCCCTCAAAATGCCATTTTCCTCTTGTCTCAACTTCTTTATGACCAAATTAGATGTCAGATATACTGTTATAAAGCGTTGGGAGTTTGCCTTGTAATCGGAAGGTTGCCGGTTCGAGCCCCGGCTTGGACAGTCTCGGCCATTGTGTCCTTGGGCAAGACACTTCACCCGTTGCCTACTGGTGGTGGTCAGAGGGCCCGGTGGCGCCAGTGTCCGGCAGCCTCGCCTCTGTCAGTGCGCCCCAGGGTGGCTGTGACTACAATGTAGCTTGCCATCACCAGTGTGTGAATGTGTGTGTGAATGGGTGAATGACTGGATGTGTAAAGTGCTTTGGGGTCCTTAGGGACTAGTAAAACGCTATACAAATACAGGCCATTTACCATCATTTTTTTATATCAACATATTTTAAAGAACAGCAATTATGCACTGCAACTGATTTTACAACCGAAATCTATTTCACTTGCACATTTAGTCAAGAAAAGGAAGACACAGCTACAGTCTGCAGTCCTCAGATGTTTTAAATCAGCCCCAGTCTATGGTGGCTCTAAGTGTTCAAGTGTACTGCGACTCAATAAAACACCAGCAAATTGAAAAATGCTGCAAAAGCACACAAAGCACAATGGAAGTCACCTATTCCTCTGGGAAGAGATTTAGACTAAACAAGTCAAAAACCAACAGATTAAAAAACAGGTTCTTGTGAAGGCGATTGTGTTTGATAGCTCGAAAAGGTTTAACAAATTCTGAAAAAAAAAAACTTGTAGGGCTGTTCATGTTAACAAACCATTCAAATTTGCCTGGCAATCACCGAGGTCTTCAAAGTCAACTTAATGATTTATTGGTTTAACATTGACAAAATGTATTTTAACGGTGTGATTCTTACAGGTGTGGTTTGTATTGTCAGCATATAGAAAGCATGAGATAAAGATTTAAAATATCATGTCATATTTGACCTCTGACCTCTCCTTCAAGCTCAGTAAATTGATCTGGAGAGCAAAGTGATAATAATGCTATATAAAGATATTTAGAGCTATATTGGATTTTTATGGTCACTGTTTGTATTGACAACATAGGCATAAAAAGAATGATATACGGGGATTTTAAATATCACATTATACTTTGCATTCAAATATCGTGTCACCTTTGACATCTGACCTCCCTTTTACAGTTCACATTTCATTCAGGCTAAAATGAAAATGTGTTGTTCAAACCTTTTAAAGAACATTTAGAAAGAACATAGAAAACATAGAAAATAAAACAGAGTTTATGCAAAAAAGAATACTAATCCCTTGAAAGTAAATACTGCAGAGAGAGTGCGCTGCCTTGGCGGATGTTTGCGCTCTCAGAGTGCTTGGAGTTCTGTATATACTATCTCACTGTGTTTAGTCTTTCGCCATCAAACATAGAGCTGCTTAATGGTTTTTCATTTTTTGTGAGCATTGACAATAAAAATGTCTTCTTTTCTAATTTACACTGATATGAATCCTTATTTGAGGACAGCCTTTGAAATATCACAAATCTGTGTATCTAATTATTTTTTGTAGTATTTCTCTTGTAGACTGAACAGCTTCTGCACTGAATGCAAATCTATAATGTACAGATACAAAACTCTACCATATGAAACCGTGTCAACACAACATTTCCTCTGTGGTTGAAAACGGTGAAAAAGTACAACCGTTCTTTCCATACACTGCCAATCTGTTGGAAAACAAAACTCTCTTGCCAGCAGCGTACTTTTGTTCTTTGCCACGAAAACCTGAAGCCCACATGCTAAAAAATGGGCCTTGTTCCAAAGAAAAGTTTATTTTGATGCCATACTCATGTAAAAATGTCACCACAAACCCAGTGAAGCTGAAAAAAGCTCCACAGAAATTTCAGTTCTGAATAAAATAGACATACTTCGAAAGTTTCCGTAGAACAGTGGAAAAGGCCTGGACTTCTCATTGTCCCCCCGTGCACCTCCCTGATCACCCTTGGTGGAGGCTGTGACCACGGGGATTAGCGGCTACCCCTTCTAAATGGGCTTCACAGTCAGAAACACTCCCTAGTCTGGGCCACACTCTGGCTAGACCATTCTGTCCACACTGTCTCCACCTCTTTTTATTCTCCATGTATTTATCTGTACTTGAATCATATTAAGTGTAATAACATTCAAACAACATAATTCAGTGTCCGTGTGTCTGGTATGAATGGCATTTTGCTGTGGTTGATGCTTCAGAGTCTGATGGGCCTGCTGTATATTACTTCCAATCAGTTTGGCTTTAGTTCAGTCATTTTGCAATCTGCCCACAACCTCTGAACTTCAGGTCCTCATCATGACTTGACTGCTTTAAAATATGCAGGAACCATGAGATGGTATGTTACACTAATATCTAAAATGTGGCGGCATCATGGTCACTTCCTTATTTGGATTGTTCTCCTTGCTCGCTGGATGACACTGCTGTTGGACTGTGACACCATCACAACCAATCAGTGACTGGAACAATATCAGACAGTCAATCAATTACTGAAACTTATAGGCTCTCGTGATTGGGGCCCGACCAATCACATATTTGGCAAATGTGTCCCGTCTGTATCACTATCTTGTATACTTCTCCCTTTCCCATTTACAATCAGTCTTCTTTGTTGTTGACATCTCTTTTTCATTCCACACTTTCATCAGCATCCTCACTGTGTTTATCTTTCTTTTGCTGGAAACAAAAAGAAATACCTGTGAAGAGAGAGAGATAGAAGAGGAGATATGAGGACAAATACTGGTCTAGCCTTTGGCTGACCTCCTGAGATTCCAGCACAGAAGTTTAAAGACACCATGGGATTATTATAGCACCCTCTTCCTCTGTATTGATGTCACTGGAAAGGAACACTCTCCCTCCTCTTTAAACATTTCAGTCCTGCACACAAACATACAGAGCTGTACACCTACACTTATCCTCTAAACACTAACTGCATGGCCCCTGTTAGTGTCTCTTCATCTGTCTTGACTCGAGAGCACCTACGGGCCAGTTTGAGGTCACTTGGGCCAGCAGCTTTTTTTGCCAGAAAGAAGTTTAGATATTCCCAAGTGAACTGCTGCACAGGGCTGGTGCATTAGCTTCTTCAAAGAACTGCTGACAACCAAAACTGAGGCAAAATTGGGTTTTGGGTCATTCTCTTTTCACGAAGAATGGTGTAACATTTTTTGTATTGTATAATTTCCATAAACTTGCAATTTTCTGTGCATATGTTCTCATTGTGCCTGCATAAGTATTCCAACTTCATTCCACAATTCAAAGGCAAGCATAGTATAAACAAACTATGCTTGCACTTTTATCTGCATCTCAGCGCTTTCTAACATTCACACGCTGATGTGACTCCAACAGTCTTCCCTCTCAACCACCTGAGCAACATGATTGAATGATGTTTCCATAGGTATGAATGTAAGTGTGCTTGGCTGTCTGTTTCTCTGATTTAGCCTTGTGATGAATTGGTGATCTTTCCAGGGTGTACACCAACCTTGACCCCATGATAGTTGGGGAATAGGCTAAAGCCTACTCCATGTATTGGATAATTGGCTAAGTGGATGGATGGATGAATGGATGGATGGATGGATGGATGGATGGATGGATGGATGGATGGATGGATGGATGGATGGATGGATGGACGGCTGAATGGATGGATGGATGGATGGATGGATGGATGGATGGATGGATGGATGGATGGATGGATGGATGGATGAATGACTTGGAGTAAACAGAAAATAGTAATTTGGGTGACCACAGCATCGCATAAACTCTGTACATTTTCAGAGAGTGTTTTTTTTTAAGATACATTGCAGATAGACTTTGCACCAGTTCTTCTATGGATTAAGCTTTTCTGTCTTGTGTTTCATGAAGGTATACCATCAGCTAGGCTATGTAGGCTTTTGAACCAATATTTTAGAGTGTTTCTAATAAAGTCTTTGCTGGGAACCCAACATGATGGATTTCTAGCTTTCAGCTAAGTAATCTAAGACTGACTTTTATTTGGCACTATTCAACTTCATCTGTTTATGTTTGTTTTAACTTGGTGTTAATTTACCTTTAGCCACAAGGACAACCTTGTTAGGATTAGGAAAAGATTGTTCTTTGGTTTTTAAAAGGAAGCTTTTGCAATGTTAAACACATGTTAGAAAACAACACTTTCTAGGCTTCCCTGTAGGTGTACCTTAACTCTAAAATGAAACTATGTGCAACTTGTACAAACGACCTACTGTTGAGTCTTTTGGGGGCAGAAGGGCAGTCCACTCTAAATGATAGTTCTTGTTTAGGGTCAAGCGCGCCTTATGAATGCTGATTGCTCAATCAGGAAACATATATATGACATATCATGTCATATATTGCATGACATGATGAGATGCCATATGACATGACAGCATCCTCTTTTAGTATGTTTGTCTTTCCATTTACCTTTCAGCCATCAGACTAATCCTTGTTCACTTTGTTATAGTTTGACACTGGTGCAGGAATCCTTCCGGTCTAGAGCCACCCCTATGACCAAAGCAGAATGAATGACAGTATTACATACTAAAATGACTGTGCGGAAGGGCAGCCAAAAGTCAGATGTCTTAGTTTACTTTGAGTTTATACAGTGACGTGTCATTGTGCCTCACAGCAAGCCCAAAGCAGACCTGTAATCTGCAGCGTGTCACACACACATGCCGAAAAACACGTAGGCTGAGTGGTGAATGACTACAGCGAACGCAGTGCCAGCAAAAGGTCACTGAAAACACACACACACAGACAAACATGGGATTTTACCCTGGATTCACACCATTCCCATCCCATAATAGACATGACACTATAACATTTGTGCTGCCATGGTAACAAGGCAAACCTGAGGTCAGTTAGCAGGATGTTTAGCTGGGGTTTCATTGACCACACAATTGCACACTATTGTGTGTGTGTGTGTGTGTGTGTGTGTGTGTGTGTGTGTGTGTGTGTGTGTGTGTGTGTGTGTGTGTGTGTGTGTGTGTGTGTGCACATGCATTCAAAAGCTCAAAATGAAATCAGGTGTAGTGGACTGAATGACTGAACTAAAGTTTACATGTTCATGTTTGTGTCTGTAGGAGTCATGGCTTGTTCATTTCACTGGTAAAATACACACCAAGACAAAGAATTAACAAACACTTCCAGGGAGCACAGTGATGCGGAACAGGAAAAAAGTCTGCACAACAGGTTTTAAACATCTTTCAGGAAACTTGTGTTAATTCGGAAATACAAAACAGAGAAGAGTTAGGGATAGCGCTTCTTTGAAGTCCAGGTTAGCCTAAACATTTCAGTTGGTTTGGTCCGCATCAACATTCAAGTTTCCTGAAATGACTCATTTGCGCCATCTATTAGAAATGTGACATATCAAAGTCACATTTCCATCAGTGAGTCACTGTGGCACATAAAAGTCATCATTGGAAGACCATCGTGTTCTGAAGCCACACTCAAGGACTCCATCTTGCTGTAACTTGTACATTTCTGTTATGTTTGGTATGAAATAATTAGGAGTACACATTTAAAAGAAAGAAGGGTGAAAAAAGTCAAGCAAAAGAAAAGGTTAGAAAATCAAAGATAAAAGGATGAAAACATGTTTTAGACAGACCAGGAAAGGTTTCTTACATTTATTTGAACAGAAATTAATATTTGAAATGACGAAATGTGTCTTCCTCAAAAAACATGAGGAAAATAAGGTTGGGATGAATGAACAAAAATATCTGACATTAATGTACCAGCAACCGCTATTCTTTTTGTTTATTTTCACTCTAAACTCTAATCATATTTGTTCTTCTTAAACATGACCATATCTTGACAAAACAATATAAACTTTTTTAAATCCTCTTTATTTTGGCACTGATAAATTAAGGACAGTACAAATGACAAAATTGCATCACTTTAGCAAAGTTAGCAAGCCACATGCAAAAACTTTGGGACTTTTCTGGACCACATACTGTATGTACTGTCATGTGAAAAATTAAGTAGACAGTTATTGCTTCTATAGGAATTAAGTGTATAAGTAAGTTGCAGCTAGAATCTAGTAATCAAATGCATGTAACTGCAAGTGTAAGCACCTCTGTAAAAGCTAACACAATGCCACAATCTTCCCATGAGTGGGAAATACACTGGAAATACATTCCAAGTTCAGACCAAAAAACACCCAAGAGCAATATCTCAGACTCTGGAGGTCATGACAGTACAATTAAAAAAATACTTAACAAGTAGGGCTTATTTGGATGGAGAGAGTCTTCTCTCTACAAAGAATATGGCAACACGCCTTAAGTTTGCAAAGTTACATATGTAGCAACATCAATTCTTCTGCAACAATGGCCTTTGTACAGACAAAATCGAAGCGGAGATGTATGACCACAATGTAGAGCACCACAAACCAAACACAGCATTGAGCACAAACACATCATACCAACTGTCAGCTCAGTATTGGAGGGGTGATGATTTGGGCTTGTTTTGCAGGACCTGTTGTAGTCACTGAGTCGACCATCAACTCGTCTGTATACCAAGGTGTTCTAGAGTCAAATGTGAGGCCATCTGTCTGAAAGCTAAAGCTTGGCCTAAAAAAGAAAAGAAAGTGTTGCAATGGCACCGTGTTAAGGTCTAGGTCTACTTTCAAGATTAGGCTTAAAACTTTCCTTTTTGCCAAAGCATATAGTTAGGGCTGGACCAGGTGACCCTGAATCATACAAGCTACTGAGAGGACTGCAGAGTTTCTTTCTTATATGACTGCAAAAAGATGTTGAATTATTATTTCTTTTACTAAAGAAATATATGTTTACTATATATGCTGTGAATTTTGAATGTCTTAAAACCCTGTGGTGCTAACTCATTCATGTTTTATTGCCAATTTAAAACTAAACTTTTTTATGCAATTGGAAAAAAAAAACTTTTTCAGATGTGAGGATTTGTGTCTCAGGGGCAAAATGGAAAAATCCTAAACCCTTCAGACTGTGTGGTGATGTTCATTACAGTTGTTGACAGTTATTATATGCTATTGATTGCCTCGTTTCTCAAAGTGTAGTGTATTTTATTAGTCTGTATGGAATATTATTCATTTGTCAGGTTGTAAAAGTGCATAATCATATTGCTAGGCCACTGCAGTGCATGAGTGTGTGTGTGCTCTTTTAATAAGTGCAAGCTAGTATGCTGGTTTTATTGGTCTGTGTGGAGTATAACCAATTGTCAGGTTGGTAAAAAAGCAGAAAAACATTCCAATTTGTGGTTTCCCATTATTAATAATGATAGAAGCAGTTGTTATGAATTATATAACGGCACTTCAGATGCCTTTAGGTTTTGGATGAATTCGTGTGTCTGCGGCTCTGATTTGGACATAGAGTTGGTAAACTCCACCTTCCTCTTGCAGCCTTATTTCTCAATAGCGCTCCTACTTTCTCTGATCTACTTTTTGCTTGACTCCATCTTTTCTTTCTCTTGGTTTTCACCCTACCTGGATTTTCTGTTTGAAATTCCTTTCTTGATTTTTATTGTCCACCTCTTGTCTTAGTAACCTCTGTTTTCCTGGTTGATATTCTATGGTTTTCCTTTCTTGTTGGTGTTTTCATAAACTATCAAACCCTTCTTTTTAAAATTGTTCCAGCCTTGATCCTTTTCCTCGTACTTCTCTCCCTCTTTTTCTCCCAGTTTCCATCCTCTTTTCCTCGGCTCCTTTCCTCATCTTCTCTTCATCCTTCTATCCCTCAATGTCTTTCCACAACCCCTGGCCATCAGCAGACTAGACAGACCACAGACATCATTACTGACATTCATGGAAATCAGCATTGGGAAAAATTACATTCATGATGGCGTTCCCAACATGCCTCCGTTAAATCACAAATTATTCTTGAAATTTCACTTTCCAGAATTCCCTCAGTTAACATGACGTGTTATTTCCTGACGGGAACACATGACGAAACTGACAGATATTTCCAAAACAGCTTTAAGAGCAAGCCTTCTGTGGTCACCGTATTGAAGGACATCAGGACTTTTCGTCCAAGGGGTTAGTGTGACACATAGTCAAGACACAAAAAAATTGGTGTGGTTACATTGGGGATCATTGACTCAGTAAGGAATGTTTAGGAGTGGTCAAAAACAAATACATAAACCTACTTTCTGCCTGTGACTTGGCACCATGAACAACATGGATCAATCAAAACATTTATTTATCTGGGCATGTGAAGGCATTTTGACTTTAAACACTTTTTTTAGTGTATGTAATTTAATGCAATCATTAATCTGTTTTCTTACAGCACATCTAATACTTGGTTCTAAAGTCCCTCAGCAAGATGCACCTTGATTAAATGCTTTTAGTAGCAGCCATATATAATATAATGGCATCATTCTTAATGGATATTTGATCAGTCTTCTAGGAAGACTTGGTAGAGTTCAGTCATTCCTCGGAGATTCGACTTCCAAGCATAGCTCACATATTTTGAATGGTTTTGTGGTTTTAAAATGCCATTCCAAAAAGCATGAAAAGCATGTTTATCCACTCCACAACCAGCTTTTAATGGATGTTTGAGGTCATTGCCCTGTTGAAGCACCCACTGTGAGGTCATTTGAGGTTAGACGCCTTTCATTAGAACCTAAACTAAGTGGCAGCAGTCCAACCTTATCTCAACTGATCACCTTCCTCCCGATTGCATTTTATTTGTCCTTGAAGACAATTTCCCAATTTTAGTCAAGGTTTAAAGTGCTGATTTTGAACCATGGTTTCTATCTTGGTTAGCAGACTTTCAGTCTGTGGTAATGTAAAACGTGCTTGCTTGATAATAACCAGAAACACTGCAGCAGTGGTGAACTGCTAAAAGACATTTGTAACTTCCAGCAATGTTGAACTTATAATTTAATTCATTACATGTAAAATGCTGACTCTGTCTTGAATTTAGAAAAATCTAAAATAAATTCATAACTGTGAACCTCTTACCTGCCATGCTTTTCTTGGACATTCTTTGTAATATGTGCAGCAGTTTTAAAGGACACGCTGAGGGTGGCAAGTCTGTACAAGAGCTGGTACCAGCAGCAGCTGAGTCAAGTCTAGTACACAGGTTTGTGTGTATGTTTGAAAACGTCTCAGCAACAAGTGCATAAGTTAGGCAACAAAGTGAGAAAAGAAGAAAATTGGTCAATAAATGGTAAATGGCCTATATTTATATAGCGCTTTACTAGTCCCTAGGGACCCCAAAGCACTTTACATATCCAGTCATCCACACACTGGTAATGGCACGCTACATTGTAGCCACAGCCACCCTGGGCCGCACTGACAGAGGCGAGGCTGCCGGACACTGGCGCCACCGGGCCCTCTGACCACCACCAGTAGGCAACGGGTGAAGTGTCGTGCCCAAGGACACAACGACCGAGACTGTCCAAGCCGGGGCTCGAACCGGCAACCTTCCGAGTACAGGGCGACCTCCCAACTCTTGAGCCACCATCGCCCATTAACCATCGCCCTTCAATAACATTATTGAAGTTGGATATAATTAATATAGCCATAAAATCATTCTGTAAAATATAAAAGCAGAAAATCTGAAAATTCGTCTTGTCAGAGAAGTGCCTCCATACGGCTGTTTTCTGGAGGCAGGGGTGCAGAGCCAATATGTTTTGAACTCTCCAATTTTATACGATTTGTTTGTTCATTTTCTAATTACAGTGTATGCTTGGGCATACCATTTGCTTGAGTTTGACATAATAGATCCCAGTTTCTGTTTCTTTTCTTACCAACAGTTGGTTTGTTGGTTTCTTTCACCCGAGACAGCCAAGTAGTTACAGTTTCCTTAGCCTTTAATGTGGCCTCAACTATTTAGGTGTGTCAGAAAACACTCACACAAGTTGTTTCTGGAACAAGGACATGAATGAAGTCACAGGATTTCAGTCTTCATTATATTATTTATGCATGTTTAAGTCATGCAGTATTATGTAAAACAAATGACTATAGCATGACTTTTCCAATATGGCAGTGACATCGATCCATCTTCTTTGAACTTTGCGAGACAGGTCTCTCAACAGTTTCATGGCCTCTTTTCCAATTTATGGCCTATGTACTTTGTCTTTCTTCACAAACGGCGAGGCTTATATAACCTCAACCTATATCTGAGCCCTAATATTCAAGCTTTCAAAAGTCACAAACACTTTCTGACATGTTATGTTGATTTAAAATGTGAAGTAATGCACCATGGTGAAGTGTTTCCCCCATACATGCTACCAAAAGATGAGCCAGGTTTATACACCCACTTTACCACTGGTATGTGGCGGTAGTTGACACACACAAAGAATAATAAGCATGGCCAGAGCTTCTCTGATTCACCATCCCCTCCCTTCCTGCTGCATTACTAGCTGCCACTCATCTTTAGCCCTTCAGTACTGAAGCACATCCAGAACAAGCAATTATTGGCCCGTTCTGTTGCTGTTCACCTCTATTGTTCAAAGATGGGCTTTTGCCCAGTTTAAATTTTGGCTGCATTTTGATTTCATACACTACCTGCTAATGGATGTCAAGTGGATATTAATGACACATTGTGGTCTGGAAACAGAAAAATAACAACTGTGACATGAGTTATGAGGATGGTGAATCATACGTTCTTTCTGTTCTGGTACACCACTTGCAATGGTCTCCACTGCTGACGTGTTCCTTCAGTATTTGTTCTTTGTTGTTTCCGCATCACCAATATTGACAAAAGTAAATTGTAATGTAAAGCAGAGCGCACGCTTTGCATTACTTTCTTGGTGAAGACAACTGGCGTCACTGGATGGAAGATTGTTCCAACAACTGTAATGTTTGGGATGTACTGAAACTCATCAAGGTTCTTTTTTATGACAGTGTGTAAAAAACCAAAAAAATAAGAATGCCTGAACTCTTTATAAGAATGAGTTCCAGAGCCGTATGTACGTTTCAGACTTTTGTCCACGTAAAAATGTATAAAATAATAGCTAGCACAATGCAGTTCTTGAAATCCTGTTTTTTAGATGTTTGTTTTATTTGTTCCTGTATTTCATCCAGCAGTGTTGGGGATATTGTCAAAACTGATAGAATTATGAATGCAGGAAAGCACAGTCAGATTTTTATGCACCATGCGATGCCATTTGGAAACCATGTGATGGCCTGGCAATGATCCCAAACACACTGCCAATGCGGTAACACTACGAGTCATGGATTGGCCTCCCCAGAACCTGGACCTCAGTGTTATTGAAGCAGCATCGGATCAGCTCGGCAGAGAATAGAACAAAAGCACAGGCAGCATCCAAAGAAGAACTTTGAATGTCCTTCAAGAATCCTGGTTGTCAGGAGTAGTGTCGTGGATGAGAGAAGGAGGACCCAAATGCTGGACTCACAGGTAGGTAGGTAAAGGTTGGTCTTTATTGGCAACGGAGTGAACAAACAGAACAGGAGTAGGAAAGGGCTGGCTTGCTGGCTGGACGACTGACTGATTGACTGATTGAAGGACTGACCAACTGAAAGACTGAATGGCTAGCTGACTGAACGCAGGCGGAAACGACAACATAACATCAATGACACGACAAGGGCTGAAGGGAAGAGAGGGCTTAAATACATAGACTGATGAGGATGATAATGAGAGACCGGTGAGTACACAGCTGAACATAATCTGGCTAATGACACGAGACGAGCGGACACAGGAAAAGCAGGAAGTGAGAACATGGAAGTGGCAAAATAAACTGAACATGAACAAAACTGAAAACACTGGGTCACCGACCCAGGAACCCTGACACTGGTGAACTAATACTGAAGACTACTTAAAGAAATTACAATAAAGCTTAAAAGTTCAGGCTGTGTTGAAGAGTAAAATTGGTTGATATTTGGTATGACCAAACTGTTTTTGCCTTATTCACTGTATTTCCATGAATGCTGGATGGTTCAGTAAATTGCTGCACCTATTTCCCATTTCCCTAGCAAAATGTAAAGAAATGAAAGATTGACTCAAGACTTTTGCTCTGTACTGTTCATTTTACTTTGTGGTTCAAAATACCACAAATATTAATGTGACTCTTAAGTGATTATTAGTACAATATAATATATTAGTACAATATAGCCTATAAAAGTAATGAAGATGATGATGATGACAAAGTTTTAGAAATAATCAGCGTCATTCTCCACTTTTCGTGGGAGCGGTGAGGATCCGAATCTTACTACAGACCAGCTTCCTCCCGTTACACACTATGATGTCATTGACTAACACATTACCACTGGTGGATACATGTATATCACACATACCCACACTAACCAGATTTCATAAACACAAGCAAACAGAAGACAATCACAGTCTAAACCACCACATTCCTGATTCAGGGTCAGGGCTGCCTTTGGTGAGGACACACGAAGACTTTGGTGAAAACTCATTCTGGTCATTTTCTTGTCTGTGTGTGTGAGTGTGTGTGTGTGTGTATGCAGTGTGTCTGTCCCCAAGCTGTATATTTGAAATAGAAACCACTGCATATCCAGAGGACTACATCATTTGTATCTCATACCCACAATGAAAAGTTAACTGAAGTTTAAATAACCACTGCGGCTTCAGACATATGCACACACAACAATAGACAAAATACTGAGCGCTGTTCTTTTTTATACACAGGCGCACAAAAAACATTTAAACTGATATTTTAACATATTTTACAACCAAGAAGTAAAAGAAAGAAAATACAATATGATTTGTGATTCTGGGGAGGGATTTGTATGACTAAAGACACAAACTGAGGCTTTGGCACGCTACGATTTTCGTTCTCTGCAGAATTGTGAAGAAAAAACAGAAACACTGGAAAACATTCCCCGCACTGTAAAATGTAAATTTAATGCCTGTAATGTCTGCAGGGCCTGCATGTGTAATGACATATGCAACAATTATATTCTGTCCCAAGCATTCAATGTGCCGCATTAAATTCAGCTCAGAGTAAAGGCCTTTACACACTTGACGCGTAAAATTCAGACTCACCAATCAATCATCATGGCAAAACATGAAATGGACACGCCAGTCCACCGTGTACATGTCATGCTTTGCCACTCCAAAACGTGAAATGGACACGCATGCAGAAGTTGCATTACCAGCAGGGAAAGGTAATATACTGTATTTAAATTCACACTGTTGGTAGTGAGCAAAAAACGTATAAAGTAAATTCCAGGGTCCTTAATCACCTTAATCGAAAAAATTAAGCTCTAGGCATCTACATGCTCAGAGAAGAGCTCGAGAGGATGTGGAGGGTGAAGGTAACGGTGGTCCCCGTGGTAATCGGAGCACTAGGTGCGGTGACTCCCAAGCTAGGCGAGTGGCTCCAGCAGATCCCGGGAAAAACATCGGAGATCTCTGTCCAGAAGAGCGCAGTCCTGGGAACAGCTAAGATACTGCGCAGGACCCTCAAGCTCCCAGGCCTCTGGTAGAGGACCCGAGCTTGAAGGATAAACCGCCCGCAGGGGCGTGCTGGGTGTTTTTTTTTTTTTTATATATGCCATGCTATGCTATCTGAATATTATGTAATAACATGTTACTGTATGTACTTAATATTATATTAATGAAACCAAACATGAGATGATTCTCAATTGCATAACAAACATAGTTTCTGGGGGGATTTTTTTAGCGGTTACTTCATTATGTTATAAAAATCAAACGCAGGTTGGTAGAAGCTCCAACTGGAAATCCATCTAAAAAGCCTTCCTATGAGTAAGCATGACAAACTCTGGTGGTCAGTACACATCAGCACAGAAGTGCTAAGACAAATGATAGACTGAACACATTCACACACAGAAAATAAAGGTGTAGTAAAGGCGGGTCATAGAGGGGGATTTTTAGGTCGGTGAATCAGTCATTTGGATACAAGAAACTGGTTTTACGCAGTTTTTCCCATTACCCTGCAACTCTTACTGATGAGTGAAATAAGGGTTTGTTTCGCCCACCTTTTTCTCACTCTGCACTATGGTAAGATTAGAATCTTTAACAAAGAAATAGTTGTTCTTTTAGTTTTCTTTTTCTTCTTCCCTTTTAATTTCACGTAGCGAGAGCAGTGTCAGCAACACACACTGTGCTCTGACACCTGTATAAACGAGGCAGAGGTGCGTCGAGCGTGTGGTTAATCTGTGGCCGTTGTGGCAGACTATGTCAGTGAGGCGAGAGGTTAAGAAAACTACCCAGCTACGTCACAGACTCCAGTGAAGTGAAAAGAAAAGAATAATAGAGGTCAGAAGGGGTTTTTTGCTATCCGAGTAACCTTGTCGCATGACCTGATATTCTTGTGCTGGTATTGTTCTTACAATATAACTTACTTACAAAAGTTTGTTTTACTCCAGGACCACATCACGTTTTTTATTATTATTTTGATAATAAAGACTTGGGTACTTCTGCAATCATTTACTTTGTAGGAGCTGTCAACACAATATGTCAAGAGGTACTGATTATGCTAACTGACAGATGGCTGACAGCAAGTAGTGAGCAAGCTTGGAAGTTTGTAAAGTTATATGTCCCACTTCCTTCCCAGCTGGACCAAGTGACAGCTTGTCTGGATGCATTCTAGATTTCCTCCAACCCTGAACCTCATAAGCCTAGAGGATGGATGGATGGATGGATGGATGGATGGATGGATGGATTAACTGCATTACTAGTAGTAGTAAGTTCTTCTAGGAGTCCTGGTAATGACCCAGGTCAGTTATTTTAGTAGTTATTTTAAAGACTGAGCCTTAAAGATATATTGCAATGATCACAGAGACATCTGTCCACTATAATCGGAATCGCTCATTCCGAGTAAGCAATGACAGACCAGCAGGACTATGTGCACACAGGAGAGAGGAAACAGGCAGATAATTTCCCAGTAGGAGATGACTATAAACTAACTGCTATGTATAACAGCAGAAGTGGACAGAATCCCAGCTGTAACAGCAGTGATTTATGATTTAGCCTTAACTAGTATGTAAAATGGTATCAAGTCACAATATTTACCTGGCTCTTTACTTCCTTTTAAAACTTCTTTATGATTTTCTTTTACAAAAAAAATCCCTCAATTATTAAATCTGATCTTGTTCAGTGCACATATGATATAGAATGATTCACATATGTGTTTCATTTTTACATCTGGCCATAATATTTTGACTTTAAAATATACATAGCCTTTACTTTTCTCTCCTCTCTCTCCCTCCCACTCACAGGAGCCACCCAGGTCGGCCTGAGGTGAAGTAAAAATCAACAGACAGAATAAGAGATTTTTCCATTTAAAAATTTATGGATGACTCCTGGTCATATATTTCAGTGGGTGAGTAGATGTGTTTTGGGGGTCAGTTAACAGAGTGACCCTGAAAAGTGCTGAGCTATAAATGTAACCCAGCATTTACTGTTTCCTTTTTCAAATTTGGTGTTTCTTTTTCTCTTCTTTTTTTTTCCTGCCTCACTTTTCTAAGTGTATTTCTCCATTTCTCTCCCCTGATTTCCTCCATTTTGTTTCTCTTTACCACTTTTTGACACTGACTGGATATGATATACACAAGTTTATATCTTTAAAAAACTCTTGAGGAATTAAACACTTGATGGCTTCTAATTAATAATTTAATTAACTGCAAAATGACATTGACACCCAGCAGTCTTGCTTTTATATGTGAATATAACCAACTTGCAACCAGTGAGTCCCTGTGACTGGGACCAATTGCAAGTGAGTTTCACTCATCAGTGGAGACTGCCCCAGATTGCAATATGTTGTCAGTTTTTCAGCCTTTTTGCAAACCTTCACCAATTTATCTAAGACTAATCCCATGCAAGAGAAGTTACATAATTGGCTGTCTACAGACTGCTTCCTATCAAGCAGCTGTTGTAGTATCTTTCCAATCAACTTGTTGCCCAGAGGCTGAGCTTGATGGATTTGTGCAGCGTCTGCAGTGATTGGATGCTGTACCAATCTACTATGGTGAGGAAAGAGCTAAGCATAAATGCAACGGCGTTAAAGTTGCTTACCGGTCACTTTAGGTTCCTGCTGTTACCTATAGTCACGAGCTCTGGGTAATACCTGAAAGCCAGTCGAGGTGGCACCCAGAAGGGCCTTTGATCAGATGTCTCCTGGGAGAAGTGTTGTGGACATGTCCAACCAGGGAAAAAGCCCAGAGGTAGACCAGAACATGCCGGAGAGATTATATCTCAGTTTTCCTCTGGATCAGCTGTCCCCAACCCCCGGGCCTCGGCCCGGTACCGGTCCGTGAGTCGTTTGGTACCGGGCCGCGAGAGTTGAGGCTCAGGTATGAAATGTATGGTTTTCAGGGTTTTTATCGATTTTCAGCGTTATTTTGTTATCGTTTTTATCGTTAACTCTGTTTTCCTGGGTCTTTTCACGTGTGTTATGAATAAATCTTCTTTTTTTCAGTACCGGTACTAGTTTTATTTTGTTGTATTTATCCGCGACACCTTAAATACCGGTCCGTGAAAATATTGTGGGGCGCAAACCGGTCCGTAGCGCAAAAAAGGTTGGGGACCGTCAAGGTGGCTGGGGAGAGGGAGGTCTGGGCCTCTCTGCTTAGGCTGCTGCTCCCTGAGGATGTAGAGGATAGATGCATGGAGCTTTACCTTTTTAGCAGATCCAAAACAGAAAAGATAATTTCCTGCCTTCTCACCCTTATTCATATAAATGCAAGAGAAAAAGATAGTGAACCACCCATGTGTTGGGTGTGTAATGCTGTGGATCTATCAACACACTTTAAAGATCAACAAGACATCACTGGCCATTTATGTTGTCTTCACTGGATTTCTTGCATGAAATAAACTTAATGGATGACTGAATTTCAACAGGCTTATCTTAAAAGTGAACATTCTCTTTTGTCACTTTAAGAAAAAGTCGCTGAACATTGTTTCCAATCCCTCTGACAGCACCACACCTTTGTTTGTAACATGTCGATAAATGTCTGTGTGGTTACCATAGACTCCATGGGAAACTCTTTCTGCACTGTTTGGGCCTGCTTCTGTTCAGAGCTGCCGGGGTCAAGCAGAGAGTAAATGGAGATTTCAGCTTCTGATACAAACACAAACACACAACGGGGACAAGAGATCCAAAACACATGTGGGAGGAACTGAGAGTGTGCAATAACAAAGGACAACCTGTGCATTCTAGGAGTGACTTAGGCGACAAAAAGAGGGCAAAGACCACTTTCACATCATTAAAATCACATGTATCAAAGTTCTGCTTTTCCTGTACTAACATTTCATCTTTTTTTTGTATACAGCTGGATTGAAATCCCTGAATACATACACTCAGAATTCAACTAAATTCACTACACATGCTGATATTGTTGTGCACTGTGACCAATGGCCATCATATAACAGAATTAAGTGATTTCATATGCAGCTGGGACAGAAGCAATATCCACTGCTGTGCAGCTGAGATGGGACACAGCACATTAAATGTTAAGTTGCCTGTGTTACAGGAAATTAGGCACCAAAATAATGTGGACATGAAGTTGATGTGTTAATTTATGTCACAAGTTTGGAGATTATGCTCCCATTTTAATGTGGGTAAATTCTTTGCAGTGAGGTTGAAAAACATGCTTTGCCGTATTTTATTACTGTTAGATCATATTTTTCCATGAGTCTAATGCTGCTTCATATGCCTTTTCATTGAATACTTGTAATTTTGTGGTAGATTTTGGCATGAAAAGCATTTGGAGTGGACGTTTAAATTCAAAGATACTGTATTAGATATTGGCTGCTGGTGGCTGTAGGCCAAGAACATCAGTATCGGCCTTCAAAATCCCACAAGAGATCTGCAGAGACAGAGAGAGTAACTGATCTGTGTCTGTTTTCAGGTATTAGCCAAGCCCGAGGCCAAAGGGAATCCTCAGCCAGCTGCTGTGGTTTTGGATAAGGCTATATCCTGGAAAACAACACCGTGATACTGGCTGCGACGAAGCCCAGACAGATTTACATTGAGGGCAGAAAACTATTCTTGTCTTCAAACTGCCCGCATACAGCCACTGTTTTCACCAACATTTTTGTGATTTTTATCCCCCATGCACAGACAGAGTTTCACTATAATATGTTTGGTGACTGGTGGTAATTTCCTCTGCTTTCTTACCCTGACCTGGAAACAGACATCTTTTGTGCACTTTGTCTTCATTGGAACTAAAGAAGCACAGACAAAAAAATGAAGAAAAAAAATGTGAGAAAAAGAGACGAGCCAAAGGGAATCCTCAGCCAGCTGCTGCGGTTTTTGGAGAAGACTATTTCCTGGAATACAATACAGGGATATTAGCTGTTACAGAGCCCAGAGAGTCTTATACTCAGGGCAGGAAAACAAAACTTTATGCCTTTAGGCAAGCATGGGGACTGCTTTCTAGCAGCCACTTTGATTTTTGCAAAATATAAGATCTTGAGAATTATTATAGGTTGAGATAAGACATTAAGATTTTACAACTGATTGCTGATTGTAATTTCCTCCTCTGAGCTCTATTTGACTGTCTTGTTTTAATAAAATAACACTGGTGGCCGGCTGTGCAAAAGTACCTGATACATGTTTTTATTCCATGAATTAATCAACATCAAATCTGTAGCGAACTGTCAACAAGTTATGATCTTGGCTAAGTTTGTATTCTGGAATACAGTACAGAAACTTTTCCCACTGAAGCTGCATCATACATTGTGCAGAGAAGTCACTAAACGGATGAGCAGCAAAATTCACTAACACATATTTATGAATGATTAGTTTTAAGAGCTTGGTGACATAATAATTACTTACAGCTGTGCTAGCAAGGTAGTTGATTAAGATAATCTCTCTAAGATAGCTAGCTCTGTTGCTAACCTGAAAATTAGTTCACAAATTTAATGCAGTAGGTCTCCAGTTACTGGGAGAGTTGATGGTACAACTTAATTAATAATTAATTAATGTTGATTTTCATCATACCTGAAGGGTAGATGCTTTTATGTTTCAGTTAGTAGCTTTCGGTCTGGTGTTCCTCCAGGGTCTGTTATAGGTCCACTGCGTTTTACATTTTGCATGTTCCCACCTAGTGCTTACATAAAGAGACACACTATATCCTAACATTCCTATCTGGATGATAGAGAACTGTACCTGTTGTTTTCTTCTCATGATTTAACCACTGTTTAAATACTATCTGTATTGATAACATTAACTGCTGGATGTCTCAAAAGATTTTAGAAATGAATATTCATATTCATTGTTGTTCCATAAAGTCAGAGACTGATTGATCATATTTATCATAGTTTCAGATTCAGAAACCTTTGCATCATTTTGGACTGTGATCTTGTTTTTTTAATATCATATTAATAAGGTCACCATAACTGCTTTCAAGCTTTTAAAAAAAAATCAATAGTTCAAAAAAAATTTTATCTCAAACTGACTCTGAGAAATTGGTAAATGCATTTATATGAAGCATGTTGGACAATTGTAACAATCTATTTGAAGGATTATCAAAATCATCCAACAATTTCAGCCTGTTCTGAATGCAACATCCAGACTGCAGAAATTTGACCATGTAGCCACAGTACTGAAGCCATTTGATTGGCTCCCAGTTTACACAGAATTACCTGTAAAATCCTTCCTAATATTTCATAAGGATGACTTCCCCCTGCACCATTTTATCTCTCGGGCTATCAGGTACAGATCAATTATTCCCATGACAGCTCTGAGTGTGCTAGGGATGCTTTCAGTTACTGTGTACTTGTTTTTTTTTGTTTTTGTTTTTTTTTTTAAATTATGTGTAATTATGAGTGTTAGCTCACAAGTGACCAAGTCTTCAGTCAGACAGGCCTAGAAAACATCAGCAACCCCTTGGCAACCTTGGGTTGATAGGGAAGTGATCTGTTCCAGATAACCATAGTTAAACATAACCATGGTCACCAGTAGTTTGCATGGAAGATGCTCTCGCCATCTACTCTCTGAGCTGTAGTGAAACTTGGAAAAATGTGGCACAACCTGGAAACGGAGAACATTTACCTTCTGGGTTATAGTTGTCCCTTGCTACTGCAACCAACACATTTCTAAACACACAGCTTTTACTTTGAAGGTACACATTCTCAGTTTTTGGCTCATTCTTCACAGTTTCCCTACCAATCAATCGTCATCTTCCGTGCAAACAACTGGCAACCAGGACAACCTCCTAGTGTCATATGAGGGCTGTGGGCGGGCAGCAGTGGTGTTATGGAGGACCCAAAGTGCAGACATTCTCAGGCAAACATGAACTCAAACTTAGCTTTATTGCTGGATTGCAAGGCAGAACAGAAAACTAAACAAACTAAGAATACAGATAACTAACTGGCAGGCAGATGGCCAGACCACACAGCATAGGATGATGGTAGATCGCAACACAGTCAGAGGAAAACACAGAGCTTAAATACACAGAGGGAGTAATCAGGGAATGAGAGACAGAAGGGAAACACAGCTGGGACAAATCAGTCCTAACGAGACAAGGGAAGCAAAACCAGATACATTAACATAGGACACAGACTTTCAAAGTAAAACAGGAAACATAACACAGAAACGCGGACTTGACAAGGGGATACAGTAGACAGAGGCGACAGAGCAACTAAGCAACACAGACAGAAACCAGAAGGCAGAACTCTAACAAAGAAACCAAAAGACTAGAAATGATAAATAATGGCAAAATCAAAATTACAATAATGAAAACTCAAAACTCTGGGTCGATGACCCAGGTCTCCTAACACGTGATGCAGCACTGTATGCCATGCTGTGACCAATTTTGTGCAAGCCTTCACCGGCCATTCTCATAATACACACTATTCCCTAGCAACCAATGACTGCCACAGGATCCCTGTTCGGTCTCTAGCCTGCGTGAGTAGCAATAGATTTCACAACAACTACTAAAGTCAAAGGAGCTTGCAAAGAAAAGTGTCTGGACTTCTTTAAGTTGCTTGAAGACGTTTCACCTCTCATCCGAGAAGCTTCTTCAGTTCTAAGGTCAAATGGTGGAGAGTCCCAGATTTAAACCTAGTGGGAGTGACCCCCCACAGAGGGACAAAAGGACCGCCTGATGATCCTCTAATCACCTGAGCCAAGGTGTGAAACTGGGTGTGGGTCCAAATCAGCCAGGGTTTCCTGTGAGTTCATTGTGAAACCTGGCCCCACCTTATCATGCGAATTTTGAGGTCTGTCGGTGTCGTAAACCACCGCCTCTGTTCAAAGATGGTCGCTCACAGTGGACATAGATGGCTTCTTTCACTCCTCTTTCAAACCATCTGTCCTCTCTGTCCAAAATGTGAACATTGGCATCCTCGAAAGAGTGTCCTTTATCCTTAAGATGCAGATGGACTGCTGAGTCTTGTCCTGTGGAGGTGGCTCTTCTATGTTGTGCCATGCGCTTGTGAAGTGGCTGTTTGGTCTCTCCAATATAGAGGTCTGGGCATTCCTCGCTACACTGTACAGCATACACCACATTGTTAAGTTAGTTGACCTTAGAACTGAAGAAGCTTCTCGGATGAGAGGTGAAACGTCTTCAAGCAACTTAAAGAAGTCCAAACGCTTTTCTTTGCAAGCTCCTTTGACTACGATGACCTGGATGACTGAGAACCTTCACAGACTGCTAAAAACCACTCACAACTGGTCAGGGATGACATGTTATTCCCAGATGGTCACCGTGGAGAGGCCGTAGCTCTAAATGTTATCAGCAGTGACCCTGATAAGTCAAGTGAATGATTTATTATATACTGGACACAATTACCGAATACTGCAATGAAGTCCAATAATGAAGTCTGCAGAAATCGTAGAGTTCACAATCTTCCCATGTTCCATCTAAAAAACCCATGCCGCTTTCATTGCCATTTCATTTCCAGATCATTCTAGAAATGGGACCTTCCCAGATCATTTTCATTTCTTTGGACACTCTTGAGAGGTCAGTGAGGTTTTGTGAACTTGACACTAGACATTTGGAAACACTGGAATCACGCTCATAAATTCTTGCAGCAATTTAATAGAAACAAATATGCTTCGCTATTTTTTTTTCATGAATTTACCACCAGGAATGTTATAATACTGAGACCTTAGTTTTCTCACAGAGGTATTTGGCATAATTGTCTAATTGCGTGTTATTTCCTTCGGTACAAAGCTACTTAATGAAACTAATTTGGACCCTTTTATGGAGCTTAGTACTAGTTTGGATGGCTTCTTTGTTAAATGTATTAATGTCACGTTGAAAATTTAAAATAACTGAAAAAACCAAGCAACAACAAAGACAGTTGAGAAAGTGGAAATATAATCCTGCCTCTGTAGGTAAAACCTCTTGTCTAATTAAACTACTTTACATCAATTGTTGCTATTAGGGGTAGTAAGGTTTAGTATAAATGATGTATAACAGTCTACATTCTTGAACCGGCTAAAGCACAAAGACGAATTTGCACAGTGGCTCACGGTAATTCCACATCTCCCTCCGGTCGCTGCTCTGTGCTCAGGAACGTCAGAGCAAAGCATCTGCAAGTTACAGATGTGTATTTGATTCCAGGTATTAGTCCCAACTAAATCCTAAGGGTCTACTGTGGGTTTGGATCAGGTTAAATCCCAGAATACAATACATCAATACTAGTGTGACCAACCCCAAAAAGCTGTACTAGTGAAACGTAAGATAATTTGATTTGATCACTGGCTCCAGCTCGAGATACAGGAGCTGTTGTAGTCATTTGTGATTTGAAGAATGAATAAAATACTGTGGAGGGAGGGTGTGTTTTGGCTGTGTTTTTTTTTTTGTTTTTTTTTGGGGGGGGGGGGGGGCTGCTTTTCCTTTTGACTCATATGTGTCCATCTTTGTATTTAACAGGTCCTAGATTCATAGGTACAATATGTCACATTGTATACTCGGTCAGACCGAATGTGTATTTTCTCATCGCTCATCAGGGTCAGTGCTGTCCTTGAAATACTCACAGTGAGTGGCAGTTGTTCGACAACTTTGCAAAAGCATTCACATGCTCTTTGCAGGAAATACAAAGTTTGCCTTCAGTCCAAACATCACATCATAATCCATCAGTTTTCTATGCAAGCTAGTGACGTAGCTGCTACCGTTCGCTCTGCAGTTGTGTTTTGTGATTGATGAGCTGCATTGTCACCGTGGTGCCGTTACCTCCCGAGTGTTAATGAAACGTGTGTACGTGTGAGAGAAAGGTGTGTACGCTTGCTTATCTGCATGTCGAGAGCAGTTTCTTCTTCTATAGACTGACATCACTTTGTTTGGGATGATGTTGTGTCTGTACACCCGGTGACCGTTGCTAGGGTCCTCTGCTTTGTCTGCCAGGCTGTGTATGTGAAGGAGATGGAGGGACAAACAGAGCAATATCACGCGTTTGTTAAATTTTGCGAGTAGTGATGCGTTTTTATGCAACGCAAGGTACAGGAACAGAATTGCGTGATATGTCTTGACGACTGAAAAACATTGCAAATAATTGACGTGCAGATAGGGGATAAATTCAGTTAAAAGCAGTGTTTAAAAATAGCAGCTATGGAAACTTACATTAAAATACTGATAGCAACCCTGTATATATTGGAATGTGCCAATTATGCACATTTATGACATTTACCTTAATAAAAGCTAAAAGAAAAAGTAAAGAGCAGATACATTTAATGTCATGAAAATACTAAAACAGAAAGCATATATAAATAAACAGAAAACTAAATATAGCCGTGAGTCTAGAACTTCACAGCTGGTGTGCCCTACACATGAGGGACAGTTTGATTTTAAAAAATTACTACCTTACTCTCACAGTTTTGCACACATATGCAAATATACAGTTACTTTAAACATTAAGTTGACGTCTCAACAGCTCCTTGAAGGGAGCTAAGAAAAGCACAAACATGGTGCTTTCCTATGAGGTGCCTGTTGAAATCCTTAATGCTTGTTCAATTCAGCTGCTCTGTTCCAGGTTTCACTCTTTATTTGCTCAGATTCATTTGGCGACGTTTCCACTGGTTCTCCACACATTTCTCATCCACCCTGCCTCAGCTCACCACCCAATCCCCAACTCTTTCAGCCCTGCAGTCATTATGATTTGTTTTAAATCTAACTGCAGTCACCTTTGTATTTAAAGTACTGTGAAAAAGCACTTGCCCACTACCTAATTTAATTTTTTTAAATATTTCCCATGCTTACATGTTTCAGATTATCAAACAAATTCCAATATTAATCAAAGATAACCTAAGTAAAGCCAAAATGCTGTTTTTAAGTGATGATTATTGGGGGGAAAAACTTTCCAAACCTACCTGACTCCTCTTGTTAAATCATAACGTAACTGCGATTGACCACATTTTTTCAAATGATCAGTCGCATCTAGCTAGCTATGTCTCATGACATTTGTGCAAACAGGATGTTGTCGCTGGGAAACAAGGTAAGCTGCCATTATTGCACTATTGTACATTGATTTCTACGGGGGTTAAAATGAAAGTTCTAGGTATAATGGTCTTCCTGCCCCCCACATCAGAATTCATTCCCTGATGAATAAATCCGTTTTAGTCAAATTCAACTGAGGGATCATTGTGTTTTATTTTAGAATTATTTTAAAAGGGGTCAAAATATCCACCCTCTGTGGTTCTAGTACTGAAGGTGGCTCTGGGAGCTCTTCACCCTCCACGTGTTTCTAGTTTTGGACAGCTAAAACAGCAAGACAACCAAGTTTTTATCTATAAGGTGATTTTAGGGCGATTTGCTCTACTTTTATTCACCTTTCTCCAATGGCTCTCCATTTTCTGTGTCCTACATAAAGTTGACAACGTTAATCTAACTTCTACTCGGTTGTTCTTTAGCCATATTTGTAGAAACATTTGAAAAGGTTTGCAAGTTTGTGTCTCCATATCTTTGCCTTCACCAATCTGGGTTGGGTTTTTTTGTTATGGCTATCTGAATGTGTTTTCATGCATTTATGGCTATCTGTTCTTAATTTAAATCATTGCTGTTATACAAATTTTTCCCTGAAGGGATCAAAAAGTTAAAGTGAAATGACAGGACCTAAACTTGTGTGTTTCTACACAGGCATCCGTATGCATTTATGTGTGTATGGGATGTGGTTTGTCTTTGCTAAATGTCGTAGTTGAGTGACAGTGTGATAAAACATCTCTTAGCACAGCATTGATACTTATGACACATAGTCAAGACATCAGTAATCCATTTGTTACACACACACACACACACACACACACACACACACACAGATCTACTCACGGGTTTGTCATATTTTTCACATAAATTTTACTCACACAGTGACACAAATGTATTCGCACAGAGGTCCAAACTTGAGCACATGCACACACTCAAATACATGATGCATTTATTATGCAGGATGCATACACACATACTTTACTCACACACACACAGACACTCTTTCTGACCACAGAATGATAATTTGAAAAATACAAAACCAGAAAATCTTCTCTGCAAGGGGTTGTTCTTTTTTTCTGTCTGTAATCCTCTTTCTTTGATTTTTTTTCTTTCAGTTTTCTCAGCAGTCCTAATTAAAAGCACCTGCATCAGCTTCTTTCCTCTGTCTTTTCTCTCAGCGTTCACTCTCATGCCGTCTACTCCCTTTAAAAGTCAAAGAATGAGAATGAAAGAAAAATGGTTTAACTGTGTATGCATAACTGGGGAAATTGTATTTAACATATCCTGCACACACTGACACCTCGTCAGTTCTGAATAGAGATTACAGACCGAAAATAAAACCTAAAGATTGGTTTATTAGTTAAACTTTGAGTGAGAAGAATTAAAAAGTGATAAAGAAGAACTAACCCAAACCACACTTTGTGACAAAAGAATCAGAACAGTTTTATTATATGTATTCCAAACCACGCCGTAACATATGAAGGACTAACCTTTTTGTTGTGGATGGATCCTGCTGCCTGAACTTTTTTGTGTTTAGCATCTTCTTCCTTCTATGTTACGACATCTGTTTCTGGCCACTGCGGACCCTCACCTTTTATCGAGACCAATTTAATCCTCACTGTATATCTTCCTTGTGCTAATAAATTTGCATTTGCATAAACTTAAGTCTGTAGCTAGTCACAATGTAGCGGGCCGTTTTACATAAACAAACCCATTTAAACTAAACCTCCAAACAATGCTGATACTTGGTTTTCTTTTTTCATTTATGTATAAAGTTATAAAGATGCTGTTTCTTTTATAAACACATCAGGCAGAACATATATTACTGTAAGAGTTCAACTAGCTTGCTAACGCTAATGCTAGCTTCTAACTCCGCTAAACTGTGCAAAATCCTTTTTTGTTATGGATGTCTGCACGTTATGTTTCATTGTAACACCCAGTAAAACAAACAGCCACACTGATTGTTTTACTGGACATACAATCATTAGGACCATTTTTAAAACTCAACATGTTCTGAAGGAACATTTAGCCCTTGAAAAGGCAAGAGACACCTTAGCATATGGACAGCAGAAACTATCACAAAAGTATCAGTATTTGGCAGTGGACATCAACTATGCAAGATATAGTCACAAAACTAGTGCAGTTCAGAGAGTGACAGGTCAAAATGAAGGTTGTGACTGGACCACATGAGTACTGAAGTAAATAGGGACAGCCAGTTAGCATTTAAATCACCCAAATGGGGTCCAAATAATACAGTGAAGATGGTTAAATAACAACCAATGGATGTATCTGAATTGAAGATTCAAGTCATATTTCAACTGAAAGACCTTAAAAAACTCAGCAGTTTTGTTGTGTTTTTCAATTCACAGTTGAAAAGTTCAACTTGGTGGATTCAACTAAACTCCTGAGTGAAACAATTGGTTCAAGATGTGACTAATACATTGCATATAGAGTACAGGAGATCAGTTGTTCTATGACTTCATGACCACGCAGGTTAGAATTGAAACTTGCATCATGTCAATATGCACCAACTCATCTGGTAAACTCTTATATAACTTTGTATTGTGCTATTTAGCATCTGGTAACCTTTGGCTGTCCTTCCCAGTCGAGCAGGGGGAATCTAAGTCACCGGAGGCAGAGATGGAAAGTGTGTTATAGATCACAAATGCAACAGGAACAACCTTGTTTACTTCTGCACTCCCATTAAATCTCGACCTTTCTGGTTCGTGACAAAGGTTTCCTCAGGATACCCAAACACACACAAAGCACCCAGGGACTGTTTTTGCAACGTGTCAGCGCACAGGATGCTCCCACTCTCAGAGTGTGTTTTCCAGCCAATGACAAATGAGCTTTTGATTGAATTCATCAACAACATGGCATCTGGATGAAAGATGATGAGATGGAGGGATGGAAAGAAGGGGGAGTGATTGAGGGGGAGGTCCAGTTTCTGAAGTCGGATGTTGCCCGAGTGAAGGTTGCGTGCCAAGGAAATAAAAAGAAAGAAAGAAAATTAGAGTGGGTGGAAGACAAATCTTCTGCCTGCCTCTCTCTTTTCGATCCTGCTAACTTACGATCCAGCTACAACTCACTGATGTCCACTTAATTAATCGCCGCTGTTGAACTGACAATCGTACGATCAAACCAAGGATTAACTCTCTGACCTCGGCATGACTCGGGCTCCATCTCTGTGTTTGCGCAGCTTTTAGTTCCCGATTGTTTACAAGGAAACAAAAACTCCTGTTTTCGCTGTGCCATGTTGCATCTGTTTTGCGACCAACTTCAATGTTTGGATGAAGAGACGATTACTTCATTCATTGAATATGCATCCAGCATTTGTGTGTTCTGTACCTTTCAACATGATCCGTGGAGGCTGATTCATAGTTCAGAGTCATTGCATTCAATTAATTACACAAATAAGACGAACTTTTGATTCCTGGGGGAAACACAGGGGAAAGCAGAGAATGAAATGATGAATGTTATAAATTAGAAGTTAATTGGACAAGCGCATTCAAAGAAGCTGGTGAACTGCATAAGGACTGCTTTTCCTAAAGCTAACTTGGGGCCAGTGGTGATTTTACCTGTTTATAAAAAGTTGAAGTGCTCTGAAATCAATTTTAAGCATGTTCTCATTTCACTTCAGTGGATAACAATGAGTGCAACTGAGTTGTTTAAATCTTTTGAACAGAGTAGTGTAATTTTCTCCACCATTTCTCCTTGTGATAAACTTTAGTTTTTAGTGGTTTCTGGTATTATTTTCCGTCCATGCCTTCTGCTTCTGTCAGTATGTTTTGTGTTAGTCTTTTTAGTGAAAGAACTTTTCATTTCTTCTTGCTTTAAATCTGAAGGCTAGTTTTTACACGTGTGTGTGTGTGTGTGTGTGTGTATTTGTGTGATTTTACCTCCCAGCTATTGTATGCCACATTCCTTAGTAGTTTCCCCTGTCTTTGATTGTTTCTACTTTTACATTCATGGAGTATTACACGGTCTGATCTTGGGCTTAATTTGCTGGGATGTCCACTTCTGGTATCAACAGTAACTCTTGATCATTTTACACCTATGAATATTCTTTCTCACTGTAAAATGAAGGACTTTAAACTGTTTGGAAAAGTGCTTATAATTCAGATTAACAATCAGCAACAGTTGCTCCTCTAAGATCATTGATAAGATCTCTCCCTTTTCTTTGTGTTAACAAACACCTGAATGCTCCAAACCAGAAAAATGCCAAAACAGCTGCTTTTACAGAAGTGCTCACACTTGATGATCAGTCAGTCAAGAGCAGTCAAAACCCTCTTAATTCCAGTGGAAACAGCAGTGTTACACTTAGTTTTTCACACACTGCTTCTGCTTTTTGGCTTATTTGTCAAATAAGTAACAACATGATGTGATATATCATATTTTGTAGTTCATCTGAGATTGTATTTGTCTATTTCTCAGATTATTTCTGTTCTGTTATGACACATAAAACCTTTGCACTTAAAGACTGCGCACTTCCTTTTTAGCATGACTGTATGCAGGTAGGCCTTAAAGCTCAATTCCAGGTCATCCAACTCTGACTGCAGTGTTTGGTCCAGTGCATCTCAACACGCTTATATCACAGCACAGTGCATACATTAAAACTAGCGGATGTGTTCTGATGCGGTAGGGAATGAGCTAATGTGGAATATAGCTGCAGGGCTCATGGGAAAAATGTCAGATTTGTCCATCAACACATGATGATAATGACAATCCATCTGCAAACACTGAAAGGGTTCGAGTTAACCTACACCTGGAAAAGAAATTCCTGTATTGATATTCTATATTATATGTCAGCAACCAAATTTGTATTTATAAACCTCCCTGATAGAGAAGTAGTTCTCACTTTAAGCTTAGATTATTATTCTATTTATTTATTTATTTATTTATTTTAGCTTTAATGAATTGACACCACAATTAAAAAAAATAAGTAAAAAAAACATTCTTTGACAAATTTGGCTATATTCCACTCAACACAGTGAAGATGGTTTAAAACTAAAAATGAAAAAGACAATAAATGTCCTTAAGACCCTCCAAGGGTTAAAGCAGTTAGACATCAGCTGCACTGGTCCTCTCTGCCTCTAAAAGTGCTCTATATTTAGCATGTGTGTGCCATTTATCTATTCTCTGTCCAGTTTGAACAGAGGTATCCTCACCTATTTCTCTAGCTGTTTCATCAGTAATGGGCTTTTTTGAACTATTTCAGAATAAGAGCCTCCCCCTGCTATAATGGAAACCTTAAAAGTGGGAATGTACTTGTTGGCGAGAATTCCCGCTTTCATCTAAACATGAAAGAAAAGAACTTGGGGTTATATGCTTCAGGGAAGCAGTAGCAGGCATATTTTACAGATCTTTCAGACATTTCCAAAGCCACATTTGATTTGTCTTGCAGTGGAGCATTTGCTGGGTCGATCATGGTAGGACCACAAATGGATTTCTATATCTATTAAGGGTATAATTTCTTCTCCATTCTTCACGCAGCTCAGAGAGATGTCCAGCACATGCATCCCTGTGAGGGCTCCTCATCACCAGGCGCACTGTTTATTTAGGAAGGCAGAGCGACTTCTTTAGTTATTTCAAGATATTTCCTTCTGATTAATATTAAATTCTGTCCTCTAATTTGATCTCCCTTAAATCATTGCCACATAAATCAGACAGAAAAAAATGCAAGTGTCGACAAGCACTGTTTTTTTTTTTCTTTAAAAAAATCGGTTTTCTAATTGAAAGTTTTAAGGTCTTCATGGAAAAGCTTGGATGAAAGCATATTCTCTATGTTTTAACTCATCTGAATTACATTTACATGTGTTCTGTTCAGTTTATCTATACGGGTATTTTCACTTTTCACAGACCAGAAGCGTTGAACCATGATCACATCGTTCATCAATATATTGTATTTAATAGAAAGAGAAAAAAATCCTCATCTACCACTTGCAACTGCTCTCTGCATACATTAGTAAAATCCTTCATGTATCCTCATCCAACTCCACAGGACTGACCTTGTTGGAATCGCATGCTGTTCCACATATGGTTTTCCACCAGTAGCAAAGTTCTACTTAGGGTGAGAGTGGAAAATTCCACCAGTAAAGCTCCACCGATAGGAGGAGTCTTCAGTAATCTCGACAGATGGAAGAGCCCAAAAAAATATCAACATTCATCAAATTCAAGACAAAAAAGACAAAGACAAAAAAGACAAAAATAAATCCTCAACCACAGATTACACAAATGCATCTTCAAAGACAAATAGTTTATGACCAAGAAGTAAAGTTTATTATTTTTAAAAAGAAGTAAAGAGCCAAATTCTTGATTAAGTGCGTATATTTAGCAGCCTGTAAAAGTTCCCTTTGCTTCCTTTGTCTGTTACCTCTTCATATTAAAGCTGTAATGAGATCAATTCCAAGGGCTTGTCATCTAGATGAGTTGCCATTATGAATGTCCATACCTATATATATGCCGTAATCCTAAAGGATCCTACAAGTGCAGTCATTCCAGTCATTGTTCAAATACAGACTAAGGAATTTGTTGATTCCAGTTCTTTAAACGAGTTTGATCTGAACTGATTTGTTTTTTGACAAAGAAAGAAACATCTCTGAGCTATTCCTAAGTTTCGCTGCAAATATTTCAAAAGTTCACACAGTTTATAAAAACTTAATTATACTATTGTGAGAGTGAATCCACAAGTGCCTACTGTCTCTTGTCTTCCCATGTCGCAATACTTCACCTCACAGCCCTATATTACTCTTGAGTTTGCGTTACACTGCTAGTTGAGGTGTCCATAAATTTAATACAGGGGACATTGTTCAGGTTAGGTGTAGCAGCTCGGTTCATAGACACTGAAAAATAAAAGATGGTTGTATGACAGCCAAGACAGCGAAGCAGGGATTGCTTCACCACTCCAGGAATCTACAGGGACACTGGCTTATGAGCTGCATGGATTTTGTGTCTCCTGACCAGCACATTGCAGTTCCTCTTTTTTTGGGAAATATGTCATAACATGAATTTCTAGATAGAAACTGAGATGAAAAGTTAAAAGTCAGATGTGACGTCCTTCACTAGAACAAGCTGTTGCTTGCGTTGGCACTGGTCGAACCACATGGCAGCCGTGTGTGTGTGGCTCATTTCTTGAACAAGAAGGCCATTCAGTTTCATGGGTTTTTTTTACATCAGTATTTCTCCACTTGTTGGATATTGATGGGCTGGTTTTGGAGCTGACTCATGGTCAGTCTCATTCTTATTTTTAGTCTATGAATTGACTGTGCTGCCATAGCTCCGGTGACCCATTTATTCATTTATTCAAGAGTCCCCACTGCAGGGTTTTTGAATTTGAGTCTGCCACATACACATGACAATGTGACATGACAATGACACACATCTTGTGTGTCATTCTTCCTCATTTTCTCCCTACCTTCCAGTCTGCTGTTTGCGCTATCCAATACAGACAAATGGTCTCATGTTCTAACTCCTCCTGGTCATCACTTCCAAATCTTCTTCTTGAAAATGCATCGTTTTTTCCTCCCGTCCACACTGAGACGGGGTTTTCCCCAAGGAAAATCGCAACTTTTGAAAACGCTCTCGAAAACGCATACATTTCAAAACGGAGCTGTCCCGTCGCAGTGTGGACAGTGAAAACAGAGACTTTCTAAAACAATGATGCATTTTAGTCATGTGATGCAGTCATGTGACCAATTAAACTAGCAGAGGGCTTTATACAGCACTTGTTTTGTTTGCTCTCAATTTTGACAGCCCTATTAAAGATTACTATCAGTCTGTACATGCTCCAGATAGCTTTTCTTCAAATTCTTTAATTCTCCCTCGCTTTTGCAACTTTGTACTTTTGTGTTACTCACAGCAACAACTCCACCTCATTGTTAGTCCATTTAAAAAACTCGGAGTTGGTTCGGGTTGGTGTAAACAGCATGTTTTGGATAATGATATGTCAAACCAGCATGAGCTCATCTTGTTAATGCTACATAAAAGCACTCTGGTGAGTTCACACTCTGAGAGAGGAGACTGAAAATAGATAATAAATAATAATAAAAATAAATTGATCTGATAAGCAGCATAAACTTGCTCGGTTTTGAACTGCAATTTGACAAAATAAAAATGCAATTCCTCTTCAGTGAGCTGCCTTGTGTGTGTGTGTGTGTGTGTGTGTGTGTGTGTGTGTGTGTCAGGTTCTTCTGACCTCCTTTTGTTCTTGGAATAGTCTAAGTACTTCTTCTCTGTTCATCCCCTCCTTTCACTTTCACTCTGTGATGTATGAAAAGACCCTATTGTGAAATTTGCAGACATATTAATTGCTGATTTGTTTTTGGACAAAAACTGAATGTCCACCTAAGCTTCAGTCTGTTTTGCAGGATGCTTCCAGCAGGCTGTGTGTGTTTGTGTACAGTTAAAGCTTTGTATTTATATGTGTCAGTTTGTCTATTCGTGCATTCCTCGTGTGTTTTTCAGGATAGTTTAGCATAATTGTGCAGAGGCCTCAGAATGCCAGCTTAGTAAAATGGTTGGGAACCTCTCGGCTCCTGGGAGTGTATGTGTGTGTTTGTGTATGACTGAGGCTCTGTTATACAGGAGCTGGAAGCTGAAGCCCATCAGGTGGAGCGGATCGAATATCGGAGTGCTGATTGGAAGTCTGTATGTGTGTGTTTGTGTGAGTTTGTGTCTGGAGACAGATCATAATTAGCTTAATAGTGAAATGGCTCAGCTAAATCCTGTTAGTATCCCTGTGAAAATAACAAAATTGAAGGCACACAAATGTGCAGTGATACAAGCATTACTTTCTAAATAATATCATGCTGTTTCCATTTAAAAATATAATGAGCAAGAGGCCAGTGGACAATCAGCTTTAATCACAGTCATCATCCTCATCATCATTATCTTATGCTTACCTGTTTTATATTTCTCCTTGCCTGCTTGTTACTTCATTCAGCCCCTTCTCTCTTGTTTCACTTAATATTCTGTGTATTTGTAGATGCTGCTGTAATGTTTTTGATTATTAATTCCTGATCAAATTCCAAACCATAGTCAGCATAAAAGATGGACGTATTGTAAGCCTTAAGATGAGTATTTGTGCTATCACCAAGCAAGGACTGTGAAACCACACACTCACTGGCTAGCGAGTTGTCAGGTACAAGTGAATAGCTAATAAATTTATACTGGATAATCTTCCTTTTTGAAGTTCTGATTGTGAAAAAATTACAAAATTGATTTGTTCCTTTGTTAATTAGGACTTGAAATGAAGGACAAAGGCCATAAGCATACTAAAGATAATCATGGAGTTCCACTGGGTTCCGTGCTGGGACCAATAATATTTACATTGCAAAGGCTTTGTTGAATTTTTATTAGCAAGTATCACATACATTTTCCATGCCATGGAGACCCAGCTTTCCAACTAAACCCGTCTTCCAGAAAAATGGTAGGACAGAGGGAGGAAAGAAAAGATGAGATATTGTCTGGGCCATTACAGACTCTGTGTATGGAAACTCCACCAGTTTGTAATTTTAGTCACATTTTGCACAGCAGAACGTTGCCCTTTAGCTACATGCCAACTTACTCAGATTTACAAAAATTAAAGATGTATGCATTAAAAGAGATTTTATGCCTTTAGTATTTCTTTTGTAGAAACACTGGACTTTTTTCCAATTGATATTAATTCTTATCTTTATTTCCAGAAATGCATCTGTGGAACATTTCCCATTTAACCTTTTTACACTGTTTTCTTCTCATTGTTTAAATGGGCCTGTGTTCCGACAAATGTGTCATCAGCAGTGTTGGTCAAGTTACTTGAAAAAAGTAATCAGTAACTAATTACTGATTACTTCCCCAAAAAAGTCATCCCGTTACTTTACTGATTACTTATTTTCAAGAGTAATTAATTACTTAGTTACTTAGTTACTTTTTAAAAACACGATTTACAACCTGAATAGGTGATAAAGCGATAGATCTTTCAGCCCAATTCTACTTTATCTACATAATCCATCATACAAAATGTAATCAAATGGAAAAGTCCTTTTTTAAATCTTGTTTTATTAGTTTTAATCTTTTAACTTTATGCATCAAGCAAAAATTTAATTATATGCAACATTCTCTGACTGGAAGAAATTTGTTTTAAACCTATTTTCTGCACATTCCAGCACATGAAATATATATATATTTTTGGTGTTTACACTCAGTCTTTCAAATAGATGCAAGTAAAACACAGCAGAAAATAAATAAAGTCAAAGACTAGCTGTCCTGTTGCTCTATTTTCACCTGTAAAGCAGGAGTGGCGTAGGCGGAGGTTTACCCTGGTGCAGGTGTGCCGCAGCAGTCAGTGGAAGAATCCGCGAGTTTCTCTGTGAGTTTCCCATTACGTCGTAGCGCACTCGGTGCTTGCTTGGAAGTTTAGGGATTTTTTTCGCTGTAAAAAGAAGTTTTCTTCCCACGCACGATGGACGCTAATGTTTTTGTCACTTTTTATGGAATCAAACTCAAAGTAAGGTCAGTACTTCCACACTTTAAACGCTGCAAGCTCATACTCTCTCCCAGCACTCGATATATTGTTGATCTGCACACAGCTGTTGTCACGAACGTCGCACTTGCTTACGTCACTGTCATGAGACATTCTCGCAAAAAAATCACAGTTTTAGTAACGCAGCATTCCTACGGGAAAGTAACGGTAATCTAATTACCGTTTTTGCAAAAGTAATCCCTTACTTTACTCGTTACTTGAAAAAAGTAATCAGATTACAGTAACGCGTTACAAGTAACGCGTTGCTGCCCATCTCTGGTCATCAGCCTCCTTAAATATTTAACATGCTTCCCTCATATCACACACACACACACGTACTGTAAACACACACCTCTTAGCAGTTTGCTTTGAACACTCGCTCCTCTCTCCGTCATCTTGTAGCAATTAGCGTAAATTGAAAACTTACATCGTCAGGGTTTGTTGTAGAGCACGGCTTCCAACATTCAGGTCATACCCTCTTCAACACTTTCATTTTCTCTATCTCTGTCATTTTATCCTCCCGTCATTTCATTCCATTCATTTTCCCATGTGCTTTTTAATGGCACAACATGTCTCAACACCAAGTGCTCCTTCTACAAATTGTAAACACATTCAGCTTGAACAAAGGAGCTGCTATTAATGGCATGGCTTCTCTCATCTTTTAGTTGAAAAAATAAAGTCTATGTCATATGTTATTAGTGCATGATGTTCTTCGAGTTCCTTTAGACTTGGACATTGTTTCCACCACCAACCTAGCCATTTCACTTGTGAAGGTAAATAGATACCTGCTTCATGCTTACAGTAGATTCTGTGAGAATCTGTGAAGGGAGAGACACCAGTTTCAACTTCTTTGAAGCCAGGTTCAAAGAAAAAGAAGATAATTTACACAGAAAAGTAAAAGTTCCAAAATAAATGTGATGTATTTTGTGGTTAGTCTTGCACAAAAGTGTCCATTCCACATTAGCTACACCCATGGCAAATGGTTCTTGCATATCAAATGTGTTTTAGGGCATCTTCAAATGGCCAGCTGTTTCCGCATTAAGTCACATCATTCATAGGGACGCAGTAGAGTTTAAAGAAAACTGGAAACGAGCCACTGGATCTGGTCGACAACAAGTTGGCGCCTGTTAAAAGCTTCTCGTCTGAAGGCACCTTAAGAGTGACGGATCACGCTGGCGTTTTGTGTGCGGAACACAGGAGCTCTTCTCTGGAGAAACACTTGCTCAGAAACTTAGTTTAGATGGTCTGACAAAGATAAACTATGGCTGGCACACAGTAAGTCTTCAGATGTTCAGTCAACATCATCATCTTACAACCCTGATTCCAAAAACAGTGTGATGCTGAGCAAAATGTAAATAGCAGAATGCGAGAATTTGCACATCATTTAACCCTCTAAGCCCCAAAGGAATTCTTCTGGAAAGGAGAATCTCATGAACTTACACAGATTTAACTGTAAAACTACAGAAACATGTCAAAAATAGGTTAGTATCAGTTGTTGTGTCACTTTAGCTCTCCTTATTTTGAAGAGCTAGACTTTAAAAATACTTGAGAATAAATATTAGTGAGTTGAGCCATGATGTGTGCAACACAGAGTCTTTCCCCTTCGTAAAGATGGAGCTTCCACAAAAACAGGCAATGCCTCTTTCCAGCCATTGTCGAGTTTAAGGAAAAATAACTTTTGTTTACTGCAAACTTTGAGAGTGCAGGGATCTTCTACAAAGAGTAACAATCTAAAAAAAAAAATGAGATACTGCAAAATAAAAAAATATTTTATGCAAAATTATATCAAATCATTTCACACATTACTAGTCTGGTTAACCAGTTTCCTATTTTTTCTTTTATCTTTAGAGCCCTGAAGCTACATTGTCTGGATGCCCCTGGTAGGATTTCAGAAGGCAAAGTGGTTTTGGGCAAGGATGATTAAAAGCCCAGGGGGCCTAGTTACCCTGCTCATGACAGTGTGCCTCAGTCAGGTCTGAGTTAGAGGTGTGAGGGCACGTGCCCGGTGGGCGGGCCCTGCCTAGAAGAGACACCCTACCTGCCCTCCTGTAGGAGGGGTCGAAGAATGGGTTAAATCTGTTGTTACTTTGCCCAAGTGGTGTTTCTATCATTGAACGTCTGTGCAAATCATAGTTTTTCCCTAATAAAATACCATTTTAAGTCATAAGGGTGTTCATAAGTGACGCTTAGGCAGGTACATGTACTTCTTTAAAGTAAAACAAAAACAGAGACTGGACAATCCTGAAGTAAGCTCTAAACAGATAAGCACCTTGACAGCAAGTCAGTTTTTAAAACAAAAAGCACTTGGTGCACTTTATTTTGTAGAAACTGTCTTCACAACATAAATACTCTGTATTATAGTTCACCCTAAAAATTACACAGTGGTTCGTCTTGGTTTCATATCAAGCAGCCAGACTTTGAAAATTTCTGTAAAAAAAACAAAACAAAAAAAGCATCTTCAGTGTTTTTACTGCATATTCAAAATGACAGATTGAAATAAAGCTACTGTTGACTTCAGGTGACCTTTGTGCCGACCACCTCTCAAAACACTTTTAATGCTGTGGTCACTGAAGCAACACTGATGTCATAAAAGCCACACATGGAATCAACTTTTCCTCACTCAAACATTTAAGTTCCCATAAAACTGAGCGGATGGAAGCGCAGTTCTTTTCTCTCATTCTGTCCATCCCTCTTGTTTAGTCTTTGATTGCATCTTTGATTATTGTGGAAAAATACACATGCACACACAAACACACACAAATACACACTCGTCTCTGGGGAAGGGACCACAGCCTTGTTTGTCTCTGCATATGGACGGGGGAGCAAACTGGAACGTACATTGTTTTCAGACCAGCCGCTCCCCACAAATATCTCCCCCTCAGAGCTCAATGGGTGGGAGTTGATGTATTTTAGAATTTGGGGGATGTGTGTGTGTGTGTGTGTGTGTGTGTGTGTGTGTGTGTGTGTGTGTGTGTGTGTGTGTGTGTGTGTGTGTAGTTTCAGGGTCGCTGGGGTGGAGAAGAAGGAGGATCGCTTGGTTTTGGTCACATTGATGGGTTTGCCATCAACCGAAACCAAAGCTCAGCTGCACTGATTCTTGTTTTGTTGTTGGCCTTCTCACTTTCTCTCTTTTTTTTGTTTTCCTCGGTTTCTTCCAGAGATCCTGCTGTTCCTTTCTATCTTCTTTAACCTGTACTACCTCATTAACTATATTTATGCTTTTATTTTGGATTTCTTTTTTTCTCTATATAATCTTCTTACAGTGAAGTGAAAAAGTATTTTCCCACTTCCTCCCCTCCCTGATTTCTTAGTTTGTCTGCATATTTGTCACACTTCCATGTTTCACACCAACAAACAAATTTCAATATTGGACAAAAATAACCTGAATGAAATTAAAACATCATTAAAATCCTAAAGGAAAAAGGAAACTCTTCTAAGGAAGTTAATGTTCACACTTTGGACTGATAGTTTGAGAGACGAGTAACAGGGTGATCTAGATCCACTGTGAAGAACCATCGCTGAACCTTCACACAACTTGGCCCCTTTGACCCTTAATAACTCACATGTGGGTCAACGACTCTCAGGAGGACCTTTCCCTTCTTCAACATAAAAGTTATTTATTTAACTATACCGAGTTAAATACCCAGGGTTCAGTTTCTGGAAATGAAGAAGAATCCGAGATTGGAAGTAAAATGTCTTCTTGAACCAAAAAGAAAGCAAACTTGGTCCATTTTCAGAAGTGAAATATGCTGTATCAATGTATCAATCTAAACCAACAACCCCCAACAAATGAAAATAAAAAACAAAGGGAGGTGGATGCATATTGCTTTTATTTGATTAATTTGAAATCTTGTTGTGAAAACATCTACCATGCCTGAATTGAACTCATGCAATTGTGTGAAAAAAAGGTTAAAATGGTCAGATATCTGCACTGCTGTAAGTCTGCAGTGCTTAAAGAGCTTAAAAACCTACCTGATATGGTGAAAGCACAATGCAAAGTTACTCTCTGCTCTCTGGGAGTCTTTTAGCCTTTGTAACTTGATCTGTCCTCTACTACTCTTTTTCCTTTTTTGCCCTCTGATTCTTTGCATCTGTATGAGCGCTCCTTTCTTAAATTTTTTGTGCTTCTTCTATCTTCCTTGCTCACTTCATCTCAGCCACAGTGTGTCATTATTACATCTTCAACTGTACTAATGGCCTAGTAACAGAGCAGCCTCCCTCCTTTCCACATTGCTAGTTTGCATTACTGGTCAGCCTGCAGAAAGATCGATGATTTTGCACCCGTGGCCCCCCCCCCCCCCCCCCCCCCTTCTACACCAAAAATTGTCTGCGTGTACATATGTGAGTCTTCACACATGTGCTGGTATGTCAGTGTGTATAATTGTGTCTGCGTGTGCGTCTCTACCATTTCTGCCAGTTTTCCAGCATCTTAAGCCCCCCACCCCCAGTCCCCTGTGGCATGAGATGAACTTCAGCAGAGGTCTGGGACACAACCCAACATCCCAGTTGCTACATTAAAGATCATCATACCCACTGCTCTCCCCAGCCAACAATCTGACAACAATAATATTTTACCCTCTTGGTTTCTTCTCCAGCAATCCATGGAGAAGATTTGGGACTGTAGATTTAGACTGTAGAAATTTAATGACAGCAGGAATGAGAAATTATGAGATTTAAAAGGTTGGCTGAGACCTGTTCAAGCTCAGTTGGTACGTAGCATTTTTTAAAAAGTGAAGACTCTGTGGAATCTGGATCAAGTCTTTCCTGTGTGTCAGTTAGCAGGATTATGCAAGAACTACCAGGCCCGACTTTGTGTAGCTTAGCAGAGTGGAGGATGATGAACTTTATGTTTCATCATCCACCTTTATGTTAAGTTTATGTTCTTCTGTAATCCTTTAATTTAATGGCATTCCTATTCAGAACAGTTGACACTTTGCTGGTATTGTGGATTTCCAGCACAAAGCAAACCAAGCTTGAAGTAAACAGGGAGTTAACTTTAAATAAATTCACAATGTACTAAAAAAGAGGAGCAAAAAAAGGTTTTATAGATTAAACGGATACAAATAAATGCACTGGGCATTTAAATTTGTAGCTGGTGTCTCCAAAATTCACAGACATGGAAGAAAAAACTTGTGTGTGCAGTAAACTTTGCACTTGTGGAAGATTTTTAAGCTGATTATTTAGAGCAAACAAGTAGCCAGTCCAGTAGGATTCCTGCCTCCTGGAATCAATGTTGGGGAGAGCCTTGGGCAGACCGTGGTTCAGCACCCTGGACAGCGGTCATCATATAAACTAAATATTTTGGAAGGTTTGGAAGGATTTCCTGCTTTATTTGTATTTTTTATTTGTATTTTATTTTATGCTGTCCAATCTATGCTTTTACACACACAAACCTGCATGTTATATTTAAATACCCTCTACCCTCAGCCGGTCACCGCAGACAGCCGCCTCACCCTGGAGCCTGGTTCTGCTGGAGGTTTCTTCCTGTTTAAAGGGAGTTTTTCCTTCCCACTGTTGCCAAAGCAAGTGCCCATAGGGGATCATCTGATTGTTGGGGTATCTCTGTATTATTACCTTACAATATAAAGCACCTTGAGGGGACTGTTGTGAATTGTGATTTAGCACTATATAAACAATAGTTTAATTAATTGGAAATGAATTGGAAGAATTGCTTGACTTAGCACAGGAACAAGATCCACTTAAAACAGGAAGATTAATGCTTAAAATGTTAACTAATAAGCTTGTGCCAATGTAGTAGGCCACAGTGTTGTTTGTTTGTTTGTTTGTTGGGTTGTTGGGCATGCTACACTAAGCTAACCAGATGCTGACTGTCCAGTCTTATTGAACAACGTGAAATACAAAAATGAGAGAGAAGAACTTCATGACTGAACACATCATTAAAATCCTTTAATTGCTGTTATCAACACTACAAGAAAGAAAGAAAAAAGCCTTACTGTAATAGTTCTGCTAATGGCAGTTAAACATTAGCTAACTACTTCCTTCTCATTACAGAGGCTTCCATTCAAGCTGTCTCTCTGCTCTGTTTGTGTTGGCACGGATGCCAGAGGCAGCACAGATGCAGTGAAATAAATTATGAACATGTACCTCAGTGACAAGCTTTCAACACTTGGCAGTGTTAAGATCTTGACTGCCTGAAATCTACATCAGTGAGAATCGTCAGTTTCATCCATTATAGGGTTCAAATTGATATTTTTTTCTTAAAACTTACTTGGCTTGTTTTAATTTACCTGGGCTGCCCGCCTGGATATTAGCCCTGTATGGGAAGCCCTGGTTTTGTAACTGAACTCTTTAAATGTCAGCACATGACAAGCTTACACATGAGGGTGAGATTTGTCTTGGCATAAAGTCAGATAAAGTTAAAAGACAAAGACTCTTCTTTTTGTAACAATGACACAGTTTGTAGATTTTTGTAATCTTCTTTAATAACTGGCACAAATTTGAGGTATGATACAAAACTATGGAAAACCACTTGGCACTAAAAGTTAAGTGAAGATGTTTTAAGAAACTTGCACTAGCTTACATCATTATTTGGTATCGCAAACCTTATCTTTTGAAACAGTCTCCTCAGAGCTTGCCAGATTCCTTCTTGGCAGAGTCACTCACTGTGGTGTTTACACCAGTAATACACTTCCGTGATTTTTCCCTTTGAGAATCCTAAACATCTACATTAAATATAGTTTTTGCACAGAAATGTACATCTTTGAATCAATCTTAATGCCATGTGGGACTTCACCAGGAAAATGACAGTGGTGGTAAATTTTTCACTAGCAGCTGCTGTTTATGTAGGCCACCATTCGCTGTTGTGTGAGTAGGTGTATGTAAAATGTTTGACCTTTTCAAAAAGAAGGCGGTATCGCCAATATGTCAACCAGGAAAGTGAAGGAAAAGCTTTCTGCAGATGGGGGAGGTTTTGCTAAGTAATATATTTTAACTTAAACCATGATATTCTCCTAACCTAAATGAGGAGTTGTATTGCCCGAATCTAAGTAAACAAAAGCTGAGATTCGCAGTAAACCATCTGGAAAAATCAAGAAAACTGAGGAAAAAAAGTGAGCACTCTATCCACAAGTCAAATAATAGAAACTCATTGTTTGAGGATGCTGACAAAAACAGAGCAACACTTCAACGGAAAATCTTTGTCATAACTTACAGCGTAACTGGAAACTCCTGACGCTGTAACCTTCCATGTAACGAGATGTGCCCCTCCTGAAAAATTCAGCTGGGGGTTTCCAGTTACTGTATAAGTTCCTCCAGAAGTCTAAATCAAGCTTAAGTCTTCATGTGGGTCTGAGATCTGATTATTGTTTAGCGTAACACTAGATATTAAGAAACATTTTGTTTTTTACATTCATGTTTGTCGTAGGGGCAGCACGGTGGAACGGTAGCTACTACGGTGGTACTGTTGCCGCACAGCAAGAAGGTCCTGAGTTCATTCCACCATCAGGCCGGGGTCTTTCTGTGTGGAGTTGCATGTTCTCCCCGTGTTTGCGTGGATTCCCTCCCGGTGCTCCGGCTTCCTCCCACCGTCCAAAGACATGCAGTTAGTGGAGATAGGTTAATTGGTTAATCCAAATTGCCCATAGGTGTGAATGAGAGCGCGAATGGTTGTCTGTCCCTGTGTGTTAGCCCTGACTCTCCATACTTGGCGTTATTTGGTCAGATAGTCAACATTTACATTTACCTGGCAATGAATGCCATTAAAGAAAGGTCATTCCAGATCAAATATGACATTTGGTGAGTGCTAAAAAATCACAGCTAGAGGATGATCCTGGTAAGAAAGAAATGAGACATTTTAAATGTTATAACTTGTTCTGAGTGCTCTCCTGTCCCACGTGGTGATATGGCTTTTTTCTCCCATAATCACATTTTTCTCGTTTTCTCTAGTGAATTCTCAGGACATAGATAAGCATCCAGAGACTGTGATGCTTCTTTCCATTACTCTGCATTAACTTTATTAACTTTTTATACTGATGCCTACAGTTAGTCATAAAAAATGCTTTGGAAAAAAAGAGAAGAAAGATTTTGGCTTTAGATTGTGACACGTTGAGTGGGTTTTCAATTGATTTAGTTGCTGGTTTAAAGTAGGGTTAAATGTGGTTTGCAGCCCTTAAAATTTGATTTGGCTATAGCCCCAGTACTTCAGGGATCACGAGTGCTCAAAAATGTGCCAAATTTCAACCCACCACTATATATTTGAGGGCCTGTTACTTGGCACAGCTTCATTATATATACTAAAGTTATTATACAAAAAGAGCAGCGGATTTGAAGGGGCTCAGGTGAGAAGTGTTCACTGATTTCTGTGGTATGATCACTTTTTATGCCACTCGTACTTTCCTCCCTTGCGAATCTAGGTTCCTCTTGATTCATTTCAGAAATCGCTTATTAAACATAGGCTTGTTTAATATTCTAAGTCCATGCTATTAACTAAAAGTAGAAAACTCTTCAAGTTCAAACCCTTAAGAGTCATAAAACTGAAACTGTGGAATAGTGAGCAGTTAAGATTTTGGCTGAATACTAAGCTCATTGTTAAGATAAATGTGGAACACATGTAAAAAATAAATAAAGTAAAAACTCTGCTGCTAGTCATAGCAGCCCGTTTCTATACATGTTTCCCCTTCCACCATGAAGTGGAGAATTTACATGGCTGTGCTTCAAAAATTGCCCAATTACCAATTAACGTTGCTCTTTTTTAACTTACACAGTACTACAGCATAAATTCTTAATTACTTCAAAATGCAAGAATTTGATGCACAAGTTTGAATTTATTTTAGATTTTCTCGTATCCATACATGGTCAAAAGTATAAATACAGACTCAAGCATATACATACACCCCCTCTTATATTTGGTTAAATATCCTTTAGTCAGTTGCAACTTGACCAAATGCTTTTGGTATCCATCAACAAGCTTCTGGCAGTATTCTGGCTGAATATTTAACCACTTTTCTTGGCAGAATTGGTGGAGTTCTTTTAAACTAGTTAGTTTCCTGGCACAGACCTGGCTTTTCAGTAGGGTTGAGGTCTGAACTTTGGGAAGTCCATTCCAGAAACCTAGTGGGCCATTTCTAAACAACTGCACATTCCGATGTCATCAGTTCAAAGAGTTATTCGAATGTGTCACCACTTTGCCATGGTCTGCTAGAAGACCCAAACTGTCACCCTCAGATGATAGAAAATTGGTTAGAGTGTTCAGAAACCACCAAGGCCTGTCATGAAGTGGAAAGTGCTGGAAAACAGTACTTTCCAGCATCACTGTCCACAGTAAAGCCAGTTTTGCATCATTGTGGACCAAGAGGGTTCCAACCAAGAAATTTTAAGTGACATTTGTAGCTGCCCACATGGACAAGGCAAATATAGAATATTTAAATATGAAAAATGTTAAAATCAAGATTAAAGTATTTGGCCACCATCATAAGAAGATAGAACTTCTTATGAACTACTTCAAATTCTTCAACTTCACCTCAAATCATTAGCAAAATGGTTGAAACAATTGGGTGTCCCAGCAAACATCTGGGATGACTATCATCCCAAAGCCCTGACCTCAACCTCATTGAAAATTTGTTGATTATGTTTGAAACCTGGGTTTGTGTTAGTAAACCAAACAATTTAAATGAACTCTGCTGATTCTGCCAATTAGAGTCAATTATATTCAGCCACAATTATCCCAGGAGCTTATTGATGGCTACTAAAAGGGTCTGGACCAGGTGCAACTTGCTAATTTAACCAAATATCAGTATGTACAGTATATACTTGGACCTATATGCATACTTTTGACCCAGTCTGGACTAGAGAAATCTTTTAAAAAATTCAAGTTGTGGACCCAGTTCTTGTTTTGTAAAGTCATTAAAAGAAATGAAAGCAGTTCAGCTACTTTCTGTCATTCTTTTTTTTAGCCATGACAGGACACGTGGCTGTCAAAAAGTGCATTCAATCATTGGGAGTTTGCCCATTTTAGTAATCCTCTTTGTCCTCAGAGGATTACTCAGTAATTACTTTTGTAATTTTACTTTTTTCGTAGAACCAAAATAAGATTCTTAATTTATTTTTTTTTAAATTGTCTGATTATGTGTGGTTAAATGGGAGAGGAAGACGAAAACATGAATAAATCTCCTAAAGGTTGCCAAGTTTGTCCAGCTGTCAGAAGGGCAATGTTGCGAGTCCAGACCAGAGCTTGATTCATTCTCCATCCATCATCGTAGTATTTTCTTGTTGGGTAAGACTGAGGTTAAACCGTGTGGGAACCACAAATGAACCGCTCCAAAGTTTGTTTATGACTGCACAGAGACCACTTCTTTTAAAGGTTCTTGAAGCACTTGTTTAGGTCCGCACCCAACTCTGAGACAGCAAGACTAAACAATGCTGGTTTAAAAATACCCTTAACCTGGTTGTAGTCCAAACCATGTCCTTCCCTTTGGGGTCTACGGTAGCATAGTGGCTAGTACTAACTCTTGATGTTAATTATTTTGTCAACACAGACAGGTACAGGTGGATCTCAACCATATTTACTGCCCTGTATGTATGCTGGACTATGCAACAGTTGCTCTTCAGCCCTCGAAAAGGCAAAGTGTGGGAATTAAACATTTTTTTCTTTTATTCGTCATTTTTCTTCTAATGAACAACAGTGCTGCTCTTCTCCTTTTCTCCCCTTCTGCATTTGTCTTTCTCCCTCCTCCTTCTACTCATTTTCTATCTCTTTTTCCTCCCTCTGTGTCTTGTTCTCTTTTCCATAATAATTAGCTCCCCTCCAGCCTGACTTCAAACCCTGTGGTCGGAAATCTGCATTCCGAGGCTGAGGAAGACGAGAGGAGAAGGAGAGAGTTGGACAGAGAGAGAGAGAGAGGGCTGAGGGCTGAAAGAGGCCATTGTTTCTTCATAAAAGCAGATAAGAACCCAGGAACTAGAGGGCAAGTGTAGTCAAAATAGTCCATGTGTGTGCATGATGGCACTGATAAAGAAACTGACTTTTCCTCAACAATTTAGATGTTAATGGGTTGATGTGGAGGTTGCTGACAGGGCCAAGACACAAATTTGATACACACCTCCTGTTTCCTGTATTTTTGGTCATCTTTTCCCTCTTTTTCTTATTATTGTACTCCTGTTTTATTTTTTCTTCGTGTCTCTTCTTGCTTTGCCCACATTATTCCCTTTCTTTTGCCAGTTTACGCGACTCTTTTTTGCTACTCTAGTTTCCTTCCCTCTTGATTCTATTTTCTCTGGTGTGTGTGGACTTATATAAGATATCTGTAGCTGTCATGGCATCAAAAATTGAGTTTGACATTTTGGCCATTGCCAGCATGCAATACGATATTTGGGAGAAAGGTGAAGCCACAGTATCTGTAATCTACAGTGGTATTAATTAGGATGTTAACTACGACTTTCAAAATAGAAGTTTAAAACAAGACATGCATGGCTCCGACTGAGAAACCAGGGGCACTCAAACATTACAGTAAATCATACCCTACTTTGTCATTTGTTTCACTCTAAATGAGACCACAGTTTAATAAAATGTTCCATGTGCTGTATAAAGAATACATGAAATTTGTTGTTTTAAACCCAAACTATGATCATTGTGTCATTAAATATCTGATGTTTATGCTCACAGTGGGTATTGACACTTCTTAGAGATAGAGTCACATACTGGATGCTTAAAAGCTTTAAATATTTAACCACAATAGAATCAATCTCACTCATAACCGTGGTTTGTGTTCACTCTGCAGTTTTCTCCGCCTTCCTTTTTGTACTTTCTTACAACCTGTTTTCTATATCATGCGTCATCATGTGTTCTTTTTATTATCTTGTTATATCCCCTTCTCATCAACCTTCTCTTCTCCCTCTCTTTCATTTCCCTCTTTTCTAAATCCTTCTTTTTTTTGTCATCTTTTTGTCATCTTTTGCCGTATCGTTTGCTTCTTCTTGCTTCTTAATTTTCTTTGACGTTTTCTTTTTCTCTCTGTAATTTATAACCAAACTACTGTTCCCCCGGCTTCATCTCTTCTCTCACTCCTCCATAAAAGAATAGTTTATTAAACATTTAATCTATTTTATCTTTAATCTAGGATGCATTTTAAAATTTCAGTGCTTATTTGTTTTACAGCATGTATTACATGATATAGAGTATTAACCAGCAGCTTTCATTGATCGGTGCTACAGTCGTCTCCCTGGTGATATCTTAGTGGTAAAACAATACCAGATTCAGCATTTTATTACTAACTTGCTCTATTGATTATGGATACATTTGACTTCTCTCTCATCCTTTGGGGTTCCAGTAAGACTGTAAAACAAATCGTTAAGAATATTTAGAAAGGGATCATGTTTCTTTTAATGGGTGGCAATCAGTCATCACTCATCATACAGCTATGAACCGAGACCATCCAAAGATTAACTTCTTTATATTCAGTCCATGTCAACCCATATTAAATTGAATTAAAAATGAAAACATCAACACTACCTCCTGCTCTGTCATGAGTATCAAATGGATATCTTGTTTGGTAAATGGTAAATAGCCTGTATTTGTATAGCGCTTTACATAGCGTGCGAAGCTGGTGATCATCAGGCAGGCCTCAGGATTTGGAAGGTTTTAAATTAACCTACATATCTTCATAGAGTCAAGGTTTTATGATTAAAGAGGTGACAACCCCTATCCCAGCAACCAGTTTCACCAACCTAGGATTGATTCACCAAGGCCTGCAGATGCACTCCAGACTCCTATGTGGCTCTTCCTGAGCTTGGCCAAGTCCCATGAGCCAAGGCCTGGATATGAAGTGCTTCCCAGCAAACCCCTTCCTGGTGCCTGACAACACTGATCCAGACCAGGTAACTTGTTATAGCTTTTTGTCAAAGCAGTCTTTTTGTCAGGGTCCTGGGTCATTTGACCCAGCTTTTTTGTGTTTATCATTATTATGATATTATGTTCTGGTTTATTCTGATTATGTATTTGGATTTAGACTTAGAGTTCTTGGGGTTTTGGTTCTGTGCTTCCTTTGTGTGCCCGTGTGTCCCCTCCCTGTTGCTATGTCTGAGGTCTTCTGTCAAACTCGTGTCTGTGCATACCTGTTGTTGTTTTTCCTGTTTTACTTTGATAGTCTCTGTCCTGTGTGTAGTGTGTCTGGTTTTGCTTCCCCTTGTCTCATCAGCTTTGGTTAGTCCCAGCTGTGCTCTCCTTCTGTGTCTCATGCCCTCGTTATCCCGTTTTTTGAACAATAATTTTTAAAAATATTTCGTCACGTCATTATTCGGGCCGCAAGTAGAGGTGACATGGTCCACGAGATTGAGATACAGGCATTAGAGCCTCTTAATGTGTGTTTTGTTTGGGTTTCCACTAGTGTGGACTTATTAAAAATAGAGAGGGGACAGCCTAACATATGAAATAGTAAAATGTGTAATCCATTTATTTCAACAAAGTAACTGTATTCTGAATACCACCTTTTTAAAAGGTAACTGTAACGGAATACAGTTACTCATATTTTGTATTTTAAATACGTAACGGCGGTACATGTATTCCATTACTCCCCAACACTGGTTATAGTTACTAGTTACTTCTTCAAAAAAAGTAGTTGAGTTAGTAACTGAGTTACAATATTATAAAAGTAACTAATTACTAGGAAAAGTAACTATTTTGTTACTTTAAAAAATGTTTAACCCCTTAACCAATCATACCCTTCGACTACTTTTGATTTTACCACTTCACCCTTAAAAACTGTTTATCTTACCTTGTTTGGTATCATTCTCTTCAGCACAACCTCACATGTCTGAAGTTATGGTTATTTTTTCATTTTGACACATTGTATTAACACAATTGATCTAAAATCAGACAAAAAAAACATAAAATCAGAGTAGAAGAAAGTTATATTTTTTACTGTAAAAACCACAAACATTAGCAAATCATATTTCATAAGTTGAAATGCAAATATAAATTTTACATTTTAAATACCTATGCACAAGTTTTGCAAACAACAAATTTATATGCAGCTATTTACCCAAAAAGGCAACCAAGGCATTTTTTAATAAACATTTCAAACTATGTACAGAACAATCAGGCATTCTGCATCAAATAAGATGCCAAAAACTAATTTCTGGCCACTATAAGATAAAGGAGCACATCACAAGCCTGATACCTGCAGGCCTTAGTAACTTTTTGGCAGCAACTGTGACATTCACTATTAGAGTTTTCTTAGAAACCGCAGTTTTTACCATTTCTTTCTGCAGTAAACATGATGATAGTATTCAGGAGAAACACTGCATATATTTTTAATCAAAACTCTGGTTTTACGTAGCCTATCAATACAATTTAAACATAGTTAAACATAGTTTGAAGTTCACCCTTTTAACACAAAAATGGAGACTCGGGTTGTCTTGGGTTGACATAACATCTTGTTGCTATGTCATTTTAAATTGGTCATGGGATTGGTTCACCATAACTACTTTATTCTTCCTCAGCCTAAGGTCCCAGTAAGCTGAAGACAGTCTGCGTGTTGAAAAATAAAAACGCACCCTTAACCGCATTTTCTTGTTAGCAAAGGTAATGGCGTTGTAAAGATCGAAACTGTAATTTATTAGATTACTAATTACTGTAAAAAGTACAGGCATTAGTAACGTCATTACTTTTAACACTGTTATTCCCATCACTGGTTAAGATGCCTATAAAAAAACCTTTTCTCCATATAGTTTATCTATGGATTCACTACACATAAACCTGTAAACAGATATGCATCCATATAGCAGATTTTTTTTTCCACTGATCAATAGTGTGATGACATAAAACTTGATACTGACTCCATTACCACCTTCATCAATAATTCATCATCGACCAGCAGTTTCTTGGTGAAACCGTCCATGTGTCTCTTTTTGTCTTGCAGATGTCCAAGATTAATATACAGTAGACTGATGCTTATAAAATAAACTTCTTCAGGAGTTCAGGAGTTTTTGTCATTATATAAAAGCTGTTTTGGTTTTTTTTGTTTGTTTTGTTTTTTTCTTTCGCCTGTCCCGTTTGGTTCTTTTGCCATCAGAATTCTTGTCTAAAGGCAAAGAAAGATGCTCTTACTTTACCAAGTGGACCATCCCGGCCTTGCCGTATCAGTCCATTTGATTGACCTTTGTTTTTATTGTTTATTTTATTTTATTTTCAGTTGTTACATACGGGACAGACGTGACTGGGGGAAGGGAAAGGGGGGAAGAAAGAGAGGAAGGGAAAGAAAAACAGCAGAGAAGAGGAACAGTGATAAAGGGCACAAAACAAAAATAGAATAGAATAGAATTCAACTTTATTGTCATTGCACATGCACAGGTACAGGGCAACGAAATGCAGTTTGCATCCATCCAGAAGTGCTTTAGTGATATAGATATATTACAATATATATTAGCAATAATATAGATATGTAAGTATATTACAGAAATGGGTCTATTATGGTATGTTATAATGTACACGGTATGAAGTATGTTGTGAATATTCTATAACTATAGGTATGTACAGGCTGTAAGCTATGTACAGGTTATGAACAGGATATAAATATGAAAAACTATACAGAATATGAAATAAATAACTTTACAGACATCTGAGATATGCAGCTATACAGAAATGGGAACTATGCAAGTTGTAAACAGTTGTAGGGTTAAAAATTATCGAATGTACACAATGATTATTTACACAGAGCTATACAGTAGTGCAGTTAAGATAAGTGAGATATAATTCCTACAGAGGCTATATAAAGTGCTAGTGGTTGTGAGTGGTGGTTCAGTCCATGTTATTATTGTGTGTTTGAGGGTACAGTTGTCCATTGTGGGTGTGTGTATGTTCAGTTCATGTGTTAACGTGGGTCAGATGTCAGGAGGCAGAGTTCAGGAGTCTGACAGCTGTGGGGAAGAAGCTGTTCCGGTACCTGGTGGTCTTAGTCCGGATGCTCCTGTAGCGCCTCCCAGAGGGCAGGAGGGTGAAGAGTCCATGTGATGGGTGACTGGGGTCTTTGATGATTTTCCCAGCCCTTTTCAGACACCGCTTCCTGTAGATGTCTTTTATGGCAGGAAGTGGTGCTCCGACGATGCGCTGGGCAGTTTTCACGACCCTCTGCAACGCCTTCCGGTCCGAGGCAGAGCAGTTCCCGTACCAGACTGTTATACAGTTGGTCAGGATGCTCTCGATGGTGCAGCGATAGAAGTTCACCAGGATGTCTGAGGACAGGTGGTTCTTCCTCAGAGTCCTCAAGAAGAAGAGGCGCTGGTGAGCCTTCTTGTCCAGCTTGGAGCAGTTGGTCGTCCAGGTGAGATCCTCGGAGATGTGGACTCCCAGGAACTTGAAGCTGCTCACACGCTCCACAGCCGTCCCCTTAATGTGGATGGGTGGATGTGGGTCAGCATTCCTCCTGTAGTCTACGATGAGCTCCTTAGTCTTCTCGGTGTTAAGCAGCAGGTTGTTTGTGTCGCACCACTCAGCCAGACGATCCACCTCCTCCCTGTAGGCGGCCTCATCGTTGTCACTGATGATGCCAATCACCGTGGTGTCATCTGCAAACTTAATGATGGTGTTGGGTGGACTGTCCCGGGCTCTGTGGGGCCGGGAGGCGCTGCTGCACTGGGCCCCGGTCTGGATGGGCCTGGGCCCCCTTTCCCTGGCGGGTCGCGGAGTGTGGGAGTGCCTACTGGGGTCAGCGGGGGAGCTGGCCCCAGGGATGGGTTACCTGCCCCTCCCTTCCTTCCCTCCCCATCTCCAGCTGCCTCCCTCTTCCCGCTCCACCACAACCACCCACACATGCAGGGCCTTGGAGTAGGGGTATGTCACCAGGGTGCAGAGGAGGCTACTCCCCCTCTGTCCCCTTCTGGCTGCCTCTGCCTCAATTTTATCCCACAACTTAGACATTCACATTATTCACACTCTCATAAAACATACATATAGGATCTTGGGGGTGGGCACAATCACGGAGTCCAAATTACCATCAGGGTGTACACCTCACCCCTGGCGTCGTTGCCCACCTCTCAATTTTAAATACACGTAGACATTGAGGGCTATCAGGAGGGACCATGCGCTTACCTGCTGCTCCTTGGCAGGTAGCTCCATGCCCTCCTGGGTTTTAATTGCACCTTAGAACACACATGCATCAACACTACAATGAGCGGGTGGAGGGAGGTTTGGAGTCTTCTCCCACCCCCATTCTCTGCGGCCTGCTGGAGCGGGAGGGCTAGGTGGAGTTGGCCGTCCGACTGCGGTCTGGAGTGTGGGGCCTCCCTGCTGCTGCGGAGTCGGGGTGGTCTGCCTCTCCCCACCGCAGGGAAAAGGGTAACACCACCTGGGTCTGGGTGCAGTTCCCCCCTCCAGGGGCAAGGGTACCTAGACCCGGTTTGTAGAGTACGCTTGGGGAGTGTGATCGTGTGTACAGCGTCTCTTTATGTCTGTCTCCACGTTGGTTGAGTGTGGAGTGAGTGCATATGAGAGCATGAGGGTGGGAATGGATGTTTGTGTCTGTGTGTGCCTGTATGTCTGTGTCTATATGTCAGGTTGGGTATCAGACGCCACCTCTCTGGGGACACCTCAGGCCCTCCAAGGTTTGGAGGCCTATCTCCACCTACCACCACTTCCCCTGCCGGTGGCGGACTCCCTCAGGTGTCGGTGCATTGGTGGTTCTTTGTGTCTGGGGGTGGGCGTCCAGGTACACACCGGCTCACTCCTTGGTGGCCGCTCGGGCCCCTTCGGGGGTGGGGTGCCCCCGGCCTCTTGGCCTGTGGCTCGGTCACTCAGGCACAGCTGGCGGCCGGCGGAGCTCACGGGCGCGTCACTGCAACTCCCCCTGGCTTCTGCTCCGCGGCTGCTGAGTGAGCCCTCATCTGGGACTCTCCTCAGCTCTTACTGGAACAGTGGCGCGGCTGCCCCTCTGTTAGTCTTCCATGGTCTCTTGTGTTCTGGGGGCCTCTGGATGTCTGGAGTTTTGATCTCCTCCATACCTGCTTCACACCCTGGAGGACGGGGCTGTGGCCCCCCCACACTCCCTAGCAGATCGTTACATGGAGAAACCTTTGGAATACAAGCGCGCTGATCCACACAGGTATGCACACGGGTGTTCACTGCTCGTAGACCCAAATTACACCTTTCTTGGCTGCTACTTCGAAGCACATCTGTCCTGCGTGCTGCACAACAACATTGAATATTTAGTATTTACTGCTGTTTACACTTAGCTAGATTAATGCGATGGTGTTGTGTTTAGTATGTTGCTTTGTTTGTTTTTTTTTGGTCTTTTTTTGCTTGTTTTCTATTCTTCTCTCAACAGGTGATCCAGGAGATTTTTATTTTTTTTCTCCCCCCCTTTCTCACTGTCCCTCTCCCCTTCTGTTTTTCCTTTCCTTCCTCTTTCTTTCTCCCTTTCCTATCTCTCACTCATGTCTGTCCCGTCTGTAACATCTGAAAATAAAATATAATAAATAATAAAAACAAAGATCGACCAAATGGACCAATACAGCAATGCCACGATGATCCATTTGGCAAAGTAAATCCATTGGGTATCCTTGTTGGTCTTCAGACAACAATTCTGATGGCTAAAGAACCAAATGGGACAGGCAAAAAAAAAAAAAAAAAAGATGGTGTTGGAACCATCAGCAGGTCTGCAGTCGTGGCTGAAGAGGGAGTAGAGGAAAGGGCTCATCACACAGCCTTGTGGTACACCGGTGTTCATTGTGATGGTAGATGAGCAGCGGTTATCCAGCCGGACATGTTGGGGGCAGTTGGTCAGGAAGTCCAGTTACCATTTGCAGATGAGGCAACTGATGCCCAGGTCTGTCAGTTTCCTGATGAGTTGTGAGGGGTGGATTGTATTGAATGCTGAACTTAAGTCTATAAACAGCATTCTGGCGTAGGTGTTGTTGTTGTCCAGGTGTGAGAGGACAGAGTGCAGTGTGATGGAGACTGCATCCTCTGTGCTCCTGTTCTGGCGGTATGCGAATTGGTGGGGGTCCAGGGTGGGGGGGAGACAGGATTTGAAGTGTGCTAGGACCAGCTGCTCTAAGCACTTAGTGATGATGGGGGTGAGTGCTACTGGGCGGTAATCATTGAGGCAAGATGGGTTGGAGTTTTTGGGTATCGGGACGATGGAGGTGGATTTGAAGCAGGCCGGTACCACAGCGTGGGCCAAGGACAGATTGAATATGTCTGTGAGCACTCCTGCAAGCTCCTCAGAACATGCTCTGAGAACATGCCCGGGGATGCCATCAGGACCTGCAGCCTTGTGGACATTGATCCTGCTCTCTCCCCCACATCACACAGTGTGCTTTGAGGTGTAGTTTGTGTCTGTGAGCACCCGTGTGTACACCTGTGAGCATGAGTGCGCTTGTATTTAAAAGGTTCCTTCATGTAATGATCTGCTAGGGGCCACAGCCCCGTCCTCCAGGGCATGAAGCAGGCATGGAGGAGATCCAGGCTCCAGACATCCAGAGACTGTCAGAGCACAAGAGTCCAACACAGGGACCAACAGAGGGACAACTGTGCCACTCTCCCAGAAAGAGCTGAGGAGAGCCCCAGATGAGGGGTCATACAGCAGCAGCAGAGCAGAAGCCAGGGGGGGTTGCAGTGACATGCCCGTGACCTCCACCAGCATCCAGCTGTGCCAGAGTGGACCGAACCCCAGGCCCAGAGGCCCCGAGCCACAGGCGCCGGGCCCTGACAAGCAGCCACCGGGAGTGAGCCGGTGCATACCTGAGCTCCCAGCCCCGGACACCAAGAACCACCAATGCACCGATGTCTCAGGGTGTCAGCCACTGGCAGGTGGAGTGTTGTTGGGGGGGGGGGGTCCATACCTTGGTCCATACCTTGGAAGGCCTAAGATGTCCCCAGAGAGGTGGCGTCTAATACCCGACCTGAGGTGGCGTCTAATACCCGACCTGACATATAGACACAGACAAACGGGCACACACAGATACAAACATCCACCCATGCACACATATGCAAATACTCAGCACTCACCCAACGTGGAGACAGACGTAAGTAGACACTGTACACACAATCACACTCCTCTGTTTTCTGAAGTTTTACATAAAATAGAGTTACATGGCACTGTTCATAACATTTGAAAGGAAGCCTGCATTATGTCAGTAGTCTGAAGTGTATTACCCACTGTGAGATGATGGATCACAGTTGGCTTTCATGTCAGGTCAAAGGGTTTTTTATATGAAAGCGTCATCAAATCTTGAATACAGGGAGTGCAGAATTATTAGGCAAATGAGTATTTTGTCCACATCATCCTCTTCATGCATGTTGTCTTACTCCAAGCTGTATAGGCTCGAAAGCCTACTACCAATTAAGCATATTAGGTGATGTGCATCTCTGTAATGAGAAGGGGTGTGGTCTAATGACATCAACACCCTATATCAGGTGTGTATAATTATTAGGCAACGTCCTTTCCTTTGGCAAAATGGGTCAAAAGAAGGACTTGACAGGCTCAGAAAAGTCAAAAATAGTGAGATATCTTGCAGAGGGATGCAGCAGTCTCAAAATTGCAAAGCTTCTGAAGCGTGATCATCGAACAATCAAGCGTTTCATTCAAAATAGTCAACAGGGTCGCAAGAAAAACCAAGGCACAAAATAACTGCCCATGAACTGAGAAAAGTCAAGCGTGTAGCTGCCAAGATGCCACTTGCCACCAGTTTGGCCATGTTTCAGAGCTGCAACATCACTGGAGTGCCCAAAAGCACAAGGTGTGCAATACTCAGAGACATGGCCAAGGTAAGAAAGGCTGAAAGACGACCACCACTGAACAAGACACACAAGCTGAAACGTCAAGACTGGGCCAAGAAATATCTCAAGACTGGTTTTTCTAAGGTTTTATGGACTGATGAAATGAGAGTGAGTATTGATGGGCCAGATGGATGGGCCCGTGGCTGGATTGGTAAAGGGCAGAGAGCTCCAGTCCGACTCAGACGCCAGCAAGGTGGAGGTGGAGTACTGGTTTGGGCTGGTATCATCAAAGATGAGCTTGTGGGGCCTTTTCGGGTTGAGGATGGAGTCAAGCTCAACTCCCAGTCCTACTGCCAGTTTCTGGAAGACACCTTCTTCAAGCAGTGGTACAGGAAGAAGTCTGCATCCTTCAAGAAAAACATGATTTTCTTTTTTTTTTTTTTGTTATTCTCTTTTTATTAAACAACCTATATAAACACAAATAATCCAAAATAAACATATAATCAAGAACAGACGTAAATTAAAAAATAAATAAATAAAAATAAGAAAAACAGACGGGTGTACCCTCTAGTGTGTATGTACTCGCACACACATATTCACTCACACACCCATATTCTTAAGCATACATACACATACCTACTTACATATGTGTTCACTTGTAGTCTCATACATACTAACATATACATATAAACACATAACGATTCAGAAATGTGGCATATATAGTTACAGAGATTCAAACAAGATCGGGTCTCCTTAACCGGATGTAGTGTTTCCATTTACCCCAAATTTCACTAAATATATCAAACTGGAGTCTTTTAATGAAGGTAATTCTTTCCATTTTAAACATCCCATGTACAGTCTCATGCCAATCACCCAGTGATGGAATTTTCGCACTAAGCCATTTCTTGGTAATAATTTTACGGGCAGCCAAACTCAGGATACCATACAACTGCTTAGACATTTTATCTACATTTACTGAGTATAAATATCCAAACAAAAGTTCGTCCCAATTAAAGGGAAGCTGCATACCAAAAATAATCTGCAACTCAGAGTGGATCAATACCCAAAAAATGTTGATCCTTGGGCAAGACCAGAACAGATGAAAATGTTTTACTCCTTGGGCCCCACAATTTCTCCAGCAATTAGAGTGATTAAAATAATGTTTACTTTGTGCAGGGGTAATAAAAAACCTACAGATACTCTTCCAACCGTAACATCTCCATGTATTAGAACTAGAAATTCTCCACTGAAAAGCGCACTGCTCATACCAAATGTTATCTGATATTGCTATATTTGTTTCATTTTCCCATTTTTTTTTGATGTAGGTAGTATTCCACTTCTTAACCTCTTGTATACCCTTGTACAATCTTGAAATCACCTTAAGGCCTGTGTCATGTGAAAAACATGATTTTCATGCAGGACAATGCTCCATCACACGCGTCCAAGTACTCCACAGCGTGGCTGGCAAGAAAGGGTATAAAAGAAGAAAAACTAATGACATGGCCTCCTTGTTCACCTGATCTGAACCCCATTGAGAACCTGTGGTCCATCATCAAATGTGAGATTTACAAGGAGGGAAAACAGTACACCTCTCTGAACAGTGTCTGGGAGGCTGTGGTTGCTGCTGCACGCAATGTTGATGGTGAACAGATCAAAACACTGACAGAATCCATGGATGGCAGGCTTTTGAGTGTCCTTGCAAAGAAAGGTGGCTATATTGGTCGCTGATTTGTTTTTGTTTTGTTTTTGAATGTCAGAAATGTATATTTGTGAATGTGGAGATGTTATATTGGTTTCACTGGTAAAAATAAATAATTGAAATGGGTATATATTTGTTTTTTGTTAAGTTGCCTAATAATTATGCACAGTAATAGTCACCTGCACACGCAGATATCCCCCTAAAATAGCTAAAACTAAAAACTACTTCCACAAACATTCAGCTTTGATATTAATGAGTTTTTTGGGTTCATTGAGAACATGGTTGTTGTTCAATAATAAAATTATTCCTCAAATATACAACTTGCCTAATAATTCTGCACTCCCTGTAATCTTCTGAGCCAAAGTGAATATGCTATATGTGCAGTCAAGCTACTGTACTGCACATGAGTGCCGCTGTGTGTGTGCGCCTGTGTTTTGCTTCTATCTTTCTGAGGTCCAATTTGTGTTTTAGATCCTTTTAGGACATTTTACTTGCTTTTGTTTTCGAGGATTAAGACTTAGTTTTACAGTGACAGACGTGATGTTCATCTAGGGGGATGTTTTCTATAATCACGGGTCCCCACGAGTGTATAAAGCCAAAGATAGCTGTGTGCCTGAGCTTGTTCTTTGAACTCAGTTTGACTCTGACACCTGCTGAGCATTAGACGCATCATCACGAGTTCACCTGGAGTGCATGACCCCACACATGTGTACACACCTGCAGTAATCCCCACAGTTTATCTCCCGTTTGATCTTCCCATCAGCACCCACGCCGCTTATCGCATTCTCTTTCACATTTTCTTTTCATTCATTAAATATTTACTTCCTTCTCATTCCTTATTTTCTATTTCTAAATCTATCTCTCCGCTTTGTTATACTTACTGTACCAGTCGATCACGTTATGCAACAATTTCTTCTTTCTGTCATTGTTTTGTTTCTCGATGAGTCACACCTCTTCTCTCACTTTCTCTTTTTCCACGACAGTAAAAAAACGGATTAAATAAACCAGGGAATTTAACAGAACCCTACTGTAGTATGTGACCAATGTCAAAGTGAAAGTAGCTTCTTGATGATATGTGTGGCCAGTTTCGACACACTGGAACTTTCTAGAAGTCAGCGGCCGGGCTTCCTGTGGTCCACTGTAAAATGGCACACAGGAGTATCATTTTAGGAGCCTATGAAAAACAAATGTTATTGTATTGCAGACAGGAATAAAATTGTTGTTTAGTTTAATGTTGACCACACAGAATGTGACTCTCACTGGTCAGTTTCTTTTTTTAATCAACCCACCACAAATATTTGAATGACTAGTGGATGAACTCCCCTGACTTAGTGCAAGTTCACTGCTCAGTAAAATTAAGAAACCCTTGATCATCCCAGTGTAACGCAGAGTCAGTTAAATTTCAGGGCTATAAATCTGTCTCTTCAGGAAGCATAAATCACAAAAACATCAATTTCAGCTGACATGTCAGCAGGTTCACTCGAGTGCCAACAGCAAGACAAACCTATGTCCAGTCAAGATTGCTCTCTTCTTAGCTTGCAGCCCATTCAGACCACTTTTTTGACCAAACTGTCAGAAACAGACTCTATGGGGTCAGCGCAAGATCCCAACATCCTTCACTAGGACCTCTGCTCAAACTCCAGAACTGACTTGTCTGTGATTGGTGCCCATTCTCTTCACAGATGAGAGCAGGTTCACACTGAGCACATGGACAGATGTCACAGCCACCTGCAGACTCTTTCACCTGTGCGAGTTTCTTCAGTGAACGTTTGAAACGTGGCACTATGTTGTGTTTTATTCCCGTAAAGCCTGAACCATGAAATCATTTTCTCTGTTTATTTTAAACAAACAAAAATATATACAGCAGGTTGGATTAAGGTTCAAAAACACAGATAATTACACTGATGATGTACAGGTATCAGATATTATACACTTGGCATTACAGGCTTGATAATGCATTTAGCATCAATGAAGGGAAAGCATTAAACTCAGTGAATTCAGTCTTTGTTATAATCAGTCATATGCCTTTTTAAATTCTTTATATTTTAAATAGCTGGCATGAAATGCATCATTTAAATTTGAATACAGTGCATTACTATCAGGACTGAGTCAATATTCCAACATATCCATGGAAATGACTAACCGTCTGAGGTCAAAGTGGCAACCCTATTCATTCTTAAGGCTAACTCTAACTCTAACCGTAGGCATTGAGAATATGAACTTTTTTTTATTGTTATTAACTTGCTCTCCCAATTCTGGGTATTTTGGGAACAAAACGTATGATGACTTAGACATCAGAGGGTTAAAACATTAAGAGGAAAGTGAGGAATTCTACCAAATTTTCTGAAACCATCACATATAAATTGGTGTTTATGGGCGAAGGAACTTGACCTCTATTTTTAAAAGTTTCTTTGATTTAACTTGATTAGAAATTCTCATTACAACCATGGGTATAATCCATATTTTATGCAGTGGAACTGGAAAAGAAAATGAAGTGAGGGAGTTCTGGCCCGTGTACACAGAGCTGATGAATAGAAAAACACTGGGTGCAGCCTTCTCAGATGGGAATTTCTGAAGAAAAAAATTACGCGAATAAACCTGAAAGTACAAGACGTGCAGAACCCCAGGCTGAATAGGGCGAACTGCCAAATAACTTCCTCCTCATTTCTTTCTACACCATTTACAGAAAGAGCTTCACCTTCATGATAAAAACAAAGGGAAAACCGCAACGTGTCAAATCTATAAATAGTCTGATGAGGTACCAGTGTTCAGTTGCAAGAAGCAAGTTTCTCTGGAAGCTCTTCCCACTCCAGCTGGATGTGCAGGACTTGCTTTGCCAGCCCAAACTCTTGGCTCGCTGTGGACAGTTTAAAAAAGAAGTGACAAAGCAGGAGCAGTTCTCACATGTTTGACAGGCCATCACGCAGGGAAACCCCACATTCAAGCAAGGAGGAAAAACTCACACACCTCATACATACCAGAATACATGCCAACTGACAATTCAGCCTGCCAGGAAATATTGACACTTGTTCAAACGCACGTGCCCGCACAAGCAGAATCACATGCCTAGAATTAAAGAGAGGCCTAAAGTGTAATTACACCCATAATTTCTTGTTCACCTTATTTTCCACCAAAATGTCATTATTCGCTTTTTGTCACCAACCACCAATTTAATTAAATCTCAGTCACTACAGATGTCAGTATTTGATTAGCTCTTACATTTCCTCTTACCAGCCAGCAGTCCCGTACAAACAAGTCCTGCAGCTTCCAGCTGCAGACTCATTTAGTTTCTAGTGAAAAACCCCTGAAGTTTACTGGAAGCATTGCTTGCAAGAAACTGGATAAGCTAAATGTGATTTTTCTTAACCCCCTACAGGATGTGTCACTTTATAAACTTTGACAAGCAGTTTTGCCCTGGGCTGTACCTTCTCACTTGAAGCTGCTGATACCTGCTTAAGCTTATGTGTGTTTCCTGCAAATTAACATAGTGATACTAAAGTAATGCTCATAGGCTACAATCTCTTTGCTGGGCCACATCAACTCGTTTAAAACCATTGCTGAGCAACATTAAAACATTAAAAATTAACCCATTATCTATTAAAATAAGCCTCCACTTTGCGTAGTTTAACTCTGTGCTCTTCGTCATCCTCCCAACACAACAAAGTGTGTAACAGACATGCCGGTCCACCTTGTCCTTTTAATGCTTTGTGTCTCCAAAGGTGAAATGTACACGCATGCAGAAGTTGCAGTAACAACCAAGGCAGATATTTTATTTCAAGCCAACATGAAAATGGTCACAGGAAAGTGTTTAAACAGAGTGTTTATTAACACATTTACATCTATATACATATTAGCCACTTAGCTTAATCCAGTGGTTCCCAAACTTCTTTTGCTTGGCCCCCTTTGTTTTACAAGAAAATCTTCGTACCTTTGTTGTTGTAATTGTTGTTGTTGTTTTGACTGTGTAAGAATATTCGACATTGCTATCAATACATTTTTTTTAAAAATGCCTCTCTGTGCAAAATGGGTTTAAAAACATAAACAACTGTGGGATACTGTTTGTCTGTGACTTAAACAGGGGGAACAAATTGTGGCAGGATCAGCCTGATATTATTTGTATGCCACTGTAGCTTTGCTGTATAAAGAGCAACAATCGCCAAACTTTCATTATAGGAAGTGTTTGTGAACTAAAAATCAAGAATGTGGGGTACTGTTTCCCAGTGATTTAAGCAGCCCAGCGCGTGCTCCTGACGCAGGGGAAACAAATTCTGTCGGGGGATACCTACCTTGGCACCACCGTTGTGCAGGTGAAGCCAATTGCAAGATATGCTTCGTCATGTTTTCTAGTCTTTGGTTTGGATGAAGTTGGTTTGGAAGCATATTTGGCGATAATTCATCTTCTGCTTTGCATTTGTGTGGCAGCCCCGTTCATTATGCTAGCACTGTTCAAGCATTCTTTTTTTTCATTCATACCGCACCCTCCCTGCAATGGCTCTGCGTCACCCACTTTCGGAACCACTGGCTTAGTCGATTCTGACGAAAAAGACTCTGGAATGTACTTCATACGTTCTTAGTTCACTACTAACTTTGTGGCTTTAAATATATTATCTCCCCCTACTGGAAATGTACACAGTGGACCAGTATGTCTATTACACATTTGGCCATGATACTGGATTGCATTTGATCTGACAGCCTACACTCATATGACAAACGCCGGTCAGAGTGTCTGAGGACAATTGCAAAGTTTCCCAAATTATTTACTTGTCACCTGTCCACTTTTTGGACCTACGATGAAGCAAAGGATTCAACTACAAGTCCAGTTCCAACCATACAGTAAGTTATGATCTGTTAAGTTACTTTGCTTTGTCAATCTTTCCATCCACCCCTGCATCGTTTCTAAGCAAACTTTATGCTGCTGTATGTATGTTAACTGATGCTCACATCTAAAGGCAAAATAGAAAATTTGCAAATTACTACCACAAACCATAAATGATGGGGAGGTCAATATGCATTATGTTTGATCAGAAACAAAAGTAAACATTGAAATGTGCATAAGACAGCCCGGCACGAAAAGTCATTCAGTCACAAACTTTGTCTTTATCTTCAACTTTGTTTGTGGATTGTCTTAAAAATTTCATCATCCAACCTACAGAATCAGGATTTGTCTTAAAGTCCTGCGCGAAGTTCATCATTGCTGTTATTCAGTTGTTTTAGCACATGATCCAGTCTTGACATGGGCGGTCACTCTTTCACTTTCACAGCACTCCCACTCTGTTTACTCAGGCTATGCACTAGCTGGTTGTTGCCCGTTGTTAGTATTTGTGATGATCCGTCATACCTGCAGCTAAGGATTCAGCTGTGTGCTGCCACATCCTGTCCACTGGATAATAGCTGAGGTTTAATCCTCAAGAAAAGATGAGAGTCACAGCTAAGAGAAGTCTCCCTTTCACCCTGAATTTTCCGTATTCTGCCATTCCCTCTGTTGCTTTCTCTCCAACTTGCATTTTAGTTTGCTGTTTCTTTTACCCAGCAAGAGACAGAACAGACATACATTTTATTCAGGAAACCAGACACAGGGGAGGTGCAGCTGTGTTATTGCAAATCCAACCAAACCAAATCTTTTCCATTGAGGTGTGTAATATCAAAAAATTGCTCATATCATAAGTTTTGATGATTATTAAGTTATTTTTAAATGTAATAATAGCTATAAATGTAAAGAAAATATATAATTTCCATCCTGGTTTAGCCCCGTTTTAAATTATTATTTTTTATTTAAATAAATTTCTTTACACACCAGTCATGGTAATTAGTCAGAAAAATTCCCAGCCAGGGGATTGCAGTTTGTGTGCCATTTGGAATTATTTTTTTTACTTGCTCATTAGGCTTTGCTCACTTTTTACTTTTGGTTTTACAGGATCAGTGGGTTTAAGCACAAAAACATTCAGTCACAAACTTTGTCTTTATCCAGGATAAAACAGGATTATTGTTGTTTATGGACCATTAGCATTATACTCGGATTGTACCATAAAGTGGCACAAATGTCCAAAATAAGGCTGTGCCACAATCGTATCATCCATGAAGACACCCATAATAATGTTTGCACAATAGGAGAGTGTCATAGTGTTGCTATAGTAATGCCATGGGTTTGTACACCTCTGCCTCCAGAACCGAGTTTCAACCTCTGATGAAGATTTATTTGGCAAAAACGCACCATGCAGTACAATCAGGCTATGTAGGCACATGAGGAGGAGATGAGAGGAGCTCCTGATGTGCGGCCCACGAATAAACAAGTGGTTTAACCAGGCATCACTGGAGCATCAGCAGCCAGCACGGGGAGTGCTAAGACATGGGAGCGGGGAGCACAAAGACACGGACTTTTCAGGGAGGACACGACACGGGAGTCAGGGGAGAGCACGGGGATTTATTGTTGTTTTTCCATTCACTGTGAATAAACGCACTGCTGATATTCAGAGCTCCGCGCCTGGGTCCTCCTTCCTCACTTCCCCACGGTTGGCCATCGTCAACTGTGACAGCATCTGGTAGTTAGACTCTGTAACACAGGAAGAGCAAATGATGGATACAAATAAATGATGCAGGTGCATAATGGACAAGCAGGACTTCAGGCTGCTTGACCCAAGATATAACACCACAGGTGTCTATAAATGGTAAAATTCAATGCATGGTAAAAATACGGAAAAACATCCGTAAATAACCGATAGGGAAAATTCTTTCTTTTTAAAAACGGTACATTGTACTGTGTTTTCTTCTATTTGAAATCAAGATCAGAAAAGTCCAGTTTAAAAATATGTATCTCAAAGTATTTATCAGATATTTGTACTGAGCCGGTACAACTCCCAGGACGTTCTGAATGGATATTATTGTCATTGGTCGTAGTCATGTTGAAGAGCAGGTGTGCTCGAAACGCCTTACGCTACTCCTCAGTCTCTCAGAACCAATGAGACATGGGGAGTGGTTGCTCCATGATCGGAAGGTCGGGGGTTTGACTCCACTGAATGGGTATCCTGAGGTTCCCCTGACCAAGATACCGTCCCTACAGCTCCCCGGTCGCTGCATTGGTGGCTGCCCACTGCTTCACTGGGTGAATGGGTTAAATGCAGAGGAGTTATTTCCCTACGGGGACCAACACACACACTTGCATCCTTGCAGATCCACAAAGTGTAATGCTTCCTTTTGATCTATGTTTTTGCCTCTTTGCACATCTTTTTACATCTTAATGTCCCCAGAAATAAATCTTAAAATGAATATTACCTACAGGTCGCAGCACACGACGAGCACATGGCCCTTCCACGAGCCTTTTTATGCTGGAGGTTTCTTCGTGTAAAAAGGGAGTTTTTCCTTCCCACTTTCACCAAATGCTTACTCATAGGGGGTCGCCTGATTGTTGGGGCTTTTTCTTGGTCTCTACCTTACAATATAAAAAGGCTTGAGGTGGCTGATGTTCTGATTTGGTGCTATGTGAATAAAACTTAGTTGAACTGATACAACACACAAAACCCATGTGGTTAGGTTCAAAAACAATATTATGGTTTGCACATTCGAAAAATGACGCTGCCCAGTACATTTTAATGGGACGTCACTAGTACCTTGTGTATTACACAAGTCTAGTCACCTTGTGTATTACAGCACTGATGCCAAAGGACACCTTGTGCGAGACGCTAGGGGTTTTGACACAACAACAGGATCTGACGCCCTGGGAAACTGTGCAGTTTTGGAAACTGAAGGAGAATGGCTTCCAGGTGGTGCAGAAGACTGGAGAAAAAGGTTTTAATGTTCGCAAGCTGATTTTTTTCTTTTCTTTCTGTTGGAAGCATTTTTCAAAAACACTTTACCTTTTAAGCACCGCATTCACAACACTGTGTAATGGTATAAAGACAATAAAATGAAAAACAAATACAGATCACAGAACTTTCCTCCATTCATGAAAGCCATCAAATTATGTCCACACAGTCTGACCAACAGGACACAGGGAAACACACACACACACACACACACACACACACACACACACACACACACACACACACTGTTCCCTTGAAGTGGTTCATCTTGGAGTACTTACTGTGGCAAACAGACTCTCCTGGCAGCAAAACTACAAACAAACAGAACCAAACTCCTTGTTCTTCCCACAAGCTGTGTGTGATTTGATGCGTGTATCCCAACTGTAAAGCCGGTGTTACTTTCAGTCATATGTCATGTTGTTTGTGAACATTATCATTTTTTTCCAAAACTTCCTCGTACACTTGTGTGTTCTTCTTTGGTGACCATGTAAGTGTGTGTAGCTTGCATCTCTCCAACCCTAATGTCTTTGAAGTGGGTGTAGGTTTTTACATGTGGACTTATTGTAGTAGCTTTCTCCTTGTCTTCCTCTCTCTTTCTCTCTTCTGTCTTCCATCAAGCCAGAGAAAAACTCTGGTTTTTTCTTGATGTTCACAAACCACAGTGATCTGCTGGCAGGGGAATAAAAACAGATATGGAAGCAGTGAGACGTCACTCAATCACACAATCACAGTGCTGAGACCCTGAACCAGATCATCGTTTTCTGTGTGTTCCCCAACATAACAGTTCTCAGTCCCACTGTTAGGCCCTCTTTGAAGAGTCCAATACTGAAGTTGAATATTCACAACAGAAGACACACAAGAGATTACAAAAAGCTTTACTATTTAATCTAGTGGGCAGCTAAGCATTGCTTCCCTGTGGCTTTTCAAATGAGAGTCAGCTTTTCATGGAGCATGTTTACATGTACGCGGGAGATCTGACTCTGTTTTCTAGTTCCAGTAACAGTTCCAAGAACAATGTTCAAGGAAAGAGCCACCATTCATCTCTGCATCAAGAAAGCGAGGCTGCTTAAGGGAACGTTCGAGTAGGGTTTAATCAAGTCTGCGGTCTTTTTAATGTTGGGCGTCATTTATTTATGAAAGCATCCAGCTTGTTGACGATTTGTTACCAACAGTATCGCGTTTCACCCATTAAGCTGCTCATTGCTGCTTTCACAATGCTTACTTAGCTAAAATCAAATGAATCTTTCCTCTAAATAACACTGCGGTCCCACACTACACCCAAATTTGATTTTTATTTAGATCTGACAGATGTGAACACCAAAAAGGTTCCTGATGGAAAGGCTAATCCCCTCTTTCTAATCACTATCACTTATGCTGCCTTCTTCTTTCTCAAGTTCAAGTTCAAGTTCAACTTTATTGTCACTTCAACCATATACAGTTTAAAAATACACAGTGAGGCGAAACAACGTTCCTCCAGGAACCAAGGTGCTACAAGACAAGTTAGTGCAAAAAAAAAAAATAATATATAATATATCTAGTAATAATATTGTGCAAAAGAGCATTTACAGGTTGGTGTGTGCGATGGTTTGGTGGTGTAGGTCAGTGTGTTTGCGCTTGTGTTGGTTAGTCAGTCCCGTCTCAATGTTTTGAGGTATTTGAGTTAAGCTGAGTGATAATGTTAGTGTATGTGTGTATGTGCGTGTTTATCAGTCAGTCCCTTTTTGCTGAGGAGACGGATGGCTTGTGGAAAAAAGCTGTTGCACAGTCTGGATGTGCGTGCCCGAATGCTTCGGTACCTTTTTCCAGATGGCAGGAGTGTAAAGAGTGTGTGAGAGGGGTGTGTCCGATCAGCCACAATGCTGGTGGCTTTGCGAATGCAGCGTGTGGTGTAGATGTCCTCAATAGAGGGTAGAGAGACCCCGATGATCTTCTCTGCTGTTCCCACTATCCGCTGTAGGGTCTTGCGGTCTGATATGGCACAGCTCCCAAACCAGACAGTGATGCAGCCGCTCAGGATGCTCTCAATAGTTCCTCTATAGAAGGTGGTCAGGATCGGTGGTGGAAGCCGGGCCTTTCTCAGTCTTCTCAGAAAGAAGAGACGCTGTTGGGCTTTCTTGTGCAGGGAGCTGGTGTTGAGGGACCAGCCGAGGTCCTTCTCCAGGTGTACGCCCAGGAATTTGGTGCTGTCAACGATCTCCACAGAGGAGCCGTTGATGCTCAGCGGTGAGTGGTCGCCTCGTGTCCTCCTAAAGTCAACAACCATCTCTTTTGTCTTGTCAACATTCAGAGACAGGTTGTTGTCCTTACACCAGTCCGTTAGTCTCTGCACTTCCTCTCTGTACGCTGACTCGTCGTTCTTGCTAATGAGACCCACCACAGTCGTGTCATCAGCGAATTTAATGATGTGATTTGAACTGTGTGTTGCTACACAGTCATGAGTCAGCAGTGTGAACAGCAGAGGACTGAGCACACAGCCTTGTGGGGCCCCAGTGCTCAGTGTGGTGGTGCTGGAGGTGCAGTTCCCGATCCATACTGACTGAGGCCTTCCGGTCAGAAAGTCCAGGATCCAGTTGCAGAGGGAGGTGTTCAGGCCTAACAGGCTCAGCTTTCCGATCAGTTGTTGGGGGATGATCGTGTTAAATGCTGAGCTGAAATCTATGTACAGCATTCGGACGTGTGAGTCCTTCTTGTCCAAGTGTGTCAGGGCAAGATGGAGTGCAGTGGAGATGGCGTCGTCCGTTGAGCGGTTATGGCGGTATGCAAATTGCATTGGGTCCAGTGAGGGGGGCAGCAGGGTCTTGATGTGTCTCATGACGAGCCGTTCGAAGCACTTCATGATGGTGGGTGTAAGTGCGATAGGGCGGTAGTCATTGAGACAGGACACAGAAGACTTCTTGGGCACGGGGACGATGGTGGTGGCCTTGAAGCACGTGGGGACAACGGCACTGCACAGAGAGATGTTGAAGATGTCGGTGAGAACATTTGCCAGCTGATCAGCACATTCTCTGAGCACTCTGCCTGGGATGTTGTCTGGTCCAGCAGCTTTACGTGGATTGACTCTGCGTAGAGTTTTCCTCACCTCAGCTGTAGTGAGACACAGGACCTGGTCGTTCGGAGGAGGGGTGGTCTTCCTCGCCGCCACGTCGTTCTGCCTGTCGAACCGAGCATAGAAGTTGTTAAGCACATCTGGGAGGGAGCCGTCACTGTCACAGGCAGGTGGTGTCGTCCTGTAGTTAGCGATGGCTTGTAAGCCCTGCCACATGCGTCGTGTGTCGCCGCTGTCCTTGAAGTGGTTGTGGATTCTCTGGGCGTGTGCGCGCTTCGCCTCTCTGATGGCCCGAGAAAGTTCAGCCCTCGCTCTTCTAAGCGCCACCTTATCTCCCTCTTTGAAGGCAGAGTCTCGGGTCCTTAGAAGTGCACGCACTTCCGCAGTAATCCACGGTTTCTGGTTGGGTCGTGAGATGATGATCTTGGAGACAGTGACGTCATCGGTGCACTTGTTGATATAGCTGGACACTGATGATGTATACTCCTCCAAGTCAGTGAAGTCGCCGTAAGTTGCAGCCTCTCTAAACATGTTCCAGTCAGTGCTCTCAAAACAGTCCTGAAGAGCAGAGATGGCTCCTGCTGGCCAGGTTTTCACCTGCTTCAGAACCGGTTTTGATCGCCTGACGAGTGGTCTGTATGCTGGAATTAGCATAACAGAGATGTGGTCTGAGTAGCCGAGGTGGGGGCGGGGCTCTGCCCGATATGCGCCGGGGATGTTTGTGTAAACAAGATCCAGCGTGTTTTCTCCCCTCGTTGCAAAGTCCACATACTGATGGAATCTAGGAAGCACTGACTTGAGATTTGCATGGTTGAAGTCCCCAGCAATAATAAACAGTCCATCCGGGTGTGTATTTTGCAGTTCACTGATCTTTGTATACAATTCCCATAGCGCTTCCTTAGCATTAGCGCTAGGTGGAATGTACACTCCGATAATGAAAACAGTGGTGAATTCCCGTGGTAAGTAAAAAGGTCTGCATCTAACAGTCACAAACTCTGTTTGCCACAGCGGATCATCTGCTTCTGTCTTTCTCCGGCTCTAGCATCTAACTTTGTCACAGCAACCCTTTTGCATGACTTCCTTCACTACATCCATGCTCTAGATATGTCCAAACCATCCCAGCCATCCCTCTTTGTCTTCGAGCTGCTCAACCTCTGATGTATTCCTGTCCATCGTGGACACTCCCAATGAAAATCTTCAAACCTGCTACCTTCAGCTCAGCCTCCTGTCTCTCTTCATTACTTTGAATGGTTGGCCCTAGGTATTAAAACTCATCTTTTACTACTGCTACTCCTTGCACCTATACCTTTCCACCTCCCTCCATTTCATTCTTTCTCAATTTAAATCAGTTTTCAAATCTGTTTGATGAACTCAAATAAGTAACAAAGTGTAACAAATATGCTAAAAAGGGGCAAATATTGTTTCCCAGCTCTGTATCAGCATTGATAAGGGTGTATTAGACATCCTAAAATTAACAGAAATATGCTGAATGGTTAAAATTAGGTTGCCGTGCTGATGTCTAAGGAATGGTGATGCTTTAGACCTCAGAGGAATAAATTCAGGTGTCTCTAATGCCTTGAAAAGATTACCATTCACTTTTACACACTTGAATGTTAGCTGGAGTTAGATTATGGGAAACAAATGTGTATTAATTAATCAACTAAAATGAACTCAATCCCCCAAATCAATCAACAATTGAGTTTCTTATGCGAATGGTGCAAGGTTTAGCACTGCTTGCCAAAAATAATTTTCCCATGTAGGACAATACCGTTTTTTTATGGAAGCCCGTTTCCTCCACAAAAAAACCAATAGAATTAGATCAGGTCAGCTGTTACGCTCACTAAGAAATTACTAGAGAAAACCCAGAGGGATCGGGTGACTTCTTGAGGCCTTGTAAATAATTGCTTTTAAAATCTTAAACCTTCTAACCTAAAAAACTGAGCTTTCTAAAACGTGTTTAACATTGTAATGAGGGTGTATTTACGAAGTGAAAATGAAATGGTCTATTAAAATGAAAGTAAATGGCATGTAAAAACAAAGGTCAAAACATAATATGAAACTAAGATAACATGGGAGTTTAACTCTGCTGAGTGAAACTGTTGTATTGATGTATAACACTCCCATAGTCATGTATAACAGTCCCATAACGTCCTGATGTGAACTATTGTTGTTCTTTCAAAGGGGAAACAATGACTGGTTTTATTTAAATGACAGAAGCCATCCCAGCAGGTGGGCGTATTTTCAAAAAAGTGTCACTGATGGGATTGTGAGCGTAAAAACAAAACTTAACTCAAAATATAATATGAAACTATGATTACATGAGGGTTGAACTCCAGTGTCATGGGTGAACTTGCTGTACTGACGTGTGACACTGCCACTCCTACAACCTTTTTACATAGACTTCTTTTGTGCTTTCAAAGTGGAAACACTCACGGGTTTCTTTTTTAGTGGACAGAAGCCACTTGAGCAGATGGGTGAATATGTCATTCATGGAGCTGGGATTCATCACAGAAACCACTACTATAAATAGTTAACTTAAACTGACAGAGAGCACCTGGTCCTGCTTGTTACCCTTCCGCAAGATTTCCAACCTTTCTGATTTACAAGTTCGTGCTTTCAGTACTTCAAGCTTGTTAGCATGCACAATACAGGTGGCCTACCATCTGTCTGACTTGCTTGCTGGCTGCACTTTTGCACATACATTTGTTTTTGTTTGTGTGCCGGTTTCATGTGGCTTCCAAAAAACTAACAAAGTTCTCATGCATGCTCTTCAGAGTCTGGATGTAATTTGGTTATCTAGATTGTCACTGCATTAACACCTTATATAAAGATTTAACTTCATCTGAATACAATACACAGCAATGCTGCATGGCAAAGCTGAGTGTAGGGTAGAAGTTGTTAATGGTTGATCTTTGAATCGGTCAAAAAGCTGGTTCACAGATGTAACCAAGTCTAGGTTTTTTCTTTTCCACACAGCTTTTTTAGTTAGGATTTATTTACTTTAGTATTCTGGCTAAGAGGTTAGGGTTATCCCAGCTGTCATGGAGGGTTGGGCGATATGACCTCTAATCACAATAGCAAATAACTGAAGATTTTACCTTGTTTGCTCTGCAAGCGCTACCACACACACGCATAACAAATTTATAAGACCACCACCTATTATATTTTAGAAATCTGCCAAAACATGTTTAAGACTAAAAATTCTAAAATTTGCAAAGTTTTTATACCTAAATTTGAGCCAGTACAGTGGACTGAAAACTCGGAAAGTAATAAAGTACAATGTTCAACCATTAAATGTTTTTTTTCTCTTCAGGAATGCAAATAAATAACTGTAATTATTTACTTATAAATCTGAAAATTAATGGATAGGGACCAGTGTTGTTCAAGTTATTTGAAAAAAGTCATTAGTTACTTATTACTGATTACTTCTCCAAAAAAGTAACCCCGTTACATTACTGAGTACTTATTTTCAAAAGTAATTAATTACTTATTACTTAGTTACTTTTTAAAAACATGATACACAACCTGAATACTTAATAAAGCAATAGACCTTTCAGCCCAATTCTATTTTTTATGCATAATCTATCATATAAAACTGAATCAAATGGAAAAGTCTCTTTGTAAAATTGTTTTATTAGTTTTAATCTTTTAAATTTATGCACATCAAGCAAAAAATTTAATTATAAGCAACAGTCTTTCATTTGAATACACTTTTTTAATATTTAAACCCATTTTCTGCATATTCCAGCATGTAAAATGAAATATGTTTTTGTGTTTCACTCACTCTTTCAAATAGATGCAAGTAAAACAGCAAAAAATAAACAAAATCCAAGATTTAGCTACACTAAGTCCTGACTCTCTTAAATCTGTTTTCACCTGTTTAGCAGGAGTGGGGCAGGTGGAGGTTTGCCCAGTGCCGCAGCGGTCATGTCAGTGGAGGGATCCGGGGGTTTCTCTGTCAATTTCACATTCCCGTGGCGGCTTGCTCGGTGCTTGCTCAGATTTGAAGTTTAACTTTTCTTCCCACGTAGAGTGTACAACGGACGCTAATGTTTCTGTCACTTTTTACAGAATAAAACTTGAAGTAGAGTAAGCACTTCCACGCTTTTAGCGCTACATGGTTGTACTCTCTCCATTGTTGATCTACACGTCTGTTGCTGCCACAGACGTTGCACGCGCTTACATCATTGTCGTGAGACACTTCACAAACAAAATCACGGTTTAGTAACACAGTAACGCAGCATGCTTACGGGAAAGTAGCAGTAATCTAATTGCTTTTTTGCATTAGTAATCCGTTACATTACTCATTACTTGAAAAAAGGAATCAGATTAACGCGTTACTGCCCATCTCTGATAGGGACAATGATTGTATTTTAGCTTTAAAATATCAAAATTTACTGGGAGAGTACATACTGTAGGTTGTATTGAGAGAATTTAAAAGCAAAATGTCAGTTCTCATTCATTTAAATTACTGCCCAACCCTACACCTTGATGAGGTTGTCAGGTTAGCATGGGCCTAACACAGAGACCCAGCCAGCCATTTACTTGCACAGTCACACCCATTAAGCTAACATGCATGTCTGGACTATGAGGGAATATCGAGTATCCAGAAAGAGCACGTGCAAGGACCAGTGAAGGAGACCCCAGCCAGGATTAAAAACCAGGACCGTCTTGTTGTGAAGGTAACACAGTGCTGTCCAATAAAAACTGCAGTTTCTCTTTGCTAGTCAAAAGAAAGAGTGGTCAAAAAATTCACTTTTCAGATATCTTTTTCACTTTATATTTTATTACAGGAGTATATTTAACAATCATAGTAACAAAAAGAAAACAAGGAAAGTAGCACACGACATTCATATTTAACCTAAATGATTTTTTTTTCGTATAAAGAAAGGCAAATATGTACAGAATGACGTAAGACAGGTTCAGAAACCAACAGGTGAGAGAAAAAGGAAGTGTAGTCGCATGGCACTTAAAAAATAAAACATACCTCACAAGTGCTTTTTTGTTTCCCATAATTAATATCAAATAAAATGCAGTGATAATAAGTCTGAATAACAAAACAAATAATAATTATTACAGTAATCAAATCATCAATATTAACATTTTAAACACTGTTTACAATATAATTGAAATACATAACATTCTAAATACATCCAATATTTACCAAAGACCTTCTCATTTAGCCTAAAAACTCTAAATCTGTAATAGAATAAAAATAGCATTTCAAATATCTTATAACAACAATATTAATTGTACAATAACATTAATATTAGGTTATTAGTTTATGTAAATAGCTGATTTTCCCCAATGGCTTGCTAATGAAAGGAATATTGTACAAATTAATATACACTATAACCTGTTAATGCTCTTTCTGCTTTCACAAAATATTTTAATCAGCTAAATCATTATATATATATATATATATATATATATATATATATATATATATATATATATATATATATATATGAAGGAAAGAAATAGCAAATCTCACTCGATACAAACTATTGCAATCTAGAACTCTCAATTAGAAAATGTACACAAGAAAAGCAGCAAAACCAAAAACAAAAATATCTACGTTCATATTTTTTCATCATGACGAGATCAGTGGTGTGGTTGGCAGAAAGAGTGAACAACATCTGGCACAGGCAGGATCCATCTGGAATGTTAGTGGACAACAGGATGGTCCAATTAGATATCAAATTTTATTTAAAAATAAACAAAAAAACTCTGAGTGCCACCCTGTCCTCCCCTAAAACCTCATTGGTCCTTCTCTCCCAAGCTCAAAACATAGAACTCTGTCCAAGGAGCTCAGAATGTCCCAAACAAGTCCCAGATTTCCACTGTTAGAAGCTTTCCATATATGGGAAAAAGAACTGGATGTTCCTTTCCAATTATGGAACACAAAAATCTCCAAGAGTTCTGATTGTGCAATCACCTCGAGCAATAAATCTCTTTCAGCTCATAAAGTTGCTTAAACCGTGGAATTACTTTTGTTTTTGCATTCTTAGTGTTGATTGGAGGAGCAGCAAGACAGAGCGTCAATTTTTTCCGCAGAGCTCAAAATGGCCGCCCCAGGGAGCCACGCAAATAAAAACAGCACACAAATAAACAAACGCAGAATGACAAAGCAACATTCAAGCAGCATGTATGTAGGACTTCTCTCCACCTCCGCCTTACCCTTCTGTTTTTCACTGCTCTCTCTCTCTCGGAGCAAGTCCTTAAAGTTACTTGTTTCCTTGTTAGCGGGACAAAGTGTCCACCCGAGAGAGAGTACAATCTCAATGCAACTTGGTAGTGTGGTATATAAAAAAATCAAATCAAATCAAAGCACAGGTTCAGAGAATTTACAAAGCAGACCTGGACCACGTTACTTTTGACCTGGATTCCATTGCTTTTATCTTGTGTGATGCCGAATGGGAATTCCTGTCGGTTGTTTGTGCTTCCACCAACAAAATTGTTTGCTTTGGGGGATGCAAAATGGTTGCAGAAGGGTAACATGTCAAGTAGAAAAAGAATTGCTGTTTGAAGTTGCTCACCCTCACCCCATGATTCATCTTCTTTTTTTCTTCTTTTTGATTTGGGCAAAAAACATCAATCCAGCTCTGAAGTTACGGCGGCAAGTAAGGGATAGTCCTGTTATGTGCAGTCATAGTTAAATATTAAAGAAGGCTTCTCATTTCTACACCATAGTGCCTAATCTGCACCTGAGTTTATTCACTTTTTAGATAATTGAGGATTTGTATATATGGGCAAGATTCTGACTTAATGCAGACGGGCAACCTGAAAACAATCTCAAGGTTCAAAGTGGAATTAAGGAAGTAAGGCTGTCTTTGAGCTTCTCTTGAACTCAGTTCCCATTTTTAGGGCTTTTTAAGTGGAATGTTAGAGCCAGAAAGCACATTGTCCTTCCAGCATGATTTTATTCTTTCAAGATATATCTCAAAGAGTTTGAGGCTCCCTAGTTCCTCTCTTTGCTGTGATTGCAGCTGCACTTTGCATTAAAATCCCCCCTCCCTCCTGGATAAAAGCTCTGCAGCTCAGCCTTTATGTATGTGTTTCTTTGCGATGCTAGTACTTTGAGAAGCTTATTTTACTTTATGGTGCACGAGTGGAGGTAATATGGAAACTGTTAGAGGCAGATAGGAAAGGCAATGTTGTCATAAGAAACAAATTGCCCATTTACATCACTTCAGTGTGGTTTGAGTACTGCCCCTCAACTTAGCCATCCAGCGTATCTTCCCCATTAAAATACATTCTTCATTGATACTTGACACTAATTAGCAGTACAAGTTTAAACCACTCAAAAGTATATACTGCATCATCATACAGTTAATGGTATAGAGCTAAAGTGATGCACAACCTGCTACCCAGTGTGCAACGATCCTTTAGGGTGCATCCGAGTGCTAGTAAAGAACTTGAATTGGAAAGAACCCAAAAAAAGCTACCACTACCATACACTAAAAAGACATGGATTAAATTTGGAGGGCACCACTAAGAAGGAAATGAAAAAGACTAAAGGATCATGAAACCTGAAATGTTTAAGTCTATATATCCATCTCTCTTACCCTGCTATACAACTGAAATGGTTCACTCATTTTTTGATTAAGCACAAGCATAAATGCTAGAATATCATATTTGTTCGTCCTTTACCCTGTTTCATCCATCTCGCCTCCCATTGACAACCATCTTTAACTTTTCTACACTTCATTTCACCAAAAGTACCACCACAACTCTCTTTCTCCCTTTGTGCACTACCCACATTCTTTTTCAAATTATATTACATAGCTTTTTTGTTTTCTTTTTTTTGTACATACTTTTTGTGTTATAGTTCTTTGTATAGTATAGAACTCTAGAACTTTTTTTGGCAGCTTCTTTCTTTCTTAAAGGAAAGTCCAAATCATCAGCTGTAGCATAACATTAAGACTTCTCCTTCTTGGCTGAAAAAAAAGGTGGAAAGGAAAAGATAACTCTAAAATGTATTCCTTCCTTTCTCAAATCTTCTCCCTTACAAATCTGCTCTCCTCCCCTACCCCCACTCATCAACCCCTCCACCCTTTTAAACTGTCGCTCCCAGGAGCTCTTCGGACTTGGCCATGATCTCATTTTGGTTGGAGTCCAATCCATAGAACTTAACCTTCAGCCCATCGACCGGGTGGACAACGGGCACCGTGATCACGCGGGGGAAGTTCCGCGTAGCCAGCTCGAAGCGGCTGGTGCAGGCCAGCTCAATCGCCAGGATGCGAAGGAAGAGGGTGGCGAGCTGCTTTCCCAGACAGGACCTGACGCCGCCACCAAAAGGCAGATAGTGGAAGCGTCCTTCTTTGTCTTCACTCCGCTCCTGACTGAAGCGGTCAGGGTCAAAGGCATCCACATCTTTGAAGACGGCAGCAGTGTCGTGGGTGTCCCGAATGCTGTACATCACACTCCAGCCTTTGGGAATCTGGACTCCCTGGAGACAAAAGACCAGAATTCATAACAATGAACACACATAAAAATAATTGTTCACTTAGCCACCATAAGCACATATGACCAATTAATTTGGATAACAATCTGATTTCTGTTGTTGTATCCCCAAGAAGTAATTGTGAACTTTTCTGCTAATATGTGTTCTTCCATATTCAAACCATCTTTTCTCTGTTCATACCAGAATACAGCAATATGAGAAGCATTTAGGGTCCTTGATCGGTCCTTGATCAATCCAGGAACCCATTGGAATAGAATAGAATAGAATAGCCCATTACTGTCATTGTACGTGTACAATGGAAAGAGTCTGTTGATTTAACATCTGGCTGCAACACCCATTTTTTTCAGGCGTGCAGAGTATCAGAAGATATGTGGGCTAGGACCTTCTTTTTCTATCCAGTGGTCATTGTTAATGAATGCAAATACATTAAAGAAGCAAATAAAGTCAAAATCATCATAAATAGTTTCACTGCTGAATTCATCTGTGATGGTGATCAGGACATTGGAACACTTTTTGTACCAAAATTCGTTTCCATTGCCAGTGGTTCTCTCTTCTTTAAATACAGATAGCTATTTAAAGAGGTCCATCCTTGGTAATTTTCCTCTAAACCTCCCCTTCCCTCCTTTTGTGTGATGAGACTCTTGGTACTCTTGTAATGATTCTTGTAGTGTCTGCAGGTTGTGAACCAACACCTACACCATTCATTTGAATGGTAACTCGATGGTTCTTCTAGTTGAGTCTCTGACCTTTTGGGTAGATTTGATATGACAGAACTACCACTGCACAAAAATATAACGGGAAATAAAAGCTGACATTGAGTACCATTGATTTAAAAAAGAAAATTCATGTTAATGCAAGCATGCTGCACAACAAGAGGTACATGAAGATGTGAAGGATGTACTGTTCTAGGGACACTTACGTCCAGTTCGAAGGTCTGCATGGCGGTTCGGTAGGCCCCAGAAACAGGAGTAAAGAGTCTCAGCACCTCCTTGATGACACAGTCCAGGTACTTCAGGCTGATAATGGTGTCGAGCCTCAGTTCTGCTTCTGGGCAGAGGCAGCCGTTGTGAAGGAGACCCCTGGATCTCAGTTCCTCCCTCAGGCGCTCAAGGACTTGCGGGTGGCGGAGGAGCTGCATGATAAGGGAGGTGCTTGCGCTGGCAGTGGTGGCAAAGGCAGCAAAGATCAGCTCAATGGTTGATTCCTGTGGGTCAGCAAACAGATACGATGGTGTATTAGTGCGCTACTTGGGTCTTGTTTGGTTAACAGTTTTGCAGAAAAACACATTTATCTTGCAACCCCTTGGAGGTCCCGAGCTCCCAGGGTATCAGTCGACCCTATACATTTTTCATCTTCTCCCATGGGGGAAAAACTTTTATGGGTTTATAGAATAGCAAACAGCTTTGAAAAAGAGTTCCTATCACTATTTACAACAATAACTAGGAAAGTAAAGACTCATTCTTGAATGATCACAAGCATTCATTGAGTACTTGGCAGTACTGAGGGTGTATCAGTTGACTTGTCTTTACTTTGAGAGCAAGCCAACTATAGCCTCATTTCATCTCTGATTGGTTAATTACTTGTTGTTTTAATAAACAGTTTGCAGAGTGGAAATAAAGAAGGCTGAGGGTGAGCATCAGCCAAATGCTCAACCAGTAGTCTTTCATAGTCTTTTTGAGCTAGAAGTAAACCCAGAAACTGCTTGTTTAACAGCGGCATGTAGGAATATTATTCTAAAAAATGTAAAATTGTTCTTTCCACTGAGTAAAAACAGAGCTATGTGCAAACTCAACCAAAATTTGGACACAAATCCATTACCCCACACCTCAAGCTTGCCATTTGTTTTGGAACAATGTTGGACCAAAAGAGAGAGAGGAGTTAAAAGTCAATACATAATAAAAGAATGGTGTTTTTAATTCCTGAAAAGTAGTGTGTTTGGAAATATGAAGGTAACATCCAATAACAAACTCAGTGTGCACTATGCTGGGCCCCTTAAGGCCTTAAGTCAGTGGAATAAATAATAGTGAGGTCCTCCTCGCATCTACCAGCATATATATATATATACACACATGTGTGTGTGTGTGTGTGTGTGTGTGTGTGTGTGTGTGTGTGTGTGTGTGTGTGTGTGTGTGCTATAAATGCATGCGTCAGAAAACTGCAGGAGAAAGCGACAGGGCCTCCCCAGTTCACTTTGTGTGTGTATTTAAATATTTGTGTGTGAGTGTGTGCGTACAGGAGGCCTCTTTCAGACCCCTAGCAGGGGGGGAGTGTTGACTTATTTTTGGCCCTGGACTTAACCCAGAAACCACAAAGTCCGAGAGAGAAGCAGAGAGTCGAGTTTCCACAGAATTCCTCTGAATTACTTTAATAGGTAAACAGAGGGTGTGCCTGACCATGAGTGTGTGTGTATGTGTGTGTTATGCTGTTCCTGTCAGCCGATAGGTATTAACGCAGCTTGCTTTCATATTTCACATTAGGGTGTGTATCATTATCCCCATTTGGTACTTATGATCACTGGCTGATTTGTCAGAGAATTATGATGACTGTTTGTGTTTTCAGTCAGCCCAGACTGGTTCCCTTTGGCAGCTCTCTGCTAGGTAAATAGAGATTTCTATGTGTGTTTGCACCCATACGAATCAGTGTGTATCCACGTGCTTCTACATGCGATTGAGTGACTTCTTGTGGTTCTGGCTTCTTTTCAGCGCATGCTTGCACTACCCTACCCTCTTTCCCAGGTGGCTGTTTTTTTGTGCTTAGGTATGTTACCTTGAGTTCTTGCATGGTGAGCTCGCTGCCATTCTCTTTGGAACTCTCCATTAGGACATCCAACGCGTCACTGTAATCTTTGCCTTGGGTGCACATGGGCTTCTCCCTGATGGCTTTCTCTATGCTCTTCTGAAGGGTGTCTCGTGCACGGATACCCTGCAACAATGCACAAATTAAGTCCTTTTACCCTTAAAATGTCCTCTTTGATGCAAATTCAGTTTAGCTGAGCAACAAGCACCCCAAAATGCTTTGTATTGTAAGGTAAAGATCCTACAGTATTAGAAAGAAACCTAAACAGTTGCACAACGCCCTATGAGCAAACACTTGATGACAGTAGGAAAGAAAAACTCCCTTTTAACAGGAAGTACCATTGAACAGAACCAGGCTCAGGGAGGTGCAGCCATCTGCAGTGACCAGTTGGGAAAACACTTTTATTTTTGGGGACATTAAGATGTAAAAAGATATACTAAGCTCCAAAAATACCAATGAGAAGGAAGTGGTCATATGATACACTTACCCTTCTGTAGCCACTAAATGGCAGGTCTATGGGCAGACTGAAGAGGTTGTTAACAAAGTCCTGGAAGGTTGAGAACAAATGCTTCATTTCCTCCTCCGTCACCCTGAAGCCCAGCAGCACCCTGACAGCCATGGTGAAGGACAGCCTCTGGCTCTCCCTACAGAAAAATGACAGATGACAGAATATTAATTTAGTAGCCCATTGAAGCAGCCTGTGTTTTTGAACTGTTGTATATTCTGAGTTTCTACCACTGCTGATAACGACTCTGTGTTGTCAGCGATACTCATCATAAATACCTTTCTACCTGCATTCACCTAGGATAGGAGCGCTGTTTTAGTCTTGCTCCCAGATTTTAGCTACATTAACAACTGTCTCCACTGTCCTTTCCTGGCCGTACCTGTAGACGTTGATGGGCTCAGGCGTAGAGCTCCACACTCTGAGACTCTCCTGGATGACCTGCTGGATTTTAGGGAGGTACGACTCTAAGGCCTCATGGCTGAACACTTTGGCAAACACCTGGAGGGACAGAGAAATGAGCAAATAACATCAGTCTCAAATGCAGAATGCAACAGCGCCCAGCTGTTGGAGAAGTGCAAGTCAAAACAGAGGACAAATGTCCACAGATTATATGTTGTAATCCCCTCGGTAAATCCTGACTGACAGGTATGTGGAAAGACAACAGGAAGCACAAGTTTATTCTGCAGTAATGCTGGTATTCACTGGGAATTTATTGGGGTGTTTTGTGTCTGTCTCTTGGTTTGCAGGGCATCTAAAAATGTGCACTTTACAAGTGAAATTTGGTACAAAGTTCTACAGTTGACCATGAAAGAGACAACTGGTTTTTGGTAAAGGATAAAACATCTGGCTGTATTTTTGTAGCCATTGTCTTGGCCTCTCATATTTCTCTAAATTGTCTAACCATTGATCTCCTTCTCTCTTCTAAATTCTACCTAGGCTGGACTTTCCATCACGTGTTCATTCATTTTTTCATTTTCTATGATTCCCGTTCCTTATTTATCCCCAAGTTCTCCCTCTCTCTGTCTCTCCCCCCTTATTGCTCTTGCTTGGTCTTTACAGAGACTTATACATTGTGGAGGTTTTTCCCCTGTAGTCAGCAGAACTAGAATGACAGACAGAAAGAGCACGAACAGAAAGAGGGGGAAGAGCTAAGTTCTTTCCTGGCTGCACAGAGTATTTCTTAGTATGAATCAGTCACCAGTCGTCAGTGTTGTTTGGACAAATAATATTCCATCAGATTTAAAGTGCAAAACTGCCCATGAAAGAGTCTTGGGAATGATTTAGAGGGGAGAACACCGAAGAGGAGAAAAAGGAGAGGGAAATGGACTAGAATAGAGCTTTTATATTAAAATGAGTCAACTACCCATGCTTAGTTTTATTTGAACTAATAAGTTTCTTGTTCCTTTAACGGTCGGACATTTTCCTAATTATGTAGATGAGTGAAGAAGAAAAAACAAAGTTAGAACCAGATGAACTGTAGCCGTTAACAGCCTTAATTGTTTTCTCAAAACACTGAGTGAAATCAAATTTTGTAGCTGTGTTTAGGATTTCACCTAAAAAGAATATGCCAGAAGTGAGGTGCAGTTCCTTCAGTGGCCACTTGAGGCTGATTCCAAAAGTTGGTAAATGCCCATAGAGCCCCATATTAAAATGCTCCTACTTTACAACAAAAATAAACATGTTCACAGGCTGCTACAAAAATTTCTCTCTTAATAGCTGTACACAGTTACTATTTTTAATATTGTTCCCTAATCTAACCAAGGCATGGCTGACTTGTTGGGGCTTTTTATCCTTTACATCCACTGATGCAAGTAACTAAAGTGGACACTTCAAACATATTTGGAGTATTTTAAAGCAAATATTGTTTGTTTGTCCGACATGTCTGCGCTCTAGTATTGTTATACTATTTAAAAATACTAATAAAAATAATAATAATGAAACACTGTTCTGCCTAGTAGTAACTAACTGTGTCTATGCACTCAACAATCACACCTGGCTCCAAAACAAGACAATGATATTAGAATGGTCACACTGAGACTTCAAAAAAAGACTGTCATATTTAATTTGGACCACCCTCTAATCAGTACATCTTATAGGTTTTACTGAATCAGAAATCAAAGCTGAATGAGCTGAGTTTCCATTAGAAGTGGAAAACTTCTAATAAATAGTGGTCATTGAAGCCTTACAGTTGTTTTGGAAATGTCTCCAATCCAGCAGACGTTAAGTGGATTTTTATTATTTTTTAATGACTTTCGTTTTTATTATCTAAAATACACATACAAAACTTCCAACTGCTACTTGTCTGTGGTTTTTCTCTGCTTTATTTAATCACTGTGGTTTCTTTTTATGACTTTCTCCTTTATTAGACCCTGCAGAGAAACTAATCTATGCTAAAAAAAAAAATCCTGTATAGGTATTGTTTCTAATAGCAGCATGTTGTAAAAGAAAATATATGCTTAATCTCTTTGATAATGGCTTTTGTCTGCAATCATCCTTAATTCGTTACCACCTGAAAGCTGATGAGGAGTAACCTTTGAAACCCTTTTCTTAACTGAGTGGTTTCTGTCATATTTCAGGGCTTTTTACATAACAAAATGACTGGTTGTTCATCAAAAGTTGGTGAGGTTGGTCTCTGCTTATGCAGCTATCCTTGGAGAAACCCGGAAACTATTCTAATGGTGGTCAAAACACCTCTTTATTGATATTGTGAAGTGTCAAAACTCATCATTAAGGGTACAGGGGAGGCTGTCAAATGTTGTCTGTATGGGGGAAAGAGTTTTTTTTTTTTTTTTTAAAGTATAACAGTATATGCTCGTAAAAACTGTATTGTGTCCAGATTCTTAGTTTTACTGAAATATGCACAAACAAAGTGCCTTTATTGTTTATTTTGGAATATATTTCCCATATGTTAACACACCGGAGGAGCCAGTGGAGTGTTTCTGCTTCTCTTCATTGACTTATTGAGAGGGAAGAAAGCAGCTTCTAGTGGGATCTGAACCAAGGCCAGAGAGGGTACATGTGGTTCTTGAGGTTGATGTTTCAGCCACCAAAACATCAGTTGGGCGCTCATACTCTTATTTTGCTCTCTACTTCATTTCCCTCTTATTTTCTGCCGCTCTTCTCATTCCTCCAAAGTCTGCTTCCCTCCCTACGCCCTCCTGAAAATGAATGAACAATAGTCCACTGAGCTGGTGCCGAGTGCACGAGTGCGTGCATGCGTTACATGTGCGCACTGTACGGGTACATACGTATGTGCTGTGCGTTAGGGAGTGGTTAGTGCAGATCACAGAGCCCTCTAAGACCTTAGTAGCACTACATTTCCTCTGCTGCCGCACCCTGGGACTGCTGGTCACAGATCAGCTTACACGACCTGCTGCCCAACCCCAACCACAGGAGATTACACACAATATCTGAACTCAAAAGAGCCTGAGATACTGAAACTGCAGTGACGTCTTTTGTTCGTCTGCTACTTTGAGGGCTGTCAATGTTGGATTAATCAGTCATTTGTTTGTCTGTTGCCCAGGAAACAGTGGACACCACTGATTGGATTTGGATGAAATTCGAAGGATTGCGCATCTTTAAACTGCTTTCCACTCTTTTCATAATGACATCGATTGTCCCGTGAGGGTTGCTGAGGTTGTGTGGTAAAACAGGGTTGTGGTCAGCCTGTTCCCATTCCCATGGTGTCGAGCGCTGCCAAAGTCAAATTTGTCAAAGCTGTCAGTGTCACACCAATCATGGCGATAATGAGACGAGTGTTACGCACGTATCAATGCTTGTTCAAGACAACTCGGTGTCACATTGAGTGCCATGTACCCTGCTTATGTGCAGGGCTGCTGTTGTGAAGGGGCATATTATAACAGAGCCATTTTGTCTTACATCGAACAAAGTCCTTTTTGTGCTAACCAATCAGTGAATGAAAACAGAGCAAAACAAATCACAAAACACAAAGCTCCCCAAGGGGATGCAACAGTCTTCTGGCTGGCAGCTTTGTGCCTTATACTTCCACCAGCCCTCATCATGTCTCCTCATGCTGAGGTTTTGCTTATAAAAACTAGGTTGTTAGTTTTCAGCATACCTTCAGATAAGAATGTGTTTCAGGTGGTTCAGGCATCTGATTAAGATACCTCCCGGACACCTCCTGGTAAGACGAGGTGTTCCAAGTATGTCCTACCAGGGTGAAGCCCCAGGTAGGACCAGGACAAACTAGAGAGATTACATCTCTGAGCTGTCCTGGAAATATCTTAATGTAGAGAAGTATGGATGGATACGACCACAGTTTACAATTTAAACATCACATTGGGCTCAGTCAGTCTGAAAGCTAAAGTCTGAGACCTTAAAGAATATGAAAAGTGTTGACTATGAGTCGGAGATAAAATAATTTTCCAATAACCTTCAACGCTACCCGAAATCTCTTCACAACCAGTGGAATCTCCCTCTGCTGGCCGTTCAAAAGAATTCAGGTTTAAGGCACTTTTTAAATCAAGAAGCTCCATTTATCTTTTATATACAATATCCAGTACATGCAACGCAAATATGTTTGTGAATCATCATGAAAAATCAGCAATAAAAACCATGCAAACACACACACACACCAAGCAGAGACTGAACGCCAGAAACACTAGTTAGGCCAAATAAGGCTGTGTAACATTGTGAATTTAGCCATTTAACCCGTCTGCACTGGATTATGCATAATTGGTCAATCTGGTTGAGCACTTTGTCTCTTCCAACACACACACACACACACTCACTCACACACACACACACACACACACACTTTTAAGTACAGACAGAGCAGAAAGGTTGAGCTACTGTAGGACCCGTGAGTCAGGCAGTCAGTGTGTGAGCAGGCAGACGGGAGACTCTGAAAGGTAACTACAGGTCAGACAAACACACACACGTTGAGAAACACACACACACAGTTTCTCTGGCTGCCAATCAAACACAGTTTTTTATGTAGTGTCACTCTGGGACGTTCCAAGTTCCACACAAGACGGGAGTTTGTGTGTGTGTTTTAGTGGGGGATTGTTCAATACAACAGTCATTTTGCTGCACCACAAAAACGTGACTGTCTTCTGTAGCCTGCAGCGCAAAGACACATGCTTAAAGACACACTCACTCCTGTGCTCTCTCTCTCTCTCACACACAGATATAGTCAGACACACACTCGCACACACAGTTGTCCTAATAACGTCCATATGTCTTAAATTATGTGAAAGTGCTGCGAGCTGCTGGTTCCACAGACATGTAAAGACTCCTTTATTCTTTTCTCTGCCCTCCTTTCCCTCCCTCTTTCTCTCTCTCTCTCTCTGCTCCCACCTCTTCCTGGCTCTCCCTGCCCCTTCATCCATCCTTTTTTTCTAAACCATACTATTTATTCCTTTTTACTCATTTCTCCTACTTACAAAAGCAGTCCCTGTGTTTTTCCCTGCTTGTATTGTCACGTTGAATCACAAAGTGATTGCTTTGCTGATGAGGGTTAAGGTCAATATTAAGCTTAATATTTCACCCCGTCATTTACTTTTAGGAGGAAGGCACGTAATAATTTAACTTTTAATTATTTAACAGAATTTGAAAATATAGAGCGGAAAAACTAACAGCAGTGCACATGTTTAACGTGCAGCTACAGCACTGTATTCAGGAACACATCTCTATCTAATTCAGGGTAATGGGGTGGCTGGAGCCCCTCCCAGCTGTCACTGGGTGGAAGTCAGGGTACACGCTGGTTGCACAAAGAGCTTCACACCTTCGGCTGATTTAGAATCACAGATGAACCCAACATACACGTCTTGGACTGTGGGTGGAAGCTATCCTGCAGGAAACCACGCAGGCACAAGGAGAAAATGCAAACTCCACACAGAAGAAGCTCCTAGACTCAAACCCAGGACCTTCTTGCTGTGTTGCAATAGCTCTAACCATTGTACCACTGTGCTACTGTGTATTCATGTCAAGTAATAACAAGCTGTAATGCTGGACTGCTGGATTTTTACTTTCTGGGTATTGTTGAGTATTACTTTTCTCAAAACTAAATTATCTTTCTTGCATGCAGTATTTCTAAGACAGTATAGTACTGTACTGATTTTAAACTTCCACTGGATCTTTAGAAAATATGTATATACACTTTTGAAATTTTTAAGAGGTCAATTTGATCTTAGCAATGATAAAACCTGGATTTTAAAAAAAAGGGACGCACAGAGTGGGCTTCACCTCAGTCCCACTTTGCAGTGCCCTCTACTGGTGATGAGCAGAAGCACAGGAGGCTGAGACAAACATACAAGGGCTCCATGCAAAGAATCATCACCATCGCAGCACTTTCACAGCCATCACATCTCTCTGATTTCACTGTACGCTTATTTAAAGCAAGCGTTTATGGAGTTCCTCGAGAAAACCCCGGCAGCAACCGAGAAAAGGTGTTAGATCGAGTCAGATTCTTGTCCATTCTTCTCTCTACATCTCTATTTTTTCTTTGTCCAAGTTTGGTTTTTTCTAAATGTAAGGATCGGGCAATGTTTCCAAAAGAAAGAATAACAAAGGGGGAAGGAAAATGTGGAGAAAAACTGGAAAAGAAAGGGATGGTATGAGGGAATGTGTGGGCGGCTGTGGGCTTAAATTGAAGAAGTGAGAAGTATCTCCTGAAGCTGAAAATAAAAGTAGTGGCTGCCACAGTCAACAGTGTTTGCACAGTGTTGTTCCATCACAGAGGGAAACATTTCCACTGAGAGCCAAGTAGGACTCTCTAAAGAAGCATGTTTATAACCATAGCCTGCTTCTTTAATCTAGCCCCAACCAGCTGCCTCCTTCCCACTGTCACCAAGTTCTTGCTTATAGGGGCGTTACCTGATTGTTGGGGTTTTGTCTGTATTACTGTGCGGTCTTTACTTTACAATATGAAGCACCTTGAGGAAACTGTTGTTATGATTTGTTCAATATAAATAGAACCAAATTGAATTGAATTGAAAACACTGATGAATGCAATGTGTCCAAAAAAAGGGGGGGAAAGTGGTCAAAGCTAACAAATTGTGTAGCATCTTCCCTGATGTGACAGTGGAGACCAAAAACAGAGTTACAACCTCTAATTATTGAACTTCAGTTTTTTTAAGCTGGAAATAAAAGAGATATATCTCTAAACTCTGATTTTTGATTCTGGCCAAGAGTCATTAACCTAATCGAATACCTTCGTGGAGTTTAAGCAGTCTTGCCGTGCCTCTAGTGTTTGCACAGATCTGAAAAAGACATATTTCATTGGAAAGTCTGATGTCTACATGAGAACAAACACTACGCTCAAACCCATCTAGTTGTTCATCCAGCAGGAGCAAAGATCTTAGCCTACACAACTAAAACCCACCAAAATAAAAAAAAGTCCTTCAGTTCGCAGCAGAAATGCAAACGGTATGTTCGATGTTGTTTTCAGTCAAGGATGATGTGTAAGTCCTGGCTGCCCTTGTTAGGCTCTGATTGGCCCGTAGTGGAAAACCAGTCTACTGTGGTTCTTTGATGGAGTTAGTTTCCTAGCTTAACACGGGGTTATATGGAAACTGGCTGGCTCTGTTGATCCACCAAAAAGGCTAATGTCCTGTGTGCAGATTGTTTTTCCATATGAAAACCACAGACACACACACAGAGGAGACACTCTGGTCCAGCTGGTCAGACAGTAAACCAGTTTCTTATTTTTCTCTCAGCTGATGGTGTTTCGCTTCTTTCTGTTGACTTAGCTTTATTATCGAGAAAAACAGGAGGGAGCCCGCACACACACACACACACACACACTCTCGTTTAAGCTGCTGAAAAATGGCTAGCTGACCTCTGGCTCTCCTTATAATATCATTCATTCTGTCGGCCCTCCTTATATTGAAGTGATGTGTCTGTAAATACCACAGCAAGCTGAAAGTCAAAGTGTAAACACGCGTATATTTGAAGGAAACTGCAAGCCACCCGCCTCTCTGCACCTGCCACAAGCTCAGTCTATTGGTTTTCTGATGGCTCTTTAAACCTACATGTTCACTAATAGCTCTCTTGAAGTCTTTCTAGTTCTGTATCTGCAACAAGGTTTAAACAATCCCATAAAATGTTGTTTTTTTCAGGGGTAGCTGACTTAAGTGCTCATATATCCATATATATTTATCTAGCTAGAAAGTGACTAACTTGGCAGCAGTGGTGGGTACTGATCCATGATGGGATTGGTCCGCACTGAAGCTAAGACGATGTACGAGGTGGCGTGGAGGCCCACAAAAATCAAAAGTCTTACCTGAACTTGGCTGATTTTCTAGGGCAGGGGTGCCCAATCCCGGTCCTCGAGAGCTACCGTCCTGCAGCTTTTAGATGCATCCCTACTCCAACACAGCTGAATCAAATGGTTTGATTACCTCTTCAGCATGCCATCGTGTTTGGCAAAGGCCTGATAACAAGCCATTCATTTGATTCAGCTGTGTTGGAGTAGGGATGCATCTAAAAGCTGCAGGATAGTAGCTCTCGAGGACTGGGATTGGGCAGCCCTGTTCTAGGGCATGTCATGACAGTTTCCAGGCTGCTTTTAGATCTCCCTGAAAGTCCTGAAAGTTTTGACCACTTGTGCTCTGTGATCTTACCACAGGCTCGAAACTTGTGCAGAGAGAGCAAACATCCTCTGCTGTTTCATGTAGAAGAGCATAACCGGTGACCAGAACCGGGTCTGCCGCCACGACTGAAGTTTTTAGCTCATCCCTCAGAATGAGACTGACACTGCAGAGAAAAAAATACTGTCTCACCCCAGAAAAAACACAGCCAGGACTGAGATGCTTGTGTGCCATTTTTTTCCCTCATCACTATGCTCCACGTGACTTCATCAACTTGAGGAGACTCAAAAAGGCAAAGGGGAAGGACCATTAAGAGATCTAAACATATCAGTCGTGCTAAAAATGATCCAGAACTGCGGGTTTCCCGATCATAAACAGGACAGTAGACAAGTTGAAATCAGGTTAGATGCAACAGTCGAACATTCGGGGACAGCTTGGCTGGAGTCGAGGCCATGATAATTTTCCGTTCTTTCCCTAAATAAGTTAAAGAAATTGTGGAATTTTGTTGTTTTAATCATTTTTTCTTCATGATTTATTTCTATCAGAGAAAAGGCTTCAAAGACAAGGATTTTCCTCTTTGCATTCAGGTCAAAATTCTCTCTGAACTCGACAGTTTGACACCACATTGGCTGATCTACTTAGGAAGGATCTCTTTTTTTTTGCCTATTATGGAGGCCAGAGGTCACGAGTTTGAGTTTTGAGTCTTGCTCAGAGGCACTTCAGCTTAAACCTATGAGGCTAAGCAACTTTACTGTGTGTGTATCCATCCAAGGCAGCGTTCAGGTGTGTGTGTGTGTATGTTGGGCCCCCACAGAAAGCCCCTCTTTGTGCCGTGTCGGAGGCAGCCTTCCTAATCAGGGGTCATTACATGAGGTTAGTGCGGGGGTCTCCAGGGAGAGGAGAGGGGATCAGAGCTCAGATTAGACCCGACCAACCCCTCGCCTGTCCCGGGGCACGGCAGCAAGGAAACCCGACCCCGCCTCCAAACCCCTCCAAAAAAACCTAACTGTGTCTGCAGAGAGAAAATGAGAGACTGATTTACAGGAAAACACAGGGAGCTCTACTTCTTGTTTTTCTCGTTCCGATTCTTTGTGCGTGATGTTGCGTGTGCATTAAATGTGTGTGTGTGTGTGTGTGTGTGTGTGTGTGTGTGTGTGTGTGTGTGTGTGTGTGTGTGTGTGTGGAAGAGAGAGAGAGAAAAGAAGGTTTGTGCCCTGGGGATAAGGGGATAATAGGAGGGAGAGGTAAGTGGCTGATTACCTGAAATGGTCTTGGCACAGAAATGAGAGAGCCAGAGAGGAAGCAAGAGACAGAAAAGAAGAGAGAAAGTGCACGAGCGAGAGAGAGATAATAATAATAGTCAGGGGGAGAAATGACAGAAAATTTAAAAAAAAAAACAGAAACATGAGGGCTGTCTCTCGCTCTCTCACTCGCTCTGTCCGAAGGCAGATGAGAGGAGGAGCAGGAGAAGATGGAATGATGGAGGGGTCGTTCTCACGCTTCAGCAGCCAGGATGCTGCTGATAAGAGCGAGCGGACAGGATCAGCTTTACACCGATACTCTGTCTGTTTGCGCGTCCTGCCTCACCCTTTGTGCAGAGGACTCCGAATGTGTGCACGTCACTGTCTGCCACTTATTCCACAGCATGAATATTGATGAGCGTTTCTGCATGCAGTTGCAGCTGCTGCAGGTTGATGTGCACATAGTGTGCAAAGAGATGAAGAAATCAACAGAAAATAGGCTGAAAACTTGTTTGGGACTCGATCAAAGATGCTCGTCACTCCCGAGTCCGATGGTTGCCTTTGCAAACAAAAATAATGTGCACATCCCAATTCCCAATTTTGTTTTCACTCAATCATTAGGAATTAAAAAGTTGATGTTCCATCTATTAATTGTTTGCATTTAAATTAGGTCTGCTTTTTATTTTCTTCATCGATTAAAGCGCAGTGGTTCTGCCCTTGCTCCAGACTCCTTGTTTTAAGACGTTGTGCTTGATGACGGGTGGATTTTTCACGGTTCTCTGGCAGCTTATAAATGAAATGACTAACAGATTAATATAGAAATCCTATAGGTCTTAAGAATTAAGTAATTTTTAGACATGAAATTCAGAGTTTATTTTTGTTTGCATGTGGAGACAGATCTTCATCTTTGGTAAAAGTAAAAGCCGACTATTTAAGATGTCCTGGTGATTTTATATGTTTTTACTGCCTCACGTTTCTTTTGCCTCCGAGAAATGTATTCAAGCATTGTCTCAGGGTGAGCATTTGATATTCTCGTGCATGCTGCTGCATGAAGATGCAGTTCATATGATTACATTCAATTCCACACTTCAGCCTCGTGTGTTACAAAAACAAGGTACAAGAGAAAAGCCGGTAAAAGTTGGGACCATTAAACCTCATCAGGCCAAACAAGACAAGAGTTGAATTATCTTTATAACTTGTGTAATTAATCTTATGTCTCTTTTGTGTTGTATTTTGTGTTCTGGGTTTATATTTGTGAATCCAGGTGGGTTTAGCCGCAGACATTTCGAGGGAGACAGATCCTTTGCTGTTTGAACCATCCAGCGGTGAGTCTTTCTTTCAGAGTGCTGCTTTTAGTTCATACTGAAGCTTTGTAAGAAAGCTGGTACGCCCTGATACGATAGCAAGCGTATGCTTCCTACTTCATTCTTTTCAGTGCTCTCAAGGTTGTCCCCTTAAAGCGTCATGTGACGAGATGATCAGTTTCTACCTAACATAACGTAAAAGGGAATAAAGGACCTAACTCAGCGTTTCTGTCGATATTGAGTCAGGGCTGGAGTTTATCGTCAGAGTGCAGTTTTATCATTTGTTGCTAATTATTTCGAGGAACTGTTGACGATGTGTTGCAGGCAGCTAGATTTCTGAAGCCAAATATAAGCCGTACTTACAAAAAAAAAAAAAAAAAACAGTTGTGCAGATTCAGGAAACACTTGAAGGTATATTTTCATTTAACTTTTTTTTCTATTGTGTCAGGTGAGTACTCTGGTCTCCAAAAAGTTCAAATATTATGCCTCAGTTTAAAACGGTCTTTTTAGCTCCTTCTACTATCGTGTTAGAATATCAAAATAAAGTTGGCAGCTGGTGTTAACCTTCTCACATTGAAGGGAGTAGTTAGTTGTATCCAAGGGCAGAGTCATTAATAATGATTGCATTTAAATTAAATCAGTAGTTGCATTGTTATATTTAAGTCCGTATCTTTCCTCTGCCTGAAGTATTGAAATTATAGTGCTGCCTTTTTTTTTGTGCTGCTAAAAATATAAGACAGAGACTGAGATGTCTTACTAAACACTTTGTATAGTCAAATGGCTTAAAATCAAAATATCTACATCCTGAAAATATTTTACTTTTGATTGGTTTAGGATGTAAATTTTCCTTGGTCAAGTTGAGTCTTTGCAGTTAGCACAAAGTGAAGCATTAAAAGTAAAGATGAACACACAAATACATGCGTTCGGTATCTCTGTATAGTTGTGTGTGTTTGCGAACTTAAATTAACACGTGTCCTGACCTTTCTCCTCTTGCGGTGGATGTCTCCGATGCTGTTGGCCAGTGAGTTTGGTCCCAGCAGCGTGGACGTGCTCTGAGGCCAGTCCACCGCCACCAGAGTGTGCTCGCCCATCAGCACCTTGCGCACGTTCTCTGCGCCCGTAACCCGAATCACAGGACGGCCTAGCAGGTGGGTCTTGAACACGTTGCCGTACTTCTGTCTCCGTGATGCATGAAAGCTCGAGCCCTGGACAAAGAAAAAGAGAGTAAGCACAGAGATCAATCACAGATCTAACTTGTGATGCTGAAGACACAACTCACGAGAGTCGTTTTAAGATATTTTTTACAGTAGAATGAGCGACAGTTCTTTAGTCGTGCTGGAGGATTAATTATATGAGGCAGTATGTCAAAAATCCATATTAAAGAAACTAGTTTTGCTCATAGAAAAATAAACCTGGTGCTTTTCCATTCTTCCTCCTTCAACATCTATAAGAAAGTCGAAATTCTATTAAGAAAGGAAGAAGAGAAAGATGGGTAGTTTTAGAGAACACTGTTGGGACTGAATGCTGGAGTTCCCCTTTGAGAGAAGCAGGTGTGAGGAGACGGTAACAGAAGGAATTCCCCAAACACTCCTCACCCTGTTTCACGGAAATCAGAGGAACCTTTTCAAATCCTGCTAATGGAGATTGCCCCCATCTCCACTTCTAAATCTTTCTTAATATCTGCACTCAAAGAAATCTTTTATATTGTCAGCAGTTTAAGGGTTAGTGTATTCTTAACATGAAATTCCTTAAAATTTAGTGATTCTAGCCATCATCATCACTGTCACGGAAACATTGTGAGACGAGGTTTTAATCATGCAGAAATCATTTTAAAAACTGATGAAATATTACAATAGACAGCCAGCAGTTGCTGTCCTCAAACAGAAGATGGTCAGATCCAAAAAGGCTCCTCAAAACAGTGATACCTCACCGAACTGATGGGGCCTACTCTGAAAAACGCTCTCCTTGCCCTCGACCACCGTTAACAAAACATGCTAGTTCTTCATGCTTTTTGCACTTTCTAATAATTTAAAACAGTCTTTAGGATCCAACCTTCACCCCAGCTTTTGATCTTCATCTCTAAAAGGTTTCAGTAAGTACTTTCTACTCTCTCTGTGGCTCGGGGCCCAAACAGACTGGTGAGTTCTCCACATGCTAAAAGTTACTGAGGTTTCCATCATCTCAGCTCTCAGAGAAAAAAGTAAACTTAAACCAACTGAAAGCAGAAGACTGCAGATGTTTAAGGAGCCTGTATACATCAGGTTAATGCAATGAAAACTGATTCAAGTTGCCTTTAGGGCACAGGCAGAGATCAGTTTTAACATCGGCCCACGAGCGGTGAGGTTAAAGGTTCTCAAAACATTTGCAGTTCAGGCTTAAAATACAGTAAATGAAATTTCTCATCCTGATGAAGAAGACTGACAGGAGACTGCTCGAGGATATAAGAAGTTTCAGCCTCAGACTGCTCATTTTTGGCCACTGCCACTTCAAATCTTTTTCTCCTCGTTCATCAACTGAGGTGGAGCTCCAAGTTGTCAGGCCTGGGGAACCCAAGCCCTAAGATGAATGGACTATGCCGGCAACCTCTGACGAATGGTCATGGGAATCTACATATTAACAATCATGCAACTGAGCTCATGGCTCATTGTTAGGCAATGTTGCTAGTGTCAGTCATGTTTATAAGGTCAGGGAAACCGGCAGTCACTTGGAAAACTGACGAAATGTTTCGCCAGTTGAAAACGTCCAGATGAACGGGATCAGTTTACCTGGATTATTGAGGAGGTCCAAACGTCCAAGATGTAGTTTAACATGTAGCACATTAAACTACGTCTTTCTTTACAGGGTTGTCACTATTTAAATCACAGAGGGGATTCCTCCTTCTCAGATTGTTTTATTTGAAGGCAATCAGAGAAAGTGAATTTTCCCTTTTTCTATAAGAAGCATAGTGCTTGCTAGAATTACAGGTAGAGCTTCCGGTTTAACTCGAAAATAGTTCTTAGAAAAAGTGCAAAATAATTTTTTTAGTGACAGGTGTGTGATTTCTTTAAAAAAAAAGAGAGATTAAGGTTTTATTCCTATAAGCATCTAGATAAGCGTTGTTACACCCCATACCTGCAAAACTGGGCAGTTAACACCAAAACAATGTAGGTGCATGAGCAATACTACGAGCCACGGAGAAAAATTAGAATTTCTTGCTGGAGAATAAAAAAATAAACATTTGTCCCTGTTTTATGTTTCGACCCATCACGAGGAGCCACATCGCCACATTTCAGGGCCCCTGTCCCACAGTTTGGACAACCCAAGTTGCAAGCACAACCCCCAGAGGACCAAAGCTGGAGTCAGTTAGCGAGCTGACCTGAGTTCAGCTTTGACGTTGACCTCTAAACGGTCTGGGTCACAGCAGAGTGAGAGGGAGCCGACCCCAGAACTGTAAATGGGCTGTTTGAGTGAAAAGAATATATAGCCGCCTGAGAGGCTGCTTACTGTGTTACACACACAGACACACACACACACGTACACGGGACATACACACTGAGTCTAACAAGGCATTATTCAAATGCAAGTATTAACACACATGTGCATATAGACTTAAAAACACACTCTCACTCAAGATTACTAAAATAAAACGATCTTTAAAAACTCAGAAACATGGAAAGCAAACAAACATGCGGAGGCCCAACTGCAAATTGCCGTGACAACACTAACTGGTTTGACCCCGGTTTACTCAAGGGAAAAGAGATATTTATGACTGTGAGGCACACAGACACACACACACAAATATATATGTACGCATATATATTTGTGTGTGTGTGTAAACATGAAGGCAAAAGGACAGCCTGTAAGGCAGTTTATTCACACATCAACACAAAACAGACAAGGAGAGCATTTTTATTGTGATTTTTGTTTAAAAAAGATCAGAATAACTTCAAACCTTCCTGACACGAGCCAACATTAAGATCAGCTGTAACACCCGACACTACAAAACAGTCAGCATGTGTATGAGTGCAGTTATAGGCCGCATGTTTGTGTTTGAATGCGGAGCTCAGAAACTAATTTTAGCAAGTAGTTTGTTTCCTGGTTGAGGGCACACCTCTGGCAGCGGCCGCGGTGCTTTTTGTTTGTGTGCGAGGGCTCAAAATGTGTCCGCTCACTGATTCCGGTCAGCGGTGTGATTACTGGCTCACAGCCCTACAGTGAAGCCTCGATAGATTTACTAAACTCCCAATCAAAAACACCCCGCTTGGCCAAGAGGTTTCAAAGCTGAGGAGGAGCTTATGGTCTAAATTAGGAGTGACTTTAAAAAGTGTGTGTGTCTCTGGTTGGGTGTAAATAAGTGTTTTACATTCGGTGCATAGATGTTTGTAAAGGGGAACTCAGTGGAATTAGTAGTGCATGTTTATAAAGTCACACATTTTAAGAGAATAAATTACCAGAGGCTGAGATATTCCTGCTTTTAGTCCCTATGAAAGGTTCAGCTCCAAACACACTGGTACATGTTAAAGACATGTCTAATTATCAGAGACATATTGCTCACTTGTGTTTGAGCAGCGTGCGGGGGACAACCATGGGAATAGATAAAGACTTTGAAGGGGGCTAAAAGAGGCAATGTAATAAATGCAATCTCAAAACTTTATATGGTCTTTCACGTATTTAGAAGAATGAGCCGGATAAAACTGAACCCCTCCAAAATTACCATCAACTAATAAGAGGGATATCGGTTTTTAATTAGCTGGTTCTTTTGTATTACCTCTCACAACTAGCAAAAAACTGGTGGACTCCACCTTCAACCACGAATGAAATATATCTTGAAGGCGGAGACACCAAATCATATTAAACAGCTTGAAGCGAAGGTGGGTAAAATAACCACTGGTGACATGAAGTGGGTCAATTGATGGAATAGAATTCAAGTGAAGTATGCCGTCGATAGCCATGTGGCAGGGTTTGTAAAAATATTAGAGGGTTACCTAGGCAACCAGAAGGCTACCAACCATCAGCACCAAAGTGATGCACTTTGTGTATGGAGCCCCTTTGAAAAAAGCAGCTACTGTCAGCTGCTCTGTTATGCTGCTCTATTCCATAGTGTGCTGTATTCAGCATGCTTTTGCCAGTACTCCTTGGATTTACATCTTTGCAGGAAAACCCACGACCCTAAACGAACACAGCTGACACGCAGGTGAAGCTCCTACTCCTAAAGACTGGTAACAGACCAGTTTCAATCCCAGTTTCCACCCACGATGAAGTTGCTGCAGTAAAACTGAGTCATTTTTGCAGAAACTAACAGCCATGTCATTTTGATTCCTACAGCTCAGCACGGTGTTAGTTCAGGCAGGCCAAGAAGCTAAGCTGAGCCTTTTACACGATGTCCTTGTACACATCCAGACGTGCTATGTATCAATGCTCCTTCTGCAAGCCACATTTCAACCCACCTCCACCCCCAGCACCTCCTTTTCATACCACCTCTTACATCTCCGTTGTGTAATTGGTTCCTGCTGCTGCTTTCCATTACCATATCACCAAATATAAGCTGGAAATAAGAGTTGTAATTAAATCGTTTTTTGACATCAGAAAGACAAACAAGACTCAAACGGTTTCTGTGGCAGAGGATAAAGATGCGACGCAAAGCACCTGCTGAACAGCAACCAATGACGATCAAGAGGTGATTGAAGCTTCCTTCTTCCTTCATGACTGCTTATTAATATCAGTCATTCATTTCTTTCTCTCGTCATCGCAACGTAGCTGACATGCTAAGGTTTCTCTGTGTGAAGTCGACCTAAATTGAGCACAGATGCTTTTGCCCTCTCTGTACGTCTGGCTGCTGTTTTCGTGCTGCTTTGAAAACTCTGATTGCCAGACTGCTTTTATAGATGAAAAATCCTGTTAATTAGCATTCAAGCTCCTCACGCCCCACTGTCCCACCCTGCCGTGTTTCAGAGTGTTCACTCGAGCTCGAGGTGCTGGCGTTATTTTATTCACACTGGGTTTTATCCTGCAAAGCTGTCCGACAGCTGCCTGATTCCTGGTCGATGTCGTCCACCTGATAGTCGGCTTAAAACTGTAGAAACCATCCAGTTTCAGTGTAGCTGGGACTGAGTTGTCTTTAAAGAGTCTATTTTTGAAGCCGCATCCATTCATTCATTCATGCACCTTTGCAAATTTTGGGGGTTTCTTTTTCTCTCTGTCGATGTGTCTGGGTACAAACCGTTGGCCCGAGCTGTTTTCACAGCTCCTGTACACTTCCTGTTTTCACTGCAGCACACACACATTAACAAACACACACACCAGGTCGACCGGCTGGCCTCTAGAGCCCTCAGGGTGTGTGTGTGTGTGTGTGTTTGAGTGCGTAAATGTGTGTGTTAGAGCAGGGTTGTTTTCCAAGCTACATTTTGCTGCCACATGGATGTAGAGTGGTTTAGTATGTCTGCCTGGCAGGCCTGCTGACACACACACACACGCACACACAGTCCAATTCAAAGGGAGTTCCTCAGGCAGCCAGACAAGGCTCCCTTTCACCCTCCGAGATACAGCATCAGATTGGGACGATTGTGTACTTTTTTTGTGCGTTCTGTGCGTTACGACTTCTCTTTCCATTTCTCTGTGTTTTCTTTTTAGAAACTCGCACACATTTTGGCAAATGCTGAAGGTTTTCTTCTGTCAGATTCTCTGCAAGAAAAAAGTGTGTGTGTGCTTGAGTGTGAGCATGCGCCAGGGGTGTGGTCTGGGTGACATTTAGCTTAAAAGGTGAGAAGTGTACAGCCCCCGTACCCCCACCCCATCCCTCCCTAACCCCACAACCTCCCCGCCGCTCTCAAAACTGGCCCAACACACACACACAGGGAGCAAGCATGGAAAGTTGTGATGTAATGACGCCACAGTTCTTCTGCAGGAGAACACGTACATAACTGTGCACACGCACACACAGATTTGTAAACGTAGCCGTCGCGTCTGCAATCACCCTGATTGGTTCAAACACTCTTTCCCTCCAAACTCTGGCGAGGCGAAGCAGCCGTCGCTGTAAACACTCACACACAAAAAACCCCAAACCAAAATTGGTCCCACAACATAACGGCTGATTTTACCATCGAGGTCACAGGCAACAAACTCTGATGTGAGCTGAAAACCATAAAGAGGTTTCTCTTAATGACAGTGGGCATAAAGTTTTTTTTTCTTGTTACATAGCAACTGGGGGAAGTACAAGCTGGCTATGGGAGCCGAAAACGGGTTTTATTTAATTTTATTTTTATTTTCCAGCACCGTGCAGTCAGAAGCTGTGAATAACACTGGAATCAAGCCAGAGAGCTCAGGGTGCAATCACACCCCTGCCGCCGCTTCACTGTTGAACGGCGGCCGACTTTGTGAAGGTTTTCCAGCACAAGCTGAAAGAAATTCCTGCAATTACCTGCAACGCCGTACGCCAGTTGGATGCTTTATGAAAAGCAACAAAACTGACGACATGTAGATTTTATTTTGGATCTGCTATAAGTAGCCTGCTGTGATTAGATAACACAGCTAATACCAGCGAGCATGGCCTCGAAAACATTCACAGTTGATTTTAACAAGTATAAATAACCACTGGCCACTTTTTCTTTTTTTTAGGTATTTAAAATAAATTCAGGTCCTTTATTTGACTTCTCGCAGATCATTTTAAGTGGGTTAAATTTGTTTCTTTTGGTTTAAATTAATTCCTATTTGAACTTTACTGCATATTAGCTCCATGCATTTAGCAAATGGACAACAAATAAAGGTGCATGTGTGTGTGTGGCTTCACTTAATTCTGCAAAATGTCTGAAGTGCATTCTACTCTGACTCTTAAGAACAAAATAACGGCGCTTTTGCTGTTGTTCGTTGTATATAATAATATGGAATAAACAGCAGCGGTGGGGCCTGGACCCAAACTGGTTCACAGTGTCATTAATAATTCTAATTTATTACTGTTGCCATGGCGATGCAAGCAGTTTAAAATATTTCTAGACCTTGACAAGCTGTTTGAATCCAAAACTCTCGATATGAAGGTTTCGTGACTTTTGCGGTTTGGTGGCAGCGGGCTGATTGCATTTTGTTACAGACATTTATCATGTGGATCGATTATTTCAGGGGAACATCTTTTCTAAAAAGAAGGGAATCTGGCGGAGGTGTTTTTATCATAATAATCAACAAAATTTTATGCACACTAGTCTGTGTGTGTGGTCAGTGAAATTCCCGTCGATCTTCTCGTTGTAACAACCTGTACACCGACATTTTCAGCCATTCTCCCTGTTCTGGATTTGAAAGGAAGAAGTGGGTTTCCTTCAAAAACAAAACTTTTCTCGACTTAAAAGAATTTAAAAATTGATGCTTTTTTCCACACGCTTTTTTCCATCGGTCTCACCCATAAACTCCCCGTTCACTTTAAGATAAGAACAAAAACGCTGTCGTTAGGTTTAGACAGGCGAACACAGCTTCAAGCTGGACCCTGAGGTGTGGTTAAAGGAGGGTTAAAATAGGAGGGTTAAAGGTTTTATACACACAATGGGAAGGGGACAGACTAAAGGAATGGCCTTGAAAGATTGTCTGTGCGTGACTACAGTCTGGACAGCGTTCTCGTAGCCGTCAGTGTCCGCTTCTCTAGAGTGCTTTTATCAGATTTTTTTCTCAATAAAGGAGAGCTACACACTCACATTTCAACAGAATTTCTCACAAAAACCAGCACAATCACAAAAGATGTCAAAAAATCTCAGTTTCTCTTCTTTTCTCTCTCTCTTACACACACACACACTCACTCACACACACTGTCCCGGCAAACCCTGCTAGCACGCCGGCCGTGCTAAAAATACCCCCGTCTGTTCTGTTGGGGTTGGCCTGGGGGCGAACCTGGGCCCGGGCTTATAAATGTCCTCTTTGTAGTGCAGTGGAAATGTCTAACAAATGAGTCTTTTATTAGGGCAAGACAAAAAAACACAGCTAATTATGTTTACTCAGATCAATCCACACACACACACACACACAGACACACACTGGCTCGCTGACCAGAGACAGTGAGAGTAAGTGTGTCTGTGTATAAGTGTGTATATTTAGAGCGTCTATGAAATATAAATATTGGGGTGATGGTTAGACGGAGTAGAGAAACAGACAGTTGTAGGAAATTCACCAACAAACCCGGGGAAGATTTTTTACCAGCTGCAGAAAAAAATGAGGGAGATGGAAGCTTTACTGTGTAAAGAGAGAAAGCAGCTGATATAACAACAGCAAATATTTCAAATTAACTTCAGGGAGTGAACCCAAACTTGATGTTTTGGGGGATCTATCAAATATATAAATTACATCTATCTTTTTCAAGGCATTCCCAGAGCAGTTGAAGGTTTCCTTGAATGAAAATGTTTGACTTATTAACTCGGTGTGAAGTGCACACGATGCAGTCGACATACACAGATGCTATACTCCGATTTAGACGTGCTCGTAAGAGTGTTGTTTTCTGACATTTCCTGCTAAATTACCAGGAAGAAAGAGTGCATCCTGAAGACTTTGGTCTAAATTCTTGCTTTGCATTTATTTTCTGTGATTTAAACGCATCCGCGTTTTAAAAAAATCTTTATAGTTTCTAAATTAATGGTTAAAAAGTCGTTTTTTTCACATCAAACTCCAGTCACTTTACAGCTTTGTGTGAATTAGCAGGCTCACACTTTAAAATGCTTTAAACGTTTTCTTTAATCGAGGTGCGTGCACTAACATTTTACAAGAAAGCCGAGTATGAGCCCCAAAATATTATATTTTACACAGTGACATTGACAGAAAACATTTTACTTCGGAAAAAACAATTTGTAGTAAAGCAGTACATTTACCAACGCGAGTCGTTATTTTAAATACTTATCAAAAGAAGCTGTTTGGCTTTTGTTTTTAATTTAAAAATGTAAGTTAAATATAATAACTTGAATATTAACCTTACATCTAACAAACTTAAGAAAGCTCAGATTGAACTTGTTGACCACATCCGGCTTCAGCCTCGCCTCCTTTTTACCGTATTCTGGTTTTGCGGTTGCTCGGTTGTTTTGTTTGTTTGACGCTTTTAATCACGGCTCCTTTCAACACATTCGAGGCGGCTGGTTTCCAACAAAGAGTATGTTTGTATGGGACGTGAGACACGTCAGTAATAATATAGTCAGAAATTTCAGTATCGATATTTCTTAAAAATGAAAGCAAACTGTACATGTTAGGTTTGTCACAGCATCGATCGTGTGATGGACAGAGCTACGATTGTTCTCATTGTCTTCGTGCATTCACGAATTACCGTTTTCTGCCCTTGTAGCTCTTTTTTGTAACCCCAAAATCCCTGTGAAACGTGCATGTGTGTTCACTTTGCTAAAATGGAGCCAATCAAAATGTAGGACATTGCCTCGGTGGTGTAGGGCTGGGGAGGGACGGGTCACGCTTTCTGAGGTGCGTGCGTGCTGCTGTCATTGTGTTGGACTCTGTCGGTGGCGTTTCTCGTTAAAATGTAAATGTGTGGTTGTCTTAAGCGTTGCGCTTGCATTTATCTGTGCTGTAATTTCTGAGAGGAATGGATATCCATCAGACTTTAACTCTTTATTGTCTTTGCACATGTTTGTACACAGGCACAGTGAAACTGCAGTACGGTTGTACATCGGTGCTAAAGAGGAAGCAAGCGAAACAAATGTACGAGGAAACAACGAGTTTAATTCCCTCTAACTGAAGAAATGACAGGTACTGAGTGCCGGCCTTCACCCTCCTCTTCAAGTCTTTGCAGTTTGTTAAAAGGCAACCTTTAAGACGCAAATGACGACATGAAGCGATGTGAGGTAGCTCACGGTTAGCTTGATGCGCTAACGTTACTAGAAGTGAGAAAAAGAGAATCTAAAACCCACAAAAGTCACAGGCGAAGAAGCAAAAACATCCACAAGATCTCTGTCCGTATGATGCTTGACTGATAGGAAGGGGAGAATATATAGTCTGGAAACACACAGACACATACAAAAAACCCACTTTTATCTAAATCAAAGGTTAAAAAATGAAAAGTGAAAATGCTGCGAGAATAACTGTGGAAGTGCGAGGCAGAGGAAACGAGGTCAAAGGCTGCAAGGGAATTCCTTCTCTCTTTTCAACTGTCAATCATTCAGCTGGTGCCAGAGATACCAAGGAGCCAGTGTGTGTGTGCGAGGGGGGGTTTGTGCGTTTGAATGGTGCGATAGGTCCTCAACTTGACAATGAACCCCCGTCCCTTTGCAGTCACGCCACCACATCAGAGAGAGACACCGAGAGGAGGAGGAGGAGAAGAAGAAGGGTTAGGAATGAGGGGAGTGGGGTGGAAGAAAGAAGAGAAGGAAGGAAACTAAGGTAAGAGGAGAGGAGGAAAGATAAAGAATGAAGGTGGGGGGGTTAAAGAAGGAGGGAGAAAGTGTGAAAGGGGACTGAGCGTGGCGGAGGAGGCGGGGAGATCGGGATGGGTGCTCGTTTCAGAAAGGACGGATTAAGGAAAAAAGGGCTACGGATAGTTCAGCCAAAAAACGAGGAGAATAGAGCGAGCGAGCAGGAGAGAGAGGGAGCGGGTGGGAGAGAGAGGGAGAGGCTTGGCCCCTGACCCGGGGACATTATAGAAAGGGAGATTATGGTTGTTTAAAACTCTCTAAGCGCTAACCCCGGGGACCCGAGCTAATACCCTGACACACAGACGCACCCCAACTACAAGCCAACACAGACACCGTGTGAAAGTCCACCAATATCCTTCAGCTGATATTCCCTCTTTTTCCTTCTAAATGACCAAAACCAACAAGGACTTGATCCTCCTAGCAGCTGCCATCTGACACGTCCTGTTCCTCCATTGTTGTCCAGAGAGTTAACTCTCATTTCGCTGAGTAATGGAAGGTTTTTACAGGAGGCATCAGGCCACTTTTCTCCTGCAACCTCTGCGACCTCTGAGCCTGAACTTGACTTCGGATGCTGCGACTGGAACCCAAACAGGATCTTGTTTGCACTGCTTCTCTATCTTCTTCTGGAAAGATCTGCTTGACTTGGTCCCATTTACAAGCACCAAATAGTCATTATAGCACCAACTGTAGATCAAGCCGCTGCTGAAAATAGTTCCTAACACTTTTAGCGTTTGCTACAATGCCGTGCTCGTCTGTTTTTTAGGAGCAACTTCCTGATTTCTTCCGTGACGCTTGACAAAAAGTGGGGAAAGCGTTGTGAAAAATGCAGCAAGCATTGAGCTCTTTGGTGGGAGTTGTGCAGCCAATTTTTTAACAATGAGAAAATAAGAGAATGAAAAAACTTCCTGATCTTTTAAAAACTCGAGCTCTCTGTGACACACACACACACGCACACTCATTGAGAAAGGGAGATTAACACTGGCCTCTATACTCGGCCCAGGACAAGAGTGTTGAAGGAGGGAGCAGTGTGTTCTCGGGGTGAAAGAAGGGGCAAGGGACCTGCTGCCAGTACCTCCTGCTAATCTGTACAAGAGGAGGGAGGAGGAGGGCATGGATGGATGGATGGATGGATGTAAGAGTGAGGGGGGGAAAGGGAAGAAGAAAAATAGTGATGAAAAATGTCATTATTGACTGGGGGAAAACAAGAAAATGGCAAGACGTAGAGAAGCAAAGGCTCGAGGAGACAGCAGAGAAAGAGTGGGGAAAAAATTAGGTGAGGCTATTTTTGAAAAACTGAAATCCAGAAAGTTAGAAATGCCTCAGATATTTGAAGAAGATAAAAAACAGAAGGCTGCAGGGAAGCAGCACTACGGGTCTGAAAAGCTGGGGGGGGGAATTATATAACGAATCACGCAGAGGATCATTAAATGCACTTAAAATGTAAAGTCGACTATATTTACACTAGACGGTGACAGGAGGTTTTTTTTCATTGTTAAATTTAAGAAAATTGAAAAAACGGGGAAAAAAATACAACGAAAAACAGAGAGGAGCTTGAACACAGTTTAGCGGGGTGTGAGAAGAAGAAGCGTCCTCGGCGGTTCAAGGGTCCTGCCTTGAATGTTAACACTTTTACCCCCTGTGTCCGCTCAGTGAACTATGTATCTCTTACCCAGTGAACATGCACTTGCCAGCTCCCTGCCACGCCACACAAGAAAGACAGAGAGAAAGAGTGGGTTTATGATCTGTGTGTGCTCACACACTGCTGTGCATGTGTGGCCAATTAATTGTGTCTTTGCATGTGTGCTACATCATCGTACTCTATATGTGCGCCTGCTGCATGTTATATGACTTTATGCACACACAGACCAACACAGCAAATGGAAAGACTCTGAGTGTGTGTGTGTGTGTGTGTGTGTGTGTGTGTGTGTGTGTGTGTGTGCGCCTCAGGACTGTGTAACCACAGCTATGCAGCACACAGCGGGCTGGACCGCAGTAATGGAACCTACTATAGATGAAGCCACCAGTCCTCACAATCCCCCCTCTGTCTGAGCTGCTTAAAGGAGCAATTCGGCTAAAAAACAAAAGGCCTCACATGCACTACGAGGCAGAGGAGCTTCGAGGTGGTCGTCTGCCGTCGGCATGAGAGAATCTTGCGTCGTATACGACTGAATTTAGAGTTTTATGATGACAATTTGTCAAGATCTGTGAATCTCTGTTAAAATTTGTACAATTGTTCCCAATTTTAAAAAAGTTTAGGAAACATTGTTTTTTTAACAACAATCTTTTTTTAAGTTTCATTGCATTTGATTTTTTTTAAATCCAGTGTTTTTTCTAGCATGTTGTGCGTCCTCACTTCCAGCTCCTTACATGCTGACGTTCGGTCAGGAGCCAGAAGCTTCATGTATTGCTCCAGACAACATGACACATCCCCCCACATGCCTGGCACAGCCGTGAATAGATAGCATGGTTGCTGGTACACACACCGTGAAATGACCACCATGCCGATTAGGCAAATGAAGAATAAGCTTATTGAAGAGGAGATACGTAAGTTTTGTTCAACGCTGAGAAAAGAGGCGTCTAAACCCAAACACTGACCTTTTCCCTAACGCCAGCGACAAAGCAACAAAAGGAGCCGTATTTATATAATTCTTTTCTGCTCTGTTTGGGATTGGCTGCAGCTCAGGAGGTAAAACCAGGTCATCTGCTAATTGGAAGGTTGGCGGTTCGATCCATGTCTAGATATGCTGAAACATCCTTAAGTAAGGTAACAGGTTGCTCTAGAAAAAAATGAAAAAAGTGCTTGTACGAATTGGTGAATAAGGCATGTTGTACAAAGGGCTTTGAGTGCTCAGGTAGAACAGAGAAGCACTGCATATGAATCAGTCCATTTACCAAAGCGCTTTCTTACTACAGCCTTCATTCATCCTTTCACACTCACATTCTGATGAATGCATCAGTGGAAACTCAGTATCTTGCCCAGTGATGCTTCGTCATGCTGAAGGTTTTCCTCCACATCCACCTCCTACTTCAGACTTCTGTATTTACTTATTTGTCCTCACCAAGCCAAAGGGTATGCTGGCACACTGAAAAACGCTGCACAGCGGGCTGCAGTGAGACAATATGGACCTGACTGAGCATCAGTGTCATCCATGTAGCTTCTTAAGCACTTATCCAGGTGAGGATTGCCAGACGAAGCCAAAGCGAGATAAACCCCAGATAAGTCGCCAGTCCGTCGCAGGGCCAACATTTAGGACCATTTAGGAATGACCGGTAAACCCAAACGTGCACGTGTTTGGGCTGTGAGGAAGAAACTAAAGTAGCCTTGTTAGTCAAACCTTCCAACTTTGCACGGCTGATGAACACTTCTCAATTTTGGTGGCTTTTTCCTGCATTTATCTGCAAACAAGAATTAAAAGTTGCTTTTAAAGGCTGCTTGGGATGTTGTAAAAGTTGACTATATGAAAAGGTTGGGTTCAAGTCATCAAAGAACACAAACACCTGATGACACCAAATACCATCAACAGAAACAGCCATCACCTGCCGAGGATCTGTAGCCGTACCACCATAGAAGAAGACAACAGTGCAGGTGCAGAAGAAGAAGAAGGCGCAAGCTGTAAAAGGAGGGAGGCTGTCGTCACTGTGAGCCGCGAGAGAGTGTTTGGGCTGCAGGATTGTCATTACTCTGGCCACCGTCATTTACACTTCATCACAGCCGAATAGACAGAAGGCAGGCAGGCAGAGGGTACCTCATTAGTGTGTGTGTGTGTGTGTGTGTGTGTGTGTGTGTGTGTGTGTGTGTGTGTGTGTGTGTGTGTGTGTGAGTTGATGTAGCTCCATCTGAGCTGCTGGTTGCTATTTTTGACCAATTATGCAAGCCAAAAATGACGACACAAAACATTTGGACCTTCCACTCTGTGTGTGCGAGCCTCATGTTCATTTCTTCTCATCTGACCCAGATTCAGTCCAGTGAGGCTGCTCCATGTACATGTTTGTGTGGTTTGTTTGTGTGTGTGTGAAAAAGTTATGAGGCTCTGACCCAAAGAAACTGCATGAAAAAAAGGAGAAAGGTTTACCTGGTTACCTAGCAACAGTAGATTTGTTTTGTCAAAGGAGGAAAAAAATGTATTTAAAAAACTTCATTGGTTCGACTTATCGGTGTTTCCGATGTTTTTGAATTCACTTCTTAGCTACCAAAATATTTTCTTGGGATCCTTGTGGTGTGGTGACCCCTAGTGGTCGTGGAAGGTAACTGTTAACGAACTTCAACCAAGTAGAAACCCAGCAACATGCGTACAATATTTCAGAAAAAACTTTAAAAGATGAAATGGGATCATTTGCATCCAGCAAAAATTGTGAGGAGTGGAGTGATTAAAACAAAGTATCCAGATCATCTAACGTGAGACAAAAATGCTACAAGTCTACGGCCGTACAGCTTCACTCAAAAATAAAAGTTTGTTATAAATTATATGTTTAAAGGTAACTCAGAATCAACATGCACTTATGGTTTTTGTACCATATTTTCTCTTCATATATGTGTGTGCACAGAAAAACATTTATGTCGATGTGCAAAAAGATTAGTACATTATTTCTGTGTGCCTGTATGTGTGTTTGTGTGTGTGTGAAGCCTCAGTAGCGCTCCTGCTTGGCACCGTAGCTCCAGAAAGCTCAGGCTCCTAATGAGAGCAGACAGGGCTCTGGCAGAGTGACCACAGAACTATTTCTAACTGCAGATTGCTTTAAAATGGATCCGTCACAGAAATGTGCTGCGTGTGTGTGCAGGGTAAAAATATACCATGTGTATATGTGTGTATGCGCATAACTTCACTGTTTTTACGCTCTCATAGTGAGAAAAAAAAATCAGCAGCAGACAGGCAGATTTACCAAATGGTGACTGTGTGTGTAGCTAAAGTGTGAGGAGTGGGCAGCGACCGACGACAGAGCTAACACAGAATGCTCAGAACCTCCAAATGCTGCTTCTGCTCTGCATGAATTGGTTCTTATGATCCCAAGTGATCAAAAAAAAGAAAGTTGAGTCTTTAAAAAGAAACCAAACATTGAAACAGGAAGGAAGTTCTGGATGATGATGCCTCACATAGCTCAAACTCTGATTGGTAGAAGGAAGATGACCACAACAAGTATGGTTGATCTCTAGGAGGAAGAAGAGCAAAACAAAAAACTACATCGCAGTAACGCAGTCCCCCAAAAATGTTCTAAGTAGCACAAAGTCAACCTCCGCAAGCCAGCTTTATGTCTGATGGCCAGCAGGGGGCAAAGTCAGTTTTAATTAAACCTATAGGAAAACAGTGCTAGTGCTTCTTCACTAAGCGCTTTCCTGGGCAGTTTATGACCTCATTGTTCATTTCAAATCATCGTCAGTGCAGCCTTTGTTGTGTTGTTATGCTCCCATTTAGAGAAAAATATGCTTGGGGGCGTGGCTTCCTTAGCGCATGGGTGTGGTATAGTCTCCTGTGGCTTGGAGACGGGCAAAGTACTCAACCTGAGGCTTCCAGACAGGATTTCACCAGCCAGTGAGTGATGTCACAGACATCCATCCTCTATCTACAGTCTTTGGACTGGACACGGGACACACACAGACTGTAGTGCATGCACCTTCTTTCTTTTTCTTATAATCAAAAAGATGTCTGTAATGGCTCCTGGTACACTGGCTGCTACTGTAAACACAGGACACGTATTACTGATACCAGTGCTGATACTACTACTTGATGAAGGCAGCTCACGTAGAGGAGAGCAGCGAGTCATGATTTACGAGATGAATAGTAAAAAATTTGCAAATTCCGAACACTTGTTACCAACCAAAAAATCACTCTGATTCTTACTCTCCACAATAGTTAGTTAACACAACAAAACACAACTTTCAGCATTTGGTGTTTCTTGAATGTAAATGTGCCTGCCTATGAAGCACTTTGGCTCAACTTCTGTTCTTTAAATGTGCTATAAGCTATAAATGAAACGGGCATGACAGGCAACACAAGAATGATCCTAAACCAATACCAGCATACGATTGATATTAGGATCGACCCGCCCACCTCTCCTGACTGCGCTGTTCTAAAACTTCACTTTAAGGTTATAAATCAGGTCTGAGCCCTGCTTGTGGGGACGCGGGGTCCTCATAAGTACAGACAGCCTCTTATTCCTCCTTCTGACTGACATGCCTCCCCCCTCCCCTCACCATAAACTTGGCCGTGGTTCCCGCTTGCATTCCGGGAACGCGTCTCGCTCGGTGTCAGATGTAACGCAGAGGAGCACCGCGAGTTCAAGCCCCGCACGCGGCCAACGTGCCTCCGCTCGTCGAGCCTTGCTTCCCTTTCCCTCCTGTCTCTCTTCTTCTTCTCTCTGTTTTATTAGCTGTCCCCTCAGCTGGCGCGCTCCCGGGAGTCCTCAGTAGCGGCACTCATGTGCACCCTGATCTCCTATCACTCACTGGTCCAAGTGTCTCGTTTTTAGCCTCAAACATTAAGATTATCTGCAAATTTTATTGATAAGGGTGGATGCTGGGGGGGGGGGGGGGGGGGGGGGGGTTTAGACTGTGAAGCATCTCACCGATTAAGCGAACCTTCGGTAAGCTGGATCAATACTACGCATGGTGCAGGGCTTTCCTTTTTTCTGCAGGAATCTCTGACCAATCTACTGAAAACGCGGCGTGTCGGGAACCTTTCTGAATGCAACCAAGATTTTAAAAAAGAAGAAGAAAAGGAGGAGGAGGAGAGCGTGTCCAGAGACTGCACTTTACCCTCGATTTAACCCTTTCACACAGAACTTCCCTTTTCTCATTCCTTCTCCGAACAATCAGCACAAAACACAATCTCTTTGTGGACACGAGTGTCCTCCTTCTCCGTCAGAGACATGAGTCCCCACGGCTCAGCCTGGACTCGCCACCGTATCAGATGTGATCAATAGACTGTGACGTCGCGCCGCGACTGGCTGATGCGCTCCTGTGTGAGATAATGAGGGGAAAGAAGAGTCTGTGCGAGCCACCGCTGGAGTGCGGGGAGAGATATTACAGGGCTGTAAACTAATAAAAGATGAAGCGAAACTCTTTGATTCTCCTCTGTGTGTGCGTGTTCACTGTGCATCCCATTCACGCAGGATGGAGATGAAGCAGCAGATCAGTTTTGTGGGTTTTTTTGTTTTAGAATCTCGATATTTATGAGTTTCTGAGTTAATGTAACATTGTGCATTATGGGATATGGAGTCCAATTAACAAAGGCTATAAAAGAACGAGTGTGAGGCTTTAAAAACAAAACAAAAAAGTTGCGTTCTGGTGTTTTTTAAATGAGTTTTCTCCTTTTGCAAACAACAAAAATGTGGCTGGTAAAAAAAAGGCGCAGATGTTTGCACAAATTACTAAAGATGTCAATAAAAAAGCGCAAAACGATCTTTGGGGAGGAATAAATAATTAGATGAGACTGATATCACCTCACAGACACGGAGACCGGCGCTGACCCAGATTCTGTCTCCCTCCACCAAACTCATCCCCTCTCCCTCCCTCCCTCGCTCCCTGCCCAGAGTGCGCTCTTACCTGCAGGAGCCAGTGGCAGGTCTCGCCGATGAAGGGGAAGCCCATGGATCCTTTCGGCATGGGCAGCTTGCAGTTTTTATCCCGCGTGGCCGTCCAACGGAGCTGCCACAGTTGCTGGGACACGGCGAGGAGCAGGGCCATGGACACCAGGCAAGCGGCCAGAGTGGCCAGAGCGGAGACGATGTCGAAAGTGTCGAACAGCATGGTGATGGAGAGCCCGGTGATCTCTGCGGAACTGGGGTCGACTTTCAGAAACTTTGGAGAAAGATGCGCTGAAACTTTTGTGCTCCAAAAAGGGGGCAAAGTAAATCTTCGTCAAACTTTCAAAGTTCTTTTTTGCGTAAAATAGCGCAGCGCTCTTTTTACGCGCGCTGGAGGTGTCAGGAGGCAGCGGCTGCTCTGCTCTGAGAATGAATGAAGTGTGTAAAGTTCCTTTCTGATTTCGTGGGTCTGTGTTTTAAAACAGTCACAAAGTGGCGTCTCTGTGCCTCAGAGGTGCGAATCAGGCTCGGCTGAACTGGGCAGAGACGCTACAGGTGAGCTCCCCGCGTCTTCAGGATCACGCCTCAGCTTATGAAGTGTGGGGGGGAAAGTGAAACTATTAAAACTCGCTTTGTTTTAATGATTGAAACATTTAGGACACTGAATTCTCTTGGCTGGGGTCTGTCCTGATGTTTGAAATATCATTTTTAGTCTCGTTTGTGAATTACTGACTAAAAATAAAAATAAAAAAGGGAGATGGAAAAAATTGCTGAAGAAAGAAAAAGAAAAAAATGATCTCTAAGGTGACACGTGTATTTCAAACGCCGGGACTCCCGGGGAAACGTGGAAAAAGTGAAGCCGAGCCCTGGAACTGACGAGGGCTTTTTACTTTTTAAAACTTCTCGAGGGATGGAAAGAGTTGGTTTAAGGTGAGAGAGGAAAAAAATAAACGAAAACTCTTCCAGGAATCGCGTCTCCTTCAAATAATTTTTAAAGAGAAAATCAAAAGGCGTCTTTGCATTAAAAAGTCACGTCTCTGTGGCGCAAACACGAGGAGTAGAAATGTTTAAGATCCGTGAGCGTACAGGGATGCGTGGGTGCGCAGGAGATGCTCAGGAGCTGCCGTCCTCCTTCTCCTTCTCTTACTTTCTGACGTCCACTCTCCTCTCTGTGTACCTTTCTGTTTCTCAGAGCGCTCTCTCTCCTCTCTCTCTCGCTCTCTGGCTGCCTATACAAGTCACCCTCAGTGTGTGTATTGTGCATGCGTGCGCAAGGAGTGTGTGTGCGTCAAGCCAGAGGCACCAATGAGTGTTTATATAGTGTGGAGGCAACTGGAAGGCGAATAGGCGGCCAAGGGCTCCCGTCGCCCCCCTCCAACCCAACTCTACCTCACTCCAGCGTCGGCTCCACCTCTTTCGGGGGCACCCCCTTCTCCATCCTCCCTCCCACTCTCTCTCTCTCCCCTCTCAGGAGAAGGGGTGGTGTAAAGTGAGCAGCAAGCGGCGCAAGAGGAGAAGAGGCTCGGAGCGTGCTGGACCTGGCGGGGTGCCAACGGGAGGAAAAGTGAGAGAGAGGGGGAACAAGGCTCGCAGTTCTGACTTGTGTCTCCGTGCAGGACGTGCGCACTATAGTACGAGTCACCTGCATCAGGACTGATGAGACCTCTTTGTGTTTCTACAGAAGCGATAGAGTCCAAACTGTTAACAGATCATGTCGCGTTTGTTTTAAAACGTGATTCTCAGCTGCGTGTTTACTCTGAGACGCGTCTTTACGCGCAGGCTGTCTGGAGCGAGCTTCTTGTTTCTTTCTGTTGCGCATGTCAAAACTTGAATCACTGAGCTCGCAGGTGTTTTAGTGTCAAACAGAACTGATGTAAACAGCGTGGATCTGATGTATGCTGACTTTATTTACAGAACATCCCTTTATCCATCCCATATTCTACGCACATCCCGCGCGCTTCATCAGAGTGACAGATTAGGTTCTGTCTGTTTCTTCCCTGATATTTTTTTTTATTAAACTCGTTCCCTCACTTTCTCTGATTTCTCTCAGTGTTTGTAAAGAAATGAGTTCAAGTTTAGGACTGGGAATACTGGGAATGTTCGCACTCCAACTAAACCCTTATTCTCCTCGCGTCTCTCTCCGTGTTGTGTCCTTTCCTTGCCTCATCTCAGAGTTAAAGTTGCTGCACATCTTCCCAACACGCACCTCATCTAGTCTCATGTCTCCCGCGTAACAATGATTTAATCCCGCTCACTCAGCTGACCTTTTAAAATTGAGCGCCGGGTGGTTTATCTCTTTCTTGAGCCCCCAGAATACAGTTTCATCAATGACACGCAGGAGCGCGAGGATTGGGGGGGGGGGGGGGGCTTGCGGGAGCTGCTTCATTCCAAAGAAAATGACTGGCTTCAATTAGGTCCGCAGACATTACCTGTTACATAACACGGAGGCAGAGTGGAGACCCTGACCCGCAGCACGGATGCAAAAGGTCATTCGTACATTGAGGGGGCGCGTTTTGCTCTGCGGTCTCATTGTTTCATGTCATTTATCAAACCACATTTAAACTCTGTTTTCTGTCTTTGCATCTTTAACCACACTTGTGTCTTTTTTTTCACGAATCCTCTTTTCTCTTCACCCTTTCCCCTCCTTTCTTGATCTCCGAAACCTGCACTCCAGACCGAGACTCACAGAGCCAAACTCTCATTTCTCCTTTCTTTCATCGGGTCTTTCCCCTCTTGCTCTCAGACAGCGGCTTAATGCTGCCGCCTAGCGGAGGAGAATCACATGACTCGCGAGTCAGACATGGAAAGGAGTGAAGAGAAAAGGGTGAAGAGCAAATGATAGATAAGAAAAAACAGTGTCAAGTTTTTCCTTTCATCGTGAGAGCATCAAAAGTTTAGTCCTGCATCATTACACATTTGAAACTCACTGCTCAGCACACACACGCGGACATGCACTGATATCTCATAAAACATCTGCTGATAACAGGAAACTTCAAACATATGTGAGAGAACAAAATGAGTCAACCGTTTCTTGAAATCCCAATAAAATGCTTACATTCAGGCTCTCAGTATTAGCTTGAACTCATATGTAGGGCAGCAGCAGCTTTATGTCATAAACCCAAAGTCACCACAGTGCTGAATCATTTCACACAGAGATCTGATCCAATAAACTCCAGCAAGGCAACAATAAAAACAAAAATAAAAGCAGATTTTTGGATTTTATTCTGTTCTTTGCTTCTTCCTTTTATTGTGGTGTCAATGTACAGTTTGGAGAGTTTAAATGCAAACCCATCAATCAAGCAGAAGGTTTGCTGATTTGTTATTTCAAATGTCTTGATCACATTGAATGACATTCCTGAGAAGACTCTGTTTGTCCAGTTTGTTTGTTTCTGTAACTGCAGCTGTTCAAAGTTTCAGTTTCTGTGAGCAGTTTAATAAGTTCCCCAATCAGCCAATCACATGGCAGAAAAGCACTTAGGCACAAACCTGGAATCAACATTAAGAATAAAGGTGATTTCAGTGACCTTGAATGTGGCATGGTTGTTGGTGCTGGGATATTCCCACACAACCATCAATAGGGGTTAAAGAGAAAGGGCTGAAAAAGAGAAAATATCTGGTGAGCAGCTTTGTTGATCACAGGGTTCAGATGAGAATCAGGCTGCTTCAAGCTCAACACAAATAACCACTTATTGCAACTTAGGTAAGGAGAAGAGCATCAAACCTTGAAGCAGATGGGCTGCAGCAGCAGAAGACCACGCTGGATGCATTCCTGCCACCTATAAATAGGAAACTGAGGCTACAACTCACACTGGCTCAACAGATGAAGATTTGTAACAACCTTTTGTACTCAAAGGGCCTCCACAGTCACAGCCGCAGATGTGTTCAGCAACTTGTTGAAGCTTAGCCACGAAGAATTAAAGCAGTTCAGAAGGCAAAAGGAGCTCCAACCTGGTACTGGTGACGTGTAACTCATGAGTTTTCACAGCACCTTTGGCAGACGAGCAAAAAACACGATTCTCAGAAGGCAAATTAGATTAGAAAGACAAACATTAAGGCAAAACAAGTTTAACTGACACGACTATGCAAGATTTCAATTTTAATAAACACACCCTTATAAATAAACATACTATAGAAGCAATAAGTAAAAAATCAAAGCCAGTTAAAGTTGTAATAGAAAATGAAAAGGGGATAAAAACAATATTAAACAAAAAAGGAAACCAGTTTATACTGAAATAAAGATGAATATGAAAGCATGAGGACGAACGTACGCAGTGACATAAACATGCCTCTCTGCGTATCTAACTCTAACAAACATGCCTGAAGGTCTAATCCACACACAGAGTTACAAATCATGCATGTTTATGTATTTGAATATAAAGTTCAGAGGGTTTAAGAAGCTGTTGTGCTGTTACTCTAACACGTGTTTCCTATTTTCACTTGTAGATGTTTTTTATTTCGCAGTTGTTTTTCACCTGCCGTCACGCCAATTTCACAACAAAACACCCGAAACCTGACCTCAGAGTGAACTCTAGATTAGAACACCCTAGCCCGCATACGATTGCCAAACTGCTGAATCAGAGCTGCTTTGAAACTGACTTTAGGCTAAGTAAAGGGAGTGTCAGCACCATGGACAGAGTCGCAGCACTGCAGATTGACAGGATCAAACGCTTCGTGTTACTTAAACAGCACAGAGTTAAAAAATGGAAGGGAAAGTCCGAGCTCACGAGTTTCTAAACAGAAACAGCGAGATCAGCGAACAGCTTTACTTTTAGTCTCGTTGTTATTTCAGCCTGCAGCCAAAACTGGACCGCATGCCATCCATGCTTATTATCTTGGACTGTTTGTTTGTTTCAGTTAAAATTCAGCTTCATATCCCAAGCAGAGATTCCTCACAGTGATTATGGGCACAGTAGTGATGTAATATTCACTGCTGGCAGCACAGAGGAAACCACGATAGCACAGAAAAATGCTCCCAGCACATCGTGTATTGTTTGAGACAGATGCATGTGTGCTCAGCAGAATGAATTAAGTTTGTTCCTAATTTCAAATCTTCAGGTTTCCTTCAGGTCTGCAGGTTGCACTCCTGCTGGTTATATATAACTGTTCTGTATATCGACACATAGCTGCTATTTAAATGCAGGTTCTTAAGTCATGTGTAACAATGAAATATTAAACATAAAAAAGTGTTTTTATAAATAGGGAGTAGCTGTAGCTAGGTTATTTTGGGGAAACCTGCAGTCAGCTGAGACTGAAGACATCACTTGGTTGAGTTTCAACTTTCTGGGCTGTTCCACCCTTTTTTGTGGGTCGCTTTGTCTTCAGTTTTGTCTTCAGTACCTGATGGGTTGAGAGTTCACTAACAGTTGACTAACTTGGCCGTTGAAGACCATCTCTTTTCTCTGCCTTGAGAAAGTCTTGAGTTGTTGTTTTTGCAGTGTGCTTTGGGTCATCATATGTTTGCATTTTGAAACTCTTTCTGATCACTTCTGCAGAGTTTGGCTGAATCTGAGCAGAGAGCATAGCCCAGTACACGACACAATTAATCCTGCTACACCTGTCAGCAGTCACACCGTCAATAACACTAGTGAGTTTTATCATCATTTGTAATGGAATAACAAGGAAACAGGCATCACCTGGCCCTGAAACTGCTTGTCAGTTAATCATGGTATTATCACCTCCGTAGTATTATTGATTTTTATAATTGAGCCATTTGTATATATTAGTGCTATTTCCTTAATTGAGACTCTGTAAACATATTGTATTATTTAATACATTATGTTATTTCGCAGTAACTCCTAAACAGCGATTGCAGTACTTTAGTTAAATCCCTTGAATTAAAGCTGGAAGTCTGCACTATCTGAAAGTCTGAACCCACTTAAAACCCACTTTAAAAACCCACTGTGGTGCTGCACAGAGGACAATATGCAAAAATAGGGTCAAACACATGTGGGCCTGACCACATACTGTAGGTGAGTAATTAACTGAAGAGGAACTGTGAGACCAGAGACCTTCCAATTCTGGGAAACCTCAGTCATGTGAAACTGGTTTCAGTATCTCGGGGTTTTAAAAAAAAACAGCAACCCTTTCACCTCCACCTTTTTCCACACCTTAAAAGAAAAAAAGCAGAAAAACAACAACAATGGTTTCTCCTGTTAGAGTCCTATGTTTTTTAAACCCTTCCATCCACCCCAGCCTCCTCCTGGTGTGGATTTTGTGGCTCTAAAATATAATCTGACCTTCTTCTTTGTTGCCATCACACATGAGTGATCGCTAAGGTGTCTCACTTGACCACAGAGGGTCATTTATGATTAATACATGAGCAAACACACCACCCAGTAAATGTCATAACCATTTTTCTTCTGTGATACAAGTTATGCAATGTAATGATGTCACATCATCATGCAGTATTATTATATTATTACATACATGAAAATTACACATATATGCCAATAAAGAGAAAGTATTTTAAATCCAATTGATTGTCTTTGTAAAGTTTTGGTTGTTTAAAGGAGTTTTTAGAGGGGGAAGAAAATGAGTAGGAGTGCAGATGAAGTCGCTGTGATTCAAAGCTGATTCACAACTTTGTGGTGCGACTCTGATTGAACACAGTGAGGCAATGAGTGAGCAACCTTGATTTAAATAGTTCCCGAACAAGTAAATCACTGCCCTCCTGAACATCCTCTGTGGGTGACCTCATTCGCTCGACTGCGAGGTCGCGACCTCTTGTATAATGTTTCAGACTTCCAGTGTTTGATTTGGTGCTACTTAACCCCGTTAAAGCTGTTATGCGTGTAAGACAGATAATTACCCATTTCATGTGGCTGCAGCGTAAGCGTGTGTGTGTGTCTTTCGTTGTATAAGCACAGAGGCCTTATCTTTACATTCCACAGCTATGTCCATTTAAGCTTTTAACGTTCTACCTAAACACACACAGCCGCTTGCCTCAGTTAGCCCGAGCAGAAACAATGTGGGTGCGCAACATACAGAAAAGTGTGTGTGTAAGTCCTGACGTGTTTCTACTCAACAGCTATTTTCAATTTCCTCTGACCCTGGAACAACCTTTCACAGCCAAGGTGGCTTTAGAGGGCTTAGCGGGGTACAGGGAGTGAACACAAGCGCACACACATGCCGAAAAGCGAAGCGGTGAGCAGAATTTTACTGATGTGTAGCTTTATTTTAAAACTCTACACAAAACCCTTCTCGATTTAGAGTCTGTCTCTGGTATCTCCTAGAAGTCTTCACTTCATCATATTCACATGATGAGTCTCTCTTTCCTCATCACATGCACATACAGAGTTGTGCAAAACTCTTGAGCCACCACTCATGTCTTTAAATTTGTGTCCAGTGAGACAGACTTTCTTGTTTTTTTTGCTTTTTGAGAGACTTGAAACTGATCTATGAATCATTCAAGAGTAAAAAAAGGTACCAAACACAAGGGATGAACAAGTGTCATGTCTTTGCAAAGAACTAAATGATGTGTGTTTTTAATTTGAAAAGAAGCACATTTTTTTGTTCCCATTTCTTTAGTTGAATCTATGACATTTGACATTTTTCATAGATTCAAGTATAAAAAATATTGCACAATGTGTTTGGTCAGTGTTCATTTTTAAGCTTTCCCCCATTTAGATGTTCGCTGTACTCTCAATGAAGAGTTTTAACACCTCAGAATATATAAATACGTGCGTGCTTTGATGACCATTAGAATACCTTCTGGATTTTTCCAAGTGTGTTGCTATTAAAGTGATCACCTTTGCTAATTTCTGATGTGAACCCAGTCATTTTGTTCTGCAAACAGGCCTGAAATATCACAGAAACCGCTCAGTAGGCATCCAATGGGAAAAGAGTTAAAGCTTTTGGACCCAAAATAAGCAGCAAAACAATGAATTGCAAGAAAAACTGCGAAGGCTTGATTTGTAAAACTTAACATTGACCCAATATTTTGAAACAGGGTAGAGGGGAGTAGAGAATGAGACTGCAAAGACAGTTTGCAATGACCTCATTATCTCACGTACAAAAACAGAGTCGTTTCCATCACAGCGTTCACTTCCTGCTGATTAACTCAGCAATGCTTCCCCTTTTCACAAAGTTGAAGAGTCAGTCGGTCTTTAGGTCACTTTGGTAAATTTTGCCTTCAATAGAAACCATTTATCCACTGTATTTAATATGAATAATATATGTATAATGGATGATATAGTGTATTTAGAAAACTATTTGAAGCACTTTTCCATCCAGCTAACTGCAACTTTTTAAAATTTAACTATATCTGACTTAAAGTTTTCATTTGCCACTAGCATTTTATTGAATCTCTCCATCTTTACTGGTGACTTATCCAGCATTATATTACATATTTAAATTATTTCTCAGTTGCTTTAAGCTAATGTATTTCCTTTTAACTACGTGATCGAACTTCTTTGTTCCATTTAGTGTTTTTATGAGTCAGCGGGGACATGGTTTTTTTTGTTTTGTTTTTTTATTCATTTAATTATTTTTTATTAAATTAATCTATTTAGTGAGGTTTCCTGTAGGGGTGTGGGAATGAGTGATTTAAGTGATTAGGGCTGTTTTTCCCTCCCTGAACAGGAACACGGTCCCCACAAGTAACTGATTCACAGTGCGCCCCCACAACATTGGTTATACACACACACACACACACACACACACACACACACACACACACACACACACACACATATTTATCTACAACGGCACCCCGGGTGACCTTACAAGCTGACTTAGAATACAGTATCCGTTCAGCAAGCATGACATCACCACTTACTGCCTGCAGATACTCACACAAATCAGATTTACTGTAACCTGCTGATTTACAGGCAGCACCACCAGATTTACAGCCTCTGAGACTTAATAAGGACACAAATAACACCCAGAAACTAACCTGCATTCTTCTGAACATGAGACGTTTGCATGATCAGCTTGTTGTTTGCTGTTGTATTTTTTTTTTTTTTTTTTTTTTTAAATATGTGGGTGTTCAAAACAAAATCAGGGGAGGGAATTACCGAAAATCCCAGCCGGTGAGACTGGTCTCAGCCTTAGGCTTGCTATTATCTGCTGATGGAGCACCAGCTATTTTCGAATTAGGGGGAAATTTAGGCAAGTTTGGCATGCAGGAGTGACGATAGTTTGTTGGGTGCCTTGCCAAAAGATGTTGGATAACATTTAACCTCTTCAGTGCTGACAGACTAGTGTAGGAAGGAGTTTGCACAGAATTTACTCTAATAGAAAATCCAATAGTTTTACATTAAATTCTTTATACAGATGGTACTACTTCTGTGTGAAAAATGTAGATTGCACAAAGTTCCCGGGTTGTTCTTTGGGGCTAAAGAGGGCACATGCTTGAAGATGTGAAGAAACTAGCATCAACTTTCCTTTTTGCAACCATTCTGTATTGGATGGCTTAATTATCTCACAGGTATGGGGTAGGTGTGTATGGCTGTTTAGTTTTGCATGTGCATGGGCTGTGTACATAAAAGATGGGTGTAGCTTCTACATCTGTAAAGTGAGGCCAATCTGGAGGTGTCTAAAATCATAATTTCTTAATGGCCAGCAGGAGATGAACCCTGTAGCTGAAAAAAGACTTCTGGTTGTATATAAGCCTTTAATTTTAATTTAAAGCACCACATGAGTGTTTCTATTGAGAAATTCAAGTTTTGAAGGGTTAAACGGGTAAATGAAAAGAACTAAAAGTTAATTTGGGCATTATAACTGTGGAAAAAGATGATCATCGGAAAAGCCTTTATTATATTAATTTTAAATGAGCTAGTAAGCCTTCTGATATGTAATCACAGGCTGTGCCAATTAGCTTTGCACATTTTTTCATCATTTGAACTCTTAGGTAACCTCCATTAACAAAATAAGAGCTGTGTGTAGCACAGCAGGCGGCTGCAGACCTGTGGTAATGGATGAAACAATAAAAGGACCGGGCAGAAGTGGGAAGACAACAACACGGTGGAACAAGCAGAAACAGACAGATTAAATGAACTAAAATTAAAGCTGCTCAGTAGTTACAGATGTGGCTGATGTTCTCTTCTGTTCATTTTAGTGGAGGGACAGAGGTTTTCCACGTGGCACTTTTTGTTTTGGATCTCCATATGAGCGTCGACTCGAATTAATTAGCTATGCTGATAACAAACCATGTCCTCATGTGCCGTTCTCGGTGTTAATAAACACTTGGATGTCACATTAAAGATGGCTGATCCAGACTTTAAAGTTCAGGAGAGGTCAGCAGTCTGCTTTTTATTACCAAGATAATAATCCAATTTATTCACAGCACTTTTCAAAATAACACATTCAGAAAAGTTGTATTTGCGAGTCAAACATAACCTTCTCGTCATCTGTTATATATTGAGGACCCAAACCTTTAAAACGGCTGAAGCTGAACACACGACTGATTCTGGAGACGAGTCTCACAAGAAGAAGAGAACTATCTGTGCTGTGTTTGATGCCTGCAGGGCACCGGGTCAGTGACTAAGTGTGGTTAAACAGTCCAAGGTTTTATGCGGATTCCTTGAAGTAATTAAATACAAAGTGCCCTTCCTGCTCCACAAATTTTCTGGATCGGGACTTGTGGAAGACTTCTGAATAAAACTAGGATGTGGGTTTCCAAGCTGCCCCTCAAGGTCGCAGTGTGACAACTTAATTAGAGCTTCAGCTCATCAGAACTCTAAGCTTCTAGTCTTGGCTGCATATTTGTTAGAAGGGAAGATGTAAAATCTGGTCAATTCACTTATTTAATACTTTAAAAAATGCCTTTTTTTTTTTTTAATCGGAAAGCTGTACATTTGAACTCTTACATTTGGCCGAGGGATGTGAGTGCATGATTTTCTGTTTGTTCAGTCTGTCCTGCTGATGAGCTTGTCACTAATTTATTCACAGTCATATTTAGGGTCCTGCTTGACAGTTAAAGTCAGTTCTAAGTTGGCAGCTACAGATAAAACAAGCTAAATACTCCAGTGGGCAGACTGTACGCATGTCCTTCAAAGGAAAATTGTGACATTAACTCAAAATCCTAACCAACAACTCATCCAAACACTCACTCAGGTCCAGGTCGGTTGAATCATCCATCTGAATATCGCTGGCCACCTCCTCCACTTCCTCTGGGGCAACACTGAGCCATTCTCAAACCGGCCAGGAGACATAATCTCTCCAGCATGTCTTGAGTGCACCCCTTGTTCTCTTCCCATTTTGATATGCCCAAAAAATGTCACCTAGGAGGTGTTCAGGAAACATCCTGATCAAACGCCCAACTCATCGCAACTGGCTTCTGTTGATGTGGAGGAATGATGAAGCTCCTCGCAGCTCTCTCTTCAACGTATAGGCATCTGTAGATGCAGATGACAGACTCCACACTCACCTCACTCGTGAACAAGAATCTGTTCTGAAGCTTTGTATGTCAGTAGATTGTGAATTTAGTTTTGTCTTTGTTTTGATGTTTTCCTTGTTTTGTTTTCAGAAGGTTTATTTTTATTTTTGAGTTTCACGTTTGTTTATTTATTTACTTGGTTGATGGTTATATTTACCACACAATTTTGGAAATATTGATTGTATTGATCAGTGTGATGTGTTATACCTTACATATATAGTGCAACAAACCTAAAGGTTTCAAAAAAAAAAAGTAAAAGTAAAGAAAGAAAAAGTAAAAGTAGATCCCAGCGTTGCAGTACAAAGAAATGTTCATAATGTTGTAAGTTTGCAGTTCACATGGGGGAAAATGACAAAACTTAATGAAGGTTTATTAAGTTTATTATGATTGTTGTGATCCATCTGACATCCAGATGTGTGCAGAAGCCGGTCCAGAGGCAAGTTTGGTAACCAGGATCTGTATGTGAATCTTTTTTTTTTGTTTGTGACTTTAAAAAAAGATTTTAAAATTATTTTGAATTATGTTGAGAAGTACACATTTTAAGTCAAGTGAGATGATTGATTCCACCCTCATACCTAACTGTGAAGCTGCAGCCAGCAAACACATGTTTCTAAACAAGGAAATGGCTTGCCCCGGGCCGTTTTCACACATGCACCACAGCTTTGAAGTAGACAGTACTCAGAGCTTTATGTGAAAATGCAGTAAACCAGAAAAAGTTTTTGCTCTGCTAGGCTCCAAGGACAAAGCCCAAAAAATGACCCTCGGGTCCACAGTGCAGGGTGTCTTCATGTCACAGTTCCTTTCACCGAAACCAGGCAGTGCTTTTACTACCCTCACTGTAACTCGTGCCTGATATGACAAAGGACTATTGGGGACAAAGTTACAACTCAGTTCTCCCAGCAGTGTATTCTTGAAAAGAGCTTTAGTGAACTTCAGTGAGCTTTGAAATCATTAATTATAGGTGCACGTTAACATTTCACAAAACCAGTTTAGCCATTACTCTCTCTCCAGTTTTGTAGCCTTTTTGTGAAGAGATTAGAGAAGAGCACTTTTTTCATGTTGATAAGAGCCAGATGATGTAATCTGGGCATCTGATTAGGATGATTAGGCTCTTGGGCACCTTTTTTTAGGCACACCCAACTTGGAGGACACCCCATGATGGACCCAGGACCTTATAGAGAGATTATACAGCTCTTGTCACCTCAGGAATCCCCTGAAGTACATCTGGAATACGTACTTGACTTCAGATAAGCAGAATGGATTGATGGATGGATGGATCCATTAATTAACTGTAACTCTTGACCAAGTGCTCATTAAGAAGCACCTCTAATCTCTATGTTAAACACATGAGACTCTTTAATCTTTAAGAATCTGACTGAAACCTCTGATTCATGCAGAAATACATCTGTTGTGATGTTTTGCTGTTTTGAGAAGAGCCTCTAACTTTTTTGCCGTCGGGGGCTCCACAGGGAGTCTTTATGCTACTGGTCGGGCAGAGGATGTTTTAAATTAACTCAAAGTCGTCTTGTGTTAGAGTGAGAAACAGACAGACCTTAATCCGCCCTCGTCAGATGCCATGGCGACATCTGATGACGGAACAAAAACAGAGGGATTAATGTATTTCTTTTGAAGTGACAAATAAACCCTCTGATGAAAAGGGAGAAGCCAGAGAAAAGAGTGACGCTGGGAAGCCAGAAAGGGAGCATAAACATATTTTTCTGACAGAATAAGTGATCAATGACAAGCACCAACAAGGCGTGGAGGGGAAAATATGACAACAGTGGTGCCATAGAGGGATCAGAACTGAACATGTACTGGAGGTTTCTCTGGTACAGACTAGACTGAGACCAATGAGCGAAAATTAGAACAAGAAATGCCAGTGTTTATTCTCTGTCTACTCAGTTTGTCTGGTTTCCTCTAAACTAGTACTTAATCACTCCTCCCTACCATGTTATTTTCTCTTTAAGTCAGCTTTTTTGTGGTGCTTCTCTTTGTATTTTCTTTTCATTTGCATTCCTCCCACGCCGTTTCTTTCCCCATCCTTTCTTCTTTCTCCATCATCTTATCAGCCACTTTCACAAAGTCCAGCAAACAGTTCCTGCCTCCAGTTTAGAACCCAGTCTCTTTTTAAATAGGTCACGTTTTTCGAAATACGATGATATGTTTAGTTTCCAAGTACCTCTTCAGTCTGGCACCAAGTTAGCATTAGCTGACTTCTGACAGAGGGCACATTCGAGCTGAGGATGTCTGCTGATGCGATAAAACAGGTAGGGTTTGCAGTAGTTTTATCTGACCAGTTTTCTCTGCATTCTTTAGGTAATGGGTCATACTGGTGTTTAGCTGTGGTCTGCTCCAGATAAGAAAGTATTCAGCGTTCCCTCTTCTTAAATGTTATCTTCTGTGCTGTGAATCAGTGCCTTTGATGCATCATGTCATAATAAAAATCCCTCAATCTGTGCTCATGAGAGCTTTAAAGGTTGTGTCTGTGTTGGTAAATGAGAGCAACATAAATAAGTACAAAGTAATGAGTATAACAAATTATTCACAACATCTTTGCAGCTTTTTTGTATATTGCACTACTGTTGGATAATGTCACCAAATCTAGATCCACAGCAGAACTTGCTTCACAGTGCACGAGTACTAAGTCTGAAACTGATGCTCTGTGCCATAAAAGTGTGGAGCGCCCACTCGGGATGAGTTGCAGCCCTAGGTGGGGGGTTTAAGTATCTTGGGAGTTTCCCATGTGAGGCGAAAGTTGAGAGACAGATGAACTGGTGTGGTATCAGCAGTGAGGGGACTCTGTGCTTGTCTGTTGGTGTAAGGTGATAACTCACCATAAACAATCTACCAGTTGATCTACATACCCTCCACCTATGGTCATGATCTGTGGATAGTGACCAAAAGAATGAGTTTGCAGATACAAGTGCCAGAATTGAGTTTCCTCTGAAGAGTTTCTGGCCTCTCAAAGTATAAAAGGAGCCAGGTGAGGTTGTTCAGGGTGTTTTAAGCATCTCCTACTGGGCGGAGACTCCATAGACCCAATAGTCGTAAAGACTCAGTAGGTAGGAGGTAGGAGGTGAGTCTCTCCTTAGAGTGCTGCCCTTGTGACCCTGACCCACATAGGAGGCAGAAGCTGGATGGATGAATACTAACAAATTAGTATGATCCAAAAACAATTACAAAGCTCAGGAATTTTTGGCTCATTGTCCTACTGCATAACCAAAGTGAAATCAGATGTTAGCTTCACACCAAATGTAACCTTATTTTTGTCCATCAATTCACAGAGTATTTTCCCCCAAGTCTTGGGCATCGTCAAGATGTTTTTCAGCAAATGTGAGCCGAGTCTTTGTGTTCTTTTTGGTCAGCAGTGGTTTTCTTCTTGAATTCTCTCATAGATGCCACTTTTGCTCAGTCCCCTTCTTACTGTTCAATCATGATCTCTGACCTTAAGTGAGAGAAGTGAGGTCTGCAGGTCTTCAGATGTTGTTCGCCATTCTTCTGTGATCTTCTGGATGAGTCAGCAATGCGCTCTTGGAGTAATTTGGTGGGTCGACTACTCCTGGGAAGGTTCACCACTGTTCCGAGTTCTCTCCATTTGTGGATAATTTCTCTCACTGTGGTTCACTGAAGTCCTAAAGACTTAAAAATGGCTTTGTAACCTTTTCCAAACTGATAAATGTCAATGACTTTGTTTCTCGGTTGTTTTTCTAGGTCGTGGCATGATGTGTTGCTTTTTGAGATCTTTTAGCCTGCTTTACCTTGTCGGACAGGTTCTATTTAAATAATTTCTTGATTATAAATCAGGCCTGTGTTAAAATAAACTCAGCTTTCCAAAATGTGTGGTTAATCACAGTTAATTCAAGATTTAACAAAGGAGGCAATTACTTTTTATACAAGGTCAGGTTTAGATTTTAGATTTTTTTTCATGAAACATTTTAGGGGGACAAAGATGCAAAGCAAAGCAGTCAGGACGGGGACAAATGCTTTTCAGAGCACTTTATATGTTTATATCTTGAGCTAGTCAGGTGCTTATCAGTATCAACTTCAGTGGAATAAACAGTGAAGCATCTCTGTGTAATTGTAAATGTTGGCAGAGATTAGAGCGTTTTGCTCATAGAGATGCGGTGGACATTTACTGTAAAATCAGCCCCTTGCCATTGACTGGAAATTACAACCTGATTTAAACCTGTAAAATCTTTAACTAAGGTAAGTTGTGGTCATGGCTCTGTTTATGGAAATGCAATAAATTCACCAAAATACCCACAACTTGTTTTCCCGAAATAACTTTTTTATAGAAAACTAGCTTTCTCTCACTCTTTCTGGATCCCTCTCTGTCTCTCTCCCTCTTGCTCTGATGGATGGTGTGGATTAGTGTGACAGATGGTCTGACCGCAGACTGGTGTTTTACTGGGCAGCTCCAAAAAGATCGTTACCCCGCTGCTCCACACTGACATATCTGTAAAATGTCTCGGAGTGTCAGATCTCCTGCTGACAGTCGCCCCGCTTGGTGCCAATGAGACAAAACGCACATTGCAAAACTATTAGTCTGCACTGCACAGGAGGTCGCAGTGTGTCCATGTGTGTGTGAGAGAGAGACACTGAGCATTTGTACAGCCAACAACCCATTTCCCACAAACGTCATGAGTTGCACATGTACACAACACACTCTTTAGTTCTGACACACACTGTTGTTAATCAGCGGTTTATAGATAACACATGTAGCACCAGTTCACCATGATGACATATCGCCGTCAGCTAGAAAACACAGTTCATTAGGTCAGCCTGGTCTGTGAGCATACCATCAGGTGAGTTCATGGTAATGGAAGAGTGCGTTTGTGTGTATGTATGAGTGCATTCAATCGTTCATTAGTGTATTGTGTGTGGTTATGAAATTGTATTTTGGGTTTTATGAGTGTATCTCACTTAAACAGTCATTCTGGGGGGTTTTAGGTGAAAAGCCAAATCAGGACATCTGGGCTCAATGACTCACTTCTGTGTGCGTTTGGCTGCCTTCTGTAACTTTGTTTCTCCGTGATTGTGTTTTAATGTTTATGTCTCACACTTCTGGTGTATCTCATCATGAGTGGTGGGAAAAGTTCAAGTGGATTCTTTTGATTGCTGTGAAAAAGTACAGAGTTACTGTCAACGGTAACAACAAAAACAGGAAGCTGTTCCCATTTATAGGAAGGACCAGTTTAAAGAAACCTGTGGGACTTTTCTGAATTTAATCTTGGAATTTTTAGATGTTCACATTAGATGAGGTCAAATGTTCAGATAATCAAATAAATGTATATAAAAAAAGCTCGGGCTCAAAAGCTCGGACTTGAGACTGCTTTATGTGCCTTGGTTTCCAATTACTTTCTATGTATCTGACAGATTTCCTTATTAGGTCATTTACTGCAGATTAAGTACAAGCACTGAAGCCAGGCTTTACTCACTGCCAGGGTTTAAAATAACGCTTAAAAAAGTGATGTAACTGGTTACATCATTATTGAAACCTTGTTGTCACTCCCAACCCATCATTTTTCATTCCTAATGAAGGTATTGATATTGAATTGATAGTGTAGTGAATTGAGTTGTCTTAAATATATATATATATATTTTTTTTAAATCCACCCTCTTCCGCTTATCCTTGTCAGGGTTTGGGGGAGGGGGGGGGGGGTGTCTGTCAAAGTGCTAACACATAGAGAGAGACAACCATTTGCACTCTTATTCACACTTATGGCCAATTTAGAGTTTCCAATTAACCTATCCTCACTAATTGCATGTCTTTGGAATGTGGGAGGAAGCAGGAGCATTTAACTTGCATTTCAATTCAAAACAGAAAAACTAAAATAATCCCTGGCCAAAATTGGCCAGACTTAAAAATAAAGTGCTATTTTAAGTACTTTAAGTACATTTTCAAAATGGTATTGTCTTTAAATAATAATAATAATGATACAAATTTCTACATAAAGTGCAGTTTTTCTTTAAAAAAAAAACACAAGGCAGAAACATGAAAAGTTATTTGATCAGCTTCACCTTTAAACTCTGAGTAACCTTAGCCCAAATTATTTTGTACATTAGGCTAAACCATCAAACATTTTAGTGCAAAAAATATCTTCTCTACACTCTTCCTGCAGCAGGGCCTCAAGGCTGGTTCAAACCTCTTCTCGCTCTCCCCTTGCAAGACACTTTAAGTTCTTAAAGCGTGCGTCAAGCACAATAGCTATCTTGAGCCACTGATGGTTGAGTGTAGTTACACGTTGGGATAGATCCTTTGTGAAGGCAGTCTTGAATTTCACCATGTAGTTTGAGTCATCATTGGAGACCATGGTGTGATGCAGGTGGCAGAAAGCAGGTAAAACCACTGAACATGACACATATGTCTCACCTCCAAGAAGCTCAGTCACAAATCTGTAGTAGACAGTTCAAGAAAGTAATTATTAATCTACACAATAATTGTAACTATAGAGCTTTTTGAAGAAACAGTAACAATAAGTTAAAATATAGTTTTATTTATCTGCATGGCTCAAGGACACTCGCCAGTGTTTGGAGTTTTACCAGCTCTGATGGAGTTAAAATGACTAGCTTGTGCTTTTGTATGTCTAAAGCAGCAAGAACAGCCTCTTGAGAGACAGAGGGTCAGGGTTAGACATGAAACCATATTCAGTGTTGCTGGGGTTTGCAGAGGATGGTTTTAAAAAAGAGAAAATATCCAGTGAGGAGCAGTTCTGTTGCTGATGCCAGGAGTCAGAGGAGAACAGCTACAGTACTTTAAGCTGTAACTCAAATAATCACTTGTTGCAACCAAGATTTACAAAATAGCATCTCTGAATGCGCAAGAAAATCAGCTAGAGCAGCAGAAGACCACACTGGGTGCAACTCCTGTAAACTAAGAACAGGAAGTTAAGGCTACAATTTACAGAGGTTTACTGAAAATGAGGAAATTTGGTCGATCAGCTTTTTTCATTACTGAGCAGTTGAAAAAGGTAAAAGTATGTGGTGAGTGTATGTGATTATACCAAAATCCTGGTACAAAGCACTGCAGTTTCAAATTTTGCATTTCAAATTAGACTTGATGTCTGGCTGTATCATAAATTCCTCATGTCCTGGTGGCTAAATGAACAATGAGAGTCAAACGTTAAATTTAATTCAGGTCCAGGAAGCTACATGAACATCTACAAAGTAATCCAAACACTCTGTCTTGTGTTTTGCTGACATGTTTCCAAACACAGCTGATGACTCAAAGACCACTAACACACACTCTGCACTTAATTTATCACAATCTAACAATAATAATAAAACACCACAAATTAGCAATAAACACACTTGTTCTGTGTTCACTAAAGCTGCTCATTTCCCAGAAATCATGACGGTAATCAGTTAGTCAGTTTCCCAGCTGGATCGCCGTGTCTCTTTAAAATGTACACACACACACGTGCACAGACACACGCACGTGCACAAACACACACACGTGCACAGACACACACACGTGCACATACATTTCAAAAAATTTCCCCAGAGAGGCCTGTATCGAATCAGATCTAAAACGGCAATTACAGTAATGCCGCCTGACACTTTAATGTTTTTTGCATTCACCGTGAATACCAGGGGAAAAATCCACCAAGCACATACACACAGACACACACAGACACACACAGATTAAATGTACTTGCATCTTTACGAGGACCCTGTATTTGATATCATGAGTTTATTTATAACCCTAATTGTAACTAACAATAATATCACTGTGAAAAAATGTCCTCTCAAAATCTGAAAATTCAAACTAGTAGTCCTCATAGAGACATATACACACACACACACACACACACACACACACACACACACCATAACAATCCTCAGAAACACAGAGCGATCAGGACTCTGCTAAGCCCTAATAATGGGCTCCATTATAATTCAGTTTTCTTCATATGTGGTTAGGAAGAAAAAAGGAATGACAACCTGGCAGGACACCGCTCTCTCTCTCTCTCACACACACACACAGTAGTCATCTTTCAGCGAAGAGGAGAATTTGCTGGTCAAGCCGCAGCTATTTTTGGGGAGGGATATTAGTAAAACACACTGCAAATGTCAGCTAAAAGAGATGATGAGATAGGAGATGAAAAGACAGAGCAGAATGAGGCAGAGGAGGAACAGGATGGAAGAGGAGCTTCAGAGCAGTGGACCACAGGCATCCAGAGAGAGACAGGGAGACGAATAATGTGGTCGCCTTACATCTCAGAGGACATTTCCAATTTTAAATCAAGTTACTTTAACAAATATTTTCTGGTGTGGTTGTGTATTGTGTCCAAGTCAGACCAGAATATTTTATCCTCGTTATATTAAACAGGCTAGGCTGGGCAGATTTGAAAAGCAGCGACAAGTAGCGAACTGGATTCAACAGCACCAAGAACACAAGAACTGTAGAGAAGAAGAGAAGGGCAACTTATTTTTAGAAAGATGGTGGGGAAATGAGAAAGCTCACAGTAAAGGACTCATCTACCAATTTCGGTCAGAGCCCTCATGTGAAATAACAGCTGCAGATAGTCATGTGGCTCTTCTCCTGAGTCTTTCCTAACTGTATAGATGAAACAAAAAGGTTATGGTTGAGTCAAAATTCAATTCAATTTTATTTCTATAGCACCAAATCACAACAATAGTCACCTCAAGGTGCTTTATATTGTAAGGTAGACCTGAACAATAATACATACAGAGGAAAACCCAACAATCACATGACCCCCTATGAGCAAGCACTTTGGCGACAGTGGGAAGGAAAAACTCCCTTTTAACAGGAAGAAACCTCCAGCAGAACCAGGCTCAGGGAGGGGCGGGGCCATCTGCTGAGACCGGCTGGGGTGAGAGAAGGAAGACAGGATAAAGACATGCTGTGGAAGAGAGACAGAGATTAATAGCTTCTCCCTCCCATTCTACTTTTAAATACTCTATGAACAACAAGTAAGCCTGCAGTGAAAGTGAGGTGATATGGTACTACAAGGTCATTAAGATAAGATGGGGTCTGATTACTCAAGACCTTGTATTTGAGGAGCAGGATTTTGAATTCAATTCTGGATTTAAGAGGAAACCAATGAAGGGAAGCCAGTAACAGTAACTCACAGTAACAGTTCTTGTCTGTTTGTCTGTAATAACCTTTTTTTATGTTGTGTGAGAGAAAGACAAAGAATCCTGGGTAAAAATCAGTGTGACAATTATTTAAAAGCAGAGATGCCAATTTTTTAATTGGTCTGTGCAATTAAAGAGCCAATCAAAAGCAGAAATTGAAAACGTGGACAGCAAAGATTTATGACGGTTTCAAGTACAAATGTACCTATGAGCACATGCCTGAAACTGCCGGATTTTCTGAAATAACAGATTTCTATTTTTTTAAGATAATATTTGTTGGTTTATAAACAACAGATAGACTTTTCCATTTCCATTCCAGAAAATAGGCTAATGCTAATGCTAAAGGTGGTTGAAAACTCCATCTTTAGGTAGCTTTTCAATACCTAAAAACTGTTTAAAAAAATAGTGATGCACCTGCAGACTCTTGAATCAACACACATTTAGTAAATGTCATGTTAAGCATGAGAAAAGGTACATGATATTATCACTTCAAACCAACTCAATAAATAGAACAGTATGTATGCTCATCCCAACAAAGAGCTAAAAAACCATGCTAGCTTGGGAGTCACTGCACTGAGTGCTCCGATTGCCACTGGGACCACTGTTACCTTCACCCTACACATTTTCTCGAGCTCTTCTCTGAGTCCTTGGTATTTCTAAAGCTTCTCGTGTTCCTTCTTCCTGATGTTGCTGTCATTCGGAACCGCTAAGTCTATCACTAAGGCCGTCTTACTCTGCTTGTCCCCCACCATGTCCGGTTGGTTAGCCATCACTAGTTTCTCCATCTGTATCTGGAAGTCCCACAGGATCTTAGCTCGGTTATTCTTGACCACCCTAGGGGGCGTCTCCCATTTTGACCTCGGGACTTCCAGACCATACTCGCCACAGATGTTTCTGTATACAGAAACATCCCTTTCTTGGATGTCCGCCACTGTAACTATCACCCTGTTAGGGAGGTTGCTGTGTCCTGCTCTTAGCTCCACTAGCGACTGAGGATTGCCGTTATCAGTTGTGTCCTTCTCCCAGATTTTCTTCCAGTATTGCGCCGTCTGTAGCGTTGGTGGGGCTGTTCATATTCATATTGTCCCCTTGCCATTGAGAGTACACCATGGAAGCTCAGTGGAGTACAGCTTTATCCTCCTGCCTTCTGTCTTTCTGGTATAGCTCTTCAAGCGGCTGGCCAAGGCTGTGACTCTTTACTTGGCACTTTAGTCTGTTTGAATGTACTATTGAAAAAAACTTGACTTGTCTTTAATAGTGGGGGAGGGGCTTAGCAATTAGTGAATGGTTAAACATAAAAAAGCTGAGATGACCTATAGTATTTTGGCAAAAGATTTGTGGGTTTAAAATATGTAAAATGTAAGATGTAGAAGTTAGAAAAAATTAACAGAAAGCAACATAAGAATGATGTCCTAATTAAAGGTTTCTGTTAAGCTTCAAAAACATTCTTGCTTTACTTTTACCACCTAAAACTTTCGAAGAATGCTATAAATGATTTATAGGTAAACAATGATTGGAACAAAAATGTTCCAGAAAAATAAAAGAGAACATACTAAAAGTAAAAAAAAACCCCACAGAACTTAAAATCACAGCGACAAAGGAGCAAGAGTGAAAGTTACTCGCACACCTATACACAGATGGTGTTTCCTTAACCTTTGACCCCTCAGGCTCATCAATAACCGGGAGGCCAGGAGAAGTGTGTGTGCTGTCTCATCCATCTTCATTAGGCTTCTGTGTGTTTGTTATAGCGGCACTGATGTGCTAACCTTCACACACAGGATTGATTTATACAGGGACGTACGCTGACAAAACAAACTTGCAGCCTTTTCTCTGATTTACTGTAAGTCTGTTGCTTCTTTTAGTTTTTTGGTTATTTTGAATACTTGATGGAACTAAAGTGTAAAACCAGCTGTGCAAGAAACACACAGACACAGAGATCAACCACATATTGTGTCTGTTTTCTCTCCATATCTTCTTTTTATCGCCTCTCTTTGTTTGGAGGAAGGAACATGAACACACTGATGTCTGATTAACTGATTATTTAACTCTGTCTCACACAGGACCAGCAGGATATGCAAACCAGAACCGAAGCAGGAAGAGATGGTGATGCTGAAAGCCGTGTCACCACATGCACATGTGACAAAGACTTCCTCCTTTGTTTTCTTTCCTTACATTCAGTGCATTTGTCTCACCTCAGACTGGGTCTGAATGACTGTGCTGCCCAAATTTTTACATCACAAATTGTAAATAAATTAATGAAGAAATTCTGTTCCCGATCACTGGAAAGCAATGTTTTTCCACCATGATTCAAAATTTTGATGTTTTTAATCTAAAAATATGGAGTTATTAATTTAACTTTTGGAGGTAACCTGAAACTTCCACTTTGGTCACAATTTTTCCATTTGTGTTTTTTTTTGTTTTAAATAAATTTTTTCTTCAGTGACAGAAATAAGCTTCAATTCAAAATTAATTTATTCATTTAAATAAAAAAATAAAAAAATACATTTGTTGGTTTGTTGGTAATTGGTTTCTTTTTATTTAAGGAATGATATTGTTTCACTTTTCAGTGTCAAGTTGGAAATAAATAATGAATCATGCAAAATTTTATTAGAACACCAACAGCATCTCCTTCCAGTCATGTTTTTAAGGCGGACTCGTTTTAATTAAAATGACTCTGACTTCTATGTGCAGCTCACTCTGCAGGGATTGAGTTAGTTTTTATTCTTGTTTGGTTTTGCTCAGAATTTTACCCACCCTCTTATATATTGTTTTCACCTTTTTCTTTTTCTTAATACATCATCGTGGTTCTCTCACTATCCTTATCTTTTCTTGTCTTGACTACGAGATATCTGTCTGGTAAGATACTCACAGTCTCAGGTTCTCATCCCGGCCTTGCCGTATTGGTCCATTTGATTGACCTTTGTTTTTATTGTTTATTTTATTTTATTTTCAGTTGTTACATACGGGACAGACATGAAGGGAAAGAAAAACAGCGGGGAAGAGGAACAGTGATCAAGGGCACAAAACAAAAAAGAGGTGGGGGGACAAAAACTACATATATATATATAAATCACCTGTAGAGAGAGAATCTATTCCAAAGATTCCTTCATGTAATGATCTGCTAGAGGGTGTGGGGGGGGGCACAGCCCCGTCCTCCAGGGCATGAAGCAGGTATGGAGGAGATCCATGCTCCAGACATCCAGAGACCCTCAGAGCACAAGAGACCAAGGAAGACCAACAGAGGGGCAGCCGAGCCACTCTCCCGGAAAGAGCTGAGGAGAGTCCCAGATGAGGGGTCACCCAGCAGCTGTGGAGCAGAAGCCAGGGGGGGTTGCAGTGATGTGCCCGTGAGCTCCGCTGGCATCCAGCTGTGCCAGAGTGGACCGAGCCGCAGGCCCAGAGGCCGAGGGCACCCCACCCCCTGAAGCTGCACACTGGTAAATCTTCTACGCTATCTGGCAAGCGTCCCTGTCTAAAAATCTCCAAAAAGTCTGTTTTTTATTGGTACAGGTACAACAAAATCAGACAAAAGGTGAATCAGATTCAGCTTCAACAGACAGATCGAGGTATAGTGGTGGGGTTTGGTTTAGATTAATGTTCAGCCCTTTTCTAATTCCAAATGGAAAACCTGAAGTCAACATGAACATATGAGACATAATTTGACATGTAACATCTTTTAATTTTATAAAAATCTGTGCATTTAGCATGTGGTTAAAAGCCCTCAGCTATCTTTAGATCAGGAGTGTCAAACATAAGGTCTGGGGGCCAGATTCGGCCTGCCAAAGACGCCAATCCAGCCCACTGGACAGCTTTGGAAAATTCAATTCAATTCAGTTATATAGCGCCAAACAACAACAGTTGCCTCAATGCCCTTTAGAACGTAAAATAGAGATGCTTCAAAAATGTGACAGAGGGCATACATTTTGGAGGTTTTAGTACTGATAAATACACCCTCGCACTCGACCCCGTGCTATTCATACTACACCAAACTAACTTGGTAATAATTGAAAAATTAAAAGACAGACAACTTCCTGTTTTTTCTACTGTAGAAATTTCTAATTTTTTTTAGAGAAAAAAAGGTTTCACAGCTTTTCCTGCTCACAAAGACCTCCTCCATAGGCATCCATGCATCACTAAGTAATTAAATAATAAATAAAATATTAAAAATCAGAAATGTCCTCTTTATTCACAACCAACTACAGAAATGTATGATTTTTACAGTGGAGTCACAGCAAAGAAAAACAAGGGCATATTCTGCCATATAACAAAAAGTTTTATATAACTACGGGACAGGGTCGGCAAAGAACTAGTTTTCGGGTCATAAGCCGCTACTTTTTTCCCACACTGTGAACACTGCGGCTTATACTGACATGCGGCTAATGCTTTTTTTTTTCATGCAGCCAAAATTTTGCCTGGTAACAGTAGACCACTTAAATTGATAAGTAGTATATATACGGTATATATTTTTACCGGTTGTTAAGAGACGTTGTAATGTTGTTTGTGCACTGTTCCGTAAAAAAACCATAAGCAATGTAATTTGTGTGTTACCGATACGTACGTGTACTTAAAGGTAGCCGTGTTACAGGCGCTGTTCGAGGGAAAAAAGCATTTGCAGTATGTATTTTTGTATGTTACCATAACGTTTATGTTACCTTACGGATTAAATTAAACGTTAAAAATCCTCACGTGTAATATTTCTGTGTAAATATCTCATATTACAAGTGAAACGCATACGGCTTAAAATGCGGTGCGGCCTGTACAAGTACAAAATTGATTTTCTTTCTAAAATTAGAGCATGCGGCTTTTAATCAGGTGCGCTCTGTAGTCCGGGAATTACAGTAATATAATTTTTTTATATTACAGTTTAAGCCCAAAGTTGTGGTGACAGATTTTTAAAAATTTACTAGAGCATCATTTCATTATTGTGTAGAAAACTGAGACGTGCTGTTTAAACATCTTTATGTTGACAGAAAGGCAGAAACGTTTCACTGACATAAATAAAATATAAATAAAGGAGGGAGGGAAGCAAGACTTCTTCCTCAGGCTTTCCTTCCTCTCCTCTTTCATGCTCCTGGCTGATTTGTGTTTGGGGGAAGTTATTCTAGTTTGTTATAAAATAACTTCCTGTTTCTATATTTAGCTCTCGCCTCTTCCGACTCGGCTTGAGGACACAATTGAACCTGAGCATCACAGACACAACGTGATCTGATAAAAATGAGTGTAAAGATGAACAGATTGTGCAGCGAAGAGTGTTTGAGAGAAACTCTGATAACAGATGCTCTGACCTCGTGTGAACCCTGCTGTCTGTAGCTCTCACAGATCTGAAACTGGCAGAGAAATGGTAAAAATAAAGAAAAGGTTGATGAGCTGCAGGAAGGAAGGAAAGATTTAAGTAACAGAGATTCAGAGGCCTGACAGAGGTCTCTTTGAAACAAAATAATAGTAGTGTGCAAGAAATTAATAAATAAGTAGGATGAAAGGGGAAACTTTAAGACTTATGATTTTCAGCGTGTTGTGGATTTCCACCACATCAGGTACAAATGATCCAAACAAGAATACGTTAGCATGTTATGAATGACTGTGTGTCCTTTTAATTGCATTTAGATGCAACTAATCTGCAGTACATTTGGAAGGAAATGTGATTAAGGCCTAACTGCGTCCTCCCACAGTCTCTCAGAGCTTTATTAGTTATCCACAAGTCTCTGTAGGTGTCGATGTAAGCGATCTGTCTCTCTAGATGAGATATTATACACTCCAGCGCGGTGATACGTTAGTTTAATCAGGCATGCCATGAGGTGCTAACAGGCCCACCAACAGTTAATAAATAAGACAGACTGAAGAGGTTCCAGTGTTGTCACAACTAAAATGCAGTTGCAGCTAATGAATGCAGGGAAATGTGTGTTCCTTCTGATATATTGCCTTTGGGTCAGTTAAGTTATGTAGTCTATAAGTAAGTTAAGTATGTCCTAATTTTATCTGTTTAATACTATTTGTTTGTTATAACCAACCCTTGGCTTCCTGTCGTTGTTTTCTTAAAAGAAATCCCTGGGTGATGCAAGTTCAGTGTCCCTGATGGTAACCCTGCACAGGATACAGCAAAGCTGCATAAATCTAAGTTTACATAGTCTGATGGATTTTTTAATAAGACATACATCCTGGTTATGTTAAAAGTGGAAAGGTTTAATCGGAACCACAATCTTTCCCCCTAAAACTACTCAGTTCTCCTCGACCACACAGGGACAGGGCGGGTCGTGAAACATGTGGGAGATCAGTTAGACCACCAGGGATGAATATCCTTCCTGATGCCTTGAAGTTTGTGATGCTCTTGACATAATTGTTGTTAAAAAATAATAATAGTTTTGAGAACCACTGTTTCAAGGCCTCATATTAAAGTGCATCTGTTATGCTTTTCCTTATGTTTTTTCACATCACTCCTGTGAAAGAGTATTTGCCCCTTCCCGATTTTGTAGTTTTTTTGCATGTTTTAGGTCATCGAACTCATTTTATTATTAGACAGAGATAGCCCGAGTAAATTAAAAATCTATTTTTAAAACAATCATTTTGTCTATTAAGAAAAAAGAAAGCTATCCAAGCTACCTGACCCTTTAATAAAAAGTAATTGCCCCCAAACCTGGTTGTGCCACTCTGGGCAGTAAGAACTTTAGTTAAGCATTAACTCTCAGTGAGTCGAGACTTTTGGCCGACTAATCTTTGCAGAATTGTTTTAATTCAGAAACACTGGAGGGTTCGAGATCATGTTAAGGTATCTCAATCAGATTAAGGTTTGGTCAACACGTCAGCGCGGTGAGCTCGTTAACGCGTTAGCGCCGTGCAGCCCCTCACACGAGATTTGCCGCGTTAATGAGGTTATGGCGTTAACGCCATTTTAACAAGATTAACGCTGACAGCACTATGAAAAATATGAACTTTTAAATTTAAACAAATGGTCAGTTTTAACAACTTTAATTCAGACCAGTATATGTTTGCGTATAGGATTTTTGATGTCATGTTTGTTTTTATAGTCTTTAAATAAGGTGTCCACAGAGATAGATAGTGCTTCCTTAATTGACTCATCATCTGTAAAATGTTTAGTTTGTGCTTTGCTATAAGGTGACTCATACAAAATGATGCCTCTATAGAAGCTTTTAGTATTTCTGCGGACCTAGTAAGCAGCTGCTGTTGTGTCTTTAATCCGACTTTAACTCGGTGACTTTGGCGGAGCGCAGAGCGCTTTTAGGCGGAGGTATCCTTTGAATTTTGGGTGGGCCATAGCATGATGTCATTCCAGGTTGCCTTTGTTTTTTTCTTCAGCGCAACTGCTTGGGTGCAAAGCAGGCACACTGGTCTGTCATTGACTAAAGTGAATTAAAACTCATACTCCCATTCTGACTAAAAGTGGTAGGTTTTAAACTTCTTCCGAACGCCATCTGCCATCTTACGCTGCTACATGGCTTGTAGTTTCAGACAAATGACCGTCTCTGTATCTTTGCTTGTAAATCAGTACGGTGACCCAATCAATGCCTGGTTCTGCCGGAGGTTTCTTCCTGTTAAAAGGGAGTTTTTCCTTCCCACTGTCGCCAAAGTGCTTGCTCATAGGGGGTCATATGATTGTTGGGTTTTTCTCTGTATCTATGAAGCGCCTTGAGGCGACTTTTGTTGTGATTTGGCGCTATATAAATAAAATTGAATTGAATTGAATTGAATCAAACATCACACATTCAGACATCATCTGCCAATCAGTCATAGGAACGGTAGAGTGACACATTATAAAGTAAACAGATTGGCTGTGACCTAACTTCTGATAGGTTAAAATAATATATCAGCATTCTTAAATGCTTTGCGATCTACTTTGACACAAAGAACGTTGGCAACTCCTGTTATAGTGCAATAACAAAAATCTAGAGGTGGAAATGTCCCCTTAAGTATTTGGAATTTATCCTGAATAGAAAAAGACTGAAAAAGCAGCAACACTGCCTCATTGGAGTATATAATGACTGAAATTATGGTATATTTTCTCTCCTAGTAGCAGCTTTGAAAGGATTTTGTACACTGACACATATATCTAATCTCCAGCCAGCTCCTTCCTCCGAGCTTTTGATGTGGTTGGCTCCGCTTAAAACGACAAAAGACAGCAGAGGAAATGTGAAGATTGTTTTATTAGAGCCTGGATGCTCATGTGTGCGTTTGAGGAAAAGATCTGCTTCTTCTCACACTTGCCAGACCACATGAATCTGAGACAAACCACTGTCAGAGGAGTATTAATGAGATAACACACACTCTCACACACACACACTTGAGTTTGCACTATTATCAGACACTCTTGCAAGGTTTAGTGCATGCCCTGCAGAAAAAGACACTGATTGCACAGGCCTGTCCATTTCTTCACTTATTCTGTTTCCTTCTCTTTAAGGCTAATATTTCTTGCCGTTTTTCAAAGCTAAACCCAACAAAACCCTTTTTTGGATGGATCTTACAATCTGTGAGAAAACATCGTGTTAGCAGGATTACTGAAAAGGTTTTATAGATGGACTGGCACAGGAATTTATTTTACCAGACCGAACTTCAGGAAGCAAGGTTTTGTTGGATTTTTTACAACAGTGGGGCAAAACTAGACATTTATTATTATAGCTTTACAATAACATATGAGATTGAACCAAGTAAATTCAGCAATGCTGTCTTGATAGTCTCAACAAAATACCACACACTTATCCAGTTAAAGATATTCTTCTTAACGTGGAGGCTCAGTTCATCCATTCACATCATTGGGAGATTTTTTAGCCTTAGAAAAGCTATGTAGTCTAAAATTGCGTATATTAGAGATCAGGGTCGTTCATGTTTTCAAACCAAGTGAACCAGGGCTGAAAAAGCTGCAGTTCTTCCAGTGACCGCTTGAGGCTACGATAGCCATAAAGTCTCCCGTGCTAAAAATGCCCAATTTTGCAGCATTAAACAGCACAAAGAATAAAGAGTTCTGATTAGATTCCCCCTTCATTACAACATTTAGTGGCCACTTTGATTGACAACTGGCAGCCATAGCTAGTCGGCATCACTTCCCCAAGCAGATTGACCTTCGAACTGGACATTTTGACTGTTGGACCATTTCTTGTGGAATTAAATGAGAAATAATTCATTTGCTGTGAAGTGCAGAGTAGGGATGTCACAGTACTGGGAATTTAGTAGTCGCTATCAGTACCAGTAGAGTTACACGATTCCTGATACCAAAATAATGCATGTCCCACATACGTAAACATGAACATCTTCATTAAAAAGTCATTATAAAACACAGAGTATTTAATGTTAGCCATTCAAACGTTTCAGCCTGTGGATCACAGTTGATTTCCCAACAATTAAACTGCAAAACTAACATTTTACATTCTTATAGCATATTCTGAGTGCTATTAAGTGACCTACTTCCAGCTTGTTCTCCCAGTTGTTCTACTGGAGCTCCTCTTGGACGGCAGGTCTGTGTTTCTGCTGCATGATAATAATGTTGAGCAGGGTATTGCAGGAAAAGAGCACCAGTTTTACTTGAGTGTAGGTAACAATATATACGGACATAATGAAAAATTCCACTGCAAATAATAATAATAATGATAACTTTTCTGACACTCAAAGCCTTTCTGAATGAAAGAACTGATCTCCAGTAGAGTAGATGCACATTAAGATAAGCCATACAGGTAGACAGGGAGTATGTGTGATGTGCAAATATAACTGGAAGAAGCTTCAAATCAGCACTTTTGCTCATAGCCATCTGTGTTTCAACACTTGGGAACCAAACAGTGACCCAAAGAACGCTGCTACAAGGAACCAGAGACAGGAACTAAAATCTGGAGAGTCAGCTACTGTGAGCTCATAAAACAAAGGCTGACTGACTCAATGCAAAAATCTGCAAATTTCATTAGAAAAAACAGAAGCTGCCTCTTTGTTATTTTGGTTAGGAACGGTTAAGAAGTCACAGAGCGGGAAGGATGAAAAGGAGGAACTTTTCGAAAAACACTGTACGTGCAGCTGAGGAGTGTTCAAGAAGTTCATGCTCTGGAAAAATGTGAATAAACACAGAATGCAATGATTTGCAAATGATGTCTAATCTATATTTGATTGAAAACAACACAGAGATGATGTGCTGCTGCACCGCCTGTTAATCTAACAACAATGTAAGCACTTTGGATCTCAGGAGACCAAGCACTGAAGCTGGCTGAAGAAAGGATTTCAGCTGCTCTGTGGTTCACAGGCTCCTGATCTAAAACGTTTTCAGCGAGTGAGCTCAAACTCTTTAACTACTGCTGGATCAAGTGCAGAATCCGGTTTAGCATAGTCTTCCTGAAATAAGCAAGAACTTCCTGAAAAGGATGCCTGGATGTCAGTAGATGTCAAAAATTACCAATGCCACATGCACTAATGTGCTGCCACACAGTGACATGTGCTGGCTTTTGAGCTATGTGTTGACTAGCAGATGTTCTGTCTCTTCCCTTTAACCCGAAATATTGATTGATCAGATCACAGGACAGTTTTCTGCTTCTGCCCATCTTAAAACCAGAGATGGACTTAAAATACTGAACACACATGCAGCACACATGATCTTAGTGAAGGTTACCAAAAAGAATCATAAAAGCATTTTCAGCATTTTTACAAGTGATGATGGTGATATTTGGAAAGATTTGCATGTGTGCAAGAAAACAGCTACATTTCTCAATCTTGTTTATGTCCGTTATTTTCTTGTTTTGGTCCTATTTAATTCAGTTCAACTCAATTATTTATACAGCAGCAAATCACAACAACAGTTGCCTCAAGGCCTACTATAATACAAAGGATACAGAGAAAACCTCAACAATCATATGACCCACTGTGAGCAAGTGCTTTGGCGACAGTGGGAAGGAAAACCTCCAGCAGAACCATTGCCTTAAAGTAAGTTTTAACTTGTATGTGTAGATACAAAATTAAACGGTGTGCACTGATCATGATTTACTGAAGTGTTCTTGAGCACAAGTGGCGATTTTCACCTCAGAGACACATCAGGTTTTAATACAGTGCCGCCTGAGACAGTGGCACTGACAAAAAGACTTGTTAACATGTTAAGATTTTAATTTCGAGTGCCTAGAATGGTCAGGATTAGAAACGAGCACATCAGAGGGACTGCTCAGTTTGACATGGTTCGGACATGTGCAGAAGACGGATAGTGGATGGTGAAGATGGAGCTGCCAGGCAGCAGGGGAGAGCACAGAGGTGGTTGGTGGTTGTGGTGAAGGAGGACATGCAGAGGGTTGGTGTAACAGGAGGATGCCAAAAATAGGTTGATAACTGGCTGCGGTGGGGCCTGAAATTTTGCAACTGTCAGCAGTGCGTTTGTTGTCCTGACCGAGTCGCAATAAGAAGTCTATGTCAGTGAGCAATAATTTGTGAGTAATGCATTTCAATAGGAAGTCGTTTTGTATTATAAGTACGTACATTTTTCAGAAAAAGCAGTCAGCATCACCATGGCAACCAAGTAAACAAGTTTTTAACAGATGTTGCAGCTGTTATATTTTATTTCAACACAGATGTTTTTTTCACCCCTAAATGTAATCAAACAACTTAAAATGAAATCATAATTACCGGTAATCGTGAAAAAATCAGAAAATGCTGAAGGAGACTGTCCGACCATCAGACCATGCTCTGAAGGTCAGGCTCACTTGGGTTATGCAGCAGCTTTTGGGGGTTGTTTGTTGTTCAGGCATTACTTTAACAGGACATTCATGCTGAAAACCTTCCTGTGTGCATGAATTAAAAGAATTCAGCAAAAACAAGCCGTCCGGTTCATCTACAGTGATTTCACTCACCACCAGTGTTGGTCAAGTTACTTAAAAAAGTAATTAGTAACTAATTACTGAGGTCAACAATCAGAAACAGACTGCAAAAATGACATCGATGAGAGAGCTCAAGGAGAACCACTGTTGGCCAAGAAGAACACAAAGTCTCGACTAACATTTAGCAAAAAAACTTTTGGGAAAATATTCAGTGGACTGATGAGGCAAAACTGGAACTTTTTGTAAGGTTTGAGACCCGTTACATCTGCAATAAACTAAAACAGCATTTCATAAACAGAACATAAAACCAGCAGTCAAACATGGTGGGATGGTTTGAGGCTGCTTTGCTGCTTCAGGACAACTTGATGAAACCATGAATTCTGCTCTCTACCAGAAAATCCTGAAGGAGAATGTCTGACTATCAGTTCACGCTCTTAAGGTCAGGTTCACTTGGGTTATGCATCAGGTTTTGGAGGTTGTTTGTTGTTCTGGATTTAAGTCTGGCTGTTCATGCTGAAAAACCTTCCTGTGTATGTGAGTTAAAAGAATTCTGCAAAGAGTGGGACGGTTCCTCCACAGTGATGTGAAAGACTCATTGCTAGTTATCACAAATTGCAGTTCTTACTACCAGGGGTCGCACAACCAGGAACATACAATGAATCAGTAAATGAGAGGTCATGACTATCTCATGAATTCCTGTGGATCTGTTCTGGGATTTTGTGTCTATTCAGCAGTTTTTTCTGGTTTTTGTTCCTTTTTCCTTTTATGAAATTATTTATCTGAATCATTTAACACCATAGACTGTATAATTCTTATATTGCTAATGTTATAATTCACATTTAAATCATCCATGTTAATAACCAGAATTTTGTTTTTTAATGATAATTAAATGTTTCTGAGCAGATGTGCACTGGCTAAGACAAATGGTACTGATACAGTGCTTTACCCCATGATTTTGGTCCACTCTTCTTTACACCACCACATCAGTTCATTAAGGTTCATTCATTTATGCACAGCTCTCTGAATGTCCCACCGCAGCATTTCCATCAGGTTTCTTCTTTTTCAGTCACTCTGCTATAGATTTGTTGCTCTGTTTATGCTGTTGCATGACTTAGCTCAGGCCATGCTTTAGCTGTCAGACAGACTGCTTCAAATTTGAGTCTAGAATATTTCAGTATACAGAGGAGTTTATGGTTGACTCAATGACAGCAAGGTGCCAAACCCCATGGCTGAAAACAAAGTCCAAATGATCACACCTCCACCACCCTGCTTGACAGCTGGTATGAGGGATCTGGTTTTCCTCAAATGTGGTGCTGTGCATGATGGCCAGATATCTGTACTTTGGACTTTGGTGTCATCAGTCCAAATGACATTATTTCAGAAGTCTTGTGGTCTGTTCAGATGAAACTTGGCAGCAGAGCTTAAGATTTGCATTCCTTTTTCAAAAGAGGCTTTGTACTGGAAGTTCGTCCAAAAAGCCTGTAGAGTCGGAGATTGTTGCATTGTAATACCCCCATCAGCCTTTTTACATCTAAGGGGTAAATGATTATGTAGCTTCAAGCGACAAAAGAAACTTCAGCAAACAAAACGTTCAACAGTTTTTCATTTATTCCATATTCACCTGTTGGCATTTGTCATAATTTTATTAGTATTTTGTTTCATTCATTAGTGGTTTAATACAACAGCGTGTACAGTGTCTCAATAACAACATCTGCTTTACAAAAAAACCAAAAAACAAATTAGCAACAACATCTGCAGTGCGTGGACTCTGGATACCAATAAAGTTTTTAGTAAATTAAAACGGGGACAGTGGCACTAACACAAAAATGTATTTATTATGTCTTAAACAATATAAACTGACCATCATACTTTGATTAGCTAGGCTTGACCTCAGCTAATCTGAATGACTAAACTGCACCTCTCCAAGGTGTTTGTGCTTTCTGATGTATTTTCAATTAAATTATCTGACATATATTATGACCTGCTGTGTGCTGTAACATTTCATTTTGAGTGAAGCCTTTTATTACTCTGTTATTTAGCATTATTTATCTCTTTGTCTAATGCTGGCTGGCATTAGCTGTTGGTTTAGCACTCCACCTAGTAGCTGGAAAAAAAAGAGCTATGTGACTCCAAAAAACCCAACATAGTAGCAACTAAAATATTAACGCTTTAAAATGCTTAGTCCAAAATCAAGAGGTGGTACCACAGTGTCAATGTCATTCTTTTACATACAGTCTATTGCAGTTACTAGTTGCTAATAATTAATTATTAGGAATACTGAGAAATGTTTTGCAGATCTCTTATAGTTGTGAGAAAATCTTTTTTATAATAAAAGTAGTTTTTGTGAATGTAGTAGATGCCCAGCTGTCTTAAATAAAAGAAAATAGCCTTCAGTTGTTTAGAAAATGCAAAGCAGTCTTCACTGTGATCATAATAAACTGTGCAAGTCCAGGGTATTAACATAAAAGCTTCAAAACAGCATCATAAATAATATAGCAGAAAAGAAAACAGAGCAAACGCAGTCTGGAAAAAAAAAGGAAATTTTGCAGATTTTGAATTAATTTTTTTTTTGTGAAGAATGAAGTGTTTCCAGAGTCCAATCACCACGGCTGAGGACGGCTGCTTTATTGGCAGGAAAAACAACAAAATACAGCAAAAGGCACATTCAATAACGACGGCCTAGTTCCCTTTCTAAAAAAACAAACAAACAACAACAAAAACAACCCCCCCCCCCAAAAAAAAGATGCACAGCTAATAATGACTCAAAAAACTAAAGAAAAAAAAACTATTTAAAAAAAAAAGCACAGTGCTGCCATGCACAAGAGAAACAACACACTCATGAGCATGGGAAGGAAGACACTTTTTCCCTTCAGACACCCACCCACACCAGGTTAGCATTCCCTTTATAAATCCCTATTTATAATCCCTATATGATTAACGCACACACACGCACACCTGCTGCAGTTTCTTCCAAGGTCATTATTGCACCAGAGTTCAAGAAAGAAAAGTTATACAAAGAGTGAAAAGACCCCCGTTAGTTTCAAAGACGATCTAGTGTGAAAGGAATTAAGTATTGTGCTTCAATTATTTAAGCTTGTGTGTAAAAGTAGCCTCACTGCACACACTCACACAGAGCTTGGCATGTTCATGGAAGACACACATCTGTCTACAGCGGTTTATATACAAATCTTTCCAAACCACGTGGCAAGCAAACTACACGTTTTATAGCAAGTTGCAATGTTGAAGCATCCCCCCCCCCCCCGCCCTTGTTAAGACCTAGTTTTTGTAATACATTACAACAAAGAAAACACCCAAGCCATGTCCCTTCCATTTCAAATCAAGTTTCTCTTAAAAGGTTGGTTGCCATGTTGGGAGACCTCACCACCATCACGCACACGCACACACACGCACACACACACACACCTTTAAATCCCCCAACATGCACTGTGCTACCAAAGGAAATAAGGTTGCCAAATCAAGTTTCAAGTGTCTGCAGGTTGTATATACTAAGAGGGGAAATGGGTTACCAAGCTGCGCCAATATCCCCCCTTTTGTTAGAAGATAAAGGCAGTAACATTCTGTTCATTTTCACTAATATCTTGTTTTTGTTTTCAGTGCTTTTCCAGCTTTTTCACAACCTTAAAAAAAACAGAAAGACATTCAGCCATGGGAGGCGGCCCTCTGTGATGTACATTCAATGCGTTGTTATCACGTCACAGTGATGGATAGTGATGCGGAAGACATTAAAGGCCGGGTGAGGATGGGTGGCTTAACCGGCCCGGCTCAGTCTGAGAAGGACTGAAGGGGAAAATGGAATTGAGCACAAAAATACAACCTGCTTCAACGTTTCTTGTACACAATTCCCTTACAAAACTTTTAAGCCAAAATTAACTCTCATTCCCACTAAGCAGACCCACAAATGGATCGATAGCAACCATCCAGCAACTGGAAACGTATTTTTCAAGCTTCAAAGATGACGGAGAGCATTTGATCTGAGAGCAGTGGATAACAGCATGTGTAGAATTATTTGTAATGTTACATTTTTTTCCTTTTAGCTGCATGATAAAAAAGAAATGATCAATTTCATTATCACTTGTGCTCCTAAAGAGACCAAAGTCAGAATCCTTCCAGGCTGAAGAACACCAGGTCCAGTTAAAGGCAGAAGTTGGTGATGATGTAGATTTTTTTCTTGAACATCATGAGGTTTAAGGCAGAGCCAAAGAAAATAGACTAGTTCTCTGTAACTGGGGTTACAGAGCCAGAAAACAAACTTGTGAATATACTTTGTGTTAGGAGAAGATATCGGTACCATAACTTTTCTAAAACTGTAAAATCAAAGCTGTCAATTTAATGTTCAGTCTCTATTCCTACCTTCATCTGCTGCCTTGAGCTGCGGAAAATGTCAGAAAGGAGGCGATCATGCAGAAATGAGCTCCCTCCAAAGGCTGTCTGCGCTCTCCCTTAGAGACAGATTGAGGAGCTCGGTCATTCAACTACACTCCTCTACAATGAAAGGAGCCAGTTGAGATGGTTGAGCTATCTGATAGGAGGGAGAGTTTGTCTCTCAGCTTGGGAACACGGAAGTGTCCGCCAAGAAGAGCTGGAGGAGCTGGCTGAGGAGAGGGAGGTCTGGGTGTCTCTGCTTAGACCGCAGCCCACATGACCGATTCTGGATAAGCTGCAGAAAATAGATGGATCGAAGTTTTCTGGTTTCTGTTTCTACTGACCAAACAGCCTGAAGACAATTAAGCCTTAATTGTTGGACTGCAAACAATGCCTCGGGCAAAGAACAGGAAGCTTTGGCCCAGATATCGAAGAGCTACAACAGAAGTCCCAAAAACATTAAGCTTGAAGCCAAAATCGTCAGGTAATAGCCGACGGGCTTCTAGATTTCCTCCTCATCAATGAATACCATGAAAGACCAAAACCAACAATCTATTAATCTATCGTTTGGTAACTAAAGACCTCCTGACACCTTTTCTAATTACTGAGACGATCATTGGTGGAAATCAGTGGGAAATATTATTGAACTTTAAAAAACACAAGGCTCAGCAGGTTTCTGCCATTTATCGCAAATGGCTCTAATAGACGAGTAAACAGTTTTAGAAAGATGAGTTTTGTTGTTCGTTTTGATCTTTTTCTGTACTAAAGAAAAATATAACATGGCACCAGACTTCTGTTTATAAGTCGGTAGGACGTGTGGACACGGAATTACATTTTGAGAAGCCTGTATGGTTATCTAAGCAGATCCAGATAGCTCGATTAAAACTGAACTTTCAGGATGTACAACATTGCTTTTAAAAGGATGTCCTTCCAGCTAACATGCTACTGTGGACAGTTTCTTACATGGTTGTCTTCAGCCAAAATGTAACCACTAACACTAATCAGACTGCAAGCTTATCATCCAGTGTGCTTTTTCCAGTTTTAGACTGCCTAATTTGTTGTTGCTTTTTGAAGTTTTTTTTTTTTTTTAACTTAAGGTGCATACACCAGCCTCGTGGGGTTGTTGGCCAATTGTGTGGCTTGCTTTAGGTGTGGTGCTGCGCGATGAGGTTGCGTAGCTGCTTGATGATGGTGTCGATGAGCTTCTGCCTGTCTCTATCTGTCTTCCTGAACTGGGCGAAGACGTTGTTCTTCCTGCTCGTCTCCTTCATCCTGGAGATGGGTTGTGGGTGGGCGAGCAAGAATAAACAGGGAAGAAAGAAGAGCCAATCAGAAATAAAAAAAGATTTTAAAGAAATCAATCAGGGACAAATAAGGATCAATATTTACTGGGCTGTTCATTTCATGCAATCAGGAAAACACAAGTTTATGAGCATGCTCAGAACAAGCACACACCCCTGCTAAGGTCGCCTATTTGAGAAGAAAAAAACCTTCATTGTCACATGTGTATCTCGGCATGTATTTTTTTTTTGTATTCTTTAGCTGAACACTGGAGCGTTACGACCTCCAGGAAGTTCGGGGGCCCAGCAGACCAGACTAACCCCAGTAGGGTGCTTCCTCATGGGCAAAGAGAGACCACCAGGCCTGGCTATCTGAAGAGAAAAGGCTGTCCCTAATTAAGGTGCTCTGCCGCACAATGAATGAGAACATATGACTTTGTGCGTGTGTATTTTTTTTGTTGTTGTTGTTTCTTGCCTCAAGTCTTAAAAGTGTGTATTTACTTTCAGGTTTCTGTGTGAAAACTTTTAGAGGCGGTGATCCACAAAGTCAGATTATAACTTTTTGAGTTCATGCAGGTTGTGTGTGTGGTTATCTTCCCTATTTTCATATCAGCTCGGGCTCTATGGCCCTACACTGATGGTACACAGATAAAGGATGCGGGTGGTGTTGTAGCGATAACATCCTATGGTTAACAGCCATGGCGATAAACATCAGTATCATCACGACATGAATTTATGTTCTCAGGATGTGTGAGAGTGAGTAATACGGAAGGTGAGATTGCACACACCCTTTTTAAAAAGGAAGAAGGTAAACAGCTTTAGTAAACCCGAGTACTGGTCTTGGTGTAAGTACATGCCTCAAACAAGCATCTCTCTCTCTCTCACACACACACACACACACACGATACTCACGGCTTAAACAACCTGTCAAGAACATGAAGGAGGACAGGAGACAGAAAAGAGCAGATGGAGGAAAAGGTGGATGAAGTTCAAAAGTTCAAATGAGATTTGATGTAGGAATGCTGCTGGATTTCCACTGATCTGATGTTGGCTTTCTCATTAAAGGAGCTCTGCATAACCCACAAACCCCAAACCCATCCATTAACATACATTGTCTTTGCCCACTTCCTCATTTCCAATTTATATTGCATGTTTGTCATACTTGAATATTTCAGGTCATTAGAGAAGATAACCACAGTAAATGCAAAATGCAATTTTAAATGATGATTTGGTTTATTAAAGGAAAACGTTATCCAAACCTACATGGGTTGTGAGAAAGTCATTGTTCCCCTAAATCTAATAACTGACTAGAGTTGTTGCTGCCAGGGCCAGCACAATCAAGCATTTGTGTTAATTGTCAATTCTTCTCTGTGGAGGAATTTTGGTCCACTCTTCATTGCAGAATTGTTTTAATTCAGAAAGATCGAGGGAGTTTGAGTATGAACATCCTGTTTTAAGTCACAGCAAAGCATCTAAATCTCACGTAAGTCCAAACTTTGACCGGGCCTCTTCTTCATTTTGTTTGAGCCTCTCAGAGGTGGACTCGCTGATGTGTTTTGGATCCTTGTTCTATTGCATAACCCACGTGAGCCTGAGATTCAGGACACAAACTGATGGTTGGACATTCTCCTTCAGGATTTTCTGGTACATCAAGCAGACATCGTAGTTCCATCAATTACAGCAAAATGTCCTGAAGCAGCAAAGCAGCCCAGACCTTCACAGTACCACCACCATGTATGACTGCCGGTATGATGGTCTGTTTATGAAATACTGTGTTACACCACACGTAACCGGACTCTAACCTTACAAAAAGTTTGTCTCGTCAGTCCACAGAATACTTTCTCAAAAGTCTTGTTTTTTGGCAAATGTGAGACGACTCTTTACGCTCTTTGTGGTCAGCAGTGATTTTCTCTTTGAAACTTTCCTCCCGTCTCTTTCTGATTGTTGAATCATGCAGTTCTTTAGATGTTGCTCTGGGTTCTTTTGTGAGCTCATGGATGAGTCGTCGTTGTGTTCTTGGGAAGGTTCACCATCATTCCCTGAAATCCCAAAGCCTTGAAGTAGCTTTGTATCCCTTTCCAGACTAACAGACATCAATGACTTTGTTTTTCAGCTGTTTCTTTAGATCGTCATGGCGTGATGTGTTGGTGTTTGACATCTTTTAATACAATGCACTTCGTCAGACAGGTTGTATTTAAGTGATTTCTCTATTCAACAGTTCTTGCAGTAATTCGGCGTGGGTGTGTGAAACTAAACTCAGCTTTCCAAAACATGTGGGTGCTCAAAGTTGACGTATTCAAACAGGGTCAGGTAGATCTGGATAGAATTTTTTCCTTAATATATGAAATCATCATTTAAAAACTGCATTTTGTATTTTTGTAATGCGTTATATTTGCCTAATGTTGACATTTATTTGATGATCTGAAAAAATGGAAGCGTTACAAAAATGCAAACAAAAACATCAGTCTAAGAAATCAGGAAGGGGGCAAAATCAACAGCTTGCCCTTCCAGGTCATCTCCTTGTGCAACTTTCACTGCTGTCTGATCCCATTCCCAACACATGTACATCTGTAACCGGACAAACATCAACTTCTGTGTAAAATCAACCTGACTTTAATACTTGTATATCAAGGACAAGGGCTGGTTGTGAGAACTAGGTTTCACTATGAAATACCACAAATGAATCTCAATGGAAGAGTCCAAAATGTCCAAGCCTGATGTTGGGGGTACAGGGTCAGAAATTATTTTTCTTTCTTTTTAGACACTTTTAGGTTTGCGAACTACAAAAAAAAATACAATAAAAATAAATATATAAAATAAACAATTGGATCAGACTGTTGTAGAACATGGAGTTGTCTGAGGCACAATCCAGATTTGGCTCCAAGAAACTTAATCCTCTCCCCTAAAATAAAACTGTGCTGGGACACTGAAGGGGATCCAGCACACATCACAAGCGCTCAAGCTCAGAGTGGGATCTCCACTGATCTACAACTGCAAACATGCTGGATGTGATGCAGACCTTGATAAGGAAATCAGCCAAATTTGAGCCAGGCAGGGTTTAAATTTTTATGTGTGGGGGGGAACTAACTAAAATGTTGACGTTTTATCAATAGAAAGAAGTTTATGAAAATTCATAAAACTTAAAGTGAGGGCTTCAACTTTTTTTGTGAGATTAATTAACATGAAATTAACAGTAGTATAAAGCTGAGAAAACAAGGAAACTCTCACATTTAAGAAGCTGGAATCAGAAACTGTTTGGTCAGTTAATGGCAAAACAAGGATTTGAGTCATCCAAAAAATGAGGCAACAGAACAATAGATTAACAGTAATGTGTGAATCCCAGAATGATGAATCACTACTCACTTCTCCAGCAGTGCCAGTGCAGTGTGTGGGTTGACTCTCAGGTATTTGCAGGTGGGTTTGCCGTAATCAGCCAGGTAGGTTGACCAATCCCACTGGGTGAACAAATCCAGTAACTAGAAAAAAAAAGTCAGAGGAAGAACGTGAGATTTAGGGAGTGTTTCTGTTTTAGTCATAGGAAGATCTCAGATTTTGGAGATGATAAATTATCCATTAAGCAGTGATGAAATAAACACCAGCAGATCACCGATTCACTCACTAACCCACCAACATGTTGCGTAACAGCTGGTGCCCACTTCAAAAACCAGGGAAACATGAACCTGTAGCAGCTCTGAAGATAAATATGTGGTGTTTTATACAACTACGATGTACTCAGATGGATTCAGAGCCAAAGGTTTGTCTTGTGAACAGATGTGTGGCGCTTCCATGACCACATTTATCACAGCTTTTCTGGCCTTCTTTGCTCAGCTCGGCACCCCCACACCACTCCCTCACTCACAGCAGTGATAATCACGTTCATCATGACCTTGCTGTCGCATCTATGCCACTAGGTTAGTATATCAGACATGAGTGAGTCCTAAGGTATGCTCAGAAATACAGGATTGGGAGTGTAAGTAATAGAGGTGCAGCTCGCTGTAAAAATCACACCAACTGTGCTCTCCTTGAAAAAGGCTGGCAGGTGCAATCACGTTTCAATCGCAACTTTCAAAAACTTTACAAAGCTCAGAGGTGTCGATTTCATTTAAAGTAGTGGGTTGGACCAGTGAAATTCTCCTTGGTGTCAGTGTAAAGATTACAGATTATTAAGACATATTAAATACCTGGGAAGTGTTAATATATGAAAAAGAAGTGCAGTTTCAACAGTACGCCTCTGTTTTTCTACATAATGTAGAAATGCTGCTCTATGCTGCCCCGACTGTCCTGTAATTATAAAATGTTTTTGTTATATCACAGTAAGTCCTATTGTTATTGAATCTTTACTAGAAAACTAATTTCTATAGAAATATATAAACATTTTATATCTCACATTTAGTGAAAAAAAATCTACATATGTGACACTAAAAAAAGAGCACTGCACACTAACTCCACATTAGCACACTAGACCCTCATCCCATGATTCCACCATGCTGGTGAAATCATGGTTCAACAAAACCTAGAAACCCACAGATGACGGTGAACCCGTTAATCCCGCTGGGTAGTACACCCCTCTGAAGACTGCTCAAAAACCGCGATGAACCGAAGAGACCAACAGAGAAATGGTCAAAAATTCCCGCTGCCGTCCAGCTCCCTTTAGTTGCCACAGGAAACCTCATGATGTTGCTGTTTGCGTCCAGACTGCACTGTGAGTTATTACTCAGTGTGATTAATAAGAACATTAAAAGCACATTTGTTTGTGGGTTACTGCTTTAGTCAGATTATGCTTGCTTACAAGTGCCACTTGTGATGAAGATCAGTCCGCATGTTATATGAGTAACCACTTGTGAAGTCCGGGTAACTCCAAAGGAAATAGTATTAAGTTCTGGCACTTGCAGCTTGTGCCAACTTAATGCGGATGTTTATGTTTTCAGCACTTAAAAAAATGACCAAATCGTCTCAAGAAACCTTTAAGTTCCCCACATGGAGACATTTTTACATTTAGGTAAATAAAAGCAACAACGCCAAGAAAGTAAACGGCAAACGGGTCAAGGGAAAGGAAAGAAAAGCAACAAGCTGGAGAGGTTGAGTCTTCTTCGGAATGGCCCACATTTCAAACAGTTGCATAACCTGCCGCTGCCCTGCTGAACTCTACCTAACACACACACACACACACACACACACACACACACACACAGGCCCAGGCAGGCAGACCCGTAAGCCTGCAGACATTCACACACGCCGTCTCTCTATCTCTGTCTGTAAAACACACACACATATGAGCAGGAGCCCCAGTGAACTCTGGGTAACACCAAACACAGATCCAGAGAGAGAAACCATATGTGAGCAAGGGATGAGAGAAGAAGAGGAGGAGGTGGAGGAATGGAGTACAGAGGGATGGAGAGCAAAACCACATGTGAGGAAAGGGGGAGAGAAAATGAGGGAGAGTAAAGATGGAAGGAGACACAGATGGAGAGGAATGGATAACAGCGCTTACAGAAAGAGGGAGAGGGTAAAGGAAGGGCAGATGAAGATGGATAGATAAGACTAAGAGAAGGGGATAGACCGGAGTTAGTTGATGAAGGTGCCCCGGCAGGCGACCGGGGAAAACAGAACGGATGACAGAGGACACGAGAGAAATAAAGTGAAGTGAAAAATCTGTGAAAGTCACTGGCTTGTACTGCTGCTTTCTCAGCGTTCACATCTGTAACTATGGTCCTGACGTTTACGAAAACTGTGCTTCACCTCACAGAAACTCCTGCATGGAATCGTTAATCATCCAGTTAGTCCCTATTGTACATAGGATTGATTTTTACAAGTTCCCTGGAGGGTCCTTTATCTTTTCTTAATTCTTCTTTATACTCAAGTCAGAGAGACACTATTTATTCAATCCAACACGCATTTTTGTGTTTGTATAATCAGAATGTCGAGCTGTCATGGATGTGCTTTCAGTCTTCCACTGAGTTTAACGCCATTAGATTTCACACACTTAGCAACTTGGTTTTGTACCACTGAACTGTGCGGTGACTTCATATAGCGCTGCTGTTTGTTATTTTTGACATGAACCGCCTAGCTAACCTCTGCTGGAGACTTAGAACCCTTCCCCCCATGCACTCCTCGATGGCAGCAGCCTCCTGCAGCAGGACAGTGGATTTAAGAAAGATATCAAAGAACCCGAGGCTGTCAAACTCTCTGGATCTCTCCAGACTCTGTCCTACAAAAAGCCCTGGAGCAGACCCAAGATGCTGCAGAGTTTATGTCTCTGGGCTGGTTTGGGAACGCCTTGGTGTCCACCCAGACAAAGAGGAGGTGGTCAGGAAGAGGTAGGTCTTAGATTCTTGCCCACGCAATCCAAACACACCTAAGTATTGATGGCTGCTGCGGTGCTAGCAGCTTGTGTTGCTAATATAAACAGTGCTAACAGCAGTAGACTGTGCCTTTCTCCAGGCTAACATCTCCATGCCTGTGCGGAGCGGGCATAGCTGACATAGCCGACAATCGTCAACAATCATCGTCTGTATCAAAGTCCTGCAGAACCACACTGAGCTGCTGACATCTAATTACGTCACCACTCGTTCTTTAACATCGCTGACTGAGAAGGAAAGGGGCGTGGCCCTGGTAAGGGACTGGTGGTGTTGTAACACCTTTGAATCGACAGGTAACTGCTGTTGTACATTAATAAAATAACTCGTGTAACTGCAGAGCATTCGTGGTCAGCAACTTCTAAACATTACAACACTCTGACTGACCTGTCTTGGACATGTCTGTACAGTATTTAACACCAGACCAGTCGATGAACTTGCTGACTCAAAAATCAGTGGATGATGTAACAAGTTGCTACATCTCTGCGACGTGATAAATCGGCCCAAATGAAACAAGAATTTACTGGGTGTTCAGTTACTTCTTTATCTGGGAACTGAACTCATACAATCAAACCAATACAGACAAGACCAGCTGAACAGTGCCTGCTTCAGTCAGTAGTAAAATAGATGGCCTTACAGACCACCATAAGCCACGATTCCACATGCATTCATACAGCGCTTTACCTTTGACACACAGACTTAAAACTATCTTGGCCAAGGACACTTCAACATACGGACTGGATTGAATCAGGGATTTTCCAATTACTGGACGAGCCTCTCTGCCTCCTGAGCCACAGCCGCTCGTGCTTTAGACACGTGGAAGTTTCCTTTCATAAAGACCCAGAATTTGAAGACTGCTGTGGGATTACTGAGTTATAACAGTGTATTTACTTTCCAATTAAGCACTGCTTTTGTCTTATTTTGAATTCACGCCACCTTTATTTCCAGAGCAGGTTCAGTTCAGTTTTTATTATTTTAAAAACACTCTGGGGTTTTTTTTTTCGGTTTCATTATTACTTTGTTTTCCTAATTATTTTTAATGGAGCATATTTTTTTAGAAGTACAGACCAGAAAAGCTGACAGCACTTTATGAAGCTCACAATCGTGTAAACACCTTGAGAGTGAATCAAGAAATACACCAAAACCTCATGAGGCGGGCTGTGATGACCAACCTGACAAACTAAAGCGAAACACATTACACACCCCTCGTCCAAAGGCAGCCGGTCACAACGCGCTCCATCCGGAGATGGACCCCAGAAAAGGAGGATGCTCTGAGAGACTGCTATGACACCACAGACTGGGATGTGCTCCTGAGCCCACATGGTGAGGACATAGAGGGGGCGACACACTGTCTTACAGACTACCTCAACTTTTGTGTGGACACAGTCGCCCCTGCTAAGACGGTACGGTGTTATCCTAATAACAAACCGTGGGTAACACAGGAAGTCAAAGCTGTCCTCAACATGAAGAAGAAGGCTTTCAGGAGCAAAGTGAAGGAGGAGATGAAGGCAGCACAGCGGGAGGTGAAACGCTGCCTGAGGGAAGCAAAGGACACCTACAGGAGGAAGGTGGAGCAGAAGTTGGAGAGGAACAATATGAGGGAGGTCTGGAATGGTGTGAAAACCATCACAGGCCACAACACCAAGAAAAGCACAGTGGGGGGGACTGTGGAGAAGGCAAACGAACTCAACAACTTCTTCAACAGGTTTGACCAGCCCACAACCCCCCCACCCTCACCTTCACTACAGAGTCCAATCCCCACTCTCCTGCCTCCCTCGCTTCCCCCCCTTCCTGACACCATGACACCCCCCTCCTCCAATCCCTCTCTCAGCAGCAAGACATCTCCCCCCCTCCCCTCCTCCCAAACATCTCCCAGTGTCACAGTGGATCAGGTCAGGAGACAACTGAGGAAGCTTCGCCCCAGAAAGGCAGCAGGCCCAGACAAGGTGTGTCCGAGGATGCTAAAGGCGTGTGCTGCTGAACTTGGGGAGCCGCTACAACGAGTCTTCAACCTCAGTCTGCGACTGGGGAGAGTGCCCGCCCTATGGAAGACATCCTGCATCGTCCCGGTCCCCAAAAAGAACCGGCCCAATGAGCTGAATGACTTCCGACCGGTGGCACTGACGTCACATCTTATGAAGACTCTAGAGCGGCTCTTCCTCAACCTCCTCCGACCACAGGTACAACATGCCCAGGACCCACTACAGTTTGCATACAAGGCGGGTGTCGGAGTGGAGGATGCCATCCTGTACCTCCTACACAGAGCCCACTCACACCTGGATGGGGGAAAAGGCACGGTCAGGATCCTGTTTCTTGACTTTTCCAGTGCCTTTAATACCATCCGGCCCTGTATGCTTCAGGAAAAACTGAAAAGGATGGAGGTGGACCCCTGCCTGGTGGCTTGGATCTCCGACTACCTCACCGACAGACCACAGTACGTCAGGCTGAAGGACATCACGTCTGACACTGTGGTCAGCAGCACAGGAGCACCACAGGGAACTGTGCTGTCCCCTCTTCTCTTCACCCTGTACACCTCTGACTTCTGCTACAACTCTGAATTATGCCACATTCAGAAGTTTGCAGACGACACAGCCATCATGGGGTGTATCTGGGATGATCAGGAAGAGGAGTACAGAAGTCTGGTGAGGAACTTTGTCACATGGAGTCACACAAACCACCTGCAACTCAACACCTCAAAGACTAAGGAACTGGTTGTGGACTTCGGGAGGTCTAGAGCAGGTCCACTGCCGGTTCAGATAGAGGGGGAGGAGGTGGAGGTGGTCAACAAGTACAAGTACCTCGGGCTGTGGGTGGACAATAAACTGGACTGGTCATGCAACACAGAGCACCTGTATAAAAAAGCCCAAAGCCGACTGTACTTCCTCAGGAGGCTGAGGTCTTTTAACATCTGCAGGAAGCTCCTGAGGATGTTTTACCAGTCGGTGGTTGCTGGAGTACTTTTCTATGCTGTGGTGTGCTGGGGGAGCAGCACAGCAAAGAAGGACTCATGCAGGCTGGAGAAACTGATCAGGAGGGCTAGCTCTGTGGTCGGCATGAAGCTGGACACTCTGGTGACAGTGGCAGAGAAAAGGACATTAAAGAAACTGATTGACATTATGAACAATGCTGGGCATCCTCTGCACATGGCCATTAACAACCAGAAGAGTCTGTTCAGTGACAGGTTGCTTCTCCCAAAGACAAGAACTAACAGACTTAAAAACTCCTTTGTCCCACACGCCATCAGACTGTTTAACTCCTCTCTGGAGGGGAGAGGGAGGGGAAACAGGAGGACAAAGGAGGGGGGAACAACTAAGCTGTAGTGCCTCTTCACCTCACTGTGCAATACCTTTTGTGCAATACTTTTGTAAATAGTCAACAGTGCAATAGACCTCAATACTTGAAATGTGCAATTCACTTGTATTTTTATTTTTTATTCCTATTTATTCTATTTATCCCCTTCGTATATTTTATTTATATTGTCTCTGTATTTATATATATGTGTGTGTGTGTGTGTGTGTGTGTGTGTGTGTGTGTGTGTGTGTGTGTGTGTGTGTGTGTATATAATATTCTGTAACTCTGTAACTTCTGTCGGTGCTGTGCTTTTTTGGAAGTCGAATTTCCCAGAGGAACCCACCCGAGGGATTAATAAAGTTCTATCTTATCTCTTATCTTATCTTATTTGCTTTATTATTATTATTATTATTATTAAATTATAGTGAATTTTGTGAGCACAAATTGAAGTTTTGCTTTAACTTTAACATGCCTGGGTGTGCCACCGAGCTATTAAACAGCTATAAACTAACTGGATCAGGAGTTGCCCATCAGCAGGTACCAAGAAGTCATACCAGTCTGAACTAACCACCAAAACTGATTGTTTTAATATAAATGTTTATTCTCTTCCACAGCCTGTCAGATATATGATTTATCTGTTTTATTGATTAGCCTTTCTTTAAGTGTTCCCCTTTATTTTGTGCCATAGAACGTGAGACTTTATCAAAATATGAAGCACTTTGTCACTGTGCTTTGAAAATGCCATAAAAAAAGTTATTATTATTATTATTTCACGTCATATGTAAGTGAAAGTAGTCCTTGAAGCTGCATCTTTATCTGTATTTTTTTTAAAGGTCATGGCTTCTACCTGACTTCACCTCTTCAGAGTTATTCCTGAAAACAGGAAACATCCTAAATATTTTCTCAAATGGTTCAACCTGGCTTCGCAAGACAAGTGATTCCGTTGGACTCCCCCCCCCCCCCCCCCCCCCTTCCTTTCCTCCCTCCTTTGACCCCCTCCCAACGTCTCCTATCGCTGCTTTCTGCTCCTTTCCTTCCACCCTCTGGCCTTTTCACTTCTGCGTTCAGCTCTCTCTACTTTGTCCCCGAGTTCACCCTTGCACGGCCGAGGTTTGACCTGCTAATCCTCCCATATAAACAAACAAACACACACACACACACACACACACACACACACACACACACACACACACACACACACACACACACACACAAGTGAGGGCGGTTAAAGCACAAATATTATTTGATGATTAGGTGCCGATACAAGTGTGTGCACAGTGTTCACATAAACTGTCTGAGTATTATATAATATTGTTTGTCAGGATGTTTCCATCTGCTTGTGTGCAGGAAGTTATTTGTGCACACGCACCTTGCTTTGTGTATGTATGTCTGCACTGCTTGTACGTCTGTATTTGTGGGGACCACATGCGCACTATTCTTCACTTTAACGCAGATGTTTGAACGCAAAAAAAAGCCTTTTAAAGTTATTGTTGAAGGTGTTGGAGGATGGGCTTTGTGCTCAAAGACACAGCACATCTGTACTTGTTTCTGAGGAACATACAAGGTAAAAGCATGTGGGATAAACACATACTTTAGCTGCCTGTTTACAGGAAGTAACGCCCCCCCACACACACACACAGCAAAGAAGACACACGCCACCATGCATCCATAGATGGATAAGCTGCTGGCTGAGATTCGTGAGATTTTCATTTTATCTGACAGCAAATCACTGTCTTCACTCTGCAATCATGCTCTGCGCATCAGTCTTCCTTTATCTCTTGCTTTCTTCTCCCACCCACTTTCTTTTTTTGTATCAGAGATAAAAGGAAAATAAACCTGCACAAAATTTCCCGTTAGGCATGAGGATTGCAGAGGACAAGAGAAAGAAAAAAAGCAGTGAGGACGACAAAGACTAGGAAGGAGAGAAGAACAGGACCACAGACCATACACAAGATCCCACATTGGTTAGCAAAGTCCCTTCAACCCTTCAAACTTTGAGTTCAGGGTTTTTACTGCAGCCATGCTGGTGTGTTTGAAACCTGACATGATGAGGGATCGACCTAAAAGCAATGACACTGTGGGCTAGTTGGCAAATGTATACTGTAAGGTAAAGACCCTCCCCAAGCCGCAGGTTTCTTCCTGTTAAAGGGGAGTTTTTCCTTCCTACTATCACCAACTGCTTGCTCATAGGGAGTCATCTTACTGTTGGGGTTTTCTCTCTTTTTTAGTGTCTTTTTCTTAAAATATAAAGCACCTTGAGGCAACTATAGTTGTTGTTATCTGGTGCTATAAAAGTAAAACTCAATCTTCATTTTTCAGTCTGCTAGTTTTCCACTCTTATTCTTTTAAATGCAACAGAAAAAATTAGTATGGGGACAAGATGGAAAAAAACTGCTGCAAAAACAAACCTTTAGCTTCATCGTAACATTAACAGCTGTGTCTTTTTTTTGGGCAAAACATCTCATCTCATCTCGGGAAAGTTTATGAGTGAACCTCAGTTTGGATGACAAACTTTATTTATACGTCACTTTTCTTTGCAAATTTGCACCAAGGGGAAAAAAAAAAAGTCTAACGCAAACATCGATTAGGGGGGTGACACAGGAGTGAGGAGTGGAGGGCACGAACAGTAGGAGAAGTTCAACAAGAAGGGAGGACAGCAGGAGGAGGAGGAGGCAGATAAGACTGATGAAAATGGAAAAGAGACGGAGAAAGAAAAAAAAAAGTGTGTACGGGGGTGGGGAGGGGGGGGTGGGAGCGTGGGCTGTCCAAAAAACAAAAAAAACCAAAACCCAGCCACACGCGAGCCAGCAGGTCCTTCTCTCTCTCTCTCTCTCTCTCTCTCTCTCTCTCTCTCTCTCTCACACACACACACACACACACACACACACACACACACACACACACACACACCCCTGACCCTTGATTCACCCGAAACACACACACAGAAAACGGCAGGTCTCTCGCTTCACCTCTAGCTGAACTTCTCTCTCCGTCTCGCTCTCCCTCTCTCACCTCGCTGTGACCTCCCCCACGCTATCGCTGCTGTCTCCTCACACACACACAGATTATTGCTTCCTCTTATTCTTCTGGGGGGTGGGCAGAATAACAGTGATGTGTTGCCCTCACATTTCTTGTTTGTTTTCTCTCATTTCTTCTCCGCTAATGGGCTTCTTTTACTTCTCGTAATCCCTCACCCACAAACCCCCTTCCCTCCCTCTTTCTCCACCCCTCCCCCCCTCTCTCTCTCTCTCTCTCTGTTTCTACAAACTCCATGCCCTCCATCCTTTCTTTCCCTCGTTATCCCTCCTTTTTCGTGTCCTCACCAGCTTTTGTCACTTCCATCTCTTTCATCCTCCTCATTTAACCCAACTTCCATTCTTCACCCACCTTTTTACTCTCCCCATCACTCTCCCTGTGTTCTCCTCCCCTTCTTTCAGCCCTCTCTACCTCCTCAAGCTTTTCACTTGCTACTTCAACTTCCTCACATCCATCCCCATCTTTTCCCTTCTCCCTTTCTCCCAAGTTAACTTGACCCATACACTCCCCCCCTTTGCATCTTTCCTCGATTCCCCTCACCATCCGCAGATTTGTCTACGCTCCCCTCCTCCCCCTCCTCTTCTTCAGTGTTTAGCAGACTTGTTAATGGTTATTCCGGCTGCAGGCAGGATTTATTTGTTTGGGACCGTTGGGGAATTGCCGTGTTCCCGTTGCTAATGGCCAAACGTCAGGGTCACCCAGAATTCATCATGTTTACACTCACACACACACACACAGTTAGGTTGTGATTATGTAATGTTTCGGCTATGAAGAAAACAAATTTGTGACCCAGCGGTGTGAACTTAGTATCATTCATCTTTACACGGGAGAGGAAAATGAATAAAAATGCACCATATTGGATAATAAGTAACGCTTTCTAACTTTTCATCCCTTGCTCTTTAAGCTCCAGTGCTCTTACTCCCTCTCCCTGTACACTCGTCTCACAGCTCTATTAGCTCTCTGTGCCCCTCAAAATTTGACAGGCGAGAGGTCAAAGGTTGCTAAAAGCAGGGAAAGTGCACCAGGCTTTTATCAAGAAAAGCAGCCCTTTTGGCACCGTCCATCTCCACAATCCAAATCTACCGCCTTCATCCGTCGTGCGACAGTCACCCAATGTGAGATCACTCTTGTCTTTATTCCCAGTGAAGTGCTGTTAAAAGCAAGAGCGGCACTGTTGAGATCCCTGTTACAGGAATAAAGTGGAATTAGCATCCAGGCTGCACGTACAGTGCTGGGAAAAAGTATTTATTCTCTTCCAGATTTCATATCTCTTTGCATATTTGTCACACGTGTTTCAGATCAAACACATTTTAATAATCTACAAAGATAACCCAAGTAAATACAAGATGCAGTTTTTAAATGATGTTTACATTTATAAAGGAGAAATAGTTATCCAAACCTACTTGCTCTCTAAACCGAATGACTGGTTGTGCCACCCTTGGCAGCAAGAACCGCAATCAAGCATTTGTGATAACTGTTTTTTCCTTCGACTCATCACCGTGAGGAATTTTGGTCCACTCTTCATTCAATTCAGAGACATTGGAGGGTTTTTGAGCATGACTGTGATGTCAAACTTTAGTCTTGGACTAGGCCTCTCCTTCATTTGAATTGTTTGAGCCTTTCAGAGGTGGACTTGCTGGTGTGTTCCTCCTGCATAACCCAAGGTTAAACTATTAGTTTGTGTCTTTGAGCTTCAGGACAAAAACTAATAGTTGAACCTTTTTCTTGAGGATTTTCTGGTGCAGAGCAGAATTCATGGTTTTCTCAAATACAGCACGTCATCCTGATTCAACAAAGCAGCCCCAGACCATCACAGTACCACCACCATGTTTGACTGTTGGTATGATGTTCAATCTGTGAAATGCTGCATTGGTTTTACATTAGAATTAAACTAGATTAGACTCAAATTTTCCAACAACTTGTCCACAGAATATTTGTCCAAAATTCTTTTGGATCATCAAGACGTTTTCTGGCAAATGTGAGAGGACCTGTGTTCTTTTTAAATAGCAGAGGTTTTCTCCCACGGACGCCATTTTTGCCCAGACTCTTTCTTATTGTTGAATTGTGAACGCTGACCTTATTTTGGTAGGTCAGTCACTTCTGGGAAGGTTCACCACTGCTCCACGTTTTCTCCATTTGTGGATAATTTCTCTCACTGTGGTTCATTGGAGGCCCAAAGCCTTAAAAATGGCTTTTGGTTTTTCTAGGTCATAGCATGATGTGTTGCGATCTTTTAGCGTGCTTCACTTTATCAGACAGGCTCTACTTAAGTAATTTCTTGATTCAACAGTTCGGGCAATAAGTAGGCCTGAGTGTGGCTAGTGAAATTAAACTAAGCTTCCCAAAACAATTTGATTATTAACAAACCAATTACGTTTTCACAGCACTATATAATCTCTCTCTCTTTTCTGCTTGTGGGAGAAAGTGAAAGATTTTTGTTATCTAACATTTTACTTTCAGCAGATTAAAAGGTCAAAGGTTAGCAAAGCAGAGAAAATGCTTCAAATTGTTCCAAGGCTAAATCGTTTCCTTTGACACCTGTCCATCACCAGCTTCATCGCTAAGTCCTCTTTTCACTTAAAAGTTCAAAGGTCACCATCAGCACACAAAGACCACCCCCACACCTGTCAGTTAGGTCTGTGCGTCCGGAGTATGTTTAAGGTCAGACAGAAGAGAAAAAGGAGGCGAGGACATGCTGGCTATTTGAGGCGGAAAATAATGAGGGAGCATCTCGACACCTGCCCGTCACGGTGGTCGTCCTGCCTGAGAAAGCAGTTTTTACCTTCAGCATGAAAAACAACGGCAGCTGTCTGTCATCCTTCAGCTCCTTGCTTTCTTCCTGACACAATCCATATTTTTGGCTTCCACTCTGCACCAGATTTTAGGGTTAAAGGTGAGATGTGGAGCAGAATTTGGAAGCGGTCCCACGGACCCCACAATCCGAGATGGTAGCAATGCACATGATCAGAAACCTTTGGGTTGACTGTTGGTGACGCTTGCACCGATCCTCATGTTCAATCTCTGGTTGTCTCTTGCTTTTGTCACTTAAGAAATACTCCCAAGTTAAGTGCCACTGTGTCTCCCTCTGCACTGCAGATTGTTATTCATGCAGTTATTGTAATCCATCGTTCATTTGTTTAAGCAAACTCACTAGAACGTTTGCAGGTTATTCAGAGCGTCGCTTCGAGGTTACTCTCGTGTCACACTGTTGCTAATTCCACAAGGTCATGTGATCAGGGTCTGCTGGCCGTGCAGCTACGAGGCTGAGAACTAAAGGAAGCAGAGCTTTTGCAGCAGCAGCCTCCAGACTCTTAAACTTTCTTCCTCTTCTAAATACAAACAAGCTCAAACCTCATCTTCTTAAACTTGCTTTTGTGTATTTTTTGTTATAATGATTTTACATTTAGCATTTTTATTATGAAGCACAATTCTTTATTGTGTCACATGTGTGACCTTGCTAAGAGGAGAACAAATTCTTGCTTTTAGTGTTGTATTACTGGAATGTGCTCAAATCGGGAGTGATGTCACTCTCAGCTCCGGCATCCGACTTCCGGATATAAAGCAGCATTACCTGCATTAATAGGCCAGTTGTCCCTTTTAAGGTGAGAGTCATCGACCCCACCCTGTAATAACATTGTGATGGCTCGTGTGACCCACATGGTGTGAATTGAGGTGTGGGTCATTACTGTGACAGGGGCTCAGCAATCTTTAGACATGAAGAAGCCTCCAGAATGAGAAATTAAATTCATGAACCTGAAAGAAGTCCCAGTCCAGGTGCCTTCGTACAAGTGTTTAACTCTTTACACCATGCACACAACATTTGACGACTTCCCCAGTAACGTTAATGACGTGTTTTGAGACCTCTGTATATATCAATAAAGAGATGGTTTGAACAGCATTAGAATAGTTTCCAGGTTTTTCCAAGGGTACCTGAATAGGCAGAGACCCCCCCTCACCGTCTAGCACAAACCCATTAATTTTATTCTAGGCCTGAAATATGACAGGAACCACTTCAAGGGTTACTCCTAGTAGGCTGTTAAGGGTTAAAACCTTAAGACAACTCTTAGGCTGTTTTGTGAATGGATGGTTCATTAAATGTGAACATTTTAAAACGTGATTATTTACACTAAAAGAAACATACGTTTAGAGTTGTCATTTGTGCAGTGGGTTTATTAGTTTGGCAGACTTGAAATAAGCCTGCATATGACCCATAGATTGGGAGTCTGGCAGTTCTGCATTACAGCACTAAATGATCACATTTGTGAAGCCAATATGGCTGGAAGCCTTTTTTTTTGTTCTTTTGCTCTAAAGTGAATAATGATCTATCATCAAAAACACATAAAAGGTTTTACATTCAAACCATGTAACAACAAACATACAAATATCCTGCCGTGGTTGGGTTTTTTTAATCTGGAAATAATATACTTTCATTATCATTTCGGAGGAAAAATGCTTCTTCTGATTCGTCAGAGCCCAGGGTGATGTCCTTCATTTGGTTGTTTTGTCTGAAAAACAAAAAAAGCCCCCAGAAGATTTCATTGAAATAATTTGAAACTGACAAAAGCAGCTGTGAGAAGCTGCAGGGAGAAAATCTATTGACGATTTTAGCACCAATGTCCCATGCAGTGTGAGAAAGTCCGCTTAGACACCGGCGTGCTCAATCTTATCTGCCACAGAGTCCCACTGACAATCTGCAGGAAAACCCTTAAGTCAGCTCTTGACTTCTGTAAGTAAGAAGTCAAAGGTCATATGCAGAGGTTATACTGACTAGCTACTATCACCTCCACTTTTACTTTTTTAAGTGCCAAACAGAAACTTCTTCCTCTTGGTTTCTTTTTTGTTGTCGTATTCAACCAACATTTGTTTCTAACTTCATGTCAGCATGTGAAAGGCCCTCCATCACTGCTTACACATAACCCCGTACCCTCCAGCTCGAACACTATCGCTCAATCTCGAGCTATGAATGGAATGAAGCACACTTGGATGTTTATCGCTTCGCAACAGGGAACTAATTTCACTTTCTTACTGCAGGGCCAGGAGTTAAATTAAAACCAAAAGCTTGTATCTTTGTACATCTGCCTGCTGCTTCGTTTCCACAGCCGCAGCACGCTGCTGCCAGTGACCACAACGCAGCACAACCTCCGCTGTGATACTGCTTCGCTGTGCGCACTGCACTTCATTTATCCACTGCAGGTCGACTGCTCGCCATGTGCACGAAGCAAAGTGCAGATAAAATCCTGATACGTTATCGCTCCCTGAGGGAAGCTATCTTATGCTTCCTCCACACGCACACAGAGACGCCAGAAGTGTGCAAGAGAAGCTTGCTCAAAAGCACTTTAATCATGCTAGATGTATGCCATACAGGAGAATTTGAATCTGACTGATATTCAGATAGAATATGGTTTAAATTTGCTCAGTGACCCATTCCTGGCTCTTGCCAGTAAATGAATAATAAACAGAAGCCGCAGCAAATGGATAAAATTGATTTTCTGACCTGCTTATTTTACAGAAGATTGATGTACACAAGTATATTTTTATCAGCCTGCTCATGTTAGCACACTTACAACACTCATATAAGTAAATGAATGCTTGGACTGGAAGCAGTCGATGACGACGAATATCAATCCATGAATTTTCCACTTTTCGGACACTAACCAAACTAGCAGCCAAGTGAGAAGCTGCAAGTGGGTTACTATTGGTAACCAGGGTTCTTACAGCTGGAGGCAAAATTAGATTTTTAAGATCTTCTTTTTTCATGTCACTCTGAATGAAATTTAACATCAACTGCACAATAATCAAAATTGAAGGGGAAAAAAAACGTCAGTGATTAGGGATTTGGATGCTAACTGCTTGGTTTCGTGGTTTGGTCGAGGCCCCGGATAAACATTAACACAAAGGAATTGTTGTTAACATCAACAACAAGTTGATTTGCAATGTTATGGGCTAATCTGCACTCCCTGATGTAGATCATATCATCCGAAATGCATGCAAATCAGGCTGGGTTCAGTGTCTAAAACTAATCACCGATTGTTGTTGTTTTAAACACTGACATAGAAACGGGTCACAAAGCACGATTGGTGCCTACGGTGAAAGGCAGTAAGCCTGTTCCCTTTATTGGAAAGAAATCTCTACAGTTACCTGTCATTTCATGCTGTTTGATGAACAAACATGGATATTTTCTTGAATTAATGAAATTCAACGGGAAAATCTTTATATCAACATTGGAAGGTGCAGGATGTGGGGCACCTTGAGGAAAACTTACTTCTTCACATACTACTCCCTGATACTGGTTTTAGTTGGGTGGAACGGCCCTAATCTACATTTTCCCATTTCGTCACTAGGAAGGCAGAAAGGAAACAGTGCATTGGCTCAGGGGATCCCAGTTGCAAAACATAATGAGTGTTGATGGTTCAGCAAACCTGCTTGGTGATATTAATGCCAGGGGCTTTTGGGTAAACTATTTAAATTACTTTGAATGTCTCAGAATTTCTCAAGCCTTAAAAAAGCCTTTGTTTTTTAGGTTAATGAATTCAATGTTTAGGTTTTTCTTTTTTAAGGAGACACAAAAATTATTTTTACAATAATAAAAAAAATAAAAGAAACCACATGAATGATGCAACTGCTGTATTTGTGTCACAGAGTCACAAGTACTGGGAAAAATGTGACCAGAATTAAATGGTTTTAATTCACCATTAAACACGCTGTTTGTTCAGACAGCCGTTTCTTTTAGACCAGTTTCAGTAATGTTTTATATCCTTATACTCACTACAAAGACAAACACAGCAGTGGGTCATTTCCGGATATGATTTTGGCTCCTAAACATACTCTGATCTGTTGAGGATGACTGTGAAATGCAGTTTTTTGTTTCCTGGTCATGCTACAAGCTGCTTTTTTACTGCACAAGCCTTTACCAGTGACGAGAATCCTCTGAATGGACTCACTGTGCTTCCACTGCAGGGATAAAGGTCTGCTCAGGGGGATGGTACTTTCTGAAAGTTCAGAAGCATTAAACTCTGGGTGTGTGGCTTGCAATCGAGAACATTTCTTAGTGCTTGCAGCATTTCAGCCACTCACTGAATCATTTCCGTCATTAGCTGGTAAAAATAATGTTTACTTTAAGGTATATTACACAAATTGTTAACGTAAACAACCTTCTAGAATCATTATTGGGTCAGTGAGCCAGCAGGCTGGAGAAGGAGGGCGAGCAGGAGTGGTGGGGTGAGGTAAGGAATGAATGAACAAGAGGGATCTACGTTAGAGGAAACGAGGAATGGATGCATTGGGGGAAGCTTGGGGTTCAGTATCTTGCCCGAAGATACCACAAGAAATCACCAAGATTCAGATTGGTAGACAAACTGCTCTACTTCCTGAGGCTCAGCAGGCTGTGGCTCAGAGTATTAGGCTGATGGTCTTTGTTCTTGGGAGTAAAAGCAAAACCATGGCTGTGGAAAGCCAGCTACTGTTTAAAAAGAAAAACAAACAAAAAAACCTTTCATGCGCAGACAGAAAAGCCAGTCAGTAAAGGGTTGCAGTTCAGACATGTCCTGATGTAATTTCAGACCAATGAACAGAAAACTACTGCAAAAGCACACAAAACACAGAAGAAGCTGAATAAAATGCAACAGAAGTGACAGAAATCGAGACAAGCAAAGGATTGCACCGAGACACTGATTATCCCCATGTTGATATTGTTCCTGCATCATCATCATGTTGGTCCAGGATCAACAACAACTGTCCAATCATAGTGTTGTGATGTCAGAGTTTCAATGTGGAGGAAAAAGAAAAGACATAAAAACTCTTCTGTAACAAATGGCAAGCATTTGAAGTGTTTATTAAAACCCTTGGCAGGCCCTGGGACCATTTTTGTACAATATACCTATATACAATATAATAACTATATTATCAATTTGTGTTTGCTGTTAGCCAAAATTGGGCTACTCACAGTTGTTTCCTAGTGGCAATTTTTAAAAGCATTAGCCAAGTTCTTGGATGCTAACTGAATGCTCAGACAGCTTTGGTCATTTTCAATGCTGATCCTGGACCAGCATTATTAAGATGATGTAGGAAGGACACCAATATGGGGATATCATCGTGCCTGAGACATACTTGAAAGAAGTGTGATAATTCAAGCTATGATAAGATGGCGGCGCGCACAGACGCAGCGGCCCGGAGCTCCTACACTTTTGCACTTTTGGTGGTACTGTGTATTATTTCACACAGTCTGGGGTTACTTCAATACAACAGAGATGATCTACTACAACTAAGCCGTGGAGATCTTCAACTAACATCCGAGTATCTCATCCCCCCGGAGATCGTTAAGCAACCCCCGGGGCTACCCGCAACAGCAAGCCGCAGGAGGAGACGTTGCGAGTGGAGGCAGAAGAGAGGCAAGCGGGGAGGCCTGTGGGCACGGCTAAAGACTAGTCCGTTTAAACCACCACTCCCGATCATATTCCTCTCCAACGCCCGTTCAATCCGTTACAAACTGGATGAAATACGACTGCAGATCGCCACTCGACGGACTTTTAATAACTGTTCGTGCATGATTTTCACTGAAACCTGGCTGGACAGCGCCATTCCCGATGCGGCTATCGATCTAGCAGGCCGCACCGCCTATCGAGCCGACAGGTCTGCGGACTCGGGTAAGAAGACTGGCGGGGGGCTGTGCATCTATATTAACAACCTTTGGTGCACGAACGTCACGGTAACGGAAAAACTGTGCAGTACAGAGGTAGAACTGTTGGTGTTAAAGTGCCGTCCATTCTATCTCCCTCGGGAATTTTCTGCCGTTTACATCTGCGCTGTTTACATTCCACCAGATGCTAATGCTAAGCTAGCGTTAGCACAATTGAGCAGCAGCATCAATAACAGCCTGGTAGCACACCCGGACAGTGTCTTTATTGCGGCTGGGGATTTTAACCACGCGGACCTGAAATCTGTACTTCACAATTTCCACCGTAATGTGAAGTGTGCTACCAGAGGAGATAGAACGTTGGACCAGGTGTACACCAACATGGCGAATGCGTACAGAGCCCAGGCTTATCCCCACCTGGGTCTGTCAGACCATCTCTCCCTTCTGCTACACCCAATATACACACAAAAGATCAAGAGCACTGGGATTACAACCAAAACCGTGAGAACATGGCCGCAGGATGCTATTCCGATGCTTCAGGACTGTTTCCACTGCACAAACTGGGATGTATTCAAGGTGCAGGACACTGACAATCGTGTCGCATTGGACAGTTACACCTCCACTGTCTTGGACTACATCTGTTTCTGTGTGGACAATGTAACAACTTGGAAACGATTCCGTGTGTTCCCTAATAATGCACCCTGGATGACACACGGAGTTCAACAACTTATTCGAACAAGGAACAACGCTTTCAAATCCGGGGACCAGGAGGCATACAGTGCTGCCAGGGCCAACCTGAGAAGAGGCATCAAGACCGCCAAGCAGCAGCACAGGAGGCGTATCGAGGCCAGGTTTGAGAACAACACAAACCCAAGGCAGGTCTGGGAGGGCATCAGGGCTATCACGGACTACAAAAGAAGAACACCATCACCCTCAGCCGACAGTTCTACTCTGGCTGAGGATCTAAATCTCTTTTATGCCCGTTTTGACAGGGAGAACACCGACCCTGTCCTGTCCCCTCTCCCCTCAACCGACCCTGCTCCGGTCCTGAGCACTCATGAGCTGAGGCGTGTGTTCCGGAGCATTAACACCAGGAAGGCGGCCGGGCCGGATGGAGTGCTGGGCCGGGTGCTAAAAGACTGTGCTGCGGACCTGGCGGACGTCTTCACCTCTATATATATATATAACACCTCGTTGTCCTGTTCACTGGTACCATCCTGTTTCAAAGCAGCAACCATCGTTCCCATCCCAAAACAGTCAAATGTCACATGTCTGAACGATTTCAGACCTGTGGCACTCACCCCCATTCCCGCCAAATGCCTGGAGAGACTGGTCATTAAACACATCAGAGCTGCTTTTCCACCATCCCTGGACTCGCACCAGTTTGCATACAGGGAGAACCGGTCAACCGAGGATGCGATCGCCACAGTGCTGCACACATTACTGAAGCACTTGGAACACAGGAACACCTATGCACGGCTCCTCTTTGTAGACTACAGCTCGGCTTTTAATACCATCCGGCCATACAAACTCCGTCCCAAACTCCACCAACTGGGACTTAACTCCTCTCTGTGCAACTGGATTGTGGACTTCCTCACTAACCGTAGACAGAGTGTCAGAGTGGGTAAGAACACCTCTTCCACCCTTGTGGTCAACACCGGTGCCCCTCAGGGGTGTGTTCTGAGCCCTCTGCTATACACTCTCTTCACCCATGACTGTATTTCCTCCTGCGCGTCCAATCTCATTGTTAAGTTTGCAGATGACACTACAGTGCTCGGACTTATATCCAACAATGATGAGACAAACTATAGGACAGAGGTGCAACAACTAGAGTCATGGTGCCACGACAATAACTTGGTCTTAAACACCAAAAAGACCAAGGAGATCATTGTAGATTTCCGGAAGAGGGGTCATAACAACCATCTGCCTCTCTTCATTGGCAGTGAGGCGGTGGAGAGGGTGAGCAGTTTTAAATTCTTGGGGGTAACTGTGACCGAGGACCTGTCCTGGGGCAACCATATCACCTCAGTTGTACGGAAGGCCCAACAGCGCCTCTACTACCTGAGGAGACTGCGGAGCGCACACATTCCCAGATCTCTGATGTTGAACTTCTACAACTGTGCCATCAGCAGCGTTCTGACGTATGGATTTCTAGTGTGGTTCCCCAGCTGCACCAAGGCCGATCAGCAAGCACTCCAGCGGGTGGTGAAAGAAGCTGGCAGAATTATTGGAACAAGTCTGCCAGAGATCAGTAATATCTTCCCCACTCGCTGTCTGAGGAGGGTGCACAGTATCCTGCGGGACCAACATCACCCTGCGCGCCACCTTTTCCATCTGCTGCCCTCAGGGAGAAGGTACAGGTCTATACAGGCCAGAACATCCAGACTGGCCAACAGCCTGTATCCACAGGCTGTGAGGCTCCTGAACTCTCTGCCCCCCTCTCACGGACAATAACCATATCCAACTTCTTAATAGCAATGAACTGGTCTGCATTGGTGCATCATATCTTTATTCTCTTCCCCCTCCTGCCCCCCCCCCCCCCTCTTTCTTAAATAGATAACTATCATATCTGATATCATATCTCACAGTACAATAATATTGAATGGGTTGCATTGTTGTATTTTGTCATGTTTCTCAGGTCTGTGTCTGAATTTCTACGAACATTATTGCTAAGGATTGTCTTATTGCATTGGAGTCACACTGGGTTAAATATGTACACTTGGGTTTTAAGGGGTATTTATTATTTTCTTCTTTTTTTGGGGTTGTATGGAAGCCCCAAACGCAATTTCATTGTTCTTGACAATGACAATAAATAAATAAATACTAATACTAACGTGTGTTCTCTGATGTACATAAATGTTTGCTATTAGTTGTTTGCCCGAGCTGTCCCATCGCGTTATTGTCTCCCCTAAGTCACTTCTGTTGTGTTTTATGAGCTTTTTATGTTTTTTTGAATGTGCTTTTGGTGTTTGACCTACTTCCCTTTTGTTTTACTCAACTTGTGTTGCCTTTTGTGTGCTTTTGCAACTAATAAATTACACTTCTGAACTTGAAGTGCGTTTGACCTCCTCGGGCCACCAAGATGGGCAGGAGAAAGCAGAACTTCTGGAGGAAACCCACTGAAGCACAAGAAGAAGATGTCATGCATCTTCCTGCTTCCTGTAAGGCGACAGTGCTGCAGAGCTTTCTCAAGTTCAACAACACAATATAGCAAGAGGAATGGGAACACGTCTGCCAAATGAATTATGCTTCTGAACTCTGAGCTACCCTAAAAGAACGAGCTTTTCAGGATCCGTCCCCTCCTTCCTCTCATCTTTCATCTTGTCCTTGTCCCCACCTTTTCTCTCACCTATTCATCCTCCCTTGTTCTTCGTCAGGAGTGTTAGAGAAGTTGTGTGACCTGCTTTAAAAAAAAGTGAGAGGACTCGAATGGAATGACTGCTGGAGAAAAGGAAAAAAAAAAGAAACAAAAATGAGAAAAGAGTGCTGGTGGTTCAACCAGGGGTCTGCGCTGTCAATTAGACACTGCACAGACGGAGAGAGGGCGAGCGAGAGACATACATGGACAGAGACGAAGTGGGGAGAGAGAACCAGAGAGAGAGAATGAGAGGAGGTAAATGAGAGGGACGAGAGAAAACTCAAAAAGAATGATTGGGGGAATATTACAGGACTGGTGGAGCAAGGGAAAGGAGGGAGAGCAGGAGGTCAGGCGGAGGGTAACTAGATGTTACGGAGGAGGAAGAACGAGTGAGTGAGAAACAGGGAGACGATAAACAAGTGCAGGCTGAAGTCAAGAGGGGCCTGCTGGGAGCTGCTCTGTGCGCTGATAAAGCAAATAAAGACAGAATACTCCAAAACAAACAGGCTAGAAAAACAGCAGCTTTTAGCTGCACTCTGAGCTCAGTTTAGATTCAGGCACTTTTTCAAAAAGGTCGATTCAAACTCAGCCACTTTCTTAAAATCAATTTGGGTCCACACACTTATTTTTAGAGGTTAATCCTGGGTCAGGAGTTCATGTGAGGTTTGTCCATTTATTAGACTTTGATAGAGTCTTGATACAACGCTGCACTGCAATTCCTTCACATTTTTCTATGCAGACCGAGTCCCTTTAAATGAATTTAATAACAAATTTTTACCATAGCTGCTCCAAAAGACAGCATGCATTTACCTGAGGGGAACTCTGTGTTGTAGCCTGACTAAAACACAGGCCCTTAACAGAAGATGGTCCTGGTCTGGTTAAAAGAAAACTTCAGAGAGATTTGCCTATGACAAGAATGTGATCTGCCCTCAATCTGGCCCAAAGACCAGGTGTATGCTGCAGGTTTGAGCTAAACGTCCTGTGTTAAGGTAAAACAATTGGAGTTCCTAGCATGCTACACGTAGATTTACCTGAAATATTAATCAAATAAATATAAATCAAATCACTCAATCAATCCGGTGTTTTTCACTTTACAAGGTGTAGTATCCAGGATAGTGGAGGGGGATGGTGGCGAGACATAGGAGACATCGTGTGTTTAAATAGTGTGATTTTCAATTATGAAGGTGGAATGCAGGTTGAATAGAGGCTATCTGACCAAATTCTCACAGGCTGCACAATTTCCAGAGTTACTGAACTCCACACATTAGGTTATGGAATAAGGTTTCAACACTGACATGTAATCCACTGCAGCTCATCTACTCTTCCCTTATTGGTGCTTTAGATGTTGCAAATGTATCAAATAGTACATTTCAGTATTTTTGGTCTGATAATCATCTCACACGATCCATAGCAGCAGCTACACCCAAGCTGGATGTAACACCTCTTCTCTCATAATAAAGGAAGTTTAAGTTCAGGTGAAATTTCCTTTGGGCTGCTGCAGATATAGTGATTTTATGAATGATGAAATGAGATTACAATAAGTCATAAAACATATCTTCAGAGGATCTTAAAGAAAAAACCAAGAGGAGTAACATTTTTGAGAAAGGTTCACTAAATTTAGAAGAGCTCATGAAACCTCTTCATTTTAGTCAATTTACTAGATAGTTCTGTTGTTTTTGCTGTTATTCTTTATATTAGTCTCAACATTTCTTCATGTCCATAAAAGTTTCTTTAACCTGTTTCAGTTAACTTTAAAGCGTCGTCATTAAGGACAAAAGTATCTGGTAACATGGTGTTTTTAGTCTAAAAGTCTAGAAGCAGACAGTGAGGTAGGAAACAAAATGTTAAAAGTATAAAAATAAATAAATATATAAATCTGAGATATTTTAGTCAGCTGGAGCCGCTTCTCCCAAACTGTGAATAAGGAAACCTAAAGGTAAATCCGAAGATGTCCCGACCTCCAAAAAGCCACTGCTGGGTTAAACTGGAACACGTGACAAAGGCTTGCGAGCATGTGCATGCAATTAGTCAAATTTCGCCCCCGGACTAGTCTTCAAAAGATGATTTAACTGCTGTGAAAAATCTAATTTGTAGATCCAGGAAAATGAGACTTCACAGCATCGCTCTGCAGCTCTCCGAACCCTCCCCCCGAACAACAGGAAACAGTTGAAAGGTGAGAGCTGTTGGAGGGTTTTTCGGTTTGACCACAGAATGACCGCAGCCGCACTCTCTCACACACAGGAAGGGGTGTACATGTAGGTCATATCGGAGGAGACTGACGGAGAGGTCGGGACTGATAACGCAGAACAATGACCTGACCGGGTCACAGCGCGGCCACTGTATGTGCATATTAAAAACAAAATATATACAAAAGGCACTTCAGCGTGTGCGCGTCTGCATCTGTGACTGCGTGCGTGAAGCTATTTATCAAAGTCTGAGAGAGCTCATGGTGTGTTTGCGTTCATCAGAGTTTGAGCCACCTTGACTCGCCCCCCCCAATTTCTGACCGCTACTTGACCATTGGTCGGAAGTAGAGAGCCAGCGCTCCCCACCCCGTCCAATCAGGTCAGTGAATAGCCCCTGCTGCCGTGACCACCGCCTGACCTGCTGTCACGCCGATAAAGCTGGCCACAGACAGGACAGGAAGTTGAGACAGGGGCCGAGAAACACACGCTCATACACATACACACACTTAAGTGACCGTTCCCAGATAAATAACAGCTTACACTCGCGTCTGAGCAGCAGCCGCTTTTTGCTGCGTTATCTCGAGCACAACAGGATCGCAGGCTGCGGGGAAGAGCAGAAATGTGTGTGAAGCAAAGAGGCAGGACAGGTGTATGCGGCAGACTTTCAGTGTTTGTGGAAAAGGAGAGAATTGTGTGAGAGACAGATCCATTAGATAAGCGTCTTTTGGGGGGGGGGGGGCTGACGGCAGATTCTCACCCCTCCCTGGCACCACTACTTATCCCGCTGACCTTATATTGCACTTATTGTGAACCGTGTGAATGCGTGCTTCTGTGTCTGAGACATCAGCCCCCATGATGCCCAGCAATCACGCTTTAAGGCAGAAATTTAGAGAAAGTGGAGGAAGAGCAGAAGCAGATGAGACCATCAGAGACGGAGAGAGTGAGAGGGAAATTACTCCTCACAACCGGTGGATGACCTAAAGGTTTGGCACTAAAGTAGGAAGACTGTAAGCACCAACTCATTTTGCCTTTAACTGCTATCCATATTGCATGCAACATTTTTTTAAATCACTCGAAAGTAGAGCTGCAGTCATATTTTGCATTTTCTCTCTTTTTTTTTTCTTTAGTTGTTTTCATGCCAAAGGTGATTTAATCCCCATAGATTTGAAGGCACTTGCGGCCTTCGGGCTTGGAAACTAGTGAAAATAACTTTGTGTAACTAGAGATCCAGCTTTTACAGAGATCTTCCACCAACCCCCAAAGGTTTTAAGAAAACAAAACAAAAAATTAAGGTTTCAAAAAGGAGTCCAGAACCACAGAATCATGTTTACAGCATTAAAAACCACATAACCTGCTTATCAAGTTAATATTTCCACAACAAAAAGTCAGCAGATTAAGTTTTAACTTCATAAGATCAGTGACACAAAACATGGGCGAAACATAGGACAAGGTTTCCGCAAGAAAACCAGGACGAGCTTGCGTGGTTACACGGCAAGTCTCTCAAGCTGTTGGCCATCATCACGGAGGACTATTTGCTGTGTTTGAGAGTTTTTAGAGGGCTAACAAAAGCAACGTTTCAGAGCATCCCCCCCGTTTCCACACCCAAGTTTGCACGCATGGATGTCCACTACCAGCAAATGTGTTGCTGCATTTTGTGCAAACTGCTCGCATCCCTGTTTTTGTTTGTGTGTCGGCCTCTGCACGCTCGTTCTTCCAAAAGATCGGCAGGCGAGCATTTAGATGTCCGTCTGCTGCTCATCCTCTCTTCGGCCCCTTTCTTCTCCGCTCATCCCGCTCTTTCACCCCTCTCCACTCCTCTATTCATCCCCCCTTCTGTGACCGGTCAAACGGATGAAGAGAAGTGTCAGCCTCCCGATGAGAGAGAGAGAGGGAGCGAGGTAGAGAGACAGGGGGAGAGACCAGTGGAGAGAGAGACCACCCTGTCCGTCCGTTCGACTCGCCGTATCACTTTCACCTGACTGCACTCTTTCACTTGCAATCCCTCGCTTTTTTGCTCCATTCCATCAACTTTTTTTTTCCTTCACACATTCATGTCTCGTTTTGTCACTCGGTGAGTTCAGAATCGGGCCAGAATGCTTTCTCTCTTTTCCACTTCCATCTCCTCCCGTCATCTTCCTTTGGACTCATTCATCTCCTCCTCATCGAGTCTTGCGCATCAACTTTCCCCCTCATTTCCGCCTTTCTGTTAAGATTTTTGTACTTTCGCCATCTCTGCCTTTTCTCCCACCACCCCTTACATTCATCTTCCTTACGTGCTCGTCCTCTCCTCTTTCCCCATCCGTCTGAGTCTGGTGAGGAGTTGAAAGGTCAGAGGTGAACCTGTTGCATGTGCGGTCATTGCTGCTCAACCCTAACACACACACACACACACACACGTGTGCACGGTTCACCCTGGTCTTGTCAGCAGTCCCTTTCCTGACTCTGACCTGTCTCTCACACACACACACACACACACACACACACACACACACACACACTCCTAAAAACACACACACACACGCCCATGTTGCAGCTGTCCCAGCGTGACCACAGTTCTTAGGAATGTGATGGTAGCAGATTTTTCTGTCTCCTTCCACTCCTCTGACCTCGTCTATCTCTTCCTGTCCTCATCCTCACCTCTGTCCTACCCTTCTCTTAATCCTTCACTTTCTCTTTACCTTTTGCCTCACGTCGCCCTCCCCGGCATCTTTCTCTTGTGTGAAAACATCGCAAAGAGTGAAGAGAGGTCACCAAATAAGCAAGCCTCAGCATACGACCTGGTAAAACGTTGCAATAAACGGGTAAACGGGGTCAACAGCTCAAACGGAGTTTGAGGTAGGAAAGCGTTGTGTTCATATGGAGTCTTGCTTTTCAGTTTCCAGCCAATGAAGGTTGTCAAAGCAGTAAGCACAAACATTAAAAAGCAAATGGGAACAAAACGGCAGAACATAAAGCAGCTTCAGGGATGTCTAGTTCCCGTGCACTAGTAGGTCTTTCTTTCCTTTCTACGGTTTCTGTTTACATTAAATTTACAGCATATAAAATTAACATTTCATATATGATATGTTAAATCTTGTTCCTGACTAAACTAAGTCTTTTTAGTTTCATTCATTATTTTTGTATTTATTTTGTTCTGAATTTGAGTTTCAGTAAGTTTTTATGATTTAAAACTGTCTTTAATTTCTTATCATCAGGATTATTATTGTGATCAACAATATTTTTGCTCTTTATTGCTGTCATTAATTACAATCATCCTTATAACCATTATATCATCATCATCATTATCATCAGCAGCAGCAGCATCAGGATGAAACAGTGGTCAAAAATTTCCAGAATTACAATCACCAATATTATTATTAGTGGTAGTTGTTTTAGGATTATAAGCACATTTTAACATTACAGAACTATTACAAACAAACAACACCTGGGTTCAAAGTTCAAAGTGACATGAAACAAAAATATTTAATAAAAGATTTCAGCGTGTCCTGCTTTTCTTGTTGCATCTGCAGCTCCTGTCCTGTTGTTGCTTTGCTAAAAATAACATTTAGAAAATAAAACTGAAAAAAAAACAAAAAAACAATTTATTTCAGTTAAATTGTGTTTTTCCTAAATATAAAACTGAACTAAAACTAAGAAAGAAAAAAGAAGACTCATCTACCCACCCATCCATCTATCTATATATCCACCTTCATTACTATATCTATCAGCCTACCTACCAACTCACCTACTCAGCGCATAATGTAAGAAAACCCCTGCTTTTGCTCTTTCTACCTTACTTGCTCTACCTCAGAACATTTACTTAACCCTCCCTATTTCACCAACATCATGCGCTCCTTTCCTTCTCTCTCATTCTTCCCCATATGGGTGTAGTTTTCAGGTCAACTTGGCTAAAGACAGACTGTGGATCAAACTTCGAGAAATAAATCACACTGACATATTACAGGCTTAGCAGTAGCTAAAATGAAAATTCATTTATCCCCGTCTCGAGGACTGAAGTAAAAACTTTGCCAAAACTAAGGAGAAACCTGATATGATCAACACAAAGTTTCGGGTTAACGATGTGAGCATAAACAAAGTTACTAAGACAATATGGTTGTGAGGGATTATTTCCTGCAGGAGCGTATCACGTTTGAAAGGAAGCGGGGAGCGTTAAGTAGCATGTGCACTCCAGTGGGGAACAATGAGTCGACAAACAAACTGTGGTGGAATCAAGTGAAGGCTTCCTGCCGTGTTGATGGACGACCTTGTTCTGTACAAGTTGTTTTTCTTACTGATACAACAGGCCTGAATGAGAGCCAAGAGCTTTTCTCCGAGGAAGAAACAAACCCTCGTTTTTTGAAACGTTGTGAAATTTAATCCACTACGTGAGGTTATCGTCATGTAGTCGTCCCATGAATAAAAGCTTAATCAGGGTTATTTTGCAAGTCTCCAACTTCTGATCTGGGATAAACAGCGTATGCATTTATAACGTGAGTCAAGCCAGGCTTGGTTTAGTTATCTGTTTTTAAAAGAAACAAAAACTTAGTTTAGCAAACTTTTTGCTTAATTTAAAGTTAAAGCGCACATTTAAAGGAAAGGATGCTTTGTTTTTCTTCAATGTGACGTTATTAGACACTTCAAATCCAAACTTTGAAAAAAAGATGGGTAAAAGAAAACAAGACAGAGGAAAGCAAAACCCAAAAAGTAAGATGAATACAAACAGCTTCATGTATCCGAGATATGAGGTCATGAGGTAAAGCTGCAGCATTAACGTCATTTGCAGTTTGTGTTTTTTTGGAAATGAAAGTCTCTGAGGACTTTCACAGTTAATTGGCCTACACAGTTAATTTCATACTGTTATCATTCGCTATCATCTTTAATGGCTTTAACCTTCAGGAAAGAAACTTAATGACAGCAGAAATTACAAGGACTGCCCCGGGGGTATGAGGTGACAGAGTTCCTAAAACTGTTAAGACGATCAAAATAGCAAGTTCAGAAAAATAATAGAACTTCTGATACATTCAGCTTGTGTTTTCCATATCTTCGTTTCTTTCCATCACTCCTTCCCTTTTTCCAAACTTCTCTCCCGTCTCCCTCCCACTGCTCTGTCAGTCTGGGTTAGGAGGAGGTGAGATGGAGGTTTCCTCTCCCACTGGGCCTCATTGCCTCCCTTAGCTTGTGTACTGCCTCCACATACACACACAGAGGGGGAGAATCTGCTATCCTGTCACTGGATAATCGCTACTGGCCACGCCAGTCAATCTACGCACACACAAAGTTGGGATAAGGGGAGCAGTCGTCATGCTGTGACATGTTGCTTTTGGAGAGTGAGGGGGGAAGCCTCGTGAGGTAATGCTCGGGATGGACGCGAGCGTCAGACACAGGGCAGACGGCACTGAAAGTCTGCACGACTGTGTGTGTGCTTAGAAAGGGAACTGGGTGATATGTTGACCGCTGAAATCCAGCACGTGAAGTGGTGAACTGGCGGACGGAGAGACGGAATCATTTAAGGAAGACGGTGACAAGTACAACGGAAAGAACTACAAGTTGGGGTAGGAGTGAGAAGGACAGCGACAGGGAATGAAGTTAAAGGGAATGAAAAGGTGCCAGTAAGTGAAGCACAGAGCAGAAACAAAGAACATCGAAGTGAGAATTCAAATTTTTAGTTAGTAGTTTTAGTTAGTCGTCTCCTGTGTTGTGTGATTAATGTCTGCTTTTTCTTATTTTGCCCCAGCTGTTTTCTCCGGATTACTCTCCAGTTTGTTTAAAAACCTTAGTTTGCCCTAATGCTGCACATTTTGCTGTTTTCACCAAATAAAAATTTGCTGTTGTTTATTCACTCTAACATCCGAGTCTGTATTTTGGGTTTGCATTCCACTTACATGTGGAAATATAATGTTGAATGTTGGACTCTCATATGAAACATGACCATTGGACCTCTAAACTGGAGAAACCAAGCAGCCACTCACCTCAGCAGAGCATGAACTCATCTGCACCTAAAGGTTAAAGGTTACTCGTTCAAGGGTGTCAATGTTCTGGCTCACTGTGAACAACCATCACTGAACAGAGGGGGTGGTACGACACGAACTGTTTGCCACCTACAATCCACTTTGGAGATCCTTTCTCAGGTGCCTTAACCCCCACTCACATTTTGCGTCAGGTGACCTCAATAGGTTGCATAATAAAGTGAGGCAAAGTCAGTTGTTTCACTACGAAACCGCCTTTTTTCGAACCTTGGCTCATGCGATCAGGCACAAGATTAATAGCGGGTCAGCTACCTTCTAGGGGACAATCCCCACTAGTGTTTAAATATCTGGGACTCTCCACCTTTTTCTTTTAGAACTAAAGAAGCCTCTCGGTTGAAAAGTCTTCACAGAAGTCCAGTCTCCTTTTCCAAACTCTTAAAAACACATTAACAACGTTTCAAATCTCTGTGAGGCAAAACCTTAATAGGGTCACAATCAGGGAAGACCCACCTCCTTTTAAACGTTTTGGGAGGGGGAGCCAATCAGCAGAAAGCTGACTTAAAAGGAGACAGAGGATGAACTTAAGGCCCAATTATTAAACAAATATGGATGATTTAGAACTGGGAATCATGCAACACTACATTAGTAGAATCCTAAAATAAAAATATGGAGTTGGTCAACTTTCAACTGCACAGGGCCGCAAGTGCCCCCCCCATCGGCAGCTGACCTGGGTAAGCAGTTAAAAAAAAATGGATGGACAGATGGTTTAAAAGGAAAAAAAACAAAAGGGGAAAGAAATGACATTTTATTTTTTAAGGAGATGAATGGGTGGAATTTGACTGTCTGTGGTCAACCGAAGGAATGAAACCAATCACACACACACAGACGGGAGAGGGCTGAAGGTGGAAGAATGCATGCCTGGCGTATGAACGAGTGGAGAAGGGGATGAGTGGAACTCCACTGTTGCAAGCGTTTTTTTGGGGGGAAGCCACACCGCAACACAAACACACACCAGAGGGCCAGCCAAAGGTTTGAAGCAACCACAGACTTCTGAATGTTCTAAATATAGGAGGATTGATAGGATCTGTGGAAAAGTACAACCTGGGGATTGAATACACACACCAACACAATCAGCCTCCTACGCTCAACAAATTATTTAGCAATCATAGGGAAGAGGAGAAAGCTGCTGACAACTTAGATAAGCTTGTTGTTACAGTGAATCAGCCTTTTTCTAGACAGCCTTGAGTAGTGTGCCATGAAAATGTGAATTCTGGCTGGTGTGACACTGCCCTTTTTTTCCCTTTTCTTTTTTTTTTTTGGTGATTTTGCAGATAAAAGCATGAACTTGTCTTGTTTGGAGCCTGCAGTGGTTTCACTGTGGGACTCAAAGTTGGCAAATTCTGAATACTAAAAGTGACAGTTTCTTTCTTTGTTTAAGTTAATTTGATGCATAGCTGCTTAAAGAAGGCAATGCACCCAACACAAATCAACCTTATCAACCCAAATCTTTGGGAAAACTCCACCACTGCCTTGTCCCAGGTCCAGGATGAGAGAGTAGGACGGTTGGGCATGGGACCAACAACCGCACTCTATAAACAGCTAACTGCTACAGAAGCATCGATGACAAACTCACAGCGAAGCGCTGGCAGGCAGCAGTGGATGGCCTACGCTCCAGGGGGAGGCTAAGGGCCTAACTAACGTCATTGTGTCCAACTTTGCATGTACACTAGCAGCTGCAGGATCACACAAACATCAGGGTTTTGCCAGAAGCGGGGGGTAGAAATCACCATCTTTGTGGCTGAAATATCAAAGTTTCAAGAAACATCTACAGAGGGCGGATTGTCGATATATTGGGCAAAGGGTGTTGAATATGGAAGAGCCAGGCAAGAGGAAGACCACAGAGAAAATTCATGGATGTAGTGCAGGAAAACATGCAGAGGGTTGGAGTGACCTGGGAGTATAGCAGGGATAGGGAGGGATGGAGTCAGATGACCCGATTTTGTGACCTCTAAAGGGAGCAGCAGGAAGAAGAAGAAGAAAAGGACGAACACACTTACAGGAGCTTTCAGACATATGAAAATGCACAAAAAAGTTTAGGACCTATGTAATCCTTTTCTCAAGCTGTCAAATGGGCAGAGTCTTTGCCAGGTCAATTTTGGAACCCTGGGTCTTATGTTTGAATTTGCACTGTATAAAGAATAGAAAAACTTTACTTTTCTCATGTTTCTCTCTTCATTTTGTCACAATAAAAAAAGGACGTATTTCTGACCAAACACAACTCGAGACCTCCTGCCTTCAGGAATCAGTAAGGATACAGTTTAGTTTTGGGGGGTATTGACTGAAATGTGCCTGCAGCACTGGCTATTGAAAAATCCCAAATGCTTATTACTGATTTATTTAAAAAAGGGCCAGCTGAAAACACTTGATAGAGCATACAAGATTATTGCTTCCAGCTAAATTTTGACAGTCGACAGCACCTTGACAGGGATCCTCCTTCTTCCTTCTTCTCTGATCGGACAAAAAGTTTATACATGTACGTCTATTATATCTTTACATGGAGACTTGTAAGTCTTTTGTCCCACATGGCCTTTTCCCCCAATCCTCACAGTGGCTATCTGCTCCAAAATGCAGATACTGAGTTAAAAACAGGCTGTACTTTTAAGAAAATGCTTAATGGTGTTAAAAAAACTTTTTTGCAGGTATGACATATGTCTGAGCTGCCCGTATACATCGATTGTACGCGCTCGGTGTGTGTGTGTGTGTGTGTGTCCATCCAAGTATCTAAAAGTGCATAAGTGTGTGTGTCCTGGGGGAACTCCTGTCTCAGCCCTGTCCCAGGACCCAGGATCCTTCCAGAACACCGGGACCCGACCACCCAACAAACGGACCCGTCAGCGTGATTTATCGGCCATTCAAAAATCAGGTCACACACACAAACACACACGGACATATTGCACAAAGACCCGCACACACTCACAGAGCGCCAACATACGAAAGTCGACACAGGAAAATGAAAAATCGACCCTCGCACAAACACACAAGAAAAGATGCGCTCGGGCAGATGTGTACGCACCGACGTCACGTATGAAAGCTCGTTCAGAGCTTTGGGGGGAAAAGGAATGCTCTTTCTTTTGATATAAGAAGAATGGTGAGGAAAAACAAAGGAGGAGAGAGATATAAAAGAGCGAAGGAGCTGAATAACGCTAAAAGAGTCGACTGATTCTGATCACTGACAAAGGAGGAGGAGGAGGAGGATGGAGCTGAAGGAAGAGGACGAGGTAGCGGGCAGTGGGAGCAAAATGGGGAAAGAGCGGAGGAGAGAAGAGAGAAGAAGGAGGGGGGGTAGCTGAAGTAAACATCAATGCCGGATGAATGCAATTTTTTCTTTTCTCATTCTCCCCATCTTCCCCCCTTCCTTCTCCTCCTCCGAGCGAGAGGACAAGAGGCACTGCATCATCCCGACAGGCGGAGAAAGAGAAGAGAGGGAGAGAGAAAGAGGGATTGTGACGGAGGGATAAAGGGCTATCCGTCTCTGTCTGTCACCTCATTCATCGTCCCCTGCTCCGTCCTGCCGGCCCATCCGTCATCCGCTGTCACACACACACACACACACACACACACACACACACACACACACACACACACACACACACACAAAAATACAAACACACACTTTCCACCAACTTTCACACACTCAACAACAACAAACACACATCAAAGGCGAGCACAAACTTTGACTCCCTCTCCGCCCTGTTTCACACATTCACTGGACTGACACACACTTTCACAGCAACTATGACAAACACGCAGCAGCCAGAAAAGCCACACACAAACGTTTTAGTCGGGCTCTCCGCCCCGTTTCACACATTCAGCGATGACACAGACACACAAACGGCGCTTCAGTTTCACACACTCGGCGGCGACTCACGAACGCGCCAGAGCCTCGGAAACGGCGACGGCAAACACAAGTTTGCGTGCTCTCGCGCACGTACGTGGGCGCCGGCTTGCCAAATGCTTTTTTCGCGAAGTTAATATGTGACATCGACACACACACCCACACACACAACTTCGCCTAGCGTCCTGGATTCTCATCGGGGTTGTCCAGTTCTGTCCCCCGCTCTGTTTTTCCCAGGATCCAAAAACAAGACGCCCACAGCACACAATCGGGCCGCTTCCTGTACTCTACTGTTTCTCAGCATCCGGCTCGCGGACCCACTTTATTGCCACAGGGCGCAATATGAAGGCCGCTTCAGCGACGTGTGTTAGAAAGTCAGAAACTGGGCAAAAGAGACAACACGGGACACGTCACTAATGCTAAAACCAGCCCTAAACACTGGCCTTGATCCTGACAGCTTTATTGTGTGTTCCAACTTCTCATATACACAAACTGAGGCTGAAGTTGTTTTTTTGTGGTGTTTCTGGTGCTTTAGGCCTTTTACCGCCTGTGTCTTACCTGCAACAACTGGTTTTAACTGTTATTTCAGCTGCTGCTCTTTCTGATCATTCATTTGTGGGTTTTCAGCAGGGATCTCTGTGAGGTAAACCCAGTCAAAATGTGGGACACTGTCTATAGATGTGGTCGATATAAATATGTAAAAATGCTGCAGATTCCCAGATGAAGCAGAAACCCGTGTCTGCACCCATTCACTTACACACTGATGGCAGCAGATCACAAGTCAGCACCTCTCAGGGGCAGTTCTGGTTGTGGTGAAGTTGAATGTTTTTGTTGCTTTTGCAGCGTAATCAGAGAAATGTTATATGCAACTTCATGCATCAATCAACTACAACACTCAGGTAAGCAGAATAAAGCTCACTATCTTCTTACACTTGTTGCAATGTTCTTCTGAGAGACTGCTGTGAGAAACCAAATCACTTCCAAACTGTTCAAAAGAACACACGAAAAAGGTGTTGGTGATTTTTTGCACATGTCGAGGAGCGTGTCAGGCTACATTTCACTGTGTGTTATACTTGTATAACTATGCATGTGACAAATAAAGAACCTTGAACCTTGACTAGACATTCATTCAAGTCCACTGATCCCAATCAGAGCCAGTATGGGTAGACGCGGATCCACGAAGCTCCCGCCCCACGACACCCAAAGGATGTGTGTGTAAAAGACTTCAGTGGCAAGGACTCCCAGAGGCCCTGAATGCAGGCCCAGACTGAACAATTTAGCAGAACAAAGGCAAACCTACACAATGTTAAACAGGTTATTTCAATTCAATTCAGTTTTATTTATATTGCACCAGATCACAGCAACAGTCACCGCAAGGTGACTTATATTGTATGGTGGAAACTCTTCAGTAATAGAAAGAAAAGCTAATCAATTAGGAGTTGAGCAAGCACTTGGAGACAGTGGGAAGGAAAAACTATTTCCACAGGAAGAAACCTCTGGCAGAACCAGGCTTAGGAAGGCGAAGCCATCCCCCTCGACCAGTTGGAGGTGGATGATTTATGATGTGTCTGATTTAAATCTTTGGTTGCATTCATGAAAATCTGTTAACCTCAGTTTTGTTTTTTTGTTTTTTTTTTGTGTGTGTGTGTGTGTGTGTGTGTGGGGGGGGGGGGGGGGGCAACGGAAGTTTAATTTTTACACTCTACAAAAGTGAGACGAACTTTTAATGTTTTTCTTTTAAAGCAAATCGATGAATAGCACACTGTGGAGCATCTCCATCATTTTGATGTAGAGAGATCATTACGGGAGATCTTCAAAGAGGTTAGAGGTTAAGTTAAAGACCCAAAACAATTATAGACAGAAACCCAACAATCCACTGGTCTCCAGTGAGCGAGCATTCGGCGACAGCGGGGACATAAAGAGTAAACAGGAGGAATCTTCAGATCAGGGTCTTTGCAGATAAGATGCTTGAACCTTTCACCACAGTAAAGCATCAGTTGTTCGTTACAACATTCAGGTTTCCCGTTTTTTCTCTCGAAACATCGTCACTTCCTCGCAATGAATGTGTGAGGAATTTGATGAGAGATAAGGCAGCAGTAGAGATATGTTAGATGTTAGAAACTTCCAGATAAACACAGTAAGTAAACAAAAGGGTGGAGAAAGCAAGGACGACTGGGATGTGGGATAACAAAAAAAAAGAAGAGAAAACGAAGAAGGAATAAAATCAGAAAACCAAATGAAGGGTGAAGATGAGGAGGGTTGAGGGGAGTGTGAGGGAGGATGGGAGAAGGATGAAAAGGACAAGGAAGTGGGGGGGAGGAGGAGGAGGCAGAAAAAAAAGATAGTGGGGTAAATAAAAAAATAAAGAAAAAAAACACACAGAAAGAGAAAATGAAGGAGAGAGGACCACGAGGGAGACAAAGACCTACTTGTCTCAAGTCACTGAAGGCCAGAAGCAACGTGTCACCCTGGAAGCCTGCGACCGGGCCGGCTCTGGCAAAACCTGTGGGAAAATACAAGCCCGCCACCCCCAGTCCACCCCCGGAGAGAGGGAAGAGAGGAGGAGGAGGAAAAAAAAATAAGAGGGTGAAAAACAGAATAATAAAAGACCTGGTCGGATTTGCTATGCATCGGGATAGATTGGCAGACAAATGACAGCCTGGGGAGGAGGGGGGAGGAGGGAGGAGAGGAAAGGGGAGGGCAGGGTGTTAGAGTCATGTCGCTAGGTCTTGCTGAAAAAGAGTGTGTGCGTGCCTGTGAAAGTGTGTGTGTTTGGGGTGATGCAGACTTGGTGAAAGTGAAGGAGATAATGTCAGAGTTTTAAGGCTAGCGCGCGCGTGCGTGCGCATTGCTTGTACAGGGCTTAGCTGTTCGATTTTGAACCCAGACGTGAGGCCTGTGTGTGCGCGTCAGGGTCGTACGGAGTGTGAACTAGGGTCTTGGCGTCAGTTGGCTCAGTAAACAAGCCGAAGCGAGGGAATGAGAGGAGAGGAAAGAGGAGCGCCGTGGTGTAGAGAGGGAGCCAGAGCCAGCCTGTAGCTAATCTCTTTTACCTCAGGACACACACAGAAGCACAAGGCCATACACACTACAGCACTGATTACACGCCCGCCGTCTTCACTGACCCCAGAGACACACACACACACACGTCCTGCACATAAACTTTGAAGCCATCGCCTAAGCTAACCTTTTAAACGATTCTTCCACCCAAACTTGGTTCAACTTTCTCTTAATTTCTCCCTCTGCCGTCACTTAACAGGCACTGGTCTTGGCAGCAGCAACAGACCTATTACCACTCGCTCCCTTTTGAATATTTCAAATTAGTGACAAATCAAACCTGCTCTCTATCGCTCTTTAAGGGAAACGAAACAGGAAACCCATCACACCGGCTGTTCCTCCAGGCTTAGTGTTAGCAGACAGCAGTGCTTTGGGTACGTGGAGGCGCAGCCACTCGAGCAAAGCTTTCGCAACTTAAAAAGCCGGCCACAGCCCTGTTTCACACCACCTGTTCAACGTTTTCCTGCCCAATGCCGCTACACTTTATACAATCAGAGTAGCACGTTGGCTTGTTTTGTGCATTCAAACTTCCACACATCTTTTAACTTGCAATCATTGCTGTCAACGGACACGGGTAACATCTCTTTCACTACTAGTGATAACTGGCATGCAGTGCCAGTCAGGTCATTTGAACCGCCTCAACGAACCCTTTAGGGCACAGCTGTTGAACTCCAGGCCTCGAGGGCCGGTGTCCTGCAGGTTTCAGATGTGTCCTTGATCCAACACAGCTGATTTAAATGGTTAAATTAGCTCCTCAACATGTCTTGAAGTTCTCCAGAGGCCTGATAATGAACCAATCATTTGACTCAGGTGTGTTGACCCAGGGTAATATCTAAAACCTGCAGGACACCGGCCCTCGAGGCCTGGAGTTCGACACCCCTGCTTTAGGGTCTGCTCAAGTCCAAGTGACATAAATTTCATCATCAGATGAAGAGCACTAGTGTCCTTGTGGACATTCGCATGCCTACCTGTATTACAGGGCACCAGTTATCCATGCACTCCTGGATATCTCCTCAAGCGGACTTAAAGGAAGTACAATCTACGCCTAAGGTGGTGCACATCCACAAGAGAGGGGAGTCACTGTACAGCCAACCATCCATCCAGACCTCCACCCTAAGGTGTTTTCTTGTGTCTCAGTGGCTTCCCTGCTCTTTGTTGTTGGGTTCAAGAAATGGTCAGATTCTTGAAAATCCCTGATTCTTTTTGTGGTTTTCTTTTAGCGAGTAGATCCTGGAGGTTATAATACATTTATGTTCATCTCAAACATACATTTTAAATACCTGCTTTGAACACGTAGCACCTTCTACGTTTGATTCTAACTCCCACGCTTCATTTGTTTCCTCCTTTCATCTCTGGATGTATTTCCCTGTAATATTTATATCTTGTCTTCATGTCTTCGCTCCCTTCTTCACCTTTGAACACGTCAAAGCTACAGCATCATTTGTAGTACAAAAAAATGACTTAGTTCTTTAACCTAGGTGCCGTGGCTTGTGCGCTTTACAAAAATGACTGGCCCTCTACATGTCCATGCGCAAACTGGAAATGAACTAAGGCAGCTTGGCGATGGCTTTCGAGAAACTGACTCTTTCCTAACTTGTTCATTTTGTATTTTTCACCCAGCATATACAAGATAATGGGAAAGCACAAGCCTGCATCCTCCGCGACGCCGTTCCCAAAGCCAGATAAGTGGGGATGGTCGCTTCACTAAGGCCAAAACAAAAACGTGGCTCATAAATCAGGTTTCCATCCCGGATAGTTTTGAGGTCAGGATTACGGATGCCCCGTTTTTCATCCTCGACTTTAATGTTTTTCATTTTATTCTCACTTTATCCATCTCCATGCTCTGCTTCTTTCTCTTAAGCCCCATCCACACAAAGCAATTCACTCGACAGGATTCACTTTGTAGCTGCCAGCTGGTGGCTGCTGTGGATAAACTCCGGACGCTAGTTTCCCACCCTGTCACACGTCCGTCTACAGTACCCGTCCCTCCCATTGGCTTTGCTTCAGGGTAGAAATTAGTTTAACCAGTGTCCGTCCACTCTGTGGCAGCGACAGTCACTGACGGCCTCTGGTCAACGGCCGGGTTTGAACGCTTGCTGCCCGCTGTGCCATGCTCGTAGCTTCACACTCTCATCCTCAACTCTTTTTCCTTCTCTCCATCAATGCTCCTCTGCTTCTCTCAGAATCCGACATCTCCTCCCTTTTCCTCCCCACACTCCCCTGGTGATCGCATTCATTCATCTGTACCTTCCTTTTTCTCTTTATCCCTAGCCATCCTGAAATTCCTCCCTTTATTCAAACTCTAATCCCTCTTTCTTGTGCTCTCTTCCTTCACTTCCTCCTTTTTTTATTTAAACCTCACTGTTAATTTTCATTTAATCCCTCCTCTCATCCATGCTTTCTGCTCTTCCCTCTGTCCGTCTCATGTGCCCTCCTTCTGATTTTCATTTGATTAATTTCACAGCTCTTCCATTTAATCTCATTTTCTTTGTTCACCTGTCCCTCACCCGAAATCTGTTCTGTCCTTTAATTTTACCCACTCATTATTCCACTTTTTGCTTAAAGTTTTCTTCTTGTTGCTCTTGAACATTTAACACTTTTGTTAGTCATATTGCTGTTTTCACCGCACTCGTGCAGTGACTTTTTAAAAAAGCTTACATTACATTAAGTGTATTTATTTAAACACAATAAACACAATTATTTGCCCCCATTTCTTCCACTCAAACTGTCCATGCATCTTAAACTTCTCATTTCATCCCCCTTTCCCGTTCCTCTTCTTCCTTTTTTAGTACTTTCTCCTAATATTTAACCCCCTTTCCCATTATTATAAGGCATTATTCTGTCTTGCATTTCCTCTTAAATTTTTAACTCATCTTCCACTTTCCTTTTCTTCCATCCATCTACTGTACCATCAGCTCCACTTTTTTCCCAGTTTGACTCCCACCCCTCCCAATCCATTCTGAAAAACTAACTCTGTAACCTGCTAACCCCTCCGCAGCACTGCATGCATGTCACTGCACATCACATCACCCACACGCTCTCAGTGACTCTAAGAACCTTGATCATGTAAAAACCGAGCCAGCGACGCGTCTCGCTCTTTCATTCCCTGCCCGCCTTTATCTGCAAGCTCTGCATCTTTGTGGCTCCGAACCAAGGAGAAGGAGGAGGGACAGGAAAGAAAGAAATGAGGAAGAGAGGGGGAGAGCCAGGAGGATGATGGGAAGGAGAGAGGAGGCTGGAGACAAGGAGGAGAGTAAGGAGACATTCGAGGAAAAAAAGATGGAAGAGCAAGAAAAATTAAGGATTTTTAGAGAAGGGAGTATCGAAGATGCTTTCCCTCAACCATGCAATTGGTTGTTCCATAGCGCCCCCTGTGCTCTCAGATGCAAAGTGCAAACATGGCTTACTTCCAGCTCATTTCATAAAAGCGGTCTCGTGTGATTAATGTCTTTGTGCGACTCCAAGACTTTTAATTCAAAGAAAAATGCATTTCATGTTAAGGAGATGTGCCTCCTCACTTTCATTTGGGCTAAAAAGTACATGTGTGCACGTGTGAGTGTGTGAATGAAAAACAAAGTGGAACAAAGAAAAAATGAAAGAGAAAGAAGAAACTGACAAAGAGAACGCAAAGAGGTGAAGAAAACAGTAATCTGACAAAACATTTCTCTTCTTAATTCGTGTGTCAACATAAATCAAACGTCCAACCATAAACTTTGTAAAGTTTGCAGAAAAGTAACAAACGATCATTCTGAAGGAAAAAAAACAAAAAGACACAAAACCTTTTCACATATTTCTGTAAAAAAAAAAATGCTTCAACACAAAAACCCACTAATGAAATGCCCAAACATTTGCACTGCGACACTCACTCTCGCACTCCTTCACGTCGGTGTCGAGCTGGTGCAGAGCGCCCATGGAGATCTGTCGGACCTCCGGGTCAAGCAGGAGCTGCATGAGGGACGTGGAGATGTGCTTACAGGACGACATGCACGCAGTCTGCGCTACTTTACCCTGAGAAAGAGCGAGAAGACACAAGGAAAGAAGAAAGGAGTGAAGTGAGGATGCTGCATTTTCTTCTCTTGATTTCTAAACAGAAATGTAAAATGTGTCGTTTTTCACTGCTAGACTCAGCTCTCATATCTCATAACCAATGTGCATCAGAGGTTAATGAGGGTGATCTCTGCCTGTGCAGCTACAAAATGTGCCCAAAAACTAAACACAACTCAAAATTTCAGCTTTTTTTTTTAACATACACCCACACACAGCGACGACAAAGACGTGTGCTGCATTCAGGTGCAGTCAGAATGATGAAGTGGCATAATAAAAGAATAAAGGCAGGGGATAAGGAAGTGCATGACAAAACATTAATATAGAAACAACTTTGACTGGGTTCGATTTTCTGATTGTGTACACGTGTGTGTGTGTGTGTGTGTGTGTGTGTGTGTGTGTAGTCTCAGTGACAAGCTGTGGCCTCGTGTTTGACCTCTATGACTCCATACCAACAACATGAAGCAAAGAGATGAAAAGGGGGAAGAAGTGGTAAAGGGTTTTTTAAAAAAAAAAAAGGTTATGTGAAAGAGCAAAAGTTCAGTGGGAACCGAGAAAGAAAAGGGGAAATCTAGAGCTTGAGAAGATGATTAGTTTTCTTGTAATCTTTAAATAAACAATTTGTATGACTTAATTCCTCTTTCCTGAGTACCATCAACATAATTTTGACGAGATGTTGCTTTGAGAGAACTACTGAGAAAAAAAAGGGGAAATCAAGTCTATTAAAAGATCATCTTAACCTTGTAAACTCTGAGTGAAACGCCGAGCAGAGGAAGTTTCCCTGAAAGGCCTGATTACACATATTAATCCTGACGTGACTTTGATGTGTCCGGCTGACACCAACGCACTTTAGGGGTGATTAATAAGAAACGCGGGACCTTTCATTTCAAGCCCTGCATATTTAATTACCTTCATTAATCACACAGTGAAGCTAAACACACATGTATACATGCAGCATGTGCAAATACACACACACACAACATTTATATTTGTGTGAAACATGAAGGTGCTGGTGTGAACCTAGTGTTTATACAGCTCTAATCACACATGTGACTCTGTTTCCTTGTGTCGTTTGCAAATATTCATACACAGCGAATAAATTGTTGATATCTTCCTGCAATTGTTAGCGTGCATTCGATGTCAAATTAATTGAATTTTAGTCGTTTTAGCTCTTTGCGCTCCGTTTAAAGCAGACTGCAAGTGTTTTCATCTGACCTGCCAATCAAAGGAAGGCAAACCAACACTGTGAGCAGTTATACTCCCACTTTCTTTATATGCTGATTAATTCAGAGTAAATGCTCTTAGAAGCCATACCATGACATAAAAAGAAGCAAAACTCAGGACATTTACCCCCTGACCTCCCTGAACACATAAAACATTATGCTAAAACATAAGGAATCACAGCTAGCAGATAGACGATGGTATCAAAACCTACTTTGACCAGCCGGCAATCACACTGTGACCCAAAACACACAGCAAGTTTTCCCCACTGAATTCTCAGAAACCAGATGAAACATCAGGGCACCAGTTCCTGTTTCTATTCCTCTACGCGCCGTAAACTGTTAACCGTGACCGATATATCAGCGGGGGCCGTTAGCAGCCACATGCTGATAAATCTGTATCTGCATTTATAACGGCTCAATTTGTTCCTCCGCTCGTTACCAATACAGATATTTGGTGATTTAAAAATCCCATGTTCCAATATATAGGCTATTTTTTTCCCCCTGCTTGCAGACACACGAAAAATAAACCCTTCCCCAGCGTTTGTGACATGAAGGTAAAATTTAGCTGGACTTCACTGCATACGCAAAAGATGCTGCACAAAAAAAAATACAGGAAAATTATTTAATTTAATTCATATGTCAGGAATTATTTAATCAGTAAGGATTTTAATCGGGGCTACATAATCACATTATAATAATAAGTTCCTATAAACGGCCCAAATTACACCCACAGAAAATCCTTGAGCACATCTTTAAAAAAAAAAAAAAAAAAAAAAAAAAAAAGACAACACAGCAAACACCTCAAAGACACTATCGAGGGCTGTCCATGGATGTTCCTGCAGCATGATTTTGTAGAGGGAAATTAACTGGCATCGATCCTTAACACATCAGACAACCCGAGCAGCAATTTCAGCAGCAGATCCCTTCAGCCTCGCTGTATGACGACACCAGAGGTCGTTCCTTCCTGCTCATCAGACTCTACACATACTGAACTGGACTAACTGCACTCCATCACTTTTTGTACACCACAACGTACATGTGCACCTACAATACCTGTAAAATCCTTTTAGTAACATTAGTGTTAATTTTAACTCTTTATTTATCCCTCCATTTCTACATTTCATTTTATACGGTTGCTTTGTTGTCTGTTTTGGCTGTGTGTACGCTGCTATGACAACTCAATTTCCCTCCGAGATTGATAAAGCTTCTCCAAATGCAAATTTAAGCAGTTCTAAATGTGAGGAAGTTACTCCTTTCATTTCGGCTTTTGGATAGTGGTTCATGGAGAAAAAACCCTTTTCTTTTCTCCGATGTTGAAAACAGGAGACACTCACTTTTTAACTAGTGCTCGTCTTGTGTTAAAGTCCCATCAAGTGGCTTTTGTTTCCTGCAGCGAAGGTAATCACAGAACCAGTTAACCTAACCAGCATGTCTTTGCACCCTGATGCAAACGTGAAAACTTGATTCAGAAAGACTCAAATTCAAACACAGGACCCTCTTGCTGTGAGGGGACAGTGCTAACCACCACTGTGCGAATGCTCTCATTTGTATATATAAAAAAAAAAAAAAACAGAAGCATAAACACATTTCTAATCATAACTTTAAAATCAGCGTTGTTTTTCTGCACACTGTCTACGCAATCTGGCGTCTAGACTGGGATGGAAACCTGCAGCGAATGTCCAAGCATTAATGAATGTACGAAACAAGCAGCACAGCACATTCATTATCCTTTCAATTGATCCCCTAGTAAAAATCCTGAGTAATGGCTGAGCTCCCAGACTTTTCCTATGGCTGAAAATACCCTCCCACCGATTCCCAAATACATCCAGGAAATGTGAAATTAAGGAAAAACAAAACAGAACATTAACAGACACATTAGTTAAAATTATTGGCTGTCATTAAGCAACGATTTAATCAAGACATTATTTTTATTTTAATGACACACTTTAATACCATTTCCTCTGTTTTCCAGGCAGCAACTCAACTCACTGCCGCTGTAATAAAACTGTTTCCCCTCAGAGATCCATAAAATTCATCTTATCTTATATAACAAACCCGACAGCAGCAAGAAAGAGAAAAGAAAAAAAAAAGATCTAATTGTAGCAGCGCATGAACTGAGATCCAAGTCAGGAAAGAGTCTGGAGAGCCTTCACCTCACAGGGAAAATCAAATTATACACAAGACACACACGTGCAAGCACATATTTTTGAGAAACACACACCTACGACTGGCCGGATATCCTCCAATACGACGCTGACCTCTGAACTCTGCGTGCACACAAACACAGAATACAGTGTTCGCACAACCTCGGGGGTCAATTATCATCGGGTGAGACCGAGCGTGAAATGAGCTCATTCTATTTACATGTCCTAAGCAAGGAATATCTGACACACACACACACACACACACACACACACACACACAGGTCTTTCTGACAAAAATGGCGTTGCCTTGGACTTCAGTACAGACAACTGGGAACGATTAGCCTGAGGCACAGTGGAGAAGAGGAAGGAGAGGAAAGTATAAGATGGGAAAGGAAAGGGGGTGAAAAGAAAAGGTGAGGGAAAGGGTGGAAGGTTGGGATTAAAAAAATAAATAAAAGCAGTGACAATTGAAGGGAAATGTGGGAAAAGGAATGGAAAAGAAAGAAAGCATGAGGAAAGGTAAGGAATGACTAGGAAAGAAAAGATAAAGGCAGGAAAGAGAAGACGAGCACAGGTGACAAGGTAACAAAGGGGGAAGGAAAAAGTTAAAAAGAAAAAGGGTGGGAACAAAAACAGAAGAAAAACAAAAGAAAAGCTGCTGAAAAGTGACAAAAGGAAGAGCAAAGTAAGAAAGGGTGATGAAAAAAGAAGGAAAATAAGAGGAAAGAGAAAAACAAGAACAGGTGAGCTGGGGAAAGGAGGAAAGGAACCATTAGGACAGCTGGAAGATGTAAATTTAAATAGATGTGATCAAAGGAAGAATGAAACTGGTTGAGTACTGGTGAGGAAGGAAGAAAGGGAAAAGAAAACAAGAAAAATGTAAAAGAGTGAAGAATTGAGGAAATGCAGGTAGCAAGGTGAAATAAGGCAAAGATGGAAAGAAGGAAAGAAAAGAAGAGGATGCAAAATATGAGGGGAGGTGAGCAAAGGAAAGGTAAGGTGAGGACAGAGGAATAAAAGGAAAGGATTCAAGAACATAAATATGTAGAGAAGAGGAGGTGGGAGAGAAGTTAGTAAGGAAGGAAGAGAGCCAAGAAAAGGAAACTAGAAAAACAAGTGATGCTTCTCCTCCATCCTCCCACCTCCATCCCTCCTAACTAACGAGAGACGTTCATCAAAGAGCTCATTAAAATCTACTCAGCGCCTAACGGCTGAACAAATAGACCGAAAGAAAGAGCAGGCCAGGTGGAGGGAACGAGGTGAGGGGAAAGGATGGGGACGAGACTGGCGGGGTCAGGCGGAGAGACAGACGACGGGTGGTGGTGAGTAATCAAGAAAGAGGAAGGAAGAGGAGGAAAGCACAGTTGAAAAAAAACCAAACATCTGCTCGTCCCACTGTTCAGGATATGAAAATTCACCTTCAGGTGCTTTCGCACACGCATTAATCTCCGACGTTAATATTTAATCGTTTTTATGTGCGGGAAACCTACAAATCGCTCTACGCTGTGATAAACCTGCTGTTTGCTTCCTTCCAACAACTAACAGCAGAGAAAGTGGAGAAAGGCCTAGTGTTGCTTCACTAGGCCTGTGTGAGGGGAAATGATGGGTATGTGACACATGCTAGTGCCACATTAACAATAACACATCCAACTGTGAGTTTGACCACCTGATATCTAATACTTATGTTCACAGTGCTAACACAGTGCTAACTGCTAACAGTTTCCATCTAGTCAGGTAATGTCCACCCTAAATGCTTCCATAGGAATTAAGGAGGTAAATAGCAGCCAGGTCCTGCTAATCAATGCATTTAATTAACTGATCATCAGCAGATGTGAATACCTCTATAAAAGGTACTCACAGTACACAATGCCGCAATATTCCCAGGAACTAGCCCAAGTACTACATCTGACTCTAAAGGGCTCAGTTAGCATGGCAAATGTTAAAGTTTGTGACACTACAATTAAAATGTTTGAATGGATTGTCAGCAGAAAGGCCCTGCAGCACGGCTTAGGCTTGCAAAGTTGCATATGAACAAACTACAAGGCTTCTGGAACAATGTCCTTTGGGCAGAAGAGACCAGACTGGAGATGTTGGGCCATAATGCACAACAACACATCTGGAGAAAACCAAACACAGCATATCAGCAGAAACACTTCATACCAACTATCAGCACGGAGGTGGAGGCGTGATGATTTGGACACCTTGCAGTCATTGAGTAGGCCATGAATTTCTCTCTAGAAGAAGTACTCTATAGCAAGAATGTTAAAGTCATTTTACATTGTGAGCCACATACAGAGCCAGACCAGTAAAACTCCCCAATGTCTGTCTGTGACTGTAAATGCATTTAACTACACATTTAATTCCCCAGAGGTGTTAATATGAGGGAAAGAAGTGTGATTTCAACAGCATGTCTCAGTTTTTCTACACAAATAAAGGTGTAAAAATACAGAACAAAGTTCTGGCTGCTCATATATTTCTATAGTAGAAAGACTATCTACTACTTCACTTTAGTATAGTATGAATGCCTGCGGAGGAGATCTTTATCAATAGGAAAAGTTGTAAAACCTATGAAAAATGTTCTAATCACTATGTACTTAACTGACAAATATACATCTGGTGTCAATACTAGAGACACAGTTATTTGATCAACTGTGAATATAAAATTATATTAAGAGCAAAGCTTTAAAGCCCCTAAAAAAATCTTAAAGTAGTTTTTTTTTTTTTTTTTATATCTGGCTCATGTTGATTGTCAGCTTCCAGCACAGCAAACTTGAGAAGAAAGTGTTCAGGTTATTCATGGTCTTGCTTTGTGGGGGTAAATAAATGTGTAAGTGTGGCCACATGTATTACTCCAGCAGTGACTGAGGCAGAACAGGTACCTGAATACAGGCCAAATAAACACAATGATTTTCCCTTCATTTAATCTTAGATCGTGTTCAAGCTAAATTTAATCAGTTACTTTTAATAAAAACATTCATGTTTATGGATCTGTTAGAAGCACCAGAGCCTCACGTGTAAAAGCGTTCAGCATTATAGACTCATGTGCAACTCCCCCCTTTTTTTGGACAGAGCTTGTTTTTGAAGTGCCCCCATCTGAATTCAACTGCAGTCTCATAATGCTAAAAGCAGGTTGAGTTATAAACACAACAGCACCGTAAGTCAGCGCTTCACAACGCCACAAACGCACTGATTCACAACTCCTGGAACTGATTCGACATGGTGTATAATATGCTCTCTGTCCATCCAGAAACCTGTCAATCATACGAACAGCCACGCAGCGCAGCCAAAAGTCAAGAGGTGGGATCACAGCAAAAAAAAAATAAAAAAAAATGACACTGCAGGGCGACACCCGGCTGTAGTGCTTCTTCACCTAAATCTGCGTCTGGGGGATACGAGATTGAGCGCTCCGGGTAAATCTGAAGGGTTACAGGTGCTTATTCTGATTAATGACCTGAAAAAAATACTATAAAAGGGGGGATATACTGATGTGTCTGAGACCGTGCAGGGCGCAGGCCCAGGTTAAGGCTTGTGGAACAATCACAGATTTCTGCACCAGGCAGGTATTTGTTCATGTCACTCAAGAAACACCACAAAAATGAAGTCTGGACTTTTGTGCATTTTTGTGAGTGATTTTTTCCTTCTTTTCTTTGACTGTAACCTTGACACACAGACACACAGATACACAGAACCAATGCAAGCAGCTTTACTTCAAGGACTACAAACCACATTTGATCTGACAGACACCAGGGTTGGAAATTTCTTTTGTCTTTTGAAGCGGCTGGTAAACACATTCTTCACATTGGCCTTTTCCCTTTGTTTCATTAGAGCCTGTTTTAGAAATCTGAAGAAAGTGAGTACCAGACATCAGGCTTGGGCGGTATCCATCTTTTCATACCTTCCTGACATCACACAGGGTGTTTTTAATGGCACACAGTGGCCTTTGTGCAGCTTTTGTACGGTTGTCTTTGTACACCACCACAGTGTATTGTAAATGAAACATAATCAAAATATGTGATTGAAGTGCTGACTTTTAGCTTTAATTCAAAGGGTTTTACAAACATTTTGTATCAACTCTTTGGGAATTACACATTTTTTTCTGCAGTTGTTCATCTTTAGAGGCTCAAACTTAATGTGACAATTGACGGGTGGTTTCATGGCCAGGTGAGATATGTTCTCTTGTGATTTTGTGATAAATGAAGCAGATATGACATCTGAAGTTGATTCTAAATGTCGAGTTTGTATTTATAGCTTTTTACTATAATTTTAAAGCTGACCGCTGTTAAGCGAAAAACACCCGAGTAAACCAATCAGCGAAAACTTCAAAACTGTAATTCCCTGGACTTTGAACAATCATCTATGCACTGCCTTTAGTAAGTCCAGAATGGGGCATGAAGACATCACCTCGGCCTCTCACCCCTTCTTTAGCTCCCTGTCTGTTTTAGAATTGATTTTAAGATTTCATTGCTTACTTTTAAGGTTTTCAGCAGACTTGCATGTTTGTATCAGTCTGAGCCGTTTCACACTGATAAACCTGTAAACGCTGCAGTTATCTTACCAGTTCCTCTAACGCACGCCTAAAACCAAGAGGTGATTGAGCTTTTACAGCAGCAGCACCAAATCTATGGGATAATCTACCTCTCCGTATCCACACAGCTCAGACAATACACTCGTTTAAATCTTTATTCGCCTAGGCATTTGGTTCCAGTGCAGCATCCTTAGATTATTGCATTTTGTGTTATAAATTTATTTTATTTTTATCAAATGTTATTCATTGTGTTTTAAATGTTGTGTTTCCTGCTCAATTGTTCTGGATTTTAGTGCAATGTTTGATGGCGCTATACAATTTTAATGTACAGCACTTTGGTTACCTCTGTTGTTTTTAATATGGTATATAAATAAATTTGACCTTGTGCAGCAGCCAAACGGCTCATTGTTAAAAAGAAATGAAGGCACTGGCCAGCTGAGCTACAGCAAAAGGCCTGAAAGACCCGAAAATACAACTAAAGTGGATCACAGATTTATTTCTGTGGTTATGAAAATAAACCTGTGTATCACTGTCAAGATCTGCAATCAGGAGACGCTTATACAGAAGCTGTACAACAAGACGCAAATCACTGGCTACACTAAAGACCACAATGGTCAGATTAGACTTTGCTAGAAAACATTTAAAACATGTTAGACAAATGAATCCAAGATTAACTTGTACCTGATGGGAAAAGAAAAATACAGATGACAGAAACAGCTCGTGATGCAAAGCTATACTATGCATCTAACATGGTGAAGGCTGTGTTATGGTGTAAGCGTGTATGGCTGCCAGTGGAACTGTGTCACTAGTGTTTACTGATGCTGTAACTAGAGATGGACCGATCCGATATTACGTATCGGTATCGGTCCGATACTGACCTAAATTACTGGATCGGATATCGGAGAAAAATAAAAAATGTAATCCGATCCATTAAATATCACGAAAGCACCTCACAAAACTTGCAACACGCCGTAACTCGCCTCAGAACGTCGGAGCAGTATGCATCACGTGATAGAGCAGCTGTGGCATGCGGGACCTGTCGGTGGTCTGGATAGCATTTGGAGCTTCGCTAGCAACCTGGCATTTCATCTCCGACAAAGTTATCCCTGAGAGAAGTAAAGCAAGTGTGTAAGTCCATCTCTGAATGTTTGTAAAGCATTCCCACGTTAAGCTTAACGAGCGACTGCCTCTCGCTCTCCGGCTGCTACTTCAATCGTGAAACTGCTAATGATCAGCTGATCGGCTTTTCTGTCGTGAGTCTCTCTTGTTTGTTTTTGGTCCACTTTGCACCAGAAAGAGGAAACCAGCGGCTGAACAACAGCAGCACGTTTAAGCTTGATAAGCTGTTGTTACAATTTATTTAATATTACTTTCTACACCAGGATCTTTTTCTACGTAGCTGACGTAACTGTGCAGGGGCGGATCTAGCAAAGTTTAGCCAGGGGGGCCGATAGGGCATTAACTGGGAAAAGGGGGCACAAAGACATACTTTTCTTTCTTATTCTCATTTAAAATGTCTAGCTTTTAATAAATAATTATCTGACACCCAAAGTTTTAATTTGATGTAAAATGAATAGAAGTCAATTACTGTATATAGTGACTATTAAGTCTAATATATATACCCTAGTAAGCTATAGTACTTTTTCCTTTGGGAAGGTACCATCTGTGCAGTCTGCAATTTTGTTGAAGAAAGATGTTGAATCTATTTAATATTTCTTGAAAAATAATTGATTTCTGTGCATTTTTTTTCACACTGCATCAAATTAAGGTTGATTACGTTGATTAAGCATCATGAGGTGGAGCGTGAGGGGTGGTTCCCTATTTTTTATTTATTTATTTTTGTTGTTGCTGGGAGTTGGAACCCTATTAGTTAGGTTGCTTAATATTTACGCTAAGTACTCTTTAAAATACCAGAATAGGGAGGATGGTGTAGGTCTAAGTTTATTAGATTGATCAGTATTGCTGAACTATGAAATATTTTTTTTGTATACAGGTATAACAGAATAGCTTTAGTGTAGTTGTTGTTTTAAACTTGAGTATGAACTTGCAGACTTGCAAAATGCAGCAAGATATTTTAAAAAACAGTTTTGTTGATTAAAAAAACACTATATCGGATTCATATCGGTATCGGCAGATATCCAAATTTATGATATCGGTATCGGTATCGGACATAAAAAAGTGGTATCGTGCCATCTCTAGCTGTAACTGCTGATAGAAGCAGCAGAATGAGTTAGTAAGAAGCGATTCTTTCTGCTCGGATTCTACTAAATGCTGCAAAACTGATTAGACAGAGCTTCACAGCGCAAATGGATAACGAACCAAAGCATAAGCTACCCAAGAGTTTTCAAGGCAAGGAAAAGGACATTCTTCAATGGCCTTTTGTTTCTATGTTCTGGCATTTGTTGTGAAGCAGTTTGCAATAAATATCACACAATTTATTTATTCAAATAGAATAAAATTCAATTAATTAGTGCTCCGGACTAAAAAACTAAAAAAGGAAAATGCTTGAATTTCACTCAGCAAAGCCGACACACACTTCTTGGATCGACTGTACCGCACAGCAAGCCATAAGGTTAGTCAGCTAACCCATTGGACAGTGGAAAAGCTGGGTGCTTCAACTGGGAGATACACCAGGGGAAGGAACACAGCGAGTTTTTCCCAAAGAAATGCTCAGTGCTTAAAACAGAATAGGTTAAGGTGATTAACGAGCATCTTTCACATTACACTCTGACTTTAACAAAATCAACCCAACAGTCAGAAACAACCTTCAGCTGTCTCTCATTGATGATGATGATGATTACGATGGGTCTGTGTAGTCACCACACCAACACTCGTGCATGTAGAAGGACATTGACCTGTGCCCTCGTTACATAAGGAGGTGTGACATTAAATCATTGCTTGACGGATTTATAATGAATCTCGGAATAATATTATTAATTTATTGAGTCAATGAGGAATTTATACAATAACTCTTTGACCATAACTGATCCCTGACATCATTGTCCATGTTTGATCTCCAAGTCTGTGTCCTCAACAGAGTACAAAACAACTTTTTAAAAGCAAGCAATCCGCACAGCTTCTTCCTTTCGGCCTGTTTGGCTGCCTCACTTTTATCAACTGGACTAAACCCCCAAATACTCCCAAGTTACTGGTTACTAACTTGCAATTGACAACTTTCACAGCTCACTGAGCTCAGCTGCTTGTCCACTGACAGAATCTGTCCTCTTTAATAGAGGACTGTTGGGGTTTTTTTGGACAACGTTGAAGGAAATTACATAATTTCCTCAGGACAACAAAAAAGTCATGCTGTGCAGATTTGTAAATAGTCTTCTTTACTAATACACATCGATACCGCCCAAGCGTACCAGATATGCTCTAGTCAAGATTGGATAACTCTCAGATAGAGAGTTAAATATCAACTGTTTATACACAGTTATAATACATAACAAAGGTTTCATACTATGACTGAACCTACAACAAAATGACAATTTAACCTGCCAAAATATGTGGTTCAGTAGTTGAAACAAACAGAATTGTGCCCCCATTTCCTTCCCTGGTTGGGACAGAGATAACACCGATTCAGGCAAACGTGCATCACTCTCTTTTCATCTTGCATGCTGGTCGATGCGTTCTAGTGAGGAGATTTAAGGTCAGGGTTGAGGGTTAACAAGGTGAGTCAGGGGTTTGTAAACATCACTCCATCACAACAGCAGCCCAGATACTCACCGGTAAGGTAGCGTGTTCTATGGGTGTTCCCTAAAGCAAGAAACATAAACCAGGATATTTAGCACAGGGCAAAGCATCAGAAGTCATGTGTTCTTAATGGAAGGGAAAAAAAAAAAAAAAAAAAAAAAGAGTGGAAGGAGTATATAATGGCTGCCTGGAAACAATCCTCCTCAATCAAATCACTGCAAGGACATTGGCAGCTTTTTCTACCTCAGTGTGTGTGTATATATTACACACAGGCCCTCGAGATGAAGCTAATCTGGCTTTAACTGGCACTTTGTGCAACGTGCTGAAGCACCACGCAGATCTGGTGGACACAACGGCGGCAGCAGTGGCCAAAACATCTCAGAACACTACAGAAAAATGATCTAAGTGCCCATAAACCATAAAACCGAAGGGTTGGCCCAAAGTTTGCTCTCCAATATTCATGTGACTGTTTTCACTCCAGAGGACTTTTCACGTCGTCCCCCTTCTGCTTTTAAAATTTGAGCCCAATTCGATTATGATCCTTTTTCTAAGTAGACGTAGTATTAGTCTTTGGATAAAGGAAACGCTTTCCTTTCTAGGAACTGAAACTGAGGCATGAGACGAATAAGTGTAATCTTTCCTGTGGCTGTTCAGGAAATATGAGCCAAGTACCTTTAGAGCTTTTACAGTTAATACTAATAGGTTTAGAGCTGTTTAAACAGCTGACACAAGCATGTGCAAAAATATAGCGAGCTGATCGCTGCAGGAATGTTTCTGTAACATGCTGCTCCTTCACTCCATAAATATCGGATTGGGGTTCGTATGTTTGTGCTGTTTTCAATGTCCTTACTGTTGGCTGCATAACATCCAGGACTTTATATTTGGATGCTTTATTTCCTTCCCATTATCGTCCATCAAACAGTCTGCTACAAAGCTTGGAAATGGTGCAATATATTAAAAAAAGGATCATTCACAGTATTCCATCAAAGTAAAATCCATGAGTGGGAAGCACTGCGAAGCCCTGAACTTGAGTTCATGAGTTGAAGCTGGTCTTAATTTGGCTGATGATCTAAGGTCGTCCAGAAAATTGTGGCTTTGAAAGTGTATGACAGTCAAAGTACAGGAAGTCCGTAATAATCTAATTTAATTAGTTTAACAATTTAATTCAGATTGGCTTTCAGTACTAATACTAGAAGCCATTAAAAGTGTTTTAGATGTTATTTTGTGGACTTGGAGAAGACATTCAACTGCATCCCTCAGTGAATCCTATGGGGCTTAATAGTTGATTGCACAGTATTTAGGTTTCATGTTATGTGCCATTTGGTCCATGTAAAAATACAGGGCTTCACATTGCCACCAATAAGTTACTCATACTGGGCTCATAACGTCTATGGACAAAATTTCAGGCACAGCTAAAGATCAGAGAACATCCTAAAGATCACGTCTGCTTCCTGCAGATGATGTGGTCGGCATGGCTTCATCAAGCAACAACTTCCAATTTGCACCAGGATGGCTTGACTGGGATGGGAATGAGCATCTGCAAGTCTGAGGCCACAGCTGTCAGCCAGAAAAGGGTGAAGTGCTGGTTCAGGGTTGAAGATCCAAGTATCTAGGTGTCTCGTTAATGAGTTGGGGAAAGTGGTTAGATGGACCTACAGTGATGTGCTGGAAAAGAGCCAGTTGAGCTGGACTGGACCAACTGAGACGCTTCCTTGGTGAGGGTTTTTGGGTAGTGTGCAAAACTGACGACACACTCTGGAAAAATCAACAGAAAGCATCTTTTGGCTGCATACCTTTGTACCACCCCAGAAGTAGGAGGTTTAGATATCTCTTTTAAATGCTGCTGCTCCCTACTCGCATAGACCCAGACACACAGTAGGACATGAATAAAGGGGCAGTATAAACGTATTTGTTAATTTGTGCCCCTATAAACCTGTTTACGCACTTTAGTAGTATCCAATTCATTTCTGTGAAACCTTACTCTTTCACACAATCACCTCTTAATCTAGGAGGTCATACCACCCAGCATCATAGGTTCATAGCATCTGATCTGCTTAGGAGGCCCCACACTGGGTGTTAACGTGTGTGTGATGGGGTCATGTCCAGGGCTTGTGGGGGTGCAGAAAAAGCCTCTTAGAAATGCTAGAAAACACTTGGTGTGTGGGTGCTTATGGCCTTGTGACCCTCTGGGACTAAATCTGCGTGCAAAATCACCTTAAAGCTAATGTGTGTGTGTCCGTGTGTGAGTGTATTTCTGTGTGTGGTGTGTAGGCTCTCAAATCGGTTTGTCTGCTTAAATGATCAAAACAGCTGATACAAAATCCAATTTCAGGCTTTAAAATTCAGTTTTTGTTTGTCATTAAAAGCTGAGCGGGTTAATCCCATTTTACTTTTTAAATTAACCCAAAACAGTAGATTCAGAGTGGGAACAACATAGCTGGGATATTAAGCTCTGTCCGCTTTTCTGCTCAGCATGCAGTACAATGCCCCTCTATTTTCTTCAGTTCCTTCTGAAGGCTTTGTATAAACGATAAACGTAGCGAACATGATGCCATCCACACATTTTGGCCGTTACCATCTTGTTTACTTGAAACTGAAAAGTGAGCGTATTTGGACAACAGTGCAGTGCTGCGACATTAGCACTGATTTGAGGTTTGGCTAGTGAGAAACAGAGCAAACACTGGACCCGCTGCTTCTACAGCCCTGTCCAGTTACCCTCGAGTAACTGCCCGTCTCCTGGCATCTCCTCTGCACTCTTGAGACTGTGCAGGGAGACACAGCACACCTTCTTACAACATCACGTAAAGTACTAGAGAAGCTGAATATCTGTGCAACCTGAATGGGCTTCAGGCGAACTCGTGCTACTAGTAGTGAAAAAGCCGCTAACAATAAGGAAAGTTGGAGGGGAAAATGGAAAGAGCAATGATGTGTGGCCACCATCTGCAAACCATTGTCTTTTTTGGAAGGATGTCCTGTCGTCGCCTTTCCAGTCACTGCTGTCACTTTTATTTGCACCAAAGCAACTAAAATGGATTCACAATGGCTTCTGCTTCCTAGTGTGGGACTGGTATGCCTGAACTTTAACCCTACTTAGTGTAGGTTTCACTGTCATGATCAAGCATTCCTTTCATTTTCTTTGAACAGTATAATTATTTCTTTCCACTTTAGAAACACTTTAAAATGTGGAAAATTGCGCTGTGATATCCTGACCTGAAGTGTAATGTCATTAAAGTTGGGCAGCAGCATCACCAGCCTGAGTCTGTATATAATCGAGTGGTCCTGACCCAACCAGCTCACCCTTTAATAAGCTTAGCGGAGCCCATGTTAACGACCTAACCTGTAACAAGCTGATCCTTTAACGAAGTAAAGCAGATTGTGCTGCCCTGTGATGCGTCATGCTAACACGAAGCGAGACGGACAAATGAACACAACGGCACACTCAGAGTAAATACAACACGTGTGAAACACAGTGCTACTAAACCTCCTTTTTGTAATTTAGAAACATTTCACATTAATCTCACAGGGGGGGGCGCTGTGAGGCTGTTTTATGATGACCTTAGGACGACCTCATGTCTTGGGCACAGGAAACGATATTCCTCTCTTCCTAGTGAGATCGATTCTCGTAATGGTGGCCAAATTCATAGCAGAGCCCTAAACGAGTTCAGTTTCATGATCATTAATATGCAAATTGTTGTCACAAATCGATCTGTGGCCATGACTACTGTTCACAGAGAGTTGGGGACGGCTGCAAGCACAACACTGGAAGACGGTGAAAGATGCTGTCTTAAGGCCTCTCTGTGTTGTACCGTCTGCTTAGCAGGCGGTTGTTTCATCTCTCTGATAAACACTTTAATGACCCACATATTGTGAACACTACAACATCCACCATACCTGCTGCTAAACCGAAGCACGCTGTATACACTTAGGATGTCAACTTAGTTCATTCTGGCCAACAACACCCGGACCTGCCAGAATCCCCAAGTTTTGTACATTTGTTTCTGTAGCAATTTGAGATTCATCTTTAAAAACTTTTGAAGAAAGCTTATCAATTTTACTCCTCACTTTCATTTTAAAACATTACATTCTCGTCTTCTTTTACTTAAATTCATTTTAAGTTATAATTTAATCGCTGTCTGCTGTAGGACAGCATGATAATCGTTGTTTGCACAGTTTCATCACAGAAAGAAGGTCCTGGGTGCCTGAGTGGGTTGTCTCGTGGTACTCTGGTTTCCTCCCACAGTACAAAGACATGCAGTTAGTGAGATTAGGTTCACTGGTGAATCTAAAATGTAATCTTATGTGTGGAATGTGAGTGTGAATGACTGTACGTCTCCCTGTGTTAGCCTGCGACAGACTGGCAACCTGTCAGGGTGTACTGATCTCGCCCTGTGGCAGCTGGGCTGCAGCCCCACAACCCTGACCTGGATAAACTGGATGGAAAATGGATGGATGGAGCACTGTTATAGTTATTTAGTTCTTTATATTTGCAGGTGAGATTTGCAGATTTCCTTAGTTGTGCTGAATGGCTCGATTCTCTGTTCTGGTGTTCCAATGCTGTAAAGTCTATAGTGTGTGTGTGTGTGTGTGTGTGTGTATTCATGTGTTTACTAACAGGCAGATTGGTGAAGACACTGAAGGTGCTCTTAAGAAAAGCAATCAGGTCAATCAGGTAGTCGCTGGCAGCCAGATTCTCGCCTCCGGGCACCGCAGCCATCCAGTCGTAATCAGCCAGCTGCAGGAACTGGTCAATCTTTGCATTCAGGCTGGTGTAGATCTCCGCCTCTGCAGCATGACGAGCATCCTGCGAGAGAAGATTGTAACCAACAGAGAATTTTAAAAAAGGAAAAGAAAAAAAGGAAAAGTATCATAGAATTTACAAACTGGAGACACGTGCGTGCCTTCATGTTGCAGACAGACAATGCATGGCACGATAAACAAACTGTGTGGAAAGGAGGAAAAAGAAAGGAAGAATGGGGGAATAAAGAAAAAGTAAAACAGCTGGGGAGAAAAGAGGAGACAGAGGAAGAAAGAGCAGCCTTACCTTAAAGGTGGAGGTGCCGTACAGCTTGGTAGCATTTACTGTGTCAGGAGGAACATTGGTTATGTTTGATATGAACTCCTCCAGGAAGTGGCAGCTCTGCTCCAGGTGAGTGGTGTTAATGATCACCTGCACCAACTACACAAACAGGACAGACATGTAGCCGGTCATCTTTGGATTCTTTCTCCTTTTGTTGTGTAGTTCTTTTTCCTCACATTTTTTCACAATGTGTCATCTTTTGCAAGTGGAACATATTGAACAGTTCGACTTTTTTTTTCCAGCATGTGGGCAATTTTTCGATGAAATGGGCCGAGAGCTCGCCAAAAAGCCAAATATCAAACATACCACCGAATTTAAAAGTATAATGTCTCCTGTGGACCGTGTGGGATACGTTTGCCACGTTTACTGATATTTCTTAGGTTAAAAAGTACAAACGGTTACTTGATTTTTGGCTTTAATCGTGAATTTTTATGCGTTAATCGAATCCAAACTGCAATACGTGCAATGACAGGAGCAAACGGGTGTGCAAATGCATTCACATTCTGCAACAATCAGTCTAGTGACTTCCTCATAAGCCTTAATTTGAACAACAAATAGAGCTTTGTGATTCTTAGATGAACTTGTTTAATAAAGGATGCAGACATGCTGAATTTTCCATAACACGTCGTCTTATCATTACATCCTGTCCCCGTGAATTAATGATGTTTGTGCTCTAGTGTAGCCGCTGAGCATGAAAATAAACAGCAACGGAAAGTGGAAAATATTAAATCATTACTTCACATCACATTCTGCAGCGATGGGACAACAATAACAGTGGGCCGAAAAGAGGAAACGTCTGTTTTTGGGAAAGTAAATGAGCTGGAAATGCTGAGAATCGCCATTCTGAGTAAGAGAACTACTCTGAAGTTGCGCAAGCGACTTTAGAGTAACACGTAATAACCTTCTCAGAGTGAACAAGTGTCAGGGGTGACAAAAGTTGCACTTGCCAAAGAAAACAACATAATAAAAGATAGAATCAAAAACATAAGACTTCACTTGTTTACTGGCTCACATCACTGCAAAAATCCCCCATTCAGAGGCCATTATTGTAACACAAGTCTAATGAGCATTTGTTCAGTAGAGCTCTGTCTCCATCTCTTCATAATTTCACTGTCATTACTGGCAATGTTATTTGTTCTCTCGACTAGAGCAGCTTTGCATGAGTCCCAGCTCAGAATAATCCTTGTTTATCTTATAGTGGGTCTTGGTGCAGCTCCTCTGTTCATCCTCTGACACAAGCTGCTTTAGTTCCTCTTACTTTGCAAACAGCAGGGTGGGCCCCACTGCTGGGACCGAAACTATGTTCAGTGAATAGGGTTTTTCGACCCCACTGCACATGCTTCTGACTGCAACTCAACGTCATCCCAGTTTTTGTTGTTAGATACAGAAATAAAAGACAGAAATTGTTGAGGATGAAGTAAGATTTTTTTTTTAAGTTGTTAAAAGTTTCTTACTATGTGAAAGCCTGCTAGGAGTATTACTTGAAGCTCTGTTCTGAACCTCATAGAACAAAATAACTGGGTGTGCATCAGAAGTTCGTGAGGGTCACCTCTACCTGTGCAGCTGCCCTTCAAAAAAAAAACCCAGAAACTACTGTAATGGTCGTTTCGTTTCTTCTAATTGGCTGTCGGCTCCAAACAGAAGGTATAAACAGCAGGTGGGTGGGGCTTCTGTGCTCACAGTCAGAGTGCCTGAGAAGACCATATAAGGGATATCCACTTCACCAGTGGTTTATTGGGGGAAAAAATAGACATATATCTGTATCCACCCATTTAACACTCTCTCTCTGTCCTTATTTAATACAGCGAGTTTATTTTGTCAGTTATAATCCCATTAGAGTAATCTCAGTTTGCCTCTTTTTCCTCTCACCCCTTAAGCTAGTCGCAGCAGATGGCGACTTCCCACTGTTGCCTAGTGTCCCCTCGTAGGAGGTCATCTGATTGTTGGAGATTCTTTCTAATATTGCACAGTCTTTACTCTACAATAAAAAGTGCTGTGAGGCGAATGTTGTTGTGATTTGACACTATATAAATAAACGTATTCTCTGTTTTGTGGCGACCGTGGCTCAAGGGGTTGGGAATCGCATCTGTAACCGGAAGGTCGCCGGTTCGATCCCTGGGCTCTCTGTCCTGGTCGTTGTGTCCTTGGGCAAGACACTTTACCCTACTTGCCTACTGGTGTTGGCCAGAGGGGCCGATGGCGCGATATGGCAGCCTCGCTTCTGTCAGTCTGCCCCAGGGCAGCTGTGGCTACAACCGTAGCTTTCCTCCACCAGTGTGTGAATGTGAGAGTGAATGAATAGTGGCATTGTAAAGCGCTTTGGGTGCCTTGAAAAGCGCTATATAAATCCAATCCATTATTATTATTATTATTTTGTCAAATTCAGGTAAAAAACTAGACAAAACAAAAAACAAGATGGAAAGCGTCAAAACGCTCAACTTATGTCAACTTTAATTCTACGTCTATGGTTTTTGGTCAGACGAAAATATTAAATCCAAAGTAGGAGAACAGAAACTCCCCACATCTTCCTCAGTTCAGAAAAATGTCTGACCTTTTGGAGTGACCATTGTGGTTTTATCTGTCCACTTTTTTGGAAAAATACACACACACACACACACACATTACCTCTGCCAGTCCGACATTCTTCTTCTTAATGGCGTACTGCAGACAGTGGCTAAGAGTTCTGGTCAACAGCAGATTTGTCGACTTGCGGATCATATCGTCCACCTCTGTGGAGCTGAGAAAAACACATACATAATAAATACATAAGCGAAGAGAACGGGAGAGTCTGTGACTGTGCAGAAGCGATTTCTTCCATTTCTTGCAGAGAGCTGCTACGCCCGAAAGCCAGTACAAACAGTTTAAGTGAATTTCTCTGTCTGCGACTCTCTCCATTTGGGAAAAAGTCTAAATGCCAGCCAACTCTAACAAGTACATTACCATGTTATGAGCTGTCAGGCTCATTAAAACTCTAACGCCATCCTAAATGCCCTGATAAGACTTCAGCTTTAAACTTGCCAACCAAAAACTGGTCATTTAGGACTCATGATCCTAAATGTATGACCACAGAATATCACAGAAATCAAACTTCTTCCTCCAAATTCTTAAAATTCTTAAAGCTTTAATAGTTGTAAAATTACCAGCTGTGCTCAGCCAGCGGACTTAACTCTGAAATGAGCTCAAATTTCCTATTAAAACAAATGTTTGATGGCAGAAAAATCAGACCCACTTAAAGAATCTCCGACACGCTATCAGCTTTGTTATGTTTGAAATGCGGGTGATGTTTGGTGAAGAAACCCAGACAATTTTCTGCACAATTTTGGGGGTCCAGTAAAGTTTTTTATGGCAGGGTGTCTCTTTCTCTGGCCTCCTGTTTAATAACAACACGTTCCTGGAAACAACTACACAAAAAGTCGTGTGACTTCGGGCTCTGTGTGATAGGCAAAAGGTTGCGTGTACAGACAGAAGAGAGGTCGTAACCCATGAGAGACCAGAGGTAAAGCACACAGTATTAGAAGATGATGCACGCTCTTGCAGGAAAAGGTCAGGGGAGGTCAAAACGAGTCGCACAGGCAGAGATAATCACTGTGAATGAAAGCAATCGCTTTCTCCCGCTGAGGGATGATGAACAATCTGTGTTTGTGTGTGTGTTTTATTTTCTGTGTTTGAATCCAGAGCCCTGTGGGCAACAAATACATTCCAACTGAATCAGTAAATTGTCTGTGCCTGGAATTCAACACACATGCACACTGAGTTGCCTGAGGGAGAGCGAAAGCTGGAATTCGAACTCACTGCTTTTCCAAAAAAGCAGAGGAATCCTAAAAACGTTCCGACAAATCGGAGCAAAGGTTGCGGGGGGTGGTGGAGGAAGACAGAAAAAAAATTCCTGGAGCGGCAGAAGTGCCGAGTGGACAGAAATGGTGGAGAGTGGCAAAAAGTCAATGTATGCTGGTGAACTCACCGAAACGCGCGCATACATATACAAATATAGACACACCGCAGAGCTGGGTTTGAGTTTCATTGTATTTATGCTGCCATCAGTCACAATAAATGCACGGCGATCTGCGCTGTCAAAGGGAAGCCAGAAGCTTTCAGATGAGGCGTGTTTACAGCACGCCCAGGAGGTATTTTCTAAAAATACACAGGCAGCAGCATCAGCGATGACAACAACGAAAAAAATGAACGCAGTCAGCAGTGAAAACAGCGACGGGCTGAATACACACAAAACACTGTGGACGTTCAAACGTGTGGCAGTAAGTAACTGCGCCACGTAGCACTCGCTACATTTAATAAAAGAATCAACTGTGGTAACCGATTTGCCAGCCAAGTAAACTCTGCTCTCCCTCTGTGTGTGTGTGTGTGTGTGTGTGTGTGTGTGTGTGTGTGTGTGTGTGTGTGTGTGTGTGTGTGTGTGTGTAACCGCCACCAGCGTGCGTCTCGCGAACTACGATGGCAAACTAAAAGCATTCCAGTCGTGCTTGATTCTCGCGCTTCACTGGCTCCCCAGCACTGCTCTCTGGATCATCCGTCACTGAATCAGCAGATTTCATACCACATTACGTCCCAGCAGCTCGCAAAGCAACCAAAAATGATGCTGAGGAACAGAAAAGCTGCTATGATGTCACCGAGAGCAAAAATCAGAAGTGTTTCAGTCAGTGTGATTGTGAACTGCGGCTCAGCACACAACAGATATGAAAGTCTGATGAGCTTCTCTGCGTATTAAAAGTTGCAACTGTCTGCTCAGGGAGTTGCAACCTTTTTGACATCCAGTCTTGCATTTACAGCTACACTACATAGGTCACATGTTTCTGTTTTACAAAACCAACCAATGTGAACATCAACCAAAAAAGCATTTCCTAATCTTTTCATGCAGCACTTATATATTGATGAGGTATTCTGGTTCATAAATAGAGGGTGTCTATCTGCAGAGGTGCAGGTGCGTTTGACACATAAGGTTTTATGCTCTGTATATCGATCCGTCCATTCAGCAGGCACTGCAGGGGTTTGGTGCCTTGTGCACTAGGCACCAAACCCCTGGCAGGCAGAACAGTAGTTGCCAAGAATTTGAAAATAACTACCTTGCTTATATTTTGTATTTATATTCTATACTTTATCTACTGGTGCACATACCTGCCCAGAGATTGCACATATAAATTATTAGTACAACAAACAAAAGAATGAATGACGAGACAAACGATTATTAAAGGTCGTGAACTGACTCTACAATATATATAAAGAATGTGCTAACTTTAGATTCTGCCTACAACTCCTTTAAATCAGTCTCATGCTGAGATTTAGGCCAAAAACTACTCATAACTAAATCCTAGTTGGGTTACTAACATTGTAACATAAAAAATGTGACGTATAAAGTTCCACAGAGAGGCTTAAGTTAAGTATTTTAAATACAATATTGATTAAGTAATTAGTAATTAATTACTTTTTAAAGTAACTGACTCAACACTGTCGTCAGATAGCCTGCAGATTTACATTTGCGATTAACTGTGAATGTCAGAAGACTACAATCTTCAAGCTGTTACAAGCTATAATTGGCTTTTATCTGTAGGTGGGGGAGTATTAATTACTCAATAAGTAAATTAACTAAATACTTCTTAAAATCCCTATAAACCTTGAGTGGACAAACAATAGAAATTAAACTCTTTAAATAATAAATACATTTTTTTACAGTACGCAGCGGTAGCATCTCTTCCACAACGTAGCCTGCAATCATTTTTCAAGCTCACCTTCAGACGCTTTCTGTGCTGCTGAAGTAAAATCAGGTTTTGCTGCTTAGCAGGAGTTGCCCCGGTGTTATCCATGGATGATGAACAAGGATCAAGTGTTCGTCTATGCTCTCGTGTCAGGCGCTTCAGTAGATTACTCCTGCTATTAACAGCAGCTGATAGTTTTTACATATAACTGTAATGTTCTTGTCTGCTTGTTTCAGAAAAGTGAAGAGACGGGAATATGTCTATTTCATAAAACAGCCACTCGCTTCAGCCGAGTCCGACATCTTCCGCTTTAGAATACGACTATGCAGCAAACTGGCGCGAAATGACGCGCACCTGCACTACAGCGACGTTAAAGCGGCAGAGTTTACTTTTACCTTTAGAAGACAAATTATTGAAATTAAATAATGATATTCAGCGAGTTTAATTATTTTACAATGTAACGCAAATACATTGTAAGTAACTAATTAAAATACCTAAAAATGAACAGTAATCAGTTACTCTACTTTTTCCAGTGGAAAAGTAATTTAATTACAGTAACGCGTTACTTAATAATGCGTTACACCCAACACTGTCTGACGATATATTACAACTGCTTTCTTTATCATTTCTTTAATGTAACAAACAAGATGGATCTTTTCCATGCTGAAATGCTATCTGGCGATTCATCACTAGGAATTACGTCTAGCGTCACTTAGATCAATTTGATTCATTTCTTCTTGCAGGCCTCTACAATTCAGAACGCTTTCCATATAACACCTCTAATTGTTCTCTAATGCCGTGTTACTTCCCACGATGCATTTCACGGACTTGGTGCAGGTCTATCCAATTGCATCCAGAAACATTGTGTACATTGTCTACATCTGTTGTTAACACCCCCTGGAAATCAAAAATGGGTTGAGGCAATCCAGAGTATTTGCATTCACACATTTGTCATGGTAAACTTCCAACTGACCGATGTCAAAGAACTACTCAGCTCTCCCAGTCTCAAACATAAGCATGTGCTCATGCCTGTTGTTATCGTGCCAGCACTGCTCTGGAAATATTACCACTCTGACGTCCACAGCGGCTTGAAGTGTTTGCAATCCAATACCTACCTGTGAACAAGACTGACATCTGCAGCTTAATTTTGAATCACTTGATTGTATTTGTGGGGAAAATGTGGCCAATAAGTGTTGACATTTTCATCTACAATCGCCTCTGTTTTCTTTCCAGTCTTTACCTCAAATAGGCTGGCTGAGCATGCATGCCGTTTCTCAGCAACACACTCGTTCATATTCACAGTTTGACAGATTCACACCCACAGTCTTCTTCCACTGGACCGGCTCATGGGCATCTGTGTGGCAGCAGATTCATTTTCACCTTCCAGACTGTTCTCCAACTGGTTCATCATGAGCTCCACCATCCTCTGGCTAACAGCTCCCGCTGATCTACCTCTAGGCTACAGGTTGATGTCTTTCGCACATATTTTCATGCCAACATCACCTCATCTTCTTCTCCTCCAAAAACGTCACAAACTTGCACAGCCTTCATCACTCAGGCTCCTGCCAGTCCAACACTCAGGTCTTCGTCAGGCCTATAATTATGTCTTAGTTGTCTGCTTTAGCTACTTTGGCACGATAGACTATACAATCATTTCCAAACTGAATATAAATAATAGAATTTCTGAGGTAGTACTGCAATAGTTCAAACAACAGCCTCCTATACACGTATCATCCAAGGGTCCGACATGTTCAATCCAAAGTGTTTTTTGAGTTTGACAGACATCCAGACAAAAAAAAAAAAAAAAGCCTCTTTGCACCTGATATTACCTGAACAGGCATAATGAACTCATATCTAATAGTGAACGAGAAGAACTTTGGATAAACTGATAAATGGGATTATTAATAACTTGCAGAACTACACCTAAAAGTACAGCTGCTCCAAATAAATTAGTTCTTAGAGCTTATCATACTTATCTTTGAACACGAATATAATTGTCTTGTGCATGCAAGTCCACTGATACGTGAAAAAATACAGAGTAATGCCAGAGAAAGTGCTTTCCAACTTAAGATCTCTTAAACACAGACAACAGCTGGGAAGACGGAAAGTAACAAAAAAAGAATAGTGACAGAGCTAAGACCATCATTTTTTTTTTAATGAATGCTGCAGTGAACAGATGCTGCAGATGTGGGATGGAAGATATGACGAACTGGGGAGAAGGTGATGCAAGAGCTTGAAAATCAGCACCAGTACGACGTCAGTCTGTATTTGAGTTATTGGAAAGGCAGGTTTGTCTTTTACTAAATGCTTTGATAACACAGATTGAGTAGTTACGATTTACTAGTTAGTTCTAAAGTCAACAGTGCTAGAAAACTCTGCAAAATACTGGCAACAGCAACTAGGACTCCTCACCCTCCTACCAGATGGTATCCTAAGTGACTTCCTTCTCGAGTAATTGCATACACAAGATTTTCAAATGACAAGTGAACTGACCTTAAGGTCAAGGTCACTGAGATTTTTAGTAGATATCAATTTGAAACCACCGATATATTTCCACACCTAACACACCAATAAGTTTGACCATATCAGCCAGGGCTTATAGAGAGCTGACTGGTCCATAACAGCTGTGGCTTTCGAACAGTAGGCAACATATTTTCCATCTTGGGGAATCATCAAGATTTGTTTTTGGCAAATGTGAGATGAACCTTTGTATTATTTTGGTTTGACAGTGGGATTGTCCTTGAAACTCTTCCATGGATGCCATTTTTGCTTAACTATTTCAATGTACTAATGTGCACTGTTTTTTTGTTTTCTTTTACAACGTCCTGGATAAGTCGTCAATGTTTTCTTGGAGTAATTTTGGAAGCCCATTCACTCCTGGGAAGGTTCACAACTGTTCAACTATATCTATATATATCTATATTCAGGGGTAAATACTTTTTCACAGCACATGAACATGTTTGAATTCCTGGAATGCATAGATTTTTGAACTAGTAGGTAATGGTTCCCATGCAAGTCAAATAAGTATGTCGTGACCTCAATTTGTTAGTCAGAACAGTCAGTATAGCTCAGTTGTCACCTCCAGGTTTTATAAAACATGAAAAAAAATGATGGTGATTGGCAAAATGTTCAAATTGTAGCTTAAAAGAGGTAGTTTCCATAATAGTGAGTAACATCACAGTGGGTAGATCCAGTTTTTATTTAAAGTCTATTGTGCGGAAATGCAGAGCTATTGGGTAAATGTTTCGCTATTTGAACTTGGACCAAAGTGGTGGCTTTATCAACCCCAAGGCTAAAAATGTCATCCTTATAGCTACTATGGCAGCTTGCCTGAAACACACAAGTCTAGAACAACAGGAGAAGACAAGCACACATGGAGGCACTAAAGTACACTTGCGCATATGCATGCAAGTGTACCCACTTTCCACCAAATTATAAAAGTGAACAGAGGTTACGGTCAGAGGTCGGAGTGTGGGGGGTGCTTGGGATCAGTGACCAAAGTCCTGCACCATCATCCCGTCTGCTTCCGGATCTGTGTATCCATGTATATGTCTGTTTGAAACAGGCAGGAAGGCATGCCACTGCAGTAACCAGATAGCAGGGTGTGCATGGCCATAAAAAAAAATCCAGCCAGGTCAAACAGTGGAGTCATTACTCTGATTGAGAAGAGCGATTAGTGCTGTCTGGTCAGCAAGAGACCAGAAAGAAACTTTTACTTGAAAAACATCTGTCGGGAACATTTTGACAGGTTCAGACACAAGAGTCCAGACGCGCACACAGAATCGTTTCCACTGTCCAATAAATCTGACCAAAGCAGACTGTATTTGTAGGAATGAGTCCTCAACAAATACAGAAGACTACTACTTCTACTATTTGTGCTCCAGTGAATTCTGCTCATGCTTTCAATTTTTAGCATTTCAGAGAGTTCATATGCTCTAGAAAGTGCCAGAGACACAGGCTTCTTCAGCTTGATTCATTTTCACACAGATCTGTGGCAAAGATGGTGACTAAACTGTCTCTAACACAAACACACAACTGTTCTGCTTTTCTAAACCGATGACTTTAATTAGATGCCTTGGACTTTCTTTTTTCTTTTTCCCCATCCCCAATCATCCCTGCTCCTGCCGCCGTCTCCTTTTTCCCCCGGTCACGGATCAATGGCACCTCCCCAATTCCCAGCCTCCAGGGAGAATCAACTGATGCACACATACGCACAAGGAGCCACTAAACATTCGTAGAGCTTCGTCTACAGAAGCGGACAAGAGCACAAAAATATTAAAGCTATATGACTCAGAGTTACAGGTACAAGTAAAAAATGTTATTCATTTGGAACGCACAACGCAAATCAGAACATGACTCTAATAATGTGTTTCAAACTGAAGGACCCAGAGTCCGTGCTATTCTGGAAGTGAATGTTCAGTTCTTTGTTCTGCTTTTTCAAGCTCAAAGTGAGGATCTTTAGCTTTTACATTAAGCGGGAAATTTGTTGTGTGTGTGTGTGTTTGTGTGTGCTTGTGTGTGTGTGTCTGGCTGAGGCCCAGGCCTGCTGAATCCCTCTGGACAGCGGAAGTTGTTTCCTGATTGCTCATCTTCTCAGTAGAAAAGTAGCTGCATTGTTTTACTTAATTCTTCCATCAACCATAACCCACACACACGCTTACCATTTAACCTTTTCAGAACAGAAGCTGTGTGTGTGTGTGTGTGTGTGTGTGTGTGTGTGTGTGTGTGTGTGTGTGTGTGTGTGTGTGTGTGTGTGTGTGTGTGTGTATGCTGTATCCCACTCGAGCCAGATCTAATGAGACAAAAACCCCTGGTCAGAATGGAAAGAACCAATCAACCAAACGGCGTCTGCTGTCTGCTGAGTGTGTGTGTGTCAGTGAGAATGAATGGGAGAAGGTGTGCAGGCGTTGAAGTTTGTGGTCAATCTGAATCGTTTGAGCTGCAACAATTGATCCTGACCTGGTGAAAATATTTGCCTGAATAAAAAAAAATATGAATATGAATAATTGCTCACACAAAAGCCCATTTCAATGACTTTTGAACAATTTTTTATAAGTACCACAGACTAAAGATAGTTACCCAACGAAATGGTAGAGACTGATGAGTCCGCATCAGTGTGCAGTCATTGCAAATGCAGATTTTGTTATTACTAAAGACAGCTAATACAATCAGCTCTCATCTAAATCTTTTATTGTAAATGATTTTTGTGAGGTGATGAGAGACGACATTTTGTAGGTGAAGTGATGAGTTTCTGGACATTTATGCTTCAGCAGGAAATTTGCACAGTAGCTACGCTGTCACCACGATCTCCCCTGAAACACTGGGCTATAAGCTGCACCTTCATAGAAATGTAACTACAACTTGGGTCGACGCAGCTCCCAACAATCCCGACTACTTTTTCCCCAGAGTTTTGGAATTTTTCAGTCAGAGAATAACAATCATCTCCTCAACATGAGGAATAAGAATCATAGCATCAATATAAGGACTCACAAAATTCCTGGGGTGAGATTTTTGAAACGATCAGAACAGACGTGAGTGAATGTAAAAAGAAGTGGAAAACCTAAATATGATTGCCCCCAGGGAACAAAATAAACCACAGCAAAGAGCAATGGGGGGTGGGGGGGTGTCCTTGCATTCTGTTTGTTTCTATTCGTCTCAAGTCTGAATCAAGCTCAAATGAGACCTTAGCGACTGAACAGCTTCCGTCTATTTTTCCATATATCTTTTGAGCTTCTCTTACAGAGTGAATAATGTGGGGAGTAAACTATTTAAATGAATCACAAAGACATAATTTGATAAGACAAATTCTTCTTCTTTTGTGCTACCAGGAATGTATAACTATTTGGAATGATGTGGGAGATGATCAGAGCGTAACTAGTGGATATGAAAATGCTGTGAGCCTGAGGTTTAACACAGACACCTGCATATTTATCTATTTCATTTGTATTTCCTTTCCTTTTGGGAAGCTTCATTATAGCATCAGATCTATTAGACAATACTGTGCGCAAAAGTCTTGAACAACACCTCATTTCTTTATTTTGTGCCAAACAGGGGAAAACGGCTGCACTATGCCAAATTACACAAGAACATTAGTGGCAACAGGTCTTACAGAGGGATGAATTCAAACTTGGGTCAACATTATTGAAGCAATGTGGGATCATCTTGACAAAGAACAGACCAAAAGTCAGCCAACATCCAAAGAAGAACTTTGAATATCCTTCAAGTAGTCTGGAGAAATACTTAAAGACATGACAAGAAAGCTAAGAGAGTTCAGGCTTTATTGAAGAATAAAAGGTGGCCGTACTAAATATTGACTTTCAAGCTCTTCTCAAATATATACAATTGAGACGTGCGCAAGACTTTTGCACAGTAATGTACATTTAAATGTGTACCAACACAGATTTATTGAAGTGACTCATATCTGGAGCTACAATCCTTTCTGAATCTTGTAAACCACAACTGTCACTGAATGCGTTTCACTGTTTGCTGCCCACAGAAAAATCAGATTCAAGGTGAACAGAACAAATCTATTCACCTTCAGCTGGCTGTCCTCAATCAGTGTTGCCATGCTGCTTATAGAAGCATCTGTAAAATCAAAAGCACTAAACTCTGACACCAGGACTGTCAGTGGCAGAGGAGTGTAAGCATGCAGCGCATGTACCTGAGATGAAGGTCCTCAGAGTATTTCAGACAAGCGTAGATGAACTCTTTTAGCTGGCAGTAGACTTTTGGCACAAACTCTGAGAAGGGAAGCTTCTTTGGGAAGGGAAGCTGGAGGAAATGGGGCGAAAAATAAGAGATTAAGTGAGATTTTACTCAAACTTTAATTCACATACTGCACAAAAGCTAACTTGAGCAAGTTCAAGCATAGAGGTAGTTTTTTCTTGAGAGTTCCTAAAGGGAAGAAGCTTTTGCATGGAAGAAATTAAACTGACATGACTGCAAGAAGCAACATGCAGCACTTTTCAGAGTATAAAACTCTTTTTGCACACTTTTATATCGTCTATGTTCTCTACCTTTTCCAGTTCGGGGTCTTGAAAGGGACACTGGGAAGTGTATTGTCTGTACTCCTCCTCCGTTGAGACTGGGATTGGACTGTAGTTGTCCTGGTCTATCACCTGCCTGCAGAGGGCAAAGAAACAAATAAATCAAAGGTAAATAACTTCCCATCTTCTCCAAAGAGGTCAACACACACCCACACCCACAGAGGATACATATAAACAATCATCCCATTGGGGGTCGTTTTAATTCTTGAGGTTTTCTTACCACCCTGCCCTCTTTCACCACCCCCGCGTCTTTTTGGCACTCCAGAGTTCGGACGTTCCAGCGTTCCATGGAGAGGCCGTGAACCGGAGCGCGCTCTCTCCCTCTCCCCAACAATACAACACAAAATTCCTGTGGCTTCCACGATGTGTGTGTGTGTGTGTGAAAGAGAAAGATGGAGGAAGGAGAGAGGGAGTGTGTGTTTGTTTGTCCGTTCTCACTGCTGCAAGTCCCACTGGTGTCATTGGACAAAAGCGGTGCTGAAACAATGGCACGTTTAGCCCGAATACAAACACGCACTCTCACACTCAGAGTTTTGTAGGGGGTAGTACCCATTGAAGGGCAGAGAATGTTCCGGACGTTGGTTTAAAACACTTCCTCCCTCTGGCTGGTTGTAAAACTTCAAAACCAGGACGTTTCCCACAGACATGCGCTGCTGCACAAATATGTGTGTGTGTACGAGCTTCATGACCGTATCGTTAGAGAGGTGAAGGTCAGTGCGGCACACACTGGAGTATTTAGAACCCAGCTACTGAAAAACAGCTATCAGGAGAGCGTGGAAACAAAACGTTCGCTACCTGAAGGTGACATTCCATCTCTTGAGTAAGATTTCTCCGTACTGCTCCCTCATCTCCAGCAGCATGTCAAACAGCTGAGACACAGGGAAACCATAACCCTGCAGAAGGGAAAGAAGAGCAGCTGCATGTGAAACCATGGTAAATGGTCTGGTTCTTATATGGCACTTTTCTGCTCTGAGCACTCAAATGGTTAACACAACTTGCCTCGTTCACCCACTCACACCCATTTACACACTATGTTGTTTTAACATAAGTGCTTCTATCTAACGTTCACACACATTCATACCCCGATGCATCGGAGAGCAATTTTGGGGTTAGTATCTTGTCCAAGGATATTTCCACGGAGATTGGAGCAGACAGACGAGCCCAAATATTCATGCCTCCACCACTGTGCTTGACAGCTGGTATGAGGTGTTTATGCTGATATGCTGTGTTTGGGTTTCTCCAGATGTGGCACATGTGGTTTGCTAAGATGCAACTTTGCAAACTTAAGCTGTGCTGTCACGTTCTTTTCAGAGGGAAGTGGCTTTGTTCTGGCAAACCTTCTAAGCAGGCCATACTTGTTTAGTCTTTTTGTAACTGCGCTGTTATGAGCTAACTGAGGCTCGTAAAGTCTAAGCTGCAGCTCTTGGGTTTTTTGCAGTTTCTCTGAGCATTGAGCGATCTGACCTTGGGGTGTTTTTACTGGGACATGTTCCTGGGAAGATTGCGACAGCACATAGCTGGCTAACAGGGCTGCTGTCTGACAAGACTTCGCTCTAGGAGGACTAAGTTGATACAGGTGGATGAGATTAAACACATAATTATTTGATTTTTCAAAACAATATTTTGCATCAAATGTCTGAAATGTCAAAATAAAGACTGATGGAAGGACCAATTAAAATGAGGTTGGAAAACAACATGCCTTCAACATAAGACTGAGAGTGTGGTATAAAGAAAACCCAAGGTATAGTTTCCTCTCTGCTGGAAGAAATACAGAAGAATTCCAAAAAATAATAATAAAATAAAACAGAAACGCCCTCAAACATAAACAATGAGTAGAAATTTAGCCATTCAGCAGCACTTCATCTCTGTACATGAATGACTTTTGGACATCGAACCACACATTCATCATTCCCCGCCTTTAATGTGCCTCACTCTTCTCTGAATGTTTCTCCCATCCGGTTTTCACCCACATCCCCTCTATCTCCCCTTCATCCTCTCATACATCACACTCAATCCATCCAGGCTAGTTCATAAATACAGCCAGAAAATAAATGGATGGAGCGCAAACTGACAGCACATGATTAAGGTCCATTTCTAAAAATGGACGAATTAAGACAGAAAGTCTCTCTTTTTTTTTTTTAAGAGGCTGGCAGCAGTCTGTTTTGTAAAAACTACAAAACATGCTTTGAACAAGAATCACGGGCCTCTGGGGTCAAATATCTTAGGAGAACACAACAGCATTTCATATAGCGTGATGCAAAAGGGAACGAGAGGATTTCCTTCCTTTCGAAGTGAAATATTAGGAATTAATCACACACATACCTGCAGAGTATCAGCAAACAGGACAATGAGGTTCTTCAGATCCAGCACCAGGTCAGGGTCGTCACAGTATGACTAAGGAAACAGGAGGGAGGGGTGTGTCTGTGTCATTTCAGACTTTTGTGGAAACATGCATTTCGTATTTAATGAGTGTGTGTGATTCGCCTCACAGAGTGCGTCCTCAGGGCAGCGACTATTTTGGACAGCGCCAACTCCCAGAGCTCCTCTACGTATGCTCTGTTGACCAAACCCTGTGTGGTGTGCAGGACGTGATCCTCCACAACAAAGAAGCTGCAAGCGAGGAGAACAGAGAGACAGATGGAATTACTTAGGCAGTTTGGTAAATATACCTAATCACGCTCCTGCCAAAAGTAAGAGGAGGAGAACAATACCACTCCTGCTGGAGCCAGGACATGGTTAGCTTAGCTTTGCATAAATACTGAGTGCCGGGCTATGTCCAAATCCACCTAGCTCACTGAAGCGCACTAATTTGCATGTTATATTACAGTTCAATATGCACAAAAACCAGGAGGTTAGGTGCCAGAGTGTTTCTACCATTACTATCCAAGAAATAGCTTGGCCTGAAACCTCCAGCGCAACAGCAAATTGTCCTTGTTACAATTCAGATTTTGTACAAATTAAATAAATGAGATATAACTTGAAAAATATTTGAGTAGGAGTCTTTCCTGGATTCAAATTGGATTTGTCTTAGGTGCACTTTGGAAGGGATATACAAACAGATTTAAAGGGACAGTCCACCCGTAAATCAGATTCACATATTTGGCAGAATACTGAGCTGCAGTGACATTTATCCTTTAGACTGCTCTGGAGTTGGCTGCCCAGTTTCTGATATATGTGCTGTAGAGAAGTCTGCCTCCTCTTGAATGTTACAGAACTGAATTGTGCTTTCTGTTTAGTCCCCTACGCACCACAAAAAACAAAAAAAAAACAACACCTAAAATCTTAGCAGCAATGTCACAAATCAAAGCCAGTGATACAAAACCTTCTGTTCAACTAGACCTGAAAACCAGTGGAAACATGCAACTGGCAAAACACTGAAGCAGCTAGCGGGAGATGCCACTAATGTTTACGTGCCATTTCTTACAGATTTTGTTGCGGCAAATCAAATATGACAGTTAAAAGAAGTTGACTTGTTACTATTGAGAACAACGTCTTTATAAAGAAGACTAAACATGAAACATGTTCAGCCTGGTCAAGATGCTGCGTCTCATAAAAGTCATAATGAAATTCTAGTACTAGTTTCTTTTGATAAGGTATACAGCGATTCTCTTCGGATGGAATACGGCAGCACACGGTGTTCTAGGTTATCCTGTAGACGGCGAAGACAACGACGACGGAAAAAGATGAAAAGAAAAAAAAAAAAGAAACAAGACAAGGACGAGTTAAGCAGCTGGAGACTAAGCAGATGAAGAAAATAAAAGGCCAAGAAGACAACAAAGATAAAGAAGAAAGCAAGAAAAAAACTACTTGTGGGAGATGGCAACAAGTCCAGCTGTGTGTTAGCTGTACTCAGACTCGTTGGTAAGAAAGTCTTGGAGGATCAAGGGATACTGATTCTAATACTGCCTCTTGCAAATATAACAGTACTGTCATGTTTTCCGGACCAAGGTTAGAAATACTTTCACATAAGCGAAGCAGTTAAAAGACCAGGATCTAGATTAGGTTTCACTTTATTAATCCATCTGCTGCTCTTGACAATAACTGTATTTTCCATCATGTCAAACAGAGAAATGTGAAATCTGGTTTTCATAAAAATAAAGCTGCTGATCTTTTCTATGACAAATGGTTTTCTTTGGTTCATCTTTCTCTTTATGATCCATTTTTTTCCTACAAGATGTTTTTGTGGAAAACAATCCTTAAAATCAGCTGCAAAGTGAATTAAAAATAATTAGGCAATAGGAACGCAAATGAAAACATGTTTCTGGACTGCAGAGGAAGGGACTGTTCAGAGATATCCCCAATCTCAAATAAAAGACAAACACTTGTGTGGCTTATTTTCACCCTGAGAGTACTTTGGGATGGTTCGAGTCAATTCTGACAACTTTTCCAGAAGAGCTGCCATGTTTCTCTGATTTAAAATCATTTGCAAGTGCAAATGACAGCCAGGCAAACGGCGCATTCGCCCAGCCAGGCGTGCGAGGATGCTGATATCTGAGCACAGCAACAAACCCGTCAGTCACACGTTGTGCTGCTGTCTTGAAATGATGCCTGTGTGAAACGGATCAAATCGCCTGCAAAGTGACTTTGGTTTACATCCACTCACAACACGTCTAACTCAAACCAGTGCCCACCGAGCATTGCCAGGCCACAATGAGCCGCACTGCGGTCGGATCAGTGGCCCGGCTATGCATGGTTACTTTTCTCTTTGCTATTACTGAAGGGAATAAATATGATGAGATTCACTCAACAGATTTTTACTTTTTCCAGCTTTTTCTTCATGTAAGAAACTAAAAGATTTGTGCACTTTTTTTATGGAAGACCAAGCAGCATCTTCTACCTGTTTGTACCACAGTGGAACAAAGCACAAATTTCCCTACAAATCCAACTCATTGAGAAAGAATAACTGTAACTTAAAAAATTGTTGATATGTTGATACAGAACAGCTTCACATTTGAGAAGCTTTGCTTTTCATTTGATTTACATATATGTTGGATTTATGCTTTAAAAGCATCAACCAGAAAACACTTTGGTACAAATTCTGATTTTAAATGTACCACATCCATGAAAGTGATTTAACCTGATTTAGACACGCAATTATTAGGTCAATCCAACTTACATATTAGATTTTTTTATCCCGTCCTATGGACAACTTTCTCCAAGCATCTATCTCTGCAGACTAACATTAACCCAGGGCCAAACTGTTCATACTGAATAAGGTTGCAGGTCGCTTAACATTTGCTATGGTGTCTCCACATCTAACACACATGCTCAGTGTGAACCTGTTTGGATCTGTGAAGAGAATCTGCCAAGTCTGAAGTTCATCAGTGACCTGCACAGATCCCACTCAATGACTTGAGGACCATCATGGAGTCCAATTATGAACGTGAGTAGCACTGGAGGTTATTCTGCTGTACAGTTGTAAAGCTGTTCCTCCTTCCATGAAGGAGAAGATGATGCTGCAGCTAATGGTATAAGCCCTTTTAAGCTCTACTCATGTAACTGCCCATCTACTGGTATCTCCTCCACACCTGAGACTGTGCTGGCAGAGACAGCAAACCTGTTGGCATGTAAGCATGTGCAACCTGTATGCCCTCCTGGTAGCAACTCATGGTAGCAGCAGGGAGAAGGACACTAATACCAAACCCAAGATAAGAAGATAAGGACAGTGACTGTCCACCACCTGCAATCCATTTTTTAGAGGATTGTCCTGTTGTTACTTCTCCAGAGCAACTGTGTCACTTTGATTTGCTCCAAAGAAGCAAAAATTACCTCACCATACTTCAAACTTCTTAACAGGACACACTGATATCGCTGAATTTTATTATTGTTGCACTCTGATGATCGGGTGTTGCATTCATTTTTTTTGAACAGTGTACATACGTTTTTATTAGTTGACCCCTTTTTTAAACTTATAACTGAGTTCATTACATTAATATACATTTCTCTGTTTGCTTATTCATTGGCTCATCAGTGAACGGTATCATTTTCAAATGGATGAGCCGAGCGCCTCAGCTCTCTAATGAGTGTCTCCTGGAGGCAGCCATTTATATTGTGAGAAATCTTCAGTTAGTAAGTTGGAAGACAAACATGGCGTGATGAAGATTTTTAAAAATAAATTTTGATGTCATTTAATGCATCCATTTAATCTTTTTTGTTGTTGTTATTTTGGCAGTTTCAGCCCCCATAAGTTTCCTCATATAAACACGCACAGTTACTAATTAAACATATATAATAACTCTGGTTTTGTGGGCATGCACAACTATTACATAAAAAAAATAAATGCAGATATTAAAGGAAGCCTTAGTTGGAGTTATTTTGAAGTGTTTAATGTCAACAGAGAGCGCAGATGAAAGAATATTAGGGTGGGAGACATGGATGAAGAAGCACTAGTGGATAACAGACAAAGGATGGCACTTTCCAGCACTTCAGATGGGAATAACAGACCTGAGGGTGAGTGCATGAGTCTGAGCTGATGTCCAGTGTTTATAGAAGCGTCTGCTCCAGCAAGACAGACAGAAGGAATAACAGCAACACGCCAACCGCCATCACACACACACTATCAATCCTCACTGCTGCGTGCATGTGAGGGAGAACGAGCGGACATGTGTGTAGACGCAACATAGAAGTGGGACGGAGTGACGGATGAGAGGACAGTAAAGAAAAGGTGGAGGATGGGGTGTGAGTGGGGAAAAAAGGGGGGCAGGAATAACAGCAGGAGAGGAGGGAGATGAAAAGATGTCAAATGATCACAAGTCACTCAGAAGAAATGAAATGAGGTGCTGTTAAATGCTGAATGTTTGCTTTCACTCAAACGTGCCTCTGCCAAGGTACACAGAAATCTCACAATGAGCGGGCGGATGGTCGGTCGGTGGAAATCTGTTATGAGCCATTTTGAAAATATTTACAACTATTTCTAAACAGACGTTTTCATTCTGACCTTTTGGCAAAAGTTCACTTTCAATTAGGGTGAAATTAAAGAAGGAAATTAGAAAAACTTCAAGGAGTAGGAAATAAATAAAAGCGGGCGGACGAACTTACCCAACAATCTGATTGAAGTACCGCCGGTATCCCTCCAGAGTTTCATGCTAGAAATAAATAACAACACAAAGGCCAAACAGAGGGAGAAACAGGGAGTTACTAATAATGTGAAAATATACAGATATCAGAATAACAGGAAACAAACTTATACCAGATTACTCAAATATATGCATCTAAATTCTTTGTTTTATGCATTAGCAACATCTGTTCATCATTTTCAAGTGGCAGAGACATTGACTGTAATTCTATGTGAGGTTGTCGTATTTTTCATCATAACAATTTTGTCCAACCACTGTTTATCTGCTTGTTTACAGGATAAAGGGTGCAGGCTTTATAATAGAGTCCTGCAACAGGAGGGTAATTACATTTAATTTCAGTGTATTTAATGTTCGCCTTCAAAATAAAAGCTGCAAATCTTGAAACACTCCGGTTGTAGCAGTAAGGCAAAAGCTTTACTTTGAAGGTGAATGTTCTCAGTTTCTGGTTTGTGTTGCACTTTCTGCAGTTTCATTTCGTTGGGCTAAACAAACTCATCAGTCCTCAGTTTATCGTGTTTCTGTGATCTTTCTACCTTAAGCCCAATTTTAAGGTGTCCAAAACAATCATGAGAAGGTTTCCTTTGCAGCACCATATACCGTTTTTTTTTTTTTTTTTTACCAGTAGAAAGCCAGCCACCACAGGCCAACATGTCGGGGTATACATCGGTGGTTGCCAGGGGTCACTAGCCAGTCTAGGCCTGTGTGACTGAGGCCTTGGCTGTTCAAACAGCTTGAGAGTGTGTGTGTGTGCGCAGGGCTAGGGTGGAGTCAGTGTAGTTAGGAGTGTGTGGACATAACAGTGCATCGAATAACACACAAAGTGAGGGTGCGGAGTCATACCATGTTAGAGTGGGGCTGCAGTACGAGACGGGCCTGTTTCCTCCTTTGCTTTCTGTAGTAGTTCTCAAACACATCACGCAAACCCTAAAAACACAAACTGGAGGTAAGACCGGCTGCAGGGATGGACTGCAAGTACAGCCTGTGAAGCGCCAACAACACAAGCATACAACCCAGTGTTTCAGGTTAATCGAGGTTGGTAGACAACAGGGGAAGAACTCATGTAATGAGGTACAAAATCAAAAGGGTAGACCCACACGAGGATGGAGAAGGTCATGTTAGTGCATACGTGAGTAAGAGGGAGATAGGGAAGCTGCCTTTGATGGCTGGCTAGCGTCACCGCTCAGACATCAAACTAAAACGTACCCACGCAAGAGACACAGAATCGGCTGTCTAAACTTGACCATCTCGTATCTGTTCCTCCCATTACACTGAAGCTCTCTCGCCCTTATCTCTGTTGTGCTAAGATAGACCACAAGTCTCTCTCTCTCTCTTTCTCTCACACACACACGTATCCAGATCCCACAGTAACCGGTGAGCTCAGAGATAAAGGCCCAGGAGTGGGCAGATAACATGACAAGCTCCCTGAGCTACTGACCAGACCAGCGCACGTATATCTACCCAGCTGACGTTGCTGTTGTAGGAGGTCAGATACAGGAATAAAAATACACCACAAACACAAAAACACCACTGTTTTACCAACTTTGACATTTGACAGCTTCAAAAATAAATGAATACACTTTGTCTTTAATTATGACAACACAACTGCTCTGTTGGGAACATAGGGTGCCAGCATTCAAGTAGAAGTCACTTTGATATGCTCATGACAAAAAGCAACAGCATCACCAGGCAGTATAATATGCTCCATCGTAAAACAGCTCGGTCAGCACCGACCCAAATGCCACAGAGCATCTATTGGATACCCTGGAACAACTCCAGTCCTCGAGGCCTAACCCCACTGCCAATCACCTGGTCCCAGAAAACACAGACCGAGTGTGTGCTGTGTTCATGCTAGCCCTCCATCTGGGATCAGACAAACGATGTTGAAGGCGTCCCTCCTCACGGTACAGTTTCTTTTGAGAAATATGAAATTTGTACATTCAGAAATTACATTTATGTTCATGTTCCCTGCAGTCCATTGCCTCAGTTATTTAAAGAGATTGGAATTTAATAATCAATACCATGATTAGCTTCCAACGTTATACTTTAACCAATTCTCTAATGCTGCAGCCACATTAGTTGTGATCTCATCATCTTTGAAACGGCTGCAACAACTGCCACCTTCAATCCGATTTCAGTGCATCATGACGGCAATGAAATGGCGACAAGAGTCAGTCTGCTGTTAGTTTCTGATTGGATGTGCCACTGCCTTAAAAGTAGCAATTAAAATGGTCGCCACAATTACCTGCGATCAGTCGCCAAATATGAATATAATACGATGGGCGTCATATTTTGACTCTAGTGTCTCTGAGCCATAAAGGACAGTTTCCTTTCTCGCTCTCCGTCTGTTGCCCTTTTGTATTTCTAAGGTTTGCAAACAACCTTGTCCTTCATGCTTTATCTGTCCGCGCTCCTTTTCAAAACTTAAATAAAGAAAAAAAGAATATCAACAAAAAAGTATTTGTTAAAAAAAAATTAAGATCTAAAGTGCTGTATGTGGATTTTGGCATCATGCTCAGCTACACTCTTTAGTCGTTCCCTTGATTAAACCGTGCCCTTTGAAAACAAAGATACCAACAAAACAATGTGGTGAATGGTAGAAATACAGCTCTCCCTGGTAGTGTGTCAGAACTAGGTTGAGCTTGTTTGGAGGTGACAAAACTGTTTTTTAATTCCCAGTTTGACCCTCAGTGGAACAATGTGTATTCAACAAATGAGAGGCATCAAACCGCTGTGAACTCTGCATTATACAGCGCTCGCTGTCCCTGAGAGAGCGTGAGCACGGGGTGAGAAACACGGGCTGAGATCAGCACGAGTGTTTGTGCGACAATATAACATCACCAGAGAAGGTGAGGAGAGATAAACGAAACAGAGAGGAGCTGAAAGAGAGAAGAACACCAGCAGGCGGAGCCAGCAGAGAATCAAAGAAAGAACGGATCAGACAGCACGAGGATCAGACGTGAATAAATTACAACAACATGAACCCGACAAAAACCTGCTAACAAAGAAAGACAAATGTTTCTAGTAACTGCTCACAGACTATTTATGTTCATGGCACCAGCTTTCTTCTGATTGGCTGCCCCACACAAACATAGGGTGTGAGGAACTGGTGGGTGGGGCTTGTCTACTCCTGCGCTCCATACTGTCTGAGATGACCATACTGAGAATGTACCTGTTCACACACCAACTTCATTATGTGAATCTTTGTTTTATATGCACATCCGCCAATCAGCAGTGTAATTACAACAAAACAGTATAACAAGCCGGTTCCCCTCTTAAATAAACGACTACAGTCTCCCACTGGAGTGAGCGTGACTGAGCATAAGTGTTCCACCTTTACTGAAGTAAACACATCTGCTTGCTAAAGGTCAAGAAGTCAGTCTTTTTTCACCTTTTTGATCTCTTTATAGACATTTTCCTCCACTATAGCCCAACATCCCATCACCTGACCCCTTTATTTGAAACTTCAGCCCATGTTTATTATAAGCATCCAACAATAAGAGTGTTTACATGAAATAGACTTTTCATTTCTTTTTAAGTCTTTGAAAACACTGTTTGATTTCTAGTCTCAGTCACTAGTTTTATATCATATTCAATACAAAAAAAATCCATTTAGCAAATGTATAGCTCTTATCACACATTGCCCTCTACGCCCCTGTCTCCCTTTAAGAAAGGTAAAGAAGAACGATTTTGCAACTTTACATCTCTGGCAGGTTTTTCCAAACCGGAGGGGTAAGAAAGAAGGTAATGAAGCTTCAGCAATCTGTGAGAGTGACCGAGTCGGACCGCAATTGTTGGAGAGAGGCTAACTTCCACCGTGTGACCTGTGTGATTGCCAATCGGCGCTCAGAGGTTGAAGACGTTGCATGCTCAACCTCCACAACTATCTGGTGGCACCAGCGTAGGTAGTAGGGCTGAGTATGTGACCCAAATGCTGTGAGGCTATTGCAGAGGCCTGGATGTTTTGATGCGTGCAACAGCTTTCCTGTCAACTCAGAACTGTCCTGTCAAAATAAAGGCTAAAAAGTCCAGAAAAAAATGCTTCAATCTCCAAGCAGCTACATGTTTTTCCTAGTTGGAAAAGGGATGCTCGACTATTTTTACTTTATTTAAGAAAAACAAGCTGAGAAGGAGCAGAAGTAGTTGGTTAGAAGCAAGGGAACTTTCAAAATAAAAGACCTACTAGACGAATTGCCTGTATATGTTAATGCTCTCTAAAAAAATGTTTTTTTTAAAGACTCAAGGATCTGTTAGAGCAGCTGCTTTGTTCCAGCTGTCGTGCTGTAGCTCAGAGTTCCCAGTCTGACCGGTTTGATGGACTGGCTGCTACCGCCGCTCACCTCGCCTCTCCTTCCCCTCGTCTCTGCCCGACACGCTGGGCTTTAGGCCCGTGTTTACATCCATCGCAGCTCTGCCCACATTTGTCAACGTGCGGTACGTGTGCGAGTGTAACAAAGGAGTATTGTTCGGGCTCGCCGCTGCTCCACAGCGGGTGGAAAATTGTGGGCCTTAAAGGTGGAAAAGGGAAAGCGGGGAGAAGAGTGGACGGGGGGGGTTGGTCTTGATTGCAAATGGGATTCTACGTCCAGGTTTGCTACAAAAATAAATAAAAGTGCTACAAGCGTGTGCCTGTGGAAGTACAAGACATTCTCAAACATTTAACAATCAGACTGTGTGTGTGTGTGTGTGTGTGTGTGTGTGTGTGTGTGTGTGTGTGTGTGTGTGTGTGTGGTTTTATTTTCTGATATTAAATCCACATCTCCACCCGACAGCTTGTCATTCAAAGCGCCGCAGCACAGCTTATTTTAACACACAAAACAGTTCGAGTGTGTCTGTTTAATCTTGTGTCCTTTCTGCATTTTAATAGAAACGCAAACAAAATCTCAAATGGCAGCAGCAGGAGGAGAAGGAGGGGGAACATAAATGACTAAGAGTGTGTGACCCCAAAGGTTCAGGGGTCAATCCTTTCAACACCTTCCCGAGCAGCAGCGTGCTCCTTTCCTCCCCCCTTTCTCCTTCATCTCGAGTGCTTCATTCCTCCTCTCTCATCCATCCTCCCCTCTCTCGTCTCGCTGCATTTTCACCCTCGTCTTCCTGTTTTTGCCCTTTTAACCTCCCCGTGACCTCCCTCTGCTCCCTACTCTCTGCAACAGCTTATCTCCAATCAGCTGATTGAGGCCTCAGCAACATACAGCAGGGCTGGTTCAAGTGCTGCTGAGGCTCTAATGACTGAGATTTGTGGAAAATTCTTATTTCCTTCCACTTTTCACTCCTCCTGCTTAGCCTCCACATCTCAATGCTCCCTTCTTCCCTTCCTGTGACCCCCGCTCTTCTCATAACCTTCCTCTCTGATTGCCTCTTCCACATCATTAAGGGTTCAGTTCAGCTTTAAGGGGTCAGTAAGATGAGAAAGATCACCATATGGTAGTTCTCCTCCCTCCCCACGGACCAATAACACCTCACCTGTTACTTGATTCAACCAATCAGATGCTGACCACTCCCTCTAGAAGCAGTATATTTTATTTTGGTTTGGGGAATTTATTGAGCTATTTATGCCACAGATCCACTTTATTGTACTATTCTACCATTATTTATTTTGTTGTATTTTTTGAAACTTTATTTACCTATACTTCCTACATGTGCTGTACTTTCTCCATCTTCCAATATATACATCATCCTTCTGCCTTCTAACTCAGTCTCCAAATCCATCAAGTTGTCCTTCAGTTGTACTCATGTCTTGTTCATTCTGTTCACTCGGAGTGAAGATCTTGGCATCTTGACCTCTCATCTTTTTGCCAGTGCCACAGTCTCCAAATCATACATCACAGCAGGAACGATGATACCATCCTGTAAAAAATAGCAGCAAATCACCCCTTACACTCTTCTCTACCCATTCCACCCTGCCAGCACTCTCTTCTTCATCTCTCTTGTGGACTGTTCCTTGATTTGCATGGCTGACCCCAGCTATTTAATCTTAATCTCTTAATCCACCCCCCCAACCACCACTTGGAAAGCTCAGCTCGGTGCCATACATGAGTGGTTCTTACACCTAGCTCATTCTTCACTGGGTCACTGATATCTTTCATTTTTACTTTATACACAGTTATTCATATTTTTTCCACATGTGGTTACATCATTACAGAAACTGTAGATCGGTAGTACAGCACTTCATGCAAATACACTTTTCCTAACCTTGTCATATACACACCAGGGCCAAAACACACAAATCTGTCCTACACGGTGGCTCGGGCAGCCACTGATGGGTGATGTGATTTAACGTGACGATCGAAAAAAAAAAATTGCTAATTATGTTTATACAGCCCTGCAACAAAAAATAAATGACAGATTTATGGACCTATCCAGCTCAAAATACACGAACCAGTCTGTATACATATACATTTTAAAAATGTATGTAGAGTAAAAAAACCTGCAGCAGTCCACTTGGCTTCGCTATTGTGCTACATTATATATTTTATAAATTTTTTCATGACCTTTCCTTCTTTCCTTCTGCTGCAGGTTTTTCCTTAAAAGGGCCCTAAAAAACCAAGTTTTTAGAACTGTAATCTTTTCTTTAAGGGGACATGCAGTGTTTTAAGTTAAATGAGGGAAACCGTTCAGCTTCACACAAACATTTAAAGCCAGAAAATAAAGTGTTTGTGTGTTTATACTTTCTTCACCCACGTCGTCACCTGTCTAAACCTTCTGTAACCTCTCTCTCTTTGTTTCTCCTCCACCATCGTGCCCTGCTTAACCTTTCTTTAACCTCAGCCTTGCTTTTCTACTCCCTCCCTCACTCTTTTGCCCGTTCACTTTCTCCTTCCTGTCATGCACTTCCTGTCCCCCTGTCATACCCCGACCCTCTGGCTGTGCTGGCCTGATAACGTCCCCTACAAAGTCCTACAAACTCACAAATGCAAACAAACGCACACTCACACAGAGAACCCTAATGCACAGCTAACCCATTCGTGGCACCTCCACCCATGTCACTTTCACTCTAAGTGAGACGAGACACGCGAGTTCTCTCTGCAGTCTGGTTGGAGCGAAGCCAGGCTCGAGCTGGAGGCCCCGTCGTACCGAAGTCGTTTACCCCCTCTGTGCCAGGTCACCCTCAGAGCTGGGCACAAGCAGATTCTGACATTTAAGCAAAAGAAGCGGGCCTCCTCATTATCGCTGGCTGTTGTAGGCGATGAAGAGGATGCTGCTGCAAACCACTGAGCAGGGCTGAACGATGTCAACAATCACATCTCATGAATATGAGAAATAAATGAGCCAAACATGATATTTGGAGGCTCTGTCGTGTTTTGGAGCTATGCTTCAGTCAGTGGTGTAAAATATAAAGAAATGAAAGTAGGTTTAATACTTTTGCACAATATGATGAGCTGGACACAGGGTAGGAAAAAAAGGAGAAAATTCAGCCCCGATCTCATGAGGCCAAGCACTGCTGGTCTGCCTCTGGTGACAGAGTCAAAGCTGACTGTCACATGGCACTGACACTCTGGAGTCAAAGGCAGCTGTTAATAATCCTTCTCGAGCTTCATCTGCAGAACCTGTGTAGGTTTGACCTCCTTTATGTGGACGCTGTGGACCAAAAGCTTCCTTTTAGTCATCTCAGCTCGAGCTGAACTAAACAGCTAGTAGATTTAAGCTTTTAGGGAACAACGTGAGCCCAGCGCTCCAAAGGAAAGGAGTGAACTTTGTAACCAAAGCAGAGCAGCAAAGCATCTTGTTTTCATAAAGCTAATACCATAAATCACCCAGCCCTGATGTAGGCAGAACAAAGTCAGTACAAAGGATGCAACAAACAACATTGTTACTTCAGTCAATCACATGCACAGGAAATACAGGCAGATACACCTTTACGAGCTGATCAGAAAGGAGTTGCAGCTTCACTTAAGCTGGAAAACTGAAGCGCTCATGGATGGAGGAAAGAAACAGCTCTGCATCTTTGATTTGAGACAAAAGAAAAAAAGAGCACAGAAGAAATAAAACAGAAAATGAGAAAATGAACTCACCAGCACAGTGTAGATATGCAGACAGCGGTAAACTGGAGAGAAATCCACCAAGTCCTGAGCTCCTGGGACCTGCAGGGGGAAACAATTTGCACAGTTCACATGTTCAGTTCATAAACTGCAATCAACCAGCCCGTCTTCAGTTTTCTTTTACAAGTTTTGGCAACACCTGTTTTGGTTAAAGCCAAGCAAAGTAAAACCAAACCTGAGATTCTAACCAGAGAGAGACAAAGATGGCAACGAGGGGCAAGACAGAGACAAATGATTGTGTTTGTGAAACAGACGAGGGAAATGTGAACGGCAAGAATAAAACAGGCCGCGTCCCTAATAATGAACAGCCTCCAACCTCAATAATAATAATAATAATAATAATAATAATGGATTGGATTGATATAGCGCTTTTCAAGGCACCCAAAGCGCTTTACAATGCCACTATTCATTCACTCACTGGTGGAGGCAAGCTACGGTTGTAGCCACAGCTGCCCTGGGGCAGACTGACAGAAGCGAGGCTGCCATATCGCGCCATCGGCCCCTCTGGCCAACACCAGTAGGCAAGTAGGGTAAAGTGTCTTGCCCAAGGACACAACGACCAGGACAGAGAGCCCAGGGATCGAACCGGCGACCTTCCAGTTACAGATGCGATTCCCAACCCCCTGAGCCACGGTCGCCCGTAAAATAAAACTTAAATGGCAGAGCAAAAAAATGAAGTGGTTACCAGGCTGCAAACACGTTTACTTCTGCTATAAAGCTGTTAACTCTAACAAAGGAGTCAGTGGAGATGATTTTCGGGAGCTGGCCTCAAGTGGCCACTAGAGGAACTGCCGGTTTTGGCATGTCTCAACTTTCCAGCCCTGGAGGCTGCAACTTTGCTTTAACAGACACAGTATCTAATTCTTTTCCTCACTGTAAGATTAGACAAATTTAGAATATACGTTTTAGGGGTTTTTATTAATTTAATTTCATTATATTTTCTAAGATATTTTACCTGCATAAAGGGTAAAACAAACAGTACAGTTACTCATTGAAATAACTTAATGTGGAGGAACATTACGGAAAGATTCAAGGTGGTATCAGTTGTGCTTAAACAAGGATATTTATATTTAAAACAAACAAAACAAAACAGTCACTTCCTGTGAAACAGACTGAATAATTCACAGCCATAAGTTTAAAACTGATCTCAGAGCTTGCTGCTCCATTTGCTTGAAGTTCTCTAAACTCCGGACTTTGTTCAGCTGCGCTTCCCCCTGCTGCCACCCATGACTCGCCCTGCAGTTTTTATTCATCTTTATTAAACTACAGTCCCCTACATATTCATCACAACTAGCTAGCTCTGGTTCATCTTATATCAGCCTTCATAACAAAAGACTAATAATGAATAAGCCCATTTTAGGAAAAAGCCATGAAATATGAATTGACACAGTTTCAATTTACCAAAGTCGGATGATTTTTAAAGCAACCCGTTTGGCGTTTCTAGTGTTAGTGGCACTGGATACTGAGGTTTTAACTATCATGGAGTGGCTGTGACTGAGGAGATGGTGCAGGTCATAGGCAGGTTGGTGGTTCGATCCTTGGCTTCTTCCAATGCATTCATCAGAGTGTGAAGGAGCCATTTTGTTCTACTTTCAGGCAGAAAAGTGCCAAATAAGAACCGGTCCATTTACTACTCACTGACAATCATTGAATTATTCTATTTGTGTTGGTTAGGATCCTTTTAACATCATGCAGGTTAGGTTTAATTAACAGAACTGAGACAAAGTATGGGTATAAATACTGGCAGAAACAGATCAACACTCAATTCAAACTTCTCATATGTCACTGCCATCTGAAGTGAACTGAAGCTTTCAGGGAGTCTTCTGTTACGAGTTACTCATACCTCTTTTTCTTAGCATCTATCCCTCGATCTAACCATCATTCCAGTCCCTCCTCCCTGCCCACATCCTCTGTCCCCTGCCCTTTTGCCCTCTGGAAAGTTTGCCTTCTGTAAAACTCACTAGAGGCAAAGCACAATGCCAGCTTTGATGTAACCGCACACAAACAAGGGTCCCAAAACAATAAGAACAAGAACAAAAAACAAAACCAAAGAGTTGTACCACTTAAAGACAGAGGAAGAGCTGAGAATTAGAGGGGGGGAATATAAACACAGGCAGGTAAAACTTAAAGACAACCAAAAATGACTCAAAAGGCAGAGGTGGAAAGAAAAAGGATGAACGGAACCAGAGGAAGCAGATGAAAAACATAAAGGTGAGAAACAAGCCAAAAGAAACAAGAATTAGAAGATAAGGTAAAGGAGTGAGGAACAAACATGAGGGATGGTTGTAAATGAAGGGAAGTAGAAGAAGTGATGGAGAGGCAGGGTTGGCGTGAGGAGACGTGACGCTGATGGTTGGCATCGCTGCAGCCAGCGGCGCCAACGCGGTCGTAACCCTGACGGCCACGGGGTCAGGTCTTTGTTCGAGCCAAGGTCTTCCTGTGAAGAAGGTTGAGTCAAGTTTACAGGACATAAATAAAGCCAAGGGGACGACAGGGACCTTAAAACAGAATGGCAGCACAGGGGTGACAAGTTCAGCTCTATTCTCTCCTTAACCTCATTGTACTTTATTTTCCCCGAGCAAGAACAACAAAAGGCTCCGAAAAGGAACTCTGATCCCGCGAGGGATGACTTGAAGAGTTCAGTGTCAAAATGCTTTGTGCCCGCTTTGCTGCCCTGACACGATTTCCACAAGTTCATAGTATTTGAACATTTTTCTCCAAACTTAACTGTGTGCCGGCAGTTTTTTTTGTTGTACGATATGTGGACAGCATGAGGAAGTCAGCAGGTGTGTTCCCACCATTCCTATAAGGGCATCTTCACACCTTCACAGCTCATTTACTCCGATCTGAATCAGTTGATGGGTTTGTAAACTTGTAGCCTTTCACTGGCTTTCTTTTCTTTTCACACACAGAAAAATCAAAGTGAACCTTAAGCGAACGAAAATGCGTCACTGAAAACAACGTGGGAATGCTCAGTCAGCTTACTGTCCAGATGTGCCTGGACCTGACTAATAAAAGTGAATACATTCAGATGGTGCTGTGTTCTGGACGTTTGGAGAACATGAATTTCACAGCTAGCCGCTAGCCTGTACAGACCTTTTTTCTTTCTTTTTTCCCCCCACAGACTCAGTGTGGTTGTTTCAGAGTAAGATTCAAATTGGCACAAGTAAACTGCACCAAGGGGGAAAACGAACCAGAGTTTAGTTTAAACCAGGAGTGGGGAACTCCAGGGCCTGCCACGCAGGTTTTAGATCTCACCCTGGGTCAACACACCTGAATCACATGATTGGTTCATTACCAGGCCTCTGGAGAACTTCAAGACATGTTGAGGAGGTCATTTAGCCATTTAAATCAGCTGTGTTGGATCAAGGACACATTTAAAACCTTCAGGACACCAGCCTGGAGTTCCCCACAGACTAAGAAAAACCCCACACACCTTTACATGTCCCAGCCGACAGAAAAAAATGGAAATGAAAAATGCTGAGACATTTTTTCCTCCTTCCTTCTTTGTTGTGTTCATATTTTTTTTCCAGCGGCAAACATATTTGTTGCTGACGTTTTTCCACTTCGTTGTACATTTTAGTAGTTTCAGAAATCGCCCACCAAGAATTTGCTGCGAGTCCTTACATTGATGCTATGGTTCCTTATGGTAGATGGTAGTTGTTGTTCTATCAAAGATTATTTCAAAAAACTGTGTTAAAAACGTAGATGGAAAAGCACAGCTGTAATCAATGGTACTGAACAGGCTACTCAAAATAGTGGCGGGCTGCATCGACCTGATGTGCAGTTACACTTCTAGGGCGATGCATGTCAGATCATGGTGTGGCTACAACATAGATTTCCCCCTGAAGCACAAATCTCCAGTCAGTGAGTCCCACCCAATTTTGTTTTGTTCTTTTTGTATAGTAATAAAAAAAAAAATCACAGATATTAGACTGGTGGACTAAAACTCTAAACTATCATGTCTCATATATATATATATATATATATATATATATATAATGATTTTAAAGCTCAAAGTTAGTCACAGATAGAAGGGGGGAAAGCAAAATAAAGTAAAATAAACTTTTACTTGGCGTGAACTGCGTGTGTGTGGCTGCAGTTTTAAACAGAAGTTTAACAAGTTCTTTACCCCTGAAAATTTCATATGGCTGTCATTTCTGCAGGAAAAAATATAGAAGTAAAAGAGTCGTATTTCAATCCAACCCTATCTAATTTGGAGCACGGAACAATTTCACAGTCTGACAGTAATATACTGCACGGCTTCACTAAATGCACTTAAATGCACTTAAGCTGTTATACACGACAATCAGGTGATTCTGAGGCAGCCAGATGGGAACTTTTTCAGATTTGCCTAATTTCATAAGGAGGGCCCTCACTGTGAATTAACATGTCATTTGTTCCGTGCTCGGCTGGGAGGATAAGCTGGAGACATGATCTAGCCTGTTATGGAGCTGCGATGTTATGAAACTGTGTACGTGTGGCAGAAACATAAAAAAGCTTTTCAGACCTTATTTTAGGGCAAAGTCATTAACTTTTAAAGGTTTGGGTTTTTTTGTTGTTTTTTAAAAAAATCAGATCTGACTGCTGCTTCTATTCAAAAATGCAGTTATATTTCGCTTCCTCTTCACATAAATAGGTTGCCTGTTCTTGTTAACCTGAAATAAGTGCCTGGAGATGTTGCCAAGATGGCTGCCAAGTGGCAAGACACGCGCCTATGAGGAGACTGTTTCGAGTGTCTGAAGCTGGACACACACTTAATGACTGTCGGGCCAATTACAGATGCAATCTGGGCGCACTGACTGACCGGTCGGACCGGGTCTGCTCCAGCTGGGCTCGGTCACAGTTTACATTCAGATGATAAAGTCATGATGAGTGTGTGTGTGTGTGTGTGTGTGTGTGTGTAGACTATTCTTAATTCTTAAAGGAGTCACTGCCAGCTGTCAGCGTTTATTTAGAGCAGGTTTAATATTGGCGACACAGTCACAGATGTTCACTGACAGCGTTGATGTGCTCTCGCCTTTTCAAAAGGTGCAGCGGTGTCACCTGTTATCTAAACAGACACGAACACCCGCACACACAAAAAACACACACAAAAGAAAAAAAAAAAAAAAAAAAAAAACACACACACACACACACACACACACACACACACACACACACCAGCTCTTTGGTGGCACTAGTCCTGTATCAGGGTATGCTGTAACAGCACTGGCTCCACCTTTAATGAGCTTCAGGAACTGTATGAAGCGAAGACCTTTGCATGATCACCCTCCATCATTTGGACCCTCTTCGTCTTTTACGCTCCAGAATTCCAGATGCTTTCATCAAGGAGAAGATTTGGTTTTCCTAAATGTAGGACTAACAGATTCAGATATTCATTTGTTCTATCCACTGTTGCTCTTTAAACAGTGTGTCAGTGTTTTGTTTTTGCGTGACTGTTATGTATTTCCTGCTTTACTTTGAAAGTCTGTGTTATTTTAGTGTGTTCAGTTTACATTTTCCCTGTCTCGTCAGTTCTAATTTGCCCCAGCTGTGTTTCCCTCCTGTGGTCCATTCCCTGATTGCTCCTTCTATGTATTTAAGCCTTGTGTTTCAGTATGTCATGGTCGCGATCTCCCCCGTGTTGTAAATAGTTTGGTGTTTTTGTTGTAAATAAATAGTCTGTTGTAAATAGTTGTGAATGGGTTTGTTAATATTTTCGTTTGAGACACCTTCGTTTTGGGATTTTGGTGGAGGGCCTTCGTGGTTTTATTTTCCTTATTTTTATTTTCCTGCGTTGCACCCCGGTTGCCTAGGCCGGGGTGTAACATATGGGGGCTCGTCCGGGATTGCCTTCGCTGGGGGGTCCGGGGACCGCCCTAGCCTTTGTCGTCTGCTGGAGGGTCCGAGGGACCGCTCCATCCTTCATCCGCCTTCGCTGGAGGGTCTGTGGGACCGCTCCAGCCTTCGTCGTCTGCTGGAGGGTCGGTGGGGCCGCTCCAGCCTTCATCAGCTTCGTCTGCCTTTGCTGGAGGGTCCGTGGCACCGCTTCAGTCTTCGTTTGTCTTCGCTGGAGGGTCCGAGGCACCGCTCCAGCCTTCGTCTGCCTTCGCTGGAGGGTCCGTGGGACCGCTCCAGACTTCGTCCGCCTTCGCTGGAGGGTCCGAGGGACCGCTCCAGCCTTCATCTGCCTTCGCTGGAGAGTCCGAGGGACCGCTCCGGCCTTCGTCTGCTGGGGGGGTCAGTGGGACCGCTCCAGCCTTCGTCTGTCTTCGTTTGTCTTCGCTGGAGGGTCCGAGGGACCGCTCCAGCCTTCGTCGTCTGCTGGAGGGTCAGTGGGACCGCTCCAGCCTTCATCAGCCTTCGTCCGTCTTCGCTGGAGGGTCCGTTGGAGGGACCGCTTCAGCCTTCGTCCGCCTTCGCTGGAGGGTCCGAGGCACCGCTCCGGCCTTCGTCCGCCTTCGCTGGAGGGGAGGGACCGCTCCAGCCTTCATCTGCCTTCGCTGGAGAGTCCGAGGGACCGCTCCGGCCTTCGTCTGCTGGGGGGTCAGTGGGACCGCTCCAGCCTTCGTCTGTCTTCGTTTGTCTTCGCTGGAGGGTCCGAGGGACCGCTCCAGCCTTCGTCGTCTGCTGGAGGGTCAGTGGGACCGCTCCAGCCTTCATCAGCCTTCGTCCGTCTTCGCTGGAGGGTCCGTTGGAGGGACCGCTTCAGCCTTCGTCCGCCTTCGCTGGAGGGTCCGAGGCACCGCTCCGGCCTTCGTCTGCCTTCGCTGGAGGGTCCGAGGCACCGCTCCAGCCTTCGTCTGCCTTCGCTGGAGGGTCCGTGGGACCGCTCCAGACTTCATCCGTCTTCGCTGGAGGGTCCGTGGGACCGCTCCAGCCTCCACCAGCCTTCATCCGGTTTTGATCAAACATTTCACTTGGGGTTACATGTTTGATTTTTGGGTAGGGGGAAATGTTACGTTTCGGTGTGTCAGTGTTTTGTTTTTGCGTGACTGTTATGTATTTCCTGCTTTACTTTGAAAGTCTGTGTTATTTTAGTGTGTTCAGTTTACATTTTCCCTGTCTCGTCAGTTCTAATTTGCCCCAGCTGTGTTTCCCTCCTGTGGTCCATTCCCTGATTGCTCCTTCTATGTATTTAAGCCTTGTGTTTCAGTATGTCATGGTCGCGATCTCCCCCGTGTTGTAAATAGTTTGGTGTTTTTGTTGTAAATAAATAGTCTGTTGTAAATAGTTGTGAATGGGTTTGTTAATATTTTCGTTTGAGACACCTTCGTTTTGGGATTTTGGTGGAGGGCCTTCGTGGTTTTATTTTCCTTTATTTTTACTTTTTTCGTGTTGCACTCCGGTTGCCTAGGCCGGGGTGTAACAGTGGATAGAACAAAACCATGACAGCACTTCCGCCGTGTTTTACAGATCAGATCGCTGTAGATTCTCACTGTTGCAACTTTGATCTCATTCAAATATACTAACAGGGATTTGAACCTAAAACTTCAAATTTGAATTCATCAATAAGACATGTTGTCCTTGATTTTCAGTCCAGTTCTTATGCAATTTGGCAAACCTCGGTCTTTTTTCCCTGTTCCACTTCCTTAACAATTCTTCTCGACAGCCATCCTTCCGCTGAGACCATTCCTGATGAGGTTTCAGGGACCAGCAGACGGATCAACGAAGGGCCAGATGGATCCCTCAGGTCCTGTGTCGGGTCTTTGCTGGATTTTTTTCTGTTTCTTAAGGACATGACTTCCAGATACTGTTCATCTGCTGAAGACATTTCTGAGTACGAATATTTCTTTGCTCCTTCGTTTGTCCAGTTTCCTTACATTGTTTTAGGACACACTGCATGCCATGTTGACATATGCCAAGTTTTTAGCTAATTGCTCTTTGGGAATCACCTTGGTGTGCCTGTCAGACTGTTATCTTTGGCATTTTTGTAGATTCAACTAAAAAAAAAAAATGGAACCAACTGATTTGTTTTTACAACAGGCTTCTAGGAACAAAGTGCCGAAATTTTAAATTGAATTTTCCTAAGTTGTCATTTGTGGTTCAACAAACAAAAAGCACATTCCTCTGAAAGTTGTCAGGTACAAAGACTGGACTGAAAACGACTGAAAAAAGTTAAAGGCCAAAGTCCAAAGAACTGCAGAATTATTTCTCAAGACTTTAAAAACTTCCAAACATCTCTGGATCCTAAGAACATAAGAATAAATGAGGCATGGCCGAAGACCTTTGCACAACACTGTCTGTGTGTATTTATTATGTTGGACTTCTACAAAACAAGCTGCCATGAGGACACTAAAGTTTCACTGTGCTGAGGTGTAGAAAGTCTTTAAGCTTACGAAAATTACTTTTGTACACACAGCGCAACACAGATTCTAAATATCAGAACACTCCAGAAAACAATCACTCTCAGGCCAAACAAGACTTCAGTGTCGACATTAACCTTAAGATCACAACAACCACACAGCGGCTCTCCTCAGCCTTGTAAATATGCCCACAAGTTACACGTAATTGCAAAACCTGAGAGAAGCACCACACTGATCATCTTATTGGAAATCAAAGAATTTGAACTATTTTACCTCTCAGTGATCCCTCTGTGTTTGTTTGCGTTTAGTATCTAAAGAAGCATTTGGATTCGGAAATCTCTAAAGGCATTAGACTTAACAAGCGGACCACGAAACATCCAGCTGCATTTATTTGTTGGTTTGCCTAGTGGCAGAGAGCCCAGTCATTACTTTATGATCTTTCAGCAAGTTTTTTTTTATAAATTGTTTTTACCCTCAGCTGTTTGATTTGCGCTCCTTTCCCTTTCAAAGACTAGAATCTGCTCCAGCCCATGGGAACAGTCTTTTGAATATGTTGAATACTTTGGTACAATGTTTCGAGCAGTAGTTGTATTTGAGCGTGCGCCCAGTATAAGCTGGTTTACGTGGGCTACGTGCTGCAGTGGGATGAATGTTCGCTCTCCGGAAACATCAGAAATGTCACCTGGGCCGGACCTAATGACTTCAGACTACTGGGACTGAAGAAACATTCGCAGTCAATGTGGAAGGAAAAGGAAATGAATGGAAAGAAAAAGAAGACGACAAAAAAAAAAAAAAAGAGAGAGAGAAAGAGTCACGTAGAAAAAGCGGCATAAGCCTTGGGCAAGAAGAGGACACATGGAAGAGATGAAAGGACAGAAAGACTAAAAACTGACTAACAACAAAGAAAACGCAGCAGGAAGCAAGTAAAACTGAGGCCACACTGAAGGATAATCAGACTTCAAACGAAATTGGTCCAGCCTGCCAATCTTAGGGGAAACCCACGGTCAGGATTGGCAACAATTATCTGACTGTTTAAGGGGTTATAAAAATGAATGTCAGCTCGCTTGGAAACAAGTCTGAGCTGCCCTGGCGACTCATGTACCCCGCCATGGGGCCGAGATCAGAGACGATTCTGCCAAGGACCAATCTGAGAATGGGATGCACTGGATGTACAAACGTATCAGTATAGAGATGTTTGTTTCATCAAATAAGGTGAAGCCAGATAATTGGAGGCTGCGTGTTGTCTGGATTTTGTGTGTGTGTTTGCAGTTTTCTCACTTCATCTTCCTCCTCTTCATCCTCCACATCCAGAATTCCCGTGTCTTGTTCTGACAGCGGGTTGACACCCATTCCAGCCCGAATCGCCGCCGGCGCCGCCTTTCTGCCGCGCCGGCCGAGTAGGACCCTCGGCTGAGGCGAGACGGAGCTGTCCAGTGAGCGCTGTAGCTGGGCCTGGAGAACAAAACAGAAAAGCAGATGAGAACTCCACCGAGGGTCAACGGATTATTTTAAACCTGCATTGTTTGGTTCATTTCAGTTACTTCCTACATTTCCCAGAATCTCTTTTAAGTCCGACAGACGAGAATTTGCATTTAGGTGCTGGCGCAACTTCAGAGCAAAACAATGGAAGCTCTTTGATTTTCACGCTCTGACACCAAAACCAGATGTTGTCTGATAACACTCACACTCTGTCTGCAATAAGACTCCTCACGTGCAACAACTTTTATAGGGGACGGAGCAGAAAACAAACCCAGGAAAAATTCAAAAAACACAAACTGCTTTCAGACACTAACGGGGAAATGGTATTAATCCAACTCAGCATGTGAGCAATAAATGCTCGGGTTATTGCTCACAGTACCCCCCTCGTTTTAGAAAAATTTCGGGAAAAATGTCAGAAATTGTGGACGGTGTTGCGAGGTCACCGGTTTAGACCTTTTGAGCCACTCCTCGTCCCATTGGAAATGGCCAATAAAAGTGATTTACCAAAGCAGCCTAAGAATACACAGGAGGGAAAATAGCAGGCCAGGAAGGGAAGGACAGGAAGGATGAGGAGTTGATGAAAACAAAGCACGTAAAATTAGTGCTCGAGACATAAAAGTGCAGACAGGGACAGATTACATGTCTGACCTGTGCTTTTGCTCGACAACGCCTTCGATTCAGCTGTTCCTTAAACTCAAGCTTACCAAAAAAAAAAAAAAAAAAAAATTTGGAGGACAAAAACTGTCCGAAAAATAAAACAGGAAGGGCTCATTCTCTGAGCGGTATTTACTTCTAATGAAATAGTATTTCATTTTGCATGAATTCATTTTATTTTCTTTGTTCTCTTTAAATACATGCACAAAACACCAAAAAAACCAACCTCCTTGTTACAGGTAATAAGGGATACAAAACTGATATAGAAAATACCCAGTGGTCGGCAGATCTCTCGGCAAAAATGCTTTGTTGATACAGGAAGAGAATGGCCAGATTGTTTTGCGCTGGCAGGAACACAAAAGTAACTCAAATAAGCTCTCAAGACAACCAAATACATTACAATGAGTTCACTCTATTCAACATGGCTCCGCAGTCACCAGATCTCACTTCAACAGCGAACCTCTGCAATGTGGTGGAACAGGAGATTCACATTAAGGATGTGCAGCATGACGCTATCACGTCTGTATGGACCAAAATCTCCGTGGAATCTTTCCAGCATCTCCTTGAACCTCTGCCACGAAGAATTAAGGCAGCTCTGAACGCACAACTCAAAAACTATACCTAATAAAATGTCCTGTGAGGGTCACATCACTTCTTTTGTCAGTGCAACACAAACACACACGTGTGCAGCATATACAGCTGCATTTGGTTAATGTCCAACTCATCCTGTCATTTCAGTTTCTCAAAAACGTGGTCATTTAAAAGAAGGTGGGGTAAAGCAGAGCAGGAAATGGAAAGGTCTACCTGGAAAGATTCCCCTACCAAACAATGCCATGTGTAATGTAATTTCTGATGCTAATTGTGTCCTGAGTCTACATCGCTGTTCGGGGATTACTGTGGGAAGTGATACATTCATCTCCCTGTGCGGCAGTGCTCGATGATGAGCTCTAAAAATAAAAATACTAAAAAACAGGAAGTTTTAGTCAGAAATTAATGGAAGCTGGTCTCCATAACAGAGTGAAAACAGAGCCGCGGTCACTCCAGAGGTGGCCAAGTCTTTGTCAGGACCTCGCTGGTAGGAGATCATCATCTTGCACTTCTACATACAAATAAAACTGATCTGAAGTCTTTAGTCATTTATCTCTACCTGATGTGCATTTTGAACTCTTTAACATGACCACCATTCGCCTTTCTTCGAAATCCTCCTCCAGTCGGGCCTCGGGCGCAGCATGGTCGCCAACATTTTTCTGTGGGAAAACCCTCAGAAATGAGGTCAGCATGCCTTTCCATCCACACCCAAATCCGCATCGGGCTACTTTTGAAAAACCTATGCAAACACCTTCCTTGATCACTGGCGCCAACACGTAGGCTGCTTTGTGCGCTTAAATGGGTCGAATGGAACGTCAATAAAGACGTCATACACATCAAAATGCTTCGTTTTGGGCTGTTAATGCGAGGTTAATGAGAAAAACTGTTCCGGACACCAGGGCAGATAGGCACAAACCCAGAAGAGCACAATATCAGAGATGCTTGTGTATGAACACAATGCCATCTTTGATCTAATGTCCAAACACAAACAAACACGCACACACACACCCACAGAAGACAAGTGAGTCATGGAGGACAATAAGAACAAACTAAATCAGGAAAGTGTCGTTGGGCTGCAGGAGGAGCTTAGGCCTAACGCTGAGGAATGTGCCGAGCTCTGAGTGTTTTCTCTAATTACTTTACATCGAATTAAATCAAAATGCTGAAAGAACAACAGGATGAGAAACTCAAGATGGCGAGAACCGCAGAGTGAAGAGTCCTGTCACGTCTGCGAGTCATTTCTTTGTAATTGTTCAAATACTCAGAAATGTACAACTTAACATAGCTCGACCACAAAAGACAGCAACCTGTGAATGGCGGAGAAAAGAGAAGAGGTTTTCAGCGACGTCAGCACCTGCGTCAAAGTAACTCGGCGCGGCGGTCGAGTTGGGCTCCGGAATTCTTCAGCAGGTGAATCCATGCCCGCTAACATTACTGTATACACACTCACCCGACCATTCACTCTTAACCGGGAAGCCTTTTTAGCCCCGTCTTTTGTTGTGTTTTTTTCTTTGGGGACAGAATTCGGTACAGTGCTTGAAGTAGAAGTGTGGGAATGTGCGTCATCTGCGGCACAAAATAGCCATGAGAAACTGGGACGCAGTTACAGGAGGGAAACATGGGAGGCATGGGGAGTGGAGCAGACGGAAAACGAACAGTAGGAGTTGGGAAGAAAAGGAAAGAGAAATGGGAAAGTTGGAGTGATGGAGTGAGAAAAAAATAAAAAGTGTACAAAAGGAAGGCAGCACAGCATTTGGAATCAGCCACACTATAATGATTTAAAGTAAAATCACTTTAAATACTTTTTAAATGATCGGAAATTACTCTGTGGAAACGATAGGAGGGCAGTCCTGACTTAAATATGTGGCTGAGGTGAGTCGATGTCTCTGAGTGTAGAGTCAAGTGAACAAGGCCCCAGTTACTAGAGACCAGTCTGCAACAATCTGGCAACCACTAAAAATATTCACTCCCCAACCGCCTGGAGAGTGGTAGCTGGAGGTTGATTGGAAACAGATTGCTCAGTGACCCCAGTGCTAGGGGAGAATCTGCATCCCCCAATCGGATGACAAAAACCTCCTTGTGACTGTTTTACCATGGGCAAGTGTGGCAGCTTGCTTGGTTTGCGTGGAACAAGGCATCTTATCTGCAAACACTCATAAGCTACCCGCCGAGCTGTGGTAACACTTGAAAAGCATGTGGCAAACTGGAAACTGAAACCATTTGCCTTCAAAGTAAAGGCTGTCTCCTTTGAAAAGTGTTGGCTGCGACTCTAAGGCACAACTTTTTTTCTCCAAAGACCAACAGCCACCGATCCCAGTTTCCCACTTTTTCCAAGTTTTACTGCTGCTCAGGTAGCAGTTAGCGAGTATTTGCAGTCAAACTAGCATCATCCACTTAAACTACAGCTGACCACAGCGAACATAAGGAGGTTTTTGATGCAGCACCTTGATTGTGACCAGCATTGGGTGCAACGCATCCCTCCTAACATGTTCCCTTTTCCTTGCTGCACAAATGTGATACAATGAGCTGATGTCATTTCGTATGCAGAGGAAGAAAACGGTGCCCTGATCTACATAAGTGGCGACATGGACAAAAGACAATAGCGCAATAGTAAAGTGTGACATACCGGGACCCAAAAAGCTGCATTACACTGGTAACACAAGTACTTCCTCCGCACAGTCACCGAGAGCTGTGCTCACAGGGGACATGATTTCAATATTGAACTAAATTGTTTTAAAGGCTACTGAAATTATGAAAAAACTAATACAAATCTATTCAAAAGGACCTCCAAACCTCACTAAAACCACATTAAACTTGTTTATTTTTATTTGGTTTTGGTGAAGAAAAGCTGGCAGGCTTGCCGCACAGGAGAAAGTCTGAAAATCCAACCTCAAACTTCACAAAATGTACCCATCGAATTAAGTCTAGAGAGAATGAGTATCAAAAGGTTAGAGTTAAAAGGAAAAATTGAGCAAAGATGAGCAGGAAAAGTTGACGCTATGATAACGTTTTACTAATCCTTTTTTTTTTTTAGTATTCATTTGGCATTTTGTTCAGTATTGGAAAAACAATCCTGATAATACTCGAAATAACATACAAGAATCAAATTGGTACTCTGTACAGAAAAATACTCCGTAACAAATGACTCGGATAAGGATCGAAGCTAAAACCTGACTGGGGCATCCCTACTATAGATCACTTTTTGGCAGACAGTCGGCCAGCCAGAAATAATGGTGTCTGATGGCAGTGAACTGTGGTGCATTATTCGGCAGACACCACACACACACAGGGTCCAGACTGGGTGACACAGCAGCCCATAACAGTTTATTTTTGTTCCCCTTGTGATGGTTCAATACACCGACCCAGCGTGCGCCCTCAGCCACCCTCGTTGCACGCACACGCATGTGTGTGTTCAGTAACTAGATACAGGTAATCAATCTTCTTCCACTTCACAGGCCCGGCAATCTGTTTCCCATTAGTGTGTACGAGTGTGTGTGCGCCTACTGAATACACAGCAGAAGCTCCAGACTCGTCCTCTGTTGAAAGCGAACACAAGAAACAGAAAAACAAGAGGAACAAGAGAATGAAGAAGGGAGGCAGGGAGATGGAAAGATGAGGAGGTGGAAAGAAAGGACGAGAGACAGACATGGAGATTTTGAGGAGGAGGGGTATGATGGGACAGCAAGACAGAAAGAGAGACATGACAAATGACAGGGGAGTCATGGAAGAATGACAAAGGCAGAGGATTCTGGCTAATTCCACTCCCTTGGTTCTCTTTCAAAAGGACCTATTATGCTTTACTTATTTTCTGTCATATACATGCTGTTATAGTTCTGATGCTCATATTAAGCTCACAGTCACTACTGTTTTAGAGTTTATAAATAGAAATAAAGAATATTCTACTTATAAATATACACTTATTATTGTGTAGTTAATGCATTCTCATGAACTTAGAATTAATCCATTAACAACTGATCCCGTAGCAGCAGGTCGATCGCTGTTCCACCTGATCACGTTTTATGTACATGGCTGAAGATCAGCCACAAATATATTATCGATGCTGCCATTATTTATCAGCAGATTAAACATGTGACCCTCATGTCTCCCCATCGCCGCACAACTGACAAAAAAACTAGCAATAAAAAAAAAAATAATAATAATAAAATAAAATAAAACAAAACAAGCAGCTAGTTATAAGCTATAGTTGTGTCAACTAATGTTAGCCTCATGTCCTAAAAAATAAAATATTTCACTTTACCTCAAATAAACAGTTTGATTACATTATCACATCTTGTGAAAGTTTGTTCAACAGGTGTCCAAAGTAAACAAGACCTACTTCAAAATAAGTTTCACTAATGCTAGCTATCAGCAACTAACAGAGGCTAACAGAGGCTAACAGAGGCTGGCAGCAGCACTTGCCAACAGAAAACTTCAGGATACCCTAAACTAGGGGACCCCAACCTTTTTTGCGCCACAGACCGGTTTGTCCGACAACATTTTCACGGACCAGCCTTTAAGGTGTTGCAGATAAATACAACAAAATAAAACCAGTACTGGTACCAAAAAATATATATTTATTCATAATACACAGGAAAAGACCCAGGGAAACACAGTTAACGATAAAAACGATTAACAAAAGAACAATTAAAAACCCCAAAAACCATAAATTTCACACCTGAGCCTCAACTCTCGTAACCTGGTACCAAACGACTCATGGACCAGTACCGGTCCATGGCCCGGGGGTTGGGGACCCCTGCCCTAAACTGTCATCAGACAAAAGCGACTTCGCTGACTTGTATCGCTTCTCACCTGTCAAACTGACAGTTGAGGTAAATGGTGGACTGAAAGCCTAAACTCACTCCCAGAGATTTTGGAAGTTTTTTGAAGGTAAAAGCATAAAGTACAGCAAAAATATTTAATTGTTGCATACCCTTTGTCACATTTGACAAAATTTCAGACTGCTCTACGCACTCGTTTTTCCCCACTCCTGATTTTGTATGACATGCGATTGAGAGGGATACACCGTGTAAACCCTCTCTTTACAAGGGCTTCCAGCGAGGGAAGCCCTTCCAGCATCATGCAAAGCTACTCTACAAGATTTAAATCAATCTCTGGTGTAAACAGCGACTGGACTGAATAAGTGTCCTGCTATTTGATGTGTTTTGACAGCATACGCAGGTTCAAAACTTGAAAAGGCCCATCTTATATTTATAGAACTCCAGGCTTCAGTGAAACGGCTTCCCTGAAGGCGTGCTTTTTGTAATGAAATACCAATTTTTTGTCCCATCTTCCTCACTCTCTCGTCACCTTCCTGTCGTCTTTTTTGGCTCTCAGCATCCTTCTGCTACTCTTTTTCAGATATCTCCCTTACCTCTTCATCTCCTCCTAACTTCTACATCTTTTTTCCTGCCCCTCATCCATCATAATCCCTCCCGATAATTCCCCAGTTTCCTCTTCTTGTTTCTATACATCTAAACCCCCCCCCCCCCCGCAACTTTATTCTTCTTTAACCATCTTCTACTTTTTTCTTTGATCCTCCCTCTTCTTCTTCTTTCCTCTTCCTCCACTTCCATGGGCATGTGGCAGCAGACAATAGCTCCATTGTAAGCCATTTGCACTCCTCAATCTCCTCCACCTCTTCTTTCCCCCCAGATCTATTTATTTTCACATCCTTGTAACGACGGCCGGGTAGAGAGCTGGAGCTAATTTGGAACAGAGCGCAGCAGAGAGACACACTGTCTGAGGGAGAAAGAGATGGAGTGACAGAAAAAATGGAAGCAGAACAAGAAGAAAGAGTGAAGGAGAGACAGAGGAGGAAAGGAAGGGAAGGAAGGGAAGAACGTCTACTTTGCTTGTGCACATTCAGTCCCAAACACACACACACACAGTTACGACTGAGGGTGTGTGTGTTCAGAGCCAAACATTTGATACAACAACATAATCCCAGTATCAGTATCAGTTCTGCTGGACTGCTGGGGTTTCCATAATCTTCCTTGTAATTAGTGGTTAGGGGAGTAAGTGGTTAGCTTCTTCAGTGACTGCAAGTGGATTTTCTACGCCAGTAACTCTCAAATTGTGGTCCAAGGACCCCCCACCCAAAGGTCACTGAAGGGTTGTTAGCGTGCAGATGTTATAAATGGGGACTGCTTGTGCGTGATCATAATTTCTATTTAATGTCCATCACCTCCTTCCTCAGAGAGAAAATAAATACTTTCTCCCACAAAGATGTGACAAATTGAAGGAAAACTACTATAAAAGGTTCTTTGTGAAGTGCTGGATCAACAGCAACATCTTTCCACAGCGATGGCAGCTGTCTAAAAGGTCACTCTGAAAACTCAAGTGAAGTTCAAATAGTTTGGAAATCCTCAGACCATGCACTGACCCCTGTGACCTGCTCTGGGTGTTTGTTGTTGTTTTTTTCTAGATGGTAACCTTTAAAACTAACTGCCAACCAGAAGCAGCAAGATTATGAAGCGAGATCCTCTAGTGACATCTAGAGGACAAAAAAACTAAACAATGCATGTTAACTTTTCCCCCCCGGGGGGGCTTCAAACTACCACCTAATACATGCACAGTAAGGTGTCTGTAAAACAATTTGAACACCTGATAGCTTCTCGCCTGTAGGAAATGTTTAACAAACTCTCTGAATCTTTTTTTCTTCCCAATAAGAAGCAAATATAGCCTGCCTGAGTGCATGAACCTTCTCAAGTAAGTTAAAGTCAAATACTTTTATAACACAACTTTATTCTTCTAGTGATTGTTGTGAAAAAAATGCTTTCAGCTTCATCTGCTGTTCTTCTCATCCAAGAGGCTTCTTCCCTTCTTAACATACTGACTGCCCCCTGTGCTACCACTCGTCCATTCAGTAGACTCACCTATGGCATCAATTCGTAAAGCTCACTGGTATTCACAGTCTGATTCTTTTGGACACTAGCCACAGGTTGAGGCCATAAAACGTAGATGACAGGTTAATCTGCAGCTTTGCTTTGAATTTCAGCTCTCGCTTCACCACAACTGGCTGATAAAGCAAACACTGCACCTTACTTCCCTCACTCCTGAACAAGACCCAGAGATGCTTTTCAGCAAAAACTATTCAGCAAATCATTCCCAACCCAGCTGAGCCAAGCCAAGGGATGTAATCCATCCAGCGTGTCCTGGGTCTACTCTGGACCCAAGTAACCAGCAGAAAACCAAAAGCTGGGTGCCATTGACTGATCTTCGGTAAAAATGGCATTTATCTTTGAGATCGTAGAGAACTTAGATTTACTATATAATATTACATTTACTGTTGAATTGATTGAACGGCTGCTGCTTTGGATGGGCCGGCAGAAGAGCGGTGCACCACTGCTCAATGTCCCAAAGCACCAGCACTAATGAGGGAAGTAATTATTAGAATGTAAAACAGAAGCAAATGTGCAGCGTGCTTTACTCTGAGCCTCCATCCACTCGTACATCTGTCGTGAACCACTCCTTCATCATTCCCATCCCTTCATCCTGCACTTCCATGGAACAACATTCCCCAAATAATGGAAGCCCGCAAATAAACAAGGAGGCCTTCACTCTGAGCTACGGATACCACAAGAGAACATAAAACACACAGACATATATAACTTCCTTATCCTTGAAGAAAAAAACAACAACAATGAGGTAAGTGGAGAAAAGCTGCACACACATCTTTGTGCGTGCATGTGTGCGTGCATGTGTGCGTGCATGTTCCTTGACAAGCCAACGTACTTGCTTACTGGCAGTGGAACCACAGAGCAACACGCGCACGCACAGAGGCTGCTTCCAATTATCAGACAGAAAAGATGAACAACAAAAATCAGTTGTAGGATGAAGTCAGTTAGACAGGCAGTAACATACAGTCTTCATCAAAGACACCAAACGACGTTACACAGCAGGCGCGTAAAATCTGTGAAATGTTAAGAACATTCATATTTTTGGACTTCCCTACCCTTAATGCAGCCGCTCACACCGACCGCATACTGTCACAGGATAAATATAGTTTTTTCCCCATCAAGTTAGATTTTTTCTGATTTTCACGTGTGAATAAAAAGATCTGACCAATCAGATCAGTGCATTTGGCAACAGCTGCATTCATAGCATGCAGTGCTGAATGTACGACGATGTGAAAATACTATTTTACCTCAGATACACAGCTAGATGCTGCTCCGGGTCAATCGGCTCTCTGAAATCCTTTCTGTGCCTCCTTAGACGTGATCAGTGTGTATGTAACAAGTTCACATCTAGAAAAACTCGTGTTATTTCTTCACAATATAGCCTGTGGGTAAAGGCCTAAACCACATTTTATTCAAATTTCTAGCAGTTTGCACCATGTGAAACTTTTGCTACCCACGTTTGCTCTTTTGACTAAGTAAATGATTTATAACCTAAAAACTGAGCCTTAACCATCAAACAGGTCTTGACATTCAAAGCCTATTTCAAGGTGAAGACAGGCTGAATGTCCTCACTTTGCCAAAAAGATCTTGAAAAGCAGAGTTCTGTCCACTTGTGGCACATTGCTGTGCTCTGTTGTTAGCTCCAATATCTCCTGAGCACCAGATAAAGCCAGAAGATTAAGTTAAGGTTTAAAAATGGTCCTCAAAAACACACCTGATACAAACCCTAACCTCTGAAAACAATTGTTGAAAGTGTCACCTTTTATATTATGTAACTCGAAAACGGAAGCAGATCTCTAAAATATGATGAATATAGGCAGATGTATTACCCCTGTTTCACTCATTCCAGGGGTAATCCAAGAACACACACGGCTCCTGTACTCACCTTTACAACATTTATCTGTGTGAATCTTGAACTTTAAGATGTCAAACTGACTGTTCCATCAGTTTAATAATGATAAAAACTCCAAGAAAGGGTCAATCCATCACAACCCACAGGGCGCTACCATCACAGCAGAGTGAAGGTCTCTGGCACAGTTCAGAACCCACTAACAAAACACATCTAGTTTGTGGCTGTTTGGCTGCTGTAATACAGTTTTCTGCTCTTCTCTCTGTATAAGTAGACGTATCCCTAATAAGGTCCTCTCAGTCAAAAGGCCACACCCACCTGTAGTTTAAATCTTTTGTTTGGGAGGGGCAGCCAATTAGAATGAAGTTGGAAAAGAGAAACAGAGCTGAGGATCTGCACCGAGGCCCAAAACGAGATAAATGAGGATTGCTTTGAACTGTAAATCACGCAAAGCTACTCTAACACAGTGCAAGAATAAACTCACAGAGCCACATTTAGTAAATCTGTCATCTCCTGTGAATGAGAGCATGTCAGCTGAACTTTCTCAGCCCAAAGTGTTTCTGGGTGCTTGTGTACCTGTTTCATGGCAGTCTGGCCTATCTTATCCGAGTGTTTCCGAATGCTCTCCAGGAAGTCTCTCAGCTGTGACATGGCCGTGTCGCGGATCTGTATCCTCAGTTTGGGGATGTTTTCAGCCATGATGGAGCAGAACCGGTACTGACCCGCTTTGGGAAGACACGTCTGTTCCAGCTGTTCTAACGTTCGCAGCGCGGGGTAGTACCTACAGAGACAAAGCATTTGGAAAAGTGCAGTCAGCTTGTTTGTTCAGTCACTCAGTGAGCTGGTTTGAAAGTTCAGGATGAAGTCTGACTCGTCTCAAGCCAAACGTTGTTTTTTTCAGCTTTCACGCCTGAACGCAGCTAATCTGGTTTCGTTTTGAACATGTTAATTTCCACTTGCAAAACTGACAGACACACAGATGCATGACCAAAAAACACCCAACAACCTAGGAGTGCTCGCACACACAGAGAAATAAACACACTCCGATACACCTCACGGAGATTTGGCAGCACAGAAATCCCCCAGACACTTCAGCCCACTTCACTCCACTGCATCGCTCAAACACAGGCTCTCCCTCTCGAGGAGCGTTCGCTTTTGGCTGACCTCCTCCTGCTCTCTGAGAGCCCAGCAGCCGCGGGACAGGGAGACGGGGAAAAATACACAAACAAAATGACAAATTTATGACCAGCCAAGACTCCTATCTAGAGGCAGCCCGAGGACAGAGAAGGGGAAGAAAGAAGCAGAGAAATTGTCTCAGCTGCTCAAGGAAGTGCTCTGGCTCCATCTTGTGGCTGCCAGCAAGCAAACATCTACATGATCCAAGAAGGATGTGAAGTTATACAGATATGTACCATACAGTAGTAGCTCTGACCAAACAGCAGTGTTCCCCACACTTGGAATGAGAACAGCACAACACCTTTAGAAAATATATTCACATCAACAAAGAAAAAGACTCGATGATTACCGTTTGGCCTTCATCTGCTCCTGAAGTCTGCTGTACATCTCAAGAACTGGAAGGAAAGAAGGAAAAAAACAGTAATTAGTCCGAGAAAGGAAACTCGTGCTCAATCACCCCGGGAAGGAAATCTCAGGAAATTGATTGCATCCATTCAAACGTAGCATCATCCTTACATTCACTCCTGAAAAATAGGTTTCACAACTCCGACAGTAAGGCCACATCAGTGCCAATAACAATGAAGTCATAACTGGAAGTAAAGACTTGGCAGAGTGGTTTTTATTTTTCCAAAAAGAGCTTTCAAACAGTTGCCTCTACATTTCAACTGTGTATCTCTGAGCTCCATTAAATTGGCAGCAAAAACTGACACAATCGTGCACTTGGGGTTACAACTCTGCTGCGGTGCCAGCAGATGTGACATCATTATCACCACACGCTGCCAGTATATGTGCGTTTGTATATGTGCATATGGGAGAAACTTGAAAACACTAGAACAAAACTTCCTGTTGTGCTCAGGGCACGACTCCTGTGTTAAACCAAACCTCATATGTGCACGTGAAACCAAAGCAGGGGAGCGCATCTTTTGTCATTTGTAGCTGGGGCTGCAAAGCCATTTGCTCCCCTCGTTTTGGGTGAGACCTAGGAAACCCACACATTTTCACCCGACCTAATGTATGTGCAGAAATTTCAAGTATGTTTACTGCCTCAAAACGATGATTAATCTTCTAAAACAATAATAAACAGAGCAGATACAATAAAGGGGGATTCACACTGAGTGTTTGGGTGTTACCTGGTAGACAGTGCGTCAGTTTGTCTATCGTGGTGGCGATGTTTCTCTGTTGCACCCGACACTGTCTGAGCTCCTCCATGGAGGTGGTGAGCTAAATAGCAGGAGGAAGAGGTGACGAGAGCAACATCAGTGAGGATGTAAGCAGAAGCCTGCAGGACTTCTCTGTGTGAACCTGTGAGCTTTTACCTCTTTGCCATTTTCCTGAAGATGCCCGTTAGTCTCAGTCACCTGACTCTGAGAGACACAAAGGAGGAAGACATTAATTCAGATGCTTTACAGTCAAGCTCGCCATCGTACCTGTGGCGCAGACCTCACCGGCACGCCTTACCTTCAACTTCTGCGCCTCTCCTCGCACTTTCAGCAGCTCTGTGATGGAGTCCACGAACCCCTGGAAGTGATGGTTGCACATCTTCTCGATCTCTCGGTCATGGTTCCTGATCCGAGCATCCAGCTTCTCCATGAACAGGCCATGCTCCTGACCATCGTACACCGACCTGAAGACGAACAAGAAGAAAAGAAAGAGAAGACTGCTGGTAAAAAATATTCTGTTTATTTATTTTTAAAGTCATTTAAGTCATTTTAAATTCTAAGAGTACTTTTATTTAGGACCAACAGTGACACAAAACTTTGTTTTTTAATAATCCTCCTGCTGTAACCTGCTCCCTGAAGGAGTCACCACAGCAGATCGTCTGCCTCCATCTCACCCTATCCCCACCATCCTCCTGTCACACTAACCCTCTGCATGTCCTCCTTCACTACAGTCATGAATCTTCTATCCAAAGCATAGCTCCACCTCTCTCCACAGAGACTCCTGCCTGACCTCATCTGTCAGACTTTTCATCATCACTGCAAACAAGGAGGAGCTGAGAGCTGATCCCTGATGTAATTGTACCCCCACCTTAAACCCATGTAACACACCACTGTATTGTATAACGGAAAATGAAATGGGATAGTCAATAGTAAGGGAAAGTCTACTAATACAGATGGAGTTACATAGAATTAAATAGAAACTCACATTTTAGCTGAATTGATTTATCTCTAAATGTATTTTTGGTATTATTCTCAATTAATTTAAATAATTCATTTACCTGATTCTTTATGTTTTGCAGTATTGTCATTCATACATTTTTTGTGGCTTCACTGATCCCAAGAAATCAGGTGCTCAGGTCACATGATGTTGGAGATCAACTAAACACATCATCCTAGTGTTTATCAGACTCGCCATGAGGGCGCTCACCTACACAGCACAGTGCAGGCAGCAGAGCAGCTGAATTTACAAAGAAACACAAACCTGATAAAACCTGGAAGATGTTTTACACACACACACACACACACACACACACACACACACACCAGGGCTCTAGAGTGCGACCAATGGTGAGACTAAAAAAAAAAATCCTAGGTCGCACCGGTGTGACCAGCAGCTGTTCGAGTCTTTGTGTGGTCAACAACATTACACCCCTATCGTGGTCTAAACCAATCAGAGATAGTCAGGGGCGGGAACTCTGATTGGCCGTGTTCCAGATATTCCTGTAGTCCTTCGTGTGTACGTTTGAAAGTGCAGGTGGATAGAGGGAGGTGAGTAGCTTGAATAAAGCGATATCGCTTCATTAAATCCTGAATAGACTTTTAAATATGTATTTTGCCAGAATCTCAGGTTAAAGCTCACAAAACAACTTCAACAACCACCAAACAGCAAATGAGAGAGCAGGAAAACGGATTCCACACAAAGACGCATCAGAATCAGCTTTCTTTTTCTCGGCTTTCTCACCCTACGGACACGCCGTCGGCTCACTTTTTTGCGCTACATTCTGAGCTGCAGGTTTTGTCTCTCTCCAACAAAAATTCACTGAACCAGCAGCAAAAGAAGCAGCAAACTACACTTCACATTTGATAACATCATCATGAATTCCCTCTTACTTTTGCTGTTTTGATAAAAATCACACTTCCTGCACAGCTCTCTCTCTCTCTGTACATCAAGAACAGTTTCCCGTCTCACATCTGTTTTCCACATTATTCATTCGCTTATTACCCACCAGTCTACCGTTGTTTACAGTGCTGTCAGCTGCTGTCTATTTTTTTAATATATACCTCAAATGACCTCTGACAGGAAAGCCTGTTCTGCTTTTCAGTACTGAAGAAATTTAAACTTTTAAAAATTATGCAAAATTGCAGAATATTTTTAAGGTTATCTGCTATAAAAAGTCAGGCCAGGAAAATCTGCTGTTTATCTCGTGTTTTTCTGACACAAAGGCATCTGCTGTGATGCTCACACCGCTGATGAAGTCTCACATGTATCAGTACTGATAAGTGATTCGAATTATAATATTTCTGACTGTCTGAGGCAAAATTGAATCGAATCAGCAAACAGGTCATCAGGAGGCAGAGATGATGATTAAGTTTAACATCGTCTACAATACTACCACAGAGTGCCAACGCACTTTCTCAGTAACGTATCTTTCTTGTAGAACTTTGCTCCTAATAAAGAACTTTAACTAACAATCTTGTTAACACAATCATTTACAATGATTATCTTTATGAACAGCAATAAATAAAATCCAAAAAGAAGCAAGCATCCTGTTTGAGAATCCCTTATTGAGGCTTAAAATTGATCTTAAATGTGTTTTTAAGAATCTGTCTCTCCCCGATGCTCATCAGGAAAAGGCCCTGTTGCCATGAGCAATGCTATTTTTTACATCAATGACCAGATCATTTATATCCCCTATCAAATCCTCCTCCAAAGCAGGTCCAACCAATGAATAACCTTCATAACATGTCGAACCCACAGTTAAATCTGAAGTTAGCTCACCAAGCCTGAAAGCTTCAAGCGTGCACTATTTCTTCCCTCTGTCTCTTTTGATCTGAAAACGAATTAATCCTAAACCTGCCAACCTTTATCGGCTATGATAGCATTCAGGAAAGAATCAAAGCATTAACCGTGCACAGGTTACTGCTTCTTCTAAAAGAAGAACAGTAAAGAAAACAACTGCATCTCCTCTAAATCTCCAGTAGAGGTCGCTTGTAATCCATCATTCACAGCTGGGGTTGACCATAGCAGCTTCCAGTTCACCGCATTGCTCCAGGGCTTATGGGCAGTCTGTGCTGTGATTTTTAGCTCAAACAGTCAAATTACTGATAAATTCTCCTCATATGCATAAAATCTTTTAATCATGTTTAAAAAAAACGACACTAATGTGGGCAGTTTGCTTAATGTACTCACTGAATATATTTCTTCTGTCTTTGGACTGCTGGTCAAACAAAAACAAAACTAATAACTGCATGTTTTCTATTTTATTCCCATGTGTGATTGTTGGGAAACTTTGCAGCTTCACTGTGCAAACTGCATATTTTCCACTTAACATACTTGGATATTCACTCTAGAAAAATGAGTAACTGTGCCCCTGATTATACTCATTATTGAAGATCACACAGCTATTAAACGGTAACTACTCAGAGTTTTCCTACAGTCAAAGCAGTTCAGCTCAAATGTTGCTTTCAGCTCACTACAAACTAAAGTGGTGCTGGCAGTGACACAGGAGGATTAATAAAGCAAAATACCTCTTATCCACACTTTGTTTTCCCCTGTAAAGGCAGGGCGCACAGCATGGAAGGCTCCAAAGACAAAGAGTTGGGCTGCATGCTGTGATCATTTCTTTAACATGAAAATCCTGAAAATTTTTGCAAGATTTACATGATGACGTACTTATCCTGAAAGTCTGGGACAATGCTGATGTTTAAATCACAGGCTGTAAATAAAAGATGACCATAGCCAGGGGTGCACATAAGTCAAAATAAAAATAAAAAACGCGCACCAGATAAGAAGTTGTAACGCGCGTTTGCGTACATAAGATTTTCTGGAGGAGGACAGACATTTGTTTAGAACTCTTGAAGATGTCGAAGAAGCTCCTTTAAGCAATTACTTTGGACATTTCTTTGGAGGTGGAGGAACACCAAAGGAGTCCGAACCGCAAAAGAAGCGCGTATTCTTGGAAAAGTGGTTGCATGAGGTGAGCTGGCTTCTAACAAATGATGAACGCACAGAGATGTGGTGCAGAATATGCCGTGAAAATCCCGCTCTAGCAGACAACTTCTTATCTGGTGCGCAGTTTTTTTTTGACAGCACATGCACAACTGTGGACCACTTATGTAAACCCCAGACCATAGCTCTCAGGTCTTATAAGTGGATGAAATCTACATCCTCTCTAATGTTCAAGAGGGGGCAATTTTTGTTCATGCCCTACCTGGCCTGCTGGCTAAACTTTGCTAGATCCGCCCCTGCACAGTTACCAGCTGTCAGCTACGTAGAAAAAGATCCTGGTGTAGAAAGTAACATTAAATAAATTGTAGCAACAGCTTATCAAGCGTAAACGTGCTGCTGTTGTTCAACTGCTGGTTTCCTCTTTCTGGCGCAATGTGGGCGATAAACAAACAAAAGAGACGGACTCGTGACAGAAAAGCCGATCAGCTGATCATTGATCAGTTTCATGATTGAAGTAGCAGCAGGAGAGAGAGAGAATGAGAGGCTACATATATCAGTTGTGAAGCTTAACATGGCAATGCTTCACAAACATTCAGAGATGAACACAAAGTTTCAGTGAGCATCATCATGTCATGAGACACTTTATAAAGCAACCCGTTAGGTACTAAATCGCTGCCATCTATAATTCATCATTAATGTTACGATATATATAAGTTTAGTATCTTCTTCATTTTACATGCTTATACTGAACAAAAAACGACATTAACAAATGTGTTATGTTAATTGCAATGCAATTAAAAATAAGAAAAAGTAATTTATTGATCTAACAACAAAAGAGAAGGAATGGAAATTTAGCCATTTCAGAATCAACAAAGTAAAAGAGAATTTTTACAAAAGACACAAAAGGAACAATAAATGTTAAAATGAAAAGTGACTCTGACAGTGAAGAAAGGGAACCTGGCATGTTTGATGGAGATTTAGCGCAGCTGTTCAATTCAGAAACAGAGGCTGAGGACTTCAGTGGGTTTGATTGATGACGATTACGATTATGATGGTGGTAAAATAAATGTGAAAACCAAACTCAGTTATGCTCCCGCGCTATTTTTAAATACGCACACTTGTATGCTTGTGTGTGTTGTTGTTGTAAGGCGGACGTGGTAGAGGACACCATGAGAACATTAAAGGGGGAAGTGTGGGCGTAGATTGTATATAAAACCCGCGCCCTATAATCAGGTGCGCCTTGTGTGTGTGTCAAATACAGTAATGGCACACATAACTGAGACTGCGCCTTTGAGTAGGGTGCGTCTTATGGTCGTGAAAATACGGTATAAATGTTAAAATGAAAAGAGCAGATGATTACGATCTGTTGTGCAGTATTATATTATAAAAAGTTAATGCATAAGGTATGAAAGACTTCCTCTATCCATCCTTGGGGCAACTGTTAATACAGATTTTTGGCAGATATTTCAATGAGTTTGAGCCAAAAATAAATAAATAAATACTCAGATTACTGCCAGGAAAGCAGCAAATGTGTGCCTTTTCTTCCTGTAGGTCAGTCAGTACTAGAGATGGACCGATCCGATATTACGTAACGGTATCGGTCCGATACTGACCTAAATTACTGGATCGGATATCGGAGAAAAATAAAAAATGTAATCCGATCCATTAAATATCACGAAAGCACCTCACAAAACTTGCAACACGCCGTAACTCACCTCAGAACGTTAGCACGTCGGAGCAGTATGCATCACGTGATAGAGCGGCTGTGGCATGCGGGACCTGTCGGTGGTCTGGATAGCATGTGGAGCTTCGCTAGCAACCCGGCATTTCATCTCCGACAAAGTTATCCCCGAGAGAAGTAAAGCAAGTGTGTAAGTCCATCTCTGAATGTTTGTAAAGCATTCCTGCGTTAAGCTTAACAAGCGACTGCCTCTCCTGCTGCTACTTCAATCATGAAACTGCTTAATGATCAGCTGATCGGCTTTTCTGTCGCGAGTCCGTCTCTCTTGCTTGTTTTTGGCCCACTTTGCACCAGAAAGAGGAAACCAGCGGCTGAACAACAGCAGCACGTTTAAGCTTGATAAGCTGTTGTTAGAATTTATTTAATATTACTTTCTACACCAGGATCTTTTTCTACGCAGCTGACGCTGGTAACTGTGCAGGGGCGGATCTAGCAAAGTTTAGCCAGGGGGGCCGATTGTGCCCCCTTTTCCCTGTTCATGCCCTAAGACATACTTTTCTTTCTTATTCTCATTTAAAATGTCGAGCTTTTAATAAATAATTATCTGACACCCAAAGTTTTAATTTGATGTAAAATGAATAGAAGTCAATTACTGTATATAGTGACTATTAAGTCTAATATATATACCCTAGTAAGCTATAGTACTTTTTCCTTTGGGAAGGTACCATCTGTGCAGTCTGCAATTTTGTTGAAGAAAGATGTTGAATCTATTTAATATTTCTTGAAAAATAATTGATTTCTGTGCATTTTTTTCCACACTGCATCAAATTAAAGTTGATTACGTCGATTAAGCATCATGAGGTGGAGCGTGAGGGGTGGTTCCCTATTTTTTATTTATTTATTTTTGTTGTTGCTGGGAGTTGGAACCCTATTAGTTAGGTTGCTTAATATTTATGCTAAGTACTCTTTAAAATACCAGAATAGGGAGGATGGTGTAGGTTTAAGTTTATTAGATTGATCAGTATTGCTGAACTATGAAATATTTTTTTTTGCATACAGGTATAACAGAATAGCTTTAGTGTAGTTGTTGTTTTAAACTTGAGTATGAACTTATACAAAATGCAGCAAGATATTTAAAAAACAGTTTTGTTGATTAAAAAACACTATCGGATTCATATCGGTATCGGCAGATATCCAAATTTATGATATCGGTATAAAAATAAAAAAGTGGTATCGTGCCATCTCTAGTCAGTACATGTCTAGCTTACATTTTATACAATCTAACTACAGCCTGCAACAAACCACACAAAACCATAAAACTGGATTCATAGATTTAAAATGAAGCACGCCTCCATTCGCCCGACCTCAAGAGGACAGATGTAGAAAAATCTCATGTTATTTCTGTGTAATAATGAACACAGCACTTCCTGTGTTTTTTCCCCTTCCTGAAGCAGCGCACACACACACACACACACACACACACACACACACACACACACACACACACACACACACACACCCCTACCTGTGTACAGCTAACAATCCCCCCTCCTTCCTCCTGCAGACCAGGAAATGCCCAGCATGTACAGCAGGGTCTGATGTCACTAACTGCTTTCTTTAGATGCACTCATACAAACATAATAAAGCCCTGCCTTTGGCAAACACTTAGGCAAACTGCCGCCTGCTAATGAAACCAGAGCAGAAAACAAAGTACAAACAAGGGCAGTGATAAATAAACAGACTGCTGAGGGTAGATGCAGTCGGAAGGGAGGACATTGGTCCACTCCTAGTTTTTCTACCTTGGGGATGAGGAAAATCCCTTCGGTCTTTCATCTCTATAACTCACATATTTGTTTTTCCTCAGTGCTTTGGGGGGAGGCAGTTCACAAGAACTATAACACAAGCCACAGCAGCATGTGCCCTTTTTTTGGTGGCAATAGTGGAAAGTTTTCACTTCATGTTATGGTGAATTCTCCAAACAATGGCTGGTTTCCTGTGTGTACAAACTAAGATTAGCATGTTAGCACATCTGCAGTGCCTGGTAAGAGTCTCTCACTCACTCAGTGCCTGGTGGTGTCTGCTATTGAGCAAGGGGAGAGGACATGCTGCTTAGTTTTGCTCCTTGTCAGCTCAAAAATGCACAATAAAAGTTCCAATATTGGCAATGATAAACCGCCGAAGTCACCGGTTCATCAACATCAACAAAAAGTTAATTTTCTCTGTATTTCTTTGTGTAGAAATATTTGATTTTCACCTCTTTAGATCCCTTCAGAAAAGGAAAACTGGACACTTCCAACATGATAAGCTTCTAAAACCACTTAAAACATTCAAATACTGGCTACTTTTACATTACATAGTTCTCATAGGACAATTTAAGTGATCCTTTTTTAATCTACTCTGACCATCACAGTTAACAGCTCAAAACGACACTACCACCATAACCTGTGATGGAGGAAACAAGTTCTACTTCATTTTTCGATGTAATCTGATAGAGCGCAGCACGTCTAACACTTCCCTCTAAATCGTTCGGGGCTTGAGTGTATGTGTCCACATTACTGTGCATCCTGATATCTTCAGTATTTTCATGTATTTGTGATGACATGACGTTAAGATCTTGCGATGGCCAGGCTCCATCTCTGTTACGCCGCTTCCTTTATCTGTGACAGATATCCATAAATGCTCTGATGTAATTCATTTCAGTGCATGAAGGGTCAGAGCTAGTCTTGAGGCTTCCGCAGGTCTGTTAGTGATGTTTCACTACAAAGCAATGTAGTGATTAGAAGCAAGGATTCAATATAATCTATGGTGTGATTGCTCTCTCGCTCTCTCACACACACACACACACACACACACACACACACACACACACACACACACACACACACCCCCCCCCCTACCTGTTTGGGCCACTGACTGTGTTTCCCAAACACACTGGCTGTAATGGACCCTCAATAATGAGCAGCACAGCTCTTTTCACATTAAAAACAACAGACGTGCTTTTACCGCCCGTGTGGACAGTTTTACTCAGCAACACCACCACATAAATTAGGAGGCCATTTAAAAAAAAAAAAAAAAAAAAAAAAAAAAAAAAAATCAGCTGTCTGTGCATTCATGTGAAAAACATTTCACAGGTTTCTATGCATAAACTGAGTCCATGTTTGCTGCTGTTACAGGAACTAAGTGGGTGCTAATCAGATGTACTTGATTAACTGATGAAAGTGTAAGCACCTCTTTAAAGGCTGAAGTTTTGGTAGTTTACTGGTTTGGAGCATTCAGCTGTGTTAACAACACCGCAGTCTTCTCAGGAGTGGATTTCATTGGAAATTCAGCCAAAGGCCAGACTGTGCAATGCTCAGAGAGACTGCAACAAACCCAAGAGCTAAGAACAAATAGCTCATACCAGCTGTCAAGCACAGTGGTGGAGGGGTGTTGATTTGGCCTTGTTCTGCAGCCACAGGACCTGAACAGTCTGAGTAGTTACTGAGCTGACCATGAACTCCTCTGTCTAACAAAGTATCCTAGGGTCAAATGTGAGGCTGTTTGTTGTTCCTGCAACAGTACAATGACCCCCAAGCACAGCAGCAAATCTACATGAGAACGGCTGAAAAAGAAGAATCAAGGTGAAGGAGTGAAATGCTGTGATGGGACCTTATGAGAGCTGTGCATAAATTAATGCCTGCCTGCACAGAGTCCTGTGAAAACTCACTGCACTGTATGCAGATAAAATGCCAGCTGTGTAGAAAAAAATTGAGATTTCTTGTAACCTTTGCTGCGACATGGGCTCTCTCTCTTTCTAACAGCACTACCTGCAGAATGAAGGGTGTCGTCAGCATGAAGGCAAAACAGCACACTAGAGCAGGGCGATATGGCCAAAAATATTTATCACGATATATATTTGAAAATTTGCGATAACGATATAACTGACGATATAATTGATGCGGGACAAAATACAACTCCACAACTTTACTAGCGCAAAAAGACAACCTTCCATTTATTTTCACTTAAACAAGAAGCTGGTTTTTATGTACATTAAAGCTTTATAAAAATGTAACAGTGCAAATGCAAATTCCTTGCTGAAAGTTTAACCAAAAGGCATTTCCAGTAGAAATGGGCTGACATATCCTGAGCATAACCATGTATAATATCCACTGAAGTTAAAAAGAGGTGCTTTGCAACATTAAACTGCAGTGTGCAGTACGTATTTTTCGGACCATAAGGTGCACAGGATTATAAGGCACATTAAGCGAAACAAAGCAGTCAGATAAATCAAACTTTATTAAACTCATTCTTCTTGCTTCCTCCACTTCTGTACCATTGATTTATTAATGAATGAATTCTGCTCTATTCCCATGTTGTTGCAGTATATTAATGACTAACCTCGTATTGTGGATGGATTATCTCAGTTGTTCTCCTGACTGAAGTTTGGTCCGTTTACAGCATCCTGCCATGCGATTGCATTTGTCTCTAACCATGAAGAACCTTCACGTTAACTTTTATAAGTGGAAAAGTGTTAGTGTTTGTCCTCCAGCTTCACTGTTTATGTTATGCTAACATAGCTGTGTCGCTAGCGATCACGTAGCACATCATTATATACCAGCTAGCCCAACTTCAGTAACCCTACAAACGTCACTGCTGTTTAGTTTCCTGTCTTCATTTATGTTGGAAGTGATAGCAGAGCTGTACGTTTGAATTTTTCCAGAAATCTCTCAGTCAGAACGTGCTATATCATGCTTAGGTAACTAGCGAAACTAGCAAGCTAACTTCCGCTAGCTTCCTGCTAACTTCTAACTCCGTTAAATGTAATAAATTTTGTTTTCATGGATGCCAGGAAATTAAACTTCATAGTTACACCTGGTAAAGCAGCAATGCTGATCGTTTTTATTAAAGATGAAAGAGTTTAGACAGTTTTTAACTCTCAGTGATGCTGCAGTGTTCGTTTGACCTGAAGATACGGAGTTTAGGACCCAGATTACTCTCAGATTTAAGAGCATCTTAGTCCGACAAATACGACAATAACGACGGCCGCTTGCATGTTCTGCAAAAAAATGTGCTTTGTCGTGTATCTGACGGACAAACACCAAACCAGTTCCACATCACTGAAGTTGCACCATTTTTACAAACCAATTCTGGTTCATCTGTTTCACTCTACAATCAGCCATGTGCGTATGAAAACAAAGGCACTGCGCATGCGCGTTTTACTCATATTCTATCGCGATATTTCATTTTCCTATCGTTGCCTAACATTATACCGGTATTACCGTGAACGGTATAATATGGCCCAGCCCTACAGCACACCACATTTAGTTATTCAGTTATTAAATGACTTACTAATAGTTTTTAAATACAAATCAACTCATACATTAGTCTACATTCTTCTAAATTAAGCTATAGGGCGATCTATTGGCTTAGGGAGCTCAGTGAAGTAAAAATGTTACGTTGAGCCATTGTAAGTGGAAATTGACAATTAAATTAATCCTATAATGTTAAAAATACTGTAACATATCACATGCAGGTTAATATGCATTTGCTGCTGCATCAGAGAAACCATTACCCATTACAGTATGAAGAGATGAGGGCTGCTCATATAGATGCAAATTATAAGAGGCGTACGCAGAGTGAAAACAAGCTCACAATAAAGACGGGGGTAAGGGAAGCTGTGGTTCCCAAAGCGTAAAAGTTTGGTAGAAGTTCAACAAAGCTGCTCTCAGTTATGACATCATTGTGAACAGCTGCTCTGTGTGTGTGTGTGTGTCTTCTATCCAAGGATCGTTGGAGAGGAGTTTGCCGACTGCTCGACAGCTAGCTAAATAGGATCTTAACCCACTTAAGACGTGCAGCAAACCCCTGATTGTGTGTGTGTGTGTGTGTGTTTCAAGTGCAGAATGATGACTCAGCAGGGTGTGTGTGGATCGGTGTGTACATGATCTAACAAGCTTGTGGTGGGTTCCTCCCACTCTTCTCTGACTAGTTGAACCCTTGAGACGGAGACTTTCTCAGAGTGTGTTAGTTTTCAGTGGAAGACGTTAGTGAGGACACAGAAAACAAACAGATGACCAAGAACGTCTCCTCCAGAGAGCTTTCACTCCTTCCCAGTATGAACTACAAGCCACACAATAGTGTTCAGTGCCTCTTTTCCACACACAGCTTTTATTTGGGCGGGCTGCCCAGGTATACCAACACTGGCCCAGGGTACGTTTGGTGACTCATTTTTCCTTCTTTTTTCTCATTTCCCCATCTGCAGTCGATTAACTGGTGTTCCTCATATTTCGAAAGCTCAGTTGCTGCAGCTGCAGCTAGCTGTGACCCTCTCTAGAGCACACATGGCCAAAAGACGACCATCTTAATCTGACTTCTGACCATGAAAGAGTCATTCCATCTTAAGTGACCATGGCCTTCTGCTCAACCATCTCACATGATCTCAGATTAATTATGTTAGTAAACACTAAACCTACTTTGTGACAATAAACAACAGTGTGAATATCAGATGCTCGTCCTCCCATGGACAGACTTAAATATCATCAGGGCTTTGTCCAGTGATAATCTGACACAGATGGCTTACAGTATCTGCTGGCATTGTGTTAAATTAATAAGCTGTGTTCCTCTTTGTGAGGAACAGACTGGCAACCATTTATTTTTATGTATACAAGGTTAACATGAGGTTTGACTTAAACAGTTTTCCTAAATGTTTAAAATAAAACAAAAATGCAAAGAACTTTTATTTTAGTAAAATAATAAATGAGAACAGGACGAAAATAATTAAAAACATTACTGAAATTCTTCTTCAAAATAAAAGCTGCTGGTGAAGTCAGACCGAAGCTGCTGACAGTCTCCTGTTTGAAACCGGTGCACTGCTGCCAATGAGTGGCCTTGCAAATGAACAGTTTTCATCACAACACCTCGAATGAGCATCATTGCAGATTTTATTTTAGCCCAACACCAACACAGCTGAGCCAAATGTCGTTTGGCGCTGTAGTTTAACATGCGGCTCATGCAGTCTCATGGCTGAACATCCAGCACAAAGACTGAGCCTCTCTGTCATATTTGAAACAAACACCTGCAGCCCAATAAGGAAAAAGCATTTTCCATGACTTTACAGTAGGAAAACCACAAAATGAGCACATGCGTAAAGGTTCCCTGTCATTAATGGCTAAATCTGACAAACCTCCCCGCCGGCATGCTGTTAAACACAGGGTGGAGCTCAGCACACATACACGACTTTTTAAAAGCCTCTTCAGCTCAGGAGGAGCTGGACAACTCTCAGATGCACTCAGCTGTTTCTGAAGAAATAAACATGAGCAATGCAACCTCCACGGGCATTGAACGCACAAAAAAATCTGCAGAAATCCAAGCTCAATATTCTCAGCTGACGCAGACAGAAACTTAAGACTTAAATTGACTGCTGTGCTATTTAATCTGTTTATATGAGCTTCTGATAATCTGAACAGATTCAATGAGTAACAACAATGAACCTGAACAAACTTTTATGAAAAAACACAGACAAAAGAACAAAAAAGCTGTTATTCAATGTGTGTGTGTGTGTGTGTGTGTGTGTGTGTGTGTGTGTGTGTGTGTGTGCGCAATGTCTAATGCGACGGTCATTGCATTAGAGAAGAGGTCTGTCATGATACAGCAGCACTTCTACACAATGTCACTCATTCATTACCCTCACTTTAACCTTTTCATAGCCAGCGCTGTTCTTGCCCGTCTGTGTTTATGCAAGTTGTAAAGCAAGAGTGCATCCCAGCATAACTGCCTTTTAGCAAGGCAGGAAATCCCTCACTGAACAAATATGCAGTTGGTGCATAAAGCCATTTGCAGACATTTAAATACGGCTAAAATTCAGCTGAACATCATTATAGTGTTGATGTCATTTTCTGTAAATCTGATACTAATTTAACCAACAGCAATGTAGGGGAAAAAATTCAACACAAGCACAAATTAGATCAGGGAACATTGTTTTTTTTTTTATAAAAATAAATAAATAAATCTATCAATAAATGAAACTTAATCTGGACTTTGGTACGGTGATAATGACCTTTTCCCAGGTGCCAAAGTGACATCTTTAAATCTGTTCTGGCTAACAGACACACATGAACAGTGAAAGTGATGGAAACGTTCCTGTCACTACCCGATCCGTACCGGAAACCCGATCGGTACCCCGCATGCGCGAAAGGTTTCTACTTCCGGTCGTAGCGTTTTACGATAGTTATGGGTCAGAGTATCTGTTAAGATGTTAAGAATAACAAGTATATCTTAAAATGTTTGCAATAATGAAGCATTTCAGTACAATGTAGACAAAAACGAAAAATAAAAAGAAAGTTACGGATCAGGACTCTCCGATCCTTACTGCGCATGTGTAAAGTCTGACCGTACAAATCGGGTCTACCCGATCCGTACCGCGCATGTGCAGATGTTTTCTTCTTCTTCTGTTCGTTTAATGGCAGTTTACTCCCCAGTGTACGAGGATACCGCCACCTGCTGACCGAGCGAATAAACCCTATTATAAACTGATTTATCGTCATTACAAACGTGTGTTAAATCTGATTTAGCGATAGTCGAGTGTGTTTATGCTTGTCTGTGAGGAGAGGATTGTTGGAATAGTGATGATGATGTGCGCTATCACTGTCAATTGTCAGTAAACACTTAATCTGGCTGATGAATCTACACGTGAGATATTACAAAGTCTGCATTATTAACTCTGTAATTAGGCGCCATTCTTCTTATTTTACGGCGCTGTTGCTCAATCGGGGGACGCTCTCTGTTGAGGAGAAAAGCATGAATTTCTTTGTATACGGATTATCCACTGTTTAAATGTCCCGGGCAGTCGAAAAGAAGGCAGAGCTGTTGAGAAATGCTAGGAACTAACTGGGCGCTAACCGCATCATTCAAATATATTGAATGTCGCAAAGAGAGGAAGTGACGTAAGATTTGCACATGCGGGGTACCGATCGGGTTTCCGGTACGGATCGGGTAGTGACAGTTCCTCTGTAACAATCACAAAGTCCCTGAGGGGGATGTTTTCACGCATCAGCACAGAGAGTGACAGCCTAACAGTCACAGAAATCTCTCGGGGTTTCCACCAGCACACAGCAAGCCCGCAGCGCCAAGCAGCTTTCTTTTAAAGCTACACTTGTTTTTAAGCTACAATTTAATGTGAAAATAGTTGGACAGTTCACCAGTGACATCTTTAAAACGTAAACACTCTCTAGGAAAACAGCAAGGTGACATAAGTGCGCTCTACCCTCAAGTATAGCAGGAGAAAGTTCACTGATGTCGGACAAGAGGGTCTGGCTTGGTGTGGGACCTTTAGGCTTTTCTACACTTAACTCATCACACCGTGCATCTATGGGCGTTGCTCGGTGCACTGGGGCACAGTCATGATAGAACAGGAAATAGACTTTCCCCATATTTTTCCCACAAAGTCAAAAGCAGAGAATTGTTTACAATGTCTTGATTTCCTTTCGCTGGACCTCAGGGGGCCCAGACCCCCACAGCTCCGGTCAAGCAGGTAACCTTATCCTAACATTTGCCAAACCCAGACTCCTCCGACTACCAGATAAGAGGAGAGAGCTTGGTCAAGTCACAGAACACAGGACCACTGCGTTGGAGTCCACTGCCAGCATGTTTTACACTGCTCCACCTTACATTTGGCACCCAGCACCCTGTTTTTGTGCTGATGTTAATGCCAGAGGAGGTTTGGAGCTCTGCAGTTCTTGAGTCAGCAGAGTGTTGATGACACACCCACTCTGAAAGTTGCAGTGGTTCCTAAATGCCTCCACTTTGCAATAATGACACTTACAGCTGTTCATGGAATATCTAGGAGGGAAGAGTTTTCACAGACTGACTTGTTGCAACAGTGGCATCTAGGCCGGGCCATATCATACTGTTCACGGTAATACCGGTATAGTGTTGGGCAACGCACATGTGCAGTGCCTTTGTTTACATACACACATGGCGGAAAAAGCGTGCCGGCGACGGAGAATGAGGGCGAAAGTGGATCGTTGAATGAAACAGATGAACCAGAATTGGTTTGTAAAAATGCTGCAACTTCAGTGTGGAACTGGTTTAGCTTTCGTCCGTCAGACACACAACAAAGCACTATTTTTGGTAGAGCATGCTAGCGGGCCGTCGTTATTACCGTGTTGTTTGGAAAATACGGCACACTTAAACTCAATCCTTTGATTTTTCTGAAAATCGACAGTGGCCCTTATAATCCTGTGTGCCTTATGTATGAATCCTGGTTGTGTTTACTGACCTCGAAATGATTTTATGTCGTACACGGCGCTCGAAAATCTGTCAAATGTTTTAGTACGAACCCGCAACGCTTGATGGATTGTCGGAGCATTACAGCTATCGTAGGCAGGAGCCTCGTGGAGTGATACGTACTGTGCTTCAACATAATATTACTGTATTGTGTGTGTATAACCTCTTAAGTTTTGTGGATATTATACATTGTTATGCTGAGGATATGTCGGCCAATTTCCACTGGAAATGCCTTTTGGTTAAACTGTCAGCAAGGATTTGCATTTGCACTGTTAAATGTTTATATAACTTTACTGCACATAAAAAAACAGCTGCTTGTTCAAGTGAGAATACATTATTAGTGCAAAAAAAAAACCATCAAAGTTGTGGAGTTGTAAAGTATTTTGTCTAGTGTCAATTATATCGTTATCGCAAATTATCAAATGTATATCGTGATAAATATGTTTGGTCATATCGCCCTGCTCTAGTGGCATCCATGCTTAAATTCAGTGAGCCCGTTAGAGCGCCCCACTCTCACTAACATTTGTAAAGGCACACTGCATGGATCTTACTACTTATCTTATACACCTGTGACAATGACACTGAAAACACCTGAATTAAAAGATGAACTAATGTCACCCAATACCACACTCCATAGAGTTTATATCCACAATACCCAACACTTCTTTTTTTTTTTTAAAGTGATTAAATACTTTCTGTTCAAGCCATGGGTTAACTTATGTTTCACATTTAAATAGTTCTTTAATAAACACACACCGCCAGTGTTTGACATTGTCCGCAATATTCTGCCCCTTTCTAAACGTTTCCTGTTTTTGTGCGTTCAGACTTGGTCACCAGTTCTCGTCCCATTTCAATGCTTTCACATCACACATTGTGACACAACGTCAGCAAGCTCCCCAAGTATTCAGTAAAGCTGATACTTCATATTTAAAGTAAGGAAAAAAGTTTAAACCCCAAACGCCCTCAAGAAGGAAAATAGAAGCCTGAGAGATTTTAAGCCTTGGATGTCATTTACTGTTTTGAGTCCATTGTCCTTTCACAGCTGTCAAAAATACTTTATATTAAACTGAAAATGATCAGGAAATAAGGAAAAAAATATCAGCACTAAAAATAAGAAGCTGGATATCCACGAGCAAAATTACATCGCTGCTGGGGTGGGATTAATGGAGTGCAATGCACCTGCAACACAGCTTAGTGTTTATGTCAAAGTCAAACGGGTGGAGCGATCACTGACTCAGACACACAATGGGCAGTGTAAGGAGAGACGGAGGGAGAGGTGTGAATGACTTAGCCTGACATAATTAGAGAAAATAAGTGAATGGAGGTCAGCTGAAGGTAAACAGTTTATTTTTTTCTTGTTTTAATTTTCTTTTGTTCTACGAATGTTTTCACATAGTTTTAAATGGGCTAATTATACACATGAGATAATGATCCAACTGTGATCAAAGGTTGATTGCACAGGCCGCCTGATAGGAGGCAACTTTTCTGCAAATCTCTCAGAGAGATTGTCAATGGTTCGTAAATAATTGTGTCAACAATAATAATATCCAACATGCTGCCATCAGTCTGAACGAGTCTGTCAATGAGCACAACTCGAGGGGACTCGACTCAGCTGGCTGCCAACTGGTTATATTTCTATAAAGCGGGAAGGCTGCCAAGCCCCTACGTGAGCTGACGATCTATCACATTTCATTGCTGTATTGTCAGAAACAGATTGGATCTAATTGCCAACTTGACCCCTTTCAGTAAGCTCCGCCTTATGGCAACATTTATGGCATGTTTTAGTGACAGTGCTGGCGTGCTTGAGAATCTCGTTTTGAAAAAAACTGAGGTGAAATAAATGTGTTATTGTAGAAAACTGATACAGACATAGTTTAACTTTGAGAAATTAATTTGCAGTTGAAAAAAGGTGATAAATAGTAATGTGTGTTACTGCAATACTCAGAATATCACAAAATGTAAGAAACTGCAATAACAGTCCAGTTATGCGTGTTTTGCTTTACAGTTTCTTTGCTTTAAAAATAATTTTTCAAAACGTTTTTCTGGAATCAATTTTGACAGCACTGCTTTCCCGAACTTCTTTTAACCCCTGGGGGCTCCAAAAATATACTTCGAGAGGCTCAAAGTACTTTTTTTTTCTTCTTGGGGGAAAAAAAAAAAGACAAGTATTTACTAGAAAAAGCAAAAAGCAACAAAGTACTCCGAGAAACAACAAAGGACAAACAATACTTGGAAGCTTCCTTTTCACACATCACTCTTTAAGCTTTCACCTTATGGTCAAGGATGCCAGCAGAGGCTACTGAAATTTTAATAAAGGCAGCTGAAACACTAAATGAGATTCCTGGCACACAAAGTGGGATTTCTACCATGAATTTTGAGCTTTTGTTCCACTAAACTTTAACAAAATCTTCAAGCTATACAAACAGTTGCTTTAGCTGATGTTGTAATTTATTAACAATATCAACAATCTTCACTGTAATGTCCAGCCCTGTAGTGGCCACAACAACCTCAATGAATATTTTGATTGGACTGTCTGGGCTTCACTAACCCATTAGCATCAAGGTTAAACACCCACCCATCGATCTTTTTAAGAGCTCATCCAGTTCAGGGTCGAGGATGAGCCGGAGCCTATCCCAGCTGTCACAGAGCAACAAGCAGATTGAACAGGCCTAAATACACACACACACACACACACACACACACACACACACTATTTTAGTATTTATCCACAGCATTTCAGTCTTGAGTTTATGTTGTAACCTGAGGGAGTTGGCTGGTTGCTGCAGTCATATTTATGCTGTCAGGGTGGAATTCTGCAGCTAGCCTCGACCTGCACACCAACGCTGCATTCACACGCGCACACACACACAGACGCGCACGCACACAGCTCTCACTGCCAATTTGATTTTTCCAGGCTCTTTCTGGGGACTTTTAGTCCTGGGAAAGTTAAATGGAGGCTGAATAATAGCCAGAAGTTAGAAAAAGTTGCAGAAGATGTAGCTCAATCAAAAGTTTAAGAAGTTTACTTTTCAAAACTGAATTAAGAGATTAAAGTAATGAAGCCCCAACAGATTTGTCGACATAACCGACAGTCCAATAGTTCATTACCAGATGTGGTAGGTAGAGCAGGGCGATATGACCAAAAATATTTATCACGATATACATTTGAAAATTTGCGATAACGATATAACTGACGATATAATTGACACTAGACAAAATACTTTACAACTCCACAACTTTATTAGTGCAAAAAACCCCATCAATGTATTTTCACTTAAACAAGCAGCTGTTTTTTATGTGCATTAAAGTTATATAAAAATGTTACAGTGCAAATTCCTTGCTGACAGTTTAACCAAAAGGCATTTCCAGTGGAAACTGGCCGACCTATCCTCAGCATAACCATGTATAATATCCACAAAACTTAAAAAAGGTTATACACACACAATACGGTAATATTATGTTGAAGCACAGTACGTATCACTCCGCGAGGCTCCTGCCTACGATAGCCGTAATGCTCCGACAATCCATCAAGCGGTGCGGCTTTGTAGCTTTGCAAAGTCGCACTAAAACATTTGACAGATTTTTGAGTGCCGTGTACGACATAAAATCGGATTGATTTTAAGTTTGCCATATTTTCCAAACAACGCGGTAATAACAACAGCCCGCTAGCATGCTCTACCAAAAATAGTGGTTTGTTGTGTATCTGACGGACGAAAGCTAAACCAGTTCCACATCACTGAAGTTGCAGCATCTTTACAAACCAGTTCTGGTTCATCTGTTTCATTCAACGATCCGCTTTCGCTCTTTTCATTCTGCGTCGCCGCCATGTGTGTATGTAAACAAAGGCACTGCGCATGCGCATTTTACCCATATTCTATCGCGATATCTCATTTTCCTATGTTGCCCAAAATTACACCGGTATTACCGTGAACAGTATGATATAGCCCAGCCCTAGTGGTAGGTATTTTTTACTGTTTTATATCCCTCTTTTTTTAAAGCCCTGTAGAATATCTGCACTTACCAAAAAAAAAAAAAAATTCTTCTTTGGAAAGTTTAATTTCCCCACTGCATACATGCAAACTTGACAACTTCCTTCCTTTGCAAACAAAACTCCCTTTTTTAGGCGTCTCTGGACTAAATTTAACTCGCAATGAATATGACAGCTCCAAAATTAGACTTTGCCAGTGTATTTTCAGAGTGTTGAGCGCACACAGGGTGAAGTGGAAATACTGAGGAGTCGGACACAGGAGATGAAACGTCACCCACAGGAGGGGGGAAAAAGAATAATATAAAAAGGCAGACGAACGCGGCAACCGGGGGTGTCGCACAAAGTTGTCAAGTCATTTTAGCAACAGGATCTGGAGAGGACTGATAAACACACATGCTCTTTCTCTCTCTCACACACACACACACACACACACACACACACACACACACACACACACACACACACAAACAAACACACACACACAGCGGAGGTGCCCTGAATAACAAGTTTAAACAGGACTTATGATGACCAGAAGAGCCCAACGTAGAGGAATAAGAGGGGAAAAACACCTTTGATACGCCTTTGGTAGCCTGCAGCATTTCCGATCTTCATTCACTGCCTGTTTCCTCTCTGGACAATCAGGGCAAACACCACTGGTCAGGAACAAAGCTGCTTCACAGAGGCCACTCAAAGGCCACAATTTGTAGAAGATCCCTTTGCTCTTACGTCTTGCTCTTATGCTCTCGTTGTGTTTTTCACCTCTAATCTGAAAGCTGAAGATAAACACGAGTGTGTACCCATTCCAGGTGCAAAACGAAGCATCCTCCTCCATTCCCTGCTAATATGATTGAGCAAACCAAAAAACAAAACAAAAAGGGAAGCAAGGCAATCTTTTAAGTGTAGCTTCCACTAAATTATTGATAAAGACACTAAACGGTCAATTAGAAGCATGACAACCATCAGCACGTGCCTCTCTGCTGCTCGGGGAGGGTTTGGACTGAGCCTCTGTCTTCATTCATTGACACATGCAGGGTTTGTCACGGCTGCTGCACTTGACACTCCTTGATAAAGCTGCTGCTAACAGCAAAGGGCACAAACACTCGCCCCCTCCATACAGAATAAAGTTTACTAACCCTGCCCTGACAAGTACACAGAGCCACACGGGTAACACGAACGGTTCGGCCACGGGAAAACAGGCTTGTGCCCCCGTGTGTGCCGAATGTCAATTAATTAGCACAGTTAGCTTAATGTTAGCCAAAGTTGTTGAAATTCCTGTGGACGACTTGCCGAAACTTCTGCGACAAAGCCAAACAACCCGCCTTGAGAAGAAAACGTGAAGCCAATAAAGACAGCCGGCAGTCAGGACTGTTCAGGCTCGACACTCTATATATGTTCAAAGTGGAAATTAGCTAGCTTTAATGTTTGCTAAAGTTAGCCGGCTAGCTGTCCGATAATGGAAGCAGACGGGTTAAAGTTTTGAGCAAGCTCCGGGAGTCTCTGGATCAGCGCTAGTCGCAGCCAGCTAGCCGCGGCTCCCGCAAGCTGAGTGACGCTGCTGCTCCCCCAGCCGTGGAGTGGGGACTGACTCACCGGAGTGTCGGTCCGATACAGTTGGTGTCTGTGCTCTCGATTTCCCGCAGGATACGTTCGTGCTCGGCGGCTGTCTCCAAACTCGCCATCCTGCATGTTGCTCCGGACGGTTCCGAGCTGAGCTGAACAGACTCGCCGGGATCTGTGCGTCACGGCAGGAGGAACCACAGGGTTGGCTTGATATTTTAACCGAGCAGCCCGAGTGAGCGGAGCTTTCCTCTTTGTCGGGAAGAAGGGACGTTGTGTTATGAGGAGCGGCGACCTGTAGAGTGTTAATGTTGTTAAAAGAGTTTAAAAAGTGACATTTGCGGTTTTAACTAAAACCACCGATTTAAATCGGTTAAACTGAGCACTGGAATTTTCAGTCCCCTACTTGGTTTGATAAAATAAACTAGATTTTTTACTCCCCTTTTAAATGTTGTTTTACTTCTGATTCAAGATTGAAGACTCTTTGTTGTCATTATGTAAACATAACATAGCATAACAATACACTAAGTAAATAATAACAATCACTTTTATTTGTTGGCACCTTTTAAAACTTCTCACGGTCATCAACATTAAATAAAATTTAAAATAAAAAAATATGTTTTGAGCATTCATCTCCAGTTTGGCATCTTAATCAAAAATAACAATAATGTGTTGACTGTTTTTTTTTTTAACTTTTTTGTAAAACAGTCAATTTGCAGGAAATCAATAAAAATAACCAAAATTTTATTATTTGACCAAAATGGTCCATTAAAAGGGTGAAAATTGCAGTGAAGCCATTTATTTGAGTATTATGGCTTTAATGTTTGACACCCCTGATCTATAGTAGGACAACATGGCGATAAGATATACTGTATAAGACCTTTCACCTCTAATCCGGGTAGGATCTGAAAATGACTACCTCCATGAAGTACATCGCAATGTTTTTATGTCGTGTGTCGCCTTCAATTTCACATTCAGTTCGTCAGTATCAGTCCCTTCTAGAGGCTACCTGCAAGGACATGTCTTTCTTTGTCTCTATTTATACATCCCAGACACTCTTACTGCAAAGCAGCATTGCTTTAGGATGGAGGACAGGCCTTGGGATTACATGGAGAGTGAAGAGTATATTGAAAGGTATGGAAGCAATCCAGTGTGGACTGACTACAGGAGGAACCACAAAGTAGACATCCCCCCTCACAAGACTTGTAAGACTTGCATTAGAGGTGATAACATATGTGGAAACCCCTGCTCAATTTGTTGTGATCCAAACATCATCATTCACCATCAGAATGTCAAGTTGTTGCAGCAATTCATTAGTCCCCAAACTGGAATGGTGTTGGATTCCACTCGAACTGGTGTCTGTATGAAACAGCAGAAGAAGCTAAATGAGACAATTAACAGCACAAGATCACGGCTTACTTCCTTTTCAGATTCCATATGTGGGATATGCCCACAGCATAATTCCCATGATGCTGTGGGCTCCACACCACCACCCCCTTCCTTTGCTTTAGATGACAATTGGTATAAATGATATGGGGAAATACTTCCTGATGAGAATGAAGTGGCTAAAGTCAAGAAGACATATAAGGCTTAATTAAAGTAACCGCGGCACTGGTCATGCTGTCACAAAGAGACCTATTGCAAAACTTAGTTTGTTTTTAGCCCCTGAGATGTTTTTTCTACTGGTGTGCACAAAGTTGTACAATAAACCACAATGAAAAATTGAAAAAAAGAAATACTGTATAAGTTGTAAGTATGCCCACTTTCTTTAACCTAAAAATAATACAACTAAATACAAAAACATTTTAACTTTATCCATTCCTCCTCACACATGAAAATAAATAAAACAACAACTACAATAATAATATTAATAATAATAATAATAATAATAATAATAATAATAATAATAATAATAAGAAGAAGAAGAAGAAGAAGAAGAAGAAGAAGAAGAAGAAGAAGAACTGATTGCAGCCACATTTTATTATGTGGCAGATTCAGACATATGCACATGCATATCTTCTTCAGTGATATCATGTGTTGGCCTCTTACTTCTGTTAATTCTGAAATTGTTTCTTTCTTGCATTTCTATTGTTTGATTATTTGTTTTTAAAGTTCCTTTATTTCATATTTTCGCTTTGTCTAATTTCACAGGAACTTATGTGTGACTTATTTATACTATATGCCTTTATTTCTGAGGGGTTTTACATCTAAGTGACCTCATATGTAATTTCCTAATATGTGTTTGTGCCTGTAAAGCCCTTTGAACATCCATATGACAATGGCCTATATACAAACGAAACAAACTGAAAACTCAAGTTTTAATAATTTTCCCGGAAACAAAAAGGTGGGCGTGACCGCTGTGTCCTTTCTCGAGCTTAAACCGAAACAAGACTTCCTTTGATATTTTCAAATTAAAACCACAAGTATATTCTGGCCTCGCATCTTTTAGCTCTTTTATTTAATAGCAGTCTGATTTTGCTGTATCTCCAACATAATGCAGTTTTGGAGCATTTTTGTACTCCACGGACTATATGTGTGCTTTTAAAAGGGGAGCAATGCTTTTATTTTGTAGGCATACTTGCTTACTCAGACTGCAGGTGTCAGTCTGAGTAAAGCTTTCGGATCTGACGCTACTCATTGTGCCTGCTGTCGGAAGAGTGAGAGAGCGAGAAAAGTTAAGATGGAGGTAAAAAAAAAAAAAAAAAAAAAAAGAAGAAGAATAAAGACAATTTGAAGCGATCTGTTTGAATACGAGTGAAGATTGTCCGGTTGATAATTTGTGTTAACATGAAATGTCAGTGGTTCGCTAGGCTGGATGAGCCCGCAGCACTTTGCACATGGATCAGAGTCCATGCAGTGATAACGGGAACAAGCTGTGAAAACTCAGCATTTTAATTGCGCTGTTGTTGCAAATAAAACTTTAGTTTGTTTTTAGTTTAATTGTGCAGCTTTTGCCAACTTTAATTTAACTCGCGCATATACACAAACACAGGCGGCGTGGATCTGCTTGACTGTGTCTGTGCCACCTGCTGAGGGCAACTCTTGGACTTCAATCATTAAGACATTTGAATGGCATTTCCACAGATTCGCACGCATGCCTCGTTGTGTAACTTGTATGAGGATAAACGGCATCTCAGTTGTGTCTTTTGAGGCTGATCAAAAACACATATTCTATGTGGGGTTTTTTCCCCATTTTTATTTTTTATCTCTTTCTATTTCAGCCCCAGAAGAAGTTGATCAACTCAGCAGAGAGTTGCGTGGATGACGCCCTCCTCGGCCTCGTCAGGGCCTCTGGGGGCCTCTCTCTGCTAAAAGGCCACAGGGTTGTGCTTCGGTCCGACCTTGAAAACCTCAAGGGAAAAGTGGCCCTCCTCTCTGGAGGGGGGTCGGGCCACGAGCCTGCACACGCAGGTAAGACTATTCCTTTACACATGAACATGAGATACTTCTGATTACCTCAGCTCTGATTTCTCCTCCTCGTATCCTCAGGTTATATCGGAGCAGGGATGCTGTCGGCGGCTGTTGCAGGAGGAGTGTTTGCATCGCCGCCTCCTGGCAGTATCCTTGCTGCCATTCTCTCTTTGCACAATGCAGGCAATGTGTCCTTCAGTTTTCCGTGTGTGTGTGTCTGTGAGAGTTGGTAGTGCATATATAATCACTGATCTTATCTGTTTAATAAAACCAGTGCTTGCACAGTGCAGTGTGGTGCAACTCTTTTTAAAAAAAGTCTAACTGTTGATTTGATTTGAAGTTTGACCTTTTACATTTGATCCTTTTGCCAAAATGGTTCACTGATCTCGCCCTGTGACAGTGCTGCACTGTTGCCGTCGTTAACGCTGCACCTTATAAAAATTTGGTGGCCACTTCCTTTCAGTGAGGAAAAAATCTGTGTCCATGGTGATTGCATTATTTTTGTAAGTAGTCACAGAGGGTCTAACACCTTCACCCACCTGGTGTGAAGTAACCTGTCTGCAATGGACAGACTCAGACTGTCTTCAGTCAGTCTCACAGTTTGCAAATAAGTGCATGCAGATTGCCAGCATGTGGCAGTAGGGTGGAATCGACTCAACTGGATGCCAGCTGGTTATATTTGAGTTATATTCCTGTGCAAAATCAAAGGTTACTGAGCACCTGTGTTAGTCTGCAGATAAATTACTATCCTGCAGCAACTACTGGGAGGCAGAGCCTTCAGCTTTCAGGCCCCTCTTCTGTGGAACCAGCTCTCAGTTTGGATGCAGGAGACAGACTATGGCTGTATCCCAATTCAGGGTCTGCAGCCTTAAAGGCTGCATTTTAAGGCCGATTACGTCACAGCGACGCGACGAAGGCTGTCCCAATTCGAAGGCTGCTCGAAATGCGGCCCTCAAATGCGTCCTTCATTTCCCTGAATTTTAAGGAGGGGCGCCTGAAGAGTAAACTTTAAGTAAGTACTGAATATTATGTCACTTATTTATGTGCAAATGTTTAATAACGAAGAACATTAAAACATTACTGTTGGCCACATGTCGGCAAAGTTATGTGACATTAGTGACGTTTGTACTAACTTTGTTTCAAAGCCTTTACTTTAAAATATACGCCGTTCAATAGCTGAGCTTAATCTTACAGAGAATGACCAAAGCTCATGTAGAAACAAACAAACAAATGATGTTCTCCTTCATGTCTGTCAGACAAAGCTGTATGAAACGTTTCCAGCTGTTAGTATCATGGTTGCTAGGCAACCTGGGCAGCGCAACGGAGGCTAGACCGTCCCATTTCACAAGCCTCGCATTTCCGGCCTTAGCGGTCTTTAAGTACGCGGCCCTTGAGGATCATTGAGGCTGCGTACTTTAAGGCTGCAGACCCTGAATTGGGATAGAGCCACTGTCTCTTCTTTTAAGATTAGGCTTAAAACTTTCCTTTTTGGCAAAACATAGAGTTAGGTTTGCAACAGGTGACCATGAATCCTTCTCCTAGTTACACTGCAATAGGTGTAGGCTGCTGGCCCCAAAAAGAAGGATAAGGACAACAAAGTGATGTTGTGAGAACAGATGCTCATCATAACCCCAGATCAGCTACTGCTGTCTCTGGCAGAAGGGAACAAAGACTGTATATAAAAGACTGAGACACACTTTATACTAATGGTTAGCAAGCTGGAGTTGTGAGTGCGTATCTGACTGAGAAACTGAGGATGCTGTTCATAGGGTAGCGACCCATCAGTCACAAACTAGAGAGTCAAAGCCATAACTAAAAGTGTTTGCTGAGGTCAGAGGGTTCGTTGTGCAGCCAAAGCAGTTGTCCCCTGGTGGCCATTAGAGAGAATGCAGCTTTTAAGATACATAGACCTAAAAGCTATGTCCATCTTTTATATACTGTCTGTGACCTGCTGCAAGTTTTTGTTTTTTTTTAAATATCCAATGAACTAACAACAGTCTTCCCACTCAGGAGCCTCTGGGGTCCTTCTCATTGTGAAGAACTACACAGGTGACCGCCTTAACTTTGGATTGGCTGCAGAGCAAGCTCGTAACCAGGGCGTTGCTGTTGACATGGTGATAGTTGCGGAAGACTGCGCCTTTGACCAACCAAGTAAGGCTGGAAGAAGAGGCTTGTGTGGCACTGTCTTCATACATAAGGTACACAACAACAGCCTAATAGAGGTGTTATTTACTCTGGAAACAGCTCAACTTGGACCAGTACAAGTGTATCCTGAGTTAAAAGGGTTATAATATTATATCACTGTGCTCATTTTTTTTATGGTACAAATGCTGTTATAAAGCTACATGAGGCACATTTGTCCTGTCTGCCGGTTCATACATGCCAACCCTCCCTATTTTTCCGGGTGAATTCTGAATTTCAGTGCCCCTCCCGGAGTCACCATTCTCCCGAATTTCTCCTGATTTTCCACCTGGACAACAAAAATGAAAAACCATATCCCAGAATTCATAGCTCAGCCCAGCCAGTTCCAGTTTCCAACAATGGCGGCAGCTACTTAGTTTTAATATTACTCTTATTATTCTTTCTGGGTCGCAAAATAAACTTTTAGCATATTTTCAGGCGAGAATGTAGCTGTGTAAACTTCAAATAACTGAGTTGGCGAGAACAGCAAACTCCCGGCACGTTTTCAAGCCCCTGCGGTCTTTCGCTACTCAGGTTAAACATGATATATAAGTCACTTAGATAACCTAAAACTGTTATTGTTTGACTTTTTTTTCAGTGTTTTATTTGTTCCTGAGTAAATCCGTTTGGCTGAGATTAAAGTTACTAGATTAGATTAGATTAGATTAAATAAAACTTCCTCTGGGGTTTTCACACAGCTGAATAAACGTCAAACACAAAACTGACTAAACAGAAGTGTGAGATGGTCGAGAATTTACGCCAGCATCCGGTTATATTTAGATAGCAAGGAGCAGACGGCAGTTTCACTCCACCGAGAGAGCTCGTGACGTAATTCTGAAGGCTAGACCGTCACAGTTGCTCACTTCCGGCCTACCTGGCTTTTGGAGGACCCGGCCCACTTAGACCATGAAGGCTGGGTCCTCAGGTGGATGCAGCCTCTGCATTTGGACAGCCCCAGCTGGGGGACAGTAATAACAGTGACATTTAACTTACTTTAAATAAATAATTTTAAATAAATAAACACTGTAAAATTCAAGTTTTTTGAATATGTGTATATATATATAAAAAAAAAACCACCCAGCACGCCCCTGCGGGCGGTTTATCCTTCAAGCTCGGGTCCTCTACCAGAGGCCTGGGAGCTTGAGGGTCCTGCGCAGTATCTTAGCTATTCCCAGGACTGCGCTCTTCTGGACAGAGATCTCCGATGTTGTTCCCGGGATCTGCTGGAGCCACTCGCCTAGCTTGGGAGTCACCGCACCTAGTGCTCCGATTACCACGGGGACCACCGTTACCTTCACCCTCCACATCCTCTCGAGCTCTTCTCTGAGCCCTTGGTATTTCTCCAGCTTCTCGTGTTCCTTCTTCCTGATATTGCTGTCATTCGGAACCGCTACATCGATCACTACGGCCGTCTTCTTCTGTTTGTCTACCACCACTATGTCCGGTTGGTTAGCCACCACCATTTTGTCCGTCTGTATCTGGAAGTCCCACAGGATCTTAGCTCGGTCATTCTCCACCACCCTTGGGGGCATCTCCCATTTTGACCTCGGGACTTCCAGGTTATACTCGGCACAGATGTTCCTGTACACTATGCCGGCCACTTGGTTATGACGTTCCATGTATGCCTTGCCTGCTAGCATCTTGCACCCTGCTGTTATGTGCTGGATTGTTTCTGGGGCATCTTTACACAGCCTGCACCTGGGGTCTTGCCTGGTGTGATAGACCCCAGCCTCTATGGATCTTGTGCTCAGAGCTTGTTCTTGTGCTGCCATGATTAGTGCCTCTGTGCTGTCTTTCAGTCCAGCTTTGTCCAGCCACTGGTAGGATTTCTGGATATCAGCCACCTCCTCTATCTGCCGGTGGTACATACCGTGCAGGGGCCTGTCCTTCCATGATGGTTCCTCGTCTCCCTCCTCTTTCTTGGGTTTCTGCTGCCTGAGGTATTCACTGAGCACTCGGTCAGTTGGGGCCATCTTCCCAATGTATTCTTGGATGTTCGTTGTCTCATCCTGGACTGTGGTGCTGACACTCACCAGTCCCCGGCCCCCTTCCTTCCGCTTAGCGTACAGCCTCAGGGTGCTGGACTTGGGGTGAAACCCTCCATGCATGGTAAGGAGCTTTCTTGTCTTTATGTCAGTGGCTTCTATCTCCTCCTTTGGCCAGCTTATTACCCCAGCAGGGTACCTGATCACGGGCAGGGCGTATGTGTTGATGGCCCGGATCTTGTTCTTACCATTCAGCTGACTCCTCAGGACTTGCCTGACCCTCTGCAGGTACTTGGTGGTTGCAGCCTTTCTAGCGGCCTCTTCATGGTTCCCATTTGCCTGCGGGATCCCCAGGTACTTGTAACTGTCCTCTATGTCTGCAATGTTGCCTTCTGGTAGTTCAATCCCCTCAGTTCTGACTACCTTCCCTCTCTTTGATACCATCCGACTACACTTCTCCAGTCCGAACGACATTCCAATGTCATTGCTGTATAGCCTGGTAGTGTGGATCAGTGAATCGATGTCTCGTTCACTCTTGGCATACAGCTTGATGTCATCCATGTACAGGAGGTGGCTGACAACTGCTCCGTTCCGTAGTCGGTATCCGTAGCCAGTCTTGTTAATGATCTCACTGAGGGGGTTCAGGCCTATGCAGAACAGCAGTGGGGACAGAGCATCTCCTTGGTAGATCCCGCACTTGATGGTAACTTGTGCTATGGGCTTGGAGTTGGCCTCTAGTGTTGTACGCCACATCCCCATTGAGTTCCTGATGAAGGCTCTTAGGGTCCCATTGATCTTGTACAATTCTAGGCATTCCAGTATCCAGCTGTGGGGCATTGAGTCATAGGCCTTCTTGTAATCAATCCAGGCAGTGCACAGGTCGGTCAGTCTGGTCTTGCAGTCTCGGCTGATTGTTCTGTCTACCAGTAGCTGGTGTTTTGCACCTCTGGTATTCTTGCCAATTCCTTTCTGTGTCCCGCTCATGTATTGACCCATGTGCCTGTTCATCTTAGCCGATATGATGCCTGACAGGAGCTTCCATGTAGTACTGAGGCAGGTTATTGGTCGGTAGTTGGAGGGGACCGGTCCCTTCTTGGGGTCCTTGGGGATCAGGACCGTCCGGCCTTCAGTTAGCCATTCCGGGTGTCTTTCGTTAACTAGCAGCTGGTTCATTTGTGCTGCCAGACGCTCGTGGAGTGCAGTCAGCTTCTTCAGCCAGTAGGCGTGAACCATGTCGGGCCCTGGTGCTGTCCAACTCTTCATACTGGAGACCCTTTCTTGGATATCTGCCACTGTGATGGTTACTGGACCCTGTTCAGGGAGGTCGCTGTGGTCTGCCCTCAGATCCTCTAGCCACTGAGCATTGCCGTTATGGGTTGCATCCTTCTCCCATATGCTCTTCCAGTATTGCTCCGTCTCCAGCCTTGGTGGTGCTGTTCTCTTATTATATATATATATATATATATATATATATATATATATACCAACCCCCCCCCCCCCCCCCCCCCCTTTGTCTCCCTAATTCTGAGGTCTCAAGGCTGGCAAGTATGTGCCGGTTACTGATCTTGCAAAAAGGAAACTGTGAAACTGTTCTCTTAATAATAATTTTTTAAAAAAAAAGGAAAAGCAAAAACAAATCTTAAAACGTATGGAGGACTGAAACTGCCAACATCAAACATGAATTAAATGTATAATATGCCCTTAAATGTGTCTAATTTAATTAAAAAATAATTAGGCAATAATTCATTCATAAACTCTGGCATTATTTTTTTTACTTTACCCTGTAATTATTTATTTTTCCCACGTAATTATTTTTTGTAATACATATTTTTATTAGAACCACAATAATAATGTCACATTTTATTAAACGCTCCATGTTTTTTCCCACTGAATGAAGCTCTTTTGTGTATTTCTTTTTATATTATTATTTGTATTTATTTATTTTACCGTCATTGTTGTGAGTCATTTTATGATGTTGTATTTTGTTGATCTAGGTTGTTGGAACAGGAAAGTATACATCATCTTGTGAACTTAAGCAGAAACCATGAATTTGTATATTTTGCACCATGCAGCCTCGTATCATTGATGCTTTTATTAGATTTTTGTAGTATTTTTCTTGCCTTTAAACATGTGGTCTCTCGCTCTGTTAGCTGGCTGGTGCTTTAGCAGAAGAGGGCTGCTCATTGGATCAGATTGTTTCCAAGGTGACGGAGATTTTAAAGAGGATCGGTGAGTCGCGCTTTCTTTTGGGGTTTTTTAATACATTTAATACTTTCTGGGAACACTGGAATATTTTTCTTAATGATGTTTCTGTTTTACTCCAGGCACTCTGGGGGTGAGTCTGTCTCCATGCAGCGTTCCCGGCTGCCTGCCTTCCTTCGATCTACCGCCAGGAGACATGGAGGTCGGGCTGGGTGAGGGATGATTAGAGGAGGATGGAAAAGGTGGAGTTGTGAGAGCAGGAGAAAGAGAGTGGCAGAATATGGAGAGCAGCCTTTTGGGCTGACACCAGTTATCTAGACTTTTATTTCCAGAACTAAACTTCCACCCAAGCTAATGAATACTTTTTACATATTTTTTTTTTTTGTGACAAATGATTTAAAACCAGATCGTTAGAATGGCCAATCTCCATCTTTGACTTTCTCTGCAGATGTGACATCATGTTAGTGATATTTTAGAGAAAATGACTGAATTGCACCATCTAGTGGTGTGCAAGAGCAGTTAAGAGCAGCAAAATGGTTTAAGTGAAGCATAAAATAGTGTTTGCAAAGAATTCATTCAGTCAAATGGGGAGATGGGGATGTCAGAATTTCAGCATGTTAAATGGGTTGGGTGTCTTTAATCTGAATCTTTCTATTCAATTCATAAAACTGGAGGAAATTCACTTGTAAAAGCTGAGAAAATGATGGAAACTCTTCTAAAGATGCACAGATGGCGAGAGCACAGGAGACGAAAATGAAATAACAGCCAGTGTTTTCTTTCTATTTTCAGGTATCCACGGGGAACCTGGAATAAAGAGGTCAAAGGTGAGTCGGATTTGAACCTTAACAGCCTGAATGTGCTTTTACCATCAGGCTGTATGGCTCAGTTTCTGTTGATCTTCTCCCTCAGGTGGCCTCTGCTGATGAGGTGGTCAAGACCATGATAGACCACATGACCAACCCAAGCAGCCAATCGCATCTGCCGCTGAAATCAGGTTCACTAAATGACATCGATCATGTATCATGCTGACCGTTAGTACGGCTACTCTCCATGTGTGTGTTTTTTCCCTCTTTCCTACAGGAGACAGTGTGGTTGTGTGCGTGAACAACCTTGGAGCTCTGTCTTGCCTAGAGATGGCTGTGGTGACTAGATCGGCCATCATCTGCCTGGGTAAGTGTGTGTCTGTGTGTGTGTGTGAGAGGTAAGCATTTAACCATACTTAGCTGGGTCCTACTGTGCTTCTCTCACATGATCACCATTTTAACTTTAATATGCAGGAAAATAAATACCTGCATCTCACTACACCCTGTGAGCTAAAATATCGTCCATGTAAAACATAACCTTGTCTCTTTTATTTTTCATAGCTTATGAATGGCAGTTTTTGTGAGTAGCTAGACTAACTAAAAGAAACCACAGGGGAACGTTAATGAATGCTATTGAATAACATTTTTTATTAGCACTTAGCATGAGCTCAGATGTGATTTGATTGGCTGGTTTTGGTGGGTGGGGGAACAGCACGATCATTCGATAATCTGGAATATGATTGGTGTTTTTTATAGAAAGCCGTGGAGTGGTGGTTGCCAGGGTGATGTCTGGGTTGTTCATGACCTCTCTGGAGATGGCAGGAGTGTCGCTGACCCTGATGAGGGCTGACAAGGAAACACTGAGGCTGATAGGTAAGTGTTCAAACACATACAGTGGGGCAAAAAAGTATTTAGTCAGCCACCGATTGTGCAAGTTCCCCCACTTAAAATGATGACAGAGGTCAGTAATTTGCACCAGAGGTACACTTCAACTGTGAGAGACAGAATGTGAAAAAAAAATCCATGAATCCACATGGTAGGATTTGTAAAGAATTTATTCGTAAATCAGGGTGGAAAATAAGTATTTGGTCACCTCAAACAAGGAAAATCTCTGGCTCTCACAGACCTGTAACGTCTTCTGTAAGACGCTTTTCTGTCCCCCACTCGTTACCTGTATGAATGGCACCTGTTTGAACCCATCATCTGTATAAAAGACACCTGTCCACAGCCTCAAACAGTCAGACTCCAAACTCCGCCATGGCCAAGACCAAAGAGCTCTCGAAGGACACCAGGAAAAGTATTGTAGACCTGCACCAGACTGGGAAGAGTGAATCTACAATAGGCAAGCAGCTTGGTGTGAAAAAATCAACTGTGGGAGCAATCATCAGAAAATGGAAGACATACAAGACCACTGATAATCTCCCTCGATCTGGGGCTCCACGCAAGATCTCATCCCGTGGGGTCAAAATGATCATGAGAACGGTGAGCAAAGATCCCAGAACCACACGGGGGGACCTGGTGAATGACCTGCAGAGAGCTGGGACCAAAGTAACAAAGGTCACCATCAGTAACACACTACAACGGCAGGGAATCAAATCCCGCAGTGCCAGACGTGTTCCGCTGCTGAAGCCAGTGCATGTCCAGGCCCGTCTGAAGTTTGCCAGAGAGCACATGGATGATACAGCAGAGGATTGGGAGAATGTCATGTGGTCAGATGAAACCAAAGTAGAACTTTTTGGTATAAACTCAACTCGTTGTGTTTGGAGGAAGAAGAATACTGAGTTGCATCCCAAGAGCACCATACCTACTGTGAAGCATGGGGGTGGAAACATCATGCTATGGGGCTGTTTTTCTGCCAAGGGGACAGGACGACTGATCCGTGTTAAGGACAGAATGAATGGGGCCATGTATCGTGAGATTTTGAGCCAAAACCTCCTTCCATCAGTGAGAACTTTGAAGATGAAGTGAGGCTGGGTCTTCCAACATGACAATGATCCAAAACACACCGCTCGGGCAACAAAGGAGTGGCTCCGTAAGAAGCATTTGAAAGTCCTGGAGTGGCCTAGCCAGTCTCCAGACCTCAACCCCATAGAAAATCTGTGGCGGGAGTTGAAAGTCCGTGTTGCTCGGCGACAGCCCCAAAACATCACTGCTCTCGAGAAGATCTGCATGGAGGAATGGGCCAAAATACCAGCTACTGTGTGTGCAAACCTGGTAAAGACCTATAGTAAACGTTTGACCTCTGTTATTGCCAACAAAGGTTATGTTACAAAGTATTGAGTTGTATTTTTGTTATTGACCAAATACTTATTTTCCACCCTGATTTACGAATAAATTCTTTACAAATCCTACCATGTGGATTCATGGATTTTTTTTCACATTCTGTCTCTCACAGTTGAAGTGTACCTCTGGTGCAAATTACTGACCTCTGTCATCATTTTAGGTGGGGGAACTTGCACAATCGGTGGCTGACTAAATACTTTTTTGCCCCACTGTAGCTTTGTTTTTCTAAACTTGTGAGGGCCTTTGTCATAACATCACAGTGTATTCAGAGCTTCAGAACTTCAAACTTCAGAAGCTTCAAAGTGAATGCTTACATGATCGACATGGCAGCAGCAACCAGTCAGTCAGCTCTTTGGCATGAAAACCACGAGGCAAACAACTAATCCAGTGGTCTAAAGAGCTTGGAAAGAAAAGCATCTGGACTTCTTGGAGTTTCCTTGAAGAAGTTTCACTTCTCATCCGAGAGGCTTCTTTGGTTCTAAGAGCACCTGGTGGAGAGTCATAGATTTTAAGCCCTATGTGAGTGTCCCCCGAAGAGGGTCATGGACCCCCTATTGATCCTGTACCTAATCACATGAGGCAAGATGTGAAAACAAGTCTGACCCAGAGGTGAGAGTGTGAGAGTCTGAAAGTCATATGTCTGAACAATCCCTTATGGAGTGGAGGAGACTAGCAGCAATTAGAGAGCAGAGACCATGAAATCTCTGTGAAATTCACCAACATGTACCTACTTTCTGCATCTTTGAAGCGAGGAACTACTACTGGGCAGGAAAGATAACCGAGTGATGTATGACACAAGTTGGGATGGTCTCTTGGAGGTGTTTTCAAAAAAACTTCAGATTCAAAGGTCATTAGCTGAAGTTATTAGGCTGTGTCACCACTTTGCCAAAGTCTGGAGGAAGACCCACTGTCACCCTCACGAGACTGATTTGGATGTTCAGGAACAACCCAGAAATCATCAAAGCGAGTTATAAACTGGAAACTGCTGGAACACCAGCGTGTTTGTCCACAGTGAAGCGAGTTTTACATCTTCATGGATTGAGAGGGTACAGCCCAAGAAGGAAGATCCTGTGCCAAAATTTACATCTTCAAGCTTGACTGAAATGCCTTCTGAAGAAATGCTTTATGATTAGAAGAGGCAAAGATTGAGCTGTTTGGCCACAGAGAGATGTTTGGAGGAGTAAAGGTGAGGCTTTCAAAGCTTAAAACACTGTATGACACTATGACATCTCTGAGGGTGTTTTGCTACTGGTGGTACTGGTACATTGGATAAAGTGGATGGAATAATGAAGAAGGAGTACCTCTAAGTTCTTTAACTTCCCTTCAAATTGACAGCTAGGTGGTTGAAACTTGGACACAGTTGGTTTAAAAATTGGTTTAAATGGATAAAGCAGGCTAAAAGTAAGCTTGAAAGCTGCGGCCATGTCAGGAAACCAGGAAATTTAAATGAACTCCACCAATTCTACCAAGAAGAATGATCAAATATCATGCTAGAATTATGCCAGGAGCTTGTTGATGGCTACTCTGAGTGTGAAAGCCCAAAATACCCAAACCCAACCCAAAAATCACGATGTCATAAGTCACTGGACACTGAACATCCAAGGTCACCACATATCCATAATCACATACTGTGTATGCTACCATTGTATACAGTGTATTATCTTCCTTTTTTCATTGATTGTACTTATTGTATTTTTGTATTTCCTTCTGATATCTGTACCTGAGCTGAGGTGATGCAAAAATTTCCCCGTTGTGGCATCAATAAAGTCTTATCTTATCTCTCTCTTAAATAAATGCAGACTTTTGCACCCAGTTCTTGATTTCTCATTAGATTTAAATTAAGTTATTAGATTTATGCTGTACAATTATTCTACCCTGGAAAAGGACTGGTTCAAAGTAATCATTAAATCCAAACTTAGAAGGAATTTCATCCCCAAGATGAGTGAATATTAACTTCTGATAGAACCACACAAATAAGCACTCTCATATGGGTTCAGAGACACAGATTTATATGATAAATAAATTTGTTACTAATGAAAAACACACACCTCCTTTGTCCCATCAAGATGCTAAGACTACTGCCCCTGCCTGGCCAAACCTCAGCAATGTGTGTTTGAGTGGACGCAGCTACATCACAGAACCACAAACAACCATCAAACGGCCACAAGATGAGAAGCACTCTGAAGGTTAGTTCATGAGCTTTTTGTGTGTTTTTGATTGCTTTTTGCAATCAATTATTGTAATGCATTACTTATTCAAGGCTTATAATTGAACATGTTTAAAACTTGTTTACCTGCATGAAATTGAAACAGGATGAACAAAAGGAAACCAACAAATTGTGCTGTCAGAGAGGGCATATTGGACATTCCAGTTAGGACACATAACATCCATTAACTCTTACTCTCTAGCCCAGTATATAATTTCTGATCTATATATTAATAAAATAGTTTGGGCTTTTTTTTTAAATGGAAGTTTGTTTTGTTATTCTTGGCAGGACCACTTAGTCCTGTGATGCATAAAACCTTGGAGAAGATTTGCTCCACTCTGTTGGAAAAGCAGGAGGAACTCAATTCCCTTGATCGTGCTTCCGGGGATGGAGACTGTGGTAATACTCATGCTCAGGCTGCTAGAGGTAAGAAACTGTGATTACTATCTTAAAGAGGAACTTGTAAAAATAGTGAAGATGCTTGTTCAGCCATTCAGGAGTGGCTTCAAGGACATGTGGTCCCCGGTTGCCCCGGGAAGCTGTTATCGGTCGTTGCTGGATTGGTGCAGGAGAAAATGGGCGGGTCTTCAGGAGCGGTGGGTTTATTGATTCAAGTGGTGTTTGACTGCAGTATTCTGTCTTAATCAGCACAAGCACATGTACTAATGCTCAGTTTATTTCAGTTGTACAGTCTGTTCCTCACTGCGGCAGCCGGTCATGTGACCGAGGGGCGGAGCAATGCTGCAGCCTGGGCCACTGCTATGAATGCTGGGACAGAAGCAATGAAAAAGTAAGGGTTGGTAACATTTTCATGTCTGTATTTATTTCAAAGTCCACTTTTCTTCTTCATATGGCCATTTAACTGCTGTTCCAGAGTTTTTGATCTTATGATCAATGTTGGCGTGCTGCTCTCCAGTTGGTTTAAAAGAAACTTAGTTTATTCATTACTACAGTCACATCATCAGCAAATGCTATACTTGCCTTCCAGTCTGAAAGCTCTGGAATATCCTTACATTTAACTTTTGAATTAATGCTCTCAGGTCCCATATTATTTGCCAACCTGGCAGGTGTGTGGTAGCCTATGTCACCATTTTCAGTGTCATGCTCCTCCAAAAGTCCAACACTGAGTTGACTTCATCAGGTCTTTCGCCGGATGAAGCTTTAAGTTACAACATTCAGAACATAGTTAATATTAGCAGGGGATTTCACTACATCTCCTGGTTTATAACACAATGCAAAAATACCAGTTCAGTTCTGGATTCATGTAAGTCACTTTATCTTGTATCCTCTGCAAAAATCCAGTATTCTTCCCTGTCAGATTTGGACAGCCATTGTCTACAACAACTGCAAGTTTCTTCCTTTTCAGACCCAGCTTATCGCAGCATACAGTTAGGTCCTTGAACAAATGACTAGCTGTCATAGTCCATTTTTGCATTGCTGCTAGTTCCTCTGTAATCTCAAAAGTACAAAGATGAGTAAGTGGGCTGTTAGTGTATGTCACAACTCAAGGAGAATAAAAGTCAAGGAAGAGAAAAGTGCAAATTGTCTTCATTGTTTTTCAACCGAACCTCCAGATTTCTGTGCAATGGCCAGGTCGGACTTAAATGTTGACTTTCTTGCAGATATGGTGGTGCCGCCCCTGGAGACAGAACAATGGTAAGATTTTTGTCCCCCAAATCTCATTTAATCTGAATTACCTAATTTATGAAGAGTGTCTTTAGCAGTGAAGTTTCTTTGTTTCTCTTACCTTGTAGCTGGATGCTTTGTGCCCTGCAGTTGATGAACTGATTAAGCTGGCCACAGCTCCATCTGGTGGACACATGGCTGTACTGCAAAGTGCTGTGAAGGTATGGTGCCACCTGGTGTTGATGTGGTTGCACTGCTCACTCAGCAGATTTTTCTACATAATGTTCCTTTTGCTTCGGTCTCCACAGAAAGCTGCTTCAGGAGCGGAGGCAACTCGTGACCTTAAAGCAAGGGCTGGGAGAGCCAGCTACATCTCACCCAACCTGGTCAGCCTGCCAGACCCTGGTGCTGTAGCTGTGGCAACCATCTTGAAAGCTATTCTGGAGGTGCTAGAGGGGCGAAAGTGATGCAGCCACCAGGATAAGAGTAGAGGGCTAATGCTACCTAAACAAAACTGTGATGCAAGAGTGATTATCATTTAAAATATTTTGATTTTGTGATGCATATTTTACATTTTTGGAAGCTATTTTTCACACTATACACAAAGTAAGTCATTACAAGCTGTTAAACTGAGTTTACGAAACAAAAGGATGTAAAAAATTATGGCAGCAGTGCAAAGATGTAAAGCAAAAATCAAGAAAAATAACTTTGGTATTGTCTCTAAAACATATTCCATTGAAAACTGAATCATATGAACAGCAGGAGACTTTTGTAGCAGAAGGGAATATTCATAGTTTCTACTAATAAAGGAAAAATCTATTAATAGATTGGTGTTAGTGATTTTGGTATTTGTTATTAAAAAAGCAAGATCCATTTATCCATTTTTCTGGTACTGATCTGGGATCACAGGGATTACTGGCATTCCAGAGAAGCCAGAGTCCATCTCTTGAAAGGCCAAACTCTTCACTCTGTCTCTAAGGGAGAGCCCAGCTTTTTTCACTTTGTGATCAGATGCTCCATCACCGTTTCTTCCTGCTGCAGCGATGATCTTGACTTTATGAAGGGTTTGTGTGATTGATATCAGTATGATTCAGATAATTAGTGAAGATAAATGTTTGGGAAATTCTTTTGTTGCATTTCCTGCTATATGATGTGCAGTAAAGATAATCCTAAAGGCTGCAATACAGCAGCTTTTAAAGTGAGGCCACAGCTCGTGCACACTAAGATGATCGCTTTCATGCAGCACATAATCTGTTGCCAGGTCTGTAGACCTTTTTTTTATTGTTCAGATACACGTTTGTTCTTCACACAACACAACTTGTATAGCAGCAGCATTCATAGTTCATTGGTGGGTTTAACACCTCCTATGGTAAAAGGTTCAGGATGTGATGATATGAAAGGAAAATATTATTAACATGAAGATGACCTGCATTCATCTGTGCATGCATTCATGCAAACATCCATCATCCATGCATGCATGCATGCAGTCATCTACCCATACAATATCCATCCATGCATCTCCATAGTAATCCATGTATCCAACCATGTATGCATTGTTCATCCATCCATTCATCCTTCCATGCATGCATGAATCCAAACATGTATACATCATCCATCCACCCATCTACACATCTATCCATGATTCCTGCATGCATCATCTGTCTACCTATCTATCCATGCATCCATCAAAGTGTCCATCTACCCTTTGATGTCTGTCAGTCTGTTCGTGTGTCCGTACGGTGTTATCTTCATATTCAACTCTGGGTCCTGAAGGGAGTTGGAGCAGCTGCTTCTTTTATATATTTTTAATTTTAAATATGAAGGTCTTTTATCTTTCTTGTTCCACTGTGTGGCATAATACAGATTAAATGTAGTTTAGATTCCAGTGCAGTAGGACAGTCCTGATATAATAAAGTAACTAAGACATATTATGTGTACATATAGATATGTGTGCTTTAACAGCACACACCCACTCCCTGTCCTCTTCCACACAGTGAAAATGAGTGGACATGGTTCAACAACCGTCTCGTGATTCTCACAGTCTGTAAAGATTTTTCTCTTTGATGATTAAAACGTGCAGATAAAGTCTTTTTCTTGTCTTCCTTGCTTCCTTTCAAACTTCGTTTCACACTGTATCAAAGAAAAAAACAAAACAAAGAAACCCAGCTCTGCACCGACTTCCTGACACACATGCACAAAGTGTTGCTGTTTAGACTTTGAACACGCCCACACTCTCACACATATTAGAAACATGCTTCATGAAACGCTTTCAGTTTGAGCGACACCGCTGCACTCAGACCGCTGCAAAGGTATTTCTTTTCTTCTTGTGTGTGTGTGTATCCACGATAAAACTATTGTTACAGCTTTTATTTTCAGGAGTGAGTCGTGTATTTTTAATTTAGCTAACTTTTGATTAAATGTTTTGGACTAAAGTTTCCAAACGTGATATGCACCTGCTTTATCCACTTTTCAAAATTGAATCTATGTACAAGTATAAAGAATTAATTTACTAACTGATACAACAGATGAGATTAATTTGTCGTTTAGGAAAACAGATAATTGTTCATGGCACAGATTCATGAAGATGCTGGAATCTTCATGAATCTATGATGTGAATCTCCTGTTCCACTACATCTCAAAGGTGCTCTACTGTTCTCACATATGGTGACTTTGGAGGCCTCTTGGGTGCAATGAACGCACTGTAATCTTCAAGAAACCAGCTTGAGATTATCCTGATCTTTGTGACATGGTGTATTATTCTGCACCTTGCACCTTTAGGCAAGTGTAGTTGTGATTTGGTGTTATATAAATAAAATACAATTGACTTGAAAAGGCAAGTCATGGCCAGGAATAACACTGATGCAGGCTGTGGTTTTTAAATGATGCTCACTTGGGGCCCAAATGTGCCTAATGCCATTATACCAGCACCACCAGATGGAAGTATTAATACAATGCATCGATCTGTGCATCCATGTTCATGTAACACCAACTTTTGACTGCCATTTGAATTTTGCCACAGAAATCAAGACTCATCAGACCAGGCAACATTTTTCCAATGTCTTATTGTCTGTTTTTGGCGCTATATAAATAACATTGAATTAAACCTGCTTCAAGGTTCCTTGTTAATTCAGAAATGCTCTTCTGCATACTTTGGTTGTAATGAGTGTTTATTTGAGGTACCATTGTCTCTGGTCATTCTTCCCTGACCTCTGACATCAACAAGGCCCAGAGAACTGCTGCTCACTTTACATTTTCCCTTTCAGAGTATTCTCTGTAAACCACAGAGATCACTGTGCAGTAAAATACCAGCAGATTAGCAGTTTCTGCAATACTTAGACCACCCTGTCCAGCACAAATAATCATACAACATTCAAAGTTTCTCAAATCACCTTTCTTCTTCATTCAGATGCAGTTTAGCAGCTTTACTGAATTAAACTGGATGACAGGTGTATCCCACCAGAGGCCCTTTTTATGAAAGGCTAGAAAGTAGTTCAGGTACCCAACTGATGCAAACCTTGAAACTAACCTGCAAAAGCTGCAGAAACTCTGCTGCACATGTGTGAAGTATGCAGCTCAACTTGTTTGGTCCCGGTTGCCAAGATCGACCTATTTATAGAGCAACCTGGAGTGATTTAGAGAGCTGATAACCTCTGAGCATAACCGAGGTTGTGAGGTTTAGGGAAGCAAAAATAAGGAAATGATATCCTGGGCATGCCCAACTTGCTGTGTGAAAATGCAAATAAGCTCCTTAAGTAATTTAAGTGAGAGCATTTGCTTATGTTGACTCATTAGTACTTTTTGCCTTCATACTGAGCAGCACAGAGGTGCCGACCTCTGTCTTTTGTATTTAATTTGCTGTGTGTGTGTCACAGGAACAGAGAAAACGCTGTCTTACTTGCTGTGCATTCTTGACTTTCTGAGTCAGGAGTACTTGTAAAACAAAGCTTGTATAAAGTGGAGAAAAGGGTCAGACTTTGGTGTGTTATTTTAAGTTGTTGCTTACGTTATCTTCCTTTAATTATAGCAAGCTCAAAATAAGTGTAGCTCGACCCTCTTGGGTTGATGTGACTTTTTTTTGAAGCAATGAGTTTGCATGAGTAGAGCTAATGTTGTGGTTCAGCCCGCTCTTGTTTCAAAATGGCTTTCAGCGAAAACTCGAACAAAATGCTCCAGAGATCTTCAGGATTTTCTACCTACAATCTAAAAAATAAAAAACCCTTTAAATCTCTGTGATGGTGAGAAATGTTTTTAGAGTAATTCATAGCAAAATGCACAATTTCTTTTTTAAAGTAAAGCTTGTGTGGTTCGTTTTAGATTACTTACGTTTGAATCTTTTTTTGAGAGAAAATCTTGCTCTTAAAAATGATACCTAAGCTTACCTTCAGTTTTTTTTTGATGATCATGGACTATAAGCTCACCATGACACAGTAAAAACCTTTCCTTTCAGAATCTTTTTGAGTCCCTCTGCTCTTAAAATGTACCTGGTTAAAGTTCCATCTGAAAAAAGCAAACAAAAAAAAAAACAGACATAAAAAAAGACACCTTTAATATAAAGCAGCTTTAATTAAAAAATAATAATTCTACTCTAAGGGGAATTCATGCTTAGATGAGGATTTCTGGTTGTCATCAGTGCAGATAGCTGCTGTCTTGATAAACTGAACGTCTGCTTCGTGAATAAATTTGGAGGAAACATGGTTCAAAACAGTTCACAACATAGAGCTGAAGAATATGAAGAACACAGAAAAATGTGAATTTCGACTCTACATGTGCTGAGACACAACAACAGTATGGCTAGCAGCTGCTATACACTAAAAACAGTTTTTACCTTTAAGTCTTACAAAACTTTCCTTTTTAAACTTTTCCAAAGAAACTTTTGAAAATAAACTGACTGACGTCGTCATTTTCATTTTCTGGGTGTAACATGGGGTGCACAATCTAAGGATCATGAACTTTTAATGATAAAAAAAATAGAAATTGCGCACATTTTTATTGTGAAACAAGAAAGAAGGAAATGTTCTCAAAAAATTTGTCTGAAAACATAAATGACCATATTTATCTGACCAATCACTCTGAGTATCCACAGAGTCATCCTTAGTTTTTCCTTTTTGCTTTAGTTAAGGTCCACGTAGAAAAAATTTAGCTGGTCACTAAAGTACACGTCAAAAACCTCACATTTCTCAAGGCATCGTGTTAATCAGCAGCAGGATAGTGCAGTCATATCAGGGCAGGGCGGTGCAGCGGTTTGGCTGTCGGCTCACAGGAAGCCTTTCTGTGTGGAGCTTGCATGTTTTCTCTGCGGCTTCTCGTTGGTTTCCTTCAGGTGCTCCTTCCTCCTCCCACAGTCCAAACACATGCATGTTAGGCGCTTTTTGAGTTTTTTGTTTTAAAATAATGTGTAGGTTTTTATTTTATAGGCTTTTGAGATAATTTTGGAGTCACATTAGAGCTGTTTGGGGGTTTTGGTTGGGGGTGTGAGATTGTGGTTTGACCCCTTTAACACTCATTAGTCTGTAGCCTGCTCTGTGACTGCCACCATGCTCTGATTAAAAACAATCTAAATCTGGTTAATAATTTAACAGTTCTCAGAACTTTAAACCCTGTCATTTCCTTCACGTTGACCTCAATGGCATTGGCTCTGTTCTCTAGTTTCAGTGTCTGCAGCCATACTTCAACCAAACAAACCAAACCTGAAGAAAAATGCAACTTTTATTCCTTCATATTTAAGAAGCCATTACTTCTCATGTTTTCTCATTTCTTCCCTGTTCTTATAACAGGAAGTGTTTTACTGAGGCACCTGTTAACAAGAAAAATAACCAAACCAAAGGAACAGCTGCTGTGGTGACAACGCACTGACAATGCCAGGAAGCTCGTCTACCATAGTCATGAAGCTGATATGTCAGCTTTTCTCGCTTTCTTTGTCCCCATTATCTGATTCATTTGTCTCTTAAAGATAAAAACCCAAAGAGATTGTGGGTCTTTTAAATGGTGTCGCAATCAATTTAAATAAATATCTGTGTGTTGCAGATGGAGTTTGCTTGCAGCCATGTTGTTTGCAACTGGAGTCCAGATGGACCAGGTGAGTTTCTTAAAGTGAATCTTTGCCAATGTGACAAATAATGCTCATGCTTGCTATAGTTAGAACCTTTCAAGTACATTAAGCCGGTGAAATGTTGACATCTTTGACCCTGAGTTGCAGAACAGTCTGCGTCTGTTTGTATTAAGTGCCACCAAAAAGGAAGAGAGCGTGCATAACTGCTTAAACCTGTTATAACGAAGGGTTTTTCCTCCAACTATAGGCGTTTTTCCTATGGGGCCCGAGTATGACAACATAGTGCCAGTAAAACAACAAGCAGGTAATTTTCTCACTCATGCACTTGCAAAAAATGTGCACAAGCATGCAGCTCTCATGACGCTGATGGTGATGAACCGTTGCTTTTTTCTGGCCAGAGCGTTGATTAAATTCTCAAGAGCATTGCAGTGAAATAACAGGAAAGCATATTAAGTAGTAATGTGTGTGCGTGCGTGTGTGTGTGTGTGGGCATGCTTGCAAATGCAAGACAGACAAAGAGACGAACTGTGTAGGAGATGTAAAGATAGAGGTTCAACAAGGGAAAGTCCACACAGAGAAAAAGATGTCAGATAGCTCTAATTATCAAGATGTTAGAAGAGTGTGACAGTTAATGCTGATAAAACTAAAAAACCTGTCCAAATCAGTCTGGCTCCACCCCCATTGCCAGTAAAATTGAATTTCTCACCAACACAAATCAATTTCAGTGAAATGAATGTAAGAAATAAAGTAAATATTCCACATATCAAGTATTAACAAGTATTAACGCAGATCATAAAAACAAAAATCAAGATTTGTATTATTTGTTCTGCAGATAGATAGTAAATGGTTGGATAAGCACAACAGAATGGATGGATGGTGACAGATGGCCTGTAGAATTTTTTCTGAGTTCCTCAGGCCTTAAAATGTTGTTGGTTGAAGTTCAATCAGAAAAATCTAACAAAAAGACAGCATTTATTATAAAACAGCTTTCATATTTGCAGCTAGATAGATGGATATTAGGTCTCACAGTGAACGCTTTTATGACTTTTTGGCATTGATGTCACATGACTGTCAATGGTTCGGATTGTTTTGCAATGGTTTATGTGGTTCTTATGGTCCAGTGTGGTCGCAGCCATTCCCCATGTGATGGCCACTGATAACAATTTGCATATTGACGACTGCCAAATCGAGGCCATGGCCTATTGTTACTGGTGCTAGGTTCAGATCATTTTGCGACGGTTTATGTGGTTCCATCTCATCATCTGAGATGGATGCAGTCACTTGGATCAGTGAAGAAATGTTGAGGCGAACAGAATAAACTTTCTGGGATTTCCTTGTCTGGATTATTGAGCATGCATTAAGACATTATTACTTTGGATTGTTTTCAGACTTCATGTTGCATTACTTCTAGGATTAATTCTGATTTCACTCCCAGTTTAGTTTCACTTTCACTTAGTCTTTGGTTAGGTAAGGGAACCAACATTATATGATTCGATTGGGGAAAAGGTCCCCTCTACTTCACCAGACTGAAAATCAGCAGCATGAAGTTTAAACTTTTTGGTTCAAATTTACATCAATAGGTATGGATGAGGTACAACACTGAGTGTTTCTTGTCTTGTGTTTCTACGGTGTATTGACAGACATACAGGCTTTTTGTGCTGGGGTGTTTTTTTCTGTTCTCAACCTCTTCTCCCATTAGCAGCTCAGTCTGAGTGGAGTTTTTTTCCCCTCTTCCTCTCACCTCATGTTATGAATTGTGTTGTTTTTTCCTATCAGCCTACCTCTCTGACATGTCTTCCCAATGTGATGTTTGTGTAAAGTTTGGTCAGAGGGCTCCTTTGTAAGTGTGCATGCGCCATTAGCGTGCTGCCTGCTGTAACCTATAATTTCCTTCGGGATTAATAAAGTATTTCTGATTTAGATTCTAATTTAAAATCTGTAAGACAGGGTGGAGGCTCTGTCATGGTTTGTGGCTGTATATCAACCAGAGGTGTTAAGCTCATTTTCATGCAGAAAAAAATGAAGCCGCTGCATGTCAGATGCTATCCAGAATGTACTATTTTTGCCTTACACCAACAGGAATAAATCATGGCTTCTGTTTCTGTTTGTTCATTTAAAGATAAAGGAGATAGTACTGAAATTAGTAAGATTACGGTCAGCTGATTAAAAAGCTCCTGGGTTTCCTAAAAAGGCCTGACATTCATGCTAATATATAGCTGACAGTTAGTATACAAGGAATAAACAATACAGAGTAGAAATGTGATAACTAAACTAAAGGGCAAGTGTGACCACCTGACTAATGTAATATTTTTTTGTTTGTTTGCTTGTTTTTAAGGAGAGTGAATTTTAAATTTACAACTCAAAATTTAAAGAGACAAAATCAGCTGTTAATTTTCACAATCTTTGATCGGATCAGCTGTAGCCATTTCCTTTAGGTCCATGGGTTGGTGGAAGTTTTATTCTGATAGACCTTTAATGTTTTAAGACAAGTTTTGAAAGAAGATTTTAAAAGGATCTCACATATGCACATCAGATAATGACTGCAGTGAGGTAATAAAGCCATAGCCTGGACTCTGCATGTCCTAGAGAACGTGTCACTTGATACGTTTTGCTTTTGTAGGCTATTTATTCAGTGTTTCCTTGTTACTTCAGATGAGGTTCCTCCACCGCTGCCCCCTCGTCGACTGAGGAAACCTCGGCCTACTTCTCTTCCTCTTTACAACAATTCCTCCTTCGAGCCTCCGTCTGCTCCTCCCTCCCTCCCTCCTCCTGTTCCTCCCAGACGTGAGTTTGATTTGCCAGTCTTTCCTTATGTTTTATATTTGATATTTAATCTTTCTCTCTCTCTCATTTCCTTTTTGCGTTTCATCAGTTGACAAGCTGGAAGGATTAACCAGGTTGAAGGCCAACGTCAACGTTGTCTCACTCAATGTTGGAAAACTGGTTGACACTAGTCAAGGTCAGGGGGCACACACATGCAAACACACTTCCTTCCAAGATTTTTGGGGATTTTATTAATCTCTTTTCTTTCTTTGCTTATCAGACTCAGGCATGGAGACTTTTCAAAGGCCAGTGATTTGTGGGAAATGTAGTGCTGCTTTGTCATGTCTCAGTTCGTTACAGAAGAACGTGAGTGGTAATTTAATTGCCGAATTTTTTATTTCTTTGGATTCAACCAATTGATTAACTGGTTTCCACTGGACAAAGGTAGTTGAAACAAACAAAAGCAAATCCTCTTCTTCTTGTGCAGGTTTGGCGATGTGAGTTCTGTGGATATGAAAACAGCGTAGACGAAAGTTTAGCTGCTTTGTGCATTGGCCAGCGAGCCGGTGTGCGCAGTGATGACCTTTACCTGCCCAGACAGAGTGAAGACGACTATCAGAACTTAGAGGACACGCTAGTTGTTTTCTGCGTGGACACTTCTGGCAGCATGAGCGTTACTACAGAGGTGTGTGGATTGCATTATTCAAACACACTGCGGGTAAAATTCCTACAGTCATTGTTTATCAAAAGCTGGAGGCTACCCTTGTGGTTGCAAAAAGAGTTCTTGCATGATTCAAAAGCTTGTAGGATCGCCTTGAGCATAAAATAACTTGAAGTAAATGCATTTCTGTATGATTTTATCAGTCGTCAAGTCCTCAGTGAAGAATATTATTCCACTCTCATTTAAGTGTGTTGCTTTAGTTGATTGAGTTTTGCAGGCATCCATTTATGGACAGCTCTGTTAAGGTCCTGCCACAGAACAGGACGTGCCACAGCGTTTCAGTGAGTTTGAGGTCTGGACTCTGAATTGGATCATCTGGATTCTTTTCTTTTTTAGACATTCAGTTGTAGATTTTGTGTGTTCTTGTCCTGTTGTATGATATAATTTGGACAAAGCTTTAGCTGTCGGACAGATGGGCTTACATTTGATTCTAAAATAAAGAATGGTATGCAGAGGAGTTGTTGGTTGACTCAATGACAACAAGGTGCCCAGGTCCTGTAGCTGCAATCAGCATCCACACAATATAGGTGTTTATGATGATATGCTGTGTTTGGGTTTCACTCTACATTGTGGCCAAACCTCCCACTTTGATCTCGTCTGTGCAGTCTTGTCTCTGTCAAGTTTTGTGTTTTGCTCAGATGCAAGTTTATTTACTTTTTATTTATTTATTTATTTTAGACAGAGAGAGAGAGAGAAAAGGGTTTCTTCTGGCAATCCTTCCAAACAAGCCGTACTTGTTCAGTCTTTTTCTAATGGCACTGTCAAGATTTTTTACATTTAACATGCTAACTCAGTCTGAGATGCACCTCTCAAGTTTCTTGCAGTTTATGTAAGCACTGCACAATCTGTTCTTCGGGTGGACTTACTGGGACATCCACTCTTAAAAAGATTGTGGCATTGTGGTAACATATAGCTAAATACCAAAATGTCTGCTGTCATCGAGGTGCCTACACTCACTTGTTATCAGTTAAACAAGTGTAATTAATTAGCAGCACCTGGCTGCTACTTACCTTCTGAATACCTGTAGTAGCAGTAAAGAGACATTCAGTTTTCCACAGTTGAAACCTCTTTTCCACATGATTGTAGGTTAATTAAATCACAATAAAACTCCATTTGAAATGTTCAGTCTTATCATGTTTGCTCTGCTTTAGGTTCCATCAAGCAATGGCTCTGTAACATACGTATCCAGACTAGAGGTGAGAGGATAATTTGTTGTGGTTTGATTGGCTGAGCTGCATTAACATAATCATTTTGTTTTAAAGTTTGTGCTGTTTTGGTATGTCTTCACAGGGTATGCAGGATGCCCTCTACAGGGCACTATTCACCATAAAGCAACGGTCCCCTCATCGGAGGGTGGCTCTGGTGACATTTAACGATGAGGTAGGAGATGTAGCGGTAGTAGTAGTAGTATTAATTATAACACTGATTCTTGTATGCTGCTTTTTTGAATCTTTCTTTTTTGTGAACATTTAAATACAAATATAAGTGTTATCCCATCCAACTAGCATGTGGTAAAAGATTGTAAAAGGTGTTTAGTATTCATTATGTCTTTGGACTCCAGAAATCACAATGAGAACAAATCATTATGGTTGATTCAGACTGAACCTGGGGTCCTTATCAGGAGTGGGGATGCTAAAGCTTTAGGTATTTTGCTGTCTACCTTAAAACAACGACAACAAAAACTAAATTTATTTTTTTTACCTTTTACTCTACTGTTACATTTTTTTTTACTTCCATGCGATCTTTCTCATTTTTTGAGTAGAATAGAATAGAAAAGCCCTTTATTGTCTTTCCTATGGTTTTGGGGGTTTTTTTGGCCAATTTTAATCTATATGAATATATAATCGTGTCACTCAAGATATAATGAATATTTAATTGCATTCCTCTATGTTGCTATAACTAAGTACATTGCTCCAATTTTACCTCAATGTTGTAAAATAGAAAAATCAGTGGAGCAGATCATAAGACGTCCTTGTTCATAGAACCAGACTTATAAAGTCCATTGAATCCCTTATTTATCACTACATGAGAGAATTTTAAATGTTTTCCTGTTTTTGTCCCCTTTGGACCTTGCATAATTGACAGTTATGTAGCCTGGCCCACAAAAACAAGAGGACTTCCTGTTTACCATGATGAACTGTCATGCTCTGTAGAAGATGGCTCTTCAGCAGACAGAAGGGAGAAGCAATCTGCCCTCATCTGCCAGAGAATTTGTTTTTTTGTCAAAATTTGAATTAAATGTTGAAGACATTAAATGAAGAAGACCTTATAAATCTCCTGCCCCTGGAGTACTCTAACTACATTCTGCTGGTTTCACAGGTTGTAATATATGGTGATGGTACTAGTGCTCCTATCACACTCAGGGATTGGGCGCTAGTTGACTACGACCATATATGGGAAAAGGGTGTGACTTACCACATCCCACACTGTATCGCTGAGACCTACAACCACCTAATACAGAGGGTCAAAGAGTAAGTGTTAGAAGTGTTTTAGAAACATGGAAGAATGCTCTGTACAGTCTGAAACACTCTTTGTTTTCTCCACATCTCTGACTCTAGACTCAGGGAACATGGAGCCACGTGTCTTGGTCCCGCAGCATTAGCCTCCGTTGCCATGGCTTCAAGGTACCCCGGGTCAAAAGTGAGTAAATGAGCGGTCAGATATCAGATTGGGACAACTGAGTGCTGTGACTGTCACCACTATTAACAAGAACCTTGCGGCTGTTGTGATTTACAGGTCATTTTATGTACTGATGGCAAAGCAAACATCGGACTGGGAGAGATGGAGGAAGCTCCCTCTCTGACTCCTTCTGCCTTTACTCCATATTTCTATACTCAGCTGGCTCTAGATGCGGTACAGAAGGGGTAAGGGCTCACATGCATGCACAAAGTTGTTGAGCATTTGTCAAGGGACAGGATGAAGTTTACAGACTCTTGTGTGGCAGGTAAATGATTGCTCACCAGAGACATGGTTAACGCAATTAAACATTGACAAATGCTGAATGTTTAATTGCGTTAACCATGTCTCTGGTGAACAATCATTTACCTGCCACACAAGAGTCTGCCTCAAAGTCAGACAGGCACCACCTCTGCTCCTAAACACAGCAGCTGATAAGAATAGTCCTGTTTTGTTTTGCAGATTTAAGTGTAAACTTCATCCTGTCCTCTTCGAGTATTGAAATTGTGTGGTATTTAGAGATATTCCTGTCAAATATTGATCGTAGGCGATCGTGACTCAAGAGTTGGGAGTTTTCCTTGTAATCGGAAGGTTGCTGGTTCGAGCCCTGGCTCCAACAGTCTCGGTCGTGGTGTCCTTGGGCAAGACACTTCACCCGTTGCCTACTGGTGGTGGTCAGAGGGCCCGGTGGCACCAGTGTCTGCCACCGCCGCCATCACCTGTGTGTGAATGGGTGGATAACTGGATGTGTAAAGCGCTTTGGGGTCCTTAGGGACTAAGTAAAGAGCTATACAAATATAGATAAATGGCCATTTACCATTTCAAATCTTTTACTTTTTTCTGTTTACAGAGTATATTTGTTTTAATTTTAATTACACAGTCCCGATCAAAAGTTTATGAACACTTGAAAAATGACAAAAAAAATCATATTTTGCATGGTTGGATCTTAACAAGGTTCCTGACAGAACAGATTCAAGTGCAGACTGTGTAATTAAAGCAAAAGATTTTTATTTTCAATACCAGCTGATCAAAAGTTTAGGACCGCATGCCTTTAAAAGGCCAAATTTGTGCAAAAATGTGGGTTCATTGTCATTTTCTGTCAGATAGTCACACTGTCATGATGTTCTGATGGCAAAGGCAAAAAAACGTCCCTTTTTGAACGTGGTCGGGTTGTTGAACTGCATAAGCAGAGTCTCTCGGAACATGCCATCGCCTCTGAGGTGGGACGCAGTAAAACAGTCATTTGGAATTTCTTAAATGATCCTGGGGGTTATGGAACAAAAAAGTCAAGTGGAAGACCCAAAACAATTTCACCAGCACTGGATCCAATTGGCTGTCTGTCAAGACACTGGACAATTCCCGAACCAAATTAAGGCCGTTACTGGTGCCAACTGCAGCCCCCTAACCATCAGACAGCATATAGTTTGAAGGGCCTCAAAAACAAAAAACGTCTTCAATGGTATCGTCTCCTTGAATGCCACAGAACTGACCATGTGGACTTTGCAAGAGAGAACTAAACATGGGACATTGAAAGGTGGAATAAAGTTTATTCTCTGATGAAATTTTTTTTTAACCTTGATGGTCCTGATGGTTTCCAACGTTACTGGCATGACAAGTAGATCCAACCTTAGATGTTTTCTATGCGTCACAGTGGAGGGGACACAATAATGGTCTGGGGTGATTTTTCCTTCAGTTTAACAATGGAGCTTGTGCAGAGGCATCAAACGGCCACTGATTTCTGTTTTGGGGGCAATTACAGGGTTTTTTTTTTTGGAGGTGTGGTCCTAAACTTTTGATCAGCTGTAAAACAGCTGATTTCAGTTTAAGCATTGTTTTCAATAAATTATGCATGCTCAAAAAACCTCCCATTTCTTCTTATTGCATGTTGAAGCTCTACTTGGAACCTTGTTAAGATCCAGCCATGCAAAATATGATTTGTTTTGCCATTTTTCAAGTATTCTTAAACTTTTGATTGGGATTGTAAAAATAAAACCGTCAGTCAAAATAAAACAGTGGGGAAAAAAAAAGAAAAAAAAAAGAAATGCTTGTGAGGAGAGGTTCACAATGACCAGAATCTGGAACAGAACAAAGACGTCAACATCTGGTGAAGTTTAAGAGCCTTTACTCCAGTGCAAATCAGTTGACTTGTAGCTTATCAGCACAAAAAAGTCACTTTGTTGGGATAAACAAAGTAAAAACTGGAAACATATGCTTTGTTCTGGAGTAGAAATGGAGAATTTACTACTAAGACTTCATTTTACAGCTACATGCTACAGTTTGTACACTCTTTTATATACTCTTTGCACATGTACTCTACAGCATTCCAGAATTCAGACTCACCTGGCTACAGCAGGGTGTCTAGCTCAAACCTTTGAACTTTTCACATCTGCATGAACTGAGCACATCAGCCACAAGACCTGTCTAATTCTGTGAAAAACATATCTCTTTCTTTCCTTTTTCAGAGTCATAATATCAGTAATGACTTTTGAAGGGACAGACTGTCGCCTGGCTGATATTGGTAAACTGGCAGATGCTACGGGAGGAAGAGTGAGATAGACACAAATTAATTCACACAAGCAAACACAAAGAAGAACATATTACTGTAACTCTTGCTCCTTGGCTTGCGCAGGTAAATATTGTCAGCATTGGCACGGTAGCAAGAGAGATTCAATCGGTCTCCGAAGATAACGTCCTAGCTACAGGAGTCAAAGCAACCCTGCTCGCTTCTGATGGAGTGTGAGTGGCAACGTAAAAACACTGCCACATAAACATTTTACATACTCGATTGTATGTTAGTCTAATAACAATAATAATATAGAGTGGTGCAGTGGTATCCAAAATATTAATTTCCTTTGTTTCCTTCTTTTATTTTCACTCTTCTCTCTCTTTCACTTTAGGTATTTTCCATATGAGGATGAAAACAATCACAAACTGGTAAGAGAGATTGGGAATGTCACCAAAGGTCTGGAGATCACCTTCCAGTTTGCTGTAAAACCTGATTTTATGGAATGTAGGTCAACTCTGCTGTATTATTACTGCTTAAAAATCATTTTTAGTGCAGAAAGCATTTAATAGAATCAACCAAAGTCTAATCTATTTTGTTATATATTGGTCTGTATTCACCAGTTTTTCTCCAGAAAGGAATGCTTCCATTCCAAATGCAGCTCAGCTTCAAGACCAGAGACCAACACAGAATCACTCGCATCATCACCGAACAGCGACCAGCAACTACCTGCAGGTAAAAAGCTGGAGCTGGGTGTTAAATACTTTTAGAATCATTAACTTAAATGTGTTCCAGTTAATCATAAAATATATTTATATATTTAATTTCATCTTGTTTATCTGTCTGTCTGAAGTCGGATTTTTGCAGGTAGACTTAACATGGCAGTGCTCGATGTTCACTGCGCACAGCTCTGTGCCAGTTTAACCATGGAGGGTAAAGTGCAGGAGGCACAAAGGCAGCTGAAAGCACAGCAAGACCTGCTGCAACAAGTCAGGTATGAGTCTTGTAGAGGATACATGGAGAAAAAGGTAATAATGAATGCACATATGAGAGCTTCAGTAGCCAGCTATTAAGGCACTGATAATGTATGCTGCATGCTATTGTTGTGATGAATCCTGTAAAAAGTCAATGAAAGCCAGACCGAAATCTGTTTTTACTACAAGCATTTTTATTATTATGGTTTACACAAAATTTATAAGAAATGTGAAGAAGTGTTTACTTTGTAGAAGTGACAGAAAGTGGCTAAAACAACTCTATATAGATCCCAGATAATATAGCTTCTGTTTTCTGCAACATTTGGCCACTCAGTGTTTCAGGAATTAAATTTGAGACACCACGTGCATAAAATGGTCATTAAACTTTATCATACAGAGAAAAGAAGTTCTCCTAAAAACAAACTAACTTACCTTAGTATTCTTTTATATAGTCCAAACGTAAAGTGTTACACATTATGTTGAGGAATAATTATGCAAATATTCTCAACTTTATTACTTTTGTGTAGTTACTGCTGCCTGCCTTTGTAGGAAAGATATTTTCCAAGTGTGGCATTTAATCTCTTGTCACTATTTTATTACTACCGGACATTTAAACTTTTATAAATATTCAGATTATTATTTTTTAAATCCCTATAACAATAAATAGCAAAGCAGATATGTATGCAGATCTTAGTACACATTGAATGGGGGGGATCTAGACCCATCAGTTCACCTGTACTGTGGGGCCACTGAGCCACCACCTGATCATTTTACGTTAACGGTTGAAGTGAGTAGAAGAAAGTGGAATGGTTTTAAGGGGTTAGAGTTCAAGTGTGTGTGTGACTTTACTGTGTTGTAGGCAGTAACAGTGCCTCTTTCTAAACTACAGCAAGTGGAGGCCAATCCAAAAGGAAGAGAGTATGTATGGTAACTGGATGGAAACCATGACGACAATTTGTGAGGACATTACCACGGAATCCCAGGTATTCATACACTTTTTTAATGAAGACAATTAGATGAAATATCACACAGTGAGTTGTATCATTATATAAACCCTTTGTTTATGTAGCATGAACATTTTGGAAGTATTCATTTTTATTTTATTTTTACATGTGTCAGATGTTGTGTTTGTCTGTGACTGAGCAGGCAAAGAGTTGGAAAATCGTACTTTTATACAACTGCCAATCAAGCAGCACAAGAATTCATGAAACATTAATCAGATGTTGTGCACTCGTAATCTTTCTTTTTTTATTTGTTTTTTGTCTGCACATACATTGCAACAGATCAACAACAAAGTTAATACTAACTTCTAACAGTCGTAAATATGAAAATATAGCCCTCACCCTATAAATTTTAACTTGAGTAAATACTAAACTCAGAGTGAGAATGAGCTTATTGAACTCCATCACAGCCCCTTAATGGTCAGCACCTTTCAAGCAACCACAGTGAATAAAGTTTTTATAGCTACTTTTTGAACCTCTCCATAGACGAAAATTTTGCAATTAGTGCAAGAGTACAAGATCCACTGGAACAAGATATTAGATTTTGTTTATTGGTCTGTTTATGAGTTTGTAAAAAATAGTTATTCACAGATTATCAATTTTTTTACATCTATTACAGCTGACTCTTTCTGATGAAGCAGCTAAGGTGGTGTACCAGATGAAGAGAGCCAGCAGTGTCAGAAACAACAACAACAGCAGCAACACAGTTAATGTCCAAAAGAAGACCACAAAGAAGAAAAAGGCTGTCATGGAGGCTGTGTAAATTAAAAGACAAAACAAAACTGTTTATTAAGCAATTAATTTTACAGCAGTGAGAGAACCATAGTTTCTTTTTATTTAAGAAGCCCAGAGTACAGACAGGCAAATGTATATGACTAAAAATCTTCTGTGTCTGAGATGCTGTTGTACAATAGATTCAATAAGAGCTCCTACCTCTTTGCTTATTCCACGCCTAATTATTGAGCTGGAAATGGATACAATTTTTCCAACACTGATCTACTCTAGAAAAACTGTACGAGGAGTTTTATCACATTTTTAAATGCAAAATCTCATAAACTGAAGAATTTAGAGTGGTTGTAACTGATTTCGTAGAAGCTGTTACGATTATAGTTTTCTTTGTATTGTAATTATATTTCTTAATAGTCTACAACAGAGATGGGCAGTAACGAGTAAAGTAAGGCATTAATACTGCAAAAAAGGTCATTAGATTACTGTTACTTTCCCGTAAGCACGCTGCGTTACTGCGTTACTCTCACATTGCGTTTGTGAGAGTGTCTCATGACAATGACATAAACGAGTGCGACGTTCGTGGCAACTGTGTGCAGATCAACAATGGATAATATAACGAGTGCAGGAGTATGAGGTGCAGTATTTAATGCGTGGAAGTACTGACCTTACTTTGAGTTTGATTCCGTAAAAAGTGACAAAATCATCAGCATCTGCTGCTCACTGTCTGGGAAGAAAATTTCTTTTTACAGGGAAAAAACCCCTAATCTTCAGAGCAAGCACTGAGTATGCTGCCACGGCAATGTGAAATTCAAAGAGAAACTCCCAGATCCTTCCTCTGACATGACCACTGCGGCATACCTGCACCAGGGCAAACATCCGCCTACCCCACTTTTTTATTTATTTTCTGCTGTGTTTTACTTGCATCTATTTGAAAGAGTGAGTGTAAACACCAAAAAAATTTTTATTTTATGTGCAGGAATGTGCAGAAAATAGGTTTAAATGTTAAACAAATTTCTTCCAGTCAGAGAATGGTGCATATAATTTAATTTTTGCTTGATGCATTAAGTTAAAATATTAAAACTAATAAAACTAGTTTTAAAAGGAGACTTTTTCATTTGATTACATTTTGTATGATGGATTGTGCAGAAAAAGTAGAATTGGGCTGAAAGATCTATCGCTTTATCACCTATTCAGGTTGTAAATCATGTTTTTAAAAAGTCAGTTCAAGTAATGGGATTACTTTTGAGGGGAAATAATCAGTAATTAGTTACTGATTACTGTCAATTTGGTCATGACAATTTGCATATTAATAATCAAGGAACTGACCTCCCAGTCCATTGTTCCTTCAGTGGGCTGGTTTCAGTCATTATTCAAATGTACTGTTTATAAGACTGGGGAAACCTGCAGTCAGCTGAGACTGAACAAGTCACTGTGACGAAACGTTTCTCCCACTGACAACGCTAAGTCCAGAACATAATCAACCTTTTGAGACTGTCAATTTGATCCAAATATTTAGACCAAATTGAACTTTCTACACAAATGACAAAAAAAATTATTGGCCAAATTAAAGTCAAATTTGAAGTGTGATTGCAACAAATAATTCTTTTGTTGAATTTATCATATGTAGACCATACAGGTTCTTTTAGTATCAAGGACTGTTGTTTCTGAATTAAGACTGACAAAAAGTTTATGAGAACTGCCTTAAATCAGTCAGCAAAAAATGTAGCCAAACAAATGTGCTTTTATTTGATTTCTGTTTTAGAGGAATTTTTGTAAAACAAAATGAAACAGTTTTATTTGTTTCATGTGTAATAAATGAACGTGTTTGACATTTCTAAATTAGTCCTGTTTTTATTATATTACAAGAATATTGTTTTTAGTAATGCGATAATAATGCGATTTCATGTGGGATTATTCTGATCTTTACTGGAATTCACATCTGTGACATCAAGCAGTAAAATTTATAATGACAAAAATGTATGAATAACAGCAAATTCATTATATAGTGAAGCACATTTAAACTGATCTATGTTTGATGATATTCATTTGTTGCGGGATTTGCTCGCGTTTTTGTGGCTGGGTGTCCTGTGAGGACCGTAGGTGATGTGTGTGTGAGCATGTGCGTGAGGAGACGCTGTGAGCGCAAAAAATGTCGCGGGTAGAGACGGTGACGGGGGCAGCGTTGTAACGGGCTACAGCCTATGCAGTGTGTATTTGAATGTGCAGTACCGTTATTAAAGCCTCATCCCTTCAGTATCTCAGGTGTCTTGGCTAATTTCTGCCTGCCTCACTACTCCACAAAAGTGGGGGGATTTAACCCCAAAGTAGGACAAAACTTCGGCCCTGGAGGAAGTATCTGTCAGGGTCCTGGGACTGGGCGACCCAGGACCCCTGGGCAGTCATGGACCTGTGTTATTGTTGTGTATTTTGGTGTTGCTTCCCCTTCTCTGTGCTTGTGTATATGTGTGTGTGTGTGTGTGTGTGTGGGTGGCTGAGCACTTGTTTATAGGCGGCGTCAGGCCTGGAGGGTGTGGCCCTGCAAGGGGACTGGCCACACCCGAAGCCACACACCTGCTGCTGATCAGGCCTCGTCGGGGGAGCTACTTAAGAGAGTCTTGGCGCTCCCACCGACGCGGGATCATTGCTTGGGACTCCACGTTAGTTACCCAGTTTAGGTTTTGGTCGTGTAGTGTATGCCTGCCATTGTTCAGTGTCCTGACTACTGCCGCTATTGTTTCCCGCAGGAGGAGCGTGGAAGGCTTAAGGAGCAGCGAGCACCGGGAGTGCAGACACGGGAGCAGAGAGCACTTGGAGGACACGACACGGGAGTCTGGGGAAAAACACGGGGATTTATTGTTGTTTGATATCACCCTCTGTAAATAAACGCACTGCTTGAACTTTGAGCTCCGCGCCTGGGTCCTCCTTCCCCACATCCCCACGGTCTGCCAGCCAGACCGTGACAGAATGATCCCGCCCGGCATGGACCCAGCGGACTCATCGGAGAGATTCAGGAGGGAGGTTACGGATAAAGTTTATAGACTCTGTGACCTTTTGCTGGAGGCGCACGAGGAAAGATTTCATCGCGCCGTGGAGAAGCGGCTGAAAGAGACGGTGTCTTGCTTCCCGTGGGTACTGGATACGCTCTACCCGATCATCACGGACTTCCTGGTTAACACGCTCCACCTCCACTCTCCTGTTCAGGCTGCTCACCGGCCCGGTCAGCTGGTGGATTCACAGCCTGAGACGCCGGCCCCGACGTCTACTCGGAAACGACGTTCGCGCCGCCGGCTTTCCTCACCGGAGCCACATCCACGGTCATCTCAAGAGCCGGCTGTGGTGAGTAGTACGGACAATTTTCCATTTCCCTCACCATCTGTGTTTTTGTCTGCAGTGGACGAGCTGACGGCGCAGGTAACATCACCTCGGTCAGAGGTCTCCACACCACCCGCTGCTTCTTCACCATCTGCAGCTGTAACACCGCCATCGTCTCATCTGCCTGCAGCCACCGTCCTAATTTCTTTTTCACTGCCAGCTGCGGAGCCCTGCGAGCCGGAGCAGGAGCTCAGTGAGCCGGAGGAGCTCGCGCTGCCAGCCGAGTTGCGGCTCAGCGAGCCGGAGCCGGAGCTCGCGCTGGCCGAGCAGGAGCTCAGCGAGCGGGAGGAGCCCAGCGAACCGGAGGAGCCCAGCATGCCCGAGCGGGAGCTCAGCGAGCGGGAGGAGCCCGCGTCGCCAGCTGTGGAGCTCAGCGAGCCGGAGGAGCTCAGCATGCCCGAGCGGGAGCTCAGCGAGCGGGAGGAGCCCGCGTCGCCAGCTGTGGAGCTCTGCGAGCTGGAGGAGCTCAGCATGCCCGAGCGGGAGCTCAGCGAGCGGGAGGAGCCCGCGTCGCCAGCTGTGGAGTTCAGCGAGCCGGAGGAGCTCAGCATGCCCGAGCGGGAGCTCAGCGAGCGGGAGGAGCCCAGCGAGCTAATGCTGGAGGAGCACAGCGAGCCGGAGCAGCTCAGCGAGCCACCCACTGAGGACCCCGCACCGCTACTGGCGAACCTCAACGAGCCGGAGGGACCGGCGTTGCCGGCAGGGGAGCTCAGCGAGCCTGGTGAGCCCGTGCTGCCACCGGAGGAGCTCGGAGGTCCGGAGGGATCCGCGGAGCCAGAGCTGGAGGTCGGCGTGCCGGAGGGGCCGCCACGTCCAGCAGCCCGGCCGCCACGTCCAGCAGCCCGGACGCCATATCGGGAATCGTGGGTTGTGCTGAGGCGGGAGCTGCGACGCCGCCGCCACTGGAGCAGTGGCAGGCCCCCAGAACTGTTTTTCTGCTGCTGCCGGACCCGTGGCCGTCCGCCGGAGCTGCAACGTCGCCGCCATTGGACTCGAGGTAGGCCCCCTGAACTCTTGTGAACTCCTGAACTGTTGTGTTGATGGGCCGCCTGAGACTGTTTTGTGGCGTTTTTTCTTTTTTGCTCCGCTGCCGGATGCGCGGTCGGATTTTGGGACTGTGACCTTGGGGGGGTTGTTTCTTTGGTGGTTGTTGCTCGTTTTTGTTCTGGCCCTCCGTCCTGGACCTCCCGCCGCCCGCCCTGGGTTGGTTGTACTGTTGTTTTTGGTTTGTGTTTTTGGGTCGTCGGGTGCCGACCCTTAGAGGGGGGGTACTGTCAGGGTCCTGGGACTGGGCGACCCAGGACCCCTGGGCAGTCATGGACCTGTGTTATTGTTGTGTATTTTGGTGTTGCTTCCCCTTCTCTGTGCTTGTGTATATATGTGTGTGTGTGTGTGTGGGTGGCTGAGCACTTGTTTATAGGCGGCGTCAGGCCTGGAGGGTGTGGCCCTGCAAGGGGACTGGCCACACCCGAAGCCACACACCTGCTGCTGATCAGGCCTCGTCGGGGGAGCTACTTAAGAGAGTCTTGGCGCTCCCACCGACGCGGGATCATTGCTTGGGACTCCACGTTAGTTAGCCAGTTTAGGTTTTGGTCGTGTAGTGTATGCCTGCCATTGTTCAGTGTCCTGACTGCTGCCGCTATTGTTTCCCGCAGGAGGAGCGTGGAAGGCTTAAGGAGCAGCGAGCACCGGGAGTGCAGACACGGGAGCAGAGAGCACTTGGAGGACACGACACGGGAGTCTGGGGAAAAACACGGGGATTTATTGTTGTTTGATATCACCCTCTGTAAATAAACGCACTGCTTGAACTTTGAGCTCCGCGCCTGGGTCCTCCTTCCCCACATCCCCACGGTCTGCCAGCCAGACCGTGACAGAATCTCCCCTTGCATCTCCCGACCACGGTCAGGGGACCGACGGTGAGGAATGGTTAGTAATTTTACTCCTATTTGATGGGCACAACCAAACAGTTCATGACAAGCTTATGTATCAGTATGTTTTTGCTGTTGTAGCAAAAACGGTTTGTCTTTAGATAGTGAGTCAGGCTTTACTTTCTCAAACTATATGATACTACAAGACAGAAAGAAAAATAACTTAAACTTTACTATGAGATGCAATCAACACATATACAGTTATATGAGGTAGAAATGATTGTTTTCTAATTAAGAGACATTATATTCTGAAACTACTATAATAGTTTTTTTTAGCCAATACCAAAAATGGCTTCAGATACTGAAACGTCTCTTTTTAATTTCAAACTATTTAAAAAAGTTTGAGATTTAAATTTTGATTAAACAAAACAAGCACAGTAATAATGCTGCTTTGAGCTCTGGATAACTGTAACTTGCATTTGCTGCTATTTTATGATTTTTGTTTTTCTCAAACACTCATTTTATTAGTTTTAAACTCATATGAAACAGCTAAAAGGTAGTTCTATATTAAACTACTGCAAATGCTTCATGCTTTATGAGTAACACTGATCTAATCTTATTATTTCTAATGCTGTAACACTCACCCAGAACATTTTCATAATACAGCAAAAAAACACAGAGTCATCACAGATTTACAGACCAGCTTGTTGCAATGCTTAAGTCTTTTAATGTTGTATAAGACAAGCTGACAAAACAAAGTTCAGTCAAAACTCCATAGATCAAATATCTATTTTATAATCATAAAATGTCACATGCTGAGTTGTGCTTATCTTTGAAAAGAAACTCACTCTCATCGTTCTCTTTTGCTCGACTTCTGTTTCCTAAATTCAGAGTCACAGTGGAACCTATCCTGTTCCTCAGTCCTCTTGAGCGACCTGCTCACGTCTTTGTTTTCTCTCTGTGTCTCTTCTTTCTCTATGCTTGTCTTGCTTATCTGTCTGTCTGTGGGTGGAACTCATCGTGGGTTCCCGCCTCTGTCAGAGCATGTCTGCACCAATCAACCGCCTGTTCCAGATGAGCTCATCAGGAGGCCACTACTTCATGTGGTGACTGAGGTTCATTATTTGCTGGATTGTTGAATTATGCTATTAGTAAAGTCCTGGGTCTGGACACTAGTGTGTTTCCCTTGCCCACCCCCCCATAACTGCGCATACAGACCTTCCCTGGATCTTCCCTGCCCTCGAGTGTTTGGAGAGACTACATTAGTGGATATCACTCTGGTGCATTTATTTACAGTGAAAACACTAAACATGAACACGCTGAATCCCACCTCCTGCTCCACCCAGGGTTCCTGACAGTGTTTAAAATACAGCAGCTTTTGAAATCCTCAGCCCAACAATCATGCCACTTTCAAAGTATCTTAAATCACCTTATTTCTCCATTCTGACGTTCAGTTTGAACTTCAGCAGGTCGTCTTGATCATGTCCGCGTGCCTCAATGCATTCATTTGCAGTCATTAGATTTGTGCTAAGGACGAAGTACATGGGTGTACCAAATGAAATGCTCAGTGAGTGTACATATTAAGCATGTGTAAACTCTACACCTTCAGTTCACAAATTTATAAAGCTTTGTATATAGGCCTGCTTTGTTTCATCCAGTAACCCCATTAGTGACCTTGGAGTCAACAGGTTCATTCTTGTAATGAGTGAATAAGCTCAGCAAAAATGCTAACGATGTAGGCGTTCAGTTATCAGTTGCCAGTTGGTACTGCTATGCTTTTTACCAAGAAGTAACAAAGACGTGACACTGTGGAATGTCCATGATTGAAAGTTCTGATTGTACAGATGATTATTAAATACTGGAAACTGAACTGATGTTATATCGTCTATATGGTTCACGGTAAAGAAAAGGAAAAGAAAAACACTTCTGAGTATCAAAGCACATCCATCCATGTAAGGTAGTCCAAAAACAATTCCAAGGTATTTGTTTGTGAATATTTCTTGGTATTGACTGATTCTTATATTTATTTGTTGCGAATATCTACCTGAATACACAATTCCAAAGTTTAGAAAGTACTGAGTCGTGTGTTATCTAGCTACTGACAACCTACATGGGTTAATGCTATATGTGCCCATCAATCCATGTAAAGTATCAGAAGGCTAATCATTTTATGATAATTAATTTTAAATGAAATGAATTGATAAAAACAGTCTTTCTGAAAAAATAATTAAAAGAGAATTAAACGGGACTGTAGTTTCAGTGACTTGGCTGACACTGCTAAGTCTTTCTTTGTGGTTCTCACACAGAAGACTCAGTCAATTGTTTGCTGTACTTGTCAATTTAAAATAGAGAGTATTTTACATATTAGTGTAGGAACTTTACCTTAAAGTGTAAAGCACCTTGAGAAAGCTGTTCTTGTGATTTGGTACTGTATAAATATAATGAAATGTTTAACCTTTGCCTCAGCATGTTTAGTTCTGAAAAAGCGATTTGTACCTCCTCCCGGGAACAATGTAGGGCTCCTCCTCTTTTAAGGAAAATGTACAAACCATTATGCTACGAAGACACATTTTCTTTGCTTTTTGAATTTAAACTTGTTTGTTTTGTTTTTCTGGGAATTGGTTATGAAGGTTAAAACTACTGTTTCGCAACATCTTATTTGGGTGCACACTGTCAGAGTGTACTTATCTTTCTCTCGGTGTAATTGTTTCTCGGCAGAAAGGAATGACAAGCTTGTGAAATGTTACTGATTCAGATGCAGGAACTGGAAACAAACAAATGATTACTAGAATCAAAAAGCACATGCAGAGCAGTTGAAAGGCATCCACAGTTGGCTCCTCAACAGCAATAACTCCTACAGAGAGACGGATGAGAGAATAAGAAGATCTAATTTTATTCTTATTCCAGCACAGAGTCTTGACCAGCCAGAGCTGTGCACAGTGAAGTTGTTGTTAATGTCAAAATATTACAAATATTACATAAAAACAGTGATATGATGAACTGCATAGAGGTTTCTCTGAAGTTTGCATTAATTTCGTAATTCAATGGAAAAGTAAATGACAGCCTCCCTCACTAGGAGTTTTATAAGTTTACTCAAAAAAATGTAACTGGTGCCTTAGTTGCTTTATCCGACATTCTCACCATAATAGTCACACACCAAAAATAGTGGACAACTGGCCTTAGTCTCCTTTTATTTTGAACATATTTTATGCTTTTGTTATCTGATTTTACTAGTTTCTCATTTAGTTGTGTATTTTTTTTTAAATTGCTGTACTAATCTCAGGTGACCTTGAGGTTTTGAAAGGCACCTATATATAAAAATGTGTTATCATCATCATCATCGTTGTTGTTGTTGTTGTTGGTGGTGGTGGTGGTGGTGGTAGTAGTAGTATTAAGCTAATGTGACATGGTTAGAAGTTACTTGCCTTAAAAACCTCAACAACAAAATATTCTTAATGGAGAGGATGATTAAACAGCCTGCTGTAGTGTAGTGTTTTAGCACAACCAAATGATATGAAAATGTACTGGTCATGTGCAACACTTAAAAATTATGCTGAAGTTTATAGATCTTAATCCATTTTAAAAGAGTTATACAAAACATAATCACACCTCTGGTAAAGGATCACCATTTTGACACCCTCAAGGAGATCCAGCAGCCATTGCAAGATGATTTCTGTGGAGTGATCTTAAAATAGCAAGCATGCTGAGAACAGCTCAGATGTGCACCAGATGAGGACCTTACATCTGATAAAGGCCAGATTTAACGCTCAGAGCGGTTCTATCACACACAATGGCAAAAAACAAAGAACACACCCTATATCACAAAATCTCAAAATAATCCTATATCACAAATTTGCTTTACTTATAATCAGTAATTCATAATACTTATGATATGTGATACAGTCTCACAGGCTGATCTATGTGCGGCTATTTTCATTGATGCTTAATAAAAGGAGTGTTACTATAAACATATGCTGTCACGGCTGGCGGAGTGAGCCGTGTGGTGTGGAGGAAAGGGAGGACCCAAAATGCAGCAGTGACTGATGATACGAGTGATGTTTATTTACAAAGTGACAATGGCAGAAACAGGCAGTGAGGCATGACAAAACAACTGAAGAAACCTAAACTGGGAGAACTAAATGACAAACCTGAGACCATACAAAAGGGGTGCGGGGCAGAGAGACGCAGAGACAGGAACACCATAGAACGCAGACGAGCCGACAATGAACACAGACCGACACCCACTAAATATACACACACACACAAGGTAATCAGGTAATCACACACAGGAGGGAAGAACAGCTGAACCTAATACACATGAGGACCGGAGGACACAAGCTGAACACAATGACAACAGACACAGACCTTCAAAATAGAATAGGAAATCCAGAACATGAGCCTTCAAAGTAAAGCAGGAACACACAGACTGATTTACAACACAACACGGGGACATGAACAGAGCACCAAGGACAGACACAGGTAGGGCTGAATACACACACCAAACTACAGGTTCAACCCTAAACCAATACAAAATCAGAATAAACACAAAGCACAAAAATGAACTTCAAGGAAACACAAAACGCTGGGCCAAAATGACCCAGGACCATGACATATGCAGTGATAAGATCTGACGTCCTCTGACCTAGTTTTTCTTTTTTCACTATCTTAACCAGTCCTGCCACATTTACAGAGAACTATGAGAGGGCGTGGCTGTACTTTCTCGAACACACTACTTATGCACGTACACACACCGAGACACCTCATAATTGAGAGTGTGAGCGGCCAAGGTGGGACATCTCTGGATTTCTGTGCTGTCCACCTTACCTGCATTAAGGTATCACATTTTCCTTTAGTTATTATTTTGTGTATTTCTTGTAATACGAGGCTGTGCTTGTTGTTTTTCTGGCATATGTTGATTAGTGAGATTTAGGAGTAAAATGTAATAGTTTGGGTCACTCATCAAACAGCATGTAACGAATCTTGGAGCCATAATGGATTTGGATTTTAAATTTAGTAAACAAATCAGTTCTGAGTTGCAAAAAAGCTTTTTCCAATTAAGGCAAAGCTTAAGCCAATTTTGTCAGGGCATGACTTTGAGAAAATAATACATGCCTTATCTCAACTCGGCTTGACTATTGCAATGCACTTTATGCTGGAGTCAGCCAAGCATCCCTCTCACATCTTCAGCTTGTACAAAATGCTGCTGCCAGTCTCTTAACTGGCACACAGGCATGGAAATATCTCACCTTTCATTCCCTCCTTTAACTGGCTTCCTGTTTATCATAGAATTAATTTCAAAGTCCTAATGTTGACTTATAAATGCTTAAATGGTCTTGCTTCTCCATACTATTCTGATGTACTTCCCTCGCAGGCCCACAGATCAGCTGCCTTTGGTTGTCCCAAAAACTAGGCTGAAGCTTAGAGGAGAAGAAGCTTTTTCAATTGTGGTTCCCAAACTTTGGAATGCATTGCCTGTAAATAATAGGCAGTTTTTAAGTCTCTTTTGGACACACTTCTTTTTTGGACCGGTGTGAGTTGATGTTGATGTGTCTTTGTTTTATTTTATGTACGTGTTTGAATGTGAGTGGTCTTATCGTTTGTTTTTTGTCTTGTTTTTGTTTTTCTGTACAGCACTTTGGGCAAACTTTCTGTTTTTAAATGTAGTTTATAAATAAATTCGATTTGGATTTGGATCATATAAACCACAGAAAAGTTGAAGAATTCTTAGATCTCCAAACCCCAACCATCCCATCTCCAAGGATAATTTTCAAGCAGTGAGATAACATTTTGCAATGGTTTTGCAGCTACCAGAACACCAAACATGCTCCACATATTTGTGGGCACTTTAGTGGTTTATTCTGTGGATTTTAGAATTTTAGCTGAGTCATATTATGGCTGTAATGTTGTTTACTTCAGCTACTTTGTGCTTTGTGGGTATGACCTTCTTAATGGAAGTTAAAGATTGAGCATAATCATGATAATTGTGCTTTGTAATCATCTCTTGGCTGCAAACCAAGATGATGAACACACTGTTTTTTAATTTTGGATATAATTCCTCTTTTGTTCCCTCTTCCATAAGAACCCCTGACAAATGTTTTAATGCCAAAATTAGGAAAGTTAGTTATATGTTTATCTAGGAAACGTGCTAAGAGGATTTTTTTAAGCTTTTGATTTTTGTCCTAAATGGAGCCTGTAATCTGCATCTTTCCTTGCTCATATAACAATTTCTAGTAGTAAATCATTATCTCAATGCTCATGAATTGAGCACGATTCAACTCATGGTTGATGACTCAAGCAAAAAAATCGAATATTTGACAATGGTACTAGTTTCTTTTGACAAATAACTAGCTCTCTTTAACCTGCAGGATTTCACACTTGTGCATGTATTTCCCTCCCTCACAAAACAAATACCTGACCTGCATGTAGTAGCTGTGGGACAGACAGATGAACCATCCTGGGATTTAACTGCAGAACAATAACAATACTGTCCAGCCCCATAAAACTCTGAAACAGGATAGGCTAGCATGAGAAGTTTACACATGAGACAGAATTATGCATGGCTTCCCGTGAAAATCAACTTTCAGAAGTATTTGTGAAATGTGTTGCCCAACATGAGTCTGCTCAAATGTTACCTGTATAAAGATAAACCTGTACCTGTGGGTTCTGAACAAAATCTCGATCAACTTCATTCCTGAAATCTTCTGACCATACTGTTCAGATTTTAGTCATCAAAGAGAGATATGTGTGAGGGAGGTCGCCTTGTAATCGGAAGGTTACCAGTTCGAGCCCTGGCTTGGACAGTCTCGGTCGTTGTGTCCTTGGGCAAGACACTTCACCCGTTGCCTACTGGTGGTGGTCAGAGGGCCCGGTGGCGCCAGTGTCCGGCAGCCTCGCCTCTGTCAGTGCGCCCCAGGGTGGCTGTGGCTACAATGTAGCTGCCATCAGCAGTGTGTGAATGTGTGTGTGAATGGGTGGATGGCTGGATATGTAAAGCGCTTTGGGGTCCTTAGGGACTAGTAAAGCGCTATATAAAAACAGGCCATTTACCATCTTAACCCTGTTATTTTGTTGCTAGACATTTGATACACTAAATTTAAACATGACTTCTATGCATTGATTCTCATAATAAATAAATAGCTTGTTAGATAACTGCTTCATGACTCTTTGCTCCTCTCTTGGGTTTCACTTGTTTAAAAAAGTCAAACAGCACTCACATTAAAACACACCAAACACCCAAAGTACAACTAGCATCACCTAGTGATAAATTCAACCCGACACGCTGATCAGAGCATATGACACAATAAGACAATTTTGTGTTTTCAGGGACTGAGCACAGTTGCGGGACAAAAGCTACGTTACAGAAGCCTCAGTTGTTCTCTGAAGAAAGTCTTAATGAAGTTGTTATCAGTGGTTAGTGAGAAGTCCTCCCAGCAGCTACCTGAGACGGAAGGTTATCACCTCAGATAACATGATGAGCTTGATTATGAGCAAAAGTGTTTCAAAGGTCAAGTGTGATAGTAAAAGTATCACACACACAATTACATATTCAATCAGAAAGTGACACATGTAGAAAAAAACTTGACAGCTGGATATTTAGAAGGCTTTAGTTTAACATGTTTTGAGTGAAGAGAGGAATTAAAGCTTAAAGCTGGGGAATAACAAATACTTGAGCCAGTAGGGGGCAGTATACTCCGTCAGAATTGATGTTTTTCTGTTTACGCACATGACAATCTGTGAAGGTTTTATTTCACTACCCTGTAAGCAATACCTCGGTTAAATTGGATTAAAGGATCGGGAGCTACATTTGATCAGCTTTTATGATTTTACTATAATCCAGCAGTTTTTTATTCCAAAGTTGAAATACAAGTGACAGCTGGGAGTGACAGATCTGTTCCTCTGACATGCCTTGACGTGGTTTGTCAGAGTACAAATGCCAAAGGACACCTTTTGTGTAAAAGACAAGTGAAACCTTTGACGAAGTGCATCAAGTTTACTTGTGTGAACAGCCAGATGAAATACCATGTAAGGTGCACCATTATCCCATCCTTTATTATTTATGCCACCAATACGATTGAGAGCATACAGCAGTAAATTTGCCAAATCATCACACTGGAGAAGCTGTAACCTTCTCCAGTGACTGCTTAGTCACTGAAATAAACCAAACCAACATAAACCAAATTAGTTATGTGGTTTATGTTGCTTAAAATCACAAATGTTATCATCCATATGTTGAAACTCTCCTAAAGATTGTTTGCATCTCTCTTTTGCTTCCAGAAAGATGTCTCTATATGACAGTTTTTTATGTGAAGAACAGTTCCAGTGCTCCATATGCCTTGATGTATTCACCAACCCTGCATCCACACCATGTGGACATAGCTTCTGCATGCAATGCATCACCAAATACTGGAATGGAGCTAAGGTCTTATTTTTTTGATTTCCTTCATTTTCAGCTTTTTCATTCCCTTACTTTCTGTTGACGTTCAGAGAAGTTATTTAACATATTTTCGTCATTCCTGCTGATGTCCTTTTTGTTTCTATTGTTTCCATCTTTACTTATATCTTATTTCCATCTTTCCTTCCAGGTTTTCAAGTGTCCTCTGTGTAAAAAGAGCTTTGAAAAGCGACCAGACCTCCAGATTAACAGAACACTACGAGAGATCACTGACCAGTATAAATCTATGAAAAATGGAGTAGTAAAGAATAAGAGTGGAAGAAAGGGAACTGGAGGGCATGGAAGCCCGTCAAGCCATTTATTTGATGAACTGAAGAAAAAGCTGTGTCACCCTGTGCGAAAGACTCACCAGACCTTTTCTCGGAGTAAGAAAACTTCTGTGTTTCCGTCTGTAATAATTTATAGAGTACTTTTCAAAGCTCAAGTACAATCTGGAGGAGTTCTCAGATTTCAGAGTAGGCAATTCAGAGTACTTGGTAAATGACTGTCCTGTCATAATTATGTTGCACAACAGCAAACTTATACAAGACTACTGACAGAGGTTTCTTCCTGTTACAAGGGAGTTTTTCCTTCCCACTGTTGCCAAACAGTAACTACCTTACAATATAAAGCACCTTGAGGCGACTGTTGTTCCGAATTGGCTCTGTATGAATAAATCTGAATTGAATTGAATTACATTTAATTAAATTGAATGTGTACTTTCACCTTTTGTGGATTACGAAAGATGAATGCTGAATAATTATTCCACCCAGAAAAAAACAGCAGTTCAAAGAAATCATGATTAGCAGAATGTTAACATGTGATTCATGCCCATGATGAGTGTATGTAAACCTCTGACCACAACTGTACTTGAACAAAGATCTAGGGTCAATGAATGGCTCTACAAAATGTCAGCATTGTGTATCCAAATAGATATTTGACTTTTCACTAAAGCGACTGACTAACCTGAAAATCCCTGATATTTTTTTCATCTTCAGGCTTGGAAAGTGACTCAATCTCAACGTCCTTTCCTCCAGTCAAGGACTCACGAGCATCCTCAGTGCCAAACCACAGTTTCAGTGATGCATTGAATGAAACCTATGTGGCAGGTCCTAAGGTTTCCCACCGACCACATACCCGGAGGAGGAGGTACACGCTGAGTGGGACTGAGATGAGCCACAATGTCCCTCTTTGTGAGATCCACAACAGGCCAATATTGGTAAAACGTTCACCTTCTGCACCTGTTGAATGAAGTCCTTAAAGAAGACCAAATAAAAATCATATGCAATGGGCTTCAGATTTTCTGTAGGAGTGACCAGGTGTGCATTTGTCCTGAATGCGAGATGGAGGATCATCCAGACCATGACACAGTGACCGTTGAAACTGAATGGATGGAAACCAAGGTTTGAAAATTAAAACAGAAAAAGATAGATACAAAGGACAGATGGATTAGGTTAGGGAAGTTTCCATGTTAAAAAAAAAACAGAATAATGTTTTTTATTGGAGTAACAAAGAATTGCTAAAAAGCAGGTGATAACTGACATGTGATAGTATGAAGTTCTGGCATGAACGAACTAGACCATTTTTAAAAAAAATCTGTTAAAAATGATTTAACATCTGAGCCTAAATTCTTAGACAGTGGAGCAGTTTGATAACAGAAAATGAGTCAAATACATAGAATCTATGTTCCTCGACAGCAGGGGTGGGCAACTCCAGGCCTCAGTGTCCTGCAGGTTTTAGATCTGTCCTTGATCCAACACATCTAATTTAATTGGTTAAATTACCTCCTCAACATGTCTTGAAGTTCTCTAGAGGCCTGGTAATGAACTAATCATTTGATTCATGTGTGTTGAACCAGGGTGAGATCTAAAACCTGCAGGACACCGGCCCTCGAGGCCTGGAGTTGCTTACCCTTGCTCTACACTGTTTCTATTCAATATATCATTTTTAAACATTTGGTTTCAGGTCATGCTGCATATAATATGAAGTTATGTAGTGATTATTTGTTTCCAGAAGGAGGTATTTTGTAAGATATGCTCATTGACTACTGTCTGACATACATTATCACAAACAGATCCACCCTTGTTCCCCACGTCTGTTTCAGAACACCAATAGGCTGAAGGTCAAGTGAAGTCAGTACTGTGTAACATGAATGTTTGTGTATTTTAGACACTGCTGACTGTGTCAGAGCGGACAATCCAGGACATGATTATCGAGAGAATCAACAAGATCAAAGAGATAAATATGTCAGTGACAGAGCTGGAGGTAAAACACAAACACATTCTTGTGTAAGACCACAGGTGCATGGTAAAACCTGTAAATCCTCATATCACTTCAAGGTTTTTGTTAAACCAGCAGTCCCCAACCTTTTTTGCACTGGTTTAACGTCACACAATATTTTCACGGACCGGCCTTTAAGGTGTCAAGGATCAATGCAAAAAAATAAAATTATACGACCAAGACAAAAACTGTGCTATTTAGCGAATTCAGTGTGTATTTGTGTAACTTTATTAGCAGCGTCCTCCTGAAATGCGCCAACAACATTGAGAGTAAACATCCTCCTTTCTGCCCCTTAATGCTCTCTGGTCACTATGGTAAAATTTCTTTCAATATAAGACTCACAACTACAACATGGGAAAAGACCCAGGGAAACCGAGTTAATGATAAAAACCCTGAATACCATAAATTTCACAGCCTCAACTCCCGCGGCCCGTACCAAATGACTCATGGACCAGTACTGGTCGTGGCCTGGGGATTGGGGACCGCGGTGTTAAACAATTTCAATTTCAATTTCCCTTTTTATGTTTGCACCTGATGGCTGCCCTTCCCTGACCCTGGTTCTGCCAGAGGTTTCATCCTGTTAAAAGGGAGTTTTTCCTTCCCACTGTTGCCAAAGTGCTTGCTCATAGGGGGTCATATAATTATTGGGGTTTTTCTGTGTAATATTGTAGGGTATACCTGTTGTGTGACGGCTGTGTGCGGACAGGAATAGGACCCAAGGTGCAGACTCCAGAGACAAACTTAAACCAAAACAGCTTTAATGCTGAACTCAAACATAACATAACTGGGAAAAAATCAAATAAACTAACACCGGTGGACTGACAAAACACACAGCAAAATAAACGGTAGATAGCGACACTGACAAACTGAAACACAGGGCTTAAATACATAGAGGGAGCAATCAGGGAATGGGCAACAGGAGGGAAACACAGCTGGGGCAAATCAGGCCTAACAAGACAAAGGAGAAGCAAAACCAAACACATTAACATGAGACATGGACTTTCAAAGTAAAACAGGAAACCCAAAACACAGACTGAACAAAAGACACAGACTCACATGCAAGCACTACAACAGAGGGAACAGAGACGTGGGACCAGGACAGACACAGACACTGACTGGATGTGGGGATACAGCAGACAGGGGAGACAGCAACTAAGGAACACAGACAGAAAACCAGAACACTAAAGCTCTAACCAACCCCACCCAGAGAACCTAAACTAAGAATGATCCTAAAACCCATAAAGCAAAGCTAGAATATAATGAAATAACAAAATCAAAGAACCAAAAACACAAAACACTGGGTCAACGACCCAGGGACCCTAACAATACCTTACAATATAATGCACCTTGAGGCGACTGTTGTTGTATAAATAAAATTGAATTGAATTTTTCAAACTTAAATTATGTATTTCTACATGTTGGGAGCTTATTAAACAATATCTATAGCCAATTTTACATAAAAGTGCAGGTGTAGTTCCCTGATCTACAATTTATATCTGATTACCAAATCCACATATTACATTTTAAGTTAAAAATATATATATATTTTTCCAACATTATGTTTTTCTAAACAACAAAATCATTTATGAAACACTCTCAAGTTTTAATTACATTATTCAAACTTTGGTAAAGATTTTATGTTTCTAACTTTTTACCTTGCATTTTAGGATTTCTAGACATTTTGCACATGTTCTTAGATTTTTAGTTGTAGCAAAATTTAGGTTCCTTACATTTGAAATCTGAGCTGCAATTCACAGATGCTGCATATTTCCATGTGATGTGAGAATTTTTATTTACAGGGGAGATTAATATATATTTTAAACCAAAACAAATTAAACAATCATGTATCTCATATCACTCTGTCTAACTTTCCAGCTGGCAGTGGACCGAGAGACGGCGGGCAGCGTTTCTCTATTCTCGAGTTTGGTTTGTTTCATTGAACGTTCCCAGGCAGAGCTGGTGGAGGCGATGGAGATCAGCCGGAAGGTGGCACAGCGCCATGCTGAATCCATGACAAGGCAGCTGGAACAGGAGATCGAACAACTAAAGAAGAGACAAAGCGAGCTTTCCAAGCTTGCCCAATCAGATGATCATTTATACTGTGTGAAAGTGAGAATTTAAGGATGAATGTGAAGATGCTAGTACACGCCCATGTTCCAATACTATTTGTTTTGTGCTGTTGGCAAACTGACATACTGAATCAGACTGAGGAAAGTAAAAAAGTAGAGGTGGTAAATGTTATTTATACAAATAAATAGCAGATAACCACAGAACTGACAAAATGTTCTTATACATCAAAATGCATTTGCATGTATCATTAAGGCATACTAATGCACTCATTGGTCAGACACTGGCCAGGCCCATTAAGTATATAATGAAAAATTAATATGCATGATTTGTTTATCTAGAATATAGTAAAAGATATACTATATGGGTGTATACTTGTATGGCTTTTGGTTTACCTATACATATACATAACATGCATGTGACAACAATCTGTTTAAGGTCAAATTCACGTGGATTGAAATCCTATTACCTTAAGTATATTTATACTTTTACTGAAGCAAACATTAAACTACTCATATAGTTTCTAAATAAAGTAAACTTGACTTGATAAGTTAGGGTGAAAAGAGATGTAATGTACACTTCACAGATTGGAGATTTCAAAAATGATTATATTCAATATTTGCCAAATTATATGTCACTGACATCAAATGAGTGACACAAAGCTTTTGTAAGCTTTTATAAGAGCACATAAGTGCCCGTTTGTTGTGTAAGGAACATTTTAGTCTATTATTAGGTGGTTGCTTGGCAACGTGATGGTGACTTAATGTCTGATAAGCTTTGATGCTCAACTCCTGATCCTGTAGGAAGAGTTGGCATTTTGGTAAATACTGACAGGAAAAAATTTCTAACATTTCTTTCCACCTGCTCCCTAGACGTTCCCAATTCTGTCCAGCCCTCCACCTACCAAAGACTGGTACAAAGTGTCGGTGAATTCTGACCTGGGGACAGAGTCCATTTACATGTCTATATTAGCTCAGGTGGAGAAGTTTGCCAAAGAGCTGAAGAATATCACAGAAAAAGGTCAGTGTAATGAAAAGCATTCAGCTGGTTTACACATATAATATACAAAGAAGACACAAAATCTGCGAGAACAGGGAATTTTTAATTAGTTCAGACTCAACATACGGAGCAAAAAAACCCAACAACTCTCAAAACACATTTAGGCGATAGATAACAGAGTCTGGCTGTTATATAAAAAAGAAACTTTAAATAAATTTCTTGGCTGATGCTTTTGTGTTTTTCTGTAGCTGCAAGTGAAATGCTAAATACTCAGCTAATGCTGGTCTGGGTAATAAGCTGCATCCATAAACTGTACCAGTGTAATGCACAGATACCCATATGTTAATTAGTGCTAAGTAGGAGAACAATAGAATACTATAATTCTGATCACCAAAATGCAGACACAAACTTTTTATGACCCATACCACACATCGGGGTATATTCAACAGACATTGGACAAGAGAGGTGTGGAAGAGAGTGCAGGTAGGGTGAAGTGGGTGAAGACAAGTGTCAGGGGTAATTGAAGATGTTAAGATTTTTATTGGGCATGAACAGAATTAAAAATGAGTAGATTAAGTGCAATCTACAATCTAGGATCTAGACAAGCCCAGAGAGGCAAGGCTGAGATAGTTTGCACATTTGAAGAGGAGGTGGGTGGATGGTGGGTTTACTGAATAAAGGATATTGAAGATGAAGCTGATAGGGATGAGGAAGAATATCCCCTAAGAGAAGATTCATGGATGTAGTGAAGTTGGTTAGTGTGAGTATAATAGAAGAGAATGCTAGGGGTAGGGTGAGGTGGTGGCAGATGATCCGCTGTGATGACCCAAAAGGCACCAGCTAGAAGATAATCAGTCAGATAATCTTATTAAAAACACGCAAGTGAAAAAAACTCTACTTTAAGAGATCTTTCACGTAGAAAGCAGCGTGGAGATTCAGCAAATGGCTCCAAAACCTGTATTGAGCTTTTTCACTAATTTGCATGTACTATGCAATTGTTTTTTATTGGCTATTCATGGTCTTCTTGTGTACTATATGTCACTACTTCCTGTGATTCCCTGTCTCTTCATTGCACAAATGCACATTACACTGTGGCATGAGCATGCCCCAATGGGTGCCCATGCACTGTGCTTTGCATGTCTAGTCAATAAACACAATAAACCTGTTATTTGTCCAATAATTCCTCATCAACACAGAAGTTTAGGCCTAGCAGCCCTCTCAAGAGTATGCCCTCAACTCTAAGCCTTATAAGTTTTCAGATGGATGAATTATAAAATATATTCACACACCATAAAGTTCTTGGGAGAAACCATTAAACTACCAATGACTGTCTTTCTGGAGCAGGCTATAAATTGCCACTAGAGGAAGTTTTTTAAAGTATTTTTAAGTGTTCAAGCCAGACAGTACTACAGATACAATCATTAAGCAATGAAATACCCCCCCCCCCCCGCCCCCCCCCCGGTGGTGCAGGTTTGTATTAGCTGTTACTTCTATTTCTGCTGGATTACCAGACCAAACAGTAAGGTTCATGTTAGCTCCTTACACCTGTTGTCTTGTTTCTGTTCAGGTTTTCCTGCACAAACACTGGATCCCAGTCCTTCTCGATCACAGCCCAGTGAGTGTACATGTCCTCTCCACCTTAACAAGTGCTCTTTTAACGGTTACACTGTATACAACTTCATCCACTTTAACCTTGTTGATAATTAAGATCCAAATGTATCTGGTGAGTTTTAACAGCAGCACTGTATTTTGTTAATAATATATATATATATATATAATTTTGTTTGTCTGCAGGGATAAAGGGAATACACGAATATGCACGTAAGTGACATTCATCCAAGCTAAAATTAATGAAAGCAGGATTACCAACAGAAAATGAAGTTCTTTACATCTTCTTTCAACACAGTGGATGTAACTCTGGACTCCAGTACCGCCCATCCAAGACTGGTGCTGTCATCAGACCTGAAAAGTGTGAGGCTCCTGTTCAGTTACTAGACCATTACAATCATGCTGAAATGACTTCCTGTGTCCTCTTGTCTCGGAGCCTCTCTTTTAGCATAAATAGAGAACAGTAGAAAAAGAAGATGTAAAATCTCCATGAAATGAGCTGTAATTATAAATTGTATATTTCTGCAGGTGAGGTGTGGAGATCGACACCAACTGGTGCCAGACAACCCAGAGAGGTTTGAAAAAGTTGTCTGTGTTATAGGGAGGGAGCCAATCTCTTCTGGAAAACATTATTGGGAGGTATGAGGGTTTGCCCTTTCCAAGAGTCAAAAGTCTTGAAAATCATTGCTCATATATTATAATTCAGTTCTTTATTGTTGATTAAACTTGATTCCATACTGCTTTCATTACAAGATACAATTGTGTGCTAAATAAACAAATGTTGGCCAAACATCTTGGCTTCTTCAGACTTACATGCGTTTCACTATTTGAGTGAAGGATTGTGGTTTGTTTGGTTTGAAAAGGTGGACGTGACAGGGAAGACTGACTGGGACCTGGGTGTGGTCAAGTATTCCGTCAGCAGGAAGGGGAAGATTGAATACACCCCAGACAATGGATTCTGGTTCCTCAGTTTAAGAGACAAGTGAGTTAAACACATTGTTGAAGAGTTCTCCAAATTATTGGCCGTTGTAGCTGAAGGAAAAATGCTTATTTCCCAAATGGTTGGCGGTGGTTCCCAGAAGCATGCTGCTTGTTGTCACTTTGGTTGCTAGAAGATTGCCACAATTGCTTGCAGATTTTCATGTGTTTCTGCAAGTATGTGGTTAACTACTTGTGGTAATACAACATTATGGTGTGACACAAACTGGAAAGGGAGAAGGTTCACCTTCAAAGTAAAAGTTGTACCTCAGAGCTACAGTCAACATGTTTCATATGGTACAACTTCCACTTTGAAGGTGAATGGTCTCCATTTGCAGTCTGTATATATATTTTTAGTTTCAATATAGGTCTGAGAGAAGCTAAACAGTATTTGTGGATAAATCGTCACTTAGTCACTTCCATTTAATTATGACCGCAACATATTGTCCAGCGCAGTACTGTAGTATAGACCTATTTAACACCATATACAGTTTACACAAGGCAATTTTATTTCTTATATGAATTTTATTTATTTTAACGGTCATAAACTGGCTGTGACACGTGACAATAATAACAACTGTACTCCATTAAAACATTCACAGTAGGTGGTATATCCAATCTTTAAATGATGACCTGATGAATCCTGCTTCTGGGTCCAAACTACTTTGTGTTTATTAAGGCTGTTGTGTTTTTAACATGTTTTAATGCTTTGTATCTTGTTCTATTTAATCTGAACAGCCCCCTAAAAACAGCCAGTGATCACTGTTAGCCTCTCTCAGTTTTTATTATCACTGTTCATTTTAAAGCTCAGTTTGAAAACCTTACAATGTAACTATAGCCCAGTTTAACCAGAGCTTCTATGTACCCTCTGGTGGACCAGTTCTAGGTTTGTGAGGTAGTGTTAAAGGGAGAATGGTTTACAGGAGGCAGGTGAGTTGAGGAGAACGCTGTATTATCCCACAAATGATAGCACTGCAACATAGACACAACTATAGCTGGCAAAACAATTTATAACCTAAACAATCTCAGTCATAAAATTACTGTTAAGGGTCTCTGAGTCTCCACATGGGTGTCAGTGATACAAAGTCTCAAGTCAAGAGTCAGAAGAATAAGTCAAGTCAAGCTCGCTTTTTCTTGGAGAAGAAGATGAGAAAAAAAATCAGAAAAGAAGATTTAGTGGGTGCACCCTCAGGTCTTTTTCTACTGTCAGCACTGTTATGTGGTCTGGGCGTGTTCTACCAAACCGCGAATCTTCAAATCAACTAAGGACGATCATTGCGGCAGACAAATTCTAGGGCCTGGGATGGTTCGACATCTCCTCTCAGAGGAGAGTTCCAACATCTGAAATCCATGAACAACCACAAATGGGATGGAAGGGGGAAAAAAACCCAGTCTGCATGACAATAAAAACCTTTATTACATACAGCTTTGGAATTGAGCTCACACACATATTTGTGTATTCAAGTATGTTAACCATATGGACATTGCATCATTTCAATCCTTATACAAAATGAAAATAAACCATTGAACTAATAAAATAGTATAGCACTGAAAAACACATAACAGTGGACTTTTCTTTTTGGAAATGAAAGAACTGATTAAGTCTTAATTATTTTTTATGGAGTCTCATTATCTTTAACTAGAAAGTTATCAAGTTTTTCTGACTTGTACTCACCTTACAATATAGTTTTAATCAGCATTTATTTCTAAACAAATTTTCCATGTACAAAACCATATTTTTATATGGGATAGGCGCTGGAGCCTATCCCAGCTGTCATAGGGCGAGAGGCGGGGGACACCCTGGACAGGTCGCCAGTTTGTTGTAGGGCTAACACACAGAGACAGACACCCACATTCACGCCTACGGGTAATTTAAATTGATCAATTAACCTATCCCCACTAACTGCATGTCTTTGGACTGTGGGAAGAAGCCAGGGGAGAATATTTGTGTAATACTCCATATCCAGCTACGGGACTTCAATCACATTTTACACATTGCCTGCAGCAGCAGCAGTAACATTTGCATGCAAATAAAGAGGAATAAAAGTGGAATAAAGAGCATTGGCTTAGGCAGGACTATCACATGGTTAACTTGGACATAAAACAAATTTTTATTAATAATTTTTATTAATATTATTTAATATTAATCCTCCAAACACTGTTTTGAAAACAGTGCCTACCCAACTTACCCACACACCGATAGACTTGGGAAGAAGGCACCATGCTCGCTACATCAGCTAGCAATGCTAACTTTTACAACACTCATCAAGACGGTCGGAAGTACTATAATTTCCGTATAAACAACCTCCGGTTTTCTAGGGGATTCCATTCTGCTCCTCCTGAACCAAATACTGGTTACAGGCTGTTATTTTTTTCCACTACAGAAAGTATTTTTCCTCATTAATCAGGGATTGTTTGTTTTAGCCTTTCACTGTAGCCTCATCTACACTGCACTTGGAATGTCCTTCAGTAAGCATGAGGAGGCAGGATCTACTTCTCCTAACCAATCACATGCAAGAATGTATGGTTTAAGCCAATAAGGTGAAAGGATGGCAAAATAAATTTGATAGACAGATTTGACACAATAGAGAATAGGTTTGGCAAAGAAGAGCAAATAAACTATAGTGAATTATAAAATATAGAATTATAAAAATAGATTAGACAGAACAGGAAAAAGAAGAACTGTGGAACCTCAATTCCACTGGGCTACACCAGCCCATGCAGCAGTGACTAACCTCGTACTGTAGATGGATTATCTCAGTTGTTCTCCTGACTAAAGTTTGGTCTGTTTACAGCATCTTGCCATGCGATTGCATTTGTCCCGAACCTTCGGGAACCCTCACGTTAACTTTTATCAAGTGGAAAAAAGTTAGCGTTCGGCGTCCAGCTTCACAGTGTTTATATATGCTAACGATAGCAGTGTAGCTAGCCACCATGTTAACCCTACTTCAGTAACCCTACAAACACCATGGCTGTTTGGTTTTCTGTCTTCACTTATTTTGGAAGTGATAGCTGAGCTGTATGTTTCAACTTTTGCTGTGGCTTTTAAGCTGCCGGATTTTTGGCTTCACCACCTCCTTCATGGTTTGTGCACGTTGAAGCTGAGTTTTCTTTTTTTTTGGCTGTTTCAGCCAACGAAACGAAATACCATCATGTGGTGGCCTTACTCGATCTGCTGAGGGTCATGTGATGACCTTCCTCCGGGATCCCCCCCACCCAAGGGAATGACACCACTCATTCGCTACCCCCTCTCTGTTGAAGAGTGGGCTGAGAAACTCCTCTCTCTCTCTCTGGCCTGGATGATGGCCTCTCAAGCTCATGGAAAGTATGCTATCCTTGCTAGGAATGGATGATGACGGATTCATCTTCACTTACATATTCCTCCAACAGTTGCTGGCTCCAGTGCAAGCTGGCCTCGCCAACTCCCTGTCTCTGGCCTAGCAGGATTACCGCTCACTCACTGAAGAAATGGATCACATTCTCCTGGCTATTAGGAGCTTTGGTATCCAGACGATAGTTCCGACGGGATCTCCCGTGACCCCCACGATTTTCCCGGGGGCAACCGACGCATTGATGGTGGGTGGGATCACTGTGATTTTACCATCAGTGTTTTGGCGTTGCAGCATGGCCGCCTTGCAGTTTTAAGGCCGAGGGAAATGAGGCTGCCAGCACTCTGTAGCAGCCGCGACCACTGACAACAAGGAAAGGCTCCTCTTCATAGAGGACTCACTCAAGAAGACATTTTCTAGTTGACTCTAGCTCCCAGAAGAGCTACGGGAACTCTTGTGTCGTCTTTGCATACATTCACATTTAGCCAATAATGAGACAGAAAATTCAATTAGCAGAGGATGAAGACCAAACAGAACTGTGAGACATAACATTGTACTTGTATTAATGAAAAGGACAGAAACACTCCAGATTGATGCTGTTTCCCAGCATTTGCTGAATGTAAAAATAAAGCAATGACATGTAAATGTTGGATTTAAAAGCTGGTCTTTTTAGCAATCCCCCACAAAGAATGTTTTCAGTTGTTTAATTTTTCCCTTTTACCTGATAGTTGTCTTACTTTTTAAGTTCCTTAAAAATGCATGAAAATGCCATGCTTTTGCAATAATGCAGATTAAAATGAAATCAGACCTACTGATGTTAGAAGAAATTTTTCATCTTTAATTTCCTTTCCCTTTGTCATTTCTCCCCACAGGAATAAGTTTGGCTTTCGTTCTCAACCCTACACAGATGTCCCAGTGAACCTTGTACTTCATAAGATCGGGATATTTGTGGACTTTGAAAATGGACAGGTGCGCAGGTGTACATGATTGGAATTTACCTGTCTCATAAAGAATGGGCAAATTGAGTCCCCCTTTAATTTAAACTTATTTAGCTACATATAGATAAATATTATAAATATAGATATTTTCACTATTGTCTTGTTTATGTAATTTTACTTTAGGTGTGTTTCTCTTCTTTGCAGGTGTCTTTCTACAATGTTGATGCTAAGATGCACATCTATACTTTTAATGACATTTTCAATGAGACCCTCTACCCTTTCTTCAGCCCCTGCACCAACAAGTCAGGAAGGAATGATTTACCACTGATCATCACGCCAGTGAAGATGACCGAGTGACACCTAAAAGTTGCATAATATTGTATTTCTTCCTCTCAGTTTTATTTTCCTGCCTTTGCACTTATGTGCTCTCCATACATATAAGCTTAGTCAGTTTTTCCCCCAATTGTGTATATATCTATAAATATTCCCTATTGATTTAAACCTCGCAGTTGTCAGACTGAATAGTTTATGCATACAGGTTAAATGTTTTTATGTATTTTGAAACTGATAATCTATTAAACAAATATCTTACATTTGGATGTATTGTGGAAGTTTTCCATTTAATAAAGCCTGCAAACAAGCGGTGAGTGGTAGCTAACATGCTTTACCCCTCTGGGGTCCAGGGTATAAATGACTGTTTTTGACTACTTTTGATTTTACCTCTATATTTCACCTTTAAAACAGTTTTTCTTGCCTTGTTTGGTATCATTATTTTCAGAATAACCTCAAATATCTGAAATTGGAGGTTTCTTTTCATTTTAATTTTTGTTTTTTATTCTTAACTTTACCAAATGGACCATCCCGGCCTTGCTGTATTGGTCTATTTGATTCACCTTTGTTTTTATTGTTTATTTTATTTTCACTTGCTACACACGGGACAGGCATGACTGGGGGAAAGAAGGAGAAAGAAAGAGAGGTAGGGAAAGAAAAACAGCGGGGAAGAGGAACGGTGATAAAGGGCAAAAAATAAAAAAACAACCAAAACAAACAGACAAATACATATATATATATAAAAAACACCCAGCACGCCCCTGCGGGCGGTTTATCCTTCAAGCTCATGCTGTTATGTGCTGGATTGTCTCTGGGGCACCTTTACACAGCCTGCACCTGGGGTCTTGCCTGGTGTGATAGACCCCAGCCTCTATGGCTCTTGTACTCAGAGCTTGTTCTTGTGCTGCCATGATTAGTGCCTCTGTGCTGTCTTTCAGTCCAGCTTTGTCCAGCCACTGGTAGGATTTCTGGATATCCCCTCAGTTCTGACTACCTTCCCTCTCTTTGTTACCATTCGACTACACTTCTCCAGTCCGAACGACATTCCAATGTCATTGCTGTATAGCCTGGTAGTGTGGATCAGTGAATCGATGTCTCGTTCACTCTTGGCATACAGCTTGATGTCATCCATGTACAGGAGGTGGCTGACACATATATATATATATATATATATACATATACATATACACATATACATATATATATATATATATATATATATATACACATATATATACATATACATATATACATATATATACACATATATATACATATACATACACATATATATACATATACATATATATATATATATATATATATATATATATATATATATATACACGTATATATATACGTATATATATATATATATATATATATATATATATATATATATATACATACACACGTATATATACACTGAACAAAAATATAAACGCAACACCTTTGTTACTGCTCCCATTCCCCATGGGATGGACGTAGAGACCTAAAATTCATTCCAGATACACAATATAACCATCCCTCCCAAACAGTGGTCACAAATCAGTCCAAATGTGTGGTAGTGGGCACATCTGCTATATTGAGATAATCCATCCCACCTCACAGGTGTGCCACATCAGGATGCTGATCTGACATCATGAGTAGTGCACAGGTGTACCTCAGACTGCCCACAACAAAAGGCCACCCTGGAATGTGCAGTTTTTTGCGCTATTGGGGGTCTGGGGACCCAGAACCGGTCAGTATCTGGTGTGACCACCATTTGCCTCATGCAGTGCAACACATCGTCGCATGGAGTCTATCAGATTGTCAATTGTGGCCTGTGGAATGTTGGTCCACTCCACTTCAATGGCTGTGCGAGGTTGTTGGATATTCGTGGGAACTGGTACACGCTGTCGTATACGCCGGTCAAGCACATCCCGAACATGCTCAATGGGTGACATGTCCGGTGAGTATGCTGGCCATGCAAGAACTGGGACATTCTCAGCTGCCATCTGCCCTGAACAATGTGAACCATGATTCATCCGTGAAGCGCACACCTCTCCAACGTGCCAGACGCCATCGAATGTGAGCATTTGCCCACACAAGTCTGTTACGGCGACGAGCTGGAGTCAGGTCAAGACCCCGATGAGGACGACGGGCATGCAGTTGAGCATCCCTGAGACGGTTTCTGACAGTTTGTGCAGATATATATATATATAAACTGGTGGGTTGTGCTGCTGAGGTGGAGGCAACAGGAAGACCGCTTGATGCTGCTGCATCATGGCTGGGTTGTGCTGCTGAAGTGGAGGCAGCAGCGGTAGATGTGGTAGATGGCCCAGGGGTGGGATTTAGAAACTTCAACAGTGCATCTGAAGAGAGGAGTATGTGACACCACTGAGTATCAAAGTCTAATAATAAAAACATATGATTCCAGGAATAAAATCAAATGATATAATATAAATGAAAAACCAAAGAGATATATGTATGATGTTAACTGATATGCAAATTAGATTAGATTCAATTTATTGTCATCATTACAGTGAAATGCTGAATAGCAGAATGCAAAGTAACAGTATAATATCATATGAGAATGTTATGTTATGATTATCTTTGACCGAATCACAGCAGTGCTCATATTAAAAAACAGCATTCCCTCTCATGTGATATTGCTTAATTAACATTAATGATGTGCACTTTAACAACTAGGCTTACAACTATAATATATACAGGGGTGGAAAAGTGACTATTACCTGCAGGGTAAACGTTAGCTAACCAGAAGGCAATAACAATGTAAACAAAAAACACCTGCTTAAAAGATGAATACAAATGAGGAATGGTGGGAGTGCTGTAATTACCTAACGTTACATTATTATTTTCCATAACAATTTAGCCCCCCCCCCCTCCACAATATTAACTGACGTTAAAACAGTTAACTAGCTATTTATTGACTATCAATTAGCGAATCATGTAACATTAGCTCAATGCTAAAAATTTAGGTTACTATCACATTCAGACAAATAATTTCATGTAGGCTAACGTTACCTACCTCTGTCTTTTTCTTGTTTCTCCTCCTCTTCTTTTCTCTTTTTTCTTCCCTGGGCACCTGACAGTTTTGGCCGTTTTGACACCTTTTGTTGATTTTCTGATGTGGTGACGTCCAAAAGGAACCATGATACGGGAAGGGAGGGGGCGCACCGTGCGGGGAGGGGGGGGGGGGGGGGGGGGGCGTAATGTTGTAACAAATAATATTTCTATTAAATAAGCTTTACTTTGCATTTTAATTAACGTGGGATTATTTTTTGTATTTAGAAATAATAGTACCAACTTTTTTTTTTTCAACATTTGTGGCACTGGCGTGGCGCCGCCTGATGGACGGCGCCCTTAGCATTTGCCTATACGGCCTATGCCACGGGCCGGCCCTGCATGCGATACTTGCCTCCATTGACAGGAATGTTACAAAGTAACTGAAACGTGGGAATCTTTTGTGCTCCAGCTGGTACACTGTAGCCTTTCGGTTCCACCTCTTACTTAACCAATCTGGTAGTTTAGCAGCAAGTCTTTGATTCTCAATGCCATCATTGAGAATGTTCAGATTCTCATTATTAGTCATTGCAGATTGGCAGCTTTGTAAAAAGTCCACAAACTTTCTTAGCTCTGCACTATCCTTTCGTGTGACCTTTGGCCAGGTGTGTAACTTGTCTCTAACGGCCTTAGCAATGACAAAAGGCTCTCCATAACGTTCATTGAGCATATTCCATGCTGCCTCATATGAGTCTTCAGAGCCAATCAGAAAATAGCCATCTAAGGCTTCCTTAACACAGCCACCAACATACTTCTGTAGAAAAAATATCTTTTCGGCAGTGGGAATGTTCTTTCTCTCTATTGGAGTCTGAAAGGATGCCTTCCAATGCTTAAACTTAAGTGGAAATCCCCACTAAATACCGAGGGTTCTGGAATAGGCAGTCTATTAGCTGACATAGCTTCTGCCAAAACCTTTACAAGCTCACCTGTGTTCTCATAAGTGACATTTAACTCTCTTCGTGGTTGTAAGGGTTGATTAGCAGTATTCTTGGACTCCGTTACCTGTAAGTTTGCAGGGTTTAGAGTGACTCTTTCTTGCTTTACTGAAACGTAGTCTTCCTCATAAACTTGTAGTTTTGCTTGTGCTGCCTTGAGTCCTTTCAGATTTTCCAATCTTTCAATTTCTCTTCTAAAGTCCTCAACTGACTTTCTCCTTGCAGCACTTTCCTCTTGTTGTCTCTTTATCACGGCCGCTTTCTCCTTTTCTCTTTGTAGCTTGCGCTCAGTTTCCTCCTTTTCCTCTAGGAGACGTTGTGACATTGCAGCAGCTGCTTGCTCTGCGGATATGCGTTTGTCTTCTTCTTCAAGCATTTGCATTCTTTCTCTGTACTTCTCTTGTTCCGTCATTATCTGAAGCACAGCCTTTGTGGCTTCATACTCTGCTGCAGCTTTTTGTCTTTTGGAGGAGGAACCATTAGAAAGAACTGTATTGGCTTTAAATGGACTATGAACTGAGGCACTAACAGAGCTGGAGGATGTAAATACAGAGCCTGCATCAGGCCATACAATCTCCTCTTGAGTTTCTCCTTTAATGTGACATTTGATCTTTTGCAAAACTACTGTAGTCACTGATGTGCATTTGTCTAGCTTGGAACGCATATCATGAGGTGGTCCATCCATTGCTCTGTATTCATCATAAATATCATTAAGCTCAGCTGCTTCTCTTTGTACAACGTTCATGTGACCTTCAAGAATGTCAGGTGGATCTCCTTTTATAACAGATTTTTTTGCCACCTTGATTAATGCTTTCCATCTGTCATAAATACTGTCAAAGCGACGTTGCAACCCTTGTAACCTTTCTTTATGGAATTCTTTTCCTTTTTCTGTGAGCATGCGAGGCCTTTCACTTCTACGTTGCTCCATTTGCACTGTATGTTCTAAAGAGGTTTCATCCACTTGCCTTGCAGCTTGTTCTGCACTGGGAGCTTCAATTTCTGTCTCATTTGTGTCTGCCATTTTGTTTTTCTTGTAATGCACTTATTTGTTGATGCAAAATCTCCTTTTAACTTGACTTGAGTAATGAATTGTGAACTTGGGTGCATTAATTCCCTTCTTGCTAACTTGTGATGCTGTTGTTGTCAGGCTTAACACAGTTCCTTATTGTTTCTCCCTCCTTGTGTCATCTTTCCAAACATAAACTTTAATGTCTGGCTTCTGGACATCTTTATGAAGAAGCAACTGTGAACTTGTGTGTCCATTAACATTTGCAGCAGCTTGGTCCTTGGTGCACTGGCACGATGTTGCCACCAGGGGGCCGGGAATCATGCAGGTCCGAGTTCGACTATCACTTCTACCTCTTCTTAAAGTCAATAAAGAGTTCTTTTACTGATGGCATGAAGTTGGCTTTAATGTTAGTTGTAAGGTCTTGGGGTTGTTACAGCTTCACCTTGATCACAAACTACGCCACCGTCGAACTAAAACATAACATAAAATCCAATGAAATAGTAAGACAAGTGAAATAAAGACATAAAATGATCTATATAACATACAAACATACCTCGCTGGCTGACCCATGCTTTGAGGCAGAAATGAGCACTTTACAGATACTTTTAAGAAACAACTTTCTCAGAATTAAATTGGCGTCTCTTGCTTCAACTTGCCATGCTCACACATCAACATGGGCGTGCATCTCCCTCAGGTGCACCAGTGGAACGAAAATGCAGTACAATAGTTCCTACATGAGAATTTTCACAATAAATGACCTAATGGCATATAAAATATGCATAGTGCAAAACAAAATACATTAACTGAAAGTAAGGCAGTAAAACACGCCATGAGCATCAGGTAGCACAAAGAAGCAGTTTCTGCCGAAGGAAGGAAAATCCTCCAAATACTCCAGAATGTTAAGAAGAGTGATCAGATGAATTGCAAAGTTCTTTGCCATAAAAATGAACTTAATCCCAAAAAACCTATTTCCACTGCATTTATCACTACCATAAAAAGACATGCTGAGATAATTTCAATAAACAAACAATACAAACAATAGAATGTTGACGAGCACAAGGCTGAAGATTATTATGTTATGCTGACTGAGTTAGAATAATAGTGAGGATTATGTTTGAGATCGTTGTTCTTCCTGTTAACCATGGTTATCTGCAATGCAACATCATTGTGTTGCATAAAAAGGGCTTCACAGGCAAGGATGTTGTTGCTACTAAAATTGCAGCTAAATCGACCATTTATGGGATCATCAAGAACTTTTAAGAAACAGGTTTAATTGTTGTCAAGAAGGTTCAGGGCACTCAAGAAAGTCCAGCAAGGCTTAGAACGGTCTCCTAAACAGGATTCAGCTGCGGGATATGGGTGCCACAAGTGTAGAGTTGCTCAGGAATGGCAGCAGGCAGGTGTGAGTTCATCTGCACACACAGTGAGGCAAAGACTTTTGAAGGATGGCCTGTTGTTAGCTGAATGGGAAGAATAGGATCCAGGCAATTAATACCTGTACCCCTGCTGGGATAATCAGTAGGCTAAAAGAAGAGAAAGAAGCCACTGGCATCAAGATAAGAAAGCTCTTTAACATGTATGGAAAGTTTCAATCCAAATCCAGCACTCTGAGACTTTACACTAAATGAAATGAAGGATGCTGCAGTGTCAGAACCACTATTCAGGATGAAACAACAAACATCCATGAATACATCAGCAAGATGAGCACAACTGATAGTGTGTTTGGGACAGCCCTAGTCCTGTGGCACTTTCAGATACAGATAGACAAAGGTGATGGTTTTAACCCGCTTAAGAAAAAATGCCATGGGAAATAACAATTATGATGTCTTCTTCTTCTTCGTTTATTGGAGCATTATCGCCACCAGCTGGAAATGAGTGTATCCCTATTAATGCCAGTATTTATTGAATTTCTAATAAAAGGTCTGGTCCACGGTCTTAATGCTGTTTTGAAATGAAATGAAATGAAGTTTAAATGCCCCATTTAACGCCCCATACCTACCATTATCCGATGACACATCTGATGTTTTGCTCGTTTCTTCTCCTCTCCTTTCTTTTTTTTCCTATACTGAGCATCTGATGACACTCAACCCGAGAATCACCATAACATAACCTAATAGACCTTGACCATTTTATAGGGTTTTATTTTCTTTCTGGGATTTCGCACAAACCACAAAAAATAATCAATGCACACTGGGCTTGGATTGAAAACATTATGAATGAAATGTTCTTTCTTTGGGTGCTTCCCGCCCCCTTTCCCTTTTGACAGGTTGTGTTTGAGACTTCAGCGCAGCAGCAGCAAGCAGGGGCACTGAGGGCCCTTGCGTTCACTTTTTGCGTATATGTGTGTAATAGAATTTAGAAAACACAAATTGTGCCAATTATAAGTCTTTATCATAATTTCTGGTGTTTTGTGTTTGTTGGTTTGTTTTTATTATGTTTTACTTTGCGAGCTGGTTATTAGTGGCATGGTGTGAATGACTGTAAAATTGTATATGCAGGAAAAATTACAATGTATTGTTTCATCTGATTTGTAGTGTGTCTTCCTCTCTCTGCTGTTCACGTTTATTAAAATGAAAACAAGCATAAGACAATCTTGACGGGAGGGGCCAATGGGGGAGCCTCAAATTTTAGAGCTGGAACGCAAATATGCAAAACAAGCTACATAAAGCAGTCAAATTGATATAATGATACTACTCACTAAAGGAGAAATGAAACAGTAATTAAAAAAATCAAGTGAAGATGGCAGAACAGTAAAGATGAAAGAATTCGCAGGAAGTTAGTGTCCCCTATCAACACTTCTGTGCAGGTGGTGGCGGTAATGCACCAGAAACGTTGCTTGCCAATCGACATTAAACAAGAAGAAGTAGTAGCGCTTGTAAAAAGCAGAACGTAGGCGTAAGGAAGTAAGAGTATAACTACAGTCATCAAACGTTTTATCTTCCACGAGGACCTTTAGTTTTTTAAGCCGTCTAAGGCAAAGATCGTGTGGCTGTGCCCCTCTGGTCTCCAGCAGATCGCGTTTCTGTTTGTGATGCGTGATTGGAAAGATATACGCTCTCGTTGATCGTTGTAAACAAAGAACGTGTACTCGTGCTGACTGACGGGAGTAACATGCTGGAAAGAGGATGTAAGTGAGCCCACTCTCTCTACTCGTCGTAGTCTAATTACAAAATCGGCACGCTTGCCTCCTTCTCTCCTGGTGGATCTTTAATTCGGGTTACTCAGAGAGGGATCCACAGTGAGTAAATTATAACTGCATTGGTTGCCTAACTCCATCATTGTCTACAGGGTTTCTCTCTTAGCTAATTTGTGTTTTCGCTTGTACCTTCTGTTTATCCTCTGTCGCTTACTTTATTCCATCTGATGATCGCATAGAGCTTCTTTTGTTAATAGCATTACATCCTCTGCACAATGTGGCTGCTCTGAAAAAGAAGTCAACAAATCAGAGAATCTCGACTCCCTGGAAGAACTTATAAGTACACCTACACTGAAGACTAATTTAGAAGATCTTCTTTTGACATGGAAAAGTAAAAGCCCCCTTGAAAGTAATGAAATCTTAGTAAGTAAGGAACAACATCAGGTTTCTTTACGGCGCTGCAGCCAGGTTGAGCCAAGTGTACTGTTTGTCTTTCTATCTTAGTACAGCACTGGTCAAATGTTTGGACACAGCTTCTCATTTAATGCCTTTTCTTTCATTTCATGACTGTTTACATTGTAGGTTCTCACTGAAGGCATCAAAACTATAAATGAAGAAATATGGAAATAGGAAGTAAACAAAAAAATGAAAATAACTCATGTCTTATATTCTAGATTCTAGCCACCCTTTGGTTTGATTACTGCCTCGCACTCTTGGCATCCCTTGATGAGCTTCACAGGTAGTCACCTGAAATGGTTTTCCAACAGTCTTGAGTACTTTCTAGCCCTTTTGGTCCATATGATCCCAAACCATCTCGATTGGGTTTAAGTCGGGTTACTGTGGAGTCCAGGCTTTCTGGCGTAGCGCTCCATCATTCTCCTTGGTCAAATTAGCTCTTACACAGCCTGGAGGTGTGTTTGGGGTCATTGTCCTGTTGAAAAATAAATGATGGTGCACCTAAACACAAACCAGATGGGGCGGCATGTTGCTGCGGGATGCTGTAGTAGCCATGCTGGTTTAGCGTGCATTCAATTTTGAATAAATCCCCAACAACGTCACAAGCAAAGCACCTCCACACCATCACACCTCCTCCATGTTTCACAGCGTGAACCGTTCACCTTTTCTGCTTCGCCCAAAGACACAGTGGGTGGAACCAAACATCTCAAAATTTGACTCATCAGACCAGATTTTCACTGGTCTAATGTCCATTCCCTGTGTTTCTCGGCCCAAACAAATGTCTTCTGATTGTTGCTTTTCCTTAGTAGTGGTTTCTTAGCAGCTATTTGACCATAAAGGGCTGATTCACAAAGTCTCCTCTCAGCAGGTGATGTAGAGATATTTCTGCTACTGGAACTCTGTGTGGCATTTCTCTAGGCTCTAACCAGAGGTGCTGTGATTTCTGAGGCTGGTGACTCAGATAAATTTATTGTCAGCAGCAGAGGTGACTCTTGGTCTTCCTTTCCTGGGATGGTCACCACGTGAGCCACTTTTTTATTTGTTAGCGATTGATGTTTTTTTGCGACTGCGCTTGGCGACTACATCATGAAGCTCATTGAGAGAAGGCCAAGGGATTGCAGCGCTGTCAACAAATGAAAGGGTGGCTACTTTTAGATGTCTAAAATATAAGATATATTTAGAGTTATTTATCTTTTTTCTTTGCTAAATAATTCACACATCTCTTTTCATATATTTAATGTCTTCTGTTTGTGTCTACAATGTGTCTCTATATACGTTTTCTTTAACCTTTTAACGATGTTAAACTGAAACTGAATTAAGGTTTTAAGAATGTGTCATAATCTGTACACTTTGTAGGTTTTGTCATTCTATAACCGCATGTCATTGTTTCTTTGTCATTATAGGCAAAAGAAGGGAAAGCATCAAAGAAAACAAAAACCAACCAGTTCCAGCAAGTACAGATGAACCAGTTGTGAACCGGATGGAAAAGACTTTTACCACTATGAAGCAGCCCAGAAGACGCCAGAGCATTGACAGTGGGGACAAAAGCTTCACATGTGATCAGTGTGGAAAGACTTTAACCCGGCATAGTTGTTTAAAACAACATCAGCTCATCCACACTGGATTTAAACCATTCAGCTGTGATCGGTGTGGAAAGGCTTTTACTCAGAATTCCAACTTAAAAAGACATCAGCTCATCCACACTGGATTTAAACCATTCAGCTGTGATCAGTGTGGAAAGAGTTTCACCAAGAGTGACGGCTTAAAAAAACACAACCTCATTCACACTGGATTTAAACCATTCAGCTGTGATCAGTGTGGAAAAGCTTTTACTCAGAATGCCAACTTAAAAAAACATCAGCTCATTCACGCTGGATTTAAACCGTTCAGGTGTGATCAGTGGGGAAAGTCTTTCACTTCCAAAAGTAACTTAAAAGGACATCAGGTCATCCACACTGGATTTAAACCATTCACCTGTGATCAGTGTGGAAAGTCTTTCACGTCCAAAGGTAACTTAAAAGGACATCAGGTCATCCACACTGGATTTAAACCATTCAGCTGTGATCAATGTGGCAGGACTTTCACTCAGAGTGGCAGCTTAAAAAAACATCAGGTCATCCACACTGGATTTAAACCATTCAGCTGTGATCAGTGTGGAAAGTCTTTCACTTCTAAAGGTAACTTAAAAGGACATCAGGTCATCCACACTGGATTTAAACCATTCAGCTGTGATCAGTGTGGAAAGTCTTTCACTTCCAAAGGTAACTTAAAAGGACATCAGCTCATCCACACTGGATTTAAACCATTCAGCTGTGGTCAGTGTGGAAAGACCTTTACTCAGAATTGCAGCTTACAAAAACATCAGCTTATCCACACTGGATTTAAACCATTCAGCTGTGATCAGTGTGGAAAGACCTTTACTCAGAATTGCAGCTTACAAAAACATCAGCTTATCCACACTGGATTTAAACCATTCAGCTGTGGTCAGTGTGGAAAGACCTTTACTCAGGATTGCAGCTTACAAAAACATCAGCTTATCCACACTGGATTTAAACCATTCAGCTGTGATCAGTGTGGAAAGGCTTTTACTCAGAATGGTCACTTACAAAAACATCAGGTCATCCACACTGGATTTAAACCATACAGTTGTGATCAGTGTGGAAAGACCTTTACTCAGGATGGCAGCTTACAAAAACATCAGCTTATCCACACTGGATTTAAACCATTCAGCTGTGATCAGTGTGGAAAGACTTTTGCACTCAAGAATAGGTTAATAAATCATCAACTGATCCCCCCAATCAACCATCCATCTTCTTTCGCTTTATCCGGGGCTGGATCACGGGGCTGGATCGCGGGGAACACCAAGGCGTTCCCAGGCCAGCCGAGAGATATAATCTCCCCAGTGTGTCCTGGATCTGCCTCGGAGCCTCCTCCCAGTGGGATAGGCCCAGAACACCTCACTCAGGAGGCATCCTGGTCAGATGCCTGAATCACCTCAACTGGCTCCTTTTGATGTGGAGGAGCAGCGGCTCTGCGACTCTGAGCCCCTCCCGAATGGCTGAAGGAGTAACAGATGGGTTGAAGGTGGGGATGGGATTACATCAATTCTGAGCCCTTCTTGTTTTCAGTAGCGACGGACAGACTGACATACAAAGTCAGTTAAGAGTCTCTGTTGAATATGTTGTTTGCAGATGATATTGTAATCTATAGTAGGAATAGGAATCAGTAGTAAGAGAACCTGGAGAGGTGGAGGTGTGCTCTGGAGAGAAGAGGAATGAAGGGAAGGGAAATAACATGCCCATCTTAAGCTGGCAGCCAGCATGTAGAAAGACTTTGTCTTAATTGTTGATATTAGTTTCTTACATTTTCTGATTTTTAATCAAATGGTCTTTTCAGAAACTCCTGATTGTTGTTTCATAAATGTAATGGCTATTATTAATGGGGTGGCTGTAGCTCAGGCGGTAGAGCAGGCATCTACTGATCGGAAGGTTGGTGGTTCGATTCCTGGCTTCCCTTGGTCTGCATGCCAAATATCCTTGGGCAAGATATTAACCCCAAATTGATCTCCGATGCATCCATCGGAGTATGAATGTGTGTGAATGTTACTTAGAAAGCACTTAGAACAATGTGCTTGTGCAAATGGGTGAATGCACAAGTTGTGTAAAGCGCTTTGAGTGCTCAGAAGAGTAGAAAAGCGCTATATAAGAACCAGTCTATTTACCATATTTACTTTACTAAATTAAACCCATGATTAAGAGTGTTAATAAAAATATATTCTTATTTTCTGATTATATTGTTTTTTTGTACTTTGTAGTAAGGTCTGTGAGGAAAACTAGGTCAGAGGGTGACTGGTCGCCTTGGCAACAGAGACTTCAGTTAGGGGAAGTTAAAAAACAGGAAGCTAGGGTAGAGTTGCTTAGGCATATTAATAAAACACAGGAAACCAGACAGAAAAGCGGAACTAGTAACACAGAAGGAGTTGTTTATATCAAAACTATGTGTGTGTGATGTATAGCAGAACTATAAACGGAATTTAATAAAAGGCCACAATGCACAAAGGCTTAGAGATCTATGCACGCCTCACAAAACAAACTGTTCATTGAAGATCAAATTGAGGAAAACTTTGTCACGTTAAAGTCATGCAAACATTGAGTTTATCTGTTCTGTGCAAACATCTATGTAATGTTACAGACCAAGCATTATTGTCATCATGTGATCACAAAGAGAAGCAGAGCATCTGAACAGATTGCCTTCTAGGTCAATCTGAAAGACCTGTTGCTGTTTAGTGGGCTGTTCATCATGAAAATTAGTGAGGTCAATGCAGCGCTGTTTCTCTAATGTAGCTATTTGAAATGTGGTGAAATGTGTTTTGTTGGGATTTGAGTGTAAACTAGGTTGCAGCACAGGAGGTGCAGACAGAAAGTGAAACTAAGCAGAGTGTTTTGATCCAAACTTAGAGTGTGTGACGTGCTGCAGAAATATATATATATTAGGGGTGCAACGATACACAAAATTCACGGTTCGGTTCGATACTTTGGTGTCACGGTTCGATATTTTTTCGATACAAAAAAATGTTCAAGCATTTTTAATTTGTCATTTATTAAAATTATAAATATATATTTTAACTCAAAAGTACAGTTTTTAAATTTAACCCTAACCCTTGTGCGTGTTTTTTATTTTGACAGTGAATGCACACCTGCGGACCACTTATGTGCAGCCCTGGTTATTTAGCTCGTCATATTGCAGCCACAGAAATTATTTTGTCCATGAAACCATAAAGCTGCACTTTCTTTTTGCCTTATAGTCTGATTTGTCATAACTTTTCCGTTTTGTGGTAAGCTTTTCTTTGGCTGTCACTTCTTCACCCTGACCTGTCTTATTTGGCTCAGCAGAACTAAAATATATATCTGTCTGTGAAGGTTCTCAGTCATCCAGGTCATCGTAGTCAAATATAAATCCTGCTGCTTTTACACACGTACTCACATAAGCTCAGCGATTCTCTGCGCGATCAACCTCTCACATGTTTAAGCTGCGGGAGATTTCACTTGTCATGTTTGCATAGTAAGCTAATGATTAATAAGACGATGTCAGAGGAATTGGTGCACAAATTATCATCACTCACAGATCAGTGCTGTCGCTCTCTATACACAGTTCACGTGATTGCAAAGTGAAAGCAAAAAACAAGCGCAAATTCAAACGCGACTTCAATATGTCACATATTGACAGTGGCTCACCGATGCCAATGACATAATTACCCAGCTACATTTCTGAAAGAATGCAAAAGCATTGACATATATTTTTCCTACAATAGCCCGACGGGCAGGGAAGAGATAGATTTTGGTAGCCCGACTGAAAAAAATCGCTAGCTCCGGGACGTCGGGCTAGCGATATTGCAAGCCCTGTATCTGATTGAGGAATCACTCATCTTTGGAAAAGAGAGTTTATTACAGAGAAATGGCTCTTTCCAAAATAAAAGCTATACTATCCGCTTCTTCTGGGCTATATTCTCAGCAGCATAAGGAGAATCATGTGCTAACAGCTGTCTAAATGACTCGGGTAAAGTTAGTAGCATGCTTGTTGTTTTTGTCTTTGCACTAGGATGATGTCGGCGTAAATGTGCAGTCATATTCGTTGTGTTCCCACTAGTGCTTTCAGGTTAATCTCGTTGAAATGACCTTAGCGCCACAACACGGCAAATCTCCGTTAACGAGCTACCGCCGATCGCTCCGTGCATGGGGCTAGACGGCCAACACGTTAACGAGCTAACTGCGCTAACACACTAGTTCACACCAATGTAATTGAGCATTGCATGGCACATCCAACATACTGTTTTACTTTAGTCCATGACATGCTTACCTTCAGGGTCATACGTCACATGAAAACCAAAATAATTCCAAACGCCAGATCTGAATGAGAGTGGGGGAGGTCCATGTTAAAAGGAGAGCTTAACTTCTGTCTCGCTAGCTTGCCCTGCGCTCTTCCTTCTGACTATGCTGTCTGTGTTGAGCGCTCAGTGGATCTGCGCTCGACAGTGCAGCCTAGGCGGAGTAGTCGAACACAGATTCACTGAGCGCTCAACACAGACAGCATCGTCAGAAGGAAAATTGATAAAATAAATTACAAATGTTGTATTGTTCGATACATATGCGTATATATGAATGACCATGTTGGCTGCTGCTGCTTTCAGACCTGAGCGTGTGTTCATGTGTTCAGGTCTCCGTTCCCGGGAATGTAAAATAAAGATCATGTTTTGAGCTTTGACCACCCTGGGTCCAGTCTTTCTCTGCCGCCAAAAGAATTCAAATAACAAAATTTAATAGTTTTAAATGATTTCTGTTGTCTTAAAACATGATGTGGGTCTGTTTTGTTGCATGATGAGAAAAAGAAACCTGTCTCTTTTATGTTGCATCAAACTTTTTTTATTGTATTTCATCAGTTTGTCATTTTGACCAAAGGTATGTGTAAAATTAAATGTATCCTATAATTATTAAGATATATAAAACTTATAATGTATATTTCTTATTTTCTGTTAACTTATTTACACATTACTTAAAAGTTATGTCGCTATAATCATTTTTTGTATTTTCTCTGTAAGAAAACGACTTGCTAACCCTTTATTCCAGTGTACCTACTGTTAAGTATTTGTGCATAAATATATTTAAAATGCCAATTCAAAGAGAATAATTGAAATATCATATAATTACAGTGGAATTGCAGCATTTATCACAGGACCACACTCCGAATCCCCCTGTAACTGTATTGTCATGTGACATGTGCAGTGTAATAGGGCAGCCTTTTGCGGCTGGATTTATTATGAGGCAGACCAAGACAAGTATAGTTGAACAAGGTATTTATTTACCATACAGCTCACAAACATTGCATCTAATAACAACTAGAGATGGACCGATCCGATATTACGTATCGGTATCGGTCCGATACTGACCTAAATTACTGGATCGGATATCGGAGAAAAATAAAAAATGTAATCCGATCCATTAAATATCACGAAAGCACCTCACAAAACTTGCAACACGCCGTAACTCACCTCAGGTTAGCACGTCAGAGCAATATGCATCACGTGATAGAGCGGCTGTGGCATGCGGGACCTGTCGGTGGTCTGGATAGCATTTGGAGCTTCGCTAGCAACCTGGCATTTCATCTCCGACAAAGTTATCCCGAGAGAAGTAAAGCAAGTGTGTAAGTCCATCTCTGAATGTTTGTAAAGCATTCCCACGTTAAGCTTAACGAGCGACTGCCTCTCGCTCTCCGGCTGCTACTTCAATCGTGAAACTGCTTAAATGATCAGCTGATCGGCTTTTCTGTAGCGAGTCTCTCTTGTTTGTTTTTGGCCCACTTTGCACCAGAAAGAGGAAACCAGCGGCTGAACAACAGCAGCACGTTTAAGCTTGATAAGCTGTTGTTAGAATTTATTTAATATTTCTTTCTACACCAGGATCTTTTTCTACGTAGCTGACGGCTGGTAACTGTGCAGGGGCGGATCTAGCAAAGTTTAGCCAGGGGGGCCGATAGGGCATTAACAGGGAAAAGGGGGCACAAAGACATACTTTTCTTTCTTATTCTCATTTAAAATGTCTAGCTTTTAATAAATAATTATCTGACACCCAAAGTTTTAATTTGATGTAAAACGAATAGAAGTCAATTACTGTATATAGTGACTATTAAGTCTAATATATATACCCTAGTAAGCTATAGTACTTTTTCCTTTGGGAAGGTACCATCTGTACAGTCTGCAATTTTGTTGAAGAAAGATGTTGAATCTATTTAATATTTCTTGAAAAATAATTGATTTCTGTGCATTTTTTTTCACACTGCATCAAATTAAGGTTGATTACGTCGATTAAGCATCATGAGGTGGAGCGTGAGGGGTGGTTCCCTATTTTTTATTTATTTATTTTTGTTGTTGCTGGGAGTTGGAACCCTATTAGTTAGGTTGCTTAATATTTACGCTAAGTACTCTTTAAAATACCAGAATAGGGAGAATGGTGTAGGTCTAAGTTTATTAGATTGATCAGTATTGCTGAACTATGAAATATTTTTTTTGTATACAGGTATAACAGAATAGCTTTAGTGTAGTTGTTGTTTTAAACTTGAGTATGAACTTGCAGACTTGCAAAATGCAGCAAGATATTTTAAAAAACAGTTTTGTTGATTAAAAAACACTATATCGGATTCATATCGGTATCGGCAGATATCCAAATTTATGATATCGGTATCGGTATCGGACATAAAAAAGTGGCATCGTGCCATCTCTAATAACAACTGACAGTCTTAAATACTTTCAGCTGTCACAGGTTAAAGCATTATTCTATTAACAGGTGAGTTCTCAAATCCTGACCTTCCACCACATTATATAATACATCAACTTCAATAAAAATATATATAAATACATTTTACATTTTCATATTAATAAATATTTTTCACTTTATCCTTAAACCATACCCCTTATTGTAAAAACACCAAAAAAAACCCAAGCACAAAAGCAAGGCTGGACTGGGACAAAAAATCGGCCCGGGCATTTTGACTAGAGACCGGCCCACCAGGATAAAGATTGAAAATGTGACGTCAATCAGGGGTAAAACCGCAAAGGATTCTGGGAACTTGTGGCAAGAGGTACTAGCACACGCAGGCTTTCAATTGAACTCAGTTACACAGCAATAAAAAGAAACCCAAAAAATGGCAAGAAGCTGTTGTATTATTAACTGCAATAGCCGGTCGCATGACAGCCACGGGAAGCCGACGGGTAAAGAGATCGTTTTTATCGGATTACGTCGTTGAAGAGAAATTTTTTAAGCCATGTTTCCGAAGTAAGAGCCGACGGATGGTCTGGATATACCAAATATAACGTCTCAGAACACTCCAGCTCACATGTTAGTCTGCTCCAAGCATTCCCACAAAGGTCAGAGTTCTGTTGTAGTTAATACGTCATTTTTCTTAACATAATTGGTGATATAGGTTACAAGCAAGTCTGGCGCTGAACAGAAATTGTTGCGCTATGCTCCTTTATTTATTGTGCATAAATAGTGAATTGTCCTGACACAATATTGTGTTTCGCTTCTGTTATTACCATGGTACATTGACAAAAACATATACTTTTATTCACAGGATAAAACAGTTGTTTTGTATCACTAATTGTCCAGTGCGATTACAGCATACAGTATTATTGTCACTGCTACATTTCTGTAATGCTACCAGAAATTATTTCCACTACTAATTAATTACCGTTGAGCTCAAAGGTCCTATTAATAAACTGTTAACGAATGTGTATTTATGACGACGATTTGTGAGACTGGTAAACTTACCTTTGTTCGTACGATGGTCTTTCGTTCTACACGGTGCATTTCAAGGTCCTGTACCCATCCGTCGGTAAACTGTACCTGGGCTTGTTGCAGTGACCTGAAGTTACTAAACTTCATGAGTGTATGCACTCACTCCAAGAACCGTATAATTATAAATCTGAGCGTGGTGAAAGTTGGGCAGCATGCTAACGTCTTTTGTCCACTCTGTGTGCTCGTAAGGGTCTGACCCTTTCACTCCTTTGATTTTTTCCTCGTATCTTTTCTTTGACTTTTCGTCGAGTCTGTCTTTGTACGGACCAGCATTGTTCTCCTTTTGTTTTGTACATTCCTTTTTTGTGCGGCAAAGAAAAAACAAGAAGGTTTGGAACCGGAGAATGAACGTTTTGCGGTGCTGCAAATGCTTGCGTTTGATGCGGTACTTGGATTGTTTTGCCACGAGTTCCGGGCATGCAATGCGCGAAAATCACATGATTGCTAAACAAGGGGGAGGGTGCATCCGGCTTCCTCGGCTGTAATTGGTCCAGCCCAGAGTCGATCATGACCATTGGCCAATCCAACACCTTTCATTATATATACCCTTCCTAAAAAAAAAATAAAATAAAAACAAAAATTCGCCAGCAAATGCCCGGTATGCCCGATGGCCAGTCCAGCTATGCACAAAAGATTTCCCACGCTCCTTTAACCCATGGCCTCTCCTGGAACCTTTAAATGTTTCTGGACCACCAGGAAAACATTTGCCCAAACACCCTGGAGTGAACACGGGAAAGAAAGGTGAGTAATAACATCTTACGGTCACTTCTTTGCACCACCTTTATTTCTAGACTTTCACACACACTATCATTAGTTATCCTTACTGGTAAACTTTATTTGCTCTCAATCACAAACTGTCTTCTTCACAGACAACCACCACATTTATTGATGAGGAGTAGGACCTGTAACAAAGGCTACCAACTGATTTTTAAATACACAATAAATACTCAATGAAAAATCCAACTTGTGTGCAAATATTCTTCCTGTGCTAGGCTTAAAGTGCGATGCTGAATAAAGAGCTAGACAAGGTTCTTTTAATAAAGCGAAAGGTGCTCCTAAAGTGATATAGAAATTATAATATAAGTGGTAGTAAGGGAGGCCTCTCCATTACATGCAGTAAAGCCCACTATTAGAGTACATCGTCTGGACCATTTCTCACCGCAAATGCACCACAGTGGCTTCACCAAATCAAATCAAATCACTTTTATTGTCACATCACATGTGCAGGTACATTGGTACAGCACATGCGAGTGAAATTCTTGTGTGCGAGCTTCACAAGCAACAGAGTTGTGCAAAATACAATAACATAAACAGGCAAAATATATGAATGGCTAAATCTGAAACTAATAAATATATGTACAATATATAATAGTATATGCAAAAAAAAAAAATTTCTGGATGTGTATACTAAATGTTTTTCTACGTGTGTGTGTGTGTGTGTGTGTGTGTGTGTGTGTGTGTGTGTGTGTGTGTATATATAAACATATTTTACAAATTAAATAGAGTCAACAATAAATAAAATATATAAAAATATACAGAGTACACATTTTGTACATGACGATATACCATTGTTGAGCCAGTGGTTAGCATTCTGCCTGTGTTCGGTGTGTTTGCTTTTGCCTTCCATATCCTGTTAGTCTGTATTACTTGCAGCGGCATTCCCTCCTATTGTTATCATGTGTGTATTTAAGTCCTGTGTCCTCCTCTGCTCATTCTTGTGTAATGTCCGTTTCCCTGCATTCCACCTTTATCCTTCCGGTTCTAGTGTTTTATTGTTGTTGGGGTTTTTTTTTAGTATTGTTGTATTTTGTTTGAGTATTTTTTCTACAGCAATAAAGGTGGCTCTTTGAGTTTATTACCCTGTCTGTGACTCCTGTGTCCTGCCTCCCACTTAGTACCATCATGGCAATACTAACTCAAGACAACTGTATTCTGATGTGATGTCGTCTCTTAATAAACATTATTGTAACACTGGTGGTGCAACACTAGACCTGTTAGTGCTACTTCTTGCCTTCTTTGCATGTAGTGCGGGCAATATAGTTACCTTTAACCACAGTACGAGGACAGAAGGGAAATATGGACCAGATCAGACAGGTTCTAGATTCGTAGGAGCCAAGGGTGTATGACAACAGAGGACTTGTACACAGTAGGTGTAGAAAACACAATTGCATTTATTAGCAATTATTAAAGTTGTGCACATTTAACAAAAGTAGAGAGCTCTTCTTGAAAACAAAAAAATAAAATAAACCCCACAAATGGTCGACCCAAGGATATATTGTCTTTTGTGTCTTTTTTAAAGTCAATTTCAGTCTTTCAATGTTCAATAGTCACTCAGTGTGTGTGTAACCAGTCGGGTTACAATCTACCAGTTCATCCGGCTCTTTGGGCTGGTCTCGCCATCCAGTACTGGAAAAGGGATCCTCGATTCTTCTCAGGTCCTCAAAACCAAACCAATCCAATCCAAATAAGCAAAGGAAAAAACCTGACCTGGGGACCAGGCCAGAACACAGTAGTTCAACATTTAAGCTATCATGCCTGTAACTTATTATGACTACTGGTTGCTTGTAGTGCTTCTAAATTTCTTTCAAAATATTCTATGTTGTACAACAAATTATTCTCATTTCAAAGGGAAAAAGTGCATAGGAAACACATTTAAAATAATACAAAATAGCTCAGCAGTGCATTAAAAATACACATTGGCTTGAGACCTATCAAGTTTCAGCTAAGTAAAGTGCAGGTGAAGGCACTTAATTTCACATTGTTAATACAGCGTCTCTTCTTTCTCCGCAAACTAAGAAGAGCAGGAGCACCAGCCCCCATCATGTACACTTTCTACAGAGGCACCATCGAGAGCATCCTGTCGAGCTGCATCACTGTGTGGTTTGGAGCCTGCAATGCGTCCTGTCATAGAACCCTCCAACGCATAGTGAGAGCTGCAGAGAGGATCATTGGTGTCTCTCTCCCCTCCCTCCAGGACATTTACAGCACCCGTCTCACTAAAAAAGCCCTTTGCATAGCGGCTGATCCCACACACCCAATGCAAAGCTTCTTCAAGCTGCTGCCGTCGGGGAGGAGACTGCGGAGTCTCCAGGCCAGGACCAGCAGGCTGAAGGACAGCTTCATCCATCAGGCTGTCAGGAAGCTTAACTCCCTCCCGATTCTGCCCCCTCTCCCCTCTCTCCTCCACGGTCTCACTGAACTCTGTCACACACACACAAACACACACACTCTCTGACTCACTCACTGGCCTGCACCAGTTACCAGTCACTTTGTGGAGCATTGGACTGCCATTACCTCATAAGACTTTGTTGTTACACTTTCTCTTACCGTACATTACCAAATCTCCATTTGCACTATTTGCCTATTTGCACTACTCTGCCTGGTTTACACTCAATGTCACTTACCCATTATATTGTATATTATATAGCTTTCTTGTTATATGTAAAATTGTATTTATTTAAATTTTTACTTTTTAATTATTTTACTTGCATTTTTTAATCACTTTTATATTTAAATATATTTAAATGTTCATTTGCTATTTATCTAGGGAGTGAAGAGTAACGCAATTTCTATTCTCCGTATGTCCTGTACATGTGGCAGAATCGACAAATAAAGTTGACTTTGACTTTGACTTAATTGTGCAGAACTATAATTAGCACCATGAGAAAAGGGAACATGTGCTAACATAACAACTTCGCACAAAACCATACATTATACATCAATACCACAGTAATGTGACATAAACCTTTAAAGAACATCTCGTATAAAGTGCAGCAGACTCAGTGCTAATTGCTTTAGCCTCAGAAAAGGCACTTTCATTGCAAAATGGCTAACGGACGTTAGCATCAGAGCTAGCGGCAAGTAGCATGCTATGCTAGCGCACGTGTACTGCCTGGGACTTACCATGCAAAGCAACAAATGCTACACGGGGCTTCACAGTGCTCACGTTGGCTCACGGCCTCTGGAATACAGTATTACTCTTATTATTCTTGCCGAAAAAAGGACTTTCTCTATCCAGCTAGCTTCTTCGCCACACGGGTAAACTGATCTTTCACCGTCTGTGTCTCTGGCGTATCTGACTGGCACATGAAGGCGCACAGGTGTCTGAGCAGCGCACAGACTGGGGGAGAGTCAGACCGGCCAATGATTGGTCGCTCAGTGGATCTGACAAACACACTCTACAGGACTAAGTCCTGCCCCCACACCATTTATACATTACATATACATATGTACATATTAATTAAACTTATGTTTACATGCTTTTTATCAGTATTTATTATAATTAACTTTGTTTTTATCAATATTTATTTATACTTTTAATCCTGTTTTTAACACTGGGTTACATTATGGAAAACCACACCAGTTTGCTGTGAGATGTAAAGCAGAAGTGATGGAAGCCCCGAACATCCACATGAATAGCACGAGTTTTTAAGGGGCTTGCATGCATGTGTGCGCAGACACTACTGGTAATGCTTGAGCAGCCTGGAAACAGTGGCCATGTTGAGCTTCAGTGTGGGTTGCTGCTAAAGCTATCATAAGATATAAGAACTGAGTTCAAAAGATAACTGTACTGTAGGTTCTTTTAACAAGAGAAGACAAATGTGCTCCAATTATACTTTTTCACAATTTATTATCAACACGGTTAGAATTTTAAATTAGTTTTACATGGTACCATGGACCTCCTTTTACTGGCTGAGGGACAATAGGCTGTCACAAACAGGCAGTAAACACTTTTTTATTATGTGTGATAAAGAGTCTACTAAGGTGAAAAATTTGTTTCTTCTTCTACTGGTGATGGCAATGTAGCTTGCCATCACCAGTGTGTGAATGTGTGTGTGAATGGGTGGATGACTGGATATGTAAAGCGCTTTGGGGTCCTTAGGGACTAGTAAAGCGCTATATAAATACAGGCCATTTACCATTCTATAATTTTCCAAGCATCTCCTTATTTGGAAATAACCCTTTTGCAAGCAACGCTGCCATTACCATGAAAAATGCCTCTTGTGCTCCAGTCTAGCCTGTAGATTTAAAGACAGGGGAAGAGTGCATTAAATAAGAGCAGATTTATGGCTGAGGCCACATTGCTGTGAGGGCGTCCTCTCAATGTTTATGTTTGCCAGTGAATCCAAGAGTATACAACTATACACTGTTGAGAGTAAAATACAAAATAGAAATATGTGTTGTTAGTGTTGAAATCTCCCAATTCTTTGAATCTTTGGGCTGAAGGAAGGACAATACTCGGTGTATTTATGCTCAATCAACAATACTTTATTTCCATACAATTCAACACTTAAGAGCATAAGGACCATCATGATGGGGAGACATGCCTGAAGAGGGTCACCGCAAATCTCGAAATGGTGACGTGTTACTCAGCTTCTTATAGCCGCTAGTGGCCCCCACCTAGTCGTAAAAGCCCAAACATTCACATTCTTTCTCCCTTACGGCGCCTAAGTTATGACCTCGGCTGTTGTTTCTCTACTCTTTGTAAAGGTGGGGGTGTGGAATGTGGTCTATCTCCCCTGTCTTAGACACAGAGTCTCCTTCTGTTTATGATTCAGCAATAAAACATGTCAAGAACACAGTATGAGACATTCACAGCAGATCAAGGATACAGAGTGATGCACACTTATCTAATAAACTAATAAGTGAATATGTTCTTTTAACTCAAAAGTATAATGAGAACTAAACTACATACACAGCACACCATCTAAACTAAATGATAATATATGACCTACAGCAGTTAACATAATTCAACTATTTTAACTACAGGTGTAAGATAACATATGATAACAGAATAATCTCACACTAGTTATGAGATATAAGCGTCTGTCAGTGCGCCCCAGGGTGGCTGTGGCTAAAATGTAGCTTGCCATCACCGGTGTGTGAATGTGTGTGTGAATGGGTGGATGACTGGATGTGTAAAGCGCTTTGGGGTAGTAGTAAAGCGCTATACAAATACAGGCCATTTACCATTTAAAAGTTGTGAGATTATTATATTATCTTATGCTATGTTATACCCCTAATTAAAGATTGTGAAATTATTTTGTAGTTTTAGTTTGCATTATTCTCCTGAAGAGGTGATAACTATTAGATTTTTTAAACTGATTTGTATTACATTAGACTGCTGATTTATTGTGAATGAATGATATTGTTTTATGATGCATTATACTGCTGAGTTATAAGAAATACTGTTTTTAGAGAGTCATGGCCAGAGGCTATAAGAGTTTGAGTAACTTTCCATCATTTTGAGATTTTGCTGTGACCCTCTTCATGCATGTCTCCCCATCCGGATGGTTTATACTCAAAGTGTTGAATTGTATTGAATAAAATAATTGTTGATTGAGCATTTATACACCGAGTATTGTCCTTCCTTCAGCCCAAAGATCAAAAGAACTGAGGATTTAACAAGGTAAAAATAAATCCCAGCAATACCCTCAACATATCCACATCCCCACAGTTGTTAGACTATGAGCTGGGGATACAGAAATCTGTGTTTGAAATCCTTGGGGATGCTGTTAAAGCAGATAGGGACCCACAGAAAGACTGACGCAAGGATCAAAGGCCAAATATCTCCACAATCATTCTCCACGGTGCTGATCTGCCAATAGGTGTCACCACACTGGAGTTCCCTTCACCATCAAGCAGCAACCAAAGGAGCTACAAGTGTATTGTCCTTACTGCTCCAACTCTGAGCACTATGTAACACAGTGAGACAACTTTTGTCAACACGCGATATTGGATCATGGATTTTCAAGATATCTGATACGCTGTGAAGATATATGAATAGCTGAATATATGAATAGCTGAAAGAGTTGCCTCTGATCCAGTCAGTTTCAGCTTGTGGTCCTGATTTTCTACTATTGTCCACATCTCATTACCCCAATAGAGCCAGTGCATGTGGTGCCACCAGTTGGACCAGCTACGAGTGGCAGGACCACCCTTTTGATGCTACCTGTCGCACATGTTGTGCGACCTTCGCATTACAAAAACATGTGAATGTTGTAAAAGCACTGTGACTGAAAAAGTGATTTGAAAGTGCAAATTTAGGGAAATTGTGTCGTAACCACATTTTGCGAGGAGTGCTGTTTCCCTGTGATTTCTTTCTATCTTTTCTTTGGGAAAAGAAAAACAGTTATAAACTCCTCTCTATAAACACTGAGCTTAACAGTGAAGTTATGTTTCTGCAGATACCTATAAACACTTTGTCACTGATGTAAGAGGACTGAAAAAAGGTGTAATAGTAAGTAAAACCAAATATGTTAATTGAGTAATTTGATTTATTCTTACATGGAAAATTATTTGCTGCCCTCTTTTTGTGAACAACATTTTCACTTCCAGGTGACTGTTGGTGTAATTTGGCGATGTATAGATAAAACTGAATTGAAACTTCTGCTGTACAGCTCACTAAGGAGTCCTCTCATGGACAGTGTGCAATGACACAAAAGAACAACTTCAATTTCACCATAAGCCTTACTGGAGATCAGTTTGGATATGTAAATGACACTTTTGTACATTAGTCTGAGATCAGTGCTATGAGAGTGACTTTAAGATCACAACTTGATTTGAGACAGAATCTTGGTCCTGGAAATAGCTCTAAGATATCAACTGAGTATGCCAAATGAGATGACAGGATCAAGGAACATCAAAGTACCACAGCAAAGAATAAATGCACATATGAAAGAGGAAGTATCACTGCTATGGAGATTTCTTGTTTTGCATACAGACTCAGGACTGCTGTTCTCCTCTTGGCATTTTCTTATATAAATATTTTTGATTTTGAACCTCAGAATTTAGCAGCACAACACTTCAATTCTTTTTTCCATCAAACATTTCATTCAGCCACTGCTCTCCCCAGGTGTGCTGGATTAGATTCAAATGCAGAGTCTTCTGTGCTGGTAAAAGAGGCTCTTTGTGAGTTCATAAATTTAAAAAAAAAAAAGAAAAAAGAAGAAGCTCACGTGAATGTGGAGGCCACAGAAAAGGACCGTACCAAAGAGCACTGCTAAGACAAAGTGATTCGGGCCAGTAAAGCAGTTGCAGAGCAGCTGGCCAGGACTTTTTTTTCCCTCTGGAGAGTCTGCAAAATTGCTTTGTGTGATTTCAAAAGATTTTAACATTAGCTGTGTTACTCATTGACTGAAGAGAGTCATACTTCTCCATATAATAACTCTATTGACAGTCGACAGTACATTTTTAATTGATTATTGATAAATGTTAAACAGTTTTAAATGTTATGCAATGAGTGGGGAGTGGAGTGAGCTGAGCAAAGAAATGAAATCAGTAACTAAAAAAAGGTCAGTGCCAGAAACAGTACGAAGAAGAAAGAACTGACCAGTGGCTTCATAATATTCAATGAAAGTAAGGATGAAATAAACATCTGACTAACAATACATTCTGTAAATTGGGGAAACATGGTAGATGGAAATAAGACTTGTTTTCAATAAGAGACAATAGAACATGTTTTATTTTTCTGTTCCAGTTGGTGGCGGTAATGCTCCAGAAACCTCGGTCGCAAACCGCCAGCAAACAAGAAGAAGAAGAAGAAGAAGAAGTAGCAGCTCCCGGCGCGTTTAAACAGCAGAAGGTTCGCTTAAGGAATAAAGAGTATAACCAGAGTCATCATACGTGTTGTCTTCCAAGGGGAACTTTAGGTTTTATTTTCAAGCCGGCTATGGCAAAGATCGCGTGGCTGTGCTGAGCTTCCTTTCTGCTTCTCCTCTGGTCTCCGGCAGACCGCATTTCTGTTTCTGATGCGTGTTTGGAAAGATATACGCTCTCGTAGCTCACACAGCTTGTTCTTTCTGCAAGGTAGCCAGTAACATGCTGGGAGGTCAGATAGCCCACTGTCTCTACTAGTCCTACTCCAACTACAAAGCCCACGTGTCTCCTTCTCCGCTGGTGGATCTTTAGGTCGGGTTATTCTGAGAGGGGATCCAGAGTGAGTACATTATAACTACATTGGTTGCTTAACTCTATAACTGTTTACAGGGTTTCTCTCTCTTAGCTATTTTTTTTTCGTTTGTTCCTTGTGTTTAACGTCTCGGTTTGTCTGCCTGGAGCTTCCAGCAGTTCAGGACTTAAATGTTTAATCATTTGAGTTCAGCTATTTGTTTTACTTCTTTTGAAGGTGGTGTACTGAAAGTTACGATTATATGAGATGGATAAAATACAGCATAATCCACAATTAATAACAGAATCACCAATCAGTAATACGCCTTGATGCATGCTCAATTATCCAGGTAAGTAAACCCCCAAATTTGATTGTGTTCATCTGGACGTCTTCAGTGGGAGAAACGTTTCGTCAACTTGGATGAGTGACGAAACGTTTCTCCTGCTGAAAACGTCCAGAATAAACTTTCAGGGACCAACCAGTAATGTGTCTTTAAATTGGCACTGTTCTAGTGGCAGCCTGTTGTAGCAGCTCCATGTCTACGTAATGTTCTTTAGTTTCGTTTGCGGTTCTGTCTTTTTCATTTTCTTTCTGTTTAATCTTACTATTTTGTTTTAATTATTTTGCTTTCAATAATTTTGCTTTTTATTTATATATCTCTGTATTTGTCTTAATATTGATCCATCATAATCCATCATAAGGCTCATTTGTATGAGTGCTTGTTCTTTGTTGCATATTTGCTTCTATGACAACTCAGTTTCACTCTGCGATTAATAGAGTTTCTCTGAATCTGATTCTAATGTTGGTAGTGAATGTATGAGTAAGAATAATTCTATACAATATAGGGCTGCACGATTAATCGTTAGAAAATCGTGATCTCGATTCATACTTATGTGCGATCTCATTTCCAAATGACAACGATTTAAAAAAAAAAAAAAAAGACGACGACGACGCTTGTACCGCATTTTGATCCGGGACGTAATCTGCATGAAAACAAGCGCTCACTCTTCCGCTCAACAAATGACAAGGGCGGAGCCTTATACCACGTGATATAGAAGCAGGCTGCTAAAATTAGCAGGGAAAAACCAACGGAGAGCACGTCAGGGATGACGAGAAAGTGACAGGAGAAAATCCGTCCCGGTCAACCACCCAAACATCAATAACGGGAACCTTATACAGCGCTTCCCTATACCCGTCGAACTCCCGCAGGCACAAAGAAATTACGGAGGCTATCACTTATCACCTGACCAAATATATGGCTCCCATCAACACTGTGCAAAACGAGGGATTTAGGAAAATGATCAACGCCCTAGACAAACACTACACTGTGCCGTACCGCAACTATTTTTCTATTGTTGCACTACCTGCTCTATACACGCAGCGTCGAGCAACGGTGGAGATGGAATTTCAAGCAGTACAACATTTTGCGGTTTCAACTGTTACGAAGTTGATGTGCAGTTAATAAGTGCAATAAATATTTATACTGGAAAAGAAAATCGTGAGAGAATCGTGATCTCAATTCTAAGCCAAAAAATCGTGATTCTCATTTTATGCAAAATCGTGCAGCCCTAATACAATACAATGCTCTTAGGTAGTGCCGTACAATAAATCACTGAATAGAAAAATAAAGATCTGTTTGATGACACAGGCGACTGATGGGAGGAGGAGAGTCTGATGGAGGAGCAGCTCAGCCACTGCAGTGAGATCTGTTCTTCATAAAAGGTGACAAAAATAAAAATCACCACCTGCTGCTGTTATTATGATTATTGTTAGTAATAATAATATTTATCCTGCACACACTGGCATCTTGCCAGTTTATACCAAATGTGGGACAAATCATTGCTAAAGAAAAATAATGTAAAGCAACTAGTATTCCTTAATGTTTCTAATCTTTCTTTTGTCACCGAAATACTTCGAAAACATTGCTTCTGTTTAAAAAATATATATTTGTGGTACATACCCACACTGAATGGAAAAATGAATATCTATTTGATGTCACTTTGAGTCTAAAATATAAGACATAATATATTTTACAGTTATTCATTATTGTTTTCTTTGCCAAATAATTCCTTTTATCTCGCTTCATATATTTGACGTATATAGCTATAAAGTAGAAATTTGTAAAATAAATTAGTAAAAGTAAAAACCATTAAATGAGCGTGTGTGTCCAACTTTTGAGTGGAAGCGTACCCTACCGGTCAAAAGTGGTAGAACACCCTAATTTCTGAATTTTTTTCAATTGAAAATTATGTAGCTTAGTGTTTCATTGCACTCTGAAACGAAACCATAGTATAAATAATGAGTTGGAGTTAAACAAAGAAATCATGGAATCAATTTATAGGCCTGGCAGATAAAACAGCTGAACATACCTGTTTTATTCTTTATATTCTTCAAAAAGTTCTTTCCATATGTGCTGCACAAGTTCTGCGTGATGAACCAAAGATTTCAAATTTTGATTCATTATACCTTCCAGTCTTCCGTAGTTCAATGGCAGTGTTTCATGGCTCAGGGAAACCTCTTATACTGATTCTTCTTATTCTGATGTCTCAGCATTGGCTTTCTTGCTGCAACTCATCCTATCAAACCTGCAGCTTGAAGTCTTCTATTCACTGTTGCAACTGACACTTGATTACTATGACCACTATTTATGTGCTTGAAGCTTTTGTCCTGTGACTCAGCTGTTACACAACCTGTCAACTCTCAGAAACCTGTCCTGGTATTCAGTTGTGGCTTTGGGTCTGCCAGACCTCTTCCTGTCAGAGTTGTCCCAGTTTCTGAGGGCTTTTGAATGGTGAAGGAAAATGTATTCATTGACCCCTTGACTTTCTTTGCTATTTCTCTCTTCTAGAGTTAACTGCCTTGTTCCTCACCTTTTTTGTGGCAAAACATCACTTTCTGCAGTACAATAATGTTCAACTGATGCTCATAAGGATATCTTACCACAGTGTGTTCCAACACTGCTTTTATGCAGACAGAGCAGTTTGTAAGTAATTCAGAAAGGTTGGAACACTTGTAGGAGTTAGTCGCACCAGGTTTCAAGGCTTGATGATGGGTGGTTTGAAAAAATAAATTTCCCTGATTGAAATGTATTGTAGTTTGAATAACACAATAATGATTAAAGAGCAGGCAAACAGATTCCGCCAAAATATTTAAATATAACGCGCTGACCTGCCGTCTGGTGCTGAAAGTCGACATCTCACAGATTCTGAAACTACAGGTTGTATCACTGTCTGACTAAATTCACTGAACCAGAAGCAAAAGAGCATCAAAATTATGCTTCATGTTTGATAAATATTGTCATGAACTCCCTCTTGCATTTGCTGTCTTGCTTCCACCACTAATCACACTTGCTCTACAGCTCTCTCAGTGTAGTTCAAGACTAGTTTGCCATTATAAAAAAAAAATCAGTTTTTTGCATTATTTGCTTGCTTATCATGCATCAGTCTACCGATGTGTACAGTGTTGCTGCCCATTGTTTTTTTTTTTTGTTTTTTTTTAAAGTGCCATCTGACCAGAAAGCTTAATTTCTGCTCATTTCTACTGAAGAAATGTAAACTTTTACAAACGATGCCAAATTGTAAAATGCGTAGCCATTTCTCTAATAAAACCTCTTCAACATTGCTCTACTTTAGTTCAGCAGCATCAGGTAATGTTCATATGTCGATTCGTGGTTTTCTTCCTTTTTGGATTTACTGGAGAATATTTTCAGGGGGTTATCTGCTATAAAAGCCAGGACTTTTTTTTACAGAGACCTAAATATAGCACAGGGGTTAAAACATAGCACCAAAAAAAGAGATGACCAAAATATTGCACAGAACAAGGAAAGACTAAGATATTGCACATGGGATGGCAGCAACATAGTCAATGAACAGCAGCAAGAGAGTTATTGTATGGAAGAAGTCTGTTCACATTCTTAGTTTGCATTAAAAGTTCTGACAGCCCACGGGAAGAAGGTGGTTTTTAGTCTATTGGTTTTGCAACTGGTGGAGCACCTGATGGATCTTGACTATAAGATAACAGACCTCAAAATAACAATATATACAAATGGTAAATGAATTCAGTCCTAGCCACTTTGTCACACACTGCTAGAATAATAGGTTTTTTTTTTAATGGGGTTGCACACAAACGCAAAGCAGACGTTGATGCATTGCCAAATATGCTTCCAAACCAACTTCCTTCCAAGCCAGTGACTAGAAAATGATCACTAACTACTCCTGAAATGTTGGAGGTTTTAGCTCTTCATACAGTAAAGTTACAGGAGAAAAAATGTTCTTTGTTTGTTAAAATAATCCCGTCCGGTACCTCGTGAGAACAATAAATATATAATTTTCAGTTGTAACCCTCAAACTGAATGGTAATGTAATCCACTCATTTTTTGCTTCATCACAAAACTCAAACATTACTACTTCCACGTCTAATCGTTTGTAATGGAGGCAGAGCAAACTGGATCCGCAGTCCGTGCCTGATAGGTTTCTAGCTTAAACCTATTCGCTGGAACGTTCAAGAGAATATACTACACAGCAAAAGCAAGACACGAGTAGGCAAAGTTCTTTGTGTTACCTGCCTGGAGCCAAGTGTCGTTCCACCGACTTGACCTCCGTCAGACTCTCAGCCAGTTTCCCAATAGCACTCCTTTTATTGTGGTTGCATGAATATGCATAGGTTCATTAACATATGACGTTTCATATAGGTATACATGTGGACAAAGAATACCTTGTGTGTGGGGGGGGGTCAAGATGTGACCCCGTGAAGACTCCCCAAAGCTGGTGCCAGGAGTCTGGCGGTCCATCTAAACAAAAGGCTCTTATACTTAACCAGATACAGAGTAGGTGTCCTTCTATACCATAAATCAGTAAGAGCAGATATGACCTCTCTCCTGACCTTAAGTTGTATGTGCATGCCAGAGTGCTCTGGGAGGCACACAGAAAGATCAAACCTCTACCAACATGACATTGATTATGAGTAGATACTTCTAAGCATAAATGACAATCAACAATACAAATCTAACAGTGCCCAGTGAATGCTCACAATGCAGGGGGCACAAATTTAGTTGGTGATACCTACCTTGTCACAGGATCAGTGCTGTGCCAATTTGGTGCAATCATGGACAAACAGTATCCCACAGTTGTTTGTGTTTTTAAACCCATCTTGCACAGAGACAATTTTTGAAAAATGTATTGATAGCAGTGTTGAATATTCTTACACGGTGTAAAAAAAAAAAAAGAAGAAAAAAAACTATATTCTTTTTTTCTTTTTTCTTTTTTTTTTTTGTAGGTTTTGTTGTTCCATAACTGCGTGTCACTATTTTGATTCTTTGTCATCATAGGCAAAAGAAGGAAAAGCAAGCCAAAACCTCTGCACACCGATGACCTAAAAATAACCCACCCAAGGCCAACAAGTACAGATAAACCAGTTGTGATCCCTGTGGAAAAGACTTTTACCACTATGAAGCAAGCCAGAAGACACCAGCGCACCGATAGTGGGGACAGAAGCTTTAGATGTGATCGTTGTGGAAAGTCTTTTACTCATAATAGCAGCTTAAAAAGACATCAGCTCATCCATGCTGAAGTTAAACCCTTTAGCTGTGATCGGTGTGGAAAGTCTTTTTCTCAGCATCACAGTTTAAAAAAACATCAGCTCATCCACACTGGATTTAAACCATTCAGCTGTGAACAGTGTGGAAAGGCTTTCACTTCCAAAAGTAACTTAAAAGGACATCAGGTCATCCACACTGGAGTTAAACCATTCAGCTGCGACCAGTGTGGAAAGTCTTTCACTTCCAAAAGTAACTTAACAGCACATCAGCTCATCCACACTGGATTTAAACCATTCAGCTGTGAACAGTGTGGGAAGGCTTTTACTCAGGATGGAAGCTTAAAAAAACATCAGCTTATCCACTCTGGTGTTAAACCATTTAGCTGTAATCAGTGTGGAAAGGCTTTTACTCACAAAAGGAACTTTAAAGAACATCAGTTTATCCATGCTGGGGTTAAACCGTTCAGCTGTGATCAGTGTGGAAAGTCTTTTACTCGCAAAAGTCACTTAAAAGGACATCAGCTCCTCCATGCTGGAGTTAAACCTTTTAGGTGTGATCAGTGTGGAAACTGTTTTACTCACAAAAGTCACTTAAAAGAACATCAGCTTATCCATGCTGGAGTAAAACCTTTTAGGTGTGATCAGTGTGGAAACTGTTTTACTCACAAAAGTCACTTGAAACAACATCAGCTCATCCATGCTGGAATTAAACCATTCAGCTGCAATCAGTGTGGAAAGGCTTTTAATCGCAATAGTCACTTAAAACAACATCTGCTCATCCATGCTGGAGTTAAAGCATTCACCTGTGATCAGTGTGGAAAGTCTTTTACTCATAGAAGTCACTTAAAAGATCATCAGCTAATCCATGCTGGAGTTAAATCATTTGTCTGTGGCCAGTGTGGAAAATCTTTTACTCATATTAGTAATTTAAGAAAACATCAACTCATCCACACTGGAGTTAAAGCTTTTGTCTGTGGCCAGTGTGGAAAATCTTTTACTCATATTAGTAATTTAAGAAAACATCAACTCATCCACACTGGAGTCAAATAATTGTTTTGTGATCACTGTGGAGGCTTTTACTTATATAGACACATTTAAAAAGCACCAGATCATTCACACTGGAATTAAAGCATTTGTGGTCAGTGTGGAAAGTCTAGTTTAATTATCTAAAAAAATAAAGATATCAACCATCTTAAAATTAAAACACTGAAACGTGAATGGGGTGGAAAGTTTTATATCCATAACACAAACTTGTTCAACTGACAAAGTGTCCCTCTGTAACAAAACTGGCAGACCGTCGTGACAGTACTCTGACAGAGTTCTTTTGGACAGAGTGAGAAACACAGCTGATCTGAACAAATCTTCTGTATGCCTGGTCAAACTTAAAAACTTGATCAGGCCTGACAGAATTCAGCTTTAATCTCCTGTTCAATGCTACTGCGAGAAAGTCCGTTATATCAGTTAAGACCTTCTACATGCTCTCTGGTGAAAGCGAGTGTGGATAAACTTTGACAGCATTGAGCAAGTATTAGAAAGACTTAGGACTAGGTAAAATGAGCAAGTAAATGGAAAGAGATTCACAGATGTGATGTTTGCTTTGAGGGTTTGATGGAGACTGTCAGATCTTCACTATGTCTTTGTGGATCTGGTGGTGCAGGACATGAAAACAGAATGGTGAAATGTGTGGTAACAGATTGATTGAAGGTGGGGGTGGGATTACATCCAATTCTGAGCCCCTTCTTGCTTCCAGTTGTGATGGACAGGCTGACATGCAAGATAAGTTAACAGTCTCTTTGGATTATCATGTTTGCAGATGACATTGTTATCAATAACCCACTGATCAAAGACCACTGATCAAGGTTTTGGTCAGTGGTTGTTGGTCAATGGTAGGGCTGCACGATTAACACTTAGAGTCCCCCGAGAGCAGCAGTGCCCAGCCTTCTACCTTTCTACCTTTAAAACCCGCCTTCCAGCCAAATGGCTGGTAGGCTTTTAGCTAGGCTTTAGCTTCAGCCAAGTGGAAGCTAAATTGTCTAGTCATTCATATGTAAATTAGGTTGTTATCTGGGAATTCTGGAGGGGGTGGGGGAGCTGCTAAAAGCTGTGAACTTCCTTTTGTGTTCGTCTTGATGCATTCTCAATCATCCAGGGAAATAAATCTCCAAAAGTCACCAACTCGGAGTGTTTCAGTTTGCCATCTTAGGGAGAAATCAACACACATGGGTGTAGGTCCTTTGTTGCTGAGATTTATTGATAAAAACAGTACAAAAAACCAACCATTTGTACACATATTTACAAATAATAATAAAAAGTGAGTGAGTACATTTCAACATTTTCAGCAATCACTCACAATTCTGGCACCGAACCGAAAGGACTGTATCGAACGGTTCAATATCGATACGAATACCGTTGCACCCCTACAATATATATTTATGTGTGTGTGTGTGTGTATGTATGTATGTATGTATTGTGGAGCAGGGAAATTATTTTACTGCTATTGGTAAATAATCATCATTACCATTGCATTAATAATATAATCTGCAGCATTGATATTGCATTCAGAGGTTTAAACAGTGTGTGTGTTTTAGAAAGAATAAGTTGCAGGCTGACAGGAAGTTGCAGAGAGTTTGCAGAAGTGAAAGCAGAGTCTAAGTTATTCTGAGGAGCAGGTTAGACGAGGCTATTTGAATTACTAGGTTATTCAAATTGTCTGTTATACTTTTATATTCTTTTACTAAGCTTTTAGTAGAAGTTCTTGATTAAAACATTTATTCAACATAGTACATGTAGTTTCAGTTAGGCTATTACACATAAGGATGAGCCTCTGGTCTGGTAAAAGGTCAGAAGTGCAACGGGTGAATTGAGAGAGCATTTGAGGACGACACACACACACACACACACACACTCAGTTAGAGAGAATCATTTATAGGTGGAAGTTTAATCATGTTTTGCTTGGGGTTGCAAAAAGAGCAGTTTGTCGCAGAACTGCTGCTGAGGTGTCAAGATGACAAGCGAGCATCCGGCAGTGACAGGAAGTACCGGCCATGAAGATAAAAGACAACGTTCTTTTAAACCGTGTTAAAAGTCATTGTGGTTTTGATTTGATGTATGTATGTATTCTGTCTGTGACGTATGAAGGGGCGTCATTAATTCAAACCCTGATGCTATAAAAATCTGTGTATGCTTTGATTAAGTCGAAGATCAATTGCTGTCTGCAGTGATCTTCCCACGCGTGTATTAAAATCATCGTTTGACTTCACCCGGCCGGATCAGTGTGGTTATTCTTCGATCATCTCTTGTACCCTTCCTCAATTATGTGAACCTTAACAGTAGGGATGGGTATCGTTTAGGTTTTATCCGATACCGGTGCCAAATCGGTACTTTTGAAACGGTGCCGGTGCTCAAAGGGTGTTCAAACCGGTGCTTAAAGAATGGAGAACACAAAATTGGTCCAAAAACCTCTCATGTTCAGCACTTTGGCGCCATTGGGAAGACAAAACTCCCTTTTTAACAGGAAGAAACCTCCGGCAGAACCAGGCTCAGGGAGGGGCGGCCATCTGCTGTGATGCTGCTACCATTAAAGTATCTGAATTTTATTATTTATTATTATAACTTGTATTCTCCTTTTACTTTATCCCATATCCCAGTGTGTGAATGTGTGTGTGAATGGGTGGATGACTGGATATGTAAAGCGCTTTGGGGTCCTTAGGGACTAGTAAAGCGCTATATAAATACAGGCCATTTACCATAGTTTCCACTGAGCTTTGATCCATGGACTTTGAAGATTGCTTGTATTGGTAGGTCTTTAATTATTGAGAGCTTGTTGTCCTTCCATCTAGCGTGGAATTTTGATTCTCAGAAATAAACAAGAGGCTTGATTTGAGCCGCATAGGAAGGCTAAGGTTTGGTAAGGCTCAACATCCCTCTTCTTTAGGAAGTGGTAATGTTTTATATTTAATCCTAGCTCTCCTGCCTTGCCAAATAAATTTGGAAATGATTTTGTCAATTACTGAAAATTCTTTCTGGCTGATTTCCACTGGGTTGCCTGGAACAAATACAGATACCGCACAAGTATGTTCATTTCCACACAATCAATTCTGTGGCTCAGATTGAGAAAGAAAGTTGAAAGTAGTCCCGGATAATGCATTACTTTAAATGGTGAGAATCGTGAGGGATGGCTTCTATGAGGAAAGGCAGCCCAGAGACTTTACCAGCAGCACACATCGCTGTGTGCCTCAACTTTTGGTCATTTACTGTCAGAGATTTACAGTTAACAAACAGTCAGGTGAATAAACAACAATGAGACACTTGTGTAGGTTAACGTGCTGCACGGGTGAAAAGCTCAGAGCAAATCACACCGAACTGAAGTATTCGTTTATTTTTATAGGTTACATCGTCAATATGCAAATATAATCACATTTCCTGTCACGCAGGTCCTGATGTCTGTCTGCATGCAAGCTGTGTGTGTGTGTGTGTGTGTGTGTGTGTGTGTGTGTGTGTCACAGAGTATGTGTGTTGCAGGTCAATTTCTAAGAATAATATAATGCAAGTCAACTTCTGCGGATATGTATTTCTGTGCTGGTCTCTTGTCAGTGTCACAGGCTCAGCTTCCTGTTTTAACAGAAAACTGTGTCTGGTGAAATATGTATAACAAAACTTTTGAAGCATAAGCAAATAAAACAATAAAAACTCCCTGACATTTACCCAAGCTAGTCTGACATTTTTTTTTTTTTTTTTTTGGGGGGGGGGAGGGGATTAGAGATCTGATCTAGATTATTGTATGGGACACATCGTCAGTAGTGGACCTTGGATTCATCGGGTGTTTCGGCAACACGTTCTCACTCCCAACTTGTCAAATGTGTGACGCATGGTCAGGCTACCTCTGCTTCACTTATCGACGCACAGGTTACCCCCCTTGCATCGAGGATTGACGTGCAGGGTCCTCTCATTGAATACTATAGAGCTCCCTAAACGTAGATATTATTACGTGTTTTACCGTCTTTATGGTGCTAGCTTAAAGTTGCGGTGTAAACGTTAGCTTATATTGTAGTAAAGCTGTTGCTGTTTAAACGATGTTAGGACAGAAATATTAGCTTCTGTCATGACTGATGAAGTTACTAGTTAATAAAGTTTCCAGTAAAGTGATTAATCGCAGCCACAGATTTACAGCAAATTAAGACGCTGTCTTAATTCTCCAATAAGCCAGGGCCAAGCCAGCTCCGATCAGCAAGAACCCTGTTATCATGGTTCCGAATAGGTAGATATCTTCAGCGTCCTCGATCGACAGTCCCGCCAGGCACACGATCCTCCATTTCTGCCACCCATCCATCGTGTATCCGGCAGGGAAAGTCCCTGTAGGGCACTTGGGCTCTCCCGAGCCAGGACTTCTCATTGAGAAAAGGGTGTCAATAGCATTCAGAGATTTGATCAACTGGTCTAGTTGATCAAATCCATAATTCTCTTTTAGGTTTTAGAGAACGACTGTGAGAGACTGTTCCAGGTAAAGTAATACACACGAGACAGGACAAGGACACAAGAGGCTAAGCAGGGAAGATAAGGGGAAGGAGGAGAGGAGAAAAGTGCAACTGCCTTCACCGAGAGCCAAAGAGAGAACAGCAATATATTGGCCATATTATATTTACATTACCGCAGTGAGATGATTTTAGTCTCATGAACAGCATTAGCTAATTGTTATTACTAACTACTCTTGAAATGACTGTTCAGTACAGAAATGAAGCCCAACAATCATGTTTTACAGTCCTGTGGTCTCAGCCTCAGATACTCAGCTAATCAAAGTGATGTCATGACAAAAATGAATGACCAACAAAACATTTTTTCTCCTTCATTTCTGTCAAACAATGCTGTATGTAACGTTTCTCGCAGTTAGTATCATGGTTGCTAGGCAACCTGAAGAGGGCGACGAAGGCTAGACCGTCCCATTTCACAAGCCTCTCACTTCCGCACTGCTCGTACTTATAGTACGCACCGTACGTAGTATGCGTAGTGTGCGTACTTCAAGCGTGCAGACCCTGAATTGGGACAAAGCCATGGACTGGAGATACAAACAGCCACAACCACCTACACACACACAATGGACAACTGTACCCTCATACACACAATAATAACATGGACTGAACCACCATTCACAACCACTAGCATTTTATATAGCCTCTGTAGAAATTATCCACATATCTCACTTATCTTAACTGAAATACTGTATAATTCTGTGTAAATAATCATTCTGTACAATACGATAATTTTAATTCTACAACTGTTTATAACTTGCATAGTTCCCATTTCTGTATAGCTGTATATCTCATATTTCTGTATAGTTTTTTTTTATTTCATATGTCTGTATAGTTTTTCACATTTATAACATACCTTCATACCGTGTACATTATAACATACCATAATAGACCCATTTCTGTAATATATTTACATATCTATATTATTGCTAATATATATTTGTAATATATCGTTATCATGGCTAAAGCACTTCTGGATGGATGCAAGTGACAATAAAGCTGAATTCTACTCTATTCTATGCTATTCTATTCTGATGAGCGAATCATGAACAGACTCCCAACCAGTTGGTGGCGGTATTGCACCACATCGTTGTTTGCCAACGTTTGTTGCCAACCGTCGACAAACCACAAAGACGAAGAAGACGTAGTGCCCGTGCCCGCCCAGAGCACAAAGTAGGCTTTCAGAAGAAACAGTGTAACCACAGTCATCATACTTTTTATCCTCCACGGGGACTTTTAGTTTTTTTTCTTTGTTTGTATTTTTAATCCGTCTAAGGGAAATATAGTGTGACTGTACTGAGCTTCCTTACTGCTGCCCCTCTGGTCTCCGGCATATCACGTTTCTGTTTCTCATGCGTAATTGGAAAGATATACGTTTCGTAGCTCGGAAGCTTGGTCTCTCTGCAAGATAGCCATTAACATACAGGGAGGTGAGTGAGCCAGCTGTCTTTACTAGTCCTAGTTCAACTACAAAGCCGGCCTTCTCCGCTGGGGGATCTTTATTTCGGGTTATTCTGAGAGGGGATTGAGGGCCTTATTTTGTTTTAATCATTTGTGTTCTGCTAGTTGTTTTTCTTCATATGAAGATGTTGTACTGAGTATTGTGATTTCATGAGGTAGCTAAAAATACAACAGATTCCACAATAACAGAATCACCGACCCGTAATATGTCTTTTAAGATGGCGCAGGCTGTTGTAGCAGCTCCCTGTCTTCTTTCTTTTTGTTCTTACTATTTTTTTTAAATTATTTTGATACCTTTAGCTCAATATTTATCTTTTTATATAATATTTATCCATCATAACTCTGTTTCTACACTCAGTGAGTGCATGTTGTTTGTCGTATATTTCCTGCTATGACAACTTAGTTTTCCTCTGGGATTAATAAGGTTTTTCTGATTCTGATATTGGTGCTGAACCTACGAGGCAAAATAATGCTACACAATACAATGGTCTGCAGTAGTGCCCTACAATAATACAATAAATTTAACTGGATTAAATATAAAAATCTTTTTTCTGTCACAGGTGACTGGCAGCAGGCGAAGAGTCTGCAGGAGGAGCATCTCAGCACCTGTAGTCAGAAACATTGGTTCTTCATCGAAGGTGACAAAGAAAAATCGCCAACATTATTCTACAGACATTAATTGGTTGTTATTTTAATAATAATAACATCTAATTCTGTACACAGTGACATTTTGCTTGTTTATCCCAAATGAGAGACAAATCACTGCTGAAGAAAAATAATGTTCTCAACCTGCTTACATTAAATCAATGGATAGATGAAGTTAGCCGTTTTTAACCCTCCTGAAAATAAGCTTCTCAAGGATCAGTTTTTGGTCCTGGATTTTTTTTTTTAAACCTTTACACACTCTACATGTTGCTATCATAAAGTATCTGATGATATGTTCTAGTGTTGCACATGATACATTTTTCACAGCTGATACACAGTTGTGCTTTATTCCCTCTGATAATCTCTGATAGTGTATTTTGTTAATAGTATTACATCCTCTGCACACTTTGGCTGCTCTGAAAATGAAGGCAACAAACCAGAGAAGTTTGACTCCCTGGAAGAACTTATAAGTACACCTACACTGAAGACTAATTTAGGAGAACCCCTTTTGACCTGGACAAGAAAAAGCCCTCTATAAAGTTATGAAATCTTAGTAAATGAGGAAAACAGGAACAGCTCTGTAGCCAGGCTGACTAAGCCACCGGTCTAATGTTTGGACACACCTTCTCATAGGGCTGTGCGATATGACCAAAATCTCATATCCCGATATAAGACATCTATCCTGATAACAATATAAATCACAAAAATGTAACATTTTCTGTAAATTCTGTGAATCTCGGGCAGCTCGACTTGTATGAAGTGTTTCCAGCTGGGCGTCGTGTACCTGGAGTCGAGTGTTTTAACCGATGCATGAAACGATGCAGAAAGTAATATACTGTAGCCACTACAGTGACCATCAAAACGATGAAAAAATATTGCCGTAAACAGTTTATTTTGCGACACCACGAAACAAACGATAGCGTAAAATGAAACAATAGATGTTTTCATATCGTCATCCGATACATATTGTTATGTCGAACAGCCCTACTTACTTTACTACCTTCTCATAATTTTTCTATTTTATAATGGCTTTTTACATTTTAGCTACTAATTTAAAGGATCAATCTCCAAATGAACACTCATGGAATTAAGAGACAAAAAACTGTTAAATAACTCAAAACATATTCATATTTTAGATTCTTTAAAAAAATTCAGATTCTTTAAAATAGTCAGTTGTCTTGATTACTACTTTTCTCACTGTGTGTGTGTGTGTAGATATATGTATGTATATGTACTAGAGCTGGGCGATAGAACGATAACGATATGTATTGCGAAATAACTTTTTCTCGATAGAAAAGTTAAACTATCCGGTTGTTCAGTGATGACGCGACGAATCCTACTTCCGGGTCTAAAGTAGTCTGCGTTTAATATGGCTTTTGTGTTGTTAACATGTTTAATGTTATGTATTTTCTTCTATTTGATCTCAAAAAGCTCCTAAAACAGTCAGTGATCACTGTTGACCTCCCTCGGCTTTTATTACCGCTAATCATTTATTTAAGCTCAGTTTTTAAAACCTTAGGATGTAACTACAGCCCAGCCCATGCAGCAGTATATATGAATGACTAACCTCGTATTGTGGATGGATTATCTCAGTTGTTCTCCTGGCTGAAGTTTGGTCCTTTTACAGCATCCTGCCATGCGATTACATTTGTTCCTGACCACCGAGAACACTCACGGTAACTTTTATCGAGTGGAAAAAAAGTTAGCTTGTTTATATTATGCTAACATAGCTGTGTCGCTAGCGGTCACGTAGCACATCATTATATACCAGCTAGCCCAACTTCAGTAACCCTACAAACGTCACTGCTGTTTAGTTTTCTGTCTTCATTTATGCTGGAAGTGATAACAGAGCTGTACGTTTTAATTTGTTTCCAAAACCCCGCAGTCAGGACATGCTATATTGTATTTAGATAGAAGCTAGCGAGCTAACTCCCTGCTAACTTCTAACTCCGTTAAATGTCATAAATTCCGTTTTCATGGATGCCTGGATGTTAAACTCAATTGTTACACCTGGTAGAGCAGATCGCTGATCATTTTATTAAAGATGAAAGACTTTAGACAGTTTTTCAACTCTCAGTAATGCCATAGTGATCGTTTGATATATGGACCTGCAGGGGAGTTTAGACCCAGACACGGCTAGTGACATCAGACTGAACAACCGGATTGTGATAGGCCTCATCTCTCTTGTCCTCTTTAAAAAAAAAAAAAAAAAAAAAAAAAAGAACAGCCAATCCAAATTAAGTAGCGCAGAGCCGAACCAATCACAGCCGCAGCGTCACGTGACTTGTTACGTACAGCAGCGGTCCCCAACCCCTCGGACCGGTACCGGTCCGTGAGTCGTTTGGTACCCTGTCGCGAGAGTTGAGGCTCAGGTGTGAAATGTATAGTTTTCAGGGTTTTTATCGGTTTTCAGCGTTATTTTGTTATCGTTTTTATCGTTTACTCGGTTTTCCTTGGTCTTTTCACGCGTGTTATGAATAAATTTTCTGTTTTTCGGTACTGGTACTAGTTTTATTTTGTTGTATTTATCTGCGACACCTTAAAGGCCGGTCTATGAAAATATTGTCGGGCATAAACCGGTCCATGGCGCAAAAAAGGTTGGGGACCGCTGACGTACAGCACAAGTGCCAAGCTGCACATGTGTATTTGTTTGGGAAGCAGCCAGTGGCCGTGCCGCCTGGGTAATGGAGGAAATTAGTGTGCGGACTAGAGAAAATCAACCGAGAGCGTGACCAAAGGTTACCGAAGAGAAAACAGATGATGGTTCCAATGTCGGAGAGATTGTCGAACGGAAGAGCCGCAGAAGTTCCGTAGTGTGAAGGTATTTCGGCTATTTCAAGTCTGACAAAAAACAGAGTAGCGTGCACTGTAAATTGTGCCGAAAGCAAGTCTGGAAATACAATAAACCGGTGTATGCTCAATCTCTGACTGAAAGCGCTAATTCGTCATTCGGCTTTTGTCAAACTAAAGTAACTGTTAAAACTGTTTGAAAAGGTAAGCTATACAACAAGGAGAGATTGAGAATTTCTTTTTAGTTCTCAGTTTATTTGATATTGACAGAAGTTAGTCAATTTTGTCTGTTCTTCTGTAAAACAAACTAAGATTTATTTTTAGAATTAATATTTTGTTTCTAAGTGGAATTGACAATTTAGTAGTGTGTTTTGTTTGTCCTATTTTGAAACTTAAACGCTTTAGCGGCTGCCTTTTGTGTAGTTTGCAATATTTGCCTTTATTTATCTGAAAAAGTCTCATGTTCCTTAAGTACATCTACCCTGTTGAACTTATTATGGGAAATAAATATTTGAATCAAAACAAGCTGCTGATTATTTCACAATTTACTTGTGAGCAACGGCACATTTAAATCTTACAAATATAGTTATTTGGCTTATATTGTGATAGATATCGTTATCGCCGGAAATGAAAAAAAAAAAATATTGTGATATGAAAAAATCTATCGCCCAGCTCTAATATGTACACTTTATAGGTTTTATTATTCCATTAGTGCATTTCACTGTTTTAGTTCTTTGTCATCTTTGTCATAGGCAAAAGAAGGGGAAGCGTGCTGAAACCTCTCCAAATTTTTGACCAACCAATGCCAGCAAGTAAAGATGAACGAGTTGTAATCCCTGTGGACAAGACTTTCATCACTATGAAGAAGGCCAGAAGACGCCAGCGCATTGACAGTGGAGACAGAAGCTTCATGTGTGATCAGTGTGGAAAGGCTTTTACTCGTAATAGCAGCTTAAAACAACATAAGCTCATCCACACTGGCATTAAACCATTCAGCTGTGATCAATGTGGAAGACATTTCAATCACAATGGCAGCTTAAAACAACATCAACTCATCCACACTGGAGTTAAACCATTCACCTGTGATCAATGTGGAAGGTGTTTCAATCAAAAAGGCAGCTTAAAACAACATCAGCTCATCCACACTAGAGTTAAACCATTCAGCTGTGATCAGTGTGGAAAGTGTTTCAATTATGTTAGCAGCTTAAAAAAGCATCGCCTTGTCCACACTGGATTAAAAGCATTTAGTTGTGATCAGTGTGGAAAGTGTTTCAATCACAATGGCAGCTTAAAAAGACATCAGGTCGTTCACACTGGCATTAAACCATTTAGCTGTGATCAGTGTGGACAGGCTTTCATACATAATAGCAAGTTAAAAAAACACCAGCTTATCCACACTGGATTAAAACCATTCAGCTGTGATCAGTGTGGAAAGACTTTCACTGAGAATGGCAACTTAAAAAGACATCAGCTCGCTCACACTGGAGTAAAACCATTCAGCTGTGATCAGTGTGGAAAGACTTTCACTCAGAGTGGCAGCTTAAAAAAACATCAGCTCATCCACACTGGATTAAAAGCAATTAGCTACAATCAGTGTGGAAAGCCTTTTTCTCTGAGTAATGGCTTAAAAGAACATCACCTCATCCATGCTGCAAATAAACCATTTGTCTGTGCTCAGTGTGGAAAGTGTTTCACTGAGAATGGCAACTTAAAAAAACATCAGCTTGTCCACACTGGCATTAAACCATTCAGCTGCGATCAGTGTGGAAGGACTTTCACTCAGAATAGCACCTTAAAAAAACATCAACTTATCCACACTGGATTAAAAGCATTTAGCTGTGATCAGTGTGGAAAGTCTTTTACTGAAAATGGCAACTTAAAAAAACATCAGCTCATCCACACTGGATTAAAATCGTTTAGCTGTGATCAGTGTGGAAAGTCTTTTTCTCAGAGTAACGGCTTAAAAGAACATCAGCTCATCCATACTACAGATAAACCATTCACCTGTGATCTGTGTGGAAAGTCTTTTACTTATAGTAAAAGCTTAAAAGATCATCTTCTCATCCACACTGGCATTAAATCATTTGTCTGTGGTCAGTGTGGAAAAGCTTTTACTCAGAGTACAACTTTAAAAAAACATTTACTCATCCACACTGGAATTAAACCATTTATCTGTGGTCAGTGTGGAAAAGCTTTTACTCAGAGTACAACTTTAAAAAAACATTTACTCCTCCACACTGGGGTTAAACCATTCACCTGTGATCAGTGTGGAAAGTCTTTTAGCTGCATGAGTTCCTTGAAAGAACATCAGGCCATCCACACTGGCATTAAACCATTTGTCTGTTGTCAGTGTGGAAAGGGTTTTGGTTGCATGGATGCATTCAAAAATCATCAACTAATCCACACTGGAGTTAATTAATTTTTATTGGTCAGTGCTGAAATGCAGCCAATTCTATGTAAACATTTTAAAAAATCAGATTGTTCACACTGCAATTATAGCGTGTATTTAATTGTGGTAATTATGAAATTTGTGGAAACTTTCATTTATAACAAATGTTACTGAGGCATCAGCAAATCCACAACATATGTCGTGCTATGACAAAACTGGCAGACCAATGTGACATTACTCTGACAAAGTTCTTTTGGACATATTAAGTTTGAAGAGGCTCTACCGATTGCAGACTTCTATACCTGTCATTGTACTGGGTCTTTGATCCAGTGTTTTGTGCTTTTTGACATTAGCATTCCATTTGATTGAATATTGTAATATTTAATGTTTATTTATATTTATATTCTTTTAATTGTTTTTCTGCTTGATGTAATATTTGTAATTTCTAGTCTTTAGGTTCCGTTATCATGCCTCCCCTCTTTTTCACATTCTGTGTTTTGTCAGCAGTGGCAATCCTAGCCTGCTTGGTTCCCTGGGCGAACACCCACTCTGCCCCACACCCACAGATAAAATATATGTATGTTAAGGATTGTACATGCATATAAAGCATATTTTACTGTAAAAACTGTTGTTGGAACCATACTGAATTTAGTCAGATAAACACACACGCACATACATACACACATGTGTGTATGTATATTTATATGTGTGTGTGTATGTATATTTATATGTATGTGTGTGTGTGTATGTATATGTGTGTATATATATATATATATATATATATATATATATATATATATGTATGTATATGTATTGTGGGATTATAATATTATTTTATGCCATGTTAGATCCCTAATTAAAGATTGTGAATTATTATGTAGTTTTAGTTTGCATTATTCTCCTGAATTAGGTGATAACTATTGCATTTGTTAAACTGATTTGCATTATATTAGACTGCTGATTTATTGTGAATGAATGATATTGTTTTATGATGCATTATACTGCTGAGTTATAAGAAATACTGTTCGCAGAAAGTCATCGCCTTATTTGTCTGATTAGAAGAGAACAGAACATACTGGAATTTTCTGCCCCATCTCAGCAGGAGCAGATAAACAGAGAGCCAAGGTCGTAGCTTATGCGCTGTGTGAGAGAAAGCATGTGAATGTTTAGGCTTTGATGATAAGGTGGGGGCCACTAGAGGCTATAAGAGTTTGATCAATGCTCCACCATTTTGAGATAAGATGCTGTCTGCGTACGGTGTCCATCTCCCACGCGTGTGATCATTAAAATCATCGTTTGACTCAACCCGGCCGGACCAGTGTTGTTATTGTGGTTTTTCCTCTTGTATCCATCCCCAATATTTGAACTCGTAACAGCTTGGGGGCTCGTCCTGTGGTATTGGGGTGGAAGTTGGAGGTTTGGACGGTCCGAGGTTGTCCAACGGACAGGCACAAGCCAGTGGTCTGACGTGAGTGGGCATAAGCCGGCTTATACAAAGGTAAGGCACTACCTGTTGAATCTATTTCCAAAGTGTGCCAAATTGGACATGATATTATTAAAGTCTACTCACTGAAATTACTGGTGGATGTCTGTTTTGATGAAAAATCTCATGAGTTAAAGCAGTTAGAGTCTGCTAAGAAGAAGGTAAAGCAGTTAGAGTCTGCTAAGAAAAGTTTAAATACTGGGTTAGAGTCCCAAGAAATTGAGTTAGAGTCTCAAGTAGTTTGGTAGGGAATTGGTCATTTTGTTGGTTAGAGTCCAAATTGGTTATAAGAGTGGACCTGAGTGGTCATTTTGTGAGTTAGAGTCTCCATTGACCTCTAGGTTGCACTTGCCTCAGTCAGACTCTTGTTTTGGGGTGCTGACTGTTGTTTCAAAGTGTTATAAATTATTATAGGACGGCAGTTAGAGTCTGCTAAGATGCGCATAGCCCGGAGGTTACGCTCCCTCCTGGCCATGGACGCGCGACCTTGACCTGTCGGCAAACAGGGTTAGTTCAGTTTGGCTTGACTGTGGAGCTTGGGGCACTCCGGAATAAGCTAGGAGTTAGAGTCTGTAATGGTATCTGCGCTCTTTTGGACACTGTTAAATTGAGTTAGGGACTTTAGAGATTAGGCCAGATACAGTTAGAGTCTGATACTGGTTAATTGATTACAAAAAAGTTGGACTTTCTTCGGTTGGACCCGTTAACTTAAATTTGTCAAAATTGTGTAGGCGCTAAAGCTGTCAGGCCTTACAGTGATTGTAAATATAAGACGTCTGTGTAATATAAAGTAATAGAGCTGTGTGTGAGACGAGGCCGTGTGTGACGACAGCGCGCTGCAGCGCTGCGAGCTATTTTTAGACGGTGTGTGAACATGCAAATGAGGTGGCTGCTGTGAAGCGCACAGAGGACTTTTGCTTCCTGTTTAGCGTGTTTTTGAGTTTTATAATTATGATTTGCAAGCAATGATACATGCCTGTAAATAAGACGCTGATTTTGCTGATTATAATATTACAAATAAAGTTTTGAATGAGGGTGAATGTTTGATGCTTGGCTGGGTTTTGATATAGAAGAGACAAATCGTGCATGATTTAGACCGGCACTTCAGTCGGCAGAGTAAGATTGTGTGATAAATACAGCTGTGATTTGTTTCAGTTTTGTGGTGTGAAATATGTTGGGTTTTAAAACTGATGTAGAGAAAGGAGAAATAAAGGGAGAGTGAAGAATTATTGAGAAGTAGAGAGAGGAGTGTGTTGGGAGACTGGCATGTAGTCTGCACTGTAAAGGTGGGCGTGTTGCCTGCTGGTCTATTTAACAGTGATGAAAATGATATTAAATAAATCTCTTAGTGTGTTAATACAGGTGGCTACGGGCCTGGACCAACTGCCCCCCACAAGCACAGCGGCCGAAGCAAAATTATAGTAATGGAAACCACACTCAGCAAGAATCAGCAGCTGTGGAAAAGACAGCAGCTAGCAGAGAATTAGAGGAGAAAATAAGAGAAGTTTTTAACACATAAAATTGGGGCCAACAGACTTGTGGAGGTTGGGAAGGCGTCCGGAGCATCACAACAAAAGGTGAAACAAAAACACACACAAGCAGAGAAATGTGAGAGAAAGGCACGTGTTAGAGAAATGCCTTGTTTGAGAAAAAAAGTTTAATCAACCCACCTACAAACGCACACACATGCAATGAAGAAACAGCTTACATTCATGAACATGTGAAGATTTTCCAGCAAGGTTAAAGCAGCGAAACTTAACATAAACCTGTTGTTAAATGATAAAGTTTATCCACTACTAACAAATAAACTCTCTGGGTTGCAGGACAACAACTTAACTTCAAAAAAAAAGACACTGGTCTGACCAACCAGTGAAGACACGACAAATTTAGTGGTTAAAAGAATCAAATTGTGACATGTTTTCTGCTGATTGATTAATACAAGTGATTACTAAATCAAAGAAAATTCCATTTTTGGGGTTTTAAACATGATCTTAAGAATTTTAACATGTACCTGTGTTGTCCTGTCAACTTGGTGGGTTATGAGTTGATTATATGGTGAGAAAAAACAAAAAAAGGGGGAGAGAAGGCTGACACAGGGCCTGATCCCGTTGTTTCTCCCCTCTCTGAATAACACAGCCAAAACAACATAATTTTCCTGTTCGTCCGTTTTTGTTTTGTTTTTTCTCTTTATGCTTGATTACAGGCTGCTTTGTCGGCCCGGAAAGCCGAGGCTGACCTGGACTCCTGCTCTCCCCTCTACCATCTTTGCTCTCTCCTCTACCATCTTTGATGTGACCCTGACCAAATGCTACAGCAGCTGGACCCACAACAACAACCTGAAAACGTCAACACTGCTGCAGGAAAACGATCTCATGCAGCGGAGACAGAGAGCGTTAACTCCAAGGCCCATTTCACTACACGGGGGAGATTTCCAGACAGCTTCAGCTGACAGAGCTGTGACGAGACGCCCATTAAACCCAGATGAAAAGTGAGGCCGAGCAAAAGAATGCTGACCTTAACAACTCTGCATTAAAACTGTGCAGAACAGTGACGGACCAACACAGATGATCGGGCAGCAAAAAGGGCGTGCCAGAGACAGGAGGAGTAACTGAGGTCAGGAGGCACCTCAGAATGGACAAAACCACAAGAAGAAAATAAGCTGAAGGCACAGGTGTCGAGGCTCGGCCAGGAGTTGACCTCTGAGAAGAGCCGAACAGCAGAGCTGCAGAAGGCCGTGGAGCAAAGCAAGGGAAACATCAATGGACTTCAATCTGACGTGTACGGAAAAGACTCTGAGGTTTCTGCCCTCAGTATGAGCTCAAGGCATCAGAGCAGAAACTGAGCATGGCTCAGGAGGAGCTGGCTGATAATCGAACCCATCAGTCAGGCTTGGAGTCCCAGACACAGGACTTGAAATCAGGCCGGAGCTTGCTGGAGCAGGAGGTTGCCAAACCTGACGAAAAAGCTCCAACAGCAGGAGCAAGCCTTGAAGGAGCTACAGAAGCAAAAGGGTCAAGTTAAGGAGGAGCGGAACAAGGAGAAGATGCAGGACACTGGAGAAAAGGACTGCCTCAATTGGGGCCAGAACCAGTATGGACAGAACTTTGAGCAGCAGCACCAATGGATGCAAACAGACTGAAATGGAGGAGGGCACGCTTCAGGCCGTGGTTTATCCAGAACACCAGAACAGGAAAGTGATGAACACAAATACACACAGACTCAGAATGAACACATATGCACTCGTTGATTGAGTGAGAAATGATCCACACACACACACACACATTGCACACGCTTGTGCAATGAAGAGTGATACACACACACGCTGATGCAATGAAGAATGCTTTACTAACAAATGCTGCACACAAACATCCAAATACAGAATCTGTTACAACAACAAGAAGCCATTGATTGTTTATTGGTTAAATGCATTTCATGTCACCCAGAGGGCATTTGTGTAGATTTAGGGGACAAGGTCTAAGGCAGTTTGGTTATGAAAACAATGTCTGTGCGTGATGTCTGTTTATGGCTTAAGGCCTCCACTGAATTGTTTACTGTGCTTCACACGGCCTGATAAGGAGCAGTGGTACAGAGTAAAAATGATGAATTAACGGTGTGAGCCTTATTTCGGAGCGCCACATTGTTGTGAGTGAGATTTAATTGAAGGAGGAACACACTGAAAAAAAAAAGGGGCCAGCCCTTGGATTTACGTAAGCATCTCGCGTATATTTGACACAATTGCCTCAGGCTTTAAAGATCTGTACGAAATTCTGATTTCCAGTGTGAGAGAAAAAGTCATGCAGTTATTAGAGCTAGGTTAATTGATGATTCTAAATTATCCATGAATGTAAGTGTTTGTTTCTATCTGATAGACTGGTCACCTGTCCGGGGTGTACCCTGCCTGGTAACCTATCACTTCAGGGTTATTTCCCGGCCCTGCTGTAGCCAGGATAAAGATAGGAGGGTGGTAGTTGTTGTAGACCCCTTCAATTTTTATGGTAACCATGATCTAGACTTTGTTGAACCGCATGCAATATGAAGACAACATGTAGTATTTAAGTGACCAAGTAGTATTTGGATAAAAGTTTCTGAATAGTGTTGAAATAAACTGACAGAATTGGGAAGGATTAAAATATTCCAGGAGCTCAATTTACTCTATCTGAACATGTTTCAATCGTGTTTTATGAACACAAAATGCACAGGTTTACTGAATATGAAAAGGTTGTGTTGATTTAACTCGGTTGTTTAAGTTTCTGCCAAAGCAAAACATTTGTGTGCAACCAGTGTCCACTATTGAATCAAGTAAATCCAACATGTTTTTGTCAGTGCAAAAAGGAGTTACGGTACCTGTATTCCTGCACAATATTGTCCCGGGAGGGAGAAAAACTTTCTGGTGAAGTTTTGGTTGATTTTTGGGTTTTGCTTGACACTAGGTTGATTTTATTAGTGAGGTTTGGATTGTTTTCTTTCTCCAAGAGAGAGGAAGATGGTTTTATGCTTGGACATGTTTGCAATGGGCCCCAGTATTTGTTATTATATGAGTATTTTATTGGTTACGTTTGTTTTCGCTTTTGTTATAGTGCACTGAAATAAGAACATCTGAGAGGTGTGATCCACCGGTGGTGATATTTTGGTATTTTGTGAGTTCCTGATTTAACAAATCAGCTCTTTAATCCAGGCCTGAGAGATTGAACTTTAAAGCGCTATAAAATATTCTTACTGGAAACAGTCGCAACATATTTTTCTCCATGATCATAATGGGCTTGGGAGAAATTCACTTATATGGGACATTGATCACATGAGAAGTCCTGAGCCTAAAAGGATTGCAGCGAGTCAATCCAGTCCAAAAAATCAAGGAACGGTTTTCCTTTAAAATGATGACGTCATCTTGCTGGTGATGGAGGCTCGAATAAGTTGCGCGTGAGACTCCATTATCAGCATTATCTGGTATGAATGTGTGTGGATGTATGCATGTGACTGGACTGTGATGGACTGACGACTAAAACTGACTTGATACTGAGACAAAAACGGTACCGACTTTAGGATTAGTAAATGTCCACAAACAATTCACCCAGCCTGTAAAAGAAGGGTGGATGTTTTGTCTTGCTTTGTTTTGTTTTTGCAAGAACAGAAGGATGACAGAGACTAAAGGGGGAGGCTGTAACGTCACATGAGTGTGAACTGCAGACTTAACCCTTTGGTTGCTAATTTTGAGTTACTGATGTTTGCATTAAGAAAATTGTGTTTTAGTAGCCGTGTTTCGATTAATGTACCACATTATATCGTTGGGAATGTTAAATGCTAAAGTGAAGAAAAGGTTTGATTTCACTCATGACTGAACATGTTATTATTAACCATAGCGGGCCACTGTAAAGAGTCAATTAACTTTTAGAGAGATAAAAATAAAATAAAATAAAAAAAAGCCAAAAACCCTCTATTGAGGTCTATGAATAACAGGGGATTGATAGACTTGTCACACTCAAAATGGAGATATGTAATGATAAACACTGGTCCCCGTCTTTTAGATGCTTTCTTGAAATAGTCAGCAATTTAAAAGTAGGATAGAACCGACAGGGGCATGTGCTGAGAGGTGGTGCTGCACAAGAACAAGAGCAAAATAAAGAAAAATTATTGTGTTTAGCTTTGATAAATTCAAATTAAAATGTACCATTCCACTCAGATGATCAATATGAAATTCAATATATGCTAATTTTGTATGTAAGTACATGACTGATAACTGTTCTGTCCTGAGCTTTTGTTTTTACAGCACCCACTTGACCACACCAACAGTTTCTCGCCACCAAAAGGGGGTACTTGCAAAGAATAGGGAGGAATATCATCAACACTGGGAAAGGTAAGCCCCGAAGGGGGTGATAACACCAAAACTTTCACTTATAGTCAAATTCTCAAAATTTGACCCCAAACATGGAAAATTCTTCAAACATTTAGAGACAGAGTGGATAAACATAATGTCACATTATGGATGGAGGATGGAGCATTTGAATCGATAAGATGGTGAAATAACACGCAGTAAAATGTTGATCATGTTGATTATGTTTATGAAGGGGCGATCGTGGCTCAAGAGTTGGGCGTTCGCCTTGTAATCGGAAGGTTGCCGTTTCGAGCCCCGGCTTGGACAGTCTCGGTCGTTGTGTCCTTGGGCAAGACACTTCACCCGTTGCCTACTGGTGGTGGTCAGAGGGCCCGGTGGCGCCAGTGTCCGGCAGCCTCGCCTCTGTCAGTGCGCCCCAGGGTGGCTGTGGCTACAATGTAGCTTGCCATCACCAGTGTGTGAATGTGTGCGTGAATGGGTGGATGACTGGATATGTAAAGCGCTTTGGGGTCCTTAGGGACTAGAAAAGCGCTATATAAATACAGGCCATTTACCATTTACCATTCCAGTGTGCAGAGCAAGGTTATTATTATTATTAACGAAAACAAATGAAATAACGAAAATTAGAAGTGAAAAAACATTTTCGTTATTGATGTGTGCGTGTCCTACAATAGTCAAGGGTGAAAATGAAGTTTAGTTTCCAGATTTTTTGCTTGCTGTCTAATTATGCCAGCAGGTGGCAGTACGTTAGTCGAGTCGTCTGTGTTGCTGCTCCGTCCACGCGCAGAATCATGTTAGGAAAAGTCGGGAGAAAGCACCAGAGTCCAATTTGGGATTACTTTGAATATGACTGTGTTTTGGATAAAGCAAGTGTCTTGTAGTGGAAAGAGACAAATTATGAGGGACATTTACAGTATAAAACAAAAAAATCCCACAAACCTTAAAGTGCACTTGAAAAGCTCACACAAGAAGGCTAACCTAGCTTACCTTGAAAAGGTAAGGGAGCACACTCAACCCTCATCCCCAGAAAACAGAAGCTAACCCCAGGCAAGGCAGCGTGATGCATCCCAAGACAACAGGACGGGGACATCTACATAACTGTGTAAGTCAATTGCCTTCAAAAATATTATCAATTCACTTGAACCAAAATTACAAACACCTGGTGCTGCAAGAGTTAATAGTCTCAATACCCAAGGATAAGCACAAGAGCATGACTGATATGATGAAACTGGGATTTTGTTGCACTTAATTATCGCAAACACAACCAAAACTAAACAGAAACTAATCAAAACTAGACTAAACTGAAACTAAGGATTTTCAAAAAATAAAAACTAGACTAAACTAGCAAACAATTGGTAAAAACTAATTACAACTGATATAAAATTGAAAATCTGAAGTCGAAGCTAAATAAAAATAAAAACTAATGAAAATTGCAAAACTATTAAAACCCTGGTCCAGACTAAGATGGCGTTGGACATCTTCAGGGCAGAAAAGGGTTGGTGTGACCAAGGTGTGGTTTGGCTTGTTGTATGTATATTTCAAGATGATATGGCTCTGGATGGACCAGTTACCAGGGCATGGAAGGAGGACGGACTCATTAAATGAGGAGAAGGAATTTTCTGGGATTGGAAATCCTCTGGGTGAGTGGTTGACTAAAAGCATGCATAAAATAAAAGCTATTTTTTGTTATTGATTGGTAATAGATTGATAATTGGCCACATTTACAGCTGTATTGACTTGTTGTGGACGTAGTCTACTTCTTTTTTTCTTTTTCTTTTTTTTTCTTTTTTTTGACTATAGAAAATATTTAATTATTTAATGCTAAGTTCAGTGTTAATTGTCACCATTTGTTATATCTTTGAAAATGAATTATGTTCCAGTTTTCAGCTGTGTTCATGGCCAAATGAGCAATTAGAAGGTGTGATCTTAGACACAAAATGTAAGCAGTTTCCTGACAGACATTACTCAAGCAATTAATTAATGACAAAAATTATCATTACGCACTGCCAAGTGGCAATTCCCAGGTTTGAAAAATTAGACCAGGTGGAATAAACTTGAGTTGTTTCTTTTTTTCTTTTTTTTTTCTTCTTTTTTTTTTGCCTGTCCCGTTTGGCTCTTTTGCCATCAGAATTGTTGTCTAAAGGCAAAGAAAGATGCCCAACGGATTTACTTTACCAAATTGACCATCCCAGCCTTGCCGTAATGGTCCATTTGATTCACCTTTTATTGTTTATTTTATTTTCACTTACTGAATACGGGACAGACTTGACTGGGGGAAAGAAGGGGAGAAAGAAAGAAGGAAAGAGAAACAGCTGAGAAGAGGGATGGGGGAGAAGGGCAAAAGACAAAAACCAACAGAACGGGCAGAGAAGAAAAAATGCATCTATCGATCACCTGGGTCACCTGCTGAGAAAGAAAAAAGAAAACAAGCAGAAGAGAACAAGAGCAACAGAACAAACAACACCACAATGATACATGGGAATACGACAGCAAATACCAAACACTAAACACCACTGTGCAGCACACAAGACCAACAAAACACAGTGTGCCCTGAGGTAGGAGCCAAAAAGGGTGCAGTTTGTGGGTGTGATCACCCGTGTGTACACCTGTGAGCATGGACGCGCTTGTTTTTTGTTTTTTAAAAGGTTCCTTCTTGTAATAATCTGCTAGAGGGTGTGGGGGGGCCACAGCCCCGTCCTCCAGGGCATGAAGCAGGTATGGAGGAGATCAAAACTCCAGACATCCAGAGGCCCCCAGAACACAAGAGACCAAGGAAGACCAACAGAGGGGCAGCCGCGCCACTGTCCCAGAAAGAGCTGAGGAGAGTCCCAGATGAGGGCTCACTCAGCCAGGGGGAGTTGCAGTGACGCGCCCGTGAGCTCCGCCGGCAGCCAGCCGCGCCTGAGTGACCGAGCCCCAGGCCGAGAGGCCGGGGGCACCCCACCTCCGAGGTGGCCCGAGCGAGCCCCAGGCTCCAGGCCCCGATGGGCGGCCGCCAAGGAGTGAGCCGGTGTGTACCTGGATGCCCATCCCCGGACACAGAGAGCCACCAACGCACCGATGTCTGAGGGGGTCCGCCACTGGCAGGGGAAGTGGTGGTAGGGGGAGATAGGCCTCCAAACCTTGGAGGGCCTGAGATGTCCCCAGAGAGGTGGCGCCTGACACCCAACCTGACATATAGACACAGACATACAGGCACACACAGATACAAACATCCATTCCCACCCTCATGCTCTCATATGCACTTACTCCACACTCAACCACCGTGGAGACAGACATAAAGAGACGCTGTACACACGATCACACTCCCCAAGCGTACTCTACAAACCGGGTCTAGGTACCCTTGCCCCTGAGGGGGGGAACTGCACCCAGACCCAGGTGGTGTTGCCCTTTTCCCTGCGGTGGGGGGAGGCAGACCGCCCCGACTCCGCAGCAGCAGGAAGGCCCCACACTCCAGACCGCAGTCGGACGGCCAACTCCTCCTCCTAGCCCCCCCCCCGCTCCAGCAGGTCGCAGAGAACGGGGGTGAGAGAAGACTCCAAACCTCCCTCCACTCGCTCATTGTAGTGTTGATGCATTTGTGTTCTAAGGTGCATTTAAAACCCAGGAGGGCATGGAGCTACCTGCCAGAGAGCAGCAGGTAAGCGCATGGTCCCTCCTGCTAGCCCTCAATGTCTATGTGTATTTAAAATTGAGAGGTGGGCAACGACGCCAGGGGTGGGGTGTACACCCTGATGGTACTTTGGATTCCGTGTATCGTGCCCACCCCCAAGATCCTATATGTATGTGTAATGAGAGTGTGAGTAATGTGAATGTCTAAGTTGTGGGATAAAATTGAGGCAGAGGCAGCCAGAAGGGGACGGGGGACGGGGGGGGGGGTAGCCTCCTCTGCACCCTGGTGACATACCCCTACTCCAAGGTCCTGCATGTGTGGGTGGTTGTGGTGGAGCGGGAAGAGGGAGGCAGCTGGAGATGGGGAGGGAAGGAAGGGAGGGGCAAGTGACCCCTCCCTGGGGCCAGCTCCCCCGCTGACCCCAGTAGGCACCCCCATACTCCGCGACCCGCCAGGGAAAGGGGGCCCAGGCCCATCCAGACCGGGGCCCAGTGCAGCAGCGCCTCCCGGCCCCACAGAGCCCGGGACAGTCCACCCAACCCCACCACAGAGAAAACTGCACCCACCCCACCATCCACTCATCTTCCAGACTACATAAGACAATAAACACCCAGGCTGAGATCTTCCTCCACCTCTCCTGTATCTCCCCCTCCTGCAGAGGGAGCTCCTGAGGAGAGGAAAGCTCCTGCAAGATGTGACAATCTCCCCCACCAGTTGAAGAGCCCCCCAGGTGGCTCGATGCACCGGCGGCACCCTGCTCCAGGGCTGGGCCCCCATTCACCCACCCGCCCACAACCCCGGCAACACACCAACCAGGACCCAAGCCCCCGAGGCCCGGTCCGGGTCCCAGCCCAGAGACGGAGCGCCCCCAGAACCTCACGCTCATCCCGGACCCACCCAGGGGCAGCCAGGCTACCAGGTCAGTAACCCACGTCCGTCAGCACAGACCCTCCCCTAGCCCCGCTGCACGCAGCCGCGAGGAAACAGTCACCTGAGAGCCAACAGAGCCCCTAACCGGACATGACCGCTACCCCGGGTTGAGCCCCCCCAAGGAAGATGCCTCCGAGGAACCCCCCGACGCCCTAAGCCTGTCCCTACTCCCACACCAATCACAACAGTGAAGGCGGGACCAAACTATGACCCCCCACCCCCACTAGGTGATGGAGCTGATCAAAGGAGCCCAGAGCAATTGATCTGATGTGGTGGCAGAGGCTGTATCAAGGCTAATGTAATCTAATAGATAATTTCTATATTGGTTAGAATTAAGATTTAGAATTAAGATTTAGATTTAGAATTAAGATTTTTTCCAGTTCATGAGGACTGTTTTCTTGGCTATGCATAGGGCAGTGAAAACCATATGGGCTATATTCTTTTCTGAAGTGACATTATCTAAGCTGCCCAAGATGTGACAATCTCCCCCCCACTAAGGGGGAAGTTGGAATGTTACATTTCAGACACTTCGAAAAGTCTTCACATATCTCGCGCCAAAACTTCTGAACTGGTGGACAGAACCAAAGAGCGTGGATATAATTGTCCGGTGAATTGGTTTGGCAGTGTGAGCAGTTGTTGGTAGACGTAAAGCCCATCTTGAACATCCGATGACCTGTATAGTGCACTCTATGTAATATTTTGTATTGAATTAATTGAAGACTGGGATTTCTAATTAGATGAAAGTAGAGCTGGGCGATATGAGATTTTTTCATATCACGATATGTTTTTTTCATTTCAGGCGATAACGATATCCATCACGATATAAGCCAAATAACTATTTGTAAGATTTAAATGTGCCGTTGCTCACAAGTAAAATGTGAAATAATCAGCAGCTTGTTTTGATTTAAATATTTATTTCCCATAATAAGTTCAACAGGGTAGATGTACTTAAGGAACATGAGACTTTTTCAGATAAATAAAGGCAAATATTGCAAACTACACAAAAGGCAGCCGCTAAAGCGTCTAAGTTTCAAAATAGAACAAATGAAACAGACTAAATTGTCAATTCCACTTAGAAACAAAATATTAATTCTAAAAATAAATCTTAGTTTGTTTTACAGAAGAACAGACAAAACTGACTAACTTTTGTCAATATCAAATAAACTGAGAACTAAAAGGAAATTCTCAATCTCTCCTTGTTGTATAGCTTAGCTTTTCAAACAGTTTTAACAGTTACTTTAGTCTGACAAAAGCCGAATGACGAATTAGCGCTTCCAGTCAGAGACTGAGGCTACGTCCACACGTACACGGGTATTTTTGAAAACTGAGATTTTCCGTTTTCGTTTTAAAAAATAATCCCGTCCACACATAAAGGCAGAAATGAAGGAAAACGCTGCTATGAACATGCCAAAGCAGCAGGTGGCGCTAGATTCCTAACCGTGCCGAAATGTTGGCCAATCAGAAGTCTAGAAGCCTCGGTGGGAAAAAGTAAACAAAGCTGGGGCATAGAAGCAGAACCGAGTCGTATGTGTGGACGGACAGTAACTGTGTGTATATGTAAGCATTTAAACACTGCAGAGAGTAGAATTAACAGTAACAGTATTGTAGAAATTCATTTCACCGAAACAATAATGTGGCGCACAGTGTGACGCATGCACCAGTTTATTGTATTTCCAGACTTGCTGTCGGCACAATTTACAGTGCACGCTACTCTGTTTTTTGTCAGACTTGAAATAGCCGAAATACCTTCACACTACGGAACTTCTATGGCTCTTCCGTTCGACAATCTCTCCGGCATTGGAACCATCATCTGTTTTCTCTTCGGTCACAATCGGTTGATTTTTCTAGTCGGCACACTCATTTCCTCCATTACCCGCTGGCTGCTTCCCAAACAAACACACGTGCGGCTTGGCACTTGTGCTGTACGTAACAAGTCACGCGACGTGACGCTGCGGCTGTGATTGGTTCGGCTCTGCGCTACTGAATTTGGATCGGCTGACCTTTTTTTTTTTTTTTTTTTTTTTTTTTTAAGAGAACAAGAGCGGCGAGGTCTATCGCGATAGCTTAATTTCTCTATCGAGTAAAAGTTATATCGCGATACATATCGTTATCGTTCTATCGCCCAGCTCTAGATGAAAGGTTTTTAAGCAAATCTGAGACCAGAAGTTTAGGTCTAAGTTAACTGATAAATCCGCTTCCCATTTTGCAATAGGAAGTGATATTGATTCATCTGTTTTAGAAAGCATTCTGTATATTTTGGATAGTAATTTGGGGGTTTTAAGAGTAAGAAATTGAACCACACTTGGTGGTGTTTGTAGTTCAACTTGACCTGGTTTAAATTTCTTTTTTACTATGGATTTAATTTGTTGATATTCTAAAAATCTTTTCTTGTTGATCCCATATTGTGTAACTAGTCCGTCAAATGAAATAAATTCTGTTCCTTCTAGTATATGTTCTAAATATTTGATTCCTTTACCACTCCAATCTGAAAAGTTTATCATATTATTGTTTTGTAATATGTCAGGGTTGTTCCAGATAGGTGTACGTTTGCATGGGATTAATGAAGACGCCGTCAATTTTAGAAACTCCCACCATGCTGTCAGAGAAGAGCTGATGTTGATGCTTTTAAAGCATTTTAAAGCATTCATGACGTAGTCTACTTCATGTTTAAGCACTCTAATTAACAGATTGAACATAGAGACATTAAAGGAAGAGTATGCAGCGCCACCCTGTCAGATGCCAGTCACGGTGGGGCTCAGTGATGAATCAGGTGAGCTGGATTCATGGCTGAATCAAGACAAAGATTCCCCTGCTGTGGTCAGTAAGGGAAAAGCAGGGGGAAATAAAATTTAAAAGAGGCATTTATAAACGTTTATGTGTCAAGTTTATAAACGGGATAAAAGGGGGTGTTTTACTGTTATTTTAGCATCAGCATTATTGTTACATCAGAATCATATAACAAGCATTGTTACATTACATTGTTATACATTAACATTTGTATTACAGTGATTGTTATAACCTCAGGTTAATCTTCTATTTACAGGTGTCAGGATAATCATATGATCTTTCATTGCAGGTGTAACCATGATCATTTTTATACATATTGCAGTTTGTTGCTCATTATAGAGTTGTGCTCAAGTTAATAAGGGTTAAAAGCTACGGTCAACGCGATGTTTGGCTGATCTATGGACTGGAGTGACTTCGAGCATAGAAGGCCGCACGCGCTTACATAACACTGATATCATGTTTTTCTTGGTGATCTTTTATTCAGTTATATCTTTTGCTAAGTTTTAAGTAGGGGCAGTTAATTAAACGACATTCATTTAATATTACATACCTGATTCAGAGCATTACACACAGATCAACTTAACAATCTGCAAAACCTTGTAGCTGCAATATTGTGTCTCTATAAGGGACAGTTGGCTCCAGGAGATAAGTGGGAGTCAGTGCCTGTCCTCGAGGAGGAGAGAATCTTCCTTTGCTGTGTCAAAAGTAGTCAACAAGTTCATATTCAAGTGAAGTTCATATCATTACAGGTTTTGTTTCTTGGCAATTCTGCAGACGCAGGCTCTGGGCGGAGCCAGGAGTTGAATAGATCTAACATGACAATTAAATTGGTTTCATTTCCTGGCACAGGCTGACAGGACTGGAGCAAAGACACTGGATAGGAGGAGGTCTCATACCTTCTAAGATAGGAGGTCACTAACCTTTTCTTTTGATTTTCTAGCTCCGTTGATTTGACACATGGGAATGTGTCAAAAAAGGGGGGGAAGTTGAGTTTTAACATCAAACAAGGATTATATGAACATTTTTATGACTTCATTTGTGTTTTAATAACTTAGGTATGGTAAAGCTTAAGCTAATAGTGGTTTCCGGACTTTTTAGAGATCCAGTGAGAAGCATAAATCATTATTTCCATGTTTTTGCATTAATCATTGAAATGAACTGAATAGCATTTAGATGATAAAATGCCTGTGTTCATGAGAAGCTGAGTACCACACTGGAGAGGAAACCGTGGGACAGTAGGCGGAAGCAAACACATGATTTTTGGGGGGCAAATGTTAGAATTAAAAATGGCTCATTTGTTTTTGATGTCTTTTGTTAAAATGAGTGGTTTTAATAATAATTTTCAGGCACACTGTGGTAGGACTCGACTTAAGCGGTCAAAGAAGTGCAGGAGACTGATGCTGTCCAGTGTAGCAAGTGATTTATTCACCATTCTGTGGCCCAACAATATTTACAAAGAAACAAATAAGAAACTCAACTCTATAATTAACTCAATTCAAATAAACATAACTGAACTTAAATCAACGGAAATTAAGGTCAAACTGCACACAGCTACACTGACCTGAACCATTCTTCCGAAACACCTGAGTTCGTCTGCTTAAATAGTCCCCTTAATCAAACACTTTCTCCTCTGGACTATTCCATTCAGTAGGTAGGTGAGATGAACATGATTATATTCATCCTCTACTACTCCTCTTGACTGGCAACATAAACTCTGGTGTAATCAATACATATCACAACATTAACTCTATTTCTTTATAAACCCTTTAAAATCAACTTTATTAAATTATAAGAATTCTTCCCCTCCTGCACTTGGTCCCTTCCTGTGACCTCAGATGAACCCAGAAGGTATAAAGCAGGAAGTAGAACTACATTTCCTCCTTTTCCTTCTGGAAGACAGGTAGGTAAAGGTAAGTTCAAAACAATACAAATTAACAGTTGAAAGAAATAACATGTTAACTTAACAAACTTGTATGAATTGATTTAAACCAAGATGTTATATTATATAATCTGTAAAAGTGCAGAACATAAACAAACCCGGGATAATAGATGTTTGCCTATTGCAGATTACATGTGAAATATGGTTAAATCAAAACAAGAATGTTAACTAAGAATGTAGACAAATGGTCTTCTCACCCACTTTGTCACACACACACACTGCAAATGTGCTTATAATGAGTTGGCACTCGGTCTTTTGAAGGTCATAAGCTTCGTTCGGCGTGATGGTAAAGTGTAGGAAATGCCTTGAGTACAGAGGGCTAAATGCAAACACGCTTACACACACATAGGATATGATTAGAATAAGTCCCTGGGACATTCTGAATATTCTAAACCAATTCTGAATCACCAGAAGATCAGTAGATAACAACATTAGATTATTAGAGCTAGGTATAGAGTTTTGGTTTTCTGTCTCTTACAGAGAAAGGAACAGACACCAGACGAGGTCACAGATATACGAGGATCCTTCGCAACAGAGACAGACACAGTGACTGCCGAGACACCAACTGGGTTCAAGTGTCATGGCGTTTGGGCTCCGATTAGTCACCTCAAAAGGATGGATCCCATAAACACAGCAATAACCATGAAGGGGTTGGCGGAAATCCAGGAACACCAGACCAATGAGGTTCGAGAGGCTCTTGGGCAAAAGGGGGACACTTTCCTGTTTCTTTTTCTGGGGGATACACAGGACACACAGGACCCGAGGATACACAGATCGTTGTTTGAAATCGGGGCAGAATAATCCCCTGATCTGTGCAACGACTGAAGGGTTGTCTAACCCCTGAGGTTGAAGAAAGAAGAGCAGAGGATCACCCAACTGGAAGACACTGGTAGCTGCAGCAATAAAATAAAGGCTAAAAGCTCCTTGGACAGAGGTTCTAGTCTGAGTACGTCTGAAGAGTATAAGGTAGCACCAAAATAAAGCTGTGGGAGGACTGGGGAGTGTCATCTGTACCTGCTATTGTTGTAATAATAGTTTTTCTTGCATCTGAACTGCGCAAACTCAGAGGTCATCTCACATATGGTTCACCCAACAGGGGGACAAAGGGCCTCTGGGGTAAGAAGAAATGAACCCGGCCACACTGGATTACAAGGTGTAGGTGAGCTCTTTATTCTAAAGAGCTCATCAGGGGGAGTGTGGGATTATAATATTATTTTATGCCATGTTAGATCCCTAATTAAAGATTGTGAATTATTATGTAGTTTTAGTTTGCATTATTCTCCTGAATTAGAAGAAGGTGATAACTATTGCATTTGTTAAACTGATTTGCATTATATTAGACTGCTGATTTATTGTGAATGAATGATATTGTTTTCAATTCAATTCAATTCAATTTTATTTATATAGCGCCAAATCACAACAAAAGTCGCCTCAAGGCGCTTCATGATGTTTTATGATGCATTATACTGCTGAGTTATAAGAAATACTGTTCGCAGAAAGTCATCGCCTTATTTGTCTGATTAGAAGAGAACAGAACATACTGGAGTTTTCTGCCCCATCTCAGCAGGAGCAGATAAACAGTGAGCCAAGGTCGTAGCTTAGGCGCTGTGTGAGAGAAAGAATGTGAATGTTTAGGCTTTTATGATAAGGTGGGGGCCACTAGAGGCTATAAGAGTTTGATCAATGCTCCACCATTTTGAGATCTGATGCTGTCTGCGTACGGTGTGCCCCGTAGCCGGTTACCAAGATTACGTGAAGTACCCTCAGAAGGTCTGCTAGATGATGTTAATGCAGCACTACGGGCAATACCTACAACCACGATTACCGACACTAACAAGCTGATCTACAATACGGCAGCAGTGATCAGTGAGATGCTTGGCTACAAGTTGAACAGCCACAAGGGGCAGTACCCTCCATGGAGAAGGAGGCTAGAGGGCAAGATCAAAGTAGCACGGAGGGAGGTTAGCCAACTAACGGAGTTGCAGAAAGGTGCGACAAATAAGGTGCCTAAGAAATACAGCAAGCTGTCCATACCTGAGGCCTTGTAAACTGCCAAGCAAAGACACACAGCCTTGGCCAGCCACTTGAGGAGGTACACCAGAGAGATAGAAGGCAGGAGAGCAGCTGTTCTCCACAGAACCAGCAAAGGTGTACTCTCAGTGGCAAGGAAACAATAATAATAATAAGAGAACAGCACCACCAAGGCTGGAGATGGAGCAATACTGGAAGAGCATATGGGAGAAGGACGCAACCCATAACGGCAATGCTCAGTGGCTAGAGGATCTGAGGGCAGACCACAGCGACCTCCCTGAACAGGGTCCAGTAACCATCACAGTGGCAGATATCCAAGAAAGGGTCTCCAGTATGAAGAGTTGGACAGCACCAGGGCCCGACATCGTTCACGCCTACTGGCTGAAGAAGCTGACTGCACTCCACGAGCGTCTGGCAGCACAAATGAACCAGCTGCTAGTTAACGAGAGACACCCGGAATGGCTAACCGAAGGCCGGACGGTCCTGATCCCCAAGGACCCCAAGAAGGGACCGGTCCCCTCCAACTACCGACCAATAACCTGCCTCAGTACTACATGGAAGCTCCTGTCAGGCATCATATCGGCTAAGATGAACAGGCACATGGGTCAATACATGAGCGGGACACAGAAAGGAATTGGCAAGAATACCAGAGGCACAAAACACCAGCTACTGATAGACAGAACAATCAGCCGAGACTGCAAGACCAGACTGAGCAACCTGTGCACTGCCTGGATTGATTACAAGAAGGCCTATGACTCAATGCCCCACAGCTGGATACTGGAATGCCTAGAATTGTACAAGATCAATGGGACCCTAAGAGCCTTCATCAGGAACTCAATGGGGGTGTGGCGTACAACACTAGAGGCCAACTCCAAGCCCATAGCACAAGTTACCATCAAGTGCGGGATCTACCAAAGAGATGCTCTGTCCCCACTGCTGTTCTGCATAGGCCTGAACCCCCTCAGTGAGATCATTAACAAGACTGGCTACGGATACTGACTACGGAACGGAGCAGTTGTCAGCCACCTCCTGTACATGGATGACATCAAGCTGTATGCCAAGAGTGAACGAGACATCGATTCACTGATCCACACTACCAGGCTATACAGCAATGACATTGGAATGTCGTTCGGACTGGAGAAGTGTAGTCGGATGGTAACAAAGAGAGGGAAGGTAGTCAGAACTGAGGGGATTGAACTACCAGAAGGCAACATTGCAGACATAGAGGACAGTTACAAGTACCTGGGGATCCCGCAGGCGAATGGGAACCATGAAGAGGCCGCTAGAAAAGCTGCAACCACCAAGTACCTGCAGAGGGTCAGGCAAGTCCTGAGGAGTCAGCTTAATGGTAAGAACAAGATCTGGGCCATCAACACGTACGCCCTGCCCGTGATCAGGTACCCTGCTGGGGTAATAGGCTGGCCAAATGAGGAGATAGAAGCCACTGACATAAAGACAAGAAAGCTCCTTACCATGCATGGAGGGTTTCACCCCAAGTCCAGCACCCTGAGGCTATACGCTAAGCGGAAGGAAGGGGGCCGGGGACTGGTGAGTGTCAGCACCACAGTCCAGGATGAGACAACAAACATCCAAGAATACATTGGGAAGATGGCCCCAACTGACCGAGTGCTCAGTGAATACCTCAGGCAGCAGAAACCCAAGAAAGAGGAGGGAGACGAGGAACCATCATGGAAGGACAGGCCCCTGCACGGTATGTACCACTGGCAGATAGAGGGGGTGGCTGATATCCAGAAATCCTACCAGTGGCTGGACAAAGCTGGACTGAAAGACAGCACAGAGGCACTAATCATGGCAGCACAAGAACAAGCTCTGAGCACAAGATCCATAGAGGCTGGGGTCTATCACACCAAATCAAATCAAATCAAATCACTTTTATTGTCACATCACATGTGCAGGTACATTGGTACAGCACATGTGAGTGAAATTCTTGTGTGCGAGCTTCACCCCAGAGACAATCCAGCACATAACAGCAGGGTGCAAAATGCTAGCAGGCAAGGCATACATGGAACGCCATAACCAAGTGGCCGGCATAGTGTACAGGAACATCTGTGCCGAGTATAACCTGGAAGTCCCAAGGTCAAAATGGGAGATGCCCCCAAGGGTGGTGGAGAATGACCGAGCTAAGATCCTGTGGGACTTCCAGATACAGACGGACAAAATGGTGGTGGCTAACCAACCGGACATAGTGGTGGTAGACAAACAGAAGAAGACGGCCGTAGTGATCGATGTAGCGGTTCCGAATGACAGCAATATCAGGAAGAAGGAACACGAGAAGCTGGAGAAATACCAAGGGCTCAGAGAAGAGCTCGAGAGGATGTGGAGGGTGAAGGTAACGGTGGTCCCCGTGGTAATCGGAGCACTAGGTGCGGTGACTCCCAAGCTAGGCGAGTGGCTCCAGCAGATCCCGGGAACAACATTGGAGATCTCTGTCCAGAAGAGCGCAGTCCTGGGAACAGCTAAGATACTGCGCAGGACCCTCAAGCTCCCAGGCCTCTGGTAGAGGACCCGAGCTTGGGGCATGCTGGGTGTTTTTTTTTTTTAATGTATATATATATATATACATATATATATATATATATATATATATATATATATACACATTTAAAAAAATCGCTTTTGAATTTGCGCTTGTTTTTTTGCTTTCACTTTGCAATCGTGCGAACTGTGTATAGAGAGCGACAGCACTGATCTGTGAGTGATGATAATTTGCGCACCAATTCCTCTGACATCGTCTTATTAATCGTTAGCTTACTATGCAAACATGACAAGTGAAATCTCCCGCAGCAAGCTTAAACATGTGAGAGGTTGATCGCGCAGAGAATCGCTGACCGTTATGTGAGTGCGTGTGTAAAAGCAGCAGGATTTATATTTTAGTTCTGTTGAGCCAAATAAGACAGGTCAGGGTGAAGAAGTGACAGCCAAAGAAAAGCTTACCACAAAACGGAGAAGTTATGACAAATCAGAGTATAAGGCAAAAAGAAAGTGCAGCTTTATGGTTTCATGGACAAAATAATTTCTGTGGCTGCAATATGACGAGCTAAATAACCAGGGCTGCACATAAGTGGTCCGCAGGTGCGCATTCGCTGTCAAAATAAAAAACACGCACAAGGGTTAGGGTTAAATTTAAAAACTGTACTTTTGAGTTAAAATATATATTTATAATTTTAATAAATGACAAATTAAAAAGGTATGAACATTTTTTTTTGTATCGAAAAAATATTGAACCGTGACACCAAAGTATCGAACCGAACCGTGAATTTTGTGTATCGTTGCACCCCTAATATATATATATATATATATATATATATGTATATATATATATATATATATATATATATATATATATATATATATATATATATACATATATATAGTATATGCTGCCTCTCGGCAGTGTCATCAGGAGGCATGGAGTGAACTTCCACAGTTACGCTGATGACACGCAGCTGTACATCTCCGTGTCTCCTGATGACACCAGACCAATGGATGCCCTTTTTAACTGTATCTTGGATATAAGATCTTGGATGGCAGAAAACTTTTTACAGCTTAACCAGGACAAAACTGAAGTTTTAATTGTCGGTCCTGAGGCTCAGAGAGAGAAACTCTTGTCTAAATTAGAGGCATTTTCACTATGTCCTTCGCTACAAGTGAAAAACCTGGGTGTTATTTTTGACTCTGAGCTTGGTTTTATCCCACATGTTAAACATGTAACCAAAATTGGATTTTATCATCTAAAAAATATAGCCAGAGTCCGCCCTATTCTCTCTCGGGCCAACACGGAGATGCTGATGCATGCTTTTATTACCAGTCGCATTGATTACTGTAATGCCCTGCTCTCTGGTCTTCCTAAGAAGAATATTTCAAATTTACAACTCTTGCAAAACTCGGCAGCTCGTGTGCTGACGAAGACCAGAGGGCGGGCCCACATTACACCGGTTTTAGAATCGCTGCACTGGCTCCCCGTGTGTTTCAGGATCGATTTTAAAGTTCTTTTATTGGTTTTTAAATGTCTTAATGGTCTTGGGCCTTCTTATCTCTCAGATCTGCTTTTACCATACGAACCCTCGCGGACCCTGAGGTCCTCTGGTACTGGCCTTTTGATTGTCCCTAAAGTCAGGACACATACTCACGGAGAGGCAGCTTTTCAGTGGTATGGTCCTCGTCTGTGGAACAGCCTGCTGGAGGAGCTCAGGGCCGCAGAGAACGTACATGTTTTTAAGAACAGGCTCAAGACCCACCTTTTTAATTTAGCTTTTACTTAGCGTTTATTTATTTTTTATGCTTATTTATTCTATCCTGTTATTCTATTATTAATTTAGGATTTACCTAATATTTTTTGATTTTATTCTTATTCATTTTTTAATCTTCTTACTCTATTTATATTTTATCCTGTTCTTATTTATTTTATCATTTTACCCTGTATATATCGTATTGCGTCATATCTCCAGTGTTTCCTCGGAGGGCGCTCTCTGCACCGGGGCTGTTATTGACCGTGGCTGCTGGGTCTCTGGGGTCCTCTCAGCCTGGTTGGGGGGCTCCTTGGCCTCCCTCCTGCTGTGTGCCCAGCCCGGAGGCTGCGGTCTGTGACCGGCTCCCGGTGCAGACGGCTCCCTGTTATAATGTTTCCTCACTTGGCTCATGCGAGCCCAGCCCAATTTTTACTCTTTAAGTGTGCGCGTGTGTGTATGTGTGTGTGGGTGGGGGTGGGGGGATATATGTGTATTGAGAGTGTGGGGAGTGAGTTGGAGGGTGGGGTGGGCTGCTTTTAACTATGTAAAGCACTTTGTGCTACATTTTTTCTGTATGAAAAGTGCTTTATAAATAAAGATTGATTGATTGATTGATTGATTGATTGATTGATTGAAACTATCAGGACAGAGTTTTGGTATGATTGTGTAACTGCATAATTATGCTTATGTACTTCTGGATAATGAGACAAACTAGCGTGTGGCGCTTCACTTTTTAATAAACTAAAAGACAGAAATGAGATTATAGGATCTGTAGTGTTGTTTATTCATATTATGGTACTTATCATTTGGGATATGTATTACTGTGTGCATACTTTATAAGAACAGATGAGATAAGGAGAGAGGAGATTAAAAAAATCTCTACCTTGCTGGTTCTATCGACGATGAAATGCTCAAGTATCTATGTAGCACGTACGTAATCTAATTCCACAACACAATGTGATGGGGGAAATCAGCTGTGTTTTGATGCCAATTTTATTTCGAATCTGGCGCGAACCGGCGAGCCAGTTCCTGAATCAGTCACATGGTACGGGCTGCCCGCGAGGCCTTGAACGTCACTGCATACGTAATCAAAGAAAGCCTCGATACGCGCTTTACAAAAACTCCCCCAAGATTAGCCGACACACGCTTCGAAGCTTTGACACACAGGACACATCACTACCAGTTGGTGGCGGTAATGAGTCGTTATTGCCAACCGCCGACAAACCACAAAGAAGAAGACGAAGTACTGCGCGTGCACACAGCGGAAAGTAGACTTACCGAGTAATGATTATAGCCACAGTCATCATACTTGTTATCTACGACGGAGTGTGACTGTGCTGAGCTTTCTTACTGCTGCCCTTCTGGTCTCCGGAAGATCGCGTTTATGTTTCTCATGCGTGATTGGAAAGATACAGGCTCTCGTAGCTCGGACAGCTTGGTCTCTCTCCTAGTCCAACTACAAAACCGGCCTCCTCCGCTGGGGGATCTTTAGTTCGGGTTATTCTGAGAGGAGATCCAGAGTGAGTACATTATAATTTCTTCCTAAATCGATAACTGACTACAGGGTTTCTCTCTCTTAGCTAATTTTGTTTACGGCTGTACGTTCTGTTCAGCCCCTGTCATTTTGTCTGCTTGGAGCTTCCAGCAGTTTAGGACCTTATATTTTTAATCATTTGTGTTCAGCTATTTGTTTTCCTTCAAATGAAGATGTTGTACTGAGTATTATGATTTGATGAGGTGGATAGAATACAACAGATTCCACATTTAATAAAAGAATCACCAACCAGTAATGTGTCTTTTAAGATGGCGCTGATCTAGCGGCAGGCTGTCGTAGCAGCTGTCTTCGTAAACACCCCCCCCCCCCCCCCCAAATTTCTTTTTGTTCCTGCGATATCTCTATATTTCTCTTTTTATATAATATTTATCCATCATAACTCTGTTTCTGCACTCAGTGATTGCATGTTGTTTGTTGTATATTTCCTGCTATGACAACTTAGTTTTCCTCTGGGATTAATAAGGTTTTTCTGATTCTGATATTGGTGCTGAACCTACGAGGCAAAAATAATGCTACACAATACAATGGTCTGCAGTAGTGCCCTACAATAATACAATAAATTTAACTGGCTTAAATATAAAAATCTTTTTGCTGTCACAGGCGACTGGCAGCAGGCGAAGAGTCTGCAGGAGGAGCATCTCAGCACCTGTAGTCAGAAACATTGGTTCTTCACTGAAGGTGACAAAGAAAAATCGCCAACATTATTCTACAGACATTAATTGGTTGTTATTTTAATAATAATAACATCTAATTCTGTACACAGTGACATTTTGCCTGTTTATCCCAAATGAGAGACAAATCACTGCTGAAGAAAAATAATGTTCTCAACCTGCTTACATTAAATCAATGGATGGATGAAATTAGCCGTTTTTAACCCTCCCGAAAATAAGCTTCTCAAGGATCAGTTTTTGGTCCTGTATTTTTTGTAACCTTTACACACTCTACATGTTGCTATCATAAAGTATCTATTAATATGTTCTAGTGTTGCACATGATACATTTTTCACAGCTGATACATAGTTGTGCTTTATTCCCTCTGATAATCTCTGATAGTGTATTTTGTAAATAGTATTACATCCTCTGCACACTTTGGCTGCTCTGAAAATGAAGGCAACAAACCAGAGAAGTTTGACTCCCTGGAAGAACTTATAAGTACACCTAGGGCTGCTCAATTAATCGAATTTTAATCACGATTACGATCTGGGCAACGATCATTAAAAATGACTGAGCCGATTATTAGCCCCTCCCTCGTTTATCCGCGACACCTTAAAGGCCGGTCCGTGAAAATATTGTCGGGCATAAACCGGTCCGTGGTGCAAAAAAGGTTGGAGACCGCTGATTAAGAGGACCCGAGGGAAGCTCGGAAAGCTAAGCAGAAGTTATTTGGAGAGGAGAGTGACTGCTGTTGTTTGAAAAGAGAAGTAAAAAAAAAAAACTTCAGTGGTGTTGCACACTATTTTATATTATTTTTTAAAAGTCATTGTTAACCCTTTAAAGCCGGTCAGAGCAGCACGCTCCGTTTTGTGTAACTATTTTTAAATCCCTGTAGAACCTGAACCGTGTAAGCTAGCGCAATAATTTGTTTTGCATATGAAACCGGAGGAGTTGTACTTACATCTGATGCCATCAGCTTGTCCTCGGTCAGGGTTTCCTTCCACATAAAGCTTTGCAAAAACTGCATAAAAAGCTCTTGCAGGAACAAAAAATAATATTCCAGAAACAGCTGTTCGTAACACTTCCCACAGTGAAATAAGGCACATGCTGTTTTCTTTGCAAATTTGCATCATAGGATTGTTTTTTGTTTTTCCTGCAGTATATAAAAATTGCTGTATCTCCAAAATAAAACTATGAAGACACTCAAAATAAATTTCCTGTTGTTGTAAACTATTTTTTGCAACTTTTTTGTATTTAAAGTTTTGAGGGATAAACCTCTTAAATTTCTCCAAGTAGAAATATATGTAAAAAAACAAAAACTATTTTTAATTTTTTTGTAGTTTATTGCACTTTTTTGCAATTAATGTAGTTACTATGGACTTAATGCATACATATTATTAAAATATGGGCTATAACAGTTGTATAGCAACTTGAAATACTCCAACAAATGGCACTACAGCATGTAAAAAAAATAATATAAACTCTGGTGGACTTGGTTCTATAGTAGGTCTTAAAGGGTTAAATAAATATCGTCAAATAATCGCAATCTCAATTTCAGTGAAAATAATCGTGATTATCATTTTTGCCATAATCGAGCAGCCCTAAGTACACCTACACTGAAGACTAATTCATGCTTCTTTTGACCTGGACAAGAAAAAGCTCTCTGTAAAGTTATGAAATCTTAGTAAATGAGGAAAACAGGAACAGCTCTGTAGCCAGGCTGACTAAGCCACCGGTCTAATGTTTGGACACACCTTCTCATAGGGCTGTGCGATATGACCAAAATCTCATATCCCGATATAAGACATCTATCATGATAACAATATAAATCACAAAAATGTAACATTTTCTGTATTATAATGACTTTTTACATTATAGATTCTAATTGAAATCTTTAAAACTCCAAATGAACACATATGGAATTAGGAGACAAAAAAAATGTTAAGTAACTCAAAACATATTCAGATTTTAGATTCTTAAAAATTTTAGATTCTTTAAAATAGCCATCCCTTGTATTAATTACTAATTTTCACACTAGGTGTGTGTGTGTTTTTGTATGTATGTATGTATGTATAGATATATGTATGTATATGTACACTAAATAGGTTTTGTGAAGTGCATGTCACTGTTTTAGTTCTTTGTCATCATAGGCAAAAGAAGGGGAAGTGTGCTGAAACCTCTCCAAATTTATGACCTCAACAAAAACCAACCAATACCAGCAAGTAAAGATGAACGACTTGTGATCCCTGTGGAGAAGACTTTCATCACTATGAAGAAGGCCAGAAGACGCCAGCGCATTGACAGTGGAGACAGAAGCTTCACGTGCAATCAGTGTGGAAAGGCTTTTACTCATAATAGCAGCTTAAAACAACACCAGCTTCTCCACACTGGCATTAAACCATTCAGCTGTGATCAGTGTGGAATGTCTTTTTCTGACAATAGCAACTTAAAAAGACATCAGCTCGTCCACACTGGTATTAAACCATTCAGCTGTGATCAGTGTGGACAGGCTTTCAACCAAAATAGCAAGTTAAAAAAACACCAGCTTCTCCACACTGGATTAAAACCATTCAGCTGTGATCAGTGTGGAAAGACTTTCACTGTGAATAGCAACTTAAAAAGACATCAGCTCGTCCACACTGGCATTAAACCATTCAGCTGTGATCAGTGTGGAAAGACTTTCACTCAGAGTGGCAGCTTAAAAAAACATCTGCTCATTCACACTGGATTAAAAGCATTTAGCTGTGATCAGTGTGGAATGGCTTTTACTCAGAATGGCAGCTTAAAAAAACATCAGCTCGCTCACACTGGATTTAAACCATTCAGCTGTGATCAGTGTGGAAAGACTTTCACTCAGAGTGGCAGCTTAAAAAAACATCAGCTCATCCACACTGGATTAAAAGCATTTAGCTGTGATCAGTGTGGAAAGGCTTTTACTGAAAATGGACATTTAAAAAGACATAAGCTCATCCACACTGGATTAAAAGCAATTAGCTACAATCAGTGTGGAAAGTCTTTTTCTCCGAGTAATGGCTTAAAAGAACATCACCTCGTCCATGCTGCAGATAAACCATTCCTCTGTGCTCAGTGTGGAAAGTGTTTCACTGAGAATGGCAAGTTAAAACAACATCAGCTCATCCACACTGGCATTAAACCATTCAGCTGCGATCAGTGTGGAAGGACTTTCACACAGAATAGCAGCTTAAAAAAACATCAACTCATACACACTGGATTAAAACCATTTAGCTGTGATCAGTGTGGAAAGTCTTTTACTGAAAATGGCAACTTAAAAAAACATCAACTCATCCACACTGGATTAAAACCATTTAGCTGTGATCTGTGTGGAAAGTTTTTTGCTCATGGTAACTGGTTAAAAGAACATCAGCTCATCCATACTACAGATAAACCATTCACCTGTGATCTGTGTGGAAAGTCTTTTACTCACAGCAAAAGCTTAAAAGATCATCTTCTCATCCACACTGGAATTAAATCATTTGTCTGTGGTCATTGTGGAAAGGCTTTTACTCAGAGTAAAACTTTAAAAGAACATCAGCTCATCCACACTGGAATTAAACCATTCAGCTGTGATCAGTGTGGAAAATCTTTTAATCGGCGTAGAAACTTAAGAAAACATCAGCTCCTCCACATTGGAGTTAAACCATTCACCTGTGATCAGTGTGGAAAATCTTTTAGGTGCATGAGTTCCTTGAAAGAACATCAGGCCATCCACACTGGCATTAAACCATTTGTCTGTTGTCAGTGTGGAAAGGGTTTTGGTTGCATGGATGCATTCAAAAATCATCAACTAATCCACACTGGAGTTAATTAATATTAATTATATATATATATACATATATATATATGTGTGTATATATATATGTGTGTGTATATATATGCAATAGTTACATCCTTTTTACATAAGCCCTTTTCTACTCTGTAATATTCTTGTCAATTTTCTTGATATTTATTTATTATCCACTCTTTTAATCCTTGATATTTATAATTGATTGATCTTTATATATTAGTGCTATTTCCTAAATGTGTAAAATCTGTAACAGAATGTGTTGTTTGGAGTTTAGTCTGTCACTGTTGCTATTATTAGAATTTCTCTTGGAATAACTGTAATCCATATAATTTCCTTAAGGATTAATAAAGTATTCTGATTGTTTCAGGATTCATGACCTGCTATTTTCCAATGACAAGTCTGCTTACTTGTCTCTTTTGCTCGTTTCTCCTCCTCTTCTTTAATCTTTTTTCCTAAACTTAGGACCTGATGGCTTTGAACTTTTCTTGTCCATCTTCCATTGGTTTTACTTTTGTACTCCAATATGAACACCCATCCTCCAACTCGAGGATCACCACAACATAACTTAATAGACCTACACCTTAGTTCACAGATTCACTTTGTCTAGGGTTAATTTCTGAATCAGAATCAGAAAGGGTTTTATTGCCAAATGTTGAGCAGGTTTGCAACATTAGGAAATTGCTGCGGTGCTTCAGTGCAAACATACTGTCATAAATTACGCTTAAATAGACATGAAAATAAAAATAAGAATTAAAAGTGCTAAGTAGATAGATATATACATGATATATACATGAGTGCAGGTGGTGATCAGTGCCAAACATGGAATGATGCAGTGAACACAGCGTAGGGTCATGTGTTAGTGGTGGGAACAGTCATACGGTTATTGTTCATGTGTCCAACAGCAGAGGGGAAGAAACTGTTCTTATGGCGAGAGGTTCTGGTGCGAATGGACCGGAGCCTCCTGCCTGAGGGGAGCAGGTCAAACAGACTGTGTCCAGGGTGAGAAGGGTCAGCTGAGATCCGAGCTGCACGCCCCAGTGTCCTGGAGGTGTACAGGTCCTGCAGAGATGGGAGTCTGCAGCCAATCACCTTCTCAGCAGAGCGCACAACACGCTGCAGTCTCTGTTTGTCCCTGATAGTGGCTCCAGCGTACCACACGGTGATGGAGGAGGTGAGGATGGACTCGATGATTGCAGTGTAGAACTGCATCATCGTCCGTGTTGGCAGGTTGAATTTCTTCAGCTGCCTCAGGAAGTACATCCTCTGCTGGGCTTTCTTAATGACGGAGGTGATGGTGGACTCCCACTTCAGGTCCTGGGTGATGTTGGTACCCAGGAAGCGGAATGAGTCCACAGATGGGGGTGTCAGTCAGGATGATGGTGGAGAGTGGGGCTGTGTGCTTCCTGAAGTCCACAATAATCTCCACTGTCTTCTGGGCATTCAGCACCAGGTTGTTGTGGCTGCACCAGGACACCAGACGTTCAACCTCCCTCCTGTAGGCAGACTCATCCCCGTCCGAGATGAGTCCAATAACGGTGGTGTCATCTGTAAACTTGATTAGCTTGACAGACTGGTGGGTGGAGGTGCAGCAGTTGGTATACAGGGAGAAGAGCAGAGGAGAAAGAACACAGCCCTGAGGGGAGCCGGTGCTGATGGTCCGGGAGTCTGAGACATTCTTTCCCAGCCTCACATGCTGCTTCCTGTCCGTCAGGAAGTCAGTGATCCACCGGCAGATGGGATCAGGCACATTCATCTGGGAAAGCTTGCCTTGGAGATGGTCTGGAAGGATGGTGTTGAAGGCAGAGCTGAAACAGGATCCTGGCGTAGGTTCCTGGGGAGTCCAGATGCTGCAGGATGAAGTGTAGGGCCATGTTGATGGCGTCATCTACAGACCTGTTGGCTCTGTATGCAAATTGCAGGGGGTCCAGGAGGGGGGCCGTGAGGGTCTTGAGGTAGGAGAGAACCAGGCGCTCAAATGACTTCATGACCACAGATGTCAGAGCCACGGGTCTGTAGTCATTTAGTCCAGTGATCCTAGGTTTCTTGGGGACAGGGATTATGGTAGAGGACTTGAAGCAGGCAGGCACATGACATGCCTGCAGTGAGGAGTTGAAAATGCCAGAAAACACTGGGGCCAGCTCGTTTGCACAGTGTCTGAGGGTGGCAGGAGACACACCGTCTGGGCCGGGAGCTTTTCGAGCATTCAGACTCTTAAACTGCTTCCTCACATCTGCTTCATGAATATGAAGAGTTGTGGTCGGAGGAGGTGGTGTGAAATCCTCTTTTGTGTGGGGTGAGGAGGGGGGTGTTGTAGGTGAAGTGTTTGAAGGTGGTGATGGCTCTATGGAGGGGGGAGAGGTGGGGGAATGAGTGTCCAAAGTGTCTCTATTGTTGGGGCCGTTGGAGGTGTGAAGGCTGCCTGATGGCTCGTCAAAACGGCAGTAAAAGTCGTTAAGGGTGTTGGCTAAGAGCAAGTCATCAGTGGAGTGGGGGGTTTTAGGCTTGTAGTTGGTGATATTCCTAAAACCTTTCCACACAGAGCAGAGGCCGAGTCATTCTCTGGGATGTCACACAACCCAGGATTCAAATCATGAATACATAATGGGATTGGATTTACGACATCATGATTGAAATGTGCCCTATTTGGAAGCAGCAGGGCCCCCTCCTCTGTCGACAGGTTGTGTGAGACTTTAAATCATCAAACTGTAAAATTTTAAATTGTCATTAATCCCTTTACCACTAGTCCTAAAGTGTATATGTATTTTCTTACTTTTCTTATTTTTATTGTTTGTTTACTTGCAGTGCTGTAATTGGAGCCTCGTCGTCTCGTCTCTCTATATACTGTACTGTATATCGCGGAGATGACAATAAAGTTTAATTTGACTTCAGCATAGCAGCAAGCAGGCACACCGAGGGCTCTCACGCTCACTTTATAGAATTTCGAAAAAACATCGGTGCAAATTATAAGTCTGTATCACAATGTCTGGTGTTTTCGTGTTTGTTGGTGTTAAGTCTAATTGTTGAATGTTGCCATTGTGTTTCTTAAATTTGTACAGTCTTAGTTTAAGCAGTAGGATCAAAGCCATTCCTTTGATCCTGACCACCTCTCCAGCCACTCTGTGCTGGGGGAGGTTTTATTGTAGATACATCCTAACTTGAAGATCTGTTTGATGTTTGGTAGAGCTTCCTACCCTTTGTATGGTTTCACTGTGTTATCTTTGGTAAACCATACATTGGGTGTGGGGGAAGACTACCCTCTTTATGACCAAGGATGTTGTTCCTGCTTTTAGGTTTTATGACCCTTTGATCAAACACACACACACACACACACACACACACACATTCTCACATAACACCCACACACACACACTTACATACAGTGCCTTGTCTTTGTAACCAAAGGGGGTTGCAAGGGGAGGTGTTTTGTAAACTATTGTTTGAAGTTTGTCAATAAAAGGCGGCGAGAGGAGGCCACCAGCGTGGTCATTTCAACGTGCTGGTCACAGACGAGAGGCCTCCCTTGCGCAAGAAATCGATCGAACACTGTTGCCTTGCTTTTCTTTCATGGGAATAAGTCCTGGATACAGCGGGGTCTGAGTTTAGACCCAACATTTTTTGGTCCTTCGAGCCGGATCCTAACACATTGCATCCACCGAGGAGAGGGAGAGGACGCCACCGCAACGTCTGGGATGATTGACGTAAAGCCCTGGTGTTTTTGGCTTGCCACCAGGCCGGGAAGTTTGCGCCTGACCTCCCCTCGGGATGGATGACGATTGACGGGATCCAGAGACTCTTCCCATGAACGTAAACAAACAGTGAGTACAGAAGGCCTTAGAGAGCGTCTCTATAACCGTGTGAATGAATGTGGGATCCTAGATACGCGTCACCGTGATTCTGCATGAAACGTTTGAGTCCCGGGGAGCGCTGGTCACGAGAGCGCACGTGGACCCAAAACAATAGAGAGCGGCTACGGGCTGTGCGTTAAACGTGAGTCCGGGAGCGCGCTAGCCGCGTGAGAGAGACGCAGGCTTCTCCGCCGTTTGGGGCGTAGAGAGTTCTCCGCCATTTGGGGCGTGGAGAGAACCTAGGTTCAGAGTCCGGAATCTCCGCCATTTGGGGCGTTGGAGAGTGTCCGAAGGTTGAATTCTCCGCCATATGGGGCGTTTGAGAGTTTTCAACAGAGAGCGCTAGCTGTGCGTGCAGACGCAAGCGATAGGCCTATGTTGTGTGTGTGCGGGCCAGACGTGGTCTGCGTGAGTGTGGCTGATTGTTGTCTTGTAATGGAGAATAAAATGTGTAAGTCTGCCTTAGAAGGAGATGTAAAATTTATGCAGAAAGTTTTACCAGGCAGCACGCAGTATGTAGGTTGTTGGTATAAGAAATGTGGATTTGAAGGGACATTAGTGGAAGTTCAGTGTAAAATGCTGGTAGAAAGAATAGCTGTAAGTGTAGCAGGTAAAACAGGTAAAGCGAAGCAGAGGAAGGAATTGCAGTTAGCAGTTGCTAAGTTGTGGCTGGAGCAGGTTCAGAAGAGGAGAGAAGCAAGAATGTTAAAAGAGCAATATTGCAAGAAGTAGTTGTGAAACCTGAGGATGAAACTACAGCTCAATCCACTGCAACTACTCTAGAACAACACCGTAGAAAAGCATTAGGAAGAGCAAGAATGTTAGCAGAAAGTAGAGTCAGAGAAGAGCGTGAGAGAGCAGAGGCAGAAGTGGAGGAGAGATTAAAGGCATATTAGGAGCAGCATTGAGTCCAAGACAGACTTGGCAGGGTAGGAAACAGAAAGTAAAGTTAGTGAACACAAACGTTACAACTACATATCCATCCCTGACACAACACAAAAAAAAAAACAAAAAAAAAAAAAACATATGGTGTTTCTGTAACAGAGTGTGAAGATGAAGAAAGTTTTTCTCCTGATCAATTCCATGAGTGTGAGAGTGTCTGACGTCATGGTGTGTGTGAAAGGTATCCAGCTGGGGCAGACGTGATTCTGCAGGTCACCTGCCCAGTGGACAAAAAGAAATAAAATAGTTGTGTGGATGAATGATAGCACGAAGAGTGTTTGGTGTTTCTCAGTCTGAAACAGCTGTAATGCTATTTTCTGTTTTGGAGAAAAGTACAGTTAAAGAAAAAAAACAGAGAGAGATGTGTGTTGTTTTAAGCAGTGATGAGAATAATGGAAGTGTGATGAGAGATGAACACAAAAACATACTGAAAATGCATTAACCATACTAACCCTACATGCATATACACATACAATGATACTCATGAGACCAGACAGCATCTTAAGCATGAGATTCTGTTTGTCATCTTGTCCAAGTCACTAGTAAGATGAAAGTGATACATAGACTAGTGGACTGAATATTATAGGAGGACAGATGGTTGCATCATAGAGGAGGAAACAGAATGCTGATGAGAGGTCTTAAATGAGTGAGTTGAGTGAGCTGATTGTGAGTTTCTGGTGTGTGAAGAAGTTTTACCATGGCACACATTTAGTTACATGAGAACTAAAACTTATTATGTGCTAAGACAACAGGGTTATGCTGTATGTTGTGTGTATGGCTGATTGGATGAATGTTTGAGATTAAACTGGCTGTTTGATTTGTCTTTTGTTACGATTTATCCCCCTGGCATGAAGAACACGTGTCATGATTTAAACAAGGCCTATCTTTCCTTTATTTTCTTTGATTTCTTTTATTTTCTTTCTTTTATTTTGTTACTTTCATGGTGCACTGAAAGTTTTGTTTGATGATCTCTGTTTGAGCAGATCTGCACGATTAGAATCGAAGCGTCGTCAAGAAAACTGTTGCAAAGTGAGCTTCTCCAAAATTAAAATGGGCTCTTATTTGGGACAATCAGGAAACAAATTCCTGTCCAAAAGGATTCAACGAGGAAATCCAGTCTAAATTATTTTTCTTTTTGAAATGACGTTGTTTTGCTGAGCGTGGAAACGAATGCGACGATAATTTCCACAATTAGCAAAAGAAGGAATCACTGAGTGAATGAGTAAGAATTTTAAAATAAATCGGGAACTGACTGACTGACTTAACACCATTGTGTGAAGTTAACCCCCACCTGACAAAGGTGTGGCTGTATCTCTGTGTGCGTCTCTGTTGCAGGAGCAGGAGACCACAGGAGGAAACTTGGGTCACATGACTATGTGAACTCTGAAAATTTAACCTTTTTAGTTTAAATTCTCTGTCTGTGAATTTACCATGTGTGTGTTATTCATAGGCTTGTGTTGCTCACAGACATTACTGTGACAAAGTATGCACACACCTGCGCAGTGCTAATATTTGCATTTTCTTTTCTTACAGCATGCCAGTTTTTCATGTGATTTGATGATGTGGTTTTTAGCAGAACAACTGGTGGATGTTTGTTTCTTTATTACAGGTTTTGTTTTCTTTAAGAGTGCATGTAGCATTCAGCAGAAGTGGACAAGTGACATGAGTAAAACAAATAAGAGATTACGATATTTATGGAATAGTTTATTATGGGCTCATTTGCTGGCCACTTTTGGACCCATAATAAATATATGAGTGGAGTGACTTTGCTTAAGAGAAGTCACCGATTACATTAATGTTAACTGAGCACATGGGATGATCCATGTTTGAGGCGAATTATGGTAATGATAGTGATTTAATGATTTGAGAAAACCTGCACATGACACTTGTCTCGCCCGTGCTGAATGCGTATTACTTTTTTGATATAATTGTTTATACGTGTGAAGTTTGATTTTATTCCAGATTTTGTGTATGCAGGCTCCTGGTGGAGCCAGTTTTTAAGACAGGGATCCAGGTTTGGTGAGTTGACGCATGAGAAGTGTCCATGCGTCAAGAGGTGGGGTCCAGAATTAATATTAAACAATGTTTTCTATTATTGTTGCAGTGATTTGTGTGATTAGCTGTTTATTTACAAGTATTAAACCTATGCAAGTGGTGCATCCATGTTCAGATGAGGCTTTGATGGCCTATAAGTGAAGTTCACTGATTACAATGTGGAATAACGTTGAGATGTTAAATAATTTGGAACAAATTATGGGAAAAAGTAGAAGTTTAATGAGTTTAGAATAAACCCGCAATGATACTTGTCTCTGTGATGCTGAATACTTTATTACTCTTATGATCTACAGTTGGTTGCAAATGTGAAGTTGTTTAAATTTAAGACTTTGTCTTCTGTGATACAGGAGCTGGGAGTTAAACAAGCTGAACATTTAAGTGCTGATTAATGTTCTTACACAGGGTTACAGCTTGGAGTGAAGCTGCTCCAAGGGACAAACCCTGGAGAATGTTTTAGGGAGACTGTGCAACACTCTTGTACATGTCTCATTGGGGAGTTGACACATGGCGAAAGCCGTGTGGCGAGAGGAGTGTCATTTTTTCAATTTGTAGATGTCATGAGGTGCCATGATGAGAAGGAGTGACTGAGAGGATCGCCCACAAAATGGAACCTGAGGGAGCGTGCCAAGCTCCAAAAAGTGACAGCGCAGAGGAGGTCCAGCGATGGACTTGTGGTTCTGTGAACAGCACAAATGCCAGGTGACTGTAAAATAACTAACAGCACTTTTTCCACAAGTGAAGCCAGTAACTTACTATCCTAAAAGATTAGCTCTAGTTGCTCGTGCTTTACCTCCATGCGTGAGATCAGTATGTGCAGCAGCTTAAGCTGTACAATGTTTCAGGAAATAGTTTATTTCATCTTTTGATTGTTAGTTCCAGAAGAGGTAGATGTTTACTATTGCAGACTAAACTTACATTTCTATCATCTACAAGACACTTGTCTTTAATGTTACTGTTACTCTCACAACCACACATATTACCATAAAGTGGTGCACAATTCTGAATCTGTCAAACCCTTTTTGCCAACGGAGGAGGGCACTTCTCATGAGTGTAGAGAGCGCGAGGAGAAGACGTGTAAGCTGAGGGATGACTTAATAGATGTGCCACTCGTTGAGGGAAAGGTTTGGTTTGTTGATGATTTGAGTTTTACAACAGCAGAGGGACAGACTAGAACACGTTTTACTGTAGCTGACAGTGAGAGAGAGTTATCTATGTAGGACAACTAGCATGTTTCATGTTTGCTTGAGCAGCAGAGATGCTAGCTTTAACGGAAGCGTGTAAAGCTGTAGAGAGACAATATACACTGATAGGTAGTATACATTTGCTACTGTACATTTCTTTGTAGTGCAGTGAGTGAGACGAGGGGTGACAACCTCTACAGGGAAACCTGCAGAACACACCAAACTCTTGCAAAATCTGCTGGAGGCAGCGTTATTAACCAGTGGAATTGCCGTTTGTAAATGTGCAGCACACATGTGAGGGAAAGATCTGGTTGCATTAGGGAAAGTTTTTGCAGATAAGATCGCAAAAGAGGCAGCTTTAGTTAAACATGGTGTTAACCTTTTATCAGTACAGCATTAGCAGACATGCAGGCCCACTCACCTACTGCAGGACAATAGTTGTGACTTACAGAGGGAGCAAGCTTTCAGGATGATTTTTTATCTGTGTGATAAACCAGTACTGCCTAATAATTTGTATAAGACTGCTGCTATTTTGAGCCATTGGCTATACCATGTCTCAAACAGGAGGGAGATGAGCAGTCGTTATACTCACTCTAGGATTATTAAATACTTAAAAAAAAAAACTTTTGCAGACAGTAAAGTTAAGATTTAGGAAGACAGGCAGGACATGGTTAGACTGTATAGAATAAGTACATGAGGATTACTCCAACAGAGAATGGTCTGACTCTTTGAGATTACACATGTTAGAGCATTTAGAGTTCCAGTCTTCTGTAGTGATGATAGAAAAGCAGAAGAGAGAGCATATTAGCAGATTAGATGCTTGAAAATGTTTAAAAGTAAAGTAGTCATGAGAACAAATGATCTGCCAGATGATTCTGTTTCTTCGCAGGAGCAGAGCCTGAAGTCTGGAGATTGGATGATGATAAGGCCATGGAGAGGAAGTGCTGATCCAGTCCATGGTGGGAAGGTCCATATCGGATGCTGCTGACGACGACCACAGCAGTGAAGATTGCTGGAAGGAACACTTGGATATATCAAGCGCACTGCAAGAAGGTGACACACATCCAGGCCAGCTCGGAGTAAGTGGCAGGAAGACCGGGAACAAAGGGGGGGGAAAGCCTCCAGGGCCCCTCGTCTCAATCCGGTGAAGAAACCAACTGAGCCACAGGTACTCATCAGAATGGCTGGGAATGTGCTGTGCATCTTCTTGTGCCTGTGGACCCTGAGTGGGATGACAGGAGCGCACTGGAACAGAGCAAACCACACCCAGTACCAGCATGGGTTTTCAACAACTACTGGTGGCAGTTTAAGAACACAACCACTCACATAAAGAACGAGACCAATGGTTATGCTTGTGATGCCACTGGCTACACATTCTTCTGGACTGTGGCCCTGTAGCATCACTGAGAGCGAGACAGTTTGTTTGGTTGCTTTAGCAACACATCCAGGAACACTGCCAACTTTTCAACTGCTCTGAACCTGAATGGAAGGTTGATTCACCAGTAGCTGGGAAGGTGAACTGCTCTGGTAGGACAGACCTGCTCGTCTGACTCAAAGAATATGACTTGTTGCAGGACATTATACAGTTAAACGAACTGGAAACAGGCCAATTGCCTATGTGTACGAAGGACAATGGATTAGCCCAAGTTGGAGATTAACCATGGAACATGGTAACATCACTTATTCTTTTGTCTTCTGCAAGAAGGATGTAAACAGAGAAGCCTTTTGTCTACATTTACATCATGAACACTTGAGGTTTTGAGCCAAGAAGATCAAAACAGCTGGATCCAATTTCCTTTACAAAGCTTTTTCTGTGGTGACAACAGGACAGGAGAAGAGTTGTAAATGCAGATAATTCACAAGTTGACTCTAACCCCCACAGGATGCCTACAGTGAGAAGATTTGGGGGTTGATAGGAGTCATAAAGAAGGGTGTTGACCAGGCTGCAGCTTTGAAGTTAGCTGAGAGCCACATGGACAAACAATAAAGTCAACTGATGCATTTAAATACCTATGTCTGTATACAGTTGGATTGTAGTGACATATGATTTTTGAGAATGATGATTCTTCTTGTTTGACCTTTGACATTCAGTTGTTTACTTGAAGAAATACATAATGAATTGCACGACAGGAGTAGATCCGCCACAAGGCTGGATAGCTTGGTTACCGTCTGGTCCTTGGTGGCATCTTCTTTTGAAAATATTAATTCCTGTTTTTGGACTGTTGATACTGATTTGCTTATGTATAGGATGTAGTTTACTGTGCATGAATGAAATCTACACTGACACTGTCTAAACAAAGGGTGCATAAGTTGAAATTTAAGAACAATGACAAAAAGGAGGGAAATGTTAAGTCTAATTGTTGAATGTTGCCATTGTGTTTCTTAAATTTGTACAGTCTTAGTTTAAGCAGTAGGATCAAAGCCATTCCTTTGATCCTGACCACCTCTCCAGCCACTCTGTGCTGGGGGAGGTTTTATTGTAGATACATCCTAACTTGAAGATCTGTTTGATGTTTGGTAGAGCTTCCTACCCTTTGTATGGTTTCACTGTGTTATCTTTGGTAAACCATACATTGGGTGTGGGGGAAGACTACCCTCTTTATGACCAAGGATGTTGTTCCTGCTTTTAGGTTTTATGACCCTTTGATCAAACACACACACACACACACACACACACACACATTCTCACATAACACCCACACACACACACTTACATACAGTGCCTTGTCTTTGTAACCAAAGGGGGTTGCAAGGGGAGGTGTTTTGTAAACTATTGTTTGAAGTTTGTCAATAAAAGGCGGCGAGAGGAGGCCACCAGCGTGGTCATTTCAACGTGCTGGTCACAGACGAGAGGCCTCCCTTGCGCAAGAAATCGATCGAACACTGTTGCCTTGCTTTTCTTTCATGGGAATAAGTCCTGGATACAGCGGGGTCTGAGTTTAGACCCAACAGTTGGATTGTTTTTATTTTGTTTTAGTTTGCAAGTTGGTTATTAGATGCCGCTCCAGCCAGCCAGAGAATCCCCCGCAGCCCCGCCCTCTCTTCTCTGTGCCGCAAGCAGCAGGTGCACCTTGCAAACAGAGGGTACCTTTACTCGCAGAAAATGGACGGCAGAAAACTGATCGGTGCCTATGCCATCTCCAAAATGCACTGGCTGATGATTGGGCAGTATGAGTACGAGCAACTTTTTTTTGGGAGATGCCCGTGATGCCGCCGCCACCCTGGGCAACCGCCCATGTCGCCCCTGTCAGAGTTTTACCCCTGATACTGCTGGATAAACAGAAACTCACTCAGGAACGAGGTCACACAGAGCTCAAGTTTTCACTCACGAGAGGGAAGCAGTTCTCTCCAACTCACTTCAACTTGCTTCCCCCTGCAGGCTGCTTTTATTATTTACACACATGAATATGCATAGTCTCATTAACATGTGATGTCTTAAACAAGCATATATGTGAACAAAGAGCAACTGTGTGTGTGTGTGTTTGTCAAGATATGGCTCCGTGAACGCCTCCTTAAAAAAACGATTCTAATTTTTTCTGCAGTTGAAAGTATTTTTTGCCACAAAAATAAAGCTTCCTGTTTGTGTTTATTTCCCTGTTTGTGAGTCATGTGTTCTATTTTACATTCAGTACCATCATGACAATGCTAACATGAGACAAGCAAATTCTGACATGATCTCTTCTTTCACTAAACATTATGGAAAACCACACCAGTTGGTTATAATCAAATACAGCTGGACTCAAATGAAGGTGTAGAACCATCTCAAGGATGATCAGAAGAAATGGACAGCACCTTAGTAAAATATATGAGTGTGACAGCAAATGGTCTGAATACTTAGGGCCATGTGATATTTAAGTTTTTCCTTTTTTAACAAATCTAGAGAAATGTCAACAATTCTGTGTTTTTCGGTCACTATGGGTTGCTGTGTGTACATTGAGGAAAAAATGAACTTAAATGATTTTAGCAAATGGCTGCAATATAACAAAGAGTGAAAATCTGAATACTTTTGGTACCTACTGTAGTGTATGTGAGCACCCTTGTGTACAACTGTGCACATGAGCGCTCTTGAGTTCAAAAGGTTTCTCCATGCAAAGATCTGCTTGAGGGTTTGGGGAGCCATAGCCCTACCCCCCAAGAGCATGAAGCGGGCGCAGAGGAGACCCAGGGCCGGACATCCACAGTGCAAATGGAGGACCACCAGAGAGGCAACCGCACCACCCTCCCTGAAAGAGCTGAGGAAAGCCGCAGATGTGGGGTCACCCAGCACCACGGTGCAGAAGCCACAGAGGGCCGCAGTGACGAGCCCACAGGGCCCGCCGGTAGCAAGTCGCACCAGAGTGGACCGAGCCACAGAGACCCAAGGCAACACCACCTCATCGGAAGGGGCCCGATCTGGCCACAGGCGCCATGCCCCACCAAGCAGCCATCAGGAGTGAGCTGGATAAACACCCGAGTGCTCAGCCCTGAACGCAGAGAACCACCAACTCACCGACGACTGAGGGCATCGGCCACCAGCAGGTAGTGAGGTGGGTGAAGGTAGGCTAGATATTCCAAGTTAGGCGGAGGTAGGGACTCGACCTGACTCATAGATATAGACAAACTGGCACACACAGACAAAAGCATACATTCCCACCCTTATTAACAGAAATACAAATACTCAGCACTCGCCCAACATGGAGAAAAAACAGAAATGAACACTATACACCCATTCACACTCCCCAGACATACTCTATACTCTCGATTACAGGTATTACATGGGAGGGGCATGATGATTTCTGCCAGAAAGAAGTAGGTGTTATCATCCGAAATTTGCGTCATCGAAACACACACACACACACTGGCGCTTTTAAGAGTTTGGCCATTGTGTGTCTAGGTCAGTCAAACAGCCTGGAGCTGCTAAATTTGAATCCACCAATCACAAAGGCTGCTTCTTTCCCACCAAAACAGCTGCATCTGCTGTAGCCCTTAACCCTTTAGAGCCGATCGGAGCGGGCACGCTCTGTTTTGCGTAACTATTTTTAAATCCCAGTAGCACTGCAACCACGTAAGCTAGCGCAAAAATTTTTTTTGCATATGAAACCGGAGGAGTTGTACTTACATCTTATGCCATCAGCTTGTCCTAGGTCACGGTTTCCTTCCACATAAAGCTTTGCAAAAACTGCATAAAAAGCGCTTGCAGGAACAAAAACATAATATTCCAGAAACACGCTTTGCCGATCCGATCAGCTGTTCATAACACTTCCTGCGTTGGAATAGACGTCGGCGCGAACTTTTGCATTTCCGCCATTACCTGCCCGAAACCGGAAGTGACGTCATTTTCGCGGAAATGTAGTCTTTTTTACCCTCAGGGCCTATACTGGTCTTTTTAAAAGTTATCTTTGACTTTATGACTTTCTGTGTCGTTTCTGGGATGCTTAGGACTCATATTGCACTGCTGGAAATAGTTTATTTTGATGCATATGCTGCTTTTTTGCAAATTTGCAGTATAATATTTATTTTTGTTTTTCCTGCAGTGTATAAAAATTGGCGTATTTCGAAAATAAAACTATGAAGACGCTCAAAATAAATTTCCTGTGGTGGGAAACTATTTTGTGCAACTTTTTTGTATTTACAGTTTTGAGGGATAAGCCTCCTAAATTTCTCTAACTACAAATATATGTTAAAAAAGCAAAAACGATTTTCAATTTTTTTGTAGTTTATTGCACTTTTTTGCAATTTATGTAATTACTATGCACTTAATGAATACATATTATTAAAATCTGGGCTATAATGGTTGTATTGGTGTATAGCAACTTGAAATGCTCCCAAAAATGGCTCCACAGCATGTAAAAATATAATATAAGCTCTGGCGGCCTTGGCTCTATGGTAGGTCTTAAAGGGTTAAATACACGAACAGAGAGAGTACTTTCTGCAATCCAAGGGCATAGATTAGGTTTTGGCATTGGTGGGGACAGATGATTCAACCACCAAACCCTGCCCTATTTCTTTTTCCCCCCTTCTTGTCTTTGCTTCTTAATAAAAAATAAAAAAAAAAAAAAAGGAGAAATATGCTTGCCTACATATGCTATTCTACATGTTTTTAAACCATTTAAAATTACAATTCTTAGTTTTATATGTGAATTATATAATGTTAAATTACTTAAGTATTTTAGGCTTTAGTTTACTTAACCTTCCTGCCTTCTTGGGACCTTTTTGTGCCACTGCTATGTGTTAAATGGCTGCCATTTCCACTGTGTTCAGTGGAATATAACCAAACTTGCCACAGGATAGTTTTTACCTGTCAATGTTAATATTCCAGTGTGAATTCCTTAAATCAGCCTAAAATGGCTGAGCAGCAGAAATCCCCACACCCATCACCCTGGGGACCATTTCCTGCCCATTGACTTCCATTATAAACGCTATTTTTCAACCCCAAATGATCATTATATGATTTTATTTTTTCTTCTTTTCTTGGATGTCAATGAAGACTCAGGGCCTTGAAGTTTTAATTTTTAAATTGCAAAAAAAATGCAAAAAAAATAATGGCAGGTCAAAATGTATGTTGGTGCCAATCTTTGGTCCATCTAAAGGCCTACTTATAATGACAATCACATATTACTTCAACTGGTTTTTTGTGGAAATATTTAGTTTCGTTTTTTGTTTTTTGGGGCTTATAACACAGGGCGCTCATGTAATAACACTGGGATTTGAAGGGTTAAAACAACGAAAATATAATTAAAACTTTACATGAATATTTCAGGGAGAAGTAGTTTTACAAGGTTGGCTAATTTAAAGTGGAATAAAATATGGATATATGGTCTTTTTATGGCGTTTTTGGGCGTGGCTGAGAATGGTCCCTAGGGTAATGGGTGTGAGTTTTTTAAAGGATGGCAGGAGGGTTAAGCCATATTCCATATATATCAGGTATCATACAAAGATAAAAATAGATTCATGACAATAAAATAATATGACTTTAAGGACTTAACAACATTACTTCAGTTATAGTACACCAACATCTCTTACACATTAGCACTAAGGGAACACTGAATGACCTGGTGGTTTTTGTCCATAAAGCTACTCATCTAAGATTACCACAAAGTAAAAGATCGATCAGCAAGATTACGTAACATTTTAGGCACACTATTGCCCCTATTAAGTCAGTGAGCTGGGATCTTTTATTCTAAACATGAACTACTGTTATAGCAACGGACATGGACTACTGGTTCTAGTGATGGTAAATTTGATTCTTTTTACTGAATCGAGTTTTAATGAGTCACTCACCAAAGTGAATCGGGTGTTTTGAGTCATTTGATTCACTGAGTCAGTTGACCAGAGAGTGCAAAAAAATTTACATTTTCACTCAAACTTAATTTGTTTCTCTTTTCATGTAAATCCCACTGCTAAGATGAATGATTCTAAAAAAATGACGCTGACCGCAGCATGATTGAAATGGTAAAACAAAACAAAACAAAAGAAACACATAAGTCTTAGTATCATTACTTGCTAATCATGTTTAAAATGTTGACTAATAGTATTCACCAAACATAATATGAGCTATTTATTTTTCCTTTCCAGGTGCAGTGTGAATCTTGCCAAAGATGGGCACATTTTGCATGTGCAAAATATAAAGAGAGCAACCAAGAATATAAATGCAAAAAATGTAAGGAAAACACATAACAACTTCTAATATAAACAGCTGTCTTTTCCCCTCCATGTCTCTTTGCATTCGTTGTCAACATTAGATGATTGTGTGCTGGAGGCCATCTGAACATGCTACCTAAATAAATCCCAGCAGGAAGCATGTTTTAATAGTGTGATTTGGCCATCTGAACATGCTACCCAAATAAATCCCAGCAGGAAGCATGTTTTAATAGTGTGATTTGGCCATCTGAACATGCTACCCAAATAAAACTATGCAGGAACCATGTTTTAATAGTGTGATTTGGCCATCTGAACATGCTACCTAAATAAATCCCAGCAGGAAGCATGTTCTTAACGTCCTAGCGAAATAACTCAAAGTTTTTAAGTGTGATTTGGCCATCTGAACGTCCTACCTATACGACCGAGCCATTAACTACGTAAGGTAGCATATTCTGATAAGGTAGCACGGATTGATAGATAAGACCATAAATTTACGCTACGGTAGGATGTTTTGACAAGGTAGGACGTTTTGTCAGAACACAGGCATTGGCTGGTCATCCAGAGCGATAAAATGAGTCAGAGCCTCTGTTATTTAAACTGCCCGTGGATTTTCTCTTGACATTTTTCATCGTTTTTCCAAAACCTGAGTTAAAGTTGGCTGTTCCGTTCCACACTGCTGACATTTTGCTTAGCCTAGCTACAGCAGCCTCCAGTTTCTCTTTTTTATCTGGAGCTGCCAGTCTCACTCGCCTAACCATGTGCCTGTTTAGCGCGAGGTGTCCCCCTAGTGGCCAATCTAAAAAACTACAACAGAAATGACATGCCACCCTCTGATTAATGAAATAAGTTAGTATCGGTTCATGGTATCGGTTAACTTTTACGAGTATGAGTACACACACATTTTACAGTATCGGCCCCAATACCCGATGCCAGTATCGGTATCGGTGCATCCCTACCGAAAGGTTTTTAAGCATATCTGAGACCAGAAGTTTTGGTCTAAGTTAACTGATAAATCCTCTTCCCATTTTGCAATAGGAAGTGATATTGACTCATCTGTTTTAGAAAGCATTCTGTATATTTTGGAAAGTAATTTGGGGGTTTTAAGAGTAAGAAATTGAACCACACTTGGTGGTGTTTGTAGTTCAACTTGACCTGGTTTAAATTTCTTTTTTCCTATGGATTTAATTTGTTGATATTCTAAAAATCTTTTCTTGTTGATCCCATATTGTGTAACTAGTCTGTCAAATGAAATAAATTCTGTTCCTTCTAATATATGTTCTAAATATTTGATTCCTTTACCACTCCAATCTGAAAGGTTTATCATATTATTATTTTGTAATATGTCAGGGTTGTTCCAGATAGGTGTACGTTTGCATGGGATTAGTGAAGACTCCGTCAATTTTAGAAACTCCCACCATGCTGTCAGAGAAGAGCTGATGTTGATGCTTTTGAAGCATTCATGTCGTTGGATGTTTGAGCTGATAAATGGTAGATCTGAAATCTCTAGATTATTGCAAAGTGCTTGTTCTACATCTAACCAAGGTTAATCTAAGAGGGTATGTTTTAGCCATCCTGAGATAAATTGAAGCCTGTTGACTAAGAAGTAGTGCTGAAAGTTAGGCAGCTCTAATCCTCCTTTAATCTTGGTCTTTTATAGTGTTTTTAAGCTTATACGTGGGGGTTTATTTTTCCAAAGGAATTTGGACATCTATCAATCTAGACATCTGAACCAATTTTGAGGCGGTTTAGTTGGGATCACTGAGAATAAATTTATTTTTGGTAAGACCATCATTTTTATAGCAGAATCCCTTCTCATGAGTGATATGGGTAGACAGTTCCATGTAGCCAGATCACCTTCTACTTACTTTAAAAGTGGGATATGGTTTAATTTAGTCAGATCTGCAAGCTTGGGAGAAACATTAATACCTAAATATTTTATATTTCCTGATAGCAGTGGTGTAGAAGAAGAATTATGGAAGGAGCAATTAATCGGAAGGACTGTAGATTTTGACCAGTTAATTGAGTAATCTGATATTCTTGCAAAAGAGTTTATAAATTCAATCACCCCAGAGATATTGGTTTGTGAGGTTTGGAGAAAAAGTAACACATCATTCGTAGGGATGGGTATCGTTTAGGTTTTATCCGATACCGGTGCCAAATCGGTACTTTTGAAACGGTGCCGGTGCTCAAACGGTGCTCAAACCGGTGCTTAAAGAATGGAGAACACAAAATTGGTCCAAAAACCTCTCATGTTCAGCTGGTTTTTTGTAAAAAGATAGCAATGTTAGCCTTTTCTGCAGCTATGGGGCATATATGGTATCACTCTTGGCTGGAAGCAGTGCTTAAACAACGGAAAAAACACAAACTTTGTCCAAAAACCTCTCATGTTCAGCTGTTTTCCACTTTTTCTTTGGTCATTTTAGCCTTTTTGGCCAGGGTGAAGGGAGCATCTGCCATCAAACAAGAAGACAGCCGCATGTAGCTATGATGATGTTTGCTAGTTCACCTTACATGCATTAATGTAATAACGTGGTTAGCCTACTCAATGTAAATTACACACGAACAACATTAAGCTACTCACGCAGAGAAGAACGGCTGCTGCTGCATCATCATCCGTCATCATTTCTGCTACACTGGCAGGGCTAGGGGCCAGGACTCCATTCTTCGTGTTTTTGGGGGATGTTGCTCCGGGTCCGATAACAGGCAACCCACCCGCAGTAGATGTGCACGGTGTGAGGTCTATTCTCGCAGCAAGCTATCAAATACGACGCATTTCTCGGCTTTAAAAAAAAAAAAACGCTATGCGTCGCCAGGTGTTTCATCAGATTTGAGGTGTTACCTCCTTTGACAGTATCACAGTATCAGCTTAAAGCACTTGTTGCAGGCTGCTGAGTTTGCATATTTTGCTGTGAAGTACAGCCAGACTTTTGACCGCTTCGTCTTGGGCATTTTTAATCTGTAGCTCTGCTCTAAGAACGTACGTACCTGGACCCGCCTACTATCCTCGGAAACGTAAAATGATTGGCTAGAATCTAAAGTGTATCACAGCTCAGGAAAAAAAAAAGCACCGAAATGTGCGCTGCTTTTCGGTCTGGTTACTACCGTTTATGTCAGAACCGGTGCCATGATGGCACCGGACACCGGTACCCATCCCTAATCATTCGCATAAAGGCTGATTTTATGTTCCACGTTCTTGCATTTTATGCCCTTAATTACTGAATTCTGTCTAATTGCTACTGCTAGTGGTTCAATAAAAATTGCAAACAGTGAAGGGGAGAGTGGGCATCGCTGCCTGGTGCCCCTCAGGAGACAGAAACTGGAGGATGTTTGGTCATTTGTTCTGACACAAGCTGTTGGGGAATTATATAATATTTTTAACCAGTTAATGAAAGAGGATCCAAAACCAAATTTGTGTAAAGTTGCAAATAGAAATTTCCAGTTAACTCTGTCAAATGCTTTTTCTGCATCTAAAGAAAATATTGTAGTTTCAAGGTTTTTACTGTATGAGTAATCTATCAAATTAAGTATTTGTTGATGAGTGCCTACCTTTTATGAAACCAGTTTGGTCAGGATGAATTAAGAGGGGGTTTATTTTCTCTAGTCTCTTTGAGAGAGCTTTGCAGATTATTTTAAGGTCTGCATTTATAAGGGATATTGGACGATAGCTTGAGGGATATAGAGGGTTTTTCCTTGGTTTTAGCAGGAAATTAATGTTTTCAGAATTCATATTTGATCGAAGTCTGCCCTTTTTGTATGGAACGCCAGGACTGCCATAATGAATTAATTAAATACACCATTAAATAATTAATTAAATGTGTCAATAATTAATTAATTAAATGTGTCAATAATTAATTAAAATGTGAATTACATAAATAATTAATTAAATGTGTCAATAATTAATTAATTACATGTGTCATAACTATTTATTTAATTAATTAATTCCAATTTTAATTAATTATTGACACATTTAACTAATGATTTAATGGTGTATTTAATTAATTCATTATGGCAGTCCTGGCGTTCCATATTTTCCTTGATTTCACACAACGTTCTGTAAAAAACTGGTGCTAGAATCGTCCAGAAATCGTCCAAAAAAAAAAAAAAAGTGATGTTAGTACTTTCAGCGTTAACTTTGTTTTAAAGTCTTTAAAATATACACCATTCAATAGTTGACCTTAATCTTACAGAGAATGTGATGATTTTATGGATAATTAAAGTCAGTCATGTTGTTTATTTTTATTATGGTACTTATCATTTGGGATATGTATTACTGTGTGCATACTTTATAAGAACAGATGAGATAAGGAGAGAGGAGATTAAAAAAATCTCTACCTTGCTGGTTCTATCGACGATGAAATGCTCAAGTATCTATGTAGCACGTACGTAATCTAATTCCACAACACAATGTGATGGGGGAAATCAGCTGTGTTTTGATGCCAATTTTATTTCGAATCTGGCGCGAACCGGCGAGCCAGTTCCTGAATCAGTCACATGGTACGGGCTGCCCGCGAGGCCTTGAACGTCACTGCATACGTAATCAAAGAAAGCCTCGATACGCGCTTTACAAAAACTCCCCCAAGATTAGCCGACACACGCTTCGAAGCTTTGACACACAGGACACATCACTACCAGTTGGTGGCGGTAATGAGTCGTTATTGCCAACCGCCGACAAACCACAAAGAAGAAGACGAAGTACTGCGCGTGCACACAGCGGAAAGTAGACTTACCGAGTAATGATTATAGCCACAGTCATCATACTTGTTATCTACGACGGAGACTTTTGTGGTGTGACAAATATAGTGTGACTGTGCTGAGCTTTCTTACTGCTGCCCTTCTGGTCTCCGGCAGATCACGTTTATGTTTCTCATGCGTGATTGGAAAGATATAGGCTCTCGTAGCTCGGACAGCTTGGTCTCTCTCCTAGTCCAACTACAAAGCCGGCCTCCTCCGCTGGGGGATCTTTAGTTCGGGTTATTCTGAGAGGAGATCCAGAGTGAGTACATTATAATTTCTTCCTAAATCGATAACTGACTACAGGGTTTCTCTCTCTTAGCTAATTTAGCTAACTATCTTATCTTATCTTATCTTAATTTTGTTTTCGGCTGTACGTTCTGTTCAGCCCCTGTCATTTTGTCTGCTTGGAGCTTCCAGCAGGACCTTATTTTTTTTTAATCATTTGTGTTCAGCTATTTGTTTTCCTTCAAATGAAGATGTTGTACTGAGTATTATGATTTGATGAGGTGGATAGAATACAACAGATTCCACAATTAATAACAGAATTATGGGCTCAAAATGTGGTCATAAATATTTTGTACTTGTAAAAAAGATTTGTATGTGTAAAAAAAGATTTGTGTGTGCGTAAAAAAGATTTGTATGTGTAAAAAGAATTTGTGTGTGCGTAAAAAAGATTTGTATGTGTAAAAAGAATTTGTGTGTGCGTAAAAAAGATTTGTGTGTGTATAAAAAAAGATTTGTGTGTGTGTAAAAAAAGATTTGTGTGTGGACTTAGAAAAAAAACCCCTGCAAGTTACAAGTACGGATTTTGACCCTATTTTTCTTCCCTTCATCTGATTGGTCAATGTCATGTCAATCACAAATGTAACAATCCAATCAGAGAACAGATGGGTTTGGCTGTCGAGGGGCGCTTTTTTTGAACTGCAGGTCTTTGAAGGGAATAAATGCCCTTTTACATGCCAACCCAGCGTTTTCCTTCATCACCACGAAGGAAAACAGTCTGTGGTCGTCCGAGTTTGGTGATTTTTGTGTCACAGGATTACGTGTTTAATACAGGGACTTCCACAGCCTTTCCAACAGCGCTGCGGACCGCGGGGTGGGGGCGGGCAGTGTTTTGGAAATGACAGTCTTCATTACAAAGCTTTCTTCGTTATGAATTAGCATACATGTTTTTATTGAACATTTGAAGAAGCAGCAAAAAAAAACAAACTCTTGTAGAGGACATAAAGTCAGAGATAGAAAAGACAAGGAGCAGGTGCATCTAGTACAGGTAGAGCTGCTGCAAAAACCCACAGAGCCCAGCAGCCAGCGTAACAAATTCTGGATCCTTTGCTTTTAGTTAGCAGTTAGCATTAGCAGCACATCCTGTGTCCGATGTGAAAGGACTTTTATGCTGCGCACTGTGACTCACAGCAATGGTCCTGGGTCGGCCCTGACTTTGTGTTAAACTAATCCTAAAGTAATAATGGTATTTCTAACCACTGATATACCACAACTTTATCCTTTCAACAGCTACTGAAAGTTAGGGGACCTACCTGCTATCGGATATTTATATAGCGATCCTCCAGCTTCAAACTGTATCACCCTTCAAGGACCTGCAGTTCATAAAAGCGCCCCTCCAACAGCCAAACCCATCTGTTCTCTGATTGGATTGTTACATTTGTGATTGACATGACATTGACCAATCAGATGAAAGAAAGAAAAATAGGGTCAAAATCCGTACTTGTAACTTGCAGGGGTTTTTTTTCTAAGTCCACACACACATCTTTTTTACGCACACACACATCTTTTTTACACACACACACATCTTTTTTACAAGTACAAAATATTTATGACCATATTTTGAGCCCATACAGAATCACCACCAGTAATGTCTTTTAAGATGGCGCTGATCTAACGGCAGGTGTTCCAGATCTACTGGCGTTTAGATCAACTGGCGTTGGTCGAACAGTTGTGTGACAGTCTTGCGTTTCAGGAGCTGCTACCGACAAACCAGCAAAAAAACGCCAAATGTGTCACCTGTGACACTTGTGAGGTTATCTCAAACACACTCCGTCAGTCTTGATGCTGTTGAACAACAAAATGTTTAAAAATGTGGCGAGTTTACCTGGTGATATCCTCATGCGCGACGCGATCGCGAAAACAGCAAACAAGTAATACCACGCCGATGTTGTTCACGGGACAGCAAGAGTAAACGATCGGGAGACTCTTGTCGTTGTTATCGTTCCCCTCGCACGTTTTATTTCTCCGGTCTCAGCGTTTTTGCTCCACAACTACAGCGAGCAGTTTACTTTATGCACTAACATGGAGTCGAGTCAACCAGCGCCACCTCTGGCCAAGTGCCACAGCCTACAGCCAGATCAACTTGTGACACACATCTGCACCACGTCTGAATTCGTTTCATGCACAACACATTTGTACCCTTCAATTGTGTCTGTTTGTGCGTCATGCAAATAAACCTTTGAAAAGAATGAAATGATATCATATATTCCTTATTGGCCTACATTTGTACAAAATTCCAAATTATATACACAAAGTCATAGAAATCACCACTCCAATTGGTCATCATGATTTTAATATTCTCTTTTCCCATAACAATGAAATACACCTTGGACAAATATGACACATCAATATTTCATTAGTGTTGTCGCATCACATCCTGTAAGCAGAGTCTGCCTGTGTCTTTTCCCTGGAAATTAATATTTCCAGCCAATATAGGCAATCCATCAACATGACTTGGGAGTTGGTAGTTATATACAGTCTGTATAAGTGTGGTTAATCTAATGAACATTTGTAAGGAGACGGCAGTTACTGTGAATTCACAGCAGTTACACAGTGATTAGTAATAAACCGAGCCAGTGAGAGTGAGTGGATTTAAGAAAGTCAGTGACTCAGGTGTGTCGCTTGGTTTGTCATCTGTTTGTGAGACTGGAGGAGACGTAGAATCTTTTGTTTTAAATCTTAGTTAGGAAGATTCCTGTTTGAAAACAAGCACTTTTTGTGAGAAATGCAAGAAGTACATCTGCAGAAAGCACACAGTTACATTCTGTCCATCATGTGGACAAAATTGAAAATGTTGAGCATTGAAAAACTGAGAACGTTGGGCAAGTTCAAAAGAAATGTGTTTGTAAGAATGAAAAACCAAATTGTACCTAAAATAGTTATGGAAAGTCTAACAGTTGTATGTCTGTGTTCTACATGTTTATCTGATGGGAAGTAAAGTTGCTATTGTTTTATTGCAGTTTTTTGACAATTCTGAGTGGATTTACACAGTACGGGTCAAAATTCAATTCAATTTTATTTATATAGCGCCAAATCACAACAAAAGTCGCCTCAAGGCGCTTCATAGATACAGAGAAAAACCCAACAATCATATGACCCCCTATGAGCAAGCATTTTGGCAACAGTGGGAAGGAAAAACTCCCTTTTAACAGGAAGAAACCTCCGGCAGAACCAGGCTCAGGGAGGGGCGGCCATCTGCTGCGACCGGTTGGGGTGAGAGAAGGAAGACAGGATAAAGACATGCTGTGGAAGAGAGACAGAGGTTAATAACAGATATGATTCAATGCAGAGAGGTCTGTTAATACATAGTGAGTGAGAAAGGTGACTGGAAAGGAAAAACTCAATGCATCATGGGAATCCCCCGGCAGCCTACATCTATTGCAGCATAACTAAGGGAGGATTCAGGGTCACCTGGTCCAGCCCTAACTATATGCTTTAGCGAAAAGGAAAGTTTTAAGCCTAATCTTAAAAGTAGAGATAGTGTCTGTCTCCTGAATCCAAACTGGAAGCTGGTTCCACAGAAGAGGGGCCTGAAAACTGAAGGCTCTCCCTCCCATTCTACTTTTAAATACTCTAGGAACAACAAGTAGGCCTGCAGAGCGAGAGCGAAGTGCTCTAATAGGGTGATATGGTACTACAAGGTCATTAAGATAAGATGGGGCCTGATTATTTAAGACCTTGTATGTGAGGAGCAGGATTTTGAATTCAATTCTGGATTTAAGAGGAAGCCAATGAAGGGAAGCCAAAACAGGAGAAATATGCTCTCTCTTTCTAGTCCCTGTCAGTACTCTTGCTGCAGCATTTTGGATTAGCTGAAGGCTTTTCAGTGAGTTTTTTGGACATCCTGATAATAATGAATTACAGTAGTCCAGCCTGGAAGTAATAAATGCATGAACTAGTTTTTCAGCGTCACTCTGAGACAGGATATTTCTAATTTTAGAGATGTTGCGCAAATGGAAGAACGCAGTCTTACATATTTGTTTAATATGTGCATTGAAGGACATGTCCTGGTCAAAAATGACTCCAAGGTTCCTCACAGCGTTGTTGGAGGCCAAGGTAATGCCATCCAGGGTAAGAATCTGGTTCGATACCATATTTCTAAGATTTTCAGGGCCGAGTACAATAACCTCAGTTTTATCTGAATTAAGAAGCAGAAAGTTAGCGGCCATCCAGGTCTTTATGTCTTTAAGACATTCCTGCAGTTTAACTAATTGGTGTGTGTTATCTGGCTTCATGGATAGATAGAGCTGGGTGTCATCTGCATAGCAGTGAAAATGTATGCTATGTCTTCTAATGATACTGCCTAAGGGAAGCATGTATAATGTAAACAGAATTGGTCCTAACACTGAACCCTGTGGAACTCCATAATTAACCTCAGTGTGTGAAGAGGACTCTCCATTTACATGCACAAATTGGAGTCTATTAGATAGATATGATACAAACCACTGCAGTGCAGTACCTGTAATACCTACAGCATGTTCTAATCGCTCTAATAGGATATTATGGTCAACAGTATCGAATGCTGCGCTAAGGTCTAGCAGGACAAGCACAGAGATGAGTCCACTGTCAGAGGCCATAAGAAGATCATTTGTAACTTTCACTAAAGCTGTTTCTGTGCTGTGATGAGCTCTGAAACCTGACTGAAACTCTTCAAATAAACCATTCCTCTGCAGATGATCTGTTAGCTGTTTGACAACTACTCTTTCAAGGATTTTTGATATGAAAGGAAGGTTGGAGATTGGCCTGTAATTAGCTAAGACTGCTGGGTCTAGAGATGGCTTTTTAGTAAAGGTTTAACTACAGCCAGCTTGAAGGCCTGTGGTACATAGCCGATTATTAGAGATAGGTTGATCATATTTAAGATCGAAGAATTAATTAATGGCAGGACTTCTTTGAGCAGTTTTGTAGGAATGGGGTCTAAAAGACCCGTTGATGGTTTGGAGGAAGTAATTATTGAAGTTAACTCAGAAAGATCAAATGGAGAAGAAGAGTCTAACTTAACATCAATGGTACTAAGAGCAGCTGTAGATAATATTACATCTGTGGGATGATTATTGGTAATTTTTTCTCTAATGATAAAACTTTTATTTGTGAAGTAGTTCATGAAGTCATTACTAGTTAACGTTAAAGGGGTGGTTGGCTCAAAAGAGCTCTGGCTTTTTGTCAGCCTGTCTACAGTGCTGAAGAGAAACCTGGGGTTGTTCTTATTTTCTTCAGTCAGTGATGAATAGTGTTACGTCCCCCCCAAAGGGGTCTAGGCATGCGAGTGAGGGGACCAGTAACAAATGAGTCCAGAACAGAATGAAAGGAAAACAGACAGGTGTTCTTAGTAAATAACATACTCTTTATTGTAGATAATCATAACATAAGGAGCCGGCAACGCCGTATTACCAATAACATGCCGAAAAAAGGTGGCAACAACAAAGAACACAACAACCAAACAAAAACTCCACACCACGAGGAGGCACTTCCAGGGGCCCACAAGCTCACCCTGTCACTAACAGTAGCTGGCTTTACTGCTGCCAAGGCCCACAAGCCCACACTACTCACGTAAAGCAGCTATACTGCTTCCACAACTCCACACTTCAGGCAGGCTACCTACACACCAAGCAGAGACACCCCACACCCTGCTCACAGCTCATCCCCAGCTTATATGACCTCAGAGAGGTGATTGCTGACTGGGCCCAGGTGGTAAGTGAGTCCAATGAGCAGCAGCTGTGTCCTGGGGAGAGAGAGAGAGCAAGAGAGAGACAGAGGGGTGGAGCAAAAGAGGAGGAGGCGGAGAAAAACACCACGCCCACACAAGGGCAGTATCAGGAGGCCCAGCTAGGGCCATAACAAATAGTAAGATGTTCTGGCTTTGCGGAGGGCTTTCTTATAAAGCAGCAAACTATTTCTCCAGGCTAAATGATGATCTTCTAGATTTGTGACACACCATTTCCTCTCCAGATTACGAGTCATCTGCTTTAGGGTACGTGTTTGAGAATTATACCACGGAGTCAGGTACTTCTGATTAGAGACCTTAGTTTTCACAGGAGCTACAGTATCCAGAGTCGTACGTAGTGAGGAGGTGAAATTATTAACAAGATAATCGACCTCTGTTGGGGTAGCGTTCAGATAGCTGCTCTGCTGTGTTGGTACAGGGCATTGGAGATGATAACAGTGGGTGGATTATATTCTTAAACTTAGTTACAGCGCTTTCAGAAAGACATCTACTCTGATAAACGTCTACTCTCCACTGCTGTGTAATCAATTATTGTAAATGTAAATGTTATCAGGAAATGATCAGACAGGAGAGGGTTTTCAGGAAACACAGTTAAATGTTCAGGTTCTATGCCATATGTTAAAACAAGATCTAGAGTGTGATTAAAGTGGTGGGTGGGTTCTTTTACATTTTGAGAGAAACCAATTGAGTCTAATAACAGATTAAATGCCATGTTGAGGCTGTCATTTTTAGCATCTACATGGATGTTAAAATCACCCACAATAATTATTTTATCTGAGCTCAGAACTAAATTAGATATAAAGTCTGAGAAATCAGACCGAAACTCTGTGTAAGGCCCAGGTGGACGATAGATGATAACAAATAAGACTGGTTTCTGAGTTTTACAGCTGGGGTGGACAATGTTAAGCATCAGGCTTTCAAATGAATTAAAAGTCTGTCTTGGTCTTTCATTAATTAATAGGCTGGTGTGGAAAAATTGCTGCCACACCGCCCCCTCGGCCTGTGCTTCGAGATTTCTGGTAGTTAGAATGACTCGAGGGTGTTGATTCATTTAAACTAACATAATCATCCTGCTGCAACCAGGTTTCTGTAAGGCAGAGTAAATCGATTTGTTGATCAATTATTAAGTCATGTACTAACAAAGACTTGGAGGAGAGAGACCTAATATTTAATAATCCACATTTCACTGTTTTACTCTTTGGTTCAGATGTGGATACTGTATTGTTCTTTCTTTGTAATTGTTTATGTTTAAGTTGTTTGTTTATAAATTTGTCCATATTTCTAGAAATGAGAGCTGCTCCATCCAAAGTGGGATGGATGCCGTCTCTCCTAACAAGACCAGGTTTCCTCCAGAAGGTTTGCCAATTATCTATGAAGCCCACATCGTTTCTGGGAAACCACTCAGACAGCCAGCAATTTAAGGAGAACATGCGGCTAAACATGTCACTCCTGGTCTGATTGGGGAGGGGACCAGAGAAAACTACAGAGTCCGACATTGTTTTGGCAAAGTTGCACACCGATTCAATATTGATTTTAGTGACCTCCGATTGGCGTAACCGGGTGTCATTACTGCCGACGTGAATTATGATTTTACTGAATTTACGTTTACCCTTAGCCAGCAGTTTTAAATTTCCTTCATTGTCGCCTGCTCTGGCCCCTGGAAGACAATTGACTATGGTTGCCAGTGTCTCTAGCTTCACATGTCTGAGAACAGAATCGCCAACTACCAGAGTTTGACCCCCGGCGGGTGTGTCGCCGAGTGGGGAAAAACGATTAAACACATGAACGGGTTGGTGGTGTACCTGGGACTTCTGTTTAGGACTATGCTTCCTCCTCACCGTGACCCAGCCGCCCTCTTTCCCCCAGCTGCTTGGGATCTGCCGGGGAACAGCTAGCGGGGCCTACGCTATCTTCGGCTGCACCAGCTACAGGGGCCTGGCTAGCTACGGGTGAATGAAGGGTGCGAAGCCGAGTCTCCAATTCAGTAATCCTGGCCTCCAGAGCTGCAAATATGCTACATTTGTTACAGATATCATTACTGCTAAAGGAGGCCAAGGAGTAACTAAACATCTGACACAATGAGCAAGAAAGTGCAGGAGGGACAGGTGAAGTAGCCATGGTGCTAATGAGTCAGCTACGAGCTAAGCTAAGCTAGCGAGACAGTACAGAGACAGTGAGTGAATACTTTGGCTATAAATTAGGTAGTGAGTACACAGAAAGTGTGCTTCGGATGAAGCACGTGAAGATTATACTATGAAAGAAGAATGTATTTAAAAGTTGTTAATTAAATTGCTAGGCAAATAAGCTACTCAGAAACACCACTGTGTTTGAGCAGGAACAGGAAGTGATACTCTACCGCAGAGCAAGCGAACACCAAGTGACCCGCAACAAAATCAATGTCATTTTTTTGTTCTTCAACATAATACAAGGGTTCATTTCCAAAACTTGCTTATGATCTTCAATTTGTAGCAGATCCACTATCACACAGCAGCTGGACCAGTTTCAAATGGAGGTCAGTCCACTACTGCCACCTGTGGCCAAGTGCCACAGCCTACTACTAGATTAACTTGTGACACATCTGCACCTGCTGCTATGATCACATTGAGTAGAGGCTGAGTGGCTGCACTAACCCCTGGTACATCCAAATCTACCCACAAACATGTTGAAAGATGCAATCCCAGCAATGTGGATTGTCAACACTAAAAACAATCAGTAAGCAAAGACAACAGGGATCACTTTTTTCTGTTTATTTAGCACCCACAACATTTGTAGTCTCCTTCTGCACAGGGGAAGTCCACACACACTGTGTGGTACCACTTTCCACAGAAGGTGCATTCAGTCTGCAAGATTGAATGAGATTGTCAGAGTCATTGTCTGACTGTTTATTACTGATCACCTGCTGTACATTCACAGTAACTGCCATCTCCTTACAAATGTTTATTAGATTAACCACACTTATACAGACTGTATATAACAACCAACTCTAAAATGTTTGCTCGCAGAGAAAAGACGCAGACAGACTACGCTAACGACATGTGATGTTACAACAATAGTGAAATATTAGGGTCATTTCATTCATTTCAAAGGTTTATTTGCATGACGCACAAACAGACACAATTGAAGGGTACAAATTAGGGCTGCCACAAACGATTATTTTGATAGTCGACTAGTCACCGATTATTTTTGCGATTAGTCGACTAATCAGATCATGCATCCATTGGACGTAAAACGTACAGCTTATTGCACCAGCAGCATCTGCTCTTATATAACTATCATTAGCTTACAGCTTTAAGTGTTTAAGGTATGTGCTAACTAAAAATAAAGACAAGATGATAGTTTATTAAATTTGAATGAAATTTGCAGATTGTTTCAGTGAAGTTTAATAAACTCCTTGCTATCTAAAATATAACAGGACACCGGAGTAAATTCTCGAGCATCTCACACTTCTGATAATCAGCTGTCTGCTTGACGTTTATTCAGCTGTGTAAAAACTATAACTTTAATCTCAGCCAATCCGATTTACTCAGGAACAAATAAAATACTGAAAAAAGCCAAACAATAACATTTTTAAGTTCTCTAAGTGACTTGTATATCATGTTTAACCTGAGTAGCGAAAGACGGCGGTGGGTTTGAAAACGATTTGCCGGAAGTCCGGTGTTCTCATGGCTCTAGTTAGCCTAGCCCCCGGCTCGCTATCGAGCTAGTGGGTAACAGACGTCTCCGAAAACGTCGGAGCGCTTTTGAAAATATGTGGTGTCTTGATAAACTGAGCAGATATTTGAGGTTTACACAGCTACATTCTCGTCTGAAAATATGTTAAACGTCTATTTTGTGACCCAGAAAGAATAATAAGAGTAATATTAAAACGAACTAGGTGCCGCCATTGTTGGAAACTGAGCAGGGCCGTGCTATGAATTCTGGGACAGTTTCTTCTTCTTCGGCGTTTAATGGCAGCTGGCATCCTTGTACATGCAGTGCTGCCATCTTCTGTTTCAGTCCGTTATTACACTCTTAAATCCTACTACTTAGTCCTGCGTCTTTCAGGATCTTACAAAGCTTCAAACGACGCGTCGACTATTAAATTAGTCGTCGACGAGTTTGATAGTCGACGTAATCGTGACTAGTCGACCAATTGTGGCAGCCCTAGTACAAATGTGTTGTGCATGAAACGAATTCAGACGTGGTGCAGATGTGTGTCACAAGTTGATCTGGCTGTAGGCTGTGGCACTTGGCCAGAGGTGGCGCTGGTTGACTCGACTCCATGTTAGTGCATAAAGTAAACTGCTCGCTGTAGTTGTGGAGCAAAAACGCTGAAACCGGAGAAATAAACCGTACGAGGGGAACGATAACGACGACAAGAGTCTCCCGATTGTTTACTCTTGCTGTCCCGTAAACAACATCGGCGTGGTATTACTTGTTTGCTGTTTTCGCGATCGCATCGCACATGAGGATATCACCAGGTAAACTCGCCACATTTTTAAACATTTTGTTGTTCAACAACATCAAGACATTTGGCTTTTTTTTTTTTTTTTTCTTTTGCTGGTTTGTCGGTAGCAGCTCCTGAAACGCAAGACTGTCACACATCTGTTCGACCAACGCCAGTTGATCTAAACGCCAGTAGATCTGGAACACAGGCTGTTGTAGCAGCTGTCTTCATAAGCGCCCCCCTCCCCCCCCTTCTTTTTGTTCCTACTATCCAGTATTTATCCATCATAACTCTGTTTCTACACTCAGTGTGTGCATGTTGTTTGTTGTATATTTCCTGCTATGAAAACTTAGTTTTCCTCTGGGATTAATAAGGTTTTTCTGATTCTGATGTTTGTGATGTTAGTACGAGGCACAATAATGCTACACAATACAATGGTCTGCAGTAGTGCCTTATAATAATACAATAAATTTAACTGGCTTAAATATAAAAATCTTTTTGCTGTCACAGGCGACTGGCAGCAGGCGAAGAGTCTGCAGGAGGAGCATCTCAGCACCTGTAGTCAGAAACATTGGTTCTTCACTGAAGGTGACAAAGAAAAATCGCCAACATTATTCTACAGACATTAATTGGTTGTTATTTTAATAATAATAATAACATCTAATTCTGTACACAGTGACATTTTGCCTGTTTATCCCAAATGAGAGACAAATCACTGCTGAAAAAAAATAATGTTCTCAACCTGCTTACATTAAATCAATGGATGGATGAAATTAGCCGTTTTTAACCCTCCCGAAAATAAGCTTCTCAAGGATCAGTTTTTGGTCCTGTATTTTTTTTTAACCTTTACACACTCTACATGTTGTATAATAAAGTATCTATTAATATGTTCTAGTGTTGCACATGATACATTTTTCACAGCTGATACACAGTTGTGCTTTATTTCCTTTGATAATCTCTGATAGCGTATTTTGTAAATAGTATTACATCCTCTGCACACTTTGGCTGCTCTGAAAAAGAAGGCAACAAACCAGAGAAGTTTGACTCCCTGGAAGAACTTATAAGTACACCTACACTGAAGACTAATTCATGCTTCTTTTGACCTGAACAAGAAAAAGCCCTCTATAAAGTTATGAAATCTTAGTAAATGAGGAAAACAGGAACAGCTCTGTAGCCAGGCTGACTAAGCCACCGGTCTAATGTTTGGACACACCTTCTCATGATTTTTCTGTTTTATAATGACTTTTTACATTATAGATTCTAATTGAAACCATCAAAACTCCAAATGAACACATATGGAATTAGGAGACAAAAAAATGTTAAATAACTCAAAACATACTCAGATTTTAGATTCTTAAAAATGTTAGATTCTTTAAAATAGCCATCCCTTGTATTGATTACTATTTTTCACACTGTGTGTGTGTGTGTGTGTGTGTGTGTGTGTGTGTATAGATTAGGGCTGCCACGATTTGTCGACTAGTCACGATTACGTCGACTATCAAAATCGTCGACGACTGATTTAATAGTCGACGCGTCGTTTGAAGCTTTGTAAGATCACAAAAGACGCAGGACTAAGTAGTAGGATTTAAGAGTGTAATAATGGACTGAAACAGAAGATGGCAGCACTGCATGTACAAGGATGCCAGCTGCCGTTAAACCCCGAAGAAGAAGAAGAAGCAGCTGTGTCCCAGAATTCATAGCGCGGCCCAGCTTAGTTTCCAACAATGGCGGTAGCTAGTTAGTTTTAATATTACTTTTATTATTCTTTCTGGGTCACAAAATAAACGTTTAACATATTTTCAGGCGAGAATGTAGCTGTGTAAACCTAAATATCGGCTCAGTTTATCAGGACACCACATATTTTCAAAAGCGCTCCAACGTTTTCGGAGACGTCTGTTACCCACTAGCTCGATAGCTAGCCGGGGGCTAGGCTCATTAGCGCCGTTAGAACACCGGACTCCCGGCAAATTGTTTTCAAACCCACCGCCGTCTTTCGCTACTCAGGTTAAATATATATGAGTCACTTAGATAAATTAAAAATGTTGTTGTTTGGCTTTTTTTTTTTTTTTTTGTATTTTATTTGTTCCTGAGTAAATCGGATTGGCTGAGATTAAAGTTATAGTTTTTACACAGCTGAATGAACGTCAAGCAGACAGCTGATTATCAGAAGTGTGAGATGCTGGAGAATATACTCCGGTGTCCTGTTATATTTTAGATAGCAAGGAGTTTATTAAACTTTACCGAAACAATCTGCAAATTTCATTAAAACTGAATAAACTATCATCTTGTCTTTATCTTTAGTTAGCACCTTAAAAGCTTAAAGCTGTAAGCTAATGATAGTTATATAAGAGCAGATGCTGCTGGTGCAATAAGCTGTACGTTTTACGTCCAGTGGATGATGATCTGATTAGTCGACTAATCGCAAAAATAATCGGTGACTAGTCGACTATCAAAATAATCGTTTGTGGCAGCCCTAGTATAGATATATGTATGTATATGTACACTAAATAGGTTTTGTGAAGCGCATGTCACTGTTTTAGTTCTTTGTCATCATAGGCAAAAGAAGGGGAAGTGTGCTGAAACCTCTCCAAATTTATGACCTCAACAAAAACCAACCAATGCCAGCAAGTACAGATGAATGAGTTGTGATCCCTGTGGAGAAGACTTTCATCACTATGAAGAAGGCCAGAAGACGCCAGCGCATTGACAGTGGAGACAGAAGCTTCATGTGCAATCAGTGTGGAAAGACTTTCACTGAGAATGGCAACTTAAAAAGACATCAGCTCGTCCACACTGGCATTAAACCATTCAGCTGCGAGCAGTGTGGACAGGCTTTCAACCAAAATAGCAAGTTAAAAAAACACCAGCTTCTCCACACTGGATTTAAACCATTTAGCTGTGATCAGTGTGGAAAGGCTTTTACTGAAAATGGCAACTTAAAACAACATCAGCTCGTCCACACTGGCATTAAACCATTCAGCTGCGATCAGTGTGGAAAGACTTTCACTCAGAATAGCAGCTTAAAAAAACATCAACTCATCCACACTGGCATTAAACCATTCAGCTGCGATCAGTGTGGAAAGACTTTCACTCAGAATAGCAGCTTAAAAAAACATCAACTCATCCACACTGGATTAAAACCATTTAGCTGTGATCAGTGTGGAAAGGCTTTTACTGAAAATGGCAACTTAAAACAACATCAGCTCGTCCACACTGGCATTAAACCATTCAGCTGCGATCAGTGTGGAAAGACTTTCACTCAGAGTGGCAGCTTAAAAAAACATCAACTCATCCACACTGGATTTAAACCATTCAGCTGCGATCAGTGTGGAAAGTTTTTTACTCATAGTAACTGTTTAAAAGAACATCAGCTCATCCATACTACAGATAAACCATTCACCTGTGATCTGTGTGGAAAGTCTTTTACTCATAGTAAAAGCTTAAAAGATCATCTTCTCATCCACACTGGAATTAAATCATTTGTCTGTGGTCAGTGTGGAAAGGCTTTTACTCATATTACAAATTTAAAACAACATCAGCTCATCCACACTGGAATTAAACCATTCAGCTGTGATCAGTGTGGAAAATCATTTACTCGGCGTAGAAACTTAAGAAAACATCAGCTCCTCCACATTGGATTGAAACCATTCAGCTGTGATCAGTGTGGAAAATCTTTTAGCTGCATGAGTTCCTTGAAAGAACATCAGGCCATCCACACTGGCATTAAACCATTTGTCTGTTGTCAGTGTGGAAAGGGTTTTCGTCGCATGGATACTTTAAAAAATCATCAACTAATCCACACTGGAGTTAATTAATTTTTTATTGGTCAGTGCTGAAATGCGGCCAATTCTATGTAAACATTTTAAAAAATCAGATTGTTCACACTGCAATTGTAGCGTGTATTGAATTTGTGGAATTTCTTTCGTATTGTATTGTATATTGTAATATTTGATGTTTATTTCTATTTATGTTCTTTTAATTGTTTTTCTGCTTGATCTAATATTTGTCATTTCTAGTCTTTAGGTTCTGTTATCATGCCTCCCCTCTTTTTCACATTCTGTGTTTTGTCAGCAGTGGCAGTCCTAGCCTGTTTGGTGCCCTGGGCGAACACCCTCTCTGCCCCACACCCACAGATAACATATATGTATGTTTTCATGTGTATATATGTATATTAAAGATTGTACATGCATATAAAACATATCTTACTGTAAAAACTGTTGCTGGAACCATATCGAATTTAGCCAGATAAACACAAACACACGCATCTATCTATCTATGAAGAGAGAGAGTATGCATAGTTTTCAAATTTTGTACAAACAGCCATTATAATCCATCAGACAATGAGAATAGGACAAATCAACAACCGACAATGACAACAAAGTCCAAGATTGCATAAGGTCAGTGCTATCTTCTATGCCAGAGGTTCCCAACCCCCGGGCCTCGGACCGGTACCGGTCCGTGAGTCGTTTGGTACCGGGTCGCAAGAGTTGAGGCTCAGGTGTGAAATGTATGGTTTTCAGGGTTTTTAGCGTTATTTTCTTATCGTTAACTCGGTTTTCCTGGGTCTTTCCACGTGTGTTATGAATAAATCTTCTGTTTTTCAATACCGGCACTAGTTTTATTTTGTTGTATTTATCCGCAACACCTTAAAGACCGGTCTGTGAAAATATTGTCGGGCAGTCGATGGTGGCTCAAGAGTTGGGAGTTCGCCTTGTAATCGGAAGGTTGCTGGTTCGAGCCCCGGCTTGGACAGTCTTGGTCGTTGTGTCCTTGGGCAAGACACTTCACCCGTTGCCTACTGGTGGTGGTCAGAGGGTGAATGTATGTGTGAATGGGTGGATGACTGGATGTGTAAAGCGCTTTGGGGTCCTTAGGGACTAGTAAAGCGCTATATAAAATACAGGCCATTTACCATTTACCATAAACTGGTGCGTGGCGCAAAAAAGGTTGGGGACCACTGCTCTATGCTGTTGCAAGCTGGGGCAGCAGGTTGAGGGTCACAGATGCCAACAGACTAAATAAACTGATCCACAAGGCCAGTAATGTTGGACTCCGTTAGGGTGGTGTCTGAAGGCAGATGTTGTTCAAGATAAAGACAGTCATGGATAATACTTCCCACCCACTCCATGACATACCAGCTAGTCACAGGAGCACTTTCAGTGAGAGACTGAAGCTGTGTCCCAAAACGTCGGCAGCATCCTCCGGAGGCCGCATTTGAAGGCCGATTACATCACAGCCAGGCGACGAAGGCTGTCCCAATTCGTCGACTCCTTCAAATGCAGCTGACAAATGCGTCTTTCATTTCCCCGAATTTGAAGGATGGGTCGGATGTGTGCTTCGTGGCAAACCATAACCCAGAATTCATAGCGCGGCCCAGTCAAATTTCAGCTGACAATAATGGCGGCCGCTACTAAGTTTGAAAATTACTCTTATTAATCTTTCTGGGCCACAAAATAAACTTTTAACATGTTTTAAGGCGAGAAAGTAGCTGTGTAATTTACAAATATCTGGTTGGTTTATCAAGACATTACATATTTGCAAAAGTGTGCCGACGTTTTCGGAGATGTCTGTTACCCACCAGCTCGATAGCAAGCCGGGGGGTTCAATGGTCACTCCAGCCGGCAAGAGCAGCGGACTCCCGGCTTTATCGTTTTCAGACCCACGCTCTTTTGCTACTCAGGTTAAACATGATATAAGTCACTCAGATAACTTAAAAATGTAATTTTTTGCCTTTTTTGGGTGTTTTATTTGTTCTGGAGTAAATCGGTTTGGCTGCGATCAAAGTTATTAGATTATTAGATTAAATAAAACTTTATTAATCCATCGAGTGGGTTCCTCTGGGATTTTCACACAGCTGAATAAATGTTAAACAGAAAACTGATTAAACAGAAGTGTGAGACGGTCGAGAATTTACGTCAGTGTCCTGTTATATTTTAGATAGCAAGGAGCAGACGGCCGAGTTTATTAAACTCCACCAAGACAGTGGTGACGCAAATCTGAAGGCTAGACCATCCCATTTCACAGCCTCGCACTTCTGGCCTTCTCGGTCTTTGAAGGACCCAGCCCACGTAGACCGCGAAGGCTGGGTCCTCCGAAGGATGCAGCCAACGTTTTGGGACACAGCTTGAGATTAACAGAAAAAAACAAACAACACAGGAAGTCATTCCTGCCTGTGGCCATCTCCCTGTACAACTCCTCCATCCAACACACTGTAAACACTGCAAAAGTTACACCCTTTTTACATAAGCTCTTTTCTACTCTGTAATATTCTTGTCAATTTTCTTGATATTTATTTATTATCCCTTCTGTTAATCCTTGATATTTATAATTGATTGATCTTTATATATTAGTGCTATTTCCTAAATGTGTAAAATCTCTAACAATGTATTGTTTGGAGTTTAGTCTGTCACTGTTGCTATTTTTAGAATTTCTCCTAGAATAACTGTAATCCACATTATTTCCTTAGGGATTAATAAAGTATTCTGATTATTTTTCAAAACTCGCGGTTGTCTGAGTCTCATTCAGTTCGCCTCTCCTGTACATAGCCGAACCTACTGGGCCAAATCTTTGAGCTCTTTGGTGTCAAATTTGGGTGACATACTCTTTTTTTTGATCTGGGAGTATTCGAAACACGCACATCAGTGTTACAAGTTGGCGAGCCAGCCAGGAGTTATTGTGAAATCCTCCACCATCTCCTCATTGAACGACTGGCGACCTGTAGCCCTGACCCCCATCGTAAGCAAATGCTTTGAGAAGCTGGTCAGGGACTTCATCTGCTCTGCACTACCCGACTCACTGGACCCTCTATAGTTTGCATACCGCCACAACAGGACCACTGATGATGCCATAGCCCTGACACTACACACTGCCCTGTCACACCTGGAGAAGAGAGACACGTATGTGAGAATGCTGTTTGTAGATTACAGCTCAGCATTCAATACCATCGTTCCCTCGAAGCTGGACAGGAAACTGCAGGATCTAGGACTGAGCAGCTCCCTCTGCAGCTGGATCCTTAGCTTCCTGTCTGACAGACGCCAGGTGGTCAGACTGGGCAGCATCACCTCATCCCCCATCACACTGAACACTGGTGCTCCACAGGGGTGTGTACTGAGCCCTCTCCTGTACTCACTCTACACCTACGACTGCACAGCCACTAACAGCTCCAACATCATTGTGAAGTTTGCGGACGACACTACAGTGGTGGGTCTTATCACCAACGGTGATGAGACGGCTTACAGGGAGGAGGTCAGCGCCCTGACCCACTGGTGTCAAGACAACCATCTCACCCTCAACGTCGCAAAGACAAAGGAGTTGATAGTGGACTTCCGGAGGTGCAGAGAAGTACACACCCCCATCACCATCAACGGCGCTGCTGTGGAGAGAGTGAGTAGCTTCCGGTTTCTTGGAGTACATCTGGCTGAGGATCTTACGTGGTCAGTACACACAAACAAAACAGTGAAGAAGGCGCAGCAGCGCCTCTTCTTTCTCAGGAGACTGAAAAGATTCGGCATGAGCCCCCGCATCCTCAGGACCTTCTATCACTGTGCCATTGAGAGCATCCTCACTGGATGCATCACCACCTGGTATGGCAACAGCACCGCCTACAACTGCAAAGCTCTCCAGCGAGTAGTGCGGTGCTCTGAACGGATAATTGGAGGTGAGCTTCCCTCCCTCCAAGACATCTACAGGAAGCGCTGCCTGAGGAAAGCGGGGAGGATCATCAAGGACTCCAGTCACCCCAGCCATAAACTGTTCAGACTGCTTCCATCAGGAAGGAGGTTCTGCAGCATCCGGTCCTGTACCAGCAGACTGAGAGACAGCTTTTTCCATCAGGCCATCAGACTGCTGAACACGTCATAGACACCTCAGCTTCACTACTGGAACTTCAACATTATGCACTCCACACTGTATATAAATGCCACTTGTTTTGCACATATTCAACTCTGTATATTTTATATATTTTATTATTATTATTATTATTATTTTATTTTTTTATTTTTTTTTATTTTTTTTTACTATTTAATTTGTAAAAATGTGTATACACACACACACACACACACACACACACACACGTAGGAAATTATTTAGTATACACATCCAGAAATGCATACACTATTATATATTGTACATATATTTATTAGTTTCAGGTTGGCCATTCTTGTATTTTGCCCGTTTGTGTTGTTGTGTTTGCACATCTCTGTTGCTTGTGGGGCTCGCACACAAGAATTTCACTCACATGTGCTGTGCCAGTGTGCCTGCACATGTGATGTGACAATAAAAGTGATTTGATTTGATTTGATTTGAAACTGCATGAAACTCATCTTATTAAGTATTACAACGATAAGAAACAATCAAAACCTAGTTTGACAAAATGGACGTAGTACTTAAAGAGGCAATTAAAATCCCAAACGCAGTAATCATAAAAGGGCTAACTAACAGCGACCTCGATGAAGAAGTAGCTATTTACCTGGGGAAACACGGTTCAGTTAACCGCCACATCCGTATAGATGATCCGCAATAAATAATAAACAAAAAAGGTCAATAGGTATGTTTCGTTTGCTAAATACTTTATTAAAAGACAGTTTCCGATTTACATTTATATGTTTCACAGAAGTTTGTAATTTTTTACTCTGGGATGGGGATGCATGATGTGCGTCCTGCACCACCCAAACGATCTGGGGCGTATCGGAGCCATTTCTGCACTGCTTGTGCAAAGACAAACTTGGACATAGAGTTTGCCCCCTAACTGCTGCGTCAGACAATCTAGGACAAAAATACACACACACTAGTGATGTTCGATTCGTGAACGAATCGTTCAATACTCGAGAATCACTTTACTGACTCGTGAATCATGATTCACAAGCCCAACTGACTCACTGACATCCCTGTTGCTGTTAGCAAACTAATTCCATTAGTAGAAATATATCTAGCTTATAATTAAAATTGCGGGGGGGGGGGGGGAAACAACAGCCAGTTTCTTAACAAAAGCATTTCTGCTCTGAACTGGAAGAAAAAACCCTGAGTAGAAGTTCACATCAAGAAAATAACTCCTCGGTTCAGAGTAGCATCGCTCTGCTAACATGCTAACAACACATTTGAGCTACTCACCCCCTCCCTTCCTGTGTTGAATCGTAAGCCTAAGCAAATCACTCAGAACTCAGTAACCCCCTCCCTCCTGTGCTGAATCGTAAGCTTAAGCGAATCACTCAGGACTCGCTCACCCCCTCCCTCCTGTCCTGAATCATAGAACGAGCGAACGAATCACTCACTCACCCCCTCCCTCCTGGCTCGCAGCTTCTTCTTCTTCTTGGTTGGCAACCAATGTTAAGGCGCATTACCGCCCCCTGGCTCACAGCTCAGTCGACATTTAGATGAGAAAATATATATTTAACACATTTAAGGAAAATACTAATAAAATAAAAATAAACAAAAATAAATGTTTATTAAGCAATTTTGATAGGAAATTGCTTAATTTTAGAAATGTTTTTGCTCTTTTTTTGCTCTATAAAATAGTTGGGGTTTTTTTGTGGTTTTTTTTTTAGAATCATTCATCTTAGCAGTGGGATTTACATGAAAAGAGAAACAAATTAAGTTTGGGTGAAAATGTAAATTTATTTGCACTCTCTGGTCAACTGACTCAGTGAATCAAATGACTCAAAACAGCCGATTCACTTTGGTGAGTGACTCATTAAAACTCGATTCAGTAAAAAGAATCAAATTTACCATCACTACTACACACAATATTCGAAGCACATAGTGCACTGTGGGAATTTACGACTGTGCGTGAATCCCCCCTGATATTGGTATGATCCGAGCTCAGGCACTAAGCGACTGAGCGAGGGGGCGGGGCAGCTGCTGCCTGTGAGTGCACTGTTGGAGAAACGGAGCCAGCCATACTAAGGAGAGCTTAAGTTTGAGCAGGTACCAAAGCAAATCATTCTTACTGTACAAATAATGTAAATATGACGGTGTATCACGAAAGATTGATATCAAACTGATCACTTGACCAATATTACGTTACTTGTTCTTCAAGTGAATCAACAAATGGCGAAATGAAAAGCCGAACAACAACAATGCTGTTTCTTTAGAGAGTCTTAGCTTACATGTGTGTTTATTTCATATTTTCAGTTCTTACCCTCCCCGACTAAATCGGTTTCAGTTATGTACTGAAATATAAGAATGGACATTAGAGGCTTCTTTCAAAGAAAAAACTCAGGTAAATGTTATTTTATATATTATGCTTTGTATGTTGTTCAGTATATTTCTATGCAAAACAAGAGGGATTTCAGTACGCAGCAGGATATTCACATTTGTAACCAGATATTTACACTTTAGGGGGAAAACATAAAACATTTTTACTGTACAACATCAATTTAGAGTAAACTTTTGTTTTAGATAAATATTGAAACATCTTTTGAATGAGTTAAATGTCAGAATAAAGAGAGACAGAGCTGTCTATTTATCATCACTTTCATCAAATGTAGGAGTACATGTACACTAAGTTTATTGTTAATTAATAAGAAAACTCCAGACGATTCCATTCTGAGCTGAAGAAGCTTCTGACAGGTTAGTAGAGTCCATGTGAGTAAATTAGTGGCACAGCTGTGGATGCATATAAGGCAAAACACAGAGCCTGTTTCTGTGACATGGGAACATCAAGAGATGTCAACCAAAACACCAGGAAAAGAACTGTGGAGCTCCATAAGTGTGGCTCAATTTTGAATACAATTTGGTGCCATTTACAATTAAGAAATACAGACAGTTTCTCTCTTTACTCTTAAAGTTAACAAATATGTTTTTTATATTTATCAATCTAAAAAAAATAAACATTTAGTCTGATTTGATGTTACAATTAAAAAAAAGTGTTTTTATCTGAAGAGTAAATATCTGGTTTCAACTGTATATTTGATGATTGTCAGCACAAAGAGGGAGAGAGAGGAACAGAGAGGGAGAGAGAGGACAGAACAGAGATGAATATGAGCAGGTGAGACACACCTGTTGTTCAAATGGTTGTTTACCAAAAGTATCACCGTATCATAGGTCCTCATGTACAGTGGGGCAAAAAAGTATTTAGTCAGCCACCGATTGTGCAAGTTCCCCCACTTAAAATGATGACAGAGGTCAGTAATTTGCACCAGAGGTACACTTCAACTGTGAGAGACAGAATGTGAAAAAAAAATCCATGAATCCACATGGTAGGATTTGTAAAGAATTTATTCGTAAATCAGGGTGGAAAATAAGTATTTGGTCAATAACAAAAATACAACTCAATACTTTGTAACATAACCTTTGTTGGCAATAACAGAGGTCAAACGTTTACTATAGGTCTTTACCAGGTTTGCACACACAGTAGCTGGTATTTTGGCCCATTCCTCCATGCAGATCTTCTCGAGAGCAGTGATGTTTTGGGGCTGTCGCCGAGCAACACGGACTTTCAACTCCCGCCACAGATTTTCTATGGGGTTGAGGTCTGGAGACTGGCTAGGCCACTCCAGGACTTTCAAATGCTTCTTACGGAGCCACTCCTTTGTTGCCCGGGCGGTGTGTTTTGGATCATTGTCATGTTGGAAGACCCAGCCTCGTTTCATCTTCAAAGTTCTCACTGATGGAAGGAGGTTTTGGCTCAAAATCTCACGATACATGGCCCCATTCATTCTGTCCTTAACACGGATCAGTCGTCCTGTCCCCTTGGCAGAAAAACAGCCCCATAGCATGATGTTTCCACCCCCATGCTTCACAGTAGGTATGGTGTTCTTGGGATGCAACTCAGTATTCTTCTTCCTCCAAACACGACGAGTTGAGTTTATACCAAAAAGTTCTACTTTGGTTTCATCTGACCACATGACATTCTCCCAATCCTCTGCTGTATCATCCATGTGCTCTCTGGCAAACTTCAGACGGGCCTGGACATGCACTGGCTTCAGCAGCGGAACACGTCTGGCACTGCGGGATTTGATTCCCTGCCGTTGTAGTGTGTTACTGATGGTGACCTTTGTTACTTTGGTCCCAGCTCTCTGCAGGTCATTCACCAGGTCCCCCCGTGTGGTTCTGGGATCTTTGCTCACCGTTCTCATGATCATTTTGACCCCACGGGATGAGATCTTGCGTGGAGCCCCAGATCGAGGGAGATTATCAGTGGTCTTGTATGTCTTCCATTTCTGATGATTGCTCCCACAGTTGATTTTTTCACACCAAGCTGCTTGCCTATTGTAGATTCAGTCTTCCCAGTCTGGTGCAGGTCTACAATACTTTTCCTGGTGTCCTTCGAAAGCTCTTTGGTCTTGGCCATGGCGGAGTTTGGAGTCTGACTGTTTGAGGCTGTGGACAGGTGTCTTTTATACAGATGATGAGTTCAAACAGGTGCCATTCATACAGGTAACGAGTGGGGGACAGAAAAGCTTCTTACAGAAGACGTTACAGGTCTGTGAGAGCCAGAGATTTTCCTTGTTTGAGGTGACCAAATACTTATTTTCCACCCTAATTTACGAATAAATTCTTTACAAATCCTACCATGTGAATTCATGGATTTTTTTTTCACATTCTGTCTCTCACAGTTGAAGTGTACCTCTGGTGCAAATTACTGACCTCTGTCATCATTTTAGGTGGGGGAACTTGCACAATCGGTGGCTGACTAAATACTTTTTTGCCCCACTGTATCTTGTACCTAGTGTTTCTTTTTAGGTTTGTTATTTTTCAAATTCTACATTTATTACATTATGCAGCTTGTTTGCACAACAAGGCTAAATAATTATATAAACTTTTCTTAGTCTAAATAGTGTACTTTGGTAGAATTAAAAAACAAGTGTAGTGCAGGTCTATGATGATTTTAGTGCTACTATCATCTAGTTCTGATTCTGGTTCTGTCTTGGTTAAGTCCTCAGTAGTCCTGATTTTGAACTGTTGTAATCCTGTCTTAATTCCGGATCAGTTCTGGGTCTGGTTGAATTGGGGTTTAGTCCTCGTGTCTTGATACAGCCCTGACCTTGTTCTGCTTTGCTGCTTAATTAAAAAACTAGTTTAAGGTGTCCTGCATATGTGATATATATTTTTCCCTATATCAAGTCATTCTTTTTTGAACAAAACTCAAAACAGAGCCTATTAATCTTTCAGTCATTTCTGCCCCCCAAACAAAAAAAAATAAATCCCACATGCATACTACCCTTTTGGGCTAAGCCCCGGGTGTTTCAAATATCTGGCTCCGCCTCTGCTGTAGCTCTGCTCTAAAAGAACGTACGTACCTGGACCCGCCTACTATCCTCGGAAACGTAAAATGATTGGCTAGAATCTAAAGTGTATCACAGCTCAGGAAAAAATAAAGCACCGAAATGTGCGCTGCTTTTCGGTCTGGTTACTACCGTTTATGACAGAACCGGTGCCATCATGGCACCGGATACCGGTACCCATCCCTAGTTGGCAGTCAGGTATCTAACTATGAAACAAATTACACTCCAAAAGACCCCGGGCTCAGCAGTGTGGGGAAGAGGAGGAGGAAGAGCCAGCAGCAGCTGACAGATGGAGAGAACAGTCAGACTGTTCCTTGTTTGTGAAGGACTGCTAGAAAGTCGAAGGAGTTTGCAAAGAAAAGTGTCTGGACTTCTTTAAGTTACTTGAAGACGTTTCACCTCTCATCCGAGAAGCTTCTTCAGTTCTAAGGTCAAATGGTGGAGAGTCCCAGATATAAACCTAGTGGGAGTAACCCCCCACAGAGGGACAAAAGGACCCCCTGATGATCCTCTAATCGCCTGAGCCAAGGTGTGAAACTGGGTGTGGGACCCAATCCGCCAGAGTTTCGGGTGAGTTCATTGTGAAACCTGGCCCCACCTTATCATGCGAATTCCTGAGATCAGATGGCCCAGGATGTGAGTGGGCGTTAAGGCGTCTGGGAAGGGATCTCAAAACTGGATTATAGATGGCCGAGAGTTGGTGTCGTAAACCCCTGCCTCTGTTCAAAGATGGTCGCTCACAGTGGACATAGATGGCTTCTTTCACTCCTCTTTCAAACCATCTGTCCTCTCTGTCCAAAATGTGAACATTGGCATCCTCGAAAGAGTGTCCTTTATCCTTAAGATGCAGATGGACTGCTGAGTCTTGTCCTGTGGAGGTGGCTCTTCTATGTTGTGCCATGCGCTTGTGAAGTGGCTGTTTGGTCTCTCCAATGTAGAGGTCAGTAAATTAGGCAGTAAATTTTAATGCCTACTTCTATGTTTTTCAGTTAGTGAGCATTTACAATGTAAATAGTCATGAAAATGAAGAGTGTGTGTCTGTGTGTATGTGTGTGCATGTGTGCGTACAACACACACAAACCACGAACAACCTTATAGCTGATATAGTTTATATACAAGAAATACTCCCCACAGTGCTCCATTAAGTGTAAAATAAGTATCTGGACCCTCCATCTTTCATGTGTGGATATGCGCTGGTGTTCTTCAAGACTGGCAACCAAAGATTCTCCCCTTCAAAATAATTAAACATGTCATTTAACGTTTATCTTGGCTTTACATTTCAGCAAAAACATTTGACAGTAACACATTCCCTTATTCACAGGTTTTTGTTTAGGAACAAAAGCATATTTACAGTTTTCCCTTTAAATCTGCACCGTTTTTTGCTCACATCCTCTCCTGCTTTTGAAAAGATTCTCTCTTTAGGTACAGAAGAAGCAACAATTCCTAGGTATCTCACTGCAAGTCTGCTTAGGGATGGGAAGGCTTGTTCATGCTCTTGCCACCAAACCAATGGATCTTTATTTCAGGGAATTAGGTTTTCCTCTGAGTACCGGCGTATTTTAATTAGTACATCACTGAAAGCTGACAGGTGATGTTGGCTTGACACAACCTGCATGTCAAAATCTGTCCTTTTGTTGCAGCAGGACCTTCGGGTGGAGGACTCGGGATAGACCCTGAAGTAGAAGGCCCTGAGACAGAACCAACAGTAGGTGTTGAGCTTACAGTTAAGAGTGGGAGCATGAGAGTGACACAAGTGGAATAATTTTGGAGACTTAAACATGTTTTTCAGATTAAACTTCCTGTGTTACTTCTTCATCAACTGTTTCCTTAATCAGGGATAATTTTCCCACATTTAAGCACAATGCATTCTTCCCTAAAAGCTAGGCTGTGGTCACGGCTTTATTTTGCACACAGATCCACTCCAACATGTAAAAGACAGAGTTCCAGCAGGTATCTACTGACTGAATTAGCTTGTGTTCTGAAATTTTCAACTGCTGAATATCCTTGAGCTTCTTTGTGCTGTGGTGAAAAAAGGACACGACTGCATTTTTCCAGCACCTGCACCACTTCTGGGACAGCTTTGACACTGTCTTTTACAACTAAATTCAGTGTGTGTGCAAAACATGTATGATGCCTCCATCCAGCTTTATGAACTGCAGCAGCTATATTTGCACCATTGTCTGTGACAACTGCAATCACCTTCTCAGTTATGCCCCATTCTTCTGTGATTTGCTTATGTGCTGAGCTGATATCATCTGATGGTAAATGGTAATGGTAAATGACCTGCATTTGTATAGCGCTTTTCTAGTCCATAGGACCCCAAAGCGCTTTACACTACATTCAGTCATTCACCCATTCACACACACATTCACACACTGGCGATAGCAAGCTACATTATAGCCACAGCTGCCCTGGGGCGCACTGACAGAGGCAAGGCTGCCAGACACTGGCGCCACCGGGCCCTCTGACCACCACCATAGGCAACGGGTGAAGTGTCTTGCCCAAGGACACAATGACCAAGACTGTCCAAGCCGGGGCTCAAACCCGCAACCTTCTGATTACAAGACAAACTCCCAACTCTTGAGCCACAATCGCCTAAGCAGAAAGGAATTGATAGTTTACATATACTTGCTGTTTTATATAGAATGCTGTGTGAATGAAATTGTCAGTATAATACATAATTATAAAAATAATAACAAAGCTGATAAAATTGGCAGATAAAATTGCAAAACATACTGTTAAAGGAGATCAGATACATTTAAATATCAGTATTAGCAAAGCAGAAATGGAGAGCATGATAATTCACAGAAAATGAGGAAAAGATGGTAGCGGTGGGAGGAGGAGAGGACAAGGGGGTGGTTTTATTCTATTCAAAGGAAAACAGGACACATAAGAAGTACAGAGAGCACCAGGAGAGAGGAGATTCATTTTTGGACACACTGGGTTAAACTGTAAACTATTCATTACAGGGATACATCTAGGGGGGAAATGTAGTCGCTGTGGAATAAATGACAAACATAGAACATGTTCTGTTGCACTCTGAAATAGATCAGGAAAAAAGAAGTTATATAATTTAAAACCAGGGGGAAAACAAGATTAAGCAAGATATAAAGGATTTTTGAAAAGGAAATCCAGATGTGAAAGTTTTTGGGGGCTTTATTAGCCTGTTTCTAAAACAGGCTGATTTGTATGGAAGGATACGAGGATGTATATATGCGGTAGTATTCATCTATTTATTTTTATTTTTATTTTTTTTATTAGTGTTATTATTTGGTATGAGCGAATCATGAACAAACTCCAAACCAGTTGGTGGCGGTATTGCACCACATCCTTGTTTGCCAACGTTTGTTGCCAACCGCCGACAAACCACAAAGACGAAGAAGACGTAGTGCGCGTGCCCGCCCAGAGCACAAAGTAGGCCTTCAGAAGAAAGAGTGTAATCACAGTCATCATACTTGTTATCAAGGAGTTTGAGGTTTTTTTCAAGCCGACTGAGGCAAATATTGTGTGGGCTGTACTGAGCTTCCTTACTGCTGCCCCTCTGGTCTCCGGCAGATCACGTTTCTGTTTCTCATGCGTAATTGGAAACATATACGCTCTCGTAGCTCGGACAGCTTGGTCTCTTTGCAAGGTAGCCATTAACATGGGAGGAGAGTGAGCCAGCTGTCTTTACTAGTCCTAGTCCAACTACAAAGCCGGCCTTCTCCGCTGGGGTATCTTTAGTTCGGGTTATTCTGAGAGGGGGTCGAGGGTGAGTACATTATAATCATATTCGTTGCCTCACTCGATAACTGTCTACAGGGTTTCTCTCTCTTAGCTAATTTTGTTTTCGGCTGTACGTTCCGTTCAGCCCCTGTCATTTTGTCTGCTTGGAGCTTCCAGCAGGACCTTGTTTTTTTTTAATCGTTTGTGTTCAGCTATTTGTTTTCCTTCAAATGAAGATGTTGTACTGAGTATTATGATTTGATGAGGTGGATAGAATACAACAGACTCAACATTTAATAACAGAATCACCAACCAGTAATGTGTCTTTTAAGATGACGCTGTTCTAGCGGCAGGCTGTTGTAGCAGCTCCCTGTCTTCGTAAGCTCAGTGAGTGCATGTTGTTTGTTGTATATTTCCTGCTATGACAACTTAGTTTCCCTCTGGGATTAATAAGGTTTTTCTGATTCTGATGTTGGTGCTGAACCTACGAGGCACAATAATGCTACACAATACAATGGTCTGCAGTAGTGCCCTACAATAATTTTAACTGGATTAAAAAATAAAAATCTTTTTGCTGTCGCAGGTGACTGGCAGGAGGCGAAGAGTCTGCTGGAGCAGCATCTCAGCACCTGTAGTCAGAAACATTGGTTCTTCATCAAAGGTGACAAAGAAAAATCACCAACATTATTCTACAGACATTAATCTGTAATTATTTTGATTATTATTAATAATAATAACATCTAATTCTGTACACACTGACATTTTGCCTGTCTTTCCCAAATGAGAGACAGATCACTGCTGAAGAAAAATTTCGTAAAGCAACTAGAATATCTTAATGACTAGGGATGGGTATTGATAAGATTTTCACGATTCCGATTCCATTTTCGATTCTGTTTAACGATTCGATTCTTTATCGATTCTCTTATCGATTCTTTTTAAAAAAGGAGAACACTAAGGTCGATTAGCTTAGAACTTTGTTTTATATCTTCTCTTTGAACAAGATAGAAATTTAGGAGTAACACGGCCTTACAAACCCAACAGTGAGATAAGAGATCCACAGCCTACGGCTTTTCAATGGGCACAGGGTCCCCAGGAAAAAAAATTGTAAATGTAAAATAATAAAATAAATATTCTTCTGTAGCAATAACAAAGGGTAACATAAATTATTCTGTAGCAATTACACAAGAATATCCAGTAATGTCCCTGCCTACAATTAAACACATTCACATACCGAAAATTGGGGGCATCTGCTGTGGCAAATGGGTTCAAGCCTTTTACCACAAACTTAGTCACAGCTCGGTGACATTCGTCTATCCTGGCCTGAAAGGAGATGCTACTGGTAGACTGCAGTGAGAACTGCCAGCATCTGAGCCAGACTCTGTCTGTCTCTCTCATCACGGTCACCTAAATGCACAGTAATGGCAGGTTTTGTAATAAGGCAGATTGCGCTAACATAATATGCACTGTTAGTTGATTATTTACCTGCCGTATTAACGGGAGAGGACGTGCAAACTTTACCGCTGCTGCTGGGTTGAGATTCACGAGTCTGGAGCGGAATTAAAACCACGACATTCATTTAAGACAGGGGTGCCCAATCCCGGTCCTCGAGAGCTACCGTCCTGCAGCTTTTAGATGCATCCTTGTTCCCACACACCCGAATCAAATGAATGGCTTGTTATCAGGCCTTTGCCAAACACGATGGCATGCTGAAGAGGTAATCAAACCATGTGATTCAGCTGTGTTGGAGTAGGGATGCATCTAAAATCTGCAGGATAGTAGCTCTCGAGGACCGGGATTGGGCAGCCCTGATTTAAGGTCATCGCGTGTTTTGTGAGCAAATGCTTTTGCATATTCGTAGTGTTTCCTCCTCAAGTCAAGTCAAGTTGGCTTTATTGTCACTTCAACCATATACAGTTTAACAGTACACAGTGAGGCGAAACAACGTTCCTCCAGGAACCAAGGTGCTATATGCAACATAAATTTACAACATAAATTAACAGAAAACACTAAACTAGCTAACTATTTCTAAATGAAATATCTACTTTGCAAGTATTGCAAGTTGCCCTGTTGTCATCCGTTCTCGTAAAGTATAACCAAACTTTTGAGCGTTTGAGCCGCTTAGGCGCGGTGATTCCTGCCAGGTAAATGACGCTCCGCAACATGGTGACGTCATTCGGGGCGACTGGAATCAATAATGGAATCGTTTGCAAAAATGGCAAACAATTCCAAGGAATTGAAACAGTGGTAACCAGTTCTCAACAAGAACTGGGTTTTGATACCCATCGCTATTAATGACTTGTTTGTAATTGTTCATTTGTCTGTGAAATACTTGTAAAACATTGTTTATATTTAAAAATGTATATTTATGGTATGTACTCATCAGTTTTCAGAACGAGTCATTCCACAGAAACAGCTCAATTCAATGAGGTCATTATTCAGTTAGTTTACCAGGTCAGGTTCTCAACCTGCTTTCATTAAAAGGAAACCCGACTATTATGACAAGTTACTCAAAATATGTTACAAATTATCTCCACTACACAAAAAACATACTTGAGAATAACTACAATTTTTATTTTTTTTGTTATTCATTAAATCTTTGTTGTTTAAAACTATTTTGAAGCCGTTGGAGCGGCCATGTTTTTTGGGACGATGACATGTATTGGTTGTCCGCAGTATAAGTGCTTTCGTTCAGCTAACCTGTTTTGTTTTTTAAAGTGTATCAACTGTATTAATTAACTTGCCTATTAGTGACCTGGTTATGACTTGGTAGACCAGCACTATCCAGTCTTTATGTCTGATGTCATTAGCCATGTCTGGGCCCAAACTCTGGTGCAGGTCCCAAAGTCAAATGACCACTGCAGCCTTACTGAGAGCTGAAAAACTGTCTAAATTCTTTCACCATCAATAAAAAGATGAGTGTGGCTGTTCTACCAGGTGTAACAATTAAGTTTAACATCCATGAACACGGAATTTATGACATTTAACTAAGTTAGAAGTTACCAAGGAGTTAACTCGCTTGCTTCCATCTAAATATAATAAATGTTCTGACTGAGGGATTTGTGAACCAAATTAACAGCTCTGTTATCACTTCCAACATAAATGACAAAAGGAAAGTAAACATCAGCATCTGGTATACAGACATGGAAAAAATTGTTGGTACCCTTTGGTCAATGAAAGAAAATCTCACAATGGGCACAGAAATAACTTTAATCTGACAAAAGTAATAATAAATAAAAATTCTATAAATCTTAACCAATGAAAGTCAGATATTGCTTTTCAACTATGCTTCAACTGAATTATTTAAAAAATAAATTCATGAAACAGGCCAAGACAAAAATTATGGTACCCACAACTTAATATTTTGCAGCACAACCTTTTGACTCAATCACTGCAATCAAACGATTCCTGTAACTGTCAATGAGACTTCTGCACCTCTCAGCAGGTATTTTGGCCCACTTGAAGGGCGCCGTTTCCAGACTGCATGTTTCAGCTCCTTCCAAAGATGCTCAATAGGATTGAGGTCAGGGCTCATAGAAGTCCACTTCAAAATAGTCCAATGTTTCCTTCTTTGCCATTCTTGGGTGTTTGTGTGTTTTGGGTCATTGTCCTACTGTAAGACAAATGACCTGCGACTGAGACCAAGCCTTCTGACACTGGCCAGCACATTTCTCTCCAGAATCCCTTGATATTCTTGAGATTTCATTGTACCCTGCACAGATTCAAGATACCCTGTGCCAGATGCAGCAAAGCAGCCCCAGAACATAACCGAGCCTCCCCCATGTTTCACAGTTGGGACAGTGTTCTTTTCTTGATATGCTTCATTTTTCTGTCAGTGAACATCGAGCTGATGTGCCTTGACAAAAAGTTCAGTTTTTGTCTCATCTGTCCAGAGGACATTCTCCCAGAAGCTTTGTTGCTTGTCAACATGTAGTTTGATATATTCCAGTCTGGCTTTTTTATAATTTGTTTTCAACAATGGAGTCCTCTTTGGTTGTCTCCCATGTAGCCCAATTTGGCTCAAACAATGACAGGTGGTGTGACCTGACACTGATGTTCCTTGAGTATGAATTTTAGCTTGGATCTCTTTAGAAGCCTTTCTTGGCTCTTTTGTTACCATTGAGATTATCCGTCTCTTTGATCTGTCATCAATTTTCCTCCTGCGGCCATGTCCAGGGAGGTTTGCTACGGTACAATGGATCTGCAATTTCTGAATAATAGGTGCAAGTGTAGTCACAGGAACATCTAGCTGCTTGGAGGTTGTCTTATAGGCTTTACCTTTAACATGCCTGTCTATGATTTTCTTTCTAATCTCCTGAGACAACTCTTTCCTTTGCTTTCTCTGGTCCATGGTGAGTGGGATACACACCATGTCATCAATCAACACACTGAGTCCTATATATAGGCCCACTGACTGATTACAAGATTGGACACACCATGGATTAACATGTCCCTTTGGTCACATTATTTTCATTTTTTTCTAAGGGTACCATTATTTTTGTCCAGGCCTGTTTCATGCATTTATTTTTTAAAGTAATTCAGCTGACTTTCACTGGTTAAGATTTATAAAAAAAAAAACTTTATTATTACTTTTGTCAGATTAAAGTTATTTTTGACCATTGTGAGTTTTTCTTACATTGACCGAAGGGTACCAACAATTTTGTCCACGTCTGTATATAAGTATGTAGATGTATATAGATGCGTAAATGCATATGTGGATTTTCTTTCTTGGAAGTATGGTCTTAATTTGAAGTAAGGTTCTAAGAATGCAATGTGGCGTCATATGTACACTTTGTAGGTTTGGTCGTTCCATAACTGCATGTGACTGTTTTGGTTCTTTGTCATTGTAGGCGAAAGAATGGAAAGCATGTCGAAACCTCGGTCCATTGATGATTGCAACATAACCCAACCAGTTCCTGCAAGTAAAGATGAACCTGTTGTGATCCCTGTGGAGAAGACTTCTACCACTATGAAGCAGGCCAGAAGACGACAGCGCATTGACAGTGGGAACAGAAGCCTTACATGCGATCAGTGTGGAAAGGCTTTTACTCGTAATAGCAGTTTAAAAATACATCAGCTCGTCCACACTGGCATTAAACCATTCAGCTGTGATCAGTGTGGAAGGGCTTTCACTCAGAGTAGCAGCTTAAAAAAACATCAGCTCATCCACACTGGATTTAAACCATTCAGCTGTGATCTGTGTGGAATGTCTTTTTCTGACAATGGCAAATTAAAAAGACATCAACTCGTTCACACTGGCATTAAACCATTCAGTTGCGATCAGTGTGGACAGGCTTTCACTCATAATAGCAAGTTAAAAAAACATCAGCTCATCCACACTGGATTAAAAGCATTCAGCTGTGATCAGTGTGGAATGTCTTTTACTGTAAATGGCAATTTAAAACAACATCAGCTCGCTCACACTGGATTTAAACCATTCAGCTGTGATCAATGTGACAGGGCTTTCACTCAGAGTGGCAGTTTAAAAAAACATCAGCTCATCCACACTGGATTTAAACCATTCAGATGTGATCAATGTGGCAGGGCTTTCACTCAAAGTGGAAGCTTAAAAAGACATCAGCTCATCCACACTGGATTGAAAGCATTTAGTTGTGATCAGTGTGGAAAGACCTTCACTGAGAATGGCAACTTAAAACAACATCGGCTCGCTCACACTGGATTTAAACCATTCAGCTGTGATCAATGTGACAGGGCTTTCACTCAGAGTGGCAGCTTAAAAAAACATCAGCTCATCCACACTGGATTGAAACCATTCATCTGTGATCAGTGTGGAAAATCTTTTACTCTGCATACAACCTTAAAAGAACATCAGGCCATCCACACTGGCATTAAACCATTTGTCTGTTGTCAGTGTGGAAAGGGTTTTGGTCGCATGGATACTTTAAGAAATCATCAACTAATCCACACTGGAGTTAATTCATTTTTAAGCAGTCAGTGCTAAAAGGCTGTTACTTCTATGTACACATTCAAAAAAAATCTGATCGTTCACACTGCAATTATAGTGTGTGTTGAATTATGGTAATTGTGAAATTTGTGGAAAGTCTTTCATTTATAACAAATATTATTGAGTCATCAGAAAATCCACACTATATGTCGTGCTATGACAAAACTGGCAGACCAATGTGACATTGCTCTGACAAAGTTCTTTTGGACGTCCTGGTCAATCATCTTAACCTCCTAAGACCCGAACTCTTCCACGGCATGCATTTTTAATTTCTCTTTGATATTTGGGCATATTGGGGCCCAAGAACATCAAAAGAAAGAATTACCAGATTTTTTTTTTCTTTTTTTACCTTATTTTTGTTTTTAAGAAAAATAAGCCACATATGAGGATATTCATTTACAATTTTGATAGAACAGTAGCAGTATAATGTCCTGGTAAGTGGATATCAGGCCCTTGTAAAGCAAAATTTAGTATTTTGGTCTAAATAACCCAAAATGTGATGTCCACATATGTGGATGCCATGTCCTAGGAGGTTAAGTTTAAGATTGCAGACTCCTATAACTGTCATAGTACTGGGTCTTGACCCAGTGTTTTGTGCTTTGGGGCATTGGCGGTTTCTAGCTTCAGTTTTATTGAATATTGTAATATTTAGTGTTTATTTCTATTTCTGTTCTTGTATTTGTTCTTCTGCTTTATGTAATATTTGTAATTTCTAGTCTTTAGGTTCTGTTATCATATCTTCCCTCTGATAGGTTTGTAGCATAAACCTATTTGCTGGAACGTTCAAGACACAAGCAGGTAAAGTTCTTTATGATTCTTGTGCACGGGAGAGAACTGGACAAGCGCCATTCCTTCGCCCGACTCCAGTTGCTCTCGTCTGCTCCCTCGTAACACTGCTCTTTTATTGAGGTTACATGAATATGCATAGGCTCATTAACACATGACGTCTTACGTAGGTATATATGTGAACAAAGAGTACTGTCTGTGTGTGTGTGAGTAGGTATGTGTGTGTGTGGGGTCAGAATGTGACCCCATAAACGACTTCCCTAAACCTGCTGGTCTGGAAGTCCAGCAGTCCATCTAAACATAAGGCACTTATACTAAAACAGATATAGATGTGTTTATCCTACCATGAAACAATAAAAGAAGGTACGACCTCTCCCATGCTCCCAGGATGTGGGTGTGAATGCCAGAACACTCTGGAATGCACACAAAGCCTTGTAGACTACTAAGGATCAGACCCCTATCAATATGACATCGACTATAAACTCTTAAGCATATATGAGTAAATATTTCTAAGCATAAATGACAATCAACAATATAAACCTGACACCCTCTTTTTCACATTGTTTTATCAACCTTTTCTCCAAGTTTGTTTTACTTTCAAGTTTTAATTTTATTCGCCACATGCACAGTCATACAAACTACGATATGCAATGAAATGCTTGTGTCTGAACTGCGTTTGGTGTTGCTCTTCTGTCTTCCCAGTTTGCCCTTTTCCCAGCTTAGTTTCTTAGTTTTAGTTTCTGTGTTCAGCAGTTGGGACATACCTATTCTTGTTTCATCATTATTATGTTCCTAATGAAACCTCCAGTTCTTGGGTTGTGTATGTGTGTGGTTTTGTTTATTAGTATTTTTGTATGTTTTGGTGTTTGAGAGTATTTTTTTGCTACAACAATAAATCTGCCTCTTTGCGTTTATTTCCCTGTCTGTGAGTCCTTTCTTCTGTCTGTCACTCAGTACCATCATGACAATACTAACTTGAGAGGACCGTATTCTGACCGTGGTTGTTAAGGCGTCTGGCAAGGGATCTCAAAATTGGATTAGAAATGGCAGACAGTTGGTGTCGTAAACCATCTCTTCTGTTCAAAGATAATTATTCACAGTGGACGTAGGTGGCTTCTTTCACTCCTCTTTCAAACCATCTGTCTTCTCTGTCCAAAATGTGAACATTGGCATCCTCGAGTGACCTTTGTCCTTTAGATGCAGATGGACAGCCTAATCTTGTTCCATTGAGGTGGCTCTTCTATGTTGTGCCATGCATTTATGAAGTGGTTGTTTGGTCTATCCAATGTAGAGGTCTGGGAATTCCTCGCTACACTACTGCATACACTATTGTAGAGCTGGGCGATATGAGATTTTTTCATATCACGATATGTTTTTTTCATTTCAGGCGATAACGATATCTATCACGATATAAGCCAAATAACTATATTTGTAAGATTTAAATGTGCCGTTGCTCACAAGTAAAATGTGAAATTATCAGCAGCTTGTTTTTAAATATTTATTTCCCATAATAAGTTCAACAGGGTAGATGTACTTAAGGAACATGAGACTTTTTCAGATAAATAAAGGCAAATATTGCAAACTACACAAAAGGCAGCCGCTAAAGCGTTTAAGTTTCAAAATAGAACAAATGAAACAGACTAAATTGTCAATTCCACTTAGAAACAAAATATTAATTCTAAAAATAAATCTTAGTTTGTTTTACAGAAGAACAGACAAAATTGACTAACTTCTGTCAATATCAAATAAACTGAGAACTAAAAGGAAATTCTCAATCTCTCCTTGTTGTATAGCTTAGCTTTTCAAACAGTTTTAACAGTTACTTTAGTCTGACAAAAGCCGAATGACGAATTAGCGCTTCCAGTCAGAGACTGAGGCTACGTCCACACGTACACGGGTATTTTTGAAAACGGAGATTTTCCGTTTTCGTTTTAAAAAATAATCCCGTCCACACATAAAGGCAGAAATGAAGGAAAACGCTGCTATGAACATGCCAAAGCAGCAGGTGGCGCTAGATTCCTAACCGTGCAGAAATGTTGGCCAATCAGAAGTCTAGAAGCCTCGGTGGGAAAAAGTAAACAAAGCTGGGGCATAGAAGCAGAACCGAGTCGTATGTGTGGACGGACAGTAACTGTGTGTATATGTAAGCATTTAAACACTGCAGAGAGTAGAATTAACAGTAACAGTATTGTAGAAATTCATTTCACCGAAACAATAACGTGGCGCACAGTGTGATGCATGCACCAGTTTATTGTATTTCCAGACTTGCTTTCAGCACAATTTACAGTGCACGCTACTCTGTTTTTTGTCAGACTTGAAATAGCCGAAATACCTTCACACTACGGAACTTCTATGGCTCTTCCGTTCGACAATCTCTCCGGCATTGGAACCATCATCTGTTTTCTCTTCGGTTGATTTTTCTAGTCGGCACACTCATTTCCTCCATTACCCGCTGGCTGCTTCCCAAACAAACACACGTGCGGCTTGGCACTTGTGCTGTACGTAACAAGTCACGCGACGTGACGCTGCGGCTGTTATTGGTTCGGCTCTGCGCTACTGAATTTGGATCGGCTGACCTTTTTTTTTTATTTATTTATTTTTTTTTAAAGAGGACAAGAGCGGCGAGGTCTATCGCGATAGCTTAATTTCTCTATCGAGTAAAAGTTATATCGCGATACATATCGTTATCGTTCTATCGCCCAGCTCTACACTATTGTAAATATCAACACTTCGCTGAGTTCTTTTGATTCCTCAGAGGCATCCAATGGAAGACAAAACACTGCTCAATAGGCCATTTAACGCTTTATTACTTCTATAAGGGATATGCGTCCTGCATGACACGTTGCCACGGATCTCAAAATGGTGGTGTGCCCCTAACACTTTTATTACAGAAGCTTTCTCATTCTACAAGGTGGGCCATTTATATGGATACACCGTAATAACATGGGAATGGTTGGTGATATTAAAGTCCTTCTTGTGGCACATTAGTATGTGTGAGGGGGCAAACTCCTCAAGATGGGTGGTGACCATGGTGGCTATTTAGAAGTCGGCCATCATGGATACAACTTTTGTTTTTTCAATAGGAAGAGGGCCATGTGACACATCAAACTTATTGGTAATGTCACAAGAAAAACAATGGTGTGCTTGGTTTCAACGTAACTTTATTCTTTCATGAGTTATTTACAAGTTTCTCTTTGTTCACAGCCATTGACATGTCGAAGAGGTTAACACGTGAGGAGCGGATCAAAATTGTGTTGATATCTGGTGAACGCAGAAACCAGGTCATTGCAGCAGATTTCAATGCAAGACACCCTACGAGACCACCCATCTCCCATGCTACAGTTAGCAAACTGATTGCTAAGTTTCGTGAAACTGGTTCAGTGTTGGATTTGCCAAAATGTGGACGCAAGAAAACTGTCACTAATGAAGAAACATCAGTGGCTGCCCTAGCTTCATTCAGCAAGAGCCCACAGCGTAGCACTCGCCGCATGTCACTGGAGAGTGGCATTAGTCGAACACCCCTTCAGCGGATATTAGCTACCCACAAATGGCACCCTTACAAACTCCAGCTACTGCAGCATGTCAACGAGGATGACCCAGATCGGCGCACAGAATTTGCAGAATGGGCAAAACAAAAATTGGAACATGACCCTCAGTTCACACAGAAGATTTTGTTCAGGCAAACTTTTATGTGAATGGTGAAGTTAACAAACAAAATGAACCCACATTGGATGGATCCCTCCAAGAACTGTTGGAACAACAAAAGTGATGGTTTGGTGTGGTATATGGGGTACAACGATAGTGGGTCCATTCTTCATCAATAGAAACCTCAAGGCCACTGGTTATTTGAATTTGCTACATGATGATGTGTTTCCCTCTTCATGCACTGAAGCTGGCACGTTCCCTGAGTTTTTCCAGCAAGATGGTGCACCACCACTTTATGGGTGCCAGGTCCGTTCATTCCTAGATGAACAGTTTCCTGGAAAGTGGTTTGGTCATCGTGGGCCAGTTGAATGGCCCCCAAGGTCTCCCGATCGGACCCCCTTAGACTTTTATCTTTGGGGTCATCTGAAGGCAATTGTCTATGGTGTGAAGATACGAGATGTGCAGCACCTGAAACTATGGATGCTGGATGCCTGTGCTGGCATTTCTCCTGCGGTGTTGCTATCAGTGTGTGAAGAGTGGGAGAAGAGGGTTGCATTTACCCCTCACATATACTAATGTGCCACAAACAGGACTTTAATATCACCAACCATTCCCATGTTATTACGGTGTATCCATATAAATGGCCCACCTTGTAGAATGAGAAAGCTTCTGTAATAAAAGTGTTAGGGGCACACCACCATTTTGAGATCCATGGCATACAAATACAATACAAATGGCCCACCCTGTGTCTCAGTAACTGTCCACTAGAGATGGTCCCCTCTTATCTACATTTTCCCAGGCAAGCGTGGGCGAAAGTCTACAGCTTTCTACTCCCCAAGGACACATAGTCTAATGCCTTTATTGAGGCAATGCAAATTTTTTAATACCAACACTACATTGTTAAGTTTGTGTTTAGGAGTTTTGTCTGATACACCAGCTACATAGGGGATGTCAATGTTGTTGCCTTTGTCTTTCTTATCCTGCCTAGCTAATGTCTCATCTTCTTTTCTGTGCATCTTTACTGACTTGATGAAAGCCCAATTAGGATAACCACATGTTTTAAGAGCTTCCTTGTGTGTGTGTTCCTTCTTTTTCCCTTCAGGCTTAGAGCAGAAAATTTCCTGCATGGTGTTGTAAAGTCCTGATTACTCCGAGTTTGTGTTCCATGGGGTGGTGTCAGTCAGAGAGGAGGTACTGGTCCGTGTGTGTGGGCTTCCGGTAAACTTAAATTTTGAGGTTTCCATTCTCTTCAATGCGCATGGCACAGTCCAGGAATGGCAAACAGTTATCCTTTGTGTGTTCTCTGGTGAACTTGATGTTTTTATCCGCGGCATTAATGTGAGCAGTGAAGGATTCCACTGCTTGGGTTTTGATTAAGGTACTCTCCCTCTAAACGAGCCAAGAGCCTTTCTTTCCACCTTCTCCATATAAAGGTTGGCTACAATAGGTGACACCGGGGAGTACATGGCACATCCAAGTTTTTGACTGTAGAAACCCTTGTTGTATTTGAAATATGTGGTGGTAAGGCAGAGGTCCAACAATGTGCAAATCTGATTGGCAAGGTGAATTTGGTTGTGTCTTCCAAGGTGCTGTCTTCTTGTAGTCGTTTTCTGACAGTCTCCACTGCCTCCGTAGTAGCTATGCAATTGAAGAGAGCGACTACATCAAAGGACACCATAGTTTCATCTGGATCCAGGGTAAGTTTCTGGACCTTGTCGGTGAAGTTGGTGGAGTTCTTGTGGGTGTTCTCCACAAGAGGTGCTAGGATGGTAGCAAGGTGTTTCGAGATGTTGTAAGTGGCTGAGTTTATGCTGCTAACAATGGGTCTGAGTGGAACACCTTCTTTGTGGATCTGTAAATGCAGGGTATGGCATTCCCTGGGTATAAATGGTTAATGGACTGGTTCTTAAATAGCGCTTTTCTACTCTCAATGTGTCACGGTTCTGGGTCATTTTAACCCAGCATTTTCAGTTTCTTATATTCCTTTGTATTATGGTTTGTAATCTGATGTTTTTGTTATGCTTTGTTGTTTATTAGTATAATTCCATGTTACAGTTTATTCAGGTTTTGTTCTTAGGTTTTGTGTCTTGTATGTGTCTTGTGCCTTAGTGTACAGTCGTGGCCAAAAGTTTTGAGAATGACACAAATATTAGTTTTACAAAGTTTGCTGCTAAACTGCTTTTAGATCTTTGTCTCAGTTGTTTCTGTGATGCACTGAAATATTATGACAAGCACTTCATACATTTCAAAGGCCTTTATTGACAATTACATGACATTTATGATAAGAGTCAGTATTTGCAGTGTTGGCCCTTCTTTTTCAGGACCTCTGCAATTCGATGGGGCATGCTCTCAATCAACCTCTGGGCCAAATGCTGACTGATAGCAACCCATTCTGTCATAATCACTTCACTGACTTTGTCAGAATTTGTGGGTTTTTGATTGACCACAATGTTCTCAATTGGATTAAGATCTGGGGAGTTTCCAGGCCATGGACCCAAAATTTCAACATTTTGTTTCCCAAGCCTCTTAGTTATCACTTTTGCCTTATAGTACGGTGCTCCATCGTGCTCGAAAATGCATTGTTCTTCACCAAATTGTTGTTGGATTGTTGGAAGAAGTTGCTGTTTGAGGGTGTTTTGGTACAATTCTTTATTCATGGCTGTGTTTTTGGGCAAAATTGTGAGTGAGCCCACTCCCTTGGATGAGAAGCAACCCCAGATATGAATGCTCTCAGGATGCTTTACTGTTGGCATGACACTGGACTGATGGTAGTGCTCACCTTTTCTTCTCTGGACAAGCTTTTTTCCAGATGCCCCAAACAATCGGAAAGATGCTTCATCGGAGAATATGACTTCGCCCCAGTCCTCAGCAGTTCATTCACTATACTTTCTGCAGAAGATCAATCTGTCCCTCATGGGTTTTTTTTTTTTGGGAGAGAAGTGGCTTCTTTGCTGCCCTTCTTGACACCAGGCCATCTTCTAAAAGTCTTCACCTTACTGTGCGTGCAGATGCGCTCACACCTGCCTGCTGCCATTCCTGAGCAAGCTCTGCACTGGTGGCACTCCGATCCCGCAGCTGAATCCTCTTTAGGAGACTTTCTTGGATGCCCTGAAAGCCTTCTTAACAAGAATTGAACCTCTTTCCTTGAAGTTCTTGATGATCCTATAAATTGTTGATTAACTCATTCATTGACGTCTATAGCCGTCAATGGCAGTGAATGAGTCAATGGGTTTAACTCATTCACTGCCAATGGCTGGCAGTGAATGAGTTAAGATGCAGTCTTAGTAGCCACAATATCCTTGCCTGTGAAGCCATTTTTATGCAACGCAATGATGGCTGCACGTGTTTCTTTGCAGTTCACCATAGTTAACAATGGAACAACAATGATTTCAATTTCAAGCATCGCCCTCCTTTTAACATGTCAGGTCAGCCATTCTAACCCAATTAGCCTTACATAATGATCTCCAGCCTTGTGCTCGTCAACATTCTCACCTGAGTTAACAAGACAATTACTGAAATGATCTCAGCAGGTCCTTTAATGACAGCAATGAAATGCAGTGGAAAAGTTTTTTTTGGGATTAAGTTAATTTTCATAGCAAAGAAGGACTATGCAATTCATCTGATCACTCTTCATAACATTCTGGAGCATATGCAAATTGCTATTATGAAAACTTAAGCAGCAACTTTTCCAATATTTATGTAATTCTCAAAACTTTTGGCCACGACTGTAGGTTTAGTTCTGTGTCAAGTCTGTGTCTTCGTGAGTTGTTTCCTGTTTAATTTTGAAGGGTTATGTCTTATGTCAGTGTTGCTAGCGTCACTCCCCTGTCTCATTAGGTCTCATTCCTCCCAGCTGTGTTCCCCTTCTGTCTGTAATTCCTTGATGACTCCCTCAGTGTATTTAAGCCCCGTGTTCCTTTCTGTAAGTGTCATGTTGTACCCTCAGACTGGCATGGCTGTTTCTGTTCTCAGTGTTCGTGGCTCAGTTTAAGTTTTGTTCCGTTTTTGTTTTTTTTTTAACTTGGCCTACGATAAAGCAGAGGACTTTGAATTCCGCCTCCATGAGTCTGCATATTGGGTTCTTTATCCTGCCTGCCTGCACACAGCCTTGACAATAAGCACTCAAAGCGCTTTATAAAACTCATGCATTCACCCAATCATACCCATTCACACAAGCACTTTATCTAAGGTTTTTAGTGCTTCTAACATTCACTCGCATACAGAGGGACTTTGGTACTGGACAGGGTGGCTGAAACTGTCATCCTGAATTGCTCTGTAAGTAAGTACAGTACAGTATGAGGTCCACAATGTTGGATTACGAGAGAGACGTTGAAAGGCTGCTCCAACAGAACTTATTGTTTCAGAGGAAAACACAAAAAAGTGTACCGTCCAGTCTTAATAGCATACTTACAACTGGGCTCATCAGGCATTCTTTTTGGCTGCAGTGGTTGTTATTATATTTACATGGTTCCAGCTCCTGTTTCTGGTCGGTGACAGCTCGTACTTTTACACTCTCCTTTTTCTCCCTCCCTGGTGCTCACAGACACGGGTATAGCAGTCCATTCTCCCTGCAGCACGAACTACACTGCCCATGAGGCTACATTCTTTAGGGTGATACCTGTAACACTCTGCCTTTTGGCTTTATATGAAATCATTTTAAAAAATATTTCTTTACATCATTATGAGATGTGAGATTGAGACACAGGCATTTGCGCCTCTTAATGCGTGTTTTGTTTGGGTTTCCACCAGTGTGCAATTACCAAAAAAAATAGAGAGAGCATAGCTCAACATATGAAACAGGAAAATACCGCCGTGTAATTCCTTTATTTCAATAAAACAACTTTATTCTGAATACCACCTTTTTTAAACGGTAACTGTAATGGAATACAGTTACTCATATTTTTTGTTTTAAATACGTAATGGTCGTACATATATTCCATTACTCCTGAACACTGTATGCTACCCAATTGGGTGACTGTTGTTGCAATTTGGCACTGTGTAGATAAAACTGAAAAATGTTAACAGAATAATATTAATGGAATAAAACGGAATAAAATATTAAATGAAATCTGTTTTGTTTGATTTCATAGTAGGAAATCGGGGTGACGGTTACAAGTGTGTGTGTGTGTCTGTCTGTCTGTCTGCACGTGTGGTAATCTGCAGAGACAAGTTTTCAGAGTCTGACAGCAGTTGGAGGGAAAAACCTGCAATATCTCTCCGTCCCACACCATGGATGCCGCAGCCTGTCATTGAAGGAGCTGCTCAGTGCTATCAGAGTCTCCTGGATGTCCAACAGGGATGACAGCTAAGCCACCATTCTCCTGTCACTCACCACCTCCACTGTGTCCAGACGGCGCCTTAGAGCAGAGCTGGCCCTCAGGATCAGCCTGTTCAGTCTTTTCCTGTCCCCAACAGAGATGTTGCCACCCCAGTAGAATCCAAAAGACCTGAGTCTCCGCAGCAGCCATGGAAAAGCGATAAAAGGTGTCGGTGCAAGGTATGAGGAAAGCTCCCTAATTACAGAAGTTCTGTTTGAAAAATACTCCTGTTTCCACTAGGGGTGGGTTTCAGTTATGTGATTTCTGATTAAAATCGAATTTAGCTTGAATAAAGCAAAATCAATTAATTAAATCCTCAATCCATTTTTAAATATTAATGTATTTAGCAAGAAATGCCAGAATCTCAGGTTAAAGCTTTCATTTCAACAATCACCAAACAGCTAAAACGGCAAAAGTGAGCAGATAAACGGATTCCACACAAAGACGTAAAAACAAAGACGTAAACACAAAGTGCGGACCCGACACATCAGAACCTGTGAGATGTCGGTTTTCTCACCCTACACGGGCTGAAAACTAACATCTCTCAGATGCTGCAGATGCAGGTTTTTGTCACTCTTTGACCAAAATTCACTTAACCAGCAGTAAAAGAAGATCAAAACTATGCTTCACATTTGATTAATGTCGTCATTAATAGGGATGGGTACCGGTATCTGGTTCTGACATAAACGGTAGTAACCATACTGAAAAGCGGCGCACGTTTCAGTGCTTTATTTTTTTTTTCTTTTTCATGAGATGTCATACACTAATATTTCAAAATCCGCCACTCTGTCTCCCTTCGCCACTGCCTCATTTGCATTTTGGACGAAATGGATTCTGGTATGATGGTCTGATATTGCATTTTGTCATTTCGAGGTGATTGGAGACCGAAACAGCCAATCAGATTTTTTTTACATTTAAGTCTGTGATTGGCTGGTTTTGTGGCACAAATAGAGATTGACAGACCACGTGACTTTCACGCATTGCATGTCAAGTACGAGTGGCAACAAAATCAAAACACTGCACCAAGCGCTAGTATTTCCAGCACCGGTAATCATTAATTCTGCGGTTTTAATCCCTACTTCCATTTTATTTGCCCCAAAAACAGTTATGTACAAAACGACGGAGAACACGGCAGGTCCGTATGAAGACAGACTTGACGATAAGGCAAAAAACAGTACGAGGAAAAAAATTAAAGGAGTTAAAGGGTCTGACCCATACGAGCATACAGAGTGGAGTAAGGACGTTAGCGTGCTGCCCAACTTTCATCACGGACATATTTATTATTATATGGTCCTAAGTGTTAGTGCATACCAATGACTGTAAAAAAGATGGATGACGCGACACCGCCTCCTCCCATTGTGCAAAAATGAAGCCGAAATATCCCACTTGTGGAGGCTGCCATCTTGCAAATTTGGAGCCAGAGTCTGCGCAGTAGTGACTTGAGGTGGACCGACTGTGTAACGCTCCCGCCCATACACCCGCTGGACATGACCGCAAACATGCCCCTCTACACTTTTTACGTAGCCCAGTGTTATGGCCCGTCTAGGCGCGGCCAGACCACAACATAAAGGGTGATCCATCCCCGTCCAACCCCAAGCAGCACGTCACACACTTAATATTTTGTGACAGTGATTTATTTACAATAAGTGCAGTTAAACAAAGGAAGGGAGCATATCATAACTTCAGGGTGAACCCAAGGCCAAAACAACAAACAAAAGGTAACCTATCTCAGGAATAAACACAACTTACCTACTCAAAAGAACTAAACCAAATGACAATCACTTTCCTCCTTGCCTAACAAAACCAGGAGAAAACTGATCAAACAAAAAGGCGGTCCACCCCTACATGCTCTTACATTAACATAATATTTTGACACAGTGAACGGTCTGCCGGTTGGGTTGGGCCGAGGATGAATGAATTGGCAATCCCTGGCGGTCTCTTCTTATCCGCTGCCTCCCAGTCCTCAGCCAATCGGTGTGAGCCATCCACCCTGGATGCACCAATCCCGGAGGAGCACCTGGACACTCAAATTCACACATGATTACGATCACAGTCATAACACCCCCTTTCCCAAGAATTAACATTACCCCCAAAATGTTTAATTCAAGGAGAAAGTGCTCTAGACAGGGCATCAGCCAACACGTTCTCTTTCCCTTTCTTGTAATTGATCTCCAAGTTAAAATCTTGCAATAACAACGACCAGCACATAAGTCTTTGATTGGAGTTGCGCATTTGGGAAAGAAACACCAGTGGGTTGTGATCGGTAAACACCTGCACAGGCAGCACACTTGACCCGACATAGACCTCAAAATGCTGTAACGCAAGGAGTAAGGCAAGAGCCTCTTTTTCAATGGTGCTATAATGGGCCTGGTGTCTGTTATCGAGTTTTTTGCTGGTTTACCGCGACTGACGACTCATTTAATTAAGGTAAATACAACCATGTCACTGTTATAAAAAAAAGAAACACAGCTTATCATTTTATAGTTCTAAAATCACTCTGTTGTTAATTCGTTAGCTAGATTAGCCGCTAGCATACGCACTGTGTTGGAGGCTTGTTGCTAGTTAGAAATGCTACACACCTGTTACTCTAATAGTCTGTGTTATTGAATGATTCAGCACTTCTTAGGGTTTTTTTTTTATCCATTTTTAGACAGCGATGAGATCATCTGCACACTCTACAGAGGCTCAGAGTTACTGTTAATATCAAAAATATAATGCTGTCCTTTGAGATTTTAACATAAGACTGTGAGTGTAATGGATCTAAAACGGTTTAAATCTTCAGAGCCCTCTACAGCCTGGTGACATGGAAACTTTAAAAACATCAGCAGAATGTTTCAGTAGTGTAGTGTAATTTGTTTTTTTCATTTAATAATAGAGTCCATATTATATCAATGGCTACATTCACCCTGGACAGAAACTAGTGAGGGAGACCTGGGTTTCCTGGGTCCAAAGGTTTGGAGAAACTTCTTCCCTTTCTTTCATCACAGCTGTCCTGTGCCAGATGTTCTGTTGACCCACTGAGAGAGGCATCATTTAAGAAACAACAGGAACACTGAAGCTCATCGCATTGATCAAGCAGGACTCATGACCTTCACCAACAGCTCCCTCACAGGGAAATCTTCAGAGCTCCCCCGTAGGCCCGCCCCAGGAGATGGATAAACCCAGCATTTCATGAACACTGTGATGGAGACCTTTGGTTTGTGTAATGTTATAAATACTCGGATACTCCCCAGAGGCTCCGGACTTTTACATAAAGATATTATATTCAGTCCTGTAGAAACTTATATATTTAAAAACATATGATCCTCTCTGGTTACTCTGGTATGAATAACTTTGAATCACTTTGTGGTAAATAACACACTATCTGCAAAAAACTGTGAAAGAATTCCAGATCACAAGTTTGTAGTTCAACATACAAGTGACGACCTTTGACCTTCATCAGGTTTTATTTAATTGTGTCAGAGAAACTCAAACGTGCTCTTCATGCAGCTGAGTACATAAAGTGTTTAAAATGGAAGCTGTGCAGGTCTGAGATCAGCAGCTAAGTGAAACACCAAACTGAGGTCCTGTTAATGCTGATATATAGTGACACAGTTACATGAGTGATTAATCCTTTTGTTTTTTGTCTTTAACTGTATCAATAAAGCTGCAGCTTTCACCACAGCACATGTGGTACTTTAACCTTTGTACTGTTTTCATCAGTTCATTTTGCAGTTAACATGTGAACATGTTGGATGATCTGTCTGCTGTCACTGGGTGGTGCTGAGGTCTGAATCTGAGGGCAGCTCCTGTAGTCACAAAGACAACAGAATCATCACAAACTCAAATGTAAATTGTATCCCTCAAAATTGAAATAAAGCTGATTCTTCTGTCCTCACACACTCAGGATCTGAAGTTCTTCTCTTCTTTTTTCAGTATTACAGTACACTACTGTACTTTAATCCATACTTCCCGATTAATGAGGAGTTACTGAAGTACAAGCTTTTTAAAAAAAAAAAATGTTTCTGTCTTTACAGATGTGGCAAGAGACTGAAAACATGCTGTTGTTTGCACATATTTAATAATCAGCTCTGCACAGGAGCTGAGGCAGGGTGCAGCCTGTTGCTTTTACAGTATCATACTTGTAATAAAAGTACAGTAACAGTAATTAGTGACTGAGTAGCCCGGAGCGTTTCTCTTGATTTCTTTAGTCGGGTAAATTCATTCACCTGCACAGATTAGCTAAACGAACCCTGACAGCCGAGTGCTCATCTTAATTAGCTAGGTCTCAGGTCCTATACCAGTCTCTTTATTTATAGAAACAAAATGGCCCTACAGCTCTTACTGACTAATTTAACAAGGTAACATCAAACAAACAAAACATTGAAACAAATATTAACCTACAAATAAACTTGTAAATAAACCCCAAAATATAAGTAAACTAACAACAAACTTTAACTAATTTCAAAATAATAAAAAATAAGAACAAATAGCTCCTACACAGCAAATTCTGGTCTTTGGAATAAACTCTCTGGGAGTTCAGATTAACTACATTTGAGTGTACATGCGTGACCATCGAATGAACTCTAGTGCCGAGTTAGAGTAACTCTTTTCCGGGAGTTGATTTTTCAACTCTTTATAGGAGTTAAAACTAAACTCTCATGGAGTAAAATTTCTACTACCATATAGAGTAAAATTTAACTCATAACTAGAATTAAATTTAATATTAACTCTTTTATAGTGTTACTCATCAAATGAAAAAAGTTTTAGGTGCAAATTACTACAAAAATGTCAGTAACGTGTAAAGGTAATGGTGGTCCCCGTGGTAATCGGAGCACTAGGTGCGGTGACTCCCAAGCTAGCCGAGTGGCTCCAGCAGATCCCGGGAACAACATCGGAGATCTCTGTCCAGAAGAGCGCAGTCCTGGGAACAGCTAAGATACTGCGCAGGACCCTCAAGCTCCCAGGCCTCTGGTAGAGGACCCGAGCTTGAAGGATAAACCGCCCGCAGGGGCGTGCTGGGTGTTTATATATATATATCATAATAATCTGACAATACATATAATATTGGCCAGTTCAAACTCACTGCTATAATAACTAAGAATGATTAATATAATAACTATACAGGGAGTGCAGAATTATTAGGCAAATGAGTATTTTGTCCACATCATCCTCTTCATGCATGTTGTCTTACTCCAAGCTGTATAAGCTCGAAAGCCTACTACCAATTTAGCATATTAGGTGATGTGCATCTCTGTAATGAGAAGGGGTGTGGTCTAATGACATCAACACCCTATATCAGGTGTGCATAATTATTAGGCAACGTCCTTTCCTTTGGCAAAATGGGTCAAAAGAAGGACTTGACAGGCTCAGAAAAGTCAAAAATAGTGAGATATCTTGCAGAGGGATGCAGCAGTCTCAAAATTGCAAAGCTTCTGAAGCGTGATCATCGAACAATCAAGCGTTTCATTCAAAATAGTCAACAGGGTCGCAAGAAGCAGGTGGAAAAACCAAGGCGCAAAATAACTGCCCATGAACTGAGAAAAGTCAAGCGTGCAGCTGCCAAGCAGTGGCGTGTCTAGAAAATTTTTGTTGGGGGGGCCAGGTAGAGGCACAGATTTGGAGAAGGGTAGCAGATGTAAATGGCAGATAATGTTAAAAACAATTCTACCAACCGTTAACCATAATTCAATAACCCTATAAACCTAATAACTAGTGATGGCCAAATGAAGCTTTCCGAAGCACTGAAGCTTGTATTGAAAAACGGTTCATTACTCGAAGCTTTTCAACACAGTCCTCTCCGGTGACATCTGGTGGTGAAAATTTTGAAGAGCAGCTTGAATCTGCAAAATAAAACGGACTGCTCAATTATCACTGCTCACTCAAGAGTGGAGTTCTCTCTGATATTGGGCCACCGTTCCGTTGCTTTGAACATGTAATTGGTTTTGTTTTCTCGATTGGGGGGCTGAAAAAAATGTAATGCGTATTTGCGTAATACATTTTGATCAATAAACTTTCCCTATTTAAACATGCACTATGGTGTGGCCTTTCTTTGCTCATAACTCCTTGATGTTGGTAAATACAATAAGTGAGCAATATATATAATATACATATGATAACGCACAGCACATTATGGAGTATGCCCCTGCTGTGGAGTCCTGCCTCCATCTACTTGTCGTTTAATCACTGGACAGCTGGACAGGTTCATACAAAATATTAGATTAGGCCAATTGTCCTATACATATTTTTGACCTAGGGGTGGGATTGATTGTGAACTGGAAAGGGAAAATGCTTAGGAAGCTGAGTACGGCTGCATCGTCACTGATTTGTAGAATCATTTTGATTCGATACAGGATCCGATTCAATTTGATTGGAATCTGGAAAGTTTTGCCTCAGTCAGAAATATTACAATTCTGATCATTTAACAGTATATATCCATAATTTCGTATCTATTAAAAGAAAGCTGACACATGTGAGACTTAATTAGAGATGTAAACAGAGAGTTATGAAACCTGCAGCTGCAGAAGCCAGCGGGAAAAAAAAAGAGGCAAACACAGCGCGGACCTGACGACACACCAAAATCTGACTCTGACGCGTCGGGTCCGCGCTCTGTGTTCACGTTTGTATGCAGAATCCGTAAACCTGCTCCCAGTTACTGTTTTAGCTGCATGGTGTTTGACGACATGTTGTGAGGTTTAACCTGAGATGCTGGCGTTTCAGGCATAATAACGTTAATTTACAAATCGACACGGGATTTTAATGAATCAATATCACTTTATTCAATTTAGCATGGATTGTAATCAGAAAGGCGATAATCAAAACCCACCCCTAATCAAGAACTTGCAAAGTAAAAACATGATCAATGTAAGGTAGCCCTTTTGTTATTTACAGTTAACAAGAGGATTAGTGTTACTGTGTGCTGGCTGAGTCTGTTTCTTTTCTTAGAAATAGTTTCTCCTGCCCTGGAGAAAATCCACTTGCATGGAACAGAAGAGGCTGTGGAGTGCAGGAACTACACTGCAAGCTGGTAGATATGCAGGTATTCCTGGGTCCTGCAGACTATCACCTAAAAACAATAAACAAAATGATTTTCTAAACTGTGTAGCAATGTCATGTACGTATAGTGTCAAATACATTTTTGTAGTCTTCATCAGCTTTAATTCACATGGAAGTGTTCCTAAAGTCATATGCTGTAATGATATTTCCATTATGAAAACATGATTTTGGACATTTCAAGTTTTTCACTTCGGCAGATAAAATGAATTGAGCAAAATCAACTCAAAATATTCCCACACGCCAGAACGTCCTCTCTTCCTCGCTGGCTCCATATCTGTCAGTGGAATGATCACCTCGTCGCTATCTGTCACCATCAACACACTCCACGAATCCCGTGGATGATTCACTTCCTTATATCCGTTTGAATCAGGTACCGAAGCAGTTACGTGCGTAATGAAGCTTCGGACGTCACTGGTCACGTGACTTTTGCCAAACGAAGCAAGCCTCGACACAGTGCTTCTGAACCAGTGTGTTGTTTTTTTCGACACACGCTCCGGAGCGTCAGCTTCAAGCGGGCCATCACTACTAATAACCGAATGCGCTTTTAACTCTTATTAGAATGAGATTTTAACCACTATGGTGCAAAGTTTTTAGATACTGCGTTGATAAAGTACAAGAGATACAATCAGTCAGTGTTTATTCAGCAGTCAAGGACATCAATATTTGCATAGTATTTTTACTGACATGTAGTGCACATATGTTTTGGGCAAAAACATTTTTGAATATTAAAATACGAACATTTTTAACATACAATTGGCAAATTAGCCAATGCCAATGCAAAACCAATGCCTGTTAAAAAAAAGAAGATAATCTTCTCACAAACTGGTGTTTGATTTTGAAACTGGAAAAAAATGGGGAAACAACTGAAAAGACTAACATTTGAATAAAACCTGAAAGGAAGTAAATACTTTCTATGCTGCCTTATGGTAAACTTTGGTAATATTGATGTATAAAGAACAACACTGGCTGATGATGAAATACTGTCAGCTGGCATGGTGACACTGCCAGTATTAACCTGCAGGAAAAAGGAAAAAGTTGAGCGTGCACGGGCAGAAATGTTGAGAGCGCGAGCAACACATTGCGAGCAAGCGCAAATGCAAAAACTGAGCGAGAGGGGCTGCTATTGTGTGTGTATATGGATAATAGCAAACACTGAAATACATTTTTTGCACGCAGCAATGAATTTAGTTCACTCAAATTTAGGTTTTTCTTCACTCAAAATAAATTTCTTCTCAAAATGCAACACTTGCACCTGCAATTTTTTTAACATGCGCTCAGAATAATGGCACAAAAATAACGCCATAGCTGGAGTGGGACACAGCCATGGTGCAGGGAAATTAGACTTTTGTTTTCAACGAGACAGTAAAACATGTTTCATTGTTCTGTTCCAGTTGGTGGCGGTAATGCACCAGAAACGTTGTTTGCCAACCGCCATCACACATAAAGAAGAAGTAATCGTCCACAGAGCAGAAAGTGGGCTTAGAACACGGTGGATCGTACTTTTATCTTCCACGGGGACTTTTATATTTTTTTCAAGTCGGCTAAAGCAAAGATCGTGTGGCTGTGCTGAGCTTCCTTACTGCTCGCCCTCTGGTCTCCGGCAGATCAAGTTTCTGTTTCTGATGCTTGATTGGAAAGATATACGCTCTCGTAGCTCACGCAGCTTGGCCTCTCGGTGACAACGCCAAGTCATCCTGTCGGTCAGTTTGGAATAAATCACCTGTAAACAAATAACTTGCCCTCGTGGTGATTGACGGGAGTAACATGCTGGGGAGTGGAGGTCAGTGAGCCCACTGTCTCTACCAGTCCTAGTCCAACTGCAAAGCCCCGCTTGCCTCCTTCTCCGCGCGTGGATCTTTAGTTTGAATCAGAGGGGATCGAGGGTGAGTACATTATAATTATATTGGTTGCCTAACTCTATAACTGTCTACAGGGTTTCTCTCTCTTAGCTAATTTTGTTTTCGTCTGTATGTTCTGTTCGGCCCCTGTCATTTTGTCTGACTGGAGTTTCCAGCAATTCAGCACCTTATTTATTTTAATCATTTGTGTTCACCTATTTGTTTTCCTTCATATGAAGTAGGGCTGCCAAGATTAGTCGACTAGTCATGATCGTGGACTAATCCAATTTAATAGTCGACGCCTCGCAGTAGTGATGGCCCGCTTGAAGCTGACGCTCCGGAGCGTGTGTCGAAAAAAACAACACACTGGTTCAGAAGCACTGTGTCGAGGCTTGCTTCGTTTGGCAAAAGTCACGTGACCAGTGACGTCCGAAGCTTCATTACGCACGTAACTGCTTCGGTACCTGATTCAAACGGATATAAGGAAGTGAATCATCCACGGGATTCGTGGAGTGTGTTGATGGTGACAGATAGCGACGAGGTGATCATTCCACTGACAGATATGGAGCCAGCGAGGAAGAGAGGACGTTCTGGCGTGTGGGAATATTTTGAGTTGATTTTGCTCAATTCATTTTATCTGCCGAAGTGAAAAACTTGAAATGTCCAAAATCATGTTTTCATAATGGAAATATCATTACAGCATATGACTTTAGGAACACTTCCATGTGAATTAAAGCTGATGAAGACTACAAAAATGTATTTGACACTATACGTACATGACATTGCTACACAGTTTAGAAAATCATTTTGTTTATTGTTTTTAGGTGATAGTCTGCAGGACCCAGGAATACCTGCATATCTACCAGCTTGCAGTGTAGTTCCTGCACTCCACAGCCTCTTCTGTTCCATGCAAGTGGATTTTCTCCAGGGCAGGAGAAACTATTTCTAAGAAAAGAAACAGACTCAGCCAGCGCACAGTAACACTAATCCTCTTGTTAACTGTAAATAACAAAAGGGCTACCTTACATTGATCATGTTTTTACTTTGCAAGTTCTTGATTAGGGGTGGGTTTTGATTATCGCCTTTCTGATTACAATCCATGCTAAATTGAATAAAGTGATATTGATTCATTAAAATCCCGTGTCGATTTGTAAATTAACGTTATTATGCCTGAAACGCCAGCATCTCAGGTTAAACCTCACAACATGTCGTCAAACACCATGCAGCTAAAACAGTAACTGGGAGCAGGTTTACGGATTCTGCATACAAACGTGAACACAGAGCGCGGACCCGACGCGTCAGAGTCAGATTTTGGTGTGTCGTCAGGTCCGCGCTGTGTTTGCCTCTTTTTTCCCGCTGGCTTCTGCAGCTGCAGGTTTCATAACTCTCTGTTTACATCTCTAATTAAGTCTCACATGTGTCAGCTTTCTTTTAATAGATACGAAATTATGGATATATACTGTTAAATGATCAGACTTGTAATATTTCTGACTGAGGCAAAACTTTCCAGATTCCAATCAAATTGAATCGGATCCTGTATCGAATCAAAATGATTCTACAAATCAGTGACGATGCAGCCGTACTCAGCTTCCTAAGCATTTTCCCTTTCCAGTTCACAATCAATCCCACCCCTAGGTCAAAAATATGTATAGGACAATTGGCCTAATCTAATATTTTGTATGAACCTGTCCAGCTGTCCAGTGATTAAACGACAAGTAGATGGAGGCAGGACTTCACAGCAGGGGCATACTCCATAATGTGCTGTGCATTCTCATATGTATATTATATATATTGCTCACTTATTGTATTTACCAACATCAAGGAGTTATGAGCAAAGAAAGGCCACACCATAGTGCATGTTTAAATAGGGAAAGTTTATTGATCAAAATGTATTACGCAAATACGCATTACATTTTTTTCAGCCCCCCAATCGAGAAAACAAAACCAATTACATGTTCAAAGCAACGGAACGGTGGCCCAATATCAGAGAGAACTCCACTCTTGAGTGAGCAGTGATAATTGAGCAGTCCGTTTTATTTTGCAGATTCAAGCTGCTCTTCAAAATTTTCACCACCAGATGTCACCGGAGAGGACTGTGTTGAAAAGCTTCGAGTAATGAACCGTTTTTCAATACAAGCTTCAGTGCTTCGGAAAGCTTCATTTGGCCATCACTACCTCGCAGGAATAAGTAGTAGGATTTAAGAGTGTAATAACGGACTGAAACAGAAGATGGCAGCACTGCATGCACAAGGATGTCAGCTGCCGTTAAACCCAGAAGAAGAAGAAGCTGTGTCCCAGAATTCATAGCGCGGCCGTACTCAATTTTCAACAATGGCGGCAGCTAGTTAGTTTTAATATTACTCTTATTATTCTTTCAGTTTTGTTTGGCTTTTTTTCAGTATTTTATTTGTTTCTGAGTAAATCGGTTTGGCTGAGATTAAAGTTATCGTTTTTACACAGCTGAATAAACATCAAGCAGACAACTGATTATCTTAAGTTTGAGATGCTCAAGAATATACTCCGGTGTCCTGTTATATTTTAAATAGCAAGGAGCAGACGACAGAGTTTATTCAACTTCACCAAAACAATCTGCAAATTTCATTAAAATTTATATTATCTTGTCTTTATTTTTAGTTAGCACATACCTTAAACACTTAAAGCTGTAAACTAATGATAATTATATAAGAGCAGATGCATGCTGGTGCAATAAGCTGTACGTTTGGTTTTTTATTTTTACTTAAAAAGAGGTTATACACACACAATACGGTAATATTATGTTGAAGCACAGTATGTATCACTCTGCGAGGCTCCTGCCTACGATAGCCGTAATGCTCCGACAATCCATCAAGCGGTGCGGGTTCGTAGCTTAGCAAAGTCATACTAAAACATTTGACAGATTTTCGAGCGCTGTGTACCACATAAAATCATTTTGAGGTCAGTAAACACAACCAGAATTCATACATAAGGCGCACAGTATTATAAGGGGCACTGTCGATTATCAGAAAAATCAAAGGATTGATTTTAAGTGTGCCGTATGAACGGTATGATATGGCCCAGTCCTAGTTGTTACTGACTCTATGAGGCACAATAATGCCATACAATACAACGCTCTGCAGCAGTGCTCTACAACAGTGTTTCCTAACCACTGTGCCGCGGCACACAATTGGTCCAAAAATACAATTTAATAATTACTACAAGCAGAGCAGGGCGATATGGCCAAAAATATTTATCACGATATATATTTGAAAATTTGCGATAACAATATAATTGACAATACAATTGATGCGAGACAAAATACAACTCCACAACTTTACTAGCGCAAAAAAAACACCATCCATTCATTTTCACTTAAGCAAGAAGCTGTTTTTTTTTTATGTGCTATAAAGCTATATAAAAATGTAACAGTGCAAATGCAAATTCCTTGCTGAAAGTTTAACCAAAAGGCATTTCCAGTAGAAATGGGCTGACATATCCTGAGCATAACCATGTATAATATCCACTGAAGTTAAAAGAGGTGCTTTGCAACATTAAACTGCAGTGTGCCAAATAAAAAAAGTCAAATATGTATTTTTCTGAACATAAGGTGCACGGGATTAGGCCTATAAGACACATTAAGCTAAACAAAGCAGTCAGATAAATCAAACTACTCAACTCATTCTTCTTGCTTCCTCCACTTCTGTACCATTGATTCATTAATGCTGTATTCTATCACAGCTGCTCTATTCCCATGTTGTTGCAGTATATTAATAACCCTAATCTCATATTGTGGATGGATTATGTCAGTTGTTCTCCTGACTGAAGTTTGGTCCGTGCGATTGCATTTGTCTCTAACCATCAGGAACCTTCACGTTAACTTTTATTGAGTGGAAAAATGGTAGCTTTCATCCTGGAGCTTCACTGTTTATGTTATGCTAACATAGCCGTGTCGCTAGCGATCACGTAGCACGTCATTATATACCACCTAGCCCAACTTCAGTAACCCTACAAACGTCACTGCTGTTTAGTTTTCTGTCTTCATTTATGTTGGAAGTGACAGCAGAGCAGTACGTTTGAATTTTTGTCCAATTATTTCCCCTCAGTCTCCACTGAATGCCTTGACTGGGTAAGGGGCCCATATAGCTCAGCAGCAGTTTTCAGAAAGGATATGACTTTGCAGGAGCAGGAGGAATTAACTGAACTGAGACAACACCGTGGTTTAAAGCTGAGCTTTGCTGATCTATCTTTGGACAGTTTTTGGTTGACTGCTGCCCAGGAGTTCCCCATTCTTGCAAACAGAGCCATTTTGACATTGCTCCCATTTTCTACAACATATCTATGTGAGCAAAGCTTTTCGAGCATGGCTGCTATAAAAACTAAAAACAGAGAGAGATTAAGAACTGTTAAGGAAGAACTTCATGTATGCTTTTCTTCAATTCCTGCCAGAATATCATCTTTATGTTCATCTAGACTAGCCCAGGTTTCACACTGAGTGAGTATAAACAAACTGAGAGACTAACTTGCCATTATATGTACTGTATGAAGGTACAATGTGTCATTTTGGAGCAAGTTTGGTAGGTGGTGTGCCACTGGATATTTTTAACCTATAAAATGTGCCGCGACTCAAAAACGGTTGAAAAACAATGCCCTACAATAAATCTCACTGAATAGAAAAATGAAGATGTTTGCTGTCACAGGCAACTGGGAATGGAGTCTAATGGAGGAGCAGCTCAGCCAGTGCAGTGAGAAACATCGGTACTTCATAAAAGGTGGCAAAAATAAAATCACCACCACTATTGTACAGACACTGCGGACACGCAGTTTAAAGAGAAGATTTTAACATAAAATTTCCCCCTTTTCCCACTCTAGTAGTTGAGCTGTCTCACTCTAACCTCCAACATTCTGTCCCATACACACACATTATAAAGTCTGAAACGGGGGGGGGGGGGGGCGGAAAGCATGAAACTTAAACTGGGGCTGAACGTATAATAGATACAGTGGCTTGCAAAAGTATTTGGCCCTCTTGAACTTTTCCACATTTTGTCTCATTACAGCCACAAACATGAATCAATGTTATTGGAATTCCACGTGAAAGACCAACACAAAGTGGTGTACACCTGAGAAGTGGAACAAAAATCATACATGATTCCAAACATTTTTTTACAAATACATAACTGAAAAGTGGGGTTTGCATAATTAATCAGCCCCCTGAGTCAATACTTGCCAGAACCACCTTTTGCTGCAATTACAGCTGCCAGTCTTTTAGGGTATGTCTCTACCAGCTTTGCACATCTAGAGACTGAAATTCTTGCCCATTCTTCTTTGCTCAGTCAGATTAGATGGACAGCGTTTGTGAACAGCAGTTTTCAGATCTTGCCACAGATTCTCGATTGGATTTAGATCTGGACTTTGACTGGGTCATTCTAACACATGGATATGTTTTGTTTTAAACCATTTCATTGTTGCCCTGGCTTTATGTTTAGGGTCGTTGTCCTGCTGGAAGGTGAACCTCTGCCCCAGTCTCAAGTCTTTTGCAGACTCCAAGAGGTTTTCTTCCAAGATTGCCCTGTATTTCGCTCCATCCATCTTCCCATCAACTCTGACCAGCTTCCCTGTCCCCGCTGATGTCCAGAGCATGATTCACCATATTTGACAGTTTGGTGTGTTCAGAGTGATGTGCAGAGGGGGGCCGAATACTTTTGCAAGCTACTGTGTTAAATAAAATAAAATAAATAAAAGCTGAATAGGGAGCTTGTAAATCAGAATCGAGTCAGCTATAGAAATTAGTGACGATACCCAGCCCTATTATTATTTTAAACCTCTAGCAGTTCAACACTTACCTTTGTACAATTTTAAGCTAATCATTGGACTTGAAAGACTTGAATTGCAATCAATCACAAAAACATTTGAATGGTAATGTATGTAAAGGTATATATCAGAAATTTTAAGAAAGTGGAAAAAAAGATTCCTTTGGTATTTCAGATTGGGACTTTGACTCCTGA